>NW_026542595.1:116779277-119299550 GCF_028750875.1 Macrosteles quadrilineatus | reverse complement strand
TGAAGCGGCACGGTGACGCGGGGAACGCCGCTGCGCGGCAGAAATCAACGTGTAGTACAGACTTGTAAACATTGGGTATGTACTGAAAGTGTAACGCATTTTGACTTTTGATTGTTGTTGGGGCACCTTGGAGATGACAAAAACCGATGTTGTCGCCATTTTTTTTAGGTGCACAACTTGGTGGGAGGGGGGGAAGTAGCGCTGAGGCGCGTTCTATAACATCGCTCATATCTCGTGAACTAGACACGATAGAAACATGTTTTAAACGGCATTGTATTACAAACCGCGTCTGCTTTAAATATTTCACAATGAAAAATCCCATATCAATGATAATAATTGAGTTATTTAACATTTTATTAGAAATTACAAATATAAAATTCATAATACCGTTTATCTACCTTTATAACTCTCATAAAACAATGAATAGTAGGCTACTGTGTTTGGAGTGTATTCTATGTTCAACACACGAATTACAAAAAAATTAAGTGTACTATATTTTCCTCAAAATAATATGTACGGAGTTCTCGAGTTAGCGAGAAAATAATTATAAGCTGTTTTTAACACTAGGATATTTTATATATAAAATTTAAACCTAAATCTAGGTACAACTACCAAAGAAAATGCTTCAGTTTGAAATGTACTCCCTCATATCCGGACACCTTTTAACCGGACATCGGTTTAACTGGACTACACTTGGTAGAAGTGTTACCTCCTAATCCGGATAATTTTTATTAGCACGTCGGTTTAACCGGACTGGATCGGCAGGAAGTGGGCGGTACTGAAACGACTGTTCTCGTAGGAAAGATTTGAGACCAGTGATTACGTGTCTAAATACTATGTTCTCCTAATTTTAAGTCAAATACTGTATAGAGTATACATTTAAACAATCCGTCTTAACGAGATTTTGGGGACATCGGTTTAACCGGAAAAACTGTTATCCGGACTGGCCTCGGTCCCGAGGGTCCGGATAAGAGGGAGTCTACTGTATACGGTTTTTATTAAAATAATATTAAAATAGACTTGGAAATGCTGTACTTCATTTTAAAACTTAACTACCATATAAATTACACATAAGAAAACAATGGATACTATTTCGGTTATCTTGTTTGAAACGGTCTTAATGATAAGGATTTCTACAATTATTAAAACATTTGCAGTAGGAGCAGCAGGATTAAGAAGAAAAGGAAGCACCTGCAATGACAGCCGCTATATAGCAATCACAACTAATCCATCTGCCGTCAAGGACATTAGTAAAATGCCTTGCACACCGGACAGATTCAAATTACACCTGTTACGGTGTAGTGCCCAACTATATTTTTGAGTAAAGTCCTCGACAGCACTTGAAATAGAGCCTTTAGAACTATTCCAGTACGGATTTTTCAAAGACAGCTCAGGAAAATTGTGCCCCCTTCTTATGACCCTGCCCCCGGCTCCTACAAATTTGCTAAAGCCATGTAAATGCAAGACTTGTTCTAGATCAACTTGTAGCTGTTTTTCAAACAAGTCATCCTGCAGATCCTACTGCGAATGTTTTAAAAATTGTAGAAATCCTTATCTTTAAGACCGTTTCAAACAAGATGGCTGAAATAGAGTTTTATAGGTAGATAAATGGTATTTTGAATTTAAATTTGTAATTTCTAATAAAATGTTAAATAACTCAATTATTATAATTGATATGGGATTTTTCATTGTAAAATATTTAAAGCAGACGCGGTTTGTAATACAATGCCGTTTAAAACATGTTTCTATCGTGTCTAGTTCACGAGATATGAGCGATGTTCTAGAACGCGCCTCAGCGCTACTTCCCCCCCTCCCACCAAGTTGTGCACCTAAAAAAAATGGCGACAACATCGGTTTTTGTCATCTCCAAGGTGCCCCCAACAACAATCAAAAGTCAAAATGCGTTACATTTTCAGTACATACCCAATGTTTACAAGTCTGTACTACACGTTGATTTCTGCCGCGCAGCGGCGTTCCCCGCGTCACCGTGCCGCTTCATCGGAAACCTCGCATAACCTTGTAATATTTCGGTATAATTACCATATAAAGTCACTTTAGCGAGTTAAAGGGGTTTTAATGGATAATTTAACGTTATTTAGGGGTTTTTATTCAAATTTTTAAATAAATTGTTAAATAACTCAACTAATATCATAGATACGGGACTTTTCCTGGTTACTTTTTTAAAGCAGATGAAGTTGGTAATACAATGCCGTTTAGAGTTTGTTTCTATCGTGCCAAGTTCACGAGATATAAGCGATTTTCTAGAACGCGTCTCAGAGCATCTTCCCCCCCTCCCCCCCAAGTTGTGCACCTGCTGGGAGGGAGACAACATCGGTTTTTGTCATCTCCAAGATGCCCCTAACAACAATCAAAAGTCAAAAAGAGTTACACTTTCAGTGCATACTCAACCCCCTATAGATGCTGGACTATGAAGCTTGATAACAATTAATAATTAGTCTTATTCAATAGTCCCCATAAGAGTCTTACTATTGAGGTTCTGTAAATGTTTTTAAACCTTTCCAGTTATTGTTGTGAAAGTGCAATGTACTTGTTCAAAAACCTGTATTTATTGTGTAGCTTCGTTTATAGGCGAATAAAGGACCTCATATCATGTGTTTTTGAGTGTCCTGCAAGAAAGCTCAATAAGTTTACCGCACCCCAGATGATTTTACCGTATTCTGGTGATTTTCTTGAGTTCTTTTGTACACAGCTACTTTCACACCTACAAAGAGACCTGAAACCAGCTGATCACTGTGTTGTGAAAATGTTTAAACTACTTTATGTTGTGAACAGTGAAGAGCTAGTTGTGAGAGTGGGGGACTGGGATGTACAGTCCGAGAGAGAACCTCTCCCATACCAAGACACGAGAGTGACTACAGTAAGAGTACACCCTCAGTACGATCGCTCCACTCTGGCCAACGACATTGCAGTGTTGACTCTAGCCCAGGGACTGAGGCTCTACCCTGACGTGCCTCATGTCAATAGCATCTGCCTCCCTCTGCCCACAACGGAGTTCACTGAGGAATGGTAAAAAACCAAATGTGTTAACCTCGTTTGTTGCCTCAAATATTCCTGTCCATCCCCAATCAAAAAACAGGTTTACTATCTATATAAATAAAATTTGAGTTTTGTCTGTACATTGCTCAGAATCATAAATTTTTAGGTTATTTTTACGTTTTATACATTAAAGAAACCGAAACAAGTCTCATCTCAATTTCTGTCTGTCTGTCTGTCTGTTACGGCCAAAGAGCCATTTTACGCGGCCTTCTCTTGAAAAACTAGAGTACCTATCAAGATCCAAATCATTTTAATGTATTTAATGGATTGGCGAGAGTGTCTTTAGCCATTAAAATATGGCCTCACTATTTTGTAAAAAAAATTACGGACGTTCAAAAATCCAGTTTTGTGCAATTTTTGTACGAACAGCTGTTCGGATCAAGATTATTTTTTCTAGCTGTCACTGATATGTTTACAAATACCGCAACCATTTCCGACCACGTTTTGAAAGCAAATCCAAACCAAGTGAGATTAAAAACGTTTTTACTTACAACAGATTTAATTAATCACAAGTGCAATAATTTGTTGGGTTAACGTAAATGAAAATAGAGATTCTTTGTGTATAAAGTTGTTCTTGAGTTTTGATATAACCGGGAAAAAGACCTTGAATCAGTGTTGTATATGGCTGGGAAACTTACATTTTTTTAAATAATTGTTACCAATAGGAGCTTACAAAAATGGTTTAAACTCATTGACGGCACTTCAATGGCGGCTGTGTAAAGTGTAAGTGTAAAGTGACAACTGCAATGCATTATTGTAACAGAGGTTTACAGATTATGCCCAACTCGCTTTTCCAATGTGTCTTCTCACCGCTATGTGCTGCAATCGCTAGACCATACAGCCATAGACCAATTGCCCATCTTTTGGGTTCGTAGGACTAAACAATTATTCATAACCTTCCTTCTAATGTTTACTAAGCATTTTTTATACTTAAAACTGTCAGATACTGTATTTGTTTATATGTAATGGCTTTGCCAGCATATCTGAAAATATGCAAACCAACTGCTGTTCTTTTTCAACTGACTACTATATAAAGATTCCCGAGCGTAGAACGGGCACACAGCTAGTCTTTAATAAATTCTAAACTTGAATATTGCATTTCTTTGTATGGAGGTGCCTATGTGACAAATTTAAAATCTGTTATAGCTTTACTAAAGAAATTTGTTTGATTAATATCCAATGCAAATTTTAATTCTCATTCTCTACCTTTATTTTGTAAGTCATAATATCTTTCTCTTTAGATATTTATATATTTTTAAGGTATTGACTATGTCTTTCTAAGTTAAGTTATAATTCAGGACAAAAAGTTTACAACATTCACAACTATTCAACCAGACAACTGCCCTTAACATTTCTACATTTATCTAATAGTCCAGTCATTTTAGGCAAAAATACCCCTCTACCTGGAAATAATTCAATAAATGATGAAACTTTGCAAGTGTGTTGTACTAGTACCTAGTAACCCCATATCAAAAATCAACAATCAACATGCTGTTCTACGGCAGCCATCTTGGAAAATGGCGGCCGATTTTCACCTTTTGGCCCATATTTCACTAACCGTTGGAAATACAGAAATCTTTTTTATAAAAAAGTTAAAGTACATACAAAAATACATCTTTTACTCGTTTACATATTTGCTCTATCTCAAACGGTTATTGAGAAAAATTGAAATTAATATTTTAAATAAACATTAATTTTGTTTGATATATAGAGATAAATATGTGTCCGTGAACACAATAACTCGAATAATGTTTGTCCAATTTTGATGAAATTTGGCTTGTAGGTGTAAGGAGGGATAACCTTGAATGAGTTTGCGAACCAGCATTCCGATCGACGATGGCAACAGGGTTTTATGTGGTAAAATTGGGTTTTCTCATTTTTGACTATCAAAATACTAAATTTCCCAATTTCTTTCTAAACCATTTTAAAGATCTTAAAAAAATAAATTAATTAATATTTTAAGTTTTTTGTACTCTTATTGGTTACGGAGAAAATTTAAAAATTTTTAAATTTTAAATCCCTATGTTATTCTTATGGAGAAAACTGTTGCAGTTTGCTTGTTTATGGAAATATTTAGATAAAAATTGGTAAATTTGTTTATTTTATACTAAGCCAATAATATTCTACTGACCTTTATATGACTGGACTATACGCCAAACTTTACACTTTTTAAGAAGTGTTTTATTTATTTATCAATAAGATTTTTTTAGTGCTGTTCCCGTTTTTGTAAAAAAGAATTTTGTGAAACAAACCTATTCAAGAAATCTTTTAAAAATTTGATTTATACCAAGTCAAATGATGAAATCAAACAGTTATATTCTTAACTAGCAATAGCAATAGAGCCCGTTGTGGTTAAAAACAACGGTCTCTACAAAAATCGTACATAATAATATGCATCTACAAATGCAAATTGCAAACAACAAAATGTTAACAAAGAAAAATCAAGGAAATAACAATAATAACAATGTGTTAAATTATTAACACATGCCCCATTTGATCAGATCAAGGTTTTTCTAGTGGGGCCTTGATCAGATAAATACCGACAAACCCATTACTATAATAAATCTTTAAAAAAAATTGGATGAAGCTTTCCATTGATCTATCTGTTCTAAAAATAATTCATTTTTTTAAATTTTTGTACAACTAAATCTACAGCTCTACTGGACCGATATTATTAACTGATGGGTCGTTGGAAAGCTCACTCCGTTTCCTTATAGTTTTTCAGATATTTTAATTCGGTTTTCTTCCATTAAAAAAATATTCTTATTATATTTTCTTTTAGTATTGGTAATTTTTGCCAAGAAGTTAAATTTTTGTTTTCTTTGTAGTCTTTTCCACAACAATCATTAGACTACAGGTTTAATTCATTTTGCTATCCTTTCAGAGTAGATTTGTTGTAGTTTTAGTTGAGACTCCCGCCCACACAAAGAAGGTTTGCTCTTCTCTTGGGTGTGTATATTTCTTCGGAGGTTAAAGCAAACTGTTTTTGTTGATTAACAAAAGTGCTATAAGTCGATAAACATTGTTAACTTGGAAATAATTTTGTATTTTAGATCCTAGTAATATATTGTAATTGATTGTATTATTTGTGAAGAAATTAAGATTTATTATTATTATTATTCTCATTAATTGGTGACTAGTTTTAGAATCATGCACAAGTTCTATTGAGCCAAGTACAGAATTTAACTTCTTGCATTCCTACTGTGTACAAGAAACAATGAATACCTAGTAATCTTTTAAATATTGTCCATCTGAAAAGGCGACTTGATGTTAACTACAGCATTTTTGATTACCCCAATCTTCATACAGTAGACTCTCTCTAATCCTGACTCTTTGGGACCGAGGCCAGTCCGGATAACGGGTTTTCCGGTAAAACCAATGTCCCCAAAAACTCGTTAAAACGGACAGCTTACTGTGATATTCGACTTAAATTCAGGAAATAATATTTAGACACGTGATCACTGGTCTCAAATCCTTCCCACTAGAACAGTCGTTTCAGTACCGCTCACTTCCTGCCGATCCAGTCCGGTTAAACCAATGTGCTGATAAAAGTTGTCCGAGAGATGTCATTTCCGCCGAGTGTAGTCCGGTTAAACTGATGTCCGGTTAAAAGGTGTCCGGATAAGAGGGAGTCTACTGTATACAACATTTTACATCATAATTTTTAATTTTTTTTAGAAAATAAAAACATGTTAGGTCTAACAAAATTTTCACATTACAAAAAAAATTACAACAAATTAAGAAATATAATTTAAAATCGACATTAGCTAAGACATCTAAACCAACCTTGACATCCACATCAATCGCTACATCCACATCCACATCAATCTCTACATCCACATCGACATCAATCACTACATCCACATCCACATCCTTAACAATCTTGATATTTTCATCACTCACTACATCCACATCCACCTCGGCCTCATCATCCACATTGACTATGACATCCTCATCAACTATGGTTACACAAATAAATATCAAATACTTCTGTAGACTATGGAAGTTTCAGGTGATCCACAAGGATGATAAATCTATAAAATAAATTTATCTTACACTTACACACAGGTGCTGGGTGAGTGGATGGGGCAAGGATGCTTGGGGAATGGTTGGCCGCTTCCAGAGTGTACAGAAGGCTGTGGACGTGGGTGTCGTGAGTGGAGCAGAGTGTGAGGCTCGACTGAGACACACTCGGCTTGGCAGACACTACAAATTGGACGACCACAGCTTCCTGTGTGCCGGGGGAGAGAAGAATAAGGACGCTTGTACTGTATGTATAATGTTCTACTTTAACATATATTTGTGGATTAATGGCGTTCACTATATTATGTTAATAAAACACTGATTTGGCTTGAGTCTCGGCTGACACTTGGTGCCTTCGGGAGCGGTCCATCAGCAACTCTAGAAGTCGCTCTTGGGTAGCTACGTGTCATGTGCTTGACATGACCTCAGGCATCCCGAGCACAGAGGCAGTCTTCACCAAATCATTCATTGTTGAATTCCATTCCAGATTAGTGGAAACATAAGGAAGGGCATCTCCAAGAAACAGACAGCTTTTCTTAGTACACAGACGGTTCCCTAATCTATGGAAAATCTGGCATCGGAGTATACAGTTTATCGCACAGAACAGAACTTTCTGCCAGTCTAAAACGATACTGTACCATCTTCCAGGCAGAAATGTGTGGCATCTTGGCTTGTGCCAACCTAGGACTATCCAGATGCTACCAAGACAAAAATATAGTGATTTTATCAGGCTTCTCTTAAGGTCCAGTGCACACAGTGTGACCGTTTTACAACTGTCGTTGCAAACCAGTTGCGCGAGCAACTGTTTTGTGACCTCGGCAATGTATTGCAGAGGGGAGGTGCACATGACGCAACTGGTTGTTGGTGATCTCAAAAACGTTTGAAACCAGTCACAGAAGCTTGGTTTCAGTTGCAAACTGGTTTCAGACGCAACTGGTTTCCAACAGTTGTTGTAATACAGTCACACCGTGTGCGCTGGGCTTATAGCTCTTCACTTGCTTAGTTAGTGGCTAGTGGGGTATACACAATAAGATCCAATTGACGTGCTAGGACCCTGAGTCTAGTCCTCTTGCAAAACAATACAATAGTTTTACCAAAGTGTTTAACAGCATTTTCCACATGCTCAGGGTAACGAGGGAACCCCGCTATTTTGTTAGTCACTGGACATTGGCGGGGCCAGAGGACTTTGCCAGGTTTGGTAATCACATCATGTACATATTGTGGTTATACAGTGATAGTTTTACCAAGATGTTAAGTAATTTGCAGGGTGACGGGGGAGCGCCGCTAGTATGTGAGGGACCCGTAGGACACTGGACGTTGGCAGGACTGGTGGCATGGGGTGTTGGTTGTGCTCAACCTAACATACCCGGTGTCTATGTCAACATCCCCTCCATGGTTCCATGGATAGTACAAACAGTGCAGTCACTACGCAGCAACGCTTCTGCTCTCAGCTTTCTATTGTAATTGATGGTGTTCAATACAAATTTGTTTTTTGAGAAGTGTTTTGATTTTTGTTTAGAATATTTGATACTTTGATTTACCCATTGATCAATTGTTACTATAGTTTTAACCGTTATATAATTTGTACAATACGCCTACTTGTAATTTTCAACATATAAGCTACAGGCTAACTGTACCATTTTTACAGCTACAGGGCTACAGGGCTTTTATATAAGCTGCAGGGTCTTTGTTCTTCAGATTTCAGTAATGTATCTCATGTGCCATCACTATTTCTTCCAGCCCACTTTCGTTTTTTCTGTTATTTTTGTCTGATTAGAGTTTTTTTTTTTTTTTTAATTTTGAAACAACTACAACTCTTACTCAGTGGTGTAGTCAAAACACTTCATTGTGGAAATTCTCACCATCGTCTCAGAAAAAAACAGGTTAGCCTATCAAACAGGATATAGATCTTTTGGAAAAAGCAGAGTAGAAACACTGTACAATTTGTTTTCAACCCACTACACCACAACTACTGCTAGAAACAATTCCTCAATCCTCAGACATAAAAAATAACCACTTGAGAGTAAGCAACTGCACTAGCGAGCAACTGTGAGTAAACTTGGCTAGTTTATAATCGAAATGAAATGAAATGAAAATGAAATGAAATGTTTATTCGTCACATAAGTTTACAAGATTGTGATTTTCACATATAAACATATGACATGTCAATACCACTTTACAATCTAATAATACCTTATGCTAAATTCTTTGTTTTTATCAATCCATAAAACCTAAAGCTAAGTTTTTATAAAATCATCTAGGGAATAAGGACACAAGAGAATGAGATAAGATTTTAGTTTTCTTTTAAAGGATGACATATTTTCTTCAGTTTTAATTTGATCTGGGAGGTTATTGTAAATTTTCCTACCCATGTACCATGGCGATCCTTCATACAGAGCTGTTCTATGCACAGGATATTGAAGATCATTCCTGTGTCGGGTGTTATATTGATGAGTGTAATTTTTCAACATAAATTCCTTATAATTTCTTTTTACAAAGATGCACAGTTGAAAAATATAAACTGCATAAATTGTCAAGAGTTTCATCTGAATAAAAAGGGGGCGGCAAGAGGAAAGTGGTCTGGTATCAGCTAAAATTCTAACGGCAATTTTTTGTAAGATAAAAATATTCTTGGTAATGGGGGAGCTGCCCCATGAGATAATACCATAGGAAGACCTAGACATAAAATAAGAATGATACACAGCAAGAGCTGCATGCAAACCCGAAGACTTATAAACCACCCTTAGACCAAACAGTGCTTTTGCTAGAGACAAGCTAATTTGTATTTGATGATCAGACCATTTTAGATTTTCATTTATGTTTACACCCAGGAATTTAGTATTTGCAGAAGATTTTATGGAATCACCTGATTTTAGTTTGATTGTTATCTCACCTGCCTTCAGTTGTGGATTATGGAAATGAAGAAGATGAGTTTTGGAACAGTTTAGATGTAGTCCGTTTTGTGCAAACCAAGTTATCATGGAATCTAAATCTCGGGATGCAATGTTAGTTGCAGAAAAAATAGAAGGTGCTCTTACTAGCATTGTTGTGTCATCAGCGAATTGAATAATTTTGGAAGAAATTGAAAAAGACAAGTCATTGATGTAGAGGATGAACAGAAGAGGCCCCAATTTAGATCCCTGCGGAACACCATGGGTTACTGAGCTCCATTCAGAAAAATGTTTGACACCGGATTTATCTTTGATGACAACCTGCTGATATCTGTTAGTGATGTAACTAGAAAACCATGAAAAAGATGATCCAGATATCCCATACAATCTCAATTTCTCCAAGAGAATGTCATGCCTGACACAATCAAAGGCCTTAGACAAATCACAGAAAACACCAAAGGTTCTCTGTGATCCGTCCAAGGCCTCCACTGCCTCAGAAACTAGATTGACTATTGCATCAGACGTGCTTCTCTCCCTCCGAAAACCAAATTGATTCTTGTTCAATAAATTGTTTGATTCAAGAAATGGAACAATTTGTGAGAGAACAACCTCTTCAAATATTTTTGAAAACACAGGTAAGAGAGCCACTGGTCGGTAGTTTGAAATTTCTTCCGAGTCCCCCTTTTTAAATATAGGTATAATTTGAGCATACTTCAATTTGTCGGGGAAGACTCCTGTCAGCAGTGAAATGTTGATAGAATGAGTGAGTGGTTTTATAATTGAAGAAGCCAATGATTTTATTACATTTGTAGGAATTTCATCCCAGCCAGTTGAACTTTTATTCTTTAATCGATTGATGCAGGAGATAACATCGGATTCAGAGACAATCTTAAATTCAAATGCATGTGGGACATTTAGAGTTGCCATTTTTGCTTTGGCTATTGAATCTGCCACCGAAACCTGGGACTGAAACTTATTTGCTACACCAATGAAGTGATGGTTCATGCAATCAGCTACTTTTATAGGATCGTCAATAACCTCCCCATTAATTTTGATTCCTAGACAAGGTTCTGTTTTACAATTTGTACCGATTTCTCTCTTTACAATGCTCCATGTTGTTTTACCTACATTATCACTATTCTCTAACAAATTTAAGTTGTACCTCATTTTGGCTGCCCAAATTACTTTCTTAAAAACCTTCTTGTAATTTTTAAAGTATTCTAAGAAAACAGGATTTGTATTATTTCTAGAAATTTTATAAAGCTCCCATTTTCTTTTACTGGATATTCTAATACCTTTTGTTACCCATTGATTATTTCTCCCATTTGTTGACAGAGATTTCTGTTTAATTGGGCAATTATTCAAAAAAGAATCATAGAATATTCCAAAGACATTATTGAAACTACCATTAGAACTAAGGTTTGACATGCAATTAGTCCAGTTCTCTTCAATCAGACCGTTTAACATACCAAGAACGTTTTCCTTCTTTATGACCCGCTTCGACAAGTATTTTTTTCATTGGTTAGGCCTTATTTCATTTCTTTGACAAATTACCTGACCTAAGTGGTCAGATATCCCAAAGTCCACTACTTCACAAACCTTATCAATACTATTTACATTTGAAATTACATTATCAATACAAGTGGCTGTAGTTGGTGTTATTCGAGTATACTCCTTGATCATGGCATTGTACCCAAAAGACTGAAACAATAGTAGTTTACGCAACGATTGCGTTAAGTGAGTCTTTACGACACGAGTAGAAGATTTAAGGCACGAGCCTTGGCTCGTGCCTTAAAAACTTCTACGAGTGTCGTAAAGACTATTAACGCGAGTTGCGTACACTACTTTACCTACGACCGTTTTTTAATTACTATTAATCTGGATTTAATTACTAACAATAACTACTGATAACTTTTTAGAGAGGTTATGTTTTCGTGTATTGTCATTGCCACTGAAAGTGATGCAACGACTTGTTGTATAATCAGCTGATTTCCTGTAATTACGTGTTTGTTAAACTTCGTTAAATATTACATTGCTAGCAGCATTCTTACCATAAATAATATTGTATCAGGTACAATTCGGCAAATATTTAATTTATTTTTGGACTTCCACCAACTTAATTAAGAATACGCGAGTATCAACATGAACAAGTCGGATCAACAATTAAATTGGTCAACTGATCAGCTGATCAGCTGATTAGCTGACGTTCGAAGCATTACAATTTTAACTCTTTTCTCTCAATACTTGAACCTCATTGGTCCGTTACCTGTGTGGATATGAGAAAACTATGCGGATATGAAATGAAACTATGCGGATATGAAAGTAAACAGCTGTAAAGTGAAACTTTTCAATTCTAAGAACTGGATAGAAATGGCTACTTTAAAAAACGGTCGTAGGTAAAGTTTTAAACCTAACACATTTTTCATCATCAATTTGCATGTCTATATTAAAATCCCCACTTATGTATATTGGACACAAATGTTGTTCTGCCTCAAGGTGCTGTAATAGTTTTTCAAAGCTTGAGAAAAAAATCTTTAGGTTTTGGTCATTCGGAGTCTTGTAAATTACAATGTATATTGTTTTGGTTGACTTTTCATTACTCATTGTTTCAATAGCAGTGCATTCAAAAGCTTCTTCAATTGCCATAGAATCAATATCTTTCCTTTCTTTAAAAGTGATATTATTTTTTGCAAAAATACATACCCCTCCCCTACTTTTTACATTTCTGTGGTAAACTGAGGCTAGCTTATAGGAGGAAAAACAGTTAGGCAAGTGAACATCATTTGTATCCATCCAATGTTCTGACAAACAAACAATTTCTGGTTCAAGTTTTAAATGATCTAAAGTAACTTTCAAGACAACAAATTTACTTAAACTTGATCCCTGAATATTTAAGTGAGTTAACAAACATTTTTTTAGAATATTTTTTTTATATTTTACATTAAACTTTACATTTTTTTAATTGTTTTGGCTTATTTACACGTTTATCTAAAGCTAAGTTACATACACTTGGGTTGCTGACGTTAAGTTTTTTTGAAGATCACTACTATTTACATTAGTATCTACACTACAGGTACTACTTTTATCAAAAGACATTTTGTCAGTAGAGGTTGTTGTCACACCTTCAGTTGTGTTGACCGTGATGTCTGCTGAAGCACCACTTCCTGACTCATCGGTTTTGTTCATGGCATTAAAGATGTTAAGTTTTATTTTATTTACAAAATCATTGTAAGAAAGCCCACTTCGGAGAGTTCTGGAAGAGTTCTCATCATTCACTACTATGATCACTTTGGCATTTGTCCTTTGTTGCAGCTGGCATATTCTGGTTACCATGTGCTCGACAGGAACATTATCCCTGACACAGCCCGCTGGTGAACAAACTATTAACTTTTGGCCTTTCTGTCTTACGTCCTGTTCCAGAGAATCAAAAGCTTTGTCATAATCCCTGATGTCTGGTTTACTGTAATATTTAGGTTTGGTTACTAATCCATATACTGAAACTTTGTTAATTTTTTGATAAGTTAGGTGTGAGTGTACAAAATCTGTTGTTAAGGGTTTCTTGAAATGTTTTTTAAATGCTGTCGCTACACCTGCACTCATGTGCCTGTCACTGTCAACGTCAGCAGAGATACAGTGAACAAAAGCTACCTCTTCTTCATCTCCTAGCTTGTGTATTGCGGCATTCATGTCTGCTTCGACAACAATGACAGGGTCATCGTCAGAGGGTAGTCTCATCTTCTGTTTGTTGACTGTGGATGGATTGAAGCAGCAGTCCTGGAGTGATTTTAGAATTTCTTCAGCAATCTTCCTTTTGCCCTTCTTGTTGAAGTGTAGACCATGGTTCGTGTATAGGTGACGAGGCAAAAGATGAAGTTCTAGCAGTTTATTGTTCCCCTTTGAGCAATTCATTTTTGCAATTAGCTTATCATTTATGTCACTGATTTTGTTGTCTAATCTCGGTTTGTCGTGGCGCATAGGCAGTGAGGCAAAAACAAGGTTTGTGTTTGTGGTACCTAACAGCAAATTATCAAAGTCGCTCATCAGACTCTCCATTCTTCGGGTTTCCACATCATTGGTCCCACCAATCACCAGAATAAAGTCATTTTTATTAAAATCTTTTGTAAGGTCCTTAACATCCTTTATAACGTCAGCTAATAGTGCTCCCGGTTTTACCATTGCAGACACATTTAAGTTAGTTTTATACTGCACAAGATTGCTCAGACCTCGACCATGGCTATCAGCCAATATCAGTAGTTTAGATTTACATTTTAGTTGTTTATAAACAACTGGCTTATTTTTCTTTGGTCTAGTATTAGACTGGAATGCAGGTGTTTTCTCATGTAAAATTTGTGCATCAGACACGTATTGTTCTGGTACGCTGTTGTTTTTGTTTGTTGAGGTTTCATCACTCTCTTTGGAGAGGACTGTAAACTTGTTGTGGCACTCGGTAGATGGAACTATTTGTTCCCTGCTGACTCTAGAGGTATTTTTGGGTTTTCGCCAGTCATTATTTATTGGTTTACTGGTTGTTGTCTTCATTGTAGGGAAACAGTTTAGACATTTCATCATATTTTTCTCAGCTTCTTGTGATTTTGTTCTATTCAGTTCTGTATTTTCATTCTGGAGGACAGTGACAACATCCTCTAAAGACCTAATAGATTCTATCATATTTTTTGTCTCTTGTCCGTATACAATACATTTATCGCAGCTTCCGTTGCTAGGGATTTTTTGGTAAGTGTCACTTTCATTAGTTGTTTGCAATGTAAGTTCAGAATTAATCTTTTTCAATGCAGCTATTTTATTTTCCAGGGATTTAATAATATCATTTAGCTCGCCTTCTTTTTCTTGTTGAATTTCAATCAGTTTTTTTATTTCATCATCTTTTGACTTTAATTTATCCTCCAATTCCAGTTCATAATGCGATTTGGCAATTTTTGTTTCATGCAATGCTTGTTTTAGTTCTTCATTTTCACGCAGAATCGCACTACCTATTTCAGTTGCTAAATTAAGAGAGTCATCAAACTCATTTTCCACCAATGTTGTCATGGTTGTGAGACTTTTGTTTAGCAGTTCTTCATCTTCAGACTGATTTTCTAGGCAATTAGGACACTGCCATAACTGTTGTTCTTTTAATGGAAAATTTCTTACTTCATTATATTTTAGATTAACACATTTTAAGTGATTCCATTTTTTACACAGTCCATTGCATAAAATAGCACCAGAATTTACATTTTTACCACACACTCCACAGGGATGTTTAGTATTTTTCATCATAATGAGAAGAAAATTAAATGTCTTGTTTTCTGTGTCAAAACATATTAGAAGATTTTTGGAGTCAATTACTCAATTAAAACTTCTGCTGTTTTCCTTAATTATTTTAAATCATTGTATAATAGTTCAACAAATAAAATGATAGAATATAAGATGTTAATATTCAACTGAAATAAAACTTGAGAAAATAAAATAGGCTTCAAAAAAGGTGACAGCTAATTTCAGATAATGTGCAACAATGATTTTAAGAGTTCTATTGGCAATGTAAACACAGCTGGAGATACTGTATCCAAGGGTCAGTTCCAAGTGATAAGCTGTCTAAAAGTTAGTGATGGGCAGGGGGAGTGGAGGACCAGACGTCATCAACAGAAACCTGTTGCATCAGCAGAAACCTGTTGCATGAGTCAAGTGTAGGTTACTTCCTGTCTTGAGTGTATTACTTAATTTAATTTTTTTTTTATATTGCAATAGTCCAATGACTAAGTGTTACTAATTGATAACAATTAATCAGTTTCACAAAGAGTGCATTACAATGGTCCTGCAATCTTCACTAGAGGAATTTTCAGTTATTGTTAAAAACATGTGCTTTTTGCTCAGATTAATGTGAGTATTTTCGTAATTACATTTTTAACTCAGTTTTAATAATCCATTAAAAGTCTTATGTTTCCACTTATTAAGTAATACTTTACCTATAGTTTAAACTATTACTTTAGTCACAGAACTTGCAATAACTATCAAATTACTGAAATTAAATACATCAAAATTTACACATCAACAATGTTGACCACTCTGCAGACGACACTATGAATCTAATCTATATATATCATACACAGTTTGTTGTAAGTCCGTTTTCTCAGTCATTACTGGACTGATCTAGAAGATTTATGTCTCAAATTAAAGGGGGTAGTGTGTAGATTTTCCGAACATCCTTAGAATTTACGTTTTTTCTAAGGGCTAAGACCTACAGCCCTTCAAAGGTCGAGTCAATACAATTCTTATTAAAGAATATAATACACATTTTATAAATTATTCGTCAGCTGTTTGATGTTTGTCAGACATTTGTTATTATTTTTATAACCTCACTTTCAAAATGTAATTATTAATCTACAAGTTTCTGTTTATAAACGATTTTGATAAAGGAAAAGTGTATTTGCTAGCTTTTTATACGGCAATGTATTATTTATAAATGTATGTGAACATTATTTGTATGTTTTTTGGTGTACATTTTGTATTTTTGAAATGTTTTAGTTTTCCTGCGAAGTGATCTGAAGGAAAGTGGTAATTGAGTTTAAGTTTGGGCTGCACTTTACTTGACGTCCTACACTCATTCGATTGTTTTTTCCGATTCGATATTTACATTCGATTGTTTCATTCGATATATCGTTTGGTTAGTTAGGTTAGGTTAACCTTACCTAACTAACCAAACGATATATCGAATGAAGCAATCGATTAATCGATATATCGATCGATATTTTCATTCAAATGAGTGTAGGACGTCAAGTAAAGTGCAGCCTAAGTTTGAGTATGGAATGTGAAATAATATCCATAGTAGGGGACAGAAACTTATTGTTTTGATCAGTATAATTATTATTCTCTACAGCCACCAGAACAATCATAGGAAAATCCGCTTGCAAGTTGTACAGATAATTGCTAATGAGTGGGAAACATAGAAACATTTTATCAGAAGTGATTAATCTTACTCAATATCAGTGTTTGACGTTCAGCAGTACCAAATTTTTCCTTCTCGAGATGGCAAGTACGCTTGGAGGCGAGGAACTAAAATTTATCAGTGAACTATACCCGAACTATTTTTTTCGAGTACACGGGGAAGTTGCTTGAGAGACTGTGACTTACGATTTCGGTTCTGGCAAAGAAGTACGGTACCGGTATGTGACTTGATGTTTAATGGCAATATTGACTCGAGTCATTATAGCGTTATAAAACGAATATAAAAAAGTATCAAGGGTCAAAAGAAACAAAAAAATATTTGAATAACATAATATCATACAAATCTGCATTTGAAATGGCGAGTTCTAAGTCTCACTTGAATCAACATCTATCTGGTAGTGGCAGTCTAAATAATTTTAAGATCCGGGACTCCTTTTACCATCGGATTGGACTATCAATGTTTTCAGTTTGTTTTTCAATTTGGACTTTTTTGTTAATACCCTCTAACATTGAACCAAAGTATGCCCAACTTTATATAAACGACGTAAACACAGCTGTTACTCACAGAATGGGTCAAAGATTTGTGAAATGCAACCCACTGCTGATGAGTGATTTACATGTAAGTGACTATCTTTATTCCATACAACAAATGTAATGAAAAAACCACGAATTTAGGAATATACTTGAACAAATTATCCCCATAGTATAAGTAGCTGCTTAATAGGAGCATTGCGCAGTTTGTATACTATTTATTTTTCATATGAAACTCAAATTAATATAAAACATTCATTTGGTTAAACTAATACATCGGTTTGATTAACATAAACTACTTTTAAAGGCAAACTATCAGTTCTATTTCATGTCAAAAACTAAGCAGCCTCCCCTAAATAAAATACAAAGATAAACAGTATTTGTTAATTATTATGTCTTTTATTGCTGACAATATTCCCGTAGCGGAGCACAGGCGGTTAACTAGTTTGTTTTAACGCTGGGGAGAAGCATGTGAAATTGCCAGTGGAGTCCACTATTTCCAGAGTTTATTGATTAGCATCTATCAAGCAAGTGCTACAGATATTTTGAATACAATATATTCAAGTACACAAGCTGCATGTAAAAAGCCTAGATGTATCGTGTCAACAAGCTCTGTGTGCTTGACTCTTTAGGGAAGTGTTTTTTACAGTAACAACGACAGTCTATATCAGTTATCTAAGAATCAAATGGGAAAAGGTTAGGAGGTATTTTTGTACTTCCAAGTAAATATTTACAATAAATTGACTGATTTGTTGGGATAAGTTTCCTATGTAATGGGATAAGGTGAGGAAGTATTTTTGTTTATCAAACTCGATGTTTGAAAAACTAATGACATTGATATTATGGAGTAGAATTGAACAGAAAGCTTAATACAAAAACTAAAAGAAAAACTACAAACTTTTTATTTAAACTGAATATAGCACATTTTACATGGAATTATGTCCATTATGTTCACAGTACAAACAACAATATTGTACAATAGCTAAAATATTATTACACTAGGCTATTAAATATATGAACACAATCGTAAGTGCCTTATCGTATCCTTATATCTAAGACACAGAGATAAAAATATTTTTTTATGATCTTTAAAACATTACTTAAAAAACAAGTTACAAGAATTTAATAAAGGTTACACATTTGATGTCATCTAATACATTTTTTTTACTTTTAGAGTATTATTGGCACATAATTAAATTTTTAGATACGGCTGTGGTAAAATATTTTTATATATCACAAAAGCACACAGTTGAAATATCTGGTTTTTAGTGTTTTATTTTATGATGCTTTATAGTAATGAGGAAAATCGGTTAACTTACAATAATGAAAAGCACCATTTCAAATTTCAATATTGGTAATAGTTATGTTTATGTAAAAAAAGATTGTGCTTCAAAATATAAAGATGTATTGTAAAAATTTGAGACTATTGTTAATTTAAACATCTAATTAAGATTGAATTTATTTTAGTCTTTTTTTTATTTGACTGAAGCTTTTTTAAAAGGTTAATTTTTATTTTCCATTTATATAAAGGTTTATAAAAAAGATAGTTTACTAAATATTAAAGATTTGCTATTTATTCTAATCATATTACTATTCCACATTTATTGTGCCTTAACCATTGTTTGAAACATATTCTAACGACCCACAACAGTGTTACAAAATAAAGTCCTATATCACTGTAATGTGTAATTTTTCAAAATACACTTAAAATTCAAAAGTAACTTTTGATTCGAGGTTTTTTTGAAGGGATATAGGTACATATCGAATTTGAATTATTATTGTTACTAATAGAACAATTTAACATTTTGTATTTCATAGAAAAATAATATTTGATCAATCATGAACAAATTTTGCTTTTCTCTATTAATTAAAAAACTTACTTACATTACAGGACAGTTCCATATATTATCTAGAGGAAAATTGTGTTTTCAGAAGTTCATAATTATGAAATTAAGGGTTGAAATTCAAACATAGGCTGGGATAAAACCTGCAATCATTTTTAACACAAGGTTAGTTGAATAAAATTATATTTATATCGATTAAATTTAAAGTAAGAAAACTTCAATTTTATGAAATAGATTTGATTAATAAGTATGTCTTTTCCCCCTTTGATATACCTATTTCTTCTATAAATAGTTTCTCAAAGCATGAAAAAAATATAAAAACTTAACAATAATATTAAAAAAAACTATGTCTTCAAAGGATACGAAAGAGGACATAATATGTCCCTTTCAAAAACAACACGACACGACTAAATCTAATATAATAAATAATTTTTCATGCCGATATTTAATGGGAAATAGACAAAGTCATATACTTGAATGTAATTAAATACAACAAATTAGAATTGGACTAATTAACTTGGTTTGTTAAAACTAATTTGTACATACAGAACGTAATATTTTAAAACAATTTTAAGTATTAATGAACTAGTATCTGGAAGGGAAAAAGAAGAAAACAGTTAAACTCTGCTTAACTGGAATTGGATTTTTACCAGTGTTTCAGAAAAGTAATATCTGAAAACGGAGTTCTACTGAACGTTTTTATAGCAAAATATTAAATTGAATAAATTAATACTTCCCCTGTATAGTATTGTCAAATACAAAAAACTAACTGAAAATCATACATATTTAATTCTGTAACTCAACATCCAAATTCTATTTAATTCTTCAAGAATCAAATTTGTGATGCCCCTTTAAAATAAAGTAGTTTAAACAGTATGTACATAACAATAAAAAATAATAGAGCAACAGAAAATAAACATATAACCTAACAGTAACAATGAATTTAGAATAAAATCTGAGGAATCCCCCAAGTCGATAGAATCCTTTTATTTGTACAATTTACAATATTTACATGTAAACAGAGCTTTTTTGTACATGATGATCTGAAACTAACTTCTGAAGATCTAGTCAAGTAACACATTCCCAAACTGTCACTAAACAAAACCTATAGACTAGCCAATTTCAAACGGAAGTAAAAAACAATTTTTCTACTTATATTGACAATAAAGGATGAGTTTTATTTGTACATTTCAACGTCATTGCTAAACTTTAGGCAAATGAATATTGCATAATGAATTATAACGGTTAAGGAGTTAAATCGAGTATTATAAAACTGTAAAATAATAGTTAAAACAAAAATTAATTACATTTGAGATTTTACTCATTTTGGAATACAACATTAAAGACTTAACTCACAAAGACTAAAAACCTTTTTAACAAATTTATTTTCATCCACAAAATTTATAAAATTTGAAATTTTTAAGAGGTTTGGTTTGAAAATTAAAACCCTACTTAAAAGATCTACAAAAAAAAGATTTTGTTACACTATAGAACATGTTTACCTCAAAACCAAGAGATAATAAACTTTCAACATGTTGTTTGTTGAAATATAGAAAATTTACATTTTTACGTTTCTAAACTTTTCTTAAAAGCTTATCAAGATACACTTTACATGCCAAACAAATCCAAGAATTAAAACTGTAAAACCTTTTTTTCAAACCAGAAAATAATAACTTGTAATGCGCAAACAATGTTTTACTTTACCATCCAATCGCATAACGTTAACGCATAATCCAATATACGTTTTAAAACATTGCTTTGAAATAAATGAACAATTTTAAAGTCAGGTAACATTGTTTTTGTCCTAATTTAAAGATAATACAAAACTATTCTTAATAGGTAAATAATAAACAGTATAACTTTTGTACTGAAGAGTAATGGGTGTGTGAAGGTATTCAATGATATCGCGACAATCATACAAGACTTATCCTTAAAAGGAGAGTTTAATATGTAGTGCTCTACAAAATCCGGACTGTATTTGGTGTGAAGCATATTTGGATTTTGTAAAATCAGAATTTATTTGATTCAAATTGCTGATGTGAGCTAAAAGATGACATAGCTTACAGTAAGTCGACCTATCACTTTGGCTTGGTTAAAAGGTTGGTGTGATCTACGTATATCGGTGATTTTTGTCAGTGGCTTGGCTTGAGTTTACACCTAATTTGATAAAAAAAAAAAAAAAAAAAAAAAAAACTTTAACATGAGGATGAAGTGTGTAGTTAAATATACTAGGTAACACCGTAATGCACATTATCAGCACCAAAATCTCATAATAACCTGTGCTTTAGTGATAACAAAGAGTTATTAGAGATACAAAATACAGTAGGCTATACAGTAGGAAAATAACTTGAAAATTGAAATTCAATTTTTATCAGTCCACATTTTTGAGATCTAGATTTAAAATCTACTTTATATAGGATTAAATAATACATAATGTTACAACTTCTAACCTTTTAAAATGTGAATGTCATGGCACTGCATGTTTTGAACTAACAGAAACTGATGTTTACAATCTTGATACATTTGAACTGTGCAGCTTTTACAGTACTAAAAACTACATCTGCATTTTTAAGTACTTTTTCGAATTGGAAATAAGGTTATGAACAAACTCATTCATCAAAATATTCCGAATGTAATTTTGTTGCTTTGAATATTGGATAATGGATACATTCATACACTTATACAAAAATGTTTGAGAAAGATTAACAGACAAACTGAACTAGCAGACTAATAATTAATTATAAAATAATCAAATATCACATCCAAATTGCATGTAGTAGAAAGTATTAAAACTTATACTATGTAAACATTTCTGTTAAAAACCAAAAATGTAATTAACTATACAAATAAAAATACCAGACTTTTTCAATAAATTCAATAAATACCGTACAATTTGTGTATTCCGGCAAACAGAGTCCAACCAAATACTCACATGCCTTTAACATATTTATATTAGCACTCGTATTAGCTATTGAAATATTCTTTGAACTGATTTCAAATCATTAAAATTTAAAGGAGTTGTTGCACCTAGTTTTGTACTTTAAACATTTGATCAATGGAATACACCTGTAAAACATAAACACTCAATCACCCTACAATTCAGCCTATAATTAGTAGTTATAAACCAACTAAAAACAATTGAAGCTTTCAAACCTACAAACTAATACTTTAAGCAAGAAACAATTACATGTGAAAATATTGACACTTTCTAAACTTTAGAAAAAATGCAACTGCGTTAAGTGTCATGAATTACACACATTTTAATCAGCAAAATCAAGCTAAAAAAATAAATACTGTTAAACTAATTTTGTTTGTAAAGTTTCAGGATGGATAATCGAGACACAGATTAATAGGGAGGGAGGGGGGGAATAGTCAGGAGACACAGGAAAAGTAATTTATACATCATTAGAGTAAATTTTATGACTTAACTGAATGCTAAAACCAAAATGTTGACCTTGAACCCTAAACTCGGAAGATTACTGTGAAAATGGGTCAAGCTCCTTGAAAAACCACAGACAGCTACGATTGTCCTGCGTTTATGAAAAAAACTTTTGTTATGAAAACGTAGGAATTGTGACGAAAACTTCACATTTAGTTAGTCAAAAGCTAATTTCCAGTAGGGGTTTTTATACCTAGGATAGTTAAATTTATATTATATTGTTGTTTTGGACTACTTGGTCACTGCAAAAAATTAAAAATGCCTATTTTCAAACTGCTTAAAAATCTCATGATTGAGACTGTCTAAATACTTGAGATGACATAATATCACTGCCAAAGAGAGGCAATGAGTTAGTAACCCTTGCTGGACTATAGTGCTGATATCCACTGCTCAATTTGTGCATAGCGGACGGTTTTTTGGGATCCGCCGACGGTAGGCGGATATATCAGCTGATTATTACGGCAGTTATCGTTACCTATACTTGATTGTCTATAACATGATTAATCTTCATAAAAAATGTCAATATAGTCAAATGTATCTTTAACCGATGTACTAGGAATGTTTTTTAGAAGAATAAGAAATTTTGTTTGAACCATATAACGAGGAAGAAAAAAATAGGTATAAAAATATTTTCGACAAAAGTGTTGCATAGGTTAACTATTTACAACATTCTATACATTATAGATATAAAAGATATTTTTTAGTATCTATTTAAATAAAATAATTTTGCTGTCTGTATACATCGTACGATAGGCCGTCTAGGAAGGGTTAAAGGAAATTGGCCAACAAAGGAAGTTAGGTAAAAAATGTTTTTCCAAATTGAAGCTGAATTGCTTACGATACCAATGTTGGCGGGGTTATGACTAATCAGGTTCCATTTTTTCTGGTTTAATATTTGCTGTCAGGTCTGCGATGATCGCATTGAGATCTGTAGAATTATCAGTCCCCATCAGGTTACCTAGTTGTGAATCCTAAACATAAAGTATGGAGGAATGATTCTCTCAGAGAGTATGGAGCATTAATTAAATCAAAGAGTATGGAGCAATGTTTGACTCAAGAGAGTACGGAACAATATCTCACTCATATTGTGACAGTATGAAGCAATGATTAAGGGTGTAATATAGCAATGAATTAATTGGAGAGTTTGAACTATTTAGTAACTTTTTATTAACTAATAAGAATAAGAATCCTTTATTGTCATTAGACACAGATGTGCAATAGACATTGCCAAAGAAAACTATAAAATAAAAAATGTAACAGAGTCATGAACATTATCACAGTAGACCTTATGTAACAAAATACATGTAAAACTTAGCCTATATCACAGAAGAGATCACAGTTGTCAATTGAGAATAAATATCATAAAATAAAAAATTGTTGAATAACAAATGCATGTTAGGCTACTTAATCTATAAAATCAGTAGCACTCAAATGTAAAAACTCATTAACAGAATTAAGTGGGTGCTTTAGAAGACCATTTGTTACGACAGTTTTAAAATTAGCAAAGGATTCAATATTCCTGACATGATGAGGTAGTATATTGTACAGTTTAAGAATAAGTTTAATAAAGACTGAGCTAAAATAATCCCGTTTCCATCAACAACAAGGGTAATGTTAGATTTAAATTTTCACAAAGAAGTGTAAAAGCTTACCATATCCGAGAGCCGACTCTCGTTGCCCAAATCTTTGATGTCCGTATCGAGATTGTTGAGGAATGAGAACCCACTGAGAGAAAGATCAGGGTCGGATGTTATCCACTGGTCTTTGGATACTTCACTACCATCCTGGCTGTCCAGCAAACCTATGAAAATTCAAATCATACAGTTTACTAATAAAAGTTACCATTTATCCTTATTATTTTTAGGAAAAAGCATTAAGTTTGGATTAACAGTGTCTTAGTCTAACCTCAGTGTCCGTAAATACAATAACTTATTGCTATGTGTCTGTATTTGGTGCTTTGTGTTGTGCCAGTTGGCTATCCTGTAAGCCATTTTAAAATTTCAAACTGTGACATCTTATTTTAAACTGTTGTCTTTGTAACTGCCCTCTCCTTCTGAAGAAGCCTTTGGAACAGAGGAAATACCAAGTCTTTTGTGATTATATAATTTGTTTGTAGATAGATAGATAGATATTTATTGGCACAAAACGTACAGAATATTACAGGATGTATGTACAGGTGCTTCGTCATAAATGACGAAGCTATTTGTGCTATTTGTGTATTGTATTAACCCATTGAGGAAGGAATTAATGCGCTGCCTGCAATGCCCTTGGTCAGCAATTGATTTTACCGAATTTGTAGACTTTTACTCAAATTGTTATATAGAAAGAAAACCTTAGGTAATAATTTAATAACTCTTTTGCCATTTTGTTCACAATACAATTGTCTACAAAAAAATTGTAGTTTTTAGTGTAAAACTTTAAAAATAAAATTATGAAAAAATGTTTAAAATTGTTTTTAAAAGTAAACTTTATTTACAAATTCCAAGATTAATCCAGACAACAAATGACACTATCAATCATAATAAGTATTAACATAGAAAAAACATTTTGTTTTACCAAACCTCAGCTCATTTTGGGTGATATCTGGTTTCCATGGCAACACAACCTTTGTGGTTCAAAAAAAAAGAGATTAAATATGCAAAACAAGAAGCAAGATATAAACATTATAAAACTAAAAAAAACTTTATAAGAAAAACTAGGCTTGTATGTTGGATTCATAGTTAGGAAAGTTAGTAAAAAATTTTAACTAGTAAGAAATTATTAGGTAGTCCCGTAAAAAGTAACTGATAGAAGTTATTAGTTAGTTGGTTGAAAAACTAACTGATAGAAAATAAAGTTAGTTTTTGTAGAAGTTAGCTGTTTGTTGGACAGTTGTTTTAAAGGATTTCGTAATGACACATCTTGGTTACTTATCAATACTATAATACAGTATGAGTATAGTTTGAGCACAATGATTAAAAAACGGCTGCTATGATTTCTTCCAATTGCAATGCTATTGGGGGAGAATTGCTTATATAATACATTTGCATTGTAAGATGTATTATTAACCAAAGGGATAATAATTGCGTTACTACAACAGAAACAAATGAAAATGAAATTGGGAAAGCTAGTTAAAAATTCTATCTAGTTAGAAGTTATTAGTTAATCCCGTAAAAATTAACTGATATAAGTTATTAGTTAGTTAGCCAAAAAAACCAACGAATATTGCTATTCGTTATTCCCAAGTACGGTAGGATTTTGGGTCTGCAGCGGCCAAACGAGTAACGCTTGTAAGTCAGTGCCTATGAGTTAACCCTAGTAGTGGCCAACGATTGTAATACGCTCGTTTGCCGCGAGGCCTAGAATGGCCACCAGCGTAATACGATAGTATGGGCTGAAATTTTTTTTAACAGTAAAAAACTGCTTATAATGAACTCTGATGTGAATAATATATATATATATACCATTAACCGCAGGGGGCTCACGCTTGCGTGGGTTCGTGGCCTGGGCGACCACGCGGACCCTAGCTCTCCCAGAGGGGAGGTAACTGCCCGGTGTCAGACCCGGCACTTCAGGTAGACCACAGTTATGGACGACTGGTAAGCGCCAGCCCCTTAGGGGGAGCCTCCAGTGACATTCCCTCCATTCAGGGTGGGGGGGGTGTTTAGCTCTCAGTGACGCCGTTAATTCCGCCTCTCCTCAACTACCTGTAACTGTGGTTGTGACTGAGTCCTACCTGTTGTGTTCGACTGACATTTTGTGAGGCATATCCTCGACTTTGGAAGTAGCCTCGTCCTGGGAGGTGAAATACCTAGCCCCCAGAGGGGAGGTAAATGCTCCGTGTTGGTATCGGCATTTCAAGTTGGCCACAGACATGGTCGACTGGGCATCGGGTCCCAGTGACATTCCTTTATCCAGGATGGAGGGGTGTTTAGCTCTAGGAGAGATGGAAGTACATCATAATCTCTAACCTACCTGTGTCTGTGGTACTTTGGGCTTCGGCCTGCTTGTGGTGTGCGACCAGCATTCAGTGGGCAAATCCTCGACTTTGGAAGTAACCTTTCCTGGAGGTGAAAACGGGCAAGTACCCGCAGCTCACGGGGACACTCAAGGGCAACGTAACTTTCCGCAGTGTGAGGGCAACGGTTTGTAGGTACTTATGCAAACCTATCCCTGTCTCTGAGCACGGACGGTATGGTTATCTTGAGTGTGGGGGGTTCTTCCCGGAACCTCAATTGAGTCAAGGGTGTCGCCACCTCTGGTGGATAGGTTCATCCGGGTGGGTCCCACTTCTATACCTGCCTCCTTTTGGGAAACCCTGATGGCCTGGCAGTGATGTTGGGTCTGACGGGCAAACGAAGTAGATCGGGTGCTGGGTCCGAGCCCGCCAGGGGTATCTGGGGATCTATCGCTCTGGATATCTCTGGTTCCCAGCAATGGGTCAGGCCTCGATCGGGCAGCGGTGTAAATGGGAGGTTGGGGTTCCCCCCGTCAGCGTGCTGATGGTCCCCTTCCTCCTGGCTATTGATGGCGGGTTCTGCCTGTCAGGGATGAGATAGGTCCCGAGTGTTGCTTGCACTAAATGCGTCGGGGCGCTCTACTATGGACCTCTAGGTTCCGACCTAGTGGAACCCAGGTGGAGTGACGCTTAAACAAGCAGCCGGAATCCCTGGTTAGGATTGAGGGGCAACCCTCTTTCCGAAGGGTCTGCTTCGGCAGCCGGCGAGCCTGATGACCTTAAGTCATCCGCCCATGATGTGCTAAAGGTTGATGCGTAAGCTTCGGCCTACATCATGGGGCCCGGGTATGTCCTGTAGGATAGGTACCGGGTAAGCAGTCAGGGGGCTTCGGCTCTCATGACAACAAATCTAAAATCTAAAATCTAAAATCTAATATATATACCATTCAAAATATCACACTCTGAACTTTAATTTTTTATTATATAAACAAACCCTGAAGCAGGAGGTATATAAAAATGTCACAACGATTAGAAATCAAATGAATTTTTGGCGCGGCATGACTTTTGCAAACACTAAAATATACAAGCATTATCTTTATTTATAAATAAAACAATATTTTTATTTTTACCATAAACTTTATGACTTTTTTGGATACCTTACTTCATTAGATTTACATGTAAATATCATTATTAGTAGGCCTATACACATATATTATATAACTTTTTTAAAACACAAACTAACACTGTACGGTTTTCAATTTTTCCGGTTCTCCGTTTGTTATTATATTACGCCTAAAAAACTTACAAAGAAAAAATATTTTCCTAACTTGTTATACAGGGTGGTCTGGACCTAGCGTTAAAATTTTTTTTGGGTGGTAGACCAACACTAATGTGACTCAAATCCACAATTTAAAAAAAATATATTCCATAAACCCACTTGCAGAAACGTTATTTTGATTTTTTTAGAAAAACCTGTACATTTCCACAACATTTTAAAATTCCTCTAGTATTTTCATACATTTTTATAACTTTGACACTACCATCATATTCTCCATTAAATTCTATGTAAGAATAGACAGCTTTTGGTGAGCCCAAAGCTTCAGAATTGCTATTTAAATTGATTAAAACTAAGAAATTTTGATTTTCCCAAAAAAAGGTTAAAAATAAGCCTACAGACACTTTTTTTAAGCAAAATAGTAGAGATTAGCAAATTGCTACAAAAACTTCTCTAAAATCTTAGCTTTAAAAAAATACGATTAGGCATTTTATTTGCTTCCTTTTAAGTACAGCTATTCCAGTTATAAAAATTGAAAACAAGGTTTCACTCGAACTCCATTAAACGCTAACAGCGGTTTTCCAAACTCTGTAGAATGTCACTTAATTATCTAGCAAAGAGATAAATAAATAATTTTAGTTTTAGATTACTTATTTTAGTCAAATAATTACAAAATAACTTAGGGGCAAGGAAAAGTATGTTATTTTCCACTAAGATAACTGAAAGGTTTTGTCCAGTATCTGATTACAGCCTACCTTATCATGAGATAAGCTTGTATTGACTGATCCAGTGGATAAAATTTTAATAGATTTCAGTCATTTACTCGTTGTTAGTTGTCTGAAGATGTCCTATTCAAATCAGGAATATGCGGAAATGCATTTTATATATGGTTTCTGCAATGGAAATGCAAGTGCGGCTCAAAGGGAGTACACCATTCGCTACCCTGGTAGGCGCATTCCCAGTACGCAAGTGTTTGTGCGGCTGCATCAGCGATTGGTAGAACGTGGATCCGTACACAAGGAACGTAGTGTAGCACCGGTGGAAGTGTGCGTTGAAGAACAAATTCTGGACCGAGTTAGTGAAGACCCGGAGATAAGTAGCAGAAATCTTGCTAGTGAAATCGGTGTAAGTAAAACTAAAGTTTTATCTATTTTGCACAAAAACAAACTCCATCCTTACCATTTCACAAAAGTTCAAGGCCTTGAACCCAATGATCATGGTGCTAGAGTAGATTTTTGTCGCTACCTCCTGAATTCTGACATTGAACAATACCACTTTTTCAAAAAGATTTTGTGGACAGATGAAGCTCTTTTTACAAGACAAGGTGTATTCAATTTTCACAATATGCATATGTGGAGCACTGAAAACCCACAGGCAACTAGAGAAATGTCCTTTCAAAAAAGGTTTACAGTAAACGTTTGGGCAGCTGTGATTGGTGATCGCTTCTTAGGTCCCCATATTTTTCAGGGAAGTTTGAGTGGAGAGATGTACCTTAACTTTTTGCAACACGATCTGCCTCAAATTTTGGATGTGATTGATCCTGTGCTCCGCCAAGATATCATTTATCAACAAGACGGAGCACCTCCTCATTTTACGAATAACGTTCGAGATTGGCTGAGTGCTAACTATCCCACATGGATAGGACGAGCATCCTATCTATCCTGATCTAAACCCCATGGATTTCTTTGTGTGGGGATACATGAAGTCTAAAGTCTATGCAACTCCAGTCAATAGCGAAGAAAAACTTCTAAACAAGATCCAAATCGCAGCACAGGCATTAAGGGATAAGCTAAGCCATAAAGTGACTGTTAGAGGAATGCGGAAGAGAGCTAGAGCCTGCATCAGAGAGAATGGAGGACATTTTGAAAATAAATTAAAATGAACTTGCATTTTAGTTTGGTTATCAATCCAATACTTGTAATTTGTTTTGAAATTGTCTAGATACAAATTTTGTTGCAGCCTCATGCTGTTTCTATAATAATAAAAACTATCATGTGTGTCTTTTTGGTTTGTTATAGTGTGTTTTTTGTTTTCCTTAAACCGTGTTTTCCACAGTTATAACTGGAATAGCTGTACTTAAAAGGAAGCAAATAAAATGCCTAATCATACTTTTTAAAAGCTAAGATTTTAGAGCAGTTTTTGTAGCAATTTGCTAATCTCTACTATTTTTCTTAAAAAAAGTGTCTGTAGGCTTATTTTTAACCTTTTTTTGGGAAAATCAAAATTTCTTAGTTTTAATCAATTTAAATAGCAATTCTGAAGCTTTGGGCTCACCAAAAGCTGTCTATTCTTACATAGAATTTAATGGAGAATATGATGGTAGTGTCAAAGTTATAAAAATGTATGAAAATACTAGAGGAATTTTAAAATGTTGTGGAAATGTACAGGTTTTTCTAAAAAAATCAAAATAACGTTTCTGCAAGTGGGTTTATGGAATATATTTTTTAAATTGTGGATTTGAGTCACACTTTTGTTGCTTTACCACCCAAAAAAATTTTAACGCTAGGTCCAGACCACCCTGTATATTTCTATGTAGGGAATTAGATTGTCTACTAAATGTTTGTAATGAATTTCCCATAAAAAAATCTGTAGGATAAATTTTACCCAGACTGCTTTTAAAATTTCAAAAAGAAACTTTAAAATTTTTTTATTCTTTTCACTTAGCTTAACCGAGAAAAAAATTTTCTAAACCATTATTATATTACTATTTCTAGAATTTCCTGTTCTTTCCGAACAAAAGAAATATGAGGTTGGCTAAGTGTTCGGTATTCATATTTTTAGAGTATTTAGAAATTAATCATTATGTTAATTAAGTCACTGGTTAATTAATCATGCTAATGTGTATATAAATCACCACATTTATTGTAATATTATTTAGTCTCAGTAACAATTTATTGTAAATAGACTCCCGCTTTCAATATTCAAATGAGATTGCTAAGCCTGCTCGAATTTCCCGCCACAGTAAGGCCTATTTTCCTGTACTACATACCCATGAATCACCTGACGCCGTGTTTGCTTCAATCGCATTTCCTATTGGCCATCGAATTCCTAGACCCCTCTAAACCGCAATTGCATTTTTAAAAGTGTGAAACCGGCGATCGGCGTCTGTCTGTCCACGGTCGGCGTCCATAACTCACGGTGTATTCCGTTTCTCGTATCTCGGGACATTAATTGCCCATTTTACCTCTCTTAAATGTATTTTTAGGCTATAGATTAATTATATCTGGCCTCCCTCTCCTCTATAGTACATTTAACTATATATACATTTTAATTTCCCCCTTTTGTTTGTGATTAAATTACTTAAATTGTGATCTAGTGCTTTCAGACTCTTCAAACCTCAAGACAGTGTGTGCGCGTCCGTGTATTACTTCTAGACTTTCCGTACGTTTTCACCGCGACTTCCGCGTATTAGTGAGCTCTTTGTGATTATGATGAACTTGGGTGCGTTGCGTTCTCCAAAATTCTACAAAACAGAAGCACTCGGTCTAAGGACTCCGCCATCCGCCATCGCTCCACCATAGACGACGCCGCTGCCATACTCTCCACCTTTGGATAATTGGACTCAAGGTACAACCTTAAAGTTTTGTGTGTGTTTTAATTAGACTCTAAAACTAATCTCATTTGCCCCTCACAAGACATTTTATTCCATCTCGGGACCTCAGTGCCCTTCAAATTGCAGATTCGCCATTTTCTCTAATTTAATTATTTTTCTCTTGAACTATTAATTAGTTCTGGTCCTTCGAGTTATTAATTATTTTCATTTTCACCCATTACGCCCCCAACATTTGGTCCTTCGAGCCGGATTCATTGTCTAAAGTCCTGTGGTAATTAATTTCAGCCAATTTTCATCATCAACCATATTTTTAGCGATCTGCAATTTTCAATTTTCGCCATATTGGTAAAATATCGGCTCGCGTTCGTTCCGTTCGTGGGCGTGGTTTAGCAATCTCTCTCCACTCGCGCGTCTGCGCAGGTCACAATCATGTACAATTTGCTGTTCTCTCTAGTAGTAGACAAATTTTCCCTACTTGGCTTTTTTATCCCGAAAACGGGATTTAGTTTTAGTTGCGGGATTTAGTCGCGTGCAGACGGCCGACACTAGTAGCAGACGCATATCTCACACTCACTGTACAGCGTTTGTTGTTGTTTACATTTTCTCATTTAAGGTGTATTGTGTAATAAGGTTGATTGATATTATTAATAACCAACTATTAGGTTATTATTAGGTATTTACTATTATTCTTTGAATCAATATTGCTCTTTTGAATATCATACTAAATAAACAATAATTTGTCATTGTTATTTAACATTGTTTATGCTTTCTGAATTTTGATTTTAAATGAAGTAAAGTTAAATTAGTTCATCTCTGTAATTTTGGTTGACAAACGTGCGATATTATATTTAAGGTAATTTTATCTTGTCAATTAACATTTTAATAAATAGTTCAAAATAACCGTTTTTACTGGTTCTTATTACTAGTGTTGTACATATAAACAAAACTGTTAGCTAGCGTATTTGTATTGTGATTCATATTTCATTGATGGTTATAATTTTATGTTCCTTTCTCATTTATTAGGGTAATAACTTACTCTTTATGTTGCAATTCTTGTTTACTAAGGATTATTCTACACTGTTTCATTAATGAGGCCTACTCTCATTAAACTTATTTAGATCCATTTATTAATTTTGTAAATACTGTAACGGTGATCTTTCATGTGACTCATTCATTTGTTCTATCATATCTCTTGTTTTATTGTGCATTATTATTACCGTACTTGAATACTTTCAACTAAGCTCAATTGTTGATTTATAGTTTGAAAATCGAATTAAACCTGCCACACTCATTTAAAAATATTTTATTGCTATTTAACGTGTTGATAACTTAGTGTTTTTCACTATTTGCCTCAATTAAGCTACAAAGTAGGTGGATATATGTTTAGATATTTATACTATTTTATCTCTATATTATTCAGCGGACAATTAATTACTACATTGTTAAGCTAATACCATTCATAGGCCTAGCTACAAGCCTTTTGTGTACCCACAACTTCCATTTTCGTGTGAATACTTTCAAGTGAACACTTCACAATGCCTCCTAAAGCATCTGATTTTAAGTCCGCAATCTACACCCGTTCTACGGCGCTGATTAAATCACGTTTTGAAAAACTTAAGGCTACAGTAGATGAATTATCAACTCAAATCGACCCTCTAACACCATTACAACTTAAGAAATTATCCGCTTACGCGTTGGAAATAAAAAAGAAACGCAGTGAATTTGAAAATAACCTTCAACGTGCCTTCGTTCTGGAAGATGAAGGGATCGATGATAAGACTCTTTCCAATGATCAAGATGCTATTGAAGACATGTTCTCTCACATTCAAGCTACGATTGAAACCCTGGTTCCCTCAGAACCACCAAAAACCCCTTCCGCGTTCAGTGAATCGTTTTCTGTTTCAGAAACTCATCCAAGCTCACAAGTACGATTACCTAAACTGGACTTACAAAAATTCTCTGGCGATCCATTAACGTGGACAAGTTTTATCAATCTTTTTGACACTGCAATCCACCGTAATGCTTCATTATCCTCTGTTATGAAATTCCAGTACTTACTCTCTGTCTTAAATGGAGAGCCTCTCAATTTAATAAGGAGTTTAAATCTCACCGCTCCTAATTATCTAGTCGCCTATGAATTGTTACGTGACAGATATCACAACAATCGAAGATTGCAATCATTGCATCTTAACCAATTGTTGGACCTGCCAAACATTACGGCAACTTCACTCAAAGGTTTGCGCCAATTTGTAAACCTGTTTACGGAACACACACAAGCTCTTAAGGCATTAAATTGTGACGTTAGTGACAACAACCCCCTATTGTCCGCACTCCTTTTGCGTAAAATGGACCAGGAACTACGTAAAAAACTTGAATCGTTCCGTTCCAGTCAAACCGAAGATCCAGTTACTCATTCATTACCAGAAATTGGTGAAATAATAAAATTTCTTAACCAAGAATGTTCGCAGACAGAAGATGCTAACATACATAACATGTCATCGGCCCACAGAAGCGTTCAACCTTCACCTCACAAAACCATACCAAAAAAGGTGCATTTCCGGTCTGACGTAGGCCTAGCCATGGTAGCTACTTCGAGATCTAATGCTCCCCCCTCTCATAGCTCTCAGACTAAAAATAGTCCTGTCTATAACAAATGTTTTGTTTGTAACAAAAATGATCACAAAGTTTACACTTGTGACGTATTTCAAAATAAATCTCCTCGAGAGCGACACGCCATTGTTAAAAAACATAATCGTTGTTTTTCTTGCTTGGGTGAACATAGCTCCAAAGAATGCCGCTCTCAGTTCACTTGTCGCACATGTAAACAGCGACACCACTCTCTCTTACACCTTGGTGATAATAATCAAACCTCTCAGATGTCTTTTCGACCTCAAGGTCAAAGAACTTCCCCGACCACTTCAGGTCCATCTCACACTCAGACTGGTGATGTTAATTCACAAGCCTCTATCTCCGCCACTGTCGCGGATGTAAGCAATTATTCTGCCCAAAATAACTCATGTACGACTTCGGGTAATTATACTGTATTACTCGGCACCGCCTTGGTCAAGTTGACTTCCCCTCAGGGTATCTCTCATGTGTTTCGTGCTCTACTAGATACTGGCAGTATGTGTGATCTGCTCTCAGAACGCGCTGCGAATCTCCTGAATATAAAACGCCAGTCTTCTCAACTCAAAATATCTGGTCTTTCTCAAATGGCTTCCTGTACTAAAGGGTCAACTTACTTGAATCTTGAAACTCTCTCAGGTCGAGTAATAGCCACTGACCATCAATTCCATATTCTTGATAAGATTTCCGTCGACTTACCTCGCTCCCCTATATCACCGGAAGTGCTAACAAAAATCAAGCCCTATGTTCTAGCTGATCCTACTTTTCACTTGCCTGGTGGCATTGACGTGCTTATAGGTAGTTCTCTGCTACCCCTCCTCTGGACTCATGAAAGTTACTCCCTCGGCACGCACATGCCTCATGTGATAGGTACTCATCTTGGCTTTATTCTGATGGGTAAAGCTCCCTGTGCAACTAACTCGGAACCCGTGTCAGGTTTTGCAATCTCTCTTCTCTCTGTTAGTGATAATTCACTACACTCTTCCCTTCAACGTTTCTGGCAACAGGAGGAACCCCCTCACTTCCAGGTTAAGTCACAGGAAGAGCTTCTTTGTGATGAATACTATAAAAAATCACACTCTCGTGATCAATCAGGTCGTTATGTTGTGCGACTTCCGTTCAAGACGGACCCCTCCATTCTAGGCCAATCTAGGCCCATTGCTGAAAAGCGCTTGTTGTCTATTGAGCAGAAATTTAAAGCTCAACCCCAGTTTTCACACTTGTATAAGACGTTCATGTCTGAATATCAAACTCTCGGCCATATGACAAAACTAGATTTTGTTGAAGACATACACCCACACTACTTCCTACCTCATCATGGGGTACTGAAGGACTCTAGCACGACCAATTTAAGGACAGTGTTTGACGCCAGTAGCAAAACCAGTTCCGGTCACTCCTTAAACGATATTCTTTTGACAGGACGTAAATTACAAACTGACATTTGTGACGTAATTTTGAACTTCCGCTCTCATAAAATTGTGTTTTCATGTGACATTCGGCAAATGTACCGCCAAATACAAGTGCACCCTGACGATCAAAAGTTTCAACTGATTCTGTGGCGTGACGACCCTTCAAAGGAAATCTCTACGTTTCAACTTACTACCGTCACCTACGGCATGAACAGCTCCCCCTACCTTGCTATTAAAACGTTAATGCAGTTAGCGGAAGACGAAGGTGATGCCTTCCCTCAGGCTTCTCACTCTCTACGTCATCACACCTACGTGGACGACATTATCACGGGTGCTGACTCCGTTGAGGCTGCTCTTGAACTACAGGACCAACTTATCCAACTTCTACATCGTGGTGGCTTTGAACTTCGCAAGTGGGCCTCCAATTCCTCTGCTCTTCTAGAAAAATTTGCTTCGGAACATCTAGAGACTCCAAGTTTCCTGCAAGACGCTCAGCTTCCCCAGTACTCCATCCTAGGTCTCCATTGGTCTCCTGAAGAAGACTGTTTCTGTTACGCTTTCAACCCCCCGTCTGAAAAGCTGACTAAGCGCTCCGTGCTCAGCTTTATTGCCAAACTATATGACCCCTGTGGATTTTTGTCCCCATTAATAATGGTAGCAAAATGCTTCATGCAATTACTATGGACTCAAGGTCTTAATTGGGACGACCCTCTCCCTTCTGATCTCGCACATAAGTGGCATGTGTTCACTAGTAACACTAAAGACCACCTCGGTCAAATTAAGATCCCCCGAGCATTTCCGCTCGCTCACTCCTCTGATATCGAGCTTCACGGTTTCTGTGATGCATCGGAATGCGGTTATGCCGCGGTAGTGTATTTCCGGTGTGAATCTAGTGACAAAACAGTCATTGTGAAACAAATATTGTCTAAGACTCGTGTTGCCCCGTTAAAAAAGGTAACTTTACCCCGCTTGGAATTGTGTGCAGCTCACCTCTTATCAAAACTAGTGCATTATTGTGAAAAACAATTTAACTCTCTTACTACGAATACCACTGTATTGTGGAGTGACTCATCTGTAGTTCTTACTTGGCTACAAACCCCTCCATACAGACTAAAGACCTTTGTGGCTAATCGTGTAGCCCAAGTGCAAGAAATCATTCCCAGTTATCAGTGGCGGCACATAAAAGGGACGGAAAACCCCGCTGATTGTGCCTCACGAGGAATTCTAGCCTCATCTCTCATTGACCATCCCTTATGGTGGACTGGCCCACCATGGTTACAGCTCCCTGCGGCCAACTGGCCCCCCTCATGTTTTTCGCCGTCTGAACTCACTCCCACGGACGAAATTAAAGAAACTCCTCTTAGTGTACTTAGTGCAACAGTCGCCCCTTCGGAATGGGACTTATTGTCTAAATATTCATCTTGGTTGAAACTAACCCGTGTGCTAGCTTATGTACTACGATTCATAAACTATTCCAGGTCTAAAAACAAACTCTCTGGACACTTAAAACTCAGTGAATTAAATCTAGCGGAAGTGACAATTTTTAAACTAGTGCAAAAACTCCATTTCAGTGCGGATATTAAATTATTGAACAAAGGCTCAATATGTTCTGCACAATTACAGAAACTCACCCCCTTCCTCGACCCTAATGGTCTCATACGCGTCGGTGGCCGATTGTCACATTGTTCGCTTGCTCATGACATACGTCACCCTATTGTTCTACCCAAGTCTCATACTGTAGTGAATTTGCTTATAGACTTTTACCACCAGGTACACTTGCACTCAGGTCCGCAACTAACTCAATCACTACTCGCCCGAAAAGTGTGGATTCTATCGGCCAGGAGCGTTATCCGCTCGCGCATATTTAAGTGTCTTGTGTGCTTTAAAAATAAACCACGAAACAAAATCCCTCTAATGGGTGATTTACCTGCTCATCGGGTCAATCCTACTCGTCCATTCTCATCTACAGGCGTAGATTACGCCGGACCATTTAGTGTTCGCGTTTGCAGTCTCAAAGCTCTTAGACAGATTAAGGTCTATTTGTGTATTTTTATCTGCATGGCTACCAAAGCTATTCATATAGAGGTAGTCACCGATCTTACCACCTCAGGCTTCATTGCCGCTCTCACACGTTTTGTGTCGAGACGCGGACTCTGTTCCGATCTGTATTCTGACTGCGGAACCAACTTTGTTGGTGCAAACTCGGAATTACGCAAGGTAATCCGTGAAACCATCCTTACACCTGATTCGCAGGACAAAATTGTTCATTTCACCACCCCCAAAGGAATTAACTTCCATTTCAACCCCCCCTCTGCACCTCATCAAGGTGGCTTATGGGAAAGTGCCGTTAAAAGTGCAAAATACCATCTGAAACGGGTAATTGGTGAAACCATTTTAACTTTAACCCAATTTCAAACTTTGTCCATTCAAGTAGAGGCAATGCTAAACTCGCGCCCTCTTACAGCTCTTAGTTCAGACCCTTCCGAAATTTCTGTGCTGACCCCTGGACATTTCCTCATCGGAGCTCCATTAGTTGCCCTGCCGGAACCTCACCTGTCTGAAGTGCCCTTCAATCGTCTTCGTCAGTGGCAGCTTGTCCAGGCTTTTCACCAGCGTATCTGGAGGCGTTGGCAGCTTGAATATCTCCACTCCCTCCAGCAGCGATCCAAGTGGACCACCCCTCATGAGAATTTGAAGACCGGAGACTTGGTGCTCATTCACTCCAATTCACCTCCACTCACCTGGCCTCTTGGACGCATCGTCTCCACTCACCCTGGCGCTGATGGAACAGTTCGAGTCGTCACAGTGAAGACAGCTTCTGGGACTTTCACACGGCCTGTTCACAAGGTCTTCCCTCTGCCATGCAATGAAGACTAAGTCCAAGAAACCTACTCTATGTACATATTAGATTTAAGTGTGGTTTACGTTTGCTCTTGTGTTTTTTAATTAATTGTCTGTTGAAGCTGTAATGCTTCAAGGGGGCCGGAATGTTCGGTATTCATATTTTTAGAGTATTTAGAAATTAATCATTATGTTAATTAAGTCACTGGTTAATTAATCATGCTAATGTGTATATAAATCACCACATTTATTGTAATATTATTTAGTCTCAGTAACAATTTATTGTAAATAGACTCCCGCTTTCAATATTCAAATGAGATTGCTAAGCCTGCTCGAATTTCCCGCCACAGTAAGGCCTATTTTCCTGTACTACATACCCATGAATCACCTGACGCCGTGTTTGCTTCAATCGCATTTCCTATTGGCCATCGAATTCCTAGACCCCTCTAAACCGCAATTGCATTTTTAAAAGTGTGAAACCGGCGATCGGCGTCTGTCTGTCCACGGTCGGCGTCCATAACTCACGGTGTATTCCGTTTCTCGTATCTCGGGACATTAATTGCCCATTTTACCTCTCTTAAATGTATTTTTAGGCTATAGATTAATTATATCTGGCCTCCCTCTCCTCTATAGTACATTTAACTATATATACATTTTAATTTCCCCCTTTTGTTTGTGATTAAATTACTTAAATTGTGATCTAGTGCTTTCAGACTCTTCAAACCTCAAGACAGTGTGTGCGCGTCCGTGTATTACTTCTAGACTTTCCGTACGTTTTCACCGCGACTTCCGCGTATTAGTGAGCTCTTTGTGATTATGATGAACTTGGGTGCGTTGCGTTCTCCAAAATTCTACAAAACAGAAGCACTCGGTCTAAGGACTCCGCCATCCGCCATCGCTCCACCATAGACGACGCCGCTGCCATACTCTCCACCTTTGGATAATTGGACTCAAGGTACAACCTTAAAGTTTTGTGTGTGTTTTAATTAGACTCTAAAACTAATCTCATTTGCCCCTCACAAGACATTTTATTCCATCTCGGGACCTCAGTGCCCTTCAAATTGCAGATTCGCCATTTTCTCTAATTTAATTATTTTTCTCTTGAACTATTAATTAGTTCTGGTCCTTCGAGTTATTAATTATTTTCATTTTCACCCATTACGCCCCCAACACTAAGTTTACTTCTACAGTTGAATTTTTACAAATTTTCAAAAAAAGGTCTGCAAAATTGCCAAAATGCCATTCTATACTTCTAACATTGGCCACTGCTAGGGTTAAGTAAACAGCTTAACCAAGCTCTTCCTTAAAAAAAAATCCTAATTACAATCACTTGTACCATCTCGTACAAATCCATGAGCTATAGTTAAAGATGATATTAGTTAAAGATGTTTCAGCACAACATGTTGACACCTGTAAAGTAACATGTGATGTCAACACTGTTCCCTTTACCATCAATACACACAGCATAAAAACAGTAAAATCCTGCACTTACCTCGGAAAGAAGGTACCGGCGTGGAGAGCCGCGAGGACCCCGCACTGAGAGAGGGAAGCGAGAGATCGTCCAGCAGATTGCTGAGAGAAGGGGGTGAGGGGGGTTGAGTCTCGGAGACAACATTCTTCACCACTACTGTGGGAGTGACAGAGGTGGCGGTAACTAGGGCTACTGGCGCTACCTTCACATCTGTGGAGAAATACATCATTGTAACACGGAAGTAGTTTTGAGATCTGGCAGCTTGTGTAACGAATACACTAACATTTTTAAAGTAAATCCATTGACCAGCCAAAATAATGGAGGCAAGTGGCTATTTTGGATTAGGTACCAATTTTTTTGATTAGTCAATGGTTGGAAGTTAAAGGATGTTTCGGTCAAAGAGATATAAAACAGTTGTTTTACGTTATTTTAACCACAGTAAATTTAAAACCATAAATTGTAGAGATAAAATATATATTTTTCTTATCACGGAATGTGGTCTGTGTCACCGTCGCTCCATTTCATGCCGTTGGCCAAGCTGGAACAACTATCCACCGCCAAGGCAAACAATTACTATAATAGCCCAGCTGATTTTCTGATTTATTTGAATTTTTTAATATGGTTTCCGTCAACTCAGGCTTTTTCTGGATTTAGGTACTTGATATTGAATCAATTCATTTTCATATAAAACCAACACAATTAATGCCAAAACCGCAGCACTTAGTGTGAAAATTTCTCAAAATTCATTGACATTCTCTTTACTTGCCAAAAACTAAAAACTAAGGAAGGAAATGTTTTAGATTGTAGCACACTTTGTACGTGTCTCATTTGATTGTTCATTGTCTACTTCAGAATCCTAAAGTCTATGGCTCTACTTACCGATGGACACCGGGGTGGCCGTGGCAGTGGCAGCGGTGACTGGTGTCGGTGCTGGGGCTATGGGCTTGAACCCTTGCGGCCTTGTGACACTGTTGAACAAACTGACCTTGGGCAGTAGTGGGGCCAGGCGGGGGGGAACAGCCGGGGGTCGACGAGGCCTGCCTCTACGGTTACAGTACCTCGGCCTCATCTTCTGAAATAACAAATTTATTTTATTTTAAAGGAGAAAAATGTATATATTTGAATGGAAAATGGATTGTATGTCAAAGGGGATTTCTTTTGAAAATTTATAGGCAAATTAAGGAAATAGGAGAGTAGAGGCGCAACTGGGAACTAAGAGAACTTTACAAGGATATAGTATAGTGTAGGATATAGTTTAAATGTAGAATGATAAGCTGGGCTGGGCATATTTTGAGTAGAGAGGATTGGAGTAATCTCCAACAAGTAATATAAAGTTAAAGTTAAAATGAAAGTCACGTTTGAGAATGGTGGAGTCAAATTATGGTTGATATGGAGAGAGAAGGAGCAACTGAGAAAGACTTGTGAGATTGAGAAAGATTAAATTTGATGGTGGGGCTAAATATCGACTCAGATATATATATGGCTCTGAGAGCAAGTATTTTATTTGAACTCATGAATAGGCCTAAGAATAATGGGTGTAAGGCTACAGCATCAAGGAATCAGTGCAAGCAAGCTCACTCCTTCCCCCGTGTCAGACACTCGCCTCCATCACTCTAAAACTGAAAGGAAATTCAGAAAGATTGCAGAATAACCACGGGTAATTATTACCTTAAGATTGTCACATACAGCAAATGGGAATGAAAATCGCTAAAATAAGTATTTAACAACATATTTCAACCAACACCTTGTTTAGCTTACGTAGCAAAAAACAGGCCTTTGAAAATTTTGAAACTACTGAGTTGGTGTGAGATTTCCATGTAAGCTTCCGATCTATTCTAAAGTGACCCCCAGTAGGTTGCTGATTCAAGCCTGAGTAGGATTTAGTCTGGACCCAGATGAAATTTGTCAACAGGCAACAAAATGATACTATTAAAAGGCTGCTTTTTAGAAGTTTTAAAAGAGTAAAGTCTAAAACTCTTCCTCACCTCCACCCTGTCCCCAGCACCGTCCGTTGTCTTGAGGATGGTCGGCCTCAGAAACACATCATCTAGTGTTAGCGGACAAACCTTGAACTTAAGCTGTGCCTCTACCTTCTGGAACAGATAAACCAACGTTAATATGATCACCAATCGCTTTATTAAGATTATTTTGCTATTGAATTGAATTGAAAATGTCTTTATTCATATAATATACAGTGGTATACATTGAATGGCCTCATTATGCTAAATTATAGCTAACAACTTAATTTAATTACAATTCCTCCATAAGTCATAAGGAACCTATTTAAACCAAAAGGTGATTGTAAACAACAAAAAGTATGGTTGTCAAAGTTCATCAAATTTATATAATGTTTTATTTGTCAAATGCAGTTTTAATTTTTTCTTAAAAAATTTCACATCTTTAACGTTTCTCAATTCCACAGGTAGCCGTAGTAAAAACTTAGCACCCGAATTTAATGGTTTTTTATTATAAAACTCTAGCCTGCGGAAATCGATGGCAATTTGATTTATATTTCTTGTAAAATAGGAGTGGCTGTCACCTAACCTGGGAACCAAATTGTTTATACTTAGTTTTTTTAGCATAAAGTGCTGTGTGAAAAACATATAAACTGTAAACGGTCATTATGCCCAAATCTGTAAAATGCTGACAAACCGAACCACCAAAATTCAAATTCATTATGATTCTTATCGCCCTTTTTTTTTAGAATAAGAATTCTATCCAAATTTTGTTTTGATGTACCTCCATAGATTTCAATGCCATAACTGATTGCTGATTCAATAAGAGAAAAATAAATTGTTTTTAATGTATTTACTGAGCAAAAATTAGACATCCTATATAAAGCATACAATCCAGAGGTGACTTTGTTAACTAAATGAGATTCCATGTTAAATTTTCATCCAATGTTAAGCCTAAAAATTTGGTAGAAATAACTTTTTCCAAAGAATGGTTGTTTATTTTTATTACTGGATTTACTGAATTTGTACTTCTTCCTGCATTGAACATGATAAAATTGGTTTTACTTGTATTTAATAATAGTTTGTGATTTATTCAAAAAGTTATGGATACCCAATAAAGCTGAAGAAGTACTATCTTCCAAATTATTTATTGTATTACTACTAATAAATAATTAAGTACTAGAGGTCGTCCAGTGGTCGAAACTCGACCATAAATATGTACATAAATATGTAATTTAATTATTTTCAAAGCAATTAACCATCACTTAATTTGAAGGCAATAATTAAATAACAATTTATTCATTGGTTGATTTGGATAATATTTTCTAATGATTAGCTAATGACTAAGTGATTTTATTAAAGTAGATTAAGTATGTCAAATTCCAAGAATATATTATGCCAGTTTGTTTGTTTTGATTTGACACGAATGAACACATGATCGTATTAAAAAGGTCCATCTTCAAAGGTATTCCACCACAGCTTAACCACTTCTAGCTAAAAAAATCCAATTGCACTTTACATACTTCTCTATTTTTCACCCCACTCTGTAAACAAAACATGTGATTGGAATTTGTTTTGATTTTCTGTTTATATTTCGTTGTTATTTCGTCACCATCATGGCAACCCATAAAGCCCATGTTAATTTTTTGTTAATTTCAAATTCATTTTTTGTGCTTATCTTTGAGCCTATTTTAATTTATAATGGGATTCTGCACACCTACAGGAAAATATCTTTCTAACAGTATGCATAGATTTTCCCTACGACGCACACGAGCTGAGAAAAAAGGTTTTAAAGAAACATGCTTGCCTATTAATATATAGATACTCAGTTAAGGTATACTCAAATTGTAATATGAATAAAATACAAGTGTAAAGATGAATAATAGAAAAATGACAAAAGAAGTGTTTAAGAGGTTTGATACATTCACCTTGGACCATGGACATTCCATTCCAATGAAATTAAATGTGTTTAACCCTCCGAGTGTCCATAGTTTAGGCCTTAATGTCCACCTATTTTTGGCCCCTTTGCAAGGTTTTATTAAAACGGATCTGAGAAGCTTAAAACAATGTTAATTCTAATGTTCTATATACCATTTTGTTTGGAAAATCATGGGCTTCAATATTATATATAAAACATAAGGAACATTTTAAAAAAAAAAAAATTTTTAGGTAAAAAAAAATATAATTTCGAAAATTTTCAAAAAAAAAATAAGTTCGCGCTCAATGAAATTGTATAAATTATAGGCCTATAAATATTTGAAAATAGCCACTTTGTTCTAAATTTAATGAGGATTACAAATATATAATCATATAGCGAGGTAAGTTATCAAATAAATAAGTTATGAGCGAAAAACGGATTTCAGTACATAGCGTTTAGCTAAGAATGCATAGCCTAACCATAGCTAGGAATCTGGCTGATAATTTACATCAATATCACTACCTACTTCTTCAGGATCATCAACCAGCACTTCAAAACCACTTAAATCTTCTTATAATGCACCACGTATATCACTACTTTTGATTTTTAACACTAAAACAATGATAAACGTAATAAAACACATCAGTCATCGGTCCGGGGGAACCTAGCTGTTTACAAATACACGCACGTCAGCTGTCTGCTACAATATTTTCGGAACTAAAATGAATAGCGCTTAGAGACAGACCTCTGGAGAAAGCTTAGAATATTACGGAAAGATCGATACCTAACTCGATCCAGTTCAATCCGATTCAGTCAGTCATAGAGCCTTCGCCGTAAACGATGTTTGTGCGTCATAAAAGTGACGCGTGACCCTACACAAAGTGTGTTGTGCGTCATTTTTATGACGCGTGACACTCGGAGGGTTAATGTCCTTTGAATTTTTGTAAATTATTGACAATGTCATAAAACAGTTTAAGTTATAGCATAGTCAGTTAATAAATACAAAATAGCTAACTAGACAAAATGAGACATGTTACAATACATATTTTAAATATTACAATTGTATAATCTTATTCTAAAAAAAAAAAAAAATACCCCCGTCGCTGCAAACCTGCCGACTAAGCGAATTTCTAGTTGCCTGAATTGATTTTAAATTAAATGTATTTAATTAACATTAGGTTTTATGAGTAGCCCACATAGGCTAGCTGCTGCAGGGAGGGTAAAAAATGTGTTTTTTAGTAAAATATTAATAACTTAGAATAAAATAAATAAATTTACCAAGTTTTATCAAAATGTATCCATAAACAAGCAAACTGCAACATATTACAATATTCTCCATAAGAATAACATAGGAATTTTAAAATAAACATTATTTTAATTTTCTTTGTAACCAATAATCGTACAAAAACACTTTGATATACTAAATTATTTGTTTTTTTAAGCTCTTTAAAAAGGTCTGGAGGAAAATTGAAAAATTTTGTGTTTTAAGGGTAAAAAATGAGAAAAACCCATTTTTACCCCATAAAACCCCCCATTAAACCCCGTTGCCAATGTCCGATCATGCTGGTTCGCATACTCATTCAAGTTTATCCCGCCTTACACCGGGACACGACGTGATCAGGTGGTAACCCCCGCCCGATCACTTTGTGTCCCGTTACCGTTATAGTATTATCCTTGGTTTTTAATCCTAAATGTTCGTTTCTATGTTCGTGTACGTGTGCGTGTTAAATGTATTTATTTATTATGAATTGACGACCTTCGAATGAAGCAAGAAGACATCTGTACTGGCTCGACGATGACTCCTTTGTGAGTCAAAACCGGTTGCAATTTAGCAACACATTGATCACATAAATGCAAGTATAAACACCATTATTTAGTGTTTAAATGTGATTAGGAGGCTAAAATTCAATATAATGAAATTATATTTATCTAGATTTCTTCATTTTTTACCAAGCAATATTTTAACAAATGTTATCAAATGAAGTCAGTCTTCAAAGACTAAAATTTCAAAAAATGTAAAATGAAAAAAATACAATACCTGTACACCATCCTGCTGTGCTTTAGGTTTTGAAAGACGAGATTTTGATGTTTGAGAATCACAGCCGTTGTTATTTGATGTTGAATTCTGTAAAAAAAATAATTTAAATTAGGAGTTAGTCCTAGCACTCATAATCTTCTCATAGTGAATTCATATCAAAAAAATAAATAAGCAGTTGACGAAAATATCAGATTAGTCTGCTGTTTGCATGAATTCTATACAATACAGGTATTCAAAGAAAAATTATAGTATTGTAAAAATACCTGTAACCTGGAGCGGAACTTTGTACCCTAGCCGCCTTCAGGCCAGAACCAGTCGAGACTCGGCACCCGTCATGTGTACACCAGTGTTTGTAGGCCTACAGTTTTTAAATGTTTTGTGTAATTTTTGTAAACTTTGACACGACCAATTCTGCTTTTTATCTCCTCTATTGTTCTGTAGTTTTGCTACTCTGTCAAATAAAATGATTGATCCAAAATTTAACTTCTCACTCAAAACATCATTTTGGGGAATTTTTGATGCTTTGTAAATTTCAACGCTTTTAAGAACATTCATCTTTTTACCTTTATTACATTTATGTAATATCTCTAAATTATCTATGCAACTCTTGACATTGTGATTTTTGTTCATTAGGTGTTCTGCAAACTTTGATTTTTGTGTTTGCAATTTAGGTTTGGGAAGGTGTTCAGCATACTTTTCTTGAAATGAACGACCAGATTTTTTTTTATTTGACAAGGGCAAGTGCTAAGTAATTCATGTTTGACGAGTAGAAATGCATTTAAGGATTTTAAAATGGGGTTAAAACCCCCTAAACTAGTAATTCACTAGAAACAAAAGGATTGATTGACGACAGGTCAGTAACCTTATTTATGTTTTTTTTACATTTAATAAATGAATGAATGAATGATATTTTTTGGCAGAAAAACCTACAGACAAGAGTATTACAGGATGTTTATTCAGGTGCTTTGTCATTCATAAAATTGTCCTAATATAAGTCTTCAATTTCCTTCTAGGTTAAATACGTTAAAAAAAGTAATAAAAAATAGACTATGTTTATAAATAGTAATAAAATTCAACAGTTGAATATAACATAGGGAAAACCTTTGGGAAAACTAAACAGTGTACAAATAATATTAATTTAAGTTATATAATATATAATTAATCCATTTTTGTCTAAAACAACCACTTTATTTTTTATAGTTTTAGTTATTTTATAACTTCTTAGTTTCAAATTATTTGTATATTGAAAACGTCGCCTGATTTACAGCATTGCTATATTTGTAAGCGTATGTCAATAAAGATTTATCTATTTACTCACTTTGTTTTTTGATGTCTCCAGCTTCGCGACAGACAACAGCTTGCGTAGCGTTGTAGTCAGGGACGACTCAGCAGTACAACTTACTGAAGACTCTTGCGGACTCTCCCACCAGTAGTCCAGATGGATCTTGGCATCACAGCCAAACTGTAAACATAAGTTGGTTTAACGTTGGGTAATGTGGTGGAGAAAGATGAACTCGAGGTTTAAAATAGGTTGATTGTACGGGAAGGAGAGGTGAGGAATTGGTTAAAAAAGTATGGAAGAAAAATTCCCTGATGAAGATTTTCTGTGCAAAGGAAAATGTGGAAGGATAGAGTTGATAATGTGGGGAAGGGTTGGAAGAGATAAAATAAAGAGGACGTAAATCAAATACTACCTGAGGCAGTGTCAAAAAAGGTAAAAAGGAATAGGTTTTTAATATTTTACCCTTAAATTCTCCCGTCTAAATTCATATAGGACTCATCTCAATTAGAAAACTTTAAATATTTAAGAAATGGAATATGAATGAGTAAAGTATCAAATGTACCATGATGTAGAGATCACCAATGCGAGTTGTGCCACATGTGGCCAGACTCCAGCCTACGCTAGTCTGAGGCAGATCTACAGAGGTCGGTGCACTCTCAGGCAATGGACTGTTCATCATCTCTCCGTTGGCACGGGGACTGATGATATCAGGTTGTGCGTTGTCTGAAAGAAGACAATCAGTGAATGACTTGAGCTCACAGCTCACAGCGACGATGCAGTTATCAGCTTCAGTGCAATAGCCGCTGAAAGCGACTTAATATTTTATACAAAAGCAACAATGTCTTAGACTGTCTCATGCGGCCAACTGTTACCCATTTTCGGCTTATTCAATCATTGACTATACTCCGTTTCTAAAATTTAGGTGGTTTGAGGGGAAGCCATTCCATCCCTTCCACCTCCACAGAGCTTTAAAAAAAGCTGACAGCTGATCAGCTAATACATTAAGCTAAAAAAAGTGGATCGGGAACCCAGGAAACCTTTCCCTTAAACCGTCTAAATTTTGTGAACAGAGTATAAACAAAAACAGTTACATGATGCAACGGCCTCTGGATTGTCTGAATTACCAATTAACTATAGTCGTTTATATTACCATGTTACTGTACATAACGATCCTTTGTATTTTACTAAGACTAGTTGACTAACACGTTTAAAAGTTATGACAAACTCCACCAAGAGGAATATTTAATGACGTCATGACATTCTTCTGACCTGATGATTAGCTGCAGCATGAAACAGCTGTAGTATTAGTAAACTACAAAGGATCATTTTGGACAGTAAGGAGGTAATATAAACCACTATAGCAAAAACAGTCATGTTTGCGATTTGCAAAACTGTTTGTTTTGAAAAGAATTTTTTTTAGCCTAAAGTATGAATTTTTTACTGAGCTCTTGGTACTATATCAATCTAACAGATGTCTACATAATTTACATTTTTAGGAAACTCACCAAGCTATTTTCAGATATTCTTAAGAGTTTTGGTGACTTCCTTTTCAGTGAAGCATGTCGACATTTTTACAAGACAAGACACAAAATTTTCAGCTGATTTTGCACATCACAGTTCACAGTAAAATTAAATTAGTTAACAGCACAACTCCCAGCTACCTCTAATCTCGCTATGCTTAAACTCTTGCAAAATATCTTTCAGAGATCTGCAAAACACATCTAATGGTTCAAACAGTTAATTGCTTTAAAAATTATAAAAAAAAACATAAGGTTTAAAAGTCAGCAGTACATTTTAAAATTCTGTAGTTTTTTTAGATCATCCAAGACAGGACCCAGCTAAAATATGGGAGTCTTTTCAGAGATAGGAATATCCAGACAGCTCTGAGTATAGTATAGGTTCATGTTCTGGTGTGCATATTACCTGATACACAATCCAGAGCTAGGGCTGGAGGCGTAGGTTCAATCTCCTGTGAATCGCCCCCAGGTGCAGCCTCCGTCTCCTCCACTTCTTTAGCACTCACGCTGTCAGCCCTCGGTCTCTTGACACCTCTCCCCTTAGTACGATGTATGACCGGCAACTGATAAACATTTAAAATAGCTTACACAACTTCACCTCCACTGATTTAATTAGGCAAATTTTACTACTTTTTTTATCCGTTTGATGCATACAAACATTTGAATAAACGAGGTTTTTGGTGGACACACACAATTTACCTGAGCAAACCTTCTGGAAATTATCACTACAGCAAATGAGTTACGTTATATAGTTGTTTCCCAGCAGTTGAAGTATACAGAAGTGTGCGACTAAGCAAGGTTAGTGTTGAGTAAAGAGAGGCATTTCAATGCAAGTGCGGTTACTTATTGATTTTTTTGGTATTATTTCATTAATTTTAGAATGAATATGTTGACCTTATCAACATTTATATATTGTAAATATGACAGGAGATGAAAGTTACATGTGGTTATATCTTAGATTACTTAGATAGACATCAAAATTGTGCAGTGTAACGTATGCAAGGCCAGTTTGAAACATTAGAGGATTCAACAAAGGCATTTCACGCTAATTTGAAATGGGTAAAAAGTGAAAATCATAAAATAATCCCGGGATTGATCCCAGGATCAGCATAGTCAAATACCAAATTCCCGGGATTGGATTAAAGCATCGGGATTGAGAACCCTGGATGCTACAAAAATCCAAAAGATAAAAGTATCAAGGGTTCTACTTAAACTCTTTTCACAAAAAAACATTTTTTGACTAAGAATAAATAAAGATAGTTGAGCGATTTACTGTTCACTTTAGTTAATTATATATGTGGTAAAAAAAATTACCTGCTGCAGCAGTTGTGCGACTTCCTTGCACGTAGGATGGAAGCGTTGCTCGTACGCCAACAAACTCAGTTTGCTGCTAGTGGCCACCTCACTGAGACGAACTGACGGAGGACTAATGTAGGTGCCAGGACGAGGTCCTACCCTCAACTGTCCTTCACTGTCTGTCTGTGTCTCGCCTTCCAACTGCTGCCTCAGTCTACTGTCTGGTGTCTGGAATAAATAATATATAAAGCCACAAGGCCAGGAAGTAAGTGTTTACGGTACGAGAAAGATAGTTTCCATGCTCTATGCAGGAGTGCTGTTAAAACCTTCAGTTTCTGGCCCTTTGACTATTTTGTTAAGACTATAATAGGTTGTATATTACCTTACCGTATGGGGGGACCTACCGCATTAAAAGAATCGTACAAAATATTTAATTATACACTGCATTTCAACATATTAGACTGAAGAAAAACTATTTATAAATTTTTCTTGGTATTTTTGAGGTTATGTAACATAGTTTTACAGGTAATATGCAACAATTCACCCATAGAAGCACTCGTCAACTAAACTGACATGAATTGTTTACTTCTATGGCCGGAAACTAAACATTTAAGTTGAATCTTGTTGAAGGTCATTCGCCCGTGACGATATGACTTGTCCCCCTGAGACCGGGCCGGACCATCCGGCGGCCGATCCAACCGAAGCCGAACTAGAGGGAGTCTACTGAAGTTGGAATAACAGCTGATTTCACAATATTTTACATAATTCACACAAAATTTATGCCAATCATCGGAAGAAATTATTTATGACTTTAGCAATGGTTATTTCACAGATTGTGAACGAGTTGGCCCAGTATTTTAAAATTGTAGTTTAAACTCTGTTTCCCGTAGCTTTTTTTAGGATACCATTATTTTTAATTAGGCCTAAAGTAATGGTTTTTTTTGTAGGCAAGCAAATGCAAGGTCAAAAGATGCTGATAACTTCTTGGTGGTAAACAAAATCCTTACAGTACAACTTAAGTTCAACAATTTTAGACTTACCTGCCATCGCTTTGTAAGGTACGACAACAATGTCTCCAGTCTACGATGAAGCGGCAAGAGTGATCTGACACGAGGGTTCTGTGCGAGAGCTTGCACGCGACACCAGTCCTCGTTGTAGCGAGGTCGCAGTTCTACTGTCACACACGACGGCAGACGCAACTCTTCTGAACTTTCTGCCAATAAAAAACCAGCAATTATTGATGTGTTAAGGCCAAATATCAAATATATTGTATCTCGGATAGGTTTAGATTGACAGGATTGAATAATTAGATGTTGTCTAATTACACAGTCCAGTGCTACAATGTGTGAAAGATAGTCAACTTAATCAAATCTGAATAGTAACATATCAATTTTTCTTGCGAAACCACCATTAATTTCTGGATTTATTTTTTAAACAAAAAATCTACAGCACGTGCACAATTTAGTAGAACTACTGTGTACCACTGAACCACTAGGCTTAAATGTTCTAAGCCTAATTAAAAATTATGACTACAGCTATTTAATTTTCCTCCAAATAATAATAATGAGCCTTAAACCTGAAAAACTCAAACCTTGGTCTATTACAAAGCTTCAAAACGTCAAATGTCGGTTTCACCGGTTCTTGGGAAAAGTACAGGGACCGAGAACCAATGGTGAAATGTCGGTACCGATACCTTCAGTACCAAGTTAATTGGTTATATTTTTATTTACTCATTTTTTACAAAATTGAAGTTGTCAACCATGATGATTATTTTTCACTTAAGGCTAATTGAAAGGGCATGAAATATTATCAATAGTAGGCTGTACTGTAGGATGATTATTTCAGTGTTAGTTGTGATCACTATCGTCAGCTGATAAGAGTGGTGCAAACGTTAACTACAATTGCTCCACCATCTTCAAACAGAAGACAGAAGGCAAGCATAATAAAGACTGGAATAATTAAATGGGTTTAATTGGACTCAACAAAATTATTGCACAATCTTAATACCATTCTTTCCTTATCTGAGGTTGATTAATAATAACATTAATAATAGTTACAAGTTAAAGGATTATTTTATTCATAGGCCTACAGTTCTTTATTTTACTTTGTTTTGCACGGACTATGGAAAAACAGAAGCAACATAAATAGTGCTAAATGTACGACTGGAACCTTAAACTCATTCCAGTTCACTCTAACTGTTTAACTCAGTCCAGTCCAGTCAGTGGTTGAATTCATATTTTTAAGCCCAATGGTTAAATGTTGGGTTATTCCAACGATCACATAAGACCAATAGATGGAGCCGCGACGTGAAGCCAGTATTTTTCACTAATCTTAACCAAGATGGTAGCTGCCGCCTGTGCCTAATAGCGGGCGAAACTAGTTTAGGCTATATCAATGATATCCGTGACAATACACCTTTGAATTATAATTATTTCTATTACTATACGCTTTTAAATTTTTTTCTAGCGTTTACCGTTTCTTAGAAAAAATTAGTTTGAATAATTAAAAACAAAAACTTTTTCGGCAAAAGAAAAAAATTCTGAATAGCTACAAATTAATTTATAATATAGGTATCTACATCTTATTCAAGTTTGATCAAGTTCTGGCTTTTGGTTTCCTCTTTACAATGTACAAATTTTCAAAGTCACAAGATAGTTTATGAAGCTCTTTATACAACTCTCCTTTATATTCTGACTGTTATATAAACTTTTGTGAAAGAGCTAAAAAATATTAATTTTTAGATTAATAAAACGAAGAACATTTACATGGACTCCAATTACTTTTAGTAACTTTTCTGTATAGTTCCAAACTTGAGTATCTAAACTGTATTACAAGTGAGGTTGTAAGTAGAATCTGCCCGCATGACACAACGCGGCCGGCGAGTAGCCCCTATAGAAAAATATGATGAAAAAATTCAGCTCTTTACCTACAATATCCACGGTTTTTTTTTTAACTAACCTGACCAAAAAATAAAAAACAGGGTGGCTAGTGAAATCACATTGAAAAATTCCCTGACTTTTCCCTGACAATTCCATGATTTTTTCAAAGTTTCCCTGATCGACAAATTCAAAATTACAATTTTAATGCTAACTAATTCTTCAAAAGGACTAATCTTTATCTGAAGAATATCTTATGTTTGTTTATATGAAAAACATACATAAAATCTATAGATACAGGCTAGCTTATATTCAAACTTTGCAACTTACCTTAACCCTCCGAGTGTCCATAGTTTAGGCCTTAATGTCCGCCTATTTTTGGCGCATTTGCAAGGTTTTATTAAAACCGATCTGAGAAGCTTAAAACAATGTCTATTCTACTGTTCTATATACCATTTTGTTTGGAAAATCATGGGCTTCAATATTATACATAAAACGTAAGGAACATTTGTTTCAAAAAAATTTTTTAGGTAAAAAAAAATTATTTTGGAAAATTAAAAAAAAAAAATAAGTTCGCGCTCAATGAAATTGGATAAATTATAGGCCTATAAATATTTGAAAATAGCCACTTTGTTCTAAATTTTATGAGGATTACAAATATATAATAATATAAGGAAGTAGATTTGCAAATAAATAAGTTATGGGCAAAAAACAGATTTAAGTACATAGCGTTTAGCTAAGAATGCATAGCCTAACCATAGCTAGGAATCTGGCTGATAATTTACATCAATATCACTACCTACTTCTTCAGGATCATCAACCAGCCCTTCAAAATCACTTAAATCTTCTTATAATGCACCACGTATATCACTACTTTTGATTTTTAACACTAAAACAATGATAAACGTAATAAAACACATCAGTCATCGGTCCGAGGGTAACCTAGCTATTTACAAATACGCACGTCAGCTGTCTGCTACAATTACGATCGGCTCGGAGAACATACAGCGCTGAGACAGACCTCTGGAGAAAGCTTAGAATATAACGAGAAGAACGATACCTAACTCGATCCAGTTCAATCCGATTCAGTCAGTCATAGAGCCTTCGCCGTAAACGATGTTCGCGCGTCGAAAAATCGACGCATTACACTACACAAAGTGTGTAGCGCGTCGATTTTTCGACGATGGACGCTCGGAGGGTTAATAAATTAAACTTGGTTTGATTAGATGATACGCAGTTTATAAATTGTACAAAATCACAAAATTTATTTATACAGACATATTTCTTAGTTTCCACCCACACGGCAAACGTACTCTCACCAGATCGACCTTTCCTGACAATTATTAAAGTTATTTTAAACCTTTTACAATTTTCCCTGACTTATGATAAAATTCCCTGACTTTTCCAGATATTTAAAATTCCCTGACATTTCCAGGTTTTCCAGGTCACTAGCCACCCTGAAAAAAGGTAGCAGCCGACGAACTTTTTCATGTCATATTTTAAAACTCATTTAAAAGTACCGACTTTATTTGAAGATTTAAAATAGGAAATATTAACTCTTAAGCTTTTAATTAGAACCAATAGTGTCCTAGACTTATTGACATCTTTCATACGAAGTTACAACGATTTACCTTTAGTCTAAGTAGGCTAAATGTCAAGTTATTTTGATGCGGGACATTGAGTTTTGGTGCCGTTTTCAATTGGCATATAGCGCTTCTATCCTAGAGTAAGATGGGGACCTGGCTTCAGCTGCTTGAATGTTAGTTAGATAGGCGTGGTCTTATGTGATCTTTGGGTTATTCATGATTTCGACGAATCATTGCATTCGATCTGTATCCACCGTGACAAATGGCAACACTGCGCATTTCGCAAGGCCTCTCACTATTTTAAATTTCAAGTTCAAAGGTAAAACTTATGTATTGATGGATGAAACTACATGGCTACATGACAAACAGCAAAGCCTTCTTTCAGCAAACCAAAAAGAGCTTTTATTTGTTATTGTTTGTATGCTTTGTTCGGTGGTTTGTACTTAATTTTGTTTTTGTCTTTCTTTCTCGAGGTGAGAAAGTTTAAATGTAGTTTATGGTCGTGTGTCTAGTTTCTTTGAAATTGAAGATTGGGCCTTTGTTTTCATCGGATTTCTTAAATAATTTATATTTTGATGTGAATAATTAAATTTTTTTGGTCTGTAAATAATAAGTGAAAGTGGATTAGCTTATTAAAGGAATGTAGCGCTACCACAAGTTGTTGTTTTTATAGACTAGTTTGTGATAAATTCTTGATAATTGCTTCCCAAGTTTGGAAATGTTTTAAAATTGATGAAGCAAACAACAGATTTTCGAAATGCATCATATTATTTAATAGGCCTATCTCCAGAGATGGGGGGTCTAAAAGGACTTTTAACCGAATGAAATACCTAAAAACCCACAATACCGGTACAGGCACTAAGTTAGGCCTACAAAAAACCATCACAGTCCCCAAACTAAGCCTTTTTTTCTTTTTCTTTTTTAAAAGAGGTTGGCAGCCTCTTTTAACCTTGCATATGCCCGTCCACATAGACTAACCGCCCGTACGTGGATCATAACAGCAAAGCAAGGAGTGAGCCGGTACATTCCAAAGGTGATCTGTACTGATCAAATGTTTTCGGTAGTGACCAGGATCCGAACCCACGACATTGCTGCCTTGAGCTCAAAGTCCGCGACGCTACCGACTGAGCCACCGACTCACTAAACTAAGTTTTTCAACAAGCATGCACCTTAAATTAAGTTATAACCTCAAATGAAAACGTACCAGTAGGCCTATTTTCTAAAAAGTTATGTTCAAAACATCCTTTCTATAAATACTTTTGTTCTACATTTTTCTTAATTCTGGAACCTAAGATTAACTTAATGCATGCTATAGGTACAAAATGACTCAACATTACTTCCTTTGTTCTAAATATTTAGCTAGAACTTCCTATCAGGCAGTTAAAACTTAGTTTAACAAATTTCCAGAACCATGAAATAACTAGGGTTGTTTTCAGAGAGGTGAAAGCCAGTTGAGCGGAACAAACGTGATTTGATATTTGTATAAGTAACTAAATGTAAAAAGGTCAATAGATTTATTTACTAATGCTGGTTTTAAAGATTAAAATTATAATAACTCAAATTTACCTCTTCGAGAAGTGCATTATGGTAGTTTTGACCAGGAAAATATTACAGTAGTTGGAATCTGATATTAACATCCAAAAAGTAAAGTATAAAAATGAGAAAGGTAATTTAACATTCAAATGCAACTGTAGCCTACAACAAAAAAACATTGGGCTACATTTTTCACCCTTACAATCGGTTAAAGTATTTAAGTATAAAAAAAAACAGTAACTATAAAAAAACGAGTATTAAAGTATAACAACAGGAGGGGAAATTTGACATTTAAATTCAACCGTGTAACATAAAATGGCTGAAATGTAGGCCTAAACATAAGTAATAAGTAAACATCGCATTCAGCTGATTTAAGTGAAAACAGAATAATATAATAAGTAGGGAAGACATGCCTTAAATATACAATGTAGATAATATCATTAGAAATTAGTAGCCTACTTCTGGACAGGCCTAGACAATTATCCATACCGTGGTTAAAAGTGTACTTCTATAAGTCCAGGTTTACTTATCAACGGTTGTAACTGGATGTATGTATAGTCCGTGGCTTGGCAATCAAATAACAGTATTTATATAGGATGGGCTACTGTTATCAACATTTGAAATAACCGAATTGTTACCAAATTACTGTTTCACAAAATGCAGATTCCATTTTCAGCCGAGCCATTAAAATGAGGATTTGCCAAACAATTATTAATATTACAGAATAGTATATAATGATATACAACTTTTCACATTCCATAATTATATGTTAGTTTTACTATGGTCAAAGGTACAAATCCAAAAGTTCTCTTTTCTTTTGGTCAGTATGTAATAATTTGCTAGAATCATTGACTTTATATAAAGTCAAAGCTAGAATACTGTAGATGGTTTGTTAAGTTAAGACCATATGCAAGCATTTTTGAAATCGTTTCCCCGTTTAACCTTAACCAACTATTCCATTCCAAAAGTTAAAAAATTATATGGTGCAACACAAATAAACAACCCGATCACCTACCTATAACTGACGGGTGGCGTCGTCCTGTAATCCAGCTACATGGAGGTCACGGATTGTGGATATTGATAGGCATGCGCTGTGGATGGGATACTCCCTGGTGTGGATTAACGTCCGCACTAGTGAGTACTACTACTATCCGCAGTACTATCCTGATAATTAGACCAATTCGTATATACCAAGGAAAAATGTGGTTCGGATTCCACTATAAACTGTAGGTCTCTTAGTTGCCATTAGCTGTTTGGGCTATTAATTAACAGCTGTGTCTAAGGAATGTCGGCCTTAGTCACTAACAAGACTACAAGATGGCGCCACTCATCCTACACTCATCTCCATTCATACTTGGCTTAAAATACCTACATAGTATGGTCACCATTTCATAAGAAAGTATAAAGTATAAAGTATACCTACACTATACCTTCCTAATCTAACCTTACTTCAAAACACTTAATGTAGTCACGAATACTCATAAACCCCGACCTACCTCCCCACATGCCTAAATCAGTGTTCAATCTGCGTTTTATCAATAAGTGTAATAACTTACTGTACCGTCGATGTAATTAAACATAATATAACCTATGAGGTATTATCGGATTAAATACCGATTTCGATGCGGTTCGATATATCGCTTATTAAATCCTGATTTCTAACATTGGCTGTTTCTAATCAGCTGGCAACACAAATAGGTTCCCAAGAAAGTAGTCACCGGTCCGTATCCCTCCGCTCCTTGTTTATGCTCCGCGCATTGAGAAAGTAGTTCAGTATATTTTCTCGATTTTCAGTGAATTCCGTGCCTTAAAAAAATGTTTTAACGGCATTTTCTTGTTTATTAAAATCATAGGAATGGTTTAAAATCGTTTAAAAGAAAAGTATAGAAAGTTCAGAAATACCTTATGATTCTCTTGTTTACATTTTTCTTGTAAACAAAAAAACTGTCATAGCTACTTTAGTCCCATAAGCCCAATGTTAAAAATTTTAAATTTTAAGTTCGTTTTAAATTGCATTAGCATTATCTAATTGAAATTTGTTTGTTTACAAACCATCTCATTATTAGTCTAAGTAGTCTTGTTAAGTTTGGCTGAAATGTGTTCAGCCGTTATTGAGTGATGGTGTTATATTGTTTGCATTGAAGTTGATCCCAAAGAGCTTCGCTCGCTTCGCTCGCTCCGCTCAATCAAATAATTTATTGCCATAAAAACATACAAAACACACGTATGAAATCGTCATATTTTACAATAAACTTAAATTGCCACTTTTCTTTCCAAAGTTAGTAGCTTATGTTAAATTTATTGATTATTTATGATTAGCAAAGAATCATTTCAACAAATAGGCCTATATTTAACACTTCAAACTGGAATGGTATATATGTTGTTTTGATTTGAATAAGTTTGGTTGTTAAGGTGTTATTTTGTACAAATAGGGCTACGATTTATTTTCCTAATCCCTTAATATAACAAACCTAAACTAATTAAAAATAATCGTTTGAAAAATTGAAATAGGATACTGTATTTTGTTTAAAAAATAAAACAATTAAGTAGCCTAATTTAAAATGATGTAGGCCTACCAATGGTACCGGAACTGAAAACCGAGAATCAAATTTGGTTAGGAACCAGTACCGGTACTGACCCATTACTACTTGAAATACTACAGCATTGTACGGATCTAATCTAATTCAAAACATTGCTAATGTTGGTTTTTCAATTCTTTGAGATCAAACCCACCTTGAATCTGGTTGAGCTTGCGCAGAGCCTTACACAACGGAGTTCTCACTTTCCGAACCTTGCCTCGGAACTTGAGCTGCGTCGAGCCGCTGTAAATCATCTCACTGAGCTTCTCGTAATGCTTCTTGATAGAGAAACTTATCTTCTTGCGAAGCTCGCCAAAGTTTATTAGAGCATATAGTTCCTGTGTTTGTTTCTTGATGTCTGAAATGAGACGAGAATTTTAACAATTAATTGGTAGCCAGAAAGACAAAGCTCTAATTACAGTAGGCCTCACCTTATTGTTAACAACAAATTTATGAATTAAGTAGGAAAACATACTTACGAGGAGGAAAAGTTATGTGTTTTGACAGAATAGACCACATTCTGTAGTAGAAGAACCGCACTTGGTCTTTGGTTTTTGTTTCTTGACCACCACGTCGTTTTGATTTCTGCACCAAGTAGTTGTGAATGGCGTCAATGTCTTTGCCAAACTCGTTAAGCGCCTCAAAAAACGCACATTTGTCCTCAGCTGACCAATCCACTCGCTTGGACCTCGGCTTGCTTTCAACGACTGGAGGTACTTCCACCTTCTTCTCTTCCTCATGGTTTTGATCTGGAACAGCAAACAAATTAACGTTACTTACTTCTATTTAGGAAATACTAAATGGCCCTGAAATATTTACACTTTTGCAGGCAAAGCATATACTAAACAAGGAAAAGAATTTATACTCCATCTATTGTTCATATGGCTGAAAAAGTAAAGCACATTTATCCATCAGTCAATTACAACCAACAATTTATGGCATTTATTTGGCTGTTTGGTTTTGTTTGTCATTGGATAGCTAGTTAAATATAAAAGACAAAATTGAAGTAACATTGTTAACGAAACCAATGTTACTTATATCCAAAACCAATGCTACCTATTTAATTAGGCCTACATCTCTCAACTGTCAGAAAATAAAATAAACATTTTTTTCAAAAGGTATATGTAGTGAATTAATTCATCTCATGAACATAAATACATTTTTTTATTACTTACTTACTCCTTCGTCTTTTACCCAAAATAGAGATAGATTGCGGCTTGACAGAAAAATAAAAACATTTCTGTTACACGCACAAAAAGAAAAAATACTTCACAACGTGTACAACAGTTCAAGATAGATAAAACAATATATATACATATACAAAAATAACTTCCAGGGATGATAGAAAGATGGCTACCGTATGTTTGCAATCTCATTATCAGTCATGAACTCCGATATGCTATAGTAGGCTCTCTCAATCGACATAAGCTTGTCCTTAAGATAACCCCTTCTCCAGCCCCTAATGGTCTTCAGCAGTTTATTAAAAAACTTTATAGACCCTGAATTTGATAGGTAGCAGCTGTCTTAGAGAGCCTAACGCAGGGGACATCCAGCATGTTTCTCTGCCTGGTGTTGTCGGAATGGACCACGGGACGTATGTTTATCCCAAACATGAAGAAGGCACAGGAGAATGTAATGGCAGAAGACAATTCCTAGTTTCACGAAAAGGGGCATACTATGAGCCCGTCTGTCACTAAAGGTGATGATTCTTAAGGCTCTTTTCTGAATATTGAGAATCTCCACTGTGCCTGGAGAACAATCCATTATTAATAGAGCGTACTTATCCCAGCTATAGGGAGACAGCTCTGCAGCTATTTAGGCTATAATGTAGGTAATTTTATAGCCAGTGCTTCAATTTGCGGCGGAACGGGTCCCGGTAACTCTCTTTAGGAGATAAAAAAATTGCTGTAAAAGGTAGCCTACTAATCATATTAAATAGGTAACAGTTCTGACCCCTCATTTTTTACAAATCGAGCACTTTGTAGAACCATCCTTGATCTACAGAAATCAATTTTTGCATATAAACTAATCCAGCATACTTATTTAACTGCATTTCATGTCCATGAATACATTGCTTGAATGGCGGTATACACCCTTAAGGGCTTAAGAAGACAAAGGCAATTTGGCCTCCTCAATTTTAGGTTAACCCGAAATCAACATATGAGCCATTGCAAGTCATATAGTGAAGAAGCACTTTATATAACACACAGGTTCAACTAATGAGTAGGCCTAACCCATTGAGCCGCAAATACAGAAGCAAAAGATAACAGTAGGAATATCCAATTTTCGGAGCTTATTCCCCTGACCATTGCCTGCCACAATAACAGGTACAACTCTATATTCATTCCGCTCATGTGTTTGTGAGGGCTGCAATGAAATTTGACATACTTTATCTTTTTGTAAGTGGTGTATAATATATTTTCTGTAATACTAGGGTGGTATTATACAACACCTAAATTGATGGTCACTAATCAATTGATCAATTGATTGTCATACTACGTGCCAGCCTATCCAACAGAAGAGACCCAAAAAACTTGAACTTGTAATGCGTTGATCATCAAAAATAATTCATTTAAAGACAACCTGCTACAGGAATAGTAGGCCTGAACATTTTTGACTGCATCGATTAAACATAAGTTATTGATAGCCAGGAATACAAAGCATTAGGGTATTAAATAAACAGCATAACTTAAATATTTTTGACCTCTGTCCTCACCTTTTTTCTCTGAAGCTTGCGCTAGAGAGTCAAGTTTGAGTTTCTTGGAGACTCGAGCACTGGTTCTTAGTTGAATTCCACCCTCCGAGTCTGTTACAGAACCAAGAACCTCTGAACCATTAGTGACGGCCGAGATACTCGAGGTTAAAGCATTGTCTTGAGGTTTACCTTCCGTCTCCATTATAATCTCTTACTGAATCTGGTATGCCAATCATCTGGAATTAAAAGATTTGAAACCTGAAGATTTGCTTGGTAATGAACCATTAAGTAGGTTATGACAGTTTCTGATGAATACTTTTCAATGAAATAGTGACCATAAAAAGTGCCAATGTAGCAAAATTGTTACGCATGCAGTTATCTATAGAGGATAAGTTACTGCTATGAAAAATTATAAGGCTGTAACATAATTGTTAAATTAGGTTCTAACCATTTGTATTTACTTAGTAAGCGACAATACTTTTGAGATTAATTATTTACGACTGTCATAAAGATTTAGTTACTTCCTATCCCAATAGGCTAAATACCTCAAAACCGAGTGTGGAGAACAAGATTCAAATGTCTCATTTATTTGAGTGAAATTTATATTTAAACAATATGTTTAATATACGGTACCGGTAATCCAGTATTTAATAAATTTGATCAAACTTTTCTGCTAGGCTACCTTAGAGCACTAAGGAGTACAGTTCCGCAGAGAAACTGTGATAGGCCTATATTATACACTTAAACCTCAATATAGGCCTATCCCCACCATGGCATTGAAACTGTTTAACAAGGTGCCTGAGGACTTGAGAAATCTTGAGACCAAGAAGTTTGAGAAAGCAATGAAAGACCAGCTTACTCAGTCGGCCTATTTCTCCATCAAGGATTTCCTTGATGATAATCTTGCGAGTAACTGACTCAAACCCCTACTCCACCTGCCAAGTTTGTGAGTGACCTATTTGTACCGTACATAATATTATTTTGAAATATGACAAGAACATTTGATTTTGCTATTTGATTTAAAATTAATAAAAACTGATGCAGTTAATCCAGTAAACCTGGTCAAAAACGAAGAGATGGTATTAAGGTAGGCCTATCTAAATTTTCATTTGGTTTGATATATTGTTTCAACAATATAAGTGAATTTTTTAATGTAAAAACCGAATTGAGTTAGATCATTTATTTAAGTTTTTATTGATGTTCAATAAAATGAAACTACCGGTACAACTTTCTCAATGTTTTTGCAATTATTTTTGTTTATATCTATGGTCAAATTAAATTCAGTATGATATTTAACTTAGCCTATATAAGTTATTGAACCAAATCATATTTAAAAAAATATATATATATTGATCCGATAATATATCGCAGGTTCTCTGCAGAACTGTCCGCACTAAGACCTCTAAAATGTTTCTCCTTTACAAGAAATTACCCTCTGTTCTTTAAGCAGGAAATAGATCTTTTTAAGTTAATTTAGCCAATAATAAGTTAGTTATTCACTTACTTTCACAATGAAAAGGGGCATAATGGTAATAAAAAGGGGGGGGGGTTTCAAAAGAATGTTTACTTAGTAAGTTAGCTTAAAGCCCCTATTAATCATCATTTAACTTAAGTTAGTCTAAGTTACTCATATATGTAGTACTGAATTGAGTTAGGTAATCTGTATTCATAATAGGCTTACTATGTCATAAGTTTAAGAGTACTGATTCAAAAATGTATTTGCCGTTAAATATTTACAATAAATACAATTAGGCTTTGTCATGCTTATAACTAGAACAATGCAAGATACTGAAATATTAATTTCATTTTTAAGAGTTGTTAGCCTCCGGATTACGTTTGAATATTTATAATGGTTTAAATACCTGCATTCAGTAATCCATTATGCTGCTTGTGGCAACTATAGTTTCGGTTCACAGGGAACGGCCTGAAGATGGTTCCCTGTGAACCGAAACTATGGTTGCCACAAGCAGCATAATGGATTACTGAATGCAGGTACCTATTTAAACCATTATGAAATCTTAAATAATAAACGGGACCGGTAGGCCTAAGTTACTCAATACACTACGTAGGTAAGAGTTAGGACATAGACTAGGCCTACGTTTAAACTTGCCAGTTATTGAATTAAACTAGGATGACCAAACGTCCTTAAAAACTGAGTTTGGTAACTTACCGTATTTTTGTAATAAAATTGTCTCGGGACACTTTAAAGTCTAATAAACAACAAGTTAACTCTAATAAACAACTTTTGGAAGTGTACAACAGTGTTAGGAAGGAAACAAACAATATAAAGGTATACCTTTAGCACATTTAGGCCGAGGGGAAGGTGGTATTTAAAATACAATGTTAAGTTATTTTTTATAGCCTATAACTTATTTACCATAGGTATAACTTATATTTATCGTGGTATCCTAAGTTAAATAATTGCATGGTCAAGATGGTAAGATTCCAACTCAAGAAAATAACTTACAACAGCCTAGGCCTACCAAAGTTTGTACAGCTAAGTATTCCTAAGTAAGTTTCCAACCTACAACCCTGCTTGGTATTGGAGCTTGGACTAAGCCTAAGTTTAAGTTATAGCTGCATAAATGCTACTTTTCAGTCGGGTCTTGCGCAATTTTTATCAGTAAGACTGATATGACACATAGCATTAAGGAGTAAGCCTATGGTCACAGACTTGAGGAGTATGCCTATGTTCACAGACTTCCCGCTCTAAAAGTTGAAATATTGTGTCACTTTGCAGGCAAATTTTATGGTTAGAAAATATCCTCGGCATACAGCAGCAGTGACATTGAGGACTCTGACTCTATCTTCAGCCCAGGATAATGAATTGTATTGCAAAATTCAAGACAATTAAGTTATAGTTATAGGCCTAAGATAACTTATTATGCCAAAAAGATACTTAAAATAGTAAAGGCTAGTCTGTTAACATAAAATATAGGTTTAATTTATAATAATATTGATATAACTACTTCGTGTGATAAAATTAATTTAGATCTTGTCTTGTCATCAAACATGACGAAAAGCCTACTTAGGCCCTAACATGGAAGGAAAGCAGTGTAGCAAATTTGTAATTAGAAATGTTACTGATCAAAGGTCTAGGTTATTGTGAAGATATTACAAATTTGAAGGCATTTTATCGCCGAGAAATGCATGTATGCGAAGAAGCAATAAGTATTCCGTATTTAATTTGAACCAAGATTGAAGAACTCTCGGTTGTGTTCTTGCAAATGGCGTCTAAAACAAGGATTGTGTTTACAAAATTCAAAGTGCGAATTCATGCCTTATATTAAATACTTACATAGGGTTTTGGTCTGATTCTAACATTAAACTTCACATTTCATAAATTCACAGTCAAATATCAGCTTAAACACACATAGAATAACAGTACTTCGGTTGTTTTCACTGCCTACAAACGTTCCGTCATTGCCCAATCTGAAATCCCGATCTCCGCCAAACCATCACTAGCTGATTCGAAAATTTTGTATTTCAGTCAAATAATGATAGTAAACAAACGGGTTTTTTTGCATAAGTTTGCCAGATTTTTAATTTAAAAGAGTTTTTTTACCTGTTCTACCATCAAATATTCAAGTACTTAATATTTAATTGCTTTTGAAGAGGGTCGCTGAAATACAAAAGAATGTGAAATTAACCCTCACTGTAACACAATATTATAGTTTATATTTTACTTTAAACGTCTAAATGGGTTCAGAAGTGGTTTAAACTTTTACTCAATGCATAAAATTAAGTTTACAGCCCAAAAATTTAGATTATTAAAAGTTTATACGTTTTAAGTTGTTTTTTAATGTAATTGTGTTGATTTTTTAAAAATCCCGCCATTGTAAAACATATTTACAAACACAAACAGAAGTACGAAGTACCTACAGAACAGTATGGAATTTTGTCTTTGGGTCTTGAGATGATGCATAGAGGAATATACAGGTTTGATCACATGTGTAAGAAATGTTCGGTAAAATTGATTTGTTATTGTTCGTTTATCAGAACATTAAATATGACCATCCATATAGTATATAACTTAGTACCATAGATAAAAATAAAACATAATTCTTACTCCTGTGTTTGGTGTTTTACTATTATACGGTTATGGTGGGATCCCTTCTAGTAGGTAACCTTTCAAACTGGTGAAGGGACCTACCTGCCCGATATTGAAATCGGTCAGGTTGGTTACTTTTCAATTTGGTGAGGTAATGAACGCCCTCTTGCTCTTGTGGTGGGGGCATCGACTGCTCTCATTGGCTGCAAGGTTTCTGGGGGAGGGAGTAGTTGCTATGGGGTAAACAGTGCTGCCAACCCAAAAGTCTGGAGCAATAAACATTCCCATACAAGGGTTTTGTGGGTAATTCCGATATTTACGGCTACAAAGTAGGCAGTTTAAATGCCGAAGGAAATTATATGTATAAAATATCTAGTTTGAACTTTTCATAGGTGAAATACTGTAAATAACAAAATACGATATTAAGTCCATCATCTTGCGAACCAGTTTCTTTCCATGCCCCTGGGTCCGAAAAAAAGCATAAACAATTAATAGTGGAACTATTGATTTTTAATCATAGAAAACCCTTATAAAAAAATAATTTATATGTTGGTTGTTCACATTGCAATTGCTTGTAGTCCGTCCGATTTGGATACGGTAACTAATTAATAGCTTAAATGAAAGCCGGCATTTCACTGAAGGTTCTTAGACCAAAATATGTAGGATTATTATAATTATAACTGGTGAAATGCGTCTTAAATTGAAGTAAGAATTCGAAAAGTCAAATATATGTTTCTTGGACGAGTAATACAGTAGATCAATATATATGCCGATGCTTAGAGTGAAATCTGTGCACACCTTCAATTTGAGACCTCAATCATGAAAATCGGTTAAATTTATTTTTAAATATAAGAAGATTGACTCTATTAACGTTTAACGAAAACTATCACCGTTTTACAACAAATTGTGTAGCAGTTCCGGTTAATGATAACAACATATACTGAATTGAAGCTTTAGAATAGAAGATTTCAAATGTTTACGGGATAAAATAAAAGATTGGTAATCATATGGTTAAACGTACGGACACTGACTAGTTTTTAGGTGGAGGAACAAGCAAATTTTCACAGTTTTGAATGTAACCCTATTTTACTCGAAATATGTTTGAGATAGAAAAACACTCTTGAAATACAAAAGTTGTGGATAATTTAATTCTACACTACCGATCTTCCATAAGATTTAAGATCCAAGCATTGTAGCTTATAAGTTACAGACCAAAATATAATATCTTGCATACTCGAATTTCTTCTGAAATAGCTTTAATCCCCTAAACCACCCTTGAATTTAGAACTTTGCAAAACCCCCAACTTTGTACATCTACACCATATACATGGATTGTCGTCCCAATGCAAAATGTTATTATTCTAGGCCTTATATATATTTTTTGAGATACATTATAGTGATCATTTGTCAGTGATATGCCAATCAATATAAAGGTAGGTCAATGGAAAGCATTTATCTACGTGGTGATCGGATGCATAGCAGCTTCAAAACGGATACGTCACAAAATTCGTGTTTGCCTATTAAATATATTGGGTATCTATATATTTAATATATGGATACCTAATATGCCTATAAACATTCAAACTTATGGGTCAATTTGCTGCACACAAAATCCAACAAAGTCTTTTAATAATATAGATACTTATAAGGTTAACAAGGAAACTCCAGAACCACTTGGGTGGAACCCAAAAGTCGGATCAGGATAAAAACTACTTAGTTTTCCTATTTAATGCCTGAAGAATCGTACACCAAATTTCAACGTTCTAGCTAGTCTGGAAGTTGGATTAGTAATGAATCATTGAGTGAGGGCTTTTACTTTTATATGTTAAGATTATTAGCTAAATATAACACATATGAAAGGTACAAAATAAAATCCATAAGTTAAATAAAGTAGTAGAATATATAAAAACGGAGCTCCAGACAAAGCTGTCTTTAAAATTTGAAATAGGTGTTGCTGCAGACTTTTAATTTTATTCAGCGAGATTACGCCCCTGAATTTAGTGTTACTCCCTCAATATGACAACACTGTTGGATAAATCTAGCTCAGTGGGATAAATGCAGGGATGCAGCAGGCACTTGTAGAGCGAAATTTCCCACAATTTCCATGTAACCGTTTGACTGGTTTTCAGGTTATGTGACAAAATCCAAAACACAATTGAACATAGGATGCACAATAAATCGGATGAGTTTACTTTTGGGCTATTGACTTAATTATTACATCAACCAATTAAATGTATTCTGAACTTGTGTACCCGTTGCGAAATAGAGCGTACTATAGCTAGCCGCCATACCCGTGCTTCGCTAAAGGAACGCTAAAGAGAATAATTTATTGTTATGTCCCATAGATCTGTTGTATGAAAAGTTAAATAACTCATAAAATAAATGCCTAACATTTGCATTTAAAGCATCAAACGAATTATTTTTAAAAACGTGTTTTATATCAACTAGACTGCTAGCAGTTACCCACGGGCTTCACCCCGTTCCGTTTGACTTCATAAGTATTAATTAAATATTGATTGGATAAGTTAAGTTAACTGATAATCATTTAGCGTTGAACTTACTAAAAAACATCACAGATGCAATTTACGGAATTGAGAGGCCATCAATTCTGGACCTGCCCTTCAGATTTTTGTAAAGAGTTTCATCGAAAAATTTGTTGTTAACATCTATTTTTAATGTTCAAAAGTTACTTAAAAACTACTTAAAGTTACTCAAAAGTTATTGCATTGCATATATATCATGAAAACATCAAAAGAAATTTACAGATATTTTTAGTTGTATATATTGACATCAAGAGAGTTATCAAGATCCCTGCTTAGTTCGCTGACGATATAAATCTGTTTGTGGAAAGTTGCTTCCCTCTATGATTATGAGTCATTTTGCCTTAGGCTTAATACTTTAATTTGAAATGGCAACCATACAAAGTAGGTATTTTAAGCCAAGTACCAGTATGCATGGAGATGAGTGGCACGATTTTGTATCCTTGTTAGTGACTAAGGCTGACATATTCCTTAGACACAACTGTCAATTAATAGCCCATACTTTGGGCTAATGGAAACTATTGGGACCTACAGTTTATAGTAGAATCCGAACCACATTTTTCCTTGGTAGGTATAAAAAAATTGGTCTAATTATCAGGATAGTACTGCGGATAGTCGTAGTACTCACTAGTAAGGGCGTTAATTCAAACCAGGAAGTATCACATCCACAGTACATGCCTATAAATATCCACATTTCGTGACCTCCTTAGTAGCTGAATTACAGGATGACACCACCGTCTCAGTCTCTTAATGATGTCTTAGCTAAGACTTGACCAAAGATAATGGTTGATTCCACCAAGAATAAGTTAAAAATTGTTGGCATTAACAAAATTCTCTGGATATTGACTATTTCCCAGATTCTTATTGACTCGCCATATGCGTTTGGGCTTTGGGCCAGACATTCAGCACATCTGTGCCAAGACCTCTGGCATTCTCAAAATGATCTGCTGTGCAAGACACTGTTTGAGCATCCATGATTTTTGTATCCATACCTGCTATATATCCAGTATAATTTTTATGTGCGGCAACAACTAGGGTCTTCGGTCTTACTGTGTATTCTGGTCGCTTTTACCAGCACAGCCTTTTTCAATGTCTTAGGCCCCCAATACGGGAAGAATGAGCGTACGCGTAGTATAAATTGTCCTTAAAGTAGTTCTCGTATGTCAAGAAGTTTACAACATAGATTTACATTGTAAGAAAGGGGATTAACCCCGTAACCACGGTGCTCATCTAAGCAGATACTCTGTTTACATTACACTTATAGTCCTCGCCACCCTAAGTTGAGGCAGCCCAAGGCCGCACGGCGTATATCTAGTGCGGCCTTTGGCTGCCTCAACTTAGGGTGGCGAGGACTATAGTCGACCAGATGGTGTGAAGAGAGTTGAACAGTAGCATGAGTATCGATTTACAAATTCCTTTCACAGCTGACGTGAGCTAGGCGATGACCGGTAGGGCTGACTTCCAAGAAACATCGTTAACCTATAAGTCAAACACCCAATCAGCCAATGAGAAGGGCTAATGAAGGAAATGGAGGGGTGAGGAGTCTCGGAGCTGAAGAAACAAATCGAGGAGTTCACCACGGGCCACTGGACCAAGAAGATCGAGAGTTTCGGAGTGTGTGTATCGGTGCATGTGCTTCTGGGACAATAAACAGTATGTAAAAAGAATAAAATATATAACTAAAGTTTTGTAAAACAAACAAGTCATATAGTTTGTCAGTAACTCATTCTTTTAACTTTTTAATTGATTTTCTTTTCTTGTAAATTATAACGTTGTACATTTATTTATCTTATTATTGTTGATCTTTGCCTTTTCAAAGTTTTCTTTTGCTTTACTTTTGTTGTTTTTCTTAATTTAATTTTGTTCATTACATGTTGAGCAACACCCTTAAGCAGTCTTATATCTCATTAACCTAACTCTAACACCTCTAGACTATGAAGTTCAAACATTTATTCAGAGGAAAATTCTTGAGTGATTTTATTGGGTTGGCTAAATAGAGTTTTTGTTTCAACTTTTGAATTACTTATTTCAATTTTACAGTACACTCATTAGTCATTAAACACCAACATTATTTTATTTTACTAGCTATATATTAACTTTGCTTCTTAAGATTGGCACTCGCATATATGATACAAATATAAATATCATTTTATCTTTATGTATAGTTATCTGAGACATGTATGAACAAGAACAATAAAAAAATTTATCTAAAAAAAGAATATTTTATCTATAAAACTGTCAAAATAGTTAGAAGATCAAAATAAAATATATAATCATTTTTACATGTTTTCTTTACAAATTACAGAGAAGTTTACTGGTAAGAATTTTAACAAAATTAACTGCTCTAGATAAATATAAGGTTTATTGGTAAAGTATAAAAACAGTACATAACAATAAAAGGCAACATATAATAATAACTATAGCTGCCCTGTACAGCGGCCAACCTTCTCCATAATATTTTTGTCCAGAGCTGGGGCTACATCTTTCTTCCTGAAACAAACATTTTAATCTTGGTAAAGAAAGTCACAATTTTAAAATACTCGGGGGTACAAATTATGCGGGTTGATGTAGTTGGTAGTTTCAAATAAAAAGGTCTTATTTTACAATAAATTACCATAGGTACCCTTAACTAAAAGTTTTTAACTGGTTTATTCCGCCTACAAACGTGCGACACAAACTCAAGCTTTAAGGGGCGTTCATTGCTTGTTAAAGACACATGTTAACCTCTTGCCACATTACCAAGAGTTATTCTTCTTGCTAGAAGAATAACTCTTGTTAATGTGGCAAGAGGTAGATATCTTCCTGAGGAGGATCTTATTGGGAAGCTACATGCTTTTATCGGACGCCTGAACTTGTAACTTCAAGAAATCAACTGTATGGGGTGCGCAATAATTTTATTTTTGGATGAAGTGCTTTATGGTCTTGGCCTGCCCTTGTTAACAGTTTTAACAGGATCAGCAACAGGTAAATTAAACCTTTTATATTTTGTCTAGGCCTATATTTCCCTGATCAAGTTAGTGCAAAGAAGTTTTTGTTGAATAATACGTGGGTTGTCCAGAAAGTAAAGAACGTTTTGTTATGACGCCGCTAGGCGCGCGCCGATCTCGTACATTTTGGTATGTGCGTACTCGGCAACTCAGTCGGCATCCAGCCGTGACAACGGGAGCATTCTAGCGCTGCCTGTTTTTTCACAATTTCAACTTAAAATGAGCGCTGCGATCAAAAATTCCGCCAGTTAAGAGGTGCGGTCAGTGATACGGTTTGTGTTGGCATTAAACTTAAAATCGATAGACATTTATCGCCAAGGGTATGAAGTTTAACCCTCCAAGTGTCCATAGTTTAGGCCTTAATGTCCACCTATTTTTGGCGCATTTGCAAGGTTTTATTAAAACGGATCTGAGAAGCTTAAAACAATGTTAATTCTAATGTTCTATATACCATTTTGTTTGGAAAATCATGGGCTTCAATATTATATATAAAACATAAGGAAAATTTTTTCAAAAAAAAATTTTTTAAGGTAAAAAAAATATAATTTCGAAAATTTAAAAAAAAAAAATAAGTTCGCGCCTAATGAAATTGTATAAATTATAGGCCTATAAATATTTGAAAATAGCCACTTTGTTCTAAATTTTATGAGGATTACAAATATATAATAATATAAGGAAGTATATTTGCAAATAAATAAGTTATGGGCAAAAAACTGATTTCAGTACATAGCGTTTAGCTAAGAATGCATAGCCTAACCATAGCTAGGAATCTGGCTGATAATTTACATCAATATCACTACCTACTTCTTCAGGATCATCAACCAGCACTTCAAAACCACTTAAATCTTCTTATAATGCACCACGTATATCACTACTTTTGATTTTTAACACTAAAACAATGATAAACGTAATAAAACACATCAGTCATCGGTCCGGGGGAACCTAGCTGTTTACAAATACACGCACGTCAGCTGTCTGCTACAATATTTTCAGAACTAAAATGAATAGCGCTTAGAGACAGACATCTGGAGACAGCTTAGAATGTAACGGAAAGAACGATACCTAACTCGATCCAGTTCAATCCGATTCAGTCAGTTATAGAGCCTTCGCCGTAAACGATGTCTGCTTGTCGAAAAATCGGCAAGTAACACTATACAAAGTGTGGTGCTTGCCGAATTTTCGTCAAGTAACACTGGGAGGGTTAAGGAAAAAAACGTAATGATTGAAAGTTCTGAGAAAATGGTGCATTCAGATTAAAAATGGCCGATCTGACGCTCATGAGTCATGACGAAGCGAAGGGCGGACGCCCGAGCATTATGACTGATGGAACTGGTAAAGTTGATGAAAAGGTTCGCAAAAACCGCCGATTCCCGATAACGGGTCTTTCGCTTTGTTGCGTGACAATTTTAAACAACAAAGTCCGTGAAAATTGAGGAGAAGTTTCGGTTTTAAGTGTTTTCCAACAAAAACCGTATCACTGACCGCACTCCTTAACTGGCGGGATTTTTTATTGCAGCGCTCATCTTAAGTTGAAATTGTGAAAAAACGGGCAGCGCTAGAATGCTCCAATTGTCACGGCTGGATGCCGACTGAGTTGCCGAGTACGCACATACCAAAATGTACGAGATCGGCGCGCGCCTAGCGGCGTCATAACGAAACGTTCTTTACTTTCTGGACGGCCTAAGTAGTTGTAAAGGTTTTAATTTCCTGAATTGAAATAAGTACCTGGGGACCGAGCCATGGCGTAGTTTATTTTGATTGTAAAAGCAATATACAGGAATGGATGCTTTAGAAGAATTTGAAATTTAAAAAACAATCAAAATTCAAGCTAACACATTATTAAACGACAAAATCAGTTTACAGTCTAACGCTTTGTATGATACTCTAATAAAAAAACAAGATCAGCTGATGAACAAGGAGCCGAGCTGTACAAAGTCCACCGCCCAACCATCTTCCGCATCGCAGTCATGACCCTCATCTGCAACTGTGCGCACGAGGTTGGGGTTGGACATTGTAAGTTTTTGTCAGTAAGCCTACTCGTTTTGTTCATAAAACGTCTATGACTGTAAATAGAACATGTCCGTGTTTCGCATTTAAACTCTTGATGACCCTTTCGAAGTTACAGTGTTAAATGTTCTTGTACAAGATCTCATGATGAGGACTTAAGTCCTTAAAACCTGTAATCCATAAGGACTAAACAGGATCAATCTGGCAGTACTGGGGTAATTTTATATCTTTTATAGTTGGTTCATTGATCTTGAGACAAAACAACTCAAATATGAAAATGAATATTATGTTATTGATATATTTTAACGTAAACAGTAGGGCAATTACAATGTTGGTCATAATTTTTTTTTATACAGTAGGCCAACATTTGGTGGCTTTTGTTCATAAATTCGGACTACTTAACAACTGTTTGGATTAGGCGGTATAGTTCATCTTCCCGTTGCGAAGCACGGGCACAGAAGCTAGTAAATTATTAAGTGATTTAATAAATAACTCTATATATAATATTTATAATAAACTATACCTTCAAAAACCTGGCTGTTTAACGGATGATATGGCAGATATACACTTATCTCACTAGGTGCTCTTCCTTAAGTTCTTCTACAGAGTACAGCGGCCTATAATTAGTATTCCTTTCAGCGCCTTCTGAAGGAGGGTGCATCCATCTCCTGCAAATGAGTAGGCAGTTATGAATTGTAGTTAATAGTAGAACGAGGATAGCTATTCTAGGTATGTTTGAGACGACAGCAGGAAAAGTCTATATTTTGTGCTCTTCTGGTATAGTACTCCTGCACCCCAGTGGCGGATCCAGAGGGGGGGGGGCAGTCGCAGTTTGGAAATATATGTCATACTGCATTTAATACAGTAGTGCATACAAATTGCGTAAAATAATTTGTCACACTAACTTAGGACAAAGAAATGGTATAAAACTGCCATTTTTGAAGACTTAGTTTAAACAAATTTTTGGGGAGGGAGGGGGTACACCCGAACCTCTCAGACACCCTGGTCCCCCCCCCCCCTTGTGACTGTTCTAAATCCACCACTGCCTGCACGTCATCTTTTCTAGGGTCAGGATATCAAGCACTACGCCGTGAGTACCCTTAAGCTACATTTCCATTCCTACAAGTCGCAGGCACAAGTCGAGGCACATGTCGTGACCATGACGAGGCACATGTCGCACGTAGTTTGTCATGCCGTTTCCATTCCAGGCACAAGTCCCGCCACTACAACTGGCAGACAAGGCAGTGTTCTCTTTTATTGTGATGTGGTGAGGTTCGGTGGCTGATTTTGATTATATTGTGTTCTACAAATCACCATGGATGACATAACAGCCTCTGCTTTTTTATTTATGGCTGGTGCATACAATGAACTTAGAAGAAAACTACCTAGATAGTGGATAAGAAGTTTTTTGGCTAAAAGAGCATTGGAAGGTGCATTTAATCAATTGATGAGAGATTTGCGCATACAAAGTGGCTTCGAAAATTTCCTCCAACGGACTCAACGAAATTTGAGGTTATGATTACCTGTCATTTATGAGCATGCGGTAGTTTGGAGGACCTGCTGCATGCACGAGTTGCAGGCACATGTGCCCGCGGCCCGGGCACATGTTTTGTCGCGCAGTCAGCGGGCACAAATTTGTGCCGCGACTTGAGCCAGGATGTTTCCATTCCTACAAATTTGGAGATTTGTGCCGGCACAAATTTGCAGGAATGGAAACGTAGCTTAAGATCCTTTAAGATTGGCCGGCAATGATCCAAATGCCGAACAACTGTAATAATCCTAAAGGTTCTGGACAGCATCGTTGTATCATCTGCAAATAATAATGTTTTCCCATTCAGATTAAGGCAGGATTTTGTATAGGTTAGGCCTAACTTATACCCTTAACCTCATTGACGGGTAGGGCAGTCAAAATCGAAGCAAAAATTAAAAGCCGAGTAGGCTAAGTTTGGGAAGATTTCATTAGCTTAGTGTAGCCTAATGTTTTTAATATCATAAAATAAAAATGTCTTAAAATATTATTAGACTTGCCTAGGCTAAGTTAATCATGGGGTTACAGCTCTTTTGCTTGATGCATTGAAATGGATTTGATGAAGTAGAACTACATATTACAACAAGTACTATTACCCCTGATCTATTTAACTGAACAACTATTACTTATTATTTATTTTAACGTCTGTGATAGAGCCTATATATTTGATAGGCTATGCATAAAAAATGTGACTGTGATAATAGGCCTATATCGCTATTGATCAAGTAGCCTATATACCGTGAGTTAATGTGTCTCAGACGAAGTCTATAGTAAGTTAATTAGTGATTATTCAACGACCAATAAAATGGGCCTACTTAATTACTTGATGTCTTTAAGATGGCTAAGTTATTTTGTTAGTAGTATCAACTAAGTTTAGACTAACCTACAAGGTTTATTATCACACATAAAAATGTTTTGATGGCCGTTGCCCTGGCGGTAGGTTAGTTGTGCATTTGCTACCCACAAAATCCGGGCCCTGTAGGGTGGGTTATAATGCGGTAGAATGGCGATAAACTTAGGTTAGTTGCCCATTGACGCCTTGAACAATAGATCTCTTGAAATTGTAAAGAGCAATGAAGCGTAGGCCTACGAAAAAGCCAGTCTACCGAAATAGGCAAATCATTATGAATTTAATGTGTACCATGTAACCTTGTAAGTTATAGCCATCCACCTCCACCTGTCACGTAAAGCCACAATAATCAAAGAAAAAATCACACTACTCCAGCTGCTGAGAGTATAAAATACGTATAGGCTAGCCTATGTCATAAAATGCTAAAAACTCAAATGGTAAACTAAAACTGTCATACGAAAAACTTTATACTTTGTCAGCATCTCATAAAAAATAAAAATATAAAAAAAACTAGTGCACTTGTTGCTCGAAATCGATCAATAGTCTAGTACTGGAAGTTATATTAAAACTAATAGTCATAATTTTCTATGAGTTTAAAAATCCAACTTAAAGCGTAGTATGCAACTAATGGATAGGCTAGGCCTATTTGATGTATCGATTCATTCGGTTAGGTTAGGTTAACTTTACTAACCAAACTTGATATATTGAATGAAATAATCAATTTATCGATCGATATATTTATTCAAATTATAGTGTAGGACGTTAGGCCTAAAGTGCAGTTTAATTTTTAAATAGATATATTTTAAATATCGATTATTAATCAATATTTTCAATTTGATAGTTTCAATCGATATTAGCGAAGCCCAGGAAACTGTACCCCCAATTTATTTTATAGGCTACCAGAAACTAATTTGAATTTGCTTGAAACGTTAATATTCTAATGACCATGTCCATGTCCATTATTTAAGTCATTTGAAATCTAGCTGTGTTATTGTTAATCAACATTGTAAAAATGGTAGAACCGTTGATAATAAATAAATAAATAAATGTCAATAAGTTGCACCTTTCAATTTTGTGATGACAAAAATGGTTCTTTAAACTGTAGTAGTTGTAACTTGAGGCCTAAATTGAAAATACACACCTAAAATACAAATTTGTATGACAATTGAAATTGACAAACAATAAATTCTCCAAAATCTAACCTCAAACTTACTAGTAGAGCTAGAGAGCTAGAGCTAGCAGCAGCAGATCTAGAAGAGAAGAAGAAGAAGAAACGCAGAACAGAACAAGAAACGAGACGAAGGAAGGCTGAAATTTGGCGAGCCTTTCAAGACCGGAAAATGCCGCGCGTCTGCGCATGCGCAAGTAAGCGTTATTCGTAGCACTTGTAACAGCTGCAGCTGTTTCAGAAAATCACACTAGTATCTTCACTGCAACTCTTGCAACAATCTACTTGAAACTGGAACGGTTCTCCCGCGCTTAACTCCAAACCATTTAATTACTGTAACTGAATGAAGAATTTTACAGATTATGTTTATGTATGTGTTCCTTAACTTACTGTAACCTCTGGAACCTCCTTTATTTTATAAAACTAATTTTAAGTAACTTGGGTGGGCTACGTTACCGTTATCATCTATTCATCTATCTTCAATTGTACCCAAACATGTTTTCCAAAAGAGAAGATCCCAATTCTCATTTCATTTTTAATGGTCTAAGCTTTTTGAGAATTATTCATTATTGGCATCTTGCTTACAATGAAATTTATAACAAAATGTAAATGTTCAACAACGCTAATACATAATCATTTATTAGCGCTTTCAGAAACTATGTTTCCATTCAAAAGCGCTAGTGAATAAAACAAATTATTTTATTGGCCTTGCCTTGTTGAACATAGCTGGCTTATTAATTGGAATCCTTCTGTACTTCTCGTCCATAAACTAAAAATAAACTTTTCCACATAATTGATGTCTTCCATTACTCGTATTTCTCAGAATTTTCGCATTGAAGAAGGAGCACATCATCGGACCTCCGCAACACAGCAGCAATCAAAATCTATCAATAACATTAACCCCAACTTCAACTCAGACATAACTCGATCATAACATAAAGAATAACAAGCGATATGAATAATAATTATGAGGAACTAGTTGCAGTTGCAGTGCAGTCAAGATAAATACTACGACAACGACGCTAGTTAGTGGTTAGTGACCGTGACTTTCTGAAATAGCTGCTGCTACGCCACCAGTTACTAGCGCATGCGCAGAAGCGCGGCATTTTCCGGTCTTGAAAGGCTCGCGAAATTTGGGTGGAGTAGAGGTAATTCAAAGAAGTCGAGGGAATTTTCAGAAGTGTAGAGGGTAAGCGACCGCACCGCGAAACACGTGACCACGGCGAAGCCACGCCCTTCCCCCAGAAGGGAGGGGCCGGGACCTAGCTGACCGATTTGAGTTGTCGGTACCAACTTGATATGTGATTTAAGTGAAATGGTACCTAGGTGAAAGGTTGCCTAAAAGAAGGCCTCCCGCCACACGCACGACAACCCGCCACCTCGGAAAACTGTGTGGTGGCGGGTTGTCGTGGTGGCACGTTGTCGCCTATGAGCGAGGTGGCGCGTTGACGGCACCGAACACTGAGCGACGAGCGTACACGTCAACCCGCCACCTCGCAAAAGAGTGGTGGCGGGTTGACGGGGTGGCGCGTTGTTGCCTACGTGCGAGGTGGCGGGTTGCCGACATCGAACATGGAGCTTCACGACAACCCGCAACCTCTGATAAAAACTGGTGTTGGCGGGTTGTCGTGGTGGCATGTTGTCGTGGTGGAATGTTGTCATGGTGGCTCATTGACTTGAGTGTGTACGACAACCCGCCACCTCGGAAAATTGTGTGGTGGTGGGTTGACCTGTACGTACACGTCAACCCACCACCTCGGTTTTTTTTGTGGTGGCGGGTAAACGGCGTTGACGCCTCTGACCAAAACACCGAGGTGGCTGTTTGACGTGGTGGCGCATTGACAGCGACCCGTATAAACAATGGGTATAAATGGTATGGGATGTCCCACTTCGGAGTCCAAAATATATGGTCACGTTAGGTATGATAGCAGTACACGTTCAATACAATTTGCATTATGTTGAGATTTTTGCCTTAGTTTGCATTGTATACGTTAAGCGTGACGTATGATTAGACGGAAATGGCCGTAAGCTATCATGGTCACCTTTAACTACAGGCCACGACCTGGTAGAATTGGTAACGTTGCAAGTGGTTTTTATAGATAAGAAGACCCTAAAGCCTGACTTTATCATACCAGGTGGAACCACATTGTGGAAGTGGTGGGGATGGAGGGGAGAAAAAAGTGACGTCATTCTGGCGCCAATGCGGATTTTCGAATCTCTCCGATGGCACTAGCTTTTTGTCTAGATTTTTTTCATTATCAGCAAGTTTGGTTGGTTATTGGTTAGGTTATGCCATTTTAATTTTATAATAACATTATAAAATTGAATTTAAGCCATTTATAGTTTTATTTTATGAACAGAACTATTTTTTCGATTAAGCCTTCATTCAATTTTTCATTATCAGCAAGTCTGGTTAGTTTGGTTAGGTTATGACAGTTTAATTTCATAATTTTAAAAAATATAAAATTGAATTTGAGGTATTTATAATTTTATTTAATGAACAGAACTAAATGTTCGATTAGTAAACCTTCATTATAGTCAATCAGAAGCCTCCAAATGTCACTGTTATGACGAGATGATGAACCTGTCTTTTTTGGGTCGCTGTCAAGGTGCCACCACGTCAAACCGCACCTCGGTCGCTGTTGTCCTCCCTCCATCCCCACCACTTTCACAAATGTGGTTCCACCATCGATCTCTATTATTCATAATAGAGATCGATGGGTTCCACCTAGAATGATAAAGTCAGCCTTTAGGGTCTAGTAAAGTAACCTTGTTCGGGTTAGGACATGCTTGATCGGCCCCAAGGCAGAGAAGAGTCACCTTAACTGTTTATTTATTTTTTTCCGAACAGCATAGCCACTTTACAATGAAAAACATTCACAACTTGAAATTACAGGAAACAAAATAGTAAAAGTTGTACAAATAGTGAACAATAACTATAGTAGTAACAATATCAATAGTAGTAACAATATTAATAGTAGTAACAATATCAATAGTAACAAAAATATTAACAATACAAATATTTACAATTTATAAATAGAAAGTTGAATGGCACAAGTAGTGCATGAGTGAGATCAAAGAATTTCATACCCCTTGATTAAGATCATTGCTCTCCAAATTGTTACCTGGCCCATCTATAAAACCTAAACCAAAATCATAACCCATGAGATTGTTGTAATATAAGTTATAGAATCGAAATATATCTTGTTATAACTTTAATGGAATTTTGATTATATATTTTAAGTAAATTTATATTTATAAATCAATTAATAAAGTGGAGTAGGTTGCATTCCCTTATTAGTGCAATAAAAATAAGAGAAAAATTCCATAAACTTAAAAATAATTAGCTCAACCGGGGACTTTGGTACAGATGTTGGGTGTACCTTCCTTTTGAACATACTAAAAGTCCCCTAAATTTAAAGCTGTGCTACGGCCGCCATATTATCATAACATTATCTATAAGGGAATGCAACCTACTCCACTTTATTAATGGATAAGTGTTAAGTTAAGCTGAAATAAACAACACAGAATACAGAAATACAAACAAATAATTACACCTGATTTTAATAAGGAAATAAATTGAAAGAATAACATACAAATAAGGACAGCTGAGGTTTTTTCATAATTATACAGTACAATAAAAATATGTTTTGACCCATAAAAACTAGCACAACCGGGGAATTTGGTACAGATGTTGGGTGTACCTTCCTTTTGAACATACTAAAAGTCCCCTAAAATTGAAGCTGTGCTACGGCCGCCATGTTGGAAAATGGTGGCATATTTCTGTATTTTTCGCTATAGTGACTTTATTATTAGAGATACAGGAAAAATATAAACATACAAAATGTAGGCCATCCAAAAATACACATTTTTTGTATTTACCATTTTTCTCTAAACCCAACGGCTTTTGAGTTATTTGTGATTAAGTATATTTAGTTTTTTCAATTTATCAAAAATAGGTGAAACACATGGAAATTGACTGTTACTTTCAAGGATTATGATAATTTATCCCATTTAGTTAAATAGTGTGATACTATAAAATCTTAAAATTTAAGCTATATTATAAGTAAAACAACTCCGCCACAGCAAACCTGCAGACTCGGCAAATCTCCATTTGATTGGATGTTTTATTAATTGTATTTAAATAAAATTAGATTCAACAGGTACCTTGGTTTGCTGCTACAGGTAGGTTATTATAGTGTATTTATCAATAACTTAGTATAAAATCACTAATTTTCCAAGTTTGATCATAATAAATCTATAAACAAACAAACTACAACAGTTAACTAATTCATAAGAATAGCATGGTAGCTTAAGATTTACAATAATTTACAAATTTAAATATACAAATTTTGGTTGTATTTACTAAAAATATGGCGATTATTCGTCACGATTCGAATACTAACCGAAGGGGTTTTCAAAAGGAGATGAAGCAAGTTATTTAAGTACTGTAATATTAACTCGTACCAAGTATCGGAAATATTGTATGCAGTGAGGTAATCAACCATATTTTGCAAAGTACGCATTAGTCATATTAATATTTTATACTCATTTTTACCCATTTAATAAATTAACATTTTAATATTTTGATGGCACTATCATTATCACTCTGATATCAACCTAGTGGGATGAATATTTGTCGTAAACCTTGAAAGTAACCGTCGTCGATTGCGATGGGTTTCACCGATTTTTTTATAAATAAAATTAACTATACTTAGTTTTAAAACTATACTATGCCATACTTAATTAGGCACCAACATGAACTAGACACGAAGAGCAGCCTTCCAAATTTACAATGGGATGTCAAGTATAGTTAGTTAGTGTGGTGGTACCATCAAAATACTAAAATGTTAACTATTAAATGGGTAAAAAATAAGGATAAAATATTAATATGACTATTGCGTACTTTACAAAATATGGTTGATTACCTCACTGCATACAATATTTTCGGTGCTTGGTACGAATTAATATTACTTAAATAACAGGCTCCATCTCCTTTTGAAAACCCATTTGGTTAATATGCTAATCATGACGAATAATCGCCATATTTTTAGTAAACACAACCAAAATTTGTGTATTCAAATTTGTAAATTGTAAATTTAAAACTCCCATGCTATTCTTATGAATTAGTTAACTGTTACTTGTTTATTGATATATTATGATCAAACTTGGAAAATTAGTGATATGATACTAAGTTATTGATATTTTACTTAAAAAAGCACATTATAATAACCTACCTGTTGCAGCAAACCTAGGTACCTGTTGAACCTAATTTTATTGATATACAATTAATTAATAAAACATCCATTCAAATGGATATTTGCTGAGTCTGCAGGTTTGCTGTGGCGTAGTTGTTTTACTTATAATATAAGCTTAAATTTTAAGATTTTATAGTATCACACTATTTAACTAAATGGGATAAATTATCATAATCCTTGAAAGTAACAGTCAATTTCCATGTGTTTCACCTATTTTTGATAAATTGAAAAAAACTAAATATACTTAATCACAAATAACTCAAAAGCCGTTGGGTTTAAAGAAAGATGGTAAATACAAAAAATGTGTATTTTTGGATGGCCTACATTTTGTATGTTTATATTTTTCCTGTATCTCTAATAATAAAGTCACTATAGCGAAAAATACAGAAATATGCCACCATTTTCCAACATGGCGGCCGTAACACAGCTTCAATTTTAGGGGACTTTTAGTATGTTCAAAAGGAAGGTACACCCAACATCTGTACCAAATTCCCCGGTTGTGCTAGTTTTTTATGGGTCAAAACATATTTTTATTGTACTGTATAATGTTAAAAAAACCTCAGCTGTCCTTATTTGTATGTTATTATTTCAATTTATTTCCTTATTAAAATCGGGTTTAATTATTTGTTTGTATTTCTGTATTCTGTGTTGTTATTTCAGCTTAACTTAACACTTAACCAATCAATAATAATTGTATTATGAATTAAAACGGGGTGAAGTCCGTGGGTAACAGCTAGTTGACCTAACTACGCACTTTATAATACAGTTTTAAAGGACTATAGCCTACTCAATTCCCATACGTAGGATGGGCCAACAGCTCGTATACTTAATTTCGCGTATAGCTTAGTTTTGTGGTATATTCCATAGCCAAATTAAAGCAATGTTAATTCTTGTTAACATTTTAAATCAAATGTTTATATAAAGCTTCAATAGACAAACGTGAAGAAAGGAGAGTGTTTTTTAGTACATCAAAAGACGGAATTGACATTTCCGATTGTTTCGTCAAAACTTGGGTATAATAAACCCATCGAAAATGGTGAGCCATTTTCATTTACGAGCATGCGCTAAACGGCTGCTTAAAAAATCTTACCGCAGTTGCCGTGGAGATTCGTCCGGAAACAGTTCAACAAGTTCATCTTTGTCCTTTGTCCGATTTAAAGTTTTACAATTGGTTAACTTGTAACCTATTTTTGGTGAGTAAAATTTGCAAAAGATGTTTCTCTTTTTTATATTATAGGGTACATAGTTTAAAATAGATTTCTAATGTATTCGACTCCAGAGTTTTTAATATAGTCTGTAAAATTACCTAGAAAATTGGCTGGTAAATAGGAATTGTTGAGTACGAATGGATACATTTGATTGATTCACGTTATGGTACTTTAAAGATAGTGACACAGCGTAGTCATTAAATCTGATGTTATTAAATAAGGCAAAATACGACCCGTTTATGGATTTTTTTAGTATCCAAGCAGACAAATTGAATTTATATAGTCTTCAGATTTGTTGCGACGGGGTATTTTGTTCTATTCAGGATAAAAATAAAGATAAACATACCAAAGCTCGACACTCCGACCCCCCTACATGAGTCACATTCCAGAGACTGCCTGGCGAGATTAGCCCCCTTCTACATTCCTAATAGTATGAGTATACAAGCATGATTCGCCTGTCCGCGAAGTCTCTGCTTTGCCTCTCTGTTGAGATATAAATCTCATCAGCCAAAATACATTACAGGCCTTGATGAAAATAAACAATTTAGGTTTTTAATAACTTCCTTGAAGTTTGTTTTTAGAAGAAATGTGTCTAATAACTCTGAACCATTCAACTCCGCATGTTAGATAACTCAAAGTTCTTATACTATAGAACTATTGAACTATAAACTATTAGAGTATAGAATGAGTTACAAGCCTCATTGAGTACAACAGAATATTTGACAAAAGTTGCAGACAAAAAGCTCAAAAGAAAATTACAAGAGGAAATACCTGTAGGCCCATTTGGGCTCAATGCGCAAAAGAGAAGACTTTTCTACCTGACTTATGCCCAGTGTCCATCCTTTGTAACATTAAATGTTCCCCTTGACTTTAAGCACAGACAATATAATACTTTAATGCTTTAATATTTTAATGGTTTAATCCATTGTCTGTGCTTTAAGGGTTTTCTTAGTTGTCACAATTTATCTTTATGTTGACATGTAATTTGTGGTTGGTTATATTGCTCGTTGACAAAAGCTGCTTATATTGTTATTCCACAAGCTGCCTTATTTATTGAAGAAAAAATCATCCAAAGGCCTCGTCATAGACCAGGCGAAACGCGTCATTCTGTAAATAGTGTAAATACCTACTTGACTGGTCAGAGGACCGGAACACCAAAAATATAATCAATTGTATATCTTTAAAACTTGATTGTAATCGAGTAAAAACAGTATTACGCTACGCAAATACACATACAAAGATACACACAGTGTATAAATAAAAAATTATTTTTATAAGATCATATTTACGTTCAAGTGCGATATTTTTATTCATGAAGCCTCCTCGTTTAGCATTTCTCTCAGGGTTTGTCTCGTCATCAGAATTCTACTAGCAGAATTTCCACTTGTTTGAAGTAGCACATACGATTTTATATATGTTTACTTCCATTCTAAATGTTTTATTCGAACGTGTTAAAGCAGTATTAAAAATACTACACGGGCTTAAAAATATTTAAATGGTTTTTAAAAAATGCGATAATCTTGTCGATGTGCTCAGTAACATTTGCTGTTTTTAAAGATCGTATCAACATTGTTTATTTTAGTAGTTATTTTATAGTTTATAAGACAGTCAGTATTTTTTAATGTCTATTGACTTAGCCAATGCATTAATGTAAATCTGGCCAAATAAATGACTTATGACTTAAAATTCTAAAAAAATACAACAGTTGTATTAAACTAGTTTTAAAGGCTCAAGTAACAACTAACAATTTTGAATTTAAATTTTAATATTTTTGACCAGGATTTAAATGTTAATTAAACAGTCAAACCTTACTTTGGTTAATGTTGCACATAGAGTTGATTTGTATCAAAATGGCTATAATATTTAATAGGGTTTCTCATGCAGAGAAAAGATCTTATTTCTAGCTATCTTGAAAATTGTATAAACATAATATGGTTTTAACTGTGAAACCAACTATTAAATTCTTAATTTATCAACCGCTTCCCGCTTTACTTGTTAAAACCATTCTCACAAACACCTAACCTGTATTTAATATTACTTAATTCACATATTAACATTGCAACATTGATTTACATAATTAAATAATTAATCTCTTGAGTTTATCTTAAAGTTAATCTAGACTAAGTCCTAGTTGTAACCAGCGTTCATGTTTAAGATCTTCACTTGAATCATTTCATGATATTGTAACAGTTTGTAATCTTGGTTCTCCAAACTGACATGTCTTATCCAATTATTTACTTAGAATTTATTTTTGAAACAATCCTTACCTTTAATGAGTTCAAAATTGTTCTGGTGTGGGTTTCAGTGACATAGTGTAAAGGGCGAGCTTCTTATCCTAGCGAACAGGTGTGGACAAAATAAATGACTGTTTCCATTCTCGAGTGTTTCCCAGTTCTGGAAGTCATGGTAGGGCAGGAAAAAATATAGGTCATGGGTGTTTTTTTTGGATGGTTTCTAAAGGTGATTAGTATATTGTTTACTGGCGGCAGTCCTTGATCTTACCGACTGGTATTTGTTATATTTTATTTTAATTTTGACAGTTTTCAAATGTTCAGACAATCGACAAAATTAAAGCGATGCTATATACCCGGTTGCAACTACCATTGGCCACTAATACAAGTAGGATTCTTATAGCTTTGTACAACGTGAAGTCGACTTTTATGTGTGTCATGTTGGTGATGTTTGTTAGCTTTATGTTTAAACTTAGAGTTTTTTCTTTTATATTAAAGGGCAAATTTTACATCGTGAGTTTCATTGTTTGGTTATAATATGAGAGAAGTATTTAGTTCTATTTGGTTAAATAATAGAATATTAAATAATACTAATGAAGGATTCTATAAATTAACTGAAAACTCATTCAAGAGTTGTCGTACTAAAGTGCCTAAAATATTCCCTTCTCAACCATAAGGATGATATTTAACGCTTCGAGCCCAACTAGTACGCGCCCGAGTCCTTGGAGGCTTCATTGAGAGAGGCCATCTTTCATAATTTAAAAAAAAAGCTGCTGAAGAGTTATTTATCGTCAAAAAATATCGTTTCAAACACCAAAGTTGTTATAATTTAAATATCTAGTATACTGTGTGATTATAAATGTTCTTTGTAGTTTTTTAATGTTCTCAAAGGGAGTCCATGGAAGCTAATAGCTCTTAGATTTAACCTCAGAAAAGTAGTACAGCATCAAAAGTGGTGGTCTTTCACGTTCCGGTGGTGTTACTTAAAGTATTAATATTTTAAGTAGTTCAAATAAAACCCTGTTTAATTGGATCAATTTTTTCACAAGTACAGTATTCACTGAACACGTAAAACATTCTTGAAATCCTCATTTCACATTGAAACTACACGTGTTTGACTCGTACTAATAGTGTGAATCTAATTCAATTATAAAGATGTATTATTGATTACAAATTGTTTTACAATAAACAAAAGTGTACAGGAACCGGTGTTACGATACAATTTCCTCTTCGAGTGTCACAATAAGTAGTTCGACCTGTTTGCAACGACTGGATTGTGATGGAATCCCTTAAGCCAGTTTCTGTCAAGCTAAGGTTCAGAACAGAGTTATGTGATGTTTTTACAGAATATTTCAATACTTTCCTCACATAAATACAAATGTTTTACTACCTCTTCGTCATTTTTCCACATAGCTTAGAACTTTGCTATGAATTCATGTAGATTAAATAATAAATAAACAGCGCTGTTTCTTTAATTAGAAACGACATCAACAGAACAATGATAAAATAAGGGATGAGTAATCGTTGAAAACTCTGGGAAAAACAAATAAACACTCTACTGAGAAAATAAACATTTTTATTAAACATACTATAAATATTTTACTTAATAACATTGGTATTTGCTATGTAAATTGTACTAGTTTAGTGGTCGACGTTTACCAGTGAAGTGCAGTGGAACAGTAGGTCCACCAGCTGTTTATAATTTAAGAGTAGATGTCATCAAAAGGTACTTTTGAGAACACCCTGTTTGCTATGTTTCGAAAAACCAGTCCTAGTGCAGATTGCAAAGGCGGTCTCATATCGTCGTAAATCGCTTTCCAGTTGTCGTTTAACACCGCGTTTATGTTGTCACCTGTTTAAAAATATTATTAGAAGATTATTTTAATTATTGTTAAAAAGTGCTAGGTGAAAAAGCAAATGCTCTTTTAGGAGTGATTCTAACAGGATGAAATGAGATGGAACATCGAATAAACACTTTCAAATATAAATTTTAACTAAGATGTGCTCAATTGAGTTATACATTTTGTACTTTGGTAATTTTTTTTTGCCATTTGTTAGAAATAATTGGATAGTATTGGGAACAAAAAAACGGAAGGTGCAATTCGAAAGGAAATACAGTAAGGAGGATAATCGATCGAACCCTCTTTGAATGCTCTTTAAAACTTAATATTTAAAGAAGATTTGTTTGATTTCCCCCCTCTTATTTCCTTAAATCATACCTTGCGTTTTAAAATTGGTTAAAACAGAAATGCCTACCTACTTAAATTTTATTTTATTATGCCTCTGTGTCATTTTTTTTACAATAGCGTGGTATTTATTTTAGTTCTGACACAATTTTTGTAAAGAGCAATCCCATATTACACATATTTCCTTGATTTGTATGTTTTTCAATGTTAGTTTTGTTTAACTTATTAGTATTGTTTTTTTTATTTTTATTTTTTTTATTAGTAAGGTTGTGAAACTATTGTTATGGTGTCCATAACGGGAATAAACGTTATAGAACAAGTTTAAACCCCTGTCTAAAAATGGAAATGTAGCCTACAAACTCTTATGACTAGTGAAAACCGCAGTAGAGTTAAATGAAGCAAAACAGCTGTTAGTGCAGTTTGAGAAGATCTCTGAAAAGCAAAGTAAAGCCAAGTTGATACATTTAATGCTACTATCAACATAAAAATAAAATATAAGTAGATAGATAATCGTAGTGCTGGTTAATGAAATGATCGACTCAAATTAAAACAATCACCAAAATAATATTTCATCACTTGGGATTAAATTCCCTGTTTGACCTAAACAACTAAGGCCGAGGCTTGAAAATGATTGAGGATGTAAATGACTTTTAGACCTGTGTGAAATGTGATATGAAATATATTTTTTTGTCATACTGAAACTATTTATTCAAACCACAAAACTAAAGATTCTCATACTTTTTACGTTGGTAAAAGTGCTTCAATGTTTTTCGTCTATTTTTGCTCCGAGTTATTATTATCTAGATGCACTAGGCATCTAATCCGCCAACACGGTGCATTTCGTGTATCAGAATTTAAAAAAAATACTATTTTGAACGCTTTATCTACTTATAGTCTACTTTAAATGTGCATTTTATACCGATGGACACAGATCTATTTACAAATAAATTTTTAACTCAAACTGTTAAAATGAAATTTGAGAACAAACTATTACACTGCATTTTTGCAATACATGCCAAGAAGTCCTAAAAACTTTGTTTCGGTCACAAAGTTTGTTACACGAAAGGGACAAAGACCTAGTTACACTTAGACCTAAACATTGAAAGTTTTCAAGCGTGGGTTAGCTTCAAAGTAAAATCTGGTGCATATACAAGCTGTGCATTTTACTATGTTTCTTAACCACTGAATAAATCAGTGACAAGTGAGTCTTGGCTACAATAACGCTCAAACCTGCTTAGTTAAACAAGATTTTGTCCCAATTAATTAACTTTCATGCAAAGGCGTTTCAAATTCATAATAATTAATGATGGTACAAAACTTACTTGTTTATGACGTGTTTGTGTCCAAAGGTCAGCTAGTGTAGGACTTGAATATTATTTTCACACAAAATTATGAAAAATTTACTTGAAATTTCTTTTTTGCTTTTGCTAATTCTTATAATACGAAAACTATAAAACTTCCGGATAACCATATTAAAATATGTGTTGAAAAGATTTGTAAAATTTGATTTTGTGAAAATTCTTTATGAATCTACTACACGTGCTAATGATGTTAACTTAGAATCAAACGCGTTTACCTAAATTAAGTTATTTTGTTTTCTTTTTAGTGTCTATATCTTTTTGTTCAAGGTAATCTCATTCTTCATCTAATATTTGTATCGTCTTCACAAATATCAGATGTCAGAGAACTGAGTAAGTTACTTTTATTACCAATTTGTAGTCCACAAACGAATATACTGTTATAGTTCGGATGGTTCATAATTGAGAAAATAACCTATGCTCTTTATCACGAATTCGATAGATGTGAGTGGCCCTTATATTGGCAATGGTTAGACACAAATCTTGCCTTATCCTTTTGTTGGTTTATTAGCATCTTTAATAAAGAGAGAACTCATGGTGTAGTAAAGTTTTCCTAAATCAGATTCTTCTTGGACACACTCATATTTGGCCGTACTCTTCGCCCGAAGTATGTTTTTATACCTTTAATGTCTCCCATATGGTAGCTATTTTGATTTAAGTAGAGGGCTATCACACTAAAACCCCATTCGCCCCTAGCTTTTGCAATTAATACCCACAACCCGTATCTAATCATTTCGAGGGGTTTTGGAATTTGCTCGAGAGAGGATGATTTAGGATTTAGGAAGACAGACTGCTTTCTTCCTTCTGATGTTAAGTTGTGGCATGTGGCCCAAACTTGTAAGGTCCTTTTATCATCAAATTAAGCTTTAAGTATTCCTCTCTGACTGACAGTTTCTTATAACAATTCCTTTGTTCATCAGTAGTCACTAGTATATTTTACATGAATATAATTTTGAAATGATTGTAATTAATATATATTTTAAGTAAATGAAAGTCAAACTAATGGGATGCTAACCTGTAAGTTAGCAAACACTGTAATGTAAAATAAAGAAAGATACAGTGTTATCAACATAGTTTATTGTTACCAAAGTCAATACTGTATTCAAAATTGGCTATATCCTGTTTGAAATCAGTATAATTTTTTTTTCTATAAGCTAAGTTAGACCAAAAACTATTTGATAAAAAAGGTTAGTCAACAAAACTATTGAAAGCATTTTCACTACAAACAAAAAGTTTTTCTCATGCAAATCATAATCTAAAAGTAGACAAAATTAAGGCAGCATAAAAATTAAACAATTAGCCAATATAACCTTTATTGACTGAAATGACAAGGGATTCATTGTGTTTGTGGTTTTCGTCTTTTAGGGTAGATGGGCTTTAAGGAGTTGAGCTACATGGTAGAGCGAGACCTATGGGAACACCTTGTTGTAAGGAACGTTTTTGAACAATTTTCGTGCGATATTTCCTAAAGCCAGGTCTAAAGCTGACTCTACGGGTGCCTTCATGTCTTGGTAAATTTCTTTCCAGTTGTCATTCAAAACCAAATTCATATTATTGCCTAGAAAACATTAAAACATAAATGAAAATTCAACATCGGAACAGATTTGATACATGCTAAAAAGAATGTTTATAAATTCTCCTGTCCAAACACTAGGATCTTGTAAATATTCCTAAGTTATTGAATAGAACCCTACAATTTCTGTGGCATTTTGTATTTAAGTTGTTGTGGGTTAACGGGTTCATTGCATTAACTGTCTCGTATATGTACGACATGTAACTTTTATAGTTTGGCGTAATTAAAAAGTTGTACAATATTTCACATTACCCACACTCTATCAGTGGTTGAATTAATGGACTCAACATGGAATTTAACTCCTACTTCAGGGAAGTGTATCTTTAGTCAAGGTTGGAAATAGCTCTATGGTGAGCGGAAACCCAAAATTAGAATGGTGGATGAATATTAGAAGAATTGTAAAATAGAGATGTAATACAACATGAAGAGAGGTTGCATATTTTTGAATAGTTGCAATACTTGTGAGTATCTTTATCAACAGGATTTGCGTTGTTAATTTACTCTTAAGGTATAATTTATAAGTGCACAATGTAAACAATTCCTCATAAAACATATTATACTTTGAAGCTTCTAAAAATAGTATTACTTCCAAAACCATAGGCAACATTTGTATGATGTCAAAAAACCGTTGTACAAATAGTTAGGTTTTAAAACTAGACCCAAACAGACCATCTGAAGGCAGTTTATTAGCAAAAAAGAAATTGGTAGAAAGCCTTCTAAATGGTGTTAAACTATTGCGGATTCTATTTCTCTATTGATTTTTCATAAATGATGATTGATGAATCACAGCAAAATTAATTATAATGAATTAGCCTAGTTATGAAAAGATTGGTTAGTTAACCAAATTAATTGTTAGAAAGAAGAAACAGTGTTAGTCAAAATACCCGTCCTCCATGCAAAAATAAAGTCTAACAGCAGACAAGAATGGAGACATTAGAAAAATCATACAATTTGTCAATTGAAACTTTATTGACTGAAAGTAGAAAGGGGATGAGTATTACTGTGAATATTTTTGTTAATGAGATTCAGGATGTTGGAGACCTAGGGAAAAACTCTGTTGTAGGGGACAATTTTGAACACTTTTTTTGTAGCCTCTCGGAAAGCCAGGCTTAAAGCCGATTCGACTGGAGCCTTCATGTCCTGGTAAACTTCTTTCCAGTTGTCATTCAATACCAAATTCATATTATTTCCTAAAAGCCATAAAACAACAATGCACATTATTAGCTTTTAAATGCTTTTACTCTGGTGTATTGGGTTGCTTTGTTCTAAATTGGAGTTCAAAAGTAAGGAGCTGGTAAATATTGTTCAATTATTATCATTCAAATAACATTTTACCTATCAAAACTTTCTACAATTAAAATGCAATGTATGTAGAACTACAATTTTAAAATGGTTGACTTGTACAACTAGATTTAGATATATCGTAGAAATTCCAATTTTAAGGACTAGTGTAATCAAAGAAAACATATTATAATCTAATTATTTATTTTCTATTTTATTTCCTAGTCAAAAAATACTTGATGGGTAAATAAAAACATAAAAGTTTGCAATGCTGTATGCCACTTTTTTCGTTAGACACGACTAAAAAGTTTGTTCAAAAGTACCCACTCTGTTCTAATTACTGACTAAACCGTTAACATGGGGTTAAAGTCTATTTCAAGACTCGGGGGCAAGTAATCTAGTTACTTCATACAAGTATCCCAGATCTAATGGTTAATGAATATTGGAAGGGGTTGAAGTAGACATGGAATATTGCATACATAGAGGTTTCAAAGACTAGAAACCTCAAATAAACTATTCAAATGAACTATTACGGGAGATAAGTTGTAGATGTGTTATTGTTACATTGATGAACATAATAATGAAGATAACTTCTCATTCAAACATCAATAGCTGAAAATACACACTCGAATAAAAATTTCTACAAAGATTATTAATAGGCTACTATAAGTTAAGTATGTTCCAATGTCATATATCACCATTGACTATGTATTTTGTGTAGACATGTCATTGATAAGGCAAAACCAAATGCATGTTTATTGTTTCGTACTTAAAATAGGTAAATAAACCCCTCATAGCGTGCTACTGTTTCTGATTTTTTAATGCAATAGTTGATAGATACATAACTAGTAAAGTTTATAAAGTAGACCTTTGATATAACACGAAATGAAGTGGTTGACAGGAGTTGGTAATTTTCACCACACCATTCATTCATTCAGTTAACACGCCATTAGGAATATGTAGGCAATAGTAGTTTACGCAATGATTGCTTTAAGTGAGTCTTTACGACACGAGTAGAAAATTCAAGGCACGAGCCTTGGCGAGTGCCTTAAAAACTTCTACGAGTGTCGTAAAGACTATTAACGCGAGTTGCGTACACTACTTTACCTACGACCGTTTTTTGGTTACTATCAATCTGGATTTAATTACTAACAATCACTACTGATAACTTTTTAGAGAGGTTATGTTTTCGTGTATTGCCATTGCCACTGAAAGTGATGCAACGACTTGTTGTATAATCAGCTGATTTCCTGTAATTACGTGTTTGTTAAACTTCGTTAAATATTACATTGCTAGCAGCATTCTTACCATAAATAATATTGTATCAGGTACAATTCGGCAAATATTTAATTTATTTTTGGACTTCCACCAACTTAATTAAGAATACGCGAGTATCAACATGAACAAGTCGGTCAACAATTAAATTGGTCAACTGATCAGCTGATCAGCTGATTAGTTGACGTTCGAAGCATTACAATTTTAATTCTTTTCTCTCAATACTTGAACCTCATTGGTCCGTTACCTGTGTTGATATGAGAAAAACTATGCTGATATGAAATGAAACTATGCTGATATGAAATGAAACTATGCTGATATGAAAGTAAATAGCTGTAAAGTGAAACTTTTCAATTCTAAGAACTGAACTGAAATGGCTACTTTAAAAAAACGGTCGTAGGTAAAGGGGTTTTCATTGTAACATTATTCATGGTCCATTTAATAGTATGGATATATCGTACCATTGACTTGTGATACTGAAAAAGACATCGCATTTACACGTATCATCCGTTCTTTTCTCTACATTCTGTTGACAAGAAAGTTTATGTGACATAAAATCAGCTATAGTAACTTAATTCAGTTAAGTCCGGTTAGAAAAAAAAATATTGGACCAACTTAACACGGAGATGACATGTCTAGTTGTATCAATTGTCAATTTAACAGAAACTACGCACTTTCAAACACCAAAACAATACGAAACATGTCCAACATATTCTAATTAATTTCTCTTTTGGTTTCAAAACAACGCCTTTTCAATCTATAACTTACCGAGCTCCTTGTTGCCGTTGAAGAGGTTTTCCAGGTCGTAATGAACCCTCTCTACATCTTTGACCACGAATTTGAGAGTGTTCACTTGAGCGTACTGCTTACCATCCTTGGTGATGGGCTTGCCGGAGAGATCGGTGATCTCGCCCTTCGGGTTTACTGGGGAAAAATATTTAGTCAAAACTGGTACCAAACTAATATGGTGAGATGATTGCTAATTGCATGACTTTTATTTATCAGCCTATAGTAATTTACTCAACGATCGCGTGAAGATAGAAGGTATCACTTGTAAGAACTTAACTGAAACACCTACTTTAAAATTGGTCGTAGGTAAAATAACTTAACAACATAAAAAATATAATAACATACCGTGCACTCGCCTTTGGCTCGATAGGCCCCCTTTTGTGGTTGGGATTGTTGGAAATATCCCCGGAGAAAATCTGTTACTTTGTTTTACGCGTTTTCGCATACGTTTTATACGAAATTTGTTCGTCAACAGCAAAAGTAGGCAGCAACATTGTTAAGTTGGTATATTAGTGTTCCAGCCCATTAGCCAGATTAGTTTAGCCTTGAATTGGCTGAGGCAATTATAATTTTTTGTGCGCCACAGTGCAAAAAAACAAACCTCCTTGCCAAGTGAGTTCCGCAGCCTCTGGTTATTATAAATAGGAACTACCAAATTTAATTAAAGATTTACTTTGAATATTGCAAGAAGAATCTTGTACTAGGCCTACATGTGCGTGGTTTTTTTGAATGAGTCAAACCACTCGATGGCATCGTTGAATTTAAAATTCATACCGTATCCTAATCGGATGTAAAATAGGTCTCTTCATTCGCCTAATGGGTTTCATGATGAGTGGAATACCCAATCGAAATCGAAGTGTAAATATATGTTTCAACTGCTATTAGACGTATTTTTATTAACTTTCCGAAAAATAGGTGGCTACCTGAAATTTTTATACAAAAAGATTTTTCACATTTAAGCTGTCTTAATTTTCCTTACGAATTTTATGTTTTTGACTGCAGTTCTTGAAAAATCTAACCTAATATGAATACCAGGTGTTTCATATTCGCATGTTCAATATGGATGATGTTTCGATTTGTGTTTCATGTATCCAAGATCAGCTGTTTATCAAGCCAGGGCCATTGATTAAGACCTATAATAACACATATTGCGTTTTAAGGCAATTAAGCTATACTATAGTTGCTGAGGTCCTAAAATCATATGCTAAAGGGCGATTTGTTTAGTAAGGTGTGAACAGTTTAAAAAATCAACAGAATAATTTAAAAATTAATTAAAATATGTTATTTACTAAAATCATTTTAATAGTACCTATAACTAACTGTGGGATTTGTTTTAAATTCACATCCCTAGAAGCTGCAGTGAAATACAATGTAAAACACAAAAGCTTTCACGGTTTGGCGTAAAAGCTTTCAAAGAAACCGACTTGGAATAGACTAACGGATATAGTATTGAACTGTCATTCATATTGAAATGTTTGTTTTAACTGACAATGACATGGACAACTGGAAGAAACCCTTCTTTGTTCAAATATTGGGTATTAAATTAGAATTGAGCTGCCTACCTATTTACTTTTCCCATAACACAATTTCCTTTGGTATTATTAGTACATTACTATGTTAGCTGCTGTTTGTAAGAACAATTTTTTTTCTTTTTTTATTTGTAGCGAATTTCCCTATAGGAAAGTAGCTATTACCGTAGGTGGCATGGTAAAACCTAGACCTGGAAACGATTACTTTTTCATTTTGATGTCCCTAGAGGCCAAAAACGCGATTAGTTCCATTTTGTTTTATATGTATATATTTATTTAGTCCGTGAACGCGATAACTTGAGTTATGTTTGTCCGTTTTTGTTGAAATTTGGCTTAAAGGTGTAGGGTGTGATAGTGAGTTCGCGAACTAGCATGATCGGAATATGGGAACGGGGTGTTATAGGGTGTTTTATGGGGTAAAAAATAGGTTTTCTTTTTTTACCTCAAATCCTTAAATTTCCCAATTTTTATTTATATATTTTTAAAGGAAAAAACAAATAATTTAGTATATTGAAGTGTTTGTTATTTTAAAATAGGTGGTTTCGGATAAAATTCAATAAATTGTAAATTTAAAATTCCCATGTTATTCTTATAAAGAATAAGTAAACTGTTATATCCACACAAATTCTATTTTCACTATTGTAATTGTGGAAATTTACGTTTGTCAAATGACTAAAATCTGATTGAAGTTCATAACTACCAAGATATTATCATTTTGAGCAGTCAAAACAAGTAAGTGGTAAGTGGCTTTAAACATGTTTTATCCTGTTATAAACAATTTGAAGAAAAACGAGTAAATAATTAGAACACCCGTAATTTAACAAAATAATACAGTTTAATTGGCCTGTTACAATATTTGTCGATTCCGACAATATAATTCTCCCACAATTAACGTCGAAGATGCCAAACAGGATGAAACTGCCTTAATTGCGGCAATTTACACGTGCAAAATACCGCGCCAAAAGAGGCCTACATGGGCGTGGTAAACTGGTCTCCCGCGCAACAGCTGAACAGCAATCAGCTGGTTAAACAACTGATGACCTTGCCGAGGCACGCTTGATACTGAGAACACGGAACATCTAACTGATACTCAGTGATTTACTAAAAAGGTGTTTACATTTTTTTAAATTGTTAATATTTACAGATTTTGATGTTTTTTGCTTCGTAGTTTAAAGATCCATAAATGGCTTCTACTAAAGACCTGGAAAATAATTACAACAAAGATAAAGGTGTTAAAACGTCTTTATAAAATCCGTAAGAGAAAATTAATTTTTAGGGCAAAACTGAGGTTAACAAAATAATGTAGAATACAAGCTGGACAATTACTATGGGGGAGAAATATTAGTGTTAATCAGGATCGCGATCATGGAAATGTTGGCATATTATTTGAAATGAGGAATTATTTGCTTGTTCAAAGTCTTGATTGGTTGTGCAAAGAAATGCTTGATTGATAATGTAAGTTTGAATTGACAAAAGTAATTTTGGGTTATCCAGAGTAATTCTTTCTTACCCTAAGCCCATATCTGTAAAAAGTGACATTTTCCAAAGTATATATGTTTGTCCTGCATGCTTTTTGCTATCTTCCTTTTAAAAGTAATTGGCTACCCCAAGAACGATTTATTTTTCACGATACCTTGTTTTATGTATCGTTTGCTTCTACAAAGTGTTGTTTGTGTGTCCGAAGTACTATGAAATAGTTTAAAGTAAAATTTGCTGTAATATTGGTTTAATTTGTGTACCTTTAGCTTGCCTTGTGTAATGTTATAATGGTATGTAATGTAATGTATGTTATTATGTGTATGACTTTTGTCATACAGAGCAATGATTGCTCAAACCATTTAAAACTTTTGTGTTAAACCTTTTGGCTCTACGAAGTAATGTAACATTTTTGGTTTGCTTTAAGTAAGGTTTGCTTGTTTGGATGAATTATAGCATTTCCGATAAAGGTTGTGTTTGTACAATCTGTAAGTAATTCTGATTACTGTTTGCTTGCCCCAGGTAATTTTTGCACACCCTAAGTATTTTTTTGTTTCCTTAGGTCATTTTCCAATCCCAGCTCAATATTTTCTTACCCTAAGTACAGTTTATTTACCCAAGGTAATGTTGCACTTGCCGGATCCCTCAATAGGTAGAACCAGAACCTTGCCTTTGATCGTGTAATCGCCTTGCAGCAGAATCGGACCTTCGATGTCGATCTTTGCCTTCATCTTGTAGTTATCAACATCCATGCTGTGGAACAAACATTTGAGTTACCAGAACAAACGAAGCACATGCATCAAAATTAAAAATATTTTTGTAACTAACCTAACTAACCAACAGTACTAACCCTAACACAAATCATTGAAAATGAAGAAATCGTCGATGAAAGTACTTAAAGAATTTATGAAACACGCCAAGTTTAAATTGCAATATAAATTAAGTACGATACGCAAAAGCTAGGATCAATCGTCAATCAAACTTTTCAGTTTAATGTCGAAACTGTCAATTACCTTTACCGAATGAAATACGTGTTTTCTGCCATATAAACTTAGTTTGAACTTAAGCGGTAAATTGCGTGCCGTTAAACTTTCAGTAGCAACCAGTATAATATAGGTTTCTCTGCGCAGCTCCCGTTTATGCAATTGACTTTGAATAGTACAAAATTATACTTCGCATCCTATTGTAAAATCTTTTGCTTGTTTTTGTGTTGTCCATTTTGGGAGCGCTAATGTGTAATCAATGTTTTTATCTTATTTTAGGGTTGATTATACAACAACCCTTTACTCTCTGGTTGTAATACAATTGACCAAGCAACGTTAAATAGAAACGTTGAAAATATGGCCTACGTTATACATATGATAAGTCTATCCACGTATAAATCTATCATACTTGCGAATTTCCTGAGTATAATCTTCTTGGTTTTTAGCGAATTTCCCTATAGGGAAGTAGCTATTACCGTAGGTGGCACGGTAAGACCTAGACCCGGGACTGATTTACTTTTTCATTTTGATGTCCCTAGAGGCCAAAAACACTATTCGTTAAAATTTTTATATATGTGTATATTCTTCTAATATATAAAATTCTCGTGTCACAGTGTTTGTCTGCAAACTCCTCCGGAACGACTTCACCGATCGTTATGAAATTTGGTGTGTAAATTCTGTAGGTATGCGAATCGGACGTAAACTATTTCCCGTTACGAAATTCTTAAAAGGGCTCCGCCCCAGTGGCTCTGGAGTTTCCCATGTTAACCTTATGAGAAATGGAATTAATGAATCTTAACAGCTGTTTCAATTAAACAAGTTGGTTCTGTTCTATGATGTTCAATAGCATTACAGTTACAAGGATTACCAACAGGGTGCAGCACTATTATTTCTTTTACATTTATGACAACAGCTAATTTGCAACCAAAAGGTGAGTGAGCGTAGCGAACGAACTTCAACCTGGAGGCGAGTTAGCGTAGCGAACGAGCTAACATGAAGGCAAGTGAGCGCAGCGAACGAGCTCCAACCTAAAGGTGAGTGAGCGTAGCGAACGAGCTCCAACCCAAAGGTGAGTGAACGTAGCGAACGAACTTCAACCTGGAGGCGAGTTAGCGTAGCGAACGAGCTAACCTGAAGGCAAGTGAGCGCAGCGAACGAGCTCCAACCTAAAGGTGAGTGAGCGTAGCGAACGAGCTCCAACCCAAAGGTGAGTGAGCGTAGCGAACGAACTTCAACCAGGACGTGATTGAGCGATGCGAACGAGATCATCTTGAAAATTAAACGTAACGGTACTTTCTTTCCATCGGTCTGTCTTAGGGGAAACCTATAACTTAGGCGATACGAAGTTCGCCGGGTCAGCTAGTATATATATATATATACGTCCGTGAACGCGATAACTTAAGTAATTTTTGTCCGATTTTGATGACATTTGGTTTAAAGGTGTAAAGCGGGATAAACTTGAATGAGTTCGCGAACCAGCACGATCGGACCATGGGAACGGGGCTTTACGGGGGGTTTTATGGGGTAAAAATTGGTTTTGCTCACTTTTGACCCTCAAAACACAAAATTTCCCAATTTCTCTTTAGACCTTTTTAAAGAGCTTAAAAAAACAAATAATTTAGTATATAAAAGTATTTTTGTTCGATTATTAGTAACGGAGAAAATTAAAAAAATTGTAAATTTAAAATTCCCATGTTATTCTTATTTAGAATATTGTCAAATGTTGTAGTTTGCTTGTTTATGAATATATTTTGATCAAACTCGGCAAATTTATTTATTTTGTACTAAGCTATCAATATTTTACTCAAAAACACACTTTATTAGTTTCCTTGTAGCAGCAAACCTAGGTAACTCGTTAAACCTAATGTTATTAAAATATATTTAACTGAAAATCAATTCAGACAAATGGAAATTCGCTTAGTCGGCAGGTTTGCTGCGGCGGGGGTATTATTGTTACCTTTCTGTCCTGATAAAGTTAATAATTCTATCAATCTTCTCCCCACGCGTCAATATGTGGCGTGAAAAACATATTTACCGTGTCTATCAGTTTGATCAAATGAATATTTATCTAACTCAATAATGCTTTATGTATTCACATACCTCCCTTTTTACTCAAGTTTCCCGGAATACTAACAATTACCATTTTAATCTAGGATTTAATCTCTTTTTGCAACCTTGGAAAAGTGTTTTTGCGAGTGTCATTTATAGACTGGTCTGAATGGATCAAGCTAATTTATGTTCCCACATACTACGGACGTAATTAATTAAACAATCCTTAAACCTTTCCTTGTGCAGATTCTTTGTTGGATTTCTTATCGGTGTAATTGGTGATATTTAAAACTTAGAGTTAATTAATGTTAATGTTTATGGCTACTAAAGCAAAAAATAATATAGCAAGACTAAAAGAGTAGTATATACGTGTACATTTTTAAGTTTTAAAGATGTTGTGGATAAAAAACCCTATAGTTTTTCCGGTTAAGAATATTAGTTTTGTAATTTACTTTTAAGTTTGAATCTTTTTCTGACCTTTCAGATACTCTTGTACACTGGGCTTGGACGTGTGCGTGGAGAGAATACAGCACATCAAGGAGTGAAGAAAAGTAAATTAAAGAAAGATTTAGTGGTAGATACCACAACGCGAACCCACTACATTAGTTCTCAAGGGAAAGTAATATACCTAACACCTTATTAAGTTTCAAACAACAACCAATTTGTAATCAAATGACCTAATTCGTGACCTTCTTCTTTTTAGCTCTTCTTTGGGTGAGGGGGGGAGGTTGTATTTCTTCTCAGTAACATGCAACCAACTAAAACGAAGGCTAAACAAGAAAAATAATGTTTCTTGTGTTATTTCATTTATTGACGATCACTGGTGGTTTAGCTTATTAGTAATTCGGGGTTAAATCCTACACATTTGTCGGAGCTCACTGAATCTTCATCTTGAATTACCCAAAACACAATACTTAATCCCTTCTGTCATTTTTACCATCCAGCAATAATTCTAGTTTTTCTGCTAGTTTCATGTTGAATATATTCCCTGTCTCATTCACCCAACTGTGTACCGTACAAACCACCGTGGGAACCTTTCAATTATGTCCAAATTAGTAAACTCAGAACATTTAGTGAAAAAATAATGAGAGTGCAAAATACTGAGAGAATATTTGTTTAAGTAGGGGTAGTCTAAATTGCGAAAACCATTGTGACCATCGAATGTTTGGGACTATTTGGAAATCATGTACAAGTACTTACTCGACGCTCTTGATCTTAGCGTTCTTTAGTCCGATGATGTCAAGGTTCTTGAAGCTGATGTCAACATTGACTGCCTTCTTCTGATTGCTGCCTTTGGTCACCTGCAGAGACTCAACATGCAGAGGGTCGATGGTGAGGAGTCCGTACTCGGGCAAACCTGTGGATAATTATTTTACATAGTCAATTAGTTACATGGTTAAGTCCTTCGGCTACATATGGATGAGTAGTCTGACAACACGGTTGAGCGAATTGGCTACATGATTAGGTCATATAACAACTTGTTTGAGTAATTTTATTGGATAGTTAAATAATTTGACCATTAACGTATGATTTGACGGTTAAGTATTGGCTACTTGGTTAAATCAATTTATTGCATAGTTAAGTCATTTGATTGCAGCATGATTTTATCGTGATTTGATCAAGTATTTTCCCCACTTGACTACTCATAAGAATAAATTGAAGTCCATGTATGGTATTCTAAGGCAGAACTCGACGTTTGACTTTCGTTTACACTTTAAAGCTATTCGCTATTCGCTAATTTTTCAGAAGAAAATAGCCTAAATTACTTCAATACTATCGTATTGTTTTGTGTGTGTTTATAATCGTGTTATATTACACATTATACTACAATATATGTACCCCTTTCTCGACATTGAGACAAACTCCGTGTAAAAAGTAAGGCAATATGCAGTCGAATACTTTTTTGAGATTAACGTAAAGAATTCCGGATAAAAATAATTCAGTATGACGAAATAAAAAATCCTTCACTCGTGCAAAAAGTTTATTTTTCGATTCCCACTCATTTTCCTATCTAAGATTCGCCAATGTTGTCAAACTAGAGCTCGTATCGTAAACAGTAGTTTTGACCTTTGATAAATGACACTTATTTGTTATTTGTCTGCGATAAAATTATGTAGCTTAGATTTCATTTTACAACGTCACAGCAAGTTTCAGCATACAGTTAACAGTTGAAATTACTTGCTCTTTGAATCTTGATTCACATGAGACCGGGCATAACTTTCACAATGGAAGTGACATGTCGCCTTAATGAAGTTGCTTCGATATCTGCATAGCGACGCATTGACTGTGAACACATTTATCGGATGGCAAATTAATTTAAAGAGCAGATCAAGTTGTCTACTTAACGTGTTACGTACAATTTTCGATCAAATGATACTTTAACTAAAGGGGATTTAAAAAGGTATAATTTGTATTTAACCCCCCCCCCTTCTACACATAATTACACAAAGTTTACTGAGCTACATATTACTCTTTTTATGCAAGACTTCAAAATAGTTTTATCTGAACAAAGTAAAATCTGTCAAGCAAAATAAAATATTTCAAAGTGTGTATAAGCTAGTACTCATAAACATAATTTGTTAAGAATATAAAAAACGAATTCGTGCTAAGTAAATAGCTGTTGAATTTTTTTTATCATAACTACAGTATGTTTCTTTTTGTATTTAGATTTATGAACCAAACTGTGTAGAAAACTTCCAACCCCGCAACATTTACCTCATAATTTTATCTCTAATTTTAGGAAACTTTTCATAATTACTACCTCGTACACGTCGGGCTGGTTTAAGAACGGGAGATTAAATTCTTAACTACTTTATCGTCAATTTCAGCTGAGAAATGTTTCTTGAAACCATCGCGCTGAATATGTTAAACAGTGACACAAAATAATTGAAAACAGACTAGTTAAAGATTGAAAAATGTATTATTTAAAAAGTTTCGTTTTGAATTAATTATACTTTGGGTTTGTGGAGATTATTTGGAAGTTGGTTAATCTTATATCGTTGGTTCCTTGAATATTATATGTATACAATTTTTTAAGTTTGGTCACAAGAATATCTTAAAACTCAAAATATGAACCCTAACTGCGGCAAAGTTTTCTAAATTCTTTTTAATATGGTAAAACCTAAAATATTGTAAAAGACAAATTAAACATTAAACTATACATAATTTATTATAACTCATGGAAATTAGATTGTTTGAAATAGCTGCAATAACAAAATTGACTTTCTCTTCTTAGCTTTTTGAACCGATTTGTGGAGTACCGACCTATTTTCATATACACGGGAGTTTGTTCAGGGTGAACTAGATTTATCCGTCACAAGATTACCTCCCTGTCAACAATGATAAGGGTTAAGAAAATATTGGGTCGGGGTCCATCTGATACACTACCCTGTTGGAATATTATTTTCACTGTATCTAATTTCCATTATCGTATCACATAATTTTTCATGCGCCGATCTCTACATAGCTTAATTGATCGTAAAAAAATAATTTTCTACATTTTTAATGTCACGTTTTTATTTATCCGTCAAACTGTAATACTATTCAACACAATAGTGGATGGAAAAACTACAATATTATAAGATTGCACTTAGCCGAGTTTTGAATAAAGACTAGTAAAACTAACAATTGGTTGTAACATTTTCATGTCTATTAACAATGTTGTTAAAAATATATAGATGCGCTCTTAGTAAATTGATTCTCTCCCAAAACTAGAGGGCATAATTTCTAGAATATTTACTTGCAAGTTATACTCTACTGATAATTTAAAGATATACTCTGCTATATAAATATCTCCAATATTTAAGTATAAAATTAATAAATGTTATTTGTATGAAAATAAATAAATATATATTTATTTTATTAAGAAGCTACAAAACAGTCCATGCTAATTACATTGGTGCATTAAGCATGCAAAAAGAATGTTTGCAAGAGTGATACAATATAGAAAATAAACAACAACAAGGGGGAAAAAATGTCCGTCTTCTATCGTGGCAGTCTTGTAACAATTTCATCCAAAATATAAATAATTTAAATCAAAATATAATAAAAATTTTATCTATTGTTGACAAAATATTAAAATACTCGTTGCACTTAGTTTCATTATACTTGTAAGTATAAATACCATTGACAAGAGGATTATGATTACTTTATCTTGTCTGTGGTAAATACAGTAGAGTATTACTTTGATATTATTATTCGTATTAGTATTTTATTAAAAGTATGAAAACCCCCTATTTCGTGCACATGTTTGATAAAAAAGCTTTCTACTTAGTTGGTGAATTATCTAAAATGTATCAAATATCTTATATCAAATATGGTACTAGCGTATAAACTACCCACTTAAGAAAGAAAATTTTACTATAAAAAATTCACTTGAGGTTCGATTTCCCTATAGGTTTCTAGGTAATATATACACAAAACCTCTTCTATTATGCGTTATACTTCAGGTTTAAAAGCGTGACCTTCGTTTTTCCTCGTTTGCGTTAGCGTATGAACTGGTTAGTCTCTAATTAATTGTACTTGATTCCATTCGAAGTAAATGGCATCTTGATTCCATTGTTATATGTGGAAAATGAGGAATTATTCAACAACAATTAAGTGTGCAATCGGGTTGTGTTGATGTTGTGACGCAATTCTAGACTTTGTTCATTCTTCCTACCTACAAATAGTTGCGATTATTTTAGCGTTGCATTTAATTTAGTTTTTGTTTATGCGTTCAAAGCTCTGGGTTTGTTTTACAGTTGTAAACGTTTAAGGGAAGAGATTCGCAGAATTATGGTACATTTAACAAAATATGCTATTCAATTATTATTTAATATGCTATTCAATGTTTATTCCAAACATTGCTATCACCAAACCAGCTATAATTGCTACAATTGCTATAAAAGCAGTGACAAAATGAGAATCTCTACTTGAAAAAGAAATAAAGAATAGATTAAGCAAATAAAGTAATCTACATTATATCACGTTGTAAATGGAAACCAAGAAGTTGAATAACAAAAAAGAAGTAACTAACTGCTTCACGGGAATGGATGGAACAATTACTTAAAGATCCGCGATCGGTTGGCAGTGCTTATTATTATCAGTAGTGCTGGACTGATATAATATATTACATATTTTCATAATGAATTTGTTTTTGAAACCACTAAAGCTCTCTAAAGCCGGGTTTTCCTAGGCGCGGAGTCGGCGAGCGGAGAGAGGAACGCGGAGAGCGGACTCCACTTGTCTTAGGCAATTTAATGTTACTGTTTTCCTAGAAGCGGAGCCGAATGCCATGTTAATTTCAATTCCGCTCTCCGCGTTCCTCTCTCCGCTGGCCGATTCCGCGCCTAGGAAAACCCGGCTTAAACAAGTAAATTGATTCATAGAACCGCTCTAGTTTAAAAGCATTTTCAAGAGCAAACCACGGGTTATAGACACATACAGATCCACTTCTAAGCTGTAAGGATTAAAAACCCATCAGCGCGATTAGGTGTTTTCTAAATTATACTTTAAATTCATAACAATGTAAAAGGAGATTAAGTTTCATAGTAATATATGATGTGTTTCACATAAAACAAAGTATTTTCGTTTATAATGTATTCAACCAATAACGGTTACTTCATGTAGAAAGTTTCTTTATAGAAAGATGAAGTTCTGTGATTGTAAAACTAAATTTGTATTCATCACAAATACTAGATTTTGACAGTTTAAGCAATAATTTATTGTTTCGTAACTTTCTATACTGATATAAATATATATTGTTTACTTTATGCTGTAAATAATAATTATTTGAACAATTTTGAAATTTTTTTTTTAAATAACGAAGTGAACTTTTAACAAATATCGTTCATCCTATATGATAACACATATTATTCTCTTAGAAAATATTTGCAAGCCAAGGGAAATATTTACATAATATTCGTAAATCACCACTTATCGAAGGAAAAATCATGAATGAGTTAATATTTTAAGACTTTTTAGTGTTTTAGCGAATTTCCCATGTAGGGAATAAGCTATTTTTTTGTGATTTGAGAAGCTTATTGATTTTTTGAAGGAAAAAAGTTTAACTGAATTATTTGAACGAATAACAGTCTGTATGAATACCCAAGACTATTCACATTTTGGACTTTGGTTACTAGTATTAGTTTTGAACATTTGTTTGAACATACATTACAAGCATTGTCAAAATGTTTAGCAGCTATATCCATTTGTATGATACTTTGTAAACTATTTGGGTTTACTTAAAGATTGCAAAGCAAATGCGCTGTTTACCAAACTAGTCCATAACATTGATAAATACATATTTTAAAACAATTTGTTAAATACACAAAATAATAAAGCATGGCATTACCTTTCACAAGCTCCGGTACTGCCCTCTGTAGAGAATCTCTGACACATTCGTCCAGTTTATCTTTTGGCTGACCCCTTTTGCATGCCTTGAACCTGGGTGCTGGAAACAAAGCTCATGTTAGACATGTAAATAGTATAACATGGTGGCCAAGCTTGGCTAGGTGAAGGTTGTTTACAAACAGCTCAACGTGATCTATTTGAAAACGCTTAATTCTAATGGTCAGTGTCAGGTTCTTTGGCATACAAGGGAATCGGTGAGTACATGTTCAAGGTAGAAAGTAAAATGTACTTACAAAGCAGATATGACAAAATTTAGAAAAAAATTGTCATATATACAATGCTCAAAATGTTCGTAAATGATAACACACCTTTATAATAAATGTAAACAAATCAAGATGTAAGTTTTTAAAAAGAAGTCATGATTAAAAGTCAAACGTCTTTACGTCTCCTGGTTCAACCATCTAGTTCTTTGTATTTTAATAAATATTTTCTCCTAAAAATTCTTTATAGATTGACAGTCCACATTACTATTGCAGGTTGAATTTAATGCATTCTTATTTTGCATTTAAAATAACTTGGGGCAATCTCGTCTTACATTTTGTTATTGGACTGCTTAAATTATTTTTTTTTTATGAAAATGTTTCCCATTTAATTTGATTTGAACGATTTATCTAAATAAGCGGAGGGGTGTTCGCAGGTAAATCTGTCCAATGTCCTCATCGGACCAATTGTAGTGTCAGGCTACATAGTTTACTATTCAACCCTACATTGATTACGATGCTCATGTAACATTACACGCATGCAGCAATAAGTGTTAAATACACCATTGGCATTAAATATGGTATTGGTATCTAATTTCTGTCAGTTGTGAAAAGATGTCCTAGTCATAGAATTTTTTTTAAAGATAATCACAATACATAACAATGCATATATAAGAACAATATATAACAAATTAAAATACTGTTCAATTAGAAATCATCATTAGTCTATTATGTGATAAAAGGAACTGGTTTGCCTTATTTTAAAGTAGGCCTACACTGTAGGCTATTATATTAACAAAGTGTAAAATAAATTGCCTGAATTGAAATATAATATCTTTTTAAGATTAGTCTACATGAATAATATGTCACTAGTTATTTATCAAATTCTTATTATTTCAATAAGAACAAGAAACACCACAAAAAGAAATTGTCCTTATGTCTAAAACAATTTAAAAAATTATAATTATGATTTATACTTATTATATACAGTTATAAACTAAGGTTTATTTTATTAAAGCGTTTTGCTCATTACAGCCTTAGTTTACTTAGAAAAAGTATTTAAAATAATAATTACTATTAAAGCTTTTATAGAATGAATTAGCCATTACGGGTTATGAAATTTTAAAAGAATTAATTTGGTTTATTAAAGAATCTTTAAATAAAGTATTCAAAGAATAATTTGCGTGAAAGATTTTAAATTATATTGTTTGGAGAGGTGGTAAGATAAGAGAGTACCTTATCATCTTGGACTATTTTATGACTGAGGCAATGTCATTCACCTTTGAAAAGACGACACTTTTATCCAACAATGTTTACAAAACTACTCTTAATAAATGCTCTCTATTCATATTTTGATTAACCTTCTTTAGCTTTATAAGTATTACTATTTTATAACAGTGTTTTTATTTGATTTCGTATGTATTGTCACCAAACATTTTGTCAATACATCAACAAGGTTTTTCTCTCAACTGCTGTGTTTTCAATTACGGCTTCATTTGTTTGCACACAATAATATAACTAACTCGTTTGTACTAATAAAATAAATAGCAGGTAAAACGAACTATTTTATTATCTGTTGTAAATTAATTTTGAATAGGTTCAATTTGTGGTGAATAGGGTATTTCTATGTAGGCAAAGAAGAAAATTGCCTTTGGATGAAACATTAAGACTTTGAAAACTAAATTATTCTCCCTAAACAGTGTTTGTTCATAACAATTATTCAAAAATTAAAAATGCATAATTAAGAACATAATTAAGAAGAATAAAAAGTATATCGTAATGAAAATTTAATTCGACTTGAAATTGTATCTGTAGCCTATTTAAATTTAAATACAGATACAAATTTAAATTGTATACTTGTATTTACAGTTATTTATTATTGTTATTTACTTGTATTGTACAGATACTTGTATTCAAATTGTATCAAAATTCATGTGAAAAATATGACCAATGGATAAAAAATTTAATGTAAAGATACTAGACTAATTTTCAAGTATATTTTAATTTGTTTAATCAAAAAGGATTTACAGTCCAACAATCCTTTATCCAATAAATAGCGTTAATGATAGCATCCAAGAGTTCTTGGACTACAGAAACTTGGATATTGTAAATTATGGTATGTAAGTACTAGGAGTAATATGTAAATACCTAGCCTACTGATAACAAGGATTTTTGATAATACAACTTACTGTCAACTTTGGCTGAATGAAATAATTTTATTTTACAAAAAAATCTGATTAAAAACTGTTATATATTTGTTTACCTTTCTGAGCCAGAGAAGGCGTCAGCAACACAGCACAGGCTATCAGCACCGTCAGCATCTGCAGATAGGCCGCCATCCTGACGTGTGATTCAGCAGACAATATCAGCACAAGTGTTCTGCCTTGTGTTAGACACACTACATATACCAGCCACCAAGGTCAAGGCTTCCAGGCAGTAGCTGTGGGGTTCATTACTTTTGCTGCTCGAATTAACTCGTTTCGCCCTAAAAGTTGACAAAACAAAATACGTACGGAAAAGAATTTGTAAGTTTAATGAGGACATTATTTCACAGTAAATAGTTTGAAATTTTAAACAAAGTTGTTTCTTTTTATGGGTGTTAAAACGTCATGGGTATTATTTTGGGGAACCGCAGAAACTCTTGCCTTGTTACTATCTAACGTCAACCTTTTTGTTAGGTAGAGTCTATTACATCAGTTGTACGAATTTCCTCTTTTAGTTGTTTGAATCATTGACTAAACATTTATTCCTCAAATAAGGAAATTTATTTACGAGGAATTGTTTAAGGTGGAATGCGTTATCTCGTTAAAATGAAAAAGTTTTGTTAGTAGAATGTTGCATCTGAGTCAAGAATCGTCCCCACTTGGAATTAAACTATCAACCTTCAGATTTCAGTACTATAACCATAACCACTCGTCTCCCCAGATATTAATATATTTGGTAAATTATCAGGGGTCCTGTGTTTTAGGAAAATGTTTTAAGTGTATAATATTTTTGTAAATTCAAACAAATATTGTTTTTCGTAAAAGAATATGGTTTTTAGAGGAGCTTGTAATTATGGTTCATTTTAAAGCTATTCGCCTACTGGGTCTGATGATGATTGGAGTGTCCAATCGAAATCGAGCACCATTTACCATCTTTCATATGTATTTACAGTGTTGTTAGTAAAAATTTTAAGTGTAAAAATATTATTAAAAGTATTATTTGACGTATTTTGTACTTTCAGATTTTTAAGTTGGCTACATCTTCATCATGTGATTATTAAGTATATTTTAAAGTATGTTATCGGTAGTCAATGGTGATGGTTAGTAACTCATTGTATTGCATAATTATTTTCTTTGTAACCTCTCTTTCGAGCTGCATTGATTATTATGTCATAATGGGTGTAATAGTAGTTTTGACCAAACCAAATTACGAATTTCTCTTTGGTTAAAGTTGAAGGACCACAATGAGTATTTAAAGTAAATAATACAAAATCAGAATTGTAGCTTCGTTGTGAGGAGAAAGTAGTTGCTTTACCAAAGCTCAACGGTAGCTATTAAGTGTAAGAAATAAATCCTAAGCTTACAGTAAATCAATGATTGATTGATGGATTCTCATATTATGAAACTTTGAATTGCTGCTTTCAAATAGTTTAGGAACTTGGTGATCTGTCATCTGTTATTCTGGTGAATTTCATATGTTTTACACGGGGTGTTTTTATTAAAACGCAACTAATATCCCGTACCATAAGACACTGTTTAACGACAATGTATTCTTTATTTTATTGCCAATTTTCTAACATGCTTAGCTGCATAGTTATCTATGAGTTTTAGTTTTATTGGGAATTTATTGCGAACGAGTCTTAACTTGAGATTTTCGCAAGCTCTGTTTGAGCTCTGAAAACCCTAAGTCTTATTTACAATTAATTATCAATAACTAAAATTCATAGATAACAGTTATCTAGTTGCTAATCAGCTGGTATTATGCAACAATGTATACCAGCTGATTAGCAACGAAATCAAGAATACAGTGATACCATCTAAATGTTAATTATGCTAATTGGCATAACCATATGAGCTGATTTTGATGTTGTGTCTCACGGTATTTGTAATTATTAGGGTTGCGTAAAAAACGCCCTATTCAATGTTTATGTTGTTATTTATATTACAAATGCTCCTTTTTACTGTGTATAGCGAGAGATTGTTGTTGGTATTGCTTAAATTTTACATCAAATAATAATCCACTTGATTTCACATTTTAAATTATTTAGTACAGTATCTCAATTTACAGATGAAGAAAAGTGATTTCGATTATCTTAGTTATGTAAGTCAACAGTCTTTAGATGGAATTATAGTTAAAGAACACATAACATCCAAATAGATTGTTTAATACATGGTTAAGGAGATCTATATGCTAATTCCTACGATTACACCACTTAAGCAAATTTGCCTCAACCAAAGATCAAATTAGTTTGTATGAGTTTAATTAAACTAATAACCCATCTTTACATTTGGTCGTAATAATTTAACATTACATAAAAAAATTCAGGTTTCAGCAAAACATAAGGATTACACGTAAAAGAGTTTAAATTTAATTCAATATACGACTGATTATTAATATGGGTTCATGTCATTTAGCATGTTGTGTGTTTATATTTCTGGCCAAATAGTTATTTCTGGTTCGAATTTCACCAAAGATTATTGAGACAAAAATCAGATCGATGCGTTAATGACGTTCTCACTATTATAATGACGTTTTAGTTCATGCAACTTCGGTAGGATATCTTTGTCAGATTAGATGCTAATAAATTTTTGGACAGGTCTGATAATTGGTAATGAACAATTTTATGTGGCTTTATACAACCATGCCCTTTTAGTATATAAGTTTCTAAAATGTACTATACATATTTAAAAGGAATTAATCGTCTTATATATTTATTGAAGATGTCCAACTAAGAGAAGCCTCATTTACAAAACTGTATACCTTGTTGCTTTGTTAATGTTGGTTCTAAAAAAAACACGGTCCCTGAACCAAATCTTCCAAGCTTTCAGTGCATTAGTAATCCTCATATTAGTTATTGGAAATCTACGACACAATACAAACCTAAACTACCTACAAACCGTAAACTATTTTTTCTACAATATATATAAATTAAATATTATGGGTTGCTAGAGTACATTTCGAAATATTTCCTTGATGTACTGATTGAAGTTGAGAGTGTGTCGTTTGCTGCAAATATCGGCTGAAAATTCTCTCTTATGGATTTAGCGTCTGTGTAGATCAACTGAACACAGTTTGAATGCATGTTTTTCACGGTAAAAATATAGAGAAATGCGATGTTTACTTTTCATATATTTGTAATTTACAAACTTTTAAACTAATGAGAAGGATTTATTTAAACACTCTTTTCTGGTTCTGCACAGCGTTTCCCTTGTATCTGCTATCAGCGAGAACTGTAAAGGTTTAATCTACAATAAGAGAGAAACACTTAGAGAATATCAATATTAAAAAGCAAACGGACATGAAACTCATTTAAAAACAATGTTCACATTAAAACAACAACATGGGAAGTATACTTTCAAGTATACTATTAGTCGAATCCAAAGTCAATGGTTCAAGGGTAAGAGTTCCCAAAAGTTCAAAGACTAGTATTTGACTTTGTAAAAAGGTGTTTTCTCTTACCTCTTTGGTAAACTGCCTAAGGTTCTTACAGGTTTTAGAGACAACTGGGTTTCAGACCAAGCTACTTAAAAATGAAAAATGAAAAATAAATTACAGTGAGCTACTTTCATTTTTGTTTGTACTGTAAGTGAAAATTTTTATAATGTTTATACGTTTCAAATAATAAATGAAAATATCCTCATGATTAATTTTGAATTGTATTTCAACAAGGGCTTGTGTGCTGTACCTATCAGAAAATCTTATGCGGTTATTATTGACACAATATTTTTCATTTTACTCTTCTATAACAATAGAATAACTCATTTTACTAAAATATTACTACACGATTATGATTGTTAATTTGAGAAACATAGTGTTTAATTGATTTATATCCAATGAAGATTAAGTACTGTGAATCTAAAAACACAATGTAGTCATATAGCTATGAACGCGTTTATACAGTAGTAGTTACTGGTGTAAACAGTGTATCATGTATCATGCTTTGTGTAAAAGCTTCATTGTATATCTGGCATGCCTGCCTCATCTAAGCTCTCCCTATATAGTGTTCTATCTTGCTAGGCGTTACTTCTCTTTATGTTGATTGAACTTACATTAAATAATTGAGATACTTCATAACTTATTGAATCTTTCAGTACTAAAAATAATTACAGGATAATAAAAAAATAAAACCACATTTTTAGTATTTTAAGGAAAATTTAGAAACTTGATACTATGGCCTTTTTTATTTTCAATAAGTCTGGACAAAGCTCTAAAACTTCATTTTCTGTATATCATTATAAACTTTTGACATTTACATAGTTTTGTGTTTTACAAAACGTGTTTTGAATCAGTCTTCTGTTGGGGAAAAGCATAATCGAGTGATTGAATGGACGTTAAATGTTGTATTAGTTTTCAAAGTAATTCTGTTATGCAGTCAATACAAGTATTGTATCGCTTCAGCGATTTCACGAAGGACGAATTTTATGCACGACTCAAGGTTAGCTGTTAGTAGTTGAAAGCTACACCTTTGATACAATTAGTCTGAATAATTAGTTCAGCTCTTCCCTCTTCCTTTCAATTACTACATAATGATTTATTAGTTTGAAGTTTGTATAAAGCTTACATTGGCAACTTATTGCCATTGTATTATTGAATCTAAATATAATTTGATTTGTCTCATTTTGTATTTACTGAGTTGTGAAGGAAGATTCTCCGCTCCAGCACAGATGTAAACTCTGGGAGATTCCAGTTGTCTGGTTAAATTTGTTTAGGGAAGTAAGTATGTTGTAAACAATTTCAATCAAAACTAATTGGAGATCAGAGTTGTCCAGATTAAAGGAAGCGCCATTAAAGAGGAAAGGCAGTAGTATTTTTGGGTCGTTAAATACTACTTTTATGAACACCTGTTATAGAAAAAGATGGAATAGTGTATTTAAAAAACCGTAAACTATTGAAGATAAAACAGACTCTGTGCAAAGACTAAGACGTTTTTAGTGGCACTTCTAATTTACGTGTAGCCTACCTATTAAATCTTTACAAACTGTTGCCCTCTTTAGAGAAGTCCGTACGGGATCTGGATTAGTGAAGGTTCACTGTACAATTATTAAGAAAACTTAGCGATATAAATTAATTGTTTCCATATTTTTCATGAAATATTTGCTAAAATAAGGAACGAAATTTTCATTTTCGAATTATTTCATACATTTTACACGAGATTACCTTGGTGGGCTGGATTCAAACTCCGCTGATCAACAAGACCTTTAGCATTGTATTAATTATGTATCCAATGATTTTAAACCCTAAGTTTTAAAAGTTCGAATTCCCGTAAGACAGTAAATAATTGGTTTCTCAAACGAGATACCTTTCTAATCTAACTAGGTAACCTCAACTAACAGATAAATTATAAATTGTTAACGTAAACAATCTATTAATTTATAATTTAAAACAATTTCATTGTGTTGTGAAAACATGTCTACAATAATGCTAATTGAAATAAATAAACTAAAATAGCCTATTCTTTTTAGGCTAAAAACTGCTTTAGTATACAAAAATCCTTTTCATTGTAATAAAAAAGCGTTGGAGTATCGCAATATTTCAAATTGAATGAAATGTGGCTATTTTTCTTTTACACAATTCCTATGTTCCTCTTCACACAATTCTTTGTTAAAAAAACTAACTTTTTGTTTAAGGGTGTTTGGTCAAAAATTTGATGTCTTATTTTTTGTTATTGTTCAATTGTACTAAAAATTAGGGATACAAATATATAAGAAAAAATTATTTATTTTGAATATTAAGCGAGATATGGAGCTTGAAAGTAGTAAATTTTTAATCTTTGGTACCAGTTCACAGGGAGAATGGGTAATGCGATTCTCACCAAAATTTGCATTCAGGTGTGGAAAAATAAGATAATAATCACTAGCTATTTAAAATTAAAAAATTAAAAAAAAATTTATTTTTTATTTTTTATAAATTTTTTAAAAAATTAAAAAAAAATTTTAAAAAAATTTAAAAATAGCTCTTTGTTTTTGGGAAAAATGTATCTGTATGATGGAATAAAAAAAAATGTGATATGTTAACTCGTTTGGGCTGTGAATTCGTACCTTTGATGCCTTGCGCTGTCGGAGCACTACTCGTTGAGAGTGTGTAGACTAACACCGGGGCTTTAGAATTCAACGATAAACGTATTCTTTCAATGTTAAAGGATGTTAATAATTACGTGATGTTAAAGTATTCTAAAGCCCCGGTGTTAGTGTACAAACTCTCAACGAGTAGTGCTCCGACAGCGCAAGGCATCAAAGGTACGAATTCACAGCCCAAACGAGTTAACATATCACATTTTTTTTTATTTCAACATACAGATACATTTTTCCCAAAAACAAAGAGCTATTTTTAAATTTTTTTAAATTTTTTTTTTAATTTTTTAAAAAATTTATAAAAAATAAAAAATAATTTTTTTTAAAAATTTTTTAATTTTAAATAGCTAGTGATTGTTATCTTATTTTTCCACACCTGAATGCAAATTTTGGTGAGAATCGCATTACCCATTCTCCCTGTGAACTGGTACCAAAGATTAAAAATTTACTACTTTCAAGCTCCATATCTCGCTTAATATTCAAAATAAAACATTTTTTCTTATATATTTGTATCTCTAATTTTTATTACAATTAAACAATAACAAAAAATCAGACATGAAAATTTGCGACCAAACACCCTTAATGTGGTTAAAAACTTAGAACATTTATGTTTAAGTATAATATATTTCCAACAGGTTGTTAATATAAAGGTTAAGAGAATATTCTGTACATAGCTTTTATATTTATCTTTGATTTACCCTCGTTCTGCAACTAAATATATATACAAAACAATAAAAGAATACTTCTCGTTATTTCTGGAAAATTGTTTACAGAAGATGTTACGTGTAATATAACATTATTAAAATAATAATAATCAACTAAAGAATATACCTAACTAATGTAAACAATAGTCTATCAATCATAATAATGGAAGCACTAAACCCATTTCTTGGAATCATTTATGAACGGAAAACAATGTATTTAATGAACATATTGCAGAAGATGAAATCATTAAAATACGATTGAACTGAAAATCGTCAAGTCTTTTCGTTCATTATAGATGAAGTTACAATTACTTGGGGTTTTATTTTTTGATTCTTTTGTTATATTCGTATAAAGATTTAAGATGTATTTTCCATGTTTCACCCACTTTCTCAACGTACGACAGAGATGTTATTAATTAAATATTGTATATTAATTAAATTAAATGAAAAAAACATTAAAATAACTGTTCGTGTCAAACTGGAGATCTAAAAAGATCTATATGGATGCATTCATCATACATATAAGTTATAACAAACACCGTTGTAATTATTTACAACTTTTTAAGGGGAGCGAATTAATTTAAGAATTATCACAAAAATGGTGAGTTCAGAAAGAAGGTTCCTTTTAATTTTAATATAATAGATTTACTTAAACTAAAACCAACTACCAATAATCGCTTTTGGTAGCATGACATTTACATCTGTTTTAAGGATAGTTCTACACAAGTAATTTATAAGCCTCATTTACCACAAACACCTGAATGCATTTAACACGTAAGTGCTATGCTATACCATCAACACTACAAGTAAGCAGCTATACAAATACACACAGAAATATTTTGTAAAATAAACGCGTAAAGATTCCACCTTAGAAAAATTTTAAATAATCACAGGAACGTCGAAGAACAATTAAGATAATTGTTCTGATTGAAGGTTCTCCTCTAGAAGATGATAGTCTTCTTAACTGGTTTGGTTTGGGCTGGCCTTGGCCATGTCCAACAGCAACAAACTGTGTTCTGCAGATCATTATAAAGATCAGCGGATTGTTTCAAAATTTGAAATTAAGCTCTGAATTATCTATATATGGTTTACCAACTTACTTTAGTTAGAAAGTTTTTTGATATATTCGAACTAATTTACTGAAGTGCGGTTTACGTTTTGACTAATTATTGTACAGCATAAACAAATTTATTGTGATTATTGTTAAACACCAGAGGAATTAGTTTATTTTGTAAATAGTTTGTCTACAAATAATGGCTGTTTTATTTTAACTTTGAAGTCACATAATTCTTTTAGAGTTATTTTTCAATATTATATTGTGGAAACTGGAAAGACCACCTTATTTTTAGGATTTATATGTTTAAAAGATTACACACATTTGAAAAATTCAGTTAATTTATTATAGTGAAGAATTTTAGAGATCAGCTCATTAATTTTTGTATGTCCATATTTATTTATTGTAGTGGTTAAAAAAGATCACGTAAGTATTTCATAATATTCTAGAGATCTGCTAATTCTTTAGGGTATTCAAAGATTAACATTTTTCAATTCCTTCTTGATTTCAGCTCATTATTTCACTGACATTAAGATCTAATAAAAATACAAGTAGATAGTACTACTAACTGTTTTAGTACTACTAACTGTTTTAGTACTACTAACTGTACTAAACAGATCAAAAGCTGCAATCGAGATATCAGTTTATTATTGAAACCCTTTAGATACCAGCCGATTATCCTACAACAATATAGAAATCAGCTGATCATTCCAGTTCAATTTACAGATCAGCTGATTAGCACAGAAATCTTTAGAGACCAGCTGATTATTCCACAGAATTTGAGAGATCAGCTGATTGTTACAGAGCACTTGAGAGAGGGGATTAAGGCGAGAATTCTGTTGAATTTACATTGCTAATGTACGTCCGAACCCAGCCAACGATACGTTGGGGTTACAAATCCCTCTTTTGTTGTGTTGGGTTAAAGTAATGAAGTGGATAAAACTTAACAAGCGATGAATCAGTTTGATTCATTAATAAATGAAGCCAATTAGAAAATACGAAGAATCGTACTTTGAAAATAGCATGTGTGGAACTGGGTGTTGAAGAGTGAGTTTTGTAGCTGTGCATCTGAGATAAATATCCCTATTGTTAATATTTATTGATTTTAGTTAACGTTAAAGAAAGATTTTTTCAATTATTTTAGCATATTTCTGATATGAATGCGTTCGATAAATCTCCTAAATTTCAGAACATAAGAACAATTAAATTTATTGCATGACACTTTAAATGTCATTGAGTATAGTATTACGTTAAACATAACTGATTAATTGTTCCAACCAACAGACCTCCTCATTATACTCCCTCAACGTAATAAAATAAATATATGTAGAATAAATAACAACCCCAATGAGAAAAATACTCTCATTCAGGTTTGTTATTCTTTTATAATAGATTGAGACGATAATTGAAGGTACAATAATATCCAGTAACACATGGGTGGGTTTTATACTCACCCAACATAACAATTCTTTATTGCTTTGTGATCAAATAGAACTTTAGCTTATCCTCTGATATTGTTACCAAATAGTACAACCAAAATTTACCTAGTAAAGGGAAACATTTATTCAACATGAAATGTAACTGGTAACTGGTAACTGGCCTCAAACACGTATCAGAAAATGCTACTGACACATTTTTCACATTTATTAGCTAATGTTCACGTCAGGATGAAAATCCTGTTATAAGTATCTTTCCTTTTATAAGTATATTTTCCCACTAGTTTCAGTATATTCAAGAATAACACAAAGTTATCCTTAACCCATAAGGCAATATCGTATTAAGTTAAAATGAAGTACAATCTATATCAGTAAATTTATAAATTACTAAACACACAATACTATGTGCTCACTCGACCAATAATTAATTTCGCAAACACCCTAAAACGGATTTGTAAATGGTTAAACTGTTATTGGTCTTATTACATCATTAAATAGGATTGGATTTGCTTGGTCCAATAAAGTTAATTCGCACGTAGAAGATGAGGTGGAATTATAACACCACTTAATTGTAAATGTAGATTCACGTGTAATCAATTAGTAGTAATTGTTTTTAGAGATTGTTTTGATCACTACGTGGACATTAAAATACAAGATAAATATTTTGGTTTACGCAAAATGTAATCTGTCGTTTTATTATTTCTAGTTCAAAGCCCATCAGTGCTAATGGTGTACTTTGGGTAAATTTTACTGAAAATAATTTGAAATGAAAACAAATATCTAAATTCTACAAACGTTTTGAACATAATTATTGATTCAAGAACTTCTTCATTTCACGAAGAAAGTTAAATTTAAAAAGGTACTTTTTTAAGCAAATTAGCTGGCTATATCACAAAATTATCTTACCATTTAACATCATATAACTGATTAAGCAATTACGAAACATCTATTTTTTACAAATAAAATTTGTACAACTCGTAGTTCATATGGTTAAATAGCATGTCGTATACATGTCAAATAACACTACTTCAAATGTCTATGTTTTATAAATACTCTTTTTTGTCGTTTATCTAACACACATTTATGCAAAAATAGTTCATTTATTGAAGAAAATGTGCACTTACGATAATCCAACTTCTTCATGGCAACTAGTTTTAATCGTAGTCACCTTCAGTCCAGTTTATAATGTTTTATCACTTGCATTGAAGGTTACTATAACAAAAACAAATCCACGTGCGCTCAGAGGCTTCCTATTTTTTTAAATGTTTATATGATGTATCTAAGGTTTCACACAACCTACCATAACACAACAACATAACAAAACACAATGTTTATCCATTTATAGAAATCTTTAATTTCCCTGTAAGGTGTTCTGACTGTTGAGTTTCACATAACCTACCATAACGTAACAACATAAATAAACACAAAGTTGAAATATGTCCAATGAGAGAAATATTTAATTTTGCTGTAAGGTGATGTGACTGTTTTCTGAGGTTTCGCACAGCCTACCATAATGCAACAACATGACCAAACACAAGGCTACTGACCCAAGTATACCTCTTCTCTTTGTTTTTTTTATCCAATTATAGAAAACTTTAATTTCGCCGTAAGGTGTTTTGACTGTTCTGAGGTTTCGCATAATCATTGATTGGTTTTGCTTAATTTCCTGATGAACTTGTATCATTGGTGTTGTTATCTAGCTTGATGGGAAACCAGTGCCACCATGTCCTCACATACGTCTGTTATGGGGATTACTGACTGGGGTGAACAGTGTTAAAGTTAGTCACCAACTTTTCTTTGGCAACAACAGTTGCCAGTGTATAGGATGTCGTATAGTTCTGTATACAACTTTACCTCCAAAAGAAACATTACTGCTCGAGGCCTGCTTGGCGTCATAGTACGTGACATAGAAATCAAGGACTTTCAAGAAATTGATTGAGAATTGCTGGTTAGTAGGCATATAAGCTTTTGCCAACATCTACAGGGTGTTTTTTTTTTAAACTTGCATCTTTATTTATGTAAAAACAGCAATAGATAGAAATATGCAGTTTGCGGGAATCATCTATTGACGTAGGGGGCCCAATTTTTTTAAAATTCAACGTTACATTCACATTCCCCCCTTTCCCCCTGTCCCCAACTTAACTTTTTTAAATAGCAAGGTACCCCTTGTGACATATCAAATGAAAGAGCATGAAAAAAGAAAATGTTTGGTGTAGTTTATTTTTCATTTGATATGTCACAAGGGGTACCTTGCTATTAAAAAAAAGATTTAAAAAATAATCTTGTAGACTAACCGTCAAAGTAGAATGAATCATATCTACACCATACATTTCAACCTACTATGCATGTAAACTATGATATTTGAAGTAAGGTTTGAAATAATATTTTTCATAAAACATATGCTACGTAAAAAATAAAATTGTTAAATATCCAAGCCTACACAGGCCGATTGGATACTTGGTACCTTTAAAGGATTATTTTTAGAACTATATTGACGATTATATTTATAGCTACATAAAACTTGATTTCTCAACCAGGAGGCTTGTTGTAGCTCTAACTCTAACACGTGAATCTGAAGATTTGTTTATAAACAAGTTCTCCCTCTCTCGCTCGTTTGACCCAAATACGCAAGATAGATTGATAGGAGGTTTTACTGATCATCACACAGTTCACAAAACAGTCCACTTTTCAAAATATACAGTAATGTAAAGTATTGTTTGAAAAAAAATCTAACTTTGCGTACACCAGCTTACAAGCTTAGGTGTCTTAAAACATCACCTCATATTTTCATTAGTAAAATACAGGGTGATTCAAAATGAATGACCCAGTTTTAACGCTTTATAACTTTCATACTATTAAACTTACCGCTATAAAATACACATCAAACGAAAAAGCAACTCTAAGAGTTTATGCCTTCCAAAGACATATCATTTAACAAAATCGATCCAACAGAACTGTAGATTTAATCGTACAAAGTTAAAAAGTAATCTCCAACTTTTTTTACCACTAGAAATTTGGAGGTTACTTGACGTTTTTGCAAATAACTTTTAAGTGGTGAGGAAATCGACCAAAGTGGAAGGTATTATTCCGAAAGAGAATAAAATTTCCTACAATCTACTATTATGCATTTTTTGAAAAAAACTCAATAAATGTAACCTAAATTTGGCTTAAAATAAAAAATGTGTGAGATTTTATGTTTGCTATGTTTAATGTCTACATTGAAGACGGATATTTTTAATTTTTTTTATCTTGAGGCAATTTTTGGTACCTTTCTTGAGTATTTTCAAAAAATGCATATTAGTAGATTGTAGGAAATTTTATTCTCTTTCGGAATATTACCTTCCACTTTGGTCGGTTTCCTCACCATTTAAAAGTTATTTGCAAAAACGTCAAGTAACCTCCAAAATTCTAGTGGTAAAACAAGTTGGAGATTACTTTTTAACTTTGTACAATTAAATCTACAGTTCTGCTGGACCGATTTTGTTAAATGATGTGTCTTTGGAAGGCATAAACTCTTTGAGTTGCTTTTTCGTTTGATGTGTATTTTATAGAGGTAAGTTTAATAGTATAAAAGTTATAAAGCGTTAAAACTGGGTCATTCATTTTGAATCGCCCTGTAGTTCTTGGTTGAAATAGTGCGAATGATCTAGTGCTTGGGGAGTAGAACCTCTGTTCTGGTAAAAAGAACTTCACCAAAGACGTAAAAATAATGATTTCGTGACCCGGAATCACAGCCTACTTTAGCTGTTGGTCTAATAATCTTATAATAGTATATTACGTTACTAGTCCTGATAAATGTTTGTCGTCTCGCACGGGATTTACCATACGAGTCCGGTAAACACATTTTGGACAAGTGAAGTACGATAGTTTACGCCATACTACTAAATCTGTATGAATCCTTATATAATATTACCACCAATTTAAGGACTAAAAATCACTAGTCATAACCTCTAAGAGAGGTTATGTTTTTGTTTACTCATAGCCACCCAAATACATTATAATCAGCTGATTGGTGTCCGGTAAAACTCATTACAGTACAGTAGTACGCAATGAAACCCAGTTTGATTAAGCTGGCGGCAAAAAGTTGTTTTACTGGACTAAATCCTTGCGTGAGAAGTTCGTCAAAATAGTCTAGTGTGGCGTAAAGATATATTTATATGATGTTAATATTACCTCAGTTAAAAAAAAACTCTCTCTACTAAAATCCGCAGGATTATACGTTACTTTAGTTGATTATAAATGGAGTTTCTGTTTAACTATTGAATAAATTTTACGTTGTATTTAGTTTAAACTTACGTTTCATTTTTACCCCTTTAAATAAGGTTTCAGCAAAAATTAGATAAAAGTGCAGTTCCAAAATAAATAGTGAATTTTATCAACTAATCAGACTTGAAGGTCTCTATTGTGGGTCAAACTACACAAAAGAAAGTAAAAGTTTATGCATTCATTTTGTGAAATTTGGCTGATCAACTCAAAAGTTAAACTCTGCAGTGGACAAAGAATGGTTTTAACGATAAACCTTGGAACGAATTTTCCTCGTTAGTGCGAAGTTTAATCCTTTATCTATAAAGGGAATCCGCTACGGATATGCGATTTGTTTTAATCACCCAATTTTAATTATGATGTTTATCAATGGAGAAGTCATTTAAATAATTAACAATGAGAAACAAATGTCTTCAGTTATTAGTTATCAAGCTGGAGTTAGTTAATTTTTGCTAAAGAGGCTCAAAAATTCAAATAAATAAATCAATTAAACAACTAAGAGTGAATGTAAATTGTAATCATCCATTTAGCGCAAAAAAAGTAGGATAATCCCAATATGTCAACGCGCTATATGAAGATAGTGATGCGAAACCCATTATCCCTAGTTTATATTGCACTTATCGGAATATAACAAGTATCATTTGAGTAAATATTTTATAGATAATAAACAAAAGATTATAATTACATATAATTACAATAAGTACAGGAGGACCGAGCCATGGCTCGGTATAGTTAATTTCGATTGTAAAAGCAATATAAAGGAATCTCACGTTTTATGTACAACTAATTTTGGCTTTCATTATTTAAGTTTTAGTGGAATTTCTATTTTTTATGATGGAAATTTTCTTGAATACAGTTGTCCAAATTATTTAAACCATAAAAAAGAGTGGATACAAATTTTGAGCTGTACCCTTTAAGAGTGAAACATTGAGTTGACACCAGTGCACTCAAACGTCACCAACACGAAACACTCATTAGCACTTGCTCTATTTTGCTCTATATTGAGTAATCTTCTGTGTAGGTAATCTTTGTCCAATAGTTGCAACTTATATTTTTCCCTTTGTACGGTATTTTATAATTTGCTATATTACACACATGTTACAACACAAGTTTAGTCTTTTGTTTACGTTTTCCTTGTTGGTTTGTTCAATAAACATAGTTACTTAGCAACCCAAAAGGTCAATGTTAAATTAAATTTTCAAATGAGTTGTGTAGTTAATAAAAAAAAAGAATATTCCTGAGTTAGGTAGTGCCTGTTGCCGGAATGGGCACACGGAAGGGACTAAGGCTAAAGGTGTAGTGACGTCATGTCTCTAGTAGCTAATGTATACTCTTGAGGCAATACGATTACCGTAACGAAACGATGTGTTTTCAGCGGCGTTCGTAGCGTAGTTAGTAGCGCTTCGGTGTGGTGTTCAGGAGGTCCCGGGTTCGAATCTCGCTGGTGGTACTAACTTTTTGTCAACAAATTTTTCATATCAGCAAGTTTGGTTGGTTAGGTTAGGTTATGACAGTTTAATTTTATAATACTAAATTTTAAAATTAATTTTATAATTAATTAAAAATTATAAGTAATCATTAATTAGATTATTATCTTATACTATACAGTTTTTATATTATCAGCAAGTCTGGTTGGTTAGGTTAAGTTATGACAGTTTTATAAAAAAAATTATTTTTTAGTTTTAAAACAATATTTTATAATTAAAAAGTAAATTTTATAACTAAAAATAAAAAAAAATAAAAAATTTCAACTTAGCGGTTCTAGCGGCGAACGCTGACACTACAAGATATGTTAGCCTTAGTCCCTCCCGTGTGCCCCCTGTTGCCAATCACGTTTTAGGGCTATATGTACCTAATTCCAAAATTTAGTTAAAATCCTTCCCCTGGATTTCGAGATATGTATTTCAGACAGACAGACATAGCTCGTATTAGAATGTAGAATAATAAATCATCATAAGGTCAAGATGAGTGTTAATTATAAAATGTTATTGTTTTCGTACAGAAATAAGATTTCTAAAAGAAATATTATTTACGTTGGAATGAAAACTTGTAATTAAAATTGTTTTAAGTTGGAGGCACTTTAAAACCCATCAAGAATGTTTTAAAATCAAATACTTTGCAAAGTAATCAAAGATTGAACGAGTTTTCTTGTTATTTATTGGGTTAAAATGTCAAACAACTAAAATATTAGCTTAGGGTGGTTACCTTAGAAGCTGAGTTTGTTAACATTAATTATTTTATTAATTCTGCAATGATAATGGAAACAATGAAATATTATAATTTTTTTTCGATGTATCAATCAATGCTTATTCTAATATACAAATACGAATGCCATAAGTATAGTTGAGTTTAATCATAAAATGTGTTTTCTGTGTGTTTTTTTTTTTGCAATAATTACATAGTAAATATTTAAAGAGATTCTTTAAATTAAAATTTCTCTTATAAAGCCTTTAATTACCTGAAAATTACTAAACAATAAAAATTATCTTGAAACAAATTAAATTAACCTAATTTTTTTTAATGACAATTTAGACTTAATAGGTATTTATAGTTTACTTATGTTTCCCTGGAACGACTCGAACTATGTGATATTATTAAGTTATTTAACGGTATTTCGGGTGTTAGAATGATTAATCTTAAGCGGATTGAATATTTGAATCTCAACACTAATATTGAAATATTTGTTGCCAATAATTCCCTATATTTTATTTTGTTCCGATTTGTTGGTTAAAACGATATTTCAGTTCAACTTATTATTATTTATTTTTTGCTTAATCGTGCCATCAACTTGGATACAGAAGTAGTCTTTTATATTTGGATTTTTATCGAAATTATTATCTTTTAATCATCTTGTCTTGCACATTTTTAGAAAATTCATTGATCATAAACAGTGTGGCATGTATTAGAAATTGGCAAATAAGAAAATTGTTTTTACAATAGAACAATATATCGGTTCTTATGTATCTTAAGTATTAAGAATGTGCTTGCCTATTGTATAGAAGTTTTCCTGCTTGAGTCTCATGAAGCTCTTTTCCTAATAACAAGATATACAGTACCGACACTTCTAAATTAAGAGATTAAAATTAAAATAGTATGTATAATTTATTACTTTGGCGCCTACAATAGTTGAACAGTGCAATCTAACTTGAGTCCATTGCAAAACAGTATCATGCACTGGTACGGCGCTTAAAATCAATGTAATCAAGGAAATTAAAGTAGTTGTTGGATTCTTTTTGTATAAAACTACGTACAATTTCACCATAGATTAAAAATAGTATCATATATATTTATCATACTTATGAATAATCTGAAGATAGTAAATACTTAGTTATAATATTTCTGTTCGGTATTAAATTATGCAAGGTTTAGTGTGTGCCGACTAGTTAATTTTGGCCTTTTCTTCAACATAAGAACAATTTAAACAGATTGAAAAATCGTGTATTCAGGTATAAAATCAAAGAATAAATAATTCATTGTAAAATCTACCCTGTAATAAAAGAGAAACATGAAAATGATGAAAATGTTTACAATCATCAACGCCATTTAGTTTTTACCGCAGAAAGGAATCCATAAAAAAGTGCTGTATATATTTTTAATAAATGATACTATTAATTGCAATATCCAATGACAAAAATTCAGCTAACCAAACTATTACAATTAAGTATGATACGACTGTTATATCACATTTTGTAGTGTTAACCCAGCATTAAAATTGAAATTGCTGAGAATGAATAAGTTTTTTTAAAAATTTAGCATGATTTTATGACTTTGTGTACTGCAAGTATACTTATCATCCTTTAATAAAATCCACAGTTTATATATATGAGTGTTGTTTCTTTTCTTGTTATACCAGAGGACAGGATTACAAATAGATGTTCTATTACTTGTAAAATAAAGTAAAGTCTTCAACGCACTCTACCTGTACCGGATATAAATGTACCTTAAAAACGTGGTCAGCTAATTCATAGATATCAAATCTATGGGTTTATGTTTAATATCTCTAACTATGACAGTATCCTCAGGAAACGAACGTATTTTTTGAGCTATAGCTGGGTCCATTTTCAACTAGTAGAACTGGCAATAATGAGTTGAAATTATTAATATTTTCAGTTGAGCGCCCAAAATCTTGAATTACTTCGTTGTATTCCCATAATCCCTGCACACCACGAAAGATAACTTTCTTACTTAACAACTTTTTCCATTAACAATTCCGCTGAGTAAGACCAGGGTCTTACTCTTACATTTCATTTCAGAATGTAAATTAATGAATATGCAACTGTAATTTAAATTTTACCTAAATCACTCCTTTTGTGGATAGGTCCATAGGGAATATACAGTTGAAACATTTATAAGCGTGTTGAAATAACAAGCAATTATTACTGTAAACTATAACATTATTATTTCAATTAGTTAAGAATCAGTGGATTATCTCAAAAAACTATAGATAAACATACTCCCTTAGTAGATTCCTCATCCTTATGGATCAGCTGATGAAGATTTTTTATTGTTAGTTCTGACCGGTGCACTGTAAAATTAGTGTTTTGTTTAAAATGCATTTCTTGTCGTTTTATCTATTTAACTAATTATCTTATATTATAAATTCAACTATTTATCTTATTTAACTAAGCAAAACTGCAAAGTCATCAGATTGTTTACCACATCATCTGTTATATCATATAAACTATCAAAGTGCTATGCTATCCAGGTATAGGAATTCCATGGAAATAATTCTGAGTTTAGTTCTTTAAAAGGAAAAATCTTCCAAGTACTAAAATATTGGGTTTTCAATAGATAACCTATCAAATGGACTATTCGAGTAATAGAATTCACAATTCGACATTTCTTCATTCAACGATGTCTTTTTTTTAAATTTACATAAATAAAGTCTATCCACGTATTAAGATTATTAATATAAGTCAAAGTCTAAATATAATTAAAAATGTATTCCCACACAAAAGATGATTTGACCAAAGATCAGTTTGGTTTGCAATGATTATTTTAGTGGTTGCGTTAATAGCCTGACCATACCTTGCGTTTGACTACAAAGGCAGTCGATGACTCGCCCGAGTTGTGGTTTGAACACATTACCTTCCTAGGAACTCAAAGTTAAGTCAATTTTCAGTCAAGGGTGGTAATTACTTCAATAATAACTGCCTGCTACACACTAAATAACAAAACACTGTGCAACAAAATAAGGAGTCAAGTTTGGGGAAAATTTGCCTACTATCGACTTTATTGATAATTTATAACTGTTTTTAATAACTTCTTTTATTTTTTTTTTACATTTTACAACAAACTATGTATTATTATTTTTATTTTGTTGGATGTTGGACTGTCAAAAACATATTAACTGAACATCACGACAGCTTTCAAAAGTACCAGAACTTTGCAAACGATTGGCAATTCGAAAGAAAACATACAATGTTAACTAATTATAGAATTAAAATGATATTTGATCAACCACACATTTGGCTAATATACCCTATCACACCAACGCCCAACCTAATTCTATCAGATTGTGTTGCGTTCCTTTCTAAGCTCTACAATCAGTTTGGTTCGAATTCAATAATCTAGCTTCATGGTGTAGTGATGCTTACCGATTTAGCTTTGATTAAAACAGATGAACTTGGATCAAGTCGTTTAGGCAACGAATTAGTGATTTATAAAACTATAAATAATATAAAGAGGGCCGAAAATTGTCAGTTTAGTGTAACTGTATTTTTCATTATGTCCTGTATTAGCTTATGTTCAGTTTTCATGAATATATTATTATTGAATATACACCTCTTACCTAGAGGTATACCTAGAGGTGTAGTCAATGATAATATGTACCATTACATATTTCTACATTCCTAAACGGGTTTTGGAAAATAGTTTGTTTTTATTAGACTACCTCTAACTAAATACATTACTATTAATAGTAGAAAACAAGATGCAATATAAATTATGTAGCTAAAAAGCTCAATAGATAAGGAACTTAACTTAAAATACTATGTTCTTAACAATTAATTAGTAAACAATGAACCATAATAATAAATTTCGATGTTGGGATCCTTCCCAAAAAAGGAATACTACGCTATGAGTTAATACGTAGTAGGTTTTCCTAAATACACCAATGTAAAGTAGATTTAAAAAAATAAATTTATAAATTAACTGTATTTAGAAATCATTTGGTGATTGACCTAAAAAGAAAGTTTAAAAGTATATCATCCACCCTAAAGCACAGCTTCTAATAATAACTCCGTGGGTTTGGGGCCTTAGGGGCTTACGATTCTAACTTTCTTTAATTCAAAACTTTTCCCATCACTGACACCGTTCAATCAATCATACTGATCATCATTTGCAGGATTTCACGAAAATATGATAGCTGAAACATGTGTCTCGGTGGTTGGTTTCAGTGATTTTTAGCGAATTTCCCTATAGGGAAGTAGCTATTACCGTAGGTCTCATGGTAAGACTTAGGCCCGGGACCGATTTACTTTTTCATTTTGATGTCCCCAGAGGCCAAAAACACCATTCGTTCAAATTTTTATATATGTATATATATATATATATATATGTGTGTCCGTGAACACGATAACTTGAGTAATTTTTATCCGATTTTGATGAAATTTGGTTTGAAGGTGTAAGGCGGGATAAACTTGAATGAGTTCGCGATCCAGCATGATCGGACCATGGGAACAGGGTTTTATGGGGTAAAAATTGGTTTTTCTCACTTTTGACCCTCAAAACACAAAATTTCCCAATTTTCCTCTAAACCTTCTTAAAGAGCTTAAAAAAACAAACAATTCAGTATATCAAAGTGTTTTTGCACGGTTATTGGTTACGGAGAAAACTAAAAAAATTGTAAATTTAAAATCCCCATGTTATTCTTACGGAGAATATTGTAAAATGTTGTAGTTTGCTTGTTTATGGATATCTTTTGATCAAACTTGGCAAATATATTCATTTTATACTAAGCAATAATTATTTTACTTAAAACACACACTTTATTAGTTTCCTTGTAGCAGCAAACCTAGGTACTCGTTAAACCTAATTTTATTAAAATAGATCAATTGAAAAGCAATTCAGCCAAATGGAAATTCGCTTAGACAGCAGGTTAGCTGCGGCGGGGGTATTTTGTTTAAGATGTATCTGTGGTTGCACGAAAGTCATTAATAGTGGAGTATGGTAGGTATTGATTGCCATAAAGTAAATACAAAATGTTAACATGTATGTTAAAATTAAATGTTACATGTATGTTAGGTACTAATGCTACTCAAGGGGGAGGGGCTACCTCAAAGGGAAACAAAGCGAAAGGAAAACGATTTTTTATGTTATTATCTTCCAATAGTTTTTCCTTTCTCTTACTTAAATGTCAGTTTGAATCATTATTTCCTCGTGGACGCAATCAGTTAAAAGTATTAAAAGTATAAGAGTATTTGCCATTGTTTTTTAATCTTAGTAAAATATTAAAGCCATAGGAAGGTAACTTTAGATAGGTACTGAAAGTAGAATTCCCATGTGATCGTTAGCTTATGAACCCTTTCATGATATTTTTTTTATGTCAGGTTTCATTTTAGTATTTGCTGATGTCAAATAAAAGCTTGTCGATCAGGATGAATTGAACTTTGTTTGCTTTACCCTCTGACTATAAAGCTAGGCAATAGTTGAAACAAGTTTCCAATAACCTAAACTTTCAGATAATATTGGTACTTTAACAGATATATCAAGAAATCGTACTGTAATTAGAAACCCTTATTTACTCATAGCCAAAAGTAGGTCTACATAAAGAGCGAATCGTGATCGTAAACAAACGAACACTTTTAACACGGCTTTTCTGTAAGCATTAAGGTAACATTACTTTCTATTCAACGGTGGATAAAAATAAGTAGACACTAAAAATAATGACGCCTTAAATATTATTTTTTAACACACCTATGTTATGTTTTCACCATGAAAGTACCTTTATGTGTATGTAACTTTTGAACTTACTAGTGAATCGTTTCCTGGAGAAGCCAAAGAAGTTGCAGTGCAAAAAAGCGTAACCTAAGTAATTTAACCTCGACTGTCACCTCGAATGTTTATAAATGTGTTCAATAAAGAAATGTATAAGACGATTATTGCATAATCAAATAAGTGCTATGGTCTGTGTGGAACTATGTAGATTATCTTATTGTCCATGGTTTGGTTTCAAAAGTGAATTATTTTATTATCAGTTCCTGAACACCTATCTCTGCTCGGATTGAATAAAACTTTTAAGAGACAAGTAAATCAGCTACACTGAAAATATTTAGTATTCAATTAATTTAAATAAATTTCAATTATTTAAGTATTTTAATACACATATAGTTATTTTAATACACAAATAAACTGATTAAGAAGCTATTTATAAATACATACTAATCCACGTAATGTTTTACTTGGGGTTAATGAGCTAAATCATAGATAAAACCAGTACTGCATATGTTTAATCCTTACGTATCAGCTGAAGAACACGTCTAAAATAATGGACAAAATCGTGTTTCGACTACGCCCAATACCAAGTCAATGGTAAAAGTTAAATTCACCCAAAAATAATAGTCAACGTTAAGTAGATTTAGCACTTATGCGTAACCACATATCCAAACATTTTTTTGGATTTACTGATGATATAAAATTAAACCTGTAGTATACAAAGTTAACGCTTTAACCTACGCTATATAAATTTATACAGAGATGAATATCACAAAAGAAAATGGGAAAATGATCACTAAGCAACGTATGGTTATCAAAGAATAGAAGTGTGTGAAGATGGAGGTTTCGAAATGATAAAAACGTCCAAAAATCCTCTCTTCTTTCTCATTGTTCCCCCTTTACGTGACCCCCATCCTCTCTCTCTCACTTAGCCCCATCTGGTGTTCTGCACTTTCACATTTGCTCTTTATAACATGATGTAACTTCGTTGATTTATTGTTGAAACGCGAATTCGACCTTATTGACGACCCTTTCAAGGAGATATAAAAAGATTGTTTAGTATTTGCGGACGTAACAGTTAAGAGAACTCGCTAAAGGTCCATTTCCTATCCTGCGACTGTTACGACTCTAGCCGCGCGGCTTTAGCCGCGCGTCTAGGGCCGTACGGCTGGAGACGCTTGTCTCAATTCCTATGCCGCGACTCCTACGACTCCCACGACTAGTGACTTGTGAAATTGCACTACTGACCGTCATGGAATAAGCACAGTTGGCAGCGAATATATTACTTGGAGAAAGGGAGGAAAAGGAATTATTAATGTGCATGGTAAAAAACAATGAACAACCTAATCCATTGTTCATGGTACGGTGAAAATAGCGGTTTCAGAGTATTCTTATTCAGAGACATCTTCTTCAAGTATTGGGGGTGAACGTATGGGTGGTGACGAACCAGTTCCATTAACTTTGAATCGTCTATGAAGGTACACACCTCGAACTTCGTATGTATTAACTATAAATTCGTTACAGCCGCGCGACTGAACTGCTCACGGAGCAGTCCAGTCGCGACGGCTCTAGCCGCGCGGCTCGAGTCGCTTCAGTCGCGCGGCTGTAGACGCTCGATAGGAAACGGTTGCATTTACTTTGCATTAAAGCAGTCATTTATTTCAGCCTAGACTAGAGTCGTAACAGTCGCAGGATATGAAATGGACCTTTACTCTAGCGATGGATTTAACACCTCCAGTATTCGTGTTACTTGATCTATTTACGATTCAAACAGCTTGGTTAGATAATTATTGACCTTAATATATTTTAAAATAATACGAATACCTTCTGGAACGGTTTTAAACCAGTCAATCAGGTTAAAGGAAAAAGTAATTTGAGAAGTATTACTTTCAGTGTCAAAAAGGACAAAAACATGTATGATTAGTACAAGAATAGGCGTACGATTATGATTACGACGAAAAAAACTCTTGAAAAATACCACTGTAAATAAATGGCTTGTGTGTTGCTATATTGTTTAATAGTAACCAACATTTTATCATATAAAGGGCGTCCTTTAATCTACTGTATAGCATATCATGTGTCAATCAACTACCGTAGTATGAAAATAAAATAAGAATATAGTAGACAATATACATTCTATGAGAAAGCCACTAAATTATGATCTTACAAATATGGCTTCAGCTTCAGCTGGTCCATATGGATGAGATGTATACGAACACTTTACTGTGCAAAGTTAATTGCTCTACTAAAAAATGACATTTTATTCAAATAAGATAAATCCTTTGTTATGAAGCGAATAAATACTCAATTAGATTAACAAAGTAGATGGTACAGTATTCATTTCAATAACCAAACCCCCAAAGCGTATTATACAGACGTACAAATCAATCTTTACATCATAACTGCTGTGCTCAAAGGCTTCACAAGTTTTATTGGAGTTGAGTCCAGTTTCAGTTTGTACCAACTTATTTACGATTATTCTGACCGCATCTGTTTCCTCTCTGAGGCGGTTCGTTGATATTTATCGCTCTGCTTTTGGACCAATGAAATCCCCAGCTGAACAACTTTATTCAGAATCAAATACTCGATTATATTTTGTTACAAAACTCTCTTCCGCAGTTTATATTAGTGTATATTTAATCAATTGTCAGTGTACTATTTTGAAACGTGAAACTTTTTCTTGTTAGTTCACTACCAGAGAGTGTCCTGCTACATAAGCATAGACTATTTAAACACAAGAAGAATTGTTATCTCATTGTAAATTTTGAAGTTTTTTTCGTGTCTAGTTAATGTCCGGTGACACTGATCGCTAGTGTCGACAAAATTTTGATTATAATATTTTAGGGTTAATTTAATGATTTATGCTTTACTGTTTGGTTTTATAGGACGAGTTTTTTTGGAGTCAAACGAGGTTTTAAATGACTGAAATAACAAAAAACAAATTGTAATTAAACACAACCTCTACAGTGCACCGAACAGAACAAAAAAAAATTGTCTTAAGAAAGGATGACAAATCTACCAAGTGGGTATGTTTTGACAATGATCTAAATAACAGAAACATTTTTTCGTTTACAAGAAAACCAAGATATAAACGATTTTGGGGTGCTAATTAAATCTCACATAACAAGTAATGAATGTTATTAACCTTCTCCCAAAAACTTTCTTCGGTACCTGAAAAAAGCCTCAAAGAAAAGCCATACTTTAACTTTTATCTTATTTAGCTCAATGATAATAATTTTAAAAACATGCCATAACAAAATACTACGCAACTTTTACACAATTAGTCTTAAAAGTGGGCTCTGTCCCTTCTACGTTGTTCATCAACTGTTGATGGTTGGTGCGCAGACTTACAGTGGGTGTGGGTGTGAGTTGGTGGATGGGTTGGTGAGTTCAGTTCAACTTTCCCGTTGAAGCCCGTAGTATCGTCGATAGCGCTCTGGTACTCTCGCTTGTTTCCTTAAAACAATCTTTTTAGGCATATAGGTACATTGGATTTTACACGTAGGTAAGTTTATTACATATTTTAATGTATAGCGACATTTCAAAGGTCTTGAGATATTTTTACGAATTTTGCTAAGTATTTTAAACTCTACAACTTTTAAGATTCGAAGTATTTTAGAACTGGAATAGTTTAATTTTGCCTTCTTCTAAATTTGAAGTAATTTTTATTTAGTGTGGGAAGTAATTTTTATTTAGTGTGGATTATTTAAATAATGTTTTAAGACTTTTAATAATATCATTTATCAATTATAACAAAACTCCACAACTGTTAAAAACTCATGTTTACCACTAGCGTATCTACCAACAAAATAGTGTAAGTTTTGTGTAAATATATTATTTACATAAATTTTTATCAATTAATTATCAAATAATTGAGATGGGGACGCCACCTAAGTGCGTATTTTAACCCCAACATGAGTGAAGGATGAGAGTAGAGGGAGTATGTTTTATCTATGGTAGAATGGTGTGAAATGATATGTGTAGCACGTAATATTGTACAATAATTTGGCTACTGCTTTAAGTGATTGCAACATATTTTTGTTCAGCCATATACATTATTCTATTATATATGATTTTAAGGAGACTTGCCGTACTTATTTTTTATATTTAAATGCCGGTTTTTAAAATCATTTACAGAGTGTAATATGACCAAAAAATGACATTTAACACATTGAACCCTTCAGCTTTTACCAGAAAAGGTCAAGTTATGCTATGTTTGTTCGGAAATCAATCATTAACAACAAAGAAACTCGTGTTGCACTAAGGATCTATTTATGTAGCTTTTATTACGCAAACAATACAAATATTAAAAGAAGATTTCTGTAAATCGTGATTCTGAGTCAGTGAATCTGTTCACAAAATAAAGAAGTTTTCTTTTCTTTCTAATTTGCGGCAGCTTAATGAAGCATTTCATCGAGTTTTGTTATATAAAGTTTCTTCTGGAAATCAAACAAATATTCCCTCTGGTGATTTGGTTATTTCTCCAATGTTATGCATCCAAAATAAGTATTAAAATTCCATCACGTTTTAGTTAAAGCATGTGCATAATTTGTTTAATTTGCTTTGGCTCAAGATAACATTCAATATCTCTATTAATACTGTTAGTATTAATTTACATTACATATATATTGATGATGACTTTTAAATTGATTCATCCTTTTATTTTGAAGAGAAGTAATTTGTCTGGCCAAAACATGACCTTAGAATCTACCCTAAAGTTTGAAATATTTAATTCATTATTACAGTAACATAATTAAACATCCTTGATATTACTATTGATTTGCTACACTTTCTATACTAAATATGCTATAATTTACAACAGCATCTTCAAGTTTGTTATTATTAAACTGATTTATAAGAATGAAAACGATATTTTACAAAACCAATAATATTAGATGCCGAATAATGGTACTTTCCTAATCTAAATTTTTAAATTGGCTAAAAAATTAAGAGTTAACTGGTTTTTAATAGTGTGTTAATGGTGAAAGGTTGTACTATCTTTCCAAGAAATGCCATTCTGCTAAAATTAATTTAACAAAACCTTAGATTTGATTATTTTTCAAACTAGATATAAAATGCTACATTGAAAAAATATATAATTTACGTGTACCTCCTTTATAGGGAAACTCTAAGAACGAATATGGGGGTTTACTTAAATAAATTAATGATACAAATCATGAACTATAACATGGAAAACGCTTGGATACAAAACCACTTTGTTTTCGTTAATGAATCAATCTTTTATTCGAGCTATTCGTTACTTAAAATAGTTGTATAAATTTTCTACTTCACTTTAGTCTATTGGTAGTCAACATTCATAACCCACTTCTTTGTAGAAATTCTGTTAAGTTAAAATTAATTAAAATTCATTTTTATAGCCCCAGGATTGCGTAATATGACACATAATGGTTAAAACATACCTCGTCAGACAATCCTTAACATGTAGTGTCGATGTTGCTACATATGTTTCGGCGGTTATTTACTGATCTCCGCCATCGTCAGGCAAACAAAAGGCAAATAAAATTAATTGGTTTAAGCACGAAGAAGACATTAAAAGAAAGTTTTCTTTCGCTTAAGCACATCATTTACACTTGAAATCTTGTAATATTAAGAGAAGGTTTAAAATACGTAGTTAATATGAAAAGATGAGCTTACTACTTCAAAGAGTAGCTTCAAATGGTGCTGTGAACATTTGCTTTCAATTAATTTAATTAATTCTGGATTTATTATTCAAAAGCCCGTCCATCACGTTTCAGAGAACCTTAAGTTACATTTTTGTCTTTTGTAAATTTAATAACGCAATTAACTAATCGTTTAAAACATTTCGCAGTTTCTATCTTAATTTACTTTGAATAGACCAAGTAGACTTATTCAATTTTAACATGTGAATCCTGTTTTCTATGTGTATTTATTTCACGATGGTGTCGTTTGAGGGCGCTAAGGTTGACTAAATATAATTATCATTTGTATTTTATTGCCTCAGGGTGGATTTTACTGTGGAGCTTCACCACTTGTAAAAATACCAGGATACGAGTACTCGTTTATAAATGGTAAAATTGTGTTAAAGTTTCAAAGTTGGTTAAATAAAGGTGACCACAAGAAGAAAAAAAAGTTTTTTGTTGTATCACACTACCCTAATACGAGTGTGAAAAACCAACTTCCACGGCTAAGACAAAAACAACTTAACTGTTAATAATAATAGTTAGAAAAAATCCCATAGTGTTTTCTATATGTATTTTCATACTAATAACTAATAACAAAATTTATGAAAATTCTACCTTTCCTATCTACAAAAATAGTTAAACGAACACAACTAAGTGTTTCCTAACATTTTAGATCGCATTCTTCTAAAATTAATACGTATGTACGTCCAAAACATAATTTACATTTTTTAATCCTCTTTTTTCCAAAAACAACTTTGCAAATATGGTTTTTCGCACACTTTCTAAACTGGTGCTCAACCCCGCTTACCTAATGTGTGGAACCTAAAGCCCGTGTGTGGTAATGAGCGAGTGCGGTCGAGTGGATCGAATTCGAGCACAGAGAATACCACAGTGTGGCCTCAGAGAAGGTGTCGGGTTACCTCGGTTGCCTTCACCTTGCTTACCTCAATAGATAGTGAGTTAGAGAGAAATGTTTTTGATAAATTGTGTGTGTAGTAGCAAAAGGAAAGCCCTATGTTGCCTATGTTACTTACCTCAAAATGATTTTTTTAGTTAGAGACTAAAATTACATTGAATCTATGATTATACGGTTTCTTACTAAACTCAATAGTGTGTAAGGAATAGTTCTATCACTGAGAAAGGTTGGGTACATAGTAAAAAAACCACAAAATCATTAATAGGAATTTTTCATAAAAAGCGTCTTTTGTTTAAAGGTTCAGTTGTCTCAATAATTTTTCTGTTAGAGAGTAAAACTGTTCATCAGTCTAATAGCAAAAGGTTATCTTGGTTACCTTAATCTTACTAGTATTTATTTTTGCGAGTTTATGAATAAATATTTCATACATTGCGAGTCTATTGGTAGTTACAGGTTTCTTAGTTACCTTAATAGTTGGCGAGTAAAAGAAGATGCCAAAAGTTTCCATAGTTACCTAATTAGTTTGTGAGTTGAAGGGTTAAGTGTTTTTATGCATCGAGTGTCTAATAGGTTTCTTGGTTGACTCTAAAGTTACCACAAAAGGGTTTCCTTATGTGCCTCAGTTGGATTTAATAAAGTAACCTTTCGTACTTCAACTGTCTATAAGTATAATGTTAAAGTTTTTTATATTTTTTTTCTTTTGTTGGAAAAAATACCTTTCTTACATCTACTGAGGTAGTTGATCTGTATTACCCAAAAAACTCGTGAACTTTAGAGTAAATGTGTCTCATACTTGTGTAATTTAGGGTTGGACACAAATATTTTCGTAGTGAAAGTGAGAAGGGTTTCCTTTTTTAAGTCGTAACGAAGATAATGCAGTAGTTGGCTTTATATTGTTTTATTTCAATATTTCGACAGCTTATGAATCAGTTTCGTACGTATTTTTAACGCTAGACTCTAGTCGAAGAAGCGTACATCGGGTTCTATAGTAAATCAATGGATGTACATCAAAGAGAAGTTTTTAAATCGGTCCATTGAGAGTTTATTCCTCAAAAACGTGAGCTTGGTTGCCTAATAACTATTTGAGCACTTAGCTACATATCTCAATATTTTAGTAGGAAGTGGAGCCAAATAACCTTTAAATGCACAGGTTTCTATGGTTACCTAATACTTTGGTATATCAAATAACAATATTGTATCTAAGGATTTGTTAAAAAAATGCAGCAGATTCTTTTATGGTGACATTCGATTAAGATAATTTGTATATAATTTGATGGATAATAATTATTGTAACGTAATCATTATTGGATATACTCAGAAATAGTCCTCTTATAGCATCGTATATACAACAAGTCAAACCCTATGGTGCCGTTTCAAAAGATAAATTTATGATTTTTATAATGTAAAAAATTGCATTTAGTTAAATTTGCAAACTAACACATTTACCTAATTATTTAATTTACAATTTGTTTGAATCCTAACAACATATATAATATTTAAGCGTAAAAATAATCTTTAAATAATTTGGCCAATACGTATTTAGCTGATAATTCACAATTTATTTCTTTCCCTATAAAAATGGTAACGAGCCGTAAATATTCGATTCATGAATATTCAATGAGCCATCATTAAGTTTAATCAATTATTATTTATTCATAAATTATGTAAATTAGTTGAATGCCAGTTTAAGATAATAATTTCAATAGAAATCGCGATTTGAAAATTATCTTTGTTCAAAATTACCAATTTTAATGGTAGCACTACCTGTTTATTTAGTTTTTTAACAAACATCTATATTCCAAGTAGACCTAAAACATATTGCCCGGAAGTTTTTATTTTGATTGAATAACATTTTAAATTGCAGTACTTAAAAAGTTTTTGTTTATTTATGATTTTTATGAAACTAATTTGGATTGAATAGAAGTAATTATCAAGAAAAGTTCAAATTATTAGCTTGAGCTTTTGTTTACTTAAATCGAATATACATGTATTTGCTTACAATTGTAGTTAGGGGTTTTTTTAAATGAATTTAGTTTAATGATTACTAACTTAATGATTAAAAAAGGAGTATTTTATTGACTTTCTCGATCGTAAGTGTTGTAAGAGTTAGCTGGTCAAGTCGTAAAGCTCGGGATTTTGGTCCCCAAGGCCTCGGGTTCAAATCCCGCAAATTATGACTATCCAAGTGTGATAATGCCGCTGCCCCAGGCTAGAGTGGAGCATTCCTAGATTTTGAAGTTAGACAAAAAACCATCCCAAGTCTTATTTTTCACCCAATTTCACACGTTATGCTTTTAACGACGGACTTAATAATTTTACAAACAATATGCGCCCGATCAAAAAGAGTGGTTATTGACTCGTTGTCAATAGAGAAAGACAATGTGCAAGGATCACGGTACATTGGGTTGGGTCAGTCCCTGTCACACCACATTAAACAATATGTCAGGTCAAAGCTTGTCGAAACCAAAAGCTAATTGCTTTAGTTAACAAGAGAATTAATTAATGTTAATTTTATAGATTTTGATTACGGGTGCTCAGATTCGAGCGAACTATTGCTCATTAATATTATCTTTTACTTCTAATATTAAAGAAGGAACTAGTTATCGTCGAGGGTTGTCCAGCTGTAGGAATTGTTTTTTTAAACTTAACTTACAAAGTGAGCTTCAGTCTAACGTTATACCTGTTACTGAGATGGTTGGTGTGATATAAAAGATTAAACATCACAGAAATATAAGTAAACATGATATTTAGCGGTTCCATAGTTTATAAAATTACAACTATAGCTTTTATTTTCAGCTTGTAATGTTTCAGCTCGTAGACAATGTAAGAAACTCATAAATCTGGAAGGTGTTACAAAACCCAGAGAGCACACTGACTCTAGTGGTTATACAGTTTTTGCTTGTTCTGGAAACCTATATATCACCTAACTTCCAAACTGCAGTTCTGTAGCTATTGCCAAATAATTGTATTGGTCCATTATTCATTAAAACGACTGGGAGTTTTTTTTTTATTTGTTAAAGCTACATCGAATTTTCACTAAAATATTTCCATAAACAAGTCTAAATTGTGCCCTATTTAAGTAATATTCGATTTAACGAGTACTTATGTTTGCTACGAAAGGGATTTTTCAAAACAAAATAATAATAGTATGGAATGAAATAAATACATTTTACATATTTTATTATATTATACCCATAAACAAGCAAATAACAACAGAATTCATTTTCCCCATAAGAATACCAGGGAAATGTTAAATGTACAGTCATTAGGAATGTTCTCCGTAACCTTTAATCCTACAACAACGATTCAATGTGTAAAATTGTTTGTTTTTTAAGCTCTACATGATGGCTAGGTAAAGTTGGGCATTTACATTTTTAGGAAAAGATTTGAAAAACGCAATTTCTGAAAACTTTAAAAACTTTCGCTGGTTTGCGAACTCAATTAAGTTTAACCAGCCCAAAAAAATGTATTAAGCAGATACACCTCTTGATAAACACTTTAGAACATTCAATATAAATGTTATAGAATCAAAAATATGTTTTGTGTTTCTAATTGCCTTAAATTTATTATTGCTTTACAATAATTACAATTGCTTATTCTGAAATGCAATTAATAAGATTTATTGCAGTGAAGACAATTTGGTTGGAAAAATAGTAAAATTGAAATTACTTTTTGAGTTAATGGTCAATAAAATTTGCTGTCACGACAAAGCTGTCAACATTTTAACATCCTACGCCGATTCTTAATTGTATAATTTCATCCGACATAAAACGTTTTTCATTAAGTAAACGTCGTTGTATCCCCCGGTATTATGCTAATTTTATGTATAAACTCCCATTTACCTAAATCTGCTTTAACAATGCACGCAACACTATTCTCAATAAACACAATACAAAGTCTCGGGTGTATGCAATACACACATACATTGCAATACAGTTCAGTTGGCTTGCGATGCAATTTCATTAGGGTTAATTCGACGTGACACCCCCACTATGTATGGTTCTATATATTACGTCATTGGTGATACTGCGTATATGGTTTGGGCGATCAGTGAACAAAGAAGTATCATACTTAGTTTCCATATGAAATATTTTTATTATTTATTAAAGAACTTTTTCATTGTTGAGTATTATTTTTTGATACAATTTTAATTAGTTGAATAGGCTAGTATTTTAGGTATACATTAATCTAGACATGTTTAATATTATTGAATATTATGTGATACTAGATAAGAATAAAATAAAATGCTAGACCTCTCTCGTTTAACTATATGTACAAAAACTATGCTATCAAGTTGTTGTATATTTTAAGCATTGCGTTATGTTTGAAAATAATTTTGGCGTAAGTCATTGTTTCTATCAACTGTCCCTTACTAACATATAAAAAAATGACCGATTGTGTAATATAGTAATATAGTTAATGAATCCAAAAATGTTTTACATTTGACTATTTGTTTAAGATAGTAGAATGGATGGTGGAAAATTATATTTGGAAAATCCTAATTATTATCATTCAGTTTTTGTCGATAAAATAAATCAATCTATTCAAATATTTCATAATCGTGAGTGCACTTTAAGCCTCGTTTACATGACCTGTTTTAGTTAAATAATTTCCGTTGAACAATATAAACTTACCCCTCGAAATACCAGTAATGAGTACAATTTTGTTTCGACTAGCCTATATTGAAAAGGAGGTTACTTTTGGAAAACTGGGCCTTTTGTACATGTAAATAAATTAAACGTTTAAAAATTATCCATACATGTTTATGTGTATAAAGTATTACATTTTACCCAAGAACTTTGAATTGGACTAATCTTGTTATTATAGACACTAAAACGAACATGTTTTACAATATGATTTAATTGTATATACCTTTGTATATACCTTCAGACCTCAGTCATGATGTAGCCTACTGATATTTAATCTTAAACACGAGGTGAAAATAACACGCAGAACATGAAACCAAAATTTGTGGTTCTAACACAGTCAATAATCCAATGTCGAGTTCAATGAAGTTTCTCATAAGTTAGTTTCAATTATACCACATTACTTACTAAGGGAACCTAATGATGTATGTTACTACTGTCTCAACTGAAACTAACTATGTAGAAATAAATTATTTTTCATGTTAATCCTACTATTTTTTATCTAGCAATTGCTGTACGTATATACACATCCTTATACTTATAGTTCAATTAACTGAGATTTTAAACTAAGACACATCACATTATTAGTAAAGGTAATGTTGCGTAAAATGAGAGTTTTATACCTTGACATAAACAAGGCTCTCGCGAGTGTTCAGGTAGAGTAAAATCTTGTCTCAGATTTGCTCATATACGAGAAACATCTTAGAATATTTCACCATTCACTAAACAACGCACTTTACATTAGTTACATTAGTTTGACGTTGTTGTGAGATTCTAAAAGGTTGTAGGTAAAAGGTTGTGAGAAGGTAAAAGGTTTTTAGGTTCAATTTTTCAAGGTTTTGTTGATTAAATGAGTATTGTAATTGTAATTAAATAAGTGTATGCAACACTTATATATACTATTCTTTTTGTATTTCATAAAACCTTGTGAAAATAAATCCTATTTCATTTAATTTAAGGTTTGGAATTAGCAACTAAGACTGTTGATAAAACCTATTATTAATTATTCTAAGCTATAGAAATATTTGTACAAAACGTAAACAAATACCAAAGGAGCAATCGTACAAAATAGCAATAGTCTTGTTTTAATGTCCAATAAACGATTTAGTACAAATATAATACATAAAACTGCGAAAAATGAAAGATATTTGTAATATTATTTATTTGAAACCCATTTTAAATACACCTCTATTACTCCACTATTTACTATCTACTATTAAAATCACATACTCCAACGTACCACTTGTAAACCTATATCATCTAAACTGATGTATTTCTCTTCTGGGAATAGCCTTTGCTGTTTCGTGCTGCCAATAACATGTCTGATAACTACAACAATGGGGCAAAATTCGCTATCTAGAGTGAGATAGCCTGAAAGTGACAGTCAAGTTTTTTTTAAAATAAATTGTAAATTTTCCACAAAACTATCATATATTTTTTCTTATGTAAAAATAATGTAATATGAAGTTTAAGTTACCGGTAATTCAAAACTGGTGATTGTTAGCTGTGTTTAAAGATAAATTTCAAAACTATACCTTATAATTTAACCCCCAAAATAGGGTAGTGATCTTTAATATAAAGGGATACGTTCTATGTCCGCTCATAGGATAAATCATACAAATGCAAAGACGAACTTTTTTTCATTTTTGGATTTTGAACCATGGGACTTTGTCGTATTGCAAATACCCCGTTATTGATTTGTTATCCTTACGGAGCAATTCACTCTAATGTTAACGCGTGTTTTCGTCTGCTAGCCCTTCAGTGTATTTACATAACATCATTTTGTTAGTTATTTCTTTTCATTTAAAAACAATTGTGACGATATATCGATCTGTTGGTAGACTCCTTCTTGTCCTCCGTTATCTAAAAGAGAGAAGCACAGTAGAAACCAGCTTAAATATGCTTTAATTGATAAAATAGGTTGATAAGGGCAGTTTCTATGACCAAGTCAATGCCACCTTTAATGTTACCTTAAAAGGTCTTGAAACACATAGTTATGTCTAGAACTTGTAGATCGTTATCTCTCATCAAAATACGATTTAGATTTTAAGTGGATGATGAAGGGCTATTTCTGTACCCCAAGTCAATATTTATTACTATAATAGGTACTTAAACGCATAATACCTAAAGTTTGAGAAAGTCAAATTGTTTTCAGATTCGCGATGAGGTGACATTCCCACCATGTCAACTGTTAGCCCGCCAAAATCGTCACCGTTCTGCAAGATTGGCTTGTGTTCCCGCCATAAACCTCTCAAGGTGATGGTTCTGGGTCAAACCGGGGTTGGAAAAACTGGTAAGTCATTTCACTCTATAATAAATTTAGTTATGATTTGATGATCTTGGCATAAAAATATTCATTATGTTCGTACTTTTGTATAGGTTGGTTAAATTGTAAACCTAGTTCAATTTCTTTTTGCAAAACATCACTAATAACTTATCACTTATTGAGGGCATTTTCCATCACGATTTTTAAAATCCTATGTTTTCAAGACGTTTTGGGTTCTCAAGTGAGAAACTCAGGGGGTCATGATTGGTCAGATTTCAGATCCCTAAACTTTTTGAAACATTTTTATTTACTAACCTAATGGGAAAATTTCACAACAATCTGATAGATCATGCAAAACCCATCATCACCAAAAATTAACTTCAAAACAAAGAACAGAAAATCACCATACACATTTTTTTAATTAAAAAAAGACAAACTTGCATAATTGGGCTATTTTACTATCGTATAGAAATGTTCAACGGATAAATGGTCCAGACTAATTTTAGTCAGTAACAATACTTGCTAAATTCACACCTCAGTCTACACCACACTCATCGTTCATTCAACTTTGCTCAAAAATAAGCACCTACGCGTATACATGCGTGTAGTGGTCATATGGTTCTAATCTAAACTATTGCATGCACTTTGACACAAGCTAGTGAATTTTGAAATTTCTGGAGATTAAAAATCTATATATCTAATTCCGTAAGCCCAAAATTTTACAATGAAATTGTGAGCGAACTGGATGCCGTAGAAAGCTGGGAGAGGTCTCATTTTAAAGGTCTGGGCATGAAATTTTGGGGAAAAATATTCATTTTTCTTAATTATGCACCAAAAAATTATTTCAGAATAAAATAATTCACATTTAAATAGTATGGGAATCTAGATCATGTCTGCTTTGTTTACTTTAAAACATGTGGTTTTACTTTATTTAAAGCATATGGTAATATCATTGACTATTGGCTACAGAAGTTGTATTAATAGTCAAAGGTAGTATGTATATGTACTGTATGTAACTATAGTACATTTGAAAGTAAACATGCGTGCTGCAAATGAAAATGAAACAACATTTTGTGATTGGCTTCTACGCTTAGGTAATGGAACCTTAGAGAGCAATAGGGCAACACCGGCAATTGACATTCAAGATAACTTTGTTCTGTCTGATTGTGCAATTGTTTATGGCAACTCAATAAATCCATAAAATATTCAAAACTACTCCAATCAAAAATAATTGTATGTCCTTTAAATGAACAATGTGATGATTTAAATAAAGAAGTATTAAAAATCATCGAAGGAGACTATAAGGAATACTACAGTAATGATGAAGTAGTTTCAGAAGACCCTACAGAGAGGTTGAACATACCAATTGAGTTTATAAATTCAATTACACCATCTGGAATGCCACCACACAAATTAGTTTTAAAAGGATTAGTTAATGGAGTACGATTGGTTGTGTTGGGTATGTCTGAAAAAAGTGTAAAGTTAGAAGTAATTACTGGAGTAGGCAAAGGGAACATATTTTCCATGCCAAAAATAAAACTAATATCTACAGATCCTAATATGCCCTTTAAATTTACAAGGATTCAATTCCTATTGCGATTAGCTTTCGCTATTACTATAAATAAAGCGCAAGGCCAAACCTTCTCAAAAGTTGGCATTTATTTGAAAAAAAAAACCCAGTGTTTACCCATGGTCAACTTTATGTTGCATTTAGCCGGGTAAAGCGGCCAGATGACGTTAAAATAGTAATACTGTAGAACCAAATAAAGACCAAGGAATGGACCAAAATGGATATTATACAACAAATGTTGTTTTCAGAGAGATTTTGTTACAGAATTAGTATTTTACAATTTGGAAGATGACATTATCTCTATGTGTTGTGTTTTTCTAAGTGAATTTGTCTATATTCAAAGAAATGTATATATATTTAATTAATAGTCATAAAGATTATTATTGAAAATGTTATTTTGTTGTATTATGATTAGAAAATTTATGTTATAAACACACCACATGAAGAGTCCTCCCGAATTTTTATCCTAAACAGAGTAGACATAAAAATGAATTATGCAGGTATGTGATAACTATTATACATTATTATAATATACAAAAATTTTAACGATAATTCAAGTTAGGGTACGGTAACCCATGAGACTAATAATTTGTACAAAATAATTATTAGAATATATTACATATATATAGGGGCTATTGCCCCTACAAGCCACTAGTAATAATTTAATTAGGCTTGGTTCAATTATTTTGGTCAATTTAGTTAGGTGCTGATTCGAATCGATCAATCCATTTTGATTTGTTTTGATTGACCCTTCCTGGATTTGAACCGTTAGCATCGAGATTTAATGGTGGAAATTTCACCAACATTTAACCCAGCCAGTCAGTGTAATGTAAGAAGTGTTCTATGGTCAATGTCAACATAGGATAACAATGTTGATGGTTTTCAAACACCTCTACTGTTGGTTATATCACCTTTGTTCGGTCCATGTCAAACAAAGCCTGATGTAACATAAGGACCTCACTTTATCAAAGTTTATTATAAAATTTACTGTAGTTTGTTAAGATATAAATAGAGTGAAATGTAAAACTTGTTTTTGAGAAACGATCAACGAATTTACTTCCTTTATACAATTTTAGTTTAGTAAATGTCTAGTAAGTATATCAATAAAGTGTATACAAATAAAGTATATACACACGAATATAACGTACGAGTTAGCAAAGTGGTTAATTTAGTTTAATCCAACTAATAAAAAAATTTGGCCCGCTTAGACCGAGGAAAAGGTAGAAACCTGGAATTATTGTTTCAAAATAAAAATAACAGAGTCATGAAGTTGTTCTCGAAAAGAATAAAATCTTTGAACATACGGCTACGTGCATACGTTACCATTCAGTATACAGTATAATAATAGGTTAGTTTTGTAATACAAGTTCTGTATTCATTGGTGTAACTATACAAATCGTAATTTCTTATACGGTAGAACCATTAATTTAAAACCTGACAAGTGATTTTAAAAATTATTAAAAATGTTATTGTGTTTGAACGAATAATGTAAACTATTAATTTGCACTTTCATTTTTCAAATTTAAATAACGATTTCATTTTTACGAAGATTAAAAGAGTATGATTCCTATCTAATTACTGTATGTTGAAAGGTGTTTAAAATTATTACCAATGTACAAAAGTTGGATTTGATTAAGTACAAGTAGTCTTTTCACCATGCACCTCTGAATCTGTTTTATGAGCGCTTGCTGGTGACGTTTGAGATCCCTAATATCAACTACATACATTTTTCTCTTATATTCAAAACTCACACCTCAACTTTATTCGATACAATTTTCAAACCATTGATTAAATACTAAGGAATACAATAATAGCAAAAACAAACTTCTTATGAACCAAGCAGAACCAAACTTAAAATTGGATCTAGGCAAAGGTGATAAAAACCACCTAACCACCAGGTGAAACTATGAGGAGTATGTTTAAACTATGTTATTAGTGCATCTGTGGTAAATATCAATTCACATTATCACTGCCAGAACACAATGTAAACGCCATTGCATGACGAATCACCTCTAGACCACACCCTGATGACTGATTTATGATTGTTCACACTACTGTAAGTTTATTATTTGCTTAAATCTGTACTAATCTCTCCAGTGAAAATTGTTTGTGTATTTTGTTTTGTATGTATTTTATTCGTTCACGCACTAAGTCTATGGTTCCAGTGACCAGATTGTGTCATTATAAATAAGTTTATGAAATTACAATTATTAAAAATACATTAAATTAAGACACAATATGTAAAAACCTGTAATCTCTAAATGAAACCAATTTTCGTTGTTGTAGAGTCTAATTAAGGAACCAATTTCAAAATTGCATAGCTTTATAATCTTTTACCAAGTGGTTAAAGTTAGTATTGCATGTATACAATAATAATACACAAGTATGAACTGGTACATAGTATATTGCGCAGTGGTTATAGTGCTCACTTTCAAATCTAAAAGTCGCTGGTTCGTTCTGATTTTGGATCAAAATTTAAAATTGGGCTAAAGCTTGATGATGCAACCCAAGGTCAACGTTTGATCGTAAGGCCAAATTTTTTACCCTTTGATTAAAAAAAAAAAACCCTCAAAGTTCCAATGCCGTAGGAGGACACAAACAAAAGCAAAAATAAACTATTAACAATATTATTGCATTATACATTGCACTGTATGCTCAGTTTCCATTGTATTACTGAGCAAATAATTATAATATTAATAAACATACGAATCTATTAACAAGCCTATGTACCACTTCACTTGCCTTACTGTTCGTATTTTTAGTGATATTTCATATTTTACCTAACTTTCCACAGTATTAGTAAATCATTCATTACTGAAATTTATTTACACATGAGAAGTTACGTACATGTAGTTACGGAGGTATGGCATTACTGAATTATTTACCGTTTTCTGAAAACGTGTTATTCCCTACCTAAGATTTTCACAAGATTACTAAACTTGTAAGAATTTCGCTTAGCTTTCCACAGGATTGTTGTCTTTTTTCAAGTGTTGCCGAATTTTTCCTAGTATTACTCAACTTTTCAATATTCCAACACTAAGACCTTAAATAAATTTAGAGGAAAATAATCCCAGTTCTGTAAAAAATTTCAAGATTCGGATTGAAACACCCAACTCCTGTATGAAGGGTTGGACGCGTTCCAACTCAGACCTCAGAACACACACTTATGTTTCTTCCACCTTTTCAACGTCTCAGTTCGTCAGTTTACTTTACTACTCCAGTAACACTCATGTTGTCAACAGTAGCGGTAAACTCCGGGTCTTTATCGCGAGCAACTTTGTTGAAATGTGTGGAATTTCGTAGAAAATGCGAGTCAAGATATATGGACATTGTCCTTTGGCTCTCACATTCGTATTTTCAGTATAAAAGCCATAATTGAGTTCACCAATGCTAATTATAAACACTGGGTGTACATAAGGCACGGAGCACTGGGTAAAGGCAAAGTTTATGTTCATTATATTCCTTGAACATAAAAAGTTAAACATTTTAACAAAAGAAAAAACTCTAAATTTCAAAGTACAGTATTTCACCATAAAAGAGCACAGGTATCCTAAATAAATATATTTCGCTAAATCTTTAAAATATTAATAAATGATTTAGTTAACATTACACAAATACTCCAAGAGGTTTGTCCAAGAAACTCTCAAATGTAAGTGAATCATTATTTAGAGTTATTGTTTTGGAAGATGTCTCAGCAGGGTTTAAACTATACATTAAGAGTGTTAATTATTTCGTTCCACCTTTGTGAATATAAACCTCTTAGTTGGCAGAGATCATTAACTGGTGTATAAACAAGGGGCTTATAAATACTGGTATAAATTAAATACAAGTACATTATGTTTAAAACTTAGAGAATTGGTTAACTGCTACGGTAAAAACTCGGTTTTTATTTTATAAGTATATTTATAAATATCACTAGAATCGATATGAGTGTAATTTGATGCTATAAATAATTCTGTAAAACGTATTCGAGCAAAGACAAATTATTTTCTTGATTAGGAAGAATTTAAGAATAAATAACTTAGGTAATTCCCTCCACAGCTCAACAAAATATTTCAATTTAGAACATTTTTCGGTGTTAAAAGACCGATGTCAGCTTCGGGTACTTGTAAAGTTAACCAGTTAACATTTTCAAGGGTAAATAAGGCACAAAGAAACTAGAATAAAGTACACAGCAAACATTAAACGAGAGTAATTTTATCTTACATTATATACAACAGATCAAGGGATAGAAACATGGATTTTAATGAAAGAATGTGTTTTCACCCTAAGAGAAAATATTTTAAGATATGCGGACATACAAAAAAATACAACTTAGGGACTCCAAACCAGTGGACGCAACACATCTATTATACATCTATGTGGTTAACACATCTATGACAAAATTTAAACCCGGTTTTCAGGACAAAGGCCCCTAGTTATAATCACTAGACCAGCAGTGTCCATTTTATAATTGTTCTTTTATAATTCATTGTGATAGCCCCGTTATTTTAACTGCAATCGTAAAAACCCCCGAATTAATAGTTACTGTATTTATTCAGTGTTCAATTTCCGCAGCAATGTTAGATAATACTCGATAAAACAATCACTATTTTTTAGACCTTAAGATCTATTTCCATGTACTTAAATTTATAAATCATCCTTTTTACCTAAAATATTAAAAACATTGTCATAATGAAAATTATTTACGATTACTGATTAGCCAAGTATACTTCACCACTAAATGAAGGGGATACCACTGGTCACTTATTGGGTTCTAAAAACCTTTTTAAAACGAGCTCAAGTTTAACTGCCAGAAGTGAGGTTATTGCGGTTCCTCATATTACATTATTTTATGAGGTAACCAACTCACGAAATGAAACTTTCGTTAACCTTTATAAGTTAGTTCCGAAAAGACAAATTCAAACAGGTAACCTTACGATTACGTAATCCGCAGTACTATCTGATAATTAGACCAATTCGTATATACTAAAAGGAAAAAATGTGGTTCGGATTCCACTATAAACTGTAGGTCCCTTAGTTGCCATTAGCTGTATGGGCTATTAATTAACATCTGTGTCTAAGGAATATGTCGGTTTTAGTCACTAACAGGACTACAAGATCGCGCCACTCATCCTACACTCATCTCCATTCATACTTGGCTTAAAATACCTACTTTGTATGTATAGGCCTAGTCGCCATTTCAAAGAAAAGTAAAGTATAAAAGTATAAAGTATGAATTTACTTATCAGAACTACATATTTTTTCAGCATAAGCAGTGGATGAACTTTATATGTGTTCCGAATACAGTAACAATAAAGATGACCTCTACTATGGCCGATTATTTTTAAATTTAGAGACAAATAGTACTTTAGCCTTACAATGCATGTATCAAAATTTGTTGTTTTAAGAGGTACAATCGGAGTAGCTGTACGTTTTTCCTTTTCTTTATCGGTGTTTTTTTTTCGATAAAGTAGTTCGGCTTAAAAATGATCATTTTGTTTATAAAATGTAATTGTTTTTATCAGTGATAAGTTTGATACATTATTGTTAATAAATACCCCTTTATCGATATGTATATTTAAATATTTGGATTTGAATGGATGAATAGTTTGTATATTTTAGTAGTAGCATTACAGTGTCTCTAAATATCGATGAATGGAATATATTGTAGTGAAATGAAATGAAGAAGTATTCAGTAGTAAAATATAAAGCTTGCGACGATAAACACAATAGTGACTAACGACATTTTTATTAATCGTTGCTAATTTCTTTAGCGAAATCTGTGAACAAATTTTAAAAGTCTTTATGTTCATTTATCTTTTCTTAACTATTAACATTAATAAGCATAAGATTGATTGCGTCATATCCTATATATAACTTGTATCTTTAAATAGTTATACTGCGCAAACAAACGATATTCAAACCGACAATATTTTAATAACATTCATAAGCAATCTGCATCCAAATGGGTGATTATTTCCAAGGTTGTGCTCGAATGAATACATTTTAATCGATTTATCGATTGCTCCTTATTACTGATGGGTAAATGATTAGAATTGAGCGCTATGTAATGTACCGTGATGACTTTGAGGCTTTGGAATAATGTTGAAAAATAGTTATTAAATAAGTGATAAAAAAAACATTATTGTGAGCTAAATTGGAACTTCGGTCCGAAAAATGTATATTTTACATATTATAAAGTGGGTGCGATTTATTTTGGTTGTGAGGTAAAGCATAAAGTCACCTCAATGAAAAGTCTGATAAAGTATTCAGTTTTGAAATGGGACGCAGGTTGCGTTGGTCTTTTGGCCTTAAGTAAAGCTAACATAAAGCAACTGATTTATGAATCATTGTATAAACCATAATTTCAGAGGTTATTTTACGAGATTTGATGGTTCGAGCTTAAATCCCGACCATTCATCCATTATATGACCTTACCTATTTGATAATGCTGCAATTTTTCATTTTGTAGCGCAAACTCAACTTAAACTGGTTAATATTTTAAGCCAAAAATAGGTTAAACGGATAGAATTGACTAGGTAAGAAACTAGCCTCCAACAAACCATTTCGATAAAACTTCTTTTACCAATGCAACTAGACTAAAAATTAGCTGTTCAGTGGCAAAACCATCACATTATACTGTATAAAAAAGTTTATTTCTAATCAATTTGTTTATTTATTTTATTTCAATGATGCATAACAAGATAAGCCCAAATTGCAGCATTAATATTATTACAACGAATTCTTGACATGCATAATAAATAATAAATATGGTAAAAGTTCAACTTGCTGAAGAAATTATAACTATTAGGTTATGCACTCACAATACAATATATAACAATAAGAAATTAATATCAATAAATAATTTACAAATAAATATCTTTAAAAAGGAAATTAGCAATTTTTTAATGATAGGCCTATATAACAAGTAGGTTTACGCTTTTAAATCAGTTTATATTTTCAAACTTAATCATAGAGTTGCTGTATTTTAAAGCAGCACCACTTTAATAGCTCTCTAGGTCACATTTTCTTCCTGTTGCAAAGCACGGGTATAGCAGCTTGTAAAGAATCAAATCAATATAGTTAAACACACCAAAATTAGCTTAAATACGCCTTGGTTGTCTTGGCAATCTATAAAGCTTACTCAAAATTTGTCTGGTGTTTATTTGACAGGAAAACGTAAAATGACTAAAATAATATCCATGCAAAAATTGATTGTTAATTTCCATAACAATGTAAATTGTTACAAATAAACTAAACCGATTCTTGTAAACATCCGTGTCAAAGCCTCCAACAAAGTTAGTTGTGGTCTAAAGTTTACAAGGAACTGGATTCAATTTCAATTAAGTTCAAGTCAGACACAGTCGTATTGGCCAACAATTCCTGAAGGGAACAATCTTGATTTGTGGGTTTTATAACAATTAAGAGCTCGGTGACTGCCGATAAATCGTTTCCTACAGTTTTATTTAGATTTTTTATTTTGCAAACTATTTTATAAATTGTATTTACATAGTTTTCCAAATTAAGTATTCTACTATACGCCATGTTATCCTTTTACTAATGAATAGCATTTTGATAATTGATAATTGATAGCACCGGTGTTTAGAATAATAATGGTGCAAAACTAAACAGGTGAATTTATTTTTTTTCTTGACTAATACATCGACTTTGACATTATTTGTTTTTCACATGACTACTACAAAGAAATAAAACAGTTATGTTCTAATTTTTTTTTTAATTGGAACCTTTGTGGCTGTTCAACAAAACTTCAGGAAAAAGTTTTACAAAAGGCCTTTCTCGTTTAAATGGAATAATTAATACAATCTTAAAGTTTAAACTCTGTTGAGAAATCTTCCTGAACAGTAATTCTGAGACAATAACTTACTCGTCAGATAACCAAGTTTGTTAGGAATGTTTGTTTTGCAGATTTATCTTAAGTTGGAAATCTGGATCATTTATTATTTTAACGAATTAAATTCGGCCAACCAAAATATGTCAAGATAAAGTGTCATTGGGATCTCTCATCTAAGGGATGATTTATATTTTTTCCAAAAAATTAATTTATGTCTTTTTTTACGTTCTCATAAAATGGCTAAAATAACTAATGGAATTTGTATTTACAAGTAAAACCTCCCTGATTCAGGCTTGGGAAATCAAATAGTTTGGATTAAGAATATACGAATTTTAATATCATTGATATAAAAAAAACTGTGTCCTGTGGTTGTTTGAATAAACTTACACACTAAACCAAACCCAATTAGGTGAAAACAGCTGGGATTGTGTATTCTAAATTTCAAAACCAGTTTAAAAAATCGACTTAGTGTGACAAAACTGCGTATTTTATAGCGGCGCATTTTTTATTAACTCTATGAATTTGTTATAAACTACTGTCAAATGTACGAATTGATATTGAGTAACGATGTGTTACACTGCCAGCACCTTAATCGATGATTTGATAAAGAAACCAAACGAATGCCGAGGATTTCGTATTGAGTAATTCATGTAATAATGTTAAGGCCCTTTTTTCGTCTTAGCAAAAAATAAATCTGAAAATAGTGTTTACGATCCATTAACCAATCTGCATATAAATTAAAACATTATTTGCACGAATGCTTTCATATTGACAATCAATAATCCATTATGTTTTCTTTCCTATTATTAGGACGGTGGTAATGTGTTTGTGATGGTTTCCAGTGGTTTAGTAGGGATAATCCTGTTTAAACACATGTTAAGTGCCCATCTTGCTTGATAGAGTTATCTAGAATATTTCAAAAATACGACTAAATTATTTCACATATTTAAAATCACTCTAGGCTTCTGGTTTAGTGAGTTCCCTTATTCTCCTAGTGTTAGAGACTTAGGTGCTTACATCTCAAAGTAGTTTCTGAACCCCTCGGTCATGACGTAGTTACGAAACTACACCTAATTTGGATATCAGTCGGATTCAAATCAAATCAGCCATTATAGAAGTCTCGTGCTCTATCAGAAGGCCTGAGTTCCTTTTTATGAGTAGGTAATTAATCTTTATCCACATCGACTAATATATTGTATTTTCTAACTATTTTTTGTTGCTGATATATTTGATTGGCCATAACCATTGTTTTTAGCTCACAATAAGTCGTTCTATCACTTTAACTTGGTAAAAAAGTTCGTGTTTTCGACATAAATCAGTCATTTACATAAGCACAGTCTGTCGGCGGCTCACATAAACTACGACGATTTCAATTTAAAAAACTGGTGACAACCATTAAATGGGGATGGAATGTGTCAAATACTGTTAATATTGTTAATACTGTTCTAAGAAATGGCGACCATACAAAGTAGGTATTTTAAGCCAAGTATAGATGGAGATGAGTGTAGGATGAGAGACACGATCTTGTAGTCTTGTTAGTGACTAAGGCCGACATTCCTTAGACACAGCTGTTTATTAATAGCCCATACAGCTAATGGCAACTAAGGGACCTACAGTTTATAGTGGAATCCGTACCAAAATAAAGCAATAAGTAGCTTAAACGTTATTTGCAAGATGTAGCGCATGACATATTTTGTAATTTGAGAAAGAATTAACAAAATTCAAGCGTCAATGTAAAGAGAACTGTTTATTACGGGATAATCATGGCAAATAAAACCCTCAACTATGAAACTTACAGTGTTAACAGTTGGAAGCCTAACAGTTTATCTTCAATGTATTATCTGTGTTTGACATTTTCAAGCAAGAATTATAAACCTACTTTGTAGTTCCAGTAGACTGTTGTGTGTATTTGACAGACGATTGTAAAATATCGCGACGAGTTTTTTATTGGTTCAAAGCAATGTATTTTTCATTAATAACTCGTTTCGACATGAACAGTGTTACACTTCGTTTACCGAACGTATTTTACATGAATACAAATGCAGGGAGAATATATAAAGCAGTGTTGATCTATTTGGATTTGTTTCTAACTAAGATCGGCTTTTGCTTTCCCTAATAATTTAAGGACCAATGATAAAACACAGTTGGGTTTCAATGCATTTATAAGTTAGAAAAATATTCATGAAATAACGAATAGCCTATTAGTTTGCTTGTTAAATATCTTTACTAAATCTGAAAAAATAAAAACAATAATGGGAATGTTTTATATGTACTTGAGCACTGTAGCAAAACGTGTAAACAAAAACAAACTAAACTTTGTAGATGGCCATGTTCATTCATATAGGCTATTTTTAAACGGCTGTAAAATGTGTTATTCAGTTTTGTCTTTTTCATATAGAGAAGGTATTTCTTCGTGTTTAAATTTGCATATAGGGTTGGTCGCGATAACCAGAAAATTCTCTATTTTAAAGCACAACATGACATCGCTTTATCACCTTTGAGCGCAGGGAGCTCTTTCAAAATAAACCTTCCTTGTTTCCAATGAATTTGTGAGCTTATGGCAGGTCCCATATGTGGAGAGGTGGTCTCAGCACGGTCATAAACGTTTTGGGAAAGTCGTAAAAACGTACTTGTGCATTACTTGGCTCAATTTTGTGGATATATTTTATATAAGATGTACACTTGTTTTATCAAAGGTCAATATTTAGCGGAATGTGTGTATTTTAAACCGAATTACGAGTGAAGGAAAGTAAAGGATGAGAGTAGAATGGAGTAAGATTACTAAATACCTTTGTTACTGACTAGAATCAGCTGTTTCATAAGCCAGACCATTGAAAGTCTAATAATCAGGTTTACAACAAAAAACTACTTTTCTCAAAATTGACTTGGCAACCTTTTGATTACGAGGCAATAAAAAATTACCAAACAGTAATGTTGGAATTTATGTAATAATATCGCTATAGTTTTGAGGTATAGTGGTTTAAATGTAGCGAGTCCTAATTAACAAAATAATAACTACGTTTGTCGAAGTATAAGATTAAAGTGCAATTCTCCTTTCTCCAATTAGACCCAGTTAAAAAGAGGAAGTCTGATGAATATTCCAAAATGTAAATTGATTTTTGTGGAAGCAATTACATTCGCCCTATATACGAATCCCATTAGTCTTTGAACGATATTAGTATTGCCGTTAATCCTTATATTTTGTTAAGCTTTATACAGCAATTAACTTAATTATAGATCACATGCAAATAGTTCGATGGAAATTCATATCATGTAGTCCCGTGTTCTAAACAATATGGACTATCTTCATAATCATTAGTAAAATTATTTAAACTTCAGAATATACAAGTCATTGATAAGAAGTTTATACATTTTGTCGCAGTGCTGTTGTACTTATGTTATAAAATACGTCTTCCAATAATATGTTTTTTTTATATACCCAGTAATTATTTCTCAGAAGGTAAATATACGATTTTGTTAAATTGACGATCACCCGGACTCCCAGTCTAGATTCTAAGTCCCCGGAGACAGAACCTAATGATGACAAGTCGAAGTCGAATTCGGATGCCCTTAGCAATATGGGAATGCCCCTTAAAATACATATGTTCAGAGGCACTCCCTTATGCTAAGGTATATATTTATCTATAAGGTATATATTTTATCCATCATATTTAAATGTTTACAGTGTAAGTGTGCATTTATCGAAATTCATTACATTTGAATGATACCAATACACAAATTCTAAATCAAGAAGCTATTTTAAATCCGCCACTTTATGAGATAGTAGTAATATTTCTCCTCAAAGTAGTCCTGTGTTTTTTCAAAGACCAAAAACTCCTAGAATTTTTTCAGTATAAAAAGAAACTGTTTTTGATGGGTATGCAAGCCAGAAAGGTAGAATAGTTTAAAATCTAAGGCGTTTGAACTTTGATTAGGTTATGGTGTAATTTTTAGCCTACTGAGGGAAACAAACTATTTATTATTTTGGAAAGCTGGAATTTTACATCGCAAAAGAAAGGGGATGTTGATATATGTATATTTAGTTCCATGTTTACAAATGAATCATTGTCAATTAACCTCTTTTAAGTAGGTTTGCATCCCCCATCACAGTTTGATGAGGGGGGCTACATAATTTCAGGCAAATTTGAGTAAATAATCTAAAAAAAAATTGTGTTTCATTACAGACAAACATTAATGAAGTGTATTTATAAGATCTTTTAAAACTCAAATTAAGTGAAATCTATGTGCGAATAAAGAATAGAAATGTATGTTCTTCTTGATGAAAATATGTTGACGTTGGGTGATGTTCAATTAAGAATGGTCGTCGGATAATAAAAATGTTTGACAGCTTTGCCGTGACAGCAGATTTTACTGACCATTAACTCAAAAAGTAATTTTCAGTCGAATAAAACGTTTTCTATTTATGAAACTACATCAACACTGCTATGAATAGTCTTACGAATTGCAATGTAAACATATATATATAAATAAACATTAAAAGCCTCTTTTATAATTAAAAAGGGCAGTCAATTATGCCAGTTTATTATGTTTTGTTGATAGGCCTATGTATTTGTGTTTGGTTTTTATTTTCAATGTTATTCCAACCACGTCTTTGAGTTTCTGGATATTCGTAATTTCATGCATGATGGAGTAAAATGTTTGCCTAATTTCACAAAACTGTTTACAGTGTATATCAACATATCAACGCTTCCTCATAAGCACAGTCAACTACTAAAAAACAGCCATCTTACAGAATAACAAAATGATTTTATTTGTCAATTTCCATACAAGATATAGCTTGATTTTTTACATAAATTATTACAGTGGTTTGTATTACGGTTGATTAAATGAGTACTAAGAAGTATAATAATATAGAAAAAAAAATTTATAAACACAAAATATTAAGTTTATTACTAAAAAATGCTTGATTTTAATTAACTAGCTACAGATTTGTGAGGTGTTAAACCATCCCAAACATTGACAATTTACATAGTTTACCCACCAAATATTTGCAGATGAGTTTGTATACTTTGCTTATTTTACAAATATTACATCCTTAAATAAAACATTATTTTTACCTTAAAGGAAACACCTTTAACAAATTTTGCTTTGTAACCCTTCATCATTAAGCTACCCCTTTAAGTATTTTCATTTGTAATCCAATCAGCAATCCCCATGACAGCGATTATGTCATCATGTCTGAACAATTTCCCCTATCTCTGTAAGTGGTTGGAGTCGGTTCAACTGATAAGGAACGACCTCGACGTTATCAGTTTGATCGATGCTTCACCTCATCAGCCTTGATACTTGTCAATATTGAACTTATCAATAATCTGTACTTGTCAATACGGTTTACTTGTGACGCAACCCCTCTAGTGACGGTTTCACCTTTCATTGAGTTTTTCCTCGATAGACATTTTAAATGACTTATAATCTATTTGTAACAATTTTATAATCTTAAGCTAAAATACAATATTTTCTTGTCAATCAATTTATTACTTACTAAGCACACATAGTTTGTTTTCAAGTAAGAAATAAATTACTATTATTCGCTATTTTTAAATTTATTTTGGATTGTTTTTTGTAGCTGTGCCACTTTTTTATCTATTGTAAAATATGAATAACCTAACACTTAGAACATGTTTAAAATCAATTGAGTGATGAAATTACACAGTAGCTTTATAATGCCAATCAAGTTCAATCATAAGTGTATTCTAAGTTCTACATTTAATCAATAATAATGATGATATGTTCATAACGATGTATGTTCATAATGATGTAAGTTACTTTTACTTTTAAAAAGGTATAAACAGTATCACTTTTTTATTTTAATAATATGATTTTAAATAGAATAAATAATTACTTCATACTTATTTAACTATAAATGTTAGGGAATAAAAACATCCTGCAGGTTTCCTGTGATAGGGGCATTTTCTCACTTTGAAATTCTAAGAAAATAAAGTTTTGGTGGAACACAAATCTAACGACTAAAAACGAAGAAAAAATAGACAAGTGCAGGTTTTTCTACTAGGTTTCCGACTTTTTAACATTTTTTAAATAAAATCCATTATTAATATTGAAACGGACATAGGCTACAAATTAAGAAGAACACTTAACTAAAATAATTATCTATTTACAGTATTTATAGTGATGCCCGTCTAGATGTTTTTAATCTATGAAATATAAAAAAGGCAAAGTTCACATTTTAATTGAATAGTTATATAATTTTAATTGAGCCAAATGCGAATATCACACTATGCGTTTACTGAAATGCGCTTCTTCATATCCGTTTTCGTAGCTAAAGTGTTAATTCAATCCAAATTATTTCTTACGGCGGCGTCTAAACGTTAATTCACCTTCGCTGAACTTTGATCTATCTTGGTACTTGGATTCCGCAGTTAATTGTTTCCTAAACTTCGGTGTTTCGAGGGTTTCCGTGTCTTGCTTTAATTTGTCTTGCATTACCAATTTATATTAATCTTTATTATCTCAAGCAGTTAACGGTTTATTTTAGAAACTGATTTTACATGGTTATTAATTAAGTGTTGTAAAATGTGTTTAATGCTGCTAATAAGCGATTCCATTTTTTCGTCAGTACACCACTGCTTCTAACCTATACGTTTAGAAACGTGAATAACTTGTGAATGTTCTTAATTATTAAGATTATCAATTAAGATTATATAATTATTATTCCTGGGATTCTAATGATAAACCAGAATTTGAAACTGGATGTGAAGAACAAGAGTGAAAACATTAAGATAGATTTTGGTCAAATGATATTACTAAATCATACATCAAAATACATAAATACATAAATCATCATTCTGGTTTCCCCAACAGAATGGGAGGCGTTTTTTGTAGAATGTCATCATTTCATAAGTGTTTTAATCTTTCATTTGTTAACATCATTACTAAGAGGTTTGATAATAATCATACATAATAATACATATATAATAATAAAACTTAGAAATATAAGTGGCGATTTATTTTATAATTTAATAATTTTACTGTAAACTGACAACTTCTTAATAGTTAAGGTCACAAATTTCTTAAATGCTTAACAATGTTCTAACAATTACAGTAAAACTGGCAAGACCAGTTCGGTTACATTAACTTAACTTATATGTTTGCCAAGGGTTATCTTGAAAGCTCCAACTATCCTTTGTTGTGATAAAATAGAGGAACCGTTATAATCACCAAGCTTCGCTAGGAACCCTTTTTAACGACCACAATTTGACCTCATCCTCACTTCAACGCTTTTTTCCTTTTAACTACTACCACAGATGAGTTAAAGTTGTAGTTTTGTAAAGAATTTAAATAATATCTTCTGATATAAAAGGTGCTGAAGTGTGTGTGTTCATTTTGATATAAAGTGTTAGTTTTAGCTAATTAATATAATTTAGAAAATATTTTATCATAATTACGATTATAAATTATATACTCAATTCTCATGTTAAAATTGTGGCTAGTTTTAAAATAAAAAAAACTGAATGTTTGAGCTACGAAATGAGCTTTTGAAATGTGTTTTCTTTTTATAAAACTACGTTTTTACCATAGACACTAAAAGGAGAGCATATTGTAAGCTATACAATTTTTATTTTCCCATGAAATATCATAGTATGAAGAACTAATATAGCTTTAGTTGTAAATAATAATTCAGCTTTGTTAATTGGGAAGTGTGTTTTAGTTGCCAAATGAAACAAATATAACTTAAATTAATTCAGTCACATACAGAGCTTTAAAAAATGTGTTTCTATACAACAACTTTAAAATCAAGCTTCACCTTTAGATAAACATATTTTAAACTATATGGTAAGTGAAAAATTAATCTTAAAAAGTACCTCAAACTATGAGTGGATCGACATAAAGTTATCTTTGGAGTTTAACTATAATAGGTCTATATTGACAATCCAAGGTCAATGCTACTACATATACAGTAGATACATATTTTCAAACTTTAATCAATAAATAGGGATACAAACATTTCATCATCCATTTTATGACAATTTTCATAATTTATTTATCTCGAATAAACTTTAAAATATCATACTTCAGTGCCCAATTTAACTGCAAAAATAATCCCTCGATTTGATTTCTAGGAATCACAGCAATTGATAAACAATAAGCTTTATATAGGCTCCAATTAGGCCTGAAAACTCTAAACAGGATTTATAATGAAAATCCATATTTAGAGATAATTATTGGATATTATATCAGTAGAGTGATTCAATTTTTTTTCTTGTTTAGTAGCTAGATAATACCTTATTTTAATATGCCTTTTATTGAGCGGAGCGAGCGAAGCGAGCGTAGCTCTTTGGGATCAACTTCAATGCAACAAATAGAGAAACATCACTCAATAACGGCTGAACGCATTTCAGCCAAACTTAACAAAATTACTTAGACTAATAGTGAGGTGGTTTTTAAACAAACAAATCTCAATTAGATAATGCTAATGCAATTTAAAACGAACTTAAAATTTCCAAATTTTAACATTAGGCTTATGGGACAAAAGTAGCCATATGACAGTTTTTTGTTTACAAAAAAAATGTAAACAAGAGAACCATTACGGTATTTCTGAACTTTCTAGACTTTTCTTTTAAACGTTTTTAAACCATTCCTATGATTTTAATAAACAAGAAAATGCCGTTAAAAAATTTGTTTAAGGCGCGAAATTCACTGAAAATCGAGAAAATATACGGAACTACTTTCTCAATGCGCGGATCATAAACAAGGAGCGGAGGGATACGGAACAGTGACTACTTTCTTTGGAACCTATTTGTGTTGCCAGCTGATTAAAAACAGCCAATGTTAGAAATCAGGATTTAATAAGCGATATATCGAACCACATCGAAATCGATATTTGATCCGATAATACATCACAGGTTATATTATGTTGAATTACATCGACGGTGCAGTAAGTTATTAGACCTATTAATGAATCGCAGATTGAACACTGATCTAATCTAGGCATGTGGGGAAGGTAGCAAAGAAAGCTGAGTTTAATCGATTGCAGGGGTTGAAATGAAGACCAATGTTTATGTTGCACAGTTGAATTTAAATGTCAAATTTCCCCTCCTGTTGTAATACTTTAATACTAGTTTTTTTAATAGTTACTGTTGTTTTTATACTTTAATATAGCCTACTTTAACCGATTGTAAGGGTGAAAAATGCAGTCCAATGTTTTTGTTGTAGGTTACAGAGTTGAATTTGAATGTTAAATTTCCTTTCTCTTTTTTATACTTTAATGCCCTTTTTGGATGTTAATACCAGATTCCAACTACTGTAGTATTTTCCTGGTCAAAACTACCATAATGCACTTTTGGAAGAGGTATCTGAATAACAAGATGTAGTAAAACCAAATCTGAATTATTATAATTTTAATCAATAAAACCAGCATTAGTACATCTATTGACTTTTTTACATTTAGTTACTTATACAAATATCAAATCAAGTTTGTTCCGCTCAACTGGCTTTCACCTCTGAAAGCAACCCTAGTAGTTAATAAATACTTCGGTTGCTTTTGGCTGACGATCCACGATCATTTATTAAACATTTTTGGTGAATTTTGATGTGAAATTGAGTGTTAAATTTGTGTTAAATGTTAAATACACTAAGATTTTAGTGTAGAGCTATTTCTACCAAGATTTCAACTTGATGAAGTGTGTATACGATTTTATGCATGTATTGTTTTAAATATTTTAGTTTTATGTTATTAACATTTAACAATAAATTATCGATATCACTAAGCGAGATTTTCACGACAGAAAGACTTCTGTAAAAAAAAACATGTATATAATCACCCAAATAGAATTACAATATTTAATTATTTTTTTCTATGATATTATTATTATATTATATATTTACCAAGAGGCTGAGAACTGTAAATTATTTCATATAAAACTATTTGCAGTTGTATGGCTCAGTTTTATTTCATAGATCTCTACTATTATTTTATCTTAGAAGCGTGGCTGTTTTTTATTTAACGATCTTGGTCTAGTTTCGTTTATTGTACGTCGTTTGTCCTTATTATTGTTTTGACGACGTTTCTGTCGTTGTCGTTAGACGTTACTTGAGAATTGTCCAATTAACCTTGATGTTAAGATAAGCAGCTACGTGGCTGACACTGTCGTAAAACGAGAAGTTTTAGTGATAAACTGTAACTGTATATAGTAGTTGAAATTGCCAAAACACCGTTTCTAACGTTAACTCTCCAACAGTCATCTTAAATGTGATAGCAATTTTACTCATTTTCTAGAGAAGATTTTATAGACAAGAATGATAATTGTGTATTTCGCACCTAGAACAAAGGTTTTGCACCTGCAGGATTAAGACAATTGTGTACTTTGAAACGTGGTCGGGAACTTGAATATATTCGCTCTTAAAAAGAAACAAGGTAACCCATGTACAAGGAAAATAAAGTTTGAAGTTAACAACATTGTCTAAATTGGGATTTGTTACCTTGTTTAACAAATTATGTTTGGGCGAGTACTCTGGCGTTCAATAAAACTCATCCACTTTTTGTATTCTTCCTACTTTTTACAAAAGTTTAATAATACAATTTTACAAACTAAAAACAATTTTCTTCAAATGTCTAACTAGTTCATCATAATATTGTAATTTTATTATTTTCATCACGTTGAGATATTTACATTCTGAAAACGTGAATTTAACCTTATTAAAAGTGTGCAGAATTGGAATTTGTTCTTCTGTTTATCTTTGTATTCAAAACTCAGCACCTTTGATGACTTGGGATAAGATAGTAAATTAGACGTCCCGTCTAACAACAACGAAACTGTGTCAAGTGTTTACCCAGTAATCAGTCTACGTTTTATAAAGGTTTTATTAAATAACTAGTCACTACTTCGAACGATCGATTTTGATTTAAAGTCCGGTTTAGTTTAGTGTGGGCCACTGATTATTATACATTAATTCATAGAAATCTCTGTCGAGAAGATTAGTTCGAGCAATGACGTATTTAGTTGTTGACGAAGGGAGTGTAATTTGAATGTAGTTTGATTTAACTAATATTGATGAAAAATATCTAGATGAACATGCCTCAGTTTGAAAAAAGGTCTCGAAAATTTCCTGGCATCGAGTACCAACTTTGTGCTTGATTTTGACTGTATCGGTTTAGTTTAATCGTGACAGCCACCCAGACAGACACCACCTCAATTTTATAGTAGTATAGATTTTTATACATGAAAAAAAAACAACAAACAAAAACAAACAGATAGTGATCAACAAATCGCCTTTCTTATAGCCCAGAACAATCTAACCTTTGTACAATTGTAACCTGCATTTACACAACAATATTTTATAGATGCCAGTTCAACTTTAAATCCTTGAAATTTCCGAATAAATTAACTAAATTGAACTAAAACTTCAAAAGGTTCAACACTTTGAACGGTAAAAGCGAGACACGTGAAATTTAATTTGGCCCTGTTCTTTTTAAATATTTAGTAACTTAGCATAAATATATCTCCACCGCAGCAAGCCTGCAGACTAGTAGTTCGCGAACTCGTTCGAATACACGCAGGTTTGGCAAGTTTGTAGGTTTTTAGTGAATTTGATCAAAATCAGATTATCTTTTCTTGAGTTATCATACGAATAGTGTTTTGGCCTTTACGGAATCAAGACAAAAAAGAAAAGCGGTCCCGGGTCTGAGTTTGCTATGAGACATACTACTATAGCTTGTTATCTAATTAGAAAAATCACTAAAACTCCTATATTTGAACTAATACTATGCTAGTTTTGGTCCACCCTGGGTGTTTATTCCCAGTACTCGCCATGTTTGACGAGCCTTCCCCTATCCGCCACCTGGGGAGGCGCCCGATAGGAGACTAGCAACTCCACACGGGAAAAACTGTTTAGAGGCGGGCGGAGTATTTTTCAACCCAAAACGTCTATTAGTACTTTATAATTAAGTAAAATAAACGGTATCAGCATTCTGACACATACTTTCTCCCATAAGATTGTCAACAACCTTTCTCATGAGTAAGCCGGTGAGAGTAAAAATACGGAAATGGGATTTGTACAATTTTCTTCAGAATTTAAAGGACTATAACATACTAAATTTTTATCAAAATCGTTCTAGCCAATTTTGGGAAAATCCGATTTTCCGTTATTTTATGGGGATTTTTGTGCGAAAATAACATAATTTACCATAACTTTTGAACCGTAATTTTTACAGAAATGGGATTTGTATCATTTTGTTTAGAATATAAAGGACTATAGCATACTAAATTTTTATCAAAATCGTTCGGGCCATTTTTGAGAAAATCCTATTTTTCCAGTTTTTTTATGGGGTTTTATGGGAAAATCCCCATTAAAAATCAAATTTTCTAAAAATTACAAAAACTATCAAAATTGTAAGGATCATAACATACTCTGTTAAATCAAAACAGGATTTTTGTCTAAAATCCTATTTTTTGTTATTTTATGGGGGTTTTATGGGAAAATAACATAATTTACCATAACTTTTGAACCGTAATTTTTACAGAAATGGGATTTGTACCATTTTGTTCAGAATTTAAAGGGCTACAACATACTAAATTTTTATCAAAATCGTTCGGGCCATTTTTGAGAAAATCCGATTTTTCCAGCTTTTTATGGGTTTTTATGGGAAAATTCCCATAAAAAATCAAAATTTAAAAAAAATGAAAAAAACACCTGGAGATACCACGGATTAGAACCTACATACCAAATTTCATTAAAATCGGACCACAGGTGTAGTCCCTAGCTCTGTACACATCCAGACACACAGACACACACACACACACACACACACGCACACACACACACAGACATCACTTCAAAAACCACTTTTTTGGGTCCAGGGGGACCCAAAACGAATATATCCACTCAAAACTCAAACTCGAAAATTTTGACGAAAACAATACTTTCTCCATATACTATGGTATAGGGGGAGAAAGTAAAAGGTCTAGGTGAACAAATAAATGTGATTTTAAACCGAAGTAGTTGTAATAACTCCAGTTTAATCAATTGTTTACCTGTATTTTTGAGCAGGCTATTAGACCTTAGACTATGTAAAAAATGTTCTAAACTTGTTAGTGTACTACATAATGTTAACTACTTCCAACGGCTTAGAATAATTGACATTTTACAACTAATAAATCTCTTGCTTGTCTCCAGAATCCTGTTTAATGTTCCTCCCAAAAATCAACTGACTCCGAAAAGGTACATTTTGTGCTGATGATTACAACACCAGTAATAAGTATATATTTATTTGTGAATTTCTGAAGGATTTGTCGTTGAAAAATACTATTCTGAGTGGAAACCGAAACTAATAAGCCGATGCCCACCTGATAAAGCTATCATCTTTTGACTCCGGCCGCCTCTACTACTTAACCTAACTTATGCTATGAAGGTGCACCTATAGAGAGATGAGTTATACCATTGCTTTTACCTACTAAATATAGCAAACTGGAACAAAATTAATTTTTATATTTTACAAATTATAAATTAACCTCAGTTTTTTTACATTTTCAATCAAAATATTCCTTAAATGGATGGGGCTCTGGCTTCAAATCTAAAAAATGGCAAAATGAAAATCACTTTATTGGTTAGTTTTATTCAAGGCATATTTACCAACTCGGAATTTGTTATGAATAAAATGCAAACTTGTTTATTTCCGATTAAAATTATGTTTTCCTTTGGAAACTGTATACCCTGTAATGCAATATTCCCACAAATGTAAAATCTAGTTCAATGTTCAATAGGCACACCTCTTTAAATATATACCGACTAATTTTCAACTGAAGGCCCAGTTTTAAAACAAACACAGCTACTTTTTAATGCTGTGAAATAAAAAATCATATATTATTAAAATTATTTTAAGGCAATTCAAACAAGTGAAGAAACTCATGATTACTAAAGTAACTAGTAAAAAAAGTAGGTTTTAATATTGGTTTTCCGAAAACAATATAGGCCTATATTGAAATCTACAATTTACCGTTTTATTAAAATTAAATACATTGAGTTTATATACTATCATAAACGTAATTAACAACAAGTCAACAATACATTAATACAACTGGGCCGTTCAAATATGTGATGCTTATACATAAACAATGCTAACAACTAAGGCCATGATACCAGCCTATATAAATGATAGTAACTTATAAATAAATAATAAAAAAACTGTGTGATAAACTCTGAACCAACCTTTTTTTGTGACGATGCAGAAGTCAAAATATGTTTCGTAGTTCAATTTCAACTAAACTTAGCAACTGTAAACTCTTTTCAGGTCATTAACAAGAAGTTTTAGCCATTTTGAGGTTAACAAGTATAACTTTACGATATCTGCACAACATATACTGGTATAATTTATATTTAATTTCAAATCCTTTTTATAATTTTGAGGAAATTTTAATTGATAAACATAATTTATAAAATATGTGTTGGCAGATATAATTCCTTGTATCCAGGCTCAATTAAAACACATTATTCAAAAATAAACATATTTGTACGCTTCCTACCTTTGGTTGGCTTCAGCTGAAACTTGACCAATATGATGTGAACAAAGCTTTTAGAGAAATGCATTTCCCAAAAGTTTCTTTTTAATTATTATCAAAAAAGCCATGAATTATTCCCTGACATTGTAAGGTAATACACCGTATAGTTGACCTGTGTACCCTTATGTTTTCATTGTTTCTGTAAAACCAATATACTAAATGACTTATACAAATATTTTGCAAATCCATATGAAAGAAATTATTTTTTTCTTTCATTTGACTTATATAATAAGTAGGTTAAACCAAAATCATTTTACGATTAATAAAAAAGTTAGTAGCTAACCTAAATGTAGTTTCATCTTTACGCCTTTTGCGAATTTTCACTGTCTGAATGAATACTACTACGTATTTTTTGTCACTCTTGCACTAATGAATGTATGCGATAGAACAGTGAACTAACTTTAATACTTAATACTTTTAAATGAAATGGCGACCATACAAAGTAGGTATTTTAAGCCAAGTATGGATAAAGATTGTAGAACTAAAAGTGATAGCCAATCAGAACCCCTGTGAATGCTTGCTGTTGTTCACATCATACTGGACTTTCATTGGCAAGACATGATATACAAACAAAGCAATAATATAGAACCACATGTCAAAATATACATACATAGAAAACATAGAACATACCCACACATTACAAGAGTATATAACATGACTAAAAGCTATGTACACAAAATATATACAGTTCGACGACAAATATTTAAACTTAACTGCTAAGACGTCGTCTGGAATTAAAACAATGTTTCGACGGTTAAAATCCTTCGGCGTGCTATTGAAAACCGTATACAAACACGTATTTCGATGGTATTCTTTCAGTTGATTCTTTGTTTAACTGGCCAACAAAGGCAACTGTCCAAACTTTTCCCTCCACGTGGTCGAAATAGTGACGTATAATCGACGTTTGTTAGTATAAGCAACTTTAAAGCGCCGGAAAAGTTCGTATCTTAAACCTACCCGAAGCCTGGATACAAGGATTGGCATTAAGAGCTAAAACACCATGCACTAAACAATAAAGCATGCATCTTGGAGAGAAGATCGTGTTTTCAAGTTGAAGCCTAAGCCTAAATCTAAGCCTGACTAACACTAATCTAAATCTTCTCCTAAATTCCTGGTAAAAATAAATTTAATATTAAATTTTAAAAGTTTATCAAAATTCCTATACATTTTGCAGGCAAAACAAAGTCATTTTACATTAGCCTATTTCTATCTAGATAGGGTCTACCTACTAAGTTTTATTAATGATAACTAGGCCTACTAATTTATATTGGACTACATTAAAAATATATTCCTCTGGCCTAGGTAAAAATAAATTTAATATTAAATTTTAAAAGTTGATCAAAAGTCCTAAACATTTTGCAGGCAAAACTAAGTCATTTTTTAGCCTATTTCTATCTAGATAAGGTCTACCTACTAAGTTTTATTAATGATAACTACTAATTTATATTAGACTACATTAAAAGTATATTCCTCTGGCCTAGGTAAAAATAAATTTTATATTAAATTTTTAAAAGTTGATCAAAAGTCCTATACATTTTGCAGGCAAAACCAAGTCATTTTATGTTACCCTATTTCTATCTAGATAGGGTCTACCTATTAAGTTTTATTAATGATAACTACTAATTTATATTAGACTACATTAAAAATATATTCCTCTGGCCTAGATCAATGTATTTATGAACTTAATTCATTTTTGTGTACTTTAATCGGGGACTTAGCAAAGTATCCATTGAGTAAGAAGGCTAAAAAATGACAAGTAAATTATAATAGTTATTTTTTTGTTCTTTCAGTTAAATAATAATTAAGAAACTAGAAACCCATTTACAGCAGTCCTGGATTAGAAGTTGTGTTATAAAAACATCAACTGTTCCTTTTTGTATACCATGGATATTTTAATACATATTTATCTTCCAAGTTTTACAAACCAATTTAATTTTCGAAAGACCAATTTTGTTTACTGTCGATGTTTAATTAATCGTCATATAAGGTAAATTATTAGCTTTTACTATGGCAACTTGGTAACATATTAACGAATCAATCATGATTATTTAATCAAAATGATTTATCAGTAAGCTAAGCGTTTCCATAAGTAATGTTTTGCCTAATGAAACAGAAATCTTAACGTGGATATATTTTCCTAACAGAACTAAATGTAGCATAATGCAATAACTTTTATTTTAACTACAAAAGTCTGATTTCACACAGAGGAAAAAACATACAAAAACGCTTTACTTTAAATTTATTTACGTGGGAAATTAAAATAGTTTATCCTTATGTTTGAACAACGAACTGTCTATCGAAGTTTAGAGTAGGGAAATATTACGGTTATGCTAATATTTTGAAGATTCCTTACATGTCACATACGACACGAAATAATATCTTCAACCCGCCAAGTCTGACGTAACAATCAGCTGTGACAGTCCGGCCGCAACTGTCCCAGCCTTTTGCTTCGTCAGCCGAGGCGAGTTAGAGAACAAGAAAACGACAAAGTCAGTATTTTACAGTACATAATTATCCGTGTGAAATAAAAGTATCAGAATTTATCGCTGCTCTGTTAGATCCGTAGCTGTTTATTTGTTTTAACATTCAAAACACTTCAAATCACTCAAATCAAATCATTTTATTGAGCTAAGTTGACAATACATTGCATTAGCTAAGTCAAACATAAATAATAGAGCTTTCCTTCTTCGTTTTAAGCTAATTATAAGATTGAGGTATTTACAACAATATTTAATAATAATTATATTGACATCATCTTATTCAACACACCAGGGTTTACGACAGTCCTATTCCTGTGGTTCAAGAACTCCTGGATGCTATAACACGAGATTTTAAGCAAATGTTGTTTTATGCATCGTTTGAATTTTGAGTGGTCTGATTCTAATTTTAAAGAAAGGGGGAGGCTATTATACAGATTAATTCCATTGTAAAGGCAGTGTTTTTTTTAAGACGTTATATGCTTAGGGATTGGTAAATTGTGAGAATTTCGGAGTGAATATGTGTGAATACGGGGGTTCACTGACTCAATGAATAGAGAAAGATTTTTTTTGACAAAGATAAGGGTTTCAAAAATGTAGATCGATGAAAGAGTTAGAATTTTGGAATCTGAGAAAACCTTTCTGTACGATTGGCGTTTGGGTAAGGAAAAAATTGTTCACTAATATTTATTAGTATGCAGGTCTGCTGTAAATGGGTTCCTTAGTTTTATCCAGTTTACGTTTTGAGTTATCTACATAGTAAAAAGTCCCTAAATCTGTAAAAATTAACTATGATTGTTTTATCAATATCCATTGACTAAATTTGATTATACACCCTACGGGAAAACCTGTCATGTCACCTACATGCTAAACAAAAAGTCTGTAACGTCAATATTAGGTTTCTTTAAATTAGTGTAATGAAAAATTGTGGATATGATACTGACTATCTGATTTCTGACACCTAAAATAGCTACATTTCCTACAAATCCTAACTATACCCTGTCTTTAGGTCGAATTTATGCTCTGATGTCCTTCCTTTCTGAAGTCCCACGATGCGAAGGTCCAAATCTACAAGGCATGCACACACACAATCTTACCTTTGGTACGACTGCAACAACTAACCTGCAAACAAAATAGTTTTTACATTTCGTGGTCTTCGAAAGCCTATAAAAGCTCTAAATCAACAGGTGGTTTTTACATAGCATAAGCTGAGGAAATTCAGGAGGAATTTTCTCTACAAGTGATTTATTGTATTTTTTTATGAAATTCAAGTTATCAAAATCCCAGTGAAATGTATCATCTGCTCGCGATTCCCTCTTAAGAATTTAATGCCGACAATACGGATATATTGTAAAATTTGTTTGAAACATTTAGATTTCACAAAACCGAGGTTAAATTTATTTGTTTAAGACTTTAATTTATTGTCCATTTTGCCAACAAAAAATAGTTAACAGACATACCCAATAAATAGGTGTTAAAATATTGTTCTATTCCTGACTTTATTCAGAATATATTACTAAGTGTCTTTATTTGAGTGGTTTGCATTTATTTAGGCCTATGTGTAATCAATGAATCCATAACGCTTAAGACTCATTTATTAAGGCTGAAACACAATTTAAATACGACCCACTTGATATGACAGATAGAGGGGGTTGTATTTAAATAAACATTGCTGTTTCACATTCATAAATCTTACGTGTATTGGCTATAAATTATTAATGAAAACTTTTGTAAGTATACCACTTCTATTTAGATGTAATTACTCCAAATATAATACCAAATATTCTTTAACCAATACCATAATTTTGTTTTAGATATTCTTACGTAGTTCCAGCTATTTTACCTAGTTTATAAAGTAGATTTTAGAAAGTATTCTGTGAAACATTTCAGCTTCAGCTTTGTAGAAACATTTGTAGAAATACAAATGTTACGTATTAATAGTTGTATTTATTTTCTCCCTAAAGTCATTTTCTAACAACTAATAGATTAAAGAATATTTTTGTCAAGCCATAAAAACATAACTTGACTAATTGCAGATTTACTGAAACTGAAGTTGGAGAAATGGCTTAATGTTTAGTAAAAAGTGAGGTGTTTTGTGAGTGAACTATATAATATAGCTGGTAAATGTTACAGAAGAAGACGATTTCATAAGTTCCATATGTTAAAACCACCTAGTCCAACAATAACTAAGTGAAAAAATTGGTTTTTAGAAACTTATTGTGGTGTAAGGTTGATCTTACTGCTTCTATTATCCATCCAACAAATTAGGTAGCAACTCATGAAAGAATTTTAAAGATCAAATTGGTAGCATGAAAGTTTAAATAATCCAAAATATCTTTTAGGCTATATAAATGTTTTCCCCAAATCTTTAGGAAGCTAGACTTTTCACAAAATATTTTCATAACCTAACTTATAAATAGTGTACATTTTCAGAACTGTAAGTGTATAAGTGGGCATTAGCCTTATTAAAAATATAAGATATAACCCCGTCTAAACCTCTTCGTAGGACACCCTTTACATTATCTGATGATATCATTCAGCTTACATCCTTGCATAATCAACTATTATTTCATTTAGTTAAAGCACAAATAACTAGCTTGGTAAATAATAGTAAACGGTAGTTAATAAAAATACTTACCACAATGCTGCAGTAAATACTCAGACCAAAGATGCATGTCGTCACGGGGAAAATACCACCAGAATCACTTGACACTAACACTTAGTACATTTCTACTAAATCACACTCGCGAACACTACATAGATAAATATACCAATAATGACGAACACTTACTACACGAACACTCGACCACAACTAACCTTAATCAAGGTCAAAATACATTATAACGTTCACGAAACGTACAGGACAACAATGGACCAATGAGAAGCCAGCGCGTCATAATGACTTGCTGATCAGCTGTTTGGGTTTTTGGATAAAGTATAACAGCCAGCATTTGCATACGTTACAACATATACTGGATACTATTAATTGTTGTTTTTGTATACTCTATTAATTCCTTGTCGTGAAAATACTTAAATAAGTCATAAACTGGTTAGGAAAAAATATTTGTATTATTATTCAGTTAAAGAAATGCTCTTAAAATTTAAATTGTACTAATTTTAATTACCAATTTGTTATTTTGCACAGTTCCTAGTTATGCAAATACTGTTAATGTATTGTAAATTATTCTTGTACCAAAAAATTGATTTGATTGGGGGTATTAATTGTAGTGCCATTCAAAGTTTATAGCTTTAAATTAACCATGCTAGGTTTTTAGTTTTAAATGCATGTATTCGAAATTGCATTAATATAAATTACTGAAATGGTTGTATAAAAAATGGGGCTATTCAGTTTTAGGAAGCTAGAATTTTTACATCATACTTTTTAACCTACCGTATAAAAAGTGTCCATTTTCAGAACTTTAAGTGCATAAATTAACATTAGCCTTATATATCCTATAATATAAGATAAAACATCTAAACCTCTTTGTGGGACACCCTGTTAATCTAGTTTTGTATAAATAATTAGCTTGGTAAAAACGGTAGTTAATGAAAATACTAACCACAATAGTGAATACGCAATGAATACTCAGACCAAAGATGCATGTCGTCAAGAAAAAATACCACCAGAATAACTTGAAACTAACAGTAGACAATAGACACTAACACTAAGGGTGAACACTAACTGAGTATCTACTAAAACACTCGCGAACACTACTCGACGCAGATACAATATATCACGAACTACGAACACTTACTACACGAACACTCGACCACAACTAACCTTAATCAAGGTCAAAATACATTATAACGTTCACGATACGTACAGGACAACAATGGACCAATGAGAAGGCAGCACGTCATAGATGACTTGCTGATCAGCTGTTTGGTTTTTGGTTAGTATAACAGCCAGCATTTGCATACGTTACAACATATACTGGATACAATTATTTGTTGTTTTTGTATACTCTATTAATTCCATGTCATGAATATAATTAAATAAGTCATAAACTCTTTAGAAAAACAAATTGGTATTATTATTCAGTTAAAGAAATAATCTTTACGTATAAATTGAACTATTTTAAATATTCAATGAGTTTTTTTGCAGGTTATTAATTATGTAAATACTATTATTTTATTGTAAATTATTCTTGTACAAAAAAATGAGTTGATTGGGGTTATTCAGTGTTGTGCCATTCAAGGTTTAACCGCGCTGTGTTTTTATGTATACGAAATTGCAATATAAATTACTGAAATAGTTGTATTAAAAAAACGGAGAGTGAGCTAATCTTATGTTATCTAACATGATATTATAAGAAATGTGAAAGTCTTATAATTATCATATAACTATAATGGTAATTATAATAAACATCACATTTATAGCTGGCATAGGTGATGTTAGTTATTCGGTCCAGGAGTCAATCACGTAAGAACTACTGGACAAATTGAGCTGAAATTTTGCAGAAACAGATACTATATCCCAGCAATGGACAAGCGCCCATTTTTATCATGAAACGCTCATAGAGCTCCGCCCCACAGGCTTCAAAAGTTGAACCGTCATTCTTACCATGTTTTTTATGCTGATTGATGAGGGGTTGTTATGTTTGTTTAAACTTATGTTGAGAAAATGTATGCTGTAATTTATTATAGGGCTATCTTTTACTAATGTGTAGTCCACGAAAATGTAATTACTATAGTAGAAAAAGCATTTTGCCTGGAGTATTTTTAAATTTATCCAGTATATTATCCTAAACGTAGGTGATATTTTTGGTATAAAGGTGACTTTTTATAAGGGAACATAGGTGTAGGATTAAGGGAGTCACTTCGGAAGTAGTAAAGGCGTTTTGTCTGGAGTATGAAATGTATCCTGTACATTTTCCTAAACCAGAGTAGGTGATATTTTTGTTATAATGGTGACTTTTTTATGGGTGTCCCTTAAAGGGAGTCGCTACGGAAGTAGTAAAGGCATTTTGTCTAGAGTATGAAATGTATCTAGTGCATTATCATAAACAATGGTAGGTGATATTTTTGTATAATGGTGATTATAGAAGGGAACATGGGTGTACTATCAAGGGAGTCACAATGAAAGTAGTAAAGGCATTTTGTCTGGAGTATGAAATGTATCCAGTACATTATCCTAAGCCATGGTAGGTGATATTTTTGTATAATGGTGACTTTATAAGGGAACATGGGTGTAAGATCAAGGGAGTCACTACGGAAGTAGTAAAGGCATTTTGTCTGGAGTATGAAATGTATCCAGTACATTATCCTAAGCCATGGTAGGTGATATTTTTGTATAATGGTGACTTTATAAGGGAACATGGGTGTAAGATCAAGGGAGTCACTACGGAAGTAGTAAAGGCATTTTGTCTGGAGTATGAAATGTATCCAATACATTATCCTAAGCCATGGTATGTGATATTTTTGTATAATGGTGATTATATAAGGGAACATGGTCGTACTATCAAGGGAGTCACTACGGAAGTAGTAAAGGCATGTTGTCTGGAGTATGAAATGTATCCAGTACATTATCTTTAACCATGGTAGGTGATATTTTTGTATAATGGTGATTATAGAAGGGAACATGGGTGTACTATCAAGGGAGTCACAATGAAAGTAGTAAAGGCATTTTGTCTGGAGTATGAAATGTATCCAGTACATTATCCTAAGCCATGGTAGGTGATATTTTTGTATAATGGTGACTTTATAAGGGAACATGGGTGTAAGATCAAGGGAGTCACTACGGAAGTAGTAAAGGCATTTTGTCTGGAGTATGAAATGTATCCAATACATTATCCTAAGCCATGGTATGTGATATTTTTGTATAATGGTGATTATATAAGGGAACATGGTCGTACTATCAAGGGAGTCACTACGGAAGTAGTAAAGGCATGTTGTCTGGAGTATGAAATGTATCCAGTACATTATCTTTAACCATGGTAGGTGATATTTTTGTATAATGGTGATTATATAAGGGAACATGGGTGTACGATCAAGGGAGTCACAATGAAAGTAGTAAAGGCATTTTGTCTGGAGTATGAAATGTATCCAGTACATTATCCTAAGCCATGGTAGGTGATATTTTTGTATAATGGTGATTATATAAGGGAACATGGGTGTACGATCAAGGGAGTCACTACGGAAGTATTAAAGACATTTTGTCTGGAGTATGAAATGTATTCAGTACATTATCCTAAGCCATGGTAGGTGATATTTTTGTATAATGGTGATTATATAAGGGAACATGGGTGTACGATCAAGGGAGTCACTACGGAAGTAGTAAAGACATTTTGTCTGGAGTATGAAATGTATTCAGTACATTATCCTAAGCCATGGTAGGTGATATTTTTGTATAAGGGTAATGGAACATACGATCGAGGGAGTCACTACGGAAGTAGTTAAGGCATTTGGTCTGGAGTATGAAATGTATTCAGTACATTATCTTTAACCATGGTAGGTGATATTTTTGTATAATGGTGATTATATAAGGGAACATGGTCGTACTATCAAGGGAGTCACTACGGAAGTAGTAAAGGCATTTTGTCTGGAGTATGAAATGTATCCAGTACATTATCCTAAGCCATGGTAGGTGATATTTTTGTATAATGGTGATTATATAAGGGAACATGGTCGTACTATCAAGGGAGTCACTACGGAAGTATTAAAGACATTTTGTCTGGAGTATGAAATGTATTCAGTACATTATCCTAAGCCATGGTAGGTGATATTTTTGTATAATGGTGATTATATAAGGGAACATGGGTGTACGATCAAGGGAGTCACTACGGAAGTAGTAAAGGCATGTTGTCTAGAGTATGAAATGTATCTAGTGCATTATCATAAACAATGGTAGGTGATATTTTTGTATAATGGTGATTATAGAAGGGAACATGGGTGTACTATCAAGGGAGTCACAATGAAAGTAGTAAAGGCATTTTGTCTGGAGTATGAAATGTATCCAGTACATTATCCTAAGCCATGGTAGGTGATATTTTTGTATAATGGTGACTTTATAAGGGAACATGGGTGTAAGATCAAGGGAGTCACTACGGAAGTAGTAAAGGCATTTTGTCTGGAGTATGAAATGTATCCAGTACATTATCCTAAGCCATGGTAGGTGATATTTTTGTATAATGGTGACTTTATAAGGGAACATGGGTGTAAGATCAAGGGAGTCACTACGGAAGTAGTAAAGGCATTTTGTCTGGAGTATGAAATGTATCCAATACATTATCCTAAGCCATGGTATGTGATATTTTTGTATAATGGTGATTATATAAGGGAACATGGTCGTACTATCAAGGGAGTCACTACGGAAGTAGTAAAGGCATGTTGTCTGGAGTATGAAATGTATCCAGTACATTATCTTTAACCATGGTAGGTGATATTTTTGTATAATGGTGATTATAGAAGGGAACATGGGTGTACTATCAAGGGAGTCACAATGAAAGTAGTAAAGGCATTTTGTCTGGAGTATGAAATGTATCCAGTACATTATCCTAAGCCATGGTAGGTGATATTTTTGTATAATGGTGACTTTATAAGGGAACATGGGTGTAAGATCAAGGGAGTCACTACGGAAGTAGTAAAGGCATTTTGTCTGGAGTATGAAATGTATCCAATACATTATCCTAAGCCATGGTATGTGATATTTTTGTATAATGGTGATTATATAAGGGAACATGGTCGTACTATCAAGGGAGTCACTACGGAAGTAGTAAAGGCATGTTGTCTGGAGTATGAAATGTATCCAGTACATTATCTTTAACCATGGTAGGTGATATTTTTGTATAATGGTGATTATATAAGGGAACATGGGTGTACGATCAAGGGAGTCACAATGAAAGTAGTAAAGGCATTTTGTCTGGAGTATGAAATGTATCCAGTACATTATCCTAAGCCATGGTAGGTGATATTTTTGTATAATGGTGATTATATAAGGGAACATGGGTGTACGATCAAGGGAGTCACTACGGAAGTATTAAAGACATTTTGTCTGGAGTATGAAATGTATTCAGTACATTATCCTAAGCCATGGTAGGTGATATTTTTGTATAATGGTGATTATATAAGGGAACATGGGTGTACGATCAAGGGAGTCACTACGGAAGTAGTAAAGACATTTTGTCTGGAGTATGAAATGTATTCAGTACATTATCCTAAGCCATGGTAGGTGATATTTTTGTATAAGGGTAATGGAACATACGATCGAGGGAGTCACTACGGAAGTAGTTAAGGCATTTGGTCTGGAGTATGAAATGTATTCAGTACATTATCTTTAACCATGGTAGGTGATATTTTTGTATAATGGTGATTATATAAGGGAACATGGTCGTACTATCAAGGGAGTCACTACGGAAGTAGTAAAGGCATTTTGTCTGGAGTATGAAATGTATCCAGTACATTATCCTAAGCCATGGTAGGTGATATTTTTGTATAATGGTGATTATATAAGGGAACATGGTCGTACTATCAAGGGAGTCACTACGGAAGTATTAAAGACATTTTGTCTGGAGTATGAAATGTATTCAGTACATTATCCTAAGCCATGGTAGGTGATATTTTTGTATAATGGTGATTATATAAGGGAACATGGGTGTACGATCAAGGGAGTCACTACGGAAGTAGTAAAGGCATGTTGTCTGGAGTATGAAATGTATCCAGTACATTATCCTAAGCCATGGTAGGTGATATTTTTGTATAATGGTGATTATATAAGGGAACATGGTCGTACTATCAAGGTAGTCACTACGGAAGTAGTAAAGGCATTTTGTCTGGAGTATGAAATGTATTCAGTACATTATCCTAAGCCATGGTAGGTGATATTTTTGTATAATGGTGACTATATAAGGGAACATGGTCGTACTATCAAGGGAGTCACTACGGAAGTAGTAAAGGCATTTTGTCTGGAGTATGAAATGTATCCAGTACATTATCTTTAACCATGGTAGGTGATATTTTTTTTTAATGGTGATTATATAAGGGAACATGGTCGTACTATCAAGGGAGTCACTACGGAAGTAGTAAAGGCATTTTGTCTGGAGTATGAAATGTATCCAGTACATTATCTTTAACCATGGTAGGTGATATTTTTGTATAATGGTGATTATATAAGGGAACATGGGTGTACGATCAAGGGAGTCACTACGGAAGTAGTAATGGCATTTTGTCTGGAGTATGAAATGTATTCTGTACATTATCCTAAGCCATGGTAGGTGATATTTCTGTATAATGGTAATGGAACATACGATCAAGGGAGTCACTACGGAAGTAGTAAAGACATTTTGTCTGGAGTATGAAATGTATTCAGTACATTATCCTAAGCCATGGTAGGTGATATTTCTGTATAAGGGTAATGGAACATACGATCGAGGGAGTCACTACGGAAGTAGTTAAGGCATTTGGTCTGGAGTATGAAATGTATTTAATGCATTATCCTAAGCTGTGGTAGGTAATATTTTTGTAAAAAGGTGGGTGAATCATAAGGGAACATGGGTCCGCGATTAATGGAGTAACTTATAAATTATACACAATAGTTAAACCGATCAACGTTTGTTTTTACAAATGTTTCTTTATTTGTTATTAGGCATACTTTGAACTAAACGAATCCAACTGAACTAATATAACATAACTTTTACCTGCCGAAACACAGAGTAAAAGAAATTTGGTCATTTAAATAAATAAAAGTATCTATATAAATAAAATTAGAGTTTTGTCTGTACATTGCTCAGAATCATACATTTTTAGGTTATTTTTACGTTTTATACATTAAAGAAGCCGAAACAAGTCTCATCTAAATTTCTGTCTGTCTGTCTGTCTGTCTGTCTGTCTGTCTGACACACTCAAGATGACATTTTACGCCATCTTCTCCAGGAAAACGAGAGTACCTATCAAGACCCAAGTCATTTTAATGTATTCACTGGATTGGCGAGAGTGTCTTTAGCCATTAAAATATGGTCTCACTACTTTGTAATTAAAATTACGGCCGTTCAAAAATGCAGTTTTGTGCGATTTTTGTCAAGTTTTCTTCCAATTTGTATCACATAATCATCTATGAAACAACGAACAGCTGTTCGGATCAAGATTATTTTTTCTAGCTGTCACTGAAATGTTTACAAATGTTGTTTACAAACACCACAACCATTTCCGATCACGTTTTGAAGGCAAATCCCATCCAAGTGAGATTAAAAACGTTTTTATTACATAAAGGATTTAATTAATCGCAAGTGGAATAATATAGTGTAACCGTAAATTAAATAACTACCAGGTCAGGAACCAGAAATATGTGTATAAAATTGTTTTGGAGTTTTGATAACCAGAAAGAAGACATTGAATCAAGATTGAATCAGTGTTGTATACGGCTGGGAAACTTAAATTTACTAATGACCGTCGCCAATAGCTTAGAAACAATGTTCCACTCATTGACGGCTCTTCAATGGCGGTTGTGTAAAGTGTAAAGCAAAATATTACAACTGCAGTGGGTGATTGTAACAGAGGTTTACGGATGATGCTGAACTCGATTTTCCAATGTGTCACTTTCTGTTCCTACCATTGACTATATAAAGTCAATAGTTCCTACTCACCGTGTGATGCAATCGCTGGACCATACAGCCAATAGGCTCATAGCCCTTCTCTTGGGTACGTGTGGTACGTATGCTTACCCAATTATTTATAACAACCCTTTCGACAACGATCCTTGATACCGGTACTTTTCCATAGAATACACGGCCTACCTAGGTACTTAAGAAATAAAATTATAAACGTCCAAAAACCCAACGTTGTGTGATTTTTGTCACATTTCCTTATAATGTTAATATATATACCAGCAACCATTGTTTAGAGAATACGTAATCTATTAAATAACAGAAAGTTATGTTGTATAAGGTTTTTTTTTTCAAACTGACACCGATAAGTTTACATTAAGAGTTGTGTACAAATAAAGCAATTAATGGGAAATAACTTTGATTGCCGATAACTTTTTACGAGAAAATCCAAAACCAAGAGATCAATAACCTTGATTAACGCATATAATTGGTCGGCTGTACTACATTTCTTAACTGTAAACGTTGGTTTTTGGTACGGTACTGGTTCTTTTCCTTTTAACCTTTAGTAGCAGCAAGAATCATTTTTACGTACCAACACATCACAGTAATTTACAAATTAGTTATCGTTGGTGTTGCACCTTATTTATTACAGGCGTAGGCCTATTCAATTTAATTGATGTCTTAACTGTATAATATTTGCTTTTTCTGTCTGGATTCCAAAATGTTATGCTAAGAAAACTATAACGCATTTGAGTAAAACATTTATTCAGCAAACCTTCATGAATTGTTCAAACACTTTGAATGTTGTTTATGTATCAATAGTTCGTGGCCTATTTTGGTAATTTTTATTACAAATTACCAATCTAAATCGTCTATAGTAGGCCTACTGTACTTCATTTCATATCTAGCAAACCGATTCAGATAGCATTTCGACAGAATTTCGAGTCATCTCCGGTCCAAGCAAATATAAATTGTTATGATCAAATTTTATGGCATTAACAAAGATTTCAAGTACTAATTTTATATGTACCTTTTTATGCTTAAAGCGTAGCAGATTCCCTAATTAAGTTCGGTATTTTTGTGTGTATGTGTGATGGTAACGCATTAATGTCCTTGTTTCTCAATGTTTCACGGAAAGGACAAGAGCGCCTTGATAAATGAAAATGTCAACCCGAATAAAGTGTTAAATTAAGAGGTTGAGGTAGTACCTTAAATACTTTTAACCATTATGTTATAGTCCTTTAAATTCTGAACAAAATTGTACAAATCCCATTTCCGTATATTTACTCTCACCGCTTACACATGATAAAGGTTGTTGACAAACTTATGGGAGAAAGTATGTGTCAGAATGCTGAACCCGTTTATTTAGTTTAATCATTGGATATAACATATGGACCAACAAGATCCGGGTGACATTTAATTGCGAAGCATTAGTTTTGGCTTGAAACTGTCAGATACTGTATTTGCGAAGGAATAGTTTTGTCAGCATATCTGAAAGTATGCAAACCAACTGCTGTGCTTTATATAAGAAGGTTTTAACTGACTATGATAAGATCCCCGTGCGTAGAACGGGCACACAGCTAGTTTTAAATATTTTTCTTATTAGAATACTGCCTAAGATTTAACATGACAATGGAATTAATTGCTGTGTCGAAGTTATTTATCTATGGTCAAATGTATAAATTAACGAGGATTAGATGTTCCATTGTAAAATGTATGTGAGTATTTATAATGAATACTAAACATATCACAAAAGGTTATACAAATTTGTTCAAAAGATATTTACAAATTTACCTCCGAGCTTGTTGGAATCTTTATAGAGCAAAGTTTACGGACAATTAAGACGGAAATTTAAGCTCTTTACAGTTGAGAGAAGAGGCTAGGTATGCAAATTAATGCTGTGGTTTACGGTATTCTTGTCTTGGTGCTATCTAAACAACATTATATATTACATTAAACAAACATTAAATTCAAACAGTATGTTGTACTAAACTATCTAGAGTTCTACGTGGGTTTTGTAACAAGATATTATTAAATGTGTGTGGATATTTTACGTACTTCTTTGTGTTTTTCTTTTGATTTATTGTGTTATGATCAAAAGTTCATGATGACCTCAACTTCTTGAAGGTGGCCTTAGCATGAAGATTTAGAACCTGATGATGTCTTAGTACGAAGCAAGGGGTATTAACTGTAGGAAAGGTAAAGAGACCCTACTAAATTACACTTTGTTTATTTTAACGACCCATCTTTTAGTTCTTCTTACTCTATCAAGTAATTTACGTGGTTTACAGAGAATCAGTGTTAATTTTGTATGCGCATTAACAATTTGCAGTATTTTATTTCTATTTGTTATTTTATTAAGAAATGGCTTCAGGTTTTGTTACTGTTAAACATCAATCTTTTGTTGTACAGTATCATTAACTCAGTAGTAATGTTGTTTGGGTCCAAAAACCACCTTTCTTGTGATCGTACATATGTGATAATTTATTCAAGTGTGTGTATAATCACATAGTTATAAGCATAGTCTTGAAAGTATGTTCCAAGTTTTCAATTTCTGCTCATTAGTTAGCGTTTTTATTGAATTACAAAACCAGTTCACAAAAAAAGATAGATTCTTAGGAGAAGAAGAAAGTTGATCGATTGACATGCATTTCCCTGAAGGCGTCTAATAAATTTGACGTCAGACATCAAAGCTCCACCTTGTCAATCCTCGAGGAGAAGTGTTCATCAAACTCTTCATCAAATATGCTGAAAATATCTTAACGTTCTAAAGATACTCACATAAATGCTCTTGTAAATCAGATTCACATTCTGAAGTTACTGTAATTTTAACAAAAATCTTGGTTGGAGTAAATTTTGTGCAATCGCTTGTGTCAACTTTGTCTAGAGAAATTGGTCAAAGCCGTTCAAATATTTGTGTATATAATAGGGATCATGCATTCTCTTTTACAAGAAGTTCTGAGTGGCTAACTAACATACTTTAATATTTTCTTGATACATTAATGTAGTTGTCGTTGCATGCGGTTGTTTGGATACGTTGATGCGATAAAGTTAGATAACATTACACCTCGGGGAGCGATAGTTACTACACTTAGGATTAGCATTGGAATATTAACTAATCTGAACTGTACAGTATAACAAGATACCGAAAACAAGAGTAATAATCCTTAGGAAAGTTGTGTAGGGAAAATATTGACTACGGATGAAATTTGCTTGATATTAAAGCTCACCGAAATATATTTCCCAAATTGAGATTGATTCGAGCAATATGTTTAGGCCTAATTTTTTTTCATTGTTAAAAATTGTAAATTATGCAAAAGTAAATTTCAAAGAAGGATTGGATAAAAATACTGTTGAATATGACAATAACCTAACCAATTTAAGGTAAAAAACAAATTTGTTTTGAAGCAAAGTTTAGGACTGATTTGATTACACTCCATAACAATTACAAAATGAATAGAAATAAAATGGAGTACTATACGATCACACAAAATGAACTTATAATTAACATTTTAATAATAAAGGAAAATATTAACCTAATTTACCTTGAGGACAACCTTTCATATCTCCAAAGATTTTAAAGTTTGATATCCAATATGATTAAAAAAAGATTTCCCAATTATTATTATTAGGTTTAATATTTAGCCTAATAAAAATTTTACGAGGGATTAAATACAACCTAACAATAGGGTTTGAATATTAATTTTTAAATAAAAATAATAAGTCGAAAGCAATATTTATAACCTTTTAGAAGTAATTATCACTTCAACGTTCACCGTAAAATAATTGCATTCCCCCATGGATGGTGTGAGTAAAAATAAATTGTGCAAAGTATAAATTTTAAAATACAATTTCCGATCGTCATAGCGATCGAGTTACAATTAAGAGATCAATTGAAAATAATGAGAAAGATATTAAAACGTCGAGGTAGGAAAATTAAAGCCCTTTAAATTGAACATTCTTTCCCGAACAATTTGCTTGTTTAGTGTTATTTATTGATATGTTTCTAAAGCCAGCGTTGTGTCAAAATATGCTAATTTATTAATTAACTTTGTAAATCCTTCTGTTGACTCTAGTATTATTGATCCCCCAGGTATGATTGATTTGGGATCAAGGATCAAAATCTAATTACGAAGCGTTTCTAATTGCATTAGTTTATTGATCGTGGTGGATAGCGGAAATCGGTTTCGGTTGTTTGATTATAGGGTTTATTGTACAAAACTTCTGCAGTGAAGACACGGGTTCATTTCCTGCCAATCTCAATGACTGTTGACTTCATTAAAAACATGTAAACATATAACGAAACATTAGCGTTGTGTATGTAAGGCAGAAAGTGTTGGATAAATTATCTTTGTTAGTGACTACTACCAGCTGGTTATTTAGACAAGAACATTTAATTAAAAGCCCAATAATCAACTGAGTCAATAGCATCGAGCAATCAAAAACTTACTGAACTGCCTCAGGATTGAACCGGCTAACCTCTGGCTAGCAGGCGAGCTCTACCTCAAATCAGATTTTCAGCTATGTTATAATGGGTCTGGTCATTCGGAAACCACCTTAAGCTCTAAGTCTAAATAAAGCTATAAGGAATAACTAGTGTACATGTTGCTCGAAATCGAGCAATTGCAAAGAAGTACAGGAGTTATTTATAAACAAATGACTTGTTTAAAAACTAATAATAACAGCCATAATTTCCGATGATTTTAAAAGAGTCGACTAAAAGATTATTAACTGATGGAAATACTCACAATTTACATACCAGTCCTATTCCAGTATAAAGGGTTATTTTTTAACTATCAAACTGCTCATGGACAGGAAAAGGTAAGCTTACAATTTAAGTCAACATAAAAAAGCTGTCAGCTTTTATAATGTACCGTACCTAAGTTATTTAGCCAATTTGTAGACAATAAGGTGTAGGCTACTTTAAACTCTACAGAACAGAGTTAGGCAAAACCTGGCAGAGCTCTAAAATTGTGTTATTTATCATAGACATACTCATATGCCAAATTCTTAAAATAAAAATTCAATAATTAATAACTTATATCATTAAACACAAACCATCATCCAAAACTATACACATTTTTAATACAACATAGATAATTATTTACACATTACTGTTTACAGTTAACATGTTCTTCTTCTCACTTTTAATTTTTGCTTCGCAACGGGAAAAATGTCAAAGCAAATGTAAATATTGTGAATTTTCTCATGCTTCCATGGAGACCAATTAATATTAAATTTCTGACAACAGCTGGAGTTTCAAAACAATGTTTGTTTCCCATGTTAATCTTATGGAGAAATACGAAACTTTAAAGGGCCCCAGGGCCTCACTCTCTAATTATTTATCTAAAAAGAAAGTTTCCTGCACAACTTCACGTTACGCTCTTTTCAATGACACCAAAAACGTGTCAATCGGTTCAGTAGTTTCAGAGGAGTAATTGTCACAAAAATCCTGCTTGCGTATTAAATAAGTATAGATAACACGTCTAGGTGTCTTAAGAGAGGAAAAGTGTTAAAGACAGTGTTACAGATTTTACCCACAAATACCAATAACATAATATTCATTCCTATGGAAATATATGTACAGCTTAAACTTGTACCTACAAACATGTTTTATTATTTCCTTATTTATTTCCATGTGGATCTATTTTGAAACAAATTTTGATCCGTTGAAGTTGCTTTGAATTTAACCTTTAAAGGGTCTATTTTTACTGGTGGATATTTTTTTTTTATTCATAAAGCAGACCTTGTAAAATAAATTTTGCTCACTCAAGTAACTATTGGATTCATATTCAACAAAAGCACAATATACTTTGTGAAGTGATCATTTATGTTTGGGTAAAATTTATTATTAAATCATCCACGGTCATCATGAAAAACATCTTAAAGTAAATTTTCGCTATACTTTTCAGAATTTTCCATTTTAAACTTCTGAAAAATAACGTTAGACTTACTGAAAATTCGTAGATACAAACAGTAACGCTATTAAAAACAGTAAATATAACAAAAATACACCTGAAGTAGAGATAGAGAAAAAACTAAAAAGCTATTCCCAAAAATAAAACACGCAAATCCAAAGGACGAATGTAAGTTATAAGTCCACCAGGCGTACATTCTTGTTCATAGCGTAAATTTACACCAGAACAAATGCATGTGCAAGTATTGCAGCGCAAAATATTCCAAAAGTCTATTTTATTATTATACTGAAAATATCTGGCAAACAATATATCAGGTATTCATGTTCTAAGTAATAAATATTAAACAAATATTAAACTGTGGTTTCTATTGGACACAACGTGATCTAACATTATTGTTTCTTCATTCTTAAGTGCTTATGGAGTAGAATTTACAGTTTTCAAACTTATTCCCACTTTTATTTCAAAAGTGGTTATTCATTTATAATAATTGCATGGTTAATATAGCTGTAACCCCCACAACCAAACAACCCACTCTAATTCTAACACAACTTTTGAGTATTTTATATTCTTTATCATAGGCTATCTAATTTTTTAAGTTATGCCAAGAGTTTTATTAAGGTAACATTTTTTTTGTAATACTACGTGTGATATTTTATTATATAGTGCAAAATGAGCATTCAAATGTAGGGGGGGAAAATTACACCTAGTCAGTAGTTTCTCGACCAAGTCTCGAACCTGAAACTAGATCTCAAAACTGCAATATCTAGTTTTGTTGTCTTTTTTTGATACGGTAATCGTATCAATGTAGCAACCATCTTTCTAAGACAACGTTATGTTATTTAAAAAGTGTTATGACTGGTTTGCAGTAAACGTAAGACGTTACTTATGTTGCACCCAGGTTATTTAGATTATTTTGCACATTAGGGTTTCTCAGCAGAACGTCTCATCTTACAACAATGTCAACGTTGCTCATTTATAAATCTAGGTTAATTGGACAAATCTCAAGTAACAACAAACAGCAGACATCTGTCAAACGACATAAGGATAAGCATTAAAAAGCTAAGAGTGCTATACAGACTACACTAGGTGAGATTAAGTCTTCAAAAGGTTTTTGTAAGTATTTTACACAATTGGATAAACTTAAGCTGTTTTTAAAGACCATTTCATTAGACCTCCCTGCCACTCAGTAACAGACTTTATAAATTAGTAAAAAACAGTTAAGTCAATTCTAACTCCAAATAATCCTTAAATCATGTATTAGTTAAAAGGAAAATACATTTTTACTATTTGAATCTAAACATTTAAAGGCTATTTTAAGAGCTACAGACTTAGGCCTACAGGTTTATAGTAGTATGTATTTACTTAGATGTAATCAATTTTGTTTTTGTATAGTTTATTGCTCTATTCAAGTTCTTGTAATGTAACAGCAGTGACACTATATTGAATAAAGAATGTTTGGACTTTGACTAGCAGTTAGAATATAATAAGTAAACCCTTGCTCAGACCCTATTAGTCGATATTTAAAATGGCTCAATCCTAAATAACAATGTTACTAAACTTCAAATAACACAATCTAAAATCATTTACAGTTCCACAGCAGTAGCAGAATAACACTTTTTCTATAAGAATTGTTGTTTTGAAGTGACTATACATTGTTAAAGGATTTCTTATTAAATATAATGCATATTTTGTTTTAACTATTTCTATAAATCATCCTATTAATATATTTATTTTGTGAGTTGTTTGTAATGTAGCTTGTCTATTTTCACAAATTCTTGAAAGTTTATCCGTATTATTTTTATTTCAAAACCCCATATTTAACTACAATATCTGTTCCATCCTGAAATCTCAAATAATTATTTAAAACTTGTTTAACAACACGCTCACAAACATTCATTATTTAAAAAAAAATTAAAGAAGTTTTTATTTAGTCTTAGAGAGTTTTTACTTTCATGTAATCAATTTTGTTTTTGTATAGTTTATTACTCTATTCAAGTTCATGTAATGTAACAGCAGCAACACTAAATTGAATAAAGAATGAAAAACATAAACTAAAAAAAAAATAAGCAAACATTTATTATCCTGGGAAATGTTTTAAAATGCCTCGTTTATATTCTCTAAGCAGAAGTATGTCTTTTTTTTAGAGATTAACTCTACCTTTTACAAGACTCGTGAGAACCATGTTTATGTTAAGGTAATACAACCCTCATTTTATACAACATTTGCTTTTACTGGTCGTGAAGTGAAGTGTGTCTGAGCACATAATACTGGATACGTGTACCATAAGGGAAATGCAATTAAGTAGACTCAAAATAGTGTTTAGTTCCTTAAAAGGATTTTTTTCGTTGATAAAATTTGAGGGATCTATCCAGTAATTAATAATAATAAATCAATTAAAACTGCTTGAGACATTTTAAACTTTTTTTTAGTCAAGTATTTGTAAAAACTTATGCCTGGTTCTCTTTTAAAAGTCTTTATTCTATTTTAAAGTAACATGTTTTGACAATACGTAATTATCCTTTAAATAATTAATAGTCTATGTTTAGTATTTAATACATATAATTATTGAAATACAACAATTGTCGCTCAATAAATTCTTTTAATTTTTCTTTTATTTTGTCCACTATCCAAGTTATTATAATTGCAGCTTTTAAGTGTGTTTAAAATTAAATCCCATTTTCCTAATACAATCTGATAATAATAAAATTCAATGTTGAGGGCTCCTGGATTACTATGATGACTACTATGATGGTACAGTTTACCTGGTCATGTAATACTAAAATAATGAACACATGCTATGCTAGGTTATCAGTTAAATCGAAAACGAAAAAACATTTATCGTTAGTATTACTATAGAGGTTTAATTATTATAATGTTCTTAATACATTATGGAAACGCCTCTAAATACAAATAAACCTAAATATTAGTGAAGATGAGTGGTGAAAATGCCTTGTGCATCTTTTAAGACCCAGATCATTATTTATTTCCTTCACCAAAACCACCATTAAATAACCAAATCATCGAGGGCAGCTGGGTTAATTGTTTAATCATATAACATATTTTTCTCAAAATTAAACCTAAGACTTTTTTATTACTAGCCAATCCATCTATCTAATGTATTCATGTACGATTTTTCCGTTGTTTAAAACTGTTAACACATGAGTTTATATTTCAAAACGTTTCGTAAAACAAAACCACAATTGAATCCAATATAGTTATTTCTAAAACACCTGACAAACAATACAGACAATATATTCAATTAGGCCCTTTTAGAAAGTAATGTAGTATAAATGTAACCAATTGGTTGAGAAACTTAATTGATTGCATTCCACATTAGCTTGTTAACTGTGTTATAACCAAATATATAATTCATATATATTTTTTTTATTATTGTTGGCTTTATTTAGTAACTAGTGGCTTGTAGGGGCAATAGCCCCTATATATATATTCTAGTAAATATTTTGTACAAATTATTAGTCTCATGGGTTACCCTACCTTGAATTATCGTTTAACATTTTTGTATATTATAATATGTATAAAAGTTATTACATACCTGCATAATGCAATTTTTTGATGTCTGTTCTGTTTAAAATATAGATTCCAAAGGACTGTTCATGTAGTGTGTTTATAATACAAACTTTCTAATCATTATATACATCTAAGGAAGATTTTCAATAATAATCTTCATGACTATTAATTAAATATTTATCAATTCCTTTGAATATAGACAAATTCACTTAAATAAAACACATAGAGATAATGTCATCCTCCAAATTGTATAATGCTAATTATAACAAAATCTCTCTGAAAACAACAGAGTATAGTATCCATTTTAATCGAACCCTTGGTCTTTATTTTGTTCTAGTACTATTTTAACAGCATCTGGCAACTTTAACCAGCTAAAAGCTACATAAAGTTGACCATGGGTAAACACGGGTTTTTTTCAAATAAATACCAACTTTTTGAAGGTTTGGCCTTGCGCTTTATTTATAGTAATATCGAAAGCTAATCGCAATAGGAATTGAATTCCTAAACTTAAACGGCATATTAGGATCTTTAGATGTTAGTTTTATTTTTGGCATGAAAAATATGTTCCCTTTGCCTACTTCAGTAATTACTTCTAACTTTACACTTTTTTCAGACATACCTAACACAACTAATCTTATTCCATTAACTAATCCAGACCCTGGAAAAAGTCTATATTTCCAATACCTTACCAATACCTTAGTAAAATATAATTTAATAAACGGATGTAACCGTATCCTAACTTTATGGACTTTTACTTTTTCATTAATTAGTAGTAGTGGTGTTTTAGCTTTTTATGTGATGCAGCTCTTTATCTACACTAAAAACTAAATTTCAAAAAATTTATTTTGAATGGAAAATTGGTTTTACAGTACTGATTAGTTTTGATAGTCTATTCTAATTTTGTATATATGTTTATCATTGGATTGCAATTCAAACAAAAAAGATTAACTGGAAATTTATTTCCATGTATTATTTCTTTAGAATTGAATATTCTGTTTTTATATGGATCTTTATAAATGATAAGCTTTCATTAAAATACGTTATTTATTCTTATTTTATTTTTATTTTTGCTGTTTCAACGACATCGCAACATGTACAAAGTAACAGTTAAATTTAAAAAACTTGAGTTGGTTTATTGTAGACAAATCAATCACGTAAGTTAGTTTCTTTGAAGAAATCGGAATGAAGAGACAATTTAAACCAACATCAGTTTTACTGCCGTGCCTACTTCGTACATCATTAATTAAATGTCTCAATCTTTCAGGAAGATATTAGATCTGTTTGGTAGATGAAGCGACAGACCTTCAGTAATCGATCAAAGTCCTCAATGTAATTGAACCAAACATCCTGCATCCTTTAATCCTTCCCATCTTTCTCATCTCTGTACACTTTTACTTCCGGACGATTTTGAGCTCTAATGTTCAGCGGTTTAGGTACAAAGTGATGTAACTTTTTATAAAAACACTAGCTGTAGCCGCGGGCTTTGCCCCGTTTAACTTCACAAGTGAGCTCGTTCGCATGGCTCAATCATGTCCATTTAGCAATTTGTGATGTCATTTTTACCAACATTAACTTTGTGAAAAGGATCACCGGTTTGGATTTTAGTAGTTTTTTTTTTACTTAATTTTTTTTACACATTTGAATAAACCTCTCACAGATTGTGATACAAAATAAGCTATATTTAATTTTGACAGTCAAAGAAAATTAAAAAAATATTGAGGTTAACTTTTTTTAAGTATTTGACTTGTTAAAAAAATTAAAAAATCATTTTCCCCACGAATCAACTCCTTTTTAAAATAAAAACTAACACGGATCATTCAGAAAATGCACGATTAAAATATTTCATCTTAATTGAATCAGTGCCTCAAATATATATACTCAACTATACTTTATAATATGCAGTATCACCAATGATACAACCAATTTTGGTTTAAAATTGTAACATATATTACAAAGTAAGGAAAAGATTTAAGTTATTGAATCATAATACTCGAAATCATAAACCAAACAACCATTTTTGTTGTCTAATCATTTTAATGTCATCTCAAATACATATTTTGCGCACTTTATAATGTTATCAACCAAACCATATACGCAGTATCAACAATGACGTAATATATAGAACCTAATACAGTGTGGGTGTCACGTCGAATTAACCCTAATGAAATTGCATCGCAAGCCAACTGAACTGTATTGCAATGTATGTGTGTATTGCATACACCCTATAAATTGGACTTTGTTGGACTTCGTTGGGACTTTGTATTGTGTTTATTGAGAATAATGTTGCCTGCATTGTTAAAGCAGATTTAGTGAAAAGGTATTTGTGAAATAATCATGACTCTATGAGACTAAGACTCTTATTATTTAGATATTATCATTCCATTATTTTGTCAGTTAGAATCTTAATAAATATTTAGATATTGTTAATTAAAAATTTTCATAACTATAAATATTCGATTATGCAAAAAAGGAAGGTGCACCTCAGAAGGAATCCTTTTATATAACTCAGAGCCTCAACAATAGTAAAACCGACACAATCAACTAAGAGCTTTTTGCAGCATCTGTCCGCTGAGTTTAACCCAAAATAGTTTAACAATTGAAAAGAGTGAGATCTAACGAAAAAGTTGGTTTGCCCTTAATACTTTAGGTACTGTTTTAGGTTCTTTTCGCAGAAAATCCCTGCATCCTTTGAAAACTTCTATAAGTTTAGAGGCTCGTTAATGTTTAATATATATGTTAGTTAACAAGCAAAGAAACACCAAAACATCAAATAAACATGTGTTCAGGATTCTAATATCCTTGATACGTATGCAAATCTCTGTTTATAGGCTTCTTAGTTCATATTAGGGTTTTAAGTAATAAAATAATTTTGTTTGAAATCCAGATTTATAGTTTATTCCATGGTAAAATAAATAGACTAATAGGAGTTTTGATTCTGTTATTTAAGCACTCAGGTCACCCATTATTATTCACATACTGTAAATTTTATTCATCTAATTAAACTTTTTAATTCGTAAATATAAAATAAGGCTTTAAAGATTCAAAGCACTTTATTCTTTGCACTAGCTTTCACGTCAAGCTGTATCTTACAAGGCAGATAAAGATGGTAAATCTGCTGCAAGAAATCTGTCAGATGAATTTTTAAAACCGCTTCGTCTTTGGTTTGTACGTTCCAAGAATATTTTTTATTTGTGAGACATATTATCTTTAGTGATTTTGAAATGGGTTTATTTTTTGAATCGCCATCTTCAGGTTCTTGCTATGAAATGAAGATTTGTAAACTTAAAACCACGATTGTGTTCTTTATTGTTTGATAAAGATAAATTGGCCCACTTATCGTTTTATTTGAATTTTTTTTATATCGTACGCAAGAAACATTTACAAGTCCTTATTTGGAACAGTTTGAAGTAGCTATTTAAACCATACTCCTGCGAAACAGTGATTTTTCCCTATGATGCATTGTTGTGTTAAAGTAGTTATTTTTATTCAAAATGAGGAGGAAAATCGTCTGGCGTTTTATTATGTGTTGATTCTTAAAAATATGAGAGAGCTAACATAGAGTACGAGAGTTAAAAAACAATCTATAAAAATAATCTAAAGAAAAATAGGTGTTAAAGAGTATACATTGAATTAATCTTTGACATTATTTTAGTTTTAGTTTATGACACCTAAATTGTATTATTTTAGCATCGATGAACTAATAAAAGACACGGAAAGTAAAGATAATTTTGAAATAGCCAAAGTTGTGAAAAGTCTCTTTTTGATAGTTTTCCACAATTACTAACTAGTAGAAACAAACATAACTAAGCGAAAAAAAAACTTTACTCTAAGCAAGGTCAATAATAGTCATGACCTTTGGGGTTTTAATGTTATCTGTTGATTGAGACTATCATACTTAATGACGTATCTAAGTTAACAATAACGTAAAATACACTATGGATAATAACAAAGGATAAACGACAAGGAGGAAATGATGCTCTCACCTGAAAACGACACAAATGATCAGGACAACAATGTACAAAGAGGTTTTGTCGTTAGTAATTTTACTTTCTCTTGGCATCGCCAGGGGTCGTAAGTAAATGGAATCTCGCTGTTAAATTAAAAATGAACAATAAGTAATGTCTTAAGCCTAATTTTAGTGTTTAGTTACATAGACTTTAATGAAATTTAACTGATCATGTAATTTTTGCAGCGCTGGTTGTGAGATTCATCACTAGGAGGTACATAGGAGAGTACGACCCTACCTTAGAGAAAGTGTATACATTCCATACAGTCATGGACAACGAGATGGTATACTTCGAGATTCTAGATACAGCTGGTCAACCACATGTGAGTAATTCACATTTACTAATTATAATAATTTTATTAGGTTAATGTATAACGGGCATGCATCTACCCCATAACTATTATCAATCTTAATAACTGGTGTTATTAAGTTAAGTCTGTTAATTACTAACTTGACGTTATGATATTTATGATTACCTTTGTTAAAACATGAGCTGAAGACATTAAATTGATATTCATAAAGTTACTGTACTTGATTCAGTTAATTCGTCTATCTTTTCCCACCAATACTGCAACCTTTTCAAGCATTTCCCACCAAAAGACACTGTTTTCTCAGTGTTCGCCACCAAACCTGACGTCTTCCAATTATTTCCCGCCTAAATTAGCATCATCAGAGAAAACTGTAGCATTCCCCAACGTCTCCCGCCTAATAACACCTTCCTATCACAAAAAATAACACCTTAGCGTCTCCCGCCTAAACTGGTATCTCCCGCTAAAACTTCAGCCTTCCCTAACATCTCCCACCAAAACTTCAGCCTTCCTATATTTTCCCCTAAAACATCAAACCTCCTTAGCTTCTCCCACCAAAACCATCTGTTTTCCGCTAAAACTTCAGACTTCCCCAGCGTCTCCCACCAAAACTGCTGTCTTCCGCCAAAAATATTCTCTATAAAAGCCACGTTGGACCTCAAGTGACGGCCTCAACTACTCAGCTGTATTTAATGTTCTGTTTCAGGAAAGTGAGTGTTTAACCCTGGAAGCCAACATACGCTGGGCCGAAGCCTTCATACTAATGTATTCCGTCACTGACAAATGCTCATTCGATGAATGCAACCGACTCAAGTTCCTCATCAACTACAATAAACGAAAAAGACGACTAAACAGCTCAAAGGTAATATTTATCGGTATAAAGGTAACAAATCATGAAACTATATGTTGTTTGCAAATTCGATTATTTATATTTTGGATAAGATGAATATTACAGAAAAAAGTGTTGGCCTTATTGTCATTGACGTTAATGCTACAGGTTTAACTTTTCAGAAGTACACTCAGCTTAATAGATTGAATTGATATTCTTAATCTTAATTTAACTTAGTTATTTAATTTATCTTAATTTAATTAATCTTAACTTTTTTAGTTAATTGTGTATGCCTTTTTGTGAACAGAGCTATACAATAAAGGAACTGTTATCACTTAAAAGATGGTTTTTTATACTTTTATTTGTTTTTAGTAGCACTTATGTTTGAATATAGTGATTCGAATCAAAATTTTGATTATTTAATTGTAGTGTATCGAATTTGGTTTATAAAATCAGACTCTCCATCCTAATTTTTTAAGTCCCAATTCGTTGGTTTCTACCAAATAACAAATAAATAAAAAATGTAAATAAATAAATAAATAATAAATGTTCTTTTTGCTATATTATTTTAAAGTAAATATATGAATGCCATCTCATTATTGAACTTTGAATAAGAAAGCAAAAGAGAAAGAAAAATATCCTGAAATTATAAATTTATTTATATTTTCTCCGAATTATTTCAAAGTTAGTCAAACAATAAATAAATCGATTCACTGAAACTTAAGGGGATCTACCACCTTTAAATGACAATTTTTTTATTTAGTAAGTTAGACATTTTTTATTCAGGTATTATATTTAGGACCTTTATTTAATGAGTTTTTGAGGTTTAAAATTTAATTTTCACCTTTCGGTTTTTTTTTAGCGATTTATTTTAGCGTTTGTAGGTACATTGCTAAACTTTGAATAACTTTTTTATTTTTAGATCAATTGTAATGATTATTGATTTATTTTTATCCTTATAATACCTAGAAACGTTTTGGTCATTATAATTAAAATACAATTTCAGCAGAAAAAGTTACAAGCAATTATATTTTTAAAATAAAAATGTTTATTTTACAAATAAAAAAAATCATAATTATTTTATTTTACTAGCTATACAATTTCTTATGACCAACTATCTCAGTAATATAACAAGGAACAAGTGGTAAAAAGTTTAATGGCTTATCTATAATACTTTAAAAGTTATTCAAACATATGTAATAAGAAACACGGAAAAACAGAACTTGCGGAAAACGGGCTTTAAAGTAGACTATAGCGTTTCTATAGCAATTTGTAACAACTTCTATTTTTTAATATTATTTAAATAAAAAATTGCCAGTTCGTCTTCATATTTCACCCATATACTCAGAAAAGTATGCAGAAGAGAAAAATAACATTTTTTTTTTTAATGTGAAAAACATAAAAAATTTACCATTTAAAGGTGGCGGATCCCCTGGACATAAACTTTTCTCGAAATTATTGTCTTAAGCCGACCCATAAAGATAAGATTTAGTTGGAACAACCTAATATTTGCTATTATTTGTTTGTACATTTACTAGAGTGACATTTCAAAACTTAAATTCAAAGAAACTATTTCTAAATTCATAGTACCATCTAAGAACATCGACTCTAATAGATCGTCAACACTTCACATCACTTCAAACTAAGATTGTGATCTCCGAGTGATGTTGTAAGAAGTGAAAGACTTTTATTGGCAGAGAAAGAGACAGAAAGATTTGTAATTAGTTTTCGTCTCCCCTGACACTATTGATGTTCTCAATCAAGGCCAATCTGTGCGGTTCCATTATTTATGGAGTTCTTTCCAAAGTAGGTCATAACTAAAAGCTTTCGTTTACATTAAAGTGGTGGCTTTTCTGCTGCGTTGCAATATTCATTATTATATATTATTCATCTTGTATCGCGGTTTGTTCTGTGTGTAATCTGCTTCTATGTAATTTTTCTTTGACTGTGAATAATTGCAAACATAATATCCTTTATTTTAAAGCTGTAGTTGGTTTCAGAAAAGAATTTATCTACTGATTGTCAGACAGTTGTGCTGTTGCATGTACTGAATTTTTATCAGACCAAACTAAAAGGTCTCCTTACTGTTAACTAACTATAGTACATTTTACCTTATTAACGATCCAAGATAGAAAATATAATTTAGCATTGAATAAGCATGACAACGCCTTAGTAAAATCTTTATACTATTTGTCATCCTTTAGTAATCAGAACTCTTTATTGAACCTGTGTCGTAATCCTAAGAAGAATGCTACACAAAAACGAAATTACGATTAAGCAATGCACTTGGAACCATGAATGTTCACATTTATAATTTTGGTTGTTGTATTGTTGCGGCCACGTGGGGATTTTGCAATATATTCTTACTCTCTCTTTCACACACATGATCAGCTGGCCTGCTAATGAATACTGAACAGAACCCTTGAAAACCTTGTATGAGCCGATTCTAAGTAACCATTTAATACGCATATTTATACTCTATGCCACCATTGAATTGTCCTAGAACCTCTTTTCAAAATCCTTGATTGAATCCTCCATCTAAACCTGCTATACTCTGTGACCTATTAACCTCATGCAAATCTTTGTACTCTATGTGTCCAGGAGAGCGTGACGGATGTGCCAGTAGTTTTGGTGGGAAACAAGATAGACCAATGGGGAGACCGCATGGTGACACCAGAGGACGGCCAAAGACGGAGCAAAGAGATTGGCTGTGTCTGCTTTCATGAGATCTCCGTCAGAGAGAGTATAGAACAGGTGGGCAATTTAAACCTAATAAACGTTTGAGATGTTTAATAATATCCTTGAAAATATGTGTACAAGGAATTAGGACACCTTGGCAGTTGTTAAATCTTTGTCAGAGATTTCAAATGCAATAAATACTATAAACACTATCTTAATCTCATTTGATCCGTTACTAACCCACATATTGTACACATTTCAGTAAATACATCATCATGCACTAAACGTTTCAAATCAGGACATTTTATTAAGGTCAACAACTTTAACAAGACACAGTGCCCCAAAAGGTTCAGAGATATTGTTTAAGTTTATATGCAAAACATTTAATAATAATTGTACAAAATTCTTGGATAACAATGAGAGTCATCATCTCACAAAATAAACATAAGATCGTGAAAAATAGGAATGTTAAAAACAAGATTTTCTTAAATAAGCCAATGTAATGTCTTCTGAAACTCTACCCGATCCATTTAGAATTCACTCATTTACAGCTACTCTTTCATAATGCCTTCAAAATAATTATATTTGTGTTTGCACAAAAATATTAAGAACCAGTAAATTTATCCACATTGTCGGTTTCTGTTTTCAGGTGTGGACGGTGTTCAGAGACGTCTGTCAGTTCTGGAAGGTTCACACAAAGTTTCCAAAGCTGAAGAGGTCCTCCAGTGATATTCACAGTCCAGACGCTCCTCCAAACGGCAAACCCTCGCTCGCCATGATACTGGGTAGGTCAATCCATGGTACATCAAAATTGAAGTGATATAATTGTCATTTAAAAAGCGTAGTATCTTAAAGGTTATTGTTTAATCATGAAAAAAAAGCTTTAGGTAGATGGAATGTTAACATAAACCCAATTTCCATCAACTTTTCAGCTAGTTAGAAGAATCAACTTGGGTCAAAAACAAAGCTAAATCTATTCCTACTATGCATATTCACTTAGAATGTGTAGGCCTACGATTGCGACACTGTTTGCGATCCTAGAGGTGAAGAATATCCTAATGTACAGTAGGTTTAAATAGCATGTAATAAATACATCAATGGAAGTCATTAACAATTCATTTACTTAGCTTAGGCTAAACTTTCATCTTAAAAATAATGTGGTAAAGAATGAGTCTTGGATCTGTCGAAATACATGTTTGTCGTCAATACAATACTGTAATAGTAAATGGCCGAGGCCTCTACAAATGACCGAGCAGATGTTGCATTCTTAAACATATTTTAGATGCTGTTGTGTCTACAAAAGAGTTTATAAATCTTATTCTTGTTTCAGGACGAAGGTGGACGGAGGTTGAGCTCGATGAGGAGGAGGAGACAAGTCCGGGGTCGCCGACGCCAGCTCCGGAAGTGGAGGCGGAACTTCCACCGTTCAGAGGTCGCGCCTCCACCGACGGCCACCTGTTGTCGCGCCCCCGACGTTGGCGGTACCCGCCTCCAGCTACAACCCCTACGTCACGCCAGGCCGACCGCCGCATGTCCATCTCAATGAGGGGCAACAACGCCTCCTGCTGATCTCTGACGAACTCCGGTCGACTGTGGAAATCATCCTCTTTGTCATAATTATATTCTTCTTCTTCGCCGTCGAAAACAAACTAAATCATCTATTTCATCACCTTTGGAACAGTCACAGTTAGCAACGATAGAAAAATCATCTCCTTTGACGTAATCGTATCCTCCTTTACCTTTCTTTTTCTTTTCTCTTCTTTCTCCTTATTCTTCCTTTTATTATCATATTAGTAAATGATGTTTCTTTTCGGCTTCGTTACCCTAGATAAATGGAAATCATCATATTGTCTTTTACCTTCCTTCAATTATTTTCTCTTCTAGCTCCTTCTCCTCTTATCATCCCTTTTCGTCCTTTTAATTAATATTAATTAACGATATAACCTTCTTCGGTTTCGTAGCTCTAAATGTGATCAACGAAAGGTGAAACCGTCCTTTTGGTCATAATCATATTCGTCTTGTCACAATTATTCCCTTTATTTTTATCCTCCTATTCCTGATTCTTCTTTTTATAGTGTTTCTTCCCATTCTCTCATTTGTCTCCACTCTTTCATCATCAATATAAAAAAACAACACGATCTCTGCCTTGGTTACAATCTCCATCTTACTTTTCTCTTACTTGCAACCTTCGCGGTCTTAATGGTAAAACCTTATCTTCATCTCATGGAATTATCGTAGTCCATTAACGTTAACACCAGTATCACCATTGTTAGTATCTTATCTTCTTTTTCAATGTTTAATTTGTATTCTCCTTATTCTCAAATCCAACATAACCAACATAATAATCTAGTCAGACAGTCAGACAAACTGGTCGAGATTGTTGTTTTTCATTGGCATGTATTTTAACACATATTGTTAAAACTTTGAGCATTAATCAAAACTGGACAGAACTTACTCATTTCTACACATAAGACCGTTCACTCGTTATAGTTAAGAAAAAATAACATTTTCAAATGTATAATTTTCCAAAGGATTTAAATAAGCTACATTTAAAACCACAACTAAGTTCAATCTAACATTTCTTAATGAATATTGCCGTTTTTTAAACGTAACATTCTCGAGTAAAAGATGCCATGAAATAAAAATAGTTTTATAATTTCGTTTTACAAAAACTCTTTAATGAATATAGGGAAAACTGTCGTTTGAAGTAGATATAATATAGGCCAGCTTAACTGAAAGTTAGTGAATGCCCTGTATATACACTTCTACATTTACTTAGGTTTATCGAGCTCAAACACTAAATGTTTCAATATACTCTGTAAGTGTTAGATTTTCCTTCTGTGCAAAGAACTGTTTATTGAAAACATGTCAAGTTTCCTTTGTTTGTTTCAATCACAAAAGAATGTTCCGAAATCGTTGACCTTATTTTACCTTATTTCACTTTTAAGAAATATCGTACACTGTTGTGCAGTTTGAACACTCAATGTTCAAAAAATAATCAAATAGATATTACCATTATCCCTTATCGCTGGGTATATGATTAACAACAGGTCGTACAGAGTTTAAACTCGAAGTTACTTCGGTCGTTTTTCAAACAGAATTCGTGTTTCTTAATTTGCGAGTGAATTGCACACAAAAATATTTTAAAATAAACGGGCATCTACTTAAGTTACCTATTTGAGTTTGCCAATTACTAATTTTAGGAATTGCAAATTATAAAATATTATTTCAATTCTAGATTTATGAAAAAGTGAAAAGTTTTCAACTTATATGGTGTGTGCTTTTTTCTCATAGAAATAATACTATGCAAATATACAAGTTTTCATTGTCAGAAGCCTTTTGCTATTTCCAACTCTTTTCTTCTATTATGAAAACTGGATCACGTTAAGTTAGGTTTGGATAGTTGTTTATTTCCATGGTTTTCAAAAAGAAAAGATTTGAGCACAGTTAATAAGGTAAAGGATTCTGGCAGATTTAGCCTCTTATACGCTTTACCCAAATCAACATAAATTCAAGTCTCAAACTTTGTTCTCCTTTTTTTACTTTCCATGTAATAAATAACAACACGATTTTCATCATAGAATATTTACCAAATACTACTACTGCCATCTATATACTCACACTCACACACATCTCTAAAAATATGATGCATACATTGTGATGAATACATTCCTAGGCTATTGCTGTAAATAGCTTTATTTCGCTAAGTTATTTCTCGGCCGCTACTTTATCCCGAGATGCCAAATGTTGAAAAAGGCCTAATGAATGTTATTAGGACAAAGAGTAGTATTAGGTGTTGTAAGATATTTTTGAATACAATAATTATGATGATTAAATGTTAACATTTTTGTGCTTAAGTATGTGTTGCTTTGTAACATAGATTTATTCTGATGAACAGTGTATGTGTTTATAGTTATTAGAAGGTATCTGTTGATTTTATTCAACCTTGTGACTAATTTTATAATATTTTGAGAAGACAAAGAAATAAACCGTAGTTGTGTCAGAAACTATATTTTATACGACTTTTGAGATTAAATATTGCGTAAAGTTGTTTTAATCATATAGCGTACGATAAAAACCTCATTCACAATTTCCTTTTAAAATGATATATATATTTTTTTTTGTTGATTTTTTATTCTTGTACATAATTTGTTTAGATATTTTACTTTTAAATGTTTAGTTTTAGTGACGTGAGTTATTCTTTAAACCAATATTGTATTGAGAAGCGCTCAAGAATAAAGGCATTTTGATTTGATTTGATTTGATATTGTGAACTTTCGGAATAGTCTGAAGTAAATATCAAACAACTTATTACACGTGAATGACAAATAACATTTTTGTACATAATACGAATTTGTCAATATTGTGTTGTTGTTTTTATTGATGTTAATAGTACTAAGCAGAATCGAAATTATGTTGTAGTTTTATTGCATCTTTTGTTCTGTTTTAACTGTGAATTGTTGTCTTATTAGCAAGTCGTCAAAGGTAATTTTTCAAGTGTCACAGGACTTATATTAAAGGGACTCGTATACTATCATCCGTATGGCTCAGCTGATACAATTTCAATATTTTTTTATCTTCGGCACTTGAACTATCTTCTCCTTTTTGTTTTTATACCAAGAAAATGCCAAGATGTTTTTTTTAAAAACCATAGAGTGTAGAAGTGCCAACCCGTAAAACTTAGGCCATCTCTAAAATTAACGGAAAACATTTAGCCCACATCGCGCACCTCTATAAGCCTAATTATAGTATCGGAAATATAAAGTCAATGCTTCAGAATTTGAAAAATGCTCACAAGTAACCGAAATCTTACATTAAATTAATTTCTGAACATATTAAAACAGATTGTATATTTAAATACATATCTGACTGCAGATTGAAATAGCTGTTTAGACTTTTCCAATTCTGAAAAAGAACTACTACTGTGCATTATCAACTTAACATATCGAAATTGCTACAAGAAATAAATTGAACACCAGTTGTGGCCTTTAAGTATGAAATGTATAAACATTGCACCAATTTTTTTCTTGTCTGGGCAATGGTTATACTTCACCGATTACTAAAGGAATGCTACTCAAAATGTATTATTGAAAAATATGATTGTTGCTTTTTTCTTTTGTTGTGGGGAAGTATTTTTAGTTCTGATTTATTTTTGTTAAGCTCATACCTAAATGAATAAATGTTATTTGTACAAAATGGTTAAATGTTTGCTGTAAATAAAACTATATGAAAACCACTTCCTTCATTATCCTACTTGACGTTATTTTATCAGCTTGAAACTTCATGGCATCACATTCAAGAATTTCTTTACGAATCGCTTTGGCAATTTTGAAAAACCTCTAACTTTAAGTATTTTATTGGGAGGAAGAAAGAAAAGAGCCAATGGGAAGAGTCCAGCAACGAAGGCTAGCTGGCAAACTTCTTTGAACTTCGTGTACTGCGACTACCTCATTTCACTGGTTTCCACAGAATAGTTTTACAATTTAAGATATTATTTTAAATATTTTTATACTGTTTCCTATATTCGATCCCGGAAAACGGCATGTCGACCAACGATGAAATCTAGCCCAAACAATATCTGAGTGTTATTAAAAGAATCACTATTCTTAAAATAGGTTTTCTGTACTTCCCCATAGCTCCATGCTTACTACAATGTACCTTATCATCATTAAAATTAGTTATTATATGGGAATACAAATCTTTCAACCCCTGATATACGGTGTAGCTTTATGACTAAAGTAAACTTAAAAATATAAAATAATAAAGCGCATTAATACTGGTTTTATAAAACCAAATATATTTTTCATTGTCTTATTTCAAAATATTTAATAATTTAATTATTTACACAATACACGAACATACATTTAACTCGCGTACGCACTGCAGGATGGAGCGTCGTCTGGTGTACTTTGCACCATGACGTCATAGCTATTCTCCAGATGTATCACAGTGTCGAACAACGCATTTACTTGAGTGTTTATGTTGTCATTCAATACGTTGTCTGGTTCACACAGCCTTATAAATTTCATAACACTCAAGTGTGACATTTACTTTTCTTGCAGTTGTGTAATATTTGCAAATTGTCTGAGATTGAATTGTAATTATGTCCACATTGTATTAGATGTTAATGTATTGATATTGCGATTCAGAAGTTTTCATAATTTTCATTGAAGAGCTGTTTTTATAGGAACTGTACTATAGCTAATGAAACTTAATTTCCATTTGACACTAATGAAACACTACCTTCATTCAATTAATATCCACTTTTAACCCCTAGACTATCTGAAATTACATTATTTTCATTCAGTTTTGCATAGAAACAGTGCTAACTTTTGATTATAGAGGTAGACCTACATTATGTTTAACCTAAATTATTATTACCTTATCTTATGAAAGAAGCAAAACTTTTTACATAAAAGTATGCTCTCTTACCTATCATGCCTAAAATAGAGTCTCTTTAAACTGAGCTTACATTGGTCTTTTAGAAAATATGGTAAACCTGAAAGGAAATAAAATGTAAACATATCGGGGAAATTATCCTCATGTTTGTACAACGACAGTCAACCAAGAAATATCAGCTGATCTGGTTTATTAGTTTATTATTACTCTTCACTACAATCAGCTGTTTTAGTGACTTGTTTGTTGAACGTGACGATTTTTCCAATCTTCTAAATAAAGTAAAGGGTCGAAGGATTTACTCTTCTATAGTTCGGCCGCTTAGGCTGCGGCCACACGGGCGTTTTTTCACGCAAGAACGCAGCGTGAAAAAACGCGAGAAATATGAGCAGCATTAAATGTAATGAGGTATGCCACACGCAGTGAGTTTTCCCGCAGTAGCGGGCGCCCATTTGTTTCAATGCTACTTTAATTTTTCGCGTGTTTTCACGCTGCGTTTGTGCGTGAAAAAAACGCCCGTGTGGCCGCAGCCTTAGAAAACGACCTGCGCGCTAATGCTAAACCAATGCTGGAGGAGGTCGCTTTCTAAGCGGCCGAACTATAGCATTACTCTACTCTCACTCTAAATGACGATTCTCTACATATGTTTCATCTTTAGGATTATAAATATCGCACTTAAGGATTACTCCTAAGGTTTTCTTATTCACACACTATGTTGTTGCTTAAATTAAGTTTACCCTTAAAATTACTGGTTCTCGCGAGGAACTCTTAGGGTTACACTTGGATAACTAAAACTGGGTTTTAAGGTTTACTCTCTCGGGTTGTTCTTTAGTATCATTTATCTTCCAGAATACTCTATAGGTACTTAAGCTATTACTCTTAAGATTACTCTTAAGCTTTACACTTCAGAATAACTCTTCGGGAATCACTCTTTGGAACGAATCTTCTGTTTTACTCTTAAGGATAAGCTTGAGTATTTTATCTAGTAAGAATAAATAAATAAATAAATGAGATTGTAGACAGTTTTTCCTTCTTTAGACAACATAAATTGCTTAGTAATTTCATACGAAATCATTAAGAAGTGTAAAGGATTGCTTGTATTTGGTCGAAATCGAGAATATTGCTCAAAGTAAAAAAACATGTATTCAACAAAAAATTAAATTAAAAACAAAGAACTTTTCATAACCTAAGTTAGGACCTTATCCTTCTACAGCAGACCAGGCGTTTCAGTAGAGTCTTTATAATATCCTGAAGACTTCCTGGTTCAGGATCATTCACTTTTCACTTGGTCCTCGAACCCTGCCTTGAGGAACTCTCGCATGAGGTTGTTCACCGCATCAGGCACCTCTTGTTGTACACTGTGACCAGCACCGGGAACCACCTGATGGAAAATTAGGTCAAACCCCGTTACGTGCCCACAACTCGATTTTTTACAATTAAACTTCTACAACTTAATAAAACCTTTAACAGGTAACAAATAATGAAAAATACAATATTTAGAAAAGGTTTTTTATCACAAGCTGTGTAGCCTACAATTGGAGAAAAAACACAAAATAATAGAATATGCTATAGCGTCGCCAGCAGCGGTCCGCGGTTATGAAACACTTTTGACTTTTTGGCAACAATGAGATAACGATTAATTTTAGTTCAGTTGCTCGAAAAACAGCTTAAAATTTGCAGTACAGTACTTAGTTATATTCTACAATTTTTTGTGTTTTCTCCAAAGTACCTATGACCTTTAGTCAATCTCCCATAAAACATATACTTAAAATGTTCGTCACGACGAGAAACCTTGCACAAAACTATCCGTTATTTCATAAATTGCCCTTTAGGGTCGTAATTCCTTTCTAAAGGGAACTTTCCATACACCTAATGTTAAAATGCCTCTGCTGTAAGTACTTGTGTGTATTTTTATTCTTTCAATTTATTTGGTACCTTATTAAAATCAGGTGCGATTATTTGTTTGTATTACTGTATTCTGTTTTGTTTATTACAGCTTAACTTAACCAATCAATAGTTTTAATAATAATAATAATAATTAATAAAGCTTATGAAGTCAAACGGGGTGAAGCCCGTGGGTAACAGCTAGTTCAAGTAGCGTGTGATTAAAAACCTTCTCTAAACATTATATTTTTCATTATTTTATACCTATAAAAGGTTTCAATAAGATAGTTGAAAAAATCAAGTTGTGGGCACGTAACGGATTTTAACCGAAAAATAAAATGTCATGTCGATAGTGTAGAAGGTATAATCCTATTAGTGTGGCTATTGAGTTCAACCCTCGCCCATTATCCGGCCTCGGCGTCGTCTCGGTCGTGAACTTGAGCTTGTGTTAAAGAGTCATTCTAGGGCCTTTAGTGCCATTGTCACATAAGTTGAAGTTCATCCCTTACGGCGGGCATAGGACGGAAAATTAGCAAGGAGAAACTATATTTTTCGTCATTCAAAGATTTACAAAGATATACTAAGGTTTGAAAACTGTTAAAACAACTATTACACAAGGTACAAAATTGACTAATAGCACATTTAACAGGTAAATAAACATAAATCGTGAGTATTTCATTGCTATGTCAACATTTGACAAAGTCAATTTATTTGCATTTCATACGTTCATGAATGAAAAACAAACTGAACGAAATTGGTTTGCCAACTCTTCTGTTATTGTTATCAAAGAGAATGTTATAAAAACCGTTTTTACTCACCGAAGCTAGGTTTCATTTTGAGAATAGTGTCACAGCCAATAATCGTGTGAAATGTTTATAATATGTTTTGTAAAGTTATGTTTTGACTAAGTAAGAGTAATAAAGTAAAGAGAACAAGCACAGGATTGTGTAAGTAACTAATGTAAGTAAGTAATGTGTTAGTTAGTATGACTAAGTTACCAATTAGATGATTAAGTGACTAAGTAATGAATAAGCACGTAATCAATTAGGTTACTAATTAAGGAAAGTAAGTAACGAAGTAGTAATAAATCAAGAGATAAAGTAAACATTGATGTGACTAAGAAATCTAAATAAGTTAAGTTGGAAACTAAAAGAATGCCAAAGTAAAGGTTTTATGAAGTAAAGTAATTTAAGCAAGCCACTAAATAACTGAAGAAAGTAGTAAATTAAGAGAGTGAGTATGTTAAGCGCCATATTACCTCTGTAGTCAGGTTGTACACCATCCTCCTAGTCTTGTCCACCGCCTCCAACTCCATGTACGGGTCTTCGCCCCCGAAGATCAGCAACCCCCGGGGCATCTTGAAGTCCGTAGCACGTCTCTTGAGAAGCCCTCGGTCTGGGGCGAGGGTGGCGCGGTAGAAGTTGATGGGCGGAGTTAGGGCTCCTGGAAGTGGACATTTTGAAAATTACTCTGAGAATCATATCTCGTTTGCTGGGCGATGAATGTGACTTAGGCGATTTGAACGTCACTTAGTATGGATTTGTGTATTGAATGTTTTGCTTCAACTATTTTTCATCTGAGGATGCTGCTTTTCTCTCCTTACTTAATTTCGACCCTTGTAGCTGTTGCTTCTTTGGAGATTGTAATTTTTCTCAAATAATTTTTATTTGAAACGTCTTCATTTGTATTGTAGACAGTTCTAGATATTTTAATGTATCCATTCTCTTCCATTACATTTAACGTCCATTGGTTGGTTTTTCTTTCTGTACTTTATTTACTTAAATCTTTTTTAAATGACCTACATTTAATATGATTTAATATATTTATATTCAAATTTTACAACGCCCTTAAAGACGGGTGGGAGAAAAATTATAGTGATACTATCAAGAAAATTAACAAAGCACCAACCTGTTCTTTGGCTCTAAATTAAAAACATATCTTTAAAATAATATAGCTAAGGTTGTTATTGCCGACATATATAGTATGGAATCTGTACGAGGGGAAGATAATAAGTCCGATTAGTTTAGCCATTCATTAGTGCTAAATTTAAATATTGATCCTGAAAGCTGTGGAATTATCAATGTGAAATGCTACAGAGCACTTAATGAAGCTATTAAACTTGCGGGTATCTGTTGTCGAACCGGTTAAACTCTCCTGGTTGTCGAATACAGTTTTACCTATAAAATTGGGTAGTTTTCTAGTAAAATGGTTGACAGCTTATTCATTTTAATTTTCGATTAAAACTCGTTGTAGCATAATTTTTTTGGGAACATTTCAGAACATTTTTTTTAGCTCAATAAAATATCGTTTTGGCAAACAGTGGTTTCTTTTGGAATTTTTGCAGTATGCGAACAGCACTTTAAATATGGAAATATACGGAAGTAATGTTAACTGTACTAACAGGGTTTGGTTATTTTCGTAACTAATGCTACTGTAAATTTATTAATATGTTTAAATTAAGTGCATAAAAATAGTCTAATTAAAAGCACAATTTAGAGTCACGGTGTGAAACAACCTCCAAAAATTAAAATTGGTCCTAAAAACCTTAATTTAGGCCTGCAGGTTTCTTACAACCTACAAATAGAATTAAATTGACCATTTTCTAAAAGCATCACCAAATTAGAACTTTGATAGATCAAAGTTAAAGCTGCACAAAAATAAAACAACCACTCTATTATTTGTTTAGTAAATAAGGCTACCATTTAATTAAACGTTTCGAACTAAAGAGGACGAAAATCCAATTCCGCTTCAACTCGAGTTAATTAGTAAGTAAATATTCGAGTTATTTACAACCATCCCTCAAAGTGTTTCGTTTGAGAACTTGTATCCCGCTCGTAGAATGATTATTCCGTTCTGCCTGATGTTTACTGCGTGATTTAGTTAATGAATACGATGTCATAATTAATTTGTTTGCTGTAAAATTATTATCTGTCAACATGTTTGAAGTCTATAATTTTAAATATAATAGTACTAATATCAAACACTACTACTATCTGCTAATACCTACTATTAGTACTAATATCTTTGTAATAATGCTATTTAAAAGGATCAAAATATTCATACACTATAATATTCCAAAACCACATATAGAAAAATACAAGCATAAATCATATTAAAAGTGTTCAAAATCGCAACAAAAAACTTTCAAATTAAATACAAAATAAAACAAATACGATGATGCTTGATTTGATTTATTTTATCATCTTCATTCTTCTTTAGTTAGATGCGTTATTTGAGTTTGCTGGAAACCAACTATTTTATTCGACGAGTTAAACTTTATGATAAAATAAATAAAAGTGAATAAGCAGATATATAAATTATTTTCTGCCTTAACATCTTGTAAACAAACTTTACCTGGTTTTCCAAAAGTAAACTTGTAGGCTTCCACATCTTCCTCTGAGAATGGAGATGGACTCTTCTTTGTCGCAAAGTATTTCTTGATCTGAGCCAAGTCACTGATCCGCATGTAAAGCTCGGGCAGATAAGGGAGTTGGAAGAAGAATATGTACCTGTGGGAAAATATTGTCGTCAATAATAGGAAACTAAATTCATTTTATGTATAAGAATTGACTATGCAACCAATTAATTGACATTTATAATGAAGACATTTCATTTCAGTTCTATTCAACTTAATTTGATTTCATAAAAAAAAGTAAAGCAGATTACAAAATGGTTTCACATTTGACAATGTATAAAATTGTGTCCAAAGTCGTGTTTATTTTTAAAATCCATACAATTTAATTCCAATTAGATAAAATACTGGGGGTCATAAATTATTGGACAAATTTAAAGATTTTTTATCCAGTAATCTACAGTTCTGCAAAAAATAATTATAAAAAGTTCAGTAATTTCAAAAAGTAATTTTTAAAATCTAATAAAATCACCTAAACAGTTATTGGTAAGTTATGTTTTCTTCTAAGGTGAGGACCTTTTAGACTATGTTAAACACTTTCCATTCGTTGAAACTGCCTACACCAACATTTTATAGAATTGTTACTTGGAGAATTACGGCCATACTCTAAACGGAGCTTTCTTCGAACAGTTAGGTCTATTACAGATCTGCTTTCTTGAACCCAAAGAACTCAATTTGTTATTTCTTGCACACTAGTCATTTTGATACTGAAGTTAGTTTAATGTTTGATTGGTCAAATATCATACTCAGCTGATGTAAGCACCATTGTTGCCCAGCTGACTAAGCCTCAACACAAGTTATTGAGGAGAACACATAACTTACATTCACAGCTCAACAAATTTTTATAATTAATTTAATTTTCATAATATTGTTGTTTGCTGTTACTGTATAAAACTGCTTTACATTTTCTATTTTACGAAACGATTCCCATGTCTCTAAATTGATTGGTTATTTAATCTTATGTGTCCAATAATTTATGACCACCCTGTACTATCTGAAATGAGAACTTCTACCAGCTGTACCATGATTTGCGGAACTGAGAGAAACTTTTGATTAGCATCTTTCGAAACACCACTGGATGAGGAGTTCCCATGATGACGTAAGAGGAGACCATCTTCGGGTAGATCATGAGAAAGTACCAGGCGACGACGCCGCCCCAGTCATGTGCCACCAGGGTGCACTCCTCCCGACCTGAGCAATATAGAAATATGGTGATGCATAAATGTTGTACGTCAGTTTAAAACACATAAATTAGCCAAAGTTAAAATAGGCTTTTAATGTGTCACACAAAACAAGGAATTAAATAAATGAATATATGTTTTGTAGTGTTATAGTACATGAATTAATACATTTCTTTTACGAAACTAATCAATAAATGGGATTCTAGCAATATAGTCCCTATTATATAACTAGTAGTCAGTAAACGTTTGAGTTTAGTAGGCGCGTGTTGACTCTAGTTTTGCTAAGTCACAAACACAACTTAGGAAAGTTCTACCAGCTGATTGTGATTGCTGAGTCATCTTACCTAGCGCTTCCACAAGGTTCTTCACATCCTCTACCAGATACCTGAGTCTGTAGAAGGAGCGTCCCTCTGGTTTCTCCGAGTCCCCGTACCCTCTCATGTCTACAGCCACCACCCTGGACAAGAATTAAGCAGCCGTCAAACAAGGAGTCAATCTATCCATCAATTCGTCGCCCATTTCAGAATCAAATGCGTATTCTAGTTGAATTAGTCGCTGATGCATATTATTGATTTCTGGGTACTTTGGCATTATACGGAGACCACCCTTTTACACTGTACTACAGCGGTTATGTTAAGTTGGGTTATCATAAATAGAAAGAATGACTCATCTGGTATCGTCCGATTCATAATGAAACAAGGAAAGTCCATCAAACATGTTTATGATAACCCTAACATAACCGCCGCAGCGCGCTGTAAAATATGTGCTCCGTATGTATGCAAATATTAAGGCCAACTATTTACGTAAGCCTCGCGGTGTCAAAACGCCCATTTTCATCACGCCATACATGTTTATCGTCCGTACTATTTGTTTGTGTATTCCAGTAATTTATACATTAAGCATTGCGCCGTTATAAAATTATTTATACTGATGAACTGAGTGCTAAACTTAAAATGGTTTACAATACCTGCATATAATAATCCTTTTTTGCTGATTATGGCAAATAGTTTCAGTTCATTATTGAACCATCTTCAGGCCTCAAAGTGTCAAATAATCACCTGGCCTGAAGATGGTTCAATAATGAACCGAAACTAGTTGCCATAATCAGCAACAAAGGATTACTATATGCAGGTATTATAGCTATTTTAAGTATAATACAGTAATCCGGAGGCTAAACAACTATTTTTTTAAATGAGTGCTAAACATGTACACGATGGGAATTGAAATTTGTACAGCGAAATGTCTTCGAAAGTAATCAATATCAACACGTGAAGACCTATTCCAGGATACATCATGTTTAAGCCATCTTGATATATTTAAATATCTTTGAGTATGAATAAACATCATTATATATAAATATTATAAGAATGAAACATAGTAAAAAGTAAGTATCCTTTAATTAAATTAAAATAAAAGCTAATTTGAAATGGTAAAGTTACTTTTTAAATTGTAAAGTAATACAGATAAAGTTTGTTCCAGCAAACCTTTATGAGAAATACATTAATTTATATTAAGTCAAACAAAATGTTCAGAGCACAATTAATAATAAAATCTAAATACAGTTCTTAAATCGTATCACGACTGTTGACATGACTCACACGTTATAATACGGATCCGTTTCAATAGGTAAAGGATCTACAAGCTTATTGCAATCCTTTGCGTCCAATAGTTTGCACAAGAGTGAAAAATTCTGTCTTATAAATCCCAGTGTTACTTTCCCTTGAGTAATATTTTATTACTATTACGTCATCTCAAATTAATTTTAAAACTGTGTGAACACGATAATTTGTATGATACAAGGTTTTTTAATTGATACCGATACATTAAAAAAATTATTATTGTTTATCACTATTTATTTTCATCTTCGAAGGGACAGGGATTCCACTGAAACGACCTTTTGGCTTTCATGAATTTCCAATTTTGTTGTCGAATTGAATCAACGCTGAGCGTGATTTATTCCAAACAAAACATCGGACGGGTAGGTCAATTTCTTGGTCGATTCGTAAAAAGTATCGTACAAAAGATTTTTTTAAACGTGATGAGAAGTTCCAAAACGTATTTGGGTACATTTTTGGGCGTAACTATTTATAATACTTTTAAAACTCAATTAGAAAATTTTTGTTAGGTATTTACTCAAAATCAATAGGGTATATTTCTTTTATCGTTAACATTCCTTATAAAGGATGGTAATATAACGCATTATTAAAATAATGTTTATACGCTCATTCTCTTAAAGATACAATATTAGAATCCAACAATGATAGAACAAAAAGGTTTTAGAATTATTGGACTATTTTAGGTAGAATTTTACATTAATATGATAACAGAATTATACAATTTTTACCTTCAACCGTTTTTTAAACTAGCCATTTAAAAGTTCAGTTCTTATAATTGAAAGATTCACTCAACAGCATTGTTTACTTACTAAACAGATTTCCTTAGAATTGAAAAGTTTCACTTTACAGCTGTTTACTTTCATATCAGCATAGTTTCATTTCATATCAGCATAGTTTTTCTCATATCCACACAGGTAACGGACCAATGAGGTTGAAGTATTGAGAGAAAAGAATTAAAATTGTAATGCTTCGAACGTCAACTAATCAGCTGATCAGTTGATCAGTTGACCAATTTAATTGTTGATCCGACTTGTTCATGTTGATACTCGCGTATTCGTAATTAAGTTAGTGGAAGTCCAAAAATAAATGAAATATTTGCCAAATTGTACCTGATACAATATTATTTATGGTAAGAATGCTGCTAGCAATGTAATATTTAACGAAGTTTAACAAACACGTAATTACAGGAAATCAGCTGATTATACAACAAGTCGTTGCATCACTTTCAGTGGCAATGACAATACACGAAAACATAACCTCTCTAAAAAGTTATCAGTAGTTAGTAATCCAGATTGATAGTAATTAAAAAACGGTCGTAGGTAAAGTAGTGTACGCAACTCGCGTTAATAGTCTTTACGCAATCGTTGCGTACACTACTATAACGCACCGATATAATCACATGCCGATCAAATGATAGAATTATTGAATGGCATTTTAGAGTATTGAAGTGAAATGGTGATGAAAGAAATTAACAATAGAGATCAAGAATAGAAAAATTCCTAATTCATGCAATTGAATGGTAGAATGATAAAATATATCTAAACATTTATAGTCGGAAAAGTATCAAAATAATTGAATATTACCAGTGATCTTTGGAGAATTCCTTCAGCTGGTGTCTCCAGGAGTACCAAAACTCCGGGAACCCATGCAGCATCAGCATCAAAGGCTTGGTTTTGTCCCCAGCCTCTACGTAATGAAGTTTCACATACTGTAAACAAAACCTGTATCAAAACGGCCCTCTATTTTTTATAGTGGAATTAATACTTTTAACGTAAAAGGGAAACAGTCCAAACAATGGACTTACAACGTCTTATTTGTATTCTAAAGCACCAATAGTTTGTAGCCTAATAAAAAAATTGGCATTGGATTCCTTAATCGATTTTCGGACAACATCTAAAACTACTCAAGCCCACAACACAACAGAAACAGATTGGTATATAGTGAGATCCATATAGTTTTGGAAACTCCCTGTCCTAAAGCCATAAGACAATTATTTTGAAACCCTAAATAAACTAAATATAGCAAAATGAAGTTTTTTGTTGTTGACTCACGGTAAACTGTGTAATTTTATTTTAATAGTACATTTGCAACAAAAGATTACACTAAAACTTAATTATAACCTAATTTTTAAAATACATAATACACTCTTTGATCACATCCAACCAAGGTAATGTGTTTGTTAGAGTGTTATGGATATTAAGTTAATTTATAGTTCAATGGTAAATTGTATCCCGCTTGGGCCCGAACCAGTGACCTTCATATTTGGATGTGAGGACTGCAACCACTCGTTCTGATCTTAGGAGAGGTTAATAATAACATTATCTTTTGTTTTTCTATGGACAATTGCATTACTCAATACTAAAAGTACAAATAGAACTTCAGTAGTAGCACACTATATTTTCGAAAGATGCGAACAAATATTTTCACAAAATTCAAGTTTCTGGCTCCTGGACTAATTTATTAAGAAAATAATAGGTTTTTACGTATCTCCGTCCAATGGTCCAGCAATAAACATTGCTCAGTAGATATCATGTTTCGTTGCAAAGACAGCATTCTCAAAGCCTGCAACTCGTCAAGAACAAAATTTAAAAAATACGAGCCGTGTTTCGAACACGTGTTCGTGATTTTATGAACGTGTTCGTGCCGAACACGAACATAAATACTGTACGTACACAAACATTTAAATAGTGCTATCAGGGTACTGATCAGTGATAAGTCCGGAGCGGCTGGGGTTGGTAGAAGACTCGTTTTTATGTTCATGTTCGTGCCGTATTTGTTTAATTGTGTTCTCGACGAGTTGCAAGCTTTGAGAATGTTGTCTTGACAACGAACATGTAAGTTACAGAGCAATCTTTTTGTCATTTGACTATTTGTTGGAGATAAAAACCTATTATTGTCTTTACTAGTTTCTCAAGAGAACTGTTTACAATTGGTCCATTTCGTCCACATAAACGGAATGTCTACTACAGTATCCAACTCAAATATGTTACATAAGTTTGATGTTTGAAATCTCTTGTGATGAAAATCGTTTTCCTCTATCTCGTCTTCATTCGCAGTTATGTTCAAGGTTTAATCATATAAACTTTCTCCGTCGCCGCAACGTCCACGGATTGCTGTTTAGGAAATATTCCCCATAATAGAGTACATCAGACACAGAATATAGTAAGCCTTGATATGAGTTAGTTTAGGGTCTGCTATGATGGATGCAATATTAACTCAAGAAGGAGTCGAACTAAAATAAATCTCAAGACTTAAACCTGAAAATCTTATCTGAATTCCTTTATTAATATTTTGAGTAGTAAACTAAGTAAGACTAGATAAATAAAGTATTTTTTTTTATTTTAAAATATTCAAAGCTATTTTATAATACAAAAATACATTTTAGTTTGAAGATTTTACTTAGAGAAACACAACGGCGAAAACCCGACTCTAATACCATGTTTCGTTCAAAAGCGACGATTTTTAAAAGTCTTAATTAAATCAATGACATTCCACGATAGAGATAAATTTAAATACTATGTCACGAATGAATGGCATTCCGCGATAAGGGACCTCCGATAAGATAACGCAGCAACTCATTCATTCGTTATCTCTTTAAATGTTTAAAAACCTACATCACTTATTCTTGATATTTCACCAATATTAGAAAAGCTGCCATTTTTGACTCGGTTGTCCGTTTGAGGTAGGGTTTGCGGCATTGTATTTTTCTAAAAAAGATCTTTAATTTGATGTGCGTATCAACCTATGCTTACCTCGCAGATTTTCTTAATGTTTTGAAATAAATATCATATCAGAGAAATAATCAAAATTTGTTTTTTGGTTGAGTAATGCAGTATCTTGAACTTACTGATTATTAATAAATTAAATTAAAGCCTATATTTTACTTAATATTTTAAGTCTAAAACACAAAAAACGTAAACAATATTTGAGCTCTTGATTTCTCATGATAGAAAACCCTTAAAAATTATTTTTGTTGGTTGTTCACCTTGCGTTTGCTTGAAACTCGTGTGATTTGAATAACTAGTAGCTTAAAATAAAGCCAGTACTGTATTTCACTGAAGGTTCTTAGACCAAAATATACAGGATTATATTATTATAACTGGTGAAATACATCTTAATTGAAGTAAGAATCCGAAAATAAATCAAATTATTTTTTTGGTCGATTAATACGGTAAATAAATATATGCCTATGCTTGGTGTGAAATCTGTACTTGAATACCTTCAATTTGAGACCTCAATAATGAAAATCGGTCCGGTAGAAGAGCCAAACGAACTCGGAAAAGAAAAATATGTTTTTTAATATAAGATTATTTTCAAAAACTGATAGAAAATGTGCGAAAACAATTTAAAATATTTTTGAAAGTCTTATAACTGAGTTATTTTTTCAACTTTTGATTTGTTAAAGAAAATTGTTGTGTGTTAATTTTGTTTTATGAGTGGTGTAAAATTGCTAGTTCTAATTTCGTCTTATCACAATTTATTGTTTTATCAATTTTCTATAAGTGAAGTACAACTTTCGATTCCTGATCTTGGATTCTTGAGTCTCACTTCTCAAATCTCGATTTTGAATTCTATATTCTACGATTTTGTACCGTAAACAAAGTGAAACTTAACATGTACCTAACAATGAAATATTAGGAATTATCTATTCAGATACCTAGCATACCAATAGAAAATCTGTGTTGTTATGAAAACTGATATTTACAGTGAATCATGTTGAAGTTTATTTCCAGGATGGGATAAAGCTTGCATATTACAATTTCGAAATGACCGATTGCACCGACAGTTTCGTCATGTAAAGATAGACCAAGCTTATAATCGTTGAACACTACTAACTGCACTGGGCAAGGTGAATGAACGGTTAGAAGTATAATTGCAGAGCGATGATCGCGCAACAATAGACCGCACAGCTGTTCTGATGGTCGACCTGCACTTTCCGTCACGTCAGCGGAGCGTGGATAATGATTAAATGTTTGATTGGCTGGTCTAATCATGTTGTGTACAGCAGGATACAAAAATATTCCGTAGGATTTTTGTCCTATTTGAAAATCTGGAGTGTATGTTTGTGTTGTTCAAGACGGTAACGTTTTAGTGCGCTGATTGTCTCAACACGAAAATGACCTTGGAAACACCTGTTCTTACATTGTTGGCAACTCGCTGCAGTTTACATTGAATACTGCATGTAGAATTTTAATTATATTGTAAAATAAGTTTGATGACTGTGTTATGTAAGTCGAGTCAGCTGATGTTGACTGAATGATGTTTCTCTTTTATTTTAGGGCAGATTTCATTGTTTGTTTCAGTTACTGATTTTTTTTCTGCTGAGCCAGAGGACAAGCATTAACATTTTTGTAAAATTGTATCAGTGCCATCTGTTTTGATGTAAGCAAATGTAAACTTGAAACAGTTCAGATGATTAACAACAGAATTCAGCACAAACTCTGAAATTTTAAAAGCCTATAGGACGAAGGGATTTCACAGTTTATCATATAAGCCCGCAAAATGTACATCTAAAGGATAACAGCTTTCATTATGCCCATAAAAAAATATTTAGGGGTCGATTTGCTGAATACAAAAATCCAACAAATTCTTGTAATAATATTAAAATAAGTTAAATACCAAATACCAATAACAACATAGTAAAAAAAAAAACAATCTGCTTTTGAAACCATTCATGTACCTTCAAGTTATAATACCATTGGAGAAACGATACAGTCATTCATAAATAGATTTACCTAATATTTACCTAATAGTTTTTTTATCACAACTTTATTTACAAGTTCAATTATAAGGTATAAGTAGTAAATAAGAAAACGATTTACTAAACTTGAACGTAGACATGGTTTTAACCGTTTTCAGCTGTTCTATGAGGATGATAAATCTATAAGAATGTAAGTTTAAGATATGCACAAGAGAGTGCATTTTATTATGACACAATGATGGTAGAATGAATTAAAAGGAGGAAATACTCCCCTTGTCAGTAGGGGGAAAAGCAGAGTTTCAACTCTTGTCACTTCCTCCCTTATACCTTCTCTGGAGGATTCTCCCGAATATGGGAGGACTCTCCCAGCATCAAGGGATATTTCCTCCGGAGAAGGTTCTCTGGAGGAAATATCCCTTGATGCTGGGAGAGCCCTTTCCTCTTGTCCTGTAAAACACAATACCACTGAACTGACCTTGAGTTGGACATAAGCGTGGTTGCCGAGGGCAGGGTCGTTCAGGCACTTCGGAGGGACCTCCCTGGACTTGACCTTCCAGAAGTGGACCGAGGGGGCGCGCACCCAGCGGTACAGGAAGCGGACGATGAACAGCGCGCCGTAGAACAACGAGATGGAGTAGAGGATGGAGTACATGAGGGTTGGCACCACCCAGAGCCTGAGGAGACGACCGACGTCCATGGTGCAGGTGCTACTGGAGAGTGAAGTGGAGTCGAGAGAGAGGTAAGGAGGGGGCTCTGCCCCACTGGTTCCTCAATGTACAGTAGGTGCCGTTCTCGCGACGCTTCGGAGAAAACGAAACATTCCCATTCCAGAATATATTTTTTTTTTCTAAAAACATACGGAAAGTAAATAAAAGATAGTCTAATGACACTTAAAACCTATATTTACGCATATACTGTGTATATGTACGCATGTACTGTGTGTCTGTGTGCACAAGACGGTAAATATACATAAAAGATGTTAAGTGGTGATCGAATTTCGATTGGACTCTCCAATCATCATCAGACCCAATAGGCGAATGATGGGTCTGATGATGATTGGAGAGTCCGATTGAAATCGATCACCAATAACCATCTTTTATGTATATTTACCCTCTTGTGAGTATCTTTTATTTACTTTCCGTAAATTTAATTACACGTGCAATCTAGGCCTATATAATACATGTTCTAAGGCTATGTACTAAATGTTTAGCCTTCTATATTAATGGAATTTGTCCGTAAAATTTACTCTGAAACTATGTGACCGTAACCATAAAGGTCAAACTTTTCTGTTACATCATCATACTTACTTAGAGACAGCTGTGCATTTACGTATATTAAGCTCAGTATTAACTAATTAATGCAGAATGAGTGTGAGATGGAGTGTATCTGTCCAGTTTTGTTAAAATAAAATGTTTCCTTAGCCAGAATCATTTCATAAAAGTCCAAAGATAGGCGGTAGGGTCCAGTTTTAAAACACAAAAAGCAACTAACTTTTCTCGTGATCTTTTGTACAACCACTCAACTACCTACAATAATCTAAATACTTAGTCCACAGTGTATTTCTCTAGGAATTATTATTTATTTCTCTACTTGGCTACAAGTTACTCCTCTTACTTTGAAGTACAACCACTTATAGTCGTCTATTCAGAAGCCGAGAAGTGTTTCACTGGGGTTTTTTTAGATAGGGATAACTATTTTAATTTCAGGAAATGGACTATTCCTACGCTGTTTTAGCTTGAAAAGCCCAATTCCGAATCAGCACAACGAGGTCAGACCGTGATTCTATCGGCTTTAGCATTACGTAGCCTAACCTAATGGCTTGGGTAGCGAGCCATGCTAAATCTGCATTCGCTTGTTAGTGGATACAATAACGGTAAACACAACTAGTTTGCTACAGGAAAACTAACTCTAAATAAAATATAGGCTTTTGTTAAATATGTACGACAAAATATTTTCGCGAGCTTAGAATTCAACATAATACAGGGTGGACAATTTAGTAGGTTAATCTGTAAGAATGAGATTTTGACTAAAGAAATCCGGAAATAAGACGTGAAATCTGTATTTGTAATAGTTATAATAATTTAAATACGACATAAATATATTACGGGAAGCTAAGTGGATGTAGTTATTACCTATACTTCGTTCACATTTTTAGGCTGTTTAGGGAAAGAAATCTATCCCCTTCATTTGACCTTTACCTTTAAAATAAGAGCTCAACAGCTGATTAAGCAACACTCATTAAATAGAAAAAAAGTAGTGGGGAAGCTCTCCCCACAAACCACCTATATATAGGAAACACAATGTTTAGTTGAATCCGGAAGAAAGTCAGTAGCTTTTTGATGGTTTGAATGTAGACCTAGACTAGCTGTTTAACAACATTAATAATCAATTTATACACAAAGTACATAGAGAAGTACATCAGTCTTTGATAAATTATTTAGTAAATTAATTAGCCTATTAGTCCCTGAAACTATTTTTAAAGTTGTCCTAAGCACAGTTTACAGCACCGTATAATATAACGATTCAGAAACTGGGCTTCTTGGCGCAAGATCACGTTCAAGCAATCCATCCACTTCAGGCCAGTTCACCTCAGTATCTTAGCCAATTTATATGGTTCATCTCGAGTATTATTCTATCTACCCGTCTGAGTAATTTCAGTTTATACTTGGGATTCAGGTATAAAAGCAGCTAGTTAAAGTTAAAGTTTTTAATGTTTTACGAATTTCATAACTAATGAATCCCAATGCACATTTATAACGTTTTGGTCATTTTCGTATTTATTAGAGTTGGTGCATGACAGAAGAGTGCGAGAGAGCATTAAATGGTTGAAAGTGTCCATAATAGAAGTCGAATTTACCAGCTGTACAACTCAGTATAACTGTGGATAGATTTTACAATTTTTTATTAAGGCCTACCTCATCAACCAGGAGCTTTGACAGGTGTCCAGTTTATCTGTTTTACGATTTATCATTTGTTTGGGAATATTGTAGCGGAATAGCATCATGTAGCCATTCCCCCCTAATTTACCATTTTAGCTATATAAATGCTACTAACAGTCTTCACAATCCTAAATTTGAGCACTACGGCCGTTTCGGAGATAACTCCATCGTCGGGTGCGTAGTCATCATACACTATACTGAACTATTTAATTTTTTTACATGGTTCCTTCATTTCCATTTCGTCAATGTTAATTAACTTAATTAAACTTTGACGCGATGGAAATGAAGAAACCACGTAAAAAAATTAAATACTTCAGTTTAGTGTATGATGACTACGCACTCGACGATGGAGTTACCTCCGAAACGGCCGTAGTGCTCAACTATAGGATTGTGAAGACTCTGTAAGTAGCCTTTATATAATGCCTTTATTACACGCAATCTGCCACACTGAATAATAATTTTTAGCTGTCCATGCAATTCGCATGACAATCAACCTATATGCATTAGCTAGGCGGTAAACCCCAGCCAGTTTCTAAATGCATGATATGATATCATCCATAATCCTAACTGATTGTCTGGTGATCCATATTTTCAGTTACCCAGAAGTCAACTATCATTGTATTTCGATTGTCCAGTATCATTGACGGATATTTAGCCAAAGTATGCAATACATCATATAACCGTTTGCCCAGTAATTTCTCGCTGTCCAGTGTCCAGAAGTCGACGAGTGGAAGCACGGTGGAGAGAGTGCTGAGAGTTTGAGTATCCGTGACGAAGCGATTTAGCGGTCTCCCATACACAGTGGAGTAGTGGAGATATTCTGCTGTCTCTCGGGCGGATTCCACTCTTTACACCTCTTAGGTTAGGCGTTCGACCAACCGACGCAATATTGTGTTGAAATAAAACACTTTAAATAACTATCGATACTTAGTCTTAGGGAATGACCTGTTGAACTGTTGATTGTCCCGTAGATCGATTGTTGTAATGCATCTGAAACGTCGTTCAGTATTTTCACCAGTTCGTTACGGTCAAATCCCGAACTCCGATAGACTTTAACTGTATAAGAATATATTTTAAACGTTATTATGTGAGTACGGATTAGTTAGCATTGCTTGTCGATATGTCATCAATATCACCATGCGATGACTCCCAATCGTGGTCCCGTGGAAGTCAAATTGTTTAGTAGGCCTAAGTTGTTAGTCTACCACTTACTACGGTTTAGCATGGCCGTCTTGGATAAATATCACAACTTATTTAGTGAATTTAGGCTGATTTTCCTGTGACGACATGCATCTTTGTTCTGATTACTTTAACTAGAGTAATCTGGTCAGTAGGTTTATTCTCAATTACATCGCTTCATTATTCAATATTACGTTTTACAGAAATAAAGGTTGATGATGCGATGTGATGCAATACTCTAATTGTTATTATCTGATAATATACCCTACCTGCGCCTACATTATCGTTACCAAATGTAATTTCTCTATCTATAAAATAGAAACGAATTTTGTCTCAGATGTTTTCATTCTGTTTACATTGATATTACTTGAACAGATTCAAATTCAAGTGATTCAAAACGAAATTCCAAGAATAGCAGTGAATGCTCCCTGGTTTGTTAGAAACAGGCATATACATGAAGCTAGGAGTGTAGTCTATCTCGGCCTTTATTGAAAAAACCACCTCAAAATTTCTGAAATCTTTAAACATGTTCCTAATGCATTGACTTTTCGTCTTGGTGAAGCAACGGAGAACAGGAGGTTACGTCGAAGGCTCCCTCAAGATCTATTGGATGAATGAAGCCAAAAGAAGATTATAAATATATTTCTCTAAATTATTTATGTTACAGGGTGTCTCCACGATGTTATTATTGTTAATTTCTTGTTTATTTTGTTAACACTTCTGCATTAACATGTGGTTTAGACAATTCCATTCAAGCAATGTTAAAGAACGTTAATTTTCGGGCCGGAAAAATTTGTTTATGTTATGGTCAATTAATGTTCTATTAATTAATGTTCTGTTCAAGGCCCCAAAACTAGTGTTTTCTAACCAACAATGTGTGTGTGTTTTATTTATGGTATAGCCTAATTATTGTTTGTCATGTGTTCGGTACAATAATGTTCCCAGCTGTATCAGCTGACAGCGCGTTGCGTCGTCTGCTAGATCGCGTCGCTGCAGTGTATAGCAGAGAAATGTAGGATGATTGTTATTGTTGTTGTTGAGACGCCAGTCATCGCTGTTTCTCTCCGGCCCGGTTTACTTCTGAACGTGTCTTTGACGAGAAACCCGTGACGGAACTGTGAAACTCTGAAGATTTGTGTTCAAATAAGAAATATTTCAAAATACAATGAATGTGTTGAATTTGGACTGGTTAAAAAATTATTAATTAGATGGGGGATTATCAATTCTATTGTCGTTAAAGAGTCCCTATTTAGGGTTCTATTGACGCTTAACCCTTACTTCGAAGGTATACCTATATGAGTCTAAAATCATGAAAACTTATCCGATTTTCACCTCTGTAAGTTCTAAGGATGTTGCTAGTTGAACTGTTTCTTTGCAGACGATTTTCAAATAGCACATAAATTCATGGAGTGTGAGAGAAAATAGCTACAAGTATTTTTCTTGTTTATGCAGGTGTATGAGTTTTGTTTGATTTGTATGTTATTACAAATGTTTCAATAGTTGAGCTATTATGTCGTAGAACGTACAGTATGACCTTTGACTATTAATACAACAACGTTGTAATTGTTAAGTACTTGTTGTGTGTAACGTCTAACATCCACATCTGATTGGCTAAACTAAGACCGATCCTCATAATCAATTAATTATTTCGGGAATGTAGTGCGCGCCTGCCTGGCTAATAATCTGGAAACATAGGTGTAACGCATATTGCCTAGCTTGCATTGAAGGCGCTCTGAAGTCGGACATTAAAGTCAAGATTGGAACTAAGAAACTTTGCAATTTTATGCTGGCCATAGTTAAGACATGTCTCTTCTCCACTGAAATTAGACTGGGAATAAAAGTTACAGCATTTGGAACGTTAGAAAATGACGTTCTGAACATGGGATTTCAATGAGGAATTTAGGAAAGTTCATTAGTATTCAGGTTTTGATACAAAAAACCTTCTGTTAGTTGTATTTTGCTTCAGAATTTTGTACATATTTGGATCCATATTTCAGTAGTCTAAGGATTTGTTATTGTTTTGGATATTTGTATATTTGTTTCTGGTGGTACATGTGAATATTTCGGTTTTGTGAGGCAACTGATCAACATCAACCATTAAATATGACTGCTAATAATCTGAGAAGAAAGGATGAAGTAGCTTATGAGCTTCGGATTAGAGGAGTTGATTTTACTTGCTCAGAAAACGTCTCAATCAGTGACTGTTTACTAATGTCTTAGCATAGATAAATCATACTCACTTAGTCTATGGTATTAGTTAAGGAAACTGTTGTCAATAAACTTGATGTGGATTTAAAATTTAAGGAGAAGTATGAGGATATCGTCTAATCAGTAGACGAGAATGATGGTAAGGGCAAGGACTATGAATACCAACGCATATCTGTGAGGTTGTATCATCTATACAGAATAATTGAGAGGATCCCAGTTGGAAAACCATAAGCACAGAAAGTGATTTCAGGGAAAACAGAATTGTTGTCCAAAGGTTTATTGCAGACATTTTCCATCAAGATGGTAAAAAAAAACCATCGTTGGTAACAGTTTTTTACCATCATGATGGAAACTGTCCGCAATAAACCTTTGAACAACGTTAACCACAGAAAACATATTACTATAACCCATAATGCCAACCGCGTGGTAAAAGGCATTAAGTGTTTTGAGAGAGTTTTGCCTGTCAATCGTAGGCAGCGCCACCAGCGTTGCCAAACACTCAGCATAGCAACGCTGGTGGCGCTGCCTACGATTGACAGGCAAAGCTATCTCAAAACACTTCATGCTTTTTACCATGCGGTTGGCATTCTGGGTTATAGTAGTATGTTTTCTGTGACGTTAACTCACCATCACCAACAATGAACTTCAAACAAAAAAACAGAATTACTTGAAAATACGAAGGTTAGAGGAAGTTTTTAAGAAATCGAGGGTTCTTCAAGTCAAGGATATGGACAGACCAAGCAGGTTGCTACTGTAGAGGTAATTGCTTTGAGTAATAAAACTGATGTTTTGGACATGGAAATTTCCTGAAGCGATTCCTTTGTGAAAGATTCTGTTCCTATGACCAAGCATCAGCAAAACAGGAAAACGTCAAAATTGTATGGCCAGGAAGTCAGTGCCTGTATATTAATGGGGAACCAAGGTCAACAATGAACAAAAGCAGAGTATTGGGCATTGGGTCGTTTCTTGAAAGAGTAGAGGAGTTAAGAAGAGCTCAAGGAGTTAGCGAGGAAGAATTATTCGAGTCAGCTGGAGACTTGTTTGAGGACGGTTATGGTCATCATTACCTAAAACATTTCCAGGAGTGTCTTCCCCTCTGAAGCTGGATTTAGCTTGTGCTACCTCTTTCAGAAGAAAATTTCCCCCTACCAAAGTGGCAGCAAACCAGACTGGTAGATTTCCATCGAATATGAAAAGTTGGAACTGCGGAGAGCTTGGTCATCGTTATTCTGCATGCAGACAGGATCAGAAAAAAATCTGCTGCGACTGTGGTCAGCCTGATGTCGTGAAAGCTAAGTGTGATAGAAGCGTACCAAAAAACTCGTAAGGCCGGAGGTTGGCATACAGTTTCAGGCACCTACGGCAAAACCAAAACAAACCATTTCAAAATTGATCATCTCTTAAAATTCAAAGAAAATAATAGGCAGCCACACTTGGATGTCAAGATCTTTGGGAAGAATGTTCAAGCCTTGCTAGATTCAGGAGCATTCCACCCATTGAGCACATAATATTCATAAAGAGGTCACACTTCTATAAGCGAATTACAGCAGGATGTCGCCAGTCCAGAGGGCCACGACCCAGCCAAGATGGCAGATGAAAGGATGACTCGCCACACTAGCGAGCGCCGAACCAACTACGGCGGTGTAATTGGGCAATTCACTGACTGTACTGTATAGACGCACGTATCTTATAAACGCAAATATATGTTTTAAGTTTTAAGTTTTTGTAAAGCTTTTATTTTCAAACGGTGACAACCGTAGTAAGGTGTGTTCTGTAGAGTTATTTCATAGAACAGTATTAACAGTTATACTGGTGATAGTTTACATATTTTTGATTGATTCAGTTTTATTTAGTTATTTAGCTTAGTTTCAACAGTGCATTATTTAAATTAAGATACACAAATGCCGCAAACATGTTCTGCCTACGGATGCAACAATAGGGGGAAAACTATTGAAGCACAGGTAAGCATTAAAATTAACAGCAATAATAGTTAATCTGGAAAAATAGGTGTAACATAGATTGCCTAGCTTGCATTGAAGGTGCCCTGAAGTCAGACATTAAACCAGCCTCCAGTGAAGGTAGATTGGAACCAAGAAATGTTGTAATTTTATGTTGGCCATAGTTTTAAAACCCACCCACTTCTCCACTGAAATTAGCCTGGGAATATCAACAGAATTTGGAACGTTTAATAATAATTATATTCAAAAAACAGGACAACAAAAAGTTAAGCAGTATACAGTAAGAAGTCAAGGTATTTACAGTCCTTAAAATCTAAACATTTCAACAAAGCAGATTAAGCTTAAGCTATAGTAGTCTATAGTCACATTTCTATGAGGGAGGAATAAATAAATTAGTTCAATAAATTAACAGTTTTAATTGACAATGTATTCATTTAATTTATTTATGTACTTTACATGGTTTATTAAGATGAAAGTTACTAAAAATTTTATAAATTGATGTATAAAATCTAATGATGCCATAATAGACTATATAATATATAACATATCACATTGATTTAACCAGATAGTTTCACATATGATCTCTGATCACGATGACATTTAAATGATCCCATTTATTTTTACAAGATTCAGAAACAGGTAGTGGTAGTGTCCAAAATTATTTGTAGGCTATTATATCCTTATTCTATGTATATCATTTTTTTCAGACAGAGAGTAAACCCATTTAACACGTTCGCTGCTGAAAACCTTTACACAGGCGCTCGAAAACTGTGGCGAGGCTCGGGCGGAGCCCCGGCGCGCTACTGAATCAGCGATCGCAATTGGCATTCAAATATCTCAGAAAGACCAATCACAAAATATAGCATTAGGCCGCAGCAAACGTGTTAATTGAAGAAAACCCTCAAAGAATTAGTTAACAAATTGGAATAATTTAGTATTTTTAGAACTTTTTGGGTCTCGGGAGCAGACAAATTATAAGTAAAAAGAGATAGAAAACAAATAGTATTTTTGGTAAAAACATTATGTAGGTTGTGCCGGAGAGAGTAGTTTGAATCTCCTGGTAGAAGGCTGGTAAATTTTTCAAACAAAAGTTTTTCTCCTTAGTTTGTCTTCAGTATAGTCCCACATGTTAAATTAGCTTAGGTGATTAGGTTATGTATAAAAATGGATTTAATCCTTAATAACTTTTACTATATGGAATGTTAATGCAAAAAGGTCATTTAAGCCCCTAGCGAAGACACAACTTCAGCGGGTTCGAGAAAAACCCAAAAGTCTGGCGAAGTTGACGGGAAATAGCTAGTTTCTCTATAGTCTATATTATACTATTCACATTCTCCGACAACTTTTCCTACTGACTAGTTGTTGTCTTGCCTATTGTCTAGGTAAAAATCTTCAGGTTGTTGACTTTGTCTGATCTTGAACTATCTTCATATGAATCTTCTCTGTCGGATCGTCTGTAACAGTCTGTTGTATTTTTTTTTTAAGTACTGTGACTACAAACTAGTGACCCGACACTGATGCCAAGAGGAAAATTTTAAATGTTGAAAAGTGAAATTTGTGACTATAAGAGGTAAAGGAGAACTATGGCAGTTAATTATTGTAAAGTTTTTCTAGTGGTGCGACTTTAACAATGCATATTCCTCCTTGCTTGAATGAGAAAACTTTCTTTTGGAAAAATCTTGAGAAAACTTTCTTTTGAAAAATTTCCTATATAGGGAATAAGAAGCTATTACCGTAGGTAGCTAAGACCTACACTGGGGATTGATATAGGTACTTTTTTGTTTTGGTGACTCCAAAAACCAAACAAATCAAATATAATTAGGCAACAACGGTAAAAAAGGTAATATTCCTTTAACTTAAAGACACTATGTTCAGGTTATTTGAAAACTTTAATAATGCATTTAGAATAGATTGGATTGATTTAGAGGTTGTCGGAGTTACCTTATGCATCACATGAAGTCTTTTGGTCCAATGTGTACTTTAAACATTTGTAGATGTATATATATTGCTCCTGAAACAAATTTTGTAAAGCAAAACAGAATTAATATTCTTAATCTGAATGTCATGACTAATTTATTGCACGTTTTGTTTAAGGAAAGGCTCTAGGCCAGGATTTTAAAATGTAGAAAAAGGAGGATAGCAGCTAGCTTACCTTGAAAGTGTGGGTAGGCCATAGAACAAGTAGAAAAACATTTTGCACACAATATTTCGTCCCCTAAGGGACTTTGTCAAGTGTAAATAAATAAATAAATAAATAAAAATGCCTTTATGGGCAAGCCTCTTTCAGTACAAGAACTGTTTTACAAAGTACAGTAACTCATGTCAATATAACAAACTTAAAAATATACAAAAATTATGATACAAAGCAATGTGTATGAGAAAACAAAATTATGAGCTACATACAGTACTTTGCTACAGTACACCGCTTTTGCTCACTGTTTTGCTCACTGTATTTCACGTGACCTCTCGAGTGAGAGGTGTATGAGTGCTGGTGTCGCAAGAAGCTTCAAACATAACTTTGGGAAACCTCTGCTTTCTGACCGCATCAACTCACATTTAACATGTCAAAAATCATATAAGGGTGTTTTTGTTTATGGACTAGCTACTAAAAACAAGTTTTACGAGAAGCCATCAATATTTGACTACCAGCTTGCTTTTCAACAGTTGATACAGGATTTTAGAAAAAAAGGATTAAAAACATTATATTGTTCGCCAATGGGATGTGTCAGGGACTTGATTCCACCCTCCATTTTTATTGACAACATAAAAAAATTTCAAAGGTCTACCGGTGCTAGCGTAAATGTCATAGTCTATGAGGAAATGTCAACTAGAAAACTAAGAAATGGCCTTTCATATGTTGAATTTGTCAAGATGCTACAACAATCCTTCGGTGTCCCAAGACAGTCTCATATTTCCAACATTCAAGAAACCTTCTCAAATGGTACTGAAGCTGTTTGTGTTGATGATTCTGGCAACAGGGGAGACCATTCCTCAAGAGATCTTTCCCAACATGATACCATGTCTTCTGAATCTCTTGTAAATTCTACTGATCTAACCAACATCTACACTGCAAACTTTACATCACCAACTACTGAGCTGCACACTACTGTCTCCGGTCCTACACTGCTAGAGTCTGCACTCAGTGATAAAGTGAGAGTGTCTCCGGGTGTTCTCACTTACAGTGAGACACTAAAGCAGAGTAATGGTGTGTGTGCGGGGGTTGCTGTGATCAGCCCAAGTGTAAATATTAATGAAATCTGTAAATCTAAATGTCATATTAATGTAGAAAATACCACTGTAAATAGTACTATGTTAGGTGAACAAATCGATGAAGTTTTTTTAGAAATAACAAAATAAATAACATATTACCGGTAGCTGCAATTATGGATGATTTTGATTTTACTGTAAATAATAATGCTAAAACAAATAACAATGAAAATCAAGAATACTTAAAAATTTTACAGGTTAATATCCAGTCTATTAGGAACAAAATGTTAGAATTAGAACACTTTTGTGCCATAGAGCAAGTGCATGTAATTTGTATGTCTGAACATTGGTTAGAGGAGCGGGAAGTTGAATTCTTTGTTCCTAAAGATTTTATTGCTGCAGATATCATGTGTAGGAAAAGTATAAAAAATGGTGGGGTAGGAATATTTTTAAGAGAAGGGTTAACCTTCACCAAAATAGATGTTAGCTTATTCTGCATTGAGCTTCATTGTGAATTTAGCTGTATTAAAATAATTGATTATGATCTTATAGTTTTAAGTGTTTATAGATCCCCTAGTGGTGATATTGGTTTGTTTCTGGAAAATTTTGAGCTTGCTGTGAAAAAGCTGTTAAAGTCATTTAAATTTGTAGCCATTGCAGGTGATTTTAACATAGAAATGATAAAAATGGAAAAGAAGACATCTATTGAATTTGCCAATCTGTTACGAAGTCTAAATTTAGTTTGTACAAATAAAAAACCTACAAGAGGAAAATCATGCATAGATAATATAATTGTAAACTTTTCATCAGATTTATATAACATAAATACAGTAGGAGGTTGTTTTGCAGACCATGAACCTTTAATATTAGATTTTTTACAGAAAACTATAAAACAATGTAACAACTCAAAAGAAGGAACAAAACAAATAATACGAAGGCAAAATGAAAGTAATATTAAACACTTTGTTGATCAATTGGTACAAGAGAAATGGGAAATGATAATGGACTATAAAATGGGTAAAATTAATGAGCAATTACTATTTGATGAATTTGTTAAGAGATTAGTATCTTTGTGGCATTTTAGTTCCCCATTAGTTAAGTGCAAACAAAACAATAGACATAAGAAAGGAAAACTTAATTGGTATAATGAAAAGTTAAGGAAACTTAGGGAAAAAATGCTTCTTTGTTTTTCTGTTTATAAGAGCTTACTCAAACATAAATCAAATAATTTGGAAAATGCCTATAGAACCTATATTGATTGTAAAAAGGCCTACAATCGTGAAATAAAATTAGCCAAAAAGCAAGCTTTTGAAAGATATATTGATAAGGCCCCCAACAGGTGCAAGGCTGCTTGGGAAGTTATAGGCCTATCGCATGAATATTCTCCTACATCAACTAAGTTGGAGGTTTTGGATGCTGACAATCTCAATAACTATTTTATTGAATGTGTTAATGAGCTGGAAAATGAAATCCCTCTCACCAACACACCTGCGCATGAGTTGCTGGGGACTCCCCCTATAGGACAATTACATTTCCAATGGAGGGAGGTATCATGGCAAGAGGTTAACAATGTTGTAGCTAATTTCTCAAATTCAAAAGCTATGGATCATTACTGGTTTTCAAATTATAGCATCAAACAAATAATTCATTTTATAAGTGAGCCTCTGGCTTTTTGTATTAGTAAATGTTTGAAAATTGGTTATTTCTCTGACCTTCTCAAAATTTCTAAAATTATTCCAGTATATAAAAAAGGTGATAAAAATCTTCCTAGTAATTATCGCCCTATTTCAATAGTGCCAATCTTTTCCAAAATTTTTGAATGTCTCATGCATAAACAAATGAATGAATATTTTGAAAATAACAATTTGTTGACAAATTCGCAGTTTGGATTTCGAGAGGGTAAATCAACAACTGCAGCTGTCTTAGAAGTAATTAATAAATCTTTAAATGCATTTGAAAATAAAGAAACTGTTTCATTAACTTTATTTGATCTTACAAAAGCTTTTGACTCTGTACCTTTTGATATTTTATTCAAAAAACTTGAATTTTATGGTATTACAGGTGAAACTTTAAAAATTTTAAAATCCTATTTAACTAATAGAAAGCAGTATGTATCTGTTGGAGGCAGTCAGTCTAACTTAAGATTGGTTGAAGTAGGTGTTCCACAGGGCTCGGTTTTGGGACCCTTCTTGTTTTTAATCTCGATAAATGACCTGCCGAGGAATGTTGATGTAGACACTGTTGTATATGCTGATGACACAACTTTGATTGCAACAAATAGAGATATCCATGAGCTTGATTTAATTACTAATGAATCAATAACATCAGCACTAAATTGGTTTTCTTCAAATAAATTGACATGTAATCAAGAAAAAACACAGAAAATTCTTTTGAGTCTATCCCCACTTGACAATGAATTAAAATCTGTAAAATTATTAGGCTTCCAAATTGATTCAAAATTAAATTGGCAAGAGCACATAGAAATCACTTGTAAAAAAATTTCCAGAGTAAATTATCTAATTTGGAAACTCAGAGATTTTGTTAGTAATGAATACCTTCGGATTACTTATTTTGGTTTTTTTCAATCTCATATTTCTTACGGGATTATACTATGGGGACACTCCCCCCACACCCATGAAATTCTTTTATTACAAAAAAAGTCATACGAACAATTTGTGGGGCTGGCCCTGTGGATAGCTGTCGACTTCTTTTTATAGACCTTAAAATTATGACCGTTGTAAATTTGTATATTTTTCACATACTCCTCTACACTAAAGCCAATCTTCATCAATTCACTAGTAGAGAGAGTATACACTCTTACAATACAAGAGGCAAATCCAATCTAGATATCCCTGCACATAGATTGGCCAAAACAGATAACTGCCATAAAATAAATTGCATACGGTTTTTTAATAAATTAGGTCTGACAGCAAAACAGGTTCCTTTTAATAGGTTTAAGTCTAAAATGTTTGAGTGGCTCATCCAAAATCCATTTTACTGTATAACAGAGTACTTAGTTTCTGATGTTAATATTAATTTTTAATTTAGAACCCACTGTATTTTATAGCTTTAGTTTTTATTTATTGTTGACTATGTCTATTCCTTGTAAAAGGTCAATGACAATAAAGATCTTGATTCTTGATTCTTTACACCTTCTTTACTTTTCTTTTGAAAGCCAGGACCCCCAGCTGTTTTAGGTCCAAGGGGAGATCATTATATATCTTTGGGCCAAAGTAAGAAAACCCTTTTCTACCCACTTCTAGTCTTACTTTTGGAATTTGGAGCAAGGCGTTCTGCCGGGTCACACGTTGAGTCACCTCCCCACGTGCCACAAGGCTCTCCACCAAGTACTTAGGCTCTTGCTGAACCAAGACCCGGTGGATGAGGCTACAAGTCTGCGCCCTGCACACGGCACCCATTGACAGCAACCCCGCAGCATTCCGGAATGGGGATACGCGTTCACGCTTACGGATACCGTAAACGAAACAAATTGCGGAGTTCTGCACTTTTTGCAATCGGGACATCTCTTCCCTTGAGATGCTGTTGCCGTATGCAGGTAAACAGTAATGGAGCACTGACAACACTAGTGACTGTACCAGCTGCAGCTTGGCTGTCTCTGGCAGGATGTTTTTGTACCGGTACAGACCACGCAGCCTTCCCAAAGCCATCTGGGAAACATAAGTGATGTGGTCCGAGAAAGTGAGGCCACTGTCAAGTACCACACCCAAGGTCTTGACGGTATCCGTCACCATTAGAGGTTTTCCTGCGATTTGAACGTGCATGTCTCCATTTGCAACTGTGTGAAGAGTAGTGGGTGTAGCAATATGAAGAATCATGCATTTTTCAGAGTTAAATTTCAAACCATGTTTGCGTGACCACTCACTTATTCTCACCAGATCAGAGTTCACTCCTGCAAAAGCTTGATCAGCAGCCTGAATCTCATAGGAGAAATGCAATTGGCAGTCATCGGTATATGAATGCACATTGCAGTGACTCACACATCTGGACAGATCTGCAGTGTACAGGGTAAACAAAATGGGCCCCAGACAGCTCCCATTTTGTTTACCCTGTACACTGCAGATCTGTCCAGATGTGTAGAGAGAGCTTATAAATTACAAGATGGCTGCTGTCATGGCTGATGGCTGTTGTCAACTATGCAGGGTTGCCACATCTCATTAGTCTATTTACAACTATGTACACAACTTTATATATACACACACATATAATATTTTATATACAAACTAGGCCTATTATGTATTTAGCTGGGACAGGTTTATCTTAGGTTAAGGTTGGGGGGAGTTCTGGAGTTGGTTATATACTGGGATGCCAGTTCCCACCTTCTTAACATGGAAGGGTTGCATTCATCCTTTGGAAGTGATTTTATTACTTTAGTTGTGAAGCAACTATCAAAGTCCATGTTGTGGCACGACTTTTGCTAGAAAATCTCAAATACATGTAGAAGACGTATAATATTTACAGTAGCAAAGTTGCATTGAGAACTTTATCCTGTCCTTGAAGATTTGGGGGATTCAACAAAAACAACAAATCTTTAAAGAAACACAATTAGTAGGCTACAGATATTGGAGGGTAGAAGAACACAATGGAAATGTCTGCACACTATGTTTTGAGAACTGCAAGAATGTTTTTATGGGATCATATTCAAGAATCCTAAATGTTGTAAAACTTTTTTATTGTAACGGATAAGTTAATGTCCACAATAATCTATCAAAAGATCATAGTAGATTCTAAAATATTATTTCATCGTAACCATAACTTAATATTTATCTTCCAGAGGATGAATTAGTGTTCACATTGCATAACAATGTACACCAGTTTAAGAAAGAATGAAACAAACTAACCTTGGTTTGAACCATTTGGTTGTGGCGTTGTTGTCGCAAACACAAAACTGTTTTGGGAACACTCAGTCTGCTGCGGTCAGGGCTGCAGATTTTACGCAGCAACTCATCAACAACTATGAAAGTTCCAGTTCTTCCCACGCCAGCGCTGTTAGTGAAAAGAGAAAATGAAGGGATAAAGACATAATCTGTGATTTTATGACAAAACATGAAAGATCTGTCAACACTTTAAACTCAAAGGCAAAAGATTTGATTTTAAAAATGGTCTTGAAACATCTGATCCCAATCAGTTACAAAACTAGACAAGTAATATTTCTTATCCTAGATTCGTGTTTCATTCATATTAATTTGGTATAAAGTACACCTAAAGGTGGGTCAGCACATGCAGCATTCGCCAAGCACCAAAAATTTGACTAGTGGTGACAAGATACACGGTTAACACAGTGGAAATAAATAGTCAGGGGCATTCCTCAAATTTTTGGTAATAGGTGAAATAATACTATTTATTTGTCAATTATTACTGCCTCGTCATGGACGTTACATCTGGTCACCGTTAACCTTATCAGCCTTATTTCACTCGCTCGGTCTAACTGTTCAGATTACGTTACAAAAATAGTCGTATCACCAAAGTACTATGTTGTGATGGGTGCTGTTAATAGGAGGGCCGGATTAGCGTTATTTCACTCATCCTTTCTAACACACGTAACAAAAATAATCACATTCTCCATAAAGTCACATTTACAACACACAACGAACAAGATAGTTCTGTTGTTCCAAGACGGATACCTATTATAGACTGTCAAGCACCACCACAAGAGATCCACCCAGAGTCTGAATCAAGTTCAAACAATCCAACAGAACTAGACGGTACTCTAAGGGAAGAAAATCTAGACAGACCTCAAGCCACAGAACAAAAAGAAAACAAATTAACTCGTCCTTCCAGACAGTGCAAGGTTCCGTCCTATCTTAAGGACTTTGCTCTCCAGTGATTAAGTGGGGTAGAATATTACTAAGGTACTATTACCTTGTGATGCTCGATGTTTTTGTAAGACGCTATCAGCTAGATAGTTATTTTATTCGTTTAACAGTTACAGTTCAGATTAAGTTCCTAAAATAATAGGGTATTCTCTGTAATCTATTACCAGGGTATTGGGTGATACTTCAGTAACAGTATTGTTTTAGTCTGTCAAATAATGCCCACCTGGTAGTGTCCTACTTGTGTTATTACTTGCTGAGCAGAGGTGCCAACAGATTTTTCACTTTCCAAGTCAAAGAAATCGTTGAAGCTGGACTTTCATATAATCTGCTTTTGTTAGGCTATTTTAGCTGTAGGAAATTTGTTGATGAAGAAAATTAAACCTAGTAAAAGGAGATAGTGAATAAAATCAGCAAGTCTAAACAAATATTCATTTATAAATAATATTTCTAAATCTAATAGAAATTCCTTTACCAAACTTTAGGCAGAAAACTGAATTTTTGGATCGAGCAATGGTTCGCCTTCTTCCGAGTATACAAGTAACTTTCTTGGACAGAAATCGCTGACAAGGAACAAAAACCGACAAGCTTTGACCTTAGCTGAATGATGAAAACCCATCCACTGTAGTAATAATTCAGCAAAAACCACAAGGGGAGCCGCATTTAGGTGCAACCGCATCTATTAATAGTAATGGTGAATTTGAATATGTAGCACCGTTAATAAAAATTACCATTTTGGGTGTATTGATAATAATCAATAATCATGCTCTGATAAAGATCTGTAGAATCTTGCAAGGAAAGATATAAATTATTTCTCAATAACGGACATTAGCTTTAGACATACAGTACCTGCAATGTACAACGAGACGATCTTCTTTCTGTTTGCACGTTGTCCTGACTGCATCTATAAAGTCTACCAACATCTTGGGATCTGGGGGCGCACAATGATCAAACCATTGTTGGAACTGAAAGTGTTGGACCTTCCACTTTACACCAACCTGCGAATTAAAAGATTATTTTGAAGGACAGACGACAACTTATTGAAAGTCTCGACATAATAAATTAGTAGACCAACCATAATCAGCAAAGCATCCAGTTAAAAATCCGACCATTATGGCTTCCAATATTAACCAGCAATCTTTAAAAATAAGTGGAAAATATGATTGAATATGAGATACAAGAATTAAAACAAAAACACTCCATGTCATTTGTATTTGTCTTGATTTATCAACTAACAGCAAGGTACGTGAGAGACAAAGGAAAAATATGTAAATGTTTCATTCAAAATTTAAATTGTCCCTTCTCTTCAAACTTTTAACATCACTTTGCCATGTTATTTGTTACAGACTTGCTTAAGCCACAATCTTGTGCAGTGTCCATTGTGTTCTCCTAAAATCATTTGTTACTATTTGTTTTTTCTTTCAGAATAATATTTTCTAGTTTTGACTTTTATACATTTCTCTGCGTGGTTTTACATTGTGATCTCCCCAGGCCCGTTTTTGATCCTGTCAGCGCCCTAGGCACAACTAACAGTAGCGCCCCTTTGCAATATATATAACAGGGTGTCCACCAACCGGGAAATCCGGGAATCATGCGGGAGTTTTTTGAACCGGGAATTATGTCTGAATTTTGTATTTCTACCTAGAGTTTTCAATTTATCGTGATCGCACATGACAACATCAGTGATGTTTCCGTGACCGCGGGAGACGATAATATGTCTACACACGGCCGCGAGGGATGATCAGAATATTACCACGATCACGGAAGACAATGATAATGTCCACACGACCGCGGGAAACAGCAAGAATTTTGCCGCGATTGCAGAAGACGATGATGATCTCCACACAACTGCGGGACATGATTAACATTTTGCCGCAATCGCGGGAGATGATTTCCATGTATTAACGACCACGGGAGACTGTTACGATGTCTACAGGACTGCGGGAGAGACAATAATGATTTTTACACGGCTGTGAGGGATGATCAGAATTATGCCACGATCGCGCAAGACAATGATAATGTCCACATGACCGTGGGAAAAATTTTGCCTCATTCGTGGGAGACAATGATTACCATTTTTCCGCAATCGCGGGAGATGATTACAATGTCTTCACGACTACGGGAGACGATTACGATGTCTTCACGACTACGGGAGACGATTACGATGTCTTCACGACTACGGGAGACGATTACGATGTCTACAGGACCGCGGGAAATACGATAATGATTTATACACGGCCGTGAGGGATGATCAGATATTGCCGCGATCACGGAAAACGATGATAATGGCCAAACAGTCGCGGGAAAAGGTCGGAACTTTGCCTAATTTTCGGAAGAGGATGATGATCCCCACAAGACCGAGGGAGATAATTACCATTTTGCCACAATCGCGGGAGGCGATTACTTTGTCCACAAGACCGCAGGGGACGATATAATGATGTCTTCACGGCCGCGAAGGGTGGTCAGAATTTGACCGTGATCGCGCAAGACGAGGATAATGTCCACACGACCGCGGGAAGAAGATCAGAATTTTCCCTCATTCTTGGTAGACGATGATAATTTCCTCACGACCGCTGGATATGCTTATGTATTGCCTCGATCATGGAAGACGATAATTATGTCTAAACGACCCGACCACGGAAAATAGTTAGAATCTTGCCGCAATCGCGGGAGACTATTATGATGTCTACACGGCCGCGAGGGATTATCAGAAGTTTACCGTGATCGCATGCAAACACCAATTTTTTTATTTACCAAATTGTTGGCGCCCCCCAAAAAAGCCAATTGCCTCGCGCCCTAGGCACGTGCCTACCGTGCCTATTCGGTAAATCGGCCCTGGATCTCCCAGCTTTGTCTAAGCTTTGTCTATGCTAATCTTTTTATATCTTGTGTACACTCTCTCCTGAGGACAGTATCAGGATTCAGATAGAAAAATGTCATGAAATCTTTGTTTGTTACTAATCGAGATGGAAGATATCAGCAATCATCTCTTTGATAATTTAAACTTACCATCGCCGAAATTGACCATCGCTGTATTCAATAATAAAGGTAGAGGAAACAGTTGTGGTTTAAAGGACGACAAACTATTATTGTACCTTGACAGTCCAGTGTATGTAGAATAATTAAAACCCTACTGTATTTGATTATATTACGATGTCCACGGTGCATATGATTTACCTTTTCTACTGTCAGATATTTCAGAGTGAAGTAGGTGAAAATCTCTTCTCGAGTACAGGAAATTTTGAACTCGCCAAAAGTCAATTGTCCAGATTCAATTGGAAAATATGGGTAGCATTTTACCTGAAACAACAAAACTTTTACAGATACTAACAACTTTAGTAGTGCAACAAACTGGAGTTCCAACTTGATTTTATTGGACTTCAGTGTCATAGTTGCATTTAATTACTGAATTTGGCATCTAAACCTACATTCATGTAATCCAGAATGTTGCAAAAGGGCAACTAGTTTTTATTACTCTCTAAGACATCTTCAGGTAATGGATGCCTTGTCACATCATTTGAATGTGGCGACATGAACATAAATTAAAAATATAAGTGCACACGGACATTAAATACACGAACATTTAAAAGACAAAAACAATAATTAACACTGATTGTAGATGGGACCCGACATGATCCGGCAAAAGTTTTGTTTAGAAGCTGGGTCTAGACATGACATTATTTTATACAATCCTTTTTTTAGTACGGAAATCAATCTCTTTACTAATTATCAACTTGGTCACTCAAGATGATTTCAGGAACTTTAAAGTTTCCTTTTTGTAATTCAACTCACATTATTAGTAAACTTTCTTAACACGTTCAGTGCGGCAGGCATTTTAACATTCGCTCGCCAATGGCGACGAGACCCGGGCACGGCACCGTAACAGTGAACGCAATTGGCATTCAAATATTTCAATCTGACGATTAACAAAAGAGCAGCGGTGATTGTACTATGTTACCCCGAGATTGGACGTAGTTCCCTAAAACACCCAAAGGTAGCAGTACTGCCTGGATCAGTAGTCAGTGGCTTTGTAATATGGCTTGAAGAGAGAAAATCCCCGAAACCGGGACAAAAGCATTGTCAGACGGGATTTTACGGGAAATTTTAGTACCAACCTACACCAAAATAAAGCTCACATTCTAAGCTGCAGGCTAGCAATGATTTTAACGTTCCCCGGCAATGGCTGAGCTCATACTGAACTAAAGTAGTGGGGGTTGCGCAACTGCATCAATTGATGTAGGCCGGTAGGAGCGCTCGTGGCGCGACTACATCAATTGATGCAGTAGTCAGCACTGAACGTGTCAAAGAGCTATACGAGTTGATTGGATGGATTTAGAATTGTAAACATTAAATACTGTGACTACTATATATACAGCCAAGAAATGTGCTGATTATTTAGTCAACTGAATAGTCAATTATTTACTTATAATATTGACTAAGTCGATAGTGCAAATCCATACTTAATCTCATAGACCTTTACAAAAGCCCATAACCCCAAGATAATAGTGAGGTCTGTTACACTTACCTGATCATTGGTACATAGCTTGCACAGCATTGCAATCGTTTTCACCTTATATTGCACAATCATCTGCCAGAAGTTTGCACAGGTTTCTCTCTTGGGGGCTTGACAAGCTATGTAGGACCTTGAACTTTTGTCTTGAAACTAAAACAAAGTAATTTTAGTTTCCTAACTTCAAAAATTAGCTTAGAAACAAAATACTTTTAAAATATTACTTTCGACTAAGCCGGTTAAAGTAATATAGCGATGGCTTGAGATTGCACCTCTTGTTATGGGTATGGTTAGCACTAGTCATAATTGTACGACTAATTGTAGCGTACATTTTTAACTTGGATATTGCGACAATAAAAAGACAGCTCAATTACACTTCTGTGACGACTTGACGGTCACTAAAGAGACAAACATGTCTGTACTTGAAAGTGTTCACATTTATATCAGCGTCAGGCGGAAACGTGTCTTACTTTGCAAAATGCCGTTGTAGATGCAATATTGTATACGGTTAAGCTTTATGTGAATAAATGCAAATTTAATAAACGATCTTTTGAAGGGTTTTATCATGGTTTGTTGAAGTTTTACCATGGTGAGACAGAAACTGGCTCTAAGTGATAAAAAGCTTTGTAATCAATATTTTTATAAGACAACATTACTTAAACCCTAAACGTTTATAAAAAAATAATTTAACTTATGTTATAGAATATTCAAACCTTAATGTGTGATGCATTGATGTAACTGTTAGTGTCATCTCCGTCCAGTTTAACCAGATTTGAGTCATCTGCAAAAAACACAGACATCTGTAGTTACAGTTTTAATGGTTTGATTTAGTTTCACCACTGACTTTAGACACTCACAGAGAACGTTTAATCCTCTTCCATATCAATGTTAAATATGGAACATGGTTTGATGTTTTTCATGTATGGTTGCATTAAAGTATGCTGATGTCAGTAAACACTTAAGTGAAATTTATAATCATCATATTATAAAATGATACAGTCAATTTTTTTGGTAATCGTTTAAGGTCTTTTACCTAATAAAATATAGGCATATTTGACTAATATATACAGGAATAGGCAGTGAAACGGCACGATTCCGTAACCAGCTGACAAGGAATATGGGGCTATTAGAGTACGGGGGAAATTAAATTACCTTAGGCGTCTAGACAATTGGAAATTTCAGTAGCCATGGAGTGTTGGATGATTGCACAGTATGCGTTTGCTGTAAAGGCATATTACAAAAATGTGGATAGTGTAGTTTCCGTTGTGAGTTCAGTATATCACCAAGGGCTCCAGTGCCACCACAGAAAGTTATCCTCCTTTGGATGAATAACTATGAAGCCACTGCTAGCACGACAAAGCGCTATAAAACGTTTGCAGACGTTTTGCAAACGCTAAAAAAGTTCAAGGGTGGATTTAAGTTGAAAATTCATTTCCACTAATTTATTAAAAAAAAAACAACTATTTTTTTTTCTAAATGAATTATTTGTGATTTTTCAAAATGGTGCCGTTTAAGTGCCTTGCCCTGTATATATTTTTGCCACATCAAAATTAAGATTTGAGTTTGTAGATTCAATAAAAAGTATTGGTTTGAACGAATTTCCTCAGGGCTAATCCATAGGCCCATTTCCTGCCTGAAGGGGGGGGGGATTTCCTTACATGCTTCCAAAGTTTAAATGAATTAATTCAATAACACAGCTGAGATGAAATTAACAGACGTTTGTTTTGTTTAAGCGAAAAACTTTTCATGGCACTTAATATACACTGTGGAAAATGTATTGGTATTGGTATGTAAAAAGGTTGGTAGCTGTACATACTACTGTAACATGTGACCGTGGAATATCTGATTCACAGTAGTGTATTTACCTCAAATTTGTCTATATTTTATACTCACAAGGAATGATGTTTTTATATCTATCTTTTCCTTTGTTTCGAGGAATCGTCGCAACATTAGTTGTGCCTAAAATGGTGGAAGTATCATCCATCAATTGACTGTATTCATCTTCCAGAAAAATTGAGAATCTCAAATGTTTGTTAACATGATCAACAAAGTCCTTAAATGGCATCTCTTGCATTGGCTTTTTTAGTCCATTGCTGTTGAACTCTGGGCTAGCAATAACTTTCTTCTCCTTGGTCCTGAAAGTTGATTAATTTAACGATTAGAGAATAAGATGTTTGTTTTGTAGATTTTACAATTAATTTTATTGATAAGAATTTAAGTTAACATAGGTTAGTTAAAAAAAAAAAAAAATATTAATCTGCTCCTAGGTGAAAAAATGTTAATACTTTACTTTGAATGAGAATGAGAATGAGATGAGAATGAGATTTTAGAGAATGAGAAAATCGATGATACTATATATTTTAAGCAAGTTCATTGTTATAACATTCCACCATTACTTAATATTATAATATTAATATTACTTAAGACTTTGCAATTGTAAATTAGGTCTAGTAAAACATTTTACTTGCAATTAATGTAAATACTTAATTATAAATTATTTTAACCAAGATTGTCTTCAAATCAAATATTCTTTATTCAAGCTGTACATACATATGAACAGTCACAGAAACAAAAACACAAACAAGTACATTACATCTTTAAGATTGATCATAAGGCTAGCAGACTGTGTAATTGACTTCAGCTCAACCAATTCAATGTTTTTAGATACTCTGTATATTAATTTTAAAACTGCCTCAATTCTTCTTGTTACTACATCTGATTTAATTCACTGATTGAATCAAATCTATTCAAACAACGAGGAAAGTATCCATACTTTTTTAACCTGCTACAGTATGCAATACAATAGTTCATTTAAAATTCATCTCTAACTTATTCGTTGTACCGATGGTTACTACTCAAAACTTTGTCTACTTTTTCACTCACCATTTTACGTGGCCTTTGACCACTAGGAGGACAAACGCAGTTGTTGTTACCGCAGCAATAATTATGAGAGCGATGACGACCAAACTGGCCTCTACGACTGGATCCACTGTTGATAACATTTTGAACAGTTAAAAATAAGTATAAGCAGTAGTTTTTCTGTTGAAAAGTGCTATGTATTTTGCAAAGGTAAACAAACATACGTGTTCGATATTCATATCTTTAGAGTATATATTTAGAAATCAATCATTATGTTAATTAAGACACTGGCTAATTAATCATGTTAATGTGTATATAAATCACCATCCTATTTTGTGTAATATTACTAAGTCTCAGTAACAATTTATTGTAAATAGAATCCCGCTTCTCAATATTCAAATGAGATTGCTAAGTCCCCTCGAAATTCCTACCATATTAAGGTCTATTTTCCTGTACTACACTACCCATGATTCACCTGATGCTGTATTTGCTTCAATCGCATTTCCTATTGGCCATCTAATTGCTAGACCCCTCTAAACCACAATTGCATTTTTCAAGGTGAAGCCGTCTGTCTGTCTGCGGTCAGCGTCCATCACTCACGGTGTTTAATACTCCATTTTCTTCTCTCGGGACATTAATTGCCCATTTTACCTCACTTTACCGTATTTATAGGCTATAGATTCATTATATCTGGCCTCTCTCTCCTCTATAGTACATTATTCAGTATTTACATTTAATTTCCCCTTTTTTATATGTGATTAAAAACCTAAAATTTTTTAATTAGTGCTTTCAGACTATTCACACCTCAAGACAGTGTGTGCGTTTTCGTGATTCCTCTAGACTTTCCGTTCGTCCTCACCATGACTTCCACGTGTTTAGTAAGCTCTTTATGTCTATAAAATTAAAATTGGGTGCGTTGTGTTTAGGGGTGTGCGAGTATTCGAACATCGAGCTTTTTCGAGCCGAATAGGACGCTATTCGGCTCGGCTCGTGATTTTCAAAAAGTTCGAAATGTTCGAGCCGAATACTTATTGAACTACTGTAGCAAATAAAAATTAAATTAATAAATAAGGAACTAACTTTCATTTAAATTTACTCTCCTCCGTTTCATAATTGTGTCTTGATAAGCACGAACCTCAGCTCAGTCAAGACGCAATGATTATCGATCCTAATTTTGAGGAAACTACCACCTATTGCGTTGTCTTTCTAACACAACTATTCGTATCGTAATATGCAACGCAGTGCGAGTGCGTGATTGGCTAAGTCGCTATGACGACACACGGTTGCCGTGGCAACCTACAGTGCGCACTGAGCACTGCGCCTTGTGTGGGAGGGGAGATTATACCAACAAACTATTTCAGGAATTCTATTTTGGGACGGATGAAAGATAAGGAAGAAACAAAAAGTGGTCACGTGTGCAAATGTAATGGGCGAGACAATAAGGCTGTAATCGTCGTGTCGTTGTTCCTTGTTTGTTTACTTTTTCAGATTCCTTATCAAACTCCTTATCATCAAACTTCCTTATCTGCTATCTCTCTTTTTCTCTCTCTCTCTAACAATGTACTGATTAAACAGATTGTGTTTGACGACTTTTCTACTTATAAGTTTCCCTGCGGTTATTTTAGTTCAATCAATCCCATAACCTTTCTAATGTTTATCAAAATAATTAATTAATATGTTTTGTATTTTATTTCCTTTAAACCAACCCCTATTTACCATCTGTATTTTATAGAATAAAATGTTTGTTTAGGCCTATAAAGTTTGACTGGCCACACAATTTTGTACCTATTTTATTTTTTATAAAGTAACAGTTACTTTGAGGATTATATATATATATATATCAATAAGTGGCGCGTGCTGTAATGAATGCTTTTTATTATCAAAATAAGTAATGAGTTATTAATTTTTGATAGTACATGGGTCATTGAATACCATAATGTGATGTAGTTTCCTATTTGTATCTTGCAAATAAATAATAATTGATAGTTAATTCTGGAAATGAAAAATAGTGATCGCATTCATAAACCTGTTGTCAAAACAGCAACGAGGGTGTAAGGGTTTATTGTTTCAGACGCAAGGGTGTTTCAAGGACAAAGTGTTGGGCCACCCGGATTGGGGGGGAGGGGGGCGGTGAGACTGTGTGAAGGGGAGGAAACTGGTTTTGGCTATTTATTGATTAGTTCGCCGACCCTTCTAGATAACAAAATTGAGTGACAGTGTTAAATCATCGTGTTCTGCATTTCATTTCTTGTTTACTTTGTGTGTTATTCTATTAATTCTAGTGCTTTGGTTATTAATTCTAGTGCTTTGGTCTATTTCCTCTATATGTCAATTATATATTTTTTAATATATAAGTAAAACTTGTCTCTCCACCTTTTTGGATCCAAACCAACCATGTTCTTTTTTGATTAATAGGATTCATAAAACAAAAATATTTTGTGCATGGAAAACAACAAGAATAATCACGTGTTTTTAAATTTATTTTGTATTTATTTATACAAAATAGAATTAAATATTCATAGTAGCCTAGTTACAATATACATATGTAATCGACTTGCTAGTTGTTTTGTCGTCATTCAAGGTCGCGTTGCTGTTCTGTTTTGAAAGACAATCTGATTGTCTTTGTCTCAGTCTGCACTGCATATCTCTTCAGGCCTTTAATCGATATCCTTTTATTTCTTGCATCTTCATTTAGTTCAGTTCAGTTCTTATCGTGATTATCTACTATTTTATGTCTTGACAATTCTCAATGTTTTTAAACATATTAAAATAACATTGTGTTTGTTTAAAAATTGACTGAACATTATTATTATTATGCACTTTTTTAAGAAAAAAAGTTTAATAATTAAGATAAGGTTACGCTAGGAAAAGCTCGGCTCGAAAAAGCTCGAGCTCGAACATTTTTTAAAAAGCTCGGCTCGGCTCGGCTCGAGGTTCAAAATCACTATTCGCACACCCCTAGTTGTGTTCTACAAATTTGTAATTTCTACAAAACAGAAAATCTCGGTCCAAAGGACTCCGCCATCGCTCTGCCATAGACGACGCCGCTGCCATCCTCTCCACACATTTCGATAATTGGACTCAAGGTACAACTTTAAAGTTTTGTGTGAGATTTAATTAGACTTTAAAATATCTCATTTGCCCCTCATAATAAATGTTGTTCCACCTTGGTGCACCTCGGAACCTCAAGTGCCCTATAAATCGCAGATCGGCCATTTTCTCTAATTTTGTTATTTTCTCTTGAACTAGTAAGTTCTATATAAAAGCTACTTACAGTCTTCGCAATCCTGTAAATTGAGCACTACGGCCGTTTCGGAGATAACTCCATCGTCGGGTGCGTAGTCATCATACACTAATCTGAACTATTTACATATTTACATTTTTTACGTGGTTTCTTCATTTTCATTGCGTCAAAGTTTAATAAATAGTACATACAACACAAAACTTTGACTTAGTGCTCAATTTACAGGATTGCGAAGACTGTAAGACGCAATCTGCCACACTGATTAATCTAGTAAGTTCTGGTCCTACGAACTATTAAACTTTTCAAATCAACAATTTAACCCCCGAACATTTGATCCTTCGAGCCGGATTCCTTGTCTTCCAATTCAATTCCTTTGACCATAGTTCTGGTATGATGTTTGTAGAAAGTCCCTTTTTTTGGAATGTACAGAGGGTGCCTTTTATCCTCTTCAGCGTCTAGTTTTTTTTTCCCCAACAGAGTTTTCTTTGACAGCCAATGAACTAACGTTGCATCCGAATCTTACGGCTCGCTTCTTTAGCACGTCAGCGCTCGGACCCTCAAATTTGATTATTTTATTTTTGTAAATTTTCGTTGAGATAACATTTTTTATTTCCTGGGTCGTTGCCATGCCGAACCTTGCTGCACGAGCTTCTTTCTTTGCCTCTACAGATAGCGGGACACCAAACTTCTGAGCTCTCATTTCTAGCCGCTTTTGTACATGTCCTTCCTCCGGTTCGTCTTCTAGGCCAATGCCATCACAAGAACATGACGCCATGATCTTTTTCTTGAAAGAACTCCATTTTCACGTTTGGCTACACCCAGAGGCATACAGCTTTTAAGATTAATGAATGACAATCAGTTCACCCATATTTGATGTTTTGCATTAAAATCACCCCCCGCAATAACCCAGATTATGAAACTTTAGAAGAAGATAATGGGAGAAGCTCCAGGAGCTCCCTTTCAAGAGAATTTCAACCAGTGATGTTCTTAGTGATGGCATCAGCCTAGAAGACGAACCGGAGAATGGATCTGTACAAGAGGCTCCGGTGAATAAAACTAGTGAAGACCCAGAATATTATGAACTTTAGAAGAAGACAATGGGGGAAGCTCTAGGAACTCCCTTTCAAGAAAGAGATCATGGCGAAAGAGAACATGATCTTAGTGATGGCATCGGCCTAGAAGAAGAACCGGAGGATGGACATGTACAAAAGCACCGTAGTTGTAACACCGCAGTTAATGATATGACCGTGGCTTTGGCAAAAAAATTGCAACAAGCTCAAAACTATTGTATTAGATTTTTATATGATCTTTGACGAGATGATCACGTCACACCATATTATATTCATTCTTCTCTTTTAAAACTGTCTGATGTTAGAGACATACGAATCATTAATTTAACTCATTGGGCCATCAATCTCAAAATTCCAAATTATCTTGCGAACAATTTTAGATTTTTGAACGATAGAGGTGCAAGAAATACTCGTTCTGGCTCATCAACTCTGCAAATTCCTCGCCACAAAACAACTGCCTTTAATAAATCATTTACAGTAACAGCATGCCGCCTTTGGAATTCCCTACCCAACTCCATCAGGTACTTAGAATCCCGTTCCAGACTGACGGCGGCGCTGAAAGCATACTACCTTGATCGGATGACCGTGGCTTGGCAGGATAGCGTGTGTTAGGCCTAGGTGTGGCAGAGAGTGAATGTGTGTGAGTGAATGTGATGTTTAGGGATTAGGATTCTATTATTTTGGTTTTTAGTTTTATTTGGTTTTGAATTTAAAATCATTGTTTCTTAAGAAAATCATTGTTTAGTTTATATTTAGATTTACGAGGTTAACTGTAAGAAAGGACCATGTGGTCTTAATTGTTCGCCTCAATAAATAAGTATTTTCGTTCATTCATTCATTCACTCAAAAGCGGCTAGAAATGAGAGCTCAGAAGTTTGGTGTCCCGCTATCTGTAGAGGCAAAGAAAGAAGCTCGAGCAGCAAGGTTCGGCATGGCAACGACCCAGGAAAAAACTAATGTTATCTCCAAAAAAATTAGCACAAATAAAATAATCAAACTTGAGGGTCCGAGCACTGACGTGCTAAAGAAGCAAGCCGAAAGATTCGGATGCTGTAATAAATAATCTATGTCTAATCTATGCCTGCCTTATTTCATACAGTTTAACTAACATATGTTTATTGATTATTATGATTTTTGTAAACAGTCAAATAAATACACATCTTTGGTGAAGTCCTAATAGTCTTTTATCTTGTCTGTCTATAATATTTTAACATTGGTGCCGAAACCCGACTTATAAATCATGTCAAAAAATATGTCAATCCGAAAGTCAGGGAGAGAGAAACACCCTCCAAATAGATATTCCCCAGAAAATGCAAATGACAAGAATGATGAACCCAAAGAAGGAGATAGTCAATCTCTAAAACCACCTTCTAAGTCAAAAACCAAATCTTCAACTTCCAGCAAGCGCCGGTTAGTTCAACTGCAACTAGAAGAAATAGAAGAAATAAACAGGCTTGAGAAAATACACGAAGAAAGGGAGTTGCAACGGCTGAAAGAATTTGAAGAAAAGGAGATGGAGCGACAGAGACAAGAGATGGAGCGTCAAATGCAGGAACAACAAAGGCAAAGAGAGGAGAGGGAAATGGAACGACAACGTCAAGCTGAAGCAAGAGAACTAGAACGACAGAAGCGTCTGCTGAGAGTAAGGACCGAACTTGAGTCTGCTTCGGTCTTGGGAAGTAGTCAGTCCGCCTCAGTCTTGGGAAGTCGTCATTTGGAATTGGAAGATAATGAAGACCCTGACAAGGTAAGCTTCAATATTGCTACTGTTGAGGAGGACTCTAATGTCAAAGTCAATAGGTGGCTGAATGAGGGACCGTCAGTTCCTTTAACATCGTCAGCCATCGTGTCTACGGCTATTGATAAACTAGCAGACTCCTTTTCAAAAGCTATCAATTCATCTAACCCCAACCAACCTGTCTCATGCCGACAGCGTCTTCCATCCTTCAGCGGGAAACCGGACGAATGGCCCATGTTCTATTCCTGTTACAATAAGACTAAACACCTTTTTAATGACGATGAAAACCTTGACAGAATAAGAAATTGTCTGGAGGGAGATGCCTTTAAAATGGTAAAACCTCTATTTATATCAGGTAAAAATTTGAGTACAGTAATGAAAACTTTACAAATGCGTTTTGGACGTCCAGAGTTTATAGTCGAGTCAATGTTGAAGAAGGCGCGCATGCTCCAACCAGTCAAGGAGGATGACGCTGTCAGCCTTATTGAGTTTTCAACAACTCTTTTAAACCTGACCTCTACCGCAGAGTCGTTGGATTTGGAAATGTACTTAATAAATCCTCTCTTGTTGAATGAACTTTTAAGTAAGCTCCCCTATACTCTGAAGTACAGGTGGGCTGAACATGTAAATAGCATGCATTTAGAAAAACCTACTGACCTGAAAGTATTCTGTAACTGGCTTGAAAACCAGTGTTCCATTATGAGTATTTATTTTCGTCCACCCGAGGAGACAACGCGGAAGAGAAATGACCCTAAACCAGTTTTTACTAATTCGCCCAATGAAAACGTTTGCATGTTTTGTTCGGAGAGTCATGAAACCGATAAATGTAAGCTTTTCAGAAAAGCAGAAGTCTCGCAGCGGTGGAAGATGATAATTGAGAAAAAACTGTGTTTCTTTTGCTTCCGTCGTCACCACATCAAATTTTGTAAGTTAAAGAAACCTTGTGGAATCAATGGGTGCAAACTATACCACCATCGCCTTCTGCATACTGACAGTGCCTCTAAAAATGCCCAAGAAATCAGCCGGGATCGAGTACAGAACACTTTCAGGCAGGAAGGTAAATCGAAAGAAGAAATTATAAGCAATCACTCGGTAAATAACCGTGTTTTACTAAGAACGTGTCCAGTAACGTTATATGGTCCAAGCTGTCAGATCGACACATATGCACTTTTAGATGACGGTTCAACCATATCTCTGCTAGATTCGACTACTGCCGATAAATTAGGCATCAGTGGTAGCATTGAACCCCTTACCACTTGTTGGTCAAATGCAACTAAACATTTTGACCCAACGTCCAGACGTGTTGAACTTAAAATAAAAGGGCTCTATGAAGATGAAGTTTTCACATTAAATAATGTAAGAACTCAATCACCTCTAGATTTACCCCAACAGTCGATTGACTCAGTAAAGCTTCGTGAGAGATGGCCTCATTTAAAGTCAATCGATCAACCTTTACCAACATCTCATGCCAAACCTACCATTTTGATAGGTCAAGATAACTGTGACTTGTTATTGACCAGAAAAGTTATCGAAGGTCCACCAAATGCTCCCGTACTGTCATGGAGCTACCTAGGGTGGTCAATGCATGGCAAGTGTCCAGAATTTGCTGGACGTGTTGACGATTTCACCTTATTGTCCTTTGATCACGACAGATTACATGATTTGGTGAAAAGTTCCTTTGAAATTGACAACTACGGTGCATCTCCAGTAGAAAACAAATCAATAAAATCGGTAGAAGACGAACGTGCAATGTCAATCTTGGAAAAAACAACGAGGAAAATCGGAGAACGTTATGAATCTGGCTTGTTGTGGAAATCAGATGATTTTAAATATCCCTCGAGTTACGATAAAGCTCTGAAAAGACTAAAACACATTGAAGGGAAGATGGCAAAGGATCCTTCCTTTAAAGACGAATACACAAGGAAGATTGCCGACTACAAGGAAAAAGGGTATATTCGAAAACTAAGTGAAGATGAGGCAAGTATTTTAAATTATCATACTTATTATCTACCTCATTTCGGAGTTGTAAACCCCAATAAGCCCAACAAATTAAGATTGGTCTTTGACGCAGCTGCAAAGTCGAACGGTGTATCATTTAATGACGCTCTTCTTAGTGGACCTGACCTTTTGAATCCATTACCAGCTGTTCTCGTAAAATTTCGTCTGGGAAAATTTGCTGTCGCTGGTGATATTAAGGAAATGTTCCATCAGGTACGCATAAGGAAAGAAGATGTAGATTCACAGAGATTTTTGTGGAGGCAAAACACGAATGATCCTCCAGATACGTATGTAATGGAGGTGATGACATTTGGGTCGACCTGTTCTCCAAGCACTGCTTTATATGTAGTGAACGAAAATGCCAAAAGTTTCTCATCCATCTACCCTGAAGCTTCTAAATCAATTCTCACTAAGGAATACATGGATGATTTATTAGACTCTGTCAATTCTGAGGAGGAAGCAAAGACTCGAGTGAAAGAAATAATGGAAATTCACAAATCAGGTGGATTTCAAATTTGCAATTGGCTATCAAATTCCAAAGATGTTTTGTCTGGAATTCCTGAAGAACTTAAATCACATTCAACTAAGCAATTGAAGCATGATAGCAATCTTCCCACTGAACGAGTTCTCGGAATGTGGTGGGATTCAGAAAGCGACAATTTTGTATTTCATCGCAATGTAGAAAAGTTTCAAAAAATGGAATCAAGTTATCCAACTAAACGTGAGGTTTTGAAGGCTGCGATGTCTATCTTTGATCCTTTGGGACTAGTCACCCCTACTACAATCAAAGGTCGAATATTAGTGCAAGAGATTTGGAGAACAAAAACAACATGGGATGAAGTACTAACAACAGGACTTACTAAGAAATGGCAAGAATGGTTGGAAGAAGTTAAACAACTACAATATTTTACCATTCCGAGATGCTATTTCAAAACCCTTATGATAAATGAGGTTGAGCTTCATGTCTTTGTCGATGCAAGTGAAGAAGCGTACTCCGCTGTTGGATATCTAAGACATAAGAATACTAACGAGAATACTGGATACAACACTATGTTGGTTATGTCGAGAGCAAAGGTGGCTCCTCTAAAACCAACTACCATACCAAGACTGGAACTACAAGCTGCTGTCCTTGGATGTAGGCTTGTTAAAACAATTATACACGACCTAGACATCAACTTCGTCCGAAAAATATTTTGGTCAGATTCTGTTACGGTGTTACATTGGATAAAATCTGATCCGAGAAGCTTTAAACAATTTGTTTCTAACCGACTTGTGGAAATACTTGAAGTTTCACAAGCTGATGAATGGAAGTGGGTACCATCAAAAAATAACCCTGCTGATGTCGCTACGAGAAGCAACCAGAAATTCACTACAAGTAATCATGAATTTTGGACTTATGGCCCCGAGTTTCTAAAATACGACTCAAGTCATTGGCCACAGCAACCAACAACCTTGCAAACAAAAAACAGCGAAGAGGTGAAACAAAAGTTCGTTGGGTTACTCAACGAAGACAAAGACTATGTTATCAATATTGAGAGATTTTCTTCCTGGAATAAGGTAACACGAGTAACTGCATGGGTTCTGAGATACATTGGTATATTGCAATCCAGGATCAAACGAAATGACAAAGCCAGACTGAAGAAGAACTCTAACCCCAGATTGATACTGGAACTTCAACCAGATGAAATTCTTAAGGCTGAACACATCTTAGTGTTGAATTCCCAAGACAAAACTTTTAAAGAAGAAAAGACCTTATTAAGAAATAGCAAGTCACTACCGAAGTCAAGTAAAATATTCACATTGGATCCTTTCGTTGACGAGAAAGACCTCATCAGGATGTCTACAAGAATACGAAATTCTCCTGAAATCAGTACTGAACGAAGATATCCAATTATTTTAGATGGAAAATGTCAAGTAGCAAGACTTATTGTGAAGAACTTCCATGAAAAATGCTTCCACCAAGGAATAGAAACCGTAATGAACATGACAAGAGAACGGTTTTGGATACTTAATCTTCGCACAACAGTGAAGAAAGTGCAAAGAAGCTGTATGCGTTGTAGGATTGACAACGCCAAACCAAGTCCACCTCAAATGGCACCCCTGCCAATGTCACGAGTAGTCAAGGCACAGTATCCTTTCTTTTACACTGGTGTTGACTATTTTGGCCCAATTGAAGTAACTGTTGGCCGAAGACATGAAAAGCGATACGGTGTAATATTTACATGCCTTTCTACACGAGCAATTCATCTCGAAGTGGCTCATTCGTTAAGTACGGAGAGTTGCGTTATGGCAATTCAAAGGTTTATAAGTCGGAAACCTTGCCCTTCTGAGATGTTTTCTGACAATGGTACGAATTTTGTAGGAACAGACAATGAACTTCGAAATGCTGTTAAGTCTTTAAACAACGCCCAGATTCAACGGACAGTCGTAAAGAGTGGGATTAAATGGAATTTCATTCCTCCCCGTGCGCCACACATGGGGGGATGTTGGGAGAGACTGATAAGGTCAGTAAAAACAGCATTGAAAAGTGTCATGCGATCCCAGTACCCGAAAGATGAAGAACTGCAGACGTTTTTGACTCGCGTGGAGTTTATTATTAACTCACGTCCACTCACACACTTATCAATTGACCCGTTGGACCCTGAGCCGATCACACCAAACCACTTTCTACGCGAAGCCTACAAAATAAATATTGATGAAGATAAACTATGTAAGAAACAACTAGCCCGCGTAAGAACACTTTTGGATAGTTTTTGGAAGCGATGGGTCCAAGAATACCTGCCCTGTTTGTCAAGACGTTGTAAGTGGCACAAACGAATGGAACCGCCTCAAGTAGGGGACTTGGCTATAATAGTAGAAGAAGACAATCAAAGGAATTCATGGCCTCTTGGAAGAATATCAGCCATTTACCCCGGTAAAGATGGCGTTATACGGGTTGTGGACATCAAAACAACCAAAGGTACATTCCGGCGCCCTCTTACCAAGGTCGCAGTTCTTGGGGGGGAGAGAATGTAATAAATAATCTATGTCTAATCTATGCCTGCCTTATTTCATACAGTTTAACTAACATATGTTTATTGATTATTATGATTTTTGTAAACAGTCAAATAAATACACATCTTTGGTGAAGTCCTAATAGTCTTTTATCTTGTCTGTCTATAATATTTTAACAGATGCAACAGTAGTACTTTGGCTGTTAAGGAAAACTCTGTTGGGGGAAAAAACTAGACGCTGATGAGGATAAAAGGCACCCTCTGTACATTCCAAAAAAAGGGACTTTCTACAAACATCGTACCAGAACTATGGTCAAAGGAATTGAATTGGAAGACAAGGAATCCGGCTCGAAGAACCAAATGTTCGGGGGTTAAATTGTTGAAATGAAAAGTTTAATAGTTCGTAGGACCAGAACTTACTAGTTCAAGAGAAAATAACAAAATTAGAGAAAATGGCCGATCTGCAATTTATAGGGCACTTGAGGTTCCGAGGTGGAATAACATTTCTTGTGAGGGGCAAATGAGATATTTTAAAGTATAATTAAATCTCACACAAAACTTTAAAGTTGTACCTTGAGTCCAATTATCGAAATGTGTGGAGAGGATGGCAGCAGCATCGTCTATGGCGGAGCGATGGCGGATGGCGGATACCTTTGGACCGAGATCTTCTGTTTTGTAGAAATTACGAATATGGAGAACGCAACGCACATAAGTTCATAGACATAAAGAGTTCACTAAACACGCGGAAGTCACGGTGAGGATGGACGGAAAGTATAGAGGACACACTGTCTTGAGGTTTGAAGAGTCTGAAAGCACTAATTCAATACATACAATAAGAAGAGCTTAAGATTCAATCGGTGAACTAATGCGATATTATTGAGATTGAACACACCTGTCTTGAAGATGATGGTTTTAGAGTCTCGGTAGCCAGTGAGAGTGAAAGCTCGGATTCTGACGTAGTACACACTCGCTGAATGTAGAGGTCCGTTGCAGAAAGTGTTCAAGTCGGTTTTGGAACATTCTTCTGTTCCGAGCGTGAATTGTTTGACAGTAAACGGTGTTTTGTCTGAGTCTGCAAAACGTTGAAAGTTAATTAATTAATAGACAGTGACTAAAACTTGTTGACTAACACTTTTTTGAAATTCAGGATGTGTAAATTCATAAAGGCACTTAAGAGGTATTAGAAATATACGTATAATTCCACCAACAAAATTGTCCCTCTATGCGGCTTTGTTCGTCACTTCTCATGCTGCTTGTTTTAGGTCTTCCAGTGGATGCTATTTCCGTTTCTGTTTCCATTGCTTATTCTGTAATTTGTTGGGAGGACACGTGTTATAACATTCCTAAAACTCACTCCTTCCTCAAATTATACCTAATATTTAATGACTTTACAAATAGCTAAAATGTTTCTTTGTACAACATTCTGAACTATAATTTCTGAGCGGTAAGGTTTAACAAAGTCAAACTTTGCAGCTTTTTTTGTTGTGTAGACCGGTCCATGGTGTTTCCAGCGCTGAATTGAACCCTCCACCGACAGTCTGTTCCCGCTCGTGTACCGGCAATGTTGCATATTCGTGATAGGCCTATCAAACTTAAATTATTTATTTTTATGTCGTACGTGTCGTGTGTAAATGTTGTTAGTCGTGTAATGTGTTGTGAGAACGAAGCTATTCAAGCGGATCTACATATTCCTGTAATGAAGTGTTTGACAATGGCAGCTCGCCGAAACATGTAACACGTTGACGAAGGTTACAATTGGAACTGATAAAGGTATTGTAAAACCTAATATTTTATATATTACAGTTCCGGGGCTACAACAATGATCAATGAATTTTAAGAATTATATCGGGTGATTTTTATTCCATACCTGTGAAAGGGTTCCACCATGGAGGGGTTGCCTGGTAGACTCCAACAGGGTGTGTTTGTGTCGCAGCAGCCCAAGTTTTCATCTTTGGCCACGTGTGATTGACCATATATCCAGACCGAGGTTCATAGGTAAAGTTGCCAGCAACTATTATTGCGTAATATCTGCAAAGAGGATAAGTTCAAATGTTGCTGGAGGAATGGTTAGAAAATGTGTCATACCTTAGATGTTGTCTTCCCAGCTAGTCATGACTTGCTTTCTACCGGTGCCGGTCCCCGTGTGTAACGTCTTAAATGTATTGGCCAAGTTCAAATGTTTTTTCGTACCGTTCGTGTGTTATGTGTTTTTTTCGGTGTGTTAAATTGACGACCTTCACGTTAGGAAAATGTTTTAACTTTTTGTGACCTTCACCTGATGATGTGCTCCACGAGCATGAAACTGCAGTAGTGACAAACTACGCAAGGACCATATTGACAGAGATAAATTAAACCATTATTATTCTTACAATGTTTACGTTCTTAGTTTATTTCTTAGTGGGAGAAGCCCACCAATAATAGATAGTGGACAACTCAGGTGGAGTTCTGAAACTAGTAGCCATTTCAGGAAGACTGATGGGTAAATTCTTTGTGTATTTTCATTGTATGATCAGGTATCATGTTATTTACAGTAGACTCCCTCTTATCTGGACACCTTTTAACCGGACATCGGTTTAACCGGACTACACTCGGCGGAAATGACATCTCTATAACCACACAATTTTTATCAGCACATTGGTTTAACCGGACTAGATCGGCAGGAAGTGGGCGGTACTGAAACAACTGTTCTCGTGCGAAAGATTTGAAACCAGTGATCATGTGTCTAAATACAATGCTTTCCTAAATTTAAGTTGAATATCACAGTAAATGGTACAATTTTATAATGTTACCAAAAGCCATTAAATCTGAGAAAAATATTAATAAATTTAAAAATAAACTAAAAAAATATCTTATTGATTTAACATTATATTCTTTCTCCGAATTCCCATGTAAAAATGATGTGTAAAGGAAGTTTATAGTTCTGTTTTCTTTTCATACATATAACTATATCTTTTGTTTTGACAGTCTTATTATTAATCAATCTTAGTTATAATGTATCTTAGTATAATTAATATTGACACCATTCTATGTACAGAGTACTAATATTGAATAAAGATTTTATTGATTGATTGATTGATTGATGGTCCGTTTTAACAAGTTTTTGGGGACTTCAGTTTAACCGGAAATCGCGCTATACGGACTGGCCTCGGTCCCGAGGAATCCGGATAAGAGGGAGTCTACTGTATCACTTTCTCTAATGTGTGTGTCTACAAAAAAAACTGTCCATCTTCCATGTGACTGTTTAAATCTCCTTCATTGTTTTTAGTTATAGCTGCATGATGATCAGACAATAGAATATGCATGGAGAATTTTAAAACAGGAAAAGAGGGAAAAATCCTTTTTACAACATGAATTATACCATTTTAACGGAGAAAATTGTTCAACTGATAGTAATACAAGGGTTTACCTGATAGTTCCGTTTGTGTTTGGGAAAAGATCACTCCTTAAGGAGACGATCGCTGTGGAACGAGTCGTCCGAACTGGAGGTAGATCCGCAAACACTTGGTCATTCTGTGGCGCTGGCACTTCCAAAAGTAGATAAAGATTAAAACTTGTAAGAAAAAAATTAGCAGGTCCAATCTGATAGCCAGTGGCATTGACTATTGGAAGCTGAAGTAGACATCCCATCTATATGGACCAGCTGTCGCCAATTTTTTAATAAAAAAGAACATAGTTGTGTGAGCCAGTCACAGAATGCGCTAGTGTCTAAAATTCAATTTTATACCATATTTTTTGTTGCTGGCCAGATTGATGGGTCATAAGAGTATAGCTCACCATAAGTCATTCCCTACGTTTGACTTGGTAAAAAAGTTTCTGAATTCGACAGAACTTAGTATTCAGTAATTTTCTTCTCTTTTTTATAGAAATTTCCTTAAAAATAATCGTGTGATTTGGCAGAGTTTGTCAATGTCATAAACTGTGCATATGTAAATAATGTCGTGTCCATTTTTGTGTCCATTTTTGTATTCGTGTTCCTAGTTTTACGTTAAAATGTGACAAACACTCTCAATGTGAGCTAATGTTTTAACCTGTATAATGACGCAGCTGAAGATGTGTCGTAATTGACATGAAGCGCGTACTGCAGAACTCCAACTTTTGACACCTTAGGCTACCGAAAAAAGGTAAACTATACTGAATAATTGACTTGGTAAAGAAGTTTGTGTAATCGGCAGGATTTAGTTATATAGATTAGCACATTTTGTCGGTGGCTCACATCAACTACAATGATTAAAATCTGGCTACAAATTTAACTGGGGAATGGAATGTCTAGTTGTATATTTTTTACAACTTGATGATAGTCAAGGACCAGTGTTCTTTATTTCTAGAGCCATCTGTGTAATTGGTAAATTGTTGTATCAAACTCATATTAGGATTCCTAGTACCATATTTTTGCACCTATGGAAAACAAAGCATAAGAACATAGAGTTAAACATAATCTATAGTTTAAAAACTGAGGTGAGACCAAAGTTTGGAAATTAGCAAGGATTGAAAAGACATTTTGGCCCATGTGATGAACAATATTGTTAGATAACAGCGCTGATTCAAATGAGGTGGTCTATGAGTATAAACTCGTATGTCGATGAGTCAACTCAACTGATTCACTCAGTTGATTACTTGTAATAAAACTCATCAAGCGATTGTGTTGAATGTATGATGATAGCTGTGTTACTGACTAAGATCAACTGGCCATTTAGCCAGAACCATTTATTTAAAGCTAAATGATAATCATTCTATCCACAGTACTTGATTGTCAGCCATGATAATCTGATAACACGAATGGTACGTGAATATCATACTATCAAGATACAAAAACCTATTTTTGGCTTGTTTCTTATTTGTTCTAATCATTTGGTAATTGAACTTACTTGTCGGTGGAACGGTGAAATTTCTAAGGTTGTATTGTCCTGACAACTTATTTAAACCAAATGGAACAACAGCGACTGTGTAGGCTTCCCCATCTCTCAATTGTGAAATATCAAAAGATGAGTTGTAGGAATCTGCTGAGGGCTGTAAAAAATGTGTCTCTAAAGTCAAAAACTAAAGATATGTGTTTGTATAAAAATGTAAGCAAATTCTACTTGATTATTTGTTGAATCCGTCAATGTAATGGGTTAGTAAAAAATAAATAAAACTAGGTGAAACTCGTCAAATTTGACAGTTACTGTTGAGGTTTAAAGCAAAATCATTTAACTATCAATCAATGATAAATACTAGGGGACTCCATTTTTGGAACAATTTGGGTTGATTTTCTTATCAAGAGCTGGTCCAGCCAACAATCAAAACCCACAAGTAAAACATACCTGTTGTGCTGGAATATCAGCAACAAGGCTGGTAGTATCGTTACGTCGTGTTCCGATAATATAGACGGTGAAATGACTGATAGGTCCATTGGTGAAACATGGTCGTCGCCAAGAAAACCACACATTGGAGCGAGTAAAGAAAACTTTCAAGTCTTCAACGGGATCTGAAGCTACAAATACAAATTAACTATAATAAAAATGTTAGAAATCTCTGTCATACAATTTACTTTAAAGCACCACCTTATAGATTTATCATCTTTAAGGATCAGCTGAAAATAATTTTTAAGATAGTTCCTTATCGTTTTTTGAGATGTGGTTTTGGTTTTCCTATTTGTTTCTTATTATATTACCTACTTTAAGACTATTTGTAGTAAAAAAATCTGGTTATGAATGACAGCTTGTCTTCTCATATTGTTAACAAACAGTAAGGCACAAATTATAAAATCTATCATCTAAAATAAACTATGAACATATATTTGATATCAGCAATATAAACGTGAAACACCAAAACAACTTAGAGGTTTTACAATAGGATGAGGAGTCTAATTGTCCTATTTAAAGTTAATGCTTAAACGTACCGCTACTTAACCACGTTTACAAGAAGCCAGTTAGTGGGAAGTTTTAAGGCCTCACGTAGCTTGAAATACTAGACGCTGTAAACGCAGCTTTTCAGATAAATGTTTGAACAATTGCCTTGCACAACAATTTTTTTTTAACGTTTCTGGTTTAGGTATTTACAAATATTCTCTTATTCTGACATATCGGGTCCAGAGTCTTGTGATTAAATTCTTTTTGTATCTAATAAGAGTCTGATACCTCAAATAACAAATACTCTTCAAAACTACACATTATGTGTGTATGACTAACAATAACAAGCGAATCAATAATGTTTTTACAGTGTCAAACTAACATTTTTAGCAGTTGAGGACCCCCTGCAATGAATACAAACCTTGTAAGAAGCTAAATACTTATGGAGAATAGTCAGACTCAGACTGAAATTTTGCCGCCGCTACGATCGCTCGCGCTACTCTATTCTATCTCTCTTTAAGACGATTATTTGTCTCACTCAGTCAATTGACTTGGCCGCACGCTCGCGATAGTCTACCTAGCGCAGGATAGACTGGCCACCGCAGGAACTAAACGAAATTCAAAAATTCCCGGACTGAATTTTTAACAAAGCCATTGTGCTTCTTATAGGTTTTGTATTCAATCCCCCCTGGAACAAATGACAAATGACAATTCTTTATTGCACATAACATCTGTTAAAGTTATTACAAATGTAATACACAGACAGGTACATTGTCAAGGTTTCTAATAAATAAGGAAATCTAAATAGGTATATACAAAACCTAGGATTTAGCCAGTAAGTTACCCCTACAAAGCTACAGCATGGTGGAACTGTTTATGTTAGGAGAGGTTGATGAGAGATTGGGTGTCTGTTACCAGGAGTCGTTGAAAAATTCCTCAAGAGTGTAATATGCTTTTTCTACTAAAACTGTTTTGATTTTTTCTGTAAATTTTGCTAAGTTTAATTGCTTTAAGGAGTTTGGAATTTTATTGTAAATTTTTAACCCCATATAGAGAGGACTTGTTTCATATTTTTTTAAATTATGAGTGGGGTATTGAAAAATGTCTTGTCTTCGGGTATTATATGAGTGATTACTAAGATAATTTTGAAACATACCAGGATTTCCATGAACCATTTTTAAAATTTCAAAAACGTATATTGAAGTTAGAGTTAAAATTTTAAAATTTCGAAACAATTGTCTACATGATGTTTTTTTGGGGCAATTTGCAAGAGTTCTGATTATTGACTTTTGTTTTTTAAAAACTTTGTGGACATCTGTGGCTGTCCCCCATAATGTAATACCATAGCTTAAAATAGAGTACACATAAGCATAATAAACATTTTTACATACTTCCAAGGAGGTAACCTGAATTAAAACACTTAAAGCATATCTTGTTGGACTGAGTTTTTTGTTTAGAAAATTAATATGTTCTGTCCATTGTAGTTTACTATCCAAATATATCCCTAAAAACTTTACTACATTTGTGGGCGAGGCAGTAGTTTCTGTTCCAGTGGTTGAATTTCTCAATTTGAAAATTAAAACACTAGTTTTATCTTCATTCAAAAGTAAGCCATTTTTTAAAAACCAATTTGCTATTTCTCCAATTGTTTCTTTGACATCATCATGTAACATTTTAACAGTACTTCGTTTGATGAGAGCTGTTGTATCATCTGCATAAAGGGTAAAGTTACAGATTTGACTTGAAAAATGAAAAGGTAAATCATTAATATATGTGAGGAATAAGAGAGGACCTAGGATTGAACCTTGCGGAACTCCATAGTTATTATTTGCCCAAGAAGAGTATTTGTTCCCAGAGGCGGTTTTAATTACTGTTCTTTGTTTTCTATCGCTTAAGTAAGACTTCAAAAGTTCAATTATTTGTCCATAAAAACCAATTGCTGTAAGTTTTTTGATAAGAATTTTGTGATTAACACAATCAAAAGCCTTGGATAAGTCGCAGAACACACCAGCTGTGCACTGCGACTCATCCAAGGCCTTCAAAGCGCAATTTACAAAGTTGTTTAAAGCTGATTGGGTATTTAGATTTTTACGGAAACCAAATTGTTCCTTGCAAAACTTGTAGTTATTTTCCAAAAAGCTAGATAATCTAGTGTGAAGAATTTTTTCATAAACCTTTGAAACATTACTTAATAAAGAGATCGGTCTGTAGTTCTGTACTTCATTTAAACAACCTTTTTTGTGAATGGGTACTATTTCTGAGAGTTTTAGTAGTTGGGGAAAAACACCTTCTGCAAAAGATTGATTAATTAGTGTAGCCAAGATGTTTGATATTTCATTTGCTGACCATTTCAATAATTTAATGGGTATATCGTCCCAGCCACAGGCATTACTGTTCTTTAAACTTAGAATAGTTTTTTTTACTTCAATTTCATTTGTTTGACGAAGATTACCTAATTTTGTCACCTGAACTGTGGGATTGTTAGCATACGGATTGATATTAGCACTGTGTGGCATGTTTGGCAGCTTAAGTATATTGACAATGTTGGAGTACTGATAATTAAACAGTTCCGCCACGACTACAGCATCATCAATAATTTCATTGTTGACCTTAAGTTTAATGTGAGGCTTAACAATTTCACTTTTAACACCTACACCTAATTCTTCCTTTACAACATTCCACATGGCTTTGGACTTATTTTTTGCTTGCATTATATACCTATCATTTGCAGATTTCTTAGCTTTTTTAACAATCTTTTGAAATATCTTTTTGTAATTTTTTACATAGCTTAGAAAATTAGGATCATTACTAAATTTTGCTTCATAATGTAATTTTCTTTTGTTTATTGATGACACTGTTATCCCTAAAGTAACCCAAGTTTTTGATTTACTTTTATTTTTTGCTTTAAAAGGTTTAACTGGAAAGATTTCATCCATACTTAATTTAATCTTAGCCAAAAAATTTTTGTAATTGTCATCCACTGAACCATCTAAAGATTTGTCTCCCATGAAAAGTTTCCTAAGGCACCCTTTTACATTCTTGATATCTACTTCCCAGTAGTTTATAGTCAATGAAAACTCAACCCACCTCCGTCTAAAGTCACAGCATGGACAGGTTTGCTGGCAGGACCATACTCCGCTCTCGTTACCGCTTTGACAGTAACCCATAGGGAAGTGGCGGGGCGAAGTCTTGGAACGGAGACTTCTGTCTTCTTGCTAGTTACATTGCAGGGACCGAGTGTAGTGGCTGGGCAGGTGGGGGGAGGGGGGTACAACAGCGACTGATTGAATACTTCCACTTGGTACCTGACTCCACGCATCTGGGCAGGCTTCCATGAGATTGATATAATCGTACTGGATGCGACCACAACAACATCCTTGGGCTTGCTGAGAACTGAAGAATATTAGACGATTTAGGTTTTTATTTTAATGAAAACATAAAATCCTTGCAGCTTTATATTGATTGTACAGAAAAATGGAGTACTTGATACTGTAGACTAAGTGTTTACTATTGTAACATTCAAAAGTATTATTCAAAATTAAAATCTTATTGGGAAGTAGGATGGTTTAGATTATTGAGCTTGTACGTGTTCACATATGTTTCAAAACTGAACCCAGCTGTGCTTGATCACTAGGCTAAGCTATTAATAATGCTTCTGGCATTCTACTCTCATATTGGGGTTGATTTATTGGTTATAAATAAAAGTTGCTACTTCAAAGCGACAAACTTTGCCAGTTGCCTAGAACTGAATTCCTACATTTGAAAAATTAAGGCGAGAGATTCATGGTGGACAGATCGACGCCGATCGTTTCGGTGGCTATGTAGCCTCTGCAGAACCTTGTCAAGAATTTCAATTAATTTTGACTCACATCGAGGTCATCACAACATTTAACACGAACACACTAGCAAAAATAGTTTAAACATAAAATGAAGTTTAAATTTTTTACTACATCTGTGGCCACAGGTGTGCACTGCACGGTTGATATGTCTGGACTGCCTGCCTTGTCAAGGATCTGAATAAGGCGACATAGTCACCGAAACAATTGTAATCCACCCTACAGGAGGTAATGGAGTCACAAGACGAAATTAAAGTAAATTAACCACTTATTATATGTTAAGTGACTTGAGACTACACAAAAATGAATTGAAGATACTTACTACAAAATTTAAAAATTTAACTATTCAAACATTGAAAATATTTGATAAGGTATGTGGTAATAAATGCTTAAGTTCATTGTTTGTATTGTTACTGATGTTTACTGCTTGGAAATTCTAAAAAATGTTAATACTGTGATTACCTTCAAACTGTTTTTTGAAGTCTAAGGACTCGGGTAGTCCAACCTGTTTACCCTCACTCACAAGCCATACGCTTGCGGACTCGAGCATGTTCACAGATTCTGCCATCCATTTGAACTCATTGTTCTTAGTATTAAAGGAAGAAATTTGTCCCTCTCGGGGCTTCAGAGAGACTTGATAATAAGACACACAAGCACTATATTCAGGATCCATGTGCCACCTCAGTAGCATTCCATTAGTGAGGTTAGTCGCCTGAAGGTTGCTGATTCTTTGGTCACCTGGAGGACAAAGTTAATGATAATAAAATTTTAGGTTTTCTGATTAATAACATTTTAAAATGTTAACATGAGAAAACACTTGAGTTGAATATTTTTTTACGATGCTCGAATTATAAAAGTAAAGAAAGAAAAACTAAGACTTTTTAATTGTTTGTGATGTTTGTGTTGTTTTAGTTAGTAAAGTTAGTGGTTGCCTTCTAACATGAGGTTGCTTAGTCTATGCCAACCAGGATTGTTTCTGGACTTGGACTTCCAATAAACAAAGGTTCTAGCATAAGTTGACGAAGGGTTGGTAATATAATTTTCATAACTCCATGCAGAAAGTAGACAACAGCTGATAAACCGAAAATAATGTTTTCCCAAGCTCTAAATTCACTTTCCCTTGCTTTCAATCAGTTCTCTGTTCACCCACTACTTGCACTAGTGGTTAATTACCATTTATTTTAATATGAATCAGTGGCTTACATTGTTGAACCATCTTAACTACAAACAGAAATAGGCATAATTAAGTGGTGATGTAAAGTATTGTTTATAACTTGTACCAAAAGTGATTTTCTGGCACTTCTTCCACAGCTTGTCTTGTACATGAAACTCTCTCTTTCATGCTCAGCTTAACCCCTCAAGAAATTTGATACGGTAATACTTTTCCTTCAACGGCTTTGCCTCACACATGCATTTTGAACAAGCACGGGAAAAAGCCTCTTCGGCACTTCTAAGTATATGTTCTATTTATTAACTTACCAGCTGCTTTTGTGGTGGTTTTAATACTCGAGTAATCAATAATAGATTTTTTATCATTGCTGAATAATGTCAGTGTAAAATAGTATGAATGACAAGGTTTTAAGTCTCCAATTTTAAACTCTCTCACAAAGTGAGACATATTACGATTCATGATTGTAAAATTGTAGTCATCTTGTATCGATAGAACAAATCGTCCTTCACAACTTCTGAAGCTTTCTTGCACTGCCCAACTGAGGGTTATTGAATCAGAAGTTCTATTTATAACTTGCAGTTCTTTTGAACTGGCAGCATCTGAAAAAGAGGAATTCATTCTAGAAAAATCCAATTACTTTTGTGCTGGTACCAATCCTCCTCCAAATTAAATCCTCTGTACAACTTACACGAGTCTCTAGTGATGGCTGACGTTGAAGATGTAGCGGGCAAGTGTTTAAAGCCGACCGTGATCTTGTACGAGGTGCAGGCTGGAAGATGTTCAACATCATAAGTAGAGACATTGAGTGTTCCAGAACTCTTGCACTCAATCGCATCACACACTTGAACTATGTATTGTCGAGTGCAAGCCTTGTATCTTGATGGAGCAGTCCATTTGATCCGCAAACCGGTCCAGGTGGTGTCTACGATGAGGTTTTCCACAGATACCTTGTCTGTAAAGTAACAATTTGGCTACTTGAAAAGTTAATTATTTTTAATATAAAATTTATATATTTGTTTGTTTGAAGTACAGGTTTTTCGTAACTTAAATTTTTCAACACCTCCTTAATCGGGTTTGGTATTGTAATTGTATGAATTCCGAACCAAAACCACTGAACCAATTATAAATTATTGTTACTGATTGTTACTTTTTTGTATATATTGTGAAAATAAAACTGATTTGATTTGAAATTGAATTTTTTACAACAAAGTTTGTAACTTACGTGTTGTGAAAGTAAAACAAGTGTGTAGCTAAGGAAAAGAGTACAGATTTCAGGTAGCCTAATGTAGTTCATGTGTTTTATATACAATAATGGCTGCTTTTTAGGTAAAGTTGTGCAGAAAAAGTAGTTTGTTTTTAGCTCATCATAACAAAATTAAAGCAACTTCAACATGTACAGCTTACATTTAAAAAAAGGATTCATATACCTGATGTAGTTGTAAATGACTTTATCAGACCATTCCTCTTATTTAAAGGTGTCAAATCGTTTAAAGAGTCTCCAAAATACGCACTGACGTACAGGTAGTACAATTTACATTGCTTGAGGTTAACAAATGTGAAGTTTCTGGAGTCAGCAGGAACGATGAATCCGTTGTATGGGCCTACTGCTTTGTGTCCAGAATCATACAGGAACATTTTGTATCCACTAATACACTCTGAACCATAAGATAGCTGTTCCCAGGCGACAATGATTGAATCAGCTGTTTGATTTTTAACGGATATTTCTGGCACTGCTTGAATATTGGCTGGAACAAAACTCACTATTATTACACCGATTATTGTTATGAAAAGGATTTATTGGTTTTTCTGATGGTAATTTTTTAATATTTTTGATTGAAATTAGATGGACATGTTTTCTTGAGCGTTCAATAGGCTACTACTGTTTTCATGGCTAGGGAAAGTCACAACAGATTGAAGGAATCAGGTCAACTTACAAGTAGATAGTTTATCTGTCTGTGTCATACATTGGTAAGGAAATCCCATTTATCTCCTTATTCCTAAATTTTACTTTTGTGCTTTATTCTCTCTAGTTCAGCCTATGTTTCCCTATGTTGGAACTTGTTCATGAGCTACCTTTGTGCAAAATTACAGCTGACTCAGTACGACAATTTTCACCCAGAACAATCACACGGGTACTTTTAAAATACCTCTTTCTATTATAAATTGATTTTAGGTAATGTTTTTAAGTAGACAGATATTTTTTAACCCTACAAAATTGAAACGGTGATATTTTGGCCATAAAAAACATACTTAAGCCACGTTTAAACAAGGGCATGGTCCCTATAATTCTTGACAACATAGCGCAAACCTCTATTGCTGTAAAAATTACGGTTCAAAAGTTATTGTAAAATATATTATTTTCCCATAAAAACCCATGAAAAATGGATTTTAAAAAACGGTTCTGATTGAAATTTGTCTGTTCTATGGTCTTTTCTAAATACTATACAGCCGCATATGTAACTCACGGGGGATACAAATTCTAGACCACTTCTAGAAGTGCTAGGGAGTTGAAATTTGACACGCGGTTAGGTCTTGGGCCCAAACCCCCGGGAAAATTCCAAAAAGTCGCATTTTCAAATTTTAACCCCCCCGAAATTAAGGGTCTCCCCCCCATGTTATTCTTATGGGGAATAACATTAAAAATGGCCGACTTTGGTGTGCCCGTCTCAACGACTTAGAAACGTGCTAGAGACTTCAAATTTGCGTAGTATTGTAGTAAGAGATCTTACATTACCGGTGGAATATGTAAAAGTCCCATTTTCAAATTTTAACCCACCCAAAAATTCAAAATGGCGGACCTCTGAAAACTAAAAAAACACTTTTTTTCAACCGGATGTAGCTCGAAAACGGTAAGAGCTAGAAAAGATTTGAAAGTATATCCAGGAACAGGAATTAAATTTTATACAAAACCCTCTTAAGCGTTTTCCAAAAATCGCACTCCTTCAGCTTCAAAAAACGCCCTACTTTCAAAATTTGGTAAATTTTTATTACATTTTTACCGGTTTTCACCATGTTTTCATACTTAAATAATTTTTTTTTTCAAAAATTATTATTGCTTTGTATTCTCCTTACTTTACTGTAAATTTTACTCATTACATGTTTTTTCGTAACTTTACTCCTTGACCCCCAAAACTTAATTTTAATCTCAAAATGTGAAGGTTTTTTGCCACTTTTACGAGCCCCATGTTATTCTTATGGAGAATAACTTTGAAAGTTGCCGTGTTTGGTATGCTCATCTGTACCGTTTAGAAACGTGTTAGAGACTTGAAACTTCGTAGTATTGCAGTATGGGATCTTACATTACCGGTGAAATTTGCAAAAGTCCCATTTTCAAATTTTAACCACCCTAAAAATCCAAAATGGCGGACCTCTAAAAACGACAAAAATTACTTTCAAATTTTTACCGGTTTTCGCTATCTTTTCATACTTAAATAATTCCTTTTTGCAAATATTATTAATGCTTTGTATTCCCCTTAGTTTACTACAAATTTTACTCATAAAATGTTTTTTCGTAACTTTAATCCTTGACCCCCAAAACTTAGGTTTTATGTCAAAGTCTGAAAGTTTTTACGAGCCCCATGTTATTCTTATGGAAAATAAATAAATAATTAATAATAAAATAATTAATAGATAATAAATAAATAATAAATAAATAATTTCAACTAAAAAAATAACAAAGGCGAATTTTTGGTAAAGTAGTACGCAAAAATCGGTAATGCAGTATATTGAGTTGGTTCTCGCTCTTATTTTTGCTACCAATTTTGACTATACCTGTTAAAGTTTCACCATGACTTGATCCTATTTGGACTATTATTTTCCCGATTTTTGCGGTCTATACTTGTCATTCGATAGTATTGTTAGTATGGATCACTCTTGTGTTGCTGCTGGGTCTTTCCATCAGGGAGATCCAAGATTCAAAGAGAGCAGCAATGCTCAGTGCATGGCTAATGCAGCCTGTGCACTCGCCTGGCAAGTGTTTCGCGGGGGATTCAGTACCAACGCTATTGACGAGATACTCATGGCCGGTGATCGTCTGTATACGCAATCTCGCCGTGAGTATAACGTCCTACATAGGTATCTGTTCCCTGAGGACCTTGCCAGGAACTTCGTGGTTGCAGGTCATAGTGTAGCCATTGAGGAAATCTCTCCTGTTGGAGATGATTTATATCCGCGTTGCATCGCCAGCTTGGACGACGTGACCAGCAATTTAACATCAATGCTGGAAACAGCTATGCCTGGCGACTCTGTCGATGGCGGCTTTGTGTTCACGGGTCAATTGGTAGCAGTCGCATTTTGGCGTTACCAAGGACGACTCTACCTTTTTGATTCCCACGGGGTGAATGAGAGCCGTCGTCGAGACAGCGATGAGAGCAAGAATAAGGCAAGGCTTTTTGTGTGCGAGAATGTCCGTGCTCTAGCCTCCCTTTTACTGGTAAATGCGGCATTCATCGGTGGACAATACTCCATTACTAAAGTAAAATTTTCCATCAATGAAACTGTTACAACCGAACGTCCAGACGATGTTTTGTCCCATTTGTCCGTTTCTCCTTCCCAAACAACTTTGGACAAACCAAAAGGTCCTGGTAGACCAAAGAAAATAAAACGGGGTCGTCCAAAGTATTTGGACACGACTCGAGAAGAGCAAGTGGATGCGGCCAAAAAGAAGTACCGGGAAACGCACGCAGACCAACTCAGGGATGACAAACAGCGTTACACTCAGAGCCACCCCGAGGTGAACAGGAGAGCTGTTCAGCTGTACGATCTGCGTAATCCCGGCGCTTCTGCCGAAAGAGTTCAGATTTTTAGATTAAGAAATCCAAAATTGTCTGAACTGCAACACCTGCCTGGTCCACTTGCTCGGTCCGTAGTGCGTAATGGTCCACTGTCTGTTTGGAGTGGAGAATTACTGGACACAATACAGCCTTACAAATTAAAAAAGGTTAGCCTCTGGGAAGACAACATATTCAGATGTAGTCATTGCCAAGCACGGCTCTTCGAGGAGGAGAAGAATAGAAAGCAATGGTGCTGCGGGGAAGGAGCGTTCAACGTTCTCGACCTTCCTCCTTTGCAAGAACGCTTTTATTCTGACCGTCTCTTCCTGGAAAGAGCCCGTGCGTACAACGACCTGTTTGCTTTCTGCGCGCTCGAAGTGCCAGGCGGGTATCGTCATCCCAGTGGTCTTTCTTTTTTCAAGATCGAGGGAAGAATGTACCACCAGGTCTACAATCTGGACGCCCCAGGACAAAAGTTCACCACTCGTTCTGGGAACGTTCAGTTTTATGAATCGGTCCCGCCTGTATATTGACGATGGCGAAGAGCGCCGTAACATTGCGATGGGTAGATCGCTTGATGCCGAGATCATCGACGGTATTGCTGATTTCCTGTCTAGGGAAAATCCTTACATTGAGCATTACCGTCGATTGAGCAACGAGCCTTCCGTAACAGCTCACTTGGCTTTTGAAGTAACAAGCAGGTCTACCCATGGTCCTGTTCTCGGTGATCGGCAAACAGGCGTCGAAGTGCACGCCGTGCTCAGCAATGATGAAAACGACACTGAGCCCCGGAGACTGACAATATGGAAATCCGGTTCCGATAGACCTACATTTATTGATCTTTTACACCCCTTAATGGAACCTTTCCAATATCCCCTACTCTACCCGCAAGGCACTGTGGGATGGCACGTTGGTCGCCTTGATAACAAGGGTGCAAAACTGACTCAATTTAAGTACTCGCGGTGCCTCCTACTTTCTGAACCTCGCTTCTCTCACCTAGGCCGTCTCTCACAAGCTTGGCAGTTTGAGATGTTCGCGAGGTACGAGGAGGAGAAACTGCGTTATATTAAGTTTACGCAGCTGAAGAACACCGATAGTGCCTTGCGGGTGGGGCCGGTTGACGAGATTCGGAATGCACAGCAGGTCTTGAACGACATCGCTCGTGATGAAACCGTCCAAGGCGAGGGTGGGGTGCAGGCAGGAAAAGTCTACCTCCCAAGTTCGTTCACCGGGGGGCCCAGGTACATGAAAGTAAAATACGAAGACGCTATGGCAATCGTATTGCGGCTGGGTTCCCCCACTTTCTTTTTGACGTTTACGTACAACGCGACTTGGGAGGATAACAAGAAAGCTTGCCCTCGTGGAGGTACTCGCAGTGACCCTAGCACTGCTTGCAGAGTTTTTAGGATCAAACTTCTAGAACTTCTCCGAGACCTGCGCAGCGGAGCAATGTTTGGACGCTCTGTCTATATCGTCTACGTCATCGAGATGCAAATGAGGGGCCTTCCTCACGCCCACATTGTATTCAAGATTGACGGCGACAGACCAGTTCAGGCGTCCGAAATTGACTCCATCATCCGCGCGGATATTCCCTCGGAAGAAGAGGCCGGAGGCCGATTGAGGAAGTTGGTCCTAAAACACATGATCCACGGTCCATGTGGTAATGATCATAGGACTGACTTCCTCTGTTGGGACTCTGCAAAGGGGTACTGCACCAAATTCTTCCCCAAGCCCTGCTGTGAAACCATCCACGTCGACGAGAGGGGATTCGTCCAATACAAGCGAGATTATACCAATCAGGGGACAATTGTTTCAAGAAAGAGAAACATCAGTGTTCACGATGGCTGGGTTGTGCCGTATAACTCCGCACTTTTATTGAAATACGAGGCCCACATCAATTTGGAGCTGGCGTCTACTCGCCGCGTGATTAAGTACCTCTTCAAATATCTTATGAAGGGAGGATCTCTCCAGAACATCACAGTTACTCCCTTCAGTAAGCAAGATGATGAGGTACAGCATTACGTGACGAAGAGAATGGTGGGTGCCAGTGACGCGTGCTGGCGTTTATTAAACTTTCCAGTATCAGAATCTGAGCCGGCTGTTGAATGTCTTCCCGTCCATCTGGAGGGCAAGCAGTCCGTCCTGTTTAGACCTGGCCAACTGGCAGAGGCAGCCGCTAGGAACAGCTCCAAACTCACCATCTACTTTGACCGGCCTCGTATTTCACTGTTTGACGACCTGACTTATCAGGGGTTCTATGAAACGTTTGTGGTTCATGTCAAGCGCCCAAAAACTGCGGAGATATACGAGCACCCCGATGGCGTCCATTTTATCACTGCCCGACAGCGTGGCGAGAAGGTGTGCAGACTGTTTTGGGTCTCACCGAGCAGGACAGAACAGTATTACCTGCGTATCCTGCTTATGACTGTATCTTGCCGTGGTTATGCCGACCTCCTGTCCCGCGGTGGACCAAACTGCCGCACTTTTCAAGGGGTCGCGCGGCATCTTGGCTTGGTGCAAGACGAACAGGAGTACCACTACGCACTGCGCGAGGCCGCCACTTTCATGACTGGCCCGAGACTTCGTTCTTTCTTTGTGATCCTCTGCAACATGGGGGCTCCTGCAGCTCTCCTGTGGGATGCCTTCCGTGATTCCATCTGCGAGGACCACATTGAGCGTAACCCTCTCGATGTTGAACTGGCCTACAAGCTAGGTCTCATCGAGATTGATCGTAGTCTCCGTCGGCAGGGCTCTTGCGTCGCAGATCACGGCCTCCCCGATGTACACGATGACACGACGGAGTTGGGCAGAGAACTGCTCTTACACGGCGAAAATCAACAGAGAGCGTTTGTGGAGGAGTGGGTGCCAAAGCTCTCTGAAGACCAACACCGTGTATTTGAGTACGTTACCTCCGTTCTCAATGCCCCAGCCAGCGGAACGTCGTCGAAAATCATTTTCCTCGACGGTCCGGGAGGCTATGGAAAGACCACTCTTATTCGTGTCATCCTCGCATACGTGAGAGGTTGTCGTCAGGTTGCTCTGGCAGTCACAAGCTCTGGGATCGCCGCGGGTAACATGCCTGGTGGGACTACAGCTCACAGCATGTTCCGGTTGCCACTCGACTTTGGTGACGGCACCGGCTTTTGGAACATCACCAACGGCTCCCAGCGAGCAGAGCTCATCAGGGCCGCAAGGCTCATTGTCTTTGATGAGGCATCGATGGCACATCGGTTCGTTTTCGAGGTTCTCGACAGATCCCTGCGAGACCTCATGCGTTCCAGTGAGCTATTCGGTGGTAAAATCTTCCTCTGCTGTGGTGACTTCCGCCAGATCGCGCCCGTCGTTGTGAACGCTCGTACGCCATCTGATATTGTTTGTGTGTCACTCCGGGCTTCCCATCTGTGGCAGCATTTTAAAATCTTTGCCCTGACGACAGCTCATCGCACCAGTAGTTCCACTGCCTATTCCGAATTCCTTCTCGGGGTAGGCAACGGGACTGTCAGTTCGACAACTTTCTTGGAGGGACGGAACGAACAAAGTCTAATTCCGCTGCACGGGATTAGACAAGTGACGTCTTTGACTGATTTGGTCGATTCCGTCTTTCCCGCAAACGTCCTACTCGACTCTGATATGTGTTCGCGACGCGCAATCCTCTCGACTCTGATAGTGAACGTCAAGGAGATCAACGACCACATCTTGAACTCCCTCGACGGTCATCTGTACGAGCTGAGGAGCGCCGACACAGTTGACAGAGAGAACGACGATGGCCTGGATGTCGACGTTCAACTCCTGAACACGGCTACTGGCAAGGGCGTACCAGACCATGTTCTGCGGCTGAAGATCGGCTCTGTTTGCCTCATTATGAGGAACCTCAACATCGCTGAAGGACTCGTCAACGGCACTAAAGTCATCGTAATCGGCATCTCCAACCGCCTGATTACAGTGAGACTTCCCGGACAGACGCAACCTATCGGAATTCCCCGGATTACCTTTACTTTTGCGTTTGTCGAGGGTTCGCCGTTACGTATTCGTCGACGTCAGTTCCCACTGATGTTGGCCTATTGCATGACCGGACACAAGAGCCAAGGTCAGACAATAGATTCAGTCGGTGTTGATTTACGGACCGATTGCTTCACGCACGGGCAACTGTACGTCTTGCTCAGTAGGGTCAGACATCCCGACCATATTGTCGTTCTCATCCATCCCGAACGTGTCCGAGATGGAATCGCATACGCAAAGAACATCGTGTATGGCGATCTCCTTCTCTAATCCGGACTTGACACCAGCAGTAGGCTAGGGGATCTGCTTAATCAAAACTCCCCGTTGTGACTTGACAACATCGGCAGTACGATAGGGGGCCTGCCTTATCAAAAGTCCCCGTTGTTGTATAAAGTAGTTAGTAAAGTTTACTAACTTGTACATTTGTAAATAATTGTAAATATGGTTCCGACGTTTCCTGGCCTCCCCGTGGCGGAACTGGATATGCCATAAATTTTATGGCTAACCGACAGGGAAACAAACATTACTTGATCTATTTTCATAAATATATACATGAATATCTACTATAATCTATTTATTTAATATGATACTTTACTATTAGCAACGTATTCACTTATCAATCGACATACTAATCAATCTACTAATCTTATACAAAAGTTTACTAACTTGTACATTTATAAGTAATTGTAAATATGGTTCCGACGTTTCCTGGCCTCCTCGTGGCGGAACTGGATATGCCATACAGTTTGTGGCTAACCGACAGGGAAACAAAAATAACTTATTTACTATAATCTATTTACTTCATAATAATACTTTACTATTAAACTTATCAATCTACTATAATATGTTCGTGAGATGGTTATTACTTCTATATCGATTTTCGCTATTACAACCCCAATTGTATTATCACTTCGTTTGACCAAAAACTCAGTTGTAAAAATACTTTACTAACATACTCTATTTCAGCAACTTTAAAATAGATTTTTTAAGGGTTTTTTAAGTTGGAGCTTGAAATTAACTTGCTTACCTCTTGAAATATATTCCTAAAATTGTTTTTATGTAACGTAATATTGACTGTTTCACTGACTGCATTGTACAAACTAAACTCTAATCTACTAATGACGACTAACATCTAGGGGGCCTGGGGGCGGAGCCCCCAGCGAGCCAAAGGCGAGTTAATCCTATACAACATAGTGCAACCCCCCCATTCCTGTAAAAAGTTAATACAACTTTTGTGATTTTACCTCTTAAAAATCATAGGTAGCTTTCTCATGATAAAGGTTGTTGACAAGCTAATAAGAGAAAGTATGTGACAGATTGCTGATACCATTTATTTATGTATTTTTAGACAGAAAGGATATTGTTTCACTGACTACAGAAAATTCAAGTGGTCAGTATTTGTTTTAAATGAAATTATTGTTAACGCTTTTAAAGATTATTGGTGGTAGTGCAATAATTTATTATGTTGAATTGTAGTTGAATTGAATTGTAGTTGTAATTGAATGGTAGATTGGTTGTGAGTTGGTACCACGAACCAGGTATTTTACTTTTCCTTTCTATGTGGAATTTTCCACTAAACACTTAAAAAAATGAATTTTAACGTTTGTAAGATTAGGAGGAAACGTGGTAAAATAGTCACAATTAAACCACAGCAAATCCATAGGGTTGAAATATTTTTCAAAATTTACCTGCGGCTGTAGTTTTGAATGTCAGATTAGTGGATTGTGAAGGCACATGATCTACATCCTCGGTGGCAATGTTGAGTACATATGAAGTACACGGGGTTAGGTTAACTATCGTCATATGTCTCTCTTCCTTCGACACTGAGCTTTTTTCACACATCTCTGTGTTATTGTGATTCCAACACCATTCGATCACAAAACCAGATATACATTTGGCTTTGTTTTTCGACAACTGCCACTTCACAGATGCTGATGAAGATGTAATATTTATTGCAGTCGGTTGTTCAATTCTTCCTACAACCAACATAGTAACATTTTAATGTGACACTATTTGCTAAAGATTTAAGCCAGGTTTAAGGATTTTTGTGGTGGATATGAACAGCAGTCTTACATTGACGAATAGTTATCTAACACTGGTTATCTAACAGAAAAAAATATTACTGTACCTAATTTATTTTAACTTTTTTTATAAATGTGTTCTATAGGTTAAAAGTGTTTGAATTGTAATCTAGGTTCATAGGCCTATCCATTGCAAAGCACGGATTAGGCTACTATAGTTATGCAAAAAAGATTGTACTGTCTTGTATTTTACCATTGACTTTTTGACACCATGAAAGTTGATGTGATGAAAGAGAGACATTAGTTACATGTGTTTCCTCCCACCTTGGTTAAGAAATTTCATTATTTAACAAAATTCATAAGTGACAGCAGCACACACTTGTATATCGGAACGTGATGTCTAATTTTAACTATAGTCAAAGATTAAACATACCTACTGCACTTGGAGTAACCCTACGTAATTTTAAATCGTTGATTACTTCAGTAGAATTCAAATAATATTGCTTAAATTGGAAGCTATATACGTGATCCCTCAGTAATCCTCTGATAAGAATTTGTTTCTTTAAAATTTCAGTGTAGTTCTCTTGAGCTGTCAGTGACCCGTTTTTCGTATATAAGATTTTTAAAATCTGACTTTTGCAGTTGTCTCTCTGTTTCTGTTTCAAATCCCATTCAAACAGAACAGAATTTGACGAAGAGCAAGCGAGTTGAAGATCTGAAACTTAAAAACAAAATATGTTTTAGTAAATATAAATTAAATATAAAAATAAATATAAATAGTTATACTTCGTTCAGATTATTTATGCGGTTTTAAAGAAGAAATCTAGTATTAAAAGTATAAAGTATAATGCCCTTCTTACCATCAACATCCTATATATTAAAACGAAACTAGGTTTTTTTATTTCACGATTCTGAATCAACCACTTGACGGATTTTCATGATTTTTGTGTTGAAAGAAAGATAACTTTGAGAACTAGGGAATGTTGAAGCCATAATTTTAGTTTAGGGTTTCAGTTTTTTATAAATTCAGTTTTAATTTTCAAAAAGTCTAGCAGCCGACGGACGAGTTTAAGTCGTTTTAGTGGTGGTTTAACTAACAGCTGATTGCTAACTGTCATTGAAATGTTTATGTTACAAGTTGTTTGTATACAAAAATATTGATAGTCAGAGTTTGACTACACACTATTTCACTTAAAAATGTAGTTTCTTTCCTACCGTAAAAGATCTATGTTATCAGTAGATTGTGTATATTTTAACATTTTAACCTATAATCAAGTTTTGTCATAAATACTGTATGATTCAGAAACTTGATAAAGGGGTACATTCCTAAAGTAGACCAAAAGGCTCGGATCTCGGATGGGCTGGGCAGGCTTTGCATGGTGGGGAGAAGATACTTCAACTTTTAAAAGTGTATTCCAAGAAGTACTACAAGGTAGACGACCACTTGGAAGACCAAGTAATGAAAGACATCCTCAGACTGGTATCTTCCTTAGAAATGGCAGGGGATAGAAGAGAACGGGAGGCCAGGATCATTTGGAAGGTTTCAGTGGTCAATGTGGTAAAATAAGGTACGGTAAGGCCGGGCGCGCACTATCCCGACCACGACCACGACCACGACCAAACACCCGACCAGTGGTTGTAATTCGCCATGCGACCAGAACACGACCCGACCACGACCCGACCAAGGCAACGAATGTTTTACAAACTTCAGTGCCAAGATGATTGTTGAAGAAGTAGTTGTTATGGTGCATTTGTATTGTATGTACGTTAAGCGGAAGAAGACACTTTACTGGGTATATCTAATGTTAACTGTTAGGTCTGAAAGGGCATTTTGTAACATTTTATGAAGAGCTACGTCAATATGAAGACAGGTTTCAAAAGTGTCAAAATCCTGCGACATTTTACCAAATGAGTCACTTCACAGACCGGCGCAAAAAACTAGTGCTCACTGTTTGATTAGTCTAGGAATACTGGGGGTTGAGTGGTGTACTGGTCGGGTCGGAGGCAAGTTGGAGTCAGTGCGCGTCGTCCCATTAAATTGTGTGCTATTTTTGGCTGCAACGACCAGCGGGTCGGGCCCGACCAAACTGGAAAATTTTGGTCGTGCGACCAGGGCCCGACCAGGGTCCGACCAGTCGACCAGTGCGCGCTGTTCCATTTATTCCTATTATAAAACTGGTCGTATCCGACCAGTTGGAGTCGTGGTCGTGGTCGTGGTCGGGATAGTGCGCGCCGGCCCTAAGTGTTATTATGCAATTGAAGGTGGTATGTAGCCAAGGCGTATTACGCATTGGTATGTAGCTACTGTACTCAAAGCCAGTATGTGTAAATCGGCCACCAAGTTGTAAACTAGCTTTTCTGAATCATATTCAATTTTAATTGACTACTCGATTCCCGTACGTAGGACGGGCCAACAGCTCGTTACCTTTAAAATAATAGCTAAACAGCTGATTAAGCAACATACATTAAATACAAAAAAAGTCTTCTCCTCAAACTGCCTAAATATTGAGAACGAAGTATAATTCAATAATAATATGATTGACCACTCTGGTTTAAATATTTTTACTTGTAGTTGGATTTCAGAAGATTTTGACGGGACTAAAAAGAGGGTAGAAAACGAACAACAGTATCAAAAATACACATGTATAAGTAAGAAATCTTCTACTTACTTGGGCAACTACTGTATACTTTTGGTGTGGTTGATTCAATTATTCTTCCAAGCATTAGAAGTATTATTATCCAGTGTCCAAGAATTTCCATTTCCTCGTATTTCTGTAAATAATTACAAATATTTACTATGTATCACATAAACAAGGCGACTGATTAAGCTATTTCATTTTGTTCTAGAATTGTATTAATTGAACTCCCTTTCATTTGGCACTCAATAGATAGGGCCTACTTAAATTCTCTGATTTATCAAGCAATTAACTTCATCGAACATGACAGAAGAAATTATCTCAAGTGCAAACAGAAGTTGAACTATCACACAAATTTCGTCTCAAGATTGTACTTTACATTTAGTTTAAGTTGTCTAGCTATTAAGTTTGTGATAAAATGTGACGCTGAATTAATGAATATTCTCAAGTCTTTAAGATTTTTCACTCTTTTCATACAAAGTAAATTACTTGGTCACTAGGACTACGGCATGTATATTAACCCTCGAGAAGGCGCTTCACCAGTAAAACAGGAGCGGGCGCATGCAGAGTTTTATTCCACAACACCAAATAGCTTAAATTTTACCCATTTTACTTGTTGTTATAACGAAATATTATATGTAAATGTTGAATAACCCAATCAGAAACCTAACTTCTTTGTTAATAACATTATTTGTTTAACTTTATACGAGTAATATTTCAAATAATCATATTGATTTTTTTTTATAAAGGTATGTTACGAGAGAGGGGCGTATGCGGAGTTTTGTCCCGCAATAATGCAATTATACATATACATGCGAACAAAATATATTTGATAATAATTATAAATGAACTAATAGATTTAAACATGTTTATAATTTTGTATATTTTATAAAATATACTTGCAGTTTGACAATAACACATGAGGAAATAAACTCTAAGCTCTAAGGACTATATTTTTCACTTTTTTCACTGAACTATATTTTTGTTTTTTGTTTTCACTGAAGTATACTTTTGTTTCATACCTACTTGAGAGATGACTGTATTGTTTTGTTGTTTTGTTATTGTGTATTGTATTTGTCTTTTATTTGTGTTTATATTTTATGTAACGATGAATTTGACACCATTCTTGTATATACAATATTAATATATACTAATGAATAAAGATGTTTTGAATTGAATTGAATTGAATAACTCTAGCTAAGGACTTACGCGATAGGGCGCAGGCGGAGTAAACCTCCGCAAACTGACACCGCGTCACTGAATTGCAACGGACAACAAAATGAGCAGGAATTCGGGGATAAAATATGCTTAGGGGAATTCCCAGGATGATTTGCGTGAAGTGTAGAGCTGGACACGACTGCCGACACCCATTATGCATATTTATATTAACAAAAACTACAAGTGCGGAAGAAAACTCCGAAAGCTCCCGCTCGAGGGTTAAGCTGAATGTGAATGGAAGGGGAATGTATAATAGAGTTTGTTGACTAAGACCAGCTGTTTCATTAGCCAGCAGTGTTGTATTAAAAGCTCGATGATTGAGAACATTTACGCCCAGTATTGAACTATCAATAAGCAACTGACTTTACATAGCAAAACAAAACTCTCTTCTTCATAGAGTTTAAATTCATTATAAACAAAATTGCTTACTGATTTTATTGTACTTTTTCAATCACTAACCAAACACACTGTTATTAAATTTATTTTCTGAAGGATACTTACTCAAAACGGCAGTGTGGCAAAACTGTAGAGGATAACAGCATTTTGTCCGGAAGTCTTGAGATTAGCCTGATATTGAATATCATTTTCAAAGTTTGATTTTCATTCTTATCAAACAACGACTCATCTGTATAAACTTGGTTCTGAGAATGATTTTATCCTGTAAAATGTTAAATACTCAATAACAGTTTCAAAACAGAAATATTATCTTTGAGGTAGTTTTGTTGTTTTCTTTCATTTGATTGTGTAGCGAGTTATTGCCAACAATTTAAATAAATTAATACCGTATTCAAAAAATTAAATTACTATGACTAGGGCTACTATATACTTTTAAATTCATTTGATTAATCAACAACTAGTTTCAACGCTAAAGTCATAATCATGTTGTCATCTTAAACAAACTGTATTGAGGAATCACTTTCTTGTTGTTTAAACGGGTAGGCCTACTAAGTTTAATAATGTGTTCAACTATTAATACTGTAATATATTCTTAAATTACTTTAAAGTAAAGTCTATATAAAAAGATATTTCGTATTCTGGTTAATCGAGTAGAATGTTCCCTGCATGATTTCATTACTTTGTGAATCCTAGTTTTTGCTAGTGTCAGACAGATGATGACACATTGTGATTGATATGGCTTTCTTGTCTTGATTGCCTTTTTATTCATCCCATCACTGACTTCAGCTGTCTACATTTCTTCATCGTCCCATATAGGGAAGCTATTACCGTAGGTAGACCTGGCCCTTGGACCAATTTACTTTTTCATATTAAGGTAACCAGATCCAAAAACACCATCCGTTCGAATTCATAAATAAACATGAAATTAAAAAGATAATTAATAGTTTGTAAAAAGAATTACTAAAGTTTACAAAACTGTTAATATTACTAATATCTATATAAATAAAATTAGAGTGTTGTCTGTACAATCTTAGAATCATGCAGTTTTTGGTTATTTTTAGGTTTCATAGCCTAAGAAAGCCGAAACGAGTCTTGTCTCAATTTCTGTGTGTATGTCTGTATGTCAATTCTGTGACTCCGTCTGTAAGCAAAAATGTCATTTTATGCGGCCTTCTCCTAGAAAACTAGATTACCGATCAAGGTTCTAATCATTGTTCTGTATTTACTGGATTGGTGAGAGTGTCTTTGGCCATAAAAACATGGCCTCGCTTCTTTGAAAACAAAATAACAAACCATCAAAACCCAATTTCGTTCGATTGTTGTAAAATTTTCTCCTAATGTTTACTATTACATTTTATGAAATAACGATCAGCTGTTTGGATTAGTTCTCACTTCTAGCTGTCACTGATATGTTTACAAGTTGTTTACAAATACAGCAAACATTTCCGATAAAGTTTTGTTAGCACATCCAAACCAAGTGAGATTAAAAACGTTGTGCCTTACTTAACCGGTTTAATTAATCGCAAGTGCAACGATTGTTCTAGAGTTATGATAGCCGGGGGAAATTCCGTGAATCAGTGTTGTATTAGTGCTGGGAAACTTACCTACATTTTTTTAATCATCGTCACCAATAGCTTACAAAAAGGTTTTCACTTATTGACGACGTTTCAAGGACAGTTGTGTAAAGTGCAAAGTAAAAAATCACAAATGCAGTGGGTGATCGTGGATGTTGCTGAAATCTTGGAAGATATATCTGATTTCGCTGTGATCATGACAGATGTTTAACTTACAGATGTAGCTAAACTTGCTTTTCCAATGTGTTGTTCACTTTTGGTTTCTACTTGCATTTCGACAACGATATCGGTACTTTTCCTATCTAGGAAGTAAAACTAAAAACGTTCAAAACCCCAGCATTTGTGCGTTTTTGTAACATTTCCTCCGAATGTTTGCTAGATATATGTACCGATTATCGTTTAGAGATTGCGTAATCTTTTAAATAAGAAACCTTTGTTTGGATAAAGGTGGTTTCTTCAAACTGTCATTAATATGTTAACATTAAAAGTTACTTACAAATAATGCTATTAATGGGAAATAACTTTGATTTTCAAAAACTTAAAAAGAAAATTAAAACCAAGGGAGATAAATAACTGCAACCCATCAAGTGAAAGTTTTTTTTTTAGCAAACCATAGTGAGTTATTAAAGCTTTACGTTGTTAACGTTACATGTTACATGTTTTGTGGCCTGTGTATTTATTTATTTATATATTTGCCAACGGATTAACACCTATAATACAGTTTGATTAGAAGGACAGTTTGAATTGGTCGTAAGTACAATAGTTATTTTCTTAAATGTAACCGTTGGTTTTTGGTACTGCTACTTTTCCTTAAAACCGGTGGTAGCAGTAAGAATCATTTTTACGTACAAGCACATTACTATTTACAACTAGCCATTTGATGACACTATAAAAACTTTCAAATAATTGTTTTGTTTGCAATGTTAAAGCGTAGGAAATCCCCTAATTCAATTCTGTATTTGTGTGTGTATGCTGTCTGTTGGTAACGCATTAATGTCCTTATTTCTCAGTGTATCGTGGAAAAGACAAGATGTTTTAAGCATAAACATTAAGCACCTTTGTTAATGAAAATTTCAACCCGAATAAAGTGTGCAGTAGTGAGGTTGAGGTAGTATTTTAACTACTTTTAACCAGTGTGAAAAGTAACTTTCAATTACAGGCCTACCTTAGGGCTATGCCTCTATCTATAAAGCAATTCCTTTTATCATTAGATATAAAATATGGGCTAACACGATCAGGTGACATATAATTGTGAAGCATTCGTTTTGGCTTTGAAACTGTCAGATATTGCATTTGCGAAGGTTTATTATGTATTCCTATACAGTAATAGTTTTGCCAGCATATATCAGGAAATATTCATATGCAAACCAACTCCTGTTCTGAAAATAAGAAGGTTTCAACTTACTACAAGATTCCCGTACGTAGAACGGGCAAACAGCTAGTTATAAATGTGAAAGTTTGTGTGTTTGTTTGAAGTTCAATCACGCATAAACCACTGGACGGATTGGGCTGAAATTTGGCATGAGGATAGCTCACATTCCCGATTAACATATTGGCATATTCCTATCTCAAAAGTCCTTTCGGGCTCCGCCCCAGTGGCTCTGTAACCTTATGGTTATTCATATTTAAAGGGAGTTAAAGAATTTAGTCAGCTGTTTCAACTAAAAAAAGTTGGTTCTATGATGTACAAAGGCATTAAAAAAGTTATAAGAAGATTTAGCCTACCAACAGGGTGCAGCACTATATTTTTTGCACTTATGTAAACAGCTAATTTGAACTAAGCAGCAACAAAAAACTGTGATACGCAATGAGAACTGTCAAAGTAGGATTGTTTACAATCATATGTATTTAATGATATTTAATGTGTGGTATCCTCATCAAACCTATCTTGTCAACATGATTGAGCAAATACAAATCAAATTCCTTAGATATTTATTCTTCAAGAAGTTTGGATACTTCACATTTGATGTATCTTACCATACTCTTTTAAACTTGTTTGAAATGGTCAGTCTAAAGCAACGTCGTGATATGGGGATGCTTATCTTTCTACACAAACTACTCAATGATAAGGTTGATGACAGCGAGCTCTTATCTGGTTTAGCATTCCTTGTTCGCCGACCCTCGTCCAGAGCCCGCGCATTGTTCAGTCCGTCCTTCTCACAGACTTGCCTAGGGGCTCAATCACCTATCAACACGATGATGAGACTACCTATATAATTGAATATCAAACAACATTGATATTTTTAACTAGAGCCTAGCCTCTTATAAAAAAATCTTTAATCTCTCATAATGGTTAATGTTATTAATTTCTCTCACCTTCATCAGTTATCAGTTATCTTGTGTCTCATGTTTTGTTTCTTATCTTATTTATTTATCTTATTTATTTGCGTTATTCTTAGTCACTCTTATTTATTGTTACTTATTGCTACTATTATTTATTGTTGTTGTTATTTAATAATTAATATTTATTATTCTTAGTCTATGAACGATTCACTTTATTCAATTTTATGAACTCATAGCATGTTCTCAATTTTTGTACAAACTAGAATAGATGTAGATTTTTGTGGGCTTCACTCACCTTTATTTTTGTTTGTGATGTCCGGGACTCGTCAAAACACATAAACACACATATATACAACACAAAAATCGTCCACGGCATCAAGGTCCGACGTTTCGCGGAACTCAAAACAACGTTCCGCTTCTTCAGGGGATTAAAAAACTATTTTTAGCCCACACGCGGGTCGAACGCCTAACCACGACTGCCGGATCAGCTGAGCTTGGAGGAGGACGGGCGGGGGCGGGGGTAGGTGCATTGTCCATTGTTGATAAGCCATTCACGCTCCTGGCCTTATCTCGTAGTTGTTCTAGTTTGTTTTTAACAATGTTTAAGTACACCGTACTGACATCCACCGGTGTACTTAAACATTGTTAAAAACGAACTAGAACAACTACGAGATAAGGCCACCGTACTGACATCCACCGGTGTACTTAAACATTGTTAAAAACGAACTAGAACAACTACGAGATAAGGCCAGGAGCGTGAATGGCTTATCAACAATGGACAATGCACCTACCCCCGCCCCCGCCCGTCCTCCTCCAAGCTCAGCTGATCCGGCAGTCGTGGTTAGGCGTTCGACCCGCGTGCGGGCTAAAAATAGTTTTTTAATCCCCTGAAGAAGCGGAACGTTGTTTTGAGTTCCGCGAAACGTCGGACCTTGATGCCGTGGACGATTTTTGTGTTGTATATATGTGTGTTTATGTGTTTTGACGAGTCCCGGACATCACAAACAAAAATAAAGGTGAGTGAAGCCCACAAAAATCTACATCAATAATAACACCTCGCCTAAAAGCATGTCGTTCAAAAACAAACTAGAATAGTGCTGCAGTGTAAATGGGATTTGTATTCTGTTTTGTAGCATGCAAAATAAAATAAAAATGTCATGAACAGTTTTTGATTTTTTGAGAATTCGTAATAATACTTACTTGATACTTGATGATGTCCCACTAGCATCGCTCCTGCGACGTGGTCGTCAAACTGGGTAGAAAAACAATAATAGGCCTAAAAACAGATCTTCTACTTTAAAATAGGCCGCTTCACATAAATATTACTTTAACATCTTCTTAAATTTATTGAAATTTTGCTCTTGGATAATGTTCCTTGGTAGTGAGTTGTAGATCTTGACACTACTAAAATATGGGCTCTTGCAGGCCAAAGTTGAGTTAACTTGGGGTAAGTTTACATGTACAGTAGAACCTCTTTAATCCGAACTAATTGGGACCAGGGGTAGTTCGGACTATTGAATAGTTCGGATTACAGAACATATTGTTGTTTTTACATAACAATAGCTAAAACATGGCTAAAATTGATCAACATTATTTTGGGAATAGTGAAAAAAGGTTTTATAAAGTAAAATACAGTGTTTATTTAATACAGTAGTTAACATAGTGAATAAACACTACTGTAAATTAAATACAGTATACAATAAAGAACTGCTGTACTGTGTATAGAGTACAGCAATGAGGGGTTCGGATTAGTGGACGTTCGGATTATGGGGGTTCGGATTAAAGAGGTTCTACTGTACTTGATTAGCTCTTCTCGTGTTGTATTGATGGACCAGATTGTTTGTGAAAAAGATGTCCGGATTATTTCTCACCAAAATAGCAGATTCTAAAATAAATAGTGATGGGAGGGTTAAAATTCCAAGGTCCTTGAACAGGGGGCCTACTGAGAGCCAATTTATTTTTATTATTTTTATTTTTAATTTAATTTATTTATTTTTCTTTATTGTTTAGGGGAAGTGGTAGAACATTATGGCTACGGTAGATGTGTATTAATACCATAGTATACCGTCAATTTAAAGAAGCAAATTTTATCAAACTTTGTCTTTCCCCATTGCAAACGCAAAACTTGAGTATAACTGCAATAATCATTTTAAACTTAGCCTATATGACAACCCCGTATGAAGGGCGGGTACTCTGCTATTTAGTAAATAATTTAATTTTTAATTTTAACTTACCTTATTGTTATAATATTGATCAAAAAACTGTTTGCATAAGGTTGGCATATTTTTGTCATAACCGTTTTGGAGCGGTGGTGCTACCGATCACCATGTCCAAGGTGTCGTTAGAAAGGTCTTAGCATGTAGTTTTGCCATCAAACAAAAAAAGTTGGAATTCCATCAGGGCTCTGCCCCAGTGGCCTTCAAAGTTCCCATAGTATTCTTAGGGAGAAAATGTTTGCTTACATTTGAACAGATGAATACTTTTAAATTGACAATAATATTTGAAATTTTAAATATTTTTAATTGTCGAATGGTGTTTTTTAACGTCTTGTAGCCGTATGTTTTACTTTTTACTGTAGAGAATTCTAGAATGGGATTATTAGGACATTTTATCCTTGAATAGTCCTACACTTCACATGTTATAGTTGGTGTGAATGAAATTGTGATATTTTGTAAATGAAGTAGGAAATAAATGTCCCTATTAAAAATTTATCATTTGAGTATGTTAAATTGAATCGTGGGTAGTAATATTACAATTCATTGTAATGTATTTCTTACTTAGATCTAGCAGGTCTACTGAAAATCCTAGAGGTAGGCCTATTGGTTTCTTGCACTGGATCCTTTAATTTTCCATGAACATTAAATAATTGTTGCCTGATCTTTTCTTTTGTCTCCCACAACAACAAATATGGGCCTAGATTCCAAAGCATCCATTTTTGATCAAACCCCTAATTATTTGGTTATCATTCTACCAAAGGCTACTTTATTTGTTTGTTGTTTTTAATCATAGCCTACACTTACAAAGCTTAGACAAAATTTCCGTAACGACTCAATACAAAATAGCACGTAGATAAAATGTTCAACTATAACGCGTCTCCAGGCCATTTAACGAGTATTAAGAAAATAGGTTGGTTGATATTCCTAAGTAAATTAGGCAATTAGGCAGTAAATTAGGCACTAAAACTAGAAGATTGTTTATCAGTGCTTTCCTTCTTTCGTCCGTTCGGGCCATTGAGATATAGATTATAACTGGGGTCACTACTCTCTGGTTAAACGTTAGAGAAAAACGTGCCACTGTTTTGGCTGGTTTGTTTTCGGTGTTTCGTGTTGTTAGGTTGGCCGTGTGGTCAGTTGGTGGGATGCTGTCAAATAATTCCAACTCATTCTAACCTAACCATACTATTTATTTGGGGTTAGGCCTATGTTAGGGGCCTATCCGTTATTTCAAGGACTTGTATCAAAAACTTATTTAAGTTATTGCACGTTAAAACCTCTGTATTTAAAGTTATTTTGAAACATTATAAATTGTTTTTGTTTGATAGTAAATAAATACTAATGTATTTACCTCTTTTCAAACTAGCCTATGTGGTGAAAATAGGCTAGTCAAGTTTCCTGGTTTGTAGGCCAATAATAGCCCTATGGCATTTGATTAAATAACGACAATCGTTTTATGATCTTGTTAAAATGGGTTGCTCTTGCTCGTAAAATAAATAAGTAAACTTATATTGCAATTGCAACCATAATGTTGAGTTGGCACTGTTGGCAGATTTTTGTTTACTATCAACTATCAACAATATACTATCACCAAAACAGGATGACGCCATCTTGATCTTGATCTTGCCTTGCCTCTAATTGACAAGTCCCACCGCCACCAACCCGATCACCCGGCCAACCTAACAAAACGAAACTCTGAAACAAAACCAGCAAAAACAGGGGTACGTTTTTAAAACACAGAGTGGTTACTCCAGTTATTATTATAGTTCAGTGGTTCGGGCATGAGAATTTTAGGTTATGTCGTATTTTTACCGTCGTGGCGTGAAGTTAGCGGCTCTTTTCATCGGCGCTTTTTCGGATTGTAATAGATATGGGTTGGTACGCCTGCAGGCACAACAAACGTGTTTTGCAGGGATGTCGGAAACGCAATTCAATGACAATACAGTGCGAAATGATGTTTTTACATTTATATAATGTCAATTACACCTTGATAAAACTTGTATACACGTTAAAACTAATTAACTGACGTATTTTAAAAGGCATACTTTAGACCGCACTGTACATTATACGTAGCTATGGCTTAACATAATGCAATCAATTAAAACTCCGAACATAAAAAAGTGCATAATCTTTTTCCTAAGCCCATCACATCAACTTTGAGCTATTCTAATCGTAAATTATTGGTAATATACAATGTGTAGAATACTCAGTATAAATATGATTGAGGCAGTCCAGTAAATTACGAAGATATAAGGCAAAATCTATAATGGTTGATAGGAATTTGCGTCAAGAAAAAGTGCACAATCTTTTTCCTAAGCCCATCACATCAACTTTGAGCTATTCTAATGGTACAATGCGTAGAATACTCAGTATAAATATGATTGAGGCAGTCCATTTAATTACGAAGCTATAAGGCAAAATCTATATGGTTGATAGGAACTCGTTAGAACAAATTAGATATTATTCTAGTTAGTTTTTTATCTTAATGTTTTCCAACATGTTTTGCTTAGTTTATAGTTTAAGGTTGTGTAAATGGATTATTTTCATACATGATATGTTTATTAAGTAAATAAAATAGCTTAGATTAATTTTTATCTTTTAGAAAAAGCAGTTTCATGTTGTTTCCCTTTCGTTAAGGTTACCTCTCCTCAGATTATCCCTCAGATTTCTCCAAAGATAATTTACTTGATTGCCTCAATCATATTCATAAATATTATATACTACAAGACTACAATGTATTTTACAATTTGAATAGCTTAAAGTTGTTGTGATGTGCATAGAAAAAATATAATGCTTTCTTATTTGTTGCAAGTTCCTATCAACCATGTAATAATTGGCCATATCTTTGTAATTAACAGGACTGATCATCCATACTCATACTTTTCATTAGTTTTCCATTACTGCTTTTATCATTAGAATACCGAATACCTCAAAGTTGATGTGATGGACTTAGGAAAAAGATTGTGCACTTTTTCCTGACGCAAATTCATACCAACCATATAGATTTTGCCGTATAGCTTCGTAATTTCGGGGACTGCCTCAATCATACTCATACTGAATATTCTAAACATTGTATATTACCATTAGAATACCTCAAAGTTGATGTGATGGGCTTGGTCAACATCGTGCACTTTTTCCTGATGCGAGTTCCTATCAACCATATACATTTTGTCATATAACTTCGTAATTTAGGGGACTGCCTCAATCATACTCATACTGATTATTCTACACATTGTAAGGCACCATTAGAATACATCAAAGTTGATGTGATGGACTTTTTCCTGACGCAAATTCCCATCAACCATATAGATTTTGCCTTATATAGCTTCGTAATTTACTGGACTGCCTCAATAATATTTATACTGAGTATTCTACACATTGTATATTGCCATTAGATTAGCTCAAAGTTGATGTGATGGGCTTAGGAAAAAGATTATGTTCTTTTTTGTGTTCGGAGTTTTAATTGATCGCGCCATAAGTTAAGCCATATGTTTTATGTTTTATGTTAAGCCATAGCTACGTATAATGTTCAGTACGGCCTCAAATATGCCTTTTAAAATACGTCAATGAATTAGTTTTAACGTGTATACACGTTTTATCAAGGTAATTGGCATTATATAAATATGAAAACATCATTTCGCACCGTATTGTCATTAAATTGCGTTTCCGGCATCCCTTGCAAAACACGTGGTGTCCGCAGGCGTACCAACCCATATCTTTTGCAATCCGAAAAAGCGCCGATGAAAAGAGCCGCTAACTTCACTACGGCGTAGTACATTCTACATGGTAGATTAACCGCGCCAGCTTTGTTCGAGCAAACGTGAAAGAAAGGAAGAAGAACAAATTGATTTAAGTTGAACTTTAAAAGATAGAGAAGAGAAGATTTGATTTGAAGTGAAGCTTGGCTAATGTAAAAAATGTAGTCTACGTACGGACGTACGATCACGACCTGTCTAGTGTCTACCTAACCTACCTAAACCTAAAAAATCAAGACTGTAAAGTAAGACTAAGGCTTACTAACTAACTAGGGTGTGCTCATTATAGGTTTGTATCTATATGGTTGATTGTTTACCATCCTCCCCTCATTTTTGTACTGATCATTTTAATGGAAATAACGTAGAAACAAATAGGTACATTCGTGAATAGGCCTAGTCCTATGCTGCTAACTTTACCTAAGACTGAATACAAGATGTAGGTTACTAACAATTGACTTGTCTATGCATTATACATGTAAAAGTGGCGAATTAATGTCTTATGTCTTAAAACTGAACGATCTTCTTGCACCAACTAAAAGTTTGAATTATTTGCATGCAACACACCTAGGCTAGGCCTTCCCAGAGCCCCCAGGAGTTTTAACTTACAAGGCCTACCGGCTCCATTTAGGCCATGACTTAAATTAAACTAGTGTACATGTTGCTCGAATTCGAGCAATTATGAAGTATTACAGGAATTATTTCAAAACGAATAACAGTCATATTTACAATCAGTTTAAAAGAGTCAACTCAAAGATTACCGGTGTGTAACTCAGACCATGTTTATCTTCGCTATTGATAAACCTAAAGCATTCCGGCCGGTTTTCTCCTTCTCAAAAAGGCAACACAGGTCATTGATAGAGGGCCAATTGAGAACGAAAAGTCGTTTTGGAGTAGTGTAAGGGCACATTTGTAACCTAATAGTTGAGATTGTCCAAAGTCAGGTGCTGACTGTGATGAGTTAAGCCTATTACGCGTAGGGATGTTGCGATACCACTGTCTTTCCGATATTTGGTATCGATACCGTATCGCAAAAAAGTATCGATACCGGCTCAGTATCGGAACTTAAGTATCGATACCGTCAGTATCGTATCCATTCGATACCAGTGACGTCATATTCTGATTCACTGATCTTCGATTAAAGTTCACTCGTTCCAGTACAGTGCAGCAAATATAGGATTCGAATTCAAGCTGCTAAAAACTACATAAATATGTAAAACATTGATAAAATTAACCAAACATAGCCAACCTTTGTTTTCAATTTTACCTTCAAGTAAAAGTTCAAGTAGGCCTAAGCTTACCTTATGTTCTAGGCCTACAGATAATTATTTATCTTTTCAATAGACAATGTTTAAATTACCAACGTAACACATTCGTGTTTACCATCAGCCTAAATTTAAAAAAGTTTTTTTAGTTATATAACTTTCTAAAGTGCCATCTTTTTAGTTTATTTGATGTTAAATAGTCCATGGTTTCATTTTATTTGCTTAACACAACGTTGCTAACAATGACGTAATAAAAATAACTCTGCCGCCAAACCCGTAAGTTGTATCATTGACTAAATATACGTCTGTAGGTATATATAGTCAATGGTTTTACTTATAGTTATGTAAAGTTCTATGAATGAATAGTGAATCATAATTTACTCAAACCACATATCAGACAAGCTAGATAAAAAAATATTTAATTGGGTTAAATTTTGTTTCTTTCTTGGGTCACTGTAGGTTGATCCAGCTCCAGCCTTGGGAAATAACCGCTCAGAGCGTGGCCATTTTACTCAGATTTGTCAGAAAATTACCTTCCGATACTTACGATACGATACTGGCCTCTTGGTATCGATACCAAGTAAATATCGGAACAACCGATACCGATACGATACCAGTAGTATCGCAATAAAAGTATCGATACCTACTGGTATCGATAGTATCGCAACATCCCTAATTACGCGCCACTGTTCTGTAGCTGCGGTCGTTATCACGATTACACCTCCTGTCTATATGTGTCGTTGTCATCGCATCGGAGGCATTTAAAAGAATAAAACCACAAATAAACAAATTATAGCTTCACAAAACAACGATAAATGTACAAATTTCAGTTACAATCATGTTACAATCACGATCCGTCATAGCGACACAAAACAACGATAAATACACAAATTTAAGATACAACCACACTAACACGATCCGTCTTGGGGGTTATGTTTACACAAACTCAAATCCTACTAGTCCTACTAATATTATAAATGAGAAAGTATGGATGTATGTTTGTGACAAGTAAATGCAAAAAATACTGGTCGGATTGGGCTGAAATTTGGCATGATGATAGCTCACATTCCCGATTAACATATAGGCATATTCTTATTTCAAAAATCCTTCCGGGCTCCACCCCAAAGTGGCTCTGTAACCTTATGTTTTTCATAAACATACCTAATTTGACCTAAGCAGCAACAAAAACCTGTGATACGCAATGAGAACTGTCAAAGTAGGATTGTTTACAGTTTTTTTTTTATTTCATGAATAATTTGTGATATTTTGTGAATTTTTAATAATCTATCTTTCTCTATTGTGTAGGTGAAGTGGTAGAACATAATGGCCATAGTAAATGTGTAATACTTTTGTAATTCTATAGCATACCGTAAATTTTAGGAAGCTAATTTCCTCAAACCGTGTCTTCTCACATTGCAAACACAAAGATCGAGTATAACTGCAATAAGCATTTTACACGTATATGCCAACTCCGTACGAAGGACGGGTACTCTGCTAGTTGTAAATAAATGTACTTAATGCTTTTCATTGAATTGACAAATAAATAACAGCAATTAAATTATACAGCTGATCAAAATGTAAACAATTAAGTTCTCCATAAGGATAACATGGGAACTTTCAAAGCCACTGGGGCAGAGCCCTTGGGACTTTTTCAAAAATGTTTGCAGTTTGCAAATCTACTACGACACGCTCTTTCCAATGAGACATCAATGGATGAAATCGGTTAAGAAATGGCGGAGGAGTTCAACCGACAAAGTTTCATGTAGCATATTAATTATATTAGGGCTTATGCATGGTTTTCCATATGTCTATTTTGTGTTTTATTTGATGTTGTGGTGATATGTCAAAATACTAAATTTGGTAATTAATATTTGATGTATCTACTATGCGATTTCGTGTAATTTTTAGACGTCTACTTACAGTATTTTTCATGCTGAATCCAAAAATGCAATAAGTTTTTGTCGGAGAGATTCCTAAGTGGCCGTACAGTTAAATAAGAAATACACAGAAATTTAATATAGATAGTTACAAGACAAATAAATCTAAATTTACAGATATTACAAAAAATTTTGATTCTTTCAATAAATATGTTGGATGCCTGCTCCATCTTCGAATTCTCGAGCAGATCTCCATTTTTTTCGAGATCTTCTCAGGCACATACTTGTTGCCCTTAAAATTGAGCAAGTCAGTCTCGTTCTGATCCAATTAACTACCAGGCTGTAAGGCTTAACCCATTTTTCTGACAATCTCTCAGCTAGTGCTCTTATTAGTGTTTGAAAGTCTTTGCCTAGGATTCCGCAGACTGATGTTATCAAAGGAGTGAAAGAGGCATTCCGGCTTTCACAGGCTGAAATATACTTTCTTTTCTTTTCTTCTTCTGCATTTTGTATGACATTGTCATGAGGTTTGGAAGCATATGAGGGAGCATCATAATCTATACTTATTTAATACGCAAGCAGGATTTTTGTGACAATTACTCCTCCGAAACTACTGAACTGATTGACATGCTTTTGGTGTCATTAGAAAGAGTGTAACGTGAAGTTGTGCAGGAAACTTTCTTATTAGGTAAATAATTAGAGAGTGAGGCCCTGGGGCCCCTTAAATTTTTGTATTTCTCCATAAGATTAACATGGGAAACAAACATTGTTTTAAAACTCCAGCTGTTGTCAGAAATTAAATCTATACTTATCTATATATTTATTTGAAACTGTTTTTCTTTGTGACAGCTAATTTGAGAGAACGGCTGGGAGTAGAAACTCTGTAGAGGTGTCTAAAGAAAGGGCTTGGTCTGTAGATGAGCCATCAAAAGAGAAACGTGGTAAATTCCCTTGGGACTCTGCCCCAGTGGTCTTTAAATTCTCATCCCATGTTATTCTTATGGAGGAAAAACGTGTTTTTGTCACAGCTAATTTCAGAGAACGGCTGGGCGTAGAAACTTGGTAGGGGTCTCTAAAGAAAGGTCTTGGTCTGTAGATGAGCCATCAAAAGAGAAACGAGGTAAATTCTCTCGGGGCTCTGCCCCAGGGGCTTTTAAAGTCCCCTCAGCAGATTTGTTTACATTATGACCATCTATATATATATATATAATACGCTAAGCCGATTTTTGTGAACAGAACTCCTCCCTCATTTTTGGACCGATTTTGATGATTAAAGTGTCAAAAGAATTTCCCTGATCTGTAGTTTTGCAAAGTGTTTTTCGTTTTTTGATACCTTTATTAGTTTGGGTAGGATCTTCCATCAAAGTTGGAGTTTCTACCATTAGATTAACATGGGGGAATCTATCTATATATATATAGTACGCTAAGCCGATTTTTGTGAACAGAACTCCTCCCCCATTTTTGGACCGATTTTGATGATTAAAGTGTCAAAAGAATTTCCCTGATCTGTAGTTTTGCAAAGTGTTTTTCGTTTTTTGATACCTTTATTAGTTTGGGTAGGATCTTCCATCAAAGTTGGAGTTTCTACCATTAGATTAACATGGGGGAATCTAAATATTTAATTGGAAACTTTGTCTCCACTAATTTGAGAGAACGGCTGGACGTAGAAACTTGGTAGTGGTCTCCAAAGAAAGGCCTTGGTCTGCAGATGAGTTATCAAAAGAAACACAAAGTTAAATCCCTTAGGGCTCAGCCCCAGAAGCCTTTAAAGATCCCTCGACAGATTTGTTTACATTTTGGCCATGTGGATAATACTTTTTAATGAAACAGCTGTTAATTTTTAAATTGTGTTTTAAAACAACACATATTTATTGGGAGTTACTGAATTGTTCAAAAGAAGTATTTGCAATGTCATTTTCTTATTTTAAAATTGATTTTCTTCTGTATAATGTCATGTTTTGCAATATAACGTTCCATTACGAAATCAGTGGAAATTCCTTTTATCACAGAACTCTTACAATAATTTCTTATTGAACTATCTTATATCTGTTGTACGGGTTGTTGTCTGCCTTTTTCACCACTTTTGCCTATATTTGATCATATTATGATAATATTGTACAGATCATCATAGGTTCATGAAATTATTGTCATACATGTTTTCAATCATTGGAAAAATCTTCAATTGTGTAATGCAATGCAAAATAATACAAGTGCAGAAGGGCACGTTGCCCATTTGAGCGGTATCCATATTTTGTTAAATTAATAGTAGTTTACAGCAAATGGATAAAATATCTTACAATATTTAGGCTATGTAGAAATATTTGCATGATTTATAAAGTCATTAAGCTATAAAACTGCAATTTACTACTGACTTTTCAGAGAGGCTACTATGTTGTATCCATTCAGCTTAGTGAAAACATAATAGATATGTATACAAATAAGAATTTGAACTCTTAGAGAGCCTTTGAATGTTATTAGAATAACGAAATGGGTTGTGCATGTTTACTAGCGCTAACTCAGCAACAAAAACCATTTAATTTATCTCAAACAAATATATAGTGCACTGAGCAGCAGCCTAAAAAATACTATGTAACTTACCCATATAGTTACAAAATGCTCGAACTTGCATTGTGAAATTTATAATTCGGCTTATATTTCTCCAGCAGATTATTTATCTGCAGAAGAAGTTTATTGTGCTCTTAATCGTGTCTAATAACATCCAAACACAGAAACCTTGCCTAAAATGGTACCTATCTTGACAAATTATTTGCAGTGGCCTATATTACGGACCATGGCCCACTGGGTTGTTAACATGATTGAAAATAACACGACATTTTGTCTGTAAAAAAGACACAAAGAGTAAATACTAAGCAGCTACTGTCATGACAGAAAGGTCATATTCTTTTTAAACTATATCATATCATCCTTTATTACGTTGTTTAACAATGCATGTAAACGTCAATATTTACGTAACAGCCAATTTACAGTATTTTTTTCTTTTTGGAAATGCCGCATTGCTATGTCATTTACATTATTCGTTGCCAATGAAGGCGCACAACCATATAAAAGAGGAGGTCCCTAACAGTCCAAGAATAAAAGTCAACTTCACGTGAAGTATATTCCACTAAACATAACTTTCCGTGGATGAATTAGCGTAAAAGCCTTGAAAGTAATCGTCGATTTCGACGGGTTTCACCTAGTACTTATTTAATACACAAGCAGGTTTCTCCGAAACTACTGAACCGATTGACATGTTTTTGGTGTCATTGGAAAGAGTGTAACGTGAAGTTGTGCAGGAAACTTTCTTTTTAGGGAAATAATTAGAGAGTGAGGCCCTGTGGCCTTTTTAAATTTCGTTTTTCTCCATAAGATTAACATGGGAACCAAACATTGTTATGAAACTCCAGCTGTTGTCAGAAATTAAAAGTGAGAAGAAGAGCATATATGTTAATTGTAAAATTGTGACAGATAGTTTATGCAGAAAATCAGGAAGTTAATGGTTATTTGGTGCTATTAAAATAAAGACTGAAATTTGTAAACGTACTGGCGACATTGGGTGATACCATGCAGACTACATTATCATTGACAAAGACCAACATGTACAACCTATTGCAGCTATAAGTGGGAAACATTTGTACAATACACTAATAGCCAGATCAGCTTTTGAAAAATGATAAAATATTTACAAGAAATTTGATTACACCCAAGATTACACCCAAATTTGATGGCTCACCCAAGATTCCAAAAACACCATGCTGGAAGAAGAGTTAACCACACAAAACATCTGGAGATTTCCTCTAGAGGCCACCAGAATAACCCATGACACAGCCACTTCAATAGACTGTATATGCTCAAACATACCATATGCGTATATTACTGGACAAGTTGTGCATACTGGTCTATCTGACCACACTTGAAAACACACCAAGAAGACACTTCCTAAAGATTTGTAATGAAAAGAAGCCTAAACAACACAAACCTAAACAATCTAAAGGCTCACCTCCATCTACAAAATTGGGAACATGTTTACTCTTCACCGAATCTTGAAACCTCCTACAACAAATTTCATAATATTCTTCAAACAGCACTGGATTATACATGCCCATTAAAGAAAACTAAAATTAGTACAAACAAAAAACATATGAAGTACTACGATCCTGAAGCAAAATACCTTAAAGAGAACTTTTTGAAAGCTCTGCAAACGTTTGAGTTAACGAACAGAAATGAAAACAAATTAGAAATGATTAATAGAAAAAGGATATACGACATGAAACTAAGTCCTCAACAGCTAGCTTCATAGAACAAGCTGACAACAAACCAAAAGCACTATGGCAAGTTATAAACAAGGAAAGGAAAGGAAAATGTGAAGAGAAAACCCTTACAGAATTAGAAATAAATGGCAAACTCACAAACGACACAAAAGAAATGGCCGAACACTTCAACACATTCTTCTCAAATATAGCAGAAAATACCCTTGACCAAAACAGAGCAATCGTTATAGACCCTGAAACAGTGCTGAATGGAGAGGAACCAGTCTGCCCAATACACCTTACCCTAACTTCAACATCCTATGAAGAAGTTAAAACGATAATAAACTCCCTTAAAGCCAAAACATCAAGTGGAATAGATGAGTTTTCCTCTAAGATGATAAAGCACTGCTCTCAAGAACTCATCTCTCCTCTGGTTTATCTTATAAATAAATCATTTAAAGAAGGCAAATTCCCATCCGCCATAAAAGTCAGTAAAATCATAGACAAAAAGAATTAAATATAGACCGTCAGCTGTGCTGCGGTTACCATAAGTTCTGGCGCACACCGCTGGGATCGCCACGGTAGTTACAGCGTATGCGCTACGTAAACTACAGCGGTGTGCGCCGGAACTTATGGTAACCATGGTAACCGCAGCACGGCTGACAGTCTATATTTCATTCTTTTTGTCTATGGTAAAATATACCCCAAACATAAAAAAGGACCAACTGAAAATGCTCAAAACTACAGGCCCATCTCTCTGATCTCCAGTTTCTCTAAAATCATAGAAAAAATTGCTCTGGCTAGATTAATGGCACATCTTAATCATAACAAACTCTTAACTGACAGCCAACATGGCTTTCGGAAGGATAAATCTACATCCTCAGCTATAACAGCACTAATTGAGTACGTCCTAGACCAGATAGAAAACGAACAATACATTTTCCGCCATCTTCCTTGATTACAGTAAGGCTTTTGACTGCCTGGGCCACGACCTGATATGCAAGAAACTCAAAAGATTCTGTATAAGAAACTCTGCGCTAGAATGGTTCAAAAGCTACCTAACGGGACGCTCACAAGTCGTGGAACTGAAAAACTCATCAAATGAAGTCACAGAAAGTTTCAAATCTTCAAAAAGCAAGCTGACGAGAGGAGTTCCACAAGGCTCTGTATTAGGCCCGATTCTATTCATCTTATTGACTAATGACTTCCCCAAACAAATTGAGAGTGAAAATGCTGTTGCAATCATGTATGCAGATGACACAACCATTTTGATCAAGGACAACACAGCCCAAAACCTTTACCTTAATTCAAAATCGATCCTAAATAAAGCTATCCTCTACTCAAAGAACAATGACTTAGCAATAAACCCCACAAAAACTACAACTCTGAATTTCAGTAAGAAAAAAGACATAGTCCCTCAATTAGAGGATGTAACAATAGAAAACCACACAAAATTTCTCGGTGTTATCCTTGATAACAATCTAACATGGAAAGAGCACATCAACCACTTAAGCAAAAAAATCAGTACTGGAATATATGTCGTCAGAAGAATAAACTACATAGGCGGACTCTCCGTGGCCAAAACAGCTTACTTCGCACTGGTAGAGTCGCATCTTAGATATGGCTTGACAGTGTGGGGAGGAACTTCAACAAAAAATATGAATCAAATTCTTGTCCTTCAAAAGAAAGCCATAAGAGCCCTCGCCAACCTTGTCCCACCACAGACTTGCAGACTAGCATTCGCAAACCTAGGAATCCTCACAGTGGTGTCTCTCTACATACTTGAATCTATTAAGTATGTGAATGAAATAAACCCCCCAAGAAACCGAGACCTGCACCACTACAACACCCGTCATTGCTCCAAATTTGCACTACCAGTTCACCGAACAACTCTTTGGGAGAAAAAACCTTCCTACACCGGCTGCAAGCTGAGGAACCATCTACCTGACTACCTGAGAGACCTGACTGGCAACAAGCTACACCAGGAGTTGAAGAAGTGGCTAATTGCAAGACCCTTCTACTCAATAAAGGAATTTTATGAAAATTAACATGTACAATTCACTATTGTATTGACACTATTGTAATTCTTGACGAATTAACAATAAAGAATATTGTATTGTATTATATTGAACTGTTAACACTGTGGTGAATGAATATACTTACCTTGGTATTACTTTAACTCCCTCATTATCTTGGATAAAACATTTTAAAGCAAAAGAAAAAGTGTCTAAATTAGCTATTAATTCACTTTGGGGAAATCTTATAAATAGCAACGAAGTCCCACTCAGTGCCAAACAATTGTGTTTTAACTCTGTCATACGATCAATTATTTGTTACGGCGCGCAAGTGTGGGGTTTCATTGACAGCGATTCTGTGGAGTCTGTTAATAAGTTTTTCATCAAGAGATTATTTCATCTTCCGAAAAACACACCAAATTATTTAATTTATATTGAATCATTAACAAATAAGATATACTTTTATTCAAGCGTGTTAAATATTAACTATCTATTAAACGTGTTATCAATGTCTGAAAGTCGTTTACCTTTTAAATTAGCCAGACAAATAGTAAACAAGAATATTTACTGGTGTAAACATTGGAAGCGTCTGGGAAACAAGCATGGCAGGCAAATAAATTTTGACGTAGACGAGGTTGGCATCCCTGTTCTACAATCACAGCTGATGAGTGTAGTGGAAGGGGAAAGGGCAGCATGGAAAAGTGATTGCGAGGGTCGAGCGCGCACGTCTCTGTATCACCAACAACTCTTATCTATTAACTTCGACCTAAAAGACAAGACATACCTCGCTGACAGATATGACATAACTGTGATGTCCTGGGCGATCAAGGCAAGAGCTGAGCTTATCAACCTCAACTTCAAACCGTGGCTTGTAGACAATTATCATTTGTGTACTCTTTGTAATTTACAAGAGAAAGAAGATGTTTTTCATTTTTTATCTGTTTGACCCATTTTGAAGTCAATAAGGAAATTTCATTTTGGCTGTCCAATTTTGACACAGGAACAATATATAGAGATATTGAATGGGTGGGATTGGCGGGTCTTAAGCAATTATTTAAAAGATGCTTGGTCTAAAAGATGGGGGTTAATTCAAGAATTCAATCTGTGAGAATCATTTTCCCAAATGTCATTACTTTTAAAATCTTTTTTATTATTATTTATTAGTTTCATTAAATTGTTATTATTAATCAGTTTTGTACAAGTGCTAACCAGGTACGCCAGCCGCAACAGACGGGCTTTTTGTCCATAGTTGTATTTAGTGCTAAGAAGTTATTTTTTGTTCACTTATTTGTAAATAAAAGCACTTTTTCATTTCATTTCATATATTGAACTGTTAAGTACATTGTGAATACGGGATTATCATTAGTTACGTAATATTTGAGTTGACTCTTTTATTTAAACTTATCGGAATTAATGACTTATATTTGTTTATAAATAAGTTATTTGTTTTTAAATAACTCCTTTACTTCTTTGCGATTGCTCGATTTCGAGCAACATGTACACTAGTTAATAATAAGTATCAGTTTTGTTGGGTTACTTATTCAGCTAGTTGTGGTTTGGACGAGTCCAAGTTATAGTGGTGACTAATACTGAAAGGGGTGGAAGGTTTGGGAAGCGGAAACAGCTGTCACTTGTTTACATTCGACTCTAAACAGACAAAACCACACACGACGCCATGAGAGCAAAATCAGAGTTACAATATGCAATAAGTTTAACTTGATTTTTAAAAGAAAATGGACTTTGAAGCTGTTTAGAAAATACAATAAATCAACTACGATACATAAACTATTAGTCACAAAAAACATAAATGATAAAAATAATTTATTCACGTAAAATATCAGTAATAGAAGCTAGGCCAAAACTGCCTTATAATAAGTGCTTAGCGCAGAGGTTATTTCCTCACAAGCTCTCCTGTGTTAGAGATGACTGTTTTAGTTATGTCTGTTAGTGAAGTATATGACTATTTGGTGTTTCCGTTTTATATTAGACTGATGCTACTATGGATTTATTAGAAGAGGAGAAATTATGAGGAGTACTTGATAGTGTCAAAAGGGTTGAAAGAATAAAAGAAATACAACCAAAAAGAGATTTTGATTAGGTTGTTGTATTAATTAGTCAAAGGTATTAGGTAGGCCTACTCATTTAGTTGAGACTTCATTTTATATGAGTACTTTAATTTAAATAATAGGCCTACATATAATTTTTGTTACAGTAATGTGTAGTATTAATTGTTTAGTAAATATAACCAAACTTGGCGATTGGTATTTTATTATTAATTTATAATATTAATATAATAACTTAATAATAACTGGGACGGTGGCATCTTGGGTGGCATCGTCCTGTAATCCAGCTACTAGGAGGTCACGAATTGTGGATATTTATAGAGATGCACTGTAGGTACGATACTCCCTGGTGTGGATTAACTGTGTATAATTGTGTAGTTTTAATTAAGTAATGCTCTCTTTTCAGGAAAAATCTGTGTTGCATCAGATAAAATAACTATTCTCAATTATCTTGGACGAGGATTGTTTGTTCACTACTCTGGCTGCTGAAGCCCGGATACTAGCAGCAATGAACAATTCACCAACACAATGTGAGTGTTTCCTTAGCGTTGTTCCATGTTTCTCCTGTGACAATGTTCATTGGTTAATGTCTTGATGTTTCATTCGTAGGCCCCTTGTTAATTTTTCAGTGATGTATGGTTTTTGTGAAACAAAATTAATCCTTTTAAATCAATTTTCTATGGTTGTTTGTTTTAGTTTTTATTTTATGATGGTACACCATCATTAGAGTGGAAACATCTACTGATCTGGATGGAATAAGAATTAAAAAATAAACTTTTTTATAACTTCTGCGATGTGAGTTTTCCAGATTAATTTAATTGTCTCAAGTTATTCCTAAAAATGTGGTCCAGTCAGAAAAACTGCATGGTAGAGTGGCATTGTAACATGAAACACTGTTATCGAGGGAATTTTTTTGAAGGTTGATTAACAGTGACTGATTCATTAAAAGCCTATTTAGTTTGGTTTAAATCAAAAAGAGCAAGGGCCCAAAATAGACCCTTAAGGAACACCATCTGTGATGAATCCATTATCAGACTTGTTAATGGATTAAGCCACGGTGACTGCAACCTTATACACTATTTTCTGTTAGTCCTAGATATAAATGAAACCAACAATTTAATAGTCCTGCCAAATGTAGCCTCACTAGCTTTTGAATCATATTTCCCATAAACAATTTTGTATGTTTTTGCAGGGACCTAAAAAATAGTAAAGGACATATTATAAATGGAACATCAATCTGTGTTGACTACTGGGTGTCGTCACCAGAAAAGGTAAGCTTAAGTTGGTTTACAAATAAGTTTAAAAAAGTTAGTTTGTTAAACTTGTATAATGCATATATCCTGTTTTTGGCTTTTATGGACTGTGATTTAATCAATTAAACCAGAATTTTAAGTTTTTTCCTTATATCGATTATTGAGATGGATACCCTATGTGCGTTTTCAAACCAAATATGAGCAAAGGATGAGTGTAGAATATTGTGATCTCTGTAGCTTTGTTATACTGGCTATGATCAGCTGTTTCATTAGTCATGATTATTTATTTAAAGCTCGACATAATCAGGAACAGCTGGGTCTAATTTCAAATCATCAAAAAGCTGCTGACTTTTGTCAGGATTGATCCTGCAAGCTTTTGATTGTGAGGCAAGCGCTATAACCACTCAGCTGCCCAGCCAGTCTGAGAGAAGACTACCTATATTTATTAAGCTAGGCTTTATTTAGATATATTATCACTCTTGTAAATCATTACTCTTTTACTGTAAACTAAGCATGGCTTTATTTTCAATTTTTAATTATTTTAGAAGTCTAGACTCCATTTTCCAGTTAGGGGTTTGTAATTCCTTTGTTTGCTGAAGTTTTTATGATTCTATTGAAAAAGATTCTCACACCGTTTCAGTAATTTTTGTTGTTGTTAATTTGAATAAACTGATACGCTTAGTAATTTGAGCTTATCTTGTTTATATTTAAAATAATGTTTTCTGTTTAAAATGCCAGACTTTGTATAGTAAGATGAAATCTTATAAAGTTTTGATTATGATACGGTATAATCATAAAGCCGAGGCCGTTTTTTAAGATCTTTGAAACAGAAATAGGTTGGGAGGATTGGAAATGTTATCTGTAGAAAATATTTTCAAAATTTTTGTAAAAAAACTTTTGTGAGACTATTTATACAAAATACTATTATTTCTAGAAATTCGACCACTTCCTGACTCATCTACACACTGATAACACAGTCAGATTGAACTCAAATTTTCAAGGAAAAATCTACTCGTCGCCCTTCAATTGTTGGCTTCTTCAAAAATGGTTCAAAGTAAGTATTCGTTATCCCACTTCAAATCAACTTATTTTAACAAGTTTTACTTTGCTTCCTAAAGACAGTGTTTTTGGATTGCCTACAGTTGAGAGAGAGAAATTCTTAATTTATCTATCTATATATTATTAGGCAAGCATGTTTCTTTAAAACCTTTTTTCTCAGCTCGTGTGCATCGTAGGGAAAATCTACGCATACCGTTGGAAAGCTATTTTCCTGTAGGTGTGCAGAATCCCTTTATAAATTTAAATAGGCTCAAAGATAAGCACAAAAAATGAGTTTAAAAATTTGAAAAAATTAACATGGATCTTATGCGTTGCTATGCTGGTTACGAAATAACAACGAAATATAAACAGAAAATCAAAACAAATGGAAGAAACTCCAATCACATGTTTTATTTACAGTGTGGGGTGAAAATAGATAAGTGAGTACATTACATATTTTTGGTCGAGTTTCGACCACTGGACGACCTCTCGTACACATTATTTTGCAGCAATACATTAAAAAATAAAATTATCACATGGGCCACCATGACCTGTGCGTGATAGAGAAATCTCAGTAATCCGATACTTATACAAAAATAATGTCTGGTCTGAAACTCCAATGAAGATTAATCAAATTTTAGTACTGTATATACTGCATCTCATTCGTTAAAGCACCAGTATACACAAAATGCACGTAATGAGCTTTATTCGCTTGACATTTTCACTGAACAACGGGTGCATTAATTTAGTCTTGGGTGTTTCCAGATCAAGCCAGAACAGCTCGAGGCACTGAGTGTCGGAGACACACACTTGGTGACCAACAGAGAAAACTATAGTTTCTACTCCGTCACCCTGCTTGAAGCCAACCACTGCCCAGGCTCCGTCATGTTCCTCTTCCAAGGTAAAAGTAGTGTCAGTGGAGTCACCTCAAAACTAATTCTCAATACTAGTGATGGTCAAAACCAGAAATTTTGAATCTCTAATCCAAAACCGAAACTTTAAAAAATCGAATCTCGAATTTAAAAACCTAAACGCAAAACCTTTTTACTTAGTTGGTTATAAGGTTAAGGTTACAAAAAATACAGGTAATAATAAAATGTTAAGTATGAAATCAAAACTGAACCAGTTTGACTCCCGACACTGACGTAATAACATAATGTGACTGATAAACCCATACCAACATAATTTTTTCTGAAATTAAAATAATTGTAACTCCTGACAACAACATAAACATGAATATTAGACTAATTAAAACATTTAGTGTCTATTAAAATAAAATTGTTTACAAGAATCCTCTTTGCCAGCAAGAGAGTCAACCCTAGTGTCACTTTGTCATAATTTAGGTGGGGATGGGTGGAGTGACAGTGTGCACAGCTATGGATTTCACTATAGTTGTACCAACTATAGTAGTGGTGGTATTTATTCCGCACAAAATTAGTTCTTATAATTCAGTGGACTCTTGAGGATTGTTCAGTCTTCCCCAGTCATCAAAATTCAAGTAGGCTACTTTTGGTTCTTCAGGTTGGCTGAACATCCTGATTTTAGCTGCATTTGTTGGAATTTAGACCTTAAAACTTTGTTAAGTTAACACCTAACTTGGAGAAATGTTTCTAGGCACATTTGGAAACATTTTATACACCGGACACTTTCGTTATAGTCCTACGATACTTGATCATCCGATGCTGAAATCGCTAATTGAAAATGAAGTGAGTACCTAGTCTGTTAGTATTCTAATTAAACTTTTAAATTAAAACTTTAAGAATTATTTCAATGTTAGTTTTCATCAAGCATAAATATTGATCAGTGTTATTTGTTGTTCTTATTGGTAAAACATCTTTATAATGTAAATTTTTTAGGTGATTTAAAAAGATTTAAGAGAACTTTTATGATACTTTGTTTAGAACCTTTGATTTGAAAAGTTGGTGTCAAAAAAGAAACTGTCAAAAAAATGTAGTCTCTAATAACTTGTCTCTCTTTAAAATATCTTGAAAGTAAATTAAGTATTTTATGCACTTATTTTCACTCATAATTGTTCTTCCTTTGTTATTCAAGACAACATAATAATTTTAAATATTTGTAACATCATGTTAGATTTTAAGAAAAGAAGGACCCGGGTATATTTAAAAAAACAACTCACTCATTTTTGAAGAAATGGGAAACCGTTCAGTCGCACTTGCTTTTATCATTCTTTTATGCTAAATAATGCAATGTATGCTAACTTATGCTTGCATATTGTATGCAAACTTAGCTGAGTGGTTATGCTACTTCATCAATCAGATCCGTTTTGAATATGAGAAAAGTCTATAGTTTTAATCCGTACCTACCTGTCATTAATCATTTAGCATAAATGCTATTGATAAAAAACAGCTGATCCTAGTCAGTAAAAAAACTACTTAAGACATCTTACTCGTCCCGCTTTCATCTGCTGTTCAAGTTTGGAACGAAATAAGGCTAAGTGGCTTTCTCCATAATAGTCAAATAGTATTTTTATTTCTTAGTTCAGTCAAATCTGTACTGTAGTTTTTTACGTGAAAGCTTACTATTACCATGTTTTTCGTTTAATCTTTTTAACAGGCAGTGGACATGCTTTACTTAGACAACACGTATGCTGCTGAAAACTGTGAGTTTCCATCACGCCAAGAAGCATTGAAGGATTTAATCAAGCTCATAAAGTAAGTTTTTATTTTTATGTAAAACAATCCTAGTAATTATAGTGGATATGGTACTCTCCTGGTAATCAGTAAATAAGACGAGACAATGAGTAAGACAACTACCTGTCAAGAAAATTAATATAATGTGATGATTGTACATGGATGAATAAATAAAGGTTCCCGTTTCAGTTTTATGGTTTAAATATGACCTGTCTAAACCTAGATCATTCTAGATTCTAGATCACTGTGTATCTGTTGCTTGAATTCAAGCAATTGCAAAGTATTACAGGCGTTATTTTAAAAACAATAACATTATGATAATTTCCGATGACTTTAGAAAAGTCGACTTGAAGATTATAGAAATACTCACGATGTAACATAACAGATCGATATAATCAACATTTCTTGTAAATACCTTATAATTTTTTAAAAGCTGACTGTGTTTTTTGTGTTTTTTACAAATATTTTCCATTATAGCCACATTAGGTTTTCCATAATAACCGTTAAAAATTCTAAAAAACTTATTTCTATCTCTTCTACTTGGTGGTGTTTTATGACTTTCCTATGTTTCCATAGTTTGAATTTTTCGATCGCAACATCTTTACAGAAAATTAAGAGCTTGGTTTGACCCAAACTATTTTCTATAAAATACCAAACATTTTGGTAAAAATCCAATCATCCAAATTTGTTGGCTATCTGAATGGCTATCAACGATCCTATTTTATTTGCACAGTTGAAGTTTGACTGTTCCCCTGGCAGATACACACCTTGTACTGTTTGTCCATTTGTTTTTCTTCAGTTATGTTTTGTGCAAATGTAACAGTTTGACAACTGAACCTTGACACACTCGCTTTGCTGGTCAATGTCTGAAACTGGACCCTTCCAGAGTTGGACCCCACATCTAAGTTCTGGAACAGCTGCACAAATACTCGTTATAGCTGGCAGTTGCGTTCCTGTTATTATACCATGCACAGATGGAATGGTGACCGTCACCTACTAGATGCTCCCCTACAACAGGCTAACTTGTCTTTAACCTGTGTGCTAAATTGTCATAGAGCTGTTTTTGTAGCATCCATGTTCATTGATTTTTTTACTTTTTCTATCAGTTTTCCTACTTTCCAGGGAACACCCGGATCACACTATTCTGCTGGGTTTGAGAACACTGGGAAAGGAAGAGGTGCTTCGAGCTTTAGCATTGGAGTTTAAGGTATCCATATGTATTTATATAACAAGAGATTGTTCTATTAACATTTCTAAAGCAACAAGCTGTTCAAAAAAAGTTTTGCTTTAACTTATAGAATAGAATTTTAGTCACCATAGTATATTATTTACCTGTCTCCAAGCAATGTTTATATTTCCCCGCCTTCAGTGTTCAGGTTGTATTCTTTGAAACCCTGACAATGTTGTTTGGTCGGTAGACCATTAGTTCACCCTCAAGGTAGACCATCAAAGGCAATCTGGCTATAGACATTTTGCTCTCCGGCTGTAGACAACCCCAAAGGTTGAGGGTTCGATTCCCAACTTGGTCATGCCTGGCGACCAAACCCAGGTGTCTGTGACAGAAATTGACTGGAGAGGCCCACCTAGAACATGCATATTGTTTCTTTTTAGTTTTCTTTACTAAGTGTGTTTGTCTACTAGACACTTGAATTATAATTACAGTAGAACTCCAATCCAAACATCCAAATCGCTTTCAGACACGATTTAAAAACTTAAAACCACAACAATAAGAATCGTCATTAAAGAAGGCAGAAGCCGTGATTGTGGAAAAATCCTAAACCTCTCTCGCGATTGTGTAGACATCATCGTCGTCTCCCTCGGTCATGGGAACATCCTTACCGTCTTCCGTGATCGCAATAAAATGTTGATTGTATCCCATGGTTGTGTTGACATGTTCATCTCAACTGGTCACAGGAACATCGACATAGTTTCTGCGATGGCGGCAAAATCTTTTTTTCATCTTCCGCGGTCTCGTAGACATCATGATCATCTCCTGCAGTCAAAGAAAATCATAATCTTACTCCGGGATCGTGGCAAAAGCGTGACTTTAGATCGTGACATCTTCATATACAAGTTCTCCAATCGCAATTCTGCAAGCTCGGCAAGACTCGACCTATATTCTTTAAAATACCCTCAATATTGGTAAAAATCCAACTATCCAAATTTTTGATTATCCGATTGGGGCCCAGTCCCAATTGATTCAGATAATTTGAGTCGTACTCTATTTTGATTCATTTTTTGTAAGGTAAGGAAATAATGTGAATAGTTAAATTAGGAATGGACAAGTCCCCAAATTTCAGGGGGAAAAAATCCATCAAGCTCAAATGGTTGTGTAACAAAGTATACTTGAAACAGTTACAGAATATATATTAGTGTAGTTATGAATAATATATAATTGTGTATTTTTAATATGAGAATCCTTACTTTTCAGGAAAAAATCTGTGTTAAATCAGATAAACTTACTATTCTAAAACATCTTGGCTACGAGGATTGTTTGTTCACTCCTTACCTTTCTAAAGCCCGGATACTAGTAGCTGAGATGGATGAAATAAATGAAAGATTCATCAACAAAGTGTGAGTTTTTCCTTAGTGTTGTTTCATGTTCCTCCTGTGAAAATGTTCATTGGTTGATGTCTTGATGTTTCATTCGTAGCCCCCTTGTTAATAGTTCAGCGATGGTGTATCTGTATGGTTTTGTGAAACAATCAATTTTCTATAGTTATAAGTTTTAGTTTTTTATTTACCTACTGGAAACTGGCCAAGGGTTTGGTATCAATAGTGTATAAATTGTGAGATTGGTCTGGATTCGGATATGGTATTGGATTTGAACATTTGTGGCTGGATAGTTTAAGTATTGGTTAGGGGTGTGCGAATAGTGATTTTCAACCTCGAGCCGAGCCGAGCCGAGCTTTTTCAAAAATTTTCGAGCTCGAGCTTTTTCGAGCCGAGCTTTTTCTAGCGTCACCTTTTCTAAATTATTAAACTTTTTTTCTTAAAAAAGTGCATAATAATAATGTTCAGTCAATTTTTAAATAAACACAATGTTATTTTAATATGTTTAAAAACATTGAGAATTGTCAAGACATCAAATAGTAGATAATCACGATAAGAACTGAACTGAACTAAATTAAGATACAAGAAATAAAAGGATAATTGAAGGCCTGACGAGATATGCAGTGCAGACCGAGACAATCAGATTGTCTTTCATAACAGAACAGCAACGCGACCTTGAATGACGACAAAACAACTTGCAAGACGATTACAGGGTGTCTACCAACCGGGAAATCCGGGAATTGTACTTAAATTTTTACTGGCCATGAAATGTGGGAATTGTCCTTAAATGCCAGACTATGTCCTTAAATTTTTAATGGGCCATAATTTTATTGATCGCTAGTTGGTTAGGAGCACATAAAAGGTTTATCAGATGTTTGTTTACATTTTCATAATTTATTACTAGAGTAATTATGCAATAAAAATCCCATTAACAATCTCAAACCCATTAATATTTTATCACGACAATCAAGTGTCAAGTCAAGTACTTCCAAGAACTGTTGACTCAGCAGCTAGCTCATAAAAGTTGTATCACTTTTATTCCTTTACAACTTCTTTTTTTATTACTAGGATAATTATTATTAGATCCCAAACCTATTTTATCGTGAAAATAATAGCTTTATAATGGCTGTTAAATTTCGCTTCTTACTTGCACTTTCGGCTTGAAGATTCAATATGCCGCGGCCAGTGCCTAGTGCCATAAAACTGTTTATGGTTTCATATTAAACATGTAAATAATCTACAGTCTTATTTTGTAATTTAAACCCTTTTTTATGGACATTTTATCTTTCAATTGACAAAACCACAAGCATTGTTGTTTGCATTAATGTTTTATCACTATGTAGGCCTGCTTGGTTTCAAATTATGTCATTGGATTTTCTGTATCTTTGTCTTATATTGTTGGCTATTCAGGTTTCAATGTTTTTTGTTTCCCATATATTTATTTATTGAGTTGTATGCCTTAAGCAATCAAAATCGTATGAACTAGAATAATGATAGTGATTTTGCTGCTATTATAACCTCATTGTTTGTTACTCAGTTTATATAGGCCCTCCTAAATAATTAGGTTTAGGCCTGGGTATTTTGATTCTTGAAAGAGCTGTAAAATATATTAAGAAAATGTAATTGAGCCTAAGATAAACTAATGATTGCTATGTGTCGATATTAACTTTGCAAATGAAAATACAATAATCTTATCTGTGCTTATTGCTTATTAATAGCCGCTTACCATACCTTGATTTTGTACTAAGAATTGAGTAACAATATGCATTAAAGATTTTTTTTCAAAAGTAATCAAGAACTTAACGTTGTGCCAGGGCGAATCATGCCAAATTAATCAGCCTGGATCGGATAAGCTATGTTATGAAGTTTACGTGACGGATGGAGATATTTGTCGCTATCGCAGGAGACAATGATTGCGTTTCTCTGTTACACTATAAAAGCTTTACCTAAAGTATAGGTAGGCCTATGTTTGTTTACTTTCAATAAATTTCTATTTTGTAATTGTTAACTCTTATCTATTATTATTTACTTTTTTCTGGTACAACTACAGTGAATAACAAGATTAATACAGTTTGACAAATCAGGAAAATTATTCGGTAGGCCTAATGACACCGACAAAGGTTACGGCAAAGTGTCCTTAAATGTACGGGAATTGTCCATGAATTTTTTATCCAGAATGTAGTAGACACCCTGGATTACATTATTATGTATATTGTAACTACTACTATGAATATTTAATTCTATTTTGTATAAATAAATACAAAATAAATTTAAAAACACGTGATTATTCTTGTTGTTTTCCATGCACAAAATATTTTAGTTTTATCAATCGTATTAATCAAAAAAGAACATAGGTAGTTGGTTTGGATCCAAAAAGGTGGAGAGACAAGTAAAAAGTAAACTTATATATTAAAAAATATATAATTGACATATGGAGGAAATAGACCTAAACACTAAAATTAATAGAATAACACACAAAGTAAAGAAGAAATGAAACAAAGACACTATGAATCAACACTGTCACTCAATTTTGTTATCTAGAAGGGTCGGCAACTAATCAATAAATAGCCAAAACCAGTTTCCTCCCCTTCTTGCAGTCTCACCACCACCCCTCCCCCCTAAACCGGGAGGCCCAACACTTTGTCCTTGAAACACCCTAGCCTCTGAAACAATAAGTTAAACCCTTACACCCGCGTGACAACAGGTTTATGAATGCGTTCACTATTTTTCATTTTCCAGAATTAACTATCAATTATTACTATTTGCAAGTTACAAATAGGAAACTACATCACATTATGGTATTCAATGACCCATGTATTATTATCAAAAATTAATAATTCATTACTTATTTTGATAATAAAAAGCATTCACTACAGCACGCACCACTTATTGATACATATAATCATCAAGGTAACTGTTACTTTATACAAAATAAAAAAAGTTACAAAATTGTGTGGCCAGTCAAACTTTATAAACAAACATTTTATTCTATAAAATACATATGGTAAATATGGGTTGGTTTAAAGGAAATAAAATACAAAACAGATAATTAATTATTTTGATAAACATTAGAAAGGTTATAGGATTGATTGAACTAAAATAACTGCAGGGAAACTTATAAGTAGAAAAGTTTTCAACCACAATCTGTTTAATCAGTACATTGTTAGAGCGAGAGAGAGAGAGATAGCAGATAGGGGCGTTTGATAAGGAATCTGAAAAAGTAAACAAACAAGGAACAAAGACACGACGATACTCGTTTACAGCCTTATTGTGTCGCCGACTACATTTGCACACGTGACCACTTTTTGTTTCTTCCTTATCTTTCATCCGTCCCAAAATAGAATTCCTGAAATTGTTTGTAGGTATAATCTCCCCTCCCACACAAGGCGCAGTGCTCAGTGCGCACTGTAGGTTGTCACGGCAACCGTGTGTCGTCATAGGGACAAGCCAATCACGCACTTGCACTGCGTTGTATATTACGATACGAATAGCTGTTAGAAAGACAACGCGATAGGTGGTCGTTTGTCTCTTTCCTATCTCCTCAAAATTACTATCGATAATCATTGCGTCTTGACTGAGCTGAGGTTTGTGCTAATCATAAACCTCGAATGCATGAACAACGTAGAATTGTGATAACATTGTTTTCAATTATGACCCAAATTAACTGTTTTGACTTAGTATTAAAAGCTCGGCTCGAACTTCGAGCTTTTTCAAAATATCTCGAGCTGAGCCGAATAATGAAAAGCTCGACCAAAAAGCTCGAGGATTCGAGTATTCGCACACCCCTAGTATTGGTGGAAGTTAGAATTGTGCTAAATTTTTGATGATCTATGAACACGTAGGCCTATAGACATGTACACATTTGCTTATACATGTATATTAACAGTGAGATGGTTTTTTTTTATTCCATACCATAATTTGGAATGTAAATGAGACCAAGTACATTATTGTCAAATAACAAGAATCAAATACACAAGACATTCATAAGTAAACGGTATCATCAAACTGACACATACTTTCTCCCATGAAACATTGAAACTTATCATCCTACTTTTATGATCAATAATTTAAAACAATTAGGCTATGCTGGGTAACCAGATGGAGTAACTTATGGTTTTTGTTTTCATGATAAAATTAGAAACAAATTCCAATAAGTTTTGAATTGTAATTGTTATAACGGTTGGGGTTGTGCAATTATTTGCAGAGTTAAAAGAACGGAGTATTACAGACTGTATTTTAATCCAATTCGTTAGAGCTGTCCAGCAAAGAACAAAAAGAAAAAAACCTGGATATACCTTACATAAGTACCCTAATATTAAATTTCATCTCAATTTTTCCATACAAAGTAGGTATTTTAAGCCAAGTACGAATGGAGATGACTGTATGATGAGTGGCCCGATCTTGTGAGCCACAGGTGAGGTAGGTAGGCATCTTAGTACAAATCCACACACTCTTAAACACACACACAGCTATCACTTTGAAAACCAACACCAGTACCCAAGGCAGAAAGTTTTGACAAAAACAATACATTCTTCATAGACTAAAACTATACAGAAAGAGAGTAAACACAACCATCGTTTCTGGTGTAAATGAAAATCTTTTTACTATCTGTTTCAGACGAGCCAGCAAAGGTCCCGTGATAGCCATTGTACTGACTGCTCTCTATAATAAAAGACCTCCACATACCAACACAGATACAGACATCAATAACGGAATTTACAAAATCCCCTACAGTGATCATAGTTGCCACTCCGAGATTGTGAAATTTGTTTCTGAAATTAAACCTAAGCAAATAATGCCAGTGGTAAGAATCAGTGAAAAATCAAAACTGTACCATTGTAATGTTATACCGGAAAGCATTTTAAAATTTTGCAGAGACTCTGAAACTGTTGAAGAAATCAGTCAAACTTTATTCAAACCAGGTACTAGCGTTGGGGCTGCGAGTAGTCTAGAGAACAATGTCATTAGTTATATGACAAAAGGTTCAGTGGCTAGTTTTAAAACTGGGGGTTTCAAGACTAAAACTGCTCCAGCTTTAAAAGTAAAAGAGTGCAATAGGCAAAAGCTAAATGTTGAAAGAAAAGCTAAGGGTGATCCTGAATTGATCTCAAGAAGAAATTGTTCTCCTAGAGTGTCTTTTAAAGAACATAATCAAGATGTCCGAGTTTCACAAAAAGTTAACGGGTCACCCTTTAGATCGGCTTTGTCTAACCAGTTTTCAAATCAAGAGTACTTAACTTTGTCTGACGAAGAACTGTCAGAGAAACAACAGGATGTTCCAAACAAGTCAAGTGAACAAGCTACCAGTGACGTCGAAGTGAATGCAGTTCAAAAAGGTTCCAACCGTAAATATCTAGAGAGTAATGCATCTTGTACATCAGCTGATTGTGATGACTCTCCAAACAACCAGACTGTTATTCCAAATAAAAATCTGATTGTACCATGTATACCGCTGTTAAGTGATACAAGCCAGTTTATTTCAAAACATTCTGTAAAACCAATGTCGAAACGCAATGCTGCATCCGTCGAGGAACTATCTTTGCGAATGATGAGAAAACATGTGTTGAAGGAAAAGACTGTTCATAAGGTGACAGACCGAAGAATGTTTCAGACTAATGATAAGGCGTCTAAAATTAAAGAACATAATCAAGATGTCCGAGTTTCACAAAAAGTAAACGAATCACCCTTTAGATCGGCTTTGTCTACCCAGTTTTCAAGTCAAGAGTACTTTACTTTGTCTGACGAAGAACTGTCAGAGAAACAACAGGATGTTCCAAACAAGTCAAGTGAACAAGCTACCAGTGACGTTGAAGTGAATGCAGTTCAAAAAGGTTCCAACCGTAAATATCTAGAGAGTAATGCATCTTGTACATCAGCTGATTGTGATGACTCTCCAAACAACCAGACTGTTATTCCAAATAAAAATCTGATTGTACCATGTATACCGCTGTTAAGTGATACAAGCCAGTTTATTTCAAAACATTCTGTAAAACCAATGTCGAAACGCAATGCTGCATCCGTCGAGGAAGTAGATCAAGGTGTTAGGTCTGAACCAATTGTTTTGCGAATAATGAGAAAAGATGTGTTGAAGGAAAAGACTGTTCATAAGGTAACAGACCGAAGAATGTTTCAGACTAATGATAAGGCGTCTAAAGAAAGTAATAATAGCAGTGATGACCACCGAAATGTTTGTGGTAAATTTTTCATGGCAAGTCGTGTAATATCACCAGAAAAATATCCTCTGGTGTCTTACCCACAGTTACAAAAATATTTGACGTATGCCAGACAAAATAGTATACCAGTTGGTTTAGAGCGTTCCAGTGTTATGAAACAACTACTAAACAAGGGGCGAGTTGAAAATGGGGAATTGGTTCCAGAAGCAGAAAATGGGTCCAATTACTATGAGAAAGTGAGAGATTTTGTTTGGAGAAGCCAGTTTCATTCTAAAATTTATAATGAGCTTGAAGATTTACCTTATCAAAAAACACATTTAAATCATGATCAAGAGAAAGCTAAAACCTCAATTTTAAATATAATTTTTCATTCAAACCAGACAACTTGTACTCCTGCTCAAGTAACTGAACAAAATGTGGTAAGTGTACAAGAAGAGGACGATAGTGATGGATCATTGATAGAAGTATTGGACAAATTACACAGGGAAAATAACGGCAACACTCGTTCTAAAAAAAGAAAAAGAACATAATCCCAAGATAATTCTTAAACAAGTTCCCGAAGCTAAGAGTTAAATTAGGTATAACACGGAATGAATATTCATTTTAATCCAAAATCAAATGTAAAAGTATACAATAATTTAGTGAATCTCAATGATAACAAAAATGAAAAACATGATAGATAAAATTACTCTGAGAGGAATCATATTTGGTATTCTTTAAGAATTTTGATTCAATGTACGAGGGCCGTTCAGAAAGTAGCCTCCGTTTTTCTATAAATAAAACACAGAAGTAGAACCATATTTTTATTTCATACATCTTAAAACTACATATTTCCTCTACTTTTCAACATAGTTTGCTTGGACATTTTAAACACTTAACATAGCTATGGACCAACTTTAAAATTCCCTCTTTAAAAAAAAATCAACCGCCAGTGCCTTGAGTCATACCGTCACTCCATCTTTCAGTTACAAACTAAGGTTATTTCCCGAACTGCCCTCGTATAAAATTTGGAAGCAGAAGGCAAGGAAGTTGAACATATTCTAATGAAATTGCCTATAGAAAACAGTTGACAAACTGGTTTCAATATAAGGTTTAGGAAAATCATGCTGAGAGTTAAGGCTGAGGAAGTTGATATCTCTAGACTTTCGGTTTTGTTGGTTATATTGTTATGCTTGTAAATAACAACCCCTCCTTTAGTCCTTTGATATGTTCTTTCCTTCCATATGCACTGATAAGTATGTAGTCAGCCAATTTAGAATGGTGTATTGCATTACTTTTTAGTCCATGTTCTGTAAGAATTACAAAGTCCAAATAGTGCTGTGTAGAAGGTGTTCCAGTCTTTCAGTTTTGTTTGTCATCCTGTCCATGTTTTGGAGAAAGAAGGAAAGTTGATTTGTATTTTTACTTATTGATTTTATTTGAACTTGCTTTCTTCTTTGTAGTTTAGCCTGTTTGCTGTGTGTATCGAGTTTGTGTGCTTAGCTGTCTTTCCTTCTCTAGTTGGAGTTCTACTTCATTTAGTGTTTCAACCAGTGAAGCATTTCGGGAGAGCAAGATTTCATTGTCATTTTCAAGCTCTTCAATTTTTGCCTCAGCAAGGTTATCGTCTCTGAAGTCTTGGCATTTTAAGGAATAAAATTTTTGCTTTATATCATGTAGTTCTTGCTTTAATTTATTATTTTCTAACAGTAAAGCATGTCCAGCTTCCTCAGCAAGTGTGAGCGATGTCTCTAGATCATCAGGATTTTGTTCTTGTTCTTGTAAATCTTGTACTTTATTTAGGACATCTCTGAGCTGCTGATTTCCTATTGGAAGGACATTTCTGTCTACTGTTGTGTTTCTGTCAGGGTTCAAGCAATTTGTGTTTGAGAATAACTCAATAACTCAATAACTCATTTATTTAGCAAGATTAACATTACAAATGCATTAGCCAAGTCAAATTTACTAAAAATAACTATTAACTAACTTTTAAAATTATTAAAATTAAAATTCATTAGGACTGTCCGTCAGCGAGAAAGGCGCGGACACTGTAGTAGCCTTTACCCACGAGAAATGACCTCAAGTGCCTTTTGAAGCATCCCGGATCTGATGTGGACTTGATTTGAAGTGGGAGAGCATTGAACAGTTTGATGGCATTATAGTTTAGATGTCTTTCAAAGAATGTGGTTGAATGGGCTGGAATTCTCAGATTGAAAGTATTGCGAAGCAGATACGAGTGGGTGGATGTGGTGTGGAAATGAGAATAATTTGACTTCAGAAAAGTGAGGACTTCTAGAATGTAAATACAGGGAAAAGTTAGAATTGCGGATGATTTAAATACAGCTCTACAAGTTTGTTTGTAGGGAAGGCCGTGAATTATTCTGATAGCTCTCCTTTGAAGGCGAAAAGGAAATGGGTTCTTGTGCTTTCACCTCCCCATAGTGCAACTGCATATATCATGTGTGGATAAAGTACACCGTAGTAAGCAGTAAGAAGTACATCTTTGTTTGAAAATTTTGCTAGTTGGCGCAGAAGAAAAATTCCTGAACTGATCTTTCTACAGACAGAATCAATGTGGGGTTTGAAACACAAGTTCTCGTCCAACAACAAACCCAGGAATTTTACTTGAGCAGTGGTTTCAGTTTCAGTGTCGTCCAAAATAAAATTTTGTTTGTTTTTGGTTTTCCTAATTGAGAATTCAACGAGCTGAGTTTTTGTTGAATTGATTTTGAGGAGATTTTCGTCGAACCACTGCAACAAGCAACTGGCTTGTATAAAGGCACACATGTCTAGTTCGAGTCGGTTTGGGCTGGAGACAGCGAGAGAGGTGTCATCAGCAAAAAGACATATTTCACCCTTTTGAACAACTGATGGGAGGTCGTTAATAAAGAGGAGGAACAGTACCGGACCAAGAACCGACCCCTGAGGCACTCCACTGACGATCGTGCCAGTAGAGGATCTGTGAGGGCGTAGACACCCAGTGCTATCCACTGCTTTCACCTCCACATATTGACTTCGGTTGGCAAGGTAAGACGAGATCCATTGTAGTGACAGCCCTCTAATTCCATAAGAGTGTAACTTCTGCTTGAGAAGGTCATGATCCACTGTGTCGAATGCTTTGGTCAGGTCGAAGAAAAATCCCAAAGCTTTCTCACCTCTATCCAGTGCACTGACCACAGTCGATACAAGGTGATAAATTGCGTCTGTTGTCGACCTGTTTTTTACGAACCCAAACTGTTTACTGGTGAGTATGTTATTTTTATGTAGAAATTCCAGCAATCTTTTTAGGAATAATCTTTCAAAAAGTTTGGAAAACGTTGACACAATTGATATTGGCCTGTAGTTATTGCACAGACGATCATCCCCCTTTTTATATATAGGCTTAACAACAGAGAGCTTTAGAGTATCAGGAAACTGACCAGAAATAAAAGACGAATTAATTAAATGAGTTAGAGGTGTCAAGATTACATCACCTATTTCTTTTAATAGCCTTGGGGATATTTCATCTGTGCCGGCTGAACTCTTATTTTTCATCAACCTTATCTCAGTTGCAACTTCTTTTTCAGTTGTTGGGCAAAGGAAGAGGGAATTTGACACATGCCCTGTACAGCTGTTAGTACCCTTTTTATTTGACTGGCTGCCAATCTCAACAAAGAAATTATTAAATCGATCAGCTACTAATTGTGGATCTGTGATTAAATAACCTTTCTCATCGAGGAGGTGGGGTTCCTTAAATTGTTTGTTTGTTCCATTTTTATTTTCATTAATTGTATCCCATATAGCCTTGCTTTTATTTTCTGCCTGGTTTATTTTACATAAATACAGTTCAGATTTCTTTTGCCTCACAAGTTTTCTAAAATTTGATTTTATTCTTAAATAATATTGTCTCATGTAATGTTCGGAGGGAAGATCTTTTGTTCTGTTGTATAGGTCAATCATTTCTGTCCTTTTTTGGCACATTTCTTTGTCTAAAACTACACGACCTGTGTTTTTCCTTTCTTTTACTTTCTTTCTTTTCAATGGAAATGCTATTTCAAATGTGTGGCGTAACTGGCTTTCAAAATTGGAAAATTTGTCATTCATTGTTGTTGCGTTGTACACTGATATCCAGTTCTGTTGCTTAAGTAATAGCTTAAAGTATTGCTTTGTATTATTATTAAATTCTCTGGAAAATTTATATTTTATTAGATTATCTCTGTCATTCAGTGAACAGTTTATGGAAGCTAACTGGGCGTGGTGGTCTGAGAGGGCTGTCACAAGAACTTCACTTTTAATTCTTTTATTATCTATGTCAGTAAATATATGATCTATCAAGGATCTAGAACATTTGAACTCCCTTGTATATGAACTTATCGTGTTTCTGAGTCCAAAAGATCTCATAATGGTTGTCAGCTTATCTGCTACGAAGGAAGTTTTAGACAGATCAATATTTAAATCACCAACAACAAAGATTTTTTGGTTGAAATTTACAAGCTTATCAAGGCATCCAGTCATGTTCTCAAAAAATAAATCGTGTTTATTAGTCGGGGGTCTATATACAGCAATGACGAGTATGATTTCATTTTCTAAATACAGTTTTGAAGCAGCTAATTCGCACTCACCTTCCACACAAAACTCAGACACATCTACTTTTGTGCTCCTTAAAAAATTACTTACAAAAATACCGACACCACCTCTCTGCATTGATGATCGGCAGAAAGCAGCCACATTTGTATAACCATTGAGCATAATCGTCTCAAACTCCGTGTCTCTCAGATTGTGTTCAGACAGACATATCACGTCAGGCAATTCATCTTGCAGGAACACATCAAACAGTTCTATTTTGTCTGAGAGACCTCTTATATTTTGGTGAAGCAGTTTCAGACAGTCCGAATGCACCTCGCCCACACCTGCGCCGGGCTCATCCAAGGTACGCGGTACTGCCTCCGGGCTAGCCCCAAAAAATCTGAATTGACAAAAACCCGACCACCCCCCTCCCTAAAATCTGTTCGATCAGAGCAAGTGTTCGAATGGCCTCTGTAAGAGGAGGAAAGTGCTTGGGTAGGATTCTTAGGATGTCCCTGAGGAGGGGAACCTATGTTCTGAGATAGGGATTTCTTTGGATGGGTTATTAGATTCCCTAAAGCAATCGCAAAACGATGCTTTCCCCTGGCATTCAAATGCAAACCATGCCTAGTGTAGCACAGTCTGTCGAGATTTGAAGGTGATAAAAACAGCCCATTGTGGAAGGTTTCGACAAGGGATTTGATTTGTTGGTTGGTTGTCGAGATGATTGGGTTTAGTGGAGGTTGGTCGTGGCGCAAAGGCAATCCCACGACAACGATGTTGGTGTGCTGCGCGGCCCTCATCACAGTCTCCAGCTCAACGACTAGGCTACCACAATGTCCGTTAACAAAGTCGTTTGTACCACCTACTATAACTAGAAAATCATCTTTAGACATGCTAGGCAAGACGGTTGGTACACCCTCGACAACTCTCTTAATATTAGCACCAGGTTTCACACTACAGCTAACATTGAAGGCATCCCTAATAGAGTCATTTTTTAACATGCAGTCTTTTATACCACGACCATGACTATCTGCAAACACTCTAATGTTGTGCTTAGGAGGTTTTGACAAAAGTTCATTTTGTATTTTAACAGTTTCGCCAATATTAGTGCTACATTTATAATTTTTATTTTCATTTCTCCTACTTACCTGCACAGCAGGCTTAGCTAATGATTTGGATTTGTTTTTGGATTTATTTGGGCTACTACTATTTAGAGGGGATACTCTTGGTTGGATAATAGTAGTAGGAAGAGCAGTGTTGGAAAGGTGTCTTGAAAGAGGAGCAAAGCTATTTTTGCAGATTATCTGCTGAGTTTCCTCCGAAGCAGTCCTAACCTTAGAACCCTTAGATTTTGGGCCAACAACTTTCCAAACACCTACTGAACCTATTATTAACTTAATTGGCGTGCATGCCGAAGCATTTTCATCGCTGACGGACTTACATGGTAATACATTTGGAGGGTCATGATTATTACTAATATTTACATTTATTGATTTAGCCTGGCTTACACTTTCACCTTGCATAACCAATTCAAACCAATCAGCAATAGACAAGTTTTGCTTATTTTCAATGCGACAATAAAAAGTCTGAATCATTTTTGAATTTATCAGGACATTTAAGCCGCACTCAAAGTCGTTTTTCTGTTGTGGACAAGGAACTTGGACAAAGGAGTCATCAATGAAACCAAGATTACGTGCCACAGTTTTAGCGGCAACGTCGTTTACCACACCAGCTGAGTCAAAATGATATGTTTTGAGCCGCTTATTATCAAATACTAAAAGGCTCCAATGGGACCCTCTGTCAGAGACATTCGGATCACTACAGTCACTAATACAGCAGAAAACAAAGTCATGTTTATCAAAAGAAACACCATTTCTAGTATTACTTATGTCTAGAGAACTACCATGTCTAAAAACTAGAGTGACAGAGGGGCCTATATACAGACAGGAGTTTTCTGAACACTGTTTTGAATTGAGGCCTTTAAAATAAGACTCAATGGTACTGTCATCCAGCCACCTACTTTTCGACCAGTTATCAGATTTTGATGAATTAAGCTCAATTTTTAATTGGTGGACAGATTGTTCAAGAAGAGTAATTTTACTTTCACATTTTTTTAGTACACTGTTTAGGCTGTTTATTTCATTATTTCCACTTACAATATTTTGCTCTAAACACTCCTTCTCTACCAACAAAGTTTTAATTGTACCTTGAGCCTTAACAAACTCTTTTTTTAACAAATCATGATCAATAGATAATTTGTGCTGTTCAGATACAAGTTCATCTTGAACATTGAGTGAGTTGTTGAGATCATGTTTACGCTGGGAAATTTCCCGGCTCAAGCGATTATCAAGATAAGATACCTCGGTTGTCAGTTTCTCATTTTGTGCTTGCAATTCATTATTGATTGAAAAGGATCTGTCCAACGTCTTAATTAAAGATACAATTCCAGACTCAACATTACCAAAGTTAATTTCAGGATGATTTATATTCAATTGTTTAAAATCTAGACAGAGTTGTGATGAGCAATTTTCTGATATTTCGTCTAAATTGACAGTCTCAAACAGTTCTTCAATAAGTTTAACCATAATGCTCAGTGACTAGTATGTAATAAATTGAATTTAAAATATCATACACAAAGGTTAGTAGAATTATAACATGTATTTTACAACAAAACTCAATATATTTAACAAGTTTGGTAAATGTCAGGGAAAACTTTATCACTATTGATGCGCGTTGGTTGATCCGCAGTGATAAAGGAGGTTAAATGAATGCATTTTCAGCTTCATTTAAGGCTTTGTAGAACACTTTATTTTTAAAATTTTCTATTTTTTCATAACAATACATATCGGTTTCTTGAACGTTAGCAATGTTATAGTCACAAAAAAATTACCTTATATTTTGAGATGCAATTTTTGTCATTTGTACAAAATTTCAGTAATTTAAGCTGGCTAGAGTGGGTGCCCTTTTAATTTTACAAACACAATTTGTCCGGTGATAAAGTTAGTTTTTTTTGCTTATTTCCATGTTAGTTGTTAATCCAGTTGCTGATTCAGTTTTGGAAAGTTTGGCTGGTTCTTTGTCAGGAATCTTGAGGTTCAGGTGTAAAATTACATGATGTAATAGAGCACAGAAAAGAATTTGTATAGGATTTAAATTTAAACAATATAAAGCATATATTGATACCGGGAGACAAGGATGATTCTAAGCAAGTCAGTTACCCTCTACAAAATGGTATAATTATTATTTTCCAATAAAATATAATTTTTTATTACTTTCAAATAAGGTATAATTTGTCAATGGCTTCTGGATGGTTGATTCTTTTCACTCATCAGCAAGTAACCAGTAAAAGGTACCTTGTAATGTCTAATTACTGAATATAATCGTTATTGCTTTTCAACAAATACTAGTCAAATTCATTTTAGTTTTTAGACATAATTTGATTATTTTACCAACATTGTAACCATTCCCTCCACAATACGGGTTTTGTAACTATACTGTTTGTATGTTTTGTAATTATACTGTTAGGAAATTTTGAAATGTATGTATTGTATTTGTAATTATACTGTTATAATGTAATAATGTAAAAAGCTAAGGATTTTTAATGTATGTATTGTAGTTATGCTGCTGATGTGATATTAATTTCAAAAGATTTTGGATTGCATTGTAGTTATACAGGGTGGCTGAAAAGTAACTTGCAACCATTTGAGATATATTAAATCGGTTTACGGTAACCTTCTTAGATATGAGGGGCTACAATAATTATGGTAAGTTTTGAAAATTTTTCCCTTAGGGGTAGCGGCAGTAGGGGGTAGCTCAAAATTTTCAAACGGCAAGTATTGTCGAGTTTGGTATATTTTTACAGGTCTCTAAAGACTTGTTATTTGAAAATTTTGAGCTACCCCTAAGGGCAAAGTTTTCAAAATTTACTATAATTATTTTAGCCCCTCATATCTAAGAAGGTTGCCGCAAACCGATTTGGAATATCTCAAATGGTTGAAAAGTTAAGGGTTGCAAGTTACTTTTCAGCCACCCTGTATTGTTAATGTAAATAGCTAAGGATTTGTTTTCCTTTTTTGTACGTTTTTGTTACGAATTTAATAAAATAAAGCAACCAAAGACTTGGATCATTGCTTGACAATCCTTGAAAAAAACCTGTATTCCAACTTCTTTATGTTTAAATAGTTATTAGTTATCTTAGTTATTAGATTAATCTAAAATCCTGTGACAACAAACCTGTTTATATTAAAGCCTGGCTAAATTTTCAATGTTTCTTATATCCAAAGGCTACAAACAGGCCTAAAGAGATTGATATTTTGTGGGTTGGATCCCTGTTGCATATCTATGCTCAAATAGAGTAATTAGCAAGTAGCTTACGATCAGTAGCAAGTAGCTTACGATCAGTAGGCGAGGTCAGAAAATTACCAGAGCCAATTTTTAACCTCATGGACTTCATTTGGAGCACTAGGGTTCCCAGGGACCCTCCATCAAAAAAGAGGACAAAATTACTCACCAAGGGTGGTCCTAGACATATATTTTGGGGGGACACCGGGGGAATACCCCCAAGCAAAGAAGGGGGGTCCGGGGGTTCCCCCCGGGAAAAATTTGGAAATAACGTGCTAAAATTAGTACTTTTTAAGCTATTTTGACGACCTAGTTTAATGTGTTCAAGCTTCCCAGTTTATTTTTTAAAGGTCAAGAAATGTTAAAAAATAAACTTGTACTCGTATAATGTCATGTTTTTTTTTTATTATTGAGACTTGTGGTTTAAATATCAAAGGAATACCGCAACATTACAAAAACACATTCAAGCATGTTTGATTTACAAAAACACCCTGGTGTCAATGTGCATGCTAAACAGAAATTGTCCAAAATCAGACCATGATTTTGAACCAGAGAACTTATTTTATCTAAGAAGTGTTTAAGAACTAGCACCCAACACGACTGCATTATACCTGCCCAGCAAGCAACAGTTCATGTCGACCATGCTTAAAACAAGTAAACTTTTCTTTCAAGTTTTCTGAAAATACACATTTTCATTTCGGGATTAGGTTAGGCCCTAGGGACGATCAACACGGACAAATTAAAAAGTAAGATAATTATTTTTTAAGTAGGCATGTAACATGTAACGTAAAGTAAACAAGTAAGCAGACGACGAAGAGCTAGTCACTGGTCGACGGCCGACGGTCGCTAGTATGCTACTGGCCTGGCAAACTGGCTAGCACAGAAAACATACTAGTGCTACTAGTGAGCAGAGTTATTCAGTTTACAGTCAGCAGAGTCAGGCAAAGCAGGAAACCCATTGTTCGCCTTCCAATGGATTCTAGCGTACGTTATACACGAAATTTGACCAAAAGAAAGAGGAAATGACACTTTTATACGTAAGATATTATTAAAGTGTAGTATTTTTTAACTTATTTTAATGTTATGATGACGATTAATTATAAAAGGTGATTGCTAATATTAATACTTGCAGAAATATTTTTTATTCTCTCAAAGTCAAAATCCTGGACATTTGAAAGTATTGCCAAAAATCCCCCCGGACGTTTTTTTTTTACCCAAAAAGAGGACGTGTCCGGGAAAAAGAGGACGTCTGGGATCCCTAGGAGCACTGAAGTAAAGTCGTTAGTCTATAACATGATCAGTGCGTTCGACATGGTGCGAGTCGCTTAGTGAGGCCGTCAACGTTTAATTTAATACTACGCATATTTATTCATTGTCGTCGCCAAGAGTAGCCGTAGCCTAAAGGCTGTTATTCAATTAAATTTTAAAAATTAGTTGATTCATAAAACTTTATTACTCTAAATAAACAGCATTTACAATAAAATAGTCAATAATCTATGTCTATAAAAGCTTTTACACAACTACTGTAAAGCCTGTGTCACACTACGCTACTTTACTAGCAGCTAGCGAAATAGCAGCTACTAAGTAGCCAATGTGACATAGGCAGTAGCAGCTACTAAGAGTAGCACGCTAGTGAAATTTTACTAGCATGGAAAGTTGAACATGTCCAACTTTCCGTGCTACTAAACTGCGCTAGTGAGTCACGTGACCAACTAGCAGCTATCAAGTAGCGACTGTCGCCCAGTGTGACAGCTTCAATAGCAGACTAGCGGCTACTTGCACCACGTGCTGTCTGCCTGATTTGTTTATTCTCGTTCATTTTGAATAATTTCTGAAGTAATCATGAGTGATCCGAAGTGGGGTGGGGGAGATGTGATTAATTTTTTTAACCTGTATAGGAAATATCCGCGTCTTTGCGACATAACCTCTATTGAGCTAAACTAGTAGTAGCAGCTAGTGAATAGACGCTACCAAAATAAGTGTGACAGGAAAAGTAGCTGCTATTTCAGTAGCTGCTACTAGGTAGCTGCTAGTAAGTAGCCAAGTGTGACACAGGCTTATAGGCTATGTCACACTACGCTACTTTACTAGCAGCTAGCGAAATAGCAGCTACTAAGTAGCCAATGTGACATAGGCAGTAGCAGCTACTAAGAGTAGCGCGCTAGTGAAATTTTACTAGCATGGAAAGTTGAACATGTCCAACTTTCCGTGCTACTAAACTGCGCTAGTGAGTCACGTGACCAACTAGCAGCTATCAAGTAGCGACTGTCGCCCAGTGTGACAGCTTCAATAGCAGACTAGCGGCTACTTGCACCACGTGCTGTCTGCCTGATTTGTTTATTCTAGTTCATTTTTTTTTAATTTCTGAAGTAATCATGAGTGATCCGAAGTGGGGTGGGGGAGATGTGATTAATTTTTTGAACCTGTATAGGAAATATCCGTGTCTTTGGGACATAACCTCTCTTGAGCTAAACTAGTAGTAGCAGCTAGTGAATAGAGGCTACCAAATAAGTGTGACAGGAAAAGTAGCAGCTATTTCAGTAGCTGCTACTAGGTAGCTGCTAGTAAGTAGCCAAGTGTGACACAGGCTTAACTATAACTTTTCTACCATTAAAACTCCAAAACCATAAAATTATCTTTCCCATTTATGAGATAATTATTACAGAGACATTTTAGCCTTTTTGCTATGATCTAAAACTTATATCAGTCCCTATTTATTTAAGTTAAGCCGTAAAAATAAAATAATAGTACATAATCCATATTTTTTATGAATGGAGCATTTTGGTGTTCTAAACTAATGGATTATCAAAGAAAAATTATACCGTTATTTTTTATAAGCTAACAATAAACGTTGTAATGCTATAATAGTATTAGACAACATGTCAAAATACAATTACATTAAAATTTTCAGAGATTTGGTAAACCTTTTTCAAGATGATTAACACAACATTTAATCACATAATTTTTAATGAACTCATTACTATTTAATAAAAAAATGACTCCTGTGAATATGCAAAAAAAATCACGAAACCATTACATTGTAATCGATACAGCATGCTCATTCATTTTAACAAAACTAGAAGAAGACTTGGAAACAAAATGTGAAATAAACATTCTTCAAATTACCACACTAAATTGAGAAAAAAATCAACAAATACCATGTAATAATTTTGTACTGTAACTTAAAATGTTACAAAACTGCTATTTAACTGTTAAACAATTGGAAGACGTACAGTATACTTTGGTAATCGGATATTATATAAAAATTATTTGAAAATTGAATACGGTAAGTTATATCATTTAACAAAAACGACTCCATTGTTTGAAGCATATTAAGCTTAGGCCTATGTTTTTGAAAAGTAATATGATATCTGACATAAAAAATTCAAACATTGCATTTTGATTACTAAAGTACATTGTATATTATTTACATGTTAATTTTTAAAACACTGCCTATTCACAGCCATGTTATTACAATTTTTAGTTAAGCTTATTAAAATATTTATTTCCTCAGGTTATTACAACTTTTACCATCAATTGTTGTTTTTAACATACATGTTACTAAAATTTTAATCAGCTGGTCACTTTCTAAAACATATATTTTTAGGAAGTTATGCCATCCAAGTTTGGAAATTAAGTAAAAATAATGTAAAACAAATAAATAGTAAGGAAATAAACAATAAACAATGAATATTGTTCAGATTTAATAAATATAAAATTAATTAATTTATGTTCAAACTAAAAAAAATACCCCCGCTGCAGAAAACCCGCAGACTAAGCAAATTTTCATTTGCCTGATTTGATTTTCACTTAAATATATTTCAACAACATTAGGTTTAACGAGTAACTAGGTTTTCCTGCTAGATAGGCAATAAAGTGTGTTTTTAGGAAAATAATTATTGCTTGCTATAGAATAAATAAATTTGCCAAGATTGATCAAAATAAATCCATAGACAAGCAATCCATAACAATTTAATTATCTATACTATTATAAAAAAGAGGTGGTGTCTGTGTGTATGGGAAAAGTAAACGCGAAAACTACTGGTCGGATCGGGCTGAAATTCGGCATGATGATAGCTCATATTCCCGATTAACATATAGGCATATTTTTATCCCAAAAATCCTTCCGGGCTCCGCCCCAGTGGCTCTGGAGCAAAGGTTCCCATGTTAACCTTATGAGAAATGGAATTAATGAATCTTAACAGCTGTTTCAATTAAACAAGTTGGTTCTGTTCTATGATTTTCAATAGCATTAAAGTTACAAGGATCACCAACAGGGTGCAGCACTAGCATTATTTCTTTTACATTTATGACAACAGCTAATTTGCAACCAAAAGGTGAGTGAGCGTAGCGAACGAACTTCAACCTGGAGGCGAGTGAGCGTAGCGAACGAGCTAACCTGAAGGCAAGTGAGCGTAGCGAACGAGCTAACCTGAAGGAAAGTGAGCGCAGCGAACGAGCTCTAACCTAAAGGTGAGTGAGCGTAGCGAACGAACTTCAAAAAGAACCGAAATTTCTTAAACCATGTCCTCACTCATAACTGCTATAAGCATTTGATACTTATATGCCAACCCCGTACGAAGGACGGGTACTCTGCTAGTTCTCTATAAGAATAACATGGGGATTTTAATTTTAACATTTTTAGAATTTTCTTTGTAACCAATAACCGTACAAAAAGCTCAATTTTTTTAAATCATTTGTTTTTTAAGCTCTTTAAAATGGTTTAAAGGTAAATTAGGAAAAGTTATGTTTTGAGAGTAAAAATTAAAAAAAAACTTTACCCCATAAAACACCCCACAAAACCCCGTTCCCATGTGCTAATCATGCTGGTTCGCGAACTCCTTAAAATAAAAGTGGGTTTACACGTTTGTGCAAAATTTCATTAAATTTTTGATCGAGTTATCGTGCTAACGGACACAAATATATATATATATATATATAATATGTGAATTTAAACAGATGTTGTTTTTGACCTCTGGGGACATTAAAACAAAGAAAGTAAATCAGTCCCGAGCCCAGGTCTTAACACGAGACCTACGGTAATAGCTTATTACCGTTAAGCTATGAAGTTTGTTAAAAAAAAGCATGATTTATGACTTGACAAATGTTTTGAGTTATGGTTGGGAATTTTAAAATTATTAAAAACGTCTTAAATGAAACAGATATGTTGACAAATTATTCTACAATAAAAATCAGTATAACTAATCCTACAGGCACAACAGTCTATTTAAGCACTTAATTAATTAATTGTCCAACATACTGAAATGTGCTTCCCTCATTTAAAATATGTCCTGAAATATCAGGGAAAGTTAGGAAATTCAACCCATTTACATTCCATCGAGAAGGGAATGGAAAGGCATTCTAGACTAAATAAAGGGAGCCAACGCATAATTGTAGGGATGTTTACCGGTTATAGATCGGTTTTAAACATCTAGGAATAATTAGGGCTACCAACGCAGATATTATGCAATAAAAGTAGAATATAACAAACACCTGAGCCTAGATTGTTCAGCTCTAGCCCAGTTGAGGTTCGAAACCCTAGGAACAGCGGTGATAAGGCCAAAAATTATTATGTAAAATGGATGTCCTACAGACAGGATACACCCATTCAGGCGGGTCCTAGCTTTGGTTAGGGAAAATCAGGACAGGCCCTCCTTTTTCTAGTATTAACACAGGCAAAAGGGTCTGAAGTCCCCGACGGGTGGCAATCCTACCTACAGCTGTTAGGATTCGCTAGGAGTCAGGAGAGGCTACAAAAGCCTATAAGGTCAAAGTATTAAAGGGTAGCCGTACCCAAACTCCTCTTTCACACAAAAATATGGACCACCTTCTACAAAAGATTTTTACCAATTTTTTGGCTGTAACATCGCTGTGTACTGTCTCAATCCTACTAATTTCTAATAATGCGAACATCATCGTTTATTTAATATCTCTTCACCTAAAATGAGGATATGAAAGTAGCTGACAGCGCTTACTTGGCTGAGGGATACTGTAAAGAGAAATACATCTGTTTAGAATTCAGAATAGAATGCGAACTCAACGTTGCAATAGTTTTATACAACTAAAATACGGATGAAATGTAAAAACATTAAAAATCTATTTTACTCCATCAAACACAAAGTTAAGATGGCAGCAAAATATTCTACATTATTTCTGAGACAACAACTAATTTTAGAATCTAATTTGTATTTACATGTCTGAGTGTAACCTATATGAAATTTACAATAAATCCTAATACCTATTAGAATAACAATATTACACGACAAAAGATTAAAGGTAGTATACAAATATTATAATCTGTAACAAATGAGCAAATCACCAAAGGCAAGAAATAAGCAGACATTTTTTAAGGAATTTTAATGTGTGCTGGTGACAATAAAAAAAAAAAAAACTATGTAGGTTTGGAAGCAAAATGAGTAAAAAAAAAAACTAAGCTTGAGTAAAAACCCTACAAAAGCAAATATTTTTTTCCAATCAATCGAAATCTGAAATATTCACACCATGACTTAGTGCTTATCATATTTTTAATTCTCAAAATTGAACACTAACATGAAATGTGCAGTGAAAATTTATATTTAGAATGTGTAATTGACGTTTTGTAAAACTTGCATTGATTATTTTTGTGTTTACACCATTAAACACTAATTCAACATTGGATACTCTAAAAAAAATTTAGTCAAACTGCTGCTTCTCCTAAATCTTATATGGAAAAAAGAAAATTGTACAGAAATATGTACGGTATACAACTGGATATATTTGATGAACAAACATAAGTACAAGGAAATTCGAGGTTTGTATTACTCAATATGTTTTGGAACAAAAGATTGTATTAATATTCAAATATAGTTGGCTAAAGAACATAATTCAAGGAATTTCAAGGACCTTAATATTACAAATAAGATGTTCAATACATGGTTTATAGCACCAACTCTTATCACATAAGTACAAAATGCCTAGCTTACGTCAATAAACTGCGAAAGAAATGCAAAACAGAAACTTAGAGTAAAATAAAAACTTTTAAATAGCACTGTCACACATGATCAAATCAAAATTAAAACAAGACATCAGTATAAAAAAAACTTTAAAAATGCATTGTTCAACACAGTAAATAGCCATAACCAAAAAAACAATGGAATTAGTCATAATTCTAATGTTTGTGACACTATACTAAACTAATAACTTACCTACTATTATTCCTACAGTGCATACTATTTACAATATTTAAAATATATATGTTTGTAAAAAAAGCAAAAAAATAACAGTAGTTTACAAGTTTCCCTAACAGAGAGTTTCAAGTAGTTGTTTCGGTGCACAGTTGGGTTTTACCGGTGAAGTAAACATGAGCTTGGAAAACAATAAATCACCAAAAATAAACTTTCTCTGTGTGATGATAAATAAACATACTTAAAGCTGTTATTCACTGAAAAACACTAAAAAGATGATTTGATTTTTTTTAACTTAGACTGATACAAAACGTTCAACATTTTCATTTATTTTTACCTTAAGGTACAATGAATGGACATTTCCTGTCGATAAGGGTTATTTGGTTTTTCAATAAGCATCTTTTAATTAAATATGCAAACCCTTAATAAAAGAAAAAAAACTAAAACCATCCATTTTACCTTAAAAATTTAAATAATCATCCTTAGTAATCAGGAAACATTTGAATACTTCTCCTGTGATATCTCGAGTAAAAACGACCCCAGCATAAACAGCAACACAGAAAAAACCAATTAAATTTGCCACACAATTACGAAAAAAAAAAAAATTTCTTGCGGGCCTACTTAAAAAATTTTATTTTTAAAGCTAGTTTGAAAAAATCCCAAAACATATTCTCTCTCAACAAGATCAAGAAACTTCTCCCCATCGTGATAAAAAAACACTTTAAATGCACGAGACGGACATATCTAATAGGCAAAGCGCAAGTTGGGATCGTAGCCGAGTTTGTCGAGGTTAGGGATGCAGGCGAAGTTAACCATTGGTGGAGGTCCGCACATGAGAACCAGCGTGTCCGCCGCAGGAGGAAAAAGATGTTTTTGGATCATTTCGGAGTTGACAAAACCTGTGCTGTACTTCCAATCTGGAAATAAAACATGAGAGTTATCAGTGCTGCAAATCCAGCTTTTTCAGACGTGAAAAGAAAACGAAAAGTGAAAAGGTTGCAGTTTAAGCCAATAATAAAACATTTAAAAAACTTAAAACAAATCCACTTAGGCCTACTGTACATTAGACAAAATTCTCCCCTTAAAATAATTGGCCAAAAGGGATTGTCTTGCCATACAAGCAGGAATGCAGGCTTGTGGGTCTTGACAATCGCTATTTTGGCTGTGTTTCGCTCAAACATTCTCCCGCCGCTGACTATTTTTACGGTTATGTCATCCTCTTGATGACATCATAAAATTCTGACTCCATCTTGGTTGCAACGTATCTTCATTGGAGGGGTGGTAGGAGAAAAGGTGGGGGTTATTACTGATATTCTGCAAGTGTAACGTTGATGATAACTGATGATGATGACTGCCCCAAAGAAATAGGAAAAAATCTAACTACTTGATCTTTGACAGACATGGTTGGATAAAACAAAAGGTCGAAACTAAAGATCAGATAATGGAGACTCTACTCTGTACCGGTTATGATTGTAAAACAAATCCATCATCAGCCACAAATTCTAAACGTCATATTTTTCTTACACGTCACAATTTGCACACCTCTGTAAAGGAAAGTTTTCGACGAGTTATATCTGACACCAGTATTGTGATTTTTATCACCCCCACCAAATTCTACCTGTTCCCCCCTCTACGCAACACTCTTGTCGTTAAAGCAATTAATTCAATGGAAAATTACCATTCTAACCAAGTATGAATTGCACTCTGTGATTCAATTTATGTGTTGTCGAACTTTATATGATGTTTGAACAGGTCTATTAAAGTTAAAAAAGTTTTAGAATTTTTTTTATAGGGTTATGAGCTCCGAAATGTACATTGCCTTCTCCGAGATGGAAAGGTTAAATATAAAAAAAACAATCTAACCTTCAGAGGGAGTGTCTACTGTGTACCAAAGTTTAAACTGTGCACTGTGTTTCTGTACTACTTCCTCCAGTTCCTCCCTCAGCAGAATGTCTTTCTCTGATTGATTGGCAAACAGCAGCGCCATCTTGGTGGTGTCCTGAGGGTCCTTGGTGATGTGTCGGATCAGCTGCAACATCGGTGTGATTCCTGTCCCTCCTGCAACAGTCGAGTTAAAATAACATGTGTGTTCCCACGTGAAGTGATGATGGGATTACCACCAGTCGCAAGGAGTTTACACGACCCACATTTTATAGTCAATCTTTAGGATTTAGTTCACCTCAGAAAGCCATTGATGGCAAAGTGTATTGTTGAGAGTTGTACAGTTATATGTTCAGTGTTTAGTCACATTTCGTAGACAAATTGAATCAGTCACGTGAACTGATAAAAAAAAAACAGAATAAAAGGTGTTTAAGGGTAAGAAAGTGTATCCTTGAAAGGGATGCAGAGGTTAATCAACTGATTGCATTGTGGTGACTGTTCAAGAGCCTACAACTCCGTAGCAGTGTGCTGTGGCTTCAATATAGGCTAGCATACTTACTAAACAAACAAACACAAAAACCACTAGTAACAAACAAAACGCAAGCCTGGAATGCAAAAATGTAAGCTGTTGAGTACTGTTCATGACTGAAAAATTAACCAGTTTGATCTAAAGTCGTCGGTAATGAACTCTTGGTGATCAGAAACAAACTCACTTGGCGTCATTCCCACGGAGTGTATTCCATGAATGTACCATTGTGGTATAAGCAACATGAGGAAGTCAGTAGTGCAAAGGTAGACAGCCCATTACGAACCAGCTGTCTTCTTAACATCCTAAGATAACCTACTAACCTACAGTGCTAATTCATTGGTTCAGTTTATTTTTGTAGTATCAGCTCATTGTTTGTTTTACTTGATACGATCCTTGATGCTAACGTCTTTCAGGCTCATGTGGTTGAATAAATGCAAAGTTTAAGGACACAGTACACAGGTGTATAACAATGAAGATTCTTGAGTTTGGCTATGACTATCATTAACCACAGCTGGTACTCTGTTCCAAGACACAAAAGGGAATAAAAGATTTACTAACCAGCGATCATAGCCACTTTGCTGACGGTGACGATTCGAGGAGGATCTTTCCTCAACAATTTGAGGGAGAATCTTCCTCCACCAAGGTACTTGAGTCGGCCGCTGGGACCTCTCACGTCGATAAAGTCTCCGACCTTCATGTTGTTCAGATACTGACTCATCTTACCACCGGCAGGGAATTTAGGATGAACGTCTTTTAAATAAACCTGTGAACAAATGGTAAGTTGTATTGAACAAGCTTGAGTGTAAAATCTTGGACTATAGAACTAGGTGTTCCATTCCCATGTAAAAGTTGTTCCCAAGCGAGTTTAGAATCAAAATGGATGTAGATGAATTAAGCTAACAACAGAGTGTGCACCATACTCTTTGGTAGTATCACCAAAAGACAAGCTACAGTAAACGGAAACAAAATGGTTGTCAGCTAAGTGGTTACCGTCTCAAACTTTGGTAAGAGGACACTTAATTTTTTCATATCCACAAAAATTAGACAGATTTAAACCGCTTTCTCTTAAAAGTGTTTGTAATTGCTTCATTCAAAATGCAACTTGTGTAAACCCACACAAAATCAAACAAGTTCATTTAGTTGTAATTGTTTCAAAGTCAGTTAAATAACAAGAAATCAACACTAGTGTCTAAATTCAATGATTCAAATATAGTACTTGTTGTTGTACAAAAATATTATTTAAATGATAGTGTACCTTAACAACGAGATCCATGTAGCCGATGTCGTCATCCGAGGTAACGGGAGTGTAAGAGCGGATGATTGGCTCGTTGTCTATGGTAGCAGAGAGAAAGATATGTTGGCCGATCGGCAAACCTACAGAAAATAATCTCAATTACAGAAACAGTTGATGACATAACAACAAAGACGTGGCTGCTGTCTTAGCGTTTAATTCAGGTGGTTGTTTATTTTATATCATGATGGAAAATGTCTGCAATTTTTTATATAGTTAAACTCAACATCGCCAAAAATAAACTTCAATCAAAGAAGAGATTAAAAATAAGTTGTATTTCAAGTTTAATTGAAAGTTGAGTTGCATCTACATGGTAAAAGGTACTCTCATCTTTTATGACTATTTTTAACCGTCCATGGCTGATTATTGGGCATTTGTTTTATCACTCTGATTTTATCCATTGAACTTTAGGGCTATGTGATCAAGTTATATTTATAAGCCACATGTACCAAGAGTGAATCCTACAGCTTTTTGTCATCCAAGCCAAAACATATATAAAAAAAAAAATTTTTGAACACACCATTGAAGCAGAAACTAAGTAGCCTATTATTAAATGTTCATAATTAATTATAATTTAAAATTAAAATATTAATGATATTTAGACATAATATAAAGGGTAATTTTTTTATTGGTGCGGTTTTTAAAACTAAATAAAAAAATGAAAAACAACCTGCATTGACATAAAAATGCATTTATTTGAACTACAGTGTCATGACATTAACGTTTAAAAATGATTTCTGGCATATGAGCTCCATTCCGTTTGCGTAGAAAGCCCAATCGAGAAGTCCGATTGAAAAGAATTTTCGAATACTATTTCCAGCAGCTGTGGTTGAATTCCGCCAATAACTCGACGAATTTTAGCTTCCAAGTCATTCAAAGTTTGTGGCTTGTCAGCGTATACTTGAGACTTAACATATCCCCACAGAAAGAAGTCTGTTGGCTTGATATCACACATCCACTTCAAGTTCGTTTAGCTGAGGAACGAAAAAGTCCCGTAACATTGCCCGATAGTGTTGAAACTTTAAATGACTTGGAAGCTAACATTCGTCGAGTTGTTGGCGGCATTCAACCACAGCTGCTGAAAAGAGTATTCGAAAATTGGACTTCTCGATTGGGCTTTCTACGTGAACGGAATGGAGCCCATATGCCAGAAATCATTTTTAAACGTTAATGTCATGACACTGTAGTTCAAATAAATGCATTTTTATGTCGATGCAGGTTGTTTTTCATTTTTTTATTTAGCTTTAAAAACCGCACCAATAAAAAAATCACCCTTTGATAGACATGTCTGATATTCGCTCTACACTTGTGTTAGCTGTGTTATGGCATGTAAGATTAAAAACTTTAATTTTGAAATTTTGCAGAGACTGCAAATTTTGTAAGAGGATGCAAGCTGGAGAAATTTCAGGAACAGTTTGGTTTTGTGTTAAGTAAAAACCTCAATAGCTAAAAATATTCCTGAACTAAATGAAAAGTCAGAAGAGAGGTGTAAATTAAATTAAATAGTCAAATCCATTGTACACTTTATTTAAATTAGTAAAAAGCTAAGAGATGTAGAAATTATCTATTATTAAACACAATCTTGTAAGTTCAAGGCTCATCATTTTGATAAGGTTACGACTTTGAAGATTTGTCAATTCATATTTTCTAAACTCACAAAATGAAAATTATGTTGCGTTATTAAAACAACAACCTTGATTAAGTTGTTAACCAAACAAAACTAAGCAGCTTGGGTTTCAAAGAATGCAACTTTTTTTATACTGTACTCAGGTTATCAACAGTCATCCTACAAACACTTTACCGGTAGTCTATTTTGTTGTTAAGATTAAATGGGGCTTAAAATCCTAATTGACTAAAATAATCTAATATGATGACTAAGTAAGAATTTTGTTATGTAAACTAATGCCCACAAAATAAACAAATGAAATCAATATCAAATTAAATCTACTTAGTTTTTAAACATAAAGTAACTGAAACTTTATGTATGCCTAAATTATAAACATCCAGTGACAAGTAATGTTTTTCTCTGTGATTTTAAGTGAAAATTTAGTCTCTATGGGTACTAAATCATGTTTTTGTAACATGGTTTTTGTAGGTAAATAATTAAGCTTACCCGAACTTGGAATTTGTTGGACAAAAATAAGTTGTCAAAAAGGTTGAATTATAATGGTTTTGCTACCTACTGACAAAGTGATTGAAAATAGAAAAGCTTCGGTTTTGATTTAACAACTTATTTTAATTCAAATCAAATCATCCTTTATTGCCATAAAACTTAACTTCAGCATTGGCATGACTCAAATGCAATGCAATTAATTACACAATAACTTAATATAGGACAAACAGGGACAAATAAAAAAAAACCTTTAAAATCTCTAAAAATCTAATACTTAAAAATTCATAGACACTATAAAACGCTCCCTACAGTAAATTCATAAATACCCTCCCAAAACTTATCTGGGACATTTCAACCCTCAGACAATTAGACGACCCATTGTTCATAGATCTTCATAGCAGAGTGGTGAATATTAAACTAGAAAGATAGTTTACAAATTCTACAGGTAAGAGCAGGATAACTTACTTGCCAATTTGGCTTTATGATCTGAAAAATTTTAATAAATATTTGGAACAATTGGATAACTTCTTGATCAGCATTGTATGTGTTATTAAATTTACGGAAAGTAAATAAAGATACGTCTTATAACACTTAAAATATATATTTACGCTTATACTGTTACTCACAAGACGGTAAATATACAAAATTGGGTCTGATGATGATTGGAGTGTCCAATCGAAATCGATCACCACTTACCATCTTTTGTATATTTACCGTCTTGTGAGTAACAGTATAAGCGTAAATATATGTTTTAAGTGTTTTAAGACGTACCCTATCTTTTTTTACTTTCCGTAACAATTGGAATCACAAGTAGTTCAGTTAATTTAAAGTTTACTGTAAGCATAACACTGCTATATCTAGACAAGATTTGTAGTTATAGTTTGGTTATAAAGACAACATTTTCGCTTGATTTTTAAAGCATTAACAATAAAGCCTAACCAAACGTGAGTAGCCAGTCATTTTTGAACTTAGAATCTTAAAAGTTATAGTATTTTATCAGTCTGTAAACAATTTTTAATGAAGGTAAAGTGCAATTTCTCACCTAAAATATGATTCTCTGATGGCAGGGCGAAGCGAAACTTCTTCGTGTCATGGCTTATATCAATTTTCTCTGCAAGCATGAGAGGGACTTTTGCGGTAGAGTCGACGAGTGTAATTGGACGTTTCTTCTTCGTGAACCAATATGTTGTTAGAATAATGCATGATAGGACAGCCCCAACGCCGACAATAACTGGCAGTGTCTAAAAATAAAAATGTAGGTAGCCTAAATACAGTTATTTAGTTTAGTGTACGACTACGCACCCAAAGATGGAGTAATCTCCTAAACGGCCATGCTATAACAAATAAGGATTGCAAAGGCAGTACCTATGTAACCTTATTTATATATCCACATGCAATCTGCGACACTGAAAAATCATAGATAGATACCAATATGTATATAATATCATAGGTCAAATTACAAAAAAGAGGAAGAATGAGTGTGTGTGAGTTAAAACAAACCTTAATCAAGAAAGCTAAGATTACCTTTACTATCTAACCCAGGGTTGCTATCTGTCCCGATTCTGTCAGTACAGTCCTGATTTCAATCCCTTGTGCCAGTGTTTATGCCCATTTTTATCTGGGGGAGGGGGAGTCCATCCCGATTTTCCCCCAACCAAAGGTGGCAACCCTTATCCAACCTTACCGTACATATAATATCAAAATAAATATGTGGAAGAAAATGTAGCGTTTAAGAGCAATGTTTCTCTGTTTACGGTGGATATGCAAAGACTCTTGTTTTTTGTTCGCTTATAATTTCAGCTCTATTGAGGCTTACACGCTCCCTGTGGTGAATTGATATGTACTAGCCTACAGCTGGTCTAACAGACATGGCCATCGTCCGTCAACAAACACTAGTGTAGCGGTTAAGTTGATGGCAATGTTAAACATTTATTTTACAGCTAAATGTTGATACTGTGAGTTGTAATCTGGTTGGTTTGAGTTTGTCATTGTAAGTTGTTTTGTGTGTGCTTATAGGCCTAGGTCTAGTTTATTGTGTTTGAGCCTAGGCATACGTTACTTTGCACTAAGTTTACACTAGACCTATGGCTAACACATAGACCTAGATGCAGTCTATTATGGATGTAAATGGGTAAGTCATAGTGTTCTTTTAGGCCTTATCGCAGTACATTTTACCCCCTTTAAAATTTGGAAGGCCAACATCACATAATCTACTGGGGTTTTGTGATTTTAATAGAAATGGTTTTACTTAATTTATAGAGAAGTAAGCAACCTTATACTTACAACATTAGACTGGATCATTTTGGCTATATCCTCATAGAAGCCCTGAAAAAAAATAATACTATGATAAAAAATGTTTATCGCCAAAGAAAGTAATAGTTAAACAATATTAACAAATTGAGTCGATCATTAACAAGTTTTAACCCTTCGAGTGTTATGTGTCGTAAAAGCGACTCATAACACATCCGCTGTAGTGTTATGTGTCGCTTTTGCGACTCACAAACACTGTTTACGGCGACGGCTCTGGGAATGACTGAATCGGATTGACTGGATCGAGTTAGGTATAGTTTTTTTTTTCAGCAGATTCAGAGCTTTCTCCTGATGTCTGTTTCTATACGCTTTTCATTTTAGTTCCGAAAATATTGTAGCAGACAGCTGACGTGCGTATTTGTAAACAGCTTGGTTAACCTCGCACCGATGACTGATGTGTTTTACTACGTTTATCATTGTTTTAGTGTTAAAAATCAAAAGTAATGATATACGTGGTGCATTATAAGAAGGTTTAAGTGATTTTGAAGGGCTGGTTGATGATCCTGAAGAAGTAGGTAGTGATATTGATGTAAATTATCAGCCAGATTCCTAGCTATGGTTAGGCTATGCATTCTTAGCTAAACGCTATGTACCGTACCGAAATCTGTTTTTTGCCCATAACTTATTTATTTGCAAACCTACTTCCTTATATTATTATATTTTTGGAATCCTCATACAATTCTGAACAAAGTGGCTATTTTAAAATATTTGTGGACCTATAAATGATAACAATTTGTTGAGCGCAAACATAATTTTTTTAATTTATTTTAGAATTTTTGAAAAATGTTAACCCCACAAAAATTGTTGAACATTTTTTTGTAATGTTTTATATGTTACATTGAAGCCCATAATTTCCCAAACAAAATTATATATCAAACAGTATACTTTACATTGTTTTTATGTTTCTAAGATACATTTTAATAAAACCCTGCGATTGCGCAATAAATGGGCGAACATTAAGACCAAAACTAGAGACACGAGGGTTAAATTGAATTTAAATTATTTATCATCGTAAAAACTAGCAGACAGTTTATGACAATTGTCATAGTAAAAATATTATATAAATTAATCAAGATGGCTTAGTTTAGAAAAGCAATAAACTAGGCTAACTGATCTTTTAACCCACTCTTCCTTCTACAAAACAGGTTTCACGTCTCTAACCCATCTAACCCATCTGTTTTGCCATATGTTGTTACTAATCATCATATTCACAGACCAAGTGATGCACATATGCCACAGACATCCCTGTAGACCACTGCAGAGAATTCAGGGCTTTCAAATAGACCGTTACGAAGCTTTTTAATAACATTGGACAACAATGCATATGTAAAAGGTCAGTCTATTTTAATGTGACCAGCGGTCGCATATTTATGCAGTCTTTGGGTAGAAATCGGCTGTCGCATAACTTATGTGCTGGTCAATATCGCTGGTCCATATGAATGAAAAATTTAGTAATATTGCTTTAGTGAGCGTGTTAAATGATCTTATCATAGGCTATAACTTAAATGTATTTCAACCATATGTCCATTTTTAACCAAATTAAAGTAAAAACAGAAAACCCATGCTCTACCCCTCTATATCAATGTGGAAAAAATAAGTTAAACATGTGTTGTGTGCAGTCCTTCCTAAACTCACAAAGGTCAACTTCAACCCAAGCCAGACTCTGTTTATTTATGGTGGGCCCTTCATTCCATCTAAGCTACATTATAGTAAGCTTAATAAATTGCACATGTAGGCTATGGGATTCAATCCCGCGCATGTAGAAAGACTTAAACGCTACACACGTCAGTGCAACGTCTTAGCCAATTGAGCTACCGTGCCACAAACGGCCAAACAGGTCTATTACCAGTAAAAGCACAGTAGCGCTCATGGAGGGTTTAGGATTGAATGAAAAATATCAAGCAAAAAATGTGATAACTAGGTGAAGTATCAACACTTAGTCCTATTAGGCCAGGCGCACACAGGCGGTTTTGAGTCGCGCAACAGTTGCCCGACTAAAATGTTCAACATTGTTTTAAATTGGAGTGCGCACACCAAGGAAACAGTCTAGGGACAGTCGCGCAACTGTTGCAACCGATGTTCCCGGACCCAATTTGCCATTACCAGGTTTGGTATCCATTGAACCAAGTGTAGATGCGCACACATGCAACTAAATTGTTGCTGTGTCGCTTAGTCTCACCCGAGGAATTCAACTACTCGTGGCCAGATCTGTCACTAGTGTTTGTTCTCTTTTTGTTTGTGAAGTTTTTAGAAAATTACTTAAATACGAGTTCCGTGATGAGGATGTCAAACAATTAATTGATTAAGTTGACAAGAGGCTGCCTTTATATTTAAAGTCATTGAAAGAATGTTCGGATATTAATTTGAAGAAGAAGTTGTGGGATGAAGTGTCCTTGGCAGTTACTAAAGATTGGAACAACCTAACAAAAGAGGATGAAATAAAAAATCACAACTTCAACACATACTACAGCCATTGAAATCCATTCGGATTAACGCTGTTAACGAATGTAATGTCTAATTACGTCTTAAAGACTTTAGATTCACGACTAAAAAGTTGCCTGTGTGCGCACTCCAGCTCAACTGTTGCTAGACTTCAGAGTCTCCGAGTGGGTTGCGCAACAGTCCCCCGATTAGTCGGTCAACTGTTGCGTGACTCACAATCGCCTAAGTGCGCCTGGCCTTAGTATTCTTTATCTTTCTGAATATTTTTCTGCCAACTCACTGCAGCTAACACAAACCCTTTGAGTGCCAACGTCCGGGGAACCGGACGTTTTTAAAACGATCCAAAAGTGCCGACGTCCGGCCGACCGGACGTTTTTAGAACGAGCCAAAAGTGCCAACGTCCGGCTGACCGGACGTTTCGTAATGATCGAACAGTTGTCATAACAACCGAATGGATACTCGGATTCTTTTAACCCATTTATTAACATTGAGTCGAAAGTTACTAGATGCGATACATCGATTTTCGTTGGTCGAAATATCGAAAATTCGATTTTTACGAAATTTTAACTTAAAAATCGCCAGATCGCGCTCGGCATTTTTAGCGCGACCTTCGGGAAAAATCATCGGCATTTTTTGAGCGTTACTTTTATTTCTCGCCTGGCACTCTAAGGGTTAATTTAGGGCCTGAGTGAATTTGTAAATAGGCTAGGCCTATGTTATTTAGCCTGAGTTAGGCTTAATTTATTCAACTAGTTGACCTGTCATCAATGTAATCCAGCACCTAACTAACTATAAATCACTCAAAATAGTCTTTTTACCTAGCAATAAAAAGCACCATCATCAATGATGATGCAAGCCAAATCATGAATTATATTTGCTTCAGGAAAACATTGCAAACCAAGAACTTTGCAAAAACAATGCAACTATACAGAATTGCTACAACCTACTCTAGATTTATCCCAACAACTAAAAAATAAATGAATGCTTTGGAAAAAGCTTTAGTTTAGTAAATGTTAATAATTATAAATATTGAAAAATATTAAGTACAGCACATGGGAGAAATGTGTTGCAAATCAGTTTCTTTTCGAGTAATTTAACATGTTAGTAAAATAGAAGGTAGTATATTAACTTATACCATTTTTGTTATGATTCAAACCAAGCCAAAAAACAAAACACAAGCTTTCAATAGTCACCTATCAATATAAACTGAACTTTGAAGTTCTCAATTCTTCAAAACGATTTACTCACCAATTTGATTGACCTTGGAACTCTAGCAGAAGGCAAAATCAGCAATCAGCAGTAGAACATATTTCAAACAGCTGATTGATTTCTTACTAAATGCAGTAAAGAAGAAAATCATTCAGCTGTAGAATCATTGATCATATACGTATGGAAATCCCATCAGACTTAAATAGACATTTATTGATGAAACGTGCAAAAAGTTATCTAGAGTTGTTCTTTCTGCTGCGTATGCTTAAGATTAGCTTAAGTGAAGCCTTTCTTCTAAACATCTACTACGGACTGTTCTATAGTCACATTACTACGGCATACTTCTCTGGGGCCATGCTTCGGGGTGTGATGAAGTGCTCAGGCTACAAAAATCTGCCTTGAGAGCCATAAAATCTAGCGCTCCTTTGGAACACTGTAAGCTAATCTTTAGAAGGCTTAAGGTGCATACTGTTATTGGGCAGTATATATTCTCCTCCCTTGTACATGTCCGGTCGATGTAGGTGAGCTACTAAAGACCAAATGAGATGTTCATAGCTATAATACACCATTTTCCTGCTTTTTCTTTGGAAGTTGTTCAACAAGCTCCCCCCAGAGATCAGCACTCTTCCGAAAAAACGTTTTCCAGGGTTGTACGAGACAGGCTTCTTCAAAGAGCCTATATACTACCATAGATAAGTCGGTTAGTCTATGATACTACTCCGTGAGGGAGTATTTTGATGACAAATGGTAGAGTGCACATCACCTCATCCGTAGTCATCCGCCAAGTTTTTATTTTTATTTTTGAAACATTTAAATTTAATTATTTCCTTGAAAGATAACTGATATTTATATTTAAAAATTGACACAGTTTATCCAGCTATACTGGTCAACAACGCAGCTTTGGTAATGTTGGTAATTGATGATGAGAGAATTGGGAGGATTTGCACTTTATGGCAAAAATGTAGTCGAGATTCGTTAGGCTATAATCATAAACTAAAAAAAAAAACACACACAAATTAGACTTCTTATTCCATTGTAAATTTTGAAGCTCTTTTTTCGAGTCTAGTTTATGTTTGCGACACTGATCGCTAGTGTTGACAAAATATTCTTTCCATTATTTTAAGGTCAATTTCATCATTTTTGCTTCACTGTTTGGTTTTATAACTAGGGGCGAGTTATTGTTTATGATCCCATCGTTTTATTTGGTTAAACATCAAGGTTTAAAATGACTGAAATTATAAGAAACAAATTGTAAACCAAACACGACCTCTACAGTGCACCGGAAATAACTAACAATAAAATTGTTTTCAGCTGTTCCATAAGGATGAGAAATCTACCAAGGGAATATGTTTTATCATAGACTAACCAACACATGTTTTATCTATGCTAATAATGTTGCAAATTATATATCCCGGTAACTTACAATTTCACGGCTTATAATCTCGTAATTTATGATCTCATGGTGTATTTAGCTCGTACTCATATCGTATAATCTGTTATAGTCTCCTATTTCTCAAAATATCTCTCGCCCTTTCATTGCATCCTTTTGTATTCATCATGTCTGTAATAAAATAAATAAACGGTATCAGCATTCTGACACATACTTTCTCCCATAAGATTGTCAACAACCTCTCATGAGTAAGCGGTGAGAGTAAATATACGGAAATGGGATTTGTACAATTTTCTTCAGAATTTAAAGGACTATAACATACTAAATTTTTATCAAAATCGTTCTAGCCAATTTTGGGGAAATCCGATTTTCCGTTATTTTATGGGGATTTTTATGGGAAAATAACATAATTTACCATAACTTTTGAACCGTAATTGTTACAGAAATGGGATTTGTATCATTTTGTTTAGAATATAAAGGAATATAACATACTAAATTTTTATCAAAATCGTTCGGGCCATTTTTGAGAAAATCCTATTTTTCCAGTTTTTTATGGGGTTTTATGGGAAAATCCCCATTAAAAATAAAATTTTCTAAAAAATGGCAAAAACTATCAAAATTGTAAGGATCATAACATACTCTGTTAAATCAAAACCGGATTTGTGTCTAAAATCCTATTTTTTGTTATTTTATGGGGGTTTTATGGGAAAATAACATAATTTACCATAACTTTTGAACTGTAATTTTTACAGAAATGGGATTTGTACCATTTTGTTCAGAATTTAAAGGGCTACAACATACTAAATTTTTATCAAAATCGTTCGGGCCATTTTTGAGAAAATCCGATTTTCCAGTTTTTTATGGGTTTTTATGGGAAAATCCCCATAAAAAATCAAAATTTCAAAAAAATGAAAAAAAACGCCTGGAGATACCACGGATTAGAACCTACATACCAAATTTCATTGAAATCGGACCACAGGTGTAGTCCCTAGCTCTGTACACATCCAGACACACAGACACACACACAGACATCACTTCAAAAACCACTTTTTTGGGTCCAGGGGGACCCAAAACGAATATATCCACTCAAAACTCAAACTCGAAAATTTTGACGAAAACAATACTTTCTCCATATACTATGGTATAGGGGGAGAAAGTAAAATGTAATGTAATTTTATTAAAATGTAGGTATGTAAAATGTAATTAATGTAAAATGTAATGTAATAAAATTCAAAAACTCATTATCTCAACTGAGGCCAGTTAAATCTCAAGTACCCCAATTAGGCCCTTGGCAGCTTATGTACACCAGAAACTTCTCTATGGTGAACTTTGAAGTTGTTTGCAGATAACACTAAACTGGGTTGTCAAGTCATGCAAAACTTCAAGCTTTTCCAATACTCTACAAGTTGCCTTTAAATGAGCTCAAACATTAACTTCAAATACCCCCACCGCAGCAAACCTGCACACTAAGTGAATTTCCATTTGCCTGATTGGATTTACACTAAAATGTATCCTTAAAAAAAATCAAATGTATTCCCTATTTAAATAGAGTTAGTTTAATGAGTACTTAGGTTTGCTGCAACAGGGAGGTTTGTGTTTTTTTTTTTTTTTTAAATGTTAATAGTTTAGTAATAAATAAATTCATTTTACAAATTTGATCAAAATATGTTAATAAACTAGCAAACTACAACAGTTTACTTATTATCCATGAGAATAACATGTGAATTTAAATTTTATTTTATTTTATTTTTTATTTTCTCCGTAACTATTAGGCGCATAGTAATGCTTCAACATACAAAATTATTTGTTTTTTTAAGCTCTACAAAATGGTTTGTAAAGAAATTGCTAAATTTTATGTTTTTTGGGTCAAAAATGGGAAAAACCTATTTTAACCCCATAAACCCCCATTCCCATAGTCTGATCATGCTGGTTCGCGAACTCGTTCAAATAAATGTAGGTTTAGACGTTTAAACAAAATTTCGTAAAAATCAGATCATTTTTGCTCGAGTTATCGTGCTAACGGATATATATATATATATATATATATATATATATATATATATGTAAAATAATAAAAACCAGAGTACCCTGAAATTCATTTTATATATAAATGAATTTGAATGGATGGTGTTTTTGACCTCTAGGCACCTCAAAACGAAAAAGTAGACCAGTCCCAGGTCCAGGTCTTACCATGAGTACTACGGTAATAGCTTATTCCTTTTATGGGAAATTCGCTAAAAAGTGGAGGGTACAAATTAACCAAAACAAGTAAAAAGATATTTTTGTTTACTCTCTTAAAAGAGAACTCTCCTCCAGTATGTAACAATAAATTAGTAGCCAAGTGTAAAATATTAGGCCTTACCCTTGACAATAGGTTAAATTTGAGAACTGGCATCTGGTACACGAGATAGCAAATGTAATAATTGAAAATTAGTTAACATAATTGGCATAATGGCATTTCAATGTTTACAACAGATTTGGTATCTGGATTCCTATTCTGGAAACTTATTGGTTTACTCCATAGGACTAATAAAAACATACTTAATGTAACACAAGGATAAATTATTATCTCACAATCATTTTAGTATTTATTCCAATGACAATAAATAACACATTCAACTTGTATAAAAAAATGAGATGAAGATGATGAGAATGACGAAATGATGCTCTCTTATTTGGTTCCTGTGGATAGAAGTGCGAGTAATCCACCAGCCAGCCCAACGGACAAGGTGTAGTTACTGATCTGGTCAAGGAAAGCGCTGTTTGGATGGCTATATGGCTAATTAATTTAGCCTGCTTATACGACTAGTTAAAAAAGTTCGGAAAAAGTTAGCTTAGCTAATGAATACAAACCTTAAATAAGAAGCTAAATGCTTATCGAGAATAGTCATACTCAAATTTTTCCACCGAAATAAGCTTTGAGTGGGGCCACGCTACTCTATCTCTCTCTAAGCCAAATTTTTGTCTCACCCTCTCTCACTAAGTCAGTTGACTTGGCCATGCGCTCGCAATAGAAGCGAACCTGGCGGCCACGGCGGGAACTATCCAAAATTCAAATATTCCCAGACTGAATTTTAAACATCTAAGCATTGTGCTTCTTATAAGGTTTGTATTCATTGGCTTAGCTATGCAGGTCATTTGATTCAAAGACTACATGGCTCCAACATGGGGACCGCCTTCTCCTAAGAGATGACTAAATTTATTCAATCAAGCTTTGTAAGGTTATTTACGCCTAAATGGGTCCTAAATAAATCTGTGTAAATTATTGTAATCAATCACAATCAATTGTATTATGTGTAGCTTAGACTATTGCCAAAAAATGAGACAAAAACAGCCAATGGGCTCAATAAATAATGAATGTCTGTAAGAAAGTTTTCGAACAACTGCCTATTAGTGGTCCGTGCCAGAGTAAGTACAATAAAACAGAAAGTTTTATGATTGGCAACTGAAAAATTATTTGTATTCAATTATTGATTTTATCATTCAATATTTCTAAATATTTTTAAGATTTTTAATGCGATAATTTTCTAGTGTGATTCCGTATATTGTTAATGCTTGGCTATTGATTAACCTTATTACAATGACAATTTACAAAACCCTGACTTACCACGCTTTACTCGCTTAAATGGCACAAAATGGAAAAAAAACACAGAATAAAAACATAAACAAAAATGTTCACTGGATCAATAAAAAGTTGCGTTTGGATTTGTTTGTGTTTACTTCAGAATCTAGGAGCGCTGCTGTCGATGGCTGGTAGGTTAGACCAAATAGATTTGGAGGCGGTAGGAGAGAGAACTGACATCACTATAATTTTGATATCTGCCAATCATATAAGTGAAATGCATACTTTGAAAAAATCACAGCATTCCTAGATACTAATGTAGACATTTCCAAATTCAAACACAATGTTTTTTGCTCAGTGAAAGTTTAGGATAGCTCTTTATTCTATAAAATAAACTGATGCTATTTTAAGTAAAAGATTTTTAAAACTACAATGTTCAAACAGAATTGAATAGCTGACTGGAAGTTTGCAGCAAGAAATGCTCAAATTTGTTACAAAATTTAAGATTCTCAAGTATGTAACTTATCTATTGTGTGTAGTTAAAGGATACACGACTGGAGTGAAGCTCTTCAGGACGTAAAAGCTGCTGAAGATGACGAGAGCAAGGAACAGAGCGTTGTTGTAGAAGATGGAGAAAGTTGTCGCTTCATAATCAGCCACTTCGTTTTTCTTCCACAAAATCCTGAGAGAACCACAATGATTTTAAACAATATATATAACTAATGCACTTGTTGCTCGAAATCGAGCAATTGCAAAGTATTCCAGGCGTTATTTCAAAATGAATAACAGTCATAATTTCCGATTACTTAAAAGAGTCAACTCAAAAATAATGTAATCAATCACTCCACTACTACAGGGATATACCTACAGTTATCAAAACTGAAAACGAACTCACTTAAAAACGAACAGTCACTCCATTCCAGTTGTCGAAACTGAAAACGAACGCTTTTGTATCATATGTGTTTACTATGAATAGCTGTAATTAATACAAATTATTCTTCTGTTAAATAAACAAAATCTATCCTTCATAAGAAATACATTGGTATTTTGATGGCCTGTGGGGCAAAGCCCGAGGACTTTCATTACATGAATTGGTAAAAGGGGGCTTTGAATTGGTAAAAGTCTACACAAAAAATACTTAATTTTGACACGTCGTTTTTAAAAATCCGTCCATTATTAACGGAGGAGTAGTGTTTCGTAGAAATCGCCTTCACGTATTATATATGTCATGGTAATACAAAAACATCTTTGGGAGAAGGTTACTATTGTAGAACTTTGATAAAAAGTCTCGCATGGAGATGATCAAATAAGACGTGTAATTAATGACTTCTCAAAGACTAGCGTCTCGGGGTACTGGTCAAAAACCGATGAGAACCTCTTCTGCGAATGAGTGGGGGGATTGTGGGAGATCCCCTCACAGCGATTTAAGAAAAATTATAAAATTAATTTTATATTCTTTAATTATAAAATTAACTGTCATAACCTAACCTAACCAAACTGGCTGATAATATAAAAAAGATAGAATATAAAAATCCACTACACCCCGAACACCGATGGCTGATCTCGTATCGTTGCGGTAATGGTGTTCCCTCAAGACAAGAGATTGACGTCACGCCCCCCGCTTCTTCACAAAACTAGTTTCTCAAAGAGGTTTGCAGTAACATATGATTAGGGGTGACAATGTAAAATAAAGCATACCCTAGCTAAAAATGAAAATTTTTATCAAGGGTACTTGTTATCGAGGTTCCACTGTATTATAATCCTGTAAAGCAGTATGTACTGAGGAACGCTTGCTAAATAAAGGCTTTTTAAATTTTTTCTTAAAAACTCTAAAAAAATAAAATAAGATACCTATGATCAATTAGAGGTTAAGTTACCAATGTCACATTGGATCAATCTGTTGCTTAATTGTAACGTCAGCTGTTTTGTGCTACAACATTTTGAAAACATTTTCATGCTAATTATTAAGAATTCCTTTACGGTGTAATTCATTAAACATTTTCTATAGTGGATAGGACACAAAATATCAATATAAGTGAAACAAAACTTAAATTTCAAGTCAACTGAAATGATTAAACTGTTGGTTATGGTGCCAGTGAAATGTAGCGAGAGAGTTAATGTCAAGTTTTAGCGAATTTCCCATATAGGGAATAAGCTATTACCGTAGTACTCATGGTAAGACCTGGACGCAGGACCGATTTTTTGTTTGTTTTGAGGTCCCTAGAGGCCAAAAACACCATCCGTTCAAATTCATATATATATATATATATATATGTCCGTTAGTGCGATAACTCGAGCAAAAATGATCCGATTTTGATGAAATTTGGTACAAACGTGTAAAACTACATTTATTCGAACGAGTTCGCGATCCAGCATAATCGGACCATGGGAACAGGGGTTTATGGGGTAAAAATGGGTTTTTCCCATTTTTGACCCTAAAAACAAAAAAATTTGCATTTCTTTCTAAACCGTTTTGTAGAGCTTAAAAAAAGAAATAATTTAGTATATTGAAGCGCTGTTGTATGCCTAACTGTCACGGAGAAAATTAAAAAATAGTGTAATTTAAAATTCCTATGTTATTCTTATGGAGAAAATTAAAATTATTGTAGGGCCTACTTTACTTGTTTATGGATATATATTGATAACATTATGCAAATTTATTTATTTCATCCTATACTATTGACGTATGGTCAAAAAACACTTTACCTTCCCCGTAGCAGCAAACCTAAGCACTCGTTAAATCTAATCCTATATATAATACGAGTAAAATTAGAATACAGTACTTGTTACTTCGATCTGGGAATCGGCTCTAACAAAAACGTTTATTTTTACGGAATAACTAAGTTCTGGGTCAAAAATAAGTTCTAGACCAGTGGTATAGCCAGGAAAAATCTATTTTCGCCATAATATGAGAACAAACTTTTGAAAATTTAACATGGGCCTTATGAGAAAACATTCCGCCATTATTGTCATTTGTTTACATTTTAAGACATAACTTGGCGTTCTGTACCCACGGGCACCTCAGCTTGCGCATGCACAGAATGCTCTTGAAGCACATTCCGAGGTAACTGTTGTACTTCTGATGTGTATTAGCTTCTGACATACAATTTTGTCAACTAGAGACAGAGAGAAAGAGGACGACTCGACTTAGCTCCAGTTCATTAAATCGTTTGATGTACCGGTATAAGAATTTGTATTACATTATAAAACTTTCCAGAGTAATGAGTTTCTTATCCATTAAAACACTATTCTTACATTATCCTCAGCTGTATTACTGTTTATTTAATACTTTTGCCAATATAAACGAGCAATATATTTGATTTTTAACGCTTTTAATAATAATTATCATCACTAAATTACTCTTTTCGTCAGTTATCGAGTCGTGTCGTCAATAATGTCGTCTGATTCTGACTGATGTCAGATGTTACACTGAATCGGTCACAAGGATAATAATTAGTTGTAACCTACAACTAGCTTACCTAACTAAGTTTTAGTGTTGCTATTAGCAGTGTGGGATGATTGCACTGGACAATTTAGCTATCTATTTCAGAAAAATAAAGTTTAAAATAAATCAAAACTCTAGGATCTGTTCTTAAGTTTTGGCCGTTTTGAGATGAATGCTTTCAGAACTCAGTTTAGCCTAGCCTGAACAACTAGACTAGTAGCTTGACTTAGTGGTTCATCCATGTTTAGTTTATTAACACTAATCAATGCCTAATCTAGATTCTAGATTATACGTGCCTTATTCTACTCCGTTTTAAAACTAATATACATAGGCATAAGCTTTAATTTTTGTATTAAATACTGGGTTCATCATTAAGGTAACTCGGTTAGGTTGCTTTTTATAAATAAATAATTGTATGAATCACTAATACCCTATATCATCTAAGTGTGTTCAGTACATAATGACACTCTCTCAAAAAAGTACTAATCCTAACCCCAAAAAAATAGGTAGGTAGCTTTAGGCCTAAAGAGTATGAGTGTTTATATTTATATCACTTATATTTATATCTCTGTGGTTAGGTTTTAGTTATGTTTGCCTTAAGATGGCTATAAGCTTAGGACTAGATATAAAATAACTCCCAATTAACTTATAGTGCAGCCTAGCCCTAATTTGTCAGTGTCAATGAAATAGTGCAATATCAAGGACAACCAAACTTGGATATACAACCATGTTTATACCTAAGGTTCCTTTTTGGTACTCACCAACAAGGATCAACCGTAATTGTTTTCAGTCAGAAAGTGTCCTGAGTTTCCGGAAAATTGTAACTTATTATATTTTAAAAATTAAGGGTAAATTAAACGTTTCGGTTCTGGTTTCGGAGCGAGTCCAAGTTCTTGCAGTGACTAATACTTCAAAGGAAGGAAGGTGGGAAGATTTTCTTACTGCTGGTAGCCTTTTTCGAATTCAGCGTGAAAAATACTGGGTAATTTCTATAGTTTGGGCCATTTAGGGGAACCAAACAAATTTTTAAAAACTCTTCTATCTCATCATTTCAGTAAACCATGATATTATTATTTGAATAGAAGTTAAATAGGTGTCAAGAAAAAATATACCACAAATTATTATTTTTGGGATAGAATTACATTTGACCAAAGAATACTCTTTAAGTGTAGTGTAGTGATAAAGTTTCCCGATGCAAAGCTCGGTCCCCAGGTACTGTTATTTAAACAGGGAATAAATAACCTATGTCTTATTTATGGAATTATTTTAGTAGAAATATAATCAGACAAGTTGAAATTCGCTTAGTCTGCAGGTTTGCTGCGACGGGGGTATTTTAAATTGTATTTCATTTTAATTATTGTATATGTAGATGTTTAAATATTTTCCAACAATACAACCATAGACAAATAGAATGAATATAGTTAACAGTCAGGAAGGTTCCACGATGTGCCGCTAGAGTGTGTTCGATTTGCTGCCGTCATCGGCTCCTCATAGTATGCTACCAGCAGACGCTGCAGCGATGTGCGCCATAATTACACGGCACTCCTATCGGTGGACGCCCGAACATATGCTAACCGCAGCACTGCTGTCGGTCTATATGTATTCTATTTGTCTATGATACAACTGACAAACTCCACGGTGAGAGATTTGAACCAGATTGATAGATAAGTATTGACCTAAACACATGCCCAAACACAGGTGCGTAGTGTTATCATTATCAATAATTATTTTTTCTGTATGTTAAGTACTCTTTGCATTTTAGTATGCAATATGGGAAGAAAGAGATTTTTGATCTCAGCTTTGGACAGCCTGATAAAGCTGTGGTGCAATCAAACTACAATGGATTGAACATATGCTAGTTGGGACGATCAAGAGATCAATCCGTCTTACTAGTTGTTGTTTCAGATTCATTAAAATAGAAAGCCACAGGGTTTTCATAGGTAAAACACTTGTTATAGAAACTTATTTCCTGTGTGTTGCTATTAACTTATATAACAGCAAACATTTTTAATAATTACCTCTCGTCTTTTTCCTTCTTGCTCATTTTCTTGTCTTCAGCGAGCTTCTTAGAAACTTCACGTGTTACCGCTTCTTCTCTTTTGACAGCAACCTGTCCAACAACAATATGGGTACGGTATGAGTGATATGAGCAAAATTTTTAAAAGATACTTTAAACATTGTTCGAGGTTAACTTTGCTTATGGTAAACCAAACAAAATTAGCATTGATAGCAAATGAAATAATAAATTCAAACAACTTTCCAGATCCAAACATCGGCTTGGTTAATAACATTGATAAGTTAGTAAATAAAAATAATGACATATATAAAATTGAAGGCCATCCAATTTTTTTTTCTTTTCAATATCATTACAGTAAGATGTGTTTTAATTTCTCACCTTGTGTTTAAGTACGAACTTTGTGTTCTTGTAGGCCAGAGCTACCAGGTAAGCACTGCCGAGAGTCACTACAATGAATGGAATGATGGAAGGGTACAAGTCAATCATGTGTATTCTCCAGAAGAGCCCTGAAAAAAAAACACAATGGTTCAAATAATGGTGAATGAGCAAACTAATCAGCTGTTTGTAGACTAATCATCGCCTGAAACACAAGCTGTTAGCAGCCTAGCCTTTTCAGTACTTTCCTGTTAAAGGGAACATTCATTATTATCGATGATTTATTTTCGATACATCAATATTTTATTTTTTCATTCGATATACCTATTAATATTAACAAATTATTATCAGCTGGTAACTACGATAAATAAATATTGTTCAGTATAAACAAACAATAAAAAAAATTATATTGAAATGAAACTGTTCTAAACCAACCTAACTAACCAAACTTGCTGTAACATTTAAAAATTCCGTTTGATAGCCTGTTCCCCATATGCCTTTTCTATTATCAAACGGAATTAAGGGTTGCTGGTTTGGCGTTAAACAGTAGCCTACATTGATTTTAGGATGATAAGTTAGGCCTATAATACCATTGATTAATGGGTAATTTTTTTGTATTCAAAAGTCTTACTTCAGTGGTGTAGCAACCGTGGAGCGGTCGCTCCAGGGCGGAAAGCTCTAGGGGCGGTACTTCTTCAAGAAAATAAAACTGTTATATTTTTTTAAATTCTGATATTAACACGCAGCTTTATTATTGTTTTCTAACAATACCCCAGCTCTTAAAACCACAAAGGGTTGTAAAGATATTTTAAAAACACTTTCTTTAAAAAGTAAAGACACAAGACATGATGGGGCCCGAGTGCCTAAAGGACTAACCTGACTCGCATTAAATTTCTACTTCATCACATTAATATGTACTACAATTTAAACCTTGCTCATAGAATTAAGTTAACTGTAACTTACAAATTGGAATTGCCGAAACAATGAATGCGTTTCCATAAAACAACGCTGATGATTTGGTTGAAACATTGCGGCTAAAATCTTGGAGAAGCAACTCTTCTTCCTTGGTGAAAGTGGACTTATTTTTTAAAGACATAATACCTTAATAAGATATATTAATAATATAAATTACAATAGATACAAGTAAAATGGATATTTTAACCACTTAGCCAACTCTACAACTGATCACAATAAATACTTGCGAAAAATAGAAACAAGGGCTTGTGAACGGTCACCACAATGCAACGCAGGTGTACGAATGTACGATAAATTTAGAAGACGTCAACAAGCGTTTTGAAAATGTCTGCTGTGAATTGGCAGCTGACCCTAAAACGTCAGCAAACGTGTCCTCTGTACTTTTGGTTGAAAGGAAAGCCAACCATAAAGGATTGTTCTAACACTATAATAAATTCGGGGAGTCCCAGATGACCGACATAACAAATGACCGAAACCATAGACTAATGCCGAAACTTATGATTGTTCTAACACTATAATAAATTCGGGGAGTCCCAGATGACCGACATAACAAATGACCGAAACTTATATAGACATAGTCATGCTCATATTTGGCAGACGACATTCCAAACATTCAACAGTTTCAGCTTAAGGGAGTATGTTTTATCTATGATAAAACTATGATAAAACCATAGAAAAACATACATAGATAAAACTTACATGCTCCCTTTGTAGATTTCCCATTTTTATTGGGCAGCTGAAGCCACAAAGGGTTATTGTATAGTTATTTCTGTCCGGTGCACTAAGGAGGTCGTGTTTTGTTTACTATTTTTATCTTATTTCAGTCATTAGAAAACCCTGTTTAACAAAATAAAACGATATAATCATAAACAATATCTCATCCTCTAGTTATATAACCAAACAGTAAAGCAGAAATCATGAAATTAACTCTAAAATAATAGAAACAAAATTTCGTCAACACTAGCCACCAGTGTCGCCAGACATGAACTAGACATGAAGAACGAGCTTCAAAATATGATATATATAATATGTTGGTTGTTTGTGATGTATGTCAAATGCGGCAGTTGTGTACGTTTTATCATAGATAAAACATACTCCCTTAGGTTTTATCATAGATCAAACATACTCCCTTAGTAGATTTCTCATCCTTATGGAACAGCTGAAGACAATTTTATTGTTAGTTCATGTACGGTTTATGTAGAGGTCGTGTTTTGTTTACAATTTGTTTCCCGTCATTACAGCCATTTAAAACCTTGTTTAACCAAATAATACGATCTAATCATAAACAATAACTTGTCCCCTAGTTATATAACCAAACAGTAAAGCACAAATCAAGAAATTAACCCTAAAATAATGGAAACAAAGTTTCATCGACACTAGCGCCTTTGTGTCACGTACATGAACTAGACACGAAAAACGTGCTTCAAAATTTACAATGGGATGAGAAGTCTACTTGTGTTGGTTAGTCTATGGTTTTATCATCAAACCGAAACTGAAATAACCCACTTTGATTGGACAGAATAGCAATCCAACGGGTTGACGGCCAGTGTGCATGGTGAGGGATTGTGAGTGTGGCACCTTATTGTCGCCATCGTGCGTGGTGGCAAGTAGACGGGAGCGTAAACGACAACTCGTGTCATGATGGTACCATTGATGATTAGATACTGAAGATGGTACCAGTACCTACGTTGTCGGGCCGTCGGGGTAGTACACGGGTCAACCCATTACCTCGGGTATTTTTGGGGGACATATTGCCATGTTAATAAGAACAATAACGAATTTGTAAACATAAAAATTGCCCTGCCCATACATACACTCCATTGTAAATTGGTGCAACGACTGTTTTCAGAATTGCGAATTGCGGCATTTCCACTTTCGTCTCGCAGCGGCTTTTTACTAGGGGTGGCTATGCCATGACCCATTGAAAGGAGATTTGGATGGATCATGGTCAAGGCGCCCCAAATATCCCGGCGCCGGGGGATTTTCTGTATTATTATAGCTACAGTAGCGATAGCGATGTTAGTTTATCATTGACTATAAAAACTAACTTCTCCCATCTTGAAAGTTAAAAATTGATAATAATTTTATTAGCAGAGCATTGATTTTCGCTACAAATATTACATGCTGTTTTGAGCCCTGATAAAAATGTTAATCGCCAACCTCAATGGTAAATTGTTGGTTAGTCTAGATGCTATTGATCTACAGACAGACTTGAACTTGAGTGATGTATTTTTAAGGTCATTCTGATCTATTGTGCACATAGGCAGAAAGGGTGGGTTCCATAATATCGACAACCGTAGAAATTGATCGAAACTGAATTATTCCCAGTTTGTCGACACTGGAATATTCCCACTTAACCGACATCCCAAATAACCGACGTCGCAAATGATCGACACCACAAATTGTCGACATCCCATATTGTCGACAATGAAATAGTTTCATTTTGTCGACACTGAAATAGTCCCAGTATATCGACAAGCACCCGTTCTTCGGAGCTACTCTTGAAAAGGAGTTGTTCTAATTCATCGTTCAGTTCCTCAACTCACGAGTCGCAATATTTGATTCCGAATTCCGACGGACATCTTCAAGTTGGCCATTTATCGACTAAAAACTTTTATATTGTAGCCTAAATATTTATTTTTTTTATTTCTTTCCTTGTTTACAAGAAAATAGATAACTCGAGTGTTACAAACAATAGTTTTTAAGGAATAATGTGAAATAAGTTAGTTTTTATAGGATAGTAGAAAACTTAATCAACATGATAACTTAATAACATTACCAGACACTAACTTAGGTAAGTCACCAACAAGAACCTAAGATACCTTACAGCTTATTCGTAGGCTAATTCTGTATCATCAAGCAATATTGTAGCAAATGTTTGAATAGGCATTATCCCTAGGCTATTAGGATTGTCTCTTTTTCCTACTGACCCAGTGTCAACTTTAAGAATTTGTTTGTGTAAAAATATTTGGCTGCACTTTAGTTTATGTCCTACATTCATTCAAATGAAAGATATTAATACATAGACTATTTAATATTTTGAATATTTCATTCCGTTAGTTAGGTTAGGTTTTACCCTAACATTACCCAAAATTGATATAAGGTAAGTAGGCCTAAGTTTATTGTTGAATGAAATAATCAATATGACTGGGACAGGTGGCGTCGTCCTGTAATCCAGCTTAGGAGGTCACGAATTGTGGATATTCATAGGCATGCACTGTGGATGCGATACTCCCTGGTGTGGATTAACATCCGCACGAGTGAGTACTACGACTATCCGCAGTACTATCCTGATAATTAGACCAATTTGTATCTCAAGGCAATAATGTGGTTCGGATTCCACTATAAACCGTAGGTCCCTTAGTTGCCATTAGCTGTATGGGCTATTAATTAACAGCTGTGTCTAAGGAATGTCGGCCTTAGTCACTAACAAGACTACAAGATCGTGCCACTTATCCTGATCCTACACTCATTTCCATTCATACTTGGCTTAAAATACGGTACCTACTTTGTATGGTCGCCAAGTAATAAGAAAGAAAGTATTAAAGAAATATATTCATTGGAATGAGTGTAGGACGTTAAATTATGTGCTGTCAAATATTCTAGAGCTGTTTGTATTTACTAGACTTGGATTAAAAATGACATCAATGTTAATTTTATAGATGATCCTGGAGCAAAGGCTGTAATTTGACCTGAACCCAAATTGGTCTCTATTTGAAATATTGTCTTGAACCAATAAGTTAAGAGGACTAAGTAACCTTTCTGGACGACATTGCCATCGACATCACTGCAGATGAGAGAGAAAGAGAGACCAGAGTTGTGGACCCTGGAGGCAATTACCATACTGCCGTGATAATGTTACTTGGTCTAACCATAACTTAAGTGAGGTGAGTCAACATTCTTTCCCCTTTGTGATAGATTCTAGGCTATGTTTGTTAACTTAGTTATTCAAAGTTCACATGTGTACTTTGGTAAGTATTATCCGGAGGCTACAGATAGGCTATACAGCGCTTTGCGGCGGTTATGTTAGGTTGGGTTATCATAAATGAAAGGAAGATTTTTATGTCCTAGGCCTACTGTCCATATTTGGGTGGGTTCCATATTATCGACAACCATAGAAACTGATCCAAACTGAATCATTTGCATTTAGTGTTGAACAGAGTTTGAACAACTACACGTTGGTGAGTCGGTGGCTCAGTCGGTAGCGTCGCGGACTTCGGGCCCAAGGCAGTAGTGTCGTGGGTTCGGTTCCTGGTCACTGCCACTAACTTTTATCAGTACAGTTCACCTTTGTACTGTACCGGCTCACCCCTTGCTTTGCTGGATACGTTCCACGCACAGATCTGTAGTCTATGTGGACGGGCAAATGGAAGGTTAAAAGAGGCTGCCAACCTCTTTTTTTAAAAAAAAAAAAAAAAAAAAAAAAAAAACAACTAATTATTTATATGTTTTATGGTAACTTTAGGGAAAATATAATGTGTAACACAAGTGCAAACTGCCTTTGCTGCACTCGAGAAACTTTCCACACTCGCCTACGGCTTGTGCGTAAACATTTCTCTTAGGTGTAGCAAAGTGCCACTTCGCCCACTAGTTACCTACACAAAACTAACTATTATTAATAGTTTTTGGTGGAACATAAGGATAATTAATTATCTTTATGCAAATTTATAGTTTTTTTATAAAAATTTAAAACTAGGCCCCTACTTAAAATGTATTTGGATTTATCTCGAAACATGTTGTTTGGAAATGTCTTAATTAGGCTAGAGCTTGCATTTTTGCGAATTGGGAAATAACAAATAATTAATATTTAACACGTTCGCTACCGAGCGACGCACATATGCGTTGGTCCGGTCACTCCTACAGACCAAAAGGAATGATCATGACGTTGCTTACAGACCAAGTGATATAGGAATAACATTGCCAACAGACCAAAAGAGAAATATCGTTTAAATGGACAAATTGACTTCATATTAACCTTGAGTGAATTAGTAAGCAATAAATATTGTTTTTATTTATCGTTTTGAGCAAATTTTAAAACGCTGCATATATGCGTTGGTCAGTCTATTTAATGAAATCTAGATAAAAAGATTACCTACATTTTCGTTTCAATAGACCAGGCGACACACGTTTAAGCGTCGTTGTAAATTTGGTTGTTTCAAGCTTTTACACAAACAAATAAAGAAACTCCACCACTCGCCAAAAGTGCAAAGGTTATAACGTTTACATCTGTTCTGAGATGTCGCGGAATGCACAATGTAAACAACAATGTTGCCAACTGTTGTGTGACGTAACCAATCGTCATATCCACAGACCAAGCGACGCACATTTGCGGCAGATATCCCTCTAGACCGATACGATAAAATCAGGGCTTTAAAATAGACCGTTGCTAAGAAATACGCTGATTAATAACATTGAATACCGACGCAAGTGTGCGTCGTTAGTCTATTCCAATGTGATCAGCTGACGCAAATATGCGTCGGTGGTCTATTGTGAGAAACGAGTCGACGCACAATTGCGTCGCTGGTCTATGCGAACGTAAATTCCATATAATTGTGGTAGCGAACAAGTTAAACCAATTTATTTTGTCTAAACCAAATTATTGTTAAAAATTATAATATTTGTACTAACTTGACCCAGATTTGCTCAAACATTTTCCTATTAGCTGTACGTATTTGAATATCGCAAATATAGAAAGGAGTGTACACACTTGTATTATTTGTTGGACTAAAATTATTTGTATAATACTATTTTTTGCAATATTTCTGTACAGAACTGAAGCCTACCAGTAAAATGGGGGCGTTGTAATTAATATCCTCCGACATTGAAGAATACAGGGGAGAGGGGCAGAGGAAGAGGAGATGGAGGATGGGGAGAAGTAAAGACTAAGATTGAAGAGAACTAACTAATGGTAAGTTTTGCCATTTACTTAAATTTAATACTTATAAATCCAGGGCCGTATCCATTGCCCCCAAGCCTATGTCGCATAACCCTCCTGAATTACTAGTATTTAACCAGCATTTTAACTCGAGAGGTGCCCAAAAATTTGCTTTTAGCGAATTTCCCATATAGGGAATAAGCTATTACCGTAGTACTCATGGTAAGACCTGGACGCGGGACCGATTTTTTTTTTGTTTTGAGGTCCCTAGAGGCCAAAAACACCATCCGTTCAAATTCATATATATATATATATATATATATATATTTACCTATATATATATGTGTGTCCGTCAGCACGATAACTCGAGCAAAAATGATCCGATTTTGATGAAATTTGGTACAAACGTGTAAACGTACGTTTATTCGAACGAGTTCGCGATCCAGCATGATCGGACCATGGGAACAGGGGTTTACGGGGGGTTTTATGGGGTAAAAATAGGTTTTTCCCATTTTTGACCCAAAAAACATAAAATTTAGCAATTTCTTTCCAAACCATTTCGTAGAGCTTAAAAAAACAAATAATTTAGTATATTGAAGCGTTATTATGCGCCTAATGGTTACGGAGAAAATTCAAAAAAATTGTAAATTTAAAATTCTTATGTTATTCTTATGGAGAATAAGTAAACTGTTGTAGTTTGCTTGTTTGTGAACATATTTTGATCGAATTTGGAAAATGTTTGATCATTTCTTACTAACTATTCACATTTTACAAAAAAAAAAACAGTTATACCCTCCCTGATGCAGCAAACCTAAGTACTTGTTAAACTAATTCAATTTAAATCTATATAAATAAAATTAAAGTTTTGTCTGTACATTGCTTAGAATCATGCAGTTTTTGGTTATTATTACGTTTCATAGCCTAAGAAAGCCGAAACGAGTCTTATCTCAATTTCTGTCTGTTTGTCTGTCCATTCTGTGACACCGTCTGTAACGCCAAAATGTCATTTTACGCGGCCTACTCCTTGAAAACTAGAGTACAGATCAAGATTCCAATTATTTTTCTGTATTCACTGGATTGGCTAGAGTGTCTTTGGCTATTAAAATATGGCCTAACCACTTTTGAAAAAATATAACGAACCATCAAAAACCCAATTTTGTTAGATTTTTGTCAAGTTTTCTCCTAATGTTTACTATTACATTTTATGAAATAACGAACAGCTGTTTGGATCAATTCTCACTTCTAGCTGTCACTGATATGTTTAATTGTTTACATTACATTTTGTTTACAAATACTGCAACATTTCCAATCACATTTTGTACGCAAATCGAAAACCATTAATTGAGGAACCAAGTACGTTAATTGACCTTTTGACTTGCATAACGGATTTAATCGATCGCAAGTACTATAATGTTAACTGTAAATTAAAATAATCATCATCCACATTCAGGTCAAGAACCTGCAGATTCTATGTCTATAAAATTCAACTTAAGTTTTGATAACCAGGGAAAATACAGTAAATCAGTGTTGTATAAGACTGGGAAACTTAATTTTTTAAATAATCACCACTAATAGCCTACAATCGAGATTTTACGGCGTTTTGATCGCTGTTCTATCAAGTAAATAATTACTACAGTACTGCAGTGGGTGATCGCGGGTGTTGCTGCGATCCCGGAAGACCTTTACGATTTCGTTGTCAACGTTACAAGTGAGATTAAAAATGTTTTTCTTACATAACGGATTTAATTAAGTGCAATATCATAGTGTAACCGTAAATGAAATGAAATAACTAGGCATCATCCAGATCAGGAACCAGAAATTCTTTGTGTATAAAATTGTTCTTGAGTTTTTATAACCAGAAAAAAGACCTTGAATCAGTGTTGTATATGGCTGGGACAGTTAATGATCGTCGCCAATAGCTTACAAACAAGGTTTCCACTCATTGACGGCGCTTCAATGGCGATTGTGTAAAGTGTAAAGTAAAAAAATCACAACTGCAGTGGGTGATTGTAACAGAGGTTTACGGATGATGCTAAACTCGCTTTTCCAATGTGTCACTTTCTGTACTCACCGTGTAATGCAATCGCTGGACCATACAGCAAATAGGCCCATAGCCCATCTCTTGGGTACGTGTATGCCTTCCTATTTATTCATATAACAACCTTTTCGATGACGATCCTTGATACCAGTACTTTTCCATAGAATTTATAGCCTACCTACTTAAGAAATAAAATTACAAATGTCCAAAAACCCAACATTGTGTGATTTTTGTCACATTCAACTGACTACTATAAGATCCCCGTACGTAGAACGGGCACACAGCTAGTCAAGAATAAATGTTATATTTTTAAGTAGACATTTCAGTGTAAATCCAATCAGTCAAATGGAAATTCGCTTAGTCTGCAGGTTTGCTGCGGCGGGGGTATCGTTTTTTAGGAAATGTAGGCCATATTTTTTTACACCATAATTATAATTGTTCTGAATATGTCATAGTTTTTACATTTGGTAAGTACTGAAACAACAATAATTTTAAGACAAGAAATGGAAAAGCCCCTGTCAACAGAAGCAGTTGAAACAAGTATAAAAATTCTCATACATCAATAAGGTATTTAGTACAAACGTGGTTCAATAAGACCTTAGAAGAATATAGAATATCACAATTTTTTGTGATAATTTTGATTTATTTTGCTATAATCTCCTTTTATTTAGCTCTATACACTTATCTTAAAGTTTCTCCAACCTCGTTCAAATTATGTCCAAATAAATAGTACCCTACAAACTTGAAAAGCCTTCAAAATACTCTTCTGTTTCAGTGATGACCAGCTCCATGGCAACTAAAAATGTCCGCACGTAGGCCTTGAAACGCCCCTATCCCCACCACCTTCCGCCAGTCACTCGCCCGACAGGGCAGCAAAGAAAACTGTCAGATAATTTTGCCACACTCTGTACATCCTCTGACTGCCTGAAAATCCTACGGCAGCAAAAGAAGGCGTTGCGAGTCATCACGGGTAGTAGGAGGCGCGAACACTGTAGGCCGCTTTTTATAAGGACAGGCATACTGACTGTCTACAGTAGTTACATCCTCTCATCTGCAAAATATGTCCATGATAACCTGGGGAAGTTCAACAAAAGGAATGATGTGCACTGCCACAATACTAGGTGCAAAACAAAAATTGACATTCCTTTCCGCAGGCTAAGCAAAACCAGGGATGCTTTCCCAGTTATGGCCCTAAAGCTCTACAATAATCTCCCTGACGGAATCAAGCAGCTTGAGAGTAACAGGTTTGCCTCAAATCTTAAGAGCCTCATTAGAGATCAGCCCTACTACAGCTTGAAAGAGTTTCTCGAAGCAAACTTTGATAACAGTAGACCATTGTCCACGCCATCTGTGTGACACGTTACAACTCCATCTTGGAAGTTTTGTAAATTGTAAATAGCATTTGTAAATATGTATATATATAAATTATTTTGGACGCAGCTTATCCAGTGTGTTACTGGTCTCAGGCTAAGAAGAAGGTAATCAGGTACATTATATTTTGTCCTATACAAAATGGGATATATGGGTCGGCACTTATATATTGATCCAAACGATTACTGCAATTGTGGCAAAATTAAACGATATTGTCCTCGGTAATGACCAAATCGTGATTGCAGGGTCGTCATCTTCATCTCCCAAGGTCGCCAGTGGTTAAAATTGTGGGCATCCTCGGAGCAATCGTGAACATCTTTCGCGGTTGCGAGGCCTGATTATCGTCACCCGCAATCGCTGGTAGTCGTAAATTTCGATCACGCAATCTTTGCAGACGCTTTCGGCTATCATGAGAATACAAGACAAACTTGGATTATTGTACCCCCTAATTCTAACAGATTGTGGGAAAATTAATTTTCCAAGAGAAAAAGCATTCTTTTGAGGCCCCAAGTGTGTCCCCTTCTCAGGCTGAAGCCCTTGGCAATCGCAGTGTCCACTGTTAGGGGAATACGGCCCTGATTTGGAGGCCTATGTTGGTGTGGGGCCTGGTGCAAACCACCCCCCCCCCTCAGTACGCCACTGAGTAGCCTACATTAAATAATGATAGAAGTATGCATAAAAAGACTCTTTGTTCAGAATACTGTTTTTAATATTAATTTTTGTTCTGTTATATCCAGGCCTGATGACAGGGTGGATGGCGATGGAGGCATGGAGGTTGGGGGAGAGGAGGCTGAAGAAGTGGAGACAAGTTTGGATCCATTATGTTGATTAGTTTAACATTTATTTTGAACATCAGTATTTACATTTTTTTCTCATTTAGATTATTAAATTAAGATAATTTTATTGTTTTTATGAAGATGTTTTCTTACATTTTTAATATTTGTTTGTACTTCTGCCTGGTAAAAAAAATACTGTTTATTATGTTTGTTAAAATGATTACTTTCACTAACTGACCTTGTCTTGGGTAACAAGAGATATCTTGATATTTAACTAGCAGGGTGCCTGTTCTATGGGCGGGGATTGTATAAGTCAGTAGAAACCTTCTTATATTTCGATACTTGGTAAATTAACCATTTCCAACTTTATATAGTATAGATCGCTATTCCTGTATTGATGTACTGAAATGAATAAAATTATATGAAATTAAATGTTTTTTTATATATTTTGATGACACACTATTAAAAAGGCATAACAATATTCTAAAGTTTATAACAGCTAATGTTTGTGTTTTTATTAATGATTTATTGTGACTTTTGAGTGATTGAAGGATTTGTGATTTGGTTTTAAGGAGATTGATGTACCTAATTTTTTTAAATCTATATACTTATTAAATACGCAAGCAGGTTTTTTGTGACAATTACTTCTCCGAAATTACTGAACCGATTGACATGTTTTTGGTGTCATTGGAAAGAGCATAACGTGAAGTTGTGCAAGAAACTTTCTTTTTAGGGAAATAATTAGAGAGTGAGGACCTGGGGCCCTTTAAATTTTCGTATTTCTCCATAAGATTAACATGGCAAACAAACATTGTTATGAAACTCCAAATGTTGTCAGAAATTTAAAGTGAGAAGAAGAACATTATGTTAATTGTAAAATTGTGACAGAGAGGTTATGCAGAAAATCAGGTAGTTAAAAATAAAGACTGAAATTTGTAAACGTACTGGCGACAATGGGTGATACCACGCAAACTACATTATCATTGACAAAGACCAACATGGAGAACCTATTGCGACTATAAGTGGGAAACATTTCTACAACACACTAAAAGCCCATGGTGGAAGGAAAAAACATAGGTGTGCTATTCCCGTCATATTCTGACGTCACTTGTATTGCAAACAAAAGATCACCTGATAGTAACTGTCAAATTAGTATGTATTTGTTTTGATTTGATTGTTAATGTTTTTTTTTTATAAAAACACACATTATAAAAACAATAACAACCAAATCAAAACAAATACATATACTAATTTCACAGTTATAATCAGGTGATCTTTTGTTTGCAATCCAAGTGACGTTAGAATATGACGGGAATAGCAGACCTATGTTTTTTCCTTCCACCATGCTAAAAGCCAGATCAGCTTTTGAAACATGATAAAATATTTACAAGAAATGTTGATTATGTTGAACTGGTAAGTACATTGTGAGTATTATCATTAGTTACGTAATCTTTGAGTTGACTCTTTTAAACTCATCGGAATTTATAACTTATACTGTATTTGTTCTTAAACAAGTTATTTGTTTTTAAATAACTCCTTTATGTACTTCTTTGCGATTGCTCGATTTCGAGCAACATATACCTAGTTCAATTTATGGGTCAACTTTTTTTTATAAGAACCGGGTTTCGTTATTCATGTAACTATTGGAACACTTTATTATTATAGTATCCATAATACGAGTAAAAAAATTAAACATAACTAGAAAACACCACGTAGGATTCGAATCAGCTGCTTGATATTGACATTTTGTGGACATTGTGTGACTATTTTTATATATTTCAATCTACTGATGTAGTGGAAGAATATTAGGAAAATCGACCTAACAAATTCGGACTAAGTGGAAACTTTGCACAGTTGTTTAGTAAGCCCAAATAAATAAAATATCAAAAGTCCCCATAAATCCCTGCTGTGCTTCAGCCGCCATCTTGGAAAATGGCGGCCAATTTTCACTTTTTTGACAATATTTCACAAACTATTGGTAATACAGAATTTTTGTAAATACAAAAGTTAAAGAACGTCTAAAAATACATCTTTTTCATATTACAAGGTTTGCTCTATCTCTAACGGTTATTGAGATAAATAATAAAAGTTAGTATTAAATTTAAAATTCCCATGTTATTCTTATGGAAGAAAATAAAATTGTTGCAGTTTGCTTATTTATGGATATATTTTGATGAAACTTGGCAAATTTATTTATTTTATGATGAGCTATTAATATTTAACATAAATAGTAGTGTTATATATTTAACATAATAAGTAGTGTTATATAGTCAATGCTATAACTGAATAAGTTACACATACTTACCATGGTTGGAATATGCAGGCAACCTTGTGTTTGCATTGAACAGTATGACAGAACAAAAACCAATAACTTTGTGGTAATGCAAACATCATCTATACAGTAATGAGAATTGAGAATCAAAGATTCATAATTATAATTAATAATTCAGTAATAGAGTAAACAAACAAACAATAAATCTTCATAAATAAAATTAGAGTTTTGTCTGCAAATTGCTCAGAATTATATATTAAAACGTTTTTTATTAGCTCGCTTATTTCTTGTCTGGTACAAATTTTGCAATAAATGTTATACTAAGTTCCCAATGAGCTAGAGACTTGAAACTTGAAAAATATCTCACAAATGGATGACAATGCAATATTATATCATTTAATTTTCATATTTCCCTTGTGCTACGCCCCATGTGCTTGTTTTTATTAGCTCGCTAGTCGCTTTCCTACAAATTTTGATTTCAATTTTTAACAAAGTTCCCGATGAGCTAGAGACTTGAAATTTGAAACATAGCTCCCAAATGGATGACAATGCAATATTATACTAGGTGGCGTTCGCAGAGGCATCCACAAAATTGAGCGGAGTCATCAAGATTTCATATTATATTGATTTTGAATACTGCAGTAAAAACAGTCGTATGTAGCAGTAAAAGTAGCATTTTTACTCTTTAGGGAGTAAAAATCGTTTTTAGCCTCTATGGAGTAAAAATCAGCTGTTGTCAACTCAGTTGCAAATTTATATTGTAAACGATTGCATGAATCAAAATGTGTATCGATTCGTGCTTCGTAATCATTTTAACCTACAGTCTACAGTCTCTTCCCATAGTATTTTAGCATTGAAGATAAATTAATCCATTCCCACACTCAACACTGCTCACCTTTACACTACTTCCTTCACCACCCCCTACGTCGTGGACCTGTTTCCCTCTCTTCCCATAGTCTTTAAGGATTGCAGATACATTAATGTAATTGCCAAAGACAGTTCCCACACTCTGCACTGCAAGCCTTACTACTTCCTACGTCATAGGCATGTTTCCTTCCCTTCTCATAGCATTTTAGGATTGAAGATACATTAATCTAACTGCCACAGACGGTTCTCACAATATGCTCATACTTTACTATTTCCTAAGTTACTTCCTACATCGTGTACCTGTATCCATCACTTTCCATAGCATTTTAGTATTTTAGCTACGTTAATCTAATTGCCACAAACATTTACCACACTCAAAATAAAAAAACCATGAAGAATATACACATCGTGTTGTCACAGTGGTAAAGTAAACCTACCTAAAGTCAGATCAAAGAAATACATGCAAGAAATGTTTACTGGTATCAGCTTTAAGTCGGGAAACATTTGTAGAAAACACTAAAAAATAAGGCCGAGTCCTAAAAATGCTAAAATATTTTTACAAGAAACGTTTATTTATAATTTCAAAGCAGTATTAAATAGCGTGAGTATTTCAATTAGTTACCTTAGCATTTAGTCGGGTCTTTTAAACTCATCGAAAATTATGACTGTTATTACTGTAGTTTTAAAATAACTCCTGCATAATACCGGTACTTGACAATTGCTCGATTTCGAGCAACAGGTACACTAGTTCCTGTTGAAATTACTGTTCAAAAGTTAATGAAACTTTTGAGATTTTACCTATTAAATAGACCTACCACTATCATCGCTTACCTATGATAAAGGTTGTTGACAAGCTAATGGGAGAAAGTATGTGTCAGATTGCCGATACCGTTTATTTTGCATTTATGAAAACAGCTAATTTGAACTAAGCAGCAAAAAAAACTGTGATACGCAATGAGAAATGTCAAAGTAGGATTGTGTTATCTTTACGTTTCTAATTTCATGAATAATTTGTGATATTTTGTGAATTTTTATAATTTTTTTCTCTATTGTTTAGGTGAAGTGGTAGAACATAATGGCTATGTTTATGTAAACTGTAAATTTAAAGAAGCAAATTTCATCAAACTGTGTCCTTCCCCATTGCATACACAAAGCTTGAGTATAACTCTTGAGTATATATGTCTATACTCCTTTTATCCATGCATGGTATAACTACAATAAGAATTTTATACTTATATGCCAACCCCATAAGAAGGACGGGTACTCTGCTAGTAGATTGGTATATTTATAGTTAGTAGGTAGGCCATACATTCAATCTAATACATGAAAAGAAACTCAAATAAACCCTAGATTTCCTACATGCCTCTGTCTTAATCTGATATAGACGCTTAAAATAGATTTAACATCCAAACACATTAAAAACTGGAAAATAAATTATAAATATGTGGAGAGTATAAATACTTAAGACTTAGAACTAAAACGAAAAACGTTGGGTGCATGCAATTGATAATACTGTAATACATTAGTTCAATAGGTGAAGGTAATTGAAAAAATTGTGTATTTTTACATTTCATACATTAAAGAAGCCGAAACAACTCAAACAAGTCTTATCTCAATTGCTGTCTATCTCTCCAGCAGTATACAATGCCCTAGCGGAAATGCCGGAAATGCCATTGATATCATAAAGGCTCCTCCAACGATGTGAGCCTCCCAACGGCTACAGTTGCGGTCAACCTAGTACTGTACTTTTATGATTCAAATTGTCTAGGTAGGTCAATGCGGAACTTTGGCACGTTATTAAAATAATACTTGTACTGTAATAATCATTTCAAATACAGTATGTATAAATAACAAATCAAAAATTATTTGATAGTTTACTTTACTTCAAACAGAGACATATATTAATAACGTATTTAATTATTGGTTTTCAACCGAAATATTAATTTAGGCCTAAACAACCTTAGGACGTTGACCCCCCCCCCCCTTTCGAGGGTGCGTTTTAACTGCGAGGCGCAGTTCGTATGATAAGGACCGTTTCCCGACTGTACCACAGAAAACATATACTAACTGGGGCCCATTTGATAATGAAGTACATAATATTATTAGTAAATCAGCTGATCGCCCGATGCAAATCTAATGGAAATTACAAGTTGTTGTAACTTGTAATTTGTAGTTTATTATGAAATGGGCTACGCAGGATTAAATCCTGTACGCAGGATATGAGCATGTATTGTATATGTGACGACGTCTTAACTTGACAGGAGACGGGACTAGTGAGTAGTGAGAATAAAAACTACATCCCAGTCCAAGTCTATATATGACTGTTATTCGCTAAATCAATAAAACATGCCGTTAACGTAATCTTTATTGCTTTCATTAACAAAGTGTACTATTCCTCCTGTAGTTGCCCGATTGCACCGGATTGCACCTATGGCCAGGGATTAGGTCCACCCTACGATTGCACCGACAGCCCTTTTTAGGGGTACCCGTTAGTACTAATGTTTGCATACTTTTAATCTTTCAGTAGAGTATTAAAATGTTCTAACGCGGTAAAACTGATTTGTTTATTAAATAACAAACATTATCAGGTTGATTATACATTGCACGAAATAATACGTAAAACATAAATTGCTTATCGCCGAATACACAAAGTCCATTAACAAGTCTGGAAAATCTGCGTTAGTGAACTATGGGTAGCCATAGATGAACTAATATTAAAATTAGTATATTATTAGTTCTTACTATGGCTACCCGAAAATTAATAAATAATACATTAATAAAATTAGAGTAAAACTAAAGTGTTAAATAGTCGATGGGGTTACGTTAATTCAACTTTACAAGTATCTACCATTTATTATGTATACCATATACGAGAGAGGTCATCCAGTGGCCAAAAACTCGACCAAAATAATCTGCTATAAGGTACAGTACAGAGTTCACTATTTCCACCCCGCACTGTAAATATAAAACATTATTGGAATTTCTTCCATTTGTTTTGATTTTCTGTTTATGTTTCGTTGTCATTTCGTCACCAGCATGGCAACCCATATATGGCCCATATGCAAATTTGTTTAAACTAGTAAACACGTCGCTCGAAATCGAGCAATTGCAAAGAAGTAAAGTAGTTATTTAAAAACAAATAAAAGTCATCATAATTTCCCATGAGTTTAAAAGACTCAACTCATAGATTACGTACCTAACAGTTCCATATAAACAACATTTCTTGTAAATATTTTATCATTTTTCAAAAGCTGATCTGGTTTTTTTATGTTTCCCACTATAGCCGTAATAGGTTGTCCGTGTTGATCATCGTCAATGATAATGTATGGCTGCATGGTACCACCCATTGTCGCCAGTACGTTTACAAATTTCAGTCAATTCTTTATAGCGATAATATTTTGTTTACATGAATAAGAACTACCCTACTACCTGATTTTCTGCTTAACCTCTCTGTCGCAATTTTATTTGCATGAATTGGCATTCATTTGGCTAGTTACTGTTATATTGTAAATTATATTTACCTGAAAAAAATGCAGAATTGAAAGGCCTAATGTCGTCCAGATGGGGTTTTGTTTCCCTTAAATGGGAATAATGCGAATCCTTCAATAAAAGTTGTATTAAGGTTTCTTGGATGTAGTCACATTCTTTTAAAATCCCTTGACTTTTATGAAAACACTAGCAGAGTAGCCGTCCTTCGTACGGGGTTGGCATATAAGTATAAAATGTTTATTGCAGTTATGCTCATTAACTTTCTGATTGCAATGGGGAAGGACACAGTTTGATAACATTTGCTTCTCTAAATTTAAGGTATACTATAGTATTACACATCTACCATAGCCATAATGTTCTACCACTAAACAAACTTTATTAAAAATTCTCAAAATATCACAAATTATTCATGAAATTAAAAACAGAAACATAACTGTAATCAATCCTTCTTTGACAGTTCTCATTGCGTATCACAGTTTTATAAATGCAAAAGAAATAGTGCTGCACCCTGTTGGTAAATCTAATAACTTTTTAAGGCTTTTGCATATCATAGAACAAACCTTTTTATTTGAAACAGCCGACTAAATTCTTTTATTCCCTTTAAATATGAATACTCATAAGATTAACATGGGGAACTACAGAGCCACTGGGGCGGAGCCCGAAAAGATTTTTGAGATAAGAATATGCCTATACATTTATGTTAATCGGGAATGTAAGCTATCATTGTGCCAAATTTCAGCCCAGTTCGTCCAGTAGTTAATGCGTGATTGAACTTCAAACACCCAAACCTTCACACACATATATATATTTTATATATATAATACGCTAAGCCGATTTTTGTGAACAGAACTCCTCCCTCATTTTTGGACCGATTTTGATGATTAGTGTAAAAGAAAATTGCCCTGATCTGTAGTTGTGCAAAGTGTTTTTCGTTTTTTGATATCTTTATTAGTTTGGGCAGGATCTTCCATCAAAGTTGGGTTTTCTCCCACAAGATTAACATGGGGGAATCTAAATATTTAATTGGAAACTTTGTCTCCACTAATTTGAGAGAACGGCTGGGCGTAGAAACTTGGTAGGAGGTGTCCAAAGAAAGGCCTTGGTCTGTAGATGAGTTATCAAAAGAAAAACGAAATAAATTCGCTTAGGACTCTGCCCCAGAAGCCTTTAAAGATCCCTCTACAGATTTGTTTACATTTCGGTCATGTGGATAATACTTTTTAATAAAAACAGCTGTTCATTTAAAAATTGTATTTTAAACAACACACACTGAATTGTCTAATAGCTATTTACATTACAAGTGTAGTAAGAGCGTTTTTACATCACGCAGGTGAATGTTGTGCAACGAGCGGAAGCGAGTTGCATAATTTACCTAAGTGATGTAAACACGCTCTTGCGTAACGTGTAACGTACAAGATTTTACCTGACCCGACAGTATACATGGGTTTACGTACAATATTTTTCACTATCCATTTCACTCATCTTCTATCAGTAACGTTCTTTTACTAACAAAATTGCAAAAGCTAGATTAGGAAAATACTTAAAAGCATAACAATAACATTCAAGCGCACAGCTGATTTCTAGCGTTGAACGTCGTTGGCTCCATAGAGTTATATTTTTTTAAGTTAAGCACTCAATGTTATTTAAATGGGTTTCTTTACATCACCGAGTGAGTTTTTGATACTTTATTCACTCGAGAAGTAAGGAAGTTGTATACATCACGCTTGGGATAGGGAAGTTTAACATGGCGGGTTAGGTAAAAGAATTATTTGCAATGTTATTTTCTGATTTTAAAATTGATTTTCTTCTGTATCATGTCAATTGTTGCAATTGGTTGCAATATAAAGTCCCATTACGAAATCAGTGGAAAATCCTTTTATCACAATAACTCTTACAATTATTTCTTATTGAACTATCTTATATCTATTTTACGGGTTGGTGACTGCCTTTTTCACACCTTTTCCCTATATTTTATCATATTATTCTAGACAGATCATCATAGGTTCATGAGATTATTGTCACACATGCTTTTAATCATTGAAAAAGTCTTCGATTGTGTAATACAATACAAAATAATACAAGTGCAGAAGGGCACGGTGCCCATTTGAGACGTGTCCATATTTTGTTAAATTAATAGTTGTTTTCAGCAACTGGATAAAACATGTTACAATATTTATGTAGAAATATGTGCATGATTTAGAAAGTCCTGGAAAACTGTAATATATTGCAGACTTTTCAGAGAGGTTACTTCGATGTATTCATTCAGCTTAGTGAAAACATAATATAGATATGGGTACAAATAAGAACTTCAACTCTTAGAGAGCCTTTGAATGTTATTAGACTAACAAAAAGGGTTATGCATGTTTACTAGCGCTACTCAGCAACAAAAACCATTTAATTTATCTCTAAAATATATATTCTTAAGGTGCACTGAGCAGCAGCCTAAAAATTCTATGTAACTTGCCCTTATAATATAGTTACAAAATGCGCATACTCGCATTGTGACATTTATAATTCGGCTTATAATTCTCCAACAGAAAATTCATCAGCAGAAGAATTTTATTGTACTCTTACCGTTTCTAATAACATCCAAACACAGAAACCTTGCCTACAATGGTACCTGTCTTGACAAATTATTTTCAGTGGCCTTTATTACGGACCGTGGCCCACTGGGTTGGTAACATTATTGAAAATAACACGATAGGCCTATACTATATTTAATGATTAATGTCCTTGCCGTACCAGTTTAATTCAGACTTAGAGGGGTTTCCTTTGCCAATCATCATAAAGTTAAGTCCATGTTTCCTACAAAATAGTAGCACTTCGTCTAACATTCTTGTTCGTTGTTTGTGGAAATCTTCATATTGGTGCTGAAGGTGTTCCTCATTATATAGGTTGATGACGATAGTACTGTACTTTTTTATCTCTGTTTCTTCTACTTGGTGGCGTTCTATGATTTTGCTATGTTTCCATGGTTAACAAATCTGTTCTTTCAATGATTTCTCAAGAAATGCAGTACTATGTCAGTTCATTTTTCTTATTTGGTAAAATAAATCAAATTGTCCAGGCTTTCTCGATTTTTTACATTGTAATATGTACAAATTTAAATTTAAATAGTAAATATTTAATTTCAACAAAATCAGTAAATGTACCCAATGCGTTTCATTGAATTGAAAACTAAATAACAGCAATTAAAATATACAGCTGATCAAAATATAACAATTCTGTTCTTCATAAGGATAACATGGGATCTTTGGGCAGAGCCCAAGAGACTTTTTCAAAAATGTAAGGCCAGTTTGCAAATCTACGTGACACGGTCTTTCCAATGAGACGTCAATGGATAAAATCGGTTAAGAAATGGCGGCGACAAAGTTTCATGTAGCGTATTAATTATATAGATTTTAAATCCATTCTGTGCTTACTTTTGAACATATTTTAATTTATAAATACCTTCTTTTTTTAAGCTCTACAAAACAGTTTAAAAATAAATTGAAAACTTTTTGTTTTAGGGGAAAAAATTGAAAACCCCCATTTTTACCCCATAAACCCGCCCCGTAAACCCCTGTTCCCATGGTCCGATTATGCTGGTTCGCGAACTCGTTCGAATAAACGTAGGTTTACACGTTTTTACCAAATTTCATCAAAATGGGATCATTTTTGCTCGAGTTATCGCGCTAACGGATACATATATACAGGGTGACAGGGTAACATGGTGATCAACTCAAAGAGGCCACCATTGGGATATCGGAAACGGTAAGAATTAGTGAAAACTTTAAATGGGGGACATTCCTTTATTTTTTGTGGCAGTTCAAAATATGAGTTTATAATTTGAAAATGGCGGCCAACTTTGAAATTTCTTACGGAACACCCTTTCATGTTTTCGGATAGAACATGCAATTTTAAAACTTTTTTATTCTTGAAATTTTTTCGATAAACCCACTCGTTTAGGAGTTACAGCCTATGGAAAAGAGACTTCCGGTGTACATTTTACATCATGTAGCTCCTAAACAAGTAGGCTTATAGCGAGAATGCGAGGAGTAAATACCTACGTCAAATAAGTCTTAAAATTGCATCCACATTCCAAAAAGACCATAAAATTAGTTAAAAATATTAATTCCAAAATGGCGACAAACTTGAAAAGTCGAAAGCTGTGCATTTTATGGTCTTTATGGAATGTGGATGCAATTTTTTATTCTGTGTTCGCTGGTATTAACAGGAAAAAGTTGGATCATCAATTAAAATTGTCAACTGATCAGCTGATTAGTTGACGTTCGAAGCATTCCAATTTTACTTCTTTTCTCTCAATCCTTGAACCTCATTGGTCCGTTGCCTGTGTTGTTATGAGAAAAACTATGCTGTTGTGAAATTAAACTATGCTGTTATGAAAGTAAAGAGCTGTTAAGTGAAACTTTTCAATTCTAAGAACTGAACTGAAATGGCTACTTTAAAAAACTGTCGTATTTAAAACGGTAATAGGTAAAAACATTTTGGTGAATGTTCCATAAAGGTAATACGCTATTACCATTAGCGAAAAAATCTCTCATGGCAAAAATAATACGATCCTGATGAAATTTGTACAAAACGTGTCGTGTAAACCTAACCTACAACGAATGAGTCCGCGAACCAACACAATTTGGAATACGCGAAAATGGGTTTATGAGGGTAATAAGAATAAGGTAAAGATTTTTACATGGGCATAATGAGTGAATTTCCAAACAAAATTTAAAATCTTAACCAATTGTAAATAGCTTATGTATAGCATGCAGAAGGAATTTTGTATTATATTTTATGTATTTCTTTAATTGACGTAACCAATGCATAACTTATGTAAATCTGGTTAAATAAATCACTCATGACTTTAGAGTAAAATACCCCCGCCGCAGCAAACCTGCATACTAAGCGAATTTCCATTTGCCTAACTGGATTTACACTAAAATGTCTCCCTTAAAATATCACGTATACTATCGTATGTAACTCGTCCAAAATGATGTGTGTACCGGACTCGTATGGTAATCCCGTACTCGACTTCGTCTCGCACGGGAACGACCACACTCGTCCGATAAACACACTTATTTTCAGGGCTAGTAACGTAATATACTATTACCGTGTACTTAGTCAGCTGTTGAAATAAACAGCTAATTTCAGCGGCCTATTTTATTAAAAAAAAAATCTACGAAAATCCCGTACTCGGCTACGCCTTCGATAAAACACCTTGCCGCTTACCGGGCTAGTAACGTAATACAGTAGGCACATACTATTATTTTCTTTATACCTACTGCATTTAGATAAGGTGTTTAAGTTTCTTAAGCAGCCATTACAGTTTACAGGTGGTTCTGGTGTGTGTTTCTAAATACTGCAACAACTCTATGATTTATTTTAAATACCCCCCCCCCCGCAGCAAACCTGCAGACTAAACGAATTTCCATTTGCTTGATTGGATTTACACTATCTCCTTAAAATATCACAAAATTATTCCCTATTTCAATATTGCATTAGTTTAACAAGTACTTAGGTATGTTGTAACAGGGAGGGTTTTAAAGTTTAAAAATATTATTACATGTAGGTAGTTTAGTATGAAATAAATGCATTTTCAAATTTTGATCAAAAGATGTTCATAAACAAGCTAACTACAACAGTACTTATTCTCCATAAGAATAACATAGGGATTTTAAATTTAAAGCTGTTTGAGTTTTCTCCGTAACCATTAGGCGCATAATAATGCTTCAATATACTAAATAATTTTTTTTTTTAAGCTCTACAAAATAGTTTGGAAAGAAATTATTGCAAAATTTTATGTTGTCATTGCTTTTTATGGATCGCCATATTGTCAATGGAAAGGTTAACAAAAGAATCAAAGCATCTGCAGTTTAGGCAAATTAACGCAGTTTTTCATTTCCGTTGTAAGTTGCTGATACAAATGTACTACAACTAATTTAATATTTCAAAGTGTAACAATGAACAACGTAAAATTGTTGTTTGGGTTAATCTGTTTTAACACTAAGCTAGTAAGTTAAATGAAAAAAACTATGTACTTATATCATTATATATTTCAAATAAATGTATGATTGAAAAAAACTTGGATGGATACCATAATCATCCTCTAGCAAAGTTTGGCATAGGTATCAAGTTTTAACTACCTTCTTACACGAAAAAAAATAGTTAATAAATCATAATACAAGTGCGACAAATATCAAATTATTTTAAGCCTTCAAACGGCAGAACACATATTATATACACAAGATAGTTGAGATAGCATTGACAAATTTGAAGGAGACTGCAAGCGCCGTGAATAGAAGTCGTTCGGAGTTTAAAAAAAGAACGACTCTCATTATACTCAACCGATCTGTTCAGCAAGAGCTGTTCACCTTCAATTTGAATCTCCCGCTCTTTGTAGATCTGTTTTGCTTGTCGACATTTTGCGTGTCGATAAAGTGGGAAAATTTACACAACCGTCCCACTTAACAGACATCCCACATAACCGACATCCCACTTTACAGACATCCCATATTACCGACACTGTCGACATTTTGAGTTGTCGACAAAGTGGGACTATTACAGTGTCGATCTTTTGGGATGTCGATAAACTGGGACCCCACGGGCAGAAAAGACGTCTGCGCATGTCCCTTCCAACTCCAACTCGAGGACAGCTGTACGGAAATCAGCTGAACTGCAGCTGTCTAGGTCGTGTTCATGTTGTTTACAAATACTGCTAAGAAGAACTGAGTAATGCGTCGAAATTCTTTGTCTTGTAATTTAAATAGGATACTTTTTGTCATCAAGTCTATTTTACTTCATATTTAGCAATGAATTCGTTCTATTTCATGGTGTATTTTTATTTTCTTGCCTGAAATGGCTGCCAAGTCAAGAGGAGTTATCAACTTGCGATTTAATCAAGACCAAGGTAAAATGATAGGGCACTGAAACAAAGGAAATAATTTTAATAATTTTGTTCAACTACATTTCTTTTACGTAGTATAATTGATGTCAAGATAATTCATTATAATGCTGTTTCCCCAGTGAATATTGCAATGTTTGTGCCTGAAACCTAATATAAGTTAAATATTATTGATAAAACTAGGCCTGAAGGTAATGCTTACTCATTAATCCAAGTTGACATTGAGTATTGGTTTTTCTTTTATTGTGATTACTTGCTTGTAATGTGTTGAATAGTTAAGCCTCTTATTAGTTTTAACTAGGCTAGGCCTATATTTGTATTGTTTGTTGCCTTTCACATCTTACAAAAATTACAAGGGTACCGGTAACTGATTAAGTTAGGATTTATGTCTGTCTAGATTAAAACTTTTTTCTGATTTTTCTTTATTAGATATGTTTTTAGGTCTGAAAGCCAACATTTTCTACGTAGCCAACGATAAATGTAACTTATGGAGTTTTCTTAAACCTAAGACAAATTGTTTTTTAATATTTATAACTACGAGTTAGGCCTAATCAATTGCCGAGAAGTGAAGCCACAATTGAACAAATTCTAATAACACTTGGGCTAATTTTGATGGACCAGACCGATACGGTTCATGCTAAACCGAAAAATTCTTGTTTAAAATTAACAAAACAAATAAGACATGGAATGATGTTTAATAAAAAAGTATGAAATTAATAAAAGTAAGTTACTGTATCTTAAAATTTTCCAGGATGTTTTACCTGCTGCATGGAAAGTGGCTTACGGATATACAATGTCGATCCGTTGGTGGAAAAAGCTCACTATGGTATGTATTACAGCCTATTTTACTTAGGTAAGTTACAAGTAGTTTGTGAGGCAACTGCCTTCAACTTCAAAAGTCATAGCCGGGTGGTATTAAGTCACACTCGGTTGGTAAAAAATCATAGCCGGGTGGTGGAAAGTCACACTCAGTTGGTTGCTCTGAGATCAACAATAATTTAACCTATACCTAGCCTATGAACTCTATCGTATTTACGAAAGTAGTATTTTTTATTCAATGCTCGAGTCTTTAAATAAAAGTTCAACATTTCTTTTAATAGCCCACTTGAAATATTTTGCAGGTGCAACACCAATCAAAACATTACTCAGTGTTGTTCATTTGACCCGTAAAACCTTGGATGACGAATTTTCTATATAGTAGCCCCTCAATAATTTGACTTAACTTTAACAGAGGCCGGAAAGCTGGACCCGGTACATTAAGGGACTCTTTAAAAAAATAAATTTGAAACCCTATACTCACAATCTAGGAACGTTGACCTTGACTTTGTTCTGTCAATCAAAGATTTTATTAGGCCATTAAGTTTCCACAATAGGCTACGTCAAACAAGTATCGAGGTAGTTTTGGGTTAAATGTATGATCAATTACAGTATGTTCTAATTAGCCTATTGTATTAGAATGTTAATGTGTCTGTATGTAGTCCACTACTTGTCACCAGTCTCTTAACTCTGCAGCAATTACAAAATGTTTTTTTTTTCAGAACTGCGTTGAATCATCGAGGCTCTCGGCTACTGTAGTGAAAATGAATCTGCAACTCATGTTTTAATCTACAGTTTGGTTTATTGTTTCAGACATGGAATTGATGGGAAGTGTAGCACATTGTGAGATGCTCTATCGTACCAATCTGTTGGCGATTGTGGCTGGTGGGTATCGCCCCAAGTTCGCCAACAACACTGTTTTAATCTACGACGATAAAGAAAAGAAATTTGTCATCGAACTAGTCTTTCCTTCACAAGTCAAAGCTGTTCGGCTAAGAAGAGATAAGTAAGTTTAGAATAATGAGGGTTGATAACTGAGAGATTATATTAATTTAATTATTTTAAGCATGCTCACAGGGTCTTTAATGCTGGAGATGAATCTTGTGTTAGTCCTATCTTCACTTAAAAGTAGTTTAAACTGCTTTTAATCAAAATGTCACTTTGCAGACTTGTAGTGGCGACTTGCAATCAGATAAACGTATTCTCGTTCCCCTCACCAACCCAGCGACTGTTCACGTTGGAGACGAGGAACAACGAACTCGGACTGTGTGAGGTCAGCCCCGTCCTCACCTCGGAGAGACAACTGTTGGCGTTCCCCGGGCACAAGCTGGGTAGCGTCCAACTGTTGGTGAGTATAAAAATCCTAATGTGGAAAATGTTAAACATTTTTTGTAGATTCATAAATGGTCTGCTTCACAACAGGCCTAATGATTTCCATCATGATTAGAGATGTAAGTTATATAACACAACAGGATGAATTACAGGGTTGAAGTGTGATAACTGTTGCCTGGCTAGTATGTTGCAGTGAGCCTGTTATTAAAGTAACACTACTATTGTAGGCAGATCCGCCGAATGCCATCTTTCAAAGACTGATAGTTCTTACAAAAACATTGTTGACAATCAGTTAGCAATTGTTAGTTGACGTGTGGGACTTGAAATAACTGAATCATTAAACTTGTTGCTGGAAGTCACCTGTTACGCCAGTATCATGGCCACTAATGAAAATAAATAGTTGTGCTGTGATGGAAAGGACAACCATCCATTGTTTGGAAGGGAGGAAGGAATTCACACCGAAAATCTCTAGTTTTCAATCACATCTGAATTATTTTATTCATATTCACATTAGTACTCTGTTACTTCTCGATTGTAAATCAGTAAGTGTTGTAAGCTTTTATATGTTTTATTGATTTTTTTGGTACTTTGGTATTATCCGGAAGCCACCTTTATACTGCGGCGGTTATGTTAGGTTGGGTTATCATAAGTATGTTTGTAGAACTTTCCTCGTTTGTTTATGAATCAAACGATACCAGATGAGTCAGAATACTTTTACCCCCAAATCCCCTCCAAGTAGGCCAAGGTCAGGTTTTTGACCGGAGCGCATGCATCACCTGTCACCGCCTGTATCTCTGGTATCGTTACTCATCTGGTATGGTTAATTCATAACGAAACGAGGAAAGTCCTACAAAAAACATATTTATGATAACCCAACCTAACATAACCACCGCAGTCCGCTGTATACCTATTTGGCGGAGTACATGTGGCAGCTAGGGGCGGCGACGCATTCAACTCAATCCTCGCCGACATTGCGGCCTTCTGGGAGGCAGATCTCCAATTCAAATCATAGGCAGGCTCAAATCGTAATCATGTCAAATTAGGACAAGTCATTTTTGTTCATTCCAATTATGTAGTTATTTTTTGTCCCCGGTAAAAAAACCCTCTAAAATAAGTAGCCTCCGGATAGTACCAAATTACCTTTTTTTATGTCAAGTATTTATCTAGGCTATGTGGTTAGGTAGTAGTATTAATACTTTGTTTGAGATGAGTATATTTTTCTCAAAACTTGAAATAGCCTACCTTAATTAAAGTTGTCAATAACGTGCAATTCAAAACTTCAGTTAAATTTAAAATACGGTACCGGTATATTGAAAAGAAGTGGATGATACTCATATTCTTGTGTAAAAGGCATCAACATTTTTTTTTTTGACTGGAAATCTTAATCATGAATAGTTTTGATAAATTTAGCTGTTGCAATTAAAAAGATACCTATTGAAATAAGTTTGACAAACACCATAGATATTTCGTAAAATGCTTGAACTACATATAAACAATAAATTCAATCAGTAATTCACTATCTTAACAACATAAAATATCGAATCATGAATCAGTCATGGTCTTTAGGCAACGACCGTATCATAATTTACAAAACACTTCATTGTTTACGATATGACTAAAGTAAATCGGTTTCAGGACTTGGCGTCTACAGAGGCTGGGATGTCGAGTGCGCCAGTGACCATCAACGCACACGAGGGTGAGCTGGCGTGTCTGGCGCTTAATCACCAAGGCTCTATGGTAGCAACGGCCAGCAGCAAGGGTACATTGATACGGGTGTGGGACACGACCCGGCGCACGAAACTGGTGGAGCTCCGAAGAGGATCCGATCCAGCCACGCTTTACTGGTAATGTACATGGGGAGTAAAGACTGAATTTCTGTGGATGTGGCCTAAACTTAAAATTTCCTTAAATCACTGTCTCCCACTGATCTCGTCCAGCAAATGCCCTGGTTACTCCTTAAACCACAAACACAAAATTCTTACGCTCATACCGTTTCTCTTGCGCATCCTTAATTAGGGTTTAATTTAAGTAGAAGTTGACTGCTAGAACAAAAAATCATAATCATAGAGTGCAGTTTATACTTGGTAGGAGCGTGGATTCCCCTTCAATCTTTAATTAACTGCTACGGTGACAATATTACACACAGTATAAAGGCCAGGATTGGCTAGCACCAGTGGTGGGAGGAAGTAAAAAACCCAGCGCTTGTATTAGATTTAAATTAGCTCAATCCGTCATGACAGGAGCTGTTTGTTGATTTTAAGGGCGTTTAATTAGAAAATAAATTCAAAATTGTATAACCATTGAATTAGGTATTGTGTTAGAACTTGAAATGTATAGGTTGTTAAATGATTCCAAAAAATATTGTAGGACTTCCAGGGCTTTAAGTGTACGACAGAAGTGCAAATTTGTAATCACTTCTCATAAATGTGGTTAAGAAGACTATTTAAATTCCATCCTGAAAGTTTGACAATTGTAATAAACTTGTGACTTTGATATAAAATTATTACTTAAACAATAAAATCAAAACTTGGACACAATTTTAGTTCATTAAAATTATGTACATTTTCTGATAGTAACATAAATTTACTTGATGACATTTTTCCAAAAATATGAAATATATAATTTTTATCTTGTTACCCTGACCTATATTGCCTTCCGTGCAACTACGCTGCACGCTGCCTTGCCCACCGTGCTAGAAATAATAGTGACGGTGACTTGGAGAACTACTTTGCTCATCGTGAAAGTTCCCTCGCTCTTAAACAGCCTTAATATACAGACAATTCTAACAATTGTGGAACTGCGCAGTTTTAAAACGATGGTTAACTTGGTGATATTTATTCTCATTCACATTTTTTTCCTTTTTACAGCATCAACTTCAGTCCCAACTCCGAATTCCTGTGCTGCTGCAGTGACAAGGGAACAATCCACATATTTGCACTGAAGGACACTCGTCTAAACCGGAGATCGTCGTAAGTGTTTTGACTTTATACAATAATTTATGTATGTAAACCAAATGCAACTAAAAACCAACTCAAAATACTAGGTCAGCATTATTGTGACATGCAGGAAACCCTCTCACCATTCACTGGTTATCCTGCATTTACACATGGGGGCGTAGCTTTAGTGAAACCGGGATCTTTAACCGTGTACACATATAGTTAGGAGTTGGGTAGCTGTTAAATGAGAGGACCAGACTAAATTCAGTAGTACTGAACCTTTTTTTATTATCTCAAAGTAATAAACTATTTTATACAACAATAAAACAATTATTAACATCAAACCCACTAATGAAAGGCTGATTGGAAACGTCCTGGAGGCAGCTAGAACTCTCGAGTATAAAATCCCCAAAAATGAATCTACCCACGTTATTTATAATCAATCAAAATATCTGAACCAAAAGAATTTCCCTTATCAAAACCACGAATCACACAACTCCCTATTTAACTCTTAATGCCCTTTAAATAAATCTACCCCTTACAAAAACTCTCGACTAAAGGGTTAATCCTAAGCAGTACTCACCACTCTTCTGGGGACCCTGCCCTGGCCGACTGACCCTTTCTCTACCTCAGGGGCTTATTGAACCCGATCTCCTGAGTGCAGAGCTCTCAGTGTTTACAAAAACACCACTAGCACAATCCGATGTAGCAAGGCCTGACCACAAGTCATCAATCTAGCTTTAATTATAATATTTCATTTAAAAAGGTTGTGTTGGCTTGAAAAGACAACCCTTTTTTTCTTTTCTAGATATAGTAAAGACAAAAGGATACAGTAGTAGTTACCTACCTACTGCTTTATAGTCCATTGTACAGTATGGAGCAATCATAAGACATGTAATTCAAATTGCAGTCTCAATGATTATCTGAAAAAGATCATGTCTTGCAAAATTCTCTTTAAGATTTTACTTAGACTTTTTTTATACACTTTAGTCAATATAGTCCATTGTACAATCAAATTGACAATCCTTAACATGTTAGATAGTGTGAATTAAAACTTGCTACATGTTCTTAGTCAGTGGATCCACAAAAGAATCCACTTCTTATGGTGTTGTCAGAATATGTTATAGTTCATACAGAGCCTAAAAACGGACCCTTTTGTTAGCCTTAAGATGGTAAAGCTCTCAAAACCATCTAAACAATGAGGCAAGTATAACTACACCCTATCCTACATGTTAAAGATTGTGAATTAAGAGTGCAAAGTACGTCTTTGCCACTCGAGAACTGCAGATGGCCGCACAAAGCTTTAACTGAGTGTGGGCATACATTTCGAGAGCGGCAATGACTGTTTGTGCTTGTAATACACATAAGATTTTCCTACCACCGTAATTAGCTTAAAATAACACACAGATTAACTTTTTAGATGAAGATACTGCATCATTACCTCAAAATCTCGGACCAAAACTGCTTAACAAACTTCCAGCCAATCTACAATCCTTAACGTCAGAAGCAAAATTCAAAATTAAGTTAAAAGAATACCTTTTAGAACGTGCATGTTACTCTGTTGCTGAATTTTTTGAACAGCCCAATTTATAAAAAAAAAGTCTGAAGCTAAGTCCACCTGCTCTGTAATTATTACTTTCATATGTGTTATCAGTGTTATAGTACCAGTTTTGTTATTTTATCTGCATTATACTATTGTTTATATTTAGAAGTAATTTATGTTGACGTTTGTAATACAATGTATATTGTCTGACTACAATAAATGATTTGATTAACTAACGTACTGGATCCACGGCTGTGGTTGGTGTAGAAACGACAACTGTGAAATCTTCTGATTTCGAGCGACAATGAGCTATTTTGCATACTGTTTAAAGGTATGGCAATGTGATAATTCCTAAGCAATGGTAGGAAAAAGGCAATGACAACAGTTCTAGGTGCTTCTTTTTCATTTTGTTTTTAAAACACTCTCTGTTGCAGATTCTCAAAGACGGGTTTGCTTGGCAACTACGGGGACTCACAGTGGGCGCTCGCCAACTTCACCGTTCCACCAGAGTGTGCTTGCATCTGCGCCTTCGGATCTAGGAACTCAGTTATCGGTAACTTACTTTTAGCTTTAACACCCTCCTCAGAACTTAAACAAAATTTTTGTTGTTGTACAATGCTGTAAAATATTTTGCTTAGAGAAATTTTATATTTGTATACTTATTCTTAAAAAAATAAAACAATACACTGATTGGTTTAAATTTGAACGAATACGTTTTAATCTACAATTTAGTTAAAAAACAAACATTTATGGGTTCTGATGTTGGTTGTGAAAATATGAATCTTTTTTGGTGTTGTATATTAATTTATGTCTGATAACGAATCACATTTGATTTCATTTGATCCTGCTATAATTAATTTCACTCACCTTTTTTTACCTTGCAGCAATATGTCTGGACGGCACGTTTCACAAGTACGTTTTCAACGCTGACGGTAACTGCAACCGCGAGGCCTTCGACGTCTACTTAGATGTGTGTGACGACGACGAATATTAGGATCTCCTATTGTGTGATTTATCAGTACAAAATAAGGTTTGAACCAATGGTGAGTGACATATTTCCGACCGCTTCTGTGGAGAGAGTTTATAATACGTTGCGTAGTACAGGCAAAACAGTGCACAACAATTACGCTGTTTGAGTTTCCTTTTTTATTAGCTTTATAGTAAACGTTTATGTCGTAAGCGATGATTGATTTGAATTATTAAGAATTGTTTGCATTAGAGTGGTTTTTTTAGCTTTAAGAAAAATATTTCTCCCCGTTTCATGAGGGTATAGCTTTATTTAATTAAGGATTTATAGGTTATGTTGTATTTTCTTGTTTTTCAATTAACATTGTTATTTTTAGCCAAATACTAACCCTTTATCTATGTATCATAAGCTGTGTGATTCCTGAAACAAATTGTTTTTCTGAAAGCTTTGAAATACTTAAAATGTTGGTTGTTTATACTGTTAAGCCTAGATTATAAAATAGCTATTTTTATATAAGTTATTGTAAATAATATTTTTGGTAATAAAAGAAATTCCACTATTGTGAACCTTCCCACCTCAGTCCTGGCTAAATATTTCCAGACAGAACATCCTCAAATAAGTCTATGTCATTTTAATAAGTAGAATGTCACATTCCTGATTGATAGAATACTTTTAAGACGAATAGTATATTTTTATATCTACACTTTTTCATATACCGTAAATTAACTTATACACAAACCTGTATACATCTTGTTGGTTGCTAGAAAATGCCATCCAACAAACATAACTGATTTAGACAAGGTTAAGTTAAGTATTTTAACCAAAATAAAGTATATAAACTTAATCATACTAAGTTTATCTGACCAATGCTTTTGCATCAAAGTGGATCTAAAATAGAATTATTGATATCTAATCCAGTAATTAACGTATCATCTAAAAAATAAACATTAAAAAGTCTGTTCATTTACAGTTCATAACACTTGTTTTCTTTTACGAGGAATGGTTAATTAATTTATAAACTCATGAGAATTAATTTACCATCTCTCTATCAACAATCAGTAGTGGTTATTTACAATTCCTAACCTCTTTAAGAGTATTTCTCCATTTTCGCCATGTAAACTTTCTAGTGTTTTCGGTGGTCCATGTGTACAGAATGTTGTGTGCTGCTTTGCCTTTAGGCTGAAATTATGCCCGAGCTCAATAATTCAGCTCAAACGTCAGCCCGTGTACATAACCCGACCAAGTAGATTGCTAGCGTTCATCTCCTCTCTGTGTAAATCAAAAAAGGGCTGTGACCAAATTTCATTTCTGGAACTAATTCATGACATGTACAGTGTTTTGTGTAAGTGCATTACTCACCGTAATCTAAGTTAAATGCCTGCAATAAGCCTCAATTTTGTACTGCCATTACTGGTCATTTTACTTAGTTTGTGGCGTTGCTTATCGTACGATTTCTATTCGTTGTATTTATTGTTGTTAAGCGAATTAGTTATAGTACTTTTAACTTTGTTTTTATAAAAACACTATTGAGTCATTTTGTAATAAATCAATTTGAGGTTATGTTTGTGTTTTGTGGTCCTTGTGTAACTTGATATAGTATAAGTTTTAACCCGACAGGAAAATAATTCGTTTTGTCTTTGCGCGTATCATCTCTATTTATTATACTTAATTTTTGATGGTTGAGCATTTACAGTTAAAAACTGTTTATTGTCTATTTATTATACTTAATTTTTGATGGTTGAGCATTTACAGTTAAAAACTGTTTATTGTCTATTTATTATACTTAATTTTTGATGGTTGAGCATTTACAGTTAAAAACTGTTTATTGTCTATTTATTATACTTAATTTTTGATGGTTGAGCATTTACAGTTAAAAACTGTTTATTGTCTATTTATTATACTTAATTTTTAATGGTTGAGCATTTACAGTTACAAAACTGTTTATTGTCTATTTATTATACTTAATTTTTGATGGTTAAGCATTTATAGTTAAAGAACTGTTTATTGTCTTAATTAGGATGGTGTGTAGGAGGGATAAGGGAAAGACTCTCAACAACACTCCAAGTCGCTCCACTAGACGCTAGTGGTTTTAAATTAATTAATCCAATGTCATTTGAATGACTCGTCAATTGAATGGTCAACCTTTAACGTTCCTACATTTATTTCAAACCTAAGGTTTTTATACAAATACGTTTGTACTGGTATTATAAATCGCAAGGTAAATATTGTTTTGTAAAAGGACTATGTTGGTAACACTAAACAGGTGGACGAAGTGGGGAAAGTTGCTTTCATGCAGAAAATAACGTTCTGGCTTGCAAATGTTGTCCGATCAATGTGTTGTGCTCTCGCCTGGAAACCAGTATCAATTATACAGGGAAAAACAGAAGATCAAGGTGGAAAAGTGGGGGATAAGGATTGGAGGAAGTAAAGGAACTCTTGGCTCCATTATATATCGAAACCACTGCTTGGCACAGTACCATCTGCAAATGTAAGTAGATTGTTCTTTCTACAGAAGCTGCGCTGCACATGCCTTCTGTAATGTTTTTGTAGCCTATACAACTAGTTGCACTATAAGAGACTGTACTAAACCAGCTTCTTATATAATGATAATAAACAAAATTGTTGCCACACATTTTATTTAGGCCTACTTTAAAATCCCCAAGTAAACTAGTCTACTATTTATTATTAGCCTGGATTTTTAGGTTAAATGCAGTTCTGCGTGTTTTAGTGATTTTTTTTCGAAACAAGCCCATATATTACAATAAGTCCTTGGTGATTTTTATACTACTACATAATATTTCATGCGCTCCATCTACATTATGCAACGCTAGTAGTGTAATACTCATTTATTAACCACAATGTTATTGTCTAATTCTTTATTTATCCATAGGTGTCACAGTCCCATATGACAATATTACTGCTGGGAGCTTACTTTGGAAGCCATGGTGCGCCACTTCAAAGAATTTTACAATCTCAACTACAATGGACAAACCTTGTTTCTTACTAAGACATGTGTCAAGGTAGTCAATATTTGTCGGTACACGGTTAGTGAAGACGTTTCCAAAGGACACTGCTCAGTTAAATACATCTTTCAACCAAAGAGTCCTCTGTCCACGTTTGTCACAACACATTGTGTAAAACTTTAAAAATCATGCCTCGACAGTGCAAATGTGTGTACAACCAATTTAATTAGAACTACCATTGACAGATTGCTATGGAACGCATGGTAAGCAAGTATAGTCGCTTATTTATTAGCCAGGAAAATCATTACTCCTGGATAGAAAGCTAAGTAAAATGTTGGCACTCTGACTTGAAAATTTTGTGTGGGAGCTGTTATGTACCACATATCCAGGATAATGGAGTCAAACTGCATCTATATCGAGACATATTCAATACTGAATTTAAGCTAAAATTTCCCAAGGTCTAACACATGTGCAACTTGCGATCGCCTCTACTTTCGACCTACAGAGTATAAAAGAGTAGAGATAAAAATGAAAATAAAGCTATTGAAACAGAAAGTAAACTACACCGATTTAGGGCAGATGCATCATACAAATCCCTTAAAGAGGAGACAAAACTGAAACTGCTAAAAATCAATGCAACAAATGCAGTGTCGTGTGTAAAATGTTAAGTGTAAAAAGGTACCCTCCAGTTGCGACCAAAACTTTTCCAAGACTCTATGAAAGGGCTTTGCGTGTTAAGGTGGCAAAGAAAAAAAGACTTGATGGACATACCTCAAGTGTCATACTAGCCTAGCTAAAAAAATGGACCAAGATTCATGTGTAGCCTACAAAAAGGATGCAAGAAGGTTCCTATAGAATTAAGAAGTATTGAAGATGGAAAAGTCTTGAAAACAAAATTGAAAGACTTCCTTCTCAAGAGGCCTTACTAATCAGTGGAAGAATTTTTCAGTGATTAAGTTAGGCCAACAATAAATCCACGACCACGGCACATCAGTGCTTCCAGTGGGAGACTTTCAAGTAAGTATTGCATGAGCCAGTACTTACCAACAGTGTACATTCCATTTAGAGCAACTTGTTGTAAAACAATAAAGAAAGCTTAACGGACCTGTACAAGTTTTTATAATTAACATCTACTGATTTTAATAAACTGTGTTTCTTTCTTAAAACAGCAAAAAAAAAAAGAGAAGAAAAACGTTGAAACAAACATGAGAATGTTTTCTCTTATTTTTTTAGCGTTCAACGCTTATAATTCCACTTTTGGGTACAGTATGGATATTAAACTTTGTAAATACAGGTACCTACATGAAACAAAAATGTAATATTGGGATGAAAATATAAATAGCCTACTTTGAAAATAACCATGATATGGCTCCGCTGAATAACTCTAGTTAACAAAGTATTTTTTTAAGGAAGCATATACAATTTATAACATATTATGTATTTTTTAACCCTCCCAGTGTTACTTGACGAAAATTCGACAAGCAGCACACTTTGAGTAGTGTTACTTGTCGATTTTTCGACACGCAGACATCGTTTACGGCGAAGGCTCTATGACTGACTGAATCGGATTGAACTGGATCGAGTTAGGTATCGTTCTTTCCGTAATATTCTAAGCTTTCTCCAGAGGTCTGTCTCTAAGCGCTATTCATTTTAGTTCCGAAAATATTGTAGCAGACAGCTGACGTGCGTGTATTTGTAAACAGCTAGGTTCCCTCGGACCGATGACTGATGTGTTTTATTACGTTTATCATTGTTTTAGTGTTAAAAATCAAAAGTAGTGATATACGTGGTGCATTATAAGAAGATTTAAGTGGTTTTGAAGTGCTGGTTGATGATCCTGAAGAAGTAGGTAGTGATATTGATGTAAATTATCAGCCAGATTCCTAGCTATGGTTAGGCTATGCATTCTTAGCTAAACGCTATGTACTGAAATCAGTTTTTTGCCCATAACTTATTTATTTGCAAATCTACTTTCTTATATTATTATATATTTGTAATCCTCATAAAATTTAGAACAAAGTGGCTATTTTCAAATATTTATAGGCCTATAATTTATACAATTTCATTGAGCACGAACTTATTTTTTTTTTTGAAAATTTTCGAAATTATATTTTTTTTACCTAAAAATTTTTTTTTTGAAAAAATGTTCCTTATGTTTTATATATAATATTGAAGCCCATGATTTTCCAAACAAAATGGTGTATAGAACATTAGAATTAACATTGTTTTAAGCTTCTCAGATCCGTTTTAATAAAACCTTGCAAATGCGCCAAAAATAGGTGGACATTAAGGCCTAAACTATGGACACTTGGAGGGTTAAAGAAAGTATTTTTTTAAGGAAGCATATAAATTTATAACTTATATGTTATAAATTTTATATGCTTCCTTAAAAAATACTTTGTTAACTAGACTAGAGTTATTCAGCAGAGCCATTCAATTGGTCTTGATAAGTTTTAAAAACATTCAATTTACAAATAAGCATCCTGAAAAGAAGAAAAAAAAACTTGAACTACTGTATGTCAATGGTGCAATAAATAAGTTTACCGATCAAAAACAATCAGACAGTAAATACAATTTATTGGATTCTAATATTTACAGGTTGAGAGAATATTTACAAAATCACTATGTCATCACAAAACACTGATCAAATTTTGTTACGTTAATATTTACATTCATCAACACTATGTCATGTCTTCTATTTTCTGCTAGGCTTTCTTTACTTCCTGCCAAACGGATCTGACCACACTTTCATATCTGAAATTAAAAAACCATTATATCACCATTGGCCAATAAATGTGCCAAATAACATTACAAAACAATGTAAACAATCAATGTGAGCAAGCTTAAAACGGGTTGCTGCAATATGGAATTAAAATTTGGAACTAAAAAGTGATTGGGTTTACTAATGTTTCGTACTGTAGTGGACACTTAGGTCTGGTCAACAACCCGTGCAGCCTATAGCATTCCCTCTGGTCAGGTGACAGCACTTGTAAATTTAGAGTTTGATTCCCGTCTAGGTCCTGGTTTGGTTTGTTGTACAATTAATGTGTAGTTCACAAGTCTGTGACAGGAAGTTTCATAACAGAAATATATTTAGTTAAATTGAAGTCAAGAGAAGAACATTTAATACATTATTTCTGTTTGCAAGAAACGTCTTTCTCTCCAAGTTGCTGATTAAATTTTACTGTTTGGTTATCGAGTATGGTAAGGGTTAACTTGTAGTAATAGGAAGAAACCTGGGTCATCAAAATACTTACTACCAGGCTGGATATCCTCTTGTTTTATTCCCTTTCTGCCTTCAGCTTGCAGTTTTTCTGAAAAGAGCAAACAATTTAAGCAGCTTACAATGTATGACACATCATTGAGGTTAGACCAACGCTAAAGGGGTTCCATCTTAAAATCTAGCTTATAGCAATCTGATCTTTACCAGGAATAGGCCTATTATATTATTTTCAATGGTTTTCTGATACTTAGATCTTTTGGCGTAAAATGTAATTTTTGTCTTTGGTTTGCCCTTTTTGTAAATATCGTACTGTAGGCCTATTCCTAGACTTTTGTCGGTTTTTACTTCACATTTGTTTTTAGGGGGAGTCTGCCGTTGTAAATAGCCTATTTATAATTTTGTCTCATACATGGGTTTTTAACCCTGGAACTGCCGATCGGTCATTTTATGACCGACAGGGTCCGTTCCGTAGTGCCATCGGTCACAAAATGACCGATCCAGTATTTTTCATATATATAAGCTTCTACTCATCGGAACGAAGTATTTTATGCATCAATGTAAAGCCAAAGAGGTTGGCTGCCTGCTAATATGACAGTTTTTACGTTTTATTGTATTGGCGAACCTGCTAACATATGTTGATAAAAGTGTGTGTTGTTTCTATGCAGTAGTGATGTCGTCTGTAAACACGGTCGGTTATCTCGTATTTATTTCGTTGTTTTTGCGTGTTTTTCGGATCAAAAAGTTGTTTGTACTTATTGATAAACTCGTTTAGTTATATTCAAAGAGTGTTTTAGTAGTTTCCATTGTTATTTGTGAATATTTAGCGAACAAAGTGGACTTTGAAGTGACATTATGTGTGGGGGTTAGTTTGTTTTGTTGGATTACAAACTTGATATTTTTACAATGGAAAATTATGCAGGACGATCCAGTGATTTACGTGAATTATTGATGAACGATCTTAGTGAAACTAATGATAATATTGATTCTGAAGTTGAGCCAGTGGAATCAGAAGAATCAGTCGTGGTGCCGGTAGGCCTAGGGGCAAGCCCATCAGTGAGTCAGCCTTGTGATGAGACAGGTGATGAATCAGATCTTGATGTAGACATTTATGGTTTGACACCTGAACATAGTCTTACAGACTTCTCCTCTGGATCAGAAGATGACTATGTCCCACATAGCAGTGAATTAGATACCAGTCAAAGAGAAGTAACAGATTTAGACGTAGGCCTAGATGTACCAACCGTAGGTTTGGGTCCACCTGCTCCACCTCCTGGTCCTGGAGGGGATGCAGCAGCTAGGCTAGGAATACCCCCAATTCCAAATATTACTAGGCCTATTTGGACAAGGGTCTACCCCCCAGAACCTGAAGGGGAGGATATAGAAACTAAGTTTACTGTGAGAAATACTGGGATTAGAGACTGTCCACCCCGCAACAGCAAGCCAATTGCTTACTTCAATTTGTTTTTCCCCTACGCAATCTGGATGTTATTCACAACTGAAACCAATGCATATGCATCCAGAGAAGTAACTCGAAGGAGATTGTCGGGGGAATTGAGGGGACAGTCACGGTTACGACACTGGGTTGACGTAACATACAGTGAAATGAAGAAGTATATAGCGCTGGTGATAAATATGGGCCTAATTGGAAAAAAAAATCTTATTGACTATTGGGACCAATCTTTCAGCCAGAGAGTTCCATTTTTCCCTGAAATTATGTCAAGAAACCGTTTCCAGGCTATATCGTCAATGTTTCATCTCACTTCAGAGCCTTTTATCGCTAAAGGAGAACCGGGTTATGATCCTTGGCAGAAAATAAGGAAACTCCTAGATCACTTGAATGATGCTTTCAAAAGACATTTTGTCCCATCCCAGAACCTAGCAATCGATGAAAGTATGATAGGAATGAAGAATCGGACAATATTTATACAATATATGCCTAACAAGAGACATGCGCGCTTTGGAATTAAAAAATTTGAAATATGTGACAGTGCTACCGGTTATTTGCTCCATACTGCCCTTTATAGTGGTAAAGACTTTTTGAGTGATGGAGATGATCCATTCACTCAAAAAGTTATATTTGAGATGATGAATCAGACTCGATTGTTGGGGAAACATCATCATGTCTTTACAGATAACTTTTACACTAAGCTACCCCTAGCCGAAGCTTTGTTACGCAACGACACATATCTAACTGGTACAGTAAACAAGAAGTCTAAAGATTTATCCCGAGCAGTGGTAGGAACACAATATGAGGCAGGTCAAACTGTTTATTTCAGGAAAGGAAAGGTGTTGCTCGTCGGCTATAAGCAAAAAAAGAAGAGGAAACCCGTTTATCTTATAACAACTGCTTGCCATGCGGAGGATAGAAATATAGTTAGTCGCAGTGGGCTACAAGCTGTGAAACCCCTAGTTATTCACAAGTATAATCTATCTATGGGGGGTGTGGATCAAAAAGATAAATCCATATATCATCACTCATGTACCAGGCCAACTCGCAAGTATTGGCGAAAGATATTCTTCAACCTAATGGACATGGCCATGCTAAACGCCTACATTTTATACTCCAGGAACACAGATCACCCTCTTTCAAGGAAAAGATTCATGGTGGATATTGTTGAAACACTTGTCAGGCAACAACCACCTGCAGAACCTGTTCAAGTAAATCCCTTGGAACACAATCTAGTGCAGTTTCCATAGAATCAAAGGAGAGCCTGTCCCGTCTGCGGAAAAAAAAGCAGCTGGAGGTGCCCTGGGTGTAATGTTGGTGTTCACCCACAGTGCTTTGGGAGGTTGGAACACTTTTACAGGCCACTAAAGTCAAAAAAAAAGAGTCCAGCCACAGAAAATGAAAGTGACTCTGACTAAAGTCAGGAACAACAATCGCCCTCTTCTGGCCAAGTTGCCTTCGGCCAAATTTTTGCAGTTCCTTGTAAAAATATTGCTATTGACAATCAAATCTTGAGTGTTTTACTTTATTACTTTTGTGTTTATGCCTGAGTAGGCTATTTCAAATAAGAAAGTGAATTATAATTTTGGTTTATTATTGTTATGTGACTGTTTGTGAACATTTATCTTCTTGGAGTTTATCGTTACCGTGGATACATAGTCCAACAATTAGCAGGTATGCTTTTCAAATTATGTTTAGTTTAGATTTTTGTTGAATTACATTGTTTAATAGCACATTAGGACTGACTAGTGCTGTATTTCATGACTTATAATAATTCTAGACACATATGGGTATTTGTTTACTTTAGGGGCTTCTAACGAATTTTGAAAAAAATGTTTTTTTCTCATTATTTGGCCTATTTTGAACACTTTTTACGATTGGCACTTTTGGGGCAAACGCCTATTTCACCCTGAAAATCGCGTTTGAAAATTGCAAAAAGTGCTAAAAATTTGCGTAGTTTTTTTACTGTTAATGTGTTTTTACTATTACTAAGGACCTACAGAACTAAATATAATCCAATCTAACTTTATCTAATCTAACCCAACCTAACCTAACCTAACCTAACCTAACTTAACCTAACCTAACCCAACCGTACCTAACCAATGCTTAGGTTAGCAATATGCCGAAAATAGCGGATTATTAGTTAAACAAAGGTTAGGTTACGTTAGGTTAGGTTAGGTTAGGTTAGTTAAGGTTAGGTAAAGTATGGCTAGTTATTAAGTTATTATTTAAACCAATTAGCCTAAAATCACCTTAATATTTTAAATCTAACCAAACCTAACCTAACCTAACTTAACCTTACGTATACTAACCTAACTATATTTAAACTAACCTAACCTAACCTAACCCAATCCTACCTAACCTAACCCAACCCTACCTAACCAATGCTTAGGTTAGCAATATGCCAAAAATAGCGGATTTTTAGTTAAACCAAGGTTAGGTTAGGTTAGTTTAAATATACATCTGCTTATTACTACAATAATAAAAACACATTTAAAGAAAGGCAAGGGGGGAAAAACCTGATTTTCTAAGTAAAAATGGCAATTGCAGAAAAATGTTTGCGATTTTCAAATGTGATTTTCAGGGTGAAATAGTGTTTGCCCCAAAAGTGTCAAATGTAAAGTGTTCAAAATAGGCCAAATAATGAGAAAAAAACATTTTTTTCAAAATTCGTAAGAAGTCCCTAAAGTAAACAAATACCCACATATGTTTCCCATATGTCTGGTTCGCGCAGAATTTTCACCGAGCACATCATGTGAAAAATCTCAAATTTTATGAATAATATATTACTTTTTCAGTAAACAAAATTTATTTCTAAAAACTAGATAAAATTTGCAACAAAATGTATATTTTGGAATTCTTGTGGCATTTCTGATGTGTATTGGACATGAGACATAAAATGCAGAAATGATTTTTTTATAAAATTTGTGTATAAAAAAAAATATGGTGTGTAAAAATTTTTTTTGTTATTTTACAAAATAAATTTTACCATTGTATTCCTTGTTATTTTCTGAATAAAATGATGTATAATACATTACTTAAGTCATACAAATAATATTTTTTACGAATTTTTAAAAAAATGTATGTTAATTGCTGAAAAAAGTGTTGGCATTTGAAGAAATTTAATTGGCAGTTCCAGGGTAATGCATAGCCTAATAGCCCATTGACAAATCGCTGGGTCTTTGGTTAAATTTTATGAAAATGTGACCAATTATTATAGTTAATATATAGCCAAGAATTATTAAATCATAAAACTTTAAACTTACTGTAGTGGTCTGGTTCAAGCAATGGTGAAATAATTATTGGATAGATGAACACTCCTAAGAATCCAATAAAACCTCCTATTGTTGCAACATATCTCCATCCAACCAACCTTTTGGTTTGCATTATGGTACAATTATATAATGGGTTTTTGATCGGCGGTTAAATTGTAAAAATCACAATGAATAAAACTCTAAAAAACTTAAAAGTTAATACTCATTTATCCAAGTTCAATGATCAACATATCCATAACCATAACCTTAAATCAACTGTTTTTTTTGTGTAGTTTGTCGTCTGCTTTTGCTTGCTATGCTAGGCTAAAATCACTGAGGCAGAAAACACATGAATTGGTGCACTGCCCACTTGCACGGCAACTCAGCTACAAAATCGAGACATGTAATTTTAATTTTGTTAGGTTGGTACTAACGAGGGGAAACAGTTTGGTCCATGGCTTTCAATCCCATTTCATTCCCTATATAGGCTAGTGCGGGGTGGTTTGTAAGTTTTCAGACCCTTTCTTAGTACAATTACATTCCCCTAGTACATATCAAATGGCGACAAACGTCTCGTAATTCAGTGCTGTCAAAATATTATTGGTGGCAGTTCCGTAGTTTTAACTTCAACGCGGGATTTTTATTTAAAAACGGGATTTGTAGACTATGTACGGGATTAAAAATAGGTTGCGGGATAAAACGGGATTTCTTGACCTGGATAGCGGGACTTTTGCGTTGGCGGTGTGCGTGTAGTGGAAACACTGCTTTCATTCTGTGTTGGGTGCAGAGAGTGAATCACTCTAATCAGATTCAGATTTTTCTCAGTAGAGTAAACCATAAACAACTAAACAACTTAGTAACTTAGAGGTTATGTTTGTTTTGTGTTATTTATTTATTTGAATCGAATTCAATGTTTTGTTTACGAGTGCGCTCTTCACTGTGTTTGATTTGTTAGGTGAGTAATAAATCTAACTAGTGGTCGAAAACTCGACCAAAAATATGTAATGTACCCGGATTGAATATCTTTGGATACTAAAGTAAATATTCCATCTAAGTTATAAGATATGGACCAGTTGTCGCAATTGTTTTATTAAAAACAAGTAGTTGTGTGAACCAGTCACAGTAGGCCTATGCGTGTCTAAAATTATATTTTCTAAGTTATCTTATTTTTAGTTAATGACAAAGTTGATGGGTCATAACAGTTGCTATAGCCTAGCTCATAATAAGTCATTCTGTAAGTTTTAGATCAGCGCAATCTGTTGGTGGCTCACATCAACTATGATGACTTTATAAAAAAACTGGCATTTTTAACATGGGGATGGCTTGTCGTAGTTGTAAGTCAGATGGACAGGCTTCTCTATTTTCATCCCACGCTGTAAATAAAACATATGATTGCAATTTCTTCCATTTGTTTTGATTTTGTGTTTATATTTTGTTATTATTTCGTCACCAGCATGGCAACCTATAAAGCCCATGCAAATTTTTTAAAATTTCAAATTCATTTTTCGTGCATATTTGAGCTTACAGTAGACTCCCTCTTATCCGGACTCCTTGGGACCAAGGCCAGTCCGGATAACGTTTTATCCGGTTAAGCCGACGTCCCCAAAAACTCATTAAAACGGACCGTTTACGGTGTTATTAATGTAGACTTAGGCCTAAATTTAGGAGAGCATTGTATTTAAACATGTGATCACTGGTCTCAAATCTTTCCCACAGTACCGCCAAATTCCTGTTGATTTAGTCCGGTTAAACCAATGCGCTGATAAAAATTGTCCGGTTTAAGAGATGTCATTTCTGTGGAGTATTGTCCGATTAGAAGGTGTCCGGATAAGAGGGAGTCTACTGTATTTGAGTTTTTAAAGGGATTCTGCACTTCTACAGGAAAATATCTTTCTATCAGTAGACCTATCCGTAGATTGTACCTGCGATGCACACAAGCTGAGAAAAAAGGTTTTAAAGAAACAAGCTTGCCTATTAATATATAGATAGATGTTGTCAATTTTGTTGGCCTATGTTTGTTTTAAGACTTTCACTAAAAATTACGTCTAAGAAGTTACTAGGTCTGGAAGTACTAGGCTACATTTAGATAGGTTTGTAATATCAACAATACAGTATGAGTACATTCATTTTTGCATTTCACAAAATGGTTAAGAATGTTGAGTAGAAATGCAAGTACCATTTAAGTCCTAATGATCTTTAAGTACAAGTTATTGTCATTTTTACCTCCATTTAATATGTTTTGTTACCTTGAATCATAATATTTGTACATTTATTACTTAATGACTTTAACCTACAAATATTTTTTCCTTTATTACAATCATATGTTTAAATTTTTCTAAAAATAATCCGAGAACAGAATTAAATGATACTTTTGATTGCATATATTGATTACCTATTATTATTAGGTATGAATTGTCATTTTCATAGTAGGTTGGTTTATCCGGCCAAATCGTTATCCGGCCAGGGGCTTGGTCCTGTGGCGGCCGGATATGAGGGGTTCTACTGTAAATGATTTTCAAAAAAAGCAGTTTTGTGTTTTTGGAATGTCTAAATTGGACCGGCTTCTCAAACTATAGGAGATAGGGTGAGACAGATTTTTAAAAAGATATATATTTTTCTTAACAAATACAAGACAGTTTAAGATATAGATGGACGGAAAAGTAAGAATTTATAAGTTAGTTAGCAAAAAGTGTTTTACAGGAAAATTTACAACGCTTCTCAAAAACTGTTCTGATGGTTTTCTTTTGTAGTTTAAAAACTCTTTTAGAATTTATACACTCATGTCCCCAAACTGCAACTGCATATGAAAGAAAAGGAAAAACCAGTCCGTAGTAAGCCACCACTAGAACTTTAGAGTCCAAAAATGTTGCCAAATTTCTTAATAAGAATATATTAGAACTCAATTTATTACAAACATAATCTACGTGGGGTGTGAATTTCAACTGGCTGTCGATGTGAACGCCCAGGAACTTAGTTTCTGAACAGGACGGAATGAAATGAAACTTGTTGTCTATGGAAATTGCCAGGGGTGCCGTGTTTTCTTTGTTTCTGATATGAAATTCGATCATTTGAGTTTTGGCAATGTTTACAAACAAGTTATTTAAGCTAAACCAGATATAATATTGAGCTGATCTGACCAATTGCTTTCATCCTGAGGTCGTGCACAACAATTGTTTATAACAGTCGTATAACTTAGTAGCATGTTTAACAAAATTAAGAATTGAATTTTGTTTTGTGTTTGTAACGTGTGGCAGATGTCAGATAGCGGGTTGTTTTAGGACTAAAATAAAATCCAGTTGGGCTAGTGAGTGTTAGCTCAACGTTGTACGGTGTTCCATCACCTAAGTCTCACCTTCTCTCCCTGTACAGTACAATCTGTATTTTTCAAGGTTTCACAAACAGCTCACTTAAGTGGATAGATATATTTTAAAACTCAATAACTAATTTAATTAGCCAGATTGACAATATACCTACATGCATTAGCCAAGTCAACGTTAAGACTAACTGTTAACTTTAACATGTTTTTTTATAATACAATTCAAGAGCTCTGTCCCTCAACGAGAATTACGTGGACACTGTAGTAGTCCTTATCCGCGAGAAATAGCTTTTTGAACTCTTTGGTGATGCCTGAGATTTTAGTGATCTCGCACTATAAGTTAGGCCTACTTACTACTGTACAGGGAAATGTAAGGGTGGAAGAGATTACAGAGGTACAGTTTGATATCGATGTGTAGACCTATAGATTTTTATTCAATTTGATATTAATATCACATTAAATTTCTTTTTACCATATGAAATACCTGCAGGGTTTTTGTTTGTTTTTAATTTGTTTATGAATGATTGCTGTTTTTAGCTACACCTATTTTTTGTTTTGTTTTGTTAACGTTAATAAAATATATTTTGATTTTGATTGAACATTGATAGTTTTATTTGTTAAACATCGATAAAAATGTAGGTAAGCAGATCATTAAACTTAAATAAGTTAGGTAAAGTTAAAAAAACTTAACATTGGTACTCATAAAACGCTTACTGAATTAGCAAAACTGTCTCAGAGTGTTGTAAATTATTTATTGGCCACTTCAAGTAGACCTACTGGCAATTGAGATTTATGGTAGGTTTTACAAAACCCTGATAAGATAATGGTAATTCTTATTGAAAGTCAAAGATCAAAATATTTTACTCGAATTTGGGAGAGCCGTATTTAGACTGGTCTCAAATATTTCCCTCGAAAAAAGCAGCCCACTTCAATCCAGCCTAGTTAAACTGAACTGCTGATGTCAATCGTCCGGTTGAAGAGATGTCATTTCTGCCGAATGTAGTGCGGTTAAAAGGTGTCCAGATAAGAGTGACTATTTTGTGTATAACTGTGAAATATGGACAGAGGAGTGGAATCTGTATGGGAATAGATAAAATGAATGAATAGGGTAATAAAGTTGATGTGTATCTTATGTTACCAAGATGAAGAAATATTTGGTCTACTGTAAATTTTAGTAAAATGGTACTTGTTTGTTAGATGATTTCACGATAAACCTTAATATTTGCTGAATATTTTCCAGATGAAATAAAAATGACTGCTAAGGCTGGTGGGGAAACAGATCCAATTAAAGAGGAGCGAGCAGGAAAGGTTCGGGAAGTCGGCGCTCAAGCTATTTGGAGTCTATCATCATGCAAACCAGGTAATTGTAGTGAAATGTTATTATCAAACAGAGGTAACCTATACTGAACAGTAAAAAAAAAAAAAAAAGTTGCAATATTGAAAATGTGTAAAATTGATTCTGAAATAAGCTGAGGTACAGTCTGGTCCTGCTGACGTCATTCAGTTAGAAAAGCTTAAGAGCTTAAAAGCTTATATATTAAAAATCTTTTTAATATTCTTGAAAAAAAAGTTAAGTTGTCGTTCCAGCCCCATTACACCAGGGTTGCTCGATTTTGTCTCGATTCTGCCGGGACTGTCCCAAGTTTGGCCCCTTGTGCCCGTGTTTAGAGCTACGTTAATCCGGATGGAGGGGGCTCCCAATTTTTCCTGAACCCAAGGTGGCAACCCTGTACTACACTGAAGAAATAAATGTTATTTCCAGGATGTGGTTGGATTTAAAATTTGGAGTTTTAATTGGATGTAGTGTATTATGGTTGGGATTAAAATTAGTTTCAAGTAGGCACATTAGTTTACAATGGAGGAAAATGTTTGGAACCATTCTAAGAAGCTGAGACTTATGTTTTACTTTGTTAACAATATGCGGTTCGAGGGGAAGATTCCCCTCCACTTGTTTTTTATTTTGCTTAATTAACTGTTGAGCAATGATTTTAAAGGTTAGGTTCAAGAGGAGGGAGTAGATTTGTTCCCCTTAAACTGTCTAAAGATTGTGAACGAAGTAATAGAGATGTGTGGTTTGTGATGTACGGTAAGTCAAATCTCAATATGCTACTTAGTGCAAAGTAGCCTAATCATTAGTAGTTAGAAGCAGCCCTTTATTATTATTGTATGTTTCTACATTCGTGGGTTGCATTGGGAAAGTCCTCAAAGAAACTTCTGATACCAGGGTTGGAATTCAGTTAACCCTCCGAGTGTTATGTGTCGTAAAAGCGACTCATAACACACTTTGTGTAGTGTTTTGTGTCGCTTTTGCGACTCACAAACACTGTTTACGGTGAAGGCTCTATGACTGACAAAATCGGATTGACCTGGATTGAGTTAGGTATAGTTTTTTTTTGGCAGATTCTAAGCTTTCTCCCAAGGTCTGTCTCTAAGCGCTTTTTTTTCTCGAGCCGATCATAATTGTAGCAGACAGCTGACGTGCGTATTTGTAAACAGCTTGGTTAACCTTGCACCGATGACTGATGTGTTTTATTATGTTTATCATTGTTTTAGTGTTAAAAATCAACAGTAGTGATATACGTGGTGCATTATAAGAAGATTTAAGTGATTTTGAAGGGCTGGTTGATGATCCTGAAGAAGTAGATAGTGATATTGATGTAAATTATCAGCCAGATTCCTAGCTATGGTTAGGCTATGCATTCTTAGCTAAACACTATGTACCGGAATCTGTTTTTTGCCCATAACTTATTTATTTGCAAATCTACTTCCTTATATTATTATATTTTTGGAATCCTCATAAAATTCTGAACAAAGTGGCTATTTAAAAATATTTGTAGACCTATAAATTATACATTTACATTGTTTTTAAGTTTCTAAGATACATTTTAATAAAACCCTGCGATTGCGCAATAAATGGGCGAACATTAAGACCAAAACTAGAGACACTTGGAGGGTTAAACCGGATCAAGAAAGTTGTCATAAACAATATTCTCAACAAAAACTGTACTGTACAATCTGTTCCACTGATGAAATTCTATAAAAAGTATGCTGCTTAAATTTTATATAACACTAGTAATTGGACGTTTATCGCCAACAGGATTCGGAGTGGACCAGTTGAGGGACGACTGCATGGACACGTATTGGCAGTCGGACGGGCAGTTGCCTCACCTGGTCAATATACAGTTCCGTCAGAAAACCACTGTTTCAGACATCTGCATCTACACGGACTATAAACTGGACGAGAGCTATACTCCAAGCAGGTGAGTAACAGAATTAGAGTAGAGGAGTATGCCTATGTGATGGAGATCAGCAGCTAATGAATGGATAATTTATCAGCATAAGTAAATCCTGTTTGTGTAAATTAAGCTTCACGTTTTGAGCATTGAATTTACTATATGCAGAAAGTTAATGTACAGTAAAACACTAATTAAACGTATAAAGAGAGCAAGACTGTTTTGGAAAACCAATTTTTTTATAGTTAAAATTTAATAGATATGCAGCTTTAATAGTTGGTGGTTTTTTTGTTATTTAATTGCTGCCACATTAAAATTTTTTGTATCGACAATATTATTGTCTGAACTATCTTGTTAACAATATGAGAGACATGTGCGTAACTGCTCTATTACAGGCCAAGCTGTGCCGATACCCACTGTTCATGTTCAGTTCACGTTGCGTAGCTAATTTTCCAATTAGAATTTTGTTATGGTTTGGTTTTATAACGTACGGTAAGAAAGGGTTTTACTATATGTTAAACATAAGTTTTGGCAATTGAAGAAAGCCTGTCTGATCACATGATGATCACATAAAAGGAGTACTTTCCAAAATCAATTCAGGGATACATGCTCTTTCAAAAATGTCAGGAATTTGTAATACTGAAACTTCAAGGGTAGTTTATTTTTCATTCATCCATTCACGCACATCATTCGGTTTATGCATCTATGGTTCTGCAAACATAACTTCTTTAGATATGATTTTAAGAAGCCAAAAAAAAGCTATCAGAAAGATGTTGAAATTGCAAAAAGATGAATCTGTTGTAGAACACTTTAAAGGCCTAAAAATTTTAACAGTTTATGGACAGTACATTTATGATTTAATCATCTACGTAAAATCCAATCCTGAAAAAGATACTTGAAACAATCAAACACACTCTTACAATACAAGAAGTGGGAATGAAATCCAGACTGATCAACATCGATTAAAATATTTTGAAAAGAAAACAACCTATAATGGATCCAAATTGTTGAAATACGTACCAAGTTATATTAAAAATAACAACAATTTAAATTCATTCAAACGTGCATTTAAAAGTTTCTTGACTGAAAGGGCTGTTTACTCACTAGATAATTTTTATAGAGGTGCTGGTTAGTTAGTTTAATTTAATTTAGTCCATTTAGTGCTGATGTTTAAAACCATTGTCTGTGACTTAAGTTCTGTTTGATATTTTAAGAATTTGTACTATTAATTTTATTTTATTACATTTTTAATTTTAGGGCCTATGTTACAAATATTTTAAATGTAATATAGGCTATTCATTGACACTATTCAATGTACCAAGCATGTACAGATGGCGAATAAAGATATTTTGATTTGATTTGATAGACACTTTCGCTATTTAAAAGAAAATATAGTTAAAAGATATGTAGGTTAGTCGTCAACTTTATATCCCAGCAAGAGAAATAATTGTTACCAACTTTGAAGTTTTTCTTTTACTTTGCAAAATTCATCAATATGGCATATTTTTTCACGATATTACTATATTTCATATTTGGACATATGTTCATATACTTTTTTGTATGACTAAAGCTGGAAGTTCACAAGTTTAAGAGTCTAGCCATAAAAAATATTTTTAATTTATATAGTAGCTCACATATCTGAAATCTGATCTATCGTCTACAAACATTGTACCTGTTTACAGGGTGTCCATAAGAGCAGGAACGAATTTCAACGATCTGCAAGAGGTAGAAGTTATCGACCTTAATGAACCAACGGGATGGGTTCAGATTCCAACTGTTGATATTCGTGATCGACCAATCAGAACCTTTATGATTCAGATAGCTGTCATCAGCAATCATCAGAATGGTAGAGACACGCATATGCGTCAGATCAAGGTTTGTAGATGTTTTTAGGTAAAACTGTACGCTATGCATATACTAGCGGAGAAGTAGACATGTTAAAATATTGTACCATTTTAAGAGTTGAAACGGATTTAGTTCAACAGGGCATTTCTTGGGGGTTATTAGATATGATTTGACTGCTGTATTCTTCTAGTGAGATGATGTATGTTAACAGGTTCACTCCCCGGTAGACACAAGATCTCTTCTCGCAAATGACATCGGCAACTTTGTCACCGTACAGTGTCAGCAATTCACCACTCTGAGATAATTTTCACTTTCGATTAGTTGTTAATATGTAAGTAGAATAAACATTTTTTCAATCTTTAAATATAATTTTTGTTTTTACCCGGTTTATATCTTCCATGGTTTTACATATTCAATCATGAAAATATGCTATAATTTTACAGATTTGTGTTTATCTACCACGATCGTGAGGATTTAACAAAAAGGTACTGGGGCATAGAGACGATCACTTACTCCCTGTTACTTCAAGATTCTCTTCATAAACTCACTGAATTAAGGGTAGGCCTACCTGAATGAGGTACACATTGTAAAAGTTACTCTTTCTTGTAATCAATCTTGGAATCGTGTACTATCTTGTCGCCAATTTTGATTTTTTTTATGAGGAAAGTATAAGAAAAGACCTGACTGGCAACAAGCTACACCAGGAGTTGAAGAAGTGGCTAATCGCAAGACCCTTCCACTGAATAAAGGAACTTTATGGAAATTAACACGTACAATTCACTATTGTATTGACACTATTGTAATTCTTAATGAATGAACAATAAAGAATATTGTATTGTATTGTAAAAACCCGCTCTGGTTCGTCAACTCGGCAAAAAACATTTGTCTTTAATCAAACTTTATACTTTAGCTTGATGTTTACGGAACTCTACCTTATCCGATGATAAAATCAATAGAAAATCGGTCCCAGCTGACGGTGGCGCTGAAATGTTATTATCTTAACTGTATGACAGCGGATTACGGGGAGGGCATCAATAGGCCTGCGTATAATGGGGGGTGAATGATTGTTGGGGAGGGTGTTATTTTTTTAAATTGTTTACTTTTTCATATTTGATGTGTTATTATTTAAGTTAGTCAACTGCATTTTAATTTATTCATACAGTCATGCTGCTTTTTATAAGCTTTTGTTTTATAATTATTATAAGTATTTTTTGTTGCTGTTTGTTATTTTAATATTTTTTAATACTTTTTGTATTAATGTGGTTAATTGTAAGAAAGGATGATGTGGTCCTGAGTTTTCCCCAAATAAACAAATATTTTACAATTACATTGTAACCCTTCAACGTATTATAGCCTACCTAGTGTGTCATCAAATTTTACGGCGGGGGAAAAACTGATACCGGTAACCTACTGGCGCTTAAGTAATTTATTGAATCTCACCTGCGAGCGTTAGTGTCGGATTTATACTCTATTGACACTCGTCCCCTCCAGCAAATGGCGGTTGAAGCAACTAACGTATGCACTGACGAGTGGGGCTCCGAGGTCATTCTCCGTGTGGGTATGATTCTTGTACATGTGCAACCTATACTGAGCTGGTGCGAGGGCCTACCTTAAATGTTGCTAAAACAGTGTTTGGCTTGGGTGGAAGTTGACAGCACACCTGTTCTGCTTCATGCACTTCTTTGGAGGAAAAGGACGCAGATTTTGTGTTTCTTTTTGGCTTTATTTTTAGTAACATAGACGTATAATTTAAAAAGGCAATACAGTACACTCTCGATCATTCAAACCCCTCCTAGTCCTCAGATTATGGCAGGCCGTTTTAGGCCTAAATATACAGACGGGCAAATGCAAGGTTAAAAAGAGGCAACCTCTTAAAATAAAAGTTAATCGAGAAGGTACTGTATGAAAGTATTGATTTAAAAAGCATATTTTGCAATCAATATAACCTATAAAAAATGGACGATAAGGAAATTAAAAAATAATTTTTAAGTCAAGGGGTTTATTAGTTTATCCATTATGTTATTTCTGGAAGTTTATTTATACTTTTAGGGCGGGTTTCTGAGTCAGGGATTTATAAGTCCAGAACTAGGCTAGTCATGGATTAAAATTAGTCATGTACTAAAAATTCACTTTCTGAGTCAAGGATTAAGGACACACGTACTAATTTTAATTTAACGCGGGTACTTAGTTTAGTCAGAGATTAAAAGAGCTCATGATTTTCAAGGGAAATGTAGGGTAATTTGTGCCGCCGTGCTGGCAACACTGTCAGTTTGATGTGCCCACTGCTCTGAAATTGTAAACAAACAACGATCTTAGTCAAACCTTGGTTTTGAGGTTATTTCTGGTTTAATTCATTTATCATTGTAATATATTTTATTATTGTTATAAACTAGTTGTATCGTAAAATTTTAAAGGTAGGATTGGTGTTTCATCCTATTTATTTTAAATAAGTTAAATGAATACTAGGCCAGCCCTATCATTATAGATCTGGATGACTTTCTGATGAGTGATTTAAGACAAGAAAATTATAAAGTGGTGTATGAACAAAATTAACATATTTTAAGGAACTTAATACTAAATGATGAATGTATGAAATGAAATATTACAACTTTTAGGAGAAAAAGGTCTCTGGATGAGGTCTGCACAAGATAAAACCCGAAACTATTTACAAATCTATTTACAAACTATTTAAAACTCTATTTAGTATTTTTATTTTATTCTCTTCTATTTTATTATCTCACAGAGTTTTTTGAAAATCTATACCTATCCTTGAATTCATCCTCACTTAAGTCTAAATGGATTTTTTTCCCACTCACGACGAATTCGCGGCCCACGAAAACGGTAAAAATCATGATAAGTTTAATCAATGTAATCCATAATCACCTTCAACTTTAACTCACAAAAATGGCTTAGGTTAAAGTGGACGACTAAAATTAATCCTACCCATATGCAGGATTAAAATCTAGCACGTTTTAGTCCGTGGACTAAAGCATAATTTCTTTAGTTCAGAATTAAAAACTAGTTCTTGACTAAGATTAGTCGCTGACATAAGTACTCGAATCAGAAAGATATTTTTCTTAGTCCAGTACTAAAATGAGCTTTAGTCTAAGACTAGCGCTAATACCTGACTCAGAAACCCGCCCTTAGTTTCAAGAAAATCAACTAGGAGTATAGGAATATGTTTTCAATACATTACACAGTGAATGGGCTTGAAGTTTAAAAGTAATTATTTACAAAGTTTGAATCAAAAACATAAACTTCCATCGTGCGTTTTAACACCATTCTCCTTTTCTCTTTTCCAGTTATTGAGTGCCAAAGATAATACAGTAGAACCGCGTTAATTCGAATTTCAGAGGAAAGACAATATACTGTATTTAGAATTATTGGAAGTTTGAAACATAGAGAGTTTGAATTATAGAGGTCAGAGTAAATAAAATTCAAATTATGGAGGTCCCAGATTTAAGTTTAGAGAGTTTGAGAAATTTCAACAGGCATATTTTGTGTTCTAAATTTGAATTACAGAGGCTGGTAATGCAGTTCAAATTGTAGAGGCTGCATTAAGCGTAAAAATCACTTTGAATTATCGGTATAGTATTTTTCAGATTTTAGATGTTTTCTGAGGGGAACAGACAAACATTACTAATTATAGAGGTCTTCGAATCATCGAGGTTCAAATTAGCAAGGTTCTACGTCAAGTAAAAAAAAATTTTATCAAAATTTAAGAGAATGCTTTAGTATAACATATTTTGCAGAGAATCAATAAAAAAGTCTCTATTTGTAATTGTATTTAAAAATCTCTAAAAAAACAGATATTTGCAACAGTCATATATAACTAGAGTAGACTCCTTCTTATCCGGACACCTTTTAACCGGATGTCGGTTTAACCAGACTGCACTCAGCGGAAATGACATCTCTTTAACCGGAAAATTTTTATCAGCACATTGGTTTAACCGGACTAGATCGTCAGGAAGTGTGCGGTACTAAAACGACTGTTCTCGTGGGAAAGATTTGAGACGAGTGATCACGTGTCTAAATACAATGCTCTCCTAAATTTAAGTAGAATATCACAGTAAACGGTCCGTTTTTTCAAAACAACGAGTTTTTAGGGACATCAGTTTAACCGGATAAGAGGGAGTCTACACTGTACTTAGACTTTGTGGGAGAAGCAAGTATCAAACAGGAACAACAATTCTGGTATTGTATAAGACCTTTATTGTTTTAGTTTACAAAATTTAAAATTTGCATGTACAACTATGTCCAAAATCACAGCTGGCCAAAACATGCACGTAACACAGCTTCTAACTATATGTAGAGGTTTTGCGGAATCGGGTGAAGCCCGAAATTAAAAACAAAACAGGTGTTCTGGTTTTTGGGGCTAAAAACCTGAATAACATTTTTTAAGTTCGGACTTCACCTGGCTTTGCATAACCAATATTATAACTAGGAAGATCTCATATTGGGTGCTACGATTACAATTTATTTTGTACATCGATCCCCTCCAGTTGTAATCCGTTTAAACATTTATTACATCTAAATTGAAAATGAATTTAAATTTGAATACAAACATTTGAATTAAGTTTAAGTACAAGAATGATATTCTATAGAGATTTTTTGCCGTATAAATAACATGCAATAGTAAACCATAAACATATTACCATATAAGAATAAAATAATAATGAGTTAATGTTTTCCAGGTTAAAAATAATGTAGATAATATTGAGTAGGCCTAGTAAAGGTTGACTTATTAATCTAGAATATTATAACGTTTTACATCAAATAAACTGACTAAAAGTAGCTATTTGTAAACGATAATTAGTGAAAGTTCAAAAACAGGTTAGGATTTATACAATGGGGTCGAAATTCATCTACATACATCAAACCGCCTGACACGATTCCTTACCTAATTTTGCATGAGCAAATGATCTTGTGCACATCTAAGTAAAAACGAGTGCAGAAACAATTTTTCAGAGCACTAAAATTTAAATGTTATGTTTTGATTATGTTAAACATGTAATATTAAGTTATTTGGCTCTAAGTGCTCTGAAAAATGCCTAAAAGCCATGCTGAAATAAAAACAGACAAATTGAACATGTTTGGTAGAAAATTATTTGAAACTGGTACAAAAATTACAAACAATGAGTATATGTAATGCAATTCAGTTCAGATAGGTGCCTGAGAAAATTCAAATCCAAGGGCTTATAGATACACTAAAGGCCATATAGCGTTAGGTCATGGCTGTTACATAACTTATTCAGGAAGAAGTTTTGTTAGTGACAAACCCCAGACTCTAAATTTTCTATGGTAAACTATCTGAGCTCCTTACCATTGAAAAAAATACACCACCCACATTGCTTTTGCTAAAAATACAACCTAGTTGTATGTCTTATATTTATCAAATGAATTTACAACAACCAAACAATTTAATTTAGAGAAAAAAACCAAAACATCTAAAAAAATTATGATTCAACTGCAAGATATCAAATCAAAACTACCATACCATCATATCCAGCACTTCTGATAGCCATTTGAAAATAATATTTTTTTTAAATAATTATAGAAGGAAAAAAAAGATAATCAGCACTGGGTACAAAATAGAAGGATAAAAAACGAGAGTAAAATCTATATTAGTTTTTGAATTGACTGCATCATTTAGTAACCTTCATTATTGAGTATAACAAAAAACAGTTTATTCACAAAAATATGTATGATATGTCAAATTAATCGGCTGTAAACTAAAGTGTACATGCAAATTAAAAAGCTGAGAGCAAATAATCCGTGTAAGGTTTTAATACTAAATGGTTATAATGCTAATGGTACCTACATCTATCAATCAGTTAGTACAATATTGCTTGTATTCCTAGAAATTATTTAAAACTACATAAACAACAACAAAACATTTGAAAGTTAAATCTACAAAATTGGAATTGTGAGCTATTTATTTGAAACTTCACATTTAACGGAAACCAGTTGCTATGTTATGTTAACCAGTAAAAATGTTAAAAAAAATTTTTAAACTATTAAAAAATTGTTTTATCACATTTACTGAAGAGTTTAATATACAGAACTTTCTCTCCCGCTTCGAATATTATTTTAAGATTTAGAAAGATGCTAAATTTATCAGTTACAGTAGAATCCCGGTTATCCAACGTAAAGGGGGAAGAGCCGTTTCGAATAACCAATTTTCCGGTTAACCCGTCATCTGCTCCTAGCCTATGTATTACCACGGTGTGTAGGAAAAATGAATTTAAAACAATGTCTATATAATAGTGTTTTATTTCAGCCACAAAAATGTTACAATGGGTTAAAAAATGTTTTAAACTGAACGACTGAAGTTACATAGTTAGTAATATTAGACCTGTATTATTTTATGGAACCATTTCGGTTAACCTGAATTCGGTTAACCGGGGTTCTGCTGTATTGATTTTAGCTTAGGTTGTATTTTAAGGATGCATATATTATGAAGTAATTAAATCGTGAACTTAAATTTGAGTCCCCACCCACATTCATTGGGAACGTAAACGATAAACTAGCAAAATAAAATAGCAACTGATTTCCAAAACGACCACAACACGAAACATGAAAAGTAACAGGCACTTTATAACCACAATCAATAACTATTTCCGATCTCGTAGTTTAAATACAGGTATTTACATCAGAAGCCAATAGCCGAGTATTTAAGGTTCCACTAATCGCTACTAGAGTAAGTACGTATGAGGCGGAACCGTAGAATCGATCGATCGAACATCGAGGAACTTGAAGCCTGACTAGAAAGGCGGGACCTAAATAGAAGGCGTCTAGAAGCTGATAGAGGGGAAGTAGTGACGCTAAACCATTAACTTGCTCTCTTAAATAGGCACTGAGCATCTTTAAATCTAAATGATTATGTATTGTTTGGTACTCATATCACATCTCTCAAATAAACTTGCTCAGATTTCTATAACTTAAAACGGAGTTAAAATATTACACAACATATAGAATAATAAACACATCAAATAGTAAAATGACTAGAAATAGATTGTCTAGGAACATCTAAGGTAGTTATTGGTTATACGGAGTATAAAGACAGAATATTGTAGATTTGTTAAACAATTAACGCTCAAGCACACAAAGGTAGTTTAGTACATTTTTTTTATTAGTTGTAAGCACAATTTTTAAAAACGAGATGCCAACTTTACAAACTAAAAAAGAGTTGGTACAAAAATAATAAATAAAGCCCATTCTCAATCCTGTCCGACATAAATAAAATTAAAATAAATACAAAAACAATCACTGGCTTATAATAATATTTAGTTTTTCAATAAACACATCCTATCTAAAATAATGAGTTTAACTTTTTTTGACTAAAGAAACTTATACAGTAGAGAGTCAAAAATCTGAACCAATTGGGACCGTAGGTAGTTCAGATTACCTAGAATGGAAATGAAACAATGATTTTTGTACTAAGATATTTTCGTTACATTACTGTAGTTTGTTTCTTGAAAACATATGTACATTGGAAACAACAAAAAACAGACTAGCTCGGCCTGTTCACTTGTTTCCCTGCCGAGCGCCGACTGTTTGGCGCATGAAATTGTAAAACATCTGTTGTCTCTGTGCTAATTCAATATTTTAAAACTCTCAGGGGCAGTTTGGATTTTTGACGTTCAGATTTTCAACTCTCTACTGTAGGTAGGTTACTACGTATAACCAATAAATACATTTATTTATTTTAATTAAGTAATTCGGATAAAACTACAGATAAATTAGGAAATATTAACAAATAGAGATTACATCCATTGTCAGGCCAAAGGACACCACAAAGAGGAATAAATATATTTTTAATAAATTAAATATAAATATTGCACATTTAATACTTTTGGCTGTCAAAGATAAATAATTATTCCATTCTCTGTAAAAATGGAGATATTTATAGAATAACTTACATCAGCTTTTTAAACTGAATTATATTAGCCCACAGGCCTTATGGTGGATTAATTTTTTACACTTTACGAACAATTGTATAAAAATTATGCCTTGGTAACATTGGCAAAAATAATATAACAAATAAATAAACATTTTTTCTAAAAGTTTACCTTGAATCGAGGGTTCTCAAATTTTTAGGCTACTTTTCATTGGATCTTTAAAAAATAACAAAAAATAAAAATTAACTAAACCAGCAAAAAGTTATAAAAATAATAAACATGTTTGTATGTTAATACTAAATAATACAAAAAAAAAAAGATCAAATCATAATAGCTACTAATATCACAGAAAAAATAAAAGGCAATATTGAGTGATTGTAAAAGTATGACTCAATCATTGCCAATAATTTTGTGGTAATCAAAATTCCTTTTTTCTTAAATCTTGTATTCCAAGAAAAAGTTCTAGTACACGTCATAGGCCTATTTGAAGAAACAAAACCCATATCATTTTAAAACAAATTAAAAGCCAGATATCCTTTAAGAACAACATGCATAACTGAGTATCTTTTTTGAGTATTATTTTTAGTCAACATATAAAAGTTGTTGCCATTTATCTTAAAAACTAACAATACATATATTTTCCATGAAATGGGGAAAAATTGTTAGGAGGTTCCTCAAAAATGCTTCGACTTATTATTCGCCTTGTAAAAAACCAACAATAAAACAGTGCGTTATTATCTCTACTGGAGTCTAGACCTTCGTTGTATCATTGCGATGTTGTCCCTTGGCGCTGCGGAGTGGGGGAAATGATTCTCCCTCCACCTCCCCTCTAGGTATCGTCCAAACCAGCCCGCGTTGTTTTACATACATAACTTATGCTGCAGTTTTTCAATAAGGACAAAATGAGAGTAAAAATAAAAATTTATAAAATTAATATTAGAATTTTTAAATTATTTTTTTTTTAATTTGTAATTATAAAATTAAACTGTCATAAACTAACCTAACCAACCAAACTTGCTGATTATATAAAAAACATATAAAATAAAAATGGAATGAAGGTTTACTAATCGAAAAAATAGTTCTGTTCATAAAAATAAAATTATAAATGCCTCAAATTTAATTACCTATATAATTTCTTAATTATAAAATTAAACTGTAATAACCTAACCAAACTTGCTGATAATGCAAAAATCTTAGACAAAAAGTTAGTGCTACCGGTAGTATTCGAACCTGGTACCTTCAGTTTCTCAGCCCGGCACGTTATCCATCAGACCACCGAGGCCGATGGCTGCATACCGTATCGTTGCGGTAATGGTGTTCCCTTAGCCAATAGAATGCTATAATTTTGTAAGTATTAAAAACAGCAGCTGAAATAAAAATTGTGCTTCCCCCACTCCGCAGTGCCAGGGGACAACCTCGAGATGACATAGCGAAGCTTTAGACTCCAATTATTATCTCTAACTGTTGTATTTTACTTTAAGGTTGGATCTGTCAAAGACCACAAGGGCTTACGCTTTAGGGATTTTTCTAAGGTTAGCAACTTAACTGCTAACCAGCCTTAACTCATGTCCTAAAAAAATCCTTAAAACCCTGTGTCATCCAGATTTTGTTCTTCTTCGGATAATTAACAAATTATCAACTTATGCCTAATCCTAACCTCAAATATTGAGAACCCTGGATGCACGCATGATGCAGTACCTCAAAATCAACGAACATAGCGTTAGTCGGCTTTCACATTGTTGGTTTGGCGATGCTTGGGCGAAGGGCTGGACGTGAAGTATAAACCGAAGTCCTTGGCAACTACGAGCTCCTCGGTGGGGAAGTCGAGAACCACCGTGATGTGGAAAGCCATGTTGGCGGAGGCTATGACGTACTCACACAGCGCGAACCAGCTGAATGCTGAAACAACCAGGGATGTATAGTTCAAATGGAATCAAGAAAATAGGCTGCATTTACATTAATACTTTCTCTCCATTCCATATTCGAGAAGGTAGGCTTCATTTTCATCCCTTCGCCAACAAATTTTTGCACCGTTATAGTTTATAAACTGTAAATTTACATGATTTGCACTATTAATTTATTAACTGATTTAAAAAAAAACTGACCACGACAGAGATACTACGGCTCTCAATCTTATAACATTTTCTTTAACTACCTTATTTTCCAAAATTATAATTTTCCAATGTGAATTTCCGGTGTTTTAGACCTGCACGGGATACAATTATATTTTATTCCCGGGATAAGGGTGGGAATGGAAGTCTGTATTCTTATATAAGTTTTCCTAATCAAATTTACTTATGTTTAATACATAACTAGACCTATTTATTTGATTTATGATCTTCAATAACATGACAAAATCCTCGGGGTAAAAATCTTATTAATCTTATCTTATTATTTTAATGCTTTCTTTACTTAGACACTGAATGATGACAAAGCTTTGACATGAATTGTAATCAATTCTAGGGCAATTAATTAGATCGTGAATGTAAACAAATATATTAGGCTACTATAATATAATATCTATACAAAACTAAATGAATAATAAACCAAAAAGTCACAGTATTTAAATAGACCCAAATCAATGAGATTTTAGAAGTTTAAAATTTCCAAGTAACCTAAAGCGAAACTATAATAAAAACTTACCCATATCATGACACAGCAAACGGTGTTTTGCGAAAAATACAAGCAGTCCTACGGTTGAGAGAATAGAAGTGACAAACAAAACCTTCTTGATAAGGTACGACGTCTGTTGGTTCTCCGACATGTCTGGGTGCGCCAACTGGCTGACTTTCAACGTCACCAACATGTGTGTCAGAGAGCACAACATGAACACAATGAAGATCTTCTCGTGTACAGCTGAAACACAAACCTTGTGACAATATTTGCATTGTTACCCTGTTTCAGGTGAGGATTTTCAATTGTGTCCCACAGTACAGCACCGTGTCAATAAATGCGTTTTTTTTTGTTTTGTTGGGGGCGCAATCAACAGAAAATATTTTAAATCGTGCGACCGTAGAATCTTCATCACTCTCGGTTCCCACTCATGACTGCCACTGCTTACACATGTCACTAATTGTTCCGCTTTATCTGTATTTGTAATTAATTATTAATTTTATTTTTCCATTATTCACCAATGTCAGTTCCTTTTGTTCAATCGGATGAAAAACATATTGTCAGTTGGCTAGTGAACAAAATTTTTTGACGAGTTTTCCCTTATGCTTTTATTTATGTTCGACAAGATCTGTAAAATCACAGAATGATAAAAAAACCAAGTGGCCGTGAGTTTAGAAAGAGGGCGGGAAAAGGTGTAGCACAAAGTCCCTAAAATAAGTAGGCTTAGTTGTTTTAATGAGTTGTAAACCTGTAAGCAATTACGATGGTTATCAATCAGCAGAACCACTAACGACAGTAACTGATGATTCATTAAGTGGGTTATTGTCTGATACAAGAACAGAACCTAGCTGTGTAACATCTCACTTATTCATATTCATCTATAGTTGAATTTTTATTTGATCTTCAGTAGCCTACATTAGCCTTCCGGGGTAGCGGATTTCTACCCCCGGATATTTACCCCCATGAAAAAACGCCTACGTCATTTTGACGTCACGAGGGGCGGGGCCTATACACTGTCGAGAAACAGCCCGCGACTGGAAATTTACCCCCAATATATTATTAAATAATCAACATGTAATTGTTTGATTATAAAGTGATTTGCCATAGCACGGAAATCTACCCCCGGATATCTACCCCCAGATATTTACCCCCGGATATCTACCCCCGGATATCTACCCCCGGACATCTACCCCCGGATATCTACCCCCGGAAATCTACCCCCAGACATCTACCCCCGGACATCTACCCCCGGACATCTACCCCCGGAAATCAACGACTCTTCGGTTAAGCATTGTCTTGTAATATCCAGTATTAAGCATGCGATATGTCATTGTCTTGTTTAACATTATCTATCTTCCTAATTCAATAAGCTGTAACAGTCCTTTTTTCACCCGACCTTCTTCGCCGATTGTTACGATTGAGGTGTCATTTTAATGCTTAAGATCTTGCGCAGAGCAAAATGGTAATTAAAAAAGATATTTCGATTAGGGCTTCAAAAGGTTGACCCCTAAGCCTTTGATTTATTCCTAGAAGGTGCTTCCAATGGTTGACCAACTTTCACACTATACAGTAACAGTTATAAAGGTGAAATGTGAGCAGATTACTAATCAGTTCCATTTTTAAGTCAGGTTGAAAACCAGAATAGATCGTCTGCAACTGTAAACAAGAGATGGAACACTACCCCAAAACGACTTTTCGTTCTCAATTGGCCCTCTATCAATAACCTGTGTTGCCTGTACAGCGAGGCATTTTGAGAAGGAGAAAACCCGCCGGATGAATGCTTTAGGTTTATCAATAACGAAGATAAACATGGTTTTAGTTACACACCGGTAATCTTTGAGTTGACTCATTTAAACTCATTGTAAATATTCATTGTTATTCATTTTGAAATAACTCCTTTTTTTGCAATTGCTCGAATTCGAGCAACATGTACACTAAATACATATTATTGCACTTACGATTTATTTGATCCGTTTATTTACATGAGTCACAACGTTTTTAATCTTACTTGGTTTTGGATTTTATTACAAAACATGATCGGAAATGGTTGCAGTATTTGTAAAATTTCCAGTGACAGCTAGAAAAAATCATCTTTATCCAGCTTTTCATCTTTCACAGCTGTTCGTTATTTCATTGATGTCGTATTCTCCAAACAAATTATTAGTATTTCATTAATTACTGGTAAACATTAGGAGTAGCCTAAACTTGACAAAAATGCAAAAAATTGGGGGTTTGAACCAAATTTATTTTAATTCAAAAGTAGTGAGGCCATATTTTAATGGCTTAAGTTACTCGTGTCAATCCACCGAATCCAAAAAGACTATTTAAATCGAATCACGATCGATGCTCTAGTTTTTGAGAAGAAGGCCACGTAAAATGCCTTCTGGGCCTTGACAGACAAGACAGAAATTGAGATAAAGACTTGTTTTGGCTTTTTTAATGTATGAAACGTAAAAATGACAAAAATAAATAATTTTAAGCAATGTTCATACTAAACTCTAATTTCATTAAAATAAATTCGTAAAACCAAAAGAACCATGAGGTAAAAATACCTTCACTATCCCGAAATATCCAATTTTATTCTTTTACATTATTCTCCGTTATTTCACAACCAGCATTGACAACCAAAACCAATCATAAAATATGTTTATGTTTTATTTTTTACGATTAATTATATGTGTAAACAACCAGACTTTTTAGCCAATGTAAAACTCCGGATAGTGTCTACGACATAGGAGGTAATTACTACTTATTACTAGGAGGTAATTGATAGTGAAAAAATTATTAATTCATTAATCAACCTGTGGCAGGCTTTTTATCAACATTTAATTGCATTTTTACCACTAGTAATCAGAAAATAACCTCCTTCAGTAATGTGTTTTAAATTTCACGATCTGCGCTCGTGCATGTGCCGTTAGCTATGAATGTATGTGAAAATTGGTTAACAATTTAAACCACTGTCTGAAAATAAATCAAATGCTTATGGGTTACACTTTTGGAGCCCTTTATCAAAATATCCTTTTTAATTACCATTTGCGTTGCACTGAATCTTAAGCTTAAAAATTACACCTAAATCAGTAACAGCTTAATGAATTGGGAAGATAGATGACATTAAACAAGAAAACGACATATCACATGCTTAATACTAGATATTAGAGAGTAATTATTAAACGAAGAGCCATTGATTATTTTTATAAACCAATTACTAAAATCAACTACAACAATGAATATTGACCGATACGTAGTGTTGCACGGGGGTAGATTTCTGGGGGTCGGAAATAAATAATTCCGGGGTCGGACATTTATGATTTGACCACTGGGGGTACATTTCTGGGGGTATATTTCCGGGGGTAGATATCCGGGGGTAGATGTCTGGGGGTAAATGTCCGGGGGCAGATGTTCGGGGGTAGATGCCCGGGGGTAGATGTCTGGGGGTAGATTTCCGGGGGTAGATGTCTGGGGGTAAATGTCCGGGGGTAGATGTCCGGGGGTGGATGTCTGGGGGTAGATTTCCGGGGGTAAAGTTCCGGTGTCAGGTTTATTAGCATTTTGATTAATTACAACTGTTAAGTAAACCGTGAAATGCGAGTTGATTGAATATACAATAATTTATCCATCCTAAAAGTTTGCGGCCGGAAATCTACCCCCATACATGTGACGTAGGCGTTTTTTCATGGGGGTAAATATCCGGGGGTAGAAATCCGGGGACCCAGCCTTCCTACCGTATCACATTTAACAAGATCAGTGGCTACAGCGCTCACCTTCAAAACTTATTGCTGCTGGTTCGATACCAAGTGGAGTGAATTATGGATTTAGATGCCATTTGTCATACTTAAATGATGCTTTAAAAAAAAGTGACATTTTTCAAAACAGTAACTTTAAAAGTTCTATTGGCATAAAACACAACCTTAAAACCCGTTGCACTATCTACTAAGCAAACCAAAATAATTTTACAAGAAGAAAAAACATCGGTACCGACTTACGATAATTCTCCTTATTAGATATATAGGTGACGCCGCACAGTGAAGCGATCTCTGTGATGTTGAGCCAGTAACAAACGCTGAGCAGCCGCTGCGCTTCCATGCGAGTTCTGTAGTAAGCGTGGTAGATGCTGGCGATCAGTAGTCGTGGGCCGATGTGCAGCGCGACACATATCCGCCACAAGTAGCGCTGAGGACTCACGCCCGTGATGGCACTGATGCTCGGTATTATGTTGTACACCTGCGGAAGAGTCATGTTAACCTTATCTAAAGTGAGCAAAGCCCGATCAAAAAAATTTAACTGTTTGAAGTAATTAGACTAGGTATCCTATTTATTTTGACTATGGATACTCTGTTTTAAACAAGATCAACCTTTGCTAAAATGTAATGTAAGCCATTTTGAAGGCAAATAACACAGCTAGCAACGGAGTTAAGTGCTAGCTTATAAACAGCTGGATAGCTCCTGAGCTGGGTTAGGTTAGTCAAAATATCCATGACAACATTTTGTGTTTGAACAAGACAAGGTCCACCCAGACAGAATCAATAAATCACTGCTAGCTTCAGGCCTGCTTTTATAATCTGGCAGACTGGGCATAGGCCTAAGGGCGCCGGTGGTTGGGGGGCACCCGCCCACCCGCAGTTAGGAAAAAAGGGGGGGCGCTGCTTTTGGGTTTGCCCAGAGCTCTACTGACCCTTAACGCAGCCCTGGTTAGCATGGTTTTACTCACTCGACAATGTGTCTCATGGATCTCATCTGGCTGGAATATGTAGGCTGTCACGAAGCAGAAGACAAGAGCACACAATGGCAGCGAGACGGTGACCAGACACAGCTGGCGGAAGTTGATGGTGAGGTGGACAAGAGGCTTCTGGCCGAGGGGAGTCATCTTGTCGTCCATCTAGAGGTCAGGTCCTGGCAGTCACCATGGCGACAATTGCTCTTAATGACCTGAGACGAGTGTATGTTAGCCTCAACTTCAGCCAAAACTTGTCTAAACAGCTCTGCTTTAGTAAAGATAATAATAATAATGATCTTTGCACAGATCAGTTAGACCAAATATTAGTTACCCATGTTTCTAACCACCACATAAAAAAAACGCAATATCCCACTGGCGCACAAAAGTAACTTATATATTTTTTAAAATTGCTAATTTTATTCATTTATGGATTACATTTTTTCTATACAATCGCCCTAACCATACAAATATTAAGTTTATCTTACCTAAATTTATAAAACCATCCAAACTCTTAATAAACGCTAGAAAATTCTAGTTTTCTACATAGCTGAGAGTAAACAAATATGCTAATTTTAGGGAAAGGCTACATCCAGGTAGGCCTATAAGCAATATTTTCTTTGAAATGAGACACCAATTAATCTACTACACTGCAATTGAAGAATTACACTATAAATTAATAGGATTTATGCCTATTGGATTTTGACAGCTTTTTCAGGGATTGAGGATTTAATCAAAGGGGATGGTAAAACAATACTGTACTGCAAGTGCAAATATTTATAGATTTGTAATAAAGCTACTCAGAATTAGGCCTGGTAACTAAATTAAATAAAGCAATACTAACTTCAATTTTGAATTAACTCGTTGATCGTAGAGAACCTGCGATCATAACTGGGATGATAATTTACAGTAAAAACAACGCAGCAGCCGACAAATTCCCTAGTTTGGCAGTTCAGTTCAGCATCAGCATTAGCATAGCATAGTATAGCAGAAAAAGATTGAAGAAATTATAATAAGACGAATTCTGTTCACCGCCTGTCTGATATCTGATATGTACATTACAACATCTTCGACGTAGAACTGTTTTTTTTTATAGTGTATAATATATTTGATTATTAATAAAAGTAAACAAAATTTGGATCGACGCAAATATTATATGATAATGTTAATCAAAGATTGAGAAAGGATAGACGACATATATATTTGAGTTCGATATTTTCATTCGGTTGTTTCGGATAGGTACCATTTATGAAAGTCACCCAAAATACGTATCGTGGCGTGTCGGTGACGTAAAGGGAAATAATCTAATAATTTACTTTGAATGGTTCAAGGAATATTATTTTTTATCAATCAAATCGAAGGGTTTTATGAATACCATTAGAATTTTTACATGAGATGATATGAAAGAGAGTGATAAGGACACACCATAGATAAAAGATAAAACATACTCCTTTGTGTTTGTTTGTCCAAGGTGATATTCAAACGCTTTTTGGGAAAGCGGTCCAAAACCCATAAGGGGCCATTATATGCTTGCCGGGAATCGAACCCATCCCTCATCCCTCCCACACCTAGGTCCAACTGGTCCAAGTGTCCAAGACGCTAACCACTAGGCTAGCAACGCAGAACACTCCAAACACTTTAGTTGTGTTCACAGTGGTGGCCCTAGAGATTGTGGGGCCCAAGCCCAAGGCGAAGTTCAACAGCGAGCCTCTCTTAATACTGTACCTGAATTATGGCTGTGTGGAGCCCCTGAAAAGCATGGGTCCTCAGGCACCACCTCATCCTTGTTCGCCTTTATGTAGAGCGATAAAAATATTCGTTGAGGGTTTTACAAATAGACTCGGGTCGCTTCATAAGTATAAAAAATCAATATCTTGAGAATATAAATAATTTTTTTTCTAGAACTTTCTAGGTGTTTTATTTATTGGCCGTTGACAAAATTTCACACCATTTGTATTCTCTATTCTTCCTTCTGCTTCTGCTTCTACCGGCAGTCGACAAGAGTCGACCTAGAGATGGGAATTATCGTTGTTTTCCGGCAACGGTTATAACGATAACGCAGCTGCCCAATAACGTGTTGCGGCAACCTGTTATTTCAATAACGATTGCCAACTCGTTGCCGCTTTGTAAACCGTTGTCCGCCGGTCGGTGTTGCGGCGTTCAGTTACCGTTGTCGGTTGATCAGTTCAGTTTTCAGTTGTAGTCGCGAGTCGGGCGTTGCCGCGTTGTCCATACAGGATGCGTTATTCTAATTCTAGTTCGTTTCAGAAGTTATCGTTGCTCTAATGCTCTGGTAGCGTTGCGGCAACGACACTAATGGCAATGCATGTTTTCGTTTTCGTTGTTCGCGCGGCTTTCCTGCAACATTGTGTTGGTAGATACGTTATTATAATAACAGGGAGTTCTCGGCAACGTGTTGCCGCGATAACGTTGCCGTGGCCGCAACACTGTTATTCATCCTGTTATGTTAAATAACGCCCATCTCTAGTCGACACCGACAAAGAAAACACGCAAGTTGTCATCATTCATTATTTCATTCTTAATTTCATTTTCCTTCACGCACGCACGCCAGGGAGAATATTCATTGTTTGGTTAATAATATCGTCTCTATTGGATTTTCAAACTAGATTCAATCGTAGTAGAATTAAGTAAGTTTTTTTTAAGGAATGTGAATAATTGAATTATGAAATGTAGTTGTTCATTAACTGATTAACTAGATTAGTAACACTCAAGTACCTACAAAATTAGACTAAATTAAGTTAGGCATTAAATCACCTATAATAACGAACTCAATATAAATAGAGCAGTAACTTACCTTTTGGATTCAAAATCAATAGAACTGCTTGGTCTAAATTAAAAAATTTAGTAGGGCCTATCTTTGATTTGATATTTTTATGGATAAACTTTGATAAAATACAATAGCGTAAGCTATATATTCTAGGCCTAGGACCTGAAACTAGGCTAACATAAACAAATTAACTACCTCTTAGGTTTCTTAATTTATTTGGTTAGGTATAGTTAACTATGCTGTTCTTATAATTACCTTATTACCGATTCTTCATCTTTTACCCTATGGGGGATTGATGGCGTCATTAAAAATATAAAATCACTTATTTACACATATATACAATTAAAACTGAGGCTGTGGACAGGCATACTTCAGCCTAGGCCTAATAGAGGGTCTTCAAAGTACTCCTTCAGCGAGTAGTAGGCTTTGTCTTTGAGATACGCTGTAACCATCTTAAGGAGTTTCCTTTTTTCAAGGTGCAGGATGGAGTTTGGCAACTTATTGAATATATTTATTGCTCCATTACTGAAGGCTTTCTGAGTCCTTGACAGCCTAACTCTAGGGACATCTAGTCGTGTATGATGCCTAGTAAGATGTTGATGTGTTGCTGCTCTGGTAGGAAACTCCTCGATATTGTCTAGCACGTATTTTATGCAGGCGGGGATATAATGACTAAACACTGTAAGTATGCCTAGCCCGGCAAATATAGGCTTGCAGTGAGCCAAACCATCGCTGAAGGTGATTATTCTCAGTGCTCTCTTTTGCAGGATCAATATTTCTTCGGTAGTGGGTGCATGTCCCCACAGCAAAATACCATAGCTCACATGGCAATGAAACATTGCGTGATACACGCTCAGCAGGTATTTCTCTGTGACCAGATATCTTAGTTTTAGAAGCAGGCAGCATACCCTCGATAGTTTACTGCAAACTTGGTCTATATGGTCACTCCACGTTAGTTTTTGGTTGAGTGTGAATCCCAACAACTTCACTGGATCATTCGGAGGAGCACGTTTGGCTAGACTGCAAACAAGGGACTGTGTTTTAGTATGGTTCAGCTGGAGGCCATTGGCCTCAAACCAGTTCGAAGCTTCTAGTAAGTGTTGCTGGAAAGTGTCCCCCATGGGTATTTTCCATCATGGCCCTTAATATTGTATTGTTTTTTTGGAGGAAGGTCTCCAATCCAGCAACAGTTCTCCTCACCTCCTTTTTATGGTAGCTGCACCCTGAAGGTTGAAACATTATCTCATAACAAATGATATATAAGCCTAGCTTATTCAAGCACGAAACAACACATCAAAACCCTCCTCTGATTTTACAATAGGACGAGTTTTTTAAGTCAACTAGCAGTATGCAAAATGAATAGGCCTAGTGTATATTCATTTTTATAACTGTTCTCACATCTTTTCAGGCTGTAAACAATGACAGCTGGCGAAGAGAAGGTCTATTCTCCAGGTCCAAATGCCTTTGACATTTCACCTGCTGGGGACGGTGGCGTGCTGAAGGAAATCATCAAGCATGGAGAGGGGGAGTACACGCCTAATGCTGGCTGTAAGGTCTCGGTGCACTACACAGGCACACTTACTGACGGGACCAAGTTTGACTCCAGCAAGGATAGAAATCAGCCGTTTGAGTTCAATTTGGGCAAAGGTAACTTATGTGAATTGTGTAGATTTCACAAAGGCTTAAATAGTCCTGATTTATTAACCATTTAATTTATTTTTTTTTGAACAAGTTATTAAAACCCAATATTTAGTGAATTCGTTTCATAACAAAGATATACCTACTTACACTTTTAACTAAATTTACATGCATATTTGAAAGATTGTGAGAGGCTACTTTAATATTATTTTCTGTAGGCCTGAATTATTTCTGGTCTTGAGTGTCGACTAGGCCACTAGGCCTCTGTCTCATCCTATTTGTCAACAGTTTCTCTCGCTCCGCCATCTTCTCGCTCTCTTCCCCACATCCCTCCCCAACCTCAGAATTATCCATTTTTTAGCTTTTTGTCTCGGTTTCCATTCCTCTATCACCCTTTAAACTCCATTTCCCCAGAATCTTTCTCTTCTCTGAGGCCTTTATCATGCTCAAAAATAGTTCCCCACTTCTCTGTCTTCAACCAACCCTTATGATCTCTTCATTCCTAACTTGATTCCAACTTTTTACTTTTGTTAGACATAAACTGAAACAGTAAATGCTTCTAATGTGATTTTGAACAGACTTAAGATCAGTTGAATCATTAACTAAGTTACCAAACATGAATTCATGTGTATCTCGCTTTCAGACTTGTTTATTTGATCAAGTTAATGATAATATTTACAAAATCAAATTTCAGGACAAGTAATAAAGGCTTGGGACATTGGTGTGGCTACGATGAAGAGAGGTGAAGTCTGTATGCTGACTTGCAAATCTGAATACGCTTACGGGAAAAGTGGGAGCCCACCGAATATTCCTCCTGATGCGACGCTTTACTTTGAGGTAAAAATTACATAGGTAGCGTAGATAGTAGCCTATTTGCATGAAAAACCATTGTATGCTGATGTAATGCTAATGAAACTTATAGCTACATTCTATCATTTGAATAATACCAATAATACATAATGTCTATAGGTAACTTAATCTGAAGCTCCAATAGTAGATGTGTCGAACTTAAAGGTTATTTAATAAATAAGCTGGTTGGTTACCTGGTCCCTTTGTCGGTCATATGGTTTTAAGGCATGTTGTCCGAATTTCAAATCTTCTGCTGAGCACTTTTTGTTGCCCCGAGTAATTTAGTTCACACAAACAGTAGGCCTAAGTATAGGCCTAAACAAAACAGTTATTTAGGCCTACACACGTCCTTGTCAAGCAAAATAATCAATATCTCCAGAGTACAGTATGTAGCCTAAGATTCTGAACTGCGTACTGACTAACACTACAGAAGATGTCAACACATTGCTACTCTGGAAACACTTTTTGACGATCAATATTTTTTGTGTAGGCCTACTGTGCATTAAATTTAGCTAACCCACAGATGATAATTGCATACATTGTTATCTATACTATTATAAATTAGTCCCCATTTTTTACGTATATTTCAGCCGCTGCTGTAATTTGTAAAATTGGTCTAAATGCTGATTTGGGGTAAATTTTCGATTTCATTACAGTGAAACATATAATGGGACACGATAATAAACACTAACATATTTATTATGATGAAATGATATAGGCCTATTTATCAATCTGAGCTGTTTTCCCCCCAAACTCAGCAGAATGATTATTGCGGAACGGTGGAGACATATGTACTTATTGTATTTTTCGTCATACTGCAGCAAAAGCAGCGCTTTTTAATACATGCTTGTGAGTTTAAAGTTGCCCTTTTTCAGGGAGTAAAAGCATAGACTAACCAACACAAGTAGACTTCTCATCCCATTGTAAAATTTAACGCACGTTTTTCGTGTCTAGTTCATGTACCGGTACGTGACACATGGGCGCTAGTGTCGACGAAACTTTGTCTCCATTGTTTTAGGGTTAATTTCTTGATTTGTGCTTTACTGTTTGGTTATATAACTAGGGGACAAGTTATTGTTTATGATTAGATCGTATTATTTGGTTAAACGAGGTTTTAAATGGCTGTAATAACGGGAAACAAATTGTAAACAAAACACGACCTCTACATAAACCGTACAGTAACAATAAAATTGTCTTCAGCTGTTCCATAAGGATGAGAAATCTAAGGGAGTATGTTTTGTCTATGGTAAAAGTCAGGTGTTGTAAACTCAGTTGTAAACTTTCATTGTAAGCAATTGCATGTAGGCTATCAAAATTATGTAACGATTGATTTAATTGGTTCTAGCTTATTGTTTCATTCTTATCAATAGTTCGACATATCATATCAATAATATAATTTACACTAACTCAATGGAAAAAATAATTGAATCACTTACTATAAACAGTTGCTTGTTTGCATTTAGCAAAATTGAAAACAAGTTGGAAGTCCTCCTGAGTGGTTATCTTTACATGAAAAGTAGGTTTTTTTTAACGTAGTTTGTTAATTAATGTTGAGAAATAGGACAAAAAATATAGTTCAACACACGGGCAAAAAGTGTCTTTTCAACCTTTGCTCATTTTCCAACCTCGGCTTTGCCTTGTTGGTAAAATTGAGCTCGGGTTGAAAAGAGTCATTTTACCCCCAGACTAATTCTTTTTTGCAATAGGGGGACAAAAAGAACTTCTTCACACCCCGCAACATTTGTATTGAACCCTGCAAAACAATAACAAAAAATATCAATGTTTACCTAATACAATAAGGGTTAATGGTTGGGGGGGGGGGGGGTTTCTCTGATACATCTCTCTTTTACTTGTCCTACTCATACAATTGAGGTGTCATTTTAAAGCTTATAATCTACCGCAAAGACGAATGCTAATTAAAAAAGGCCCTCTTAGGCTTTGCTCACCTAGACTTTTTTTCTAGAGGGGAGTTTCAGGGTTCAGGGCTGTTAACCAACTTCTGTTTAGTGGTTTTAAATGTGAACTGCAATTTGACAGCTTATTACTTTAGGCTGGTTTTATGCACCGCCACAGTCGCTACATGTGTTGCGGCTGACCAATCGGTTACGCGACAGCGACACTTTTTTGTCGCGTAAACTCACATCCGGTTGTGGGGGAATTAATTAACGCAGTCAGTTCTCAATCCAATGTTGTGGGTTGTGGTTATGATTTAGGAATGATTAAAATTCATTCATTGTAAAACCAAATATTTTATTAGGAGTGATTATTAAGTTGTTTAAATATAGACCCTGTTGTGTGTACACGTTAATGACAAAACCCCAGTTATTTAAACACCACTTACAATTTACAGTTAGAATTGGGTCAACCCTCTTAAAAATGTCATTACATAATAAAATGATGTAATTTATATTACAAATAAAGGGTAAAGAACTCATTTATATATTAATTATTAACATTAATGAATATAAATATATGGAGAATACAAGACAAGATATACAAGTTATATGGCAGTTTGTCGCTGTCGCGGTGCATAAATTCTCCCATTTAACTCAATAGAACTTGAGTCGCGCCGCGACACGTGACTGTCGCGGTGGATAAAACCGGCCTTAGAATTTGCGTAGTACACTGTATGAAAATTAATTTTAAATAGGCTACTTTTATTGGTTGTAGCAGCCTCAAGGTAGATAAACCACCCTAATGGTACAGATTTTAAATATTGTAGGAATAAATTAGTACTTTAGTTATAGTTCGGCTGCTTAGAAAACGACCTGCGCGCTAATGCTAAACCAATGATGGAGGAGGTCGCTTTCTAAGCGGCCGACCTATAGTCTGATTGTTATCAACCAACTTTCATATTTTCTTTTTCCATATGACGATGATTTTAGCTACAAAGTAGTCTTTAATAGGAAAATGGGTGGTATATTAATTGTATTATTTTTTATGCTCTGGAGACAAGTTTTTTTTTAAATCATATTAAACTGTGCCTGTGCAGTGTTCACTTCGAAAAACCCCCTTTGAAGTTATAAATATGCCTGCAGATAAAAGCTTAATATGCAACTAATAAACAGTTATGGCAACTAGCCATAGCAACTAGTGTTACCCACAGGCTTCACCCCGTTTGACTTCATAAGTATTAACAAAATTATTGATTGGTTAATTTAAGCTGAAATAAACAAAACAGAATGCGAACAAATAAATAAGTACAGCTGAGGTATTTTTTAAAATTAGGTATATGGAAAGTTCCCTTTAGAAAGGAATTACGACCTTAAAGGGCAATTTATGAAATAATGGATGGTTTTGCGCAAGGTTTCTCGTCATGACAAACATTTTAAGTAGTCCTATATGGTTTATGGGGGGGGGGGTGTGACTTGTAGTTTTCTCAAAAGTTTATGGGTAGGCTACTTTTGACTTTATATATAGATAAGCTGTAATTTGTCCCCTTGACAAAATCATGTACGACTCAGTGTTGGTAATCCACATTTATACATTTAATAATCATCATAAAACTATTAATACCCCAGTAATAAATCAAGGAAGTTGTACACAAACATGAGCTAAATCTTTCGGATAAACTTCAGTCTCTAATCCCACCCAAATCCGAATTTTATTAATCCCCCCAAAAAATCTAGGGATGTAACAATTTATGACATCAAACCCCCCTGTGGGAACACAATTTAACACAAATTTTTTTAGATCTCCTTGTCTTGGAGATATTTTGCTCCTTTTTTGTTCAAATCTACTGTGTGTGTTTTTCCCGAGAAACTGGTTAGAAATTAAGATTGTGTTCATATTACGACAAGGGATGGATATAATTGAACTAGGCATAGCTAAATTAATGGATAGTCAATAGAGATCAAAGATTAAACTACAGTCGTTGTGTCTATCTTTAATTTCTTATGGCAATCTAACTGAAACCAGAATGGCATATTTATTTCAATAAAATTTAAACTTTAAAACAATTATTATTTGATGCTATGAATAAATTTATCCGTGTCAGTTGTGTTTAAAGAAAAAGCTAATAAGTTTTCCCTTTTGTAGGTTGAAATGATCGATTGGCAAAAAGAAGATCTGAGTCCTAAGAAAGACGGAGGAATCCTTAGAAGTATATTACAAGCTGGGGAAGGACACGCATGCCCCAACGATGGATCTATGGTCGATAGTGAGTACCTGTTCGAAGTAAAACATGTATTTACTATTTATTTTTAAGAAACGATACTTTTATAAACATAGAACATGTTAACCCGTTGAGGACGACACATGAGTCTGACTCAATAACGGGCCGAATGCGGAAACACAAGCCTGACTCGATGTCAGTGATTATGTCATCATTATTGACGTGGTTCAAAATTTTTCCGACAGATAGTGTTGCAGTGTCATTCGGGAATACTTAAATTTTAAACTTCATGTTAGCTTGTGAGTTACAATATATTGTTTTGGCCAGTTGGACGACCTGTTAATTTTATATTTAAATATTTGCAAATCATCATCTGTTTATTTTACAACACAGTCATCGCCGCATGTGTTTGGTGAGGTTTTGTTTACTTTATGCTTATGTTTTACAAGGTTATATTTTTATTTCCAGAGTCAAAAATACTGTAGAGTTTTTGAAAATATGTAGTTTAGATAGGTAGTCTATAACTTTAAAAATAGTTTTTTCACCACACTATGATGCTTTTAGCTGTTTGACATACGTTAATTGGTGGTTGAAAGTTACTTTTTGCTGGCCATGCCAGCTGTCATCGTCATTTGGGGACCGAGCAGGTTTTTACATCCCTAGGGCCGCAAAATCAGCTACCCGCCTACTTTCTTAACTTAAAACATGAATGCATTATTAAATACACAATTAGTATCCATAGCATTGCAATAGAATGTTTTTATTGTCACCGCTGCCTTGCAACTATTTATTATTATTTTTGCTTATTCCTCAAATTATTAATCGTCACATAACCTTAAAGTTGTAATAGGGTATAGTGTGGTGAAAAATAGCGTTCATACCACAGACCGAAATGTTAAAATCTCATTTTCGGCCCTAGGTACGAAATATACTATTATCTCTAGCTTTCAAAATGTAATCAGGGGAAAAATTAAAAAATTGTATAGGCTATTAATTAAAAATTTATCACTATCACTATCAATTTATATTATTAAATTTGTTGATAAAAGTTTTATGAAACAGCCGATTTGAATTGCTTCCTAAAAGAAGTGGTTTTGAATAGAGTAAACTACTTGATTAACAAGTTGACTCTTTAGAACCTACAAAAATTATTTTTATTTTTAGTTTGAACCAATTCATCATTGATTCCTTAGTTCCATTCTCCCAGTAATGCTTGAAGCCTCTTTTATCCTTGTCTCCTTAGTAAAACTCCTCTCACATTTTCTCTGGATGTTTTCCTTTTTCGCATTAGAGCCACAAACTATTTTATAGAATATTTGGTGATCTTTAGAGATTTTTTTCCATTTCCATCACAGCCTTCCACCTTCCTGCCAACCTTTCTTTTTTAATTAAACTTTTAGTCACCACACTCTTCTTTCATTCATCCTTTTTACAAAAAAAAAAAACTCTAGTTTTACCATTCTGACATTCTATAATACTGTTTATGTTGCCCGTCTCGTCTTGTATTTTTACGCTAATGGTTTTTAGGTTTACAGATTTCAGTTTTTTTATTTTTATTTAGTGTACATGTATTCTGGGTTTTGTACTAAGTAGACCACAACGGTGCGTAATACAATTTTATAAGTTAATCGTACTAGGCCTACGGATGTACTTAAATTGTTCTACATTTTAAAAGGTGTCGTTTGTTTGATGATATTTTGTTCCACCTAAATATATTATTGAAAGATAAGTTGTGGTTATTGTTTATCAGGCTGTGGTGAGGATGTTGTGTTGCTTATCTGTACAGATAACATGTCTCAAGTATCACCTGCCCAATTCTGCCAACCTTACAGGGCACAAAATTGGGAATGATTACCGCCAAATCTCTCCCCCATGGTTCAACTCTTTATTTCTATGCTGATCCTGTTTTTCATTACACACAAAAAATGGGTATACACAACTGACTTGGCCTACCCAAGTAAGTTGTTCTAGGCAGTTAAAACAGTTTGGTGTTATCAACTGCCCCAGGTGTGTATACATTCCCTCTTCATTTGTATTACAAGACTAGTTGTCGGCAGTCGCCACTTGTCTGGTGGCATTTTCAAGTGTTGTGAGATACAGGTGCTCTAGAAGTGATGGAATATTTAATGTCTGTGTAGTTTTACTAACTGAAATATGGACCCTAAGTGTTGCATACATTCTTCAAGTTAATGTGTACCAACTAAGTAAAAGGCTCAAACTAAATCTGTTTGCAGTTCACTTAGTGTGCGAGTGTCAAGGAAAAGTTGTAGAAGAACGAGATGTCGTCTTCAATCTCGGAGAGGGCAGCGAACACAACGTCCCGTCAGGAGTGGAGAAGGCTTTAGAGAAATTCAAACTGAAAGAGAAATCTCAATTAGAAATTAAATCCAAATACGCTTGGGGCAAAAACGGAAAACCAGAACTGCAAATCCCACCGAACTCTGATCTCATTTACACTGTAACACTAAATAACTTTGAAAAAGTAAGTTTTCATAAGGTACTTAGGGTTAACTAGTATCAGCATTAATCTGTCATTATTTGTATCGGTCACACAGTTTTCTAATCCGATAAAATCTAAGAACAAGAGGGAACATTTTACAAGATCCAAAATCATGAAGATCTAAAGTTTATACTGTATTTCAAAACACAAGATCCAAAAATATTAGATCATAAGATCCAAAAGTACAGTCATTACCAGAAGTACAAGTTTACATTGTGAAGTAAACTTAAATAGGAGAGACTGTACTTTGAACTTTGTGTCTTGTGATGCTAAGAGGGTCAGAAGATCCACAATATAAGAATCGGTAGCTCCAAAGATCAGTGTGTCTCTCAGATTGAAGGCGTTCTTCTGAACTTTGGAACGAAAAATTCATATATTTTGGATCTTACTACCCTCACTAGGATATCAAATGATATATTAACTTTGGACCTTTTCATTTTGGATCTTGTGGAGGCAATCCATACAAGTGAATGAAAATTGTACAAAACTAAATCAATTCTAAAGCTAACGGGGGTAAAAATTACTCTTCTAAGGAACATTATTGTAGCTATTTGCTTAAAATAAGTCTGTCAAATAAATAATATACATAAAAATATACTTTTGTATTAACGGAGTATGTTCAGTGGTCTACACTAGGATTCAACAGTTTAAAACTTGATAGGTCAAATTTATACAGTTAAACATTTATTCATTTAAAAATTGATACATTTAAAAATTGATACAGTTCATAATTTTATGGTATAATTCTGTGTCTAGCCTGTTGGATGTTGCTTAGTTTTATAGTACAATAAAACTCTGGTTAACCGAAATGGTTCCATAATATAATACAGGACTAAAATATAAGTAATGCGTAATGTAAAAGGCTTTAGTAACTTCAGTTGTTTTGTTTTAAGTATTTTGTAACCAGTTTTAACATTTCTGTAGCTGAAATAAAACACTGTATTTATTATATAGACAATGTTTTAAATTCATTTTTCTAACTCACCGAGGTATACATAGGTCATTTTTAGCATATGACGGGTTAACCGAAAAATTGGTTATCCAAAACGGCTCTCCCCCCTTTATTTCGGTTAAACGGGGTTCTACTACTGTAGAATCAATAAGAAATCTATATTAAATGAAATATGTTATGTGTTGAACCTACAATGCCTGTTTTTTAATTCTTTACTATCCTTAAGGCCTCTTACTTTAATCAAGAATTTTGTTTTCAGTTGAAAGAGTCTTGGGCGTTAGATTCAGATGGGAAACTAGAGCAAGGAAAGTTCTTCAAAGAAAAAGGAACGAATTACTTTAAAGCAAACAAGTTCCAATTAGCTTTAAAAATGTACAAAAAGGCGATAGAATACTTGGAATTTGATTCAGGTAATTTTCACCTCTTGGGTTACTATCATGTTTTTTGTCATGGAAAATAAGTGTTCATCATCAAAACTGTAGACTTTTTCTACTACTAACTATCATCATTAAACCACTAGTCATTTAAACTATCTCATCAAAACTATCTACGACTAAGTCGGATAAGTAAGTGGGATAGCAGGAAAATAATTTTTTAAACCGTTGCAAACTTGTTGTTTCATTGTTGTCAAACCTATTCAATGCTTCAATATAGTCTTCCATTAACACGACACGAACATTTTTCTTTTAAAAGCCACAGTGAAAGCGTTCCATCGAGCTTCATTCGCCAAAGATTGGAGAGTCCAATCAAAATTGAATGAGACGTAGGAATTGGCTAACTCAGGAGCTCGCTAACTCGGTCGTGTGTCGGAACTGGCTAACTCTGGAACTGGCTAACCGCCTCAGTCAGGAATTGGCTAACTCCGGAACCCGCTAACTCGATTTTGTCTCGCGGCGGAATTCGCTAACTCTGGAAGTCGCTAACCCGGCCGCGCCCACTGCATGGAGCGTTGCCAACCTTGCACTACAAAATAATCGTACATTACCGTATTTCAAAATAGCAGTGTCAATGAAGATACAGTAAATGTAATTGTTTTTGTTACTAATTTCACTTTTAACAGATAACTAGCCCAAAATTAATTCAAAGACAATTATTAAAAAATCATGAAAAGTGTTTTTTTATTTAACTCTACAATGGCCAGTTAAATGTTTATGATTTCGATCTTAAATATAAATGCCATCATAAGTATAAAAGAAAATAATAGAGTTGAAAAATATTGAAAAGGTACTAAATAATTAAACCTCTACGAAATTAAGCTAAAATACACGCTAGTTCTCAAACACGGAAAACAAATTTATCAAAATTATCAAACATCAACCATCAGTCATCAACCATCGTAACTTTCATAACTAATTCATAGATTTAAAATTAAATGTTCGCCGTTGAATCGTCCAACTTACGTGTAAAAATATGACATTAGACTAAGCTTTTATCTAGGCCTAATAGTTTAAGCCAAAGCATTGTAGGCCTACTAATAAATAGTTGCCTAATTCTAAAATGTGTTGAGTTTTTTAGTAATAATGTTACATGTTTTCAAACAGTTTTTAGATTGTACACCTAAGCACCACTAGTAAATAATAGGAGAAGATATAATACTCATATAATAAAACGTGACAGGGTAATTTTAATTCACGATTCTTAATCATCGAATTGACGGATTTTCTTAGTTGGGTTTCCTTTACATTGGTTTCACAATCAAAATAAACTATACCAAGCCATTGCTCGGTTCACCGTTCCCCGGTACTGAGCTACTCAATAGACAATAACTTTGTTTTTGGATAAGATCAAGTAATTTTAGGTATGGCCACCATTCATAAGAATTGTAACAAACAAGAACGTCTTGGTCGATTTAGAACCAGCCTGGAGGAAACTCCAGACTTTTAAAAAATAGGCCTACTGAAAGACGTAAAATTAATATTAATTAATCAAAATTAAGAGGATTGACCCGGGTTCTACACTAATAGCCTACGATAAAAGAAATTTACAAGTTGTATTTATGCATAGACTAATTTTTAATGCAATCTATGAATAAATTAGGCCTACAACTTTATAATATTGTATTGATAAATATGTATTTAAATTCAATAGCTCTATTTAAAAATACATTACCACTACAATGTATTTCTGGACTGACGTTTAACGTCTACATTTTATCATGATTTATGATTCAATTTTATGATTCAAGGTTACAAGCCCAGTATATAAAATACAAACTCAATAATTTATTTGCAGAAGTTCAAAAAATGGTATTTATTCGAATAAAATAAACAAATGGCGATTACGAAAATAGATATTTTTTAACATGTAAAAGATCCAAATTAAATGTACATTTTTATCTTTTTGCATACCATTAAGCTACTATTTAAGTAAGAAGCCCAAATATAAAACATACTCTCTTATATTAGTATATTTCTAATCCTTATGGATCAGCTGAAAACAGTTTTATTGTTAGTTCTGTCCGGTGCACTGTCTTTAGAGGTCTTGTTTTGTTTACAATTGTTTCTTGTTTCCAGTCATTTAAAACCTCGTTTAACCAAATAAAGCGTTCTAATCACAACTAATAACACGTCCCCTAGTTATATAACCAAACAGTAAAGAGCAAATTACGAAGTTAACTATAGAAATAATAGAAACACAATTTTGTCGACACTAGCGATCAGTGTCACCGGACATGAACTAGACGCGAAAAACAAGCTTCAAAGTTTACAATGGGATATAAAGTTTACTTGTTTTGGTTAGTCTATGGTAAGACTATAATGCATTTTCCACCCTAATAATCATGAGAATAATGTTAAACATACTTCTCAATATATTTATTTGATCAACTACGTTGCTCTTACTCCTAATTAATCGTAGGATACGACATTATGGTACCAATACTATATAGGTACTACACTTTCGGCAACACTGGCCAAAAATATTCGTGCTTGGCTCCCATTGGACGGCCCGCGAGGCTTCTGATTGGGAGTTAGCGAGTTCCGCCGAGGGACCGAGTTAGCGACTTCCGTACGAGGACGGAATTCGCTAACCCGGCTCTAGAGCGGGTTAGCGGGTTCCGGAGTTAGCCAATTCCGAAACCGAACAAGTTAGCGAGTTCCTCTCATCGACCAAATTTGAAGATAGGGCTTTTAACATGGGGTTAGCGAGTTCCAGAGTTAGCCAATTCCGCGGACCCAATTGAATACTACCTATGCATATATTAACACTGTCTTGTAGAGGGCATAATTCCCATTGGAAGTCACCATAACAAATAACATAAAACAGCTGACAAAGTATAAACACCAATATTGTAATGGTAAAATATAAGATAAAATACTATTTGCACTTGCGACTTGGTATACACCGGGGTAAAACAATAACATAGTCAAGTGCAGATAGTATTGGTATCATCCAAGTACAGGCAGGGGTGAAAAAATGAGTTGTGTTGACGTACCTACTACAGTGTACAGTCATATCATCTTGAAATAGCACATAGCAGTATGTGCACAGATGTCACATAGAATGGTCACATGGAAAGTGGAATAACCGAAGACAGGACAATTAGTCATGTATTACCTTCTAAAATGATTTTGTAAATAGTTAAATCAATTCTTTATCTGTGCAGGTTTTGTAGACGAAGGTGAAAAGGAGCGCAAAACGTTGCTGGTATCCAACCATCTCAATTGTGCGCTCTGTCATAACAAACTGCAGGAATACACGGAGGCCAAGGATCAATGCAACAAGGTGCTGGAAATGGAACCGACCAATGAGAAAGCTTTGTTTAGGAGGGGACAGGTATGTAAATTCTTGAATCAGGAAAGTGATTTTCTATATTATCTGGGAAATAGAAAAGTATGTCAGCTGAGTTAGTCTAGTCGTCTAATTAAGTTTTAAAATGTTTCAGGCCAATCTAGCACTTGGAGAACCAGAAATCGCAAAAGTGGACTTTGAGGCGGTTTTGTCGCAAGACCCGGCCAACAAAGCCGCAGCTCAACATGTTAACATCTGTAACCAGAAGCTTAAAGAACAACTAGCCAAAGAGAAGCAGATTTACGCAAATATGTTTGACAAGTTTGCGAAGAAGGATCGTGAAGTGAGCACTTAAATTATTTTTGTTTGGGATGTGTCCAAATTTTTGTACTGAAATACACTTTTTTTAATTTTTCAAATTGATATTTTATTCCAGATTTAAATCTCAAATTCATAGTTTGTACGGGCATAGGTCTAACATGGAATGCATTTTTATTAGGAGGGATATTTGAACTCAGTGTTATGTATAACTTTGGTAGCTGCTTCGCTGGATTTAAATTTTAATTGTTTTTTAGTGTGTAAAACATTGGTGTACATTTTTTTGTGGTTTTGGTCTATTAATTTTCCATGTTATCACTTCCTTAAATCTTGTCAGTTTTGGTGAAACCACTTAAGTTTGTAAAAGAGGTAAACAAATGTAACTGAGTGAAAAAAATTTCTTTTGCTTGATTATTTTTTGTTTATATTTAATTAGAAATCTAATCTGGCTGTTTAGCTACCAACACAAATACTAACAGTCTCTAAGAAATTATTACTTTCATATAACATACAAGGGTTTTCTGTAAATAAGGTCTCACTTAAACTCCCGTTGTGTTAGTTGATAAGTGAGTTAGTTCAAATATGAGGCCAACTCTGAGTTGCTTCATTTACTACTATTCTAGCCCCACCCTATGGGGGGATTAGTCTTGTCAAAGTATTCAAAAACATTGTGAAAGAAAATTGTAAAATTGATGCTAACACCAAGTTTAAATTGTATTCTATGGTTAGGTTTCAGTATCCAGTCGTCAACTGCTCAGTCCATCACCAGTTTACAGACATGAGTGGTCTTTGGTGTTTGGGCACATAAATTGGTCGTTTGAAGCAGTGGCCAAAGTTATAGGAATTTTGTGTGATGTAACTGAATGAGAGAGTTTATTGAACTAAAAGGGGGTGTTTCTATCAAACTATCAAAGTCTGAAAAACACCGATCAGCAAGCCAAGTTTATTCAGATTCAGTAACTGTTGTGACAAAAACTCTTGAACCGCTTCCGACCCTGTTCTAATACGTACGGGCTCCAACTATCCGTACCTAAGTATATAGTATAGGCAGGCCTTATTAAGCCACTAATGCACATTTTCCAAGTCACTTTTCTGCACGCATATCTGTCAGCAACAATAATCACCTGGGGATTAAGTTATCCCATTTCTACAGGAATCTAATCATTGTACGTGATTCATGCTTGGTGGGAGCGTCAATTTTCTTTCACAACGTTTTTGAATGGCACGATGAGACTAATTGTCCCATTGGGGTGGAGACCTGTTTGTTTGGGGTTGTATAGTGGATAAAATTAAAGAATCAACGTTAGCCTCAGTTTTTAACTAGCTCGCTTAGCTGCGACAGGAGCTATTAATTTATGGACAGCCCTCATATTTACAACTACTGTATTTATCATATTAATACTTTGGCGGATAAAATAAAACAGTCAAATTTTGGTAGGAAAAAGACTGCAGATTTGGGTGGTGGACTGGTAAATCAGTTGAGGTTGAAAAAATGGAAGAGCCTCCTAAGGAGGAAGAAGAAGAAGACGAAAGAGCATTGAGAATAAAAGAGAAGAAGGCTTTCATAGAACAGGTGAAGGAAAGAAAACTGAAATTGGAAGAACAATTGAAAAGCAAAAATTTAATAAGCGAAGAAGACAATAATGAGATAAATGATCAAGACCATTCAAGTGAGAATAATGTTGAGAAAGAAAGTGATAAGGTTGAAAACAAAGCCGAGATAGATAGTGAAAAAGTTAAATCAGATACTAAGAACGAAAACATTGAGAACAATGTTGCAAAGGAAAGTGGAAAGATTGAAAATAAAACTGATGAGGAAACCAATGAAGATAAAGGTTGAATTTTGTTTGTAACTAACAGATTAACTGTTTTGACTGTTTGTTCTAACCGATTAAACAATATTTTAGACTTTGAAACTACTAAAAATACCACTAACTAGTAGTGAGAATAGTTGCTGCGTGAACAAATTAACAAAGTGTTGACTGTATTATAAAGTTTTAATAATAAGTTCATGAGAGTTGCATAATAATGACCAACTTAAGAATGTAGGAATAGTTAACATTTTTTTATGTCATGAGACTGAAGCGTGAGTACAACTACTGTACAACCCTGCTTATCCGTGGGACCTATGGGACCTGGATCATAGCCGGATTTCTAACTTTGTATTTGTATTTATTTTGTATCAAATACTTTGTTTTTTTTTACATCTGACTTTTTGTTATTGAAATTGCATGTTTCGTTCAAACATTTTTCACATTTGTTCAACAATGAAAAAGTTGGATTACCGAGAATCAGCAAGTTTAGGATTTTCCCAATATGGTGGAAGATTATTTTGATGTGTTTCCTTACCGAAGGAGATATTTAGGAGTTTGCTACGATCGCAGATAACAACAATAATGTTTTTTTGTGATCGCAGAAGACAATAATGATGGTTCCATTACTGCTGACATCTTGCCACGATTGCGGAAAACAACAATAAAGTTTCCTTGGTCGTGGTAGACAATTATGATGTACTTGCAAGTTCGGGAGATGTTTAATATTTTTCGTGATCACTGATTACTGTTCTTTTAGTAGTTCCAAAAATAACTTGAGCTTTTGTGTGTCCTATGTATTTTCTAATACCTATTTATCAACATTAATTTGTTATCTAGTTGGCCTGAGCCTGCTAGTAACCGTGCCTACCATAATATTCTTAAATATTATTTTAAAGTTATCTTAAAAAGTAATGGCATATTTTGTATGATTATTTCCAGCTTAATGACAATTTGTTATCAAGTTTTAATGTAATGCCACTTTTAAGTTCGCTAGTAACAGAACCAGGATTGGACACTACAAAATATTTGACACGTCTTTTAGTTGTGTGTGTTATTTTTCGCATGGTAGTTATCATTTTTAGAGTTTTTTTTTACATTTTGGAATGTTTTAATCTCTATAAAATTGGAATTTGGCTGTGTAGAAAATAAAGAAACTATGAAGCATAAATAATTTATCTGTTATTTGATATTTTACAAGGAAAAAGTGACAAATCATTACTAAAATACCAAGGAAAACTTTAATTTGATTCCTAAGAGTAATCGTGTGAAACGGCTTAGAGCGAACGTGAACCCTTCAAATTATGAACAGTGTTAGCACGGATATACACAGGCCTCGGATATATGGCTTTCTATGCAACCATAGGGAGTAGACGCTAGTTTGGTTACCTAATGCAGGGATCGGTTTTAGAGACCAACTGAAATAATGCAACTAACAAAACATAGAATCCAAAATCCTTGATGTTTATATTTCTTCACAGTTTTTCCATCTGCCATTTCACTCCTCTTCCCCTTGTTTCTCTTCAACTCATTTATCTACTAACTTTTATTTTTTTCTCTCAGACTCCTTTCCTCCATCACCATCGATTTCAATTGTCTAGATTGGTTAAGGTGCTCACCTGAAAAAGTGGTCACTGGTTGGATTCCAAGTGAGATTGTTTCTGGAACCATGTGCCATTGTCATTGGGCTATTAATTAATGATGCTATCTAACTTAAAGGTCGACATTAGATAGTAAGAAGACCAAGGTTTGGAGCGTTCTCTTGCAAAAAAAGCTAACGGCGCACATACACCCAGTGCTCAATTAGTAAAAAATAAGGTACTTTAACTGTAACCTATTTAATAAGATTTGTACCTATTTATGACAATATTTTAATCTTTCTGAAAGAGAGGTACTGGAACTCCGTTCCACCACGTTCCCCCGCAAATCGAGTACTGCATACCCCCAAATAAAAAAATTTTCTCTCTTGCATTCTTGTTTGTCGGAAATACTCAAGTCTTACTTTTCCTTCTCTTCTTTACACACTGTATTCAACTATCAGACACATATACCACGGGAGATAGGGAAGTGGATTTGAGTAAATCGCTAGGTGTTGAGTGCAGTTTGAAGCGCGCCGTGTTGCCAAGTCGTGCAGCGCGGAATCCCATTTCCCACAGAGTGGATTAGCGGCAGTAGCAAAGTATTGCAGCGGCTCTATACGCAGTTTACACTAGACCTGACACGACATGTGTTCATAGCATGTGATACTCAATCCGATATAAATATGAAATTGATTCTAATTGTTTCTTTAGCCTCCACTTGCATGAGAGAAATATGTGTGATTACTTTAATTAGTAGGTCTATATTGTACAATTTTCTTTAACTCAAGTATATAAAATTTCAATGGTTGGATAGATTTTAATCATAAACGTACAAAAATTCCACTAATTAATGTTATGTATATCACACAACATGGATGAATAAATTTTTAAAGGGATCTAAAAAAAGAAGATATTTAATTGAATCCCAACACTGGACAGAGAGTATAGTTCGTTGCGGGTGTGAGGGGACGGAATATTTCCCAGCCGGCTGAGTTTGCTGGTCAACCGACTAAGTTGCCCGACATGGCGACTGCGGTCAGTCCGTTTAGCTACTAGTGCTGCTTAGGTTGAGGATCTAGTGGGATTTTGGGCCTAAAAAGTGTTAACTAATTTTAGCATTGTGTGAAGTATTTAGGTCTAATCTTTTAATTACCATAAGTCACTAACCTACCTACAAATCCCTTTCTTGCAGTTCAATATTTTGATAAAGTAAATAGTATCAAGCTATTTTTACTGGATATTTCAATCATCTTCATTACTCATTACTTCTATGTGGTGTATAGAAAGAGGAGGAGGAAAGAAAAAAACAGCCTGATGTGATGAAGACGCTCGGAGAGTGGGGTAAAGATGAGCGAGAACGAGAACCCACCGAGTTCGAGAAGGAAAATCCAAACATTCTCATGTTAGATGGCACCGGGGACTTCAAGAACATGTAAACATTGTTGCACGTTTTTAATAAATAAAATCACAATCAGCTGTTTATTGTTTTATCCTGGAATGTTTGCAATTAATTATTGTCAAAGTAGTTTTACGGTGTAATGAAGGATAACAACATGAGGGGAGGGAGTACTCCGCAGTACTTGTTTATTTTTCTCATTTTTATCTGTGCAGTTTCTTTTCAGGGGCAAACCAGTGTCTTGTTTCATGGGTAGAGGAAAAGTCCTCCCTGTTAACAGTTTTAACGTAGAATGTTTAAAAACACATTTTTCTGCCAGAAAACTGCAGTGTGAAGTTGTAAGCGACGTAGATGCAAAATGTTTTACCGCCATCGAAAAGTTTAATATATAGTATACTCATAATCATCAATCACAAAATGCATTTTTCAGTATAGTTGGTAGATATCCATACTGATAATGAGCGCAGGCCACTAAAGCGATCATTTACATCTTTCTAAGACAGCTTAATACAGTATTGAGACTTGTGTGCAGTTATTTTGACTTGTTTGTTTTATGTATTGCGTTACATAGTTACTTATAATTACACTGCGTTATCTTGGATGCATTCAGCTAGCAAACACCTTAAAGAGCTGTAGTGGATTTCTTTGTGTTTTTCAGGAGGGTTTCAGTACTATAAATAGGATTGCTTTAAAATAAACACCCTGTATGCCATCATATCAATCTAATCTAGCCTATCATAAATTACGAAGCTCGGTGTTTTTCATGTCCATGTACGCTTGAGTGAGCAGAATGCAGACTTAGTTTTCCTGCCTCGTTTTAGGACAGCATTTACAAGATGTGCTCTTTGGCTCTAAATTTCAGAGGTTGCATCGTTCTATTTGTCGTCATAATTTTGAAATCAATGCAACCACATAAAACAGGGTGAATAGAAACAAAACTTTATACTTGTACCACACTGTATATATGTAATTATGTGTTATTTTATTGAACTATTTTTTAAATTGCATTGACAGTGTTCTAGGGAATTCAGTTTGATTCTGTTGGCATCACTGGTTCCTCACTTATTCTCATTTGTTATTTCTGTCTACTTGATTTTACAACTTCTAACGTTTCTGGTAAGTGGATATGTAATCGTATAAATACCATTCAAAATACTTGTCTTATTAAGTTGCCTGATGTGTTTACCTGACATAGCTATGTTTTTTCAGGTGTTATTCCTTGGAAATGTAAACCTGTGGCTGGAGGGGGCTATAAGAAGCACAACGTGTCTGACATAGAAAACGGAATTAACCTTTGTAAAGCTAAAGCTGCTAAAACACATGGTAGGCCTATACATTCTTATGGTATTATTTACAGGCACTTGAAAAAAGGTTCTAGCTTAAGAAACCCGGTGGACAAAAATCTTTATCTGCAGAGGAAGAGAATGATGTTTGTTGAAAGCCTGAAAATATGTAGTGGCAGGGCTATCCAATCCACTCAACAACTCTCGGACTTTCGAAAAAGACTATTTAGATAAAAGGGGAAAAGAAGTAAAGCGATTTAAAGATAATCTACCTGGTCGGGCTGTGAGAATAGGCCTATGCCAGAATATTAAATGGTCAAGAGCGGATGTAGCACCTGAAACAAAAACCAACTACCTTGATGAATTATCTAATGAATAAAAAAATATCCCTTCCTCAAACTTGGTCAACTGTGATGAAACTAACGTCACCGATGACTCTGGGATACTTAAGGTCACATGTGGGTAAGAAAATATCCTGAAAAATAATTAAATTCGTCAAGAACTTTGGTTACGTTTGCAGCAGCAGATGGCATGATACTACCGCCCTATGCTGTGTGTAAGGCTCTACATTTGTATGAAAGCTAGACAGAGGGGGGATCAAAAAGTACCAGATATAATTGAACAAATTCTGGCTGGTTCGATTAATTTGGTTTTGAAGACTGAATGATGACAGTAGTACTCCCCTACCGGTGCTATATCTGTAAAGTAAGTTACATAGAAGAAGATGACTCTGTAGGCATCATTTTAAAACGAGCCCCTCAAACAAACAGGTTTACGGTAACTGAAGAGGATTCTTTTGTGCCCAGAGGTGATATTCTCCAGAAACCATGTCCGCCAGTGCTAGGCTAGAGTTCACAAATACAATTTGTTGGATTATACTCTGTACTAAAATAATGGTTTTTAATAAAAGAATGTTATACCCCATTTGATTTCTTGATATTTATTTTTTTACCTTTAAGCTTTTTTGTAAACATTTTCTTTTATAAACACTGTTTTTATAAAAAAAATTTTATGAAATTAACATATTTTATTGTTTCTACTAACACCCATTAAGTTTGAATATAAACAAATGTGCATTTAGAATACGGTTTCCTTCCATCCCTCTTTGGGGGGTGATTAGAAACACCAATTTTTAATTTATTTTTTAACGGAATGATATATTAGAATCATAATGTTATGATTCGATAGGGGCAATAACGACATGTATTCAAAATAGCAATTTTTATATTTTAGGGAAAGGTAAATGTTAAAAAAAAATGTATTAAAGCTGAAAACCTATCCGCCCGTTAATAAAAAGAAACTCCATTGCACCTATATTCATGATAAAACCGTGTACATTACGACTGTTTTCAGTATCCATACAAATAGCAAAATTGTAGGCCTAAGCGAATAATAATTTATGAAAGTACATAAAGGATGAAGTCTGTTCATACTCGTACTATAATCCACAAAGATAAAAAAATCATAAATCCGTGAGGGAGAATTTTTAATCCATGTTTAAGGTGCTGTTTTATATGTTTACAGAGTCAACACTGATTCAGGTAGGGTACATTTTGTTTGATATTTAAGCTAATTCCAACAAAGTATATAGCAACTACATGATTATTATTAACTAATACAATATTTGTGATTTGTGAAAGATTTTTCACTCTAATTTCCTTCAACAAAATGTCAGTTAAGAGCACTCACACATCGAAAACAAACCAAAATCTTCTTTATCTAAAGTATAATTCAAACACTTTTATTGCCCAGTGTTGAGGCGCGTGCATAAGATTGTTTTGATAGCTATTCCAACGCCAATTCACTCAGTGTAGTGTAGATGCCGTTACTGCAGAGTAGGAGGCTGTAGGTGTCCTTGGACCTCGCCTACTTGACCCTGGATACTACACAACGGTAGACAACATCACAGCTGTACTACGGGACAACGTATAACAGAGACGTGGGTACTGCCCTGCAGTAAAACAGAAGAGAGCAGTACCCCATGACAACATATGGCAGCATAGAAGACAGCAGTACTGCAGGACAGCACAGAAGACGGCAGCAGTACTCTAGCACAGCAGTGGAGAGATCAGTTCTCTAGGACAGTATAGGAGCAGAATCATTCCTGGACAATACAGGATGTGGCTGTACTTCAGGACTAAATAGGAGACAGCAGTACTCTTGGACAGCACAGGAGCAGCAGCACTCCTCTGGACAATATAGAAGACAGCAGTACTCCTGGACAATATTGGAGACAGTACAGGAGACAGCAGGTATTCAGGACAGCACATAAGACAGTTGTACTTCAGGACAATACAGGAGACAGTAGTATTCCAGGACAGCACAGAGGACAGAATGACAACACAGGAGACAGCAGTTTCCAGGACAGCACAGAGGGCAGCTGTACTTCAGGACAATACAGTTGACAGCAGTACTCCAGGACAGTACAGGAGATAGAAGTACTCCAGTAAATATTACAAAGTTCTACAGGACGTTGTGTGATGGCATCATGAACGGTTGCGAGTTTTACCGATTTATTAAAACTCAACCTAACATGGAATATAGATCTTTAACACACTCGAATGTACAATCTTGCCATGGCTGTCGGCTACAGTTTACCACCCTTGAAAGGAAAATCGAAAACTGATATAAGGATATAAGCGTTTATTGGAAATTAAGAGTTGTTTGAGAAATTGTCAGTTCGGTTACCACAGCATATCCACAATAACACTACAGTACAAGCAGACTCCTCGGCTGTTGTTAGGACCGAGTGACGTGATATCTGCGACCACAGTTTGTTATCATTTGTGACCTCACTATCTTGGGCTAGAGTCCGGCGATAAGTGATTATAGTCACTTAATTGTTTCTTCTAATTACTGTGCTGTTGATGTGTTGAACCGTATGTTTAGGAAAATTTGGACCTTATGCATGTGAACTAGTTTTTGGAGTACGCTTGCGCATAAGCTATTTTCTTAGAATATTACTAGTACACTTCTCATAATATAAAATTGCAATCCAGATGCATGCTCTGTGTTGATCAAGCTTACGGCAGCTTTGTTACTGATCAAGATCTTTTTAGTTTAAACAATTTTCAAGTAAGTTAAACTGCATGAATCAATAAGTACCCAACAACACGCCCTCTATAACGTTATCTTCTGCCATTCCATAAGTACAATAAATCTAAACAGTACCTACGTTTCCTCCACGACTCAATATTCATCTTGAGTTCATTTTCCGCTTTAACACGCATACTTAAAATGAAATAATTCAAAAGTATTGATAATGGACTGATAAAATTAAATTGTTAATAGCAGATGAATTTGTGCGGTCTAGTTTTTTTGCAGAGGTTTATTGCGTGAGTCGTAGGAAGATGTGGTTGTAATTGATACGTTATCAAAAGCTAGTACCATTGACTATATATAGTCAATGCTAGTACGATCGTTGAACTATACGGGCCCTATCACAGACCGACCTTGGCGTTGCCGCTGGAAGTGTGCGTGAATTAATTGTCGTCTGCCACTGCCACCTGTATTTCATCGACGGTGACAAAAGAATCGACAATTAAATGTATTTCCCTATCTCATTGTTGCGTTTTTACGATTTATGTAAGATGCTGTGAATAATAATTTTGTAGTTATTACTGATTTTAGTTGAACAGATATGAAATTAATTAAAATTCAATTAAACGTTCCGAGTTTACTTAAGGTTTCTTTCTTATAGGGTTGATTATACAGCGAATGCATTGCTTTGCTAATAAAACTATAGAAAAGAAAATACTTTTCAATTGATAGTTAAAATGCGGGTAAATTAAAAGAAAGACGTCTTGTACAACGCCCTTAACCAAACCGGACGAAACTAACCTTAAAATTACCTCGAGCTGATCCACAAGGATGATAAAATAAACATTCTTTCATATAAATTTATCATTCCTGAATTACAGCCGAAAACAATATTACCTTTAGCTTTGTGTATGGTTTTGTTTCAAACCTAAATTAAAAACACCATTTTCGCAAAAATAAACGATCTAATTACAAGCAATATCTGGTCCCTTGTTGTTATGTACAATTAAACTGTAAACAGTACTCATAAAACCACCCTTAAAATAAAAGAGTAACAGTTTGTCGACAACAGCGCACTCTCAACGTTACCGATCCACAAAAATGATTCAAATTTTGCAAAAAGACCAATATTTAATTGACGGTTTCACTAATTTTAAAGCACTCATATAAATTAATCAGACAAATTTCAGCAACTGTTGACAAGTTAACTTCATTGTTGTCCCCTATACCAATGAATACAGAACCTTATAAGTGTCTGTATTCATTGCCTATACTAACTAACCAATTCGCCCAGGTCAGTTGAAGTTGATACCATTATCACTTATGTAGTAACCGTCGTAGCTATCTTATCATGGGTTTAGTTATGCATACAGGATGTCGTTATGGGGGATCCGATATAACTACTGTTATTAAATTTCACTCCTCGCGGATTCCCATGGTTTACAGATGAGAGGGGAAATATTTATTTCTGTAAAGACCAGAAGATAATGATTATTCTAAGTTATGGAATCAATTTACAGTTCATATTCGACGGAGTGGAATGATTTAGAAATAGTGGGTTGTATAATATTGACGTGCGATACTGCACGTAGACTTCCCATCATTTGTAAAATCTTACAAGTGTGTTTCGGTTTTGATTTAGATTTATTTAAATTTCGAGGTGTTTGCTTAACTTTGGTTATACATGGGGGTTTTTAACGTTACCCAAATTATAAGTAAAGAACCAACGTTTAGAAACAAAAAAACAAGCTCAGAAGATAGCAGCTCTGGTTTCTTTACTTCATCTGCGATCAGCTGATGCATTGTTGTATCGCGGTCTACGCGATTTGTTATTGGGAATTTATTGTCAACACGACTATTTAAGGGGGAGACTAGTGTTGAAGGATTGGAATAATTTTTAGACATAAAACTCATCTTATTTTTGACTCATGATCTTTTATTTACCGCCCAATGAAACTAACACAAGTTTGCCAATACTTTATACTTTTCATTGAAATGGCGACCATACAAAGTAGGTATTTTAAGCCAAGTATGAATGGACAGTGGCACATTCATTCATATCTTGAAGCGGATATGATGAATAGTGGAATGATAGTGCTAATGCGATAAAGTTGCCCACAAAACTACCGATTTTACGAAATTGTTCCACCGGAACCGGAAGATTAGGAAACACCAACGTCTTACGTATTGTTGTATGGTAAATCCAAAGCTTTCATTAAAACTAGACGAGTTATTCTAAAATGAAAGGAATATTATGTCGTCGCACTGAACCAGATTTAGTTTTATGAAGTTCGTAATCATCTGAAACGCCACAAAAATTATCTTTAAAAATCAGTGTGTTCAATATTTGGAATTTTTAGAAATAAGTACCCAAGAGTTGACGAAGACAGAAAGAAACATGGATACGGATACGAGATTTTATGAATAAGAAGAATTTAGGGGCGTCAGAGACAATAAATAAGAGTAGAGAAGCTTCATAACTTGAAACTTTCCCTACATCACTCTACCTTTGTACAATCTCGTTTTCCTTAAGCCTCCATTCATAGGATCCTAGAGGATTCAGAGTTTGTCTACAAAGTTAAGACTTATGTAACCGTAACCGCCGCGTCAGTTTGCCACAAGAAGAAGTAACTAAAGCAGTCCTGTGATTGGTCGACGCCGGGAAAGTATGTCACCCCCACCTAGGCTCTTTACTTTCTAAATTGTTTGCATGTTTCGTTATTAAGATCGTCGCTTGTTGTGCTGAGGCGAGGAATCTGTAGATTGTAAACAGCTGATTGAGTAAAAAAATCAGCTGATCGAACAATAACAGCGCTGTTGGTTGTAGAAAAAAATAATTCTACAAAATTAATTATCGGTACAGTTTTAGGCTTATACCATAACCTTGTTTAGCGTAAAGGTGATAGAATTAACTTTCGTTTGCGGAAGTAGATACACATCTAAATGGACCACATCTATAGTTAGTTTGTGTATTACTCACAAGCTGCGCCACAGTCTTAAATTCTCTTTTCTTCCTTAGTTGTTGTCAACGATGGTTGATGTGTCATAAAAGATGCAGTAGTTTACAAGAAGAATACGCGTTCAATTGTTATTTTCAAAAGGGCAAGAGCTGTATTATTGAACTTTAAATGTCATACTCTCTTCTATTTTGATACTCAATTGTAATCATAGTCAAAACACGTTTTCACGTGCAAATTGTTTACTATATGAATCAAATTCATAATCGTTTCTAAAAAAAGATTTTATTGATGTCCTATGCAAAAAGAAGCTAATAGCAATAACGTAATGTTAGTTTGGAGTTGCTCAGCATTGTCGACATTGCAGACTCAGCCATGATCTTGTGGTGCAATGGAGGTTCTACAGAAGCATAGTTCTCACGTAGTGGCTGGCCAGCATCTAACAAACAAGAATAACACTGTAAACCGACGCTTCCAAAGTGAGATTTCATTAGTTGAACTTTTATTAGGGTTTTTACAAAACAAAGCTTGATCTTAAATCTTAAAAATTATACGCGAATATTTATGGAGCATAGTTCTCACTTAGTGCCTGGCCAGCATCTAACAAACAAGAATAACACTGTAAACCGACTGTTCCAAAGTGAGATTTCATTAGTTGAACTTTTATTAGGATTTTTACAAAACAAAGCTTGATCTTAAATCTTTAAATTATTACACGCGGATATTTAATGACGTCATCATGTACAGATAGGCGAAACTAAGTATTCGAAAGTTCAGTTTGGTTATCAAAAAGAAAAAAGACGCATACAAATTGGGGGTTTTTAGTTTAAGATGTTTGAAAATAAGGTATTACTCATATTTAACATGTAGCAATTAAATTATTCAGTTTTTCTAAATTGAAAGGTAATAAATTCAAATAAAAAAATTCACCTTATGTTAATTAACGAAAGAAATAGAACTTTAAATACATGTTAGGATGGATAAATAATTCTATCCAACAATTTTAATACCCAAAGAAGAATAAATAGTATAATGCAAGCCACTGAAGATCTATTTCTTATTTGGTTGTTCATACTAGATGCATGGCTAAGCTAGAGTTTATAACTTACCCTTTCAGTTTTGATTGATACAAGTAAGAAGTATATGTATTTCTGAACCACAGATCGGAACATTATGCAAACAAACTAAACTAGAAAAAAATATATTCTAAAACGTGCTACAACTGCGATATGGAATGGAAATTATATTTAAAATGTGTCTACTTGTTTGACTGTAGTTAAAGATTTAACTAAAACACATAGTATGCGTTTGGATAGATATTATTTAAGGAAAAGTAATTAACTAAATGTACACACGAGGGTCTAGACGGATACGGTTCTTAACTACGAAGTAATTAGAACTTTCAGCAAATCGAATTAGCCCCCTAATCAGAACGAAACCACTTCCGGTCTTCCGGTTTGTTCCCCCACGTAACTCTGGTAGAATGTGCTGACTCCTGATTTTGAAGTGTGGTGTGAACATACGTGGTAATTAATAAATTAAATGTTCAACCAGTTGACGAGAAAATAAATCCATATACAGAAATTACTGTATCAAAATTGTGCATGAAAATCGGATGGAGGTAACAAGAATGGGAGTACAATCACACATGAAAATTACAGCCCTATTTCTTTCATTCATTTTTTTCTGTTTTAATTTTCGTCAGTGGGTTTGAATTTAAGTTTGCAATAAAAGTTGTTGAAACAGGGATATTTATAGTATACTACCATAATAGTTACTTGTAATTGTAGTAAACGTGTGAGTATATAAAATGTTATCACTTTTATGTACAGTATTTAATTTAGTCATGGAGTTTATATACTGTATAATATAAAAGCTGCGTGTTCTCCTCAAAAGCTTCCAACTTTTTCAAAGGCCAAGTTTACTGCTTAGTCCTCAAAATCTTTCGTCTTTCCTTATTCTTCAACCCCGTTTCGTTTCAGGGGGTTTCCTTCTTTTTCGTACGGCGCGCCGTTATTCCTGGGCGCAATACATTTCTATAGTGCATTTTTTCGTTGATCTTAGTTTTATTTTTGACCGGAGGTGTCCTGAAAATTGGTTTGTAACAAAGAAACGCTTGAAGAGGACTTCATCATTTATATTTCTCCTTGTTTTAATTTTGTTAAATATATGAAATGGACACAAAACAATCGAATTATTTGCAAGTATTATTTTATTTCTTGCATCAGAAATATCTATATAGTCAAACTCTTTTTCACGTTATCTAGCTATTATGGCGGCTGTTTGGTTGTCAACAAAAGATGTTACAAAATATACAACATCAATGCGGAAATTGAATTAAAATATTCTCTTTGATAATAAAATACATTATAAACAAACTCATCACAGCATTTAGTAATTTCCTTTTGGTTGTTTGCAGAAACACAAATTCTTAAAACAAATGTGCAAAGTTTTCGCCAAAAATATATTTAATACATTTACTCCCTTACATCAAAAATATAGTTTTAGGTAATCCATTTTCTGCGTTTGTTTGAATATTTGCTGTGGCAGGAAATATTATCGAAACTGTTACGAAATCGACAAAAAATATAGGTAATGCAAATCTCTCTTGGAAAAAATGTTTCCTCAAACTCCTCCCTATTTTATACTGTAGCGGCTGTTTGGTTGTTTGACGCGGAAGCAAAAATGGTCAACTGAATTGTGGGATCTGCGCAAGAAAATATCACAAAATAATTGTTCAGACTCTCACCCCGGTGTTGTCCTGTCTATTCGGCTGTTTACCGCAGATCGGCGACCTTGGCATTATCACTGATAACAACGGACCACGACGGCCTGTTGCTTTCGTCGAGAAAGTGTGTCTCGACCTAGTGGCAGGCAGTCAGTGCCGTGCTGTAGGCCGTGCAGGTACCGCTAGACGTGCCATGTAGCTGTGAAGTGCCGCGGTGTGTTGTGTCCAGTGTTGGGATTAATTTGGATACCATGGTGGGTGGATATTACGACGGCCCTAATCCACTGCTGAAAGGAACTCTGTCAAGGTAGGAGCTGAGAGTGAAAGTGGAGGAAGTAAATGTGTTGAAATTGCTAGGTTTGGTTAGGTTAGTTCCTAACCTAACATAACCTCTTTGGTTAGGTTTTAACCTAACACAGCATCACCAAACATAACCTGACCTAAAGAGTGTACACACAAGAGCTAAAACATTTGATTGCAACTTAGCAACGTAGAGTATTTAACTAAGTGAAATTAAAGTGGAAAATAGTAAACATATTTAGTGATTTAACGATTTAACATCTATCACAAACACCCATCGATACCACTGATGTAATAACAAAAAGGAAACTTTTCAAACTGACCTACGTCAATCTGGTACTCCACGACTCGTTAGTCCTTTCGCCTTGAGGTTACCTTCACCATTGACTCATGGGACGGTTACCATAGTGTTCGCAAAGCTAGGAATGTTCAAACAATAATAAAATATGAAATAGCACTTCCATTGATCGAAACTGACCATGGCACTTGCACAATAATTCAATTTCATAATGTGTTTGCACGTCAAAGCTTACTTAATTCTTTGCGAAGAATATAAACACGAACAACATTCTATGTAAGCTAGAAATATACTCAAAATTGTATAATGTTACTGAAAAATTACAACTAATCAGGCCCACTTTTATAAACGGGCAGACTGGGCATATGCCCAGGGGCGCTGGTGGTTTGGGGGCGCCCACTGGGAGCCCCCAAACCACCACCTGCCAGCACTAGGAAAAAAGGGGGCGCTGCTCTTGGGTTTGCCCAGGGCTCCACTGACCCTTAACGCAGCCCTGCAACTAATGCGGATATTTTCATGAGCTGACGTTTAAAATTTTCTCACCTACAACGCACACACCCTTCCAATATGGTTGGTTACCTAGAGTCTCTATATTTAACAAGATGACTTAATACAAGTCTCAGTTTAAATACACTTTCCACGAATGACTCAAAGCTAATCCTTCTAAAAGGATTGTGATCGGGCGGTGAAAGGACTAGGACCTCAGCTTTCTTCGCAGTGAATTTCCAGTCAGCTGTAACGGTTCGTTGTGTAACTCTATTGAGTCGATTTTGAACGCTGTCTTGTCTTGTCAGACGCAGTTCGTAGATCATTGTTGCCAACTGTATAAACAACAGCTGATTGACAAATGCTAGTTCGTTATGTGGAGCGGTTTGAAACTTTGCAAGCTGTTTTGTCAGAAACGGTTCGTAGTTCATTGTTGCCAACTATGTAAACAACAACAGCTGATTGTCAAATGCTTGTTATGTGGCGCAGTTTGATGATTTGAACACAGTCTTTTCAGACGCAGTTCGTAGATCATTGTTGCCAACTATGTAAACAACAACAGCTGATTGTCAAATGCTTGTTATAACCGCAGTTTGATGATTTGAACGCTGTCTTGTCAGACGCGGTTCTTAGTTCATTGTTGCCAACTATGTAAACAACAACAGCTGATTGACAAATGCTAGTTCGTTGGAGCGGTTTGACACTTTGCAAGCTGTTTTGTCAGATGCGGCTCGTAGTTCATTGTTGCCAACTATGTAAACAACAACAGCTGATTGTCAAATGTCAGATCGTTATGTGGCTCAGTTTGATGATTTGAACACAGTCTTGTCAGACGCAGTTCATAGATCATTGTTGCCAACCATGTAAACAACAACAGCTGATTGACAAATGCTAGATCGTTATGTGGAGCGGTTTGACACTTTGCAAGCTGTTTTGTCAGATGCGGCTCGTAGTTAATTGTTGCTAACTATGTAAACGACAACAGCTGATTGTCAAATGCGACTCATAGTTCATTGTTGCCAACTATATAAATGACAACAGCTGATTGTCAAATGCTTTTTATTTGGCGCAGTTTGGCATTTAGAACGTTGTCTTGTCAGATGCGGCTCGTAGTTCATTGTTGCCAACAATGTAAACAACAACAGCTGATTGTCAAATGTCAGATCGTTTTGTGGCGCAGTTTGGTGTGTTTTCAACCCTGTCTTGTGTCTTGTCAGATGCGGTTTATTGATCATTATTGCCACCTATATGTCATAATGTATACATCAACATATGACTGATCTTAGTTTGTTATGTACCTTAATCTTGTACCTATTCACACTACTCTTGTGGACTCACTAACTAGTCAATTCAAAACGAAGGCCCTTTTACAGTTTTCAACGTAACGGAAAATATTATGTGGGTTTCACAAGATTACCAAACTTGGGTATTTGTTGATTATTGACCATCTACTGTAGACAATACAAAAATTGCAGCTACCGAGGCCCACTTAAAACATTGATTTAGACCTACCACTTCCGGGACGATACCACAATCCCAGGTTCCACAATTTCAATTTAGTAATTTTAAAACTCACTCAAAAGCTTTCTCAGAAGGAAACGTGTTTTAACTTTAACAGATTGAAAACTTGAAAGCATATTCAGGTCATGGTAAATTGAATTTTAAATTACATAATTCAAAAATATGCCACAACATGCCGTGCTTTAAGTTAGCTGTTTATTTAAACAACTGTTGTAGACAGATTCGTCGTCACCTGTTGCTAAGTGTGTATTCGGTAAACTGTTGATTTATGCTAGAACTCTGACCGTATTGAAATGTTAAATTTAAAATTACCGTATAGGCCAAACACATTTGCATTAAATTATATACGATATTAATTACTTAATTTTACTACTTCCAGAAGAATATTGTCATATACCGTACTCTACTATAATAAAACAAATCTGAATGAATAACTAGCCAAAAATGTTGGCCTCAATTATTTAAATGAAATTTGGGACAGGTCAGCTTATTATTGAGTAGTTGTCATATTATAATTTGTATTTTGAATGGGAAACTTTTTTTTATATGATTATAAACAAATAGATATGACTATCCTAACCTAACGCAATCTTAATTTTAACACACAGTTAAACACCCACACAGTTTAACGGAATAATAAACGTTGACATTGTTTTTATGAATTAAACTATACAAAAAATCTTTTAAGCTCCCTATATTTTGTGTTGAAGCAATTACTGATCTTCAGAGCTATGTGAGAGTGTAACCATAACTGATGACTCAACTGGTATTTGTCTTGTCGGGTTAGACTGACGATTTGACAGCTGTGCAATGTAAACATTTCGAACGAAATCTTCAGTTGACTACGCTGGGCTTGCAAATTTATCCGTATATTCTGTTCACACCATTAGAACCATGTTATATAAATATTGAATACGCCTACTAAACAACAGTTGTGTTCTTAACTCCACTTGTTATAATGTATACAGTGTGATTGAAAAGTCCCGGAACGGTGGAATATTTTTTTACCATAGATTAAATAATGAGACTTGGTATATCAATAACCATAAATGTCTACTCTTTTAAGCTATTATCATTTTTTCCCCGTAAGGGGGGCCTCACACGAGGTTTAATTATATAGTATGGTCGTCCATGGATAAAAAACATTTTTAACTAGAAGCGGTTATGGTGGTGTACTATTTTTAACAATGCACTTCTTTGTCTGTACAGTAGTGTGATCATGTGTTTATTCTTGTTAAATTTTGAGTTAAAATAAAACCAAACAGTCATACTAATGGAACAGACAAAAGCTGCATTGAAAAATATACTTTATTCATAATCTTCTTTTATAAAATAATCTTTAGAGTGTTTACCGTGAAATATAAATGCAATTTCCAAATCAATCAACGAATAAGTTGCTATTAGTGCCTCTAAATTCTAAGGAAGGTGGTTTGAAAGACAATTAACTAACCGAGTCAATACTAAAATTTCGAATCTTCATGTAAACTGAACTCTGCCGACCATCACTAAAATAACAATGTGGTTTTTGGGACTGAGATAACTGTACAAGATTAACTAAAGATTTGTGATGATTATGTTTAGTTTGGAAATCGAAAATTGTTAAAACGTATCCATATTTTGATCATGAAGGATAATTACGGCGTGGTATGCAAATTATACATAAATTACAATAAAATTCCAAGGTAAATAAATGCGGACAGTTGAAGTGTACCTAAAATAATAGAAAGTTTACATAAATAATATTCTTATAAAAAAAACTGGATAAAACTATAAGATTGGAGTTCGGATGTCTACTTAAAGGATGGCAGTGAATGCGTTTACGTTATCAATATGCCAATAACCTTAATCCGTGAAATCGTTAAAGTTAATGTAGCGATCGTCTTCATTGCTTCAAGTTGTAATTCAGTTTAGTAAATCACAATTATGGCAAATTAATATCACTTCTATTCTATAGGTTTCCGTTTTACTGAGAAATCCAGCTTACCCTCAATAATCCGGATTTAATTAAATTAAAAGGTTCCTACTGAAACCCTAACAAATATTTTGCTTTTGAAAACACTTGGTAAATGATAAAAGTAATAAAATGAACAAACTAATTTTTGTTTTTGGATGAAAGAAACAATACTTCTATAGATCGCTTATTCCTTAATATATCTCCATTAGGTTTACCAAAATGTCTTCAAATGTTTTCAAATTTAGAAGAAAATTGCATTTAAGTGTAGCAGCAAACTTAGGCATTCGTTGGGGCGATTTTATTCATAACTTGGGGCCAATGTGCAAATTTACCTTTTTATAATCTAAAACTGTAACATTTGAGCAAGCTATAATAAACAATGTGAAATGTAGGCTAATAAACATGTCTAACAAATAGTTTAGTATTAATAGTGCACATACTTATATCTTTTACTTCTAGTATTAATGGACCTACACTTTGGCTTTAAATACACTACACTTTTGGATTCCATAAATTTCTAGGAATATTCGTCCTATAGATTTTTAAAGTATGAGCTTGATTTAGGATTGTGGAACTAATATTTTCTATTTAAATACAAATAAAAATTGGTTTATGTTACTTACTAAATTACAATTTATACCCCATGGAAATGTTAAAAGATATCATGCAATACCAATACAGTAAAAGCTATAAAAACTTAATAATAATAATAATAATTTATTGGTATTTTTTTATCACTGATTTAAACCGCCAAAAGTAGCATTTATATCAAATGGCGTGAGACCTTCGCCCCATTGTACGATTACATAATAAACCGGTAATCGAACTTAGTCAAACAAAACAAAAACCCTAATTAATATTCAATATTTATCGTATAAAGTAAGTTTATCGGCGTGGATTTTAAATATTTCACGTACGTTTTACTAACACATTTTATGCAAATACTAAAGTAAGATAAAATAAAATAATTACGACGAGTTAATAATTTGTTTGCTTATCGATAGTACGAGGTTGGGATTTTATTTCATGAAAAAAGTTTGATTGCGATGCAAAATTAAATAAGATGTATTGTTTCAAGATTTGAAAATGCATTCACTAATAGAATGAAGCAGACGTTAAATTTCCATTACATATTGTTGAGCCAGTGTTGCACTTGATAAGAAATTGCTTAGTCAATTCAGTTGAGAAATCTCACTTATTAATTTTCTTTCTCGTACTGTACGGAGATCATACCACACTGAAACTGGCCATAGTTTAGTGTAAATGGTAGCATCTTGTATGCACAAATCCGTCATCATAGTGTAATAATTAAACTGGAATTGTGATTAAGGAAAAAGCTACATTATTTTTTGTGGAAAAAATGGGTACAACTTATTTACTGTAAATGTAATATCAAACTTCAACTCAGTTTCCAACGCTGATGCTTTTTGGTCACCGTTAAGATTGATTTCGGGAATGACATTTTAAATTTGTTACATAGCTTAAGTAATTGATTGACAATAAAATGAATTTTGTGCGTCATAATTAAACTGTTTACATTAAAACAGTTTTTGTGAACAAATGTGCTTCTTGATTATATATTCGCATAATGCATTCAGTTTCCTTCCATACTCAATGTTTATTTGTTTGGTAGTTGTTGACGGATAGTTTTTAGTTCTTAAGGGATTTCGTATTTCCAATGTAAAAGAAAAGTTAAGTTAAAAATTGATTGTCATGACTTGAATCAACACCTAAAATACAGAATCGTCGAATTTCTTCGATTGGATCGTTTGGTCCGTAACTGCTTCTATTGTTGAACTAAAACAAACTAACCTAGCTAAAGAAACGGGTATTCACTTTATTCTATATCCATCTTCACTAGTATTCAGCCTAATTAAAAAAGTATCGTTGAAGATAAATTTGTAAGATTCAATTCTTAAACTAATAATAAAGGTGAACCCACATACATCGTTCAAACAAATACTAGTTTAGATTTTTCCTAATTTAGTGGTACTAAAAGTTGAACTACAATCATTAAAGAACATTGTTGATTTGAGGAAAACCTAGCTGTAAGCGACTCATTTCATCACTACAGCTGTTGTCCTCGCCGAGTGGTACAGGGAAGTACGAATACTTTATTTGTAACCAGTTCAGCTTTTCTGGAATCACCAGTCAAGCTTTTCGACCTTAGTCGTACCTTTGATGGTGGAGAGTTGTAGACATTTGCAAAATTTAAAGATCAAAGTTGTAGCGTCGGATTTTTGATAGCGAAGACGTCCTATATGAACCAGCTGATTAAATGAATAGCTGTAGAAAGTGTCAATAATTATTTTTCATTATAAATTGGACTGTTTGGCATAGGAATTGAACGATACTCTACAGAGTTACTGATTTTTGTTATGTTGCATGATTTTTAACCAAGGGAAATCGAAACTACCTATGATCTGTGTCACATCAAATAAGATAATATTGGAAAATAAGGGGGGAAATTGGAATTTTGACTGTGTACCAGCAACTTAAAGCGACTAATTCAACTACCATTTTGGTTCAACTTTCAACTTCTTCGAAAAAGACCTATCTGTAGACAATAGACAATTAATCTTTATTTACACATTCATTAAGAATAGTAGCAGCGTCATTGAGTATTAACGCATATATCTGTGCAATGATCTGTGCTTGATCATTTTAATAACGTAAATAGTATTATCTAACGAAACAACCTATTTAAGTCGATAAAAAAGCTACCCAGATAATTAATTCACTCCATCCTACACTCATCTAAACATTTATATTCCGCTTAAAATACTATCAAAAAGTAATAATATGCTCTTATTGATTAAAATGTTGCTACATAAATTGGTTAATATACACGATGGGTACTTTTTGATTGTTTGAAACTGAACTTAACTGTTCCTGATCATTGGGTTTTAAATAAATGATCCTGACTGCTGATCTTAGTCAGTAACAAAGCTACATGGGTCATCACACTTCATTCTACATTCATCCTACACTCTTGGGTTAAAATATGCACCTAGGTGGCGTCCCCACCTTTGGTGATATCGTAATTGGTAATAATATGTAATAATATTGTATGCAAAGTTCGACGGCCGTATAAGTCTGTTTCCATGAAGTTGAAAAATCGCTTACATTGTAAGCTAAATCTATTCCACAACATGGATTGTAATGTCTACTCGACCACAGTTTATATAATCCAATGAATTAACCGTTAACCAGTTTTACTAGGTTCTATTTAAGTAACCGATTGGAAATGGCAAACTGGAAAACGTTCCTAGTCGATATCTGTCACTGGGTAAACAATGATAGTAGGATCGCAGAACGTGGAAAATACAAACAACACAGCATTTATGGTGGAGGAAGTGGTAAATTATCGATGTAACTTACACACGAATATAGGTAAAATTTTCTTCTTATCTGTTTAATCGATGTGGATTTTGATAGCAGAGATTATTGTGGACACATCATGATTGGTAAAAAAGATTTTAACGACTGGGATCTGGAATTCCCGTATTGAGGTGTGAAAGTTTGGACACAACAAGATTAGTAGACCCTAGGGTTGAGAGATAAACTAAGTCTAAGTCATACCTTATCACGGATGACACTGTTTAATCTGTTTCTTTTATGTCCAGTCTTTATTAGTGAATTTCCCTATAGAAAAGTAGCTATTACCGTAGGTGGCACGGTAATACCCAAAACCGGACCGAATCACTTTCATTTCGATGTATTCAGGCCAAAATCACTATTCTTTCAAATGTATATAAATACATAAGTCCTAGAAAGCAATACATCGAGTAATTTTGATCAGATTTTGGTTAAATTTAAATTGGAGGTTTAAGGCTGGATAAACTTGAATTATTTCGCGAACCTTGAAATTTGAATTAATTATCTTGCTAAAGATGGAGTCGTGGGAACGGGGTATTATGGGGGTTTGAAATGTTGGATTTTTATTTGCCTTTAAACCATGAAAATACCCAAGTTTCATTACAGAGCCATCTTGTAGAGCGAAAACAAATAATTGTGTATACATTGTTTACTTTCCTCATAGCAGCGAACCTAAGTACTCGATAAATCTAAGCTTATTTAAATATGGAAAGAATATGTCTTGTTTATGGACATGATTGAGTAAAAATCCCTTCAGACAAATTGAAATTCGCTCGTTTAAATTTAGGTCCATTTAAAAAATTTAATTAATTTAATTTAACTTGTTATGTTCTACGTTCAACTTTTTCAACGTTTCTTGGTGTGTGTGAGCTGGCTCGTTATAAAAAGACGTAAAAACAATACGACCAATTAAACATTTTCCCCCATATAACAGTTTAGTCTCGTTTAAAAACAAAGAGCTTTTATCGCACTGTATTTTTTCAATAATATAGAAAAACAGTTAGTCGATATAAACGCACTTAAACCGAACATGTAAAAAAAAATCTCCTTATAATATTGAAATAGCTTAATTTACCTACTTGCTGAATCAAATACTTACGACCTCACATAAGTATAAAATCCTAAAAATGGAATAGTGATTGATCCTAAGCAAAAGGGAGAACAAACTATTGAAATTTCTCATTCAACTCCATCCCACTAAAGCGAAATAGTTTCGCTATTTTTTCTAAAATAGGCGATTCTTCTAAAGTAGGTTTGCTGCGACGGGGCCCTGAATGAAAGTAAGAGTGTCATCCCCCCTGTGTATTTTTATCTCATTGAATGTAGTCATCATTTCCGTTACTACGGTACTTGCAGCGTCATTCTAAACACCTTCAGCATCTGCGTACATTATACAACGGATCGGGAGGATTACCGACCTATCGGCTTACTACTTCATTTTGAAAGTGTTTTTATTTTTTTATTTGTTAATGTCAGATTCATACAGTACTAGATTTTTAAATAGTTTGTGTATTTTTTAGTTGTGCAATTGGAATAGTGACGTACAGAATGAATTGACCGATGTAGGTATTTGTTTGCTTTCGGTATGACGTAATTTAAATGTTGTTTTCTTAGTGAATGGATTTCCAGCAAAATTTAAATTTGTTATGTTGCAGCAAAGTAGTGTGTTAAGTAATGACGAAATGAGATGTAAACATTATGTTCATGTTGGGCTCATGCTTTCTTTAATAACAGATCAGGAGTTTCAACTTTCGGCCTTTCGGTTTACCTACTCGTATTGAACATTGTTAAAACAGTTTTTTTTTGTCTCTTAAGTTAAATGTTTAGCAAATTTGTGTTTTTTTTAATTGTGTAGTTTAAATTTCTATTCCAATACCAATTGTCAATAATATAACAGCCCACTATATTATTCACAGATGGGTACATTGAAAATGGATCGATCTCTAAAGAATCAAGTAATAAAAATGTATAAATTTTATACTCTATATGAGCAATGTTTGCTTGTCTGTATGTCTACTTGTATGCTTGCTTGCACAAAGATCTTAAAAACAGCTTCGATGATTTCCTTCAAATGTTGTAAATTATTAATTTCTGGCCTAAAAACGTGTTTAATGCTGTTAAAACTGCCAAGAAAAATCTAATTACATTAAAATCGTAGGTAAACAAAATTAACTGAAAGTAAAAACTTTTCATTGGCCTTATGGGTTGCTAAGTAACCATGTTGATTGAACAAAATAACAAGGACAAATTTGACAAAAGACTTGTACGTTGTGGCATGTGTTCATAATAAGCCGTTCACCCACTGTACTCTAGCAAATTACAAAATACAGTACAAAAAGAAAAACATCAGTTGTTGATACTATTGAGCAAGATTATACTGAAGATAACTCGATATAGGTGGAAATAGTTCCAAGTTCCGATCAAATATTGATTATTTAACTTGACTCTCTCCTACCAAAACTTAATCCCCAAAGTAATTAACTAAAACACTGTTTTAATTCAAGCAAAATGTCAAAACAATGTTTTTGCAAGTATATGCTATTATAAACGAGTGACCTCTCATCGACTGTAAGACATGCATTTATGTCTTGAGGATTGCCAGGTTAAAGTTTCCATCATAATAAATTAAAATTCTACTGAAACTTAAATAATAAAAGCTAAAATTAGTTGTTAATAAAACGTGAGTTTCCTTTATATTGCTTTTACAATCGAAATAAACTACACCGAGCCAAGGCTCGGTCCCCAGGTACTACTGTCGACAATTATTTGAAATGTTAAAAGCTAGTTCTACTCTTGTTCATTGGAAATGTTTACTGTAGAAATTTGCTGTTTTCTGCCTGTTTTTGTTTGAACAGCTGTTTCCCTGCATTGTTGTCTTCACCTACATGTTCAACTCAATAGATTGGCTAATGAACTATTGATCTGTAATGGAACACAAAATAAATGTTATACAATTTATAAAATGTAAGTATGATAGGTATTTCGGAGAAAAGAGTAAACTGAGGAAAAATCAATCAGGAAGTTAATTAATCAAATCTTAATGATTTTAAACCCTCATACTTTTCGGTACAAAGTTTTCGTTGTTACACAATCAATAATTTCGTTTTAATTTCGCAAATTATCTTTTCTCTAATGAAATGAGGAACGATTTATGTAAATATGTATTTTTGAATATACTTCTAAATTACATTTGTATAATACAGTACTATTTTTTTCTTTAATCAGGGTGATTAGCTAATTGTTGTGTTCATTTATAAACTAATACTTCGTTTAAATTTAACTGAAGATAATTTTCTAACGAAATTCGATTTCCATGACATATCTGCCTTCTTATCACTATTGGAAAAATCAAATTTTGATGTTACTTTTTGATTTTAGTATTTTGTATACCATTAACATATTTTATGTAGGCTTGAGAATATTTTATGTGCGTTTCATGTTGGTGGCGTTTGGTTGTACAAATGATTAAATTTGAATAATCTGGATTTCCTCTTTGCCGTTTGGTGGTGCTCGTAGAGCCAGAGGGGAAGCTATACTATACAAATATATTATTTTATTCAGTCAACCTAGTTTTTCAAAGTTTTTTTTTTATAATAAACAATCAGTAAACAAGAAAACACCACATATAGACACAGAAACAAGCTTTGAAATTGGTTTCAGCAGCTCTATAAAGATGATATTTATCATTATAAAGTGCTATTTGACGTAATTTTTTTGCCTTCAGGTATAAAGATGAATATAGCTATAAGAGGGTTAAATCAATGCTCTAGTAACATTTTTATCTTATATAGGTCCAGTTGTGTTTATAATCGTGTGAAGTCTTTATTGCCTTGCCTATAAGTATTTATTTTTACAAATAACTTTTTTTTACTCTAACAACACAGTGACAGTAATCACGACGAAATTGCATGCCATAGGACCATCTATTGTGTGCTTTAGGGTGCGAACAAACAAAAACACAAACAGTAGACAGTAAACATGGATAGTGTAATCTTCGAGTTGAGGAATCCAAGACAAACAATTCACTACTCTACGTTTCAAGTTTAGTTGGCATAATTGGCGTTACTTTCACTACTGAAATCGTTGAAGCACAAAATTTAAGCAATCAAGTGTATTTTTGCATACTCCACTCCCACTGAATGTATTAGTTATTGATTTTGTTGGTTAATTAATCATTGGCTCATTTTAAGTTTATTTTACTGTGGTAATTAATACCTGTAGAATTCTTCAGCAAGTTTAATCGAAACAATACAAATCCTTACCACATTGTTTCAAGGATAGGTTTTATTTTGGATGGTTGTTGACGTATACCTCATCTCAACTGGTAAAAAAATAAATGTTCTTAGAGACTAAGTTTTATTAGGCCAATTTGAAGACATGTTTCTGTCCTGTAGATGTCGTGTGCGGTTTTGGTTTTAAATTTGTGTCTTGCTATTTAATAAACGTTTAAGTATTTTAACTACATATTACAATCTTTTTAGAAATTACGTATTACTTTTCCGGTATTACAACCGTATAAATAAGTAGAAATAAAAAAGTTCAGTATATAGTTTGATCCTGAAAATAGTCATAAGCTTTTTGATTGGTCGAAACTGGGCCCAGCTGACATTGATTATTGGGGTATACAAGTCCTAGCTCAAAGAAACAGCTGATCTTTAGTCACCAACAAACTTACACAGATCATCTCCCTCCATTCTTCGATTGGGTTACATTCATTATAATTTATTCAGTTTAAAATAAGTTCTCAAAGAACGTCGCTGTCTTAGTTCAATTACTGAAATAAGTGACTGATTTAAAAGTTCACATTTGAAGAGGTGAAGGTGTGAACATACGATTAATTGTGAATGACCGAGGGGAATAGTTTTCACAAAACGTATCGTCCATAAATCCCCAGTTTGCAGTTAAGGCAGACACATCAGAATCATGGGGAAAGTGTAGCCTCATCTGTGCCTTTCACTCGACCATCTCACGTTCACACCACACAGCTACACGTTACAAAGGAAAATACTAGTTACTTAAACTAGTAATAGGTACTGTTATCTGTTACTTATTTGTAACTAGTTGTGAATTAGTTGTAACGGATAAACAGAGTAAATGGTACTTGATTGTGTATAATTTGCGAGTTAACACCATGCCACACAGCTACATGTTACAATGGAAAATACTAGTTACTTAAACTAGTAATAGGTACTGTTAACTGTTACTTATTTGTAACTAGTTGTGATTTAGTTGTGACGGATGAACCGCGTAGATGGTACTTGATTGTGTATAGTTTGTGAGTTACATAAACCACACAGCTACATGTTACAATGGAAAATACTACAAAACAATAAACTAAACAATAAACAATAAACTATGGAAAATAAACTAGTATCAGGTACTATCTGTTACTTATTTGTAATTAGTTGTGAATTTGTTGCAACGACTGTTCAACAGCGTAAATGCTACTTCATTGTGTATAATTTGTGAGCTAAACCATGCCACACATCTACATGTTACAAAGAGAGATACCCGTTATTTACACTAGTAACAGTAATTGAATACTGCATAACTGTTACTTTTTAGTAACTATTAATGTCAGTGCTGTAACTGTTTTTCTAGTTGAAAGATCCCCATCGTGGTTTTTATATTACACCGTGCTACTATGCATATTGGTAGGGGAGCGAGCTGGTCTAGTGGTTAGAGCACAAGACTCCGGGTCCTGGGGTCCCGGGTTCAAACTCCGCCAAATCACGAATGGATTTTATCAAAGTGATATTGCCGTAACCCCTAGGTCAAGCCTGAAGTAATGTGAATAACAATTCCGTACCTAGCGTCCTAACAAAAAAAAACTGTGCATATTGGAACTGAGACTGTTGTTATTAAAAATCACGATTTGGCTATATTATTGCCGTTTGGCAGCGTAATTTTTACTTGCTAATTTCATACAATTAAATTTCTCAATTTTACTTCTCTTGCACTTAAAGAGATCTCGCTGTTGTATACAAAATTGTCTTTTATATTTGTTCAACTTTCTTACAAACTAAACAGACCACATCACATGTATATCGTTCCCAGTGGACAGCATAAAGCTGTTCAAATCTTTCCTTACTAAACCAATGCTGGGAATATGAGCAATTATTTCTCATCGGATGAATTACATCTTCCACAGTCCCACGCATAATGCGACTAATTTAGTTGTACAACGAATGTAGCATTAATGCTGTACTGTGGATATTTTCCGAAGAGATGTCAAATGAAAGTATAAACTTAATGAGGTGTTATTTTCATTTATATTGTTGTCCATTCATGGTCTTCAAGAGAGTATACAGTGTCGTTGAACTGGCGAATATACCGGCATCAGTATTATTATTTAATTAATTTCTTTGATAGTGAGAATCTATTGAATTTAGATACTGCGCGTAGACATTTACTTTTATCAGTTTAAAGTCATCACAAATCTAGGAAAATTATTGAATTTATCAATGATTTAAGGGTTAAACACTTTGAACCCTATTACTTACGTGGTAGCATACTTAACATTTTACATTAGATTTCGGATTTGTAGCAAGAAAAATCTTAGATTACTGATTATTTAGTAAAGATCAAAGACGGATAAATAACCACACTATCAGCTTATGTTTAAATTATAAACTATGTTTATCTGGATTTAAAGAAAGTAACTCACAGAAGGGGTTTAGAGACAATCAGTATTATGTAAATTTTGTAATTTAAAATCGTCATCCTCATTCACAATCTACTCGTTACGTATATTTAATACAATATATATTATATTAAGCGCAAGGTTGTTCGCGTTTTCTATCCACTCAACACAGGTTTGTTTACTTCTGTCGTCTCGAGACATAAAACAACCACAAACAGTTTGAAGGTCAGATGGACCTGAGATTTGAGTGAAACTTTCTGGTGTCTCCGCTTTGTGGTTAATTAACTCTCGATTATTGTTTCAGGTTTGTCAGAAAAGACATACATTAAACAGCTACTTATGTGACAAACGTATTTAATTACTTAGGTATTACTGTTTTATGCGGTGATTGATTAAATCTACTACTTTGATCTGTCATAATTTTATGGATAAGCTGAAGACATTTTTAATACAAATTTATGACCGGTATTTATTGTGCGTTTTGATGGATAAGTATTTATTTCTTGTTGTTTCACCGACGCAAATCGTATGGATTCAAGTCATAACTCAATATTCAGCGTTCAATGACACTGTTGAGATCGTTGATGTGAGACTTGGACTACGTTTTACATTGAACAATTTGCTCCTTGGTAAAAACCGATGGGCAAGAAGTGGTTTGCGAATAAATGTTTAATGTGTTGTAATATTTTTATTTACTAAAATAACAAAAAGTAGAAGACATAAACGTACCCATTGGGTTATTGGACATGAAAATACCTTAAACTTGGCTTTTAAAGTTTGATAATAGTATTAGGGATTATTAGTGAATTTTCCATATAGGGAATAAGCTATTACCGTAGATCTCAGGGTAAGGCCTGGACCCGGGACCGATTTACTTTTTTACCTCACAAGCAATTACATAAGTGGCGTTTGGAGATGAAAATCTAAATGTCTATGTATGTTTCCGAGTAAATGTATACTGTATTCCTAAAAGAAGTATGTAATAACTAGACCAGAATAAGTCGGTGTAACCATAGACTAACCAACACAAATATACTTCTCACCACATTGTACATTTTGAAGCTCGTTTTTCGTGCCTAGTTCCGGTGACACTGATCGCTAGTGTGAACGAAATTTGTTTTATATTATTTTAGGGTTAATTTAATTTATTCTGCTTAACTGTTTGGTTATATAGCTAGGGGGCGGGATGTTGTTTATGATTTGATCGTTTTATTTGGTTAAACGAGGTTTTAAATTACTAAAATGACAAGAAACAAATTGTAAACAAGACACGACCTCTAGTGCACCGGACTGAACTAACAATATTGGCTTCAGCTGTTCCATAAGGATGAGAAAAGGATGTATTATTTATGGCGTTCCGCTGAAGAATGCCTAAAAACTATGCACTGTCTCAGATGTTTCTATGGTCTAACTGTTAGGTTTATTAAGTGTTCAACTTTTCTAGAAGAAAATATCTCGAAAATTATCACTACCTCGACACCGGCGACTCCGAAGTCTGAATGTCTGGCTTGTGGACGTCCTTGACGTTGCCTTCCCGTCTCAGACAAATGTCAGGATCAGGACCTGACAATCGCATAGTTGTAAAACTCGCCGATTCTGTGATTCCGCAATCGCGACTTCCTTCTGGACCTTCTGGTAACTGGTTATTCCCAGGGGATCGGCATGTCTTTCGTATATTTTCGTGGGAATGTGTGGAATTGAAATTATACAACTTCTAAACTAGCGTACGCGTTTGTGTGCTTTCGGAAGAAAATCTTTCAGTACTAAATAGTCCGATTGGCCCTGATGACAGATTTTACTGGTAAAAATTTATCATTGTAGGCTAACACACTTTAGTATACGTATAAATATAGTGGTTTTGAAAGGAGGATAATATTTTATTCCTCAAATCCAAATAAAACCATAAAGCGACTTTTTAACCGTTTACAAGGCTGCTACATTGATAGATGAGCAATACTGTGCGTTTCAATCGTTTATTTTCCATCCATGTGCATGTAAATTTCTAATTTCAAATCTTATTCTTCTGGACAATCTATTAGAGTATATGTTTAACCTATACTACAATCTATCCACAAACATATACAAGATTAATATAGTTAGGAGAATGCAACGTGAATCATCCAAAACCCCTGACTTAAGCTTTTTTTTCAAATGGGTTGAAAACGGTCTCTAAAAAAAAACTAAAAAAACGGTAAAAGTTGAAAATATTAAATTTTAAATTCCGAACCGGTACCTTTAGATTTTGACTGTAAGGGTGGTGAAAATCATTCATTACATAAATTGTTTTCTCAGATTTGCATAACATCTCGTATTCAACTACTTATGTCATAACTGAAAAGTTTGCAAGGTTCGCGGGCCGCAGACCTAGACCCCAATAGGCTCGAAACTACACCAAGGCCACGGAACAAACCTATACATTCGCCAACCTGTGTTGAACAAAGTGAAGGTCTCTGTGAAAAGCTCTTACTCCGCAATTGTAAATTGATTAATCACTCGAGGCCCCGACATAGTTGAGTCAGTTATGAATGAAGTAGGAACAGTTTTTGCCAACTTTTGCTATTCTTGCGAAAAGCATTAAACTATCATTGTTAAGAGTTCGTGGCTATTTATTTTATCTGTAGTTTAAAGTTGCTCTTTTCGGCACGAGCTCATGTTTAACGAGGCGAAGTCGCGGACAGAGAAGCGAGTGTCGGAATCACACTTTTGGTTCGTGTGAAGAACTATATTTCTCGCAATAGCAGTTACCATTTGGAGAAAGTTAGATGTAAGATGTTCTACTCCGCTAATGCAAATACATGAACGAATCTTGGGAAAGAAGAATCGATCGAAGACAAATCTACAAATGTGAAAACCCGATCACGAAAGGAAAGTTTTTTTGTTGTTCTGTATAGTTTCCGGTTTGAAACTTAAAGATCGTAAAAAATCCTTGGAGTAACTTGTTGTTCAATCGAGTGCTTCAAAATCATCTGAGTTACGTGCGTAGAGTTATTCTAAATAAGTTGACATTTTTAAAATGAATGTATGAATTGATTACCCGGTTGATTGTGCTGCTTTCAGTTATTTTCGTTTTTAGGTTTTATTTCTAACCATCCAGTCCCATCAAAACGGAACACTTATTGTGTCTCATCGATTGTAAGTACCCTATTGACACCCAAGAGAGAATAAATCATTTGTTCAAACCATCTCTATTTATATGAAAATTTGGCCTCAACTGGTCACAGTTATTGGTATTTAAATTACAGTATTCAAAAGCAATGGTGGTGTGCTACAACCAAAAGCTTGGTGGTAAATGACAGTTGTTTTGAGATTTTACCATTTTGCAAAAAATTATCATTTCCATTTTTTGTAGAGAAATGAAATTGCATATTAAATTCGAAATTTGCTCACGAATATTTTATTCGATTGGGATTTTCTCTGTTCTTGGGTAACGCGTTCATTCGATCCTAACTGGGAGTCGCTTGAGGCTAACGCTCGGCTAATATCGTCTAATGACTAACCGACTAATAGCTTGATAGGTCGTTTGACTCGCCTATAGTCGTTAACATGACACGTGAACTATTCACTAGTCCATTCAATTATATGTGTAAATGCGTGTATTTACCAGGTTGGTTTCCGTGGAATTTCATGAGAAATTTTCCAAGTAGTCTCCAACTAATTGGTAAACGGTTTTTGCCATCGTTGACTTAAAATGCTGGATTTAATTCCCTAAGTATGATGGCATATATCCGCTAATTGGTGAAAACAATAAAGTTAATACTAACACCTAAAAAAACACTTCAATAAAACTCTCCCTGAACTTCGGTAGTGTTCTACTATTGAAGACGCATTTCCTCGTTTAGTTTCTTACATTACGGAAGTCTTGTGGAGATAATTTTGCTATAGTTTACATACTATAGCGATTTATTATTCTTCCCAATGTGGTAAGCATAATTCCACCAAAAGAAAGCATTTCTTTAAAGCTGCTCTAAGTTCTGAATTGCATAAGGTAAATTATCAAATCTCTAGCTCAAGCGAAAGCTATATCTGCATAGGAAATGTATTCTTTGAGAACAAAGGGAGAGCAACAGCTGATCCCATGGATTATAAATGTAACAATAGGCGAAACTAGTCTCTGCGCCGAATACACAAGTAAAAGAAATCTGAGAAGTTGTTTCAGTCATACCCCTTTGAGCTCTAAAGGTTTATATAATGGCCGCTATATTAACAACCTTCAACCTATACCTATGCAAGTATGACTCAATAAGAACGATTGAGCTACTTGAACTACTTGGGCTTTTGGCAATGACAATGCGAGCGCGGTACTCAATGGTTCAGTCAAAGGAGTCGCCTCCCCTACCGGTAGACACAGCACCGAAGATTGAGGGTTAAAATCCCGTTTTGGTCAAATCCGTGCATATAAATTCCCGAGTTTGACAAACGCTTTGGGACGACACCGGCTGCGAATGACGTCACTTCATTGCGCCGAATCGTTACGATAGTGGCCGGAAACTCCCGATCGAACAGATTCTGACGTCATTGACTACCTCAAAAAGAAAATATTATTATTATAGCAAAATACTGTGTCTAATTGAAGGTAGAGTACTCCCGACCTCATGCGATATTTCGTGAACTCTTCTGAACCCGTAAAGACTGAAGAGAATGTTAGGTTATGTTACATTCTGTTAGGTTAGGTTAGGTTAGGTTTGGTCACGTTAAGTTGTTAGATGGGTGGACTCTAGGTACATGATTGATGGGGAGGGGGCACTACGTTAGGTTAGGTTAGGTTCGTTCCTTTACGAAATGTGACGTTGACGATTTCTAATTTACTCATTTACATAGGAGAAATATTTACAGTGGAGGCGCTCATCATGTAACTCCGTCTTCAATTCTACACGGATTGCATTTGCAGCTTTGTAAGATGAGGTACAATGTAGAATGATTGATATGAGCAGGCGAGGGCGAGGTAGGCTGCTAGCTGCTGCTGCTGCTATCCAGGGTCATTGTGTCAGTATTCCAAGGTGTTGTTACTCAATGTCCAGCACAGTCTGGACTGCTGGATAGGTCGATTTCGTCATCGATAGTTTCCAACAACAATCGATATGACCTGCGTCACATGAGTAACTGTCGAGAGAGTATGAGATGAAAATGGGATGCAAGGCTGTTGAATATATCACACCCAATTTGAATGGGGATCGGGTGTGTTTTGAGTGTACAAATCCTACAATTCACAGTGCAGTAACCATAATTGATTTGGGTCCTGGACTTTACTTAATCCGGACAGCCATTTTATACAGCGGATTGCCCATATTTTCAACAGCTGAGATATGAATGTGTCATTGGGAACTTAGCAGTTGCGTCGCGTAGATTAGAATTCGAGAAGTTTATTATTATTGAAAATATATTAGTCCAGAATTTCTCAAATAGGTGGCTCGTTACAAACAATGAGTAGTGGATGGGTTCTGAAATACTGCTTAATTTCTCTTAAGTCTTTACTAGTTAAGGTTGACTTTACTTTATTCTAAAAGAAGATAGGTACAATATATCTTTATCTTTGCATTTAGTATTAGGAAAACGTAAAAATAAGATTATGATTCACGATTACGTCGTTAAAATGTATTTAAAAAGCAGCACATCCGCGTACACAACGATTTTCGAACATACGTAATGGTTCCAGGCATATTCCAACCAAAATATGTATATTTGAACGAGAATCAGTTACGAAATGCGAATTCGTAATCAATAAAAGGCCGAACCACCAGCACTGTGAGGTGCTTCCTTCGCACAGAACTGTACTTTCTCCCGAGCCCGGACCTTTCACGCCAACGATAAGTGTTACACAGCTCAGTCTCAATGACCTTGGTCATCTCCAAGCTCCACTAAATGTTGAGACAGACCTGTACACCAGGGATACAGCTGTTGTGTCACACTGCTCAGTCTCAATAACCTTGGTCATCTCCGGGCACTACTAAATTTTGAGACAGTCTTGTACACCAGGGATACAGCTGTGGTGTCACACTGCTCAGTCTCAATGACCTTGATCATCTCCAGCCTCTACTAAATGTTGAGACAGTCCTGTACACCAGGGATACAGCTGTGGTGTTACACAGCTCAGTCTCAATGACCTTGGTCATCTCCAGCCACTACTATATGTTGAGACAGACCTGTACACCAGGGATACAGCTGTGGTGTCACACTGCTCAGTCTCAATGACCTTGGTCATCTCCAAGCTCTACTAAATGTTGAGACAGTCCTGTACACCAGGGATACAGCTGTGGTGTCACATAGCTCAGTCTCAATGACCTTGGTCATCTCTAAGCACTACTAAATGTTGAGACAGTCCTGTACACCAGGGATACAGCTGTGGTGACACACTGTTCAGTCTCAATGACCTTGGTCATCTCTAAGCACTACTAAATGTTGAGACAGTCCTGTACACCAGGGATACAGCTGTGGTGTCACACTGCTTAGTCTCAATGACCTTGGTCATCTCCAAGCTCTACTAAATGTTGAGACAGTCCTGTACACCAGGGATACAGCTGTGGTGTTACACAGCTCAGTCTCAATGACCTTGGTCATCTCCAGGCACTACTAAATGTTGAGACAGTCCTGTACACCAGGGATACAGCTGTGGTGTCACACTGCTCAGTCTCAATGACCTTGGTCATCTCCAAGCTCTACTAAATGTTGAGACAGTCCTGTACACCAGGGATACAGCAGCTGTGGTGTCACACTGCTCAGTCTCAATGACCTTGGTCATCTCCAAGCACTACTAAATGTTGAGACAGTCCTGTACACCAGGGATACAGCTGTGGTGTCACACTGCTCAGTCTCAATGACCTTGGTCATCTCCAAGCACTACTAAATGTTGAGACAGACCTGTACACCAGGGATACAGCAGCTGTGGTGTCACACTGCTCAGTCTCAATGACCTTGGTCATCTCCAGGCACTACTAAATGTTGAGACAGTCCTGTACACCAGGGATACAGCTGTGGTGTTACACAGCTCAGTCTCAATGACCTTGGTCATCTCCAGGCACTACTAAATGTTGAGATAGTCCTGTTCACGAGGGATACGGTTGATTTGTTATATAGCTCAGTCTCAAGACAACTAAAAACTTAGTGTTAGAGCCCTTTAAATTATGAATTAAATGGTACAATTCATATTTCCGTAAAAATTATGTTTCAAAAGTTGTTGTGAACTATGTTGTTTTCCCATTAAAAAAAAAATTGTCTTTTAGGAAAAAAGCTGGTTTTTATTAAACTTGAGGTGTTACGGTATGTTTCTTATAATTCTAGGTCCTTATAATTCTAAAAAAAATAGTGCAGCCCCCATTTGCAGAAACCTTTGTGGTTCTCCCTATAAAATATAGTTTAAATTAGGTACTCCCACCGCTTACCCATGTTAAAGATTGTTGACAAGCTAATGGGTGAATGTATGTGTCAGATTGCTGATACCGTTTATTTTTATATATGTTGTATTATGTTGTTGATTGTTTAATAAATCTACGCTTTCCGATCGACCAAATTATTTTCAAAACTTATTGGTTCCAGACAAGACATTTAGACGAGTGATTTTTTTTATTTTTCCGTCTTTCAACTAATAGTTTCATACATTTGAACTATACTAACATTTTTGTATTATTTTAACTAGCTTTTTTGTTTACCACATTTTTTAACGCGTACATTTCTAGGTATTTCTTAATACTTTCCCAAAAATGTTTTTTCTTCCAACTACTTTACGGTCTTCTAATTTATTTTTACGGATACAAGAATCGCGCACTCCACACATTTGGTTCACCATTTTAGTTTACACTTTCACTTTACAATTTATTTTAATTTTGTGTTAAACCAATAACTTATTGCCTCCAAAATCACGACATAAGAAACTGCATAAGTCATCAAGGTACATAAAATTAAGATAATCATTCGCAATATGTCCCCAGGTAAGAGGATCATTTTTAAAACTTGTATGTTTTGTTGTTGTGCTTTGTAGATATAACATTGCAATCCAACAGCTGATTGAGTCTAAAAACCACGGCTTTCTAGATCTGTGACGTAAGTCATACTATGTGCAGTCATGCTATATTTTTATTGCCAAACCGTTGTTAAGACTTTGTTGGATGTTTGATATTGTAGTCGCTTGATTGAACGCTTTGATGGATGTAATACTAAATACTAAAGGATAAGAAATAGTTTACACATATAAATATTCAGCATTTTCTCGTATTTGAACATAGAAACATATTTTCCACCACACTATGATGTTTTTAGCTGTTTTACATACGTTAATTGGTGGCTGAAAGTTACGTTTTGCTAGCCATGCCAGCTATCATCATTTGGGGACCGAGCAGTTTTTTACATCATGGGCCACAAAATCACCTGCCCGCTTACCTTCTTAAAACATGAATGCATATTAAATAGGCTACACAATCAGTATCCATAGCATTGCAATAGAATTGTTTTATTGTCACCGCTGCCTAGCAACTATTTATTATTATTATTGCTGATTCCTAAAATTATTTCTTCACATAATAACCATAAAGTTGCAGTTGTGTTGACTATCAGTGTGCATTATTATTGTGGTGAATAGTGGTAATAGGGTATAGTGCGTTCGTACCCGGTTTGTACCACCATAGATTAAACGTAGGCCTACTCAGAGTATGTTTAATCTATGGTACCACGGACCAAAATGGTTTTGCAGCGCTCGAGCCGACAAAATCTCATTTTCGGCTCTAGGTACGAAATATACTATATTTTTAAGAAATAAATTGGAATTTTATTTTCGTCTGTTATTGTAACTCGTGTCAGATTCGGCTAAGTCACGGTTCTTGCCTAACCTAACCCTAACGTGATTTGAATAAGATAATTGAATATCCAAATATAGCAAAACATAGCAGCACATGCCGTCATTATGGTGATACTTTCTTAAGTCAGCTGAGCCTTTTTTCTCCGTGACCCTGTTAGTGACCTCTCACGCTAAGTTCAAGGACACTCTCAAGGCAATTCCTTTACCGTCTGTTAGGTTGAAGGAACAGATAATGGAAGAATCATTTTGCTTTCAGTGTGAATTCAATTACAGGTATCTATTCCCGATTGTTATATATTTATTTTTCTTACTTGGGCTTATTAGTGTGGCTTAGGGCCTATTCTCTTTTCGTTTTCCTGCTTATTTTCTCGATTCTATTGAGTAATGCTTATTAGTATAGTATAACCAATATAATGCATAGGTTGTACGAATAATATAATAGTGAACTGCTTGGGATTAGTTTGAATTGGTTCAAAATATTACATACTGTTTCCTAAATAAACATTTGTATGAATACTCTACGAAGAAGTAGGCATCCCGTTCCAATGGTTGAGGTGTATCCTCTTTTACAACCATTTATTTATTTATTGCGAACGGCGATACACCAATACAAAAATATTGCAAATATGAAGGTGTTGAAAACAATTTCCAATTTCACAGTTTGATTGATTCATACAGTATTAATTCGTCAACTTAAAATCTAAAAAAACGATTTCTTTCTCATGTAAACCACAAACCATCTAATTAAATTCTTTTACATAGTTTTTTTTAATAAATCAAACAAATTATTTAAAAACTTATTTATAATCAAAACAAGTATATTTATAACAACATAAGCATCTGAGAAGGATAAAAAACACAACGGTAGTCGCAATTCAAAACCAACACTAACAAAAACTATAATAGGCTCACTGGAGAATAGATTACGCCTGCCTAACCATAACACTGATCAGCTGATTGCATAACAGCTGACATCAGACGGAACCGCTAACGCCACCTGGATATCGTCCTTGTAGTTCTCGTGGTCGTCGTTAGAGTGTGTTGTAGGTTAGTTCTCACTTTCTCCGATAGATCGCATCAGCTGTACAATCTGTGAATGAGACTTTCAATTTCTGTGGGGAAAATTTGTGCTGTGGATAAACTAGATAAGGCATTCCATTCAGATGTTACTAGTTTAACAAAATTAAAAATGTATGAATATAAAACACTTAATTGATTCCCCAAATTGAAAATGCAGCAACTAGCAAAATAAAGAGACTAGGAAGTAAAATGATTTACTGGTTTGCTGTGTTGAAGGTGTTTTATGTTGAAACGGATAAAAATACAACCATATTATTTTTTATTTGTCATAATATACCTTTTCTAGTTCTAGAATATCACAGATTAATATTACTCTCTTGAATAATTAATCTAATGTTAATAATTAATAACACAATGATGCTTATTTATTTATACTCATAGTTATTATCAAAGCGCTATTTCAATTGATATTTACTTTTTAACTCGAATATTTACAAAACAATAATCATTGTAAAACGAGAAAATACATCATCAAATAAATAAAAAATCATTTATTGTCAAACAATTACAAAATCTATGGTTATTGTTAACTATCACATACTAGTATTAGTACCGAATGTCATGGTTTTTAAGTTCTCATTTATTAAATCTAAGGTTATTTCATAAAGGGCTTATGCTATTTTGTGATTTCAATAAAAATAAAAACTATTTATAGGTTTTAAGGTTCAGTTTCCATCGAGAAGGAAATTGGAAACAATACCAAACCAACACATTTTATAATCTCTAAATTTTATTATTTTGAGCATTACCTTATTACCTTATTACCATCTTCTTGGCCGTTGACCCATTGTATAATGGGAATAGGCTGTGTCTGCGTAAAAAAACTACTTATTTATTTCCGCACATATGTATAAGACTCACAAGTTTAAAATATGTAAAAAAACATAATTTTAGTACTCATGGCGGTCGCTATGTTCTACTTCAGCTCATCCAAACTATACATTGTTATATAAAACAACATTGAACATGGTATATAAAAATATTGCTCAAAACTTCAACAGTCTTGTTGGATTTTTTAAAACAAACAAATACAATCTCTCTGCCTTGAGCAGTCTAATGGGACAGTTAATGGGTTAGTTGTAGCATATAGTATATGGGTCAGTTAATGGGACTCTTTCCACTTCATAGGAAATTTTTAAAACTCAATACTTTTTTAGATTTTACTGATAACTATTACAGTACTATACGGAATGTATGTTAATAAAATGTAGGCTACATTAACACATAAGTTAATTCAATTGTACTACTGAAAATTAGTTTTGCTTGAATTCTGAGATTTGTTTAAGAAATGCTCTTAAGCTGGGTTTTGCTAGGCGTGGAAGCGGAGTGCGGAGAAGTGATCTTGTCCAGTGGCAGTTCACTCTTCTTCTAGAAAACTTTAAATTACCTAAGACAAGAGAAGAGTGGACACCGCTTGTGCACCTAGGAAAACCCAAGCTTTAACCAAAATTCAAAATATTTAAATTGTGTTACAGTTTTAACAAATGTTTCTATCAAAGTGTAAAAGTTTCAATTGAATGGTTGATGGGTAGTTAATTAATCAAAAGTTCCCCATTTTGATCCTGATAAATAGCTTTTAGATGGTTCAAAACTGGATCCAGCACTGCTTGATCTTTGGGCTTTTAATAAATGGTCCTCGACTAAATAAACAGCTGATCTTAATCAGTATAAAGACTACACAGTTCATCTCACTCCATTCTGCACTCATCTTGCATTCATATTGTGCTTAAAGTTTGTCTTGTCTCCGCTCTTAAATATACTCAAAGCTTGTCCTGAGCTGTCTTCAAAGTAATTAGAATGAGAATGAAGTCTTTTTTTGGGAGGATTTTTCTTCAGTTGTCACCTCTGCCTCAGTCCAGACTAAGTTTCCGGAATGATCCGTTCATCCCGAGGTCAGTTGTCCAGGAGTCAACATGTTTTCGAACGTCAGGTCGTAAACTTTCGTTGGATTTGTGGGACGCTACAGTATTTAGAAGATCCCTGCAGTCAATCATCTTGTTTTGCCAAGCTTCTGTAATAAAAAAATAAATAATCGGAGATTTTTTAGATAATTGAAAACAAAATAATTTAGTACAATAATTTCTTTCTCATCTCAGTACAATCGAAAGAATGTTTTTCAATCAAAGAGTGGTTTTTCAATCCAATAAATGGTCCAAACTGCAGGGCAAAAATGTATTTCTCCTTACCTCAGTATCTCAAATGTTCATTTGCTTTACCTTTTATCCTGTTACCTCTGTGAATCTGACCAAGAATGAGTAATTACTTTCAAACTTCAGCTATGACTTTTTTTTACTACCTACTAGTAAGGCTAAGGAGCAAGAGACAACTGTTTTTGTCTCAATGAATATTTCAACTTACTGTTCATCTCCTTACATGAAGGACCATGGCCACCGTAGTCAGAAGGTAGAAGATCTAGAGATATATGTTCCTTCAGACATTCAATATTGCTGTGGATTTGGATCTGAAATATGTAATAACTATTCGTAAAACTGTATATTTTATCTTTCCTAATGATGGTAACTGAGATAAATACTGGGTTTACCAGGAAACAAGTTTATAACCTTTGACTTCTTAAATGTGTCTGAATTTTCGAACTCATGTTCTGTAAAATCTTAGAGTTTCTTAATAAAGACATAATTTCTGACAATTTTGTTTTGGAAAGTGAGACTTATAGGCTCTACATAGGTGTTTATTTGAGCACCTAAGAATTTAAACGGTGGCTTCAAAATTAAGACAGTATAACTTTGAAAACCGCTAGCGATGGAACTAAAATTTCATATTCATTTCAATATTATAGCAAAGTACCTGGGGACCGAGCTTTGCTCGGGGAAAATATTAGTTTACTCTGAAAAGTATTGCAGATACATTAATCAACTCCCAATCTCCACACTGCTCACCTTCACTACTTACTTCACCACTCCCTACGTCGTGGACTTGTTTGCCCTCCTTCCCTATACCATTTTAGAATTGCAGATACATAAATGCCACAGACAGTTCCCACACTCTGAACTGCTAGCATTACTACTTCCTTCACCACTTCCTATGTCGCGGACCTGTTTCTCTCCCTTCCAACGGCATTTTAGGATTGCAGATTCCTTAATCTAATCGTCATAAACAGTTCCAACACTCCGGACAGCTCGCCTTGACTACCTACCTTTACCACTTCCTACGTCGCGGACCTGTTTCCCTCCATTCCCATAGCATTTTAGGATTGTAGATAACTTGATCTAATCGTTATTAACAATTCCCACGCTCCATATTTTGCTTACCTTTACTACATCCTTCACCACTTCCTATGTCGCAGACCTCTTTCCATCCCTTCCCATAGGATTTTAGGATTGTAGATTCCTTAATCTAATCGTCATAAACAGTTTCCACACTCCAGACTGCTCGCCTTTACTACTCCCTTCACCACTTCCTACGTCGCAGACCTGATTCCCTCCATTGCCATAGCATTTTAGGATTGTAGATACCTTAATCTAATCGTTATTAACAGTTCCCACACTCCAGACTGCTCATCTTTATTACTTCCATCACCACTTCCTACGTCGTAAACCTGTTTCCCCCCCTTCCCATAGCATTTTAGGATTGCAGATTCCTTAATCTAATCGTCATAAACAGTTTTTACACTCCAGACCGCTCGCCTTTACTACTTCCTTCACCACTTCCTACGTCATGGACCTCTTCCTATCCCTTCCCATAGGATTTTAGGATTGCAGATTCCTTAATCTAATCGTCATAAACCGTTTTCACACTCCAGACTGCTCGCCTTTACTTCTTCCTTCACCACTTCCTACGTCACGGACCTGTTTCCCTCCCTTCCCATAGCATTTTAGGATTGCAGATACCCTAATCTTATCGTCATAAACAGTCCCCACACTCCGGACTGCTCGCATTTACTACTTCCTTCATCACTTCCTACGTCACGGACCTGTTTCCCTCTATTCCCATAGCATTTTATGATTGCCTTTACTACTTCCTTCACTACTTCCTACGTCACGAACCTGTTTCCTTCCCTTCCCATAGCATTTTAGGATTGCAGATACCTTAATGTATTCGTCATAAACAGATCCTAGACTTCGCACTGCTACCCTTGACTACAATGTCTCGAGTAATCTTAAGTATAATCAATCTTTGGTATAATCTTTGCTCAATATTAACAAGTGATGTTTTTCCTTTTGTACTGTATTTGTAATTCGCTAGTATACTGTGGGTAGTTGGTTTATTATGAACACGTGCTACAACTTCAAGTCTTTTGTTTACCTTTTCCTTGTTATTTAATTCAACCAACATGGTTACTTAGCAACCCATAAGACTAATGTTAAAAAAATGTGACTTTCAGTTTCGTTTTTCTACGTAATTAGATTTTTGTTGGCAGTTCTAACTGCATGAAACTTGTTTTTAGGCCAAAAATAAACTATTTACAAGATTTGAAGAAAATCGTCGGAGCCGTTTTCGAGATCTTTCTGCAAGCAAGCAAGCAAGCAAGCATACATACAAGCAAACATTGCTCGTATTAGAGTATAGGATACTGAAATAAAAGTGAACACAGTTTAGTTGAACTTCAGATAGATTGTGCTGCTGTTTGGTACTGATTTAGTTTGACCAACTATAAATCGATTGAACCAAGCTTCTGGCTACAGCCGTAACAAATGAATATATCATTCTCTTCACAACAGACTACACAGACTCAAACATGCAATACAGTTAGAGGTGTTTGGTTGTTACCCTATCAAATATCTTCTGTTTGACGAATGGTCTGAAGATATTTAGCGCCATCTCCATGACGTGGGGTGGGTTCACAATGTGGATGGCGGCGACACGCTCCGGGTAAGCTTTCTGTAACAAGACGCAGTCATTGGAATCCTTCAACACACAATTAAAATAATTTCCATGCATTCTAACTGTAGAGTAAGCGCAACGTTTCTGTTAGGGTATAAAATGTCTTTGGCTATGAAAACAATTAAATATTAAAAAGGTTGATATGGAATAACTAATAACCGGATTATCTGGGTAGCTTTGTGGTTAAAGTGTTAGCAATCAGTCAAAACTGTTTTGGTTTTATTACTTAAAAAAAAGTGGTTATGCATGTTTTATTGATCGGTTGATTCTGGATTCAGATTACATTTTCCACTGGTATATTAATGTTACCTAACAAAATTTCAGTATTAGATACCAGGGACCAGGGTTTGGACCAGCCCCCAATAAAACCTCAAAAATGAAAATGGTTTCAAAAATACAAAATTAAAAATATTCCATCAATTGTAACCTTCACTTAGTTTAAAGCTGTAACCTAATTGTGCTGGAACCTAAAATTCAACCTTAAAAACTACAATGCTTGAGCTTGGGCCTTACTCCTTATGCTGAGATAGCCAGTATTGTTTGTGTGATACACTGTGTAAGACATTGTTTCTCTATATATAACAATATTCATTATATACTATATACTATATTCATTATATTTTATAACAAGATGTCACCATCGCTAGCTTAATCCTTCTAAATAGCCCTTTCCCTTTGGTCTGAACGTTGAATCTTTATACTTGAAATTATCACCGACTCACCCAAGCGTACTGGAACATGTTGCGGACCATGTTCAAGCTGTACTTGGCAAGATGAGCCACTCGAGTGTGGAGGAGGTCCATGATGATGATGTCCCCGGCTCGGTCGACTCCCTCACACATTCCGAGGTCCGCGATGGCCAAGAGGCGACGAGCCATGTCTTGCAGGACAAAGTCTGTTGGGTCGGGTGTGAAATGGGAGTAAACAACCACTCTGTGGCCCTCCGCTGTCAGGCCGGGCATGAACGCAATGCATCTGCGGAGAAGTAAAATTATACTCGGTGGAAATGCAAATAGTTACTTGACTCTTGAAAGTTCAAATTTTACAACAGAAGCGAACCACTGTGATTTACCAAGAGTATTGAAATAAGCAAAAGGTTAGTTTACTTTAAAAACAGCTTGAAACACCTACTAATACAATTTGAGCAATATATTACGTTAATTGAGAAAGTTTTAATTTTTTCTATAGGTTTTGAACAAATAAGTTTTATGCTGGAGTATAATGTAAAATCCCATTTATCTTTAGTTTTTGTTCCTTGATAATTGAGCAGTTTTTTATATTCAAGAATTTTTTGAATTCGCTATCCGTATTTAGATTAAATAAGTTTTTACTCTGCCCTATGTACTAGATTTTAGCTACTAACAGTTGAATTGTCAAAAGTAGACTGTATGCAGAAGCGTATTGCTTTAAATGAAATTAAAGAGGTGATTTTTTTTCATTTATAGTATGTGACTCTTAGACCCACTTCATTTATTACATCTATTTAGTATCAAATTAAAACTTTCCAACTTTCCTATGTGGCACAGAAAAATCCACCTTAAGACAGCCAACAGTTAGTTTTTTATCAATTTCAAATAAAAATCAAACCATATTTGCAGCCACACAAATTAAATCAACCACAAAATATACAGGCAAACTTTTTATGTGTTTTACCAATTTTATATCTAAAATATTTGTTTCTTTTTTAGGTAAGATTGGTGATGGAAGGCATTCCCATGAAGGGTTTTGATCTCCCCAAGGGTGAGTTTTATCGCCCACCCTCTTCTCCGCCCAATAGTTTTGGTCAAGAGAGGTGGTTTTGTCACCAACATATTGCCGTTCTCCCCTTCAACTTTATTGCCATCCTTTTCCCTCATCTTATTTATCGATACTCTCTTTGATAAAGTTATTATTGATAACTTACATTTAAAGTATTTTCTCCTGACATATTCAGTTAATAAATTTCTCCAGGGACTTACACCTATGATTTGTTAGATTTGTTTTTAATGTTAGTTCTTTGTTTTAATAAAGCTGTGAATTCACAAACAAATCTTCTGTGCTTTTCTAGTATTTTATTTTTTAATAGGAAACAATAATATTAATCTATATATTAATACGCAAGCGGATTTCTTTTCACAGTTATAACTCGAAAGCGGCTAGATATAATCTCTTTTTTATAATAATTCCATTATGATTTGGTAACCTACTGATAATTATTAAATAGCAACCCAGCAGACGCACAGGCAGCACCTGCCTATGTCTGCTGAATTTCATAAAATCGTCAAATTATTATATCTGTATTAATAGAAATGTTCTTTTTTATTCTTAGCCTTAGTTTATATTTTGTCATTGTGATTATATTATAGGATTGCTCAGGCCAATAAATGTATGTATTCTTGTAAGAAATTGTTGACTTCAAAGATTCTCTCACATAAAACGAAAATAAAAATATATCATAGTATAATTCGACCAGTATTAACATATGGAGCTGAAACTTGGATTTTAAATAAAAAAGAAGAAAACAAAATGATTGTTTTTGAAAACAAAATTTTAAGAATGGTATATGGACCAATACAAGAAAATGGGGAATGGAGAAAAAGGCATAATAGGGAGATAAGGAATATGTACAATGATTATGATGTAGTAGCACACGTGAAAGCAAGGAGAATAAGGTGGGCAGGACACGCACTACGGAGAGAACGAGGTTCACTACTAAAAGAAGCAAGTATAGGAAAGCCAGAAGGGAAACGACCATTAGGAAGGCCCAAGAAGAGATGGTGGGATAGTGTTTCCAGGGACGTCAGAGAAGTGGGGGCAGAAGTGGAAGAGGCAGAAGATCGAGAGAGATGGAAAGCAGTTGTTGGTGCGGCCAAATCCCGCCTTGGGCATAAATGGCCATGGGAGTGAGTGAGTGAGTGAGTGATTATATTTTGTATTAAAAAGTATGTTTCTTTCTGTATCATTATATGGAAATAAACGTATTTCATTCATAGATTTTGACGTTTGATGTGTTAAATTAAAGGTATTTTTACGTAGATGTGCAAATACGTCTCAGAATATTAAGAAAGGGCATCACTTAAGTACAGTTAAGGGCCAAGGTTTCGGAACAGTTGCGCTATCCGTCTTCATTGGATCAGACTAAATTTATTTTATTTACAACTTAATATAGAGATGGTTTGAAATAGTTCTGAAGAAGGTTAATCAAAGACTGAAGGACTTAATACTCCCAGAACAAAGCCTGAATTTATAATTCTTTTACATCTGTTTACTAAGTCTGGTTCATTAGTACTGTATTAGCAGGACTTGACAACAAATTGTTTGTAATAGTTAAATTTATTTACCTTTAATCATATTCTACTGAATTATCATGTAGTTTTGGTTACAGTTCGGTGTGATTTAGTGAATATTTAAAAGTGCTTATTTTCAATGCATTTGCCCGTTACTTTACCATTTTATCATGTAATTCACAATGTGTTGTTTTCTGTTGTTTGGTTAACACTTTCTTGTTTTATTTAAATTTAAAATTAAATGCTACTAAGACGAAGATCTTAAAGTGGCCGGAGGGAACATGAATGATGCTTGCATCACCCTCCCAATGGAACATTTGACGGATAGATTGATAGTACTAGACCACCGTGGTGATACATACAACCTTCGGACTGATAAAAGTTATATGTTTACATTGTGGTGGCTTATTTTAAGCAAATAAAGACTGGCCGAGACAGTTTAATTTTTGTTGCAATAAATGGAAGGTTTGTTTACTTCATTTGTGGAATTCACCATACTTTCAGGAAATTATTGGAAACTCCCAATCTAAAAAAGGGCTGCAAGACCTAGATCCGGATATTATTTGAATAAAATTTGTCAATTAAATTCCGCCTTTGCCATGGTCAGCTCCGAAGCTCATTTAGATGAGAGTTCCATGCATGGTATCTACAATTTCAAGATCCATGGCATGTTTTCAAGGGAAACTACTTTGTGGTGACTTTCGACAAACGCTGCAGGTTCTTCCATATTCATCGTGGACCACTATTTAGAAAACTGTGGAAAATCATTCCGCAGTGGTCCCAAATTAACAACAAATGTATGCATGCTTTACAAGTTCTTGGTGGTGTATCTTTACCTATTCACAATGATTTTGATCCACATATTATTGAGATACCAGAATTGGAAGTGGGTCAGTAAATCAGGAAACAAATGGTGACAAATATATTGTTAACTTTTGTTTTTGTTCTTCTTCTGTTATTACAAGCTGAAGTTTTGCTCGATTTTGAACAATGGGTTATTTCAAATTACCCATTTGTACATGCAGTACCTACTCAAGTTTTGTTCTCAATAAATATCACAGTACTTGGCTATTGTTCTAAGTAAATCTCACAGTATTTGAGTGTCGCTCTCAGTAAACTTCTCTGTACTCACATGCCCTTGCAATACTTACATGATGTTCCCTGTCAGTACTCACATCAGTTACTCTGCAGGTTACTCACGTGTTATCGAAGCTGCGGTTCATCGTGTCACATTTCATGTCTCTGTCTTGGAACACTTCAGGCATGATCCACCTCAGTGTGAAGTAAACATCCAAGTTAGCCTTGCATCTCTCTACACTGTTCTTGTTCAGCATTAAGTAGTTCTTCAACCACTTGTCTTCATTCACTGCTCAACGATTGTGAAATTTAAAATAATATGCGAAAGTTAAGTAGGTAGGTGTTATTGTTCAAGTATATTTACACAAAAAATTACTATTCTATACAAGTCAAACGTTGAATAGTAAATTATGGTACAACTATCCAATTTTATAATGAATACGCCAATAATAGTAAATTATTAATATTGGTAATATATCCAGGTTGAATGTTGGGTGTGTTTAAATTTTAATTTTCATCATTCTTTTGTTCAAATTTCATAGTAATCTGTGTAAAGAACATTTTTAAACGCTAAACTATTAGATTATAGTAGTTTACGCAACGATTGCGTAAAGATAGTGTTAACGACAAGAGTAGAAAATTTAAGGTACGAGCCTTGGTGAGTGCCTTAAAAAATTCTACGAGTGTCGTTAACACTATTTACGCGAGTTGCGTACACTACTTTACCTACGACGGTGTTTTAATTACTAAAAATCACTACTCATAACTTCTAAGAGAGGTTTTTTGTTTATAACCTCTCATTGCCACTGACAGTGAAGCAAGGAATCAAACACCAATTCACTAATTGCACCAATCAACAATTAAATTGGCATGAACAGCTGATTATTTGAATTTCGAATCATTACAATTTTGCTTCTCCTCTCTCAATCCTTGAACCTCATTGGTCCGTTACCCGTGTTGTTATGAGTAAAACTATGCTGTTATGAAAGTAAACAATGCTGTTATGAGATACTTTTAAATTCTAAGAACTGTACTGAAACGGCTACTTTAAAAAACGGTCGTAGGTAAAATATATTTTGACTCTCCAATGAATAAATGGTACACAAACCTCCACTGAGTGGTCCGAGGTGAGGCTGCTTTCTCAGCCAATCTTTCAGCGAAGCTACGTCAGCCTTCACCGTAGCCTCTGTCATCCCAAGAACCTTCAGGACTTTAGCTCCGTCTTCCGGCCAGATAGTCTTCAGCTTCATCTGCAACCATGAGACAAGTAATGACAGCTTCATCAATCAAACCTCCTCCTTGGGCCAAATAGTATTTAGAATCTTGATCTAGAGCAAGACGTACTACAAACTGTGTCAGGTTCATCAGTCGAACCTCTGCTACTGTTCAACGGTGGTAGGTTAGTTCCGCAGATAATGACCCTAGGGCCATAAATGGGTAGGTTCGTTCCGCATTTGAATCTGGTGGGCCCCTTAAGTAGGTAGGTTATTTCCGCATTTATATTGACAAAGGTGGGTTACACTCCATTAGACAAGGGTAATTAGCCTCACTAAAAGCCGACGTAGAATGAATATTGAACAAATTTAAGTTAAATATCCAAAGATTGGATACGCTTGTATCCGATTCGAAATTCGGAATATTTATGATACAAACTCTACATATTTTAGGTTTAGGATGTAAGAAAATCACCTGTTTCATAAATGTTAACAAAATTGATCTTAGTAATAATACTGATTTGACTATTTAGTAATAATACTGCACAGATACCGTACACACTATGATTAGTTGTGATAATAGTTATGTAAAAAATCTATGAACACACAGAATAGCACGCGGTCTAGATGCTTGAATTCTCCAAGTGATTGCAGCCACATACCATCCTCGCGGACTACAAATACTCTCTTCCCCCGATTCCCATATTTTAGGAAATATTTTTTTGGGAATTCCTAGAAATATTACACCGCATTGTTTACTACAGGGAATACAGCAGAGAACATATTTAGTTTGTTGTCAGTATTTACAAGACGTGTTTATTATAACTGTTATTATCCATGCGTATCTATGCGTATCTGTGCGTATCTATGCGTATGTATTTCCATTAGTTGCATACGCTTTTAATAGGGTCTTTTAAACTCATAGAAAATTATGACTACTAGTTTTAATATAGCTTCTGTAGTGCCGGTACTAGACAACTGCTCGATTTCGAGCAACAGGTACACTAGTTTTGTTTTATATTTTTAATTTGTTATAAGATGCTTACAAAGTTTAAAGTTTTTCCTGTGATAGGTTTAGTTTACCAACTGAGCTACTAGCATTTTGTAACATAAGCGTATTTAAGCAGCAGCTGGTGTAATGTGATTTTTTTAGTTTTAAGATTGCGGCTTCGCAATAATGATTGGGATAATAATCTTCAATATAATAATAATCAATAATAATCTTCGCCCTTTAAGATTGGGATCGGTGAAAGAAATATCTGCATCAGCTATGGTAAAAAACTAGAGAAATCGTTACAACTGGAACATGCTACTTCAACTTTAACTCATTCAGAACTTGCTTATTTTTATGGATTATTTCGGTTGACTGGCATTTTTGTACGCTTCACTTATCTTTACAATTTCAAGAGATCTATTGTTGAAGCCGTCAAATGCGGAACTGACCTACCAGATTATAACCCACCCTACGGGACCCGGATTAGTGTAGGTAGCAAATGCGGAACCAACCTACCCCCTGTTCAACAGTCTACATCTTCATCTAGGTCATGATATAGTAAATTTACGAGAAATTCCAGCTTTGTTTGGCCCTCATTCACATTCCAACTAAAGCTTTAGCATTCAGCACTTGAAGATTATTCTACTTTGTTTATCCACATTAATACTTAATACTTTTCAATGAAATGGCGACCATACAAAGTAGGTACATTGTCTTCATCTTTTTATAAAACAGCCATAATGTGTTTCAATAATATGTATATTACGGGCTTCAGCAAATTGACATATTTTCAGACTGCAATGCCTTGATCTATGTCTAGAATGTTCTTTAGGATTGAAACACTATTTTCTTATCATAGTTTCGAGGATGGAAGAATCTTGGTAGCGTCTTGTCTATGTTTAAATGTTTAATACATTTGTATACCTTCTTTTTTAGTTATACCTATCTCTCCATGTGGTGATACCATCTCGATTGGTAATAATAATAATATTAACAATAATTATAAAAATATCTAGAACAGCATATTTTTATGCAAAATGCATAATTTCCGATCGGTAATAATAATAATATTAACAATAATTATTAAAATAAACAAAATATCTAGAACAGCCATATCTTTATGCAAGATTCATAATTTCCAACAGTTTAACCTCTTCTTTTTCCTAAATTTATTAGGAACAGACATTTTGCTTTTCAATGATAAGATGAAGCAATTTTGAACCACCCTTGTCAAAATTACTGTCAAACTTTTTTAGAAAAAATACTTCCTATGTTTATTACTTAATTGTATAGAATCAGAATAATTAAGTGTGACCAACAAACCGTAGGTCTATGTAGTATGTACTAGTTAACCGCCCGTGCTCCGCCACGGGAATATTGTCAGCAATAAAAGAAATAATAATTAACAAATACTGTTTATCTTTGTATTTTATTTAGGGGTTGTTTAATTTTTTACATGAAATAGAACTGATATTTTGCCTGTATAAACTATTTTATGTTAATCAAACCGAAATATTATTTTAACCAAATGAATGATTTCTATTAATTCGAGTTTCATTTGAAAAATAAATAGTATACGAACTGGGCAATGCTGATAACCTAATAAGCAGCTATTTATGCTATTTAGATAATTTGCTCAAGTATATTCCTATATTCGTCGTTTTTTTCGTTACATTTGTTGTATGGAATAAAGATAGTCACTTAGCCTACATGTAAATCACGCATCAGCAGTTGGTCGCATTTCACGAATCTTTGACCCATACTGTGAGTAAAAGCTGTGTTTACGTCGTATATATAAAGTTGAAAGTTGGGCATACTTTGTTCAATATTAGAGGGGATTAACGGACCAATTTGATGGAAAAAGAGTCGTGGATTTTAAAACTATGTAGACTACCACTACCAGAAAGATGTTGATTCAAGTGAGACTTAGAACTGGCCATTTCAAATGCAGATTTGTATTATATTTTACTCAAATAGTTTTTTGTCTTTTTTGTCCCTTAATACTTTTTTATAGTCGCTGTTGATAAGATTTTCCATAAACTCACAATGTTGATAAGGAGTTCATTTTACCTTCTCCTTGTGACAACATAAGGAAAAATATTTGTGTCCCAGTTAGTCTGTTCTGACTCAAAATTCATAGATTTGCAGTACTGACAAATCCAATCTAACGACCCCAATTTAAAAAAAATTGGTATTTTTTAGAAGGGACTTCCAGAGCACATTTAACACAATCACTGCTCTTTACCTTTTTAGTTCGATGGTTCCCTACATGTTTTTTTCGTTCTGCATGTCTCTTTACGCCCGGTTAATGATTACCTTTTCTTTTTGTACTTTTCACATCCTGGGGTTAATGATAAAGTTTTATAACACTATAATGACCCGAGTCAACATTGCCATTAAACATCAAGTCAGATACTTCTTCGCCAGAACCAAAATCGTAAGTCACAGTTTCTCATGCAACTTCCCTGTGTAGGCCTACTCGAAAAAATATAGTTAGGGTATAGTTCACTGATAAATTGTAGTTCCAAATATCCCAGCGTACTCACCATCTCGAGAAGGTAAAATTTGGACGTCGAACACTGATCTTGAGTAAGATTAGACCTAATCACTTACGATAAAATGTTTGTATGTTTACCAATTATTAGCAATTATCTGTACAACTTGCAAGCGGATTTCCCTATGATTGTTCTGGTAGCTATAGAGAATAAATTATATTGATCAAAACAATAAGTTTCCGTCCCCTACTATGGGTATTATTTCGCATTCCATACTCAAACTTAAACTCAATTACCACTTTCCTTCAGATCACTTTGCAGGAAAACTAAAAAATTTTTAGTGTCCCAGTTAGTCTGTTCTGACTCAAAATTCATAGATTTGAAGTAGTGACAAATCCAATCTAACGACCCCAATTCAAAAGAGTTGGTATTTTTTGTAGGGACTTCCAGAGCACATTTAACACAAACACTGCTCTTTACATTTTTAGTTCGGTGGTTCTCTACATTTTTTTTTTCGTTCGGTACCTATATCTCTTTATGCCCGGTTAATGATTACCTTTTCTTTTTCTTTTTGTACTTTTCACACCCTGGGGTTAATGATAAAGTTTTATAACGCTATAATGACCCGAGTCAACATTGCCATTAAACACCAAGTCACATACTTCTTCGCCAGAACCAAATGGTAAGTCACAGTTTCTCAAGCAACTTCCCTGTGTACTTGAAAAAAAAATTCACTGATATATTGTAGTTCCACGTATCCCAGCGTACTCGCCATCTCGAGAAGGTAAAGTTTGGTACCACTGAACGTCTAAAACTGATCTTGAGTAAGATTCGTCACCTACTATAAAATGTTTGTATGTTTCCCACTCATTAGCAATTATATGTACAACTTGCTAGCGGATTTCCCCATGATTATTCTGGTGGCCGTAGAGAATAAATTATATTGATCAAAACAATAAGTTTCCGTTCCCTACTATGGGTATTATTTCATATTCCATACTCAAACTTAAACTCAATTACCACTTTCCTTCAGATTACTTTGCAGGAAAACTAAAACGTTTCAAAAATAAGTTAACAAATACACTTTCCTTGATCAAAATCGTGTGTTTACAAACAGAAACTCCAAGTTTAATAATTGCATACTGAAAGTGAGGTTATAAAAATAATAACAAATGTCTGACAAACATTAAACAGCTGACGAATAATTTATAAACTGTGTATTATATTCTTCAATAAGAATTGTATTGACTTGACTTTTAAAGGGCTGTAGGTCGTAGCCCTTAGAAAAAACGTAAATTCTAATGAAGTTCGGCAAATCTACACACTATCCCCTTTAATTTGAGACATAAATCTTGTAGATCGGTCCAGTAATTACTGAGAAAACAGTGTTACAACTGTGTATTAAATATATAGATATTCATATTATAAGATTTAAATCAGTCATGAAAAACGTCATTATCGGTTTCAAAAAATTATCACATGGTTACACAAGGAACTGTACCCACAAAAATCACACAACCAACCGGTCTTCCATGACCACAATTCTGGTGGAGAAGTTGTACTTGAATGTTCCTCAAACGCCACCTTCTGTACATGACTTTTCGATTTCAACTCTCCAAAAAAACTGACACACGACAACGGCTTGAAGCAGCTCACGTGATTAGGGATCAGCTGATAGGTCAAGGATGAGATGATGACGTCACTTTGCATTTCAACAGCTGATCTCGTGCCGCCTTGGCCCAATAAGAACAGGTCCTGGGTCCTGTCTGGTCCTACCAGCAACGCTCCAATTCACAAAGGTGTTTCAAGGGGGATTTTTATCCCTATATGGGATAATTTGAGATGTGTTGGGATAAAGAAGGAACTGTTTGGGGTAATTTATGAATAAATACCGTACTTTACTTAAGGAAATGCATGGTTATATTAGTTTTTTGCTTAGGAAAATGTAGATTGTAATTCAATTACGTGTGTCGGAACAAGTTGAGAATTAATTAAAGAATTCAGGAAGGTTTAGGATAAATCAGGGTTTAAAAGTAATAAAGTGTGGGATTAAATTGAAATTTATGGCATAGGTACTCATTTTGAATTGATTAAAAAACTAGAAATATCTCCACAATGTTCTGTAATTCCTAATAGATATCTGATATCCAAATATTTTTAATATCCCTATTCAACCTACATTTATAATTGTACTCCACCTTATTCTTAGAGCATTTTCTTGGTAATGTTGAACTACTAAACTATCCCCTCACCCAATAAAAATCAAAAACATTAACATTTAGAAGGGAATTTCAACACTATAAGAAGAATGCGCGCTGTCTGAAAACCGGTAAACGACAAGGAAAACAGCCAACACGAAGCTAGTTCTTTTGGACGAACTACTTTCACTAATAAAATTTTAAATATTAATTTAAACTAAACTAACCCCTTTAATTTTTTTTGAACCCTCTTACAACAAAAACGAGCCCTCCCTCAGAGTAGGGGGCTCAAGAAAGGCAAAAAGACGTAACCATTTAAATGTGTACAGAAGTATGTTCTACCCGCCTACACCTACGATATGAAGACGGTGTTTCAGTTCTGATGAATTAAAAGATAAAAACATTATCTTTCATGTATGAATACTTGTTATTTTACCCCCATAATCCATTAATTCGAATCTACCACGGTAAATACGACCAAAAGGCGAATTTTAAATTTGAATTTATAATCGTGATTTTGCGCCACTCACTGTCCCGTACGAAAGAGTCTCATAGTTTAACCTCTGGCTTTGAAATTCCGTTGGCTAAACTCTTGAACTCTGTCTTATTGATATCTCCAGTGAACTGAAAATGTTGTAAACAATTTTTAGCTTTTAAGTTGTTTTGTGGGTGGTATTATTTTAAAGGACAGTTGTTCTGAAAATCTGACTATGAGCCCAAACAGGGAGGAACACCAATCATTGAATAAAAAGCATTAATTTCTATTTTTGTCCCAGGGTTAGGGTTTTAAAAAAATTGTTTCACGTGAAATTTGTTCTTAATTTGACCATCAATTCACGAACCATTTTGAAGCCATCATGGTTGGTGAACCATTATAAGTTAGCTCCAAAAAATGGTTAACATCTAGTTTTGCTATCACATGAAGTAGTAACAAATGTTACCGTTATTTAGACGATCTTCTTGCCAACACAATAATTTTAATTGTAATTGCCATAATATATATTTGGACATACTGTAGTGAAATACACAACTTGACATTGTGAACACAAAAACATTTTAACAATATTAGAACAATCAATAATTTTTGACAAATATTTTCTTCGACAACGTAGCAGACGAATTTTAAATATTTTTTCCTGGAGGAAAAACAACTCCTTAGCCCCCAAACACTTGTATTGAAAACACTGGTTTTCTCTATATTCTTAAAACACATTTAGTGCGTCGAAGGACAATTTAAATCCTACATAAGTTTTAATGCGAATTATAAAAAAATCTATACAATTCAAAGCCATCCAAGACTTGTTAATGTGTTAGAATGCCAAAAGTCAAGTGCCTACCTTTCTCTGCGGCTGGTTTCGTTGTGAGGCAACACTTGAAATGCGCCCGCCTTTTGTAACTTCACTCCCTCCTTCTTCAGGTGTATCTACCTGTAAATCTCCCAGAATGGTACACAGCTATCTCACAGGGTGGCCAACTTAAGAGCTTATCAGTTTTTATTTTGTGTTTTAACACAGCTTTAAGTCTTTTGCAAGAGATCTGTTTGAATCTGGGTCTTGTTACTTTCAAATGTCGACCTTTGTTGTAATATATGTTCGTTAATTGATGTCCAAATTATAAATGGCATCGGTATTTTTACACCATTTTACGGTTTTTTTTTAAGATAAATGTGCAGTGTTATTTCCCAATGACAAATAAAATACATCTAATTGCATGGAAATACCTTAGACGAGACGAATTTTACAATTTTAAATCTTCCCTGCCATTTAACTTTTAATAAAACAAACAAACAAATTCACTTAAATAAAAATACATAACAAATTAGATAAAATAACTTAATGGTGTGAATGTATATCAGTATTAGAATGTGACTCTCAAAAAACACACCAATTAATTGTGCACCATCGAGAAAAAGAGACACACATCAATAAACAAATAATCAAGTGACCAATCAAACAGATGAAATAATAACATCTGATTGATGCAGACAGAGCATTGTTGCAATCAGCTGATCAGCCTTGACCGTGTCCTGTCGCTTGTGCATCCTTGAATGTTGATTGATCGTAAATCCTACATTCGGACCTCTTAACACTTCATAAACATGTTCGTTTTAAAACATGTCCTGATTGAAATGCCTGTCCATCTGTCAATTTTTGGAACGTGATTTGCACTTTAACCGGTTCTGTCCACTGACACGAGTTTATAAAAAGTGGTTTCTGTTTTTATAATTTGTGTTTAGGTTTTATATTGGATATTTATTTACAATTTTGGAATCTAAGCACTTTTTTAATGGTATTTTAAATAAACTCCTTTAAAAAATTGAATTAAATCTCATAAACCCTTTAAGATTACTTATTATACAAGTAACAACAAATTCATTATTTTATAGTATAATTAATAACAATTATACTCACCCCAACGTAATTGTTATAAACAACCGTAATTGTTAAGTAATTATTTGTTAAACAAACCCAAACGTATTTAAAAAGTGTATAAAATATACATGATATCGGAAAGAGAAAAAATACAAATTTACACAAGTGGTTCAAAAATAATCCGAACGCATTATTACTTATGTTGGGTACTTAAATTATTATTGTTTGTTATGCGGGTTTTGATAACGCCATTATGGCAATTATAACCAAAAATAGTTATTGTGGTAAAATAAATCATGCTAATTGGGTACCGAAGTTATTATTCTTTAGAATATTTTATTATTTAATTTTAGTTCTATTATTTTTTCCGATTTTAACTTGTATTTACTTACGGAAAGTTACCACTTACGCACACGTATTCTTGCATTTTACAGAAAGTAGTGTTACTGTGATCACTTTACTATTTGGTAGAAAAATACAAGATTACAAACAACATTTCAGTGGTAAGTCGGTAATGCAGTACGTAGTTCATTCAGGCATCCACAGGTAGCGTTGCTGTAAAAAATCAAGGGTACCCGTGCGTAAATTGCGCAGTTGTCCAAAACTAACTCGTTGCCGAGGCAAAATGAATCCAGTGCAATGTCCATTTACCTTTGCAAGATTATTTGTTTTCTTATAACAGTTATTAGGTGAATAGAACTAATAATTTTCAATAATTTTGTTTATTTTGTATTTAAACTATAGAGACTGATTTACCTGCCTCAATCAGGTTACAGCACAAAAAGCATATTTAAAATACATTTTCGTAATCTGTTTATTCTCTTGTTAAAAATTTAATGTGGTTAAACAGCGGTTAAACTGCAATTTACAATGCAATCAGTTATAAAGAATATTCGTCGGTATCACTGAATATTTGAAAAATCGACTCTAGAAATAAATCAAACTTGAGGGGGCGAAGCCCTATAGAAAATCACCTTTTTAATTGACATCCGCAGATGTGCTAGAACATAAGCTTTAAAATGTTCCCTCAATTGTAAAAATCGGTTGGATAAGATTAATGGAAGAGGGGTGTTACATAGAAAACCATATAGATAGGTAGTTGTTTTTTAAAACAACAAAATAAGTACCTATCCTCCGCAATTATGAACTTTCCACTGAATACACAAATTATAATAGTATACTGTTACAGCATTTTCAATAAAAAGATTATTGAGTAACGAAGAAATATCTTCTCCAAATAGAATCTTTCACAGATTCTGCCCACTTTCCCATTTAGGGAAGCCTGCTATCTTAACAAAATCATCAAATTTAGTTCCTAATGGGTCGTATTCTACATTTCAAACATGTGGACTTGTAAAATGGTTTTTACAATTCTCGTTTTGCGTTTTTTAATCGTCATATTTGATCCCTTTTCATCCCTCGCTGTTGAAAATTATCCCTAAAACGGGATACAAACCCGGCAAGAGAAGGCTACCACAGGGAATTTACGTAATAGATTGGTCTCAGTTTCTTGCTCCAATTCAACAATGAAACGACCTCGTCGTCGCTTCCTAAAACTGGGTCCTTGACATTCAACTCGTCCATTTAAAATTAAAGCAATGGATTTCGATAATCTTATTTTACTGGCTAAACACCGTGTTTCTAGACACACAGCTTTAATGCTGAAAAGGAACAACTTTGGGGTTTTGTTACAAATGTAAGCAATTAGTGGTTTACATATGAATTAAATACAAGTATAAAACATACAGTGTTTTAAAAGATTCACTAGTTAACCACCCGTGCTCCGCCACGGGAATATTGTCAGCAATAAAAGAAATAATAATTAACAAATACTGTTTATCTTTGTATTTTATTTAGGGGTTGTTTAATTTTTTACATGAAATAGAACTGATATTTTGCCTGTATAAACTATTTTATGTTAATCAAACCGAAATATTATTTTAACCAAATGAATGATTTCTATTAATTCGAGTTTCATTTGAAAAATAAATAGTATACGAACTGGGCAATGCTGATAACCTAATAAGCAGCTATTTATGCTATTTAGATAATTTGCTCAAGTATATTCCTATATTCGTCGTTTTTTTCGTTACATTTGTTGTATGGAATAAAGATAGTCACTTAGCCTACATGTAAATCACGCATCAGCAGTTGGTCGCATTTCACGAATCTTTGACCCATACTGTGAGTAAAAGCTGTGTTTACGTCGTATATATAAAGTTGAAAGTTGGGCATACTTTGTTCAATATTAGAGGGGATTAACGGACCAATTTGATGGAAAAAGAGTCGTGGATTTTAAAACTATGTAGACTACCACTACCAGAAAGATGTTGATTCAAGTGAGACTTAGAACTGGCCATTTCAAATGCAGATTTGTATTATATTTTACTCAAATAGTTTTTTGTCTTTTTTGTCCCTTAATACTTTTTTATAGTCGCTGTTGATAAGATTTTCCATAAACTCACAATGTTGATAAGGAGTTCATTTTACCTTCTCCTTGTGACAACATAAGGAAAAATATTTGTGTCCCAGTTAGTCTGTTCTGACTCAAAATTCATAGATTTGCAGTACTGACAAATCCAATCTAACGACCCCAATTTAAAAAAAAATGGTATTTTTTAGAAGGGACTTCCAGAGCACATTTAACACAATCACTGCTCTTTACCTTTTTAGTTTGATGGTTCCCTACATGTTTTTTTCGTTCTGCATGTCTCTTTACGCCCGGTTAATGATTACCTTTTCTTTTTGTACTTTTCACATCCTGGGGTTAATGATAAAGTTTTATAACACTATAATGACCCGAGTCAACATTGCCATTAAACATCAAGTCAGATACTTCTTCGCCAGAACCAAAATCGTAAGTCACAGTTTCTCATGCAACTTCCCTGTGTAGGCCTACTCGAAAAAATATAGTTAGGGTATAGTTCACTGATAAATTGTAGTTCCAAATATCCCAGCGTACTCACCATCTCGAGAAGGTAAAATTTGGACGTCGAACACTGATCTTGAGTAAGATTAGACCTAATCACTTACGATAAAATGTTTGTATGTTTACCAATTATTAGCAATTATCTGTACAACTTGCAAGCGGATTTCCCTATGATTGTTCTGGTGGCTATAGAGAATAAATTATATTGATCAAAACAATAAGTTTCCGTCCCCTACTATGGGTATTATTTCGCATTCCATACTCAAACTTAAACTCAATTACCACTTTCCTTCAGATCACTTTGCAGGAAAACTAAAACATTTTTAGTGTCCCAGTTAGTCTGTTCTGACTCAAAATTCATAGATTTGAAGTAGTGACAAATCCAATCTAACGACCCCAATTCAAAAGAGTTGGTATTTTTTTGTAGGGACTTCCAGAGCACATTTAACACAAACACTGCTCTTTACATTTTTAGTTCGGTGGTTCTCTACATTTTTTTTTTCGTTCGGTACCTATATCTCTTTATGCCCGGTTAATGATTACCTTTTCTTTTTCTTTTTGTACTTTTCACACCCTGGGGTTAATGATAAAGTTTTATAACGCTATAATGACCCGAGTCAACATTGCCATTAAACACCAAGTCACATACTTCTTCGCCAGAACCAAATGGTAAGTCACAGTTTCTCAAGCAACTTCCCTGTGTACTTGAAAAAAAAATTCACTGATATATTGTAGTTCCACGTATCCCAGCGTACTCGCCATCTCGAGAAGGTAAAGTTTGGTACCACTGAACGTCTAAAACTGATCTTGAGTAAGATTCGTCACCTACTATAAAATGTTTGTATGTTTCCCACTCATTAGCAATTATATGTACAACGTGCAAGCGGATTTCCCCATGATTATTCTGGTGGCCGTAGAGAATAAATTATATTGATCAAAACAATAAGTTTCCGTTCCCTACTATGGGTATTATTTCATATTCCATACTCAAACTTAAACTCAATTACCACTTTCCTTCAGATTACTTTGCAGGAAAACTAAAACGTTTCAAAAATAAGTTAACAAATACACTTTCCTTGATCAAAATCGTGTGTTTACAAACAGAAACTCCAAGTTTAATAATTGCATACTGAAAGTGAGGTTATAAAAATAATAACAAATATCTGACAAACATTAAACAGCTGACGAATCTATCTATATATATAATACGCTAAGCCGATTTTTGTGAACAGAACTCCTCCCTCATTTTTGGACCGATTTTGATGATTAAAACGTCAAAAGAATTGCCCTGATCTGTAGTTTTGCAAAGAGTTTTTCGTTTTTTGATATCTTTATTAGTTTGGGCAGGATCTTCCATCAAAGTTGGATTTTCTCCCATAAGATTAACATGGGGGAATCTAAAAATTTAATTGGAAACTTTGTCTCCACTAATTTGAGAGAACGGCTGGGCGTAGAAACTTGGTAGGGGTGTCAAAAGACAGGTCTTGGTCTGTAGATATGTTATCAAAAGAAAAACAAAGTAAATTCCCTTAGGGCTCTGCCCCAGAAGCCTTTAAAGATCCCTCTACAGATTTGTTTACATTTTGGCCATGTGGATAATACTTTTTAATGAAACAGCTGTTAATTTGTAAATTGTATTTTAACTATATATATAACTAGCTGTACCCGCGGGCTTCGCCCCGTTTAACTTCATAAGTATTCACATGGCTCATTCACGTCCTGGTTAAAGTTCGTTCGCTACGCTCACTCACCTTTAGGTTGGAGCTCGTTCGCTTCGCTCACTTGCCTTCAGGTTAGCTCGTTCGCTACGCTAACTCGCCTCCAGGTTGAAGTTCGTTCGCTACGCTCACTCACCTTTTGGTTGGAAATTAGCTGTTGTCATAAATTAAAAAAAAATAATAGTGCTGCACCCTGTTGGTAATCCTTGTAACTATTATGCTATTGCACATCATAGAACAGAACCAACTTGTTTAATTGAAACAGCTGTTAAGATTCATTAATTCCTTTTAAATATGAAAAATCATAAGATTAACATGGGGAACTACAGAGCCACTGGGGCGGAGCCCGAAAGGGTTTTTGAGATAAGAATATGCTTTGATGTTAATCGGGAATGTGAGCTATCATCATGCCAAATTTCAGCTTAATCCGTCCAGTAGTTTATGCGTGATTGAGCAACAAACACACACACAAACACACACACAAACATACACACAAACATACACACAAACTCACAAACTTTCAGATTTATAATATTAGTAAGATACGCTAAGCCGATTTTTGTGAACAGAACTCCTCCCTCATTTTTGGACCGATTTTGATGATTAAAACGTCAAAAGAATTGCCCTGATCTGTAGTTTTGCAAAGAGTTTTTCGTTTTTTGATATCTTTATTAGTTTGGGCAGGATCTTCCATCAAAGTTGGATTTTCTCCCATAAGATTAACATGGGGGAATCTAAAAATTTAATTGGAAACTTTGTCTCCACTAATTTGAGAGAACGGCTGGGCGTAGAAACTTGGTAGGGGTGTCAAAAGACAGGTCTTGGTCTGTAGATATGTTATCAAAAGAAAAACAAAGTAAATTCCCTTAGGGCTCTGCCCCAGAAGCCTTTAAAGATCCCTCTACAGATTTGTTTACATTTTGGCCATGTGGATAATACTTTTTAATGAAACAGCTGTTAATTTGTAAATTGTATTTTAAACAAGACACATTAATTGGGAGTTACTGAATTGTCCAAAAGAAGCATTTGCAATGTAATTTTCTGATTTTAAAATTAATTTTTTTCTGTATCATGTTATGTTTTGCAATATATACCATGACGAAATCAGTGGAAAATCCTTTTATCACAGTAACTCTTAAAATTATTTCTTTTTGACCTTATATCTATTTTACGGGTTGGTGACTGCCCTTTTCACCATTTTTGTCTTTATTTTTATCATATTGTTCTAGACAGATCATCATAGGTTCATGAGATTATTGTCATACATGTTTTCAATCATTGGAAAAATATTAAATTGTGTAATACAATACAAAATAATAGCCTACAAGTGCAGAAGGGCACGGTGCCTATTTGAGTCATGTCCATATTTTGTTAAATTAATAGTAGTTGACAGCAACTGGATAAAACATTTTACAATATTTATATAGAAATATTTGCATGATAAATAAAGTCATTATGCTGGAAAACTGCAATATACTGCAGACTTTACAGAGAGGTTACTTCGATGTATTCATTCAGCTTAGTGAAAACATAATATAGATATGTACCTATACAAATAAGAACTTGAATTTTTAGAGAGCCTTTGAATGTTATTAGACTAACGAAAAGGGTTGTGCATGTTTACTAGCGCTACTCTGCAACAAAAACCATTTAATTTATCTCCAAAATATAGGTATATTCTTAAAGTGCACTGATCAGCAGCAAAAAAATCTATGTAACTTTACCCATATGTTATTGAAAATAACACAACATTTTGGCTGTAAATATGGCCCAATGAGTACATAATATTTAAGTAGCTACTGTCATGACAGAAAGGTCATATTCCTTTTAAACTAGATCACATCATCCTTTATAAGATACGTTGATTAACAATGCATGTAAACGTCAATATTTACGTAACAGCAAATTTACAGTATTTTTGCTTTTTGGAAATGTCCCATTGCTATGTCATTTGCATTATTTGTTGTCAATGAAGCCGCGTACAAATGAGGAGGCCCCTAACAGTTTAAGAATAAAAGCCAACTTCACTTCAAGTATATTCCACTACAACTCACATTCCGTAGAGAGATTATATTGACAACTTTATGTACCCGATATGGCTGAGACAACTAACTGACATCCCCCATGTCAAGGAATTCAAGCTTTAACAGTAACCCCACAACAAATTTCTCAAAACAGTGATAGAAGGTTATTCATTTTAGCACAGAAGTACGATATGAACAGACGCGACGTGACGAAGGAAAAATCAAACTTACACTGTAATGGATATCTCCCTTTGAAGTTAGAATGTGTCTTCCCAACAAACAGATATTTTTTTAAAATAAAACCATAGATTAATCTGCATTACACTGATGAAATCACGGAAGTGTTTAACTACAAAAGATCCACCAATACGATTTTAATACTATTTCAAGTTCAATCCAAACGATGAGATACCAGATAATATACTAATAACTCTGATGACGTACAGTATGGGAGATATTTTATTCATTGAATGATCAACCATATTTGGTAACTATCATTATTGTTTTTACACTTATTAATCTTTAAACAATGCTAAATGCTCAAAATATGTACAATTTCACTCAATTTATCGCAGTTAGATGAATTAGCGTAATCCTTGAAAATAACCGTCGATTTCGACGGGTTTCACCTAGTACTTATTTAATACGCAAGCAGGTTTTTTGTGACAATTACTCCTCCGAAACTACTGAACCGATTGACATGTTTTTGGTGTCATTGGAAAGAGCGTAACGTGAAGTTGTGCAGGAAACTTTCTTTTTAGGGAAATAATTAGAGAGTGAGGTGCTGGGGCCCTTTGAAGTTTTGTATTTCTCCATAAGATTAACATGGGAAACAAACATTGTTATTAAACTACAGCTGTTGTCAGAAATGCTGTGTTCTGCTATTTAATTTAATTTGTTTACAAGGAGAATTGTTTTTTGGTGCCATGTGGTCAATGAATTATACTTTTGCATATATTTTAAATGCTATACACTATATAAAATGATAGTACTGTAATACATTAAGAGATCTTAATTTAAATAATCAATAAGCAGGATTGAGCTTTTGCCTACATGTTTCCTGGTAAGTGTGTTGTAACTGTTTCTCATAGTATTATAGTATCTTGCAGTAAAACCGAATTTTTCTTTTCTGTATTCTCACCCCGTAGCGAAGCACGGGCAGAGCAACTAGTAATTTATAAACTGTGTATTATATTCTTCAATAAGAATTGTATTGACTTGACTTTTAAAGGGCTGTAGGTCGTAGCCCTTAGAAAAAACGTAAATTCTAAGGAAGTTCGGCAAATCTACACACTATCCCCTTTAATTTGAGACATAAATCTTGTAGATCGGTCCAGTAATTACTGAGAAAACAGTGTTACAACTGTGTATTAAATATATAGATTTCCCTGTCATTTAATTATAAGAACACATTCACAGTTTAAATTAGTAGTTGTTACGAAAAATTAATAAAATTAGGTGTCACTCGATGAGGTTTTACATTTAACGTTTTTAATTTAAACAGCCCTAAAATACACCATTTTGGGGACAAAATGTACAATCTACTGTAAAGTGTACCTACTTTTATGTCATAGTTCGCAGAGTTAAGTTTTCTTGTGGTAACCCATTTACTTTAGGAGGTTGTATCCATACTTTTGCCTAATCCTGTATTTATATTATATTATATCAGAACATGATGGCAGCACTTAATTGACTAGCTTTACACATAGTAAAAAACTATATTCTTTCAAATAATTTGTTGACAAATCTTTTCGATTTTAAAAATTAACTTTTATGTGTTGATATTATTCAGGTCTTTTCCGATATAACAATAGGCTTGAGGTTATAAGTGTGGTGCTTAATTGGTTTAGAGGTTAGAGCGCATTTAAGATGTATGTTCCAAGATCAAGTAGGCCTACCACCAAACACTTGTGAATATTAACTATGTGATAATGCCATCCATGGTGGTTTGGAGTTTTCCTCAAAGTATTGGTCCACTTATAAAAAAGTTCTCTCCGTAAAAGAACTGTATATCCATTGGAAATTCTTCTAAACGAAAATAGGATTTATTCATGTACAGAAGCTTAAAATGCGTAGGTTTACTTTGAACATACAAGCTTTATCTTGTCAAAACATGCATACGTTTTGACTTGACAATCTCGAAGCCGCGAAGTTCTGCTCAGTTTCATGGCCAAGTTCTTTGTCCTGTCGCGAGTCATCGTGGACTTTTGTCTGGGAGAAAATGAAAAACAAGAACCAAGCCGTACATTGTGACCTTGCCGATGGAAATATGTGGACAAAGAAAACCTCTTAGTGGGTGTACATTCACAATAGATGACTGAAGGATTCATCTAACAGTCTTGTAGCTTCTACTTTGTATGCTGAAGTAGACATATCGACTTGAGAACTTGTTTATTCAAAAAGGAGGTAGTCAAACCAGCCGAATTTTATTTTCAATAACGAATTATAAGTGAGAATGCTTAGTTCGCACATAAAAGACGGGTTTACACGGTAGTGTCTCACTTTTAAATGAAACCTGTAAGAATATCTGTGAAAAAAATCAAGTGTTCGAACCCAAGTGATCATGCGCACGAATACATAGGAATACAAAATAGCAACTGCTGTTTCCAGATGATTTAGTGCTGGGAACGGCAAAGATTATCATACCTAGCTCAACCTAACCTCTTTGTGCCTCGTTGTCAACAAGTTGCACAATGTAGGACAATAGCCTAGTTAGCGAATGTTCAGAACAGCCTACAACAAACGTTCCCGGGCTAGTTATTTGGAGCCTTGTGTTTGGAAGACTAATTGCCTAAGTGGTCAGTGGACCTGACTTGAATTTCAATTAGGCAACGGCCAAGGAGTAAGAAGTCGTATTTGTTTTCTTATACATTCCATAGGTTTGTGTTTTTAGAGACTAGACTGTATTTAAATACATGATGTAGTGTTTTTGGTTGTTTTTATATGCCAAGAGGTGCATAGTTACCGTACGTTTCGGTTTTGCTAAAAATGTTGCTGAGTTTAAAAAGGAGCTGTCGAGTAAAATATCCTCGCGTAGGAATACTAACTAAAACTACTACGAACTAAAACTACTTCCTTTGGCTTCGGCTTCAACATTTAATGTGAAATTTGAATAGCATTGCATCGGTGAGAAGAAAAAACACTGCTTTTGTAATAAGAGGAGTGGAAATTATAATTCGATTTCATGTGTATGCTTCTGATTTTATGAGTACATCCCGCGGAAGAAATTTGATCCCACCTACCTATCACAAAGCAGGAGTATGTCTCGGTTTCATGGAAATATGGCAACCTAAATTATTTCTTTATCATCTTCTGCTCCTACAATGATGAACTTTTTCAGATGTTTCAATAGTAAAGCAAAATTTATGGAACGTTTGAGCATTGGTCACATTTACAGGTATATGTATAGTATGAGTATAGAGAAATAGTTTGATTCTTGTATTTTATTTCTTCTCAGGGAAAATTCGTCGATGATTCGGGAAAGGACAACCCTATTATCTTATTAGCTTATCGTACAACCATTGATTATTGCTATTGGATAGTCAAAGGTACATTTTGAAATAAAAAAAACTGGCTACAGCTGTTCTACAATAATGGGATTTCTTCAGTATCCAAAGTCAACGACGGCACCTAGTATAGGTAGTGCAAGCTGGCGAGGTCAAGTGGTAGCGATGACCCGGGATGCGAGTCTTTGCCCGTTGCGCTATTTCATCTTCCACCAGTCAAACCGGTCCGTCGTCTGCTACTCGCCGCTGTTTTGACCAGATTTGCCGGGAGAGGCGAATGTTTTGGCGGGAGTTCGTTGCCCTTGCAACACAACACCACTCGAAATGTGGAAGACGAAGAAACTGGAGGAGGATGAGTCAGGAAGAGGTTGGGAGATTAGACTGGTTAAGAGGATTGTAGCTTATCTGATCTTGTATTACAATTTTTGCAACGCTAAAGGCAAAAGATCATTGATAAACTTACCCGAAGGTTAGATTCCTTCCATACATGGAATTTTAAGATATTAGCTAATAATATTGACTTTTGATTCTGAAGTAGGCATGATCTACATTAAAGATAGAGGTGTAGCCAGTTTTTTTTTTTTTTTTTTTTTTTTTTTTTTTTTTTTTTTTTTTTTTTTTTTTTTTACTTTAAAGAACACAGTTGATTGAAGTCGTAGGCTCGGCTACACTATGTTCTATTATAGTTCAAATTGTCCAGCCTATTACAACATGACGTATCTAGAGATGTAAAATGTTAAGTTTGCGCGATTCAATGATATATAACTATAGCTAAGTGGTAATAGGGTACTTCAGTATTAAACGGAGGCCACATTTTGTCAGCGCGCTGCGGCGGTTATGTTAGGTTGGGTTATCGTAAATATTATGTGTGTAGGACTTTCCTCGCTTCGTTATGAATCGAACGATACTTTCTATTATGATAACCCAACCTAACATAACCGCCGCAGCGCGCTGACAAAATGTGGCCTCCGTTTAATACTGAAGTACCGGTAATAGTGTTCGACAACAACAAAAACTTTGCTCGTAAGAGCTCTTCCTCAGAACTCTGACTTGAGAAATAGTATTCTTAAGTTTTTGGTTTGGTAATCCTTGTACTATGTGCTTGAATAAAACGTATTTTGTTTTGATTTTAAAAGATGACCGGTTTGGTTCTGAGAAATCGTAGTAAGTTTTTCCATACAAAACTGGACCTAAGTGGATATTTGAGTTTAAAAATGGTGCTGGGTAATGAAACAACTTATCTTAGTGTAATGGCTAAGATCTTTTTAAACCATCTCACTCCAGTCTACACTTATACCCATTACAAATACAGCCCTAGGAGTGCTTAGCGTTCCCAAAGTACTAGTGATAAATCCACCAGCACTCAAAGAAATCCTTTGCACAGAATCCATTCTGCATCTCTTCGGCACAGCAATTCTTCAACATTGTTTACCAGACCTAAAGCCATTCAATAAGGTGTAAGATTATACGGTTACACAACTGTTTTCGCAAAATGGTCAACGATTCTGTCAGTGCCGCTTGTATTACTTTCGTTTTGCAATTGCAAAAATCTCATCCAGAAGACAGTTCAAAGTCCAGTGAAGGTGCTGGGTTCAACATCCGCATCATGGTCCAGCAGCCGCCATCTTGGCTGTTACATCCAAGTGGTGTCATTAAAATTTAACATATCCTCTTGCAAAGATTGTCGGGAAATTTTAATAATCTGCTTCTGAAATGACGTGAACATCATAGAGAATGTTCGAGGACTAGCAAATGAATGAAATCAATGATTTGTGACAAAATTCAGTATGTACCAACCTCTTTGAATGTATTTAAATTGTATGAATTTCAAAGATGCAAATATCGTTGGGGTTTCCAGTTATTCTTTTGTATTAAAAACTATTAAACTGTACGTGGTTTGGTTGAAGAAAATCAATGTTTTAAGTATCCATTGATTACAATTTCATACAAACGTTGAAAGATAAAACTCCCAAAAGAACGCAGTACATTTTGTTTTCGGCCGTGGTACAGTAGCAACATTTCGGTCACTCAAAATGATACTAAGAACTCTTTAACAACAATAACTATAAGGATACATTTAGGAGGACCACCATAAACATTTTTCTCCTAAATATGTTGTACTCCAGTGTTTTACTCAAGTTTACGTTTTCATTGACGAACATTTTAATCTTACTCTCCTATACATTTTGTCATCCCTGTGAATCTGCTTGAACAATTTCTCTTCTGTTTTTCCCAGTATATTTCACTAACTCGCTATTTTAACTAAATAAGACTATACCGTTTGTCAAATTTATCTTTTCCACAGGAATTATATATAAGAGTAAAGGACAAATAGTCAAGTTTGCCCTAAAGTTAACTTCATCTTAGTTCTACATACTGTGTTCTTCATCTACATTCTAAGTTCTTCATCTATATTCTTCACGCTCTTCATCTGTGTTCCAACTCTAATTAAATCAAGAGCACAACTTGTCGCCCGCTCTCTACTTAAGAGAAAGTGAAAGCCCATTGAGAAAGTACTTGGTCGCCATTGGTCCTCATCTACTCGCAATAGCACTTATTTTGCTCTTGTCACTGATTTGTTATCAATACTCATTGCTTCGGAGTTTGAATTGCACGTGAATTAGTGTTCTAGATAAGTACTTTGACCAACTAACTGTGCGGTTTCTATGTACCTTCTGTTGTTCTGTTACCCATTAACTTTACGCACTAAACTAAACAAACATCATACTTTAGCTTATTGACTTACCTAAGGTAGTTTTTTACTCAAAGAAAAGATAGTTTAATACCCAGATTGTGCCAAAATCGATGCTTTTTTTCTCTGTCTGTTTTTTATACTTAGGTCATTAATGGTATACGTGTTGTAGTCTACACAAGTAGTCCATTTAGTTTGGTACGCTACGTTAAATAAGTTCGCATTCAAGAAAATTACATTTTTTAATAGCACATTTTGTTGGTGGTTCTACAGAACTATGTCATTTTTATTTCAAAAACTGAGTACAATCATTGACTAAAATGGTACAGTTTTAGCGTAGGGTGGATACAGACACCAGTAATGTATGTAAGTCAAGATAACAAGCTTGTATAGTGATAGAGGTCCTGGGTTCAAACCCCACCAATCACCAATGGGTTGGTGTGACCCTGTAGTAATGTGTAAAACGAGGGAAACGGACAACCTTTCCCAGGGTTAAAATTGACCTGCGAATTTCTGGCCTGTTTTGCAGGGATGGACAACCTTTCCCATCATTTATGAGGGGTCTGGGTGGGACAGGTTGGCCGCCCCTGCTGCCAAGATTATCATGGAGTTTGACGATAGGTGGGCCACATACAGATTGGCCAATGGTTTAAGGGTCGTTTCTAACATACAGATTGACCAAAGGTCCTAATGAGTAGGGGCAAAAAATGGGGGCGGAGCTTACAGCATTGATGTCCCGTGGGGGAGGAGCTTGTCTATTCAAGTCAAGTGTTTGTTGACGTTTTCTAATCTTACCTGTCACAGAGGTGGCCAAGCTCAAGAGACGAATTTTACTTTTTAAAACACTAAGTTTTATGTAAACTGTTAAGTAAACAAATAAGGTTTTTAAATTCAACTTTAGCATAAACAACACAGTGCGGTATTCTAATACAAATAATAAGCTGTAAAATATAACTAATTGCTTATTAACTCACTATCAATTTCTTTTCAAGTACACAAAGTACATTTTTTGGGAGGTCGAGTTGGTTACGAAATTGTTAGTTTGTTTTACCTAGTTATAGCAATAGGGATAATGTTATCATTTAAAAGTCCTGAAGTGGTTTTTAAGATTCAAAGCATAAGCATTCTCGTTTTTATGTGTATACCCGTTGTTTGAAAATTACCTTGAATATCTGTCTTAGTATTTCGCACACGATGTTCATTATTTTTAAGTTCACAAAATCAATCTAGCAATATTCATTATAGGAGTAGCATTTTAACAAAAGTTCAAAAAAAGAAAGAGATATTCTATTGGAAGTGAAATAACCTGAATAAAATGTTCTACTACCACAGAGTATAAAAATCTACTCACTTACCGTATTCAACATTTATGTAAACCAAAAATTAAAATTCTAAACTTCAAATAATTTTTAACATTTTGCCTTAAAATCCTGAAATAAATAACAATTTGTTATTAATATTCAGTCAGATACATTTTCAGTTGCCGCTAAAAGAAAATAATAAATCCAAATTGGAGGTACTGTATTATTCCGTTTGGATGATATCCCGTGAAAGCATATAACCTCGTCATATTAGCTTTTAAAACTGCATAGTTTGTGCTGAATTCTGTTGTCAATCGTCTGAACTTGTTCAAGTTTACAATGAAATTTTGTTTACATCAAAACATATGTCCATAGTACAATTTTGTTTACATCCATACGAAAATTGGGTTATCTGTAAGTCGGTGATGTTTAAGTTAAATCAAGAAAATGTTGTATTATCTTTACTACAGTATTATATAAAAATCGAATGGTGTCTGTCTGTATGTGTGTTACTAATAGGTGCAAAAACTACTGAACCAACTGGGCTTAAATTTTACAAAATTATAGCTACCACAACAAGGAACATTATTGGACTATTCTAGTAGGCTTTTGCCACTTTGGCTTTAAACGTTCTGAGGTGAACATTTTAAAAGGACAGTAAATATTGATTGGTCTCAATGGCTGCGATGAGAACACTAACAATGTTTGTTTACATTTGCTTTGACATTTAAATGTAAACAAGAAGAACTGCTAAACTGCATATTTCACAATTTCAGACAGCTGATACAAAGAAATTAAATATAATAGTTTCCATAATGATGAGGTAGGTTTATTTTAATCTAACCTTTTATAATGGATTATTTATTATAAAACTATGTCAATGATTATAGAAAAAAAAGATTCTATAACCGTTGCTGTATCAACTCCGGCTCTGCTTTGGATTTTTTAAAGCGTCTCAAGTTATGAAAATAATGTTATTGATACGTTTTCATGGAAACAGTATGAAAATTACAATGTATAGATGTTTTGTATGATTTTGGAGGCAACGTTAAATAAATTCAAACTGCTTAACTTGTGTTAGATTAACTTAACATAACGTGCACATCACATTGTTTTTTATATGTATATTTAGGTAAATTAAGTTATTGTGTTTTGCTAAACCTATGCTTAAATTAAACTAAAGAATATTATCATCAATAACTAAATTGTACGTCGTTGATTTTTGTTCTAAAATCTGTTGTATATGTGTAACTATATTTAATTATCAAATGGTAATACAAAATACTCTTTTTTATCTTAACATAGCTTTCAGTTCACATTTGATTTATTTGATACATTTATTATTTGTGTTTTGCCACAACACTGATTAAATTAAACCAAGGAAAATATCATAAAACTAAGCATTACACAGTGTTCTTTTGTTTCTAAAATCAATGAAATATCTGTTACTATGTTAACTTAATGGTAAGTGTGAAAATGTAAAGGCAGTGGACGATGGAACTGATTAAAAGAACTGGTTTGTCCTGTATATTAAGTTGTTTGTTGATATTTTTTATAGAGTAGAATCAGACATGCAATGAAACATATACTGTATTTGCTATTATATTTTTTAGTCCTTGATGCTTTGATAATCATATTAGTTTTGTCTGCTGTCTTTAATGCTGAATTATTTGTTTAAAATTTGCTATAGTACCTATAGATATAGTTTCTTTAATATTTCAAAAGACTGTATTGATAAGGCACAGCAATATTTCTTAAGTTTATAACAGCTGACTTAGTTTTGCTAATGATTTATTGTGAGTGAAGAAACAGAAGATGGATTTGTGATCTAAATATATAAAAGGCAAAGCCCTCACTGACTCACTCACTCACTCACTCATCACTAATTCTCCCACTTCCCATTTACCTAGGGGGCTGAAATTTGGTACATTGATTCTTTAGGCATTAAATAGGAAAACTAAGCTGCTTTTATTCTGATCGGACTCTCGGGCTCCGCCCCAGTGGCTCTGGAGTTTCCCATGTTAACCTTATGAGTTCTCATATTTAAATGGAATTAATGAATCTTAACAGCTGGTGCAACTAAACAATTTGGTTCTGTTCTATGATGTTCAATAGCATTTAAGTTACAAGGATTACCAACAGGGTGCAGCACTATTATTTCTTTTACATTTATGACAACAGCTAATTTTCAACCAAAATGTGAGTGAGCGTAGCGAACGAACTTCAACCTAGAGGCGAGTTAGCGTAGCGAACAAGCTAACCTGAAGGCAAGTGAGCGCAGCGAACGAGCTCCAACCCAAAATTGAGTGAGCGTAGCGAACGAACTTCAAGCAGAACGTGATTGAGCCATGGGAACGAGCTCACTTATAAAGTTAAATGGGGCAAAGCCCGCGGGTACAGCTAGTTTGATATAAAGAAGAGTGAAATTAAAAAAAAAGTGTTAATTTAATTGAATAGGTAATTAGTATTTTTGCAACTTCAAAATTGATATTTAAAATGTCAATAGTAAATTAAAAGATATTTAATTAAGGGAGATGAAGGTAAATCATGCATGTCAAAGTTGTATTCAAAGATTTTGTCAGGTTTTCTCATATCAGCCTACACAAGATTTAAAATTAATCGAAAACAAAATGGTGCTATCCGCTACTTAGCAGTTTTAAAAGTTATAACTTTAACTTTTCTTTTAAGGCCATAAAAGTTGAACTTTGTTTCTAAAAGCGTTTGCGGATGTGTAACTATTATATACAACAGATGTAAAGATTAAAATTAAAATGTTTCTATTTTGTATCCTCTTCCCGTTGCAAAGCACGGGTACAACAGCTAGTTTTTGGTATAAAATGTAAAGAAGAAAATGGTTTACGTTAGATTTTATCGTTTTCATTGTATGTGTCATTAGTATTATTAATCTTTCTGACGTTTTCTTGAGATGGCGCACGCAATGAAAATAATAGAGATATGATGAGACATCATGTTTTTACCCTTAAAATCTACAATATATCGTAGTACTAATATTGTGAAATTTTGTGAGTTTGTTCGTTTGTTTGATATCCAATCACGCATTAACTACTGGTCGGATCGGGTTGAAATTTGGTATGAAGATAGCTCACATTCCCGGTTAAAATATCTAGACATATTGTTATCCCAAAAACCATTTCGGGCTTTGCCCCAATGGCTCAATAGTTTCCCATGTTAACCTTATGAGTATTTACCTATATTTAAAATGAATTAAAAAGTTTTGTCAGCTTTTTCAACTACACAAGTTGGTTCTACGATATTCAATAGCATTAAAGAGACCACCTCTGTATGTGGTAAGATTAGAAAACGTCAACAAACAGTTTACTTGAATAGACTAGCTCCTCCCCCACACACATCGCTGCTGTAAGCTCCGCCCCCATTTTTTGCCCCTGCTCATTAGGACCTTTGGTCAATCTGTATGTTAGAAACGACCCTTAAACCATTGGCCAATCTGTACGCGCGCGATAGGTGACAGGGGATGCAATGGATTATATTTCTAGCATTTGCACTGCGATGCACGAGAAGATAATATTACTTCCCTTAAAGAATGTTAAGCGTTTGCGGATTTTATTTGTGATATTTATTTATGTGATTTAAAAAAGAAAAAAAAACTAACAAAAAATCAAATCAATTATTATCTGAATATACTAGTAGAAACGTGAACTATTAATGACTTTAAACAGTGTTTAAAAATATTTCGTTCCACAATAAAATATGAAGTCTATTTTGTAATTTTGAAAACGTTTGACTGCACTAATGACGTTTAAAACTTTAAATTAACATACAAATAATATAAAGCTTGTATAAAAGGGAAATAAGACGATTTATTTTTCTTTGAAAACATTTTATATTAGACGAGACGTATTATTCATATCATCCTCTTTTATACGGTAGAAATAATACAAGCTTTTTACGTCTTAAAAGTTTTGAAAGGGTATCATGGAAAGTTAAGTATTCTAGCTGTACTTCAACTTTTAAACCTACAAAAATGTAACCCATCTGAACATACAACTAGACATTTCACCTTAAATTTTTCGCCAGACGAAAAATTCCCCAAAACGCCAATCGTTTAACTAAATCAAACTGAGAGGAAGACTGAAGACATAGGTATTGTAAGTTATAGCATCTTTTTTTATCACATGAAATATATCACTTCCAATCATAGCACAGTCTGTGAGTGGCTTATTCAATTATGTTCCATATTATATAAAAAAGCTACATTTGGTGCATATCTATCTATCTATCTATATATTAATAGGCAAGCATGTTTCTTTAAAACCTCTTTTCTCAGCTCGTGTGCATCGCAGGGAAAATCTACGCATACCGTTAGAAAGATATTTTTCTGTAGGTGTGCACAAACCCTTTAAAAATTCAAATAGGCTCAGAATTAAGAACAAAAAATGAATTTTAAATTTGAATAAAATTAACATGGGCTTTATGGGTTGTCATGCTGGTGACGAAATAACAACGAAATATAAACAGAAAATCAAAACAAATAGAAGAAATACCAATCACATGTTTTATTTACAGTGTGGGGTGAAAATAGAGAAGTCTGTACATTATATATTTTTGGTCGAGTTTCGACCACTGGACGACCTCTAGTACTTATTTAATACGCAAGCAGGTTTTTTGAGACAATTACTCCTCCGAAACTACTGAACCGATTTACACGTTTTTGGTGTCATTGGAAAGAGAATAACGTGAAGTTGTGCAGGAAACTTTCTTTTTAGGGAAAGAATTAGGGAGTGAGGCCCTGGGGCCTTTTAAAGTTTCGTATTTCTCCATAAGGATAACATGGGAGATATTTTTTATTTACAGAAACATATGTTTGTAACTTTAAAATAGTCAAAGTCTACTACATAATAATTGCTGTGTATTATGACTGTTAATGTATACTACATTTCAATCAAGGATTGTGCGACTTAAAGTTTACTCATAATGGATCTTACTACTTTATTTTAATGCTGGGAATAGTAAAATTAGCTGAGTTACCATGATTTAGAAAACTTTACTATAATAATATATGTATTTAAAATCACAAATCTTTGACATTATTAATTCATTTGAAACGAAACAGCTGATCGACAAATCAAACAAATAATTTACTTCGTGTGAATAATGTTGTTACACAAACATAGTTTTTTTTTACCAATAACTTGATTCTTTTTGACTTGTGGGTGTATTTTGTGTTTGCAGTTATTAAAGCACCAAGCCAAGTAACATTTTATGTAATTTTCTGTATAAACTAACAGTATTAATGAATTACTACATGAACTTGACAAGTTAGGTAATTGATTGTCAGTATGCCAAGGGGAAGAAGAGTGGGTCCTCAAATACAGACGAAAACGGAGACACCCATCTAGGGAACTGAGTTTTTAAATATAGAGGTCAGTGGATTGCGAAGACAAGACACAGATTAGACTATTTAAAGGGGGGCAGTGGTTTTATTGATGAGGAATATTAATACATAAAAAAGGGCCTCATTAATGGCACAAGGATTCATGTGATCAGAACGGTTAACAACTTAATAGGACGTAAAGTCCTATGGTCCTAACTAGAACAAGTGAGTGGACACATATTTTGATTTCGAGGAAAACAATTTGCCCGTCTGAAACAAACTTACCTTTTAAAATGGTAAGATGCTAATTTCTGTTATCTTTGGCATTTGCAGCACAAGCACTTTAATTAAAGAGCAGCACTGTTCTTACCCAGACCAATTTCAGTGCATGAGCAACTATATTATATGTTGTTTTATGTAAGGCAACATCTTTTAATAGGATACGCATATTCATTACGGAAAATTCTGACCAGGGTTATATTCCTGAAGGTAACTTTTAGTATTCATGGAAGTGCTTTTGTGAAAAAAAAATTTGTTATGTAGTGTTTATTTTTTAAAGTGTTTTCTTCAAGCAGCATTTTATGACCCTCAAAATATGCTACACAGGCCTATTGGTTTGATATGATCAAATTGTTTGTTGAATCTGTTTTTAAAAATCTTTAAAAAATAACTACCCTATAACATACTTGAACTTCAACACTTATTAATTTACTAAATATAATACACATACAGCTAGAAAATGGCTGGACTACTTCCCTTCGAAGGCTTTATTATTACTAATTTTTGACGTCAAGTCAATATATAACACGATGAATTTGTTTTTAAAATTCATATGTTATTTTGCGGGGCATTGAGCGGCACAGGTTCACTAGTTTATAATAATTCTACTTCATTACCAACATACTTGTTATTCTGTAAAATATATATTCACGTATCCTCTATACTCTATTTTTTCATTTTAGAAACACTAGTATGAATAGTAAGTTAACATAACATCGTGATCTGTTAAAACACCCATGAAATCGTCATACTTATCAATGCTAATGGAAATGCTAATGGAATCAACGTCTATTAGTTGTGTCCAATGACATTAAAGTGGCAAAGAAATACCCTCACCGCACTATACCTGCAGACTAAGCGAATTTCCATGTGCCTCTTAGGATTTTTAATTAAATCTTAAAACATTAGGATTTACCTATGTTTGCTGATACAAGGAGGGTAACAACGTTTTTTTTTGTAAAATATCAATAGCTTAGTAAAACAAATTGTCAAGTTTGATCAAAATATATCTATAAACAAGCAAACTACATCATTTTACAATATTCTCATATAAAAATAGGATAGGAATTTAAAAAAATTAATTGTTTAATTTTCTCCGTAACAAATAACTGTACAAAAACACTTTTAATACTAAATTATAGATTTTTTTTGCAATTTAACATGGTTTAGAAGAGGCTCATTTTGAGTTTTGAGGGTCAAAAATAAGAAAAACCTATATTTACCCCACAAACCCCTGTTCCCATGGTCCGATCATGCAGTTTCGCGAACTCATTTCAACCCAAATTTCATCGAAATCAGGGGAAAATTACTCAAGTTATCGCGTTTACGGGCAGATATAAATAGTTTTGAACGGACGGACGGTGTTTTTGGCCTCTGGGGACATCAAATTAAAAAAGTAAATCGGTCCCGGGTATGTCTTACCATGAGACCTACGGTAATAGCAACTTCCCTATAGAGAAATTCGCTAATACTGCGGGTCACTATAGTTTAACCTACTATTGTAATGGCAAAGATGAGTGCGGAGAATTTGTTTCTTTAGGCTTTTTTAGGAAATAAACCCTTAAATAATAAACATACAAATTTGAAAAAATATTTTAACACTTTCTCGTTTGATTGACGAGTATTTTCTTTACTTTCACATCATGTGTGTTTGAAAGTGTTTGAAAATGCAACCAAAGAGGAAATTAAAAAACCCTATATTCACTAATTTAATATACTTTACCAAGTTTTTCACAATGACTTGATTGTTAAGAAGAGCAAAGAGCACGCTGGCAATTTTCTAGTCCTGCAACATCTTGTGTTCTCCGTGTTTGATCCCGGAAACGTAAAGATATTCCTTAAAAGTGTTGTTACTTGCACTATTCGAAGCTCATGTTGCAGCTTAGAAATATCAATTTTATGTATGCTTCAGTTAAGTACTGGTATCTTATGATTACATATTTTTCAACCCCTGCCCAAGGTTCTACTAGTCTAGGGTTGGCCATTAAATATTTTGGTTAGGGCGGCCAACCTGTCCCAGCACTAATCCTCATGCACCCTGGGACAGGTTGGCCGCCCCCGCAGAAATATTTTACGACCGACCCTTGGCGAGGAGACCCTGGGAAAGGTTGTCCTACAATCGTAAAACGAGCTACAGCCTAGCGTCCCATGATGTAAAGGTTCTTGATAAATGCATCTATAGTCAATGAAACTACCAATATACTTACCGAAGATCTTCGAGTGCTTGAAGATTGTTTACTCCCATAATCGAATATCATCTTGCATGATTGCAATTTTTACCCCCCACGGTGCAATTTCTGCACAGACTACTACAACAATGGCTTGGTGCCACTACAATGGCGTCACCTCCGGGCTATGTACAATCAACAGAACAAAACATCCCGGTCAGTGAACTTGGCAAGTTTCAAGGTCAACTTGGATATACGTTATAAATATTTAATATGTAAAATATATAAGTGGTTCACAACGGTGTTAAATAAAGGAGATAAACTGGTACGGGTGGCGTCGTCCTGTAATCCAACTACTAGGAGGTTACGAATTGTGGATATTTATAGGGATGCACTGTGGATGCGACACTCCTTGGTGTGGATTAACGTCCACACGAGTGAGAACTACGTCTATCCGCAGTACTATCCTGAAAATTAGACCAATTTGTATATATTAAGGTAAAAATTCCACTGTAAACTGTAGGTCCCTTAGTTGCCATTAGCTGTATGGGCTATTAATTAACAGCTTTGTCTAAGGAATGAGTCGGCCTTAGTCACTAACAAGACTACAAGATCGCACCACTCATCCTACACTCATCTCCATTCATACGTGGCTGATTTGTATGGTCGCCATTTCATTGAGAAAGTATTAAAAATATGAAAATAAGTGGGTCAAAGGTTTTTGTTTTCAATTTTTTTATAGCTGGGTAGATGTGTATATTGCTAGTATCACAATTAGAAGTCAGTAGCTTGACGGTTTGAAAGCGGACTGTATATGGACATTGGACATTTAGTGATCTTCTGGTATCAGTCCAGGATACCTGGATCGTCTAACTGCATCCCATACTTCCCCTGGATTCATGTTCAGTCTTAAACACCCCCTTTAAGTATGTTGTTGTCTTACTGAATGATTTAGATTTTTAGTGGTTATTTTTTCATAAAATCCATAAAATATATAGAATTCTCTCAAAAATGGCCCGAAAGATGTTGGTAAAAATTTGGTATGTTGCAACCCTTGAAAATTGAAGTACTCCTTTATAATTCATGTAAGAATTATGGTTAAAAATGTATTGTAACTTGTGTTATTTCCCGATTAAAAAAACATAAATTAAGAGAATATCGGAATTTTGAAGAAAAAAAACGCTTTTGATTGAAATATGTATGTGATGCTCCTTATAATTCATACCATAATAGTGCAACCTCCTGTAAAAAAATACTGTTCAAAAGTCAATGCAACTTTTGAACGTTTACCAATTAAATAGCATAGCCTACTCTCATCCATCGCTTACCCATGATAAAGGTTTGGCAAGCCAATGGGAGAAAGTATGTGTCAGATTGCTGATGCAGTTTATATAATCCTTTGTATCAGCTGGGGTCTGGGTAGTTATGGTGCTCTACCTAATGTTTACCGGTTCATTACTGAGAATATATCTTCTGTTTCCATTATTTTATCAACGATCCTGAACAGCTGATTTTAGACAGCAACAAAGCTACACTTGCATCACACTCTTTCTTCACTCATATTTTCGTTAATCGCCTCACCATCAATTGGTAATAATGATTTAATTCCCATGATCCCCTTTATGACGCGCCGTGATCTCCCCCCAATACCCCATACCCATCCCATGGTGTGGCCTTCAAGGTCAGTTCCGCAGTGCCCCAGGTCGCGAGCCAAGATGGCGGAGATGGGTATATATCCAGCGCGGCGCAGCCCCCCGTCACAATCTACAAGACCGACGCCGCAACAACATGTACAAGTTTATCCTGGTAAGTCTTGTAGACGTAAATGTTTTTTTATTACTAATCCATATATAAATGGCAATTTTAATCACTCACTGATCACTTTTAAAAAATTAAAAAAATTTCAAACTCCATGAAGAAATTTCATTAGGGTTCTGCCCCAGTTGCTATAAGTTTCTGCATAAAAGAGACATTTTACCTTTGTTCATTTTATTGTATTACTATACAACAAAGGTTTCGCAATTCAGTTCATGTACCTATGTAAATTCCTTTCTTGTAAATGGTTAAGACATTTTGAAAATTTTAGATATATAACGTGTAAACAATGGTCAATATTTGAAGAAAATCATCTGTCGTTTTTATCTATTTATAACGGGACGAGATTACTTTGGGCTTGCTTCTTTCATTTGAAGATTATTTTTTTGTGTCGACGTAACTCAGTTATTTATTTATTTGAAATGTAACATTTTTTGCTTTGAAGTTTTGAAAAAAATAAAAACGATTTTACTTAAGTTAATTCAACAATCATTGCAATTGAACTGCTGTTTAAATCTGTTATATCTAAGGATGTTAATAAGATTGAAAAATGTTTTAGTTTTATTTTAATAAGTTGGTCCGTAAAATAAAATCTTTGTTTAGTCATTTTTTAATGTGTACCAGTAGTTTAAAGTTCAAAATATCAAGCAAAGTAACTCAACTATAGACATTGATCAAGTCAACTTTCAGGGTACAGAAAAACGTGAGTAAGGGTTGTATTCAAATTAATCAATAAACGTTTAAAATATTAATCTTCATTTACCTGTTTAAAAACATTATAGCGTAATAACATTAACTTTATCTTAACATTTTGAGCTCTATTAAAAATGTTTGTCAGCTTTGCGATTTTATAATGGTTTACTGTGTTATTTTTTATGCTTTATCGTTATATCGATACAATAATACAAAAGTGTCCGCAATGAGGTAGTAATTTTGTAGGGTTTTAAATAGCATTGAAAGACATGCTTTATTGCAATTATTATTAAATTAACTGTAGTACCTGGGGACCGAGCCTTGGCTCGGTGTAGTTTTTTTTCGATTGTAAAAGCAATATAAAGGAAACTCGCATTTTATTTACAACTAATTTTGGCTGTTATTATTTATAGTGGAATTTCAATTTATTATGATGGGAATTTAACCTGGCAATCCTCAAGACATTAATTTATTTTACAGTCGATGAAAGGTCGTTTGTTTATAATAGCCTATACTCGCATAAGCATTTTTTTACATTTTGTTTAAATTAAAACAGCTTATTACTTTGGGGATTAAACTATGGTAGGAGAGAGCCAAGTTAAATAACCAGTATTTGATCGGAGCTTGGAACTATTTTCACCCATATCGACTTATCTTCAGTGTAATCGTTGCTCAATAGTAACCACTGATGTTTTTCCTTTTGTACTTTATTTTGTAGTTCGCTAGTATACTGTGGGTGGATGGTTTATTATGAACACATGTTACAACTTACAAGTCTTTTGTTTACCTTTTCCTTGTCATTTTGTTCAAGCAACATGGTTACTTAGCAACACATAAGGCCAATGTTAAATAGTTTTGACTTTCAATTTCATTTTGTTAAGTAATTAGATTTTTGTTGGCAGTTTTAACTGCATTAAACACGTTTTTAGGCCAGAAATGAATTATTTACAGCATTTGAAGGAAATTCTCGAAGCCGTTTTCGAGATCTTTGTGCAAGCAAGCATACAAGTATACATACAGACAAGCAAACATTGCTCATATGAGTATAGGATACACGTTTTGTTTCAAAGGTTTTAAAAGTTTTGGAAATACCTCAGAAAATTCTGCTGCGATGATTTTATAGTAATAAATAAACTGATACTTCATAATAAACTACAGTACAATGTCATGAGTAGGATTTGATAAAATTGCTTTTACTTAACAAAAGGTAAAGCATTTATCACGATTTGTTAGAAATAATCATAGTTTAGTTCAAAGTTCAAAGCAACTATCTTCGTGATCTTGCACGTTAAACTGTTCAATGTTTGACGCGGTGTCTAACTAATATGAAGTTAATTACTATTGACATGTCAACCCAAGGAGCGAGCTGGTGTAGGGTAAAGAGCGCGGGACCTCTAGTCAGGAGGACCCTAGTTCGAAACCTCACCAAATCACCAATGGATTTTATCTATGTGATAGTGCCGCGACTAAAAGGTTAACCTTTTTTAGAAAATTTTCACCCTAAAAATTAAGTTACTAAAAGGTTAAACATTTATTATTTTCATTTTTGTGTATGTATTTTTGACAGTCACCAACTAAAAAAAACATAATTTGTTAAGGATTTAAAGATAAATTAAAGGGATTAAATTTAACTCGTCCAAAAACATATTCCTTAGTTTGTATATCGATTCTTAAAAAATATAATTGTACAATATGTTTGAATGCTCTTGTAGACATTACATTGATGCAATCGGATTTTTGTGGAACCAGATTATTTGTGACTATTTATAGGCCTACTTCAAACATTCCCCAAAAGAATATAAATCTCTTGTTAGGTAAAATGTTGCAGCAAGATTTCGTTTAACAATTAATCATAACTATGGTTCTTCCAAAAAGAAGAATTTAATCCAGCACTAAGCACAACCAACGTAATATGTAAATCGATGAAAACAGATTTTTTAGAAAATGTAACAACAAAGTGTTAATGATACAACTAATATTTCGTTACAACCTAATGATAGAATCCTTCGAAAATGTTTAACCAATTTTATTGAATAACAGTCGCTGTTTGATTTTATTCCCCCTTTAGTAGGTACGATTTTCAATATTGATAGATTAATAGGATTGTTTTTTTTTTTATATCGAGGATGGGAAGCTTTCTAATTTAAATTAGTGTTTTTTTTTTAACTTGATATCAGAATTGTTTGTAAAATTAACATTTTAAAACCTAAACCTGAGTACAGATAGCTTGGAGCTCTAGTTAGTTAGTACAATCTCTTCTACGAGCGCTAGTGTGCTCACTGCGGGACCAATCATGTTCGGCCGACGATGGTATGTTAGCGTAGCTCAGTTGTAAGGCGCACTGATGAGTGTAAAATTAGTAGTTAAATTAGTACGTTATTATTTGTTATCATTAGTACAAGTAGGTTTGCAATAAAACTGATTACTGAAATTTGAGAAGCTCAATAAAACCTACAAAAATGTTTTGAGATAAAATTATCTCGTGCAAAAAGTGTTCTAATGCCTTAGGTCTTAAAAAAAAACATTAAAATTAAGCATACATAACGCAATATGCGTGTAAAAATCGATGTATTTCGGCTTCTCCGAAAATGCAGCAAGGATTTGTTACTAACACAAATAATATTACGTTACAAATTAATAATACAACTCTGTAATAATATAAAACCGTTAATTGTTGTTTTATTTGATTTAAATTTTACTATATTGTTACTAATTTCAACATCGATAGAATATTCGATCGAGGTGTAATTTTTGTTTATTATTGAGGATTGCAAAGCTCTCTAAATTTATTTAATACCTGTGTGATTAAAATATGTAGATGTTGACCAATTCGAGTAAAACTTGATATCAAAATTGTTTTTTTTTTATGACAAGAACTTGTATACAAACAATAGTGCAATGTTAATGCATTATTTATGTGTTCATTGTCTGTAGGTATAAATGATATTGAGGAAAATGACTAGTTATTGTTGAATTTGCCTTTAGTGTGAATTTAGGTACATACCAGCTGCTGCACAGGCAAACAACAGAGCTCTAACAATATCCGGGTAAAGATACGGACTTGGAGTTTGACTCAACATAGCCTGTCCTCTGTCCACAAATATAGATTGAATTTGCTTGTACGATTTGGAAATAATTTGCCTATACCGAGTTAGGTTAGATTATGTAGATGTCTTTCTTGTCTCTTTCTCTATCTTTACTTCCCTCTCTGTATCTTTTTGAGCTCATCTTTCCGAAACCAAAACTTTCTTAGAGCGTATCTTTCCGTATACCGTAGCCCAACATTGCTAAACCCTTAGTGCATTGTTTCCCATCATTACACTACAACCTCACTTCTGTAATGCTACTATTTGGTAACATACTTGTACAAGACATAGAAGTTCTGATACTAATCATGTTCTCTTTCCAGCTGTGTACCCTCCTGGTCGCCGCCCTCGCGCACCCCCACCATGGTAGCAACCACGAGACCAAACACCACCACGACGAACAAGAGAAACCAGCAGCGGAGAAACCCGCCGAGGAGAAACCCGAGGCAGTAGAGGCCGAGAAACCCGAGGAGAAACCTGAAGCCGAGGCGAAACCCGAGGCTGCTAAAGAGGAGGCGAAGAAGGAAGCCAAGAAGGACTCGCACGAGTCTCACTCCCATGATTCCAACGAAGCTCCCCTTCCAGTCGAAGGTCATTCCCATTCCGCTTCTCCTGCCCATTCCGCCTCACCCTCCTCATCGCATTCCCATTCCGCACACTCTCACGACGAACACTCGTCCAAGAAGGACCATTAAACTTTCCTACTTAGCTTTTAGATCTTACAGTTCCATACAATAAATTACTTTTAGTTTATATCCGTGTTTTATTTACATATTTGTCTTCCCTGAGGAAATAATTGAGTCAGAAAGTATATTTGTTTCAAAAGGGTATCAGAATGTTGGCAGCAATACTTAGTAAGTCAGGTTTAATTGTAAAGTAATGTTGTAATGTTTACATTGTGTAGTAAACTCGTATCCTTTTAATCATAGAAGTCGGTGTAGCCTGTTGCGCATGCGACAGTAAAGAACAACAAATTTAATTAATTAATGATCAATTCGAACTCATGGGTTTATTGGAAGCATCACAGAGAGGTGAGGTAGTATTTAATCTTACAATATTATGTAGCAGACATTGAAGACCTGACATCTATCATTCTTATAGTCTTGTCTTATACCAGATTTAAACATATTTTTATTTAGTTCTATGGTCTAATTTAAAAATTCTACTTGGTACAAAAATGTTTGACCACTTTTGTGTTAATCGTTCAGGTTTTGGGGGTTTTGACTTGGACTGTGAGTTTCTCAAAAGTTCCGCTTAATCGTTTCTAAGCGTTCATGACCACTAGGTTGTTGATATAAACGGTATCAGCACTGACACATATTTTCCTCCAATCAGCCTGTTAAAACCTCTTATCATAAACAAGCGATGGAAGTAACTATGATGTTTTATGGAAACATCACAAAGCTTCAATAACTTTTAAACTGTAATTTTAAACCATTGGGGGCTGTAAGATTTTTTTTAGGTAAGAGAACTGAGTTCTAACTAAAATCTTTGTAAAAATCGATGTTTCCGTCATAATTGGGTTTATGGAAAAATCACCAGTACAGATAACAATTTTAAAAAATCTAGAAGATTCCATGCATTAGTACCAACATACCAACTTTCATGAAACTTGGACCAAGAGGTAGTCTCCACACACACATACAAACTTCATTTCGAAGCCTACTTTTTTGGGTCCAGGGGAATCTAAAACTGATAGTTCCACTCAAAAATCAAAATAGTAAACTTTTGCTCAAACAATACTTTCTTCATATACTATGTATCGGGGGAGATAGTAAAAAATGTATTAAAACATAATGTAATAAGTACTGTTATAAAAATCTACAGTTTAAAGACAAGTTGTTCTAAAATAAACAACAAAAACTCCCACCTATCAGCAATTATTAGACTAATATTCGAGAGAATCAAGAATTTAGAAGTTTATTCACCTTTGAGTAATACAAGAATAAAAAGATTACAATAGGCTTCATCAAGTTAATACATTGAAAGACAGTACCAAAATCATAGGTAGGTTCATTACTTTACTAATAGTCAAGAAACTCATTGGTCTAAGAACACAGAAGTATTAGAAATTCACCAGTAGATGGATGTAGTTTTTTAAAAAATATTTTAGTTCATAAATGCGAGAAACTATCCCACAAATAACGCATAACAATATCTTTCCTCCCTTCCACATTTTATCTGAGCTTATGATTAATAAATATATGTTTTTTATATACATATTTTACACATTTATGTTAATACAATATTAACAACATGTAACATGATAAATCTAATTTAATAACAGTGACAATTCATTAAAATAGGTAGGTACAACATTACATGTACGGAAAGTGAGTTTAATAATTTTTATTAATACTGCTTCAATTATATCGCAATGGAAGTAAACGTGTCATTAAAGTTATTACCTGAATGACAAATAATAAACACAAGAACATAATGCACTGCCAGTAGACCTACAATGTAAAATGCTTAAGTTCATTTAATGAAGTGGATAACAGCTGATGAGTTAGTCCTTTACTCGCATGACGTGCTGGTTTCTTATTAGTTCATTGTTGTGTTCGTATCGTTGAACAGTTCGATGTACTTTCCTGTTGCTACAGGCAATGTCCGTTAGGGTTTCATTGTCTACTGCGTGTGGTGTTCGTATGGGATTCTATATCCATTCCTGTAGTGTTCGTTTAGGGTTTAGTATATATATCGTGTATGGTTTGTGATTTATGTATGTTTGTGTCAAGTAAAGGTCATATGAAGGCAAGATTAATGTTGGTACAATACTTTGAGAAAGGTAATTATTATTTCCATTATATAGTAGTGTTGTAAATTACCATACATGCTGTAGTTTTATGTGAAATTGTGAAATATAGTGATTAACAAATCTATCGCAAATGTAAACTCAGATCCAGACGGCTGTCAGCTGTTTGTAGCATTGTTGTTCTCCGTCTCGCGCTACGATCGTAGGTTAGTCTGTGACGAACCATTGTTTTGACGATTCACTAAGCAGGACTTTCATGAATTGTTTAACTAGGATATGTCATTTCTAAATACAATTTTCAAAAATTGTGTTCAGCTATAAAAAATACCCCCGGCGCAGCAAACCTGCAGAATAAGCGAATTTCCATTTGCCTGAATGGATTTACACTAAAATGTCTCCTTAAAAATATCACACTTATTCCCTATTTAAATAAAATTAGTTTAACGAGTACTTAGGTTTGCTGCAACAGGGAGGGTAAAAAGGTGTTTTTTTGTAAAATGTTATTAGTTTAGTATGAAAGGAATGCATTTCCCAAATTTGATCAAAATATGATCATAAACAAGCAAACTAAAACAGTTTACTTATTCCCCATAAGAATAACATGGGAATTTTAAATTTACAATTTTTTGGAATTTTTCCCGTAACCATTAGGCGCATAATAACGCTTCAATATATTAAATTATTTGTTTTTTTTTAAGCTCTACAAAATGGTTTAGAAAGAAAATGCTAAATTTTAAGTTTTTTGGGTCAAAAATGGGAAAACCCAATTTTTGCTCCATAAAACCCCCCATAAACCCCTGTTCCCATAGTCCGATCATGCTGGTTCGCGAACTCGTTCGAATAAACGTAGGTTTACACGTTTATACCAAATTTTATCAAAATCGGATGATTTTTTGCTCGAGTAATCGCGCTAACGGACATATATATAAATATATATATGAATTTGAACGGATGGTGTTTTTTTTCTCTAGGGACCTCAAAACGAAAAAGTAAATCGATTTTGGGTCCAGGTCTTACCATGAGTACTACGGTAATAGCTTATTCCCTATAGGGGAAATTCGCTAAAAATCATATATACACACATTCTAAGTTCTGTGGTCTATAATTGGGTTTGATTACTCTTGTAATCGGTTAGACTTCTCATCCCATTGTAAATTTTGAAGCACGTTTTTCGTTTCTAGTTCATGTACGTGACACAAAGGCGCTAGTGTCGATGAAACTTTGTTTCCATTATTTTAGGGTTAATTTCTTGATTTGTGCTTTACTGTTTGGTTATATAACCAGGGGACTAGTTATTGTTTATGATTAGATCGTATTATTTGGTTAAACAAGATTTTAAATGGCTGTAATAACGGGAAACAAATTGTAAACAAAACACGACCTCTACATAAACCGTACATGAACTAACAATAAAATTGTCTTCAGCTGTTCCATAAGGATGAGAAATCTACTAAGGGAGTATGTTTTATATATGGTAATATTATGCAGAGGAGAGCATAACTGTGCCGTCCCGACCCAGTGTGCTTCACTGACACCGAGTTTAAAAGATCAAATAATAAATAGCTGAGAAATCATGGTTTAAAACTTTGTAAATATCTGCTTGTTAAGTAGCCCAAATTGTTGCAATGACGTAACTAGTTACAACTTCATAAAGACATCATCAGTGTCCAGGGGATGTCAAAATCAATCGTATGATTTGTATGAGATCGATACACATCATATAAAAATAAATGACTGTGATTTCTCAACCACTTATTATTCTTTTCGATCTTTCAGAACATGATGTAGTTTGATAGGGAATTTTAAATTCTAAATAACAAAATTTTTGGAATTCGATCCAAAAATCAGTTGTTATTTTAAATCTTGCTAACTGGACATTTTTTAATAAATGTTATTCTTGATTTTTTTATTTTGACCGTTTTACCCATTAAACATATTTCTTAATTTTGTACTTACATATTTGACACCCTGTATAAACCACACGTTTGCAAGTTTTAAATGTTACAATTTCCTAAATTTATCCACTGTCGACTATAATGTTCACAATCAACAGTGTTAACACTCAGCGCCGTGATATTCTCTCGACGCAACACCCGCAGTACACGCGTGGCTCTGTATTGCTAGACAACGCCGTTGTATCTATACAACCTTTGTGAACGGTTAAAAACTACTTGTGCCACATACTGAGCATGGATTTTTAAAGTTCTTCATATAATTGTGAAATAATTTCGTAACATAGTATATAAACAAATATTGCTTGAAATTTTTAAATTAGCATGCAAATTTTGCCAATCCAAGCAATGAAAAATCTCTAATCCCATTATTGCAATGGTTGATATTTTGGATAAATAATTAACATAATCAAACCTTTGGTGGTAATAATACATTTCCAATACAAATTCTCTTTAGGCCAGAAATAGCAAAGTTCCTTTGAGCAGAAATCTGACGGAAATTGATTTCCTAAAAATTTCGTAAACAAAAAATCAAGCTCTAGTTAAGACTACTACAGTAATTTGGAAGTCAGTACACTTTATTAGTTGTTTTAGACATTTCCTTAGCTAAAGATATTTTTGTATATAGCAGATTCAAGGCACATATTGCACCTTTTTATTTGGATCGTTTAGCCAATTTCCATATAGCCTACTATAGGAAATTTCCTAAATAGGGCCTACTATAGATAGTAAATTCCCATTTTATTCTTATGGACAAAAGACCACTGTTGTGTATTGCTTGTTTATGAACGTATTTTGATCAAATTTGGAAAATTAATTTATTCCATACTATACTATTGACATTTTATCAATAAACACTTTATCCCTTCCACGTAGCAGCAAACCTAAGTAATTGTAGCAAAACATAAAAGTTGTGAAGAATGAGCGAAGAAAAGACCATTTTGGTCTGAGTAGTTAGCTATATTTTCATATAATATTTTTTTAGGCTTCAACTAATTTAAATCAGAAAAACATTTTATTTAGGAATCGTCCCTCAACATGTCTTCGATCTTGTTGTATTATCGTTGATATGATAGGTTACGTACCTTTTTTTATTCCGTCTTCAGTCCTAATATAGTCAAAGGGTGACTAGTTTCGGGTCAAAATTGACCCATTTTCAACCCCATTTTCATCAAATTGAATGGTTCAAAATCCTGGTGGCAATAATGTTTAAGTTTGTATTATCGTTAACAAACATTAGCCATTTATTATTTGATCGGAACTCAACGAAGGAAGTAATCATTATACCAATATAATTAGAAGTACAGCATATATTTACAAGGTAATATAAATCAAAGAATACCTTCGTTCATAAACTTAAATCGTACATTTTATCAGGAAACTGCAACAAAAAAGTATATTTACTTGTCTAGTTTTGTAATTTGGTCTTACAACTTTCCTTATTTTTATACATTGACAAATATTTCTCGTTGAGTGTCATCTCCTCATAACACATTTTTGATCATGAACAAGTGCATAACTGTTTAAAAACTCAATTAAATTACTTACGATTTTTGTTATACACATGTTATAACAAACTGAGAAACTAATTAAATCAGTATAACATCTTCTCACAAAATACAGTAGGCACACAATGAAATGTATTCCCATACGCTTAGTTTTTATTTATGAACAACAGTTATGTTTTATGTTTTCCGATGGTTTGTGTTCAAGTAGAGCTAAGAATGATACGTATCCGTACACGAGTCGTAATTTTTAAAATAATAATTTAAGCATTACAAACGCACTCTTGTAACCCTGAAACATACATACGTACTGCGTTACCGACTGGTACAACCATTGATTTTCGGCACGCCTTCAGCTTAAACTCGGCAATCTGCTTACCGACTATGAGATTGCAGCGACTTCTTTGAAGGCGTTGTGAGTATTCTAGTATGTAGATCCAAACTGCGTAAATATATTTTAAAATATTTTTATGGCTCTCATGAAAAGTAATATTTAATAGTCTCTCACTGCATGAATTGTGACAAGTAATAACCACCTGGATAAATTAAATTACAATTTGGGGGAAATCAAGCATGCCGTTGGTCTTTAATGTTTAGTTTGTTATTACATTAAAACCTTCTCATATATTTGTATTAGGATAATATGTAACTTTTATCTACTCAGCTGCCTTTCCTGTATTTCGTAGGGCAACATTTAAATTATTATGATCAAGCTGAACGGTATGTTTTATAAACTCAGCTAGTTCTCTGGAACTTTTAACAAACAGTAAACATTCTCTTGCAGTCAATGATACCAACCATTGATTTATAATATTTTTATTATTTTAAGCAATTCATATTTTTTTACAAACTACCAGTATTACGATTTCACTTCCCAACCTGATTTCCAAACAACAATTTTAAGCGAACTGTGGTCAATAAATTCGTGGGGTCAAAATTCAGCAGTCTACCACAGGACAACATTACTGCAATACCAGCAGTCAAAATAGTTCACGAGTTGCCTAACAGGTGTCGCACGCTGTCAGTTGACAGCGCTTTCATCGTCGATGCTGTGGCAACACTGGAATCGTCTGCTCGCTGGTCAGATGATCAGCTGATCCTACAAAACAACACGCACCCAGACGGCCTTGCCAACCCAAAAAAACTAAATATTTGGCGCCTCTCAGGAAAATAGAGGTCGAATAACACTTGAAGATAACTTTGATCGGTTTTATTGCACAATGTGTAAGCTTTAACAGATTCTTATTGTCAAATTCCTGCAATATCATCCAACGTAATAAAATAATGTACATCAATTATAAGAAAAGCTTAATAAGTTATTAGCAGTCCACATTGTTTTTAATTACTGTACTGCGATTATTTTGTGGAATTAAATTAGTCTATTTACTGTATTGTATATGTATTGTAACTATGATAGGTGAATGCGACTGCATAAAAGTTGATTTGATTGTTTTTCTGAATTAACCGACCATAATCACTACTACCTTTTTTAGTTTTCAAGATGCTGTTTGTTCAATGTTTACACTCGAGCCATTTACGTCATTGTTATGTTTTGACCTCGGCATTTCCTGGTACGATGGAGACTACGCACTGATGGGTGAATGAATACAGTATCCTACGTAGGTTTACATCCCACGTATGTCTGTTGAAATCGATCATTCAGTGGCATTTTTATATTTCAAAACAATGTTTAGATAAAACATGTTGCAACTACAACCTTAGTCAATGCTACAACGTAAACATTGGGACATGACAGAGGATATCGCCATCATACCATAATTTATGGCATTTTTTGGCATTTATGGTATACAGTCAATGACATAACTTGGAATATTATCAATTATCAATTATTTAAGATGGGGACCTCACTATGTGCGTATTTTAACCCAAATATGAGTGAAGGATGAGCGTGGGATGAGTGATCCTGTTCACAGAAAATAAAAATTTCAATTTGAGTTGATGGCCTAAATTCGAGGGTTTCAAATACGTTTTGTACAGTTTTTTCTTTTACTCCATTAACGTCTAATTCCGTTGCTCTACCACGACGTCCTTTCCAAATATGTATTGTCCGATCATGAATAGCGTACGATTACCACAAAAGTTAGGTAAACGATTGAAGTAGGGTCTACAGAGTATTGACATTGGAACAAACATAATACAGCAATTAGGCTAAAGACTGGCCAAACTACCAACATGTTTCTAGTCCTAACTAATCTTTTCCCCCAAACAAACGCCTCCGTTCGTGAAAGTTTCTGTCCGTGGTCCACCGATCCTGGTCCAAGCGGCGAAACAGAGGAACCGTGACAGCCGCCATCTTGTCACCGGAAGTTGTAATTGAACTCCGTCAATCCTCTATGTTCATGCGGGAAACTCCATGCCACTGCCACTTTGCCACAGCCTCATAGATCTCGTCACTGCTGATCTATTGCAACTTGGCGATGTTGATTGGCATGTATAATTAACCACAAAAATATAATACAGTGATTCATTGAAAATGTTGTGTTTATCAACCATAAACATTTAATTGCTATTATTGATAACTGATAGCTCTACTATGCAAAAAATGTGCTATAAAACTAAATTTATGGAAACATATTTTTTATCCTCAATATCACAGAAAACGTACTACTATACCTACCCAACATTTATCGTAGTTTGCTTTGCTAGCCGTTGGCAATGGCGTGTGAGACGGTAGAAATGTTGGCCAACTTTTGTAGTAGCCTCATAAAACTCATTTTTATGGGCGGAAAAGTTGATATATATTCATGTTTTACACAGTATAGGCCTACATTTTTTGAAACAGATCAAAAGAGGAAAATAATATTACTGAGGCTATGGTTTACACAACATAACTACACGTTAAACCTGTTACATTTGTCTTAGTTATAACGTAAACGTAAAATTGTCCTTTATGAAATTAAAATTGTAACTTTCATCTCAACTAGTTTAATTGCTGATCTTGTTTATTTGACACATAACATTTCCCGCAGATTTGCTCTTAATTTATGATACAGTTTGTTTAATAGTATTATTGGAATCATGTGTTAACACGTTGGGTGCTGATGACGGGAATTCCCGCAATTGCTTAACATTGAAATAAATGCAATTTTTATGTTCAAACATGTCGACAGCACGAATAGTGTTAAGGTAAAAATTGCATACTATCAATAATTAATTATGTGTATTGTTTCAGGTAAAACGATTTGAATGGACCTAGCTGCTGAGAGAGTAAGAATAGCAGAATAGCATTGATTTTTAATATAACTCATTCGTCATATAAACATCATTAATTTATATGTACAGTAGAGGGTGTTCATGTATGTAAATAGCTAAATTATAGTCATAAGCTTCAAATGAAAACTATATCGATGTGATATGGTGATAAAAATTATATTAACGAAACGACAATACTTTTATTACGCGGGACTATTTCCTTTGGCAAAATTCTCGTCAAATTTTGAAGTCAGAAAAATTGTACAGTTGATGTCTTAAAGTAGCCCTGGTACAGCCGGTTTAAATTGAAATAGCTGTTTTGCTTCAGTATAGTTAAACAGTTGTGTTTAATAAAAAACATATTACAAAAAGTAGTTGTCCTGTAAGGACTGTTGCATTTGCAGCATTGTTTAGACTACGAATTTTACAAAATGGCGGTGCTGTGCATTCTACCGGAGATAACGGTGACCTTTAGTGAGTCCAAGGCAATATTCTTCACGGCGAGTCCACTCCACAGCCTGTTAGATCGTGACAACGAACACAGTTGTGAAACGTTTGTGCAATCCAGCAGGCGCTGTCAGCCACTGCCACCGCCATCAACTGGTAGTGTCCACTCACTGCCTTCTTGATTTCACCGCTGTTTAGCAACCCGATCACGGCCTAACCTCTTCAACTGTGGCTTAATTAAATTTATGTCCTATTCTTCGCACTCTTTGCTCTTTTGCTGCCATTTTGCTTTGAGCACGGATACGTACAATGTGTATTATATTATATGATACTCAGCGGGGCCCTAGAGATTGCGGGCCCCAAGGGGAAGTTCAGTAGCGGGCCTCTCTCCCTGAAATACGGCTGTGCCCCTGAAAAGCGTGGCCCCACTGGCCCCAGGCACCGCCTTGTTCACCTATAATAGTAGGGCCACCTCTAGTACTACAAATCTAAGTGATTTAGATAACTGTAGTACCATATGCCTTATGGTGTTAGGTAGCTTCGTCATGATTCTCTCCTGAATTTGTTCGGTTGAAACTTACCCAATATATCGATGAACTTGTCCGATAACGTTTCGTTATGTGTTAGTGTCTCCCCACCCCCCAATGTATTTTATTGTATAAATATAAAATGTAACTGATCTTTCCCACTTGGACGAATAAATGTATCTTTGTATAACTGTAGATTTCTCCATACAGTTATGCAAACTGAATACAAGTCCCTCAATATTGTCGAGGAAGACAGTCCTTGAACTATTATCGGTAGAGTGAAAGTTGACCATTTGGTGATAAGATAACACAACTCGTCTAAACACAGAACTGGATGTTTGTTAGAGAAGTTTTACCTTGGATTTTGTTGAGAGGAAGCCATTTTGGAATTCAGTCTAGGATTATAGTTGAAATCGGCAGTAGTTTGGGATTATCATTTGTTTACACATGTCTTTTTCACTTGTAACTACGAAGTTTTCCTTTTAACATTATGCAGATTATGATGTCATAATTGCGTTTTCAAGGATGACACAATCATGTTAAATTTTGATGAAAACAGTCTGTAAGACTAAATTACTTACGTAATTCCCGTCACAGCTCAATAAAAAAAAAAATAAATAAATAAAAAATAAAATTTTATTGAGCTGTGACGGGAATTACGTAAGTAATTTAGTCTTACATTATGTCCAACAGCTCAGGGGCTACACACATGGATTTAAATTGAAAACAGTCTCCCGAGAACTAGCCCAAAACATTACCTAGTTAAATAATTGACTTGTATTTAACAGAATATACTGCTTTAAATATACCGAGGAAAAGTTATTCTGTCAATCTTTTAAATAATGAACGTATATAAGAAAATAAAAAAACTGCAAATTATGTGCCATACTTATTTGTATTGAGGAAAAAAAACATTTGATAAATAGGTACATGTCATCAAGTAACACTGTCAGGGAAGCCATATTAGGTTATGTAATCTTGTTTTACATAGAGTAATAAGAAGTTTAGTTGTCAAACTTAGAGTGTTTGATTTTTGTTATTAAATTTGTTAAATATAGTTTTGTAATTATCAAATAGCATCGTAGGAAATTAAATTTATCTAATTTGTGTTCAGTTTATTTTTAAATAAGTCATTTTAAAGATTCCATAAAAAAATACAGTAACGATACATTGAACTAGGTATGTTATTAAAAAAATGTATGTTTTGTCTAACATTAGTTATTTACGTACAACGATAGGACGTATGCCTACTTTTCGTAGCACTAATTGTGTTTTATTTGTTTTTCTGTCAATTTGGCGTAGAAATTTTGTATTTATATTTGTTTTCTTGGTGAGAGGGTTGATTAATAAATAAATAATGAAAACAATTTACAATTGAGCTGAATCGATTAAAAACGTTCTCTTGTGAAAAGATACAAAAAAACTTGCTGTTCTAGCAGCCGGACTGACATGATCAGAAAACAAATTAAGACTATAACAAAGTTATATTAAATACATTTATATTAAATTATTTTAACTATTTTCAATGCACGTTTTCGGAAATACAACAAACGAAACCAAAATAAACTCAATGCAAATTCTGATACTTATAAAAATCTTTACTCTGTGCCCACTGTCCAAATAATTTTCAATGGTTATAACAACTTCCCATACAAAAAGCCACTAATTAACACTTTACAAACGATTAAATAAGTTAATCACAAACTGATTTGTTTACTCGATTCGCAAAACAAAATATCGAATGGAAACAGTAAATAAACAGTGATAAAACGATGGCAGTTTTCGTTGATGAAGTTGACAATTGCATTAAGAATATTGTAACAATATTGATATAAGCCCCGGCAGTTGAATTGGGAGTCAATTAGGTAAATTGGTAAACAATATTCTTTGGTTGATGAAATGCCCGATGAATGTATTGAAACATATTGATCTTGTTCATGGTGTAATATTGAAGGAGTTCGTTGGTGTAATATTCGGTGCTGTGGGATTTTTGTTTTTGGAGCTGTAGTAATTTCAATTAATTCGGTTCTATAAAACACTTGTTTTAGAACAGGACGTATTTAGTAAAGCAACACAAAAACATCACTCATATCTGTATGATTTAAAAATCATATAACCGAGAAAGATTTTCTATTAAATAATTAGATTCTGTAATATGGTACATTCTAATTTAAACTACTTTTCATTTTTAAAATAATTAACCATGAATTGGATTTTTTTATATAATATGATTTTATAAAACTTTTATATACATTTTATATATATTTTATGTACACTCTTGTACTTGTAGTCACATAACCTCCTTTCCAAATGTCTATAAAAATCGCAATTAATTTAATAAAAGGTTACATTTTGAAATCATGTTATTGGTAAATTACTAGATATTTTATTTTATAAGTTTGATAAGTAGTTTTTTTATAAAGTTACAAAATGTTTTTATCTTTTAGTCGTTGTTTCATTATTTCAGTTTTAAGTAAAAATATTTTAACTCAAGTTTGTATAGTTTATAGGGTATGTAAACGTCTTTTAGTACTATTAATAGTTAAATTGTGTTAATAGATACAGGAAATAAAAATAATATGCAAAACAATCTATACAAAACCGGAATTAGACCAGACAATGTTTTTAAAACACCAATGACATATCATATCTTTGCGATATTTTTTGTTTCGGCGTAAAAAACTGCAAGATATTTCAATAACCAAGGTCAGTGTTATCAACACAACGTGGCAAAGGGCAAAGTGACTTTCAGAACAACTTTCAAGTATAAAACAATCACTCTTTGTAGAATTAACTTACAAAAAATGTAATATCTAATATCAAAACTCGTTCTGATAGTCTACACTTTTTCACATTATGCTTAAAAGAGCACGTCCATTGATTATATAGCCTACTCGTAATTTAATTTATGTATACGAATAAAATAACTTTTTATCGTTCATTATACATCCTCAATATAAATTTTATTATTAGTGTTTATGTAAAGTATATTGTGTAGAAAATTATACAGTTATTTATAATAAATCTCAATTGTGTCCTATTTTAAAATTAAATCTAAAGCCACATTATTTTTATCTTGTTAAATTATTAAATCAAGTGCCTAGAGTATAATTAATTCACAATTGAGTTTTTTTCTAATACGAGATCAAACAGTAGTCCACATTGGTAAGCCACGAACAAAAAATATAAGTCGAGCAAACAAGTTTCAGCCCACGCAGCATCCAGTTTTTATGGCTACATGCTAAAGTAAATGCACGGCATTAACAGAAGACTCGTGTGACGTCACAGTGACGCAGGCAACAGCTGGCCGTGACGTCACAGCCAATGAGAACTCGTCGCGTCAGGCCTTGAACAATGAACATAACCTCGAAATCACTCGCTGCTGCACTCGCACTGTATTCGGTTTTTTATATTACAATTGTTCAAAACGCAAAAGATATCTCTTAAGCTACTGCAAATATTGAAGACTTTCCAAATTGGGTTTAAACATTAAATTAAAGATAATTAATTGCTTGGCTTGGTTATATAAAATTACATGCAAGCCCAAGCTTGTTTATTTTGGGTAACGTCCCCATCTCAATTAGACTATCTTATCAATATCATTCGTCATTTTTAATTTTCACATTAAAATATATTTAAAAATTGTAATTGAATTCAATAGTGAAATAGTTAACGAATAGAGGGATAGAATAACTGAAAACTAATTCAATTTTGAACATTATTTGACAAAACATACCCTTTGTATAGGGTTGGATTAAAACAAGAACAAAATGAATCTGAGAATCAGGGCGAAGTCGTTTCAGACGTTTTATTGCTAGGTCGTCAAAATTTAGTAATTTGATCTGTTCATGACGTTTGTAATTTATTTTACTATTATAATCATTTCGATCGTGTTGTCTTAAAAAAGCTCTTTTAACTATCATTTTATTATAGTTGTCAATCAAAATTACAGTTGTCAATTTGAAAATGAAGGAAGATAATGGATTATTAACATGGTATTAATATTAAAGAGGTTTTTAACCATACCATTGACTTTGATTACTGAAGTTGACATCCTTCTATATATTTTTCTTGTCTGTGATCAACATGCGTATTTCTTTCGGTTATGAATCCGTTCGGACAAAAACAATCGATTAACCAATATGGAATCTACTTTGGATGTGAGTTCGCTGCAACGGGGGTCTTAAAATTTTGGGATTCCTCAAAAAGATGCAATATAATCAGTTACGATATTTATTATAGTTTAGAATAATAGTCCTGCAAGAAATAAAGAATCTTTATTGCCGTTGTGATCCATGTATTATACATTGGCATAGTCTGCTTTACAAGTACTGCAGAACCTTATTAACACAGCATATATTGTAGACCTACCTTATTGACATTTAAACAGTGTAAAGTCGATAAGATAAAGCACTTATTTTAAGCTCACTGTCGCCAGAATACCCACGTCAACTACCGTATTGTTGAAGTGTTAGTTTAAAGATAATTTTGATCATCAATATTACCACAATATGGAAAATTGTTGTGAAATAAAAAACTCTTTATTCTATTGGAGAGGTGAGAACTAGAATATTGACATCATCTTTGTAAATCAGTTATGTTCTTAAACATGCAAGGCATTTTAATGGCACCAGAAATTCTTATTTCTACATGTTTAAAGTATTCAAACAAATATGTGTGACGATAAATTAAAATTTTTTTCACGGAAAACATTAATAATCATGCAAAATACGAAACGAACACACCCCCTACACATCTGTTTGTATGGTCTGTAAAAAAAATAAAAAAAAAATAGTAAAATGATCACACATATGTAACTTTGTACTGACAACAAATACATAACTGAAATTAAAATTACCACAATGTATATTATTGCAGGAAAGAACAATTACAATTAAGAAGAAGAAATTCCTTGTAAGAAGGCCTAGTAACATTTAAATTTGTTTTGCGTACTAGAGTGGAAATTCCATCAATAGAGACAAGCTGAAGCAAGTTTTCCTCTTCAAAATGTTACATATAGTTAAAGAGCCGTTCGTTCACTTCTATAGAAATTATGGGTTCGCTTTGATTTGATGACTAGTTCTATTACCATAAAAGATCCTATAGTTCATCCTTTAAAAATTAATTTTGGCGTGGTTAAACCGTTGGGTTATACAACAGAAATTAGTAATCGAGTCAGTACACTCTTTTGGAGGCTCAGTAATTCAACAACGTTAATTTTAATTCTAAAATTAACTACAGCTTTGCAAAACGGAGAGTCTAGCTATTTAAACAGTTAAAGGCATAACTTAATATTGTTGCTGTTACACGTGAAAAAATAAACAAAATAAATAAATAAGCTTTGCAGTAATACAATGTTCAAAAACATTTTTAAAGGCCGAACAATTTCTCATATCAAAATATCAACCCTACCAAGACACCCACGCTAAAACACCCACTTTGGGTTAGGTGACGATTTATTGGCAGCTATTTTCACTATTGTTTGAATGTAGTTGGTATACGATATGCATAACCAACGGTTTGATTTTTAACTACTTAAAAACCCTAAATCTATTAGATTTTTTATGCAATTATTAATTTATTTTAATCTGTAGGTAGGCATAAAACCATAAACTGAAAAATGTTTACGAAAAGTTTGTATTCAGCATGAACTAGTTTTTACATAAAGAGTTTATACTTAAATAAAAATATATATTATTTTGTGTAATTAATTATACTGGATGTCATCAAATTCTGTGCGAAGAATAATTTAAAGTTATGTATTTTTATTAGTTAGTCTATACCTTAGACTAGGATCACGTCTCATATATAATTATTGATATTCATTTAAGACAAATAAGTAAACTATGAAATATATATTCTGGTACTGTACTTGCATTCTGGTATTAAACTGTTTGTACTGTATTTTGAAAATTCTTTTATAGCATCTAACCTCAAAAGAATTTCATTTGCTTTGACCCAATAATTTTCAACTAATTAGTTAAAAATATCGAAGTTCAAAGCAAGAAAGGTAGCATATCTAAGGAATTCTTCACACAATTGCTCTTCCGTTAGTAACAAGTCGCCGGAAATGTAAACGGAACGGAGGAAATGCGGGAGTTCACATCTCGACAGCTGATCTTGAACATGCACTGCCAACCTATGTTTCGTCTTCGTAAGTGCATTACTGTACTATATTTGATAACTAATTGGATTTGATACTGATACTTTCTATTTTATTTTACTTCTGGGACGGCTTAAGATTTAATTCTGAAGCTTCGTTAGTTGTTACCATCGTTGTTACTGTAATATTTTATAAACACATTTAAAATTCGCCGTAAATATAAAAAAATGGGTACAATCAAGGCCGCACTAGATATACAATTCTTTTCATATACTTATGATTTAGGTTACTACATTTTTCGCAAGAGTAACTTTAAGTTGTTTTTACCCACCCAATTGTTAAATTGATGCTTAAATAAAAGTCTATTCTCCCACTGATTTGGTCGAAATGACGTTTTTTCAGAACTATGAGAATCCGTTAGCGGTTCTCAAACCCTTCAATCAAATCAAATAAAACATAACTTTATTCCTCGAAGAAAATGTACAGGGGCAAAGGAGTAAAACATTATAGGTACTCACACTCCAAAAGCATAGAATTATTCTCATAACAAGTTGATATATCGATATATCTGTGCACAAAAGAATAGTTGAAAGTACAAAAATTATGTCTAATAACACTTGTAATAATATATTTACACATATACTTACAAGTCGGTGAATACATGGATTGTAAGTGATGATAATTTTTGATTGGAACAATTATCATCAGACCCAACAGGTGAATGACTATTAAACTATCAAAAGAATAGTTAATTCGGCACACAACTCCATTAAATAAATAAAAAACTAGACAATTGGTAATCAACATTTTTTATTTATTTATTTATTTACATTCCAACGGGCAAAGATCATTACGAAAATGATTAGTACGATAGTTATAATCTTGAATAAATAAATAAATATGCAGTTATACAATTCAATAAATAAATAATACATAAATAAATAAATAAAAAGGTCTTTATTAGCAAGCGTTTTTCAGAAGAATACATTCTGTTTTTCAAAACAACTCTTTACCTTAATCCTAATAAACTATACATATAAAACAATCTATATAATATCTATATAATAAGATAATTAACAGGAAAAATGTATGATGAATAACAGATAAATATATAAATAAACATTTTAAGAGTTCAACAAGACAAGAGAACAAGAAACACAACTCAGTTTACATGCACATTGATTAATAAATATTCTAATAAATTAATTATTAATAATTAAAATTAAAGTTGAGCTAGTGCTACTACACAATGCTAATTAAGTTGCGATCGTAATTTAGATTTTTTAGCGAATTTCCCTATAGGGAAGTAGCTATTACCGTAGGTCTCATGGTAAGACTTAGGCCCGGGACCGATTTACTTTTTCATTTTAATGTCCCCAGAGGCGAAAAACACCATTCGTTCAAATTTTTATATATGTATATATATATATATATATAGATTTATATATATATATATATGTGTCCGTGAACACGATAACTTGAGTAATTTGTATCCGATTTTGATGAAATTTGGTTTGAAGGTGTAAGGCGGGATAAACTTGAATGAGTTCGCGATCCAGCATGATCGGACCATGGGAACAGGGTTTTATGGGGGGTTTTATGGGGTAAAAATTGGTTTTTCTCACTTCTTACCCTCAAAACACAAAATTTCCCAATTTTTCTCTAAACCTTCTTAAAGAGCTTAAAAAACAAACAATTCAGTATATAAAAGTGTTTTTGTACGGTTATTGGTTACGGAGAAAACTAAAAAAATGGTAAATTTAAAATTCCCATGTTATTCTTATGGAGAATATTGTAAAATGTTGTAGTTTGCTTGTTTATGGATAAATTTTGATCAAACTTGGCAAATTTATTTATTTTATAGTAAGCTATCAATATTTTACTAAACACACACTACTTTATTAGTTTCCTTGTAGCAGCAAACCTAGGTACTCGTTAAACCTAATAATGTTATTTAAATAGATCAATTGAAAATCAATTCGGCCCAATGGAAATTCGCTTAGACGGCAGGTTTGCTGCGGCGGGGGTATTTACATAATCAATTGCTATTCTGCGGCATAAAAGGAAGCACTATTTCAACCAGACAAAACATATCACCTTATTTAAAGAAATTGGGGGCAGACAACGGATTTCATGTATTCGGAATTTTGCATTTAGCCTTGATCTATTTATTCTGGACCATAGTATGCCGCTCTTGCGGTCGGGTTTTACCGTAGCTCTCGAAGCTGCAAGACGTCCAAATTTAATGACATAACTTCCTTCCTTGCCGGAATAGTCCATTGTACAGGTCCAGTGGACACACTAACATCTTTGTGTTTCCTTCCTGATGAAATTCGTCGCAAACTGGTATAAAATCATCTGCGATACCGTAACCTACCTATCGGAATTAAAAAACCATGTAATTGATTTTCTTATAGATTTGCAGACAAAACTCATTAAGCTGCAAACCTGCAGACTAAGCGAATTTAAATTGACCTTAATCGGATTTCCACTCAAATATTTCCTCAGTTGTCAGATTTGTTCCCTATATAAATAACATAGTGTTTTTTAAAGCTCATATAAAACAATTACCGGGGTAGGTTTAACAAATGAGTACTTTGGTTTGTTGCGACAGAAAGGGTAAAAATGTTTTTTTTTATAAAATATTAATATCTTAGTATACAATTTATAAATTTTGCGAGTTTAGTCAAAATGTATCCATGACAATCAAACTACAATTCAGTGTTTTAATATTTTTCATAAGAATAGCATGAGAATTTTTAATTTACAATTTATTGCATTTTCTCCATAGCCAATAACCGAAGAAACACATTTTTTTTCAAGATAGCCCTGCTAAGATATCAGATGATGTTTGCTCGAATTATCGTGCTAACGAACATATTTTTAACTGTATATACAATTTTTAGTGTGTGGCACCATGTTGGCACTTATTAAACGTAACATTTTATTCAGAATTATTACATTATCAGTTACCCAACTGAATTGAAAATATGCGTTTCGTATTCTCCATACAAAACCACACAGTAGCAACCAGCAACACAATAACAGACACATTATTATACTTTATGGAAACATTTAATTACCATAATTATTTAGTTTTCATTACATTGGCTAACCTGATAGAAATGTCTGCTCCCAGAGATACCGAGCAGCAGTGTTGTTCCCCTTCCATGTCTCCTTATCCCCTCTCTTGCTGCTTCTTCATGACAGCACTCAATATGGCTTCCGTTAACTGGAAGGTTTAACTAAATAGTCTCTTTTAATATCTTTTAATGGCAAATAAGTGTATAAAAATCCTTAAAACTTGTGCGGGTTAGTATCAGTATCGTTCTTCGAGTGTTATTTAAGTGTTGGTACTGTCTTAAGTGACTATTGTGAGCAATTACAACGTTTCATGAAGTGATTTAGTTGATGTGATCAGTGAGCTGTAATGTTTTTTTGTGTCTTCTTTCAAAAGTGACAAATATGGCCTTTCCTGTGAATGGTTGTAACGTAATATGCACTTGAAATCAATTATACGGATAACTATATGGTAAATAATAGGTATAGTGAATATCAATATAACTTTATTAGTGAAATACGGAATATTGTCGTTGTTGTGAGTTTCTTGCTTATTGAAATTTGCCTTGAAATCGTTTAATCATCATTGTTTTCGAATAGGCCTATTTATCATATCGTATTATATCAAACAACTAGGACTATACATAATATCTATTAATTTTTATATCATTCAAGTGCTTTAATATGTGAACAGATCAACAAAAGGTGTTTTTATCGGTTTAGGTTAATTTGGAACACTTATAATGGTGGACTTTAAGATTTACAACAACTGGCCTAACCACTGTCGGGATAATGACCTGATGTGGTAAGTGTTTGCCAGTTTTTATATTTCGTGAAATCTGTGCGATACATTTTCGGATTACTCTCACAAGTCAAGTCCCGCACTTCAGATGTTCAGACCTCACAGATACGGGTAAGAAATATTTAGTTTATTATGGAAGAGCACATAAGTTATTTGGCATGAATGTATAGGCCTAAGCGTTAAGTTATTTAGGTAATTTTGAACGATGATTTCTCTAATCATAGGCCTACCGTAGCCTGGTTTTACGGGCTAGCCCAGATTTGCCACCCGTTTCTTTTCCGTCATGTCAATCTCGACTTAGTAACTTACCTACCTGTTTACTGCGCCCTGTGCTCATGTCTTTGGGGAGGGGGGCCTGTTCTGATTGTCTTTAAGTAACTAAAGTCGGCATCCCTGGGCTAGCCAGCAAAACTTTGATATCCGAATCAATGGGATTATCAACTACGTTACCTACAGTTCCCCACTAAACAAAAATATTGGTTCGATTGATAGCCACTCTAGGCCTAATTGTTTATTGTAACAATTGATAGGTCCTACTTACCTTATAAAGGAGACGGTTATCAAAGCTACACACTAAACTTACACCAGCCCAAGCTTCAAACTTCAAAGGCTATGAAGAAAATCAATGGACTCCGCTTAAACAAATACCTCGCTAAATGTGAAACAGTTTGAACTCTTTGCTCCGGCAAAGATTAATGGGACGTATTGGTACTCTTGAGTTCTTTTTGCCACGATTCCATCCTTCACGAAGCGGGCCACATCCTCACTATGCAGATGAAGGCCGTTGTGCATAGCCGGTCGGCAATGCCGATTGGCATAGTTTTCAAAGTTGTGCAAACGGCATCGTGCCTATGCGACTCAACAAAAATTAATGACGAGGAAACAAACTAATGAAGGCTGTGTCACTCTGTCCAGAGATGTTGTCTGATGATGAGTTGTTGTTAGCAGCTAAGTTCGCTGTTGCTGGTGTAGTAGAACGGTAAAAGTTACCCTGGAGGTTTTGTATTGGCCCCAGCTTGAAAAGTCGCAATTAGGTATAGTCCTAGTCCCCTTGGCCTACGGTACGGTACTTAATGATTTTATAATGATTCTGACATTTTTAACTTTAGAATATTTACCAAGTTGGTGCTGGTTTTAGAAATTGTTTTCGTAATGACATCGATAGATTTTGAAACTTTGCTTGGGAGGGAATTGGACCAAAAACGGCATGGGACGTGGTCGGTGTTGGTGTAGCAGGCCACTTGGCTTCTTTTGGTCCGAACCGACAACCCGTCGGTTAGAAATTGGCGTGCGGCTTTGCCAAACGGCACGCGTACACACTTGGCGTGCGGCTTTGCCAAACGGCACGCGTACACACTTGCCGCTTGGCAATGCCGATCTGTGCCATTCGGAATGTGGGGATGCAGCTTTAGTCCTATCTGCTACTTGTACAGGATCCCAATTTTCCTAAAATAGGCCAGCCTAAAAATTCTGCACTAACTTTTAATTTAGGATAAGCCTATATTTTGTAAAATAGGCCTAGCTTTGTTCAAGATTCTCTAACTCAAAATATTTTTTCAAACACCAGATTGATTTTAATAAATATCGAGTAAAGCTGTGGGATTAATAAATTCCTTAATTGTTTTTTAATTGTTTTACGAGAGGCTAAGAATTAGGCTGCAACATAAGTTGTGCATTCTCTTCACCATAGGCTTAATCAAAAGTTTACTTTGGTTAGGCTTAATGAATTGGTATGTAGGTCATGTTATTTTTGTCTATGTAGCCTGCTTTTATAATGCACGTTTGAAAAACTATAATAAGCCAAGCTGTTCTTTTGCTCATCCTGTGTTGTGACTTTAGTCTTTATGACTAGGTTTTATTGGCTAGACATTAATCCAGCTTTAATATTACCTTGGATATTTGATCAAAAATGCTTTGATTAGGCCTACTGGTATGAGGTTCTCAATTAGGCCTACTTTAACCTATAATTGAAAAGAGAAAAAAATAATTAGGTCTTAGTTATATTTATTTTTATACTAGGCTAAATGTAGACTAACCATTTATGGTAGATTCTGGTTGATATATGGTTGATTCTGCCTAATCAAAGCATTTTTGATCAAATATCCAAGGCATATTTAATTTGGAAAATATTGTTTGTTTTAGGCATCATTTAAATAGGGAAACCTGGACTGGCATGCTAGATCAACAAAGTACAGATAAAAAATTCAGTGATTTTCTTCAAACCATAAAATACTGTTTCGATATATCCTTTCCTATAACGAAAACAAAAGTCCATCGTCATAAGTCTTCAAATAAACCAGTCATCACACCAGAGATATTGAACCTTAAAAAGCAACTGCAGTTTCTTTACTCATTGTCAAAGGATCTTGATTCGTCACACCCTATCCGCTTGAAGTACAGAGATATGAAAAGAAACTTCAAAATGGCTGTATCCGTAAAGCAAAATCAGACAAAATCCTTAGTAAGATATCTGAGTCATCGAACAAATCAAAGACAATATGGGGAATCATAAATGACACCAAAGGTCCTAAATTAAAGGACAACTTCGACATTTCATTGGTTGACAAAGATGGCGGTACAGTAGGAGATCCAGGGACAGTCGCTGGAATCTTTAATAAATTCTTCTCTGATATTGGGACTGAATTTCACACTGAAAGTGACTGTATAGATAGGGTGAACTCGCTGTCAGAGTCTCTCAACTTTGTAAGCAATTCTCTATTTTTGTCCCCTGTCACCAAACCCGAGGTAGAAGAAGTCATACTTTCACTCAAACCAAAACCATCGAGTGGGTCAGATGAAATTTCTTCTCGACTTCTTAGAGAAACATATGATCTAGTTTCTGCTCCATTGGTCCATCTGATAAATTGTTCTTTTGAAGAGGGATGCTTTCCATCTTCCCTAAAACATGCCATTGTTAGGCCTATTCATAAGAATGGAAGCAAATTTGATTGTAGCAACTATCGGCCAATTTCCTTAATTTCAACTTTCTCCAAGGTTTTGTCATTTTTGGAGGAAAATAATATCTTGTCTTCCCACCAGTTTGGGTTTATAAAGGGAAAATCGACCCTCGACGCAGTCAATCATGTTGTATCATTCTTGTCAAGAGCCCTAGATTCTGGAGACGCTGCACTGGGAATAAATTTTGACCTGTCTAAAGCATTTGATATGGTTGATCACCCTACTCTTCTGGAAAAGCTTTACCGTCTTGGAGTACGGGGCTTAGCTCACGAATGGGTGTCATCCTTTCTTCAAGGAAGAACTCAATCAGTCCGGATACCCTTTGTTGACTCCCAAGGAATTCGTAATCATGCTACCTCTGCTTCGTCTGTTGTTACTCGGGGTGTTCCCCAGGGTTCTATCATCGGCCCAATCCTGTTTTTGCTCTTTATTAATGACCTGCCTTCTTTTGTATCAAATAATCCAAGTTCAAATGTAGATGTTTGTTTATATGCCGACGACACCTCACTTTGTGTCTCAGCTAAAGACGTGGCTCATCTAGAGACAACAGCATTTGAGAGTTCCAATAGAGCTTTGCAATGGTTCCAAAACAACAAACTTCTTCTAAACTGCAAGAAAACAAAAATGCTCCAATACCATATTAACAGCTCAAAAAAGCAAGTCCCACTGACTGTTTTGATAGGTGACGAAGAGATCTCTTCTTGCAGCAATGCTAAGTTTCTTGGTTTGGTTTTAGACAGACAGCTCAACTTTCATGACCATATAGAGCTCATATCCAGGAGAATTAGCACAGGAATTTTTGTGATCAGAGGTCTTTCGAGGTTTACCGATTCTCGTGTAACCTTGAGTGCCTATTATGGACTGATTTACCCATTATTGTCGTATTTGGTGGCGGTTTGGGGCTGTGAGAGCGTACAATTAAAGTTTGTCTTCCGTCTTCAGAAAAAAGCCCTAAGAGCAGCCTTCAGAATATCCCGTCGTACTTCTTGCAAGCCTCTCTTCAAGGAATACAATATCCTCACATTTCCATCCATATACATACTCAGTTGTCTATCGTTTTTAAAAATAAATTATCATCTGTATCAACCGCAGTACACTCTCAGACAAAAAAACAATATTAAGCTACCTAAGCACAGGACAAGTTTCTTTGAGAGACACCTATTTTATAATAGCATCAGGTTTTTCAATGTGTTGCCTGAACCCCTGAAAGTGGAGCAAGACAAAAACAAATTTGGGAGAGCGGTCAAACGCATACTCTTGGAACAAGCTCCCTACACTGTGAAAGATTTTTTAAGTTGCCGATCGAATTAAGATACTGTTTAGTTGCGTTTTAGTTCTAACAGCATTTATAATTTAGTTTTATTATATATTCTTGTGACGCTATTATACAGTTTTTTCTGTGCAAAAATAAAGATGATTTGATTTGATTTGATTTGATTTGGTAACTTAAGTAGGCTACCGTACCGTAAGTTAATTAAACGTGAAATCTGTAGAGGGTAATCAACTTCTGTAAAGTCCACTTACATTGACGAGAAGGTAAAAATTCTTTCCGTAACATGAAGGCTAAAACTACATATCGTACAGGTAATGCTTTTTATGTAGGCTTCATATAGCTTAATTCATACCACTTTAAAATATTTCTGTAGACTTATCTTTATTTGTGAAGGCAAGTTAGTAGGTAGGCTACTTGATCAGTATTCAATTCCCACTTTATGAAATTTTATACGACATGGGAAAAGTTTACCTTAGCCTAATCATTGTCATTAGAAAGTAGGTCTAACTTAACTTAAGGGTGCGCTCTACCTCAGCTCGAAAATCTCAGCTCGGGCTTCAGCAGCTATGTTGCGCCATTGAACAGTGCCGAGAAAAGCGCTTGCAGACATTCCTTTGCTGCCTTTATAAACTATCCATACATGCTAGTAAAAAACTACGAGTGGGTTTTCACAGAACAAAGAATAATCTATGCGACGCTAGCTTTGGATTTATAAAGTAACAATTCAATTAGGTATAAGTTAAATCAATTTAAAATTGCCGTTTTTCATCATTCAAAGAATATTTTCAGGCTTTATGGTACGGTAGTAAACATACTGCAACCACCATACGACTTAAGATAATTTAATCCTCTTTAAAATGACACCTAACTTTGATTCTACGTGAAATGTAGCCTTCAGAAACACTGTTGCTCCAGACCCTTGCGTTTACACAAAGCGACAGGGGTAGAACGCAACCTTAAGAGGCGCTACAAGTAAAAAATTGAAATGCGAACCCAGTCTTTCAAAAAATGTTTTCTCTATGTAGTGTACACAATGTATACTGATTACGGTACGGTACTTGAAGTGACGGTTTAAACAACTTTTGCATCAACGGCTTGACACGTCCCAACTCAGCATTTTCTTAACAATCATATATATGAACCCACTGTTTTGACTTTAAACAGCTTCTAAACACGACGCATTGGACCAGTTTAACTGTTGACATTAAGGTCATAATGGCCAGTCAGGGAGTAAGATTTATCACCATACGGCACTTAGAGGGTTCATGTGGTTATAAAAACCGAGTGACGATGTATGACTTATTTCAACGCCCACTCGGCATAAGTCTGGGCAGTGAAAAATTTACCTACCTATAGGTAGTTTTAGACGTTCATTCGGAAGGCTACCTATTGTGTCTTTGCCTAATGAGTGAGGGAGTCGAAGCCATTCCATTTCCATTTATTTGTAGACAGTCTTAGAGTGAACATTAACGTGGAATTGAGCCTACAGCAGAGAGCTGCGTAGGGTATAAAACAACTTAGACAGTGGAAATATAAATTTGACCATAACTCACTCTGTGTGTCCCATAGTTTTTATAATAAAAAATACATTTTTAAATCAAAAATATTTTATAGGCGTTCTTACGTAAAAAAAATCTAAAACACAGTTTGGTGACACTGCCCAGACCTAGATGACAGCAAACTTTTACATCAGCATCATATATCTTATAAGGGTGTATGTTTAATCATAGACTTTTGTATTCCGGAGTAGACATACTTATGGACCACCTGTCGCTACCTAATATATTTTTACAAATTGAACGAGCTAAGCTTTACACTGTTTTTTAAATGAACGAGTCACTCAAACAGAATGCGCTTCATTGTTAAATTCCACTCTCTCCTTTAGTTTTAGCTTTGACAATTATTGATGGAGCTGGTAATTCCATCTCCATGTTAAAGCTACCTATCCAGTTTTTAAGCCAAAATGGACATAGGCCTAGTTGAAGTGAGTCATCGACAGTCTGCAGCCTAGACACTGATGTAATTCACTGATTTATAGAATATTAAGACTTTTTAACCAAGTGACAAGACTGGGACGGTGGCGTTGTCCTGTAATCCAGGTACTAGGAGGTAATAAAGTGTGGATATTTATAGGCATGCACTGTGGATGGGATGCTCCCTGGTGTGGATTAATGTCCGCACTAGTGAGTACTACGACTATCCGCAGTACCTACTATCTTGATAAATAGACCAATTCCAATTTTACAAGGAAAAAATGTGGTTAGGATTCCACAAACTGTAGGTCCCTTAGTTGCCATTGCCTGTAGGCAAAATGTCTGCCTTAGTCACTAACAAGACAACAAGATTGCGCCACTCATCCTTCACTCAAATTTGGGTTAAATTCGTATATAGTGGCGTCCCCATCTTAAATGATTGATTGATATAATTGATTTTGATAAGACGACTAATTGCAAGCTATAGCATATTTATGCCACATCAACAATTTAGACAATAGCACAATCTGTGACCGACTCACAACTAAGTTTTGAAAAATTAAAAATTTAGCAACAGCTAGTCCTGAGGGGATGTCTATTAATAAAATTCCATGAAAGATACTCACAACTAGCTTACAATTTATGTTGCCCTATTAGTTTGACTTGGATGTCAATTTGGCGCCTTCTATAAAAGTTCGCCTTCAGTAGTTTAATTGCATGCACACCGTCCGCGGCTTTAAATTCGACTACAGTACCGTATATCCTTTTTTTTATTCAAAAGCTGGTTACAAACTTGGGAATGGTGTGTATAGTTCTATTAGTTAAAGGTTTAATCTAGGCTATTTGTGTATTAAAAAACCACCAAAAGAAAAATAATAGGGAACAAAACATAATTAATTTCATATGAAATGGTTTGTATAGGCTACCGTACTTAAATACTTAAAGTATACTTAAATCATTTTAAGCTCCAGCATGAATCCAAAACTTAAACAAGGTTAGGAGAAACGAAATTGCCTAGCCTAAGAAATCCTGAATATTAATCGAACATTTTAAAATACAATCCAGGAATACCAATCAAACAACATTCACACAGTTTTGGCCGAAGTCAACCTATGTAGTTACAAGATGTTGGATATTGCATGAGCTGTCGTCCCTATAGACCAATTGATTGGCCGGCAGAGCTATGCAAATGCACTAATTGCTTTGAATAGAATATGTCTTCCCCCCCCTCTACCCTTACTTGACCTAACCTGGGCTGATTGCGTCTTGTGTAGGTCCAGTAGCGACTGTGTAGGATTTTGAGGAAATGTTTCAATTTTGTGGTAGTCTACTAGAATCTTTGTGGTAGGCTACATCCATCTATCTACACCTCCACTATAATTGAGTCGGTTTCCGGGTTCGATTAGGGAAAAAAAATTTGAAGTCAACGGTTTGAAACTGGACCCTGCTTTCCTTGACTAAAAATATTTTGCTTACTAAAACTTAGTACCACCATTGACTTTTGGATTCTGAAGTAGACTTCCCATTAATGTCCTCTCACAGAATGTTCTACAGTTTTTCTTAAATCTTATAAATTTTCCTCCCGAGTTTTTGTTATATACTGAGATAGATGATGTGGCATAGAATAAGCTATAGTTAACACTAATTACTTCTTCTTAAAAATAAAAGCAAAAAAAATGCCTTGATTGAAATACATTTGACTAAAGTAAATAATATTAAGCGTTATTCTTCTTCTACATCACTTGATTGACATATTTAAAAATTGTTATATGATTAGACTGATATTTGCTAGGATCTTAGCTATAGAGGGAACAGTCCAAACTCACGGTCCACGACTATTGCGTGGTCAACAGCGACTCGTGGCATCCTAGTTTATTGTTAGCCCAAAACTGTGTCATCGTCGTGAGAGCTCACCTACATTTATTTGTTTTTAGCGAATTTCCCATATAGGGAATAAGCTATTACCGTAGTACTCATGGTAAGACCTGGACCCGGGACCGATTTTTTTTTTCGTTTTGAGGTCCCTAGAGGCCAAAAACACCATCCGTTCAAATTCATATATATATATATATATATTTATATATATATATATATATATATTTATATATGTGTCCGTTAGCGCGATAACTCGAGCAAAAATGATCCAATTTTGATGAAATTTGGTACAAACGTGTAAACCTACGTTTATTCGAACGAGTTCGCGAACCAGCATGATCGGACCATGGGAACGGGGGTTTATGGGGGCTTTTATGGGGTAAAAATGTGTTTTTCCCATTTTTGACCCAAAAAACATAAAATTTTGCAATTTCTTATTAGACTATTTTGTAGAGCTTAAAAAAACAAATAATTTAGTATATTGAAACGTTATAATGCGCCTAATGGTTACGGAGAAAATTCCAAAAAATTGTAAATTTAAAATTCCTATGTTATTCTTATGGAGAATAAGTAAACTGTTGTAGTTTGCTTGTTTATTAACATTTTTTGCCCAAATTTGGAAAATGTTTTTATTTCTTACTAACTATTACAATTTACATAAAAAAACACTTTTACCCTCCCTGTTGCAGCAAACCTAAGTATGTGTTAAACTGATTCTATTTAAATAAGGAATAAATGTGATATTTTTAAGGAGAAATTTTAGTGTAAATCCAATCAGGCAAATGGAAATTCGCTTAGTCTGCAGGTTTGCTGCGGCGGGGGTATTTCAACTTTATCGTCTGATTGATTCATGTGACCCAGTTCTCTATCGTTCAGCTTCTGGTTTTATTCAATAAATAATTACTATAGCAATCGAAAGACAGTTAGATATTCATGAGAATATTTGTTGTAAATGTTGTGTACAAAAATTTACAAGCATATAAATATTCCATTTAGGAATCAAATATCTATCCACTGGTGTGTGATCGGTTTATAACAATTTAATGAAAAGCTGCTAAGAATACTTTTTAATCGAACAAAATCATTTTGGTAATGCAAAAGATGGAATGAATAGTTTTCCTCTCCTCTCTTCATCTGTTGGTCTGTGTTGTTTTTTTGAAGAGGGGATGATTAAAGAACTGAGGGTCTCATGGTTCAATCCCCACCGATCTTATTAATAATGGGCACAGAAATTTATATACTGTTGGTATCAAACATTTTTAAAATAGGCCTATCTTACATTATTAAGGAGGTTTTATTTTAGAATCTGTTTAAGAAACAATGTTTCAACTAGTGTTAGAATATTTCAATATACAGTAGTAGAATCGAAAGTGGAAATTTCTGTATTGCGCGTAAGGTTCACAGTCAATTTTTTTAGTATGAGGGCTGAGAAAATTAAAGTGTTGAAAATGAATTTCATAAACAATCTAAACGCTAATTAGATCTAATGTCTTTTTATGTTCGCCTGTACAAATTGTTATCAGAATTATGAATTAAAAATTCCTTGAAATGAAACACTAAGCGCGCTTAGTGGGAGAATGGTTAAAAAATTTGGTGCTAGGAAAAAATAAAAGTAAGGGGAAATCAACTGTTTGGTTTCCCTTGCTCCTAATTAGGTTTTGGGACGTTGTAAATGTGTTTGACAAATTGCTAGTCTACTACAATGACAAATTGTCATAAAAAATAGAATGACAAATATTTTTTACTTATTTGATTATCTTAGAAGGCCCAGGTAGACTTATTATGTGCGAGATTTTTGCCCCCATAAGCCTGTCAACTATTTAATATTGCTTTCACTTTCATGGCATTGCCATGGACCCGGGGGTTCGGAGCCCACGTTACGCTCACATGCATCTCAGAGCGTATTGTGATCACAAGTAACCTACTAATACCCTTGCGTCACGCTCGTCAAAACGAAAGCAGTCGGTAAACAATTCGCACGTAGGATTAGACCGTGTATTGAAGATGAGCCAACGCCACAGAGCCAGTCTATAGTTAGCTTTGGTTGATCACTGCGCCGTGGGCTGCTCATAGCGCTGTCTCCTTGCTCTTCCTCATTCTTGTCCCCTCATCGCTGCTACGGTCACTGCGAGACACAAAAATCAACAAGTCAGAGGACAGAATGATCTGCATAGTGGAGTGGGTTGAGACAACCTCGATAACAAGAGCTTTGTGAGAGTCGTTTGAGAGTTAAACACCTTGTCAAGAAGAAATTTTACGTATAGTGTAAAGATAGATTAATAGAACTTAAATACTTGAAAATACAAGTTTTCAGTCAATGTTGGCATGTTTTTTCTGTGGGGGGGGGGAGGGGGGCTTGATAATAAACACTTTATGACAATACAGAGTTGTTTGATACTACCGGGACACACTTAAATAGGGAGAACATAAAGTGAGTGTTTAAAAGTACAAAGAAACGTGATGAGAGCGTGTAAACAACATAGAGGTTTGATACTAGGGAAACCTTGATAAAAAGAGGTTTTTTTAAATTATCTATATAGACGTTTGGTAGTTGAAGACCGCTTAATAAGAGGACTAAACAACTGCAGAGAGAACTTTATGAGTATCCTACATCGTATTTTTTTTGTGTTCGGGAGAACCTTAACTTAGCACCTTACTTTTTGGGAACAGTCAACTTCTTTGTGTTGTGTATCTCACGTGTCACCTGCATACAAATCTCTTATACAATAATTGGAAATTCTTTTGGTACACAGGTTTGCTTCTTCGAGAATATTTCGGTATTTACGAACGTACGTGTAAGTTAATATTCTAAATGAGCTTACCAAATTACATGCCCGGTAATATGTATGCGTGTGTATTATCATACGTTGATGAAACCCAAACATTGTTGTGTACTAAGAGAGGTTGTACTACTTTGGAGGGGGGGGGGGGGGCGGAGAAAGTAAGAGGGGGATTATGAATAAATAAACACTTGCGGGGAAAGGTAAATGAAAATTGTGTTACACATAGTAATTGTGGAAGAAAAGATAGGTCTAAAATGCTGATGGTTTAGGATGAAATAATAAACCTTTTAGAAACGAAAGGTTCACATTTTGAATAATTATTGTATGGATTTTAGTGTAGGGAGTTCTCCTATGTGAAAAAAGTTCTCTTCGGATGATATTTCTATCCAGTTTTGTTTCAATGAAGGGATTACATACCTATAAGTAAAGGGAGGAACAGTAACTGAATTGGCAGAGCCACTACTTTATCACTTGATTTAAATGTCTTTGGTCGTCGGGATTTTGAAACTAGAGTCTCCAGGTCAGAAACGTTTGCGATCTACTGCTAGAACAATTTCGCACGCTTAACATGTTTTTGGTGTTAACTATCGAGTTATTGTTTGACATTTTATGTAATTGAAAAATATCAATGGACACGTTACATTGCCGTCGATATTGTTTCTACGTATAACACCGAAAATAATCTGTTAGTTGTTTGCCTTTCAGTAGAGTTACTGAAATGATAATTTTTAAATAACACCACCCTTTAATATATACTTAACATTTATTTACTGCACAATACGACAGACAAATAATCTTTTTAGTGCTGATTACCATTAGTATCAATGTAAGTAAAACTATGATAGGTCATAAAAAACATTACAAACAATTTATAATATTCATTACGAAATTGGTCGGACTTGTCTAAACGATTAGGGTAGAAACAAAATGGAGTTGGCCGCGAAGAGCTAATCGTATCTGATAGATGCCCTTGTCACAATGGCTGACAGGCCGATGTTTTATACACCATTAGGTTCATCGTCCTGCACTCTGCAGTGCTCCCACTTCCCACTGGCACTAGGCGACAGATGTATCCCACTGTCGGTGTAAAATATCCCGCAACCTGTAAACGATTTCCCTATTCATCCCGATATCGTTGTAAAAATATCCCTTTTCTCGCGCAATCGTTGTAAACTATCACTGTTAACAAAAGTATCGGTTCGAGTATTATGCAATTTTAACACAAGCTCTGTGTACAACTTTCCAATTTATTTCCCTTTCGGTGTAAAAAAGTTTGTTATTCCGTGATCGGGGTAAAGATTCTTCTTTAATCTACAATAGGTGTAAAATGTCCCTCTACCTATAACCCACGATCGGTTTAAAACTTTCCACTTTATCCTACACCTTTCACCTTTGTAAACTATTCTTCATGATCCTATAACAGTTGTGAAATATTAAAAAGGTTTTAAATTGTTTAGGCATTATACAATAGAAATTTGTTTCTTCACAAACCTTCCAGATCGAACTAGCTAATTATTCTTGTAAACCACGATTCGTCTTGTAATCAGTGTAAAACACCCTTCTTCGTCCAACAATCGGTGCAAAACACTCCTCTTAATCCAACTATCCGTGTAAAACATCCCATTTAATCCAACAATCAGTGTAAATACCCATTTTCATCCAACAATCGGTGTAAAACACTCTTCTTAAAACAACAATCGGTGTAAAACACCCTTCTTCATCCAACAATCGGTGTAAAACACCCTTCTTCATCCTACAATTGGTGTAAAACGCCCTTCTTAATCCAACAATCGGTGTAAAACACCCTTCTTAATCCAACAATCGGTTTAAAACACCCTTCTTCATCTAACAATCGGTGTAAAACACCCTTCCTAATCCAACAATCGGTGTAAAATACCCTTCCCCATCCAACAATCAGTGTAAAACACTCTTCCTAATCCAACAATCGGTGTAAAACACCCTTCCTAATCCAACAATCGGTGTAAAACACCCTTCCCCATCCAACAATCAGTGTAAAACACTCTTCTTCATCCAACAATCGGTGTAAAACACCCCTCTTCATCTAACTCTCCTTAATAATTATTCTGTTAAATGCTCAATGGTTGTTGAAACAATCAAACTGAAATTACAATAATTATTGTTCGATAACTTAAACCAAAATAAAATTTACTGTTTGGCTTTCAGACTAATACGATAACCTTGGAAAAAACGTGGCACGGCGTACACTTGTATTAAACACACATCAACATGTGGTTCTGTACACTGTAATGTGTTTGCTCGAATATTCCATGCAAACTTTGTTGAAACTGGTTAAGATTAACGATGCATAGTGAACTTTCCAATAATGCCCGTTATTGTTAAATTAAACTGACACGATAAGTAAAGTTTAAATACCGTACAGTTGAACATTACATTGTTTTATAATTTTTTGACATGTGTGTTTGCTATTTGATTTTACTTTTTTGCTTGAGAGCGGTACTTGGCATTGTTAAATCGTCGACATTTTCTTCAAATATCGTTATCTGATAGCTCGACGACAAATGCCATTCAGAATTTACTCCAGTTGGAATTGAACGCGTAACCTTCACCAACACGTTTATATCGTAAACAATATTCCAGAGTTATTTTTCATCAGTTTAAAGTACTTATTGTCAACAAAGCGTTGCACTTAAGGTTAGTTAATCCTCTAATTTTTGTGAGTATTTTTTCAACAAATTTTATGAATATTTTATTTTAAAAATATCAATCTTCCAATATTTTTTGTGAAAACACATTGAACTAGAGACGATTGTAGAGCTTTTATTTTGTTGTAAAATCCGAAGTTTTTTTGTGGTTTCATATTCGTTCTTTAGTGCGTTTCTATTGATTATATCTAGATGTTCCCCTCGAGTTTTGGGAAGAATTTTACAGCTTGTGATTTTTTCTTTGAATTTAAATTTAGATGTCTAGAAGTCGTTTACAAACAAATCTCGTTGTAGGTCGTAATAATTTATATTTTAATTATGAAAACTGAAAAGATAACACGTCAACGTGTCCCTCCCAGGATGTAAACCAGTTGTAAAATCTACCCTGAAATAATAAATCCATTTAGGCTTAGTGGAGTTCACTCAAGCACAGCCATCATAAAACAAGCTTCATATATTTTAAAACACTTTTGGGCTTCAATAATGTGACATAAATTCATAATAGCATTGTTCAACGATTAATCGAATGACCGCTAAATGCAGAAGGCAGTGGAGTTGTGTTTCCGGTGAATCCGGTCGTAGTCGAGGCCTTGGTGGACTTGTGTGAAGTTTGGCACGGCTTGCTGGCAACTAAACATCAACGGTCCTAGTGGATGGGACTGGATTTGTCCAAGTGAGATTTTAATTTTAAACAATACATGCTGACGGATAAAAAAAAGAAAATGATATGCGTGTTGTACTTACAAAATATGCGATGTGACGTGGAGACAATTAATTTAATTAAAACTTTATGACATAGTTTGCAGATTATCATTATCATTATCAATTGAGATTGGGACGCCACCTAGGTGCGTATATCAGACCAAATATGAGTGAAGGATGAGTGTAGAATGGAGTTTTTCTAGTGGGGCCTTGAATGGAGTGAGATGATCTGTGTAGTGTGTAACTTTTTACTGACTATCAGCTGTTTTATTAGTCAGGACCATTCATTAAAATCACAATGTTAAAGGATAGCTGGGTCCAGTTTTGAACCAGCAATAAGCTACATAATATTCTCAGCATCGAATCGGCGACCTTTTGATTACCAGGCGAGCACTAACCACTGAGCTACCCAGCCAGCATCATGGTGGGCCCAGCATTACTTTCCACTAGTAGGTGACTACTCTTGAGGCATGAGAGACCTCTTGCGATGCTCTTGCTATCTGAACAACAACAGTCCCAATCTGGACGAAACGACAGTTTTTGTTCAAAATAGAGAAGACAAAACATATTTTCATATAGAACACGCGTTTCCTCTGCTTTAATAGGGTTAAATTTGATTAAATCCGTGAAGCATGTAAAGAGATATTTGTAGGCTACATAATAATAGCAACCACTGATATTTGAAGAGAAAACCGCATGGATCGTAAACATAAAAAATACGTGAGTGGTCCGAATATGTACTAATATCTGTAACATAAGTTTGGAAGTTTTATGACAGTTCTATTTTGAAGTATTGTTACAAACATGTTTACTTACGAGCTAGTGACGTCATTTGTTTATGTTTATCATCCATACCGTGTCTGTAGTATCCTAGTATCTGTGATTCTATCTAATCATATTCATGCAAAATCAAGCCTGAATATAATTCCTAAATGCTTCACTAGGTAAAAAATATTAGGCAACTTTGTTTCAATATTTAACCTTTATGTAGTCGGTTTAAATTTTGTTAAACACTTAAAAAATGTTGTTTAAACATTGTGCCTAATGTAAACTGGTTCAGAACCACCATATGTACCAGGTTCAACATTTCAATAGAATGTAGTTTGTTTAACAAATCCCTATTCGTAGTACTACTTAAGATTAAACATGTAAACAGCAAATAGTCAATCTTATAATTTGTTATTGTACTAACATTTCAACCGAAGGTAGTCGGTTCAACATTTCGATATTTTGCAGTCAGTTGAACATTTCGATATTTTGTAGTCCGTTCAACATTTTGATATTTTGTCGTCGGTTGAACATTTCGATATTTCGTAGTCAGTTCAACATTTCGATATTTTGTAGTCGGTTTCATCACCCAGTACACGACGCACAGCGTACGTCGTAGTGAAATGTTTCAACACAATAGAAAGCTATGTCGTCGACCTATAGTAGCAACAGTTCGCTATTGTAATGATGTTTGTGTCTAGTAGAATCTAGGCGCTTCAAACCAGATCAGATCATCGACATGTTTATGTTATAAGTTACATTCAAATCTGTCTATACCTTAACACAATTTAAATGCGTTTATTCTTTTTCTGGTGATCGGTTATTTCTTGCCATGAACCATAGACTAACCAACACAAGTAGACTTCTCATCCCATTGTAAATTTTGAAGCTCGTTTTTCATGTCTAGTTCATGTACGCCACACTGGGCGCTAGTGTCGACGATATTTTGTTTCTATTATTTTAGGGTTAATTTCTTGATTTGTGCTTTACTGTTTGGCTAAATAACTAGGGGACAATTTATTGTTTATGATTAGATCGTATTATTTGGTTAAACGAGATTTTAAATGACTGTATTAACGGGAAACAAATTGTAAACAAAACACGACCTCTGCATAAACCGTACAGAACTAACAATAAAATTGTCTTCAGCTGTTCCATTAGGATGAGAAATCTACTAAGGGAGTATGTTTTATCTATGCATGAACATATTACAACAATGCACCAATATAGACAGCTGATATTTTATGTTTAAACTCTTCCTAGTTAATTCCCGTGCATCCGTCTAACGTCTTATGAATGTTATTGAATGCCACCATTCAGTACAGTTGCTACTTATATAATATTGATTCACAGGTTTTATACTTTTAATCATCGACTTTTTGATAAAAAAAAGAAAAAAAATGTATTTTCTATCCATTTAAATAATCTGTGTGAGTGTTTTAACATAGTAGAAAAAACTCTGACTGGGAGTGCTGCATTATATTTTTCTCTTAAAACATATTTCTCATATAAAACAAAGTTCGAGATGGTCTTGTTTTAAGTAAACAATATGTCTGGTAATTCAAGGTTTTTTTCACGGCCTTTTCTGCATTTACAGTGAACACCGTCTGATTTTGGGGTAACCCCCCCTAACCCCCCCCCCCCCCCCAATAGGGGTTGTCTTACAATTACGTCGCTTCATCCTCGGGGCATCATTAAATTCACCCGTCCGCCACTTCTTCAACCTATTTCGTGATTTCTGACTTAAATCCCTAACAAATTTACTTTTGAAAATACAAACTTAAACAAGTATAAGGTTACCGTATAAGGTTGACTGAGGTGATCTCTGACAAATCCACGTTTCAAAATACAATTTTGTATACAGTATATGTTTTAGGTCGGTTATCGGTTTACGTTTGGTGAAGGGATGTATAAATTGAATGTTGTTATATGGTGGTTTGATGTGACAATTAATTGATGTCTTCGTACTTGTTTATATTTCGGAGGTGGAACTCATTTCGATAGTTCCATAGTGCACAAAAAACATATATTTTCTTTGTGTAGTAACCAGCATTTTTCACCTTGGTAGTGCAAGTAGACTTCTCATCCTACCCTATGATTTAGTTCCTGTTTTAATGTGCATTTATTTTAGGTAATCATTCGAATATATTATTTATACCCTTGGCAACATAAGATTGCCGCTGAACATATATATTTATATGTCAATGATGGACACTCACATATTGCTAGGGGTGTACAATATTTTATGTGAACTAATTAAATCACCTATACACACTTGGACGTGCGTTAAACTACCAAGTTGTTTGGGTCAGGTATGTTTTAAAAGTCGCTAAATTATAATAACCGTACGGAAATATACCTTGAAATATACTGTCTTCGCCACGTAGAGCAAATAAATTTTCAAACAAGAATCTTTATCTTTCTTTTTGCCTCGAAAAACTATCATTACAGTTTGAAAAATCCAGTCAATACGAAATTGACTAAAAAGCTCTTATTTGCCTGTTCAATTAGTGCAGGTGAAAACCCCTGGTTATTACACTTTGAAACGCCAAGCAAACCAAAGGAGTTTCATAAAGGAAACGATTTTGGATTGTGGGTGGTTTGTGGAGGGTAGTTGAGGGGGGCATCGCTAGGGGCGCTGCGGTAAAGCCTTGTGTAAACAGTGATATTTGGCTCTGGAACAGCTTGCGCTCTATATGGTCTGCCGCTCGAAACCGAGCAAAATGTTAATTAAAACTACTACCGTAGGTATCATGGTAAGACCTGAACCCGGAACTTATTTATTTTATTTACTTATTTACAACTGACGACGCGGTTGACCCCCAAAACCATCACCATGGATTTCAATGACACCGGCCGCGAAAGCCTACGCATGAAGACTTATTTACTTTATTTATAGCAACATCGACTTGCACTGCAGAATGGAATAAGAAAAGATTTATAGAAGGAGAAAATGTTGAAATGTGAAGCGAGATGCTAGGACTGTGCATAATTCATGTTGTATTGAATTTAAACAAGGGGAGTGAGAGTTGTAACCTTTAAAGTAGTAACCTTTGGGGGGTTTAATGTTGATTGGGGTTTCGTAGCAGCATGGAATACTTATAATAAAGTCTGTATATTGGAACCTGTCTCCTGACCCAGGTAGATGGGAGCGCATGAGACAGATTATTTCACACAGACTATAGTGAGAGACTGGTCATTCTGTGGTAGTGGGTTTGAAATATGATGGAAGGGAGAGGGAGTTTGAAGTGGGAAGTGCATGCGTTTGAAATGAGAAAAGTGGAAGACAAGTGTTAGGAGGGATTTTATGTGGGATGTGAGTTAAAAATGAAAACAGGGAGGGATAATTTTGAAGTGTGATATGGGGTTTGAAGTGGGAAGTGGGTTTTTGGAACATGAAGGGGGCGACACAAATTGGAGAGAGGTCCTAAGTGAGAGAGGGTTCTAAATAAATTGATTTTTTTATGAGGATGGTTTGAACTGGGAAGTGGGGGATTAATGGTGTGTTTGAAATGGGAGGTTTGAAAACTGTTACAAGTAATGTATTCTACAGTTCTATCCACAGAGAACGGTTTAACCCATAACACACAGTGCTATAATGATGCAACTAGATGCTCCAATCATAGTCATTAGATCAGCTGACCTGTCTAATTAAATGCGCGATTATCACTGGATTAATGATCATATTGGCCAACCGAATCATGCTGAATAATAATTAATGAGGATTTAGATAATTACAAAAGTTACAGAGGTTGAAAAATGAATAATTATCATATAGCCTTCTTGCTCTTGACATCACTTCGTATGAAAGAAAATTTTTTATCGAATTTATTCCTAGTAATAAATTTTAAATTAACTTAACTAAAATGTTATTCGAAAGTTATAGAATATTCAATTTACACTTGGTAGGCCTACATAGATTTGGCAATTTTTCTATGCAAGGTGCAAATTCTGTACACAATAGATAGCCTACAGTCCAAATGATTTATATTACTAATGAAAGCTGGGTTTTAACCGGTGCAACCCATGACGCGAATCATTTTACGATCTTTGGACTTCGACTAGTGCATCTGACCAATCGCGGCCAAGTTCTGCAATGTTTAACATCGTCTCTACTAATTAGATTAGACGCATTAAAAGTACTACACATAGTTTCAATAATAATTAAAATAAAATAACAATCCATTTCTGTCATATCTAAGCGTGATTCGATTCCATGTATTACTAATGGCTTTGACTTTGTGGTAATCGCGATACTTAGTGGTTTTAGAACCCAAAAGCTGAAAGACTTCTGATGAAGTCAAAACAAGATCACCCACAAAAACCAATAGATAATAACAATATTTAAATCAATCTCAACTAAAGGTTAGCGAGTTGCTCTGACCAGCCAATCACAGCGCTGTGTTCTGCATTGTTGTTGGTAGACCACACGTCTAATGCATGGTCTAATGTAGGCAGTAAATCAACTTTTAACTGCTCGAGGTGAATAAACAAGATTATGGTCGCAGCTGCGTTGTTTCTTGTTGACATCGTAAATCTGTTAATGGAAGATTACATTGTTCAAGTTACAATGTGTTGGAAGTTTCAATTTGCGTTGGTGTTTGGGAGTTTAGAAAAAACACGTTTGTGTTAGTTTTGGGTATTTAGAAATTTAGCGAGTGCAAGATATTTTTTGTCTAGTCTATGTTAATTAGCGTGTCTTTATTTGGCATAGAAGAGCGTTAGTTTGGAATAGTTGTAGGATTTGTACAGTCTGTAGTAGAAGATATTTTAAAATTTAACTAACAAGTATAAACCATGTGTAGCTATGCTAATATTTTAAAATTTGTTTAATGTAAAGGTATCTGCTAAAACAATCTACTGATTGTGCTTCATCTGTGGTACAAAATAAATAAACATCTTTAAGTCTTTGTAAAAATATACTATATTGTCCTATTTAAAAATTTTCAGGTCGACAATAAATTCTCGATTAAAAACACGAGTAGTAAAAATCGAATAACAAATGTTTTAATTCAATAAAAACCGTTTTATAATTAATTACTGGTTATACAGTTATGGATTAAACAGCACGACCATTTGTGGGTGATAAAAATGTGTTTGGTTAATTAGAAGGCAGAAAGATCATACATTGATCACGTGAACACGACGTTTTGACGCGTTCAATTGCAAAAACGTGACACACGTGTCTCGCGAGTGCTAAAGTTAGCGTGTAGTTTATGTTAATTTTACTTACACAGATGGTTAAGTTAAAATTTGTTGGAAGCATTGCAAGTTCAGTGACATTTAAATTTCCACTACACAATTTTTCTACTTTTAAACCCGAGTTTAAGAAGTAGAAATTTTCTTCAAATTATAAATTAAAAATTATTGCATTTTGTTCAATGGAAGCAAAATGTAAGTTTCACAAAATACTAAACAGTACTATGTTTATGCCAGAATAATAATTTAAATCTCTGTTTTTGCAACGAACAAAAAGACGCCATGTTATTTTTATTGACACTAGTGATAGATGACAGCAATGTCAGGTCAAGGTCAACTGATAACGTCTCTTAACTCTCACTGAGACGCTACGTTAGACAACCACCAGTGTGTCACACTCAGTATAGTGAATGTTTACAAAGTGTGAGTAGTTGAGACTGACTGTCGTGTTTGTCAGTGACACTAGTGATAGATGACAGCAATGTCAGGTCAAGGTCAACTGATAACGTCTCTTAACTCTCACTGAGACGCTACGTTAGACAACCACCAGTGTGTCACACTCAGTATAGTGAATGTTTACAAAGTGTGAGTAGTTGAGACTGACTGTCGTGTTTGTCAGTGACACTAGTGATAGATGACAGCAATGTCAGGTCAAGGTCAACTGATAACGTCTCTTTCTCACTGAGACACTACGTTAGACAACCACCAGTGTGTCACACTCTGTACAGTGAATGTTTACAAAGTGTGTGTAGCTGAGACAGACTGTCGTGTTTGTCAGTGACACTAGTGATAGATGACAGCAATGTCAGGTCAAGGTCAACTGATAACGTCTCTTTCTCACTGAGACGCTACGTTAGACAACCACCAGTGTGTCACACTCAGTACAGTGAATGTTTACAAAGTGTGTGTAGCTGAGACAGACTGTCGTGTTTGTCAGTGACACTAGTGATAGATGACAGCAATGTCAGGTCAAGGTCAACTGATAACGTCTCTTTATCATCCTTCACTGAGATGCTACGTTAGACAACCACCAGTGTGTCACACTTGGCTTTAATAAATGGTATGTCCACCTTAGAGTCTAAAATTTCTCAACTTGATACAGTCGAAAAGTTGTACTGAAAATGACTTTTGATTTGTTCTAAGTCAGTGTTATCCAGTAAACAGCTGTTTCGGCCACCAGCTGATCGCAGGTTTCACAGGTGTTCCCATGGAACTGCGTCATCCCCTAGTCTTCATTGTTACTTGACCCTCACCCCTAAGTAGCCTGTAGTCTCACTAGTTCGGGGGTTGTGTTAGCGGATGTCTGAACAGTGCGGTGCGATGTAGTTTTGGTGTTATGGTGGATGTCTTGTATTATAGGTTAGTTTATTTGTTTTTCATTTCATTTTTGATATTTTCGGATAATTAAGTTACTTTCAATCTATTATGGTTAAGCTCTGGCCAATTTTTGCATTAAAAAGAGCATAGTCGAATCCACTCACAGATGAGGCTACAGTAATTTAAACTCGTATCCTGGATACAACTTTGGGACAATTACGGTTGTGTGTCTATACTTAGTGTTACAATACAAGATAGTTATTGGAAAATAATAATTAGTATATACTAAAGCCGCCGGACACAGTGACTATTGTATGTGTTGCACGACTTATTAAGGAGGATAGCTTAATAAAGTATTTAACGAAGAATATGCTTGATTCCAAGTAACTACGACTGTTTATTACAAAGTGTATAAATAACACAGAGATTTTAATTTTCGCAGAAATAAATATACCGATTTAAATGGTCCGAATTCATAGTTACTGAACTAAATGATGAAAGGGTATATCTTTTGAATGATTTGGAAGATTAGGAAGTCATCTGTGAAGTGGAATACAATGTAAGGACACTGGATGCCCCACTTGCCGTATCTGGATCATAAGTCCACAGTTGTGTTACACAGAAAGTCTTTTAAGTTTTTACTGCAAAATTACCCCTTCGACCCTCTTTATTTTGTACCCTTTATTTTGAACCAAGTATACATGGGAGAGAGCATGGAAATGATTTAGAAATTCGGGTTGGCCTACGTTAGTAAAATTGTTTGTGTTATTGAACCAATTTATTTGTAACTATTTTTTCATAGTAGTTTGTCAGATAAAAATTTCTACCTAGATTACGCACGGATAATTTAGAAACAAAAAATCAGACCATCCACCTAAATAAACACTTTTAACATTAATGTTAAACAATAGAGCTAACATTTAAATTTTATTTCACATCAATCGATTCTACTATTGGCGGATTGCTTACCTCAAAACAATACCCTATAACATTGAAATATTAGCACCCTTTATAAGCAAAGAGGCTGTTAAAGTATAAATTGCAGTTTTACGGCCTGTAGCCATTGTGTGGGTGTTACTGCGGTGATTGTTGCACCGGGGCTGTTAAAATATACGGTGCAGTTATTAAACATACACTTACTTGGTGGGTTATTAACTATCACTCAGTAGGTAGGACGATTTTTAGCACGGAAGATGATTTGAAAACGATTTAAAAGTATTCGAAAATAAACTAAACTAAGCATCGCTAAACAATCAGACGGTCACCGGTTCGATCCTAAAGAAAGTGAATATTTTTCAGTGGTTTAAAACCAATCTGAAAAGTTTCTCTTCTTTTTTGTTTCACACGATGTGCTTTACTGTTTGGTTATAATATCAGAAAAAAGTGATATAGTGTACAGTTAAATAGTTTTGTTTTGTTAAAATACTTATATATATAAGTTAAGAAACGAATAGTAAACAAACAAAACGCATTTGATTTAAATCGGACATAAATAATCTTATAATTATCTTAAGCTGATACATTAGGAGAATACATTTTGATAAGTAGGCCTAGCATGGTTAATTTAATAGCTACACCCAAGTAAAATTTCTCGTTTGTATCTTTATGGTATATTCACCAACCATAGTGTATAATGTGAGTATATTGTATAGCAGCGGGGGGGAAATCCCAAGAGTGACCCGGAAGTACCTACATTACCCCCCGCCACTAAACCCCCCTTTCCCCCCTTCTCCTCCTACCCAGGTATATTAGCTCTTTGTTTACTACTTCGCTAGCCTTGATAGTGCAATCAGCTGATCCTGCCTAATATACCGAGCTACCGGTAATGGCCGGACTTGTTTACAAGCCAGTTTGGCGCAAAATATTGTTAAATGTCGGTAAATTTGGTGGGAAAACTTCTATTTTGGTTTTATCAGGTGTGTTATGGATTTGGAGAAGACTCTTGGTAATTTTTGTGAAAACTCTTCAGTACTCTCGTCAGTTTGAAGGGAAAGCTTATTGGGTTTCTTGGTGCTATATGTAAATTTACAGAGGAAACTGCTCGTTTTTGTTGAGTAGACTATGTGTAAATTTAGATTTTGTTTTAGTTTGTTAAAATGTTGTTGAAAATATTGTAGTTTCAGGTTTTGTGTATTAATTTAGAAAAATAACTTCTCATGGATTTTTTATTTTTTAAATTTTGTACCAATTTGTAGGAACATTGAAGTTATTAGCTCAAAATTGTTACTGGCGCTTGTGGACGTAAAAATAGATTGAAAAGGAAAATTATTAGACCTATATGTTTCTATCACCTCTGACGTTTCCTAATTAAAAACTTAAGATAACTTTCCACGGTCCGATAGTTTGTAAGTGTCGACGTCAAACACTTGAACATTTGACCAAATTCATAATTGCTATTGGATATGTGAAGGACCGTACTAGTCTTGTACTAAAGTCAGATAAGCGAATCACTAGACTAGAAAAATGAATTATATCAGTAGCTGTAATATATTTTACCCCCTTGACTCTAATCAGGTTATTACCATAAGGGTTGATATCCTTGTAACCCGCTTATCTACCAGGAATCTTCATGATTCACGTATTTAACTTTGTGATGTCTTTGCGTGGCATATCAAGAGTGACTCATTTAGCTTGCATTTGAGACATAAATGTTAAAAACTAATAACAAACACACTTGTTGACTTTGATCAAACAATCGTAAAATGACGATGTTCGCGCTTAGGTCGTGATTCACTTCATCCCGGTACTGACCGTCTCTGACCAATCGTGGGTATTTCCGCAAGTATTGAGATGCAGGATGCAGTCTATCAGCTGATTGTAGTGTTTTGTACGTACAGATGTAAAATGTGAGTGCGCTGTGGCAGAATAAACATAGATGTAGATTAATCAATTCATAGATCAGCTGACGACAGTTTTGAGGTTAGTTACGTCCGATTTACGTCAAGGGCGTTGTTTTGTTTACTTTTTGTTTCTTGTTATTTCTACTTTTAAACTATTTCGAGTGGATAAAAAAATATATTTCTTTAATTATTGCTTAGTGTACCTAGTCTTAAACTAAACCATACCAATTTACTATAAGTAACCCCATCCAGGTCATGAACAGAAACATACTTAAGTTTTCACCCATGTGTTTTAAACTACAACAAATTACAAAAATATAAAGTTTTAGTGTGTTGCAAACCCTCTGAAAATCTGGTATTAAAATATTAAATTTTACCAAGAAAAGCCCCAAATAACATCTAAGAAAACTGGGAATTGTTTAGTAGTCATTATAGCGGACTCTAACGTCACCAACACGAAACTCATAGATTGAACAAAGACACAAAATTCGTTATTAAAACCGGTTGGATACAACTAGTAAAATTGTGTTTGGAACTTGTATCGCAGATAAAAAAAAAATATATATTTTAGACATGTTGAGAAAACTATTCAAATTAATCAACTAAGTTATATACTGTACATTATATTTTTCAACAGCAAGCATATCTCTATGCTACAAATTAGTGTATTACTAAATCATAAGCAGTTCTTTAAAATTAAACCAAGTTAGCACTTGGAGATTGCACTTACACTATCTACAGTCAGCATGATTCACACATTGTAAACACAACAGATATACAATCCAGTGTTGCCAATGTGACGTCACATTCAGTGCTACCAACGTAACATTACAGCTCACTTGATTACGTCATCGTCTTGTCTTGACTCATCTGTGTCAAATAGTGAAAAGTCAAAACATTACAAGGTTTCCGTAACCTAAATATTCTTTTGTGGATGTTGTCCTTGCAATTTGTTTCAATATGGGGTTAGTTGCTCCTTTACCTAAAATAATAGCATTAATATAGCATTTTAACCTAAAACACCAGATCAATGTTAAACTTCAAAAGAAGAGTAGTCGCGATTATAATTTGCCCTAGTTGAGTAAATGTGATGTAAATGAGGTTAGGTTGATTTCAGTTAGGTTAGGTTAGGTCAGGTCAGGTTATATTGGGAAGGGGTGGACACATACACGTCAACCACAGCTTAATTTTGTATGATTGAAGAAAAGGGGCATAGCTTGAGGTTAAATTAATTCCCTTGCCTAATGTCAGTAAAATTATTCATCTTTTATTTCATTCAATTTTTATCAATAGAGAGGACCAATCGTCCCTTCTCTTCAACAGACCGAGTGATATATTTTCATTGCAATAAGCATCAAATCTGGTCTATTTCTATCACGCATTCGGCCTTGCGAAGTTGGCCAAGTTTATGCAATATTACAATGGGATGATAAGTGGCGATGCCGCAATGGTGCAAACACTTACTACACTAAAGATGGTTTATACCTTGCTAAATACATCAATGATTAATCTATGTTAAACTAGTGACCTACGTATAATGATTGAATATAACTAACTATAAATCAATTTGGAGAGTTAAACATGTTGAAATTGTGATTATTGGAGTTGAAGACAATATATATTTGATCATTTTATATCCCGGAAGATCAGGTTTAGAACAGCAATTGTACATAATGGACTCACTCACTATAGCTAAACACAAAATATCTTTTGAATACAAAGAACTATCAATTTGCAAACACTGAATCACATAACACACATAGCAGCGCAGTGTTTCGCCAAAGAAGGTATTTGATTGGCTACTTTGATCCATAATGGTCCGATGATTAAAGCCAGTCCTAATGTACCTGCATGCCCTCGTGTAGGCTCATTTGGGAGTTAAACCCACCCTTAGCTGCATCACAGCATTGGCTGTTTGGCTTTTTGTCAAGTTTAAATGCCCTAGAGTACAGGTGTTTAATGGGTTTGCTGTTTTGACTATGCTAGTTAAAAATACTATGCAAATGTTTAGTAGGAATAAATTTGTGAATTATAGTAGTTAGTTGTATCGATTAAATTGTCTTTTTGTGCTATCGTGTGTTTGTTAATTAAAAATTGGTACTATCGATTTTCCTTTGGTTTCTAGAGGTTTTTGAATCAATTTTAAGCTTCAGTGTAAGCTATTGTAAGTGTAAGTATGGTTAATAAACATATACAATACAGTGTCTATCAATAGAAGCATAGTGCGATCAATATTTTTATTGGTATGATAGAACTAAGCGATATTTTTATAAACCCAAATCATTGATCAATATCACTCACACCCGTACAATATCAGTGACCAATATCACTGTACAGTTTGTACAGTACCAATATCAAGAACAGTGCAGTATTAGAATTCTATATCACCTGATATTATCAGTAGAATAGTGTAATTAATACTTTTTAAAGTATCATTTCAATACAAATATTGGTCCAAGTATAATGTCACTTAGTTTCGAGTACACTTAAGACAAAGAGTAAGCTAATTAGTGCTAGTACTGTAATCCGTTTACCATTAAATATCAATATCGATTAAGTATGTAGTACTGTATCTATGAAATCAGTACCTATTACCCAGTATAAGTATATCAATACATCAATGTAGCAACCTCACACACATGTTGCTGTTGCTGACCAAGCAACCAACCCCAGGTTTACGAGTTCATCTCAGTGTTTCATCTCCCTTTAACATTTGCTGTTGCAATCCTACACCGTCTCTGTGTATCACTCACCTTTTTAAATTAAATAAAAAAACTCAAAAGTTGAAACAAATGTTCGATTAATTAATTCTGCTTTTCACTATTGTTTGCCGCATTGTCTATAGTAATAAATTTTTATCCTAATTGTTAGGCATGACTTAAAAAATTTTAATACTTTCCAGTTCTGCTATATAAGCCATCTCATTCGAAAATTATACATTCACTATCTGCTAAAATTGTTGAAGTCTTACGTGAACATATCTACATAACAAGCTATTCATTTCTTGAGTTTTAGCACGTTTCGTTTCGGTAAAACCTTAACTTTATGGCTTACTGTTTACTGTTTCTTGTAATCTGTTTTTGTTCAGTGAATTTCTAGAAACTCTTAAAGCGAAGATAAGCTTCAAGGCCAAGATCTTAAAAGTGTGTAAATAATTATTTTATTCATAATGTAATATTAGAAAATCTTACATAGGAAGAAAGTACAAAATGAAATAATAACATTATCAATTTCAGTGGAAACCTCGAAGGAATTTCTCACAGTTAAAACAGGAGTAGTTGCCTCAAACGGTAACAGTGATAATTCGAATGAATACCAATTCATCGATCAAACTGACAAATTGAATGAATCCCACAATCGAATATTACAAAATCGCGATACAATATCGTAATCGATGACAACAATCGATAGTCCAGCAAAAGATGTACATGTAATACAACCTGATTGTCATTCCGAACTCGACAGAATTGAAGAAAGTTCGCGGGGAAAGTAAACTAATTGTCGTAGGCAAGGACGAAGTGAGATGTGTATCATATCAGGACTCGGGATAGCGGAATAAGGATCAGGATGTGCGGAAAACACGGAGAAGAGCGGCTTTCTCCTGGCTATTGGGCACACCGACGCAGCGGTACCAGTGTTGCCAACATAGTGGGGGAAAGTGGACATTATGGGATACATGTTGAAATTATCGTATCACCAAAAGAAAAATTGTTTTGTTGTTATCAACATAGGCCTACTTGGTAATTGATGTGATAATAAATTCGGAATTAGTCAGCGTCGTGGAATAGCTAACAAAATCTGTTGGTAGGTACTGTATCACCGAAGCTAGTGTTGGAAAGAAATAATAAGAGAAAGTGAAAATTGTGGTAAACCCGTCAAGATTATCGTATCATCTAATGGGAACTACATAATTATAGGGAAATATTCATTTTGTAGCTAAATCGACTTATTTTGTGTAATGAGTACACCCTGAACTGGTTAGCGCGTTGTAGCTAAACGGTGTATTTTCGGGATGTTAATTTGGTTATCTTTATGTGCGAACTCTGTCCCCGATTCTGAAAAATATCTAAAGAACGTAGGTCATTTTCGGCAATTGATTTATAACCGAAATGTGTACTCGTTACACTCATAGCGGGTCTAGTCTAACCTTATCCGCCGTTACAATTTTCACATCAAGGAAGCTTGCGAAGTTGAATGTATGATAGACTTCTCGTAAGAATATTCCATCATACACGATCAGTATTCCGGGCGTAGTCGCACACCACCCACTACAGTCAATGGGCCATAAAGGCGCCGATGTATGTTACTGGATGGTTTTATAATATGTCTGAAGTGCATAATGCTATTGACTTGAAACTAAAATCCTCTTCTTTGAATGTTATAGTAGACATCCTACTTTATGCACCAGATGTGCTAGATTTTAACTTTGGGAGAACATAGTTGAATAACTAAATCTTATTAACTAAATAACTTCTTGATCAGCATCGTACGTGTTATTAAATTACCTGAAAGCACATAAAATACGTTAAATAACACACTTATAATAATATACTTACACTTATACTGTTTATTTACAAGACAATACATATAAAATATGCTAAGTGGTGATCGATTTCTATAGGCCATTCCAATCATCATCAGACCCAATAGGAGAATGAGGGATGAGGGATCTTATTTACTCTCAGAGTTTTTCACAAGAAGTGCTGTTATTAAAAAAGTGTCAAAGAATAGCACGATGTTTGCATAACAAATGTTTTTGATACGTCATAGTCCATGTTTAAACAGTAAGTAATGCGAATAAACGGATAGTGATCAGTTTCAATGTTCTTAATCTTCTTTCATCGTCGTTAAAATTGTTTAAAATCGTCTTTACACATTTTACATAAAAGCAGCAACCGTAGTTACAGTTAGGGTCTTCTACCCTACCCCAGGGTATCGGGGTTAAATCATGACAATAACTATGGATAAATAAGTTTAGTTATGCGGTAATATCGTGGCCTGTTGGTTGTGAACATACCTTCTGTGATCCAACAAATGTGTAGGTACCGTCTTACAAAGGGATCCTTCTCGATATTGCAGAACCTTACTGAAATCTAAACTATAATTAAAGTATATTATTATTCAAAATCTCCTTTGGTTTACTGGAAATCGACTTATTACAAGTCTGTAGTTTAGACAGTTTACACAATAAAACGTTATCAATTCTACTGTTGCATCGTTTGAAAATCAAATCGTATTATTCAGTTTATCTTGCATTATTCGCAGCATTATCTCCCAAAGCTAGTGGATAGTAGTGAGCAAGATGTTGAAATGCATCGTCAATCTAGGACAAGGTGAAATCTCTACCTTCGCGGCCTCCTTAGCTCGACCCCCTCCTTCCTGGTCTTGCCGTACCGTCCGTCATCCTGGACATCCTAGAGTGTCCTGCAGGTGATGTCCTAGGGTCCATCCAGGATGTCTGCAAGTTAAAGGTGACTCATAGTTGAACATGATATCAAACACAACTCTAGTTCAAGTGAAGCGTAGCACTGCAATCATGGACTACCGAGTTTTTCTCTTGCTGAAAACATAGTTCATGAGCCTTTACAGTCGAAACTTAATGAATTCTTCTCATTCATCGTGGACCTCCCGGTTTTCGCAATTATTAGTTTTTACCTCTAAATAAAAATGTATGACTAGTTGGGACAAGGTAAATGTTAAATGCCTTTTAATGACTCTCCCTGGCTACTCCAGTCTACATAGTATGAATAATGCTTTTAACAATGGTTTCATGCCTTGCATCAACCTTTTACATGTTGATGTATTTTTAACAGAGGAATGATAAAAAAATGTTAATATCTCTGGCGACTGGTTATAAAATTATTATCGATTCTAGTTACTAGTATATAATGTTAAAATTAATTTACAACGTACTTTAAATGGTATTCATGTGTAATTACTATACATAATTGAACTATAAAAAGAATGTAAATATCCATAACAAATCACATTTTTATTTCATGTCAAACGTTAATTAATGCAAGTTATTTATTTGATAAAAAATAGCTAAAAAAAGGTACAATACACCAATTAAAATTATTGTTACTATTTTTCGCAAGTAGATTGTATGTTAGCGACCTATGCAGAGCGTTAGCCTTGGGTCGCCGGTGACTCTGGTATTGCTATTGACATTGGATTAGCCCCCCTGAGCCCCCCCCCCCTCGGTGTCCCCCCCACACCGTGTCGAACCGCCGCAAACCACTTGCAAAGTTTATGTCTTCGTTTGTCATTGCACGTTGTGTGTAACCTGTAACATTGGAGGCATTGTCCAGCTACAATGTTTGTTTTAACAAGGTCCAATGTGCTTTGAAAACGTATATTGGATTTTTTTCAATTTGTCGACAATTTTGAAACAATATATAGTTTTGATTCAAGTCCTTGTCCTGAGAAACGATGTGTAAACATTGTAATCAAAATGTAGCAAGATTTAATGGCGATGAACCTATGTTATTGGTGTTATTAACGATAACATGTTAACGTTTATATTATAAGTGAGTTAGTTAGAAAAGAATATATACCATCTGCCAATTATCTGGTTTAAAAAAAAACGTGTTACGAATTACTAACTACTAAATATAATGTGTGTTTTATGCTGATTAAATTTTAAATTGGCAAATGCATAGTAAAATTCGAATACGTTTGGGGCACTCAAACACATCGACACGCATTGAATTTGAATGTACTGTTTCCTCAATTGGATGCTTAAAGCGTCATTTAACTTAGCATGAATATGACAAGAAGTCTACTTGCAACATTTAAAGTACCGGTAACTGTATCAACGTTTACACATCCACCTCAAATTTCCTAAAAATGAATTTAAAACGAAATTTGTTCAAAGTTGGCGAAACACAAGTATTATATTTGCGTCAACCTTCCAGTGAACGAGAATTGTTATGCAATGTGAAGCTCCGAAAATACAAAAGACGATGAACGGTCGTGACATTTATCATATTATTTTGGAAAAGTCTGAATCATAAGTGACAAGTAGAGATGTGTTATGTGAAATATCAACTGGGAAATTATGCGGAACGCATTACGCAAGAGAGATATTACTGGGCATCCTTTTTATTGTATCGTATGTTTTCGTAATGTTTTTGAAAATAGGTCCTTATCTAATGAAAAGGTACTTTGGTATTCAAGAATCAAGATTATTATACCAACCACATCGATAAATCTACTTCCAAATAAAAAATCTTTCTAACCTAGATAAACAAAACCCTAGATAAACCGTAAAACATTGTACACCCTCAGGTTAGGTAAGGTTATAATTATTAGGTGTGGTGTGGTCGGTTTAATACCAACCAATGAAAATTCCATCTTTTTAAAGGGATGGTTCATCCCTTTGGAAATACGTTTGATGACAATTTCTTTCAATCTCTGTTAAACTTGTAAGGTGACGTATTTTAAATTATTTAGTTGTTTATCACAATAATTATCAACATATCGGCGAGAGAAAGAAAATGTTGAAGTAGTAGCATTCTCTATGAGTGGCTAATTTTAAATATGTTCTTTTATAATAAAGAAACTAGCTGTGTACCCGTTCTACGCACGGGGATCTTATAATATTCAGTTGAAACCTTCTTATATAAAGAACAGCAGTTGGTTTGCATATTTTAAGATATGCTGGCCAAACTATTATACATAGCTTCATTTTATGTTGTTTTTTGTTGTTCCGGATCGGTATGACAATCAATAAAAGGTTAAATTACCTCTGTGTCTGCCGGTCGATCCTATAACGGTAGGCTTACTTTTATTTTTACTATCTGATCTCGTTTGCATGGCTCAATCACGTCCTGGTTGAAGTTCGTTCGCTACGCTCACTCACCTGTATGTTGGAGCTCGTTCGCTGCGCTCACTTTCCTTCAGGTTAGCTCGTTCGCTACGCTCACTTGCCTTCAGGTTAGCTCGTTCGCTACGCTCACTCGCCTCCAGGTTGCAAATTAGCTGTTGTCATAAATGTAAAAGAAATAATAGTGCTAGTGCTGCACCCTGTTGGTAATCCTTGTAACTTTAATGCTATTGAACATCACAGAACAGAACCAACTTGTTTAATTGAAACAGCTGTTAAGATTCAATAATTTCATTTCTCATAAGGTTAACATGGGCTTCCAGAAATTCCACGTCAAAAATCGACAAAAACTTGATTTTCAAGGGTTTACTGTTAAATATCTAACTGTCTCATATTCGATGAAATACGTCTAAAACCATCTCATATATGTATAGTATTTGGAAAATAAGTTTCAGGCGGGACAGTGCTATAGTTATTGAGGAGTAGTTGTAATAAAGTGCGTATTTTAGCGTTACCAAGAGAATGACAGATAGACAGACAGACAGACAGACAGACAGACAGACAGAAATTGAGATAAGGTTTGATTCGGTTTCTCTGACCTATGAAATGTAAAAATAACCAAAAAGTTCATTATTCTAAGCAATGTACAGACAAAACTCTAATTTTATTTATATAGATTGGCTACAGTTGGTCCATATACATGGGATGTCTAACCTAGCATTGTATAGTCAATTCTTTTACTTCTTACCATAAAATACTCTCCAAGCAGATTTCGTAGTATTAAAATTCATTGACCAAACCGTTTTAAAAAAAACCTTAAACCTTATATTGTACTAAGTAATACGTTTTTCTATATTTAAACATTCAAGTAGTTTAGAGACATGGATTTAAATTCTACAGAACCCTTGATGAATTCATATGATATGAATTATTACAACTGCAGCTGAATAGGTTAAATTGATCACACAAATTTTCAATTCACTTGACTGAAGGTCAATTTGAAAAAGGAGTAAAAAATATGCGGTGAAGTGACATACTGGGAGAAGCTGGTAATAAATATCTTTCGATAAAGCGCACCGCTGGGCTATAAATACATGCGCGAACGCCGCGAACGTGCTTCCAACCAGCTCCGACCTGCCGCTGCTATAACAGCTGACTGATATGGGCCTACAATGTAGTGTGGTTAATACAATGTGCTAATGTTGCTGATATACATTGTGATGCGGTTCTTTTGCTGATTCCTACCCTCAAAGCATTAACAGTAATCCTTTAGACGACAGCTAGTATTTAATTTTATACATGTACAGTCTTTGAATGACATATACTTAAACGTTTTATTGGAAATTGTGAAAATGAAAATGTCCCAAACAAAATAAACTTGTCTTGTGAATACGAGCATTTAAAATAGTACACAATTTTGTCGCGATTACTACTTAAGTGGGGTTTTGTTTGAGAAACTATGGAATTGACTCTTGCTGTGGCAAGTAAAGTGAATTAAAAAGTTAGTAAAAAAAGAGCCGATTTAGTTGCTTCCTCATAACAAAGCCTTCGATGATAAAATTGCTGTCAACACACAACTGATTAACTTTTATTCTGGTTGATAAACATTTGCCATATAACCTTTAAACACCTTTGTGGTCCCACAAGAATGTTTCAACCAATAAAGCTTTCCAAGGTGAACTAATTTTCAATCCAGTCGCTATCCGGAGTCCATATTCGTGCGGAAAGACTACAGAGGAAACGTTAACTTAACATCAAAGGATCTTCTAACGGACTGGCTATAGTCAGGAAAGTTCTGCTTCGATGCAGACAACAACCGATTTTAACGATGGTTCAACAACTTGTTTTCTCATAAACAATTCTTGGTAAACAATAATTGTCTCCTGTTATCTTTGGGTTTGCTGAACTGAAGATGTCCGTGAAGTTTTCGTGTTCAAAATAGGTATATTGAGAAACAAAACCAGTACGAGTTGTACTTCACTAGTTTTTTCCGTTTGATTTAAACAAAATGTTTTTCGTTCGATTAATTAGTAGTTCTTATTTTTGAATTATATTCTTAACTTTTCGCTTTCCCTGTAGCAACCTTAGAACTCAATAAATGTTATTTAAGTAAGGAATCAACATGACAAAGAAATATTTGAGTAAAAATCTAACCAGACAAATAGAAATTGGCCTAGTCAGCAGGTTTGCTGCGATTGAATTTGTGCAATGAACCACATCACATAAAACAATACCGTACATTGCGTGACTGTAGACTGTCACACTGCGGCCTTGTCGTGTATACATTGTCTGCTGCACTTTATATCATCTTTAATAGATTTGATGCATGAAAACAATACACTTTACTATAACCGTCACTTCCTGGTACGGTCTCCCTTTCTATCATTTTTTCTGTGATACTCCTTATCAAGGTTTTACTCCTTTAGCGACGAAATTGTTCTTTTCAGCTTCAACCTGGCAAACTTGTATCTTCGGCCTGGACCAAGACAATTTTAGCGTGTTTGAATTGCAATGTATTTATACTCCTTATCAAGGTGTAACCCTTTCACTGACAGATTTGTCCCTTTTCCAGCGTGGACCGCGACCGGATGCGGGAGAAGGAGCGGCAGGCCCGGGCGCAGATGTCCTCTGCCGCCGAAAGGGAGGCAGACGCGGCAGGACCTCTTTTCGGCGGGCCCATCAGGGTGAGTTGAAAATTACTAGCTTTTGCTGTGTGTGTGTGTGTGTGTGTGTGTGTGTGTGTACTCAAATTTCACCATAGTTCGTTGTTTTTCATTTTTTTCGTGTTTGTCTTTTGTTGTACAATTTATTTTAAAATAGTATGCAAAATTTTAAAGATTCGTGGTGTCATACATTTGTTTACATGATGTTAAAATTGATCATGTGTTTTTAAATATTTGCAAAGACAAAATCAATTTTACAAAATACTATTGCCGATGGGAAACATAATTTCATTGTCATGGGAAATTACGATACTACAAACAAATGAGTTCTAATTATTTCAGAAAATAATACAACCTCTTCATTAGTTAAATTATATTTCCACGCGTTTTTATTGATGGTGAAATTTTTGTGCCTTTTGTCTAATCAATAGAGTTTACTTTATATTAACTTATCATCCGCTACAATTTACACTTGTATCCTCCACGAAAAACTGCAACTCTTTAACTCTTCTGTTAAAACACAAGCAATTTTGACACTAATCTTAACGCGGTTTTTACCCAAGCCACCTGCCCTAGCAATATACTAAATTGTCCCATTGTTGAATAAGCTCGGATCTAGTAGTGTGTTTGGGGTATGCATAATTCATCAGGAAGCTTCGTTTAAGGTCGACCTCTCCTCATTTAATAAACTACTTCAGTTCTGGCCTGTTCCCGTGCACGTGATCAAGTATGTGTTTGCTGAACGAAATATAATTCGTTAACTATTCCAGCTAGGATTATTGACTTCAAAATTAGACTTTGAAAAAATTAATAGTGAGTTCTATTCAAATAAAAAATGCAACTACAGTTAATCCACATACACGGGACTTTGACCACCCAGTACAGTATAATTTAGTGCGTGTTCTTCGAAAAAAAGCTACCTTTTTTCGAAAAGAAATTACCCAATATCTCTATCGTGGATATTTTATTATGTAATTTTTTAAGGAAGAAATTTCACGAAAATTCGCCCTATTGTAAGGGTAGGTTTGAAAGGGTACGGCTTAATTAACAGTGGCAGTAAGCTGGGACGGTTTAGACCGAATCATTCATCGCATTTGGGATTCCTTCTGCACCCGTGACCTCTACAGGTTGTGTCATTTATACAATACTGAACTTTTGGTTAGAGTTTTAACAAATATCTTATAGTTACCTACGTTCTAGATGACTAACTGAATTATTCGAAAAGCCAAAAGGTCATTCACGTAATTTTTAACATTTCCAAATACAGTAGTACATAAAACGAGTAGTTTTGCCATTCTACAACTACTCTGTTCTTATTTATGTTTACAAATTAACTTTCATTCTTACCTTACCTATTAGGCCACTCAAACCTCAGAAAGTTTTTGACCTCGCCATTTCTCTGTCTTGCATTGGATCAAACTTTCATTCTGCCAATTAAAATTGTTAATGTTTTTCTTTTAATTTTTCCTTCGGCGTTTCAATTATTTCTAATCATTCATCACTATCACGTTAGGTTGATTTTGACTGGTCCACTGTTTAAACTGTGGAAAAACACAGTTTAGGTTAGTTTAGTTTATATAGCTTTACTCGCACTCGTTTATCAACTGAACAGAGTAAAAACTTATATTTGTAGGTAAACTTTAATTAGTGGCGGTCCTCTTCTGAAAAATACCCGATTGGTTCGGTTTATGAAGGTTAAGGTGGTTTACATAACATTCGTTTGCATAGTGCAAATTTTAAAAGTGGGTTCCTTCAGAGAAGAAAAAAGGGGCCATGAACTTTTTGAAACTTCGTCTTTGACGGTTCTTCGTGTATTAATTTTTTCATAAAATACATTTTAACTAACCCAGCCTATATCAAGCTGCTGTAAAATGTTTTTTTAATTCCCCCATGTTATGTTAAAGATACCAAAACGTGTATCGCCAACACAAGGGTCTTATAACGTCACTGGTGACGATGCTACGTGTTGTTGTCATGGCAACGAAGAGTCAAATAATCATCTTTCAACTGGGAAACACTACGGTCACTCGCTGTTTGTGTTTTGTTGCATTGATTAGGGTTTTAGATTATCTTTTAACAGAAGATTGTAGGGATATTTCGGCCAGACGCTAAAGTAGTGAGAGAGCTCGAGTTTATCTCAGTTGTCATGTAGCGACAGCTGGTCAGATATAGTATTTGAAGGTTCCCCGGTTCGATCCTGTGAAAGTCCAAAAGTTTTCTGGTGGTTTTAGACCTAGCTCAGTATTGACTCACTAAAATATTATATTTAGTTAAAAAAAAGGCCCTTTTCCTAAAAATAGTTTAGAAGAAGATCGCTACGACCAGTGTTCTTTAATACGAGTTCATTTTTTATTCCAATACAAGCTTTCTAAATTTTAAGTAGCCTAAATTGTTTAAGTTTTTAAATGTTATGAACAACTTTGTATTGGAAAATAGTGAAACAACTATGCACATTATACAAACCAATACACGAACGCAATACAGAATGCAGACTTTGCATACATTACTATAGCATTAGTTAATGCCACAGTCCCACAAAAGCCTACTGTAGTGGAGTTAGCATTACATATCAATGGCCAATACGTTTATATCACCGTTCAGACTGGTGATGAATAAAATAGATGAACTGCAAATGAACTGTTAAGCGTAAATTGGGCGAGGTGTTTCTATGTTTGTGTTAGGAAATTGATTTAATTTAGATATCAAAGTGCAATTAAAATAATTTAACCCTTTTTAGGCTTAAACATTTTTGTATGAATTTATTTAAGAGTAAACAAGTAGCAATGTGGCGGATCTTTTTTAATTATAAGCATGGATAATTATTACAAGGTTTCATAATATTGCACCTATTTAACGTTGGGGTAAATTGTTTGTTTATGTTTTTTTTTCAACTGTTTAAAAAAAATAATATTTAACCAACCAATTAAAAAGCCTATGAATTGAAATTGGGTAAAATGCTTATGATACTCTGTTGTGAAAAAAATTAAAAATAAAATACACTGTGTGGTCTAAAAATGAGTGCTCCAAAAAGTTGTACATGAAAAAAAATAATGTTCAACAAAAGTATTCAAAACCTGCAATGCAATATAATATTAAATTTAACACATTTGTTTCTAAATTGTTGAAATTATGACAAAATTGAGATGGTTTTAGACGCTTAAACCAAGTATCGTAAATTATATTAGAATTCGTAATTATATTAGAAATGATTATTTTTAATGTGTTGAATTCAAGTACTTTGGTTTCAATAAGCAAACCACGTTTTGGTAGTTCAACAATCTGTTCAACGTGCAACCCAATTATAATTTAATTTCATCATTAACCGAAACCGTTGAAGCGGGAGGTTGAACATCTGAAATTGAGTTGCCCTTAAGCTTTGAATTCTCATTGACGTGCTGTAATTAATCAGGCTGTGTAATCTGTTTAAATGTGTTAATGGCCGCGAATAAAATGTTAGCGTTACAATTATATTTTGATCATTTTACTTAATTCATTCATGGTTGAAGTAGAAGAATGCATGTAACTAATGTAATGTTAACATTCAAATTGTATATTTAATGTATAAAAACGTACTCTAACAAGACAATATTTGAAACTCAATTATTACGAGTACCTATAAATGTTTGTAGGTATATACATTTTAATATACTACTGTGTCTGTTTAAGTCGACAACAATGACTTAAAATATCATGTCATTTTGCCAGCTATGAAATTTGCAACTTACCCCATAACCCTGGGGGGGGGGGGGTGTTAATGAAAGTCATAAAATGATAAAGAACTAAAAGCTTAAACTTTGGAGAACCCGATGTACAGTTTTGAAATGAAAATCTATGGTCAAATGCCACATGATATTATGACGGAGTCTAGTCACATCATAAATGTTGATTATAAATATTTTGCATGGCATTTTGTGGAACGACTTTTCGAATAAAGAAAAGGTTCTCGCTTGAAAGTTGTTTCTTCTTTTTCTTATAAATGGATTGTTCAACAGACGTGGGTTTTGAATCACCTGGGTTTACAGTATTATAAAACCGCTACATCTCATTAATGGTTGACGTGATTTGAACTAAAACACCCAGTGGCCTGTTTCATAACAAACTACAAGTTATAATTTGTAATTTAATTTCCCTTAGATTTGCATTAGGTGATCTGCTGATTCACTAATGATATTAGTTTGTAGTTTATTATGAAAAAGGTCCCAGATCAGAAGTCCCGCGCTCAATCATTAATGATGAGCTAAGTGTTTGAAATGTTTCAACATTGTTCTACATGAAAGTATTGAAACCCAAAATTGACTTTAGCGTATCACGGTGAAGGACTTGGCTTTGGTTGAGGTTATTCACTAATTCATAAACTTATCAAAGCAGCTTCTCAACTCTGTTCAGACCCTAACAAACTTTTACTCTCGTTCGCGGTTACAACGAAATGTTTTGTTGTACATTTTGGTCGAAATTGTTAAAAAATATTTTGTTAAAATTGTTGTGGTAGTCATCCAACTACTACATCGGTACTTTTGGATGGGAATGTTTTATTGATATGATGTTTATATGATTTTAAAAACAAGTTTTGTGATTCTTATAATTTCTCTGATTTTTATTTTCGGGCAAATCTAAGTTTTCTTTGAGCCAATGGTAATACCCTTGTAAAAAATTTAATATGGTAGAATGGCATGGATCTAAACTTTAAATTTATTTTTATTCATTGGTTTCATGTTTTATGGCGATTTTTACTTAATTTTTAGTAGCATAATTTTGTTTTCTTACTCTTAATGCACATTTGTAAACAGAGTATTAAACTGCTTTGCAAATAGTCGAGTTGAAAGGCGACTGTAGCAATAAGGGAGAAGCAGGTAGAAATCCCTTTGATATTCGGGGTCCTACTCTACTTGATTTTCTCCTTGCGGATTTGCTAAGTGAAAGGGGCGCTGTACTTTTATGCAAATACGTATAAAATCATATTATCTTGTAATGTTAATCGGCGAGAAAATAATAGAAGGGAATTTTAACTTTGTAACTGTTAACTGTGGAAAACATTATTTATTATTTTGTCAAACGATGATTTCGTGTAAAACCGCGTATAATCATTCAAAAATTACAAGAATAATAATTAAAATCAATGTAAACCTACGGTAGAGTTAATCTACGATATTTTGTTATTTGCATGTTCTATTAATATTAAACATTACTAGATCAATCCCCCTACACCCCCACCATCTATTTGGTTTATGGTGATTATATATTACATTTCAACAGTGTAGGAAAATCACGAAATTAGGTATACATTTGGTTATCTATGTACCATATTAGGTAAATTAAAACAAATCCATACGTACAAATAAATCCAGAAATGTATCAATACTAGTTAAACAATGTAAATTATTAAATGTCCTAAATATGTTTACAGTATTGTGTTTTTCGTAAGATTTATCATACCACTCTGGGGGAATTGATGTTTGCGGCAATTAAACATAATTAAATTGCACTGAAATACTTTTGTTAGGAATTTAAAATTTTCTGAACAGTATCTCTGAGCTTTAGGTACATTACAATAATGCGCATGCAACACATTTCGTCGCATGGCCGTCACATTGAAACATTATTGTAACATTTGTTTTCGCCATTTATTGGTTGGTTTAATTTTGTAAATTTGCAAGGCTTTTCCTGGAGATTCTCAATAAAATCATCCAAATCATCAATTTCTGTTTGCTATATCTTAATACTTCGAGGTTCGAAATCTATCTTAAGCTGTACAAATAGGTAAATGATAGAACTGTCTATGTACGCAAGCACTCACTCGAAACCCCCAATAAAGTAGATTTTCCACCTCTAATCAGATCCGAAAGATGAAACGTATTCCTACTGTTTACTGTGTAGCCACAGAACGTACGTCATAAGACTCGTGTAGCCTGCAGCTTTAATAACGCCGCCTTTGTAGCAATCCCGTCAGCGGATCAGCTCAATAGTGACATCTTTCTTTAGAGCTAGATTTTTTATGTAATTGTATATTTCGATTATTTTGTTCGTAAGTTTGGGGTTGAGAGATGGGGGAGAGGGCCAATGGAAGTGTTCGGACCGATAGATAATTCGGTACCAACGTATTATACCGATCACACATAATAATTTGAATCTTACCTAACCTAACCCGAGAATGGTTAGGTCAGGTTAGGAAGGTTTTGTTATTAAATTATTAAAAAAATCGTATTTGGAAGATTTATGAGTTTGGTTGGTATAATATGTAAGTACCGAAAATTTTAATTTGTTATCAATAGTTCGTGTTTAGTTCATGCAATGTATATTGCACGTTGTTGCTAAAAAAATATTTAAAATCACTTTACACTTTTACCAAACATTTCGATGTAAAAGTTATTGTACTGGCGGTAATAAACAGAATTTATTGTAAAGTTTCACAAAGATTTCAATGTTACAAAATCGTCCGCGTTTGTATGATACGTGTACCGCGGCACACAGCAATATACAGGACGGATTATTGCTAAATGTGTAGGCTTGTAATGAAACAGACAGAGACAGAGGTACGCCACCCCCTGTGGTGTGACGGAGACAGAGATACGATCAATATCCACCCCTGGCGAACGTGTGCACAACTACTCGCCACCACGCGGCGTGGACGTGGTGGGTTCCGAACAACCGGGCCAGGGGCGTTTGAAATTCAAATGGCTACGTGGTTTCGGGTGTTGAAATTGATTTGGTAGTTGGGAGTGGTTGGAGATGTAATTTACATACTTATTTGTCACATTTTATTTTGTGATATATTTTAAATTGCAAGATACATTTTAAATCAATAATTTTTTTACTGCTGAGGTATAGTTTTCTTCTTGTGGGAGTCTAATTGGATTATTCAATGTGTCAATACAATTAATTGTTAAATTATTTAGAATGCAAAATTGTTTGTTTAGTTTTTTTGTCAAGAACTGCCTATTACACTCAATTTATCTTTATGAAAACTTTATGTAATTATGTTTTTATCATTCAAAATTCTTGAATGTTCAAACCAGAATGAGTCAAAGTCGATTTTATAAACTGTTCTTTTCTGTCATAAACTATTGTCATACTACTGTAGTTGTCTTTACGATTTTTCAACTTTTACAATAACAGTATTCAAACAATTAGTAGTTAAATAGCCTTACACGGTATTTAAATTACTTCCTAATCTATTCATATCAGAGGAATAAATTGCCTTTACTTTGTTGAGGTCTCACAAAAAGTTGGCCAATATTTAGCAGATCAGTAAGCCTCGTCAAGTACCATTCACTGTTCTCTATTTCCAAGAACAGTTCCATTTTCAAGCTGTTTCTCTCACTGTTAAACCATCCTTTTTCTCTTTGGTTTTTGAGATTAGAAATTTTAGGAAGATTATGTCCCTCTAATGTAATCATTGTAGTCTTCAAACTTTTAATTTAGGCAATTTTCTGTCCACTTCAAAATGTTTTGATCGCAATTACCACCTAACTTTAAAAATATTCATTAAGTCTAATGTTATCATGGGAAGTTATGATTGTGTTCTTCATTCAGTTTTATTTGAAGGACGAATTAAATGTACATTATGGTTGACTTGTTTAATGTTAAAGTTATATTGCAATGACTGCTAAACAGTACCAAAACGCACAAAGCTTATGGAGAAAGTTATACGTTGAAAATCAGCTTCTATAAATCTTTTACTATACTTCTTACTATACTTGAACCAACTACCAATCAATAAAGTAATTAAATATATCATTAAGTAAAGTAAAAAAATATATGGCAAGGAATAAAGTAAACAATATAGGAACTTAAAAGTATGTAGTTAAGATCGTTTAATGAAAAGAAATACGAGACCACTCAATAAAATAATCAAAATTGAAAATACAGTAAAGAAGCAATTAATAAATTGAACAAATTAACTAACTCTCAGTAACAACAAGTACAATTACAATTTTACTTATACAAAACTAACAGTTAAAAAAACAAAATTGTGAAGTAGAAAAAACAAAATTGTACAAAACGCCACTAAATAAAAAGAAAAACGATAAATTAATAAAGAGAAAGTAAATAATAAACCGTATAAAGCTCCAAAAAATAAAAGCGAACAAAAACTAATCGAAAACACACCCTGGAATAGGCTGACGTCAATTTAGACGGGACATGCCTTAACAAATTGGGTTGAAGAAAGAGCTTAGGGGCGTAAGCTGGGTGTCTCTAAACATAAGGTAACGTCGTCGATCACTTTACCTTTACTCGGATGCTTAGTTAGAAATTATATTTTGGAAATTAATATTTGGTATGAGTAACAAATGGTTTATTTCAAGAAAAGCTAGTGAGAGTTATGTTTCTATGCAATAGTATTGTGTTTCTAAAGCCAATAAATGAATTTAGTTCCCCAGTTAGAAATAGGATTTTTTAAATGTATGTTTGGTGTGTGCTATTATGAATCCACCGTCTCAGAATGTCAGAAAAAGTTAGTAATAACATTTTAACTTTAAGATAATGGTTTTCTTGGCTGCTCAGTTAAAAATACTAGCGAAGGAGATTTTCCTATTTATAAGCAATGGCAATGAATTTTTAACACCGATTTGCAGTTCTGATTCGTTGCCGTTACTTTTTGACACAATTAAAAATTTTCTTGACAGGATAAAACACGTACACATTCTGCTAATGACTTAATTTAACTGAGCTCTTGTTATCCAACAACAATTCACACGTTTAATATGAGATGGAATGTCTACTTCTCGGTATTATCTAATAGACAAAGCCTCTATTCACTCTAATCAGTTGATCAGAAAGGATAAATACATCAAAGAGTAAACGTTAGAATCTCTCGAGCGACGAGAGCGATTAGTGTCGGATTTACTGTTAATATTTCCCGAGAAATCCACTCTTTAAAAGATTTATCCATAAAGCTGCCTCGACGGGGTAATATGGTTTTACGATCTTGTTTAATGGAACGTTGTGAATTTGTTTTGATTTAAACAGTACGCATTTTGGTGCAAAACCTTTGCACAGTGGAGGCTCCGACTTAGGATCAAGTTTTTAATTGTTTCCTAGAATTATTAGCAAAATTATTTTAATTTTTAACATTGGTAGTCGTCCTCGAGTTTTATTTCTTTTGCTCAAATTTGGTACTTATGATTACCCATAAAAAATACTCGCTCTTCCTTAAAATTACATTTATCGTCTTCGTTAATCGATCAAAAACAATTTATGTAAACTATTTTTGTTGTTTAACATTCATTCTTGTTTTGAAATAAACTTTAAGGCTTATTTAACTTGATGTAGAAATATATTTTTAAACTATTGCCGTTCCCCTGCTATTAAAACAGCAGTGCAACACCTTTCGTAAATCGATCCTAAAACAAAAGAGAAACATTTAGTAGACATCATTGCACTCAAATCTAAAAACACTCATAAAACAAGGTTCATATTTCTAGGATGACAACTGACGCTCAATTGCAAAATGTTCAAAGCCAATTATGCACTTTAAAGTGTTAATTTAAAAGTCATTACACAATACGATATACTTAGTCACGGGTATGCTTTTAAATTTTCAAACAACGGAAGTGGATTTTCATTCAACAACGAAAGATCACATTTGTTGACACAAGACAAGTTAAAATCGTCAGTTTTTTGCCAAATTAGTCAAATTTCTACAATCGTCGTCTGATCGCCAGAAGCGTGAACATTGTCTGTGGTCAACCGCAGCACAATACTATGTAGTAATTGACACCCATCCATGGCGGTGGACTATCTGGAACTGCGAGTGCGATCGTAGCACCATAGATCTTTTATCTATGATAGTACGAAATAAAATTTGGTAGACTATACTTTATGGTAGATTTTCTCTTCGATCCTCACCAGTACACATGCAACCAGATTTAAATTTGTTGTACAGTATTTACACATCTTGATTAGCCAAACATTGATCAGATTTTAAGATTTTTTTACACAGAAGCGATTTGTGGCCTTAACTCTGCCAAGCTCGGACCAACATTGTAATCAACATGTCAGATCGCTGCTTAAACCTTTCTTCTAGCAGTCTACTCTCTCAGTCCATAATGTAAAATTAACCTAAAACAGATATTTAATTGATATTGGTGCGTTTTTAAAATTAAAATATGCTTGATCAAACATGGAAAACTCATCAAAATAGACTTTAGATTTCACAGTCGGTTCAGAAGTCTACTCCATCTATAGTGAACGACATAATTCTCTCTCGTGCACATCAATACAGTAGTAACTATCGTCCATCACTGAGCACAGCTCGGCCCCATATTGTCGGGTCAATGGCCGCGCCTCTAGTCTCTAGTTGGTGTCTCTACTCCACTCTCTACGTAGTCTCTACCTGCGCCGTCGTCAGTTTCCCACGACCCCCCTCCCCCCCCCCCACCCCACACGTCCCCCTACACGGTTGGTCCACAAACTGTAACACAGATTATCAGTAAGTAGGGATTCTGTTGGGTTTTGCTCTCTGAGTTAGCTGATATTGTCCATATTGGTCCACAGATTGAATCGACAGATTTGGACTTTTTAGTACCTATTGTTGTGTTAGTTATTTTGTAATCAATCAGACTAGCATGGAGTAAATAACTTTTAACACACTTTTCCAAATTTTTTAAACCTACTAACTGTTTGTCAGTTAACTGTGCAACAAAGAGTGAAAACGTTTTTCTTTCTTATTTTGGAGGGGGGAGATGAATCAATGTATTTACTTTCAAAAGTGGCACAACAGAACTTTTATAACGGCAATATGCAATTGCGCGCCTATGATACTCCTTCGTTTTCTAGCGATCTAAGGGTGGAATTTAAGTTTGTTTAGTAAAAATTCGCACACATTTGAAAAAAATATAAAAACCACCTAATTTGTTACAATAATGTAGATGTCGTACTATTGATTTATCGGGGTAATAAACAAAATCTTTCTTTTATTCACCTTCACAGAATTATTTTATTCACGCTTTTTGACTTTCAAATTTTACATAGAAATATAGTGAACACATCCTTATATATTCAGCTGAGTTTAACTTAATAAACTGTAAATATATGTAATCAAGTTTAAATATTCGACATATGTTTATACTTAAATTGATTGTTTTTTAATAGTACAATTAAGCATTCGTATCACGCGTAATTAAAGTTTGTTTAATTAATCAAATCCTTGGGAGTAAAACAAATTATAAGGTTTATAATCAATAATCAATGCATAAAAATGTCAAACCGATTTTGAAACCCACGAAATGAGCGGTCTGTGTTTCAACAGGACTAAAACGCTGTAAAAACACCGTTAAAGCTCCGAACAATAACTTCATTATTGTGGTAACATCATCAGCTGATACATTGTTGACAGAGAAGCAACCTTTTTATCACGACATTACGTTTTGATAAATCAACAATCAGCTGTTTATTTTGATCAAACAGATGAAATCGGTATTGAACGTAATTGTGGTAGAATCATGAGTTGGCCCTGTGTTTCGTAAGCTGTGTAGCCTACATTATATTTAGATGGTAAAATTATTTTTTCTTTTAGGCAAGGAGACAAAAAATATATAACTCCCTCTGTCAAAAGCCTAACGTCATTCATTACTATTTTAGCTAATCATTCTCATGTAGCCTATATTAATATGGTATTTGAGCGAGAATGGCAAAATCGTCAAAGATGTCAAAGAAGCAAGTCATAGTGTTTGCCTTTTACGGAATCACAAAAGGTGTGCGATTGGTGCATTATGGTGAAAAGTTGGCATGTAGCCTACCGAGGACCACTCCAGTATATGGGACAGGGTACAAGGCTATGTTACTTGGCAGAAGGTAGAGTCAATTATTGGTGAAACGGTTAACTTTAAAATTTCTAGATGAATTCTTGGGGAAATTGTACAAACCTGTGAAAACGAATTTAAAAAAAGATCAGTCTTTAGTTTGCAGTTTAAATAAAGAAAATGTCATACCTAGTTCAGTAATATAATTAAGCTATCGTTGAATTTGATGTAAAATGTTATGTGATTTTCTATCAGCCATACACTTTTATGCTTACAGTGTAATAAAAAAAAAAATGAAAACCTGGATTTAAAACATAAACTTTAAAACGCAGCAAGAAGAAGTTTCTTCATATTGTAAAATCATAGATGTACTATGTTCTTTGATTAATATATTTGTTATAAAAGATATATTAGTGGATTTAATGTAACCACAAATTAAGAAAGATTTCAATATTCTTTTTATGACTTCATAAAATCAATTAGGCTCACCTTGTTGATTAACATCAAATTAAATAATTGATTTCTTTATTAATTCATTATTATTATAAGATTTTTTATAACTATGGTACAACAAAATTGTATAACAGACTATAATGTTAGCAATATTACTTGTTATTGATCATAATTAAACAGTTCATAGATATTTATACTAACCCGGTTTTGCTCGTAGATAAAGTAGCAAATTCTTTGTTAAAACAAAGGATGTTCAATCCAACATTGAACTAAACATTGCATTTTACGAGTAATAAACATCTCCTGTATAATCAGCCGTTACCATAATCGAACGTATTAAACCCCATAAAGCCATTGGCTGTAGTCAAACAAAACGTAAACTTGTAGTTGAACGTAAACAAAGCTTTTGTCAACAATGGTCTGGAAGGAACGGGGTCAAACTTGGAACTGGTACCGGGGTAACTTATTGCTGTTCTGTACACTATTATTTACTTTGTTCTTGTAAACTCGTGACTTGTTTAACGACTGTTTTTATTATGTGCTCGCCTGTTAACAAAGGAATGCTAAATGCAATGATTTAAAAAGAGATATCAGAAAAATATGTCTATGCATTAAAGATGAAAGGTTGAATCAATACAAACTTAATGAATCATAATAATAACATGTAATAGCTAAAAATATGAAAAAGGTGTGAAAACATTAGTAGGCTAATTGGAAAAGAATAATTTAGAACATGCTGTGCTAACATTTGACATTTGTATTGTCTTTTGGAAAAGATTAACGTTAAGCTGTTTTTGTAGAAAAATAAAACATGTAGTTGTAAAATAGAGTTGAGCTGAAAACCGAAATCGGAAAGAATATTTACCAAGCTTCCGAACATCATTAACTATTCATTAAGAGTAAAAAGATTGTATATTTTATAGTATTATATGATCTAATGTAACGTACGACTATTACAGTTTTAACCTTGAAACTGTGAGTGGTGCAACATAGTGACAACCACCAAGTACTGTAATGGCAAATCATCTATAAGTTGTTTACTACACCATTCGGCGAGCGTGTGGCAGTTAGTGATAATACTATCAGCTTGTTTTATTTGTTATCAATGACTTAAAGGTTGCGGTAGAACCTGTAATCTTGTTACTGCAGTAAAGTGGGAATCTTGACAAATCACGAGTGACTGACAATATGTTGGTGTAAAACAAGAGTTTTTCCTCACCTACTGTTAAATTGTTAGATTGTTGTACCCAAATGTAAGGCTATTGACAATAAAAAAAAAAAAAAAATTAAACTATGGTGATATGTTGCAGTGCTAGAAAATGCCAAAACAAAACACTACAATGACATAAACTTAACGGATTATTAGGATAAAAGCTTTTACAATTTTCTAGAGTTTTATAATGACAAGATTTTTTGTATTACAAGTGTCTTTATGGGCTAGCTCTTTATTGACAAGCTGAACCGAAACACTGTAAGAACTTTTGGAAAGCGAATATTTTCAGTAACTTCGATGATGGAGAGAGATAAGGATAGATTTTCTTTACCAAAGCTCGGCCACCAGTTCGTTTGTAGCGATTGAATGGGCTTGAACCGACGTCCGTGTCAGCCAAGTCGACGCATGGATTTAGAACCCTAAAACAGATGTTTGTAGAGACACCTGCCTGGTGGTGCGGGGTGTGATTCTGGTTACCATCTTTGAATTTCTCCCGCGGCAATAAGTCAAATGAAAATTTAATTGTAGAAATTTATCGTTGGGGGCAATAAGTACAAGCTTTACACGGTTAAAACAATTGAAAATGCGTGGATTTATATTTTTAATTAGGTAACATATTTAAAAAAATTATAACGTTGAAACTAATGTAATAGAAAAACTTATTAAGTTTGCAAACACATGTTTACTAAGGATCGATTCTAAATAGATGCTAAACTAAACAGACTGAGTACAATTTTTCATAAGACATTATATAAGTCTGTACAAATTTATTGACTCTTTAAAAATAATTATTGTTGCGCGTATAACTCTTTATGATTATGATTAAAAATTATTATGATTTGTTATGTGTTATTGAGCAGTTTCTTTGTTTTACTTAAAAAGACATAATGTTATCAAAAATAGTTGTACAAAATCTATGATAAATCAATTTTGTTTGTTAAAAATATATTATACTTTTATTTAAATTGCTTCTTTAAAAAATAAGTCCTGTAATGATCTAAAATTATTTCGTATAGTAAAAATCTATTGTATTTATTTGAACAAGTTGTAATATTTAGGAGATAATAACCTAACGTTATTTACTCAAAGCGTTGGGAAAATATAAATATAGCGATTTTTACATTCCCATTAGTTTAATAAAGAGGAATAATTTTATATTTCAAAATTCAATTAACTTTTTTAAGGAATTTTCTGTATTTACGTACACAAAGTTACAACTATTAGTAACCTGGTAAGCGAGGTTATTCAACGACAGTGTTTATAAAATGTTGAAGAAATGGCCAAAACAACAAACGACTAAAGTAAAAACAGATGAGGTGAAGTCACGTTAGTTTACAATCAAATAGTAATTTCGTGTGTCTTAGGACAATAGACCTGCATCCCTGATGTATGTTTATACATCATAATAAATAGACCTGCATCCTTGATGTATGTTTATACATCATACATAATAAATAGATTTGAATCCCTGATGCATGTTTATACATCATAATAAATAGATTTGAATCCCTGATGCATGTTTATACATCATAATAAATAGATTTGAATCCCTGATGCATGTTTATACATCATAATAAATAGATTTGAATCCCTGATGCATGTTTATACATCATAATAAATAGATTTGCATCCCTGATGTATTTTTATACATCATAATAAATAGATTTGTATTTCAACATTATGTATTTTGTATCTCTTTACATTATAATATGAGTTTATGAACAAAAATGACCATACAAATAAAGATATTAGCCAATTTCTCTTTTTATTGTAGGGCTACATGTAATAAATATGATTATAGCAATATTCCACAATAATTTATTATTGATAAAAACATTAATGTGAGCCAGTCAAATAAAACGAGACATATCGGTGAAATAATACTAATAACATATAAAATTATTGGCCCAGAAGATAAAACAAAAATAAGCAATTAATTATTGTTTCAACTTCATAACAATATAATTAGACATTTTGGTTAATCAGTAAATGAATACAACATAGTTTATTCAAATTCACACGGTTTACCATTTTAATAAAATCTATTCGATCAATAAATGGGTGACCGAACAAGTTATTAAAGTGATGAAATAAAAACTAAGCTAAATGCACAACAAATAAAACATAACACAAGAGCATCATGAAATGGTGGTTGTAGTTGTGGCTGGTTAACTGAGCATCAATCTTTTGATATCTCCCCCTCCCCCCCCCCCCCCCCCAATTGTACCTGGTGCAGTGCACTGCTTTTATGCTTTCTAGTCTCCAAGCTGGTTTACAATTGTATCAGTATTCGTTTAGTTGTTTGGATGCTAAATTTTAGAAAAATATAGCTTACGAATTTAGTTAAATGTTTTGGTTAATGTGTGGTAACAATTGTTGTTCTTCTGTGTTTGTATCAAGTATGTTCTGTGAGAGGATTTAGTACATAGGGAGAATAACATAGTGTGATAAAGGGGAAAGGCTTTGTTTATTTTTAACAAAACAGAATAATCTTTCTTTTAAATTTGTTTAATATTTTTGGGACTTGGTACCCCAGTTATCCATATTAAAGAGGGTTTACTGTTCGTAAAACTAGTTTTTATCAGTTAAAAAATCTTCAGAAATATGTGCATTTGTACACCACTTTTTCATGTTTTGATAGATTTTCTATATAGTTTTACAATTTCTGTAAGTTGATTTTGGTTTACAATGTGCAGGTACAAAAGTAATACTCCAACACAGATAACATGTAGAGTTTGGGACCGTAAGAGACCTTTTTGTATGTCTCTTTCGCCATCAATCAAGCCATTTGATTGCCCTTCTCATCAAAGCGTTTGTTTTTACACAATGCCATTTCATTTTACACCAGTTGTCCCCCTTTCAATATATTGTACCTATCTCAGATTTCAATTTAGAAATACTGTAGTAATTAGAATTTTTGGGAAAAATTAAGTTTTTAAGTCTTTGTGAATCAAATTGGAAAGTCGTCTACATTTCAGACATTATTTACGTAACTGAATTGTTTTAATTGTACTTTAAAACTTTTACTCTTTATATGGCTCTAGCCAGTAAAAAAATGGACCTATAAAAAGTCATATCACTATCCAAAGTGGACATGGAATTTTAAAGAGCAAACTTTGTGAAAGGTTCATTTATCCAGCTATTACTGTAGGCAAAACATGGCTACAGCTTGTACTATATAGGCTATATAGAAATGTCTTCTTCGATATCCAAAAGTACAAGATTATTATATTATTTGAAATGTAACATCAGACTCGTTTATGGGTGCCTCTGTTGCAGTTATTATTAACTGTGATAGAAACTAAATCAGATTAAGTTACCTGGTTGTACATACTGTTTATAAATTGTCTCTTGCAAGACAAAGGGGCATAAGACCAATTGTAAAAATAAATCTTTCATGTTATTAGCCAGCTCCATTGATTAAAAATCTATGGACAAGTAAAACAGTTTTTGGTTGATAAAATAGCAGTCAATATTTCATCGTAAAACCCCATCATGTATTTACATACCACGCAAAATCAGTCCATTTGGTTGTCTTTAAAAGTGAACTATACATAAAAACAAAATACCACAATATGCACAATATGTTGTGATTCTTAGTCAAACGGAAACCCTTTCATTATTCATTATCTCGATAGAGTTTCTTATCGATTTTAAAACTTAATCCTGGAAACTTAACAAAATGCCCCTCGGGTTTGGGAAGTTTTAAGATTTGAAAGGTCACCAGATTGTGAGAAAACTTTGGAACTAAACAACTATATTGTTCTGATTCAAAAGTTTGAAGTAGAAATAGTCTTTATTTAAAATGTAATAGCTTTTGTAGGCTACTACTGTCTTTTTTCGAGATGCCAAGAAAAAATTGCTCTTGAATGTTTTAAGAGTTGTAAATGAAATTTATTTAGGTGAACGCTTAAACAGTTTTGTTAAAAATATTATGTACTACTGTATAATATTTTGATATTATTTTTTAATAAAACTAATTTAAATGTATACTTACATTTTCTACGTTATGTGGGCCTGGACTATTTTAGCAATTAATTTGTATTTACAAAAGATTTAAGTGTAACGATAACGTTTTCTAACATTTTTTTGGTGTACACCTATAATGTGAATAGATTTTAATATGTTGGTTTTTCTAAGGCTCACTGTCCACCACAAGGTCTTATTGTTGACTCTTCTACAATATTTTACATACATTTACTCTGTCTGTATTGTAAATAAAGAATGTTGAAAGATATATTTTATTTCCAAAGCAGAAAATTAAATTTTGATAAATGAATATAAAGAAACTCAATGCCCAATCAATTATCAACATGCTGACGTTTGAAACACGAGACATTATTGCAAAGCAAGATGTTTGCCGATGGTAATTAATTGGCCTTGCGTAGAATCGGCCCACAAAGGCTCGACATTTCCATTGAAACCGAAACACGAAGCTGCAGATAAAGCTGTGTTCTCTGCCCACTCCCTGCCTACACAAACTGAAGAGTAATCCGAGGGAAATGTTCGTTTTCTTAGAACGCTAACTTTAAACTTTGTTTAGCGTGTTAACTTTAACGTTTGTTTATTGTTTTAACTTGAAATTGTTCTTCTTACCTTTGCGACTGTTATCAGGATTTTGGATTCATCTATTTACGAAACTCGTCTTTCTTGTTTTCAGGTTCTTGTGATGATATACATTAATTAGAAAATTGCAGGTTTATATCATAAAACATTCTCCCTTAGAGGTTTGTCATCCTAATGGATCAGCTGAATACAATTTTACTGTTGGTTCCGTCCGGTAAAGGTCGTGTTTTGTTTACAATTTGCAGTAATATTAAACCTTGTTAAACCAAATGAAACGATCTAATCATAAACAATAACTCGTCTCCTAGTTATATTTAACCAAACAATAAAGTTTAAATCATGAAATTTACCCTAAAATAATAGAAATAAAATGTTGTCGACACTAGCGCCCAGTGTCACAAACACTAGTCACAAAAACGAGTTTCAAATTTTATAATGGGATGAGAAGTCTATTTGTGTTGGTTATGCTTTGGTTTAATGTTTCTTTTAATGGGCTGTTCTTGATTTTTGGGCTTTTAATGGTCTTGGCTAAAGAGATAGCAGATTTTAGTCAATAAAAAAACACTACACCTGTCATACAACTTAATTTCACACTCACTTTGTATATATAATCAGCTTGAAATACGTACCTAGGCAGAGTATCATCCATATCCATAACTCATGTCAGCTGTTTTCCGCAGGTGAACCCCAGCTACAACGACAAGGTGTCCCAGCAAGTGCGAGGCACTCTGGGGGAATACGAGAGTGTCAAACATCTCCTGGAGGAGCCTGGCAGACTGTTGGGGTACGACGGGGTGCCTCCGCCAAGCCCCGCCCCCGCAGCACCGCCTAGTCCTAGGACTACTCCCGCACCACCACCGCCCACCGTCACGCAGGAGTTCAAGAAGCCCAAGCCTAGTCATCAGCAGCACTCGCATCACCACAGTCACTCGTCCACGCAGAGGTAAGTTGCGGGAAGTGAAAGTGTCAAGTGTAATGTGTGAAGCTTAGAAAAAGTATTGGAATTTAGTTGATAGTTATTTGTGACCATCGAGGTACAGTGGAACCTCGATAAGAAGTCGTCAATAACAAAACGCTTTGATAACAAGTGTCATAGTCAAATTAGATTTTGTATCACTCCAAGGCCCTAAATCACATGTTATTGCAAACCTCGATAGGAAGTCAACCCTCATTACAAGCAGTGGTGTAATTGTAATATTTCCCGTGTGGTAACACTCACCATCGTCTAAGGCTATTGGCAAAAGAAGAGTAAGAAAGGTGTGCTCCCACTTAACTGATAACAAGTCTTATTCGATAATCCCCATGAGAACTTGTTATTGAGGTTCTACTGTAGTTAATTATGGAACGGCAAGGTATTACTGTTGACTGTAGTACACTAAAGCAGACATCCCATATATATGGTTTAGGTGTCACAATTATTTTGTTAAAAAAAACATAGTTAAATGAGAGACTCGCAGGGTGAGCTAAAGTCAAAATTATATTTTCTCTCTTGGTGTTGTTACTGAGATATTTGATGTACCATCAAAGATGCTAAGTCTTCCTATCAGTTTGACTTGGTTAACAAGTTGGCGGATTCGAGAGAAATCGGTTATTTAAAGCTGCGATGGCTCAATACAAATACGTTTATTTTTGATTCCGAAACTGACCACTACTCCTCTGACATGGACATGAGATTCTACTTGTATCCACAGTCAAAGATAATGCTTGGTAATGCGTCTGCCCATCATGCTAAATCAAATTAATGCTTAAAAAAGTTTAAAATTCACTAAAATTCGGCATTGCATTGGAAAAATCCATCATAAACATGCAGAATTATCTAAATCACAATGCTCTTGGAATTAGATTACTAATTTCAATATTAGACTTTTGACCAAGTGACAGATAAAATATGAAGTTACAAGCATTACAAGCATTTTGTTAAATCACTAAGTGCACAATTAGGGAATTGAAATCTTTCAGTTTGAATTGTATATTGCTTTAGGAATGTCAAAACTTGCCAGAATAGTTTTGAAGTTTATGAAGATAGATTTAAACAAAGATAGAATCTTAAGTAAATACATTATTTCAAATATAATTTTATCTATGTTGGACCAACTTTGTTTTAGTTTGTAAACAGCGTAGACTCCATTGGTTTAAACATTACATATCTAATAATCTTTGTAACACAAGTAATATCTGGTGGTACTTTGAATACCACGTTAAAAAAAATTAAATAAGTAACTTAACTTTAACAAGTGTTTGGTTGTCCTGTGAAACTAGAATCACCTTTGTCAAATTTCAAGGCCAACCTTAATGTTCCATTAGCCAAGCCATTAGGCTAACTAATCCTACCAAGTTATTCCATTGTTTTGTAATCAAATTTAGCCTATTTCTCCCTCTTTTGGATAAAAATACCTTCATATTATTGTGTTGTAGAATTTCGTTCAATATAAAATGTAGGAGTAAACTGTTTTGGTATTCAGGTTTGTGTAGTGTTTGATATTATATCTGTTGAAATTGATTACAGGTAAAGCTTCTACAAATGTTAAGTATTGGACAGTTTAATTTATAGGATAAGTTTATTGTTCGCTTTGGAAACTTGGGTATACTGTACATTGAAAAAGTTGAAGGTTCAAATAGATAATATTTATTTAAATAATATTAATTTACGTAAACATTTTGAATCGTTATAGAGCTTGTACGCTACTAATCTGTTAGGTGTTGAACAGTATTGTTATAAATTAAGTAGATGTTGGTACAGTGAATCAGTACAATAAAGGTTTGTTATAAAGTCATTGACATTTATCAAATATGCTACTCTAACAAAAACCTTTTCTATGCACCTGATTCGTGTTCAGAGGCTTAGCTTTATGCCTTGCTGTGGGTGTTGTTGTTGGCACATGTCACAATTGCATTGGGCGTAATGTCGTCTGCTATCCGCCTTGTGAAGCAGCTCTCTGTCTTTATGTGTTTGTTGCTTGCTTTTTCTGCCTCACTTTCTTTCACATCAGGTGCATTTGCAACAATTGTTTCATTGTAATTAAAATCATGTACGCCAACAATACAGAAAATATAAAAAGAAACTGTATAGGCTACACTAACATGAGGAAATTGCATTATGGTAGCTTAAACATAAGAAATAGTTTTATAAATTAATTAACTAATATTATAATTAAATTGCAAATTATGTTTAGTATAATTTCCTAGGAGAAATTATAGTTCTTTGTTTTGTTCCCAAGGGGTGGCTTTGTGAAGCCTGCGGATGGAAAGCCAGCGTACGGAGGGCGAGGCTTCTACCCAGGACAGCCTGTGAAGCATGGCTCCAGCGGTGGCAGTGGAGGGGACCATCGCACCAACCTGGTCCCTGCCAAGGGTCCTCCAGCCAGCAATCCCTACAGAACTAGTCACCAGCACGCCCGGCCGCTGCCTAGACTGTCTGTGGACACTACGGTAAGCATCTGTGCGAACCCAACGAGCAAGTAGCCGTTTAGCTGGTGATACCATTATTGTAAAGTAATTTTTTGTCAAAATTGTTTGCATTCATATAGAACTAAAAAACCAGCATTGATTGATTGAATCGGAGCAGTGTCTCAAATCCCGTCAAATTGTAGTTGCTTAATGAACTGCAGTATCCTGTCTTAAGAGCTCATTCTGAGGAAAGTGTCTGCCCCTTTTCACGGTTTTCTTCCATGGATGATTTCCCTTAGCTTTGCAGTCTACACAAGTAGATGGTCCGCAGTCTCTTTGGACTGTTCACACTTATTACATGCAGTGTCTCCATTGTGGATCCTCAAGCGATCTCAGGAATCCATGACACTTGACCATTTCTGTGACCCGTCTTAGTTGCTTCCTGTCTAATTGTAGAACATTGGAGGCGTCTGTTTGCAAGCCTGCGATTTTCATGTAATGCACTAAGGGCCCTAGAGAATGGGTTTCCATAAATTGTGGTGCCCTTCAATCTTTGTTGCGAAGGGATTTTTATCTTCCTTGCGCTGCACATAAACAAACGTTTAAACCTCTTGCGCTCCCAGTGAACTTGTTAACCCTGATGTGTGATGCTGAGGCCTAACCCATATTCAGACATGACTGGCATGCATACCCAAGAGTCCACAGAAAGGCTGTGGATATAACTATTCGATATAACTACTGATATCCTCGAGTAGTTCTAGCTACTAGATCCTCATTATGACGTGTAAGTCTTACCATCATTTTGTTTAGAAGAGATTCCGTCTCATGTACAGCATCTCATGGAATCCATGAGTTCTCTCAGTGTTGATGACTGCCTGGGTTTCGGTGTTGTCAAAGGTATCTTGAATATCAAGGAAAGACTTCAAGGCCATCTATCTGAATTTCAACGCCCTGTCTATCAAGGAAAACCTCTTGCAGTTCCTAACCGAGCACTGCTATCCGCTCCAACCCAGCGATTCCAGTGGCTACCATCGCACCAACCTGGTCCCTTCTAAGGATCCTTCAGCTAGCAATCCCTACAGAACTAGTCACCAGCACGACAGTTGTCATAAGTGTATACTGCGCTTATCAAATGATATAGCGCAGAGTGATAGGATCTTCCTGGAGCGTAAGTGTGCTGATGGTTGTTTTGAGAACTTTGTTCCCTACAAACAGTATGTGTTTCTCTAGAAGTCAATAGGAAAGAATGCGTAGAGATGGGACAGAAAGACTGGGGATCTGGGTACTTTTTCTTAGCAGGTTAAGGAATGAAGCGGATGAAGTCCTTGAAGTGCTCCATGTTGTCTGTATGTGTCCCAGAGTAGCTTACTCAGCAATAAAAGTACCATGTTAAGACCATGTTAAAGGCTGATCCAGGTAATTTAGACGTGATGAGGGACTTTATAGCCCATTCCTCTCAACTGTGGGATTGCTCATTTAGGATGATGCTCCCTGCAAAGTGTGTGGCTACTATTAGCTGTAGCACTTCCTTTAGATCGTACAGAGTGTCTCCCCCAGACTCCTTCAGGGGGCCTAACTTGTAGCAGTTGTCCTTTGTTATGACTTATGACTGTGTATATCCTGGTTGTTTCTCTGAAATTTCCCTGTTTACTACAGAAATGTTTCCATTAGAGCCTTTTTTACTGAGAGCAGGTTGCTTTCATCAAAGAATGAGACTTTGCCCAAGCTATCAGAGGCTTGGTCAAGAGTGAACTGGCGTCTCTGACTCTAGAGGAGTGTGTGTTAACACGTTCAATGCGGCTGCGCGTTGGACGGCCCTGGCCAGGGGTGGGAATATCTAATGCGCTTGCGTGGATGAGTGCATGAAAACGTTTAAATTTAGTTTCATCCAAATGAGAGGCATATACTGTGTCTCAGTCGTTGTGGACGTAGTTTTACAATAACCCAACAGATAGCAGCACTAAACAATACTGTTAGCCGCCCCTCAGTAATGCCAAATGGAGGGAAAATCAGTGGCGAAGTACCCGGATACACCATCATAAAATACTGCAAAGAAGCGGTCTAGCACAATTTTGAGGTTAGGTTCCTTGCACAATGCTACAGTACATTCGTTATTGTTATTCAATTACATGTCATTAGATCCAAGACCACACTACAATACATTTGTAACAATCCCTACCGCCGATAAAATAGTTGGATCTGAAAAGGAATTTTACCAGATTAAAGTATAACACTGGTATAATAAGCGGTAAGCGAAACAACGTCTTACGGCAGTGGCTAACCTCGCATTGGAGCAATAGTTTGTAAAGGGTGCTTTGACGATTACACTTGTCTGCCACTGGAAAGCGCCAGCGGTGACGAGATTACTTGTCATGCGCAGTGAACGTGTTAAAGCTCTCAATCCTCCTTAAGGGCTTTACAGGTCCCAGTAAGCCTTCCTCACCTGATAATAAAATAAAATTAAAAATGTTACAATTTAATTGGGTTTTGTATAATTTATCTAATACTTCATGTTTTTTGTGCAGGGTCAGAGTCTGGCTAGAGCTCCAGGTAACACGAATCATGGAGGGGCACCACCGGAGCTGGAAAACATTCTTAAGGTCAGTACCTCAGCGGGGGCTTCGCAAAACCTTGATTTAATGTTGGCACATTGGTGGGACCTTTCTTGAACTTCACTTACTTATTTTTAGGGGATATTTTTTGACTTGACTCACTATTAAACAAACAGCCCCTTGATGGAGACCAAACCCAGTCAAACCTTCATATTTGTTTGTTACTTGGATTACGATTGACTCTTAATAATTCAACACCAATGGGACTGGCTAGGATTCAGGTTATTGAACATAGTTATATTTTTAATCTATAAGCAACAGTATACTCCTTATCCGGACACCATTTAACTAGACTTCACTCAACAGAAGTGATATCTCTTTACCTGAACAATTTTTATCAGTAAATCGGTTTAACCAATTGACATTCCATTGGTCAATATGGAACTAAACTACCAACGCGACGGCAGACAACTCCCATTTGACTAGCTCATTTTCCATTAAATTTGTTTGATAAGATTTTAGTTATCTTGGGTTTTGGTTGAAGGACGTTTGGATAAAACGGGTTTCACTGTAGCTTTAAAACAGTATCTGGTATGAATGTAGTATTTTGATATGTTGGAAATGAGGTGTTGGATAGAGTTGAGAGAAAGCACTATGATTGCCAGCTGGCATTGTGTCGACGGCTCACACCTGGCTATCATGGCAGCCGAGTGTACAATGTTCTTTACTGATGTACAATTGTACAATCGCATCTTTATTGTCTAGATGTGAATCAATAACTTATCTTGCAAAACATAAACGATATAGATTTTCTTTTCCGTTTAATTTCGTGGGTCATTGGAAGTTTTTAAGTAGTTAAGAATTACTTTAAACAAAGATAAATGTTTCATACAGTTGGCACTTGATAATTTTGGACACACTCGTTAACCCTACGCTAAATGAACTATCAGCCAATGTCTGTGTAATACTGGAATTTTTGTAATTATTTAATTAATTTTTTTTTCTTATTATTTTATTATTACTGTATCTTTTTTAACCGTGACATTTTTGGTAAATTAACATTAAATCTTGAAAAAATGGTCAAATAGTAAATTTAAGTAAGTAAGTGTTAAGTATGTAACACATTACCTGGGTTTTAAGAGGAGGATTGTCTTGATGTACCCGTTAGAGTAATTAATAGTGTGCGATTGCATGCTACTCAATTGTGAAGGGAGTATTTGATAATATGGAAGGATGGATAGCCGGAAATTGGATAGTTTAAACTTTATTTGCTATGATAATTTACAATAGAACCCTTTATATCCGACCATGACGGAACCGGGCCATGGTCAAAAGGCCAACAGGTCGGATGAAGATAGGAGCATAACATACAGTTTTCACAACATTGGTAATTGTCTCCTGCGACCGCGACATCACTCATCATCGGCGACAGTGGTGATCGTCTGTCGCGATTACGGCAAAATCCGCGATCAGCCTTTTGGTTAACCGATCTCGCCGGCGTTATTGCCCTAGACTTGGAACAAGTAGACGGTTGGATATCCCAAGGAGTCAGTTATTCCGAGGACAGAAATGAGGGGTTCTACTGTAATCCTCTAATCTTTGAATCTGCAAATAAATTGAGTTTTATAGCTCCTAAAATTGATTATGCTAACCATTTCTATTTCTATGTTTCCAGGAGATGAAGCTACCTATGACACCAATCACTGCTATTGCAGCGACACCGCGCAAGGAAGTGGACAAGTTCACATTCAATCCTGTACTGGATAAGGTAAATATTGCTGTATTGTCTATAGCTGTTAAATTGGATTATTTCAGAAGCAGAAATCATCTGGGCTTCTTATACTTCCATGAACGATCAGTTCCGATAAAAGTGAAGAAGTTGTGTCATCCTTGCAATCACGTTAATTTATTTACTTACCTTTTTAACACTGTTTCAAAATTTTAAACAATTTCAAAATCATCCAAGCGTGGTCCATAAATTAAGGTCTTAAATGTGACCAAGTAAGCTAGTTCACATCTGGCATCCACGCTGCAATCATTACTGCATCCACTGGTACTATAGCTGGTTCCCACCCCCTATGCTATGTTTAGTTGGAAAAACAGAGTTAGCAAAATCTTAGTCTTGTCTAAGTAGTTGGAGAGTCTTAAAGGGATAATAAAATTAAGTAAGAATCATTCTGTGATTAGGCTTTTTTGTGCTCTAAAGAATCAACTTCGACCAATTGAAGTTCATCGCCAGTTGACGGACAAGAATTTAAAATAGTGTTTGGACGTAGAAAAAATGTATGCAAGGGGTTGTTGTACTTTTAAGGTGGTCAAAAACGTTTGCTTGATGTTTTGCATAGCGTAGGCCAGCAGCGACAGTTCATCAATTTCGCTTGAGGCAGGGACCTAAGTGAGAAGAATTTTGGATAAAGATTTCAGTAAGACTGAACCAGTGCCCGATTTAGGGTACTTAACAACCTTGGAAAAATTAACCCGAGGGGCCCCCATCCCTAAGGTAGAACTTCATTGCGTTTGTGACAAAATCTTGAACATCTACTATGAAAGACTATCTTAAGGAGAATGGTGTTTCAAATGTGGAATGTGACGAACTGAAAACCCGGTACACATCTTACCGCTCGTTTAAAATAGGCCTATCCAGTGTAGATCAGCAGAAAGTGCTCTCAAGTGAATTTTGGCCTGAAGGAGTACTAATTGCTGACTTTGTGCATCGTAAAAATAAACACTATGGACAGTCTAAAAGTGAAAGTCTTGAAGAGTCTGTTTTTTTAGGGTTTCCGAGCCCAGCAAAGTGAGTAACCTAGTCAACCGTACCAGTATTATTAGTTCTGAAACTGTTTTATCGTTAATGTTTTTGAATATTCAGTCTATAAGGGACAAAACCCTGGAATTAGATGTAGTCTTAAGCGATATTAAAAATGATATCCTATGCATATCCGAACATTGGCTTAACACTGAAGAGATAGGCTTTTATAGACTAAAAGATTATCATTTGGCCACATACTATGCGCGGGACGATATGGTGCATGGTGGATCAGCTATCTATGTAAAAAATGGACTAAAATATAAGGTTATGGATGTTGCTCGTTTTTGCTCAACTCAACATTTGGAAGTTGCTGCCATCAAACTCGAATGCAATATCATTGTAGTCAGTGTGTATAGATCACCTAATGGTGATGTAAATATATTCCTCAATCAGTTTGAAAGGTTATTATGTCTTCTAAGTCTTAAATCGTCTTCCCTTGTCATCGGAGGGGACTACAATGTAGATTTGGTGGCTGATTTTACCAAACCAATCCAGCGTGAACTTGCAAGACTTATGAGGCAGTTCAACTTACATCCAACCAACTCTACGCCTACAAGAGGTAATGCAGTTCTCGACAATATCTTGACTGATCTCAATTATTCAAGTTATATTAATACAGTTATGGATTATGGCCTTTCTGACCATGCTGCAGTTAACCTAGACATACGCCTAGCCTATTCCGAGAAAACTTATCTTGAACAGTCCAACTCCCTTGTATACCATAGGCCCATAACAGAAGCCCGAATAAATACCTTCTTCCAGTTTTTAAGCAGTGTTGACTAGTCTGTACTAGCCTTAGGTACAAACTCTAAAGAAATTTTTAATTTATTTTTTGACCAAATATTGCTTGGTTTCCATGAGTCCTTTCCGCTGCAGAAGAAGCGGGACCCAAATTGCAACTCCGGTGGACAGTTCTCTGGTGGTAAAGCCTGGTACAACGAAGACCTGAAGAAGAGTAGAAGTATCCTCATGGCTCTCCTTGATCGCCACAATGTTCTTAAAACCTCAGCATCCCTTCAAGCTCTAACTGAATATAGAAAGACATACAAACACGAACTGAGGACTGCCAAAAAACAGTTTGTTGCCGACTGTATTGAAAAATCCGACAACAAGTGTAGAGCAGCTTGGCAGGCCATTCGGAAAGAATCTTCGAGCAAACATCAACCCAATACTTCTGTGGAACCAAACGACTTCAACGACTTCTTCATTGACTCGGTGTTGGAGGTGGCGGAGAAATCTGGTGGCGTTCCTTCGGCTGCAGTGGATCTTCTCAAGACCAAGAGCATTGCAGCACCCGGTTTGGAATGGAAGTTAGTGTCATGTGAGGAGGTAGCGCGGCATGTGCGGCTTCTAAAAAGTTCTAAAAGTCGTGATATTTATGGCCTGTCTAGTGATGTGCTAAAGTCTATTTTACCTGTGATTGTAGAGCCTTTAACCTATTGTATAAATAGTTGTCTTATTGAAGGTGTATTTCCTGCAAAGCTTAAGTTATCTAAGGTTGTTCCTGTTTTTAAGAAAGGGTGCAGAGATCTCCCAGCTAGTTATAGGCCAATAGCTTTAATTCCAGTCTTTGCCAAAGTTTTTGAACGAATTTTACATGACCAGCTGTACAATTATTTTGAAGATAATTCCTTGTTTTCAACTATACAGTATGGTTTCAGAACTGGGAAATCTACAATTCAAGCTGTGACCTATCTTGTAGATGCAATCCTAGCAAACCTTGAAAGCAGAGCCGATACTGGTGTCACTTTATGTGACCTCAGTAAAGCCTTTGATTGTGTTTGTCATGAGACATTGCTGGCTAAGTTAAAGTACTACAAGGTGACTGATACAACTCTGTCACTTCTTAGCTCATACCTAGATAATAGAGAACAAATAGTCTGTGTCAATAATCAGTATTCATGTAAGAGACTTGTACCCTTTGGCGTGCCGCAAGGTTCGGTTCTTGGACCTCTTTTATTCCTTGTCATGGTTAATGACATTGATGTTAATGTACCATTTGAGACTGTATGTTTTGCTGATGACACTACTTTGTTTAATGCTGGTTCTGATATAAAAACTGTCAATTTGAATTCTGAAAGTGCCCTTAAAAGTGTATCCAACTGGTTCAGTACCAATGGTTTCATACTTAACAATGACAAAACTCAAACCATAGTTTTTAGTAATAAAAATGTCAAGGCTAGTGATTCTTCCTCCTGTGATCAATTAGGGTTAAGTAATGTTAAACTATTAGGCTTAGTTCTTGATAGAAAATTGACATGGCAATTTCATACGGATTATATTTGTAACAAACTTTCAAGAGTTGTATATTTACTAAGATCTTTAGATAAAAATGTCCCGAAGTCATATCTCAAGCTTGCTTACAATAGTTTCTTTCAAAGTAATTTACTGTATGGCATATGTTTATGGGGAAATGCAGCTGGAGTACATGATGTCTTACTGGTTCAGAAAAAAGCTGTCAGAATACTAGCTTCAGCTGACTACTCAGAGCACTGTAGGCCTATTTTTATCCATGAAAAAGTGTTAACTGTCTTTAGTTTATATGTTTTGTATGTTCTATTAGAAGTAAAAAAACAATCTGTATTCTTGTTGAAACGGCTAAATGTACATAACCACAACACAAGGCTCAAGCATGAAATTGACATTCCCTTTTGTAGATTGACCAAAGCAGCCAAAAGCTCTAAAGTTATAGGGCTTAAACTGTACAATATACTACCTCATCATGTCAAGAATATTGAATCCTTTGCTAATTTTAAAACTGTTGTAACAAATGGTCTTCTAAAGCACCCACTTTATTCTGTTAATGAGTTTTTGCATTTGAGTGCTACTGATTTTATAGATTTTAAGTAACATGCATTGTGATTCAACAATTTTTATTTTATGATATTTATTCTCAATTGACAACTGTGATCTCTTCTGTGATATAGGCTAAGTTTTACATGTATGTTATATAAGGTCTACTGTGATAATGTTCATGACTCTGTTACATTTTCTAGTTTATAGTTTTCTTTGACAATGTCTATTGCACAACTGTGTCTAATGACAATAAAGGATTCTTATTCTTATTCTTCTTATTCTTATGATCATACGTTCTTATTGTCATTAGCGATTGCAGAGAAATAGTTAACATCTCCTGCAACCAAGGGGGCATCATCAAATATTTTTGTAGCCTACAATACCGTATCGCTGCAGCCCCCTTTTGATTATAGCCCTAGGCTGCGGCCTGGTTGGCCTAGTGGTAAACCCGGCACTGGACTGAAGGAGAAACTAAAAAAAAGTTCAATTAACAACCAGGGACACAAACCCTAGTGGTCCTAAACATGCCGATCAGTAAGCTTTTATAAAAACTTATAAACGCTCCCTTCCATCTTGGATATGTGTAAGGCCTTCTCCTCACATCCTTTGTCTAGAATATTTTGTCCAAACTGCATATATACATAATTTGTAACTGGTAAAGAATTTAAATAAGGTTGACTCTCTTTACAAAGAAATGCAATTGCAGAAAGTGATTCATACTTGGAGGAAGTGTTGATTTTTTGTGACATTTTCAGCAAAAATAACATGAATAATCATCCCATAGCTGTGAGAACCGCCTGGAACATTAGGCCTAGTGGATGATATTAATAGTACATAGCTGGTGGTAGATTTGAACAAGCCTTAGCCTCACCTCAGCCGCAATGGAAACTTGTTTGAGACCTTAATTTATGTGCGTCATCAAGGTTGTGTAAATACATCAAATATCTCTGGTTCGGTGTTCAGTTACCCTTTTTCCAGCATAGATATCTTCTCATCTCAAAAATTAGTGCAAAGTTAGATTTTCTGTAAAGATTAAGCATATCAACAAGAATCAAAGCTTATCAAACCATTTTAATCATCTGAAGCGTTCTAACCAGTCAAGTGGCCTCTTTAGGATAGTCCCTGTTTTCCTAAAATTGTCAACCTACCTGAGAATTGTATTTTGGCTAGAAACTGTAATGGTGTCTAAGATGACATAGAACTTAAATGAGTCGCTGCACTGCCATGATACTATGATAGGCTCACCTTTTCGGACATGCTCATCATAGTCAAACATATAAGGTTTTTACCGTCTCATTCTCCATTACTACTAAAATGAAATTATATACAAGAATGAATGACACTCCTCCCCCCTCACATCAATAACTGTCACGCGTATACTATCTGTTTAAAAAACATCCGGTTCCTGTTGGTCACCTTGTATAAAGGTTATATAAATCAGGAGATGACAATCCAAGTGAATGAATTAGTTTTAACATCATCCAATGCTCAGTTTCAGTTACTTTTGGTTGGCTCAATTCAACTATGTTCATTTTTGTTCCATTGCATCTACAGCTGTTCTACGTGTAACATTTCAATTGGATGTTTACTTCTGTCATTCTATCAATAGGTTTTATACTAGAGAGCGATTTGACTGATTTTCACTTAAATGTCTACATTTTCTTCTCTTTTGACTGTTATACTACCTAGAATACTCCTTTGGAGAACTTGCAGTAAGTGTTTATTTGTTGTTCCAGATCTCCGAGATAGTTCCACCCCCACCTACACGCCCCATCTCCCCCGCCTCGCTTGCATCACTGCCGGCCCCTCCCACACATAAGATCAGTAAGTACCCCTGCCATTTTATGCTTATTACTTGGTGTTGCAGTGGATTTTTTTGTAATTGTGTGTTTAAAGTTTAGTACACCTGAGGGTCTAATCCGAACGTCGGGCTAATCCAAACCAATTGTTGCGAAAAAAGTTTGCTGTATAGTACAACCCCGTTAATCCGTCACCTACAGAAACAGTACAGTAGAGTCCCGCAAACTCGGTCATCACCTGGCTCAGAAAATTTGTGATTTTTTTTAGTCCGAGTTAAACATGGACTCAAGCCAGCTCAAGTCAAATCATTCACAACTCGTACCAAGGATTTGTTGTACTATATCTGATGACTTAATACTGACTCGTAATAGAAATATTAATAAATAATGCAGTTAATAAACTTAAAACTAGTATTGTTCTTATTTTAAACCCTAAATCCTGATAACCCGGCATTTCACAAACTCGGCACCCTTCCAGTCCACATTATGCCGAGTTTGCGGGACTCTACTGTACCATGGCCGTAACAGAGAAAAGGTCAAATAATACGAGGAGCAGCATGTTCAGGATTTCCCCTCGATTTAGGAATAATGTTAATGTTTCTATTCCTGCAAAATATATTCAGGATTTTGCTGTGATCGCGGGAGATCATGATAATGTTCCCATTACCGCAAGAGAAGTTTTAATATTTTGCCACGATCGGGGGAGACGATGATGATGTTTCTGTTATGGCAAGTGTTTACTGTAATCGCAGATAACAACAAATTTGTTTTCTTGATCGCGGGAGAAGGTGGGGATTTCCCCACGAGTTCGGGAGATGTTGAATAATTTGACGTGATCGACTCGAACAATGATAAGTTTTCCATGATAGCCAGTTTTTTACTAGGATTTTCCGCGGTTGTGTTAAAAGATGTTATATTTCACGTTACCGCAGGAAATGTCCTAGATTTTATCCGTGATCATGAGCATGATGATAACGTTCCAGCGATTGCGATAGACAATGATAATATTTCTGTTACTGTATGCTGCTTGCCAGTCTACTTGACACAGTCTACTTGACACAGTCTACTCCAACAACATTTTATACCAGTAAAAAATTTTGCCGCCAAGATGTTGAAACCTAAATCTCAGCTTAAACTATTTTCAGTTTGAAATTTTCTTTCAAGAATAATTTTACTTGAATCTTTAGGTACAGGGTGAGGTAGTGAATTGACATGATTTTGAAAGATCACAATTAATTTATTTATAGAAAAAGAATGTTTGTTTAACATCTAAAAGTAAATGTATGGAAATCAATATTTTACCTACGAAATAATAATTTTTGAATACAGTGCCAGTAAAGAGGTGTCATTGGTTTTGCACACACTGTTGAAGTCTGAGATGAAATCTATTGTAGCATCTGCAATAAGTATGCAACTTTTATAGCGCTTTTTTGTGCTAGCAGTGGCTTCAAAGTTATCCACCCAAAGTAGGAGACGGAGCCTGTAGCGGTAGACAGAAGACAGAAAGTGTGCTCAAAACCAAACCACACTATCTGCGTTTTTGTCAAATGCCTTTACAGCAAACTCATGTTGTGCACTCATCCAACGCTCCATGGCTACTGAAATTTCCACTTGTCTAGACACTGAAGATCATACCCCCCTGTACTCTCATAAACCCTCACCCCACATCAGCTGGAATCTGAATCATCCGGTTTCTCTGCCTCACCTTGTACCTGAAAAGTTGGGATCTGCACTAGTAACCTGTCTTTATCTACTTAGAGTAGTTTTAAGACAGTTTTAAATTTTGAGTAATTATTGTGTGTTTCTTCTAACCACAGATTTTGTAAATTTTTTATTGGTAAGTCTGCGCTGTCATTTAACGGTCAACATATCCAAAGCCAGCGATGTTGGCTCTTGCGTCTGCGACCTGATGACATCCTGACACCACTTAACGTTTTTCAGTACAGTTTATTCCTTGTACTGTACTGCCTCACCTATTATTACGAGACTTTATATATGCTCCACGCACAGGTTTTAAGCCCATCTAATTTGCTAACTCAAGGTTAAAAGGGGTCACCATCTTCTTAAGAAATAGAATAATTTTGCTCACTTCAAGTCTAAATTTTTCTATTTGATGATATATTCACTTGTTTTTTTATACAACAAAAAAGATTTGCTCTATCGTAAGATCTCTCAATTCAGCACAAAGTTTCCAAGATAAGAACACCTGGTTCTACTCTTTCTTGATTGAAGTCTGTCACATCAATATTATTAGTCCATAGCTTGCTAGCTTTTGCCAAATGAATACTTAAACCCGATCAGGTGCTTGGTGAAGCAAACCAAATTTTGCTATGGATTAAACAAAACTCTATTTCAATTGTTTTGTGTTTTAACGTAGTACTTTTTTTAAAATAATTGATTTTAATGCAAAAGAGTCATGGAGTTGGTTGGCTATAGATATTATACAATGTTGTATTATCCCATAGTCAAAAACTGTATTCATGTACTTTGCACCTATTTCCACATTTTTCTAAATACAGTCATCATGTCTGCGTACAGTTTAAGAGCCATCGTGAATCGGTCACACTTTCCAATTACAATTAGAGTAGAACGAAGCATCGAGTGATTGGTGTTCAGTATATAACATGAACTTCCTCAAAGAAGGCATTCAGGAAACAGATTTTCAATCTACACCCAAATATAAATTGTAAATGTTGTAAAAAAAGGTATAAAATAACTTAGTTTGACACTTTAGTGTAGGTGATTAATAGCAAATAGATTAAGAAATGTTTTTAACAAATTATTAAAATGTGTGCTGCTAATATAAAAACAAAACATGCATAATAAAAAGACATACAGATTCATTTTCAAAATATTTTAATTAATGATTCAGTTAATTACTAGTGTACATGTTGCTCAAAATCGAGCAATTTCAAATAAGTACATGAGTTGAGGAGTTACATATAAACAAATGACTTGTTTAAAAACTAATAACAGTCATAATTTCCGATGATTTTAAAAGAGTCAACTAAAAGATTATTAACTGATAAAAATACTCACAATTTACATAACAGTCCTATTCCAGTTTAAAGGGTTAATGTTTAACTATCAAACTGTCCATGGACGGGAAAAGGTAAGCTTACAATTTAAGTCAAAGTAAAAAGGCTGTCGGCTTTTATAATGTACCGTAGGCCTACCTAAGTTATTTAGCCAATTTGTAGGTGAGGGTGTAGGCTACTTTAAACTCTACAGAACAGAGATAGGCAAAAACTGGCAGAACTCTGAAATGAAGTTATTTATCATAGACATACTCATATGCCAAATCCTTAAAATAAAAATTAAATAATTAATAACTTATATCATTAAACACAAACCAACATCCAAAACTATACACATTTTTAATACAACAGAGATAATTTACACATTGACTGTTTACAATTAACAACATGTGTTCTTCTTCAGGAATTTAATAGTTCTGGTTGTTCACATTTAAATGTAATATTTAATTTCTGACAACAGCTGGAGTTTCAAAACAATGTTTGTTTCCCATGTTAATCTTATGGAGAAATACGAAACTTTAAAGGGCCCCAGGGACTCACTCTCTGATTATTTACCTAAAAAGAAAGTTTCCTGCACAACTTCACGTTACGCTCTTTCCAATGACACCAAAAACATGTCAATCGGTTCAGTAGTTTCGGAGGAGTAATTGTCACAAAAATCCTGCTTGCGTATTAAATAAGTATATAGATAACTATTGATTAACAATGCAAACTAATTAATTATTCTCAGCTGTAAACAGAGTGAACTCGATAACTTTTCCCATAAATTTCTCTATTGACTTTTTAAAATTAGAAAAAAAACAGCTGAAAAGAGGAACAAATTAACACAGTTAAGCATTACAAAACAATATGTGTTTAAATAATTTTGAATTTATTTACAAACTAATTAATTATTCTCAGCTGTAAACAGAGTGAACTCGATAACTTTTCCCATAAATTTCTCTATTGACTTTTTAAAATTAGAAAAAAAACTGCTGAAAAGAGGAACAAATTAACACAGTTAAGCGTTACAAAACAACATGTGTTTAAATAATTTTGAATTTATTTACAAGTAAGATCTCTGTAAAATAATTTGTTCAAATCTGTAAAATATTTGTTTTGACAAACTTTTTTCTTCAGAAATCCTGCACTAACTATATCTCATTGCCTTTTTGCAGTTACCAAATTTAGTCTGTCTCCTTAACCTTATTATATTCTGTAAAACAAGTTGGAGGTCTTTGCAAGGTGAGTCACGAGAGCGTATGAAAGCAACAGAGATTGTACAGCCAATAATGTATAATGGATAGGTGTATCAATCACAGGGTATTACCAGTGTCACTAGTTACAATACTCGCAACATCGCTACACACTCGTAAATGTTTACAGTGAAAACACAATGTCAGGAGTGGTTGAAACATTTCTTTGAGCTTTCTATAAGTTGATAATTGTAATTGTAAATATGTATAAAACATGTTGTTTAAATTTTCAAGATGGAAATACAAATTTCTTTATTCAAATAAGAGATAGCAAAAGAGTTCCTTAATGAGTCCTTAAGAATTTTGTTTCATAAATAATTCTTTCTATAAAAGAGATGCCATGTATAATATGATTTCCTCTTGATAATTTTGGTTAAATATTATTACATGTTTTTATTTAAATGAGCAATCACCATTTCTGAATACAATCAATCTGCTGCAGGTGATATTGACATTTTGTCCAATTTGCAATTGACAGTTAGATGCTGCAATTGTTTTAATCACTCGATCCAGTTTGATTTAAACTGAGAATTTTATACCAGTTTGATTCACAGGTTCACTGTACACATTTTACCCCAATTTGATTAACAATGAGAATTTTACCCCTGTTCAATTCAAATTGAGAACTATAGCTTACCATACAAAATTGTGTTGTTGTAGTAAGTTATGGATTATCGCACAATTTGTAGTACTTACAAAAGTAGCTTTTAAAACTACATAACTACAGAGAAAGGACGAATTTCAAAATTGTATTTTCATTGTTCAAATTGGGTAAGCCCATGTTTTGAAAAATATCACCTGCTGTTTGTGGAGGTGTGATGAAAGAAATATTTTGTAGAATTTGATGAATTAAGCTCAAATTTTTTATTGTTGTTCAGTATAAATTTTGCAATAGATTTTTAACTAACATCCTGATGAGCTAGAGACTTGAAACTTGAAACATAGCTCACAAATGAATGACAATGCAATAATTAAACATTTTTTTGATAATTTTCAAATGCAGTTTAAGTGTAAAATAGATAATCCACTTTTAAATATCCATAACGCTCTTTATACATAGTTTTAAACTTTTTAATACACCATATCTCATCCTCTCTTAAAGTCCAATGTGTTCAAAAAATTATTTACACAAAATTAAATAGTTAAAAAGGTTTAAAAGACGCTTTACATTAATATGCAAGAAGTGGGTTGGATTGCAAATATTTAATCTTGTTAAGTCTTGAGAAGCTGTTTAGAGTGATTAAAGAAGAGATCTGTTTCTTCAAACTTTACTATTAATTACAATTACTAATTTTGTGCAAATTCACAGTGAGTGTACTGTTGTTAAATAAAAGTAAAACCAACTTTGGATTTTTAACAAAGTAATAATACTATTTTTACAGAAATTTGTTCATTTACATATTATATTGATATGAAGATCTCATATAAAAATGTCTTTATATTTAGCATTTACATTAATATTTTTAGTGTAATCTTTTTATTTACATAGGCCTAGTAATGTTATCACTAAATGTTTTAAAACAGAAAAGTAATCCAGATCCAGATTCTGCTATAATTGTGGCTGCAATAACTGTTATAGCCTTCATAACATAAAGCGCTCCCCAATGTGGCCAATATTTGAAATCAGTAGTGCTTTCATTACAAGAAATATTTACACTTAGTTTGATGGTATTAAAAAGAGTCTTTAATAATTGTTAACTGCTATCGGTGTTATTGGTATATAAAATTACAATACGGAGATATGTGTGTTAAACTTTACCATGATTATTTTGATGTGTAACAAGTAATTTACAATTGTTCAAAGAGCCAGTCATGGTCAAGGAATTTTCTAAAACAAATAAATCATACTAAAAAATAATCTAGGCAACAAATTTTCATTCTACTGGTAGATTCTTGTAGTTGGAGGTAGACCAGATGTTTAGATGTCCACGTGTCCCCTTGAGTGTAAAGATAGGCAGGTGGGATCGCCTGAACAGCTGTCTTGCCTGTAGCCTGTTGCCTATTGCCTGTAACCGAAAAAGCCTTAGACAATGTCCCCCTCCTGAAGGAACCTGAATTCTTTATCCGTTGCTGATGCTTTCGCCTCAGTTCAAATCTGTCTTTTATTTTGCCACTGAGCTTTTTTTAATAAAAATGTTTTCGCTACACTACTGTGAAATTAATTTCGTTACAATTTTATCAACTGCAAAAACTCATCGTCACATTGTTCACTACGGAAAAAGAGTGTTTACCATGCGAATTGTGATAGTAATGTTTACTATATATTTGGATTTTGCCAACGTAAACAAAGAAATCTATAAACAAAGAAATCTGTAAAAAAACAGTTTTGTCAACTGTTTCAATTTTAAACAACCAAAACTGTACAACCAAAGTAAATATTAAATTTAAATTGAAGACACAACCTTAAAAATTCTATGAGTTTTGTAATGTTCCCAAGTTGTAATAGATAAATATCCAATTCTGTTTTAATTAATGTCAAAACTCGAGTGAAAGTGTGTCTATACATATTCTCGACCATTTAAAGTTCTCAATGAATCTCGCACTTCAAACATGGTTCAAATATGTAATGACTCACTTTCTACTCTTGTTATGAAATATACCATTAAAGTAGTATTTTGTGTTAGAGTGTAAATAAATATATTTGAGTGTAAAAATATACGTTTTGCATACAACTAAGTTTGTAAGTATAAAATTATTGATTAGGGTTTATGTATTGGTGCATTATATGGTTATAATTAAATACTTATTTCAATATTTTTTTTATTTGTTAATATTGACAATATCTGCATATGCTAGAAGACATTTTTTCGAATGCTCCTATAGTATCATTGTATTTTATATTTATAATGGCTGTTTATTATCATTAACTCCCGGTGCAGTTTCCCGGGCTAGAATAGGACCGCAGCCTCCCCCGGCTTGTCGTAAGAGGCGACTAACAGGGGTTAGAGGATCCTGCTCTTCATGCTTCCAGCCATCTCTGAGGCCAATTTACCCTCTTATCTTTGGCTTGGTTCTCTACTTTTGTCTTCTTTTTGTTTTTAACTCCGTTTCGGGAGTCCTCCTCTTTCTTCGACCAGTGTGCACTTTCAGAGCATAAGGGTTGATTGTTAGCACAGTACATAAATTGTTCATCAAGAAGTTAGGGTGTTTATTCATATCAATACGTTAACCCATAAACTGATATTTATGTCCCCTTCTATACTAATTAAACCCAATACAGTATTTAGTTAAATCATGTTTAACTAATCATGAAGTGAATAGACATTGATAAGTTGAATGTCACAAAAATATTCAACAATTTAAACGGTCTTCTAATCTGAACTTGTACAAAACAATGTTTTAAATCAGACACGCTCAAGTTTTCCTCCATATTTTCCCTTTCTAGAAAGGCACTTATCTGAATCATGTAGCTCTGTGGTCAAGTAATAAACCAGTCAATCTGCACTTTCTACTGATTGGGAACTATTCTCTGTCTGATCATTCCGATTCTGTTTCTGTGATCAGTGGTCGAGTATCACCTGGGGGTATTTGGATAATTTAAAAGGGGATTGAAAAAAAAAGAAACCCACCCTGGTGTTTTTATGTAAGATAAGAACAAAATCTGAAAAATCTAGAAATTTTGGCTTTTAAATAGAACAATTCTGGTTTTGCTCATGTTTGCGTATAAAACATACACAGTTTGTCGCTGTCTTACTATGGTAATGAAGTGATCTAATAAATGTAAACTAATGTACTAAAATATTTTTGTGGCTGTATAATAGTCTTCGCATAACAGATAAATATTGATAACTGTGTAAATTATTTTTTCATTCAAATTCCTCTCCAAAACAGCAACTAGTTTTCAATTCCGAATTGGAGCCATCTCCAAGCTCCTAAGTGGGCATCCCATTAAGTCCTCTTTGGCTGAAGACCGTCATTTAAAGAAGGAAACGAGGATAAAATTTACTGTTTTAGTCAATTTTCTTATACAGTATAACGGGTTTTAGCAGACGACTAAATAAAATATCCACTTTCATCGTGGATTTGGGGTAATTACTAGCTTACTGATTAAATTGATTACTGTATGCGGGTATTTAAACAATTTTCGTTTTAGTCCCGCTTGCTTTGAGTGTGTGATAACTCGAAGGAATTGTCTCCACAACAAATCTGTCCGTGATGTAACCAGAATCCTTCACGTCGCGACCGCAGGCCGTATGGGAAATGGGAACAAATAATTGACCGGAATAATTCTTCATTATTTCCATAATTGACTCACTCTGTGGTACTAAAGGAAGGGGGGGGGGGGTGGGGGGTGGGAGGGGGGTTCAAGGTAAAACGAGAACACTACACGTGGCAGAAGTCACTAGGAATAGGACATGATGTACCAGAGACCGGAGACCTTCATGGGTGATGAGTCCGGAGAGAAAGAATTGTGTGGGGGGGGGGTTTGGGGGGGGGGGAGAAAAGTTAATGACACTTGGTAATGGTTACTGCCGCGGCTACTCTCCTGTGTCTTCAGCCAGTGCTACTGAAGAAAACGATTCAGTGTTGTAAAAAATAGCCTACATCAATTTGCAGGTTTTTCTGTATAGTTGCCACTGAAGCTGTATTTATTTGATCTGCTCCCTCCTGAAATATCTATTAAAGAAAATTACCCGTTCGATAGGATATGGAGATTTAGCTCTCTGGTTTTTGACACTTGACAAAGGAAACAATCAATAATTGGTTTAACATCTCACTGCTGACTCGTGAGTTTAATTGTCTTTGTTCGTGATGTTTAATTTTCGATTTTGACTCCATAAAGAAAGACAATTTTCTGCGTTGACATGAAAAAGCTAGTAAGGTCTTAAGTGTGTATTAATTTAGAAATCATCTACCTACCGGTATTTCGATTTCTCGTTAGCACAAGTATTCATATTGAACGAAACATTGTTAACACATAGTTAGTTTTTAGTCACTCCGATTACAATGTTGGAAACCTGAATTCACCACAAATTTAATATAAACATTCGAAATTACCAATGTGTACACCGGTGATACAATGCAGTTGTATTGTAATCTGAGGTTTTAGAACAGCAATCCCACCACGTCAGTCGCGATGGTTCCGCAGATATCAGTGGAGTAGCTAATATGTGTGGTTCCCTTTGATGTAGATGAGTCAATTGTGTACGCACCAGTGGGTCTTCCGCGGCCCCTCCCCGCCGTCGCCCGACAAATGATGACGTTTACCCGCGTGGTAAAAACTAACGTCAACGTCTGCACCAAATGTCATGATCGTCAAGTAACATGATCACTATTTAATCGTATAATAGTGGTGTTGCCAGTTAGAAGACACAATCGTCATAGACTAACTCACGTTAAGTGACGTCTACTGTAAACATCTGTCAGTTACTGAGTTACTAAAATGGTGCAAACATCAACTACTAGTAGCTGAACTTGTGGTTGAACTATGGAAATGTAAAATACATTGATTTGGTTAACAATTATTGAAGTTTCCATCAAATTATTGACTACGATATTATTGATAGTTGTGTACATTTTGTAAATGGCGTGATGATACTATCCTTCGATTTTCAGACAAGAAATATATTTCGCGTTTATTTACTATAACGAGTATGAATTAGTGTTAAATTTTTAGTTTTTGATTGCACATTTAAACTTTGAAAATTTGCACTCGGAAATTTAAAATTTGTGTTTCTTGTATACAATAGGTGTTGCGTTATTCTGCTACGAATGGCATTTTTCGTAACTTATTTTTGTTATTTTTTCCGTAAACCTTGCGAAAAACTTCAAAAAACACAACATTACATTACTTGGACGATTCAAAGTCACCAGTCCAACTGCCAGTTGTAAACCTTGGTTTATATCTCGGCCTACTTTCTGTCAACTGCTTCACTTTGACGACTCATTCCCCCGGATGTCTTTACTTTCCCTTAATTGAAAATGTGTGTAGTTGGAGTTCAAACTACCAGTGTCCACCATGTATATCTGTAGCCCCGAGTATCCACTACAGTGAGAATCGCCGTAACCCAACGTGTACAAAATATAAATGTTTAATTTTATGTAAGTGTATTCACAAAGCCGTCAAATTAACAGGTTGACTGTTTTACCTTGGGACAAAAACTAATGTTAAACACTATATTTTACGGTACAAAGGTGGAATAGTGCCTTAAACGTGGTATTCTGTACAGAAGCCTCGAGCTCAATCCCTTGAAATCACCAAAGTAAAGTTTTTAGCTGTTTAAGCTCTAAACCCATTACGTAAGAAAAATAATGGACGAGGAGAAGATTCTCTGTAACGGAGGACTCTCTTAACTATACTTCTTTATCAGCATCGCATGTCTTATTTAATAACTTGAAAATAAAAGCTGTAAATCATTTTCATTTCTAGCTTCAACGATATTTTTTTTTATTTTGTCATTGATTTACTACAGTATATTTATTTATATTGACTGGTTACTTTAATCAACAAGTGCGCGCAAAATTGCTTTTTTAAATAAAAACTTTCAGAAACCGGCAAATATAAATCGTACTCGTTTTTCTCAGGGCAGGAATTAGATTTTACTATATACATACATATACACTCTATATTAGATACTTAAATCTATTATGTTGTCTCGAAAGTAACAAAAATATTTTTTTCCGTTTAAGTTTTATAAAAATAAATCTTTTTAGTACAAAATTAAAGCTAAAGACTGGTATCATTAAATGATTCAAACATGTAGTCAATTCCTTTATCGCCAATTATTTATAATACAACTGAGCTCACAATCTCAAAGGATTTTAAGGAAACATTACTCTTTCGATTCAGTCCCTCTTGGGGGAGCTATTAATTAGGGATCGTTACAAACTGTGTTAATCATAATCTGAGGCAGGAAATACAGGGTTTTCCCTCTACACTTATCTCTCTATTCAGCCGATTATTTATAAAAATTTAAAAGTGCGTTTATATTTTCAAAAAAATTGAATTATTTCTATTTGTTTTTTTTAACAACTTTAATCACGCAATGTTTTAAAATTTCTTACATCATTAACATTACATGAAACAACCATCGTAGTTAGGATTTTTTTATGTTTATATGAAACGATAATTGTGAACATAACGTGTAGAATGTTCTATGTGCTGATTACGAACACGATTTAACAATTGATTAAAAGAATAATTATTTGAAAAGATTAAATTAAATGACAAAAAGGTACACGTGTCATGGAACAGAAGTAACAATACAAATAAGTAATAAAGTGTAGAATTTACGACGTTGCGGCGGCGGCGTGAGTAATGCAAGAAGAAAGATGACTGCTGTTAATTTATGTTATTTGTCGACAGTTTGGAAACGTATTACCAGCCGCGTCGAGAATAGTAAGTGCTAAATTTATATTTGCAGGTTACACAATTCCTACATGCTACATGGTTGTGTTACGTAAGAAATTTACAGATTAAGATGTAAACTTACATGCATGTATATTATTTAACTGAACAATTTATGCAGAAACGATTTCTAATAAATGTTTGTAACTGGTAGTGAACGGCACGATTTTGTATTCAAGTTAGCTTCTGTTTTGTTCAAATTTAGTTTGTTGCAATTTGAAGTCTCCTTAAAGAAAATAAAAAAAAAAACGAACCTAAAACTCATTTTACATGATAATTTTCTTTAATAGAAACGATACTTTTGTAATGACCTTTTGTTTGTGTTTTTACGTACACAAATCTAATACTATTAAATATATTAAAGTATAACTTCAAAAGTAGTACTTTGTGTGGAATTTCATTCAACGGGTTAGGTACGGTAGTCAAAATAAATGGAAAATGTAATCTTTCATCCTTTCATAAACAATTCGATTCTGATCAACTAAAAGTGAAGATTGAATGTTGAAGTAGTAAATTCAAGCTGTTTCTACTGTTGGTAAAATGTAGTAAAAATATTTGGGGATAAACAATTTATGAAAGTTTAAACAGAACTTCAACGGTGGCTCATTTATGTTTCAAATTTGATCAAAATATACTGGTATCCCTCACGATTACCGAGTTCAGTACCCAAAATCATTCAAGGAAGCTCTTCAGTTACGAAATTACCCATATTTCCTAACAATTCCCGGGCATTACCCCGTCGTGGCAGGTGGTAGTTACAATTACTCCAGAACCTCCCGCACGCGCCTTCGCACCTGACTCTAGCACCTGTAACGTCCACCACCTGTCAGCGTCTTCGGCCATCAGCCGGCCGAGGGCCCAAGGAGTAAAAACACATTGTGTTCATACTCCCGATACGGTCATATACACCTGCCGCTATAAATTTGACTATATCAGCTGGTCAGTGGATCGGAACATGTGTCTTGAATGTTGCATTGTGCTTATGAACGTGGGCTGGTTGTATGTTCGTTGAAAATTTAGAGAACAATTAATACAAAATATTTTATGAAAAAACATACAATAGGGACGCAAAAACCTGTTCGGACCCCAATTGCGATGACAGCTGAGATTTAGGTCCTAGACAGCAATTTCGCTTTCAGCCTCCAATAAGCGTTTGTAAAACGGTTGAAAACATTGTAGTGCGGTGAAAAAAAAAACATTACTGTAAATAATTGTGGATCACGTTTGAACAGAAGGACGTTTGTTCAATCCCTTAAAGCTTAAAGAAGATTTTACCGTCCCAAAACAGCACTCAATAGTCATTTAGAGCTAATATATTATTGTTTGTCAGCTGGTCTTGGTCAGTTAAAAAACTAAAACAACCTTCTTACTATGTTCTACCCTCGTATTCTATTAAAATTTGGGTAAAACACGCCTAAGTTGTATCTCCATCTAATAATGGTCACACTGAGAATATTCAGCAGATTTTTGATAGCCTATTGCCAAAACTTGAATCCATCATTTGATTATTGTGATAAACAGACCAAAATAAACAAGCGATCTTTGTCAGTAAAGCCAACAAAAGCATTTCACGTTATACACTCACCCTTCACTAATGTCCAATTAAAATACTCGGCTAGCCGAAAGGCATTTGAAGATATTACCCAGAGAAAACACTAAAGCACTGTTTTGGAAGAATTACGGTCACCACCCTCGTATTGATACAGTCAGTACTCTGAAACGTTACTGCTCTAGAACGGACACAAAAAAGCACAGCCCCGAAATAACTGCACGATAAGGCATACCCCCGAAACGAGATAATAAAACTACATTCCAAAAGGTACTACTCCAAAAATTCGCAGAATTTATTTTTTATTAAAAATAATTATGAAACAAATAATAAAAATGATAGTAACAGCATCTGTAGTCCTGGCGTAGTTATGAATGAGCGTACCGCAGATTACATGAACAATATCGTCACCATGGCGACACCCTTGTGCCTGTCCCACCCCCAACACTCGCCTAATGGAATTGCTGTATTGCTCCTTCCACGCTCGCGACACTACACCATCTGTTGAACGATCTGGGGTTTGAACTAGTTTTAGCTTCTTCAGAGTGGCGGGGCGCTTTAAAAGTTGGAAGTTTCCAGGGGGTGTTATACAGTAACGTTTTTAGGGGGAAATATTGTGTCAGATGTCCTCGTTTTTTGTTTGTCATACTAGTTTGACCAAAAATATTAGTTAAAAATGTAGTTGAAATAATCTGCACCTTTTGTACCGATAACAATGTATGTGGAATTGTATGTACGCATTTTTGTAATCAATATAGTTAAGCCTTTTCATTGAACAATAGAAGAGTAAAATAACTCATTTTTAAAGGCGCGTAAAATGTGCTTTATTAAATCGTTAATAAAATAAAATATTAAATTCTCATTAATAGTTACATTCTAAAAAAATCGATTATTAAAAAAAATCTCAAATAAATTAATTGGTCAACAAACTAATGTTATATCAACTGTCTTATTTCACTACGGTACTTTATGCTTTGAAACCTGTTGTAGCAATGTTTTGGAATCAACAGATTTCATCCGTTCATTGAGCGGGGCGAGCGAAGCGATCGAAGCTCTTTGAGATCGGACGTTATGCAAACTATGTAAACAGATAGCTCAATCACTGCTAGCCAAATTTACCCGGGTTATTTCGACAGTGAACATGCTATTAAACAAACAAATTTCAATTTGATAATGTCTGTACTAATTAAAACGAATCGAATGATTTGTCATCCTGCGTAATTGAGTGGTGAGTTTATAAATGAAAATTATTTGAAAAGTAGGAAAACAGATTTAGAGCTTAAAGTAATTCTAAAGTCTTACCCGTTACATGAAAACAAATCCTCGAACGATAATTTTACAAAACTCGTGTGTAATGCAAAATCCGCTGTTATTCTTACAACGAACCAATTACTCGTGGGTAAAAACTAAAAGTATTTCCTCGTGGCGGATAAGAACGACGATTTACCCATTCACTTTTCTAACGCACTTTCACATTCATTATTTACCTCTTGACTAAATCCACTTTCCTACACTGCCCTTCTTTTGCGGCCTACACTTGGTTTTTTATAAACTTGGAAAGTTAAGCCTGCAATTATTCAAAAATGTAGTTTTCCTTAAACTATAGAGATATACAACACATATGAGTCTGTCAGCACTATTGATATATTTACAGTTTTGTTGTAAAAATGTACAATACGGTAAATTTGTATGAAAAAATTGAACGTCAAACGGTTTCAGTCACACCGGTCATCAGGTCTATTTGGAGACAGCTGGCAGAGAAATTATGCTATAGGTTTCAATACTTTTTGAAGTTTCTGGAACAAAATTCCGGTATTTTTAGGTGAACTCTAGGGTATCTTCTTCATTTTTGTCCATCTATGTATTTTTAAATACTCGTATTTCTTTGTTTTCTATCGTTCTAGTATCGGTTAGTGAACAGTGTGCTCAACTCGAATTCAAATCAATGCAATACTAATAAAAATTTTATTTAATTCGAATTTACAGGTACAGTGAGTGGTTTCTAAAATTGAAACCGCAAAAAACAAGAAATCCTTAGTAGTAGTAACCCTTCTAATTACAACACTCTTCTGTGTAACAATATTTATATGATTATCAGCTGACTAAGCAAACTTATGTCGTCATCGCAAGTGCAAAGTTCCCGCTTGTCAATAACAAATGCATTCTTCATTTCTCTGAACTCCTCTATGATGTCATTCAATTTTGTGCAACCGATATACATTGGTTGAGTTTGTTTTTATAAAGTAGACAATTTATATAATTGTTGGAACGCATCGGATCAGTGTTTGATAAAGTAAAAATGTGCTGTAATATAATTTTGATGTTGTTTCTGAAATAATTTTGTTTAATGGTTTGTTAATTAGCTTTATGTTTTCTCAGTTGTTTCATTGACTATTGGATTAATAGTCAAAGGTTGTTTCCTTACAAATAATATTTCATCGTGTCCCTACATATAGTTTGGTTGTTGTGGTTCATTTATGTTGGATAAATACTTTGCTCTTTCGCAAAGTTTACATTTTACCAAATAAATACTCTCCCTACTAACTAAAGACTAAGCTTATACATGAGTAGACACAGGAGACTCATACTCATGTAGGCATTAAAAAAAAGTTATTCGTGTTTTTAAACAAATTTATATTAATTATATCCCAAAGTAAACATTTAATGTAGTGTATTTGTAAGCGGGCAAACGTTTTATTTCACAAAATAAATCAATATTGAATATATAACTAGTCTATATCAATATTATATTACTAAAATGCAATAAATATTTTATTGCAAAAAAGATTATGAATTATTTATTTAGGAGTTTTGTGTGACGTTTAAAAATGTGTTACGATATTTTCTCACAAATTATATACATTTAGTCGACGAACCAGGTAGTTATCATCAGCAAAAACATTAAAATGCACTCTACATTCGCCCGATTTTATTCGTTTCAATCCACTCATTATGTTATTGGCAGCCGAGTGTGTCAACAACAAATGTGTTGGTCTGGTGACGCAACAAGGGGTGTGAGTGGTGCGTATCGTACTCCCCTCCCCCCCCATTACTACTCGATTCACCCTCGGTCGCTGCGCTCGTCACGCACGTAGACCGCTCAGTTCAGTGAGGCGCGTTGCGGCGTGCAGTCCTGCGTAGTGTTGTGCGCGGTGTTCACCTTTGGATACGATACTGCTTCGGGTGGAACAAGTGGAGGTCATCAACTGTTTTGGTGTTGTATGAAGTGGAATAATTACTGAGTGTTTGTGATTGGTTGTCGTCGTTATAAGTGAGAAAATAGTGAGTTTCGTAAATTTTCGAGAGTGCCGGCAGAAGTGAAATGGGTCTGTAATCGCGAGTGTCTGTGTTGTGACCGCTCTGGTTTCCCACGACTTACGTTTGACCTTCCCCCCTCCCACCGCCCAGGCAGGTGCCCAGTGACCTCTTATCACCCTCATCCCCTTATCAGTGCCACCGCTTGTTATCACCGATGTAGCGATATGGCCGCTATGCTCCATTCTGGGGTCGACGCGCTCACCGCTTTCGCCTCCTTTTGCTCCGAGATCGCGCTAGGTAAGTACTCGCCGTCTTTGTTCATTTCATTGTCCCCGGTCTCTTTTCATCGTCCCCTCGCGGCGCGGTCCGTGGGAATCACGTGGCGTTGTACGTTAGGAAATTGTAGATCGACTGTTTTGAGTTGTGAAATATTTTACACTGTTTTAATGTTTATTGGAAAATAAAATTTATTTAGCTGAACTTTTGTCAAATTTTGAAAAAAATATTTTTTTTGTTCTATTTCGGTGGTACATAAACAAACTGTCATGTGAAAATACCAAAGGAAGAAGAACTAGTGAGAAAATATATTCGTTGTCTGTTTACAGCATTTTTTCCATAGTCGGACTATAAGAACTCATAAAACAGATGCGGATTTTCCTGATTCGGCTAATTTTTTTCACACTTCCATGTTAAACCCCCAAAAACACACAACAAAACAGACAAAAGCTGCATTGAATTATAACTCTTAACAGAATATTAGTTATCTATTTCGCACGCTGTTGAACAAGTCTCTTTACCTAAACACATGTTATCTGTCATTAATTCAGACGTCAATGTTAATTGAGCAATAAATTTTAACGTTTGACGGGTGTCATGCTATACACGCTGTAATGGTTTTATTCAGTTGTTTGTTGGTGGAAAGTCTTAGGCGATAGTATATGAATAGTAATAGTATGAATGCAAGGTAACTGTATAATGGGATGAGATGTTTCAAGTATCTTTTATCAGAATCAGCTGTTTCTTCAGCTACGACCGTTTACTATCACAATGACCAAGTATGGTTCGGAATGCCCGTGTTTATGACGGATCCCCGGGGACACTCCGGTATTGATCGATCACCGGATGTGACGGTGACCCGGAGACCGGATGAGTCATCGGATCGATCGGATGATTACATTATCACGTCACGGCACACGGTCGGCGCCGGGACTGGTCCGGCGAGGCGCTGAGGAGATGTAGACGTTCTCATATCATTAAATATTGGGAGTTGTTCAATCGTGTTATGACTTGACCTGACCTAACTTGCATCGGTAATGTTTTAATAATGACGGTACTTTTCATGACGCACGACGGTCACTGATGAATCTCAGTCGGGTTGTGAGTATGGTACGTGACGTCACAGACGTGTCACATGACGTCACAGATCACGTGACTCGATGATAACCTGACCTTCTGAACTACAAGGTGCCGCTTTGTTCTAGTATCGCATGTCTAGTTAAGGAATCGCCAACGACATTTGAGCTGGATACATAAAAACATTCACTCGGTCGCTTTGTCAATTCATGATTTATCTTGGATTCTGTAAAATTTGGTGTTGAAACATAATTTGTTAAGTGTTAATGTATTTATTACCTGATTACACATTTTCAGTGAGTTACTTTAAGAGAAGAAACTAATATCTTGGATAAGGACGTGGATTTGAAATGCTTAAAGTAGATTTGCCAACCAGACAACCTGGAGACCGTTTTGCATTGAAGATTACTTTGGCGTCTTTTCTTAATATTTTTTCCAACACAAACTATTTTCGCCTAATGTAACAATAGATTTGTGTAGTATTGATAGTTCTCTAGATTTATAACAGAAAAGAAAAGCGCTTAGGGGTGGGAAAATACTGATAGTGTAGGAAAAATGATTAGAATACCACATCAGATGAATCGGAAAACAAATTGTCAAACAGCAAAAGCTATCCTGTAGCAATACAACAGTTCGACATTTGACTTGACTCTGTAGGTTGATTATTATTATGTGAAATCAGGCCAATGAATATTAGTGAAACGTCAAACGTCACTCTCCCATCGACATAAATGTCGCCATGAGACCATCTCTGTGTTGGGATGCATACTGTAAATTGTAATATTTTATTCACTTCAACAGTATTCATATGAATCACGTAGCAAAACTAAATGAACATATTATATTGAGATAAACTTATTGGAAGTGTTTTTACAAGTTTTAAAATCAACCAATTGGATTCTGCTTTAGTTCTAATTTTTTCAAATATATGCTGTACTATTTTATTACGCTTTGACTGATATATAATACATGAAAAACGAACAAACATAATTCAGAAATTTTTAATACCTACGTTGTTTGTATGTATTTCGGTATATGCTCATTTCATGTGCCCCAAAATACGTACCGGTATTCGACATGTTTAAAAGATGATTAACAAATGTATTGTATTTATTTCGTTCCGATAAGCAGAATATGTTACTAAATCCCTTGTAAACGCAGTATGTACAGTAATGGTTTTATTAGTTATATTTGTGGATGTACAACTCAAAAATTGGTTCATCTACTGTTCCATGTACAACATGACATAGTACAAAGATATATTTACATGTGCTATACGTATTTGGTATACATCTAAATGATATGCAGTTTACCTATACCTATAAATTTCAAAGATGACTTCTATGTGTTAAATTTTGACTAAACGTTTGTGTACATTTTAAGGACCGTTTCTCCACGTTTGTGTACATTTTAAATATCGTTTCCTTCACGCTTTTGTAGGCCTATATTTTAAAGACAATGAATAATGAATACAATGAATTTATTGAATACAATGAATACAATGAATTGACAGTTACATCCACGGTTTTTGTAAATTTTAAAGACAGTTACATCCACGTTTTTTGTACATTTTACAAATTGTGTCTTCAACGTTGTGTACGTTTTAAAGACAGTTACATCCACGTTTTTTGTACATCTTACAGATTGTTTCTTCAACGTTGTGTACGTTTTAAAGATCGTCTCCTGAACCCAAGGATGAGTCGATAGCGGCTCAACCGTCGACCCATACACTGGAGTGTTGAATGCCATTATTTATTAGAGGCCCCCCTTCTCCGACCCCCCGCCCCCCCGACCCCCCTTGTTGCGCGCGCACTCACTCTACTACACACCATCCTCCGATACTGACAGTTCACGTACCATGGCTTCTTTGTTTATCTGTTAAAACCCGACGTTTCCGCCAGTTTCGGTGTCGTGGAGTGTCGAGTGCGCGAATTCGAGCGGTTTCGAGTGGTCTCGCGTGTGCCCCCCTCCCCCCCGTTATTGGATTTTGGATAAACCTAAGCGAGTGAGTAGCCGTCCGCTGTGCTTTTGACGGGTTGTGTATTTGGTGTTGTTTCTTGTTGAAACGACTCGTGTTTTGGAAATACAGTAACAATATTAAATAAATGCTAGTAGATTTCTAGGTTTAACACATCATTATATAGAATGATTATTTCCAACATTTTTGTTTTTAATAATGTAAACATCGGTTTTATTTCAACATGATTAAGAATTAAAAAGTTTACCACACATAGCAATGCATTGCACATCGGTAATTAATCGAGAAACATAAGTATTAATTGGTTTTGACGAATAAGAAAGTATTATAAAGTGAGAAATGGAAAGTGAGAAGCATTATAAAGTGAGTTGCGTTGTATTGTCACACTATTCTTAGTCATCACGTAAGTGGCCTTGTCAAAGGAATCACAAAGGTTTCAGTGGGAAAGTAGTACAAACCGAGTAAATCTTTGTGGATATGCGAGGATTGAACCCATGCCCCTCCACACACTGTCTTGAAATGCATAATATATATTGTATCATATCTACTAACTCTCCTTGTGTAAGTGTGAACGTTGGATCGAGAATGGTTCGACTTCGGACAACAGAATGAGAGGGTAACGCATCGACGATTTTCTTATTAACCAGTTACTTAATCAGTTGTTAATCAGTACACTTTACCATCCGATATGCAAGGAATGTGATAGCCGTTTCCGTGGCAGTACTGTATACGCTACATTGTGTAGGATGTGACAGTGTGACAATGAGCTGCGTGACGTTGTCCGTGACACCGCGGAGGAGAGACAGATGCAGTGACTTGGTAGTTGTTTACGATCGTTCCACGGACCACGACCACATAGTGTACACTGTACAGTGTTGTGTACATCGATTTGAAAGAAAGAGAACAAATATCACTAAAATACTGAATTTTGACGCGTTGAGCTTCTGTACTGTATTGTGTGTTTATTTTTATATTCTGTAGCGTAGCCTCTTCAATAAATATCAGTAAAGAAAAGGTAAATTACAAGTGTCTAATTGATGATGGTTCGATTTTGTGTCTGAAAAATTGTAGTATCTATATCGTGCAGGGTAAAAAGATGCCACAAAAAACTGCAATTTGACCATTAGATTGTTAAAATCTCTGACATTCGCGTTCCTTAGTGGAAATCAACGATGTTTATATCGTTGGTGGAAATCACCACACTCGTGCAAATAGAAAACTCTTCTTCTGAAAATCTATTAACAGTATCTCCCTCATTTTTGAAGCTGTCAACTAAAAATTTCTCAAAATCCGTTTTCCGTCCGATGGCAACCGAGTAGAACAGTTGTCTTGATAAGATCTGAACACGTTTATCTGTCATATCAGTTTGCGGTTGTTTTGAGAACACTTGTTTTTAAACGGTTAACGGATGTGATAATCGAACACTCATAACCGACTACAACGGTTGCACCGATAAGGTTATCGAAGCTTGCGATTGTTTTTACAACACTTTGTCTTGTTTGAACGATCCATCGATATGATTTGATAATCAAACACTTGTGCCGACTACAACAGTTGAGGCACTTTATTGCATTGTCTATTTTCGTAACAACTTGTGATCGTCTAGAAAACTTGTCTGTGAATGGTTACCGATTTGGCTATATGGAAATTTAACATAACCGACTACATCAGTTTTACCGATATGACAATTGTTTGCTTAAAAAGTTTTGAGTTGGTTTTCAGAACACTTGTGTCTTGTTTATACAATTAATAATTATTTAACACTTGTATCGCACTGCAACTTTTCAACCGATAAATTCTATTACGGTTATCGATTGTTGTGTTTTATCTAAAACATTTGTTCTTGTGCAAATGTGTTACGATAGCATACAACAACCAAACCCTCTTAACCGATTAGAACAGTCGCGGTGACAAGATCGATTACATAATCGATTGTCATTGTTTTCAACCGACAGACGGCTTGCGAGGGTGAACGATTGTGAAGTGTGGAGTGATATTAAGTACTGAAAGCGTGTAGGCGTTTTAGTGGGCCATGAATTAATCCGAGACCTCTATAGTAACACATGGTGTCAAAATACTGACTCTTCAAACAGGCAGAAGAAAATATTATTTTACATTATCGTTTCCATTACTTACCTCGGGTTTGTTAAGCTCTTTAAAACTCTAATCCCACCTCATTAAAGCAAGATGTCACCAGATTTCTTTTATATTTGTTTGGACGTTTTCCCTACTAAAAGTCATTCGTTTGCTATTTATCATATCAACTGCTTCCATATTAAATTTATACGAGATTTGATTGTAGGTTTAACAAATTTAACCGAACTTTAACATTGGAGTGGCGGCGACTGTAATTGTAGACGATCAGACGGAGATGTTTGAAAAGTAGAGGTAACATTGCACAGTGTGCTGTATGGTGTCTAGCAGAGTAGTTGGGAGAATGCAGCAGAGATAAGATGGGCTGTTAATTGGAGTGGCGGCGACTGTAATTGTAGACGATCAGACGGAGATGTTTGAAAAGTAGAGGTAACATTGCACAGTGTGCTGTATGGTGTCTAGCAGAGTAGTTGGGAGAATGCAGCAGAGATAAGATGGGCTGTTAATTGGAGTGGCGGCGACTGTAATTGTAGACGATCAGACGGAGATGTTTGAAAAGTAGAGGTAACATTGCACAGTGTGCTGTATGGTGTCTAGCAGAGTAGTTGGGAGAATGCAGCAGAGATAAGATGGGCTGTTAATTGGAGTGGTGGCGACTGTAATTGTAGACGATCAGACGGAGATGTTTGAAAAGTAGAGGTAACATTGCACAGTGTGCTGTATGGTGTCTAGCAGAGTAGTTGGGAGAATGCAGCAGAGATAAGATGGGATGTTAATTGGCTGTAATTGTAGACGATCAGACGGAGATGTTTGAAAAGTAGAAGTAGCATTGCACAGTGTGCTGTATGGGTGTCTAGCAGAGTAGTTGGGAGGATACAGCAGAGATAAGATGGGCTGTTAATTGGAGTGCGGCGACTGTAATTGTAGACGATCAGACGGAGATGTTTGAAAAGTAGAGGTAACATTGCACAGTGTGCTGTATGGTGTCTAGCAGAGTAGTTGGGAGAATGCAGCTGAGATAAGATGGGATGTTAATTGGCTGTAATTGTAGACGATCAGACGGAGATGTTTGAAAAGTAGAGGTAACATTGCACAGTGTGCTGTATGGGTCAAGCAGAGTAGTTGGGAGAATGCAGCAGAGATAAGATGGGCTGTTAATTGGAGTGGCGGCGACTGTAATTGTAGACGATCAGACGGAGATGTTTGAAAAGTAGAGGTAACATTGCACAGTGTGCTGTATGGGTGTCTAGCAGAGTAGTTGGGAGAATACAGCAGAGATAAGATGGGCTGTTAATTGGAGTGGCGGCGACTGTAATTGTTGACGATCAGACGGAGATGTTTGAAAAGTAGAGGTAACTTTGCACAGTGTGCTGTATGGGTGTCTAGCAGAGTAGTTGGGAGAATACAGCAGAGATAAGATTGGCTGTTAATTGGAGTGGCGGCGACTGTAATTGTAGACGATCAGACGGAGATGTTTGAAAAGTAGAGGTAACATTGCACAGTGTGCTGTATGGGTGTCTAGCAGAGTAGTTGGGAGAATACAGCAGAGATAAGATGGGCTGTTAATTGGAGTGGCGGCGACTGAAATTGTAGACGATCAGACGGAGATGTTTGAAAAGTAGAGGTAACTTTGCACAGTGTGCTGTATGGGTGTCTAGCAGAGTAGTTGGGAGAATACAGCAGAGATAAGATGGGCTGTTAATTGGAGTGGCGGCGACTGTAATTGTAGACGATCAGACGGAGATGTTTGAAAAGTAGAGGTAACATTGCACAGTGTGCTGTATGGGTGTCTAGCAGAGTTGTTGGGAGGAGTCCGTCCAAGAAGGGGGTTTCTGTGTACTGTATCTTATATCCTAGAGAAAATGCAATTTACAAGGAATGGATATCGTGCCAAATGCAGTCAGTTTAGTACTCAATAGATAAAGGTCAATACCTTTATTATACCTAGGATTGTAGACGCGCGTTTCATAAGTTAAGACCTCATAATTTACCCAAATGAAAGTATTGCCTACGGAATTAAATTAATGTACAACGACACGCATCCCTAATGGACACAACAACGGCACGTATTCTTCACCTAATAGATCCTTTTTTCAATCTAATCTAACGTATTACTTACCCTATAGATTAAATTGTATTCATACCCAATAAATCGTGTTTAATCCGTAACAAAACGTATACCCAATTGTTCGTATTCCAACTCAATGGATAATAGTTTCGACTGAATAGATCGTATTTCCTACCCAATAGAACGTATTCCCTTCTTAATACATCGTGCATACCCAATAGATCGTAGTTCCTACCCAATAGATAGTATTTCCTACCTAATAGAACGTATTCCCTTCTTAATACATCGTGCATACCCAATAGATCGTAGTTCCCACCCAATAGATAGTATTTCCTACCTAATATAACGTATTCCCTTCTTAATACATCGTGCATACCCAATAGATCGTAGTTCCTACCCAATAGATAGTATTTCCTACCTAATAGAACGTATTCCCTTCTTAATACATCGTGCATACCCAATAGATTGTAGCTCCCACCTAATAGATAGTATTTCCTACATAATAGAACGTATTCCCTTCTTAATACATCGTGCATACCCAATAGATCGTAGTTCCCACCCAATAGATAGTATTTCCTACCTAATATAACGTATTCCCTTCTTAATACATCGTGCATACCCAATAGATCGTAGTTCCCACCCAATAGATAGTATTTCTTACCTAATAGAACGTATCCCCTTATTAATACATCTTGCATACCCAATACATATATCGTATTTCCTACCTAATAGATAGTATTTCCTACCTAATAGAACGTATTCCCTTTATTACTACATCGTATATACCCAATAGATAGTATTTCCTTCCTAATAGATAATATTCCTTACCTAATAGAACGTATTCTCTTATTAATAAATACATCGTGCATACCCAATAGATTGTAGTTCCTACCTAATAGATAGTATTTCCTACCTAATATAACGTATCCCCTTATTAATACATCGTGCATACCCAATATATCGTATTTCCTACCTAATAGATAGTATTTTCTACCTAATTGAACGTATTCCCTTATTACTACATCGTGCATACCCAATAAATAGTATTTCCTACCTAATAGATAATATTCCCTACCTAATAGAACGTATTCCCTTATTGATACATCGTGCATACCCAAGAGATCGTAGTTCCTCCCCAATGCATCGTACTGTATTTACTCCAAAATAGAACGATTCCCTACCTAATAATCGCAATTCATGCCTAACAGAGCGGTCTCCCTATCTGACAAAACGTATTCCCCTCACAACTCTTATTAATTCCCAACAGAATACATTTCTTACTTGACGCATTGCACCCCAATCAAAAACTTATTTCATCCACTAAACATTGTTCTACCACCTTTAACCATAGATTTAAAGATTTGAATCCTTGTCTATGCTAGAACGTAGGCCTACTCTTGTATCAACCCCGAGTATCTCAGGCCCAGCCGAGTTTGACAGATGTTTATCAGCTGTTTCACTCTCACTAGCGGTGGCGAGGCGAGTGTTTGTAAATATCGTTCAAGAACAGCCGCAGCAGCTCGCGGTGAAAGCTCGTACAGACCGAAGCTATTCAGCCTTTGTATCACCACAATACCTCCAGATATCGCTATCTCCCTTGTCGATATCAATATCGTTACGGTTGAATTATGATATCGTTCTTGTCAAAATATGTTTACGTAGTGTTTCGGCATCTTAGGCATTGCCATTGTTTTTGGACACTGTAGTAGAATTTCCTTCTTTGCGGGACATTTGTAATGAGTTAAGCAAAGAGAAGCCTCCCACACTATGTGCTTCTGCTAACATTATTTTCTTTCTTTTATGTTGTACACTGATGGGGACGTAAATGCACTCTTTTTTGACAATAGCTTGCTAATTTTGTTTGGCATGATTAAAGGTTAGTGTATAAAGAAGAAACTTTAGTAATTTTACTATCGTAAATATTAGAATGGAAAGTCTTTACTTATGGTCAAATTTATGAGGCATTTTGCTTGTTTGGGAAATAAACATCACGTATTCTTGTGAAATTACACTCTGTCAGTTATTTTCCCTCGTTTTATGTGTAACTCATTTATTTTTTATGTGTTGGTTCCTATAACAAGTTAGTTTCTATAGCAAACTATAATTTTAAATGCAATCTTAATTTTTGTGCAAAATCATTACGTTCCGAAACAAGTAAATCTTAACTTTCCCTCAGGTAAAAGAAATCGCACGTATGCTTATCTCTGAATCACCTACATGAAAATACACTTTGTGTAAACTTTGCTGTTTTTCTTCAAGTTCTTAATCAGCTGAGGCATTAGTTGTCGTGTACGGGCCGAGACCGCTTCCTCAGACCTTGACTGCAGCCTTGGGAAGACCTCGCACGTACACAGACAGACTGCAGGGAAAATCGGGAAATCTAGGGTTGTAAATATTTGTCTGGTTGGCAACTCTGTATCGCCAATTGTTGGCCATATGGAAAGCGGTCCGGTTACTTTCGGGTGGATGTCTTATTGGTTTGACTAAATAATATCGTGATTAAGGTGTAAACATGAATATTTAATAAAATAATTACAAATTTACCATCCTGAGAGCTGAGGATATTTATGTATGTTTCTGATCGGATTGTAGAGAACGTTTTGTTGTTTACTCTTCTTGTTGTTACACCGATTTTGAGATTAGTTTAACCACAGACAAGGGAAACAAAGTTTTCCTTAGTCCTTTTGTTTCCTTAGTCAATGGTTTAACTAAAAGTAACGATTTGCTTGTACGCCATTAGTTCTCTGGTATACAGGAAAAAATAAATTGTAACATCTACTTAAAATTAAAGGGAATCATTCATCAGTGCACTCAAAAGTAAGAAAAATTATTCACTCAAACCAAACTTATAGATTGTTCAATAGATGAGAAGATTACTAGCATTGGTAAAAGTCAAAGATTTTATAGTGTTTAATATTAAAAGATAAAACTTAATTTTATTTTTGGAACTGAATCTTTGTTAAGATTTTCCCGCGTAATTAGAATATAATTGTTGTACAAACAGACAGAGAGGCGCTCATTAAAGTGTTGAAAAGTGGAGTGTCAAATCCCGCGTGTAAATGATGAGGAAAACCAACATTGTTCTGCTCAAACCTGTACACTGAATTGTACGTAGTTTATATTGTTTGACGTGTACGTTGTGGTTTAATATATATGTCTGTTCTTTAAAAAAAAAGTATCAACTACTTTCATTGCTATGTGTATTTGTTTAATACAAGCTGTGGGTTTAGTGTTCGATGAAATTTTGCGAAGTTTTCCTTTCACATATCGATTTATATTCATTCGCATTGCTGTACAATCATCCGTGGAATAGTTCGCTAACATTATCTCGTGGAGAATTCTACAAGATGAGGAAATATTATGTACTTATAATAGTTATAGGACAAATTGCACTTTAAAATCTAAGTTCGAATTTGGGTGTAGTTTTATAAACATAGAGGATACGTGTCCGGTAACCGGACGTGGATAAGGCGTACGGCAATGACGTCATGGGGTTGCGGGAGCCTGGAACGCCTTTACCACAACAATACAATGTTCAGCCATCGGTGGTCGTGGTGTAGTGGATAAGGTGCTCGGCTGATATGCAAGAGGCCCAGGGTTCGAATCCCATTGATGACTTTAACTTTTTGTCGAAGAGTTTGCATTGAATACCATTTATTCTTAACTGTACATCTTTTATTAGAATTTTTGGCATTTATAATTTTTTTATAGAGAAAGAATTTAACCTTAATTCGATTTTTTCATTATCAGCAAGTTTGGTTGGTTTTAGGTTATGACAGTAATTGCCGGACGTCTAATCCACGTCTGGTTACCGGACGTGTATCCTCTGCCTTTTATAAAAGCTCCTCTTGTTAGTGACATTTTTGATCGACTTACCATGGAATAATTTCACAAAACTGTTCTCAAAAAATCCTCTTGTTAAAACAATCGAGTATATCCAGAGCATTTGTTTTACCATCATTTCACCACTTTCATTCGAAGACAATATTTTTAGCCGTAAAAAAAATTAAGAAACCATTTGCTGATGAATTTGTACCAAAAATGCCGAGATCCTTTGATATCGAACGAATCCATAATAGTTTTTTCATGTTACTTATAAGTTTGAATTCTGTTACTGTAATAATTTTCCCTTTAAAGTAGATGAATATAAAATGTTTAATTTACTCCTGGCAAACAAGAGTGATATACGCCTGTAGTTCAGACAGTTTCATAAATTTCCAGCAACCAAGTATTCGAACGGGAAACTACATAGTTTAATTTTAACAAGACATTATTTTCTCCGATTACCCGATATATATAGATAACATCGAGTTTATGATGCATGTAATTAAGTCTAGAAAGCTGAGATCTTATTGTGCTTCATGCATGCATGTTACATCATGCGCTACATGCTTGCGTCATGCACTTAACGCATTCTTGGATGAGTGTTACTGTATTGCCTTTTTATCTGGGAACGCTTTGAAGATGTTGAAATTACGAGAAAAAGAATGGTTTACAAGCCTGATGCAAGCAAGATGTGAGAAACGCATCTTAGAATTGCAAAGGCCTTGCGTAACCTTTTAACTTAACTTTTGTAAAATATAGAGTTGTTTGGTGGTATTAAGAGTTGTTAAATATACCAAAACGTATAAATGTTGATCTTGTTCCAATAACAATGTAAAAGTTCCAGCAACAGGTCTTCGCCTTGTCACACTTGCTGTAAATGTGTTTCTTCCGGTGCAGTAGTCTATGTATTACGACGAACAACCAGTTACATGAAAATAACATAAACATGAATTAATATTTAATGAATAGAGTACTTGTTCCAGCAACAGGTTACAGACTTGTCACACTTTTGCTGTTGTTCCGGTGTCGTAGAGTGTCTACTGCAACGTGCAACCTGTTACTTTAAAATAACATAATCTTGGATGAATATTTAATGAATATAGCGGTAATATTTCCACCAACAGGTTACTGACTTGTCACACATTTATTTGCTGTTGTTACTTTTAATACGTTGCTTCCGGGGACGTGTGTCTACTGCAACGTGCAACCTGTTACTTTAAAATAACATAATCTTGGATGAATATTTAATGAATAGAGTAATAGTTTCAGCAACAGGTTAACTGACTTGGCACACTTTTACTGTCGTTACTCCTAATACGTTGCTTCCGGTGACGTGTGTCTACTGCAACGTGCAAAATGTTACTTACAAATTAAATAATCTTGGATGAATATTTAATGAATAGAGAGGTAATAGTTCCAGCAACAGGTTATCGTCGCGTCACACTCATTGTCGTTACTGTTATTGTTAATGGCTTTCTTCCGGCGATGTCACTTGTGTTGATGTCATAATACAATAAGGTACTCGAATTGAGCGCAAACGATTCACCAGTTATGGTGTAATTGCTTCTCTTTGTACAATAAATAAAAGCGATAATTTTATGGTTAACTAGCTGTGTACCCGTTCTACGCACGGGGATCTTATAATATTCAGTTGAAACCTTCTTATATAACGAACAGCAGTTGGTTTGCATATTTTAAGATATGCTGGCCAAACTATTATACATAGCTTCATTTTATGTTGTTTTTTGTTGTTCCGGATCGGTATGACAATCAATAAAAGGTTAAATTACCTCTGTGTCTGCCGGTCGATCCTATAACGGTAGGCTTACTTTTATTTTTACTATCTGATCTCGTTTGCATGGCTCAATCACGTCCTGGTTGAAGTTCGTTCGCTACGCTCACTCACCTGTATGTTGGAGCTCGTTCGCTGCGCTCACTTTCCTTCAGGTTAGCTCGTTCGCTACGCTCACTTGCCTTCAGGTTAGCTCGTTCGCTACGCTCACTCGCCTCCAGGTTGCAAATTAGCTGTTGTCATAAATGTAAAAGAAATAATAGTGCTAGTGCTGCACCCTGTTGGTAATCCTTGTAACTTTAATGCTATTGAACATCACAGAACAGAACCAACTTGTTTAATTGAAACAGCTGTTAAGATTCAATAATTTCATTTCTCATAAGGTTAACATGGGCTTCCAGAAATTCCACGTCAAAAATCGACAAAAACTTGATTTTCAAGGGTTTACTGTTAAATATCTAACTGTCTCATATTCGATGAAATACGTCTAAAACCATCTCATATATGTATAGTATTTGGAAAATAAGTTTCAGGCGGGACAGTGCTATAGTTATTGAGGAGTAGTTGTAATAAAGTGCGTATTTTAGCGTTACCAAGAGAATGACAGATAGACAGACAGACAGACAGACAGACAGACAGACAGAAATTGAGATAAGGTTTGATTCGGTTTCTCTGACCTATGAAATGTAAAAATAACCAAAAAGTTCATTATTCTAAGCAATGTACAGACAAAACTCTAATTTTATTTATATAGATAGATTTCCTATGCTCCGCTATTACGTTTTGTTATACCTCAAAATTCTGATTTGTTAACCCATTACATTAACTTTCTAATTATAACATTATTGTTAAATTATTCCCTTCCGAAACCTATTCTGTTAGCTACTAGATACTTTACACGCAGGAAACTACAAATAAACGAATTAGATACATACAATATAAATACTTGAATAACTATGTTTCGTACAAAATGTATACATAGATAATACATATTAAATACGAACTTAGTACACAGTGAAAGCATAGGAATTATAATATGGACATATTAAATAGGTATATACAAAGTATGTATAAATCATGTTTTGTATTTTTGTGGATGCAATAACAAGAAATGACGTAATGCAGCGTATTGCACCTTTACGTGTTGGATTAATAAAAAATAAAAATAAAATACCCGACAGATTTTCGACCTATATCATACTCGTTCGAACATACGTAACATTATCGCCCTGTTTACCCTCAACACGAGTTGATGGCGGTAAGATGATCAATTTGAAACTCAGCCAAGGGATAACAGAGAGTAAAGAGAGAGTGTGAGAGAGAGGGAAGGATCGATAAAGATGTGGTTTTGAACACAATGGTCGTCAGCGTCACCGTCCGCGCGACATGACGCGAAATTGACTGCTTTATACACTCGACGTTGCTGCACTGGAACTGTGACTTGGAACTGTTACATGTATTTGGAACTGGTTACTTCGAAAATGAAGAGAGTAACAGCAATGTTTTTCCTTCACCGTATGTGTGAGATTACGCGAAATTGACTGCTTTATACACTCAAAGTTACTAAAAACTTGATTTAGAAACTGTTAATTTTCATTTAAACCTATTACAGTATTTATTCACCTATAGCACAACTTTGCTATATTATAACTTACGTCTAATTGGAGCGTGTGACTTTAAATATCCTCTTGAATATGTTATGAACCTCCTTATGTACAGTTTCATTCATATTCAACATCTTCACTTCAATTCCAATTATCTTTTTGTCTCAACCTCAACTTAACGTAAAATTAATCAAAATTCTTCGAGTAGGTTCTATTTCATTTCTCACACTCATACATCAGGACTGCAATTTGTAGTCCTGTTCATACATACCACCATCTTTATTGCGTTCTCACGCTAACTAACCTAGTTTGCTGAAAAAGTAAGTCTGTTGATGGATAATCTATTCTGATTAAATAAATTGGAACACTACTATTTCATTGATCAGTTTGCAGGTCAGATGTTGTATTAATCATAGACCAAGATTGCCGGATAGACTACCATTATACCAGTCTCACAGGAGCTGCTGGGTTACAATGTCCGGAAACAAGATGTTATCTGAACAGCTGTCGACAACAGCTACCGAGCTACCTACCACACGGAGGTGGGAACTATCGGTAGTCGGTAGTCGGTAGGGATCGATTTATGGAACTACTAGTGGTACACAATGGTGTTGTAATGTATGGATCCTTGGGAACTATGGAATTAAGCTTTCGATTTTAGGGAATTCTTGCTCAAACCTTATCTATCTTAGAAAAGTCGATTTCAAACTTTATCGATCTTAGGAAATTCGACCTTATAGATTTGAGGGAATTCGAACTCAAACCCTATCGGTTTTAGAAGACCTTAAACCTCTTCGATTTAATGAAACTCGACCTCAAACCTTTTTTTTATTATAGAAAATTCTACCTCAAACATTTTTGATCATAGGGAAACTTTACCCCAAACCAAACTTAATTGGTACATGTTGGACAATTCTACTTCAATCAATGTCGGTTTTAGGAATTACTGCCTGAAAAATTTTTGATTAAAGGAAATTCGACAACCTAATCGATTTTGTTAAACTGTACCCCATATTGCTATTAGATAATTCTATATCAATCGGTTTTAGGAAATCCTAACTCAAACCTTTTCACTTTAAGGAAATTATAGCTCAAACATAGATTTAAAAAGAATATGCTGAAACCTTATCAATTTAAGCTAAACCTCATAAAACTCTAGCTTAAACCTCATAGATTTAAGAAAATTCTAGCACTAACCATAGAATTTCGGAACAATTAACAATCGAATGTCGGACCATGGTAACAATTATTGAAGGACCTGAGAAGCTATTCAACACAGTTCGGCTTAGCGTTCCAATTTCGTTTTATCGTTACTCTCGTTTCAGCTACCTTATTTAACTCGAGTCAAATTTATTTTCATTTTTTATTTGTCACTTTCAATTTGAGGGACTTGTCGGAGTCGAGTGTTTTTTATTCTCTTTGAAGTTGGTGTCGTCGAAATTATTGGAACTAAAAATTAAAAAAGATCTTTCAGTCCAGTAGGTGTCACTCGATGTTGGTGAGATGAGATGCAACATTTACTTCCTATGTCTATAAGTTCATCAACAGTGCTTTATTTCTTTGATTTTTGTTTTATTGATCCCGATATTGGTTTTATTTGAATCTACTAAACATTGCTGTCGGATTTATTTAGTTACCTACTTCTCGTAAATTTCGATAAATATATTACTTGTACTATTTTTTCTATTTTTGTTAACATCCATTTGCAGAGCCATAGTATATATCTGCTTGTCTCTAAAAAAATATATTCAAAACGTCTGCTCACCAAATAGTGTCCAAATGAAAGCAATAAACAATCAGCAATAAAGCATAATTTATTTTAATCAATGACATTGAAAAGTACGTCCTCCTTTGGAATTAGCATCTTCATATAATCGGCTTAATACATTTTTTATATAGTTTTCAGTCCGGTGTACTGTACAGTATTTAGAAAGCGTTTATTAAACCCACTTAAAAACTCTATAATCTGCACACTATTTGCCAATTCATGGTATTAAAAGCAAATAGTGGAGCAAAATGGAAAATTGAATAAAAATAAGATAACTTCAGTGAATCATCAGCGCTCTCAGAATTGATTTGTAATCTATACACATCAAATTGGGCTCTATTTTTTACAAAACTATATGGACTCTACTTGGTCTCTTCAAAATCAGTGGCATCATGACAGATCATATTAGAAATATGTTTAATTCTCTATTCTGTTATTTTATCTATGCTTCCGAACAGACCACTCCGTTGGCGCGGGTTTCGCTCGCGTCAAAAAGACGTGACGTGGCGCAAGTTTTATCTACACGTTAAACATTTATTTCCTAAAATATATATTTCATCGACATCCACCAACGGTGAGAGAATTGGAGCGTCGCAGTTGGTAGCCCTGCTTCCGGCAGTTCCGAACACTTCCGCTGTCGACAGGTGACTCCAGCAGCTGCTCATTACAGATGTGCTTAGGGATTTATCCCGGAATCGGGATTTTGGGGATGGCTGAGGGATAAAATGTGTTGGAGAATGGTTTACACTTGTGGAATATTTCGCTATTTTCATCAACAGCCGCGTATATTAGTTGAAAACGTAGTCCTTGGGAGATAATTGGGGTATTTTTCACCAAGACGTGGGATATTTTGCGAAAACATCTGCATAGGTGATCGGTCTCTTCCATTTGTTACCAGGAGTTAAATATGATTCGTTTAGCGTATGCAAATAACGTGTTAATAAGCCTCTTGTACTTTCCCATCCTGTTTCCGTTGGGTTTTTGCTACCTTTTAGTGCAACTAGGTTAATTCGCAGATGATGTACAACTATTATTCTGATAGTCTAGCCTGTTAATTATACGCTTGGCATAATAGCAGCCGAATTATTAATTTCATAATTGGCAAGATCAAAAACAGCCATATAATTTGCATTATTAAAGAGAAGCTACTAGCTTGATCAATTGACCTCCATCCCTTATTAATTTATCAACTGTATAAGCTACAGGTAGTTTTAAAATGTTTTTGCCCACCATTACCACTACATATGTGTTATTTTCGTTATTTTACAAACGATTTATTACGATTAAAAGATATAAAGATTTACTTGTCAACTACTGGTTGTCCTTTAAGTGTTGTAAAATTCACTTTAAACCTTTAGAATTACATTTGTTTTTGTTTTTTTGTAATTATTTGTATAGCATTATATATTTTTAAAATGTCATAACATAAGAACGACCTTCTTCAGTGTTCTTCTCATACGACATGTAAACAATACAAACTTAATTAGTAACAATCTCCTAAAACAGTTTATGGTGAGGCTTATAAAATCATATAGAAATTAAATACATTACCTCACGAACAAAAAAATACCCACAGGTTATTAACCCCCTTTTTATCGGACGCAAAGTGAAAAACAAAAAGTATCAAAAGTGTAAAAGGGAGTCAAAAACACGTTTTGACCCTTATCACAATCATAACACAACCCTTCATCTTCTAGCGGTGTGAGCAAGTGTGTATACCATCGGGTATAAAATTTGAGTGGTAGTTAAAACCCAGTAACCCGGAATATCGGTTAGAGTGGAGTTGATCTCGCAGTGTACGTGAGGGGGGGGGGGGGGTTTGGCCCCGTCCCAAATGTGGGGTTGTCCTCCCTTTAACGCATTGATTGTGTGTACGCCTTTGCGTAGAAAACGTCCCGTACTCCCGTAGGCCTTAAACGTTTCCGGCAACGAGTACAACTGTCGGAGTAATCGGCTTGGACCGATTAAATATATCGTGAAATCATCCGATGATTTGTGTGATTAATTTCATTCGGCGTATCGATAAATCTGGTCGCCAATCGGTTAATCGTGATTGCGATAAGATATGATGTACAAAAGGCGTTAAAACGATTAATCGATTAGTTGCCGTCAATTGTAGTTGGCTTGTACCGATTCATTGTGTAAACCATCCGATGATTTGCCTGATTAATTGAACAAATCCAATCGTATCAAATTAATCTTCAAGTAAACACTCGGTCAATCGTCATTACGATAACGTTAATGTTGGTGCGATAACGAATTCGACTGGTACAATTGGTATCGAATTAAATTAAATACGTTAGGACGAAAGTCTACTTGCAGTTCCGTGTCTCCTCTTTGGCAATTCTAACAACACTAAAGTCCCGGTGAAACTGAGTTAAGGTTAAGGTTATATTCTAATTCATCGCGAATGGAAATCTATTTATTTTATTATTTTTTTTTTACTATAACTGCAATTTTCCACAATAATCACAATAATTCCTTGATTACAATTTGTACTAGTGTTTCCAATATAAAGTAAAAACAATGTACAGTACCGCCATACATCCTAAAACTAAAGGTAGAAATGTGTAAATATAAACCTATTACCAAATCGGCAAAATAAAATACTGTGTAATAAGGTTTGAATATAAAGTTGTATTTTATTGGTAATCCTGATCAAATTAATTTTGGTATCAACTCCCGTTCTTTCAAGTGTAACCTTGTCAATTATTTTGAAATTGACCCTTTCAACGCTTACCTGCTGAGCGAATCAAATCAAAACTGTCAAAGCAAGATAACTCGTAAGATAACTGTGGCTCGTTTCTCGTTCTTCCCTTTAAACGGAGATTTTTAAACGTGATCTGATCTTGGATGTATTCAAGTGAAAATACATTTTCGTTTATGTGTCTTTTTGTATCTTGAACCGTCAAAAGCTTGTTAAAAATGTTTTCTAATAATTATTTTTATTGGTGCTTTATGTTACATTATTAAGTATTTATTTTACATTTTAAGTACCGGTAGTTTTTTTTATAGAGTTTATGTTAATTTATATAAAAGCGTAGTTATATTTATGAGTTGGTGAGAGTTACAGGCTGAATGAAAAAGGGCTTTAATCTGATAGCTTTTCGAGGATTAACAACTTTTCTTATAGACAGGTTTTTTTGTCGATTTCAATAGGAGTCGGAATACTGTTTAGGTGGGATCAGGTAATTTTAGGGGTGATTAGAGTTTTTCGAGTGGCGATCATGTGATTTTGATATATGGTCGATTTTTAAGGGGGGTCAGATGATTTTTAGTTGTGATCAGTTGGTTTTAGAGGCAATCAGGTGATTTTGAGGGTGGAATCGATCAGTTGATTTTGAGGAGAGATCAAGAGATTTTTGAGGGGTGATCAGTTAACTTTGAGGATGGGATCAGGTGATTTTCAGGGGAGATCAGGTGATTTTTCGGTGTCATTAGGTGATTTTGCACAATTTGCTTGTTGATAACAAATCTAAACATTTATTTGTCAATATTTTCTTTTTTTATATTTTTTTACACAACATTATCAAGAGTTTTCAATTTTGTTTCGAAAAAATGTTGTAAGCTATTTTAATTGAAAATCATATTTTAACTCAGTTGTTGTCAATAACTCATAAAAACATACTCAAATATGCTTATGTTTTGTTATACCCTCACTTAAAAATAATGCCACTATAATTTTAAATTAAGTACAATCGGTGAGTATTGCTAAGCCACCTTTTAACTCAACTAACTTAACTTAAACTTTGTCTTAACTTCAAACCAACTTCATGACTGTCACTAGTTTTAACCCCCCCCCCTCACTACTATAAACCAACCGACATACATATTGCTTTCTCTCCCCCCCCCCTTTCACCCCCCTTTTACGGTGTCAGCTGTGACAGAACATGTATACGACTTTGGACAGAGCTCGTCTGAATCGACATTGTTTTGTTTTATACATTTGTATGAAATGTGTTTGCTTGTGTTTACAATATGTAAATTTGTTTGGTTTTCTACAGTTTTTAAATTTTTGCAAAAGTTGTCAAAGATTCGTCCATAGGATTTAGTAAACAATAGTTTGAATGATTTTAAGTGTTAAACTTATTAAATGCTCAAGTATCTAGATTATTTTCCAATGAAACTGATCAGTTCTAAAATGTGTCGTGTACAAAATTAATTCAAGTAGACATTAAATTACAATGTTAAAGTTTAAGCTGGGTTTAGAATAAAGATGACCATTTGAAGAAGATCATCCCCCCAAGGGATGTATTGTTGTAAAATAAAGTGATCTTTCTTTTACAATAATTTAATACTGTAATTTCAAAATGTAGGGTCCAGCAGGAAACCCCCATATCTAAAGATCAAATAAAATATTGCAACCATTCATCAAATATTCAAACGTTAATTATTGATGAGTAAATAATTAGCTCTTCGGAATCAAATTTTAAAAAAAACAACCGATGATTCCATAAAACTAAATTAGTAGGAAGCGGAATTAAAAAGTGTGGAAACAGAAAGTCTCGTTTTAATCTGAAGCGTCCAGACGAACGGTCGATCGAGGTTTATGCTTAATGGAATTGTTGAGAGCCAAGAACTCAGTCAGCCGTGAAGTTGGTGCGACTTTGGTCAACGATTTTCTATACGACTTAACGATTTGTATTTTCATTTAGTAAAATCAAGTTAATGCAGATAATCTCTTGTAAAGGATACTAGTTTTTACATTCCATTTTATACGTATTTTCATAGATTAGTACAGTATCATACTTTTTTCAAATCAACTCCTTTAGGAAAATAAATGAATGTTATGATAATAAATTAAATGTCCTCCATTCGAGCAGATTTTTTAACCCTAATGATGAAATGAACTACTTTAGTACCGCAACGCATGCATCGAAAACGGCCGTTTTTGCTGCAGTGTGAGAAAAAGTAGTTTTCGAAACGACCTCTTCTCTGTGAGTAATATTCCAGTATCGATTCAGCGCTGTGGTAGAATTTAAACTCCTACTCCGTCGATTATCTATCTCCAATATACCAATCACGCCTACACGGAAGCGCAACCAACACACAGAATGTTGCGCATGACTGGTAAAACAGACCATTGCACATGCGCATGAGTCACACTTAACGAAACACCCTGCGGCAACAGGTATCCGCCCCCGCGCGGGTGTAATTATTTAGATAGAGGTGATGTTAGTTTATATAGAAACTTAGTGATCTTTGTGAGGTGGTGAGAGTTACAGAGTGAATGAAAAGGGGTTTTCATTTTATAGCTTTTCGATGTTTAACAACTTTCGTAAACGCGTTGTTTTCTGTCAATTTTAAATAGTAGTTGGTTTACTGTTTAGGGAAGATCAGGTAATTTTAGGGGTGGTCAGAGTATTTCGAGTGGTCATCATGTGATTGTGATATATGGTCGGTGATTTTTAAGTGTGATAAGAGTTGATTCTTAGGGGTGATTAGTTGTTTTTGAGGGGGTTATCAGGTGATTTTGAGGGGGGATTAGTTGATTTTGAGGGGGGATCAGATGATATTTAGGTGTGATCAGTTGATTTTCAGGGGTGATTAGTTGTTTTTGAGGGGGTTATCAGGTGATTTTGAGGGGGGATCAGTTGATTTTGAGGGGGGATCAGTTGATTTTTAGGGGGGAATCAGGTGATTTTGAGGAGAGATCAGGTAATTTTTTTAGAATTTATCAGTTGATTTTGAGGGTGGGATCAGGTGATTTTGAGGGGAGATGAAATCTGCTCAACAATACTTCTGCTATCCCTTAACTAGTTTGTGTACATACATGTAGTGAAAACTAACTTAGTGAAGAATATATTAAGTCTGAAAAGTGATATGATGTATACCCACATCAATTATGCATACTTTAAATCGTAAAGCACATTTGGGTGACAAGAAATAAACACCGTTACGTGAATTTATCTATCTTGTATTTATTCGTTTTTCGAATGTCTACCAGACGACTAATCACTTAGTGCTGGAGACAGTTTTGCAATCAACTTGACGACGCAATCCACGTGTGAGCACCACGAGTAATCGTCGTAAACTCGCTGTAAACCACTGCACTAACTCGCCCGGTCTTATCATGTGGTTGTTAACACTAGTAACCGCATCGGCCCGTGATAGTGGGACTTGTTTATAGTTTGTTGACGGTTCTGTTGGAACTCTAAATAGCTATGTGGTGAAATAATATGACAATAACTAAATTAATCAACGATTTAAAAAATATTAATTAAAATGTTATTTGTTCATTTAGAGTCTTAAATCGAGGCGTAACTATGTTAGACATTCAATCATTGACTTTGCATCCTGGAGGAGACTTTTATTGTTTTGTTGTGAGAGTAGACTTCACATCTGCGTCATTTTCAAGACCTATTATTGATCAACCAATTCAAAATAAGTTATTGAATTGTTTCGTAGTTCTCCTTTCCAAGAACAAACCACACCGTCAAGTAGACATTACTTTAACACGGTGAAGTTGTTGTCAGTTTTAGGATAAAAACTTTTTTAATTGAGCCAAATGTAGAGTATTTTTCTGGATTCTACACTATCCTTTCTTATAAACCAGTCTTGAACAATTACAAACTGAACAAGTAACCTATTGTGAATTATGTAGCGTCTTATCTACAGTCATAGTATGTACAGAAACATAAGTACTAAACCAGTGTTTTGGTAAACACAAAGAGAAAAGTGAAGTACAATAGTAGCAATTTCTATGAGATTTATTCAATGTTAATTTCTTTATGTACAAACTGGCTTCAACTGTTTCACATTTGTACATGAAAATTCATCAATATCTATAATTAATATAACAACCTGTCAAAATAGTTCAAACATATAGAAAAAAAACATTGACAAACAACTCCGAGAGAATGCGTTACACTGACAGAAAACCATCAAGAGACGACAAAACTGATGATTTCTATCAGTTTACGTCTTACAGACTGACGACTTGTACTTGTACAATCGTTTTGTCGATAAAGTTGTTTATATTCGTATCAGGTCCTCGAACTTCCCATATCCTGCTCGTGTCGACGCGATAAAGGATACGTTGGTCACGCGGCGCACGACACGCTCACGCACACGCGCACGCGACGTACAACAATGTCTGTGACGTCGTAAGTGTACTGACACACCTGTCTGTGACGTCATCAAAGTACATGCACATACGCGAATGTGGTGACCTACAAGTACTCATAGTCATAAGTATGACATAAATGTACTCACACACACGCACGTCGTAAATAAACCCACGCTTTCAACCGTGACGTCACATTAGAACTTACACAAACTAGTGTGTGACGTCATAATCAATCGTGCAATTACTTTCGTACATAAGACGATACGCATACATTCTCATTCATACATGACGTTGTACGCGTGCGGACACATTCTGAATCATATTTTACGTTTTAAAAGGAAAGACTCATTTCGTATGTTACGTCATAAGATGACGGATTCATTTATGATGACGTCATTGTCGTACTGGCGCTGTTGTTGGTCACGTCATACATATCCATCATTGGTATCCCTTAATCCCCAATTTTAATTAAATAAATTTAAAAGTTTCAGACCGATTTTTCTTCAGGACTTTCTCTTTTCAGGACTTTTTTTCAAGATTTCTCTCCCTAACATCAATGTAAAATAACATTGATTGTCACATTACCATAGGACACAGCTTCAGTCAATGAAGAGTTAGAATAGCTTCACATACAAGGCGCTGTGTCGCGCTCTATGACGCCGTACACGCGTGTTTTGCCGCGCTTTATGACGCCTTGCACGCGTGTTTTGCCGCGTTGCCGCGTGCGTGTCAGACACGCGTTTCACCACGTCATCAACGGAGGGTGAATGCGTGTTTACGACTGACGCTGTTAAATCTTTATGAGCCATAAAGTAATTGCGGTCGGTTTATCGTATTTGGTGTAAAATATATGGTTAATTTACACGCGTGAAATGGGGAAAATTGCGATGTGTATTGTAACAGGTTTTTGATATTTGAATGTTTGATCAAAGCTATACAGATAATCCACGTTTCTGTTTCGTCATAAGGATTTCTCTTAAAAATATTCTGATGTCTTTGGAAAGTACTGTAGAATGTTTCATGGCCCGATCAGCTGATCATCATTACCCATGATGCTTTGCTGCACAGAGCAACGCGGTTGCATCATAGAAGTTCCTCCCATCGTGAACTGAATTATGGTAATATATTTAGATGAATCGTGATGTACTGGACTCGCAAGGTTTATCAATCTTTGTATGCAGTAAAGATTACATAGAAGTCCGTGAACTTACATATCCTTGTGCCTTGGAGTTGTGTAATTTAATGAGATGATGTTGGAATACATACGGTCGTGGTGATGGAAAATGGGCGAAGCTGTTTTATTTCACGATGATTAAAAAAATAGACCCTTCCTTTACTAGGTTCTAAATACTCACTAAAATAGAAATTCACTTGTGATGAAGAGTAGAAAAGACACTACGTCGACTCGTGTATGTATATTTTTCGTCATTAACTAAGCAAACTATTTCACGAGAACCATAATTGTTATAGTAAATTAAATACACTCAAATTATTTTACTTGAGTTAGTAATAAACCCATGGTAGGTGAAATTCAAAGCATTTCCTATACTACGACAAAAACAACGCATGTTGCAGAAAAATCTAAATTTCAAAACAATTCACGTATTTTTCGTTCAAGAAATTGGTAGAATCCACTCAAAAACATACAAAAAAAAATTGTCACTGTATTTTTAATATGTGTCGTACCAGGTTACTAATTTTCGTTCAGTGATTGACGAGTCGTTCTGTACACTTTATTTGTTTGTGTTTACAAATTTCTTAATGTTGTGTTTTGTTTCAGAGCGGAGCAGTAGTCTTCTCAACGCTGGAAATGGCCTACAACTACCGTCCGGCAAAACCCACCCCCACTACCCTCCCCTGTAAGTACAGTATAGTGTGTAATATTCACGCTTCAACTTTTAACTATCTAATTCAATCTTCAAACAGAGCCTAATCTACTAACCTAACCCTACAAACTAACTCATCCCCTCAAACTGACAATGGAAATGTGCTCAAACTAATAAACTATAAACTATTGTTTCAATATCATTATATCTGTTAATTATTGAAAAAAACAATAATTTTCGTACGAACAACAATTTTTTACTACAGTAATGTAATGTCCTAAATAACAATCAAATATATCGGGCATAAATAAGTAGAGGGTAGATTAAATTATAGAATTAGTTACAAAATATTAGTCATCACAAGAAAGTGCAAACAATAATTATATACAAACTTGTAACGCAAAAGAGTTAACATATTAATAGTTAAAAATTAAGTTTTATGTCAAGTTAAACGTACGTTTTCACTTTTCCACTTTCTTGTATTTTGTATAATTTGATTACTTGTTTGCTACATTTTGAACAATTAAGGACAGTTAACATGGTACCAACATGGGAAGTAAAGTAAAACCTAATAGCACACTAAGAGAGACATGGAGTTTAAACTCTTAGATGAGATTCACTAGAGGTGGCAGTGAAGTAGTTTATTACTCCATGTTGGATTTCTTCCTTGCACAGACCTCTGGGAAATAATAAGATTGTCTTGAACATTTTTGCGATTCTACGTTTTTCATCCTTAAGAAAAATGTGATTGATTCAAGTGTTGTTTGTTTTATTATGCATTATGGAGTTAAGCAAAGTTTCTTATGGAGTATTTTTGTAGGTATTTATGTACAATATTGCTATCATTGAATCTTAAAAAAATATTTAAAATTTTTGAATTGGAATCTTGTATTAATTCAATCAGTGATGGATACATAAAAGAAATTTTCTAAATACATTTTTAATATTGTATTTCCTCCCTTAAAGATGTTTATGGGGGAGACATTTCCGAAACAGTTAGGTTTGGCAATTAATTTGGTCGAGATAAAATATTTACATAAAAAACTGTAATTCTCTTTTAAATGTTCATGAGGGCTAAATCTAAACGTATGGGTTAGGTTTGGCGATTAACTTGGTTGAGATGAAACAATTAATTATGTTGTAGCTGAAAAAGTCGTTAACAACTTAATTGTTTGCTTCTCGTATCCAAGGAAGCTGTGTAATAGATAAATCTTCGAGGTGTATCTTGATTCCAAAATAGGCTGGGACTGGCGATGACCTGTAAATCACGGAGTGACCTTTTATAACCCACGTGGCGTCCCCTCCTCCCCTCGCTGCGGCAGTCTGCCTCAAAACGTCGAACAATACAGTCGGTTCCCATCACTGTAGACACAACTTGTTTAGGCTAGTAAATATAAACTTACACATACACTATACACGTTTTAGGGGTAAATAATGTAAAATCAAATAGATGTATTCGGGCATTGTTTCTTAAGCAGCACATCCCATCTCCTCCTCATCTCTCTGTGACAGAAACGTCAAACAATACAGTCGGTTCCCATCACTGTAGACACAACTTGTTTAGGCTAGTAAATATAAACTTACACATACACTATACACGTTTTAGGGGTAAATAATGTAAAATCAAATAGATGTATTCGGGCATTGTTTCTTATAAGCAGCACATCCCATCTCCTCCTCATCTCTCTGTGACAGAAACGTCAAACAATACAGTCGGTTCCCATCACTGTAGACACAACTTGTTTAGGCTAGTAAATATAAACTTACACATACACTATACACGTTTTAGGGGTAAATAATGTAAAATCAAATAGATGTATTCGGGTATTGTTTGTTAAGCAGCACATCCCATCTCCTCCTCATCTCTCTGTGACAGAAACGTCAAACAATACAGTCGGTTCCCATCACTGTAGACACAACTTGTTTAGGCTAGTAAATATAAACTTACACATACACTATACACGTTTTAGGGGTAAATAATGTAAAATCAAATAGATGTATTCGGGTATTGTTTGTTAAGCAGCACATCCCATCTCCTCCTCATCTCTCTGTGACAGAAACATCAAACAATACAGTCGGTTCCCATCACTGTAGACACAACTTGTTTAGGTTAGGAAACATGAACATACACCGTTATGATATAGGGGTAGAAATACATAACAAAATTACTTTAATGGTTGTTAAGCAGCACCTCCCATATCCTCCTCGCCTCTCTGTGACGGAAACATCAAACAATACAGTCGGTTCCCATCACTGTAGACACAACTTGTTTAGGTTAGGAAACATGAACATACACCGATATGATATAGGGGTAGAAATACATAAGAATTACTGTAATGGTTGTTAAGCAGCATCTCCTATATCCTCGTCACCTCTCTGTGACAGAAACATTGAACAATACAGTCGGTTCCCACCACTGTAGACACTACATGTTTAGGTTAGGATACATGAACATACACCGATATGATATAGGGGTAGAAATACGTAACAAAATTACTTTAATGGTTGTTAAGCAGCATCTCCTATATCCTCTTAACCTCGCTGTGACAGAAATATTGAACAATACAGTCGGTTCCCATCATTGTAGTCACTAGGCTACATGTTTAGATTAGGAAACATAAACAAACACCAATACGATCTGGGTTTAACTAAAATTAATCGACTTTGTAAGCTAGAAGGTAGGCCTCCACGGTCAGAGCAAACTGTTGAATATTGTTATACGAAAGATGATTCGATGATTGTATCGATAAACTTGCCAAAATACTACCTACGAAATGGATACTTGCAGCAAATCCATCCGAAACATCGGCCTGTACTGTCGCGATTTCATCATCGTGGCTATCTACCGAAGACTAAATAACCTAATTAATTATTGTTTTGTGTTCAAATAGTGCACAACCCTTCATAAAACACCTCTACGACAAAATATTGAACAATAAAATCTCTTCTCGCCATTATTACTACAATTTTAAGTAGCAACACTTTCTTATCTATGAGATTGATACCTAATCCCTCCGCACATATCGAGGTAGTGACGTCAGTGCAGTGCGTTGGCCCGCGGGACGTCGTAATCTGTAGCGCTGGACTTTAGAAAGGCAAATCATTCATTCGACCGCGGCCAGTGAAAGGTTCCGCCCGTCTGATTTTGACCTACATCTTGGAATACCGCGAGGTTGTAGCTTTGATAACGTAAATCACGCTTCGTCGTTTGTTAAATTAATTCTGGAAGGTTCACTCGTTGAAAAAATATAGTAAATTATGGGTTAAAAAGGGGTTGTTTTAGAGATAATAGGTTGTTATGGAGAAGTTACAGATTCAGATATTTTTCATTGGAGATAACACAGCTGATCATGAGGAGAGGGAAAGATATCAGTGCATTGTAGAAAACGTCGCAAGGTGGATACATCGAGAAGTATCAGCTGATTGTTGGTAGATAACAGCTGATTATGCGAGGGAGAGTCAGCTGACAACATGGCGGTGATGTGATGACGCTGCTAGACTGCTGATGAGTTTGCTCCAAGAATGTGACGTGTATTTCTGTCACGATTTTCTCAATTACACTGAGAAATTCTGTTACGGTTAAACTCTTGGAATATTCTGTCGGCCCGAACACTCTTTGCTAGAAGATGCATTTTTTTACGTAAAACTACGATGTCTCAATGAGTCCTAAAATTCTAAACAAATTGTCGAATTATCCATGCACTGTTTGTTGTTGAAACAGACCTGTCCATTGAGAGAGTTTTGAAAGCGTGTTGAGCTCTCAACCCCAAAACCGGTGTTGAAGGACGTTAGCGACGGTTTAAGCTTTTGTCCCTGACCTTCCCAGGAAGTTTTTGACAATACTCGGAACCCCCTGCCCTTAGACATTGACTACGGAGTACAGTCATTGACTATGGAGTACAGTCGGTGCCTTAGACCAGTTCTACGTCACGTACTCGTTGTGATGGTTCTTGTAAAGAAATCTAAGTATTTATCTCATAAATTAAAAATATCGCGTTTTACGTTGAACGAGAACGCAATTTATAAGAATTATATTCAAGAAGAAATCCCCTTTTTATTCCACACATTCAAGGGCGAACTCCCAGTTTATTCCGCATATAGAGAAATTTCATTTGATACCTTAAAAGTCCATCAACGCTAAAATACTACCTGTATTACGAAAACCCCCTGACCCCTTGGTTGCTCTCTTGTAACAATAGAAATACAATCCTCAGATCTTTATATCTCCGGGGTTTACATTGAAATCTCCAGATAGTTAAGACCACAACTTGAACTAAACTTGCACAATTAATTTTGCTATAGCTTACGTAGAGTGTATTTTAGGTTATACGATTCGTCCAGACCCCAAGTGACAAGAAGTCCACTACAGTTGTAGGCGGCAGCCGGCGGGTCAAAGCGAAAGGACAATTTACATAAATGGAATATTTTGACAACAATTACGTCTGGAAACTCACGTTTTGGGTTTACTGCCTGCTCTTCCCACTTACACTGTCAGAGATCACCGCCTTCTGTACAAACAATGGCACTAACTGATGTAGACCTACCGTGGCCTTTCTTGTGCTTTAATATTTGGTCGTAAAAAGGCTAGAAAATAATCATTAGCTTTGTATTGTTTTGTTCAGTTACAATAGTTAAATCATCTCCATCAAATCAGCTGACCACATTGTTGCATTGTTGGATTATTTGTTTTTTTTCCTTTAGGATACTTTACAGTATTTTAATAGCATCACCTCATAAATGATAAATCTCCAAAGGAGTTGGCTATATTTGATATATTCTATCGTTTAGTTGCCATTTTAGATGTGTTTCCAGTATGAATACAGCAATAATGGCTTCCAAGCCTACTAAAGGAACTTCCTCAATTATATCACGTTATTGGTCAATTAATTAACTCAGACGTGTGCTACAAAGCGCACAACGACGCCTCTACACTTGTCTATTTGTTACTTAGTGGCTCGTGTGGCTTTTGTTTGAGCGTTGATTTCACATACACACTCCCTTAAAACGTCATAGGTCAGCTGAAAGTCAATGTAATGTATGTTTTCCGGTAATGCCTAAAAAACGTTCATCTTCCCTAGTTGAATTCTTCAACTAAAAATTATTTTAAAGATTGCGTAATAACAAAAATTAAGGAAACTCAGTGAAGTGGTACGTATTCTTCAGAGGATCCCATAAAGATGAAAGTTCTGTATACAGATTTTAAAATACAGTAAACCGATCGAGTTTCAACTAGAAAAATTAACTTTGCCAAGTACTTAGAATCTTTTAGAACAAGTTCTATGTTACGCCCCCTTGATGTCCCTCCCAAAACATTTCAGGGGAAAAGTTTACATTACAGTGAAAAGATGAAAAACCCGTTCTGAAATCGATCTCTGATCGAAATAGAAGCCATAAAATCGGAAATCTGAAAAAGTGACGGAAAGTTTTCTTATTTATATTCCGGAGTTAAACCGTCAAGTAATTTAGCAGGCGAGGGTGCTGCTAACAATATCAGCGAGTCATTAACAGCGGCTGTTTGATTTATTGCTCCCCCCCCCCGGACATTCCACCCGACGTACACCCTCCCCGGTGTCGCGACTATGCAAGACTTGGAATATTGCGGGTGTGTGTTGTCTAGTAGAGTGAGAGATTGGAAAACGTATTATTAATTGTGGTATTAGGCCTATTAACTCGAGTGGCCCAAATGAAGTAGTAGCTCACCTAAGGCTAAGACGTCAATATTTTCAATGAATCAAATCAAAATTTTCCATACTTGCATGGAAAAGGAGTCGGAACCTGGACGATTCATTCAGCTGTCGGAACAAGTTCAATACATCGAGTTTCTGGGAGGGAAGACATAAACAAAATAAACGTGTCCAATGCATCGCTTTGTGTTGAAAGCAGTTTTCATTGTGCGGCTTCCAAGGTGGGTCTTAGGTCCGTGATTTTTTACCCCATAAAGAGGGGCGTGTAATCGTATTGACAACCGATCTCCGGGGGTTGTGGGAAGGGTGGGTTTTTTTCTGAGGTCTGCTGACCCTAATTAAATGAAGTTTTGACACTTGGCTGCTTAGTTCTTACCACAATCGTTGTTTGGTCTTGTATTGCCGTTATGAGAAAAGTTGAGTTTGTCTGGTTTTCAAACGAATTTTGTTTCTGTAGAAAGATTTTTTTTGCTGGTGTAGACAGTTAAGTTGGGAAACTGAACAACTTATTCTTGGATAGAGTGTAATGAAGTGTCGGGGAAGATTATGATTTTATTTCACGAAGTTAGACAATTACACGTTTTATTCTGATGAAAAACTGTATAATTGTATTCCAAATATGTCGACAAAACAAGTTTTATGGGGAAATCATTCTGTTAAATGTAAAAGAGTATCGAGAAATATACTTTGATAAATTTAACACAAACTTGTTTAAAATATAAATTAACATTTAATTATTTATATTTGTTACAGTACTTTATTATCTGTTATTTATCCTACTTGTGTTTATTTTTAGTTTATAATTGCCTATTTTTGGAATATAGTTTTATTTCACAATAAAATGTTTACAGTCCGTTGGATTCGGGACAGTAATATGTACAAAATACAAACTTATTAATTTTTGTTTACTAAACGTGTTGATATACGTTTTGATGTCGATACACATAACATCATTAAATTAAACGTGTACCTATGAAATTCATGATTCGAGCAATAGTAACAGAAACGATTGGAAGAAATGGAGAGAAAACTACAAATTTCACACAGATTGTCGGGTTAAAGCTGATGATAATTCCAGTTTGTTTATAGCAGGAGAAACATTGAGGGTAGAAGATAAGTGTGTCATGACCTACATGTTGGTCCGACCTAAACTGCACATGATCTCTGTGTTACAAACATTTGTTTGATCCATGTTTTATCATATTTCAAAGCGTATTTTCCACGCCGAGTACAATTATAGCTGTATGTGTTTGTGACAGGGAAAGATTTGTGCATTTATTAATTTTGTGTGTATTGCCACCTAACCGCATTAATAGTTTTTGTAATTACAATCAAATAAATAGTCCAAAAGTAGTTATGTTGGCATCTCAAGAACTACATTTCAGTACATAATGGTAACTACACTACAATGATAAGGTTGAAAATATATGATGTAAACTACGAAATTGTGTAACTTCATCAAAGCACCAAAACCGCAGGAAAATTGAAAGCGTAAACACCTTTACACCTAAATGTAAAATTAACTGGTTATTCGAGGTCATCCACACAACCACAACACAACACGGAAAAGAAAAGACAACTGGAATGGTGGCAACTGGTTGCTATAATAGCTTGTAGTAGGTCCCATTATATACTGTCTTAGGCTACAACCTCAACCAAGTCTACAAGTGTAACAAAATCAGGGTTTAAACATTTTCTTTACAAAACCCGTTCTAAAGTACTAGGTTATACAGCTTTTGAAATAAACTAGAAAAAAAATTAATCTTTTTATACTGGATTGAATAAAAAAGTTAGTTGATAAATATGCTCTCTCTATGAAAATGTATGAATAGTCAAACTTTACAAAAGGATGTTTTGAGAATAAAAGACCAAATATGTAGAAACTGGTTTTGCGAACTTGACAAAGGTCATTTAACCTTGTAATGTAGTAATTGTTTTCTAAATATTAACAGTCGTGTCTAAATCTATATAAAAATCAGTGTTAAAAAATAAGTTACTACTGTAAATGCAATATTCACAAATAATTAGTACAAATTTCTCTCTGGAAAACATTGGGCAGTGTATCTCAACACAATCTAATTAACAGGAAACAATGGTTGAATTAATTATTCATATAATTGATACAGTGATGACAACAGTAGATGTAGTTACAGGCTTATCTGTTGGAGAGGGGGATTAATTATACGGTTTCAGAAGCAGTGAGGGTAACAGACTAACCCACCCCTACTATTGACCATTTTACCTTGTCTCATTACATGATTCAAAAATAAACATTCGCAAGAGTGTGCATATGTTCAATATTCAATGTCAGGAAAGTAGTCAAGAGTTTAGCGTGGAACTTATCTGGATTGGGTTGTCATACTATGGTCACCGGGTTTACTACAAATGTCCTGTAGCTCAGTAAATAGACCTGGATTTTATAAATTAGCAAAATTCTGGAACCGATTACCTTTTAAGCCAATAAAGGTATCACCAATTGGCTAGTATGGAATTTTTTGAAAAGGAACGAGTTCAGCTAGTTTCAATGAGAAAATTAGAATCTCTTGGCTAATAGATACACAGTAAAACAACACAAAACATTTAACACTGACATTTCAGCTCGGTAGACTTTTAGACTTTTAGGCTTCTAGATTTCTAGCACAAATGCCACTCCTGAACAAAAGAACAAAAATATGACTTTGAATGTATTAATAATGTTCTTGTTCACCAGTCTTTGTGTGCAATTATTGTTGAATAACTATCATTAAATTATTTTCTTTGTTTCAGAAACCTACAAAGTGATCTTCGCTTGTCCGATGACAGCGATGATGATGACAATGTAAGTATTTTCAATGTCAAATGACAAACATTACATTAGGGTACCTTCTCAAACCGTGAACAAATGTCCTGTTTTTTCTTGTTTTTTTTTTATCAATAATCTTCAAATTAAAGGTTTCTAAGGGTTTTAAAAATAATATTTATACCACTTCAAAGTTTTTCCTTTCACATATTTTAATTGCTGTTTTTTTCCTCTATGATTTTTTAATATTGTTTAAAATCTCCTTGGTTTCCCTCTACAATTGGACAGTCTGTAACAGACCAGGTTCTAGTTTATACATCGTTGCAACTCAACCAAGTTCACTAACTAGCAACTGAATCTAACTCTTAACCTAGTTTGGTGGTTTATAGTAAACTTTTCAAGAGCTTCATTCTTGTATAAGGTTCAATATTGATCGGCTATCTTTTCCGGAATGAATAGACGATTTATTAAATTACTTCTAGTCGTTATCTGAATTAATGTAATCACTAAATACTACGTTTTTATAAAGTAAAAGATTAAAAACATTTCCAATACGCTTGGCAAAAATTCAAAGGCTATTTTACAATTCCAATATTATATATTACTAAAAAACACTTTTTAAAGTACCTATAATGGTTGAAGGGTTATTTTTTATTTTTAGCTATATTGTTATATTCAGTTAAATTTAAGATACAATAATGCAGGACTCAATTTTTTAGTTAACACTGTATCACTGTATGTTAAGAGATTTCCTGACAACTGATGTTATTTTGCAGCAACAACAACTCAAGCCTCCGCCTGTCAGCGCCAGGGACAAGTTGCCCATCGCGGTGGTGCCTCCCGTCTGTCACGCACCCATCCATGCCCCGCTCGCCCCCGCCACGCCTGAGACCAGCCCCATCATTGACAAGCCCATGTGAGTGGTTCTAACCTAACCTAGCCAGTCTGTTGAATACATTTTGACATTTGTACTTAGGCTTTAGGCCTTAGATAAAATAAAACATTAAACACTTTATGAGTGAAAATAAAGATTACAATTCTGTATGAAATTAATTATAATCACGAAAAACTCTGCAATAACATGTTTTAATAATCATCACAACAGACATAATTTGAATAGTCAACAAAAAATATGGTTAGTAGAAAGAATTTAGATTGTAAAACGTTGTTTCAGCTGTCTTTTTCATTCATTCTCTAGAAGAGTTTGAAAAATCTTTTAAAAGGCAATTATTTATCATGAAATCTTAAGCTATTACAGTAATCTTTTATATACCCAACAATTAGGGTTTTCTCTGTAACATCCCTTTTTCACCTGTTCTACTTAATCTACCGATTTTCACGATTGAGGTGTAATTTTAAAGCTTATGATCCTGATTATCGTATCAACTCTTTATCGCATGGATCCACAATCAGCAAATTTAATCTATTGTAAATTTGTCGTTTTATTCACCTTACTGTCTTAAAACCAGTATGTTTGTTGAAAGGATAAGGGTAACTTATTGCATTATTGTTTTTTTTTCTAAAAAAAAACTTTTGCACCGAATTAAAATATTTGCAATTTGGGCACGCTCGTATTTGTTAATTCAGTTCCATTCTCCAACTGTAATTCATTGTAGAAACCAATAGTGTTGCAGGTAGGACATGATCTAGTAAGTACAATGTAGCTTTGCTGAGACCGAGCTTTATATTGATTGGCAAAGTCCTGACTGTTTCCTCTGCTTCCTCTATCTCAATCTCTACCAATTTTCTCTTGTCCTATAATTATTGTTGTTTATTTTAATAATTTGATTTGTTTGTGTAATGAGAAACTAGAAATTAACTTTTTATGTTGCACAACCTCTATATTTATTTTTTAATCTAACAATCTGCTTATATTCCTCATAATGTAATTTGATACAAAATGTAATTATCTAAATAAATATTGTTTCTTTACTTTTCTCTTTTTCTTATTGTATTTTTGATTTTTTTTATTCCCTTCCCTTAGTTCTTCTTTTTCCCTAAAGTTTTTTTACCATATCTTTTTATTTATTAACTTTTTCCTTTTTAATCTTATTTTTGTTTATCTTTTTCTCTTGTTATTTTTTCTGTTTGTTTCTTTGTTCATTGCTTTTTATTTAATTTCTACTCTGTTACAGCTTGTCACCAGCTATAAGTGAGCTGCTGTCTCCACCACCGCAGCTGCCAGAGCCCATGTCTCCAGTGGCTCAGTCCAGCTCCAGTGAGGAAGGAGATTCTGGTAGTGACTCAAGTGAGAGTGACTCTAGCAGTGAGGTTCCCCCAGTCATGCCCCCCACGTCGGCCCCCCTGCCCCCCGTAGAGGAGCCCCCGCCACGCTGGAACCTGGAGCGGTTCCTTACTCCGCTGCAGCCGGCGCCAAGCAACGACAACAAGTCTGGCCAAGTAAGTGAACTAATGTAATAATTTTTGTGTATGCACAGTTGTGTGGTAATAAAAGGTTTGCTTTTATTAGTGCCTAAAATTAACTTGTGGGAAATGAATGCAAGGTATAATTTGTTTGAGCCCAAAAGATCCTCTAATTTGTGTCTTTCCAAAGGAAACTGTTTAGTACTGCCTTAAGTTCTCAGAAAACTAAGCATGTTAAGTCAGATTACTTGATTGATACATAAGTGTGGTAAAAGATGTCTAAAACTGTAAAAATGTTATATGTTTTTACATTTTGTTTCAGGAGGGTTCGAGCAAACAGAAGAATGAAGACGACTCAGAGCTGGATGTGGAAGTGTTAGCCAAACCTCAACCGCTGTTGTCCAGTTTGAGTGACTCGGAAGACAACAACAAGCGAGTCAAGCCGGAACATCCGCGACGACGAGGCCGGCCGAGCAAGCGAGCACAGCGGCCACCCAAGAGCAAGAGCGTTGTTCATAGTGACAGTGACGATGACGCCAGGCCTCCACCACCTCCTATACGAGGGCCTCGGACGCCGCCACGGCGCAACTACACACCCTCGGACAGTGACTCACCTCCTCCGCCACGGCCGCGCGGTCGACCTCCACGCACACCTCCCAGCCCTACCCGCCCTACCAAGCCAAAGCGGGAGAACAAGTCTCCAACGAAGGTGAAGGCTGAGCCCAAACCAGCGGAGAAGACTCCTAAGAAGCGAGGCAGACGAAAGCAAGTGCCAAAGCCCACTCCAGCGTATTCGGAGTCTGAAGAGGAAATAGTGGAGAAGAAAAAGGCTGTGAAGAGAGCCCCGAGTTCTAGCGAAAGTGATAATGAAGCTTGGGGAATCTCGTCTCCTGTCAAGAAGAGGCCGATGAAAGAGAGCTCGGTGGAAAGAAAAAAGAGAGACTCTTCGAGAGACGAGAAGAAACCAAAACGAATCAGCAAGCCGACAGTCACTTCTGACAGTTCTGACGATGAAGTCCCCAGCAAGTCCGTGTCTTGTTCTCCTCAAAAGCCGATGTCCAGGGTTCCTCCAGCACCGCCTGCAGGTAAACGGGCACCCAGAAGCATGACTCCTGAAAGTGAACCGGAAATCAAAAAAGAGGAAAGTCCTCCCAAGTTGGACTTTGAAGGCAACATAGTGGCTGACAAGAAGAAAAACGATACCCTCAGGAAATTGTTTTCTATCGGCATCAAAAGGGACGAAACCGGTGGGAAAGGAGGCAAAGGCGGAAAAGGAGGAAAGGGGGGTAAAGGTGGCGGGAAGTGCGGTGCTAAAGGTGGGAAGGGGGGTAAGGGAGGGAAGGGAACTCCCGGGGTTATCGTAGTGGAGTGTAACGCTAACAGTGATAGGACGTCAGTGTCACCTCTCAGGGACAGATCCCCCTCCCCTCTTCCTCCCCCTCCTCCTCCTCCGACTGAGAGGATTCCCTCCCTCCCTCCTCCGAGTCCTCCTCACAAACCAGAGCCTTTCCCTGCGTCTCTCATGTGCAGGATAGACCTCAGCCGGTTGAGTCACATACCTAACAAAAGACGTTCCGAGGAAGTGAGGACTAGAACTGAAATTCCTGACACTAGGCAAGAAGAGAAGAAAAGCAAAAAGTCGGAAAAACATAAAAGTAGAGAAAAGAAGAAGAGTAAAAGTGAGTTGCCTCCGGTTCCGGAAGTGCCTCCAGTTGTACCAGCCGCTCCTGTTGAGCTGCGCAAGTGGCCTCAGAGTCCTCCCCACACCAACCTGGAGACAGAGGCAACCCCTCTGCCTAGGTGAGAAATACAATCTTGTGTGTAAATAGTAATAGTCTTAAGTATTAGTCAACATAATAGTAGTCTTAGCTGTTACTTTTACATTTTAAATCTTATAATCATTTGAACTGTCCTCTGTGAATGAATACTTTTTTTAACATTGTATCACTGTCTGTATTGCAGCGGTGTGGTAGTGAAGCGTGAGCGACGACCAAGCGTCAGTTCCTCGTCTTCACGAGACTCGCGTGACCGCTACAAGAACAAGCGGAAACAAGAAACCAGCAAACACTCGGCCAGGGTATGTAACAATATAATCTTTCTCTTACTGCTTGCGAGTCTGAAATGTGTTATTTAACGTTCAATTTTATTCATAAATGATTTTGTTGTTTTGACAAACGAGACTATATAGGACTGTGGTATTGGAAATGAGTTATCTTGATGTTTGCCAATGAACAAAGTCGTATGAATTTCAAAATATTTGACTTTTTACCTGCTATGTTTTCTTTGAAGCAACCTTTCGTTTTTCCAGTAATCTATAGATAACATGCTGCGTTTACGGTTCATGTTTCACACTTGCAGAATATTTTCTGCTTAGACCTGAATACCCGTCAGCTCACTGAACAAAAACTATTAGTAATAAAAATAAAAAATGTACTCTTAAAACAATCAAAAATTTGTATTTTATCGCTAAAAAATTTACATGATCAACATCCTACCTTGCTCACATGTAGTTTTAACAAAGATCTGTCAAAATGGTTCATCTCATCACAAAATGAAATAGTTATTTGAACCTTTTCCGTAAATTCACTACCACGAGGTATTAGAGCAATAGATTATTAGCAATCAAAGTGGTAGTAAACTAAACGTTGGTTAGGTTGGGTTAGTATAGAATTTAACATTGAGTTAGAAAACCCTAACCTAACCTAACTTAACCACATTCCACTAGTGGTAGTGAATTGTTAACAAAGGTCCAGTTATTTTTATGATTTGTAGGTTTACAATTATTGTAATATTATCGGTTTTGTTGCAGTCCGGCCCTACGCCCGCCCCATCACTGCCCCCCACCAATCACGAGCGGCAAGAGCCGTCCCGAGTCTACTTCTCGTACTTTGAGGCAGACGAAGCTGAAATGTCCGACACTGACAAGTGAGTTTACCAAATTAAGTTTAACATTAGTCTCCTTTTTGAAAATAATCCTATTTGGAAACCATAGTACTGGGCTATTCAAAAATGAATATGGATCCAACTTCATGACATTGATTCTCAAAAAGTATAAATCGGGCAGACATAAACTTTATACCATTCAAAATAGGAAATTTCAACGTTTTTTACCATAGTTCTGTAAATGGCCAAAAATGTTATCGTAACAATTGTCAGCCATTTTGTTGTACCATCAGTTGTTAGTAAGATGGCTTTGCAGCATAAGATTTTCTGTGTTACAGAGTCTGCAAAAACTGAGTCTCCTATTACAGTGCAGCGGGCTTTTCACCTCGAATTTGGTATACAACCGTCGACTAGAAAAAGCATAACTCGTTGGTTTAGGCAATTTCAAGAAATTGCAGCAGTGCAATCAGTGATACCATAGACAAAAAGAATTAAATATAGACGGTCAGCTGTGCTGCGGTTACTATAGCTTCTGGCGCACACCGCTTGGAGCGCCATGTATTTACGGCGTACGCGCTACGTAAACTACAGCGGTGTGCGCCGGAACCTATGGTAACCATGGTAACCCCAGCACGGCTGACAGTCTATATTTAATTCTTTTTGTCTATGGTGATACATGAGATGCCGTCTCGTTTGTGGGACAAATTCGGCTATCGCTTAGATGTTTGCCATGCAGCATAGGTGGGACGTATTGAGCATTTATAATCAGTGTAACTCAAACTTTGAAATTTTCTCTTTTTAATGGTGTTTTTTTTCCAAATTATACTTTTCAAGATATTTTTGAATAGCCCTGTATAATATTGTAGAATAATGGTCTTCAAGCAACTCCCATTACTAACATGATGAATCACTAACATAAAGAATATGGTGAAGAATAGTGTTTTGTCGTTGTGTTAAACATCGTTCAAAGCCTATGAATCTAAAAATGGGTATATCCCTGTAAGCCTATCTAGGAAGACTTGGTAATGTATAATTAAATTACCATACTATTTCTGTCGAAAATTAAACACACTTGACTCTTCACATTGATAATTTAGTGTCGGTTTATTTATTTTTTATCAATTCAATAGCCAAAAGAATGCTTTGCCAATTATCTATTGGTAAAAATTCCCTGGCTTAAACTAAAATGTATTAAACTTTCAAGGTCAATTATGCCGTCTAATCTTGGTCTTTAAGATGATTTTGTCCTCTACTAGCTAAATACTCAATGACATATGGATGTGTCGCAGCAATCAGTTTGGTAAAACTACAATTCAACTGAAGGGGAACCCAGACACATCTGAAACGTTGTTAAGTCTTGCTTGAGGCATGAAGACAGTGTTTGTGTTGCGTGGGAATAGCTTCTGGTGTTTATCTCTCACGTATCCGTTTTGTTTACAGAGACCAGTACCTGTTGGAGGCTAAGAGACTGAAACACATGGCAGACAGAGAGACGGACCACACGGCACAGTGTATGCAGTACCTGGAGGCTGTGCTGTTCTTCCTCCTCACCGGCAACACCATGGAGAACGAGAGACCGACCAATGAAAAGGCTCCGTACACCATGTACAAGGACACACTGAATCTTATCAAGTATGTATTCGGTATAGTGATGTGTCAAAACCGAATCTGAAATCTCAAAACCATCAAAACTTAGGAAAAGTTTTGGTTTCGAGATTCGATCACCAAGTTTCGAGATTCAAAAGTTTCGAAATTGAAGATTTTGGCAGTTTAATTTTGAAACTGCTGACATTTTTTTGTGTCATTGTTATTGTTTTTAACACTGTTTCCAAACAAGCTGGTAGCAACAGAGCAAATATCACCATTAACACTATGAAACAAGTAAATTTTATTCTGAACTTCAAAAGGTATCTTAAAATCTATAACTGGTACAATTCAGTTTAACATCAATATTTACTAAACACAAAGAAATATTGACCACTAAATGTTCTAATTAATCTAATATTCATGTTTATGATGGTGTTATAAGTTTAATTTATTTGTTGTTGTTGGTTGTTTATAAAAAATTATGTTGTATTGGGTTTTAAGATTATCAGTCACTGTTATGTCACGGTTAGGAGGAGTCGATCTCTTTCAGTTTTGATTGCATACTTAACATTTTATGATTATGTGTATTTTTTGTAACCTTGACCTTTGTAACCAGCTAAGTAAAAAAGTTTCCTGTTTAGGTTTTGAGATTCGAAATTTCTGGTTTTGACCATCACTAATTTGTTAGATTATAGCTCTAGTACCACATAAAAGGTTAGGATAGGAGTATTTGTGTGGTCTAAAAATATTTTCATGAAAGAGTAAATTGATGCCTATTTTGGGGTCTGCGTGTCCCTGATATTTTCAGGTTTGTTCAGGCCAATTTTCGGGCCAAGCTGGAGTCAGGTCATTTATGTTAAAGTTAACTCAGGAGTCCAGCTGAGCAGAGCTTTATTTTCACGATCGCAGAAAGTGTATGTGAATATGTACAAGACGATTACATCACGGTCGCAGGTAATGTACGTACACAGCTTTGCTGTAATCTGATCTCTTACTGGAAGACAATGATAATTGAGCTGTCTGGAACCTTACTATGCTTAGTTTATTTTAAATTTTGTCTTTTTTCAGGGTGGTCTCAGATATAAAGGATATTTAAAATTAAGTGACTTGTAGATTTAAATTTATCTAAAAATTACATTTGAATAAGAATTTGTTATTGTGGTTTTTGTTTTTAGACAGAGGGAGCTCAAGGAAGGAAGACAGAAATAGTTTCAGAAGGATAAAAAACTCATTTTCATTATGTTCTAAGTGTTTATACTACAGACTTGTTGTATCCTATTGTCTGATGTTAAGCTTAAAAGTTTTGTTAAACTCTCTATAGATACGATTAATAGATGTTATTTTGATAAATAAACCTTTTTCAGGTACATTTCCAGCAAGTTCCGCAGTCCTGGATCACAGCCTCATTGTAGTCTGCATAACAAGCTTGTGGTGCTAAGGTAAAGAACTATACTAAGATTTACTTAACAATTAATTATTATTTAAACCAAGGCTTAATAACAAAATTGGTTGTTTCTAGTTCAAAGGTTGTCATACTCATAAGAAAAGTATGCTATCATAGTACATTGACAGCCTTCACTTATTAATGTTTATTTTCTCGCAGCCTACGATGTCAATCGCTGCTTCACCTCAAGCTGTTTAAGATGTGTCGCCCAGAAGTCAAGGAAAACCAGAAAGTTCTCAACGAGTACCTGCAAAAGGTGAGGTTCTACAATTTTCCAGTACTAGTCTCATCTTTAATTGTCAAACTTTGTTGCTTTTGGGTTTAATCAAATTTATTAAATCATCAATAAGTTGATTTACTACAAGAGAAGAATCAATACATTGACAATGGAATAGAAAATAGAAAGTGCCGTTTATCTTTTATAAATAAGAATACAATCTAATTCTGTATGAATCCATAGGCTAATCCGCCGACCACCATAGAGGTGGGTGGAGGTGGCCAAGGCACACCTTCCCCTCTCTCACCCACACCTAGCCCCGCCGGCTCCGTTGGGTCTGTCGGGTCTCAGAGTAGCGGCTACAGCAGCGGGGCGCCTCCCACTCTGGGACCCTTCGTCCCTGTCCCCCCGCAGATACATCGGGACATGCAACGGCAGAACAATCACTTCAACACGCTGGTCGCCAGCTTCGACCTGTGGGACCAGGCAGACGCTCTTGTCTACAAAAACAAACACAAAGGTAAATAATATTAACAAGACGGAAGAACCTTAACTCAAAATGACCGTGAGACCGAAAAAGGTGAGGTAACATGGAGAATCGATTGATTTTTTGGTCGGTATGAAAAAAAATGGTAACGAAAAGTCGGCAATTCCATAAGAGTAATCTGGTAGACACTCTGAAAGTTTTATGTATCATGTTTTTTTGTTAATTCGTTACTCTATTTTAATGTGTTCCAATCGTGTCCATCATTGAGAGTCAATTGTAGTGATGTATCAATCGGCAGGAAATGAGTCTTCTGACTAGTGCCACTGTCTTTCACCAGATTTTGTATCATGGCGATGGGGTATGATCTCAATTGATCCGTATACTAGGAGTTCTACTGTACTATGTATCGATTGATTGAGTTGGGGCTTTGGAGATTAATTGGTGGACTCATTGGTGTTCATGACGTTAACAAAATTTAATTCTTGTTTATTCAACAAAATCTAAGCCTACTTGTCTTTATTTTGTGGAATTTTTGTAAATCAAGGCTAAATAAACAGATGATATGGCAAGTTCAGTAGACTCCCTCTCATCCGGACATCGGTTTAATCGGACTAGATCGGCAGGATGTGGGCGGTACTGAAACGACTGTTCTATGGGGAATGATTTGACACCAGTGATTACGTGTCTAAATACAGTTCTCTCCTAAATTTAAGTTAAATACTGTATACAAATACTGCATTTCAACTATCTGTTGTAACAAGATTTTTGGACGTCGGTTAACCGGAAAAACAGTTATCTAAACTGACCTTGGTCCCAAGGAGTCTGGATAGGAGGGAGTCTACTGTAACAAAGCTGCACTTACCTTGCATTATTATTCTGCTTAAAACACATCGCTGTCCAACACAAGCCCATCCAACAGCCAACCAAGCATTGCTGTCTTGGAGAATTAAATTGAATCATATACAGTAGTCCAGAGTTGGTTTACTATAGACCAAACTTCACCGTGTTATATTTGTTGCAGATTTCTTCATCGAGCTGGACAGAGTGTGTGGCCCACTGACGTTGCACAGCTCGCTCATCGACTTGGTTCGCTACGTTCGTCACGGAATCAGCAGACTGAAGCAACTTTAAGCCCAAATATTTTCTCCGCCTCGCACACAGTTACCCTCGGGCATTTTTTATGTTACGGAACTCCGAAACTTTCGTAACTACCGGACGCAAAATCATTAAACGATGGAATGGTCGCACCATTGCTCAAAAGTGAATTTTTACGTTTTCGTTTAGCATTTGGTATTGTATTAATATTATTTCCTATTTGTTATATGTTTTAGCCTGTATTTACTATTTATTTATTTATTTCATCTTTAATGAAGTCTGTCGGTTTAGAACCGCTGGAAGACACCAACATTGTTTTGTTTTATTTGTTGATTTGTAAATGTAGAAATTCCTAAAGAGTTATGTTTTAGTTTTGAGTATAGCATGAGTAAAGAGTTTATCGATCGAGTGACAAATTATACTAAATGCAATGCAAAGTTTTTATCATAATGAAGATTGTTTAACCTGTTTATTTGGAAGGAAGTCCAAGTTCTGTCTGTTAAATTGTCGTCTTCCTTATTTAATTTTTTATTGTTTCCTTGCTGTATCTATCCTTGAAATAATTTTACTGGAAACTATTTTGAGCCAAGTTGGAAAATATTAGCTACAATGCTGAGCCAGTCTCAAAAACTTGATCTTACTATTAATTACTTTACTACTGATGGACGTAAATTTGTACTGATTGATAATTGAGAGTTCTGACAAATGGTGTATGTTAATCTTGTCTGGGTTTCAAAAATACACACTAGAGTCTATATTTTATTATTTTTGAATGCCAGACAATGTTAATACTTACAATTGCATTACAATTTACCTACATGATTTTATAATCATTCTAATTTTTCTTCAAACAAAGAGGAAAAAAATTTATTGGTTGATTTTGAAACCGTCTGAGGTCTATCAAAACCATAATCATATCATCAACATTTTCAAAAATTATATTTTTCCAACTTGCTTGAAATTTTTAATGGCCATTTCCGTAGGGACCACATCATTAAAGTTGTTCACCAAACCAACATATTAATGTAATTTTAACCTGTACATTTGGCTTCTCTTTTCTTTTGTGCATTCAACTAAACATAATAATTCAGCCACGTACAAATAATTTATAGATAATGTGAAATGTACATAGTATTGGACTAGTGTAGGTTTGTTCATGGGTCAAGTTATTGATTAACTAATTTAAAAAGGTAATAAATATTAGTAAAGTTTTTAATTATGATGCAATATTGCCATTATGAAATTGGAACATATTATGAATTTAAGTTTCTTGAAGTGCTGTCTCTGAAATAATGTTAGTCTTTTTTCTTAAAGAATTTTTAACATTATTTTTAAATTTCTGTTTTAAAAAATTAGTTTTTTAATAAACTGGATGGACGTTGAATCTTCTCAGCAAGTGAAATCCTGCATTTCATAAATTATTTTTAAATTTTAATTAGGTACAGTATTTTAAGAGTTTTTGAATAATGAATTGTGTTACAAAAGTGTTTTTTTAATGAACAGTACAATCTTTGTGGTTGAAATTTTTTACATTTTTACATTTTTATTTCATATTGTAAGAGAATAACTGTATCGTGTGAATTTTAATTGAATGTATTCAAAATAATTGTTTAAGGTTTAAAGTGAATATTTAGTAATAGTTATTGATGAAAGTTTTGTTCATATTGTTAATATTAATAAAAGTAATAAGTAAAATGAACCTGTTCTGTTATGTTTGCTTGTTCAAATTTGTTAGCTTACTAAATATTTATATTGTATATTTTAAAAAGATTTTAAAGTTAATACTTTAATCACATCTTAACTTAAATACTTCAAATATCTGTCTTTACATTACAACCTCTTTAATTTCCTACTGTGAAATCGTAAATTAATATTATAGTTTTGTTTCTTTAATATTGAGATTAAATAAAAAGATTCTTGCCCTCACATATTTTGCCATTGACTTTGGATACTGAATGCTAAAGCTTGATGAAACTAAACTGAGGTCAAATTGTTTTAAGTTTTTTTTACTCCTAATGGCTTTAACTTTAAGATGATAATAAAAGGTTATATTTTAAGAATTAAAGTCTCTTTGAATAGGCTAATAAAAAAAATTATGTTTGTATCTTTATTTATAGTTATTGGATCACAAATACTTTCAAACTGTTTTATATGAAATATTTTTTCAGATTTAAATTGTACCTCCATTCAGGATGTAAAATATACAGAAACATATGATAAAAATTAAATTTGCCGTCAGGCTAAATACTATTTTATATGACATATATTTTCAAATTTAAATTGCACCTCTATTCAAAATGTAAACTATATAGAAACATATGATAAAAATTAAATTTGTCGTCAGGCTAAATGTTAATTAGACTACAGTAAAATACATTTGAGTTGCTCACTAGAAATTTAGTTATTCTATCTTTGCATCATTTTGATTCATCCTTTTTTATTGCATTGGAAAACTGTAAGTGCAATAGAAATCTAATACAATTTTGACACTGTTTTCTGCATATTTACGATTATGTTGGTACAATAATGTTGCAATAAATTTCATTAGTTCTTATTTTGACAAATTAACGACAATTAACGTGTTAGTAGTGTGAAACATTTTACCGATGTTGATTTCTGGGCTCAGGGACATGTTTAGAAGGTACAAATCAATGTTTACATAATCAGACTTTATTTCAATGCTTGAGAATTGGTTGTGCCTTTTTTGTATTGGTTGTGCTACTTTTTTACATGAAGTGGTGCTGTGCTTAGTTTTCACGCAGTTCTAACATAAGCCAGGATCAATTGAGGAAACCACTTAGGACATTTAGATGTATGGAGTTATTTGACAAAATCATGTTGATTTGACCATAGATATGTTTTATTAAAGTGTATAGATATGTTACTTATTTTCTAAATAATTGACAATCATTTTCAATATGTGTTTATTTCAAATACTTGTACCGTTTTGATTTTCTAGAGAAATTGTTATTAAAAAGAAAACTTTACTTTTAAACAAAAGTGGATTTAACAAGACTTTCTGAATATTTTTTAAAAAAATTTATAAAATAGCTTTATTCACAAATATTTGAAATTTCAACGATTAAGTTCGGCTGATATTATTTTACCTTGCATTTTCCTTTCCGTATAGGCCTCGGGCCTGTGAGTATCAAACAAACTAAAGGGTTAGCAAACAATATGGTAAATAATTTTCTGTTTTTTTTTTTTTTTTAGTTCAACAGAAAATATACCTGTTAAACAATAAATTTCTATCAAAATAACTTAATTTACTTGTTTTCCAATCAGTGAAACAATAATAAGAATAAGTCTACCCCAAATTATATCCAATTCACTAAAAATATTTTTTTAAAGATTTATTTAAACTTTTTTCATTACATTGTATATAATGTAAAGGGTTTCCTCTGACTAAAGCATCACTGTAAAATTAACATCACAAGATTAATGTGAACGCCTGAAATTTTAGGATGTTACGACATAATCGTAACAACTTTACAAATCAAATTTAATAACTTTTCTTTCAAATGAGCAGCATCCTGATAATTTTTCTTAGTTTGATACCATAACATTTTATTAAATAAGTATTTACTACATAAACCTACCTTTCAATAGTTTCATATTTTTATTTAATTACATTTTACCGTGCTACACTAGTTTTATAAAGTTTAAAATAATATTTTCCTTAAATCGAAAGCAAAGAACTCAAGTTTTTAGTACAGATTTAATCGGTAATATTTTATACATTATTTTACTGCAACCTTTCTATAAAAACAAAAACAAATATATAACAGTTTGTGTTATGTTAAAATTTTCAAGTTATAATTTTTTACTGTGGTCCTCGCATTAAGTGTAACTTGAAATACAATCCTAACAGCAATATTGAAGGATGTTTCGATGTTTATTCATATTTGACATACAAGTTTTCTATGAGATTATTCTAAGTACTTGCCTTCTTCCATGGAATCACGTAGCCGTTTAGTCAGCAAATGATTTGTCATTTTCTCTCTTGGTTCTTCCAGTTTTTTGCATGGTTATGTCGAGTCCCTACCTAGGCGTTTCATTTCCCACAATCCTTTGTGTTTCCGGAGTGAATAACGTCTCTGCGATTGCGCAGACAAGTTTAGTTCCTTGTGTTCTAACGATCACGATCAGTCACGTCTGCACGTGATGTTCGGTTTTCGCTGATTTACCATATTTCGTGTTATCGGATATTTTATCATATGAATATATAAGTTTATTTTGTAAGCGATGTATATTGATGAATCAAAGTGTTTAAATATACATAGATTATCTAGTGGGGTTATATTTAGCTGTAATATGTATATTTTTGTATATATCTTGACATTTCTATATCGTGTAGTGGCAGTTTGTTTACGTAGAACGGAAGACAAACGTGTTGTTGTTCCTTCTTGTCAGTTTTCGTTGGCTGTACTTAGATCCGAATTAGGCCAAAGTACTTTAGTCTGTTAGTTTTGTTTGTACATTTTGTTTCTCAGTGTTGAGTTTTTCCATTTTGTTTCAGTTATGTTTGAACTAAGAAGGAATCACAAACGTCTGTTTGGTTCGATGAAATGTATTATGTATGAATAGTGGCTGATCCACTCGGAGTTTAGATTAAAGATATAATATTTATTCAAAATACAAACTGTGTCTTTTTACAAGCCTGTGTTATTCTTTCCATCACCATTTGGCCATTTATTAAATAGATTAAATATATTTTTTAGGGTTCGTTGCTAGCCTAGTGATTAGAGCAGTTTGGTTTTGGTTTGCTTTTTTCATATTTTGAGTTCATTTTGTACTTGTTTGACGTAGCCTATTGTAGAAACTTAATGGCCTAATAAAATTGTTTAATCTTTGAGTATGAGACTTTGGTGCAAGAGGGACAGTTTTAAACCCAAGCATATCTACACTAAGTAGTGGCTTTGAACAGCTTTCCCTTTCAAGCCTTTGAGTATTCTCAAATACAAAATGCTACTGGCGTTGAACTTTGAAAATAAAAAAACAAAGTAAGTAAATTGTTTAGGATTTTTTGAGGATAGCCGGCTAACCTGAATGGGAAAGAGTCGGAACTGGCCCAGGAAACATTACACTATATACACAAAACATTAGAATATTTCACTGTCACTGGCAGCATTTTTAACTAAAGAAGAGAGTGTTTTGTTTTCTTTCGACATATCCAAAATGGTGGACAGCTGTTGAGATGCTGTCAGTGAAGTGGAATATTCTAATGGTTTGTGTATAGTGTAAAGTTTTATGTTTCCTGGGCCAGTTTGGACTCTTTCCCATTCAGGTTAGCCTGCTATTCTCTCAAAAAATCCTAAAAACCTAGGCCCTTGTGCTCTATGTAACCCTTAAAGTAAGTAAATTTTGATTTTTAAAGACTGTATACAGTATCCTATTTAGCAGAGTGGTTACAGATCTTTTACATTCAAAGTTTGCTGGTTTGATTGTGGACAAAGATGGCGTTGTTTATTTTCCTGATTGATGCTATTTAATTACAGGTCACCACTGGATTACCATGGCCTGGGTTTGGACCGTTCCTGTTATAAAATACATTAGAAAATGCCCATGACATTAGGAAACACGAAAGGCCTTGTGTATGTAGAAGAAATCGCACACGTCTGTGACCTGCGTGAATTGTCCAGTTTCGTCTTACACTCAGATATGACGTCACACGTCGTAAACTGCACATTTACAGGTTCCGTGTTTATCAATCGTGTTGCAATTCAGTTTTGTTTCTTAAATATATGGTTTACGTTTACAATGTTGACATTAGATTAAAAGAACCTCAATAATATCTTATATATTATTGCATATTATGTCCTCACCTGGTTGTGGAGCACATGTGAAGCAGACACTGTTGAGCATTTTATGTGTTATAGTTGTTGAAAATGAAAATACATAAAAAAAATACTATTGATTATTTTCATTTATATGTAGGTTTGCTATAAATTTGTTGCTTTTATTTTTATTTAAATAAGAAATAAATTGTTTTAAATTATCTGAGGTCTGTCATATCAATCAATTCTGTATGTGAGTGTTTATCCGTCGTGATGAAAAGTATTGTTCATAACTTGTACCGAGAGTGATTTTCCGCCACTTGCTCCAATTACTCCCATCCTCGGCTTCGCTTTTTACGTGAAATTATTTGGTGTTCGTGAAACTTCAGCACGCTCCAGAAAATGCCACTTTCGGTACTAGTAGTGATGAAACATTAGCCTATTAGCTTCCAAACAAAAATTACAAAGAATTTGTTTCAAGATAGTGGACTTAAGTAAAATATTCTGCTAATTTGTTATAATCTCTTACCCTAAATAAATAATAAATAAAATTAATCTATTGGGTGTGTTCGACAAAGTTTGGAAACAATAAAAAATCATTCATTTTATACATTATTGGAAACATGCCCATACTCCAAATAATTATTTGGATTTCAAGCTATTCATGTTGTTTTTAGCTACTACAATTTCATTATTAAGTTCCATTTTTTTAGTTTATCTCAGTCAGTGCCGTTGGTTGGGTTATGTGTTGTAGGCCTACATGTTTAAATGTGTTATTCGTTGGTCGGGTTATGTGTTGTAGGCCTACATGTTTAAATGTGTTATTCGTTGGTCGGGTTATGTGTTGTAGGCCTACATGTTTAAATGTGTTATTCGTTGGTCGGGTTATGTGTTGTAGGCCTACATGTTTAAATGTGTTATTCATTGGTCGGGTTATGTGTTGTAGGCCTACGTGTTTAAATGTGTTATTCGTTGATTTATTTTGCGTGTCACAATGTAAATATTTTTGTATTTGAAATAACTATTTTGATAAAATGTTTCTGCTAACCACTTGAGAATGCTATATTTGGCGAAACATGTAATGGACTTCAAACACTATTTTTGGACTGCAAGACAGGGTACTTGATAGTTAAGTCTACAATTTCATGTTTTATTTCTTATCTATTGATCCTAGAATCTCCATAATTTCTTCACTTTCACTTTCAAAGTTGGCATAAGAGTGTGTATCCCCATTTGTAGATGTCGGAAAACTCTTGAAAGTTTTAATAATGTTGTTATAAACCAGATCTTTGGCAAGTGAAGAGTAACAGAAGTCCATATGGTTAAACCGATGGTCTGTTATTTGTCTGACGCTTTTCACGTTTGGCATAAGTTTCACTGTAAACTGTACATCCTGGGAAAAAAATAATTTGTTAGTTACTAGAATCAGCACTGTTTAAAAGGTAAAAACAATATAAGATGTTATTTTAACCAAATTATAAAATTTCAATGTGCATTGTAAACACAGAACACCTCTTAACAAATTTTCTAGGTTTATTCACCCACAAAAGTAAGATTAAAAAACTGAATATTTTCACATCTTAGTCCATCCAAATATTTCATTAAAATGAGTTTTTGATAGAAAAGTCTAACTCGTGAATATAAGTGAGAATAACAGGTAATCAGGAAAATAAGCGAGGGTTGTCAAAACACATCCGACCTGTGTGTTGAACCATATTTTTTCAAAGAAAACCGATGTTTGGATGTGTTACGTGGCTGAAGCAAAATCCTTGAAAGCAGATTTTTCTTATCTTCTATGAAAAAACCATAGCTTTCCAAATATGTATTATGTTGTATGTATTATGTTTCCCAGTCAATTACCGTACATACATATTTCAGCCTTTTGCTAAATACTTAGTGTTAATAAAACTATCTAATTGGCCAGGTTAGAATACTCGTCAGACCTACAGGGTCATCCTGTAATAGGTAAGGCAAAATTCTCAAAACACTTTTACGAAGGTGAGGATGATATAGCTCCTGAAAGTTAATACCGCTCTGAGCCTTCAATAAATCAATTAGTTAAAACTGTGAACCAGCTTTCGTATCGACCCCTTGATTTAATCGGCCCCTTATAAGCATTCTGGATAACAAATTTGAGTGGGGCTAATTCTAGAGGTAAGACTAGCCTGTTTTTGTGAAAAAATTCAATTCCCTTGAATTCATGTCACATGTTGAGGAAGTAATTGATTGATACAATTTTAATTAATTTTGGGACAGTTGCAACAATTTTGAAAAGTTGGCCTATAGATGAAAAATTAAAGTTGGATTGTAACAGTGACTTTTGGATATTAGACCCAACTTTGTCGACCACATCTGTGGCCAATTTTTTATTAAACACCCCCGCCATAGCAAACCTGCAGACTAAGCGAATTTAAATTTGTCTGATAGGATTTTTACTAATATATTTCCATAAACAAAACATTTATTGCCCATTGTTTTAAAATATTTAAGGTACATTTAAGGACATAGTTAAATGAATCACTCATAGAGTGTATTGTTGTTGTATCCAAAAACATAGATATTCTTTTACAAGTTATATGGTTTAAAACTTAAGAATATTTAAAATCCATGATTGATTTTACCACCATTGTAGATCAATTTTAATTAAAAACTCACCTTCGGCACTGCTAGCCAGTCGTTCACAGAGGTATGCATGTATATCGGGGCTGTTACCCGAGACAGATTGTAGGTCGGGGGTGACTTTTGGCCATATGTCCCCAAGTTACCCTCGTCTCCATAGTCATACTGAGCAAAGTCTGTAATGTTAATTATTGTTGATGAGTATTTTTATATTAGAGCAACCCCATCCTCATTGCCGGTAGCAGGAGAGTTTTTGAGGGGCTCCTCCTTAGGCTGATGGTCTTAAAAAAATATAATTTTAATCTACAATTGGATAAAATCAAACCTACAATTGAACTATATCATTTTCTGTAAATTTTATTTGTTATTTAAGATTGGGACAGGATGAATAACTACCGAATAACAGTACCGTAAAAGCATAGCACCTCATGTGGGTTCTTTAAACTAAGCTAGCCCCCTACCAAAAAACAAAACAAATACACAAATATTTATTTTTAGGTCCTCGTGTTTGTAATACTCAAAATTAATTACTACTCCAATGAAAAAATGTCTCTGCACTAAGGTTACAAAAGAATAGTTAAATGTTTAGCCTACCGTTAAAAGTGCACTAATATCTAATATCTAGGAATAAGTTTTAAAATATAATGTAAATACACATTAAAAAACTTGTAATTAAAAGTAATTAAAGTAGTTTTTTAACTTATATTTGCATTATTTTTCAACTCCTGCAAAGTGACCGATGCAATATCAAAACATGCATGTACTGCAGGTTTCACATCTGTACAACTGCAGGCTGTTTTAAATGTTATCCTATTTTCTTTTGTGGAAGAAAATATACGAAAAAAAACATATTAATATTTTTTTGCCATTAACTGTGTACTTTGAACTACGTTAATTTTAATACTTTTGACAGATTTATGAATTATTTTATGATACATGATTCCATTTAACTTGTGTTCCTAAGTAATTTAGCTATGACAAAATTAAATTAATTTTTTACAAACATAATTTGTAATATATTTTTAAAAAATACTAGTAATAGGTTTCGTCACTAAATTAAAATTGTTAAAAGATTATTAACTTCTTACACATGAATCAAAGTATTATCTGCTGTAACAATCGTATTTTGTTTCTATGTTTCACTTTTAAGTACTGTAGAACATACACGTATGGATTCATATGCAAACTTCTGAATATTATAATACTGTAATAATATTTAAATAATTTTAAAGTTATAAAGATTTGTGAAAGAGTAATTTATTTCGATAGAATCAACTAGTTTTCTAACCAATACTTGGGGCTGGCTGTAATATTTTTATATTTTTCTTTTAGATACGGTACTTAAATAAATTTATTGTGACAACTAAATGTTTGTGACAATGTGTTTTGTGTGTGATTGTGTTTTTCTTGGGAATGGTCAAGCCACAAAACTGTGGTTGTCAGGAATCGTAAATAAGAAAAAAAAATACCTTAAACACTGTATATTATAATTATTTTACCTTTTTCAATTATCTGTCTAAAATGTTCAAATGTCTTGAAAGATGTTCCAGCTGGGTAAAATTTCCGTATGTGTGATATCGGAACCTAAAGTTTACAGAAAACAAATAACCTTTAGTATGATTAACAATATGAAGAAATATTCATTATTTGTTAAAGTCACTATCACGGAAATATTATTTATTTTATTTTATTATTTATTTATTTTAAGCTTTGTGTTCCTTACGGATCAATGAAGAAAAATTAACAGTTAACTCTCTCATAGTATCAAAACACAATTACTTAGTATTTATCATATTGCTGATTATTTAAGAATGTTTTCTCCAACTATTAAAGTTAAGAGATTCATAAAAAAACTTGTTAAAAATTTAATCAATAAAAAACAAATAAATGGAAAAAACTATCCAAAAAGTTTTGTGAATGATAAAAACAATCACAGTTGCCTTAAAAATAATATGTGGTTTAAATCTCTGTGCTAACTTAATACTCTTAAACATTAACAATTTAGATATCACTGACACTTAAAAATCTATGAACTATCTTGTCCCTTACCCTGTCAATATCCTTACGGTGGAATCCGACAATCAACTTCATAAATTCTTCACAAATCTGAAGCTTTTTTACTGGCCAAAAATCACAAAAAGTCTTTTGAGCCCAGACTGACACCTTTGAGAGCGGTAAAAACTCACGAGTCATGTCAGGAAAAAACACTGGCTGCAAATAAGATAAAGTATTACCATTTATTCCTCTGAAAAATAAGTATATCTATATATATAAAATCCAATGTATGTTTGTATATTTGTATATTTGTATGTTTGTATATTTGTATGTTTGTCCTTTATGGACTCCAAAACCGCTCGACAGATTGTAATGAAACTTTCAGGCATTATTAAGTATTATTCAAGGATGGTTTGTGTGAAGTTTGGTGCAGATCCGTCAATAGGGCTCCGCCCCAGTGGCTCTGGAGTTTCCCATGTTAACCTTATGAGTACTCATATTTAAATGGAATTAAAGAATCTTAACAGCTGGTGCAACTAAACAATTTGATTCTATGATGTTCAATAGAATTAAAAAGTTAATAGGTTTACGAACAGGGTGCAGCACTATATTTATTTTTAATTTATGAGAACAGCTAATTTGCAACCAAAAGGTGAGTGAGCGTAGCGAACGAACATCAACCTGGAGGCGAGTTAGCGTAGCGAACGAGCTAACCTGAAGGCAAGTGAGCGCAGCGAACGAGCTCCAACCTAAAGGTGAGTGAGCGTAGCGAACGAACTTCAACCAGGACGTGATTGAGCCATGCGAACGAGCTCATCTTGAAAATGAACGAGCATGTGACATAAAACCACAATAGGACAGGACGACGTCTGTCGGGCCAGCTAGTGTTATCTAAAAGCTACAAAAGCAGGCTATAAAAGGCTTGCATTAAAAATGTGAATGCCTTATGTGACATGTGCTGCAATCTGGGAGTCAAGTCCGACAACACTTTGGCTTTTGGTTGACCAGTGTTGTCTGCTCGTCTCAGTCAGGTCTGGTGTGCAACTCTTGATGTTTTTACCTACCTGTGGCAGAAGTTGGTGGTAGAAGCCCAACTGAAATAATCTGTGGGTATGGAAGTTGATGAGACCCTTTGATATTCTTTGTAAATTAGACTTTAGTTTAGATATTTTGCTATTCATTGCAAATTGCATATATTTTCTGTGTGTGTAGTGTGTGCGTCCAACAAAAACTAATACAATTCTTTTCCTAATACAATTACAATTGTTGTGTTCACAAGATGGAAAAAAGCAGGATAAATAGATATAATCATTGACTATCGGTATGTATAATGAAAGCACTGCAAATCCATGGAGTTAAAAGGGTCCAAATACCCCCCCCCCCCCCCACTCTCCTGTGTGGTTTTCGGGGTTAGAATAGGACACACAGCCTACCGTAAAACGTGCAAAATCGCACACCAGCTTGACGTAAAAGGCGACTAAGGGGTTGGGATATTTTTTTCATGCTACAAACTTTCTCTGAAGTCAAGTTTACTTCTTTTTGTGTTGGTCCTCAAAATCTTTTGTCTCTATTGACGCGAAAGTTGGACATTGCACTGCCATGGGCAACCCCCGTTACTTGCATGATGTGCTGGCACTGAGCCTATTCCCAGTTATTCCACGCCCCATTGCCGCACATTGCAATGGCTCAAATCTCATGGATTTCCAAGAAGCACAGAGTGTTCGTTTAACAAGCAGTCAGAAGTGGTGGTGTTTCAGAGGGGTTAAAATACATGAACAAAGTGCATTACTGTCTAACCAAAGTGATTGAGTAAAGTGAAAGATATTACAAGAATAATTTGAACACTTACTGCAAGCCAGGTGGAAATATTTTTCACAAGATTCACAATAAGACTGGGAATATTCCAGGGATGTGCGACAGGAGCTACCAATGCTGCAGCCTCAACTTTGGACATGTATTCTGGTCTGGAAGCTCCCAGAACAAAAAACAGCGTGGTTCCCATGGAAAACCCAGTGAAGAGGAGTTTGTCTCGGTCGGTTGTTTGGAGAATGTAGTCAATAGCTGCGGGCAAGTCATAGTACCCCATATCATGGAAGCTGCCAAAATTATGGGTCAAAATTAGATTCATCAATTCCAACCTACCTAACAATCGTAAGCTCCAGAATATTAATATTAACATAACAAGAAAATGTCACCTGAAATCCCAAAACTTTTTGTCCAAGTCTGGATCAAGTCTAACATGTTTTCTAGAGAAAGTGTTTCCTCTCGAGTTGGCCAGCCACACATCAAATCCGTTGTCAGCAAGAAGGTATCCTGTCCAAAAACATAGGAGAAGATTAATCTATAAATTATCATATGGCTTTAAGTGAAGGAAACCTTTGATAATTTATCATTTGATAAATGATTTAGTTTTCCTCTTTGAGAAAGTATCTTTTTCTTAATAGATTGACAGACTTTGAACTTTAACTACCAGGTCACGACATTGGATATTTACAAAATCTAAATATTTTACTCATAGTCATCCTTACTACCAAAATTGGTTTGAAAACAATTTGGATGTTTGCATTCGTGAGGGAAAACATTTTAAAAATACCTATAGCCAACTCACAGAACAATCCTTGGATCTGAAAGAGTGTTAAGACATTAGACTTGTGAACAAATTAAAAATATATGTTTTCCATACTTTGGTTGATATTTGAAGCTTCCAAAAACAAGTCACTTACCGAGACTAAAAGGTTCGAGAACAAAATCTGCACCGGATTGTACCAGCCCATGCTGTAGAAGGACAGGTTTCCCGTTAGTGTTATTGTAGGGCTGCTGCTTGCCATGGGGTATACGGTGGTAAGTGAGGATGTACCCGTCGTCCGTAATAATGTTGTGGGTTTCCACCGGGTATCCATGCTGTCGAATGTGGTCTTCCTAGGATTTTGACTGGTTTTAGCTACTTTTTGACTTTTAAAAATCAATTATAAAGCGAAGAAGGAAAAGATTTTGTGTGGAAAAGATTCTTTTTTTGTGTGTGTTTTTCAAGACATTTTTATGTTTTAGCAACAATCCAAACGTTGGTCTTCTTGTTACTATCCAATGTCAACCTTATGTTAGAAAGCATCATTACTTACTTACTTACTTGAATATTTGTATTCTTAATCCTTGACTGACAATTGTCAGATAGATTGTGTCATGTCTTTTATGTATATTAAAATACTTAATTATTTTTAACTGTTTAAAATAACTATAAAAACTAATATTTACAATACAGTAGTTATTTATTGGTAGCACACAATAACAAACTGCATCTTGGTCTCTAAAATACTTGGAACTACATTGCAGGAACCTAGTAGTACGAACGGTGACACACAGGAGCGGGCTCTGTTCTACGCGAGACACTTGTGGTTTGATTACTGTTCAAATTGACGGTCAGTAATAACACATATTTATCTAAAACTCCGTTGTGACACCAAATGAAGGATTCATTTATTATTTCCTTTTAAAAAAATAATTTATGAATAAATAATCCTCTACAGACCAAGTTTTGAGTCTACTACTTATGACTATGGAAGCATACCTTCTATTTTTAGAAATTTAAATTATTTCCATTTCTGTTGTTTTTGCCTTCTGTTAACAAATTTATATGAATACTAGAGGTTAAAATACCTTTAATCCGTCAGTGTGATCAATGTCACTGATGAGCAACGACCGGTTTCAACCCAGCAATAGGGTCATCTTTAGGCGATAGAAGAACATAAATTGTCAGAAAGTCTGTAAATACATAATGAAGAACTACACTAAATACATTTTAACAAAAACGTATCTAGCCACAAGTCGGAGTGAATTTATGTCCTTCTATCGCCTGAAGATGACAAATGTTGTAGCTTCAAACAATTAAGTTACCAAGTTTGGAGGTTTCCATCGTGTCTTTAGAGAGAAACAGAGAGTTTGACTGAAAATTAAACTGAAACAGAAAGCATAAACTTGCCACATCTCCCAAGTTTGTAAAATCCATTGAGTTCATTTCACTCTGTTACTTTATAATACAACCTACTGTTCTAGCTCGCTTAGCGAAAAGATAAGCACAATATTTACTCTGATAATTAATTACGCTTCAGTTGGCGTCATCGTCTTTGAGATTGAAATTTTGTCATAAAAGTTGGAAAAGTCGTGTTTACATTAATAACACTGAGTAGATGCGGTTGTAAATTGGACTCTAAATAAGTTGTTAAGAAAATTTTATTAACTTGGGCAATATTTTTTTAGTACAAGAAAAACTAGCTTTTTTTGACTATTGATCGAAGCTAAGATAGGTTCACCTATAAATATTCATATGTTTTGTTTTAATCATACAAAATGTGTCAAAAACGTTGCAACATCTTTTGAAACACTTTTGTGACAATTAAAACATTGGGAACCATAACCTAAGTTAAATATAGATATAGATAAGTAATAAAAATTAAACACAAATTGTATAATTGTATTAGGTACAACAATCAGTACAACAGTTCTTTAAATAAAGTTTATTACCTACGAATCATTGTTTACAAATAGGTATATTTTGTACTAACGCTAAACAGCAGTCTATATCTAAGAATACTGCAAGGGCATGAAGAAAAATTGATAAAAAACACATCTGTATAAAATTGATTTGATGCTAGTTCAAAGACCTATGTATGCAGACAAGAAAACACTAAACAAATTATTTACAAATTATTTTGAACCATTTTTGCCAGCTATTTATTCACAACAAAACATTGGATATGCATCTCTCCCAAATCAGTAAGCAGGATTTTGATATGTGATCTTTTTTAAACAATTTCAAGAATAAAGCCTAAATTCCCCTATGTACATGAAAGTTACGTAGATCTTAACTGCAACTGATTATTTTAAACTATTCAGCCTCAGAATGATGTCATCATAGACGAGAGTCTTGGCGTCGTCGGCCCAACAGAAGTCTAAGTGATTGAAGTCTTTGTCTGGTACCTTCGTCACATTCTTTACGTTCGGAAGAAGATCCACCGTGTAGAGTACGTCCTAAAATACAATAATTATATCTTTAACTCCCCCAATAACAATGACTGTTTTAGTGTTCTATTAGAATGATTTTGAAATTTGAGGTTGAAGATAAGTAAATGTAATGAGAAGCCATTCACAGTCAGTGCCGGATTTAGGGTACTTGCGACCCAGGCCAAACAAACCCAAGCGGCCCCCTCCCCTTAGGAGGAATTTTCCCACGATCTTAGCAAAATTGTGAATATCTCCTGCGATCACAGGAACTTCATTGTTGTCACCTGTGATCGCGGCAAAATCATGGACATCTACCGGGATCACAGGGACATCATAATCTTTACCTGCAATTGTGGTGAATAAATAGTTTTAGGAAATAAAAATTCAAATTTTTTTCTTAAAAGATTGTTTTTATACAAAATGCTGTGGCCCGCTTTTGCATGGAGTCCTAGGCTTTGGCCTTGTCAGCCAAGGGTTCAATTTGGCACTGATCTCGGTAAAAAATTTGCTTCATTTTGTTGGCCACAAAATGTTGAGAAAGTTTCCACTTTCTATGAGAACTGTTGTAGACAAATTAGAAATATTTGTTGCTAATTCAACCTCCCAAATCCCTTGATTAAAGAGTAATCCTGAGATAACTCACCTCTGGGACAGAGAGCCAGTCACTATTGGCGTAGTAGATGTACAAAGGAGCCGTCACCAGGCCCAAGTCATACAACGGGGGGTCAAACTGTCCGTAAGCTCTGTAATTGCCTGTGTACAAGTTGCTGAGACTGTCGTAGTTGAAGTTGCGGAAATCTGTCTCTGAAATACACAGACAATTTAGACAATTTGGTTTCTATATAAGAGGTGAATTCTTTGTTCTCCTCTTAGAAGCTGAGAAAATAAAAATGCTTTAGCAATACTTAGACGTTTGCTAACAAGTCTGTACTAATTTGTTAAGTATTATCCTTGAAAAATTACCTTCACTGATTTGTCGAAAGTGCTTGAGGGTCTTAAACGATGCTCCGGCCGGCTGGTATTGCAGCATGGTTGATAATGGTATCTGTAAAAACATCCAACAGAAAACGTTACAAAAAATAAAATAGATAATTTGTTAAATATATGGTGAAAATAAATTTAAGAATTTCATTAAGTTTTCAATCTTGTAGGAATTTTTCATTTTTTTAACGGAACAGTTAAACTTTTTATTTTCGTCTCTTTTAGTGACCTCGCCAGAGGCATTTTGTATGAAAGTAACTCAAATAGGTTTCAAATCACTAAAATTGTATCCAAGTATGCTAGGGATCAAAACCCCAACCGACGTCTATTAGCAACAGACTTAAAACTATCTTTTTACCATCTGTCGAACTTTTGCATCATTGATAGCACAATGACAATATGGCATCTAGGCACAAAATTGACCCCACTTAGAATTGAAATAACAAACTTCAGAAATGAAGACAAACACTGACCACTTGTCTACCCAGAAATTTATAGAATAGTTTTCATTGAACCTGTTTTTTTAAGTGTTTACTAAACTCACTCTTTTCAATTCTTGTTCGTTGAATCCTCCGATCCACTTCATGATGTCCTCGCATACGTTCATCCACCGGAACATGGAGAAAGAGCAAAGGTTTCTCTCGACCCAAAGCATCGACCTGGAGTACGGGAAAATTTCATAGACTCCCGCCGTGGTTGCCAGGACCTACAAGAAGATCAAATTTAAAACTTCCAAAAATACATCGAAAATATGGAACTTCTTGTGATACTCTTGTAAGTGAATATTGCATAAATGTTATAGGCTAATATCAAAAACTTTCCCCGCACTGAAAATATAAAACTTTTTATTTACAACAGAGATGTTTTCTTCTCACCTGCAATACAAATCTATGTAACCTAGACTTTGCTCCTCAACAGATGGCTCACATTGGCTGAACGTTCGGATTAACAGGGTTTGATTAGCGGGAATCGGATTAGCAGAGTTTGAACTAGCGAGGTTTTGGAATAACAGGGTTGAATAACGGGGTTCGGATTAGGAGGACACTGGTGCTAGTATCAGCTACAACAATAAAAACTATTCAAACTCACAGATATAACAGAATGTAGCCTGCTGAGGAAGTTGGTCAATGGACTCTTGATGTGCCAAGGATAAGCCACCGGCGCCAGCAGCACTGCGGCCTCCACCTTGGCCATGTAGTCTGGCCTGGAGGCCCCCAGTACAAAGAACATGGTGGTGCCCATGGAGTGGCCAATGTAGAACAGTTGCTGATGTTTGGTCACATTCAGTATGTAGTCTATGGAGGCTGGAAGGTCATAGTAGCCCATCTCATGCCAGCTGCAAACATTATATGGGTTTATTGTAATTTATGTTTATGGAGAACACTTAAAAATTGTTTCAAGTAACTTCAAGAAAGGACACGGTTCAAGAAAATTGGTTCTTTTAATTTACGGTACGGTATGCTACAGTATAGCACATCTACCATAGCCATTCTACCACTGCACCTAAACAATAACAAAAGTGAAATTCTCATTTTCACAGCTTTTTTAAATGAAAAAAAATTAATAGTGCTGCACACTGTTGGTAAGCTTTGTGACTTTTTAATGCGATTTAATATCATAGCACCAACTTGTGTACTTGCAATAGCTGACAAAATTCTTTCATTCCCTTTAAATACTTATAAGGGGGCCACTGGGGCGTAGCCTGGACGGATTTTTGAGATAAGAATGCGTCTGTCTATATGTTAATCGGGAATGTGAGCTATCATCACACCAAATTTCAACCCTTTCTGACCAGTATTTTTGCGTTTACTTGTCACAATAACATACATACATCCATACATCCAAACTTTCTCACTTATAATATTAGTAGGATATTTCTGGATCAATCCCACCAGCGATGTACTTTGTTACATATTTTTAAAACGAATATGAATACAGCGTGAGTGTGAAATAGAATGAGATGATCTGTATCTTCTGTGTAACTTGGGAGATTTACCTAGGTCCATCCAAGTAAATGTCTCCTGAAAAAAGTCTCATGATTTGTGGATCTAAAAGAATTCATACTAAATGTTTAAATAAACAAATCAACAAATGTATAGTATTTTAAAACGTCCATCTTGACATCTCTGAGAAACACAGTAAACTACAGTACAACAATCAATCAAAGAAACTAAACAGAAAAATGTTGGACTTTTCATGTTTCTATGTGACTTAAATATAATTAAAACCTTTTGAAATCATTTTAGGAAAACTAAGTTTTTTCTTCTCTTTATAAAAATACATTTTTGCTACCTGAAGTCCCAAAAATCACGCTTATCCAGAACAGGATCCAAGTCCAAGTGTTTCTTTGAGTAAGTGTTTCCTCTGGCGTTTCCCAGCCACACGTCGAATCCTGCGTCTGCTAGAGCATAGCCTGCAACATATCCTAAATTAGATTACATGTCAAATTCTGAACTATATTTGGCATGACTTTGTATTGTGATTTTATCATCAGTGCAATCAATCAATAAAATTAAAATTATATATAAGACACATTTCACGAGTAAAACATCCTTCCAGAATCCAAAACTATATTATTGGCTATCAGGATTAATTTCGGACATATAAGATAATCAGATTATTCGAAGAAGTCTTCCACCCCACGGGTTCTGTTCACTAAAAGATTTTATTTATAGATAGGCCTACCAAAAGGATGTAGGAGTAGGAGGCAGGATTGAGTTCTCATCAATGAAAAGATCGGTAGAGGGGTAGTTGAAGACACCTTAAGAAGAAGTGAAAAAAAAGGTTTGGGCATGTGAGGAGGAACCGAGAAGAGATACATACATAGGTAAATTTAGGGAAGGACACGTAGAGAAATAAAATTAAGGTTGAAAAATAGGTGAAGAGAAATATAGAGAAATAATTGAAACAAAAGGATATTTTTTTACTTAAAGGAATTACTATTTTGAGTGGAATGATGATTAAAGTGAAATTAAAATAAAATCTTTGTTTACCATCTTTAAAAGAGTCACTTTTGGTGACTGTACATCAAAATAAGGTAAGGGACTAAATTGGCTATGCAATGCCTGAAAAATAACAGTGTAAATTAAACTATCGTGGTCTTCAAGGTAAAACAATCTTAGGTAACTTGGGCTAGCGTTTCAGCCTCATTGCAGATAGATCAAAACAGTAACGGGTCCAACTTGAAGATGGCATCTGCTATGAGGGCAAAACAAGTTACTTTGCAATTTGACTTTGTTTTAATGGAATACCAAGATATCGTAGTTGAGTTAAACTGGAATCCTTGCCACTAGTGCTAAATTTCAAGTTTGATCTTTTCTTACTTTAACCAATCGCTAACGTTCCATTTTGTTTCAGATTCAAAGTTCAAAACTAAATCTCACCAAGAGCGTAAGACGATAAGACCCAGACAGAGCTAGCACCAAGTAGTCCATGTTGTAACAGCACCGGTTTCCTCCCGGCCGTCGTGGAGTTAGACTTCCCATGGGGGATACGGTGGTAGGTGAGAATGTAGCCATCATCTGTTGTGATCTCATGGGGTTCTACGGGGTATCCCTGCTGCCGGATGTAGTCTTCCTGTTATAAAGAATACAGAAATAGGTACAGTAAACACTAATAAATCTGGACAAATTTAGGTTTAAAGTTGTCTTGATTAATAAAAGTGCCTATAAAATCAAATGATCTTTTTATGTAAAAATGCAGTGCCATTCAATAACTGTTGGGTATTCCTTGAAGCATTTTTTTACAGACAAAAACTTAAACATATATTTTGAATTTAATAATAAAAAGAGTACCATTTAAGTAGTTGTGGTAATCAATTAGAACTCTAATTTGTTGTTTCAGGGTCCTCAGAAGCAAAAGACACTGATGTTAGTTTAGATCAGATGGGTGATTTTAAGTTGCGCCTTGAATCAGGTATTTTGCTATATTAAAAAAAAAAAAATATATCACATGGGTCACAATGACCTGTGCGTGATAGAGTCCTTGGCTGTCTGCTGTCAAAATAAAAGTTCTTCACACTTCACAATACACATAAAAAAAGAACTAACAATAACTTGGTAAAATAACACTATACAATTAATACTATAACAGTTATAAAATGACCTAAAAACCATATGCAACGTGCAATCAATAACAAGGGGTGCACATGGTTTGCAATACATCCGATTAAAGCATATCTTTTTTCTTTCAAACCAAATTTTTTACTGAGTTAAAATATTAATAGATAGTTATTAATGGATCTATTGCTGTGTGTGTCCACCAAAGACTTGTTTTGTTCGTAAGTTGATGAACACATTATAGAAATAGGCATAGTTAAATAACTGAATAATCCATGGGTGTAAATATTTTTAGATAAAGTTATTTACGTTGAAGGAAATAACACACCACTCAAGGAAATATTACTTTGCACCTTTAAACTAAAGTGTCATATTTTCCTTGTTGTTCATCACTTAATTGAACGATTACATAACTGTTGTCATCCACTGAACTTAAATTGTTTAATAGAGAGCATTATTTAATCTTATTCCGGATTTCCAAGAATAAAAACAGCAGTCACATGCACATCAACAATGCAGATGTTATCATTCGTGCAAGGTCAAATTCATGGCATTCGGCTGGTTAAATTATAGTGTTTTCTTCCACTAGAACTGGTTTGGCATAAATATGCCCTAGAGCAAGTTTTTTGTTGGGGAAGCAAAAGTTATGTAAAGTATGAAAAATCCATTACCAAAAGTTTAAAACAATATTTATTGTTATATGCTTTGTTACAACAATAAAAATCCAATAATCATAAATTCAGGTGTCAAATATCCAAAAAAACAATTCTGCTACCCAGCTATCAATTGTGCAAATTAATAAAAGTATTATGATGATTATTATTTTATCTATATTATCACATTTTAATTTCCATGAATCTTTCTTACAATTTGAACCACTCCATGATACAAAAGTTACTGGCTGTTAATTGATTTGTCAAGCCTTCCACATTTCCCAAGACCTTGACAATGGAAAAAAAATCAGGCAAATAAATATTAGTCTGTTTTCGCCTCTTTTTTTTTGGCTCTCTTTTTCGTCTATAAAAAACTCCAAGGTTGTGTACATACAATACAAAGAGTCAGTTGTATAGTGTAACCATAATTGATTTTGGGTACGTTTTTCATACTACGATAGTTTGTGAGTATACGGTTTCCAGTGAGTAACTCTTCTCGTCAACTTGATAAATAAATAATAGTCTGTGTATAAAAGAGAACAGAGTATTTCACAGCAGGGTTTTGTTGAAGCGCAATTCAAAATTGTTCTTTTCACTCACAAATCTTAGCTACATAGAACATCTTCATGGTGCATTTTTAGTCAAAGGTATTTTATTTTTTTAGAAAACTTGATGAGACTTCCAATTTTAAAACTTAAAGGTTCGGTTGAATAGTGTGCAAACCGCATACCTTTCTCGAAAGTGCTTTCGTTGATGACAGTGGGTGCTAGTGTCGTCAAAATTTTGTTTCAATTTTTTTAGGGTTAATTTTAAATTTTGTGCTTTGCAGATTTTAAATGACTGAAGTAACAAGAAACAAATTGTAAAAAAAAAACATTCCTAGCAGCACCGGTTGGAACTAACATTAAAATTGTCTTTAGCTTACCCATAAAATAATGACAATCTACTTAAGGGTAGTATGTTTTAACCAATCCATAGCTATGGAGGATAGATATAAAATTCTTAAAAAGTGAAAAATATTTGACTTGGTATTTGCTGATTCTAGAGTTCATTCGTCTCTCTGAATCACTTCGTCTGATTCATAATCTAAATTGGTTTGGGGTGGACAACAAAGTTTTGAAATGATTCACATTTTCATGGAAAGTGAAGGTAACTTGTGAAATGCTGTCGAACAATGTAGCCTACCTGTCGGTTAAGTACATTTGTAAAAAACATGGTAATTGTTTCATTTAAAATTTATCAGTAATAATTTGTTTTTACATGTTTTTTATAATTATATAAGATCTTAAGTGTAAACATGAGGTTTTATTGATTTATAAAACCATAGTTCTGACAAATTTTTATATTTTTTTTGCATTTAAAAAATATATAAAAATAACTGCCTGAAAAACTTATTTCTCCCAAAAAAAAAATTATTTTGATAAATTAATCTAAATATAATTTTGATACCTACGAACATATTTATGTATATTTATATATTTATGTGGGCATTAAAAAAAAAAATATATAGAGAAAACACAAAATCACAGTTTTCCGAGCGATATTAATTTAACTTACAATAGGCAAAGGTTCCGTATCCTCAAAAAGGTTAAAGTCGATGTTGATACTTCTAGACCACAACTTGAAACAAAATGTAGATCTGCATTCATTGTCACCTTGCACACACACAAACAGACACAACACAACTAACACTAAACAGCTGACCATCCTGTAGCACTGCTACCAACCTACTCATGGTCAAAACAGCTGACCCAGGCATAAATACTGACCAGTGACTCACAGCTGATGTAATTGTTGGATTTTGAGCTGTTAATTTTATCAGCAAATCAGTACAAAAACAGTGTGTTTTTGCAGCGATTACTTTGTTAGGCTCGATTTGCAGTTGTATGTTGTTTGAGGATAGTCATATAAAGGTTTAACGTGGAATATATATAGCTGTTGAGCTGAGTGCTCAACTAATTATCATTAGTCTGGTTTTATCAATTTATTACATCCATTAAATAATAAATACAAACAAATGGGCATTAACAAAAACCCATTTGAATTTTTTTTATTAAAAATTAGACAGGAATAGATAGCACTAAACATACAATATTTACTTAGTGCTTACAGATGATTAGTAATTTTTCTGTTGGAAATCAAACAGTTTAGCAAAGCTATATATATATAATAATTTGATACACCAAAACATTGTTGTATCTAAATTTTCAGTTTTAAGGCTCTAAGGAGCCAGGGCTTGTTTTTAGTGCTAATGATATCCTGGGCTATAAAAACAACTCTGGCACACCCCCCCCCCCCCCCCCCCTTAGTTTGCAATCTTTTTGTTTATAATCTAATATCTTGAAGTGTTTATTCATTACTGTACTTATTACTCATCCACTTAAAAACTAAAATAATTTTATTTAGTGTATTGCAATTGATGTGAATAGGGTTTATTCAAATAATAATGCATTTTGCTTAATTAATTATTTGTATTTGATTTGTTAGGAAAATTACAATCAAACACTATGGATAGAAAAGACAATTAATTAACTATTATTAACATTTTTTTACAAAATGACTAATGACAAAAGATAATTTATTTAAAATTTAGTTGAACTTAAAAAATGTCTTTTGTTGTCCTAATTTAATAAACCAGTCAGTGTATATTACATACAGCATCAAAAACCAGTTCAGTAGCTCATAATTAATTCTTTACCTCGCAAAACTTGTTCTGAAAAAGATTAAGATTAAAATCTCTAGGTAGTAAATTACTTCTCAGTCTACGTCTTTACGGAAGCTATTATTATCTTAAATTATTCCTCGCAAAAACAGACTTTGGTCTAAACCTTGACAGATAATTTATCAAGTGAACACTGAATGCGTCATTTTCATGAACATGGGTGAATTCAGTCAGGAACGGATCCCCAACTTGTTGAACAAAAATTCCAAAATAATACAAATAACTATAGACTTGTAAGGAAATAATATAAATTAATTATTAAAATTTCATGTTTATTCGTACAAACATTTCAGTTGTTGAAAGGAGTCTTAATAATTGGTCTTATGAAGTATTACAACATTACATTACTTGATGAAATTAACTTAATACTTGGTTTGTTTACTGTTCTAGATAGACTTAGACATTGTACTTACAAAAATTTCCCAACTTGTCTTCAATAAACAAAAACAAACTTAAACAACTGCCAAACAAGGTATTAAAGAGCAGATCTTTGCCACATTTTGCCATCCAAAGTATAGTTTGTGCGTTTGTTTGAAAAGTTTGTGTTCAATTGTTTAAACTAAATTTGTGCAACGCAGAACACAGACAAAACATGTTTTGTACAACGTTTGAATAGACAAAGTTCAGAAGTTTATTCTTCTTCCACACTCCAAATATAGTTTGTATGTCCCGATTGTCTGTCTAGTCTATACACAATATTTAACATGTATGAATTGATTTTTAACAGTAAAATGAGGCTAAGCCAACAAACAAATCCGTCTGTCCAACTAAATATATAGTAAATTGATCAGATTAACTCCTATCCTATGTACACATAGACTGGTTTACTAACATGGCTACCAGCATATTAAGCAAAATGTTTGTCAACGTTCTTGAAGTCCTCACATCAGATCTTGAGAATGTAATTGTGACTGTAGATAATTCATGAAGAAGAAGGAGGAAGGTTATGAAGGGTTTCAACGATGTTGTGGTACAACAGTTTCTTTCCGTCGATGGCCCACATGAAGTCAACGTGGTTGAATTTTTCATCTGGTACTTCTCTGACTATTCGTACGTTCGGAAGCTTTATGACTGTAAAGAAAACATCCTGCAACAATGGAAATTATTTACAACAAGTACACTAAAGTCACAACAATTACAGAAAGTATTCGTAAATCAAAGGCAACGTTTTCCAATTATTGTTTTTGTACTTTTCTCAAAAACATGATCTAAAATACACTTACTTACTCAGTAATTTTACTAAGAAATCCTTACCTCAGGCACAGCTAACCAGTCGTTAAGCGCGTAGTGGATGTACAACGGAGCTTTTACATTTGTTAGATTGTAAGGAGGAGGGGTATGTGAATGGTACTTCCACATGTTACCAATGGGACCGTAGTCAAAGTAACGGAAATCTGCATCTGAAACGGGCATTGTTTATTTATGAGTAAACTTAGTAAAATATCATTACACTTAATTGTCCGGGGTTAAGGTAGTGCTGGTCCTTCAAATCTGAATGTTATTATTTCAAAATAGGATAGATTCTGGAACCAGCTGTCATTTATCGTTAAAGATATAAATTCATAACTTAGTCATGATGACAGAGCCACACAGATTGCTACATTTCACTTCAAGTTTTAAACATACACAAAAATGTGGTAGCTAAGAAAATAATGATAAAAGTTGTTTACTAACCTGTTTTACAAATCTGACTGTAATGTTGTAATTGCTTGACGGAAGCCCCAGCTGGCATGTAGTTCAAAATAATTGGGAAACTTGTCTGGAAAAATAAATGAAAGAGATTAAATGTATAATCTAGAACTAGCAGATGTTCCTAAGCTTTTCTATGCATAATTGAAGAAATTGTTCTAATAAGTGAATTGATAAGTACTGTAACACGGAATTTGCTAATCTATTTATAGGTTTTAAAACTGTTAAGCTGGACTTTTCTAGATACGGAAGAAGAGAGTGGACTCCGACCTCCGCTTTTACGCCTAGGTAAACCCAGCTTAACGTACATTTCTCAAATTTATTTGGAATTTCATATCAGATCCGCTGATTGCGTTGGGCATGAAATGTAAGAAATAATTTGTCTTTGTGACGGTTTCACTGAATGTAAATATCTTTGGTGGTGTGTGTGCTCTAATTTCAAAGATCGTAAAATATATATAGAAATACACACTGAAGCGATACTGGATTGAAACATAGCTTAAAATGTACTCAAGCAGGTCGATAAGTATGATAAATCCGTAACAAAAGTATGTTTAATCCATGGCAAATGTTTACTAATGGAAAAACAATTCAATCGTCATCCATATTTATGAGAAATAAAATACTAATGTATCCAGTTTCTGGCCTAGGGTTAAGTTTGATTTAGCTTATAGAATCTTCCTTCATAGTCTTAAGCGGCCGTTGTCATCACTAAATCTCAGGCTCAGCCCACCAGTAGACCGATAACTTAGCATATAATTCAAATATGACATTATCTATGATTTATTATTTGCCTCTACGTATCTACCATTGTTCTCTATTACGATATTATAATTTCTCACCCTATTCACTTCAGGATTGTCGAACCCAGCAATCTCAAATACAATGTCTCTACACAGAAATTGCAGTAACTCTCGTGAACAGATATTCTCGTCCAACCAGTAAGTTCCCCTCGAAGTAGGAAATACCTCGTATATGTCTACTGATCTGAGAAGACTCTGGAAAAACAAACATATTGTGTAATTCAACGTCCAAAAGAAACCAAATTTACCATGTTTAGCAAAGTTTTACCTTTTCTGTCACATTTCTGTATTAGAAAGGTTTTCACTCAACAATATATATACAAAATACTCTGACAGTTACTTTTATGCAATCATTCACTATTACTATGATATTGTACATGGTATGTTACCGTACGTTATTTTTCCAATGAGGTTTTTTTTGTTAGAATAGGACCGCTGTCTTCTCCGGCTTGTCCTAAGAGGCGATCAATAGGGGTTTGCTTTGCTGGACAGACACACTCAATAAGGAAGCAATTGCAGTCTACGCAGTGTAATATAAACGACTAGACACGGGGTAAACCCTTTGGGCATAGGCAAACTTGGCCTAGTTGTGAAGAAGTGCAATAAGTGTTCCCAGGCTGGTTTCCAAAGGGTAGAGGAGATGCATTTTTGCTTTTTATCAGGTACACCTTTTAAACCATTCTAAAACCAACTCACTTTTTCAAGATGAAACTGGCAACCTTATATTAGTAGGCAAGCACAATTGCCAAGCTTCTAACTACCTGAACCATTCTAATAGTTAACAAAACTTACGTCTAAAGAAGGCTGTAAGTCGTTGACAAAGTTAGCGATCGGGCTGCGGATGTTGTAAGGGTAAGCCACCGGGGCCAGCAGCACGGCGGCCTCCACCTTGGCCATGTAGTCTGGCTTGGAGGCCCCCAGTACAAAGAACATGGTGGTGCCCATGGAGTGGCCGATGTACAACAGTTGCTGATGTTTGGTCACATTCAGTATGTAGTCTATTGATGCTGGCAGGTCGTAGTAGCCCATCTCATGCCAACTGCCAAGTAAAAGAAATTTCTTGGTGGTTGTCATGTAGGAAAATAATTCTTGTTTTGTTCACTCCACAATTTTCTAAGTAAATTTAATAGTATTGCAAATTGCCATTGAAATAGGATTGTTGATTGGGATTGTTTTGAGATGGTTTGCGTATGGATAAGAGTCCATCGTTGCACAAGAAACACGATAACTTAACACTGTACACAACTATAATAGTTCACTGACAGCGTTCCTTAAATCTTAAGACCTAGGCTCTTTGTTCTCTATGTTACATTATTTTGTGAATCCTAAAGAACAACTGAATTAAATCATGCAGTTCTTTTATGAATCAAGCACAGGAACATTGTAGTAGGAGCGTTTCCCGTCTTGTGGCTAGAGTGTAGGACTTCTATTCAAGAAGCCAGGGTTAAAATCCTGCAAATTACTGGTCTTTAGTTGATAATGCCTTTTAGGAGTATAATGTATATTTTACGGCAGTGTATCTGGTCAAAGAAAGGTCTAAGTCTTTGTGTACGGAATGTCCTTTACCTCTTGTATTCTTTAGTCGTAGCTTCTTGACTCCTTCCTGAGTTTCTACCACCTAGTGAGTTTAACTTTTGTCGGAAAACATCTTTAAATGGTTTGTATAATGGATTGTACGTATCGATCACAATTTTTTTACTGCTGAATACATTGAGTAAAATTTTAATGTTCATTGCTCTATAAATTATAATACCTGAAGTTCCAGAACGCTCTCTTGTCTTTGTCGGGATTGTATGTTTTGTGTTTCCTAGAGTAAGTGTTGCCACGTGCATTGCCGAGCCACAGGTCAAATCCTGCATCTGCCAAAGTGAATCCTGAAAAAATCATTCATACTTACCATTAATTCATTTTCATTAGAATAAAAATAACTTATTTTCAATTAAGTTACCAAGAATCAAAAAGTCAATGCTACTGTGAACTCGGTAGACATTCCATTGTCGTGTTTAAAGTTTGTTGTAGCCAGTTGTATAATTTTACAAAAAAACAAATTCAAGTGAGTTACTGCTGTCACTATCACTAGGCTATATACCAACCAAGAGATTCATCGGTGATCACCCAAGCAGCACTAGAGGCCAGCAGTCCATGTTGTAGCAGAACAGGTTTACCTATACGACCTGACGAGGTCTTCCCATGGGGGATACGGTGGTACGTCAGGATATAACCGTCGTCCGTCGTAATCTCATGGGCTTCCACAGGATAGCCGTGCTGACGGATGTAGTCTTCCTGCCGAAATGATTTGCGATTATTCAAGAAGATAATCTCAAAAGTTTAGAAAATGTGTAATATTCTAAACTGACTACAGTAGACTCCCTCTTATCCGGACTTCTCAGGACCGAGGCCAGTCCGGATAACGGGTTTTCCAGTTAAACCGATGTCCCCAAAAATTTATTAAAACCGTTTAGTGTGATATTTGACTTAAACTTATTAGTGCATTGTATTTAGACACGTGATCACTGGTCTCAAATCTTTCGTACGAGAACAGTCGTTTCAGTACCGCCCACTTCCTGCCGATCTAGTCCGGTTAAACCAATGTGCTGATAAAAATTGTCCGCTTAAAGATGAGTAATTTCCGCCGAGTGTAGTCCGGTTAAACCGATGTCCGGTTAAAAGGTGTCTTGATAAGAGGGAGTCTACTGTATTAGTTACACACTGTATAGGTTTTGTTTACTTTGTACATAATATATTTTGCAGTTTTTTGTACAAAATCTATTCTAATCTAATGTAAAGTGAATGTGGTTAAAATATAGCTTGACTTCAAACCTGAGGATCAACAGTTTGATTCCAAGATCCTAAATTTCATTTGTCATTGATGGTGATTAGTTATGAATTAACTGCTGTCTAACAAAGAAACCTATGTTTAGTTAGAGTAACAGGATCATGTTTTAGACCCCTTTACAAAAAACCAATTGGCATAAACAAATTGTTGACAATACAATACCATATAGATAAAACATACTCCCTTAGTACTTGTGTTGCTTAGTCTATGACAATACTTACTGTACTTAGATTTTTTGTCTGTAGCTCGGTTGTTTTGTCAAGCAAGTGAATGGGAATCGTTTTTTAACAATCTAAAAAGTTCCTATAAAACATTCTATACTAAACTTAAAAAGTATAACTTACAATAGGAATTGGTTCATCTTCACAATCACTCAAAACACAGTTATTGTAGATGTCAGACGAAACTACACTGAAAACTGACAAAAACAAAAAATACAAGCACAATTTCCACTCCATCGTACAATGCTTCTGAAGCTCTACAAGAACTGGTCAACTACTTGAACTATTGTTTGTCACTTCTATGTAAAAGATAAGCTACTGTCTAAGGGAGATAAACGCTTATCTATTCATGATGACACCACATCTTGATAATTTACTGATTTACACTAAAGAACATGTGTTTTTGTGTAGAGTAAGGTATCCCTTTTATAGCCTTAGTGAATTTTATAGCTTTAAAACTGTTCGAATTTAAATGTTGACTTGTAAATTGTAAATTATATTGTGTCAACTTTGACTTTGTCTATTGCATAGTTGTAATGCTGAAGGACAATAAAAATATTCTGATTCTGATTCTGATTCTGATTGTGTAGCCTTCTAAATTCGGCATTTGTTGCATGATTCATACTGATTGTGATTTTTTCTAGAGATAGTTGGTGACTCGCTAGGGTGCAGAGGTTAAGGAAGTGATGAGTGTAGGATTCATTAGGTAATACCTTTGTTGCTGACTGAAATCAGCTGTTCCTGTAGCCAAAATCATATTAAAAGCCCAACAATCAAGGAAAACTTTGCCAGTTTTGAATGAACAAAGAGGTGTTGTTTTTTTCTCAGGATCACACTCTGTGCGATCTTCTGCAACTTACTAAAAGCACTCACCAATTTATACAACAGTCATGGACAGCAACAATGATTAAATCAGCTAAGAGCTTCTTCAAAATCTTTATCCCTCAAATAAAAGATTTTCTATACTTACCAACATAATATTAATTATATACAGTATACATGGTCTCTAAAGGTCTGTTTGGGTTTTAAATTTTCCCCTTAGAAATTAAATTTAAACATAAAACACATGTTCTTATTTCTTTTAAGAATCCCAATGATGAAAACAGAATGTTCATAAAAACAACAAATAACATAATTTCACATCTTTTAAATTTGTAAAATCTGTTAAGAAAACTGGTTCATCATGTCACGAATAATTTTACAGTCAAAGGTAATTTTGTAGCCCTAAAAATATTAATTGTTCTTTATCACACCAGATGTAGAGAAGATGTTATGCTAGATAACTATTTGTATTTGTTAATTTTTTTAGGTCTAATTCGTTTTGAAATACACTTTCTTGTAAGTGTAGTACGTAACAATTATTTTAACAACATGAATAAAGTGTAAGTGTTTAATTGGGAATAGCAAGACTAAATATTTTATTTACAGCTTACTTCGGTACAAATTAATGAATCTGTTAATTCCTTTATAAAATTTCCCCACAAAGAGAAACATAATAAAGCCATAGACACTTTATGATACAAAAATACACAAACAATATCAGAGTCACATACACAGCTTTACAGTTCAACTGGAAACTCTTATCGCAACCCAAAAGATATTTGAAGTTGATTCTATTATATTTTGCCAGGTTCTCCTTCAGAACTATTGTATGTTTCGGATCGCTCTTCCGTTGGTACTGAACAGAAGGTCTGACGTCTTTCAAGTTCTACAAAAATGTCCTTTTTCATCAATACAACCAGAAGGTGAGAACTTATTTGTGTGGAAAATATTTTAAGTTTTATCATAAGAGTAAATTTTGTTATCTTTATTCATAATATTAGAGAAATAGCATATTGGAGAACAGCTAAATAGACCTATCCTCGTTGGTTTTAAATACGGTAATGGATTATGTTATAGTGTGGATATCAGACTTATACCTGTATGGGAAAGAGTCCACTTCGACTCAAGAAACATAAAATACTTTACACATAAGTAAATGTATTTCATTGTCACTGACAGCATTTTCAACTGAGGAAAATTTGAGACTCTTTCCAACTCAATCCTTCTCGCATTCTCTTTTCCACTTTGCCATTCAGGAAAGCTTGCTATCCTAACAAAAGTCCTTTAAACCCTTGTGTTCTATGCCCTTATATCAAAATAATTATATTAATTGTACTCACTCTTTTTTTGCCTGTTAAGCATGAAAAAATACTGAAGCCACACCATTTGTTACAGAACTTTTGAAACAAGAACCTAAAAAGCCAGAGGTACCAATAGAATCTCCTAAACACGAAACTCTTAAGATAGAGACGCTTCAAAAGGAGGTTGAAAAAAGCATCAACCGAATCCCGAAGAATAGTTTGGGAAGTATTGTTGCTATAAGCTCTGAGCCTGTCATAGATTCTTCTAAGATACCAGGAGATAATGATATCAAGCTTTCAGTCGTTGACAAAAGTTCTCATCCTTTGAAGGTTGTTACTGTTGAATCCAGCAACCAAAAGACTCTACTGAGGGCGTTTGTTTTGGTGGGTGTTTCATTATAAGAATTTGAATGGAAAGTCAAGTGCAGTATTAGGATTTTTTTTTATACAGTAGATAGATTTGCTAGTCACAGAGAAGTAAAGTACAGTGACGTTCAATGATATACTTAAAAGTGGTGGCTAGCACTAGCAGCTGGTATTTAGAGCAAAGTCCAACACCACCCTCTTGCCCTCATGTGCTACAACACTCACGGTGGAGGAAGACCTTGTGCCTAGCCCTGTGTGCGATAGGCATTTCCGCACAGTGTTCTCCGCTCTGGCTCTTCCTCAATCCTCGCCTGTCTCAAGAATATTTCTGGCATTTGAGCTGGAAGCACACAGTCAACCCATTAGCGAACTCTGTCTGTACCTTACTTCTCTGTGGCTAGCAAATCTAATATAGTGTAAATGGAAAACCTTATTTCCCAGGTAAACAAAAAAAATATTATGGAATCAGTTAAACTTAACAAGCCACCCCCCTTTATATTAATAATTATAAAATTATGTAACCATGTACTCATTAAATTTTATCCACAGGATATCATGCAAATGCAATACAGTTTGGGTGTGCTGTTGGCAAAGGCACGGGTGAAGGTGACAGAACAAATCCAAAAAACCAGAACCAACCGGAACGCTTCGGGCCCGATTTGGGCTGAACTTAAACATAAGGAGGTTGAACTCTTTGTGAAAAAGAACGAACCAAAACCTAAAGAGGAGCCCCTTGAAATTCCTCCCTTAAAGTCCAACTTGGGGGAAGCTATTCAGCAGAATTTGCCAGCCTGGCAAAAATCTATTTCTATCTCGCTTGGAAATTTACAAAAAACTGTCGTCAAAAAACTAGCAAAGTAATTTGTTTTATTTATTATACCTAAATTTTGTAGTTATTGTTATGTTTTGTTATGACTCTTGAAATGTAAAAAATTATATGTGTTTGAATTGAGATTTTTTTTATTAGTGCTACTATTTATGTACATAACTTCACCTACTTAATTTTAATTTCAAAACAGTAATTATTTATATCGATGTGAAAATAAAAAAATTTTTAGGTAGTATTTTAGTGTAAAATAATAAATTCAGGCAAATCAGCAGGTTTGCTGCAACAGGGGTTTCTCGTGCTTTTGCTCAACCTATCACGAGCCCCGGTTTTAAAAGGAAACACATTAATACATTGACAGGGTTTATCGTTGATGATACAAAAAATATTAATATTTATTTACAGTATTTTGTTTTGCCAAAGGGATACATTTCAAACAGCCTGCAGTTGTACGGTTGTGAAACCCGCAATACATTTATGTTTTGGTATTGCATCGCTCGGTTTGCAGGAGTTGACAAAATACCACAGAATACGGTATTACGGAAATAGAAAACTTTTATTCGTCGAGACAATTTATAATGGAGTTTTGCGAAAGGTTTCTCTTCATGACGAACATTTTAAGTATATGGTTTATGGGTGTGTGACTTGTAGTTTTCTCAAAAGTTCATGGGTACTTTGGGATTTATATATGGATTATTGGCTTATACTACAAGATTTATTCCATCATGTTACTAATTCTACTGATATTATTACTATCTAACGTTGACCTCTTGTGATAAGCATCATTAATTGAGAGCACAATGACAAAATAAATACATCTGCGTCTGGTTAAACGTCATCGCTTGGAATCGAACCAGCGACCTTCAGATTTAAAGGCGAGCGTAAATTAGAAAAAATATAAAATTCAACCGCAAGTTGTTAAATTCAGTTTCGTAGTTGGTAACCTCGGGTTTGGAGTTTTCATGACGTCACTAATGTTAGTGAAATGTGGTGCCTGGTACAGTGCTAATACCGTGGAAATGGAAATAAAGCTTGTTATGTGTTTATTTGCATCAGTAGTATCACAAACCTATGGTCATTATTTCATAACTTGGTTTCATGCAAGTTTTTTTTAAGTCAGGCAATACTTGAGTTTCTTATTTTAGAGCTTTTTCAGTACGTTATACTTTTTGTTACAATTAGGTCAAGCGGTTTACAAAAATATGTATTTTGATATATTTAATTTACGGTATTTATTTATAATTTGCCCTATACAAGATTAACCGTTCGTAAACATAACTTTAAAATTTAAAGCAATTTGTCGATAGTCTAATTTTAATATTTTAGTCTATCTATTATATAAAGCCAAAAGTACCCATGAACTTTTGAGAAAACTACAAGTCACACCCCCATAAACCATATACTTAAAATGTTCGTCATGACGAGAAACCTTGCGCAATATTATCCATTATTTCATAAATTGCCCTATAAGGTCGTAATTGCTTTCCAAAGGGAACTTTCCATTTACCTAATGTTAAAAATACCTCAGCTGTTATTATTTGTTTGTATTACCATTACTGTATTCTGCTTTGTTTATTTCAGCTTAACTTAACCAATCAATAGTTTTATTAATACTTATGTAGTAAACGGGGTGGAGCCCGTGGGTAACAGCAGTTTTAATCATTCCAATACTTTCAAAACTAATGTCATAGTTCCTTTACGAAAAACTAAAAATCCATCGGCGTAGGAACTCAAGGAACACATTAATATAGCAAGGTTAAGAGTTTATTTTTAAAAACCAGTAAGCTTTTGTACTTATTTTTGTATTGTCCTACACCCTTAAGAAATTCTTAACCACTCAATATTTCCTATTATATTGCCTTATTGAGTTATTGGGCTAAATAAGCAAAAAAGATAAACAACATAGGTAAACAGACTAAAATTGTTATGTTAGACTATTGTTATATTTTAGGTCGTTGTATTTATTCTTCATCATGGAATATTATTTCTGTCATATGAATAAGTAAATAAATAAAATAACAAAAAAACAAAAGAGTACTTTAATGTTTGAGATGTGCAAAGGGAAATTTAACTTTGCGCCTGCTAGTGAGGTGGCACTACTGCAAACTCCCAGCAGCCTCAGCGTCTCTCAGATCAGAAATTGCCATTTCCTCTCCGAAACAGTCAGCTGGGTTCTCTTGTTCGGGACTGTATCCGTGTTTGTTTCGTGTTGTGCAGTGACTCGAGTTATTTTTATCGAAAATTCGTTTGTGTTATTGACTTTTGTGCTCAAATTTACGTAAATGGTAAGTCTAGAGATTTATTTTCTTTGTGACATGTTGGAAATTTATCATACAGTAGCGGGGTATTTACAAGAATGTGACTATTTATGTGTTTGTTTACATTTTATTTAAACCAGAAATCTATTGTTAGTATCATTTATTTATAGGAATTCTCATCTTTTACGTTTTACTTGTAATTAATTAGTATTGAAGAATATCAATAATCTCTTTTAAGAAAGACAAGATACCTACTATAATCTCAGCTTTGTAAACTAATAAATAGCATTACTTTAAGGTGATTTTAAAATTCGTAAATCACGTTTAAGCCTATTTATTATATCTAGCCTATTTCTCGAGACTCAATTAAAAGGTTATATGACATTTGTGCGTTTTTATGTCATACAATTGTACTGCACCTTTAATTAACGGGTAGTAGGTACAAGTTTTGGTTTTTACTCTATGGTCATTCTTCATATCACTTTCATTAGATCTTTTGTTTACATTTTCCCTTTGAAGTCTTGTTTTTGTCTACAGTTACTAGGCCTATCCGATTTCCATTTCAGGCTTTTGTTTACGGTTCTGTAAGCTTACCACTACATACTAACATGGAATGTAGTAGCCTATATTTTGTGCTAGGGATTAACTTAAAAACCCTCTGATTAGTTCTTTTGGTAGGTTTGGTGAAAAAATCCTAATTAGGCTAGTATGGTGGCTACATAGGATAGCTTAAACTTAGTTCAAACTTAATTGGCAGACGTTACACTTTTATGACCGATATTTATAATTAATTTAGGGTAGGCCTATAGGGTAGACATATATGACGTTTAAATACAAAATATAGGCCTATTCGTTAAAGTTGAGTCGACAAACATAAAATTTAAAACTACACTCGAATATGAAAATCCAATCGCTTGAAGGCTGTTGCCGCAAATTAAACCTTGACTTCCAATTAAAAAAAATTATAGTTACGGGTATTGTATAGTTATGAGTGGTGAGGCCTTCGTAAGGAATTTAGAATCGTTCTGAAATTATCACTTTCACAAAATCCCATCGTCTGACATTGAAATGTATCGCCTAATGAAGGAAGCTACAGCCTTTCTGCCAGTCACATCTCATCTGCAATAATTTATCTCTGACCTTTTAAGCTTTCCTGAGTTATATTTTATTTGGTTTATCTCTACATTAACTGAGCTTTATTAGGCTACTTAAAAAAGCTATAGCTGAGCAAATTATACAGTTCCTATTATTTGTGCACAGAGAATGTTGCCATTGCCGGTTCGATAGTGAAGAAAGTCAGTATAAGACATGATTAGAATCAGCTCTTCTTTATCATTGGGTTTACACATGGTCCAGGCTAAGCAAACAGCTGATCTCTGTCAAAAGCTGTTATCCGCATCTCATTCAATAGCAATCATTCACTCATCTTAGCCCCTTTACTAGGTGGCGTTCGCAGAGGCATCCACAAAATTGAGCGGAGTCATCAAGGGTTCATATTATATTATTTTTGTAGCATTTTTACTCTTTTGGGAGTAAAAATACTTTTTAGCCTCTATGGAGTAAAAATCAGCTGTTGTCAACTCAGTTGTAAATTTCTATTGTAAACGATTGCATGTATCGAAATATGTATCGATTCGTGCTTCGTAATCATTTTAACCTACAGTCTACAGTCTCTTACCATAACATTTAAGGACTGCAGATTCTGTACATTAATGTAATTGCCAAAGACAGTTCCCACACTCTGCACTGCAAGCCTTACTACTTCCTTCACCATTTCCTATGTCATAGACCTGTTTTCTTCCCTTCTCATAGCATTTAAGTTTTAGTTACATTTATTTAACTGCCCAAACGGTTCCCCCACTCTGCACTGCCAGCCTTTACTACTTCCTTCACCACTTCCTATGTCGTGGGGCCTGAATCATTCCCTTCTCATAGCATTTTAGGATTAAAGATACATTAATCTAACTGCCACATATACGGTTCTCACACTGTGCTCATACTTTACTACTTCCTAAGCCACTTCCTACATCGTGGACCTGTTTTCATCACTTTCCATAGGCTAGCATTTTAGTGTTTTAGATACGTTAATCTAATTGCCACAAACATTCCCCACACTCCGCACCGCTAGCCTTTACTACTTCTTTCACCATTTTCTATGTCGTGGGGATGCTTCCATCCCTTCTTATAGCATTTCAGCATTGCAGATACATTAATCTAACTGCTACAAACGGTTTCCAGTTCCCACTCTCCACACTGCTCACCTTACTACTTCCTTCACCTCTTCTTACGTCGCGGACCTGTTTCCCTCTCTTCCAATAGAATTTTAAGATCGTAAATACCTTAATCTAATCGTCATAAACAGTTACCACACTCCGGACAGCTCGCCTTGACTACTTCCTTGCACCACTTCCTACGTCTTGGACCTGTTTCCCTCCCTTCCCATAGCATTTTAGGATTGCAGATCCCTAAATATAATCGCCATAAACAGTTCCCACACTCCGGACTGCTCGCATTTACTACTTCCTTCACCACTTCCTACGTCGCGGACCTTTTTTCCTCCCTTCCCATAGCATTATAGGATTGCAAATACCTTAATCTAATGGTCATAAACAGATCCCATACCCCAAACAGCTCGCCTTTACTACTTCCTTCACCACTTCCTACGTCTTGGACCCGTTTTCCTCCCTTCCCATAGAATTTTAGAAATGCAGATACCTAAATCTAATCGTCATAAACAGTTTCCACACTCCAGACTGCTCACCTTTACTACTTCCTTCACCATTTCCTACGTCACGGACCTCAAGCTAGTGTCGTCATTTGATTATATTTATGATCCATACCGTTTCCGTTCTAATATCTGTGGAATAATGCTATCAGCTATTTCTTTATCTACTGCATTCAAAAGTCAACAGCTGATCATATGTCTTTGTTTATGTGTCAAATACTGCTTCCATATAGTACGGTGCAATTAGATCTAAACCGGGACATCCAAAAAAAAAGTTTCAAACCAGCGCAAAATTGTTGAATACACTTCCCTCAATATGTAAAAAAAAGTTACACTGATTTGAGTGTCGGGTTTGGGGGGGAGGGGGTGAAAATGGGGTGAAAATATGACTTTTTTTACTTTTTCGCAAATACCTCAAAAACGGTGCGTTTTTCTTAAAACACAATGAATTACAAAAATAATCTACATTAAATTTCGAACAAAATTATACCATACAATACCTATCTACTATAAACGGTTCAGGAGATATTGGGGGGTTAATGTGATTTTTTCTGAAAATTCTAAAAAAAATTGTTTTTTAATGGAGAAAAACCATGGACACCCATAGAAAAAGTTTCTAATGAGTGCCAAATTGTTCAGTAGACCTCCCTTAATATGTGTAAAAAAGTTACACTGATTTGAGTGTCGGGTTTGGGAAGTAGGGTTTAAAGAAAATGGGGTGAACTTAGGACTTTTTTTACTTTTTCGCAAATACCATACCTCAAAAACGGTGCGTTTTTCTTAGAATACAACGAATTACAAAAATAATCTACATTAAATTTCGAACAAAATGATACCGAACAATACCTATCTACTATAAACGGTTCAGGAGATATTGGGGGGTAAATGTGATTTTTTATAAAAATTCTAAAAAAAATTGTTTTTTTAATATAGGAAAACCATGGACACACATAGAAAAAGTTTCTAATGAGTGCCAGATTGTTCAATAGACCTCCCTTAATATGTATAAAAAAGTTACACTGATTTGAGTGTCGGGTTTGGGGGGGAGGGGGTGAAAATGGGGTGAAAATATGACTTTTTTTACTTTTTCGCAAATACCTCAAAAACGGTGAGTTTTTCTTAAAATACAATGAACTACAAAAATAATCTACATTACATTTCGAACAAAATGATACCATACAATACCTATCTACTATAAACGGTTCAGGAGATATTGGGGGGTAAATGTGATTTTTCTTAAAATTCTAAAAAAGATTGTTTTTTTAAATGGAGAAAACCCATGGACACACATAGAAAAAGTTTCTAATGAGTGCCAAATTGTTCAATAGATCTCCCTTAATATGTGTAAAAAAGTTACCCTGATTTGAGTGTCGGATTTGGGAAGTAGGTTTTAAAGAAAATGGGGTGAACATAGGACTTTTTTACTTTTTCGCAAATACCTCAAAAACGAACTCCCTTGATATGTGTAATACAGTTACACTAATATGAGTATCTGATTTTGGTGGGAGGGTTTTTCGAAAGGGGGGCTCGTAAAGGGTGGATTTTTAATATATAATGAATTACAACAGTGATCTATTGAATTTTAAACACAATAATACTATACGATACCTATCAACTATGAACGGTTGTAAAAATTGCAACTACATTCTAATAAAATAATAAATGACGATAAAAATATTGATTTCCTTGTAAAAAAACATGGCCACCATTTTCCAAAATGGCAGCTAACTTTAATATTGGAACCTTCTGTATTTCATGGTCTGTTTAAGATATAAATGTGATTTTAACACTTTTTCGTTCTTTGGACTTTCTCTATAAACTTATTCGTTTATGAGCTACAGGATGCGGATTGTACACAGCAAGCCTTTTTTCCATGAGTGTAACACGTTGTAACTCCTAAACGAGTAGTTTTTAAGAGAAAATGTCAAAGTTAAAAATATTTTTAAATTGCATTTAAATTCTAAAACAATCATAAACCACAGGGTGTTCCATAAGAAATAACAAAGTTGTCGGCCATATTGGAAAATGGCAAACATATTTTTAAAATTGGAAATCATCCCAAAAAACATCTAAAAAGTAAAGGGGAGTGCTCCATAAGAAGTCAACTCTATAACTCATAATAAAAAAAATTAGCTAGAGGTTCACTTTACGTGAGACATCCTACAGGGTGTCCCGTAAGAACAGCCAAACTCCAGGAAATGGTTCTATGGGTCAAAATAAAAAGAAAATCAAGAATAAATTATTTCCCAAAATCGCTTTGTTAACCAGATATTTGCTATTTTTTATTCGAATTTTTTTACCGATCATTATGTAACTTGGTATGTATGTTTAGGTCAAATAGACTCTCGTTAGAAAAAAGAATTATCTTAATCCAATTAAAAATTTCAAAATGGTGGCCATTTAAATTTTTTAAATTGAAATTGCAAAAAATGGCTAATTTTATGAAAAAATGTCAATAAAAATTTTATTTAGCTTTTAAAATAATGAAAATAATAAAAAAATAAATGAAATATCACGATTTTTATTTGTAAAATGAGGCAAACCTGAATAGCGTAGCCTTGATCATAATAATTTTACAACTAAAAATCGTTATAATTTAGTTATTTTTATTCGATCTTTTTGAGCTTGGTGTCGTTTGATAGGGAATTTTAAAACCGAAATAAAAGTGTTCATGACATTTTTCATAAAATTAAAAGGAGTACGTGTAAGTTTGAATGAATCAACAATATCAGGTTAGATAAAATTATATTTGTGTAAGTAGTGGGCGAAGTGGCACTTTTCACGTGTTACACATTACCTATATTTTTCTTACAGTTACCCCCCCCCCCCTCAATATCTCCTGAACCGTTCATAGTAGATAGGTAGGCTATTGTAAGGTATCAATTTGTTCAAAATTTAATGTAGATTATTTTTGTATATCATTGTATTTAAAAAAAAACGCACTGTTTTTTAGGTATTTGCGAAACAGTCCTATTTCCACCTCAATTTCTTTAAACCCTACTTCCCAAACCCGACACTCAAATCAGTGTAACTTTTTTATACATATTAAGGGAGGTCTATTGAACAATCTGGCACTCATTAGAAACTTTTTCTATGGGTGTCCATGGTTTTTCTCCATTAAAAAACAATTTTTTTTAGAATTTTCAGAAAAAATCACATTAACCCCCCAATATCTCCTGAACCGTTTATAGTAGATAGGTATTGTATGGTATAATTTTGTTCGAAATTTAATGTAGATTATTTTTGTAATTCATTGTGTTTTAAGAAAAACGCACCGTTTTTGAGGTATTTGCGAAAAAGTAAAAAAAGTCATATTTTCACCCCATTTTCACCCCCTCCCCCCCAAACCCGACACTCAAATCAGTGTAACTTTTTTTTACATATTGAGGGAAGTGTATTCAACAATTTTGCGCTGGTTTGAAACTTTTTTTTTTGATGTCCCGGTTTGCTCTTTTTTTAAGCTAGTTGCACTGTACTAATAAGGATTACATTGAAACTTTGAGACCCAGTGGGGCGGATTCCCGAGAGACTTTTTTAACTGTTGGATGTTGGCACTCACCGATATGGTCTTTATCACCATGCAAAATTTGAAAACGATTGATTCAGCCGTCTAGGAGGAGTTTGCGTATTACGAAATGCTCGACGTATAAGAGCTTCGCTCAATAAGCCCCCCGTGTGTTATAGTGCTAGCCTATAATTTGAATGTCAACTTATTGCATCCTTTGAACTTCTACCTGACTTGAAGAAAAAGAAGACTAAAAGTTAGGTTAGTCTTTGTTCTTTGCTCTTGCGAACCTGTTGTGAAATTATTCATCGGAGAAAGTAAAATTCGTTAGTACAGTTTGTTTTTCAAATCGCGTAATATAGGCTACGGATTTATGGTATACCCACAACAAGAATTTACAAGAATGGTTGGATTATAACCGCGTCATTCGTGCCGGGACAGTTAACACTTTGGTGGTAAACAAACAATGAATCAGTAAACAGCGTATTAAACCGAACAATGTACTTTACTTTGTCTATATAGTGGAGCAAAGGAATAATCAACACTGACAAACAATAGCAGTAAAACATTAATAACAAACATAACACATAGCATAAACATAGCACATAACAAAAGTACAAAGGTTAAGATAGATTCAGTGCCAGACCGAAGCATAGGGAATTATTACACTTCGACGAACACTCACGTTGTTTAGTAAACAAAGCATGAACGGAGCACATACTCTGGTATGGTGGTGTAAATACAACGTCAAACCGGTCGGAGTCATGAATACAATTAACACTGGACAACAAACAGTTGTTCAGCGAATGACACATTATAGTGTCATACACGTCAAACTGAAGCAAAGGAATTTACGCCACACTACATTATTTTGATGAACTTCCCACGCAAGGATTTAGTCCAGAAAACAGCTGTTTGCCTCCAGCTTATTCAAATGGGGTTTCATTGCGTACTACTGTGCTGCAATGAGTTTTGCCGGACACCAATCAGCTGATTATACTGTATTTAGGTGGCAGTGAGTAGTTATAAACAAAAACATAACCTCTCTTAGAGGTTATGACTAGTGATTTTTAGTCCTTTGGTTGGTGGAAATATATAAGGATTTGTACGGATTTAGTAGTATGGCGTAAACTATCGTACGTAACTCGTCCAAAATGTGTGTACCGGACTCGTATGGTAATCCCGTACTCGACTTCGTCTCGCACGGGAACGACCACACTCGTCCGGTAAACACTTATTTTCAGGACTAGTAACGTAATATACTATAACGCTACAGTTAACGGTAAACATGTTCGGGCAACAACAGAAGCACACTACTAAGCTAATGTGCTAACCACACTGTACGTAACTTAAATTAACGGTGCGCGTATGTTTTTGTTTTTACAGCACATAGGCTACATAGCGACACGCCGGGGTTCGTGTTGGCATGCAGCATGTCGCATCTTGAATCAACATGTAGCGTGCGAATTGCGTGTACAATCGACGCACGCAACGTCGAAGCACTTCCGATCGTCAATGCTTCCGACACGCGTTCCATCGCAATAATTGATGGACATGATTAGGAGCTGTTGATCGCGCCGTTGACTTGGGATGCTGTTGGTGAACATGTCATAGAACGATATTACTGATGGGGGCACAAGTTAGCGAATTTAATGGTAATAGGATGGATGAAGTGAGAAGTTATGCGTCACTTTGTTATTGACCAATATCATCTGTTTCTGTACCCATGATCATTACCAACCCCAAATAACCCAAGACATCTGAGTCTAGTTACGGACCATCTAAAAGCTTACAACTTTTCTCCGGATTATGACACACCTTATAAATCAAGTGCACAGTTTACCACCAGTCGAGTTCATATAACTTGGACACTCAATCACTACTTGGCTATGTCCGATGTCGGCCAACTTTCAGCGAGCCACACTTTCCCGGGTGAAAGTTGTCTGCGACACTGTCGGTGAAACCACCTCATTACATCGGTAACTTGAATCGATTTAGTTAATAATCGACTAATCGAGTTGTCGGTCGTATTGCGATAATGTGTGCTTTCTATCTGGCTTGCTGACATCCTGACGGCTTTCTTTGGGAAGGAAGTTTGGAATATGATGATGTTTAAGGAGCGAAATTTGGATTCCCAGCGAAGGAAATTGTCGAAGGAAGTTTCAGCAAAGAATTGTGGCATCTATCTATATATATAAAAGGCAAAGCCCTCACTGACCGACTCACTCACTCACTCACTCACTCATCACTAATTCTCCCACTTCCCATTTACCTAGGAGGCTGAAATTTGGTACACTGATTCTTTAGGCATTTAATAGGAAAACTAAGCTGTTTTTATTCTGATCGGACTCTCGGGCTCCGCCCCAGTGGCTCTGGAGTTTCCCATGTTAACCTTATGAGTACATTCAACCTGGAGGCGAGTTAGCATAGCGAACGAGCTAACCTGAAGGCAAGTGAGCGCAGCGAACGAGCTCCAACCTAAAAGTGAGTGAGCGTAGCGAACGAACTTCAACCAGGACGGGATTGAGCCATGCGAGCGAGCTCACTTATGAAGTTAAACGGGGAAAAGCCCGCGGGTACAGCTAGTGGAATATATATTTTAATAGACTTATAGTGGATTCGTTATAGCAATCACCTGGTCTCAGGCTCGATTGGCTTTAAAATACCTACTTTGTATGGTCGCCATTTTAATAATAAAGTATTAAAGTATTAAAGATCCCGATTAGTAAGAATGGTTTGAATGGATAAATACTGGATTTAGACTGTCCTTGACCATAGGGATTTTATTGAGCTAAAAACCAGCTTTTAATATCTAAGCTGACATATCATCTATTGAACACACATCTCGTCAATTTTCATCTTTATCTTAGGATTTTTGTCACTTTGTCAGCAAAAGCTGTTTTCAATATTAGGACTAGTCTGGAAAGTCCTACGTCCTAGGGCCTTATACCTCGCCTAGTTAGAACAAGATTGCTATTCTTCCTGTAGTTCCCTCTTTCTCCGCAGCGCTATAGTCACGGATCAAGAGTTTAGTGTGTTGAATATAGGATTGTGAAGGTTGTAAGCTCTAATTAGTATGTCACAATCAGCTGGTGTGGTGAGAGGAACGTGTTAAGCTTTCTGGCCAGGGAAAAAATACTTCCGGCCTCAATAGGAAATAATAATTGGATTTGAATATAGTGCTGATGAACTGCGGTTGTTGGTGATTATGTTCTTGTTTTACGTCAGTAACCTATTGCAGAATTAGGTCCAATACGATGCATGTCGATGGAAGTCCAATGCTTACGTATAATTTAGTTTTACATCAGCTGTTTTCATCATTGCATTGTTGTCGACAATGTTTTGCAGTTGATCATAATTGAGTTGGACACACCGAGGACATAATATAAAGAACTGATGTCGTCTAAATGAGATTTTATTTTTAAGAGTTGTACCTTACCCTATTGGTTATAAATACCAGAGCAACTGTGCACTAACAGATTAAGTATTGTGTCCAAAAATCTCTTGAGTTTTTACAAACAACACTCCATTAAACCTCTTAAAATGCTCTACATACACATTAAAATTCCGTGTGGCCCAGCCATAAAGATAATGACACTACAAGGGAGTACTTAACCCTACCTACGGCATGAGTGTAGTTTTAAAGATCTTCATGCACCGTGTCTGTGAGTTTTACATCTCTAGAGAGTTTTGACCTCCGGAAGGTCTCCACAGTGGTCGTCCTTGATCCTCCCCCATCCCCTGGGAATATCGGGTGTCCCGTGGGAAGGTGACGATGCGGGATGGAGGCCGGAAGTGAAGCTGTGAACCAGTCACTTCCGGTATGTCAGCGCCCCTTTAATCGACTGTAAATAAACAATGTCAATGTTGATATTGTTGTTTGTAACGCTTCGTCGCTTCAGTGGTTAGAGTTTAGTTGGAAAAGCGTGTTTTTCATTGATTTGAGTGGTACATTTTCAATGTTGGGTTGGGGAATGTTAGGGTTTTGGTTAGTTTAAGCCGTTTTAGTTTAGGTTTGGTTATTAGTGTTTCACATTAGCTTACGTTTCACTAGGTCACTTAATTTAGACTTGGTTAGGGTGGGTAAGCGTTGACTATGGTCAATAGTATAAGATAAAGCCATGTTGCGTTAGCTTATTGTTGATTTAATTTTTGTAGGCCTATTAGGATAAAACGAATTGCGAGACACTGTAAGAGTGTGAAAAAATATTCTAAGGTGTTAGGCCGACAAAATGTACACATTGATTTAGAACAAAGAAAGTAAACTTCTCGTAGTTTTGTAAAATCTACTTGTTTTTGTGTATATTCTATTGGTGATGTTTATTGCACTTAATCCTTTAATACTTTAAGCTGATGTGTACTATTAAAACGATTCCCTCATATTTTAGGTGTGGATTTTGTAAATAGTTGGACCGAAATAGCTTAAAATCGCCCTCATAAACTGGGCAGAACACAGAACTGACCTCAAAATAGTCAGCTGATCTATGATAACTCATATGTAATCTAGTATCTCTTATCTGCTCCACTACTCTACATAGTCACGGCAAGTTATACCGGTTTGCATTACCGTAACACAGTTATGCGTAGGCGTGTCTTATAACGGGGTAGTGCTTGCACCAGACCGGCCCACCAGTGTGCAGATTATAGCACTAGCTTTCTTCACTGGGCTTCAACTTGAATTAACATGATACAGTATATTAAATCTCTGGGGCTTGAAAAAGGTTATGAAAAGAGACTATTTCCGATCAGTGTTACGACCGAGACGTACCCGTGGCAGAGAATTAGTGTGGATTACCAAGACCCACTTGGATCTATAGTGATGAACCATATTGTTCGTCCTTCTGCATAATTAAGATTACTAAATCACACAGCGAAAATTTAGTACATTGTTTGTCTTAATATATAAGCAGAAAATGTCTTCGACGTTCTTTTCCCAATATAAATTATAAGATTTTACTATTTGACGGTAGTTAGATGAAAGAGATAGGCTATATATCCGCTAACGTATTAAGACGTTCAAACTAATGTATCTACAGTTCAATTAATCAAACATTACTAAATCATACTAATTGAAGTGAAGTACGGTGAACAATTTGACTCGATCATGGATACAATTACATTTAATAACGATCCTATCGTATATTTTATTCTTAGGAACTATTTTTTTCAGAGAAAAAAACAGCGGAAAATTTTTTACTATAAATAATTCACATCTGGTGTCCTAATCCAGCTGATTTTATACGCTAGGGATAAAAAGAGCTACGTTACTCCCGCAAACATTGTATTGAATTCAGCTGTTTTCACTGCAGCTGAACAAAAGCAATTTATTTGTGAAAATATTCGATTAAGTTCAAACTGTCGGAAGGTTTCAAAGATTTTACAGCGTTCGTTGTGGTCGTGACGAGGTACGCCTCATTTAGACTGCGTGCAAGAATTGAAGCTATCCATCTTCTCTTCCTCATTTCTTATGCTTCCCTTCTCTGCCTCGATCCATCTTGCTTTTTTAAATTTTCCGAATACACTTTAACACGTCAAATTTAATCTACTGTACGATTGTCCAGTATTGATAGCGATTTCTTAAACAGCTTCGGTTTATTTTTAGTTTACGATTTTTATAAAATAACTCTTAAATTGTTGGAGTGTCAAATTTGTTTGATCTGAAGGACGATTATTGAATTTACTAATCATGTTCAGTAATAGATGTATGAGTCTTGGAACAATATATCATGAGTATTCAGTTTTAGAGCTAAAGTTGTACACAAATCGCTCCAGTGAGACAGCGACGAAACTTACTTGCTGAAATGAATGCAAAGTGTTTGTGAAATAAACTAAAAAAGTTCAATGATCCATGTAGCTTTGTTACAGACCAATAGCAGAAGTTTTAAAGCCAATTATGATTTTAAAAGCCCGACGATCATCAAAGACAAATGGGTCCAGGTTGGGTTAGGAACCTAAATATTTATAGAATGTCGTTAAACATAGTAGATGCAATAAACAAAAAACGCCAACTAAACCTAAATGAATGAAAGCTTCTATAGTTTTGCTTATCGTAAAGAGACGACTTCGTAGACGGCTGATCACCTCACCTTTTTTTAGCGAATTTCCCTATAGGGAAGTAGCTATTACCGTAGGTCTCATGGTAAGACCTAGGCCCGGGACCGATTTACTTTTTCATTTGATGTCCCCAGAGGCCAAAAACACCATTCGTTCAAATTTATATATATATACTAGCTGACCCGGCGAACTTCGTATCGCCTAAGTTATAGGTTTCCCCTAAGACAGACCGATGGAAAGAAAGTACCGTTACGTTTAATTTTCAAGATGATAAAATTTGGTTTGAAGGTGTAAGGCGGGATAAACTCGGACGAGTTCGCGAACCAGCATGATCGGACTATGGGAACGGGGGTTTACGGGGGATTTTATGGGGTAAAAATAGGGTTTTCACATTTTTTACCAAAAAAAAAATAAAATTTTGCAAAATCTTTTCAAACCATTTTGTAGAGCTTAAAAAAACAAATAATTTAGTATATTGAAGTGTTACTATGCGCCTAATGGTTACGGAGAAAATTCCAAAAAAATGTAAATTTTAAATTTCCATGTTATTCTTATGGAGAATAAGTAAACTGTTGTAGTTTGCTTGTTTATGAACATATTTTGATCAAATTTGGAAAATGTTTTTATTTCTTACTAACTATTAAAATTTTACAAAAAAAAGTTTTACCCTCCCTGATGCAGCAAACCTAAGTACCTGTTAAAATAATTCTATTTAAATAGGAAATAAATGTTAAATTTTTAAGTAGACATTTTAGTGTAAATCCAATCAGACATATGGAAATTCGCTTAGTCTGCAGGTTTGCTGCGGCGGGGGTATTTACTTTACATTGTGCTTGATTAACAGCTTAATGTGGGCGATGAGCAACGAACAAATATACTAAATTTTGTCGAAATTAATAGCGTTCGAATGTCTTTTAATGCGAAAATCTGTCATCGCAGAAAGTGAAGACGTCTAAGTAATTCACATGAAACTCCATGTTGCCTCTAATCGTGTTTGTGAAGTAAGGTTTCCCAACACAAGTTTCGCGGTATTAACGTTATGCAATTACAGTTCCCGCCATAATGACAGCCACCAGCTGATCATGATAGCGCAACAGCTGTTATATAGCAACAGCTGATCCGGGAAAATCCCGAGAGGTCATCTCCGGGTCGGTTAACAAGAATTTCAATTTTTCAAGTGTTTTCCGTATTTCGTCTTAAGTAATGGTTAAGGTTGTACCAAGAGGGAAGTTTATTTGTGTTTTGTTTATTTATTTGATTTTTGGTGTAGACTTTCCTTGTTTGTTGCCGTATTTGCTACCAAAACTATTGGGAACTAACTAACTATTCTATAATCCATTTAAATTTCGCGATGGTCAATAATAACAGAAAGGTTATTGTTTTGAGAGCTATTTTCAACTCAGCAGGACAAAGCTAGACAAATTAACACATATTATGATACATCTCTTATTCGGACAACTTATTGACGAACTTATTTGAAATAAATAATTTAAATAATTTATTCAAAAAAGTTACTACATACGTTGACTGTAGATACACTTTTGTGTAATATTTTACACATCAAACAGCAAAACAAGATTGAAGCAATTTTTTAAACTTAAAATCGTAAAAAATAATGTTTTAAAAATTGCTTTTCCACGATTTAGTTTGGTTAAAGGTGCAGTATGACGAAAAATGTAGTTCATCCTGGCTGCTAAAAGTGCATTTTCATCTCTCATTTATGTTCAAAGGATCCACTTTAGACCCTAGCAATGATCTAAAGATGATATATTACAGTAGTTTGACCAGATTGATTGTTTTGTTGTCCTATGTTGCCATTCCATGGTTCCTCGTGTACGGTGCCGTCTCCATCGATCACCATATATCAAGCCATACAATGTAGCACTATACCCTGTGATGGATAGACCCTTAGATTGTGTAAATTCTGTAGACAACATTCTGTTACTCGTCAATAAATAAACAAATTTATAATTTATCTAGGATATTGAGCTCGTTGTGTATTAGCCTATATGAAAAATTAACATTATTGTATGTGTTGAAAATATCGGAAAGGTAAAAACACAAAATAATGGTTTATATGTTTTTTAAATATTATTTAACCACAATTACTAAATACCCCCGCCGCAGCAAACCTGCCGTCTAAGCGAATTTCCATTTGGCCGAATTGATTTTCAATTGATCTATTTAAATAACATTAGGTTTAACGAGTACCTAGGTTTGCTGCTACAAGGAAACTAATAAAGTAGTGTGTTTTTAGTAAAATATTGATAGCTTACTATAAAATAAATAAATTTGCCAAGTTTGATCAAAATATATCCATAAACAAGCAAACTACAACATTTTACAATATTCTCCATAAGAATAACATGGGAATTTTAAATTTACCATTTTTTTAGTTTTCTCTGTAACCAATAACCGTACAAAAACACTTTGATATACTGAATTGTTTGTTTTTTTAAGCTCTTTAAGAAGGTTTAGAAAAAAATCGGGAAATTTTGCGTTTTGAGGGTAAAAAGTGAGAAAAACCAATTTTTACCCCATAAAACCCCCCATAAAACCCTGTTCCCATGGTCCGATCATGCTGGATCGCGAACTCATTCAAGTTTATCCCGCCTTACACCTTCAAACCAAATTTCATCAAAATCGGATAAAAATTACTCAAGTTATCGTGTTCACGGACACATATATATATATAAATCTCTCTCTATATATATATATATATATACATATATAAAAATTTGAACTAATGGTGTTTTTGGCCTCTGGGGACATTAAAATGAAAAAGTAAATCGGTCCCGGGCCTAAGTCTTACCATGAGACCTACGGTATTAGCTACTTCCCTATAGGGAAATTCGCTAAAACCCCAATTTTACTGTGTAAATAAAACACAATTTTCTCCAACGACACATTTATTTGTTTTTTTCAGCATCAGTGTTATTAACTTTAAAAATATCTATTCAGTAGTTGCATAAAATATTGGTTTATTTGTGCAATTTGTACAACCGTCTGTTACATTGACTCCGAATTACAAATAAAACAAAGCTTACACTTTTTACTACAAGTTCCGAAAAGGATTCTCATTTATTTGTTCATACACATTTTTAAAACGCATCATCATTTTACACACGTTTTCGGACGACCCTTACTAACACTATTCTTTGTACATTGTTTCACTATAAAATGCTAACGATGGTGTTTGAGGTACTTTTTTTAGCTAATTCTGTATTGGAGTATTTAATTTACTAGTATATCAACACGGACAGTATTCGTTTTTGTAGGATTTCGATAAAATTGAAAATTATATTTTCTCTATTTACAGTCGTTTAGACAAAGTTATAAATATTCCCTGTTTCTTGATAAGCTAAAATGGGTTCTGAACTACTGGTGTCTAATCTGTATTACCGCCTAACGTAAAATTCATGAAATTGGTATGATTTTCATCTTCAGTTGAGCCAATAAAATCTTGATAGAACCTTTTTGGATTTAAAACCATACCACAATTTTAACATCCATATTGAAATCTGCCCTATCACAACTTTTGCTATCAACAATGAAGAAAAGTCAAGTCTGCTCTATCTCTTTCTTATCGTCGACTCATTAACATTAGTTAATAAGCATAACTGAACAATCATCAAAAGCGAAGCGTCACTACATTAGACGAACACCGAGAAATCATGAATCAATTGTAACGTTTGAACTCATCGCTTTGATAAGCGTATTTGTTTTATTTATGTTTTGTAACAAGCTATATTAGATTGTTATTGATCGTACAGTAAATGTATTTTAATTTGTATTGTGTAACCTGCAGAGAACACAATATTTTCACTAATCGTGGAACCATTTTGATGGTAAAAAAGTTTAAATGTGAAAATTATAAACAAAAGCAATATTTTTTGCTATTAATGAGTATATTTATCACACACTAGGCGTTTTAGAGCAAGTGCAGTCATGATTCAACATATCTCAGCAAAATCTATTCAGAAAAAAATATCCTTCAGCTAAGGTCTTTCGTTAGCTCAGTGATTAAGGATGAGTTAAATATTACGTGGTAAAGCATTTATTCAAGCTGTAAACTCTAAACTTAGTTGCGTGTAAAACTTAAATTTAATCGAGTAATCATTCTAACTTTAAGTCATAAATTTCTTCCGAATAAGAAACTCCATCGAAACAACTTTGAAGGTCTTTAAGTTCAGGGAAACAAGACTAAAGAACTGTTTGGACTCAGGAGCAAACATGTAACAGCTGTTTGGCACGCAACAACTACGCTATGTTCGTGATATCGCACTGTAAACATTAAACATCATGTACAGTTTGACGTTGATTACTCAATTGGACCTTATGTAAGACAGTATGTTAATATTTATATTTCTTAACTATTCATTGCAAAAGATGTATTCTAAACAAAAATGTCAAGATAATTATTTAACTTATTTACTTTGTCTAGTTTCACGCCGTTCAATTGTAGGTTTTATAATGGAAGAGTCCAACCATGGTCTTGGCTCTAATTTATACATTTTGTTAGAGTTTAGTATAAACATTGAGTATAGAATCACTGCGATGACGTTCAGGCTCAATAAACAAAAAATAAAGTTTTAGATGTATACAGTGTAGTATTAAAAAAAAACTTATTACAGTTCAATCGAGCCGCCATTATCCAAAACTAATATAGTCGCCAATAAACCCAGAGTGTTTAAACACTGTCACCAATAAAACGTATTGTTACTGAAAATATTTTAAATTATTGAATCATAGTAATGACCAAATGCTGTAACGTTCCGAAAATCTATGACTGAACTATAGTTAAAAAGAATAGATCTAACACTACAATAACGTGCAAACGTATATATTTATAGTTACATTTTTTAGTAATTTTCCAACGAAACCTCATGAAGAAAGTATACTTTGTCAAATCACACATGTCAGACTTCGCTAGTTTTTACCCTTTAACCCTGTTTGCCCAGGTTATATTATGCATGTCAAGACCACGTGTCGCCTGAAAGCTTGATACGACAGCGGTTTCATTTTATTGACAGTTTCCCCATATTGTAATATTTATTTTAAATTTCTCGCTCATGATTTCGTGTTATAACACAAGCCTTAATAAAGAAATTCGTTACGTTAGGTTTCAGTGTAAACAATAACAAACCTGAGACCGAGGATTTAAACATTACGCTCTGTTAATTTTATTTGATAGTATATTTCGAATAGTTGTTGTTTATGTTCAATACCTGTCTGTCGTACCATAGATTAAAGAATCCGTTAATGTTGTTTCCTAACCAGTACACAATTAACTATACTTTATACTTTCTTATGAAATGGCGACCATACTATGTAGGTATTTTAAGCCAAGTATGAATGGAGATGAGTGTAGGATGAGTGGCGCGATCTTGTAGTCTTGTTAGTGACCAAGGCCGACATTCCTTAGACACAGCTGTTAATTAATAGCCCAAACAGCTAATGGCAACTAAGGGACCTACAGTTTATAGTGGAATCCGAACCACATTTTTTCCTTGATATATACGAATTGGTCTAATTATCAGGATAGTACTGCGGATAGTAGTAGTACTCACTAGTGCGGACGTTAATCCACACCAGGGAGTATCCCATACTAATACCTGTTCTCATGATTATAGGGACCGAACCGTAGACATTGCTCAGACGAGCGGAGATTTCGAAATCCGAAATTTGGCAAGTGTTTGTCCAGATGTGGGTCAGAGTTTTGGCGGGTGTTTGTGCTGTTTTGGCGGCGCAGTTGTGTAAGCGTGAAGGACACTTGTTTAACCGGTTGTGCGTGCCTTGACCTCTGTCCCCGCAACCAGCAACCAGTTCACAACAAACACAACCCGTAGACGAGTCAGCATACTCACTTCCTGCTTTGTACTATGGTAAACACTTTGTGTGCCTACCTGGCCGATATAATGCATTTGATTGAATGCATGAAACACACATCTAATCGTGCCTTAAATATTACAATTGAATGAAAATTTTAAAGTCAATGTTTAGACTACGGTCAATTGATTAATTTTGATACTACAAGTGGAATTTTCATTGAATGGAAAATCTGGATGTTAATTTCACCTGTATTCCATGTAGGCCTACGATAACAATAGTAATAGTGTGCGCTGGAATCGGTTAAATCTTCCCTCCATTAATAGCAACCTTCCCTCCACTAAGCCACCTTACCTTGGGTAGGGGTTGGAGTATCTGTCACAAAATTGTAACATGTGTGGTTTCCAGATGAATTGAATATATTGGAAAATGGATATAAAACAGTCTGTAAACCGCACAAATCCGCAGCTCGCATCGCTGCAATGCGGTTGCCACTGTGGTTACAACCAACTGTGCTGTGCCACACGCACACACATACAGAGCTGCATATCGTATATGGGACCTTGGTGTGCATCCGTGTACGCAACATGGAATGATGGGTCGAAACAGTCGACGTAGGGTTTGGAACGTTCCACTGCGAACTGAGTAAATCCGATGTTAAAGTATTTTTATGACATGACACATCAGAGTGGGTATTCAAAGGGTAATATTTGTGAACGATGACCGTGGAATCGTTGACAGCTGAACCAGAAATGTTTTAACTTTTTTCATGATCAAGCTGTTTACTTAATGATAACTAGTCAAACACTGTATCCGCTATATTGTTTTAACGAGGTAATAACTATCGAGGAAATTTATTGAGAAACCAGACTTAATAAACGAGAGGCAACTTGTCACGGTAGAATTGTTGCGAGTCAGCGCGAGACAATGGGGAATTAATCACGCAGGTGTGGTAACCTTCACGTGTAAATCGTCTTATGTCCCGTGATAGTGCGATCTAGCGTGGGAGAGATGTGTGCAATTGCAATTTGTCTGGTGAATTTATATAACAACTAACTACTGAGAACATGAACAGATTTATTATGAAATATACAGTAGTGTTAAAGTACATCTTTATCTTTGTTGATCGAATTTCATCTAGTTGCCAGTGGTAATAATTTTAAAACCGCTCAAAGTTCTTGATGGATAAATAATTAACTTTTATCGCGGTCAAAAACCTTTGCTCTCCGGTTATGGCAAAAGCTCGTCTGAGAGCTTCTTTTACTCAAAACAAAGAGTCTTTCAGAATTCACCCTTTCTCACGAAATGTTGTTGCTAACAAACCACCCTTCTTCACAAACCAGCTTCTTTTGGTACTCAAAAGAAAGTCTTTCAGAATCCACTTTTAACACGAATTATTGTTGCAATCAAACCACCCATCTTCATCAAACCAGCTTCTTTTGGTACTCAAAAGAAAGTCTTTCAGAATTAACTTTCCTCAAGAAATATTGTTGCAATCAAACCACCTTTCTTCATCAAACCAGCTTCTTTTGGTACTCAAAACAAGAAATCTATGACCATAAAATATCTGCAAGAGTCTTTCAGGATTCACTTTTCTCACGAAATGTTGTTGCAATCAAACTCCCCGGAGAAGTTGGCAACAATGAAAACGATCGAAAGAGAATATTTCGGTTGGAAGTGGAAACATGTGAACTTTGAACAGCCTTGAAACTGCTGATAATGAATGATAATAAATGTCAAAATCGTGAATGGTCTGTGACCGTGCAGTGCATTGATTGCATGATTTTTGCAGTCACTTTTCAATGATTACGTGGCGTGTTCTTTAAACGATGTTTGCGAATGTTTTCGGGATTACTGTCACCGACTCAACTGTTATAATACAGTTATGTATGGGTGGTATTATATCAACTGTTTGAGTATTGTATTGTACTCGATTTCGAGCAACGAGCGTTCTCGTGAAAGTTCAAATGACACTTGGAGAGAGCAAAAATCCAATAACCTTACATTTAGGTTATTTTTTTTGTTCATGTTTATGACTTTTTTCGTATGTTTTAAATTACCTGGCAACATTTTGTTTATCAATCATTCTACATACACTGTTGTGCAATTAAGTGAAACTTCAACCTACTTTTCATAATTAGTTCTAATCTGAAATTTTATCGACCAATCGTATAAATTAGGTGTGTACTAAAACATTGTAGTTTCTATCATGATAGCATTAGCGGCATTTAAGCACAAGGACGGTCGGTTCGAAACTCGAGTTTTAATAGTCCATTGCTCAGATGTATTACTTAATCCGTGCGCGTTTTGATTCATTAGGTCGTTAGCGATGTACTCCAACCCAATACACCCGTCAATCCATAAAGTGGGATACAACCAATTTTCCTCTTCACTGGCCTCTTTTAAGGGTACTAGAGTGTTGATTGTAGCATAGATGACAGCCCTGGTTAGAATAATACCTGACATAATAAATTGACAATGTTCAAAACGTTTTAGTGAATTGGGTGGTTTAATTTTTTATTATAACTTCTAAAGAATAATTATTAATACATTAATGGGAGTATTATTTTCAAAAATAAAGTACATTGTTGAAGTTGAAAATCTTAATTGGGCAATTTAATCAATATCTTCAGAGATTTATTTTTATTACAATTTAAAAAGTATATGGAGACGTAACAAGTAAATTGGAACCAAGACTTAAGCTCAAATATCAGCGGAAATGTACTAATTTCCTTTAGTTTATCGCGGCGATAAGGCTAATATGTAAGCAATTAGAAGTTGTCTTGTCAAGATAAAATAAGTAGACTACAAGGTTTTTTAGATAAACTGCCCTTCCTAAACTTGTAAACCGGTTGACTATTCATAGAACCAGACATGTCATTGCATGTTTAGTTTAGTAAAGATTCCGCCAGTTTTTAATCAAAATGTACGTTAGTGATTTCTGTAGAATACACCAAATTGTTCACCATGAGAAAAAAATTATAGGACGAGTTGTTGCAAGCTGTTGCATTTATAATATCACATAAACGTATTTCAGTAACGAAAACTATGGCATAAAATATGATTTTACTTTGTAGCGCTCATAGAGTGGTTCATTCAATTATGTTCTTTTCAAATAAAAATAGGCTAAATAGCTAGAGAAAGAGATATTTCAGTATGTATACAAAATTCAATGGGAAAACGCCGAAGGAAAAACTTACTCTCATAAAACTCCAAACATATATGTAAAATAAAAACGATACTGAAGGATATTTGAAAATGGTTGAAGTTTACTGTTCATTCTTCTAGACAAAAAGTAGTCAGTTTTCAGTATATCATTTCAATAGTTACTTCATTTACCATTTTGTTTTAACATCAATATAAAAAAAAACGGGTGAGGTTCATAATGTCCAAATTTCACAAACTCCAACGTCTAAAATATTAAATAAACAGTGTGTTTCATAACCTCCAAACTTCATAAACTCCAAAACTATAACTTTCAAATAAGCACAGTTTCACAATGTCCAAATTTCACAAACTCCAACTTTTAAATATCAAATAAACAGAGCGGTTCATAACCTCCAAGTTTCATAAGCTCCAACGGTACAGTCTCTGCCATAAGTCAATCGAATTGGCGGGATACCGAGGCGGACGGGCCGAATGAACCTCTCTGTTTTACACAAACATACATTCACTCAACCTGCTCTGCTACACTTATTTGTTAACATACAAATTTCAAATTGATATATTATTTTTCTGGAAAAACCAGTGCTCATTACTATGTAGCTAGTTTTTACCTTAACATAATTTTTATAATTTATTTAGGCAAATTAAAACAGATGATTGTTTTTTAACACCATAAAAAACATGAAAAATGTAGTAAGCGAGGAACTTTTTTATTTTTTGGTCAGGAAAAAAATTCCTGCGGCAAAGTTTTAGATCAAAGTATGAATTTTATTTTTTATTTGAAGCTTTTTTGATACGGAGCCTGCTTGTATCATTTTTAAGCGATTAAGAATAGGCATAAAATCGCTTGGCGCGGCATTGGCGCTAGGAGTTTGGCCGGCTCAGCATCAGTTTACGGGATATAGAAACTGAGTTTCTAGCATTTAATTATCATTATATTACATCAAATATGTCATTACATTACGAAGAATGGTAACTTAATTTACAGGCGTATGTTTGTGCATTTTAATGCTTACCGGTAGTCTATATTTAACAAAATTCTTTGATATAAATGCTTCCCCGATTGTAATTTCGGAAATTGTCTTCGTGAAATATGAAAAGGCATATAAAGATATGGAGATAATTTAAGTTCTTGGTAAAACCCACTGAATTAGCTACCTGGCCCAGTTATTATTTCTACTTTTATTCTCCTTTCGTTAAGGTAAACTAAATTAGTGTAAATGCATCCCTTTGACTAAACTTTACCCTAGATTTGGTTCTGGTCAAAATAATTTAAACAAAAATAGAAACTACTCTTATTCTAAGTTTATGTGGTGGAATTCCTGCTAAAAGTGCGATTGACTTTACATCGAAATAGGCCTATTTAAAACGTTCAGCGGGTTCATAGTTGAGACCATGGTTGAGACCACATTACAATACCTATTTATTTGCTTCTTCATCCTCTTTAGCCATTTAGTTGTTAGATAGTATTACATGTTATATTCAATGGATATATTATGATTTTATTTTAAAACATTCAACGAGTTTATATTCATCTATATTTGAAAAAGCTAATCAACGACTCACGTCTAACATTTTTGCCACTGCAGTGCATGGTTAGGGTTTGATTACCCATTTGTCGAAACCAATCACGAAATTACGTTTCTCCAGCATTGACAAGCATATGAAGAAATGGAAACTACCTCAAAATATTACTGTTATAGGTTTTCCCTGTACTTTATTCATACTATGCATGCTAGTCTATATGATTTTAACCCCTTTTCCTTTGAGAAACGGAATGTACCTAGTTAAAACCTTCTCCAAACAAAATTAATAAATCCCGCTCACTGGAACTTGTCATAGTAATTGCTTTAGTGAAAAAAATATATTGTCTCTACGAACTTTTTTAGTTTAATTCTCAGGTTAGTTCCAGAGTAGCCGTTGAGGTCGTTCCACTTTAAACAAAATATTGATTAAACACTAAAGTAAGCGTCAAATGTTTACAGAAACGTTTAGAATATATCATCTCATTATAATGTTTTTGAAATAAAAACAAAGCAGGAGTTTTCCATTTAATATTGAATCCATAATTAATTAGTAAAATTAGTGATTTGTGTTAAAATTTTATTTGGCGTTTTCTGGTACTGTATCTTGGTTTTGTTGTTAAAGTTAGTGATGGTAAAAGGCCTAATTAAGTTCGCAGTTTACATGCCGATTTTGCAGTTTTTTTTTTAAAGTCAGTAAAAGATAAATTAATTTTTATTTTGTCCTTAGGTAATTAAATATTAGTCCATACGGCACGCGTACGGTTGTAGTTTCTTTCTACACGTTGCAAAATGCTAAATTGCCCTACCTGTTTAAGCAATCTACAGAAACATTGTTTGTAAAAAATTAAAAAATACAGGCTATTTTATGCATTAAACTATTGGCTACAACTTAGCCACAGGCAGAACCTCTCTGACCAAAACAAAAAATAGGCCTATATATTTTTTTGCAAAGTATGGTGTTTCCTCTTGACGATAGCTTCCCTCTTGACTGCAACGCCAGCAAGGCCGTGGTGCGAAGTTTTTGCTGGACTGTACTTTTTCTTATCCAACCTATTACCTTATCCAACCCCTAATCAATTCGAGCTAAGTGCTGCATACATTTTAATTTATATTCACTGAAAAATTGAGATTCAGACTAGTTAAAGTTAAACTGTGTAATGAAATGTAAGTGATAATTTAAGGTAATATATTATAAATAATATTACAGAAACCCTTACAGTTAATAAAACACTATTCTACAAATTCTCTCCAGAAAGTAAATCTCATGAATAATTAACCACTACGGAAATCTATATATATAATACGCTAAGCCGATTTTTGTAAACAGACCTCCTCCCTCATTTTTGGACCGATTTCGATGATTAAAGTGTCAAAAGAATGGCCATGATCTGTAGTACACCAAAACTGTTACTGTTAACACGCATAGATTTTTTACTAAACTCTGTACTACATTAACATTTCACTTCATGACGGTTACCCCTATTGTAATAAAAATACTAAACGGCCCAATCCACTGTCACCTTTCGTATGTTGTATAATACCGATAATACATGTAATACATGGGATGGAATACATGGGATGGATTGGGCCGTTTAGTATTTTTATTACAATAGGGGTAACCGTCATGAAGTGAAATGTTAATGTAGTACAGAGTTTAGAAAAAAATCTATGCGTGTTAACAGTAACAGTTTTGGTGAAAACGACTCTTTGACATATAAAAAACTAACAGTAAACCGTATATCGATCCTTATTTAGTCCACGCAAAAACTACTCGGATTAAGGATCACCCTACTAAAACAAAGGTTCTACTTACAATTTTATCATTTGTAATCGTTAGTGGTTATTGAAGAATATATTTCCCTCGGAAAAACATAATATGTTACACCGAGTAGTAACTATGTTACATATACTTTTTATACATCGAGTTAAAAGTCGTCCAAAACCCGAAAGGTAAATCACAGAATAAATATAAATTCACAGTAGGCCTATAAATAACTTGACGTAATGTTTAGTGTTACGTAACCATTAAAAATGTTAGCAGATCATCCACTATAGTTCGGCCGCTTAGAAAACGACCTGCGCGCTAATGCTAAACCAATGCTGGAGGAGGTCGTTTTCTAAGCGGCTGACCTATAGTACATGTATACATATTGTCATTTCTTGTCTAATTTAAAATAGATTCTAAGCAATGCGTTCACCTACGATGAAACTTAGCAGCATTTAATTATTGCAATGGTTCTACGCATCATCGACTGTTTTTAATTATCCTAAAATCGACGCACGACTCGAGTAAATACGGAGTGAGGAACTGCTACCAGTGCTACCCGGCCTCGAACGCCGGAAGTGGCGTGGAGGTGGGACGGTCGGTAGTGATATCACTGAATCTAAATATCAAGTAGCATTATCCCTTCCTCCGTACATCGTTATATATAAACATCGAAAAATAAACAATTCGATTTTAAGGAGTTTATTAACAATCTGTTTTCAATTAGCCAATTTGATATCTTGTCTAAATATTTTCTTTTTTTTAGTTTCAGCGACCTTTTATTGAAAGCTGAGCACACGAGAGCTGTGTCATCAGCATAGGCAAATATTTTTGAACATAAATCAAGCTCCAGCAAGTCGTTTATATATATCAAAAAATAATGGGGCCCAAAACCACTCCTTGAGGGTTGTCAAATTGCAAATCAAGCACTTCACTCAAAACATTATAATCAATCACGAGAAAATTTTAAAAATGAATTTAATTTATTGTACCGTAAACACCCTTGTTTGTATAATTGTTCTTGCAGTTGTATTGAAGTAGTAGAATATGTTAAATATCTAGGATTGTTTGTTGATCATCATTTAAAGTGGGAGCAGCATGTAAAACAACTTTCAATTAAATTAAGGAAAATAAATTATGCTTTATATCACTTAAGAGACAACATTAGGAGTGAGCATTTAAAAAAGGTATACATCTCCTGGTTTGAAAGTGTGATGAGATATGGAATAGTACATTATGGGGGTACTTATCCTACCATATTACAACCTGTCATCACGAACCAAAGACATGCACAGAGGGCTGTTTTTGGATTTAAAAAATATGATAGAGTAAGTTATCTTTTTGAACATGAAGAGCTTTTAACCTTCAATCAATTGCACGTATACTGTTTGATTATGTTTGTTTTTTAATATCCGTACATGTTTAAAATGAAACCTATCAATAGAATATCTCGATCAGCACAATATTACTTGTTAGCAGAAAGCTTTTTTAAAAAGGAAACTAGTAGGCATCAGTTTTGTTGTCTTGGTCCAAAATTGTTTAATGCGTTTGTAAAAATGTTCGGTAATGAAGTTTATAATGATAAAAGGTCTGTGATAAAGTCAAAAGCTTTGTTTTTTTTATATCAATCATAATATAGCATAACTAATCTGTAACTTATTTTTAGCTTTGTTTTAGATAAATAACTATTTATATTTGCATGTAGAATTTATTGTCTTTCTAAAAACCGTGTTCTTATTGAATTATTCTAATTTGTCTAAGTGTTATTTATATGATTAAAACTGTTGCAATAGGAAATGTCTACTCACTGTTCTGTTAAAGTGACAAAGAAGGAAAAATGAGCTTTTTTCTGCCACAAACAAGAAAATGAAATGTATTAATAAAAATATGTTTTTCATCCCACGCGTGCTTTGCATGTCACAAGGGATTATGTATTTAATAAAAAAATTGCATTAATTAAAATTGTTTGAATTGAATTGAATATATACATATATAACAATTTTAACGAATTGTGTTTTTGGCCTCTGGGGACATCAAAATCAAAAAGTAAATCGGTCCCGGGCCTAGGTCTTACCATGCCACCTACGGTAATAGCTACCTATCTTATAAGGAAATTTGCTAAATAGAATCTAAAAACTATAAAAGGTACCTATCTAATAACTTGTTGAATTATTTACATTGAACACTATTTTTAAATAGAATATGCAATAACCGTTACAACAACAACAACTTCATACCTTAATATTTTATACGACAGTCAAAGACTCCACTGTTTGAGATTACGCATTTTTATTGGTAAATAAAAGGTATACAATGCTTAGCTCTCCACTGAAAAGGCAAATCAAAATATAAATTATCACCATGTCAAAACTTTAACATTATTGAACTAGCCACATTAAGTTGCAAAGAGAAACGAGACTGCTGTCGAGTAAAAAAGTGTAAATACTCGAGTATGAGCTTTTATTGAAACGTGACCAGTATACCTACAATATGATGTATAAGTTAAATCCTACTTATAAAAATGTATTTCTGCGTTTATGTATGTTAGTTTCTACCTTTTTATGTAGTTTAAACTCATCCTTTTAGTGGGTAGAATGAATAAAGTACAAGGTTTTCGGCACTTTTCTAACAAAGGGCTATTTTTACACATAACAAAAAAACAACTGATATAATCATTATGAAATTTTAACAGCTATTAGAAAATATACTTATAAAACATATTTATATGTATTAAAATTTTTCATCGGTAAAAAAATCTCTTGCGATATTTGTAATGTAATAATTGGCTTTTTAATTGAGAGACGGAACAGTTAAGAAACTCAGCTGAAAGCTTGAATTAAAGGTATTAAAAATGTAAAAATGTAAATTTGATTTGCACATTGTGTGCTAACACATATTTGAGTCACACAGCTGAGTGTTCTTCAATCATAAAATGCACGTAGAATCAGTAGTTGAGCGCTGGCGAACGGTGCCTGCTAGTGGCAACCACTGTAGAGACTTCTGGCTCAGACTGTACCGTTGGAGGTTATGAAATTTGGACATTATGAACCGCACTGTTTATTTGGTATCTTAACGTTGGAGTTTGTGAAATTTGGACATTGTGAAACAGTGATTATTTGAATGTTATAGATTTGGAGCTTATGAAAATTGGAGGTTATGAACCGCTCTGTTTATTTAATATTTTAAGCGTTGGAGTTTGTGAAATTTGGAGTTTATGAAACGCTCCCAAAAAAACATGCGATAATTAATATTCACAAATAAATTATGCAGCAGAAATAAAAATTATTAATCAATGGTCATACATGTATGAAATTAGTCATTAACAAAGGTAGTAAATACAATTCGCAGTACTGGGACAGTAAGTAATACTCGGAATTAGGTTTAAAAGCGTCGAGACGGCGAGGGTAGACGGTTGTATACACCCCATCTCCACCCATTTCACCCCCCCCCCTCCCACATCCTCATGTATCTCTGTACCTATCGATTCTCTATGAAGACCCCTCCGCTCTTGCTCCGTTCTCGTACTGCCAATTATTACACTTGTCCGATTTTGATTTCATCGACAGCCTTCAGCTTGGTTGCGTTCTTTATTAACTGAGATAGGAGTAATGCTATCGATATGTTACAAATTGACACAAATGTGTTTGATTGTTGATGCTATTAGTTTTCATTTTATTTATACAGTAAGTGTTTTTGTTGCTTTGATTAAAATTGGATCACATTGGGTGATAGGAGACTTCTAATGTACGATCTTGGTACTTTTGTTTCTATTTTGTTGTTAAGATGTCAAAAGTTACATTTTTGCTGCTTTGGAAAATTTTAGTTTTTTGGGGGGGGGGGGATTTAATAGTTATTAATGCATTTGAGAGATTTTAAATAGTAAATATATGTGAGTGAAATTTAAAATGTGTTAACTTACTTTTAGTTTGACCGTAAAGGTTGGGGGACCTTCATGTTTTTGTTGGAGGCAAAGTTTTGCCCAAATATAAAACTTTGTATGATTTAAACAAGTTATAAATGATTATTTTCATAAAAATCTCAAGATCAATTAAAGTAAGATTTGTCAATAACTCGTTTTAATTTTGTATCTAGAAATATGTTTATAGATCACAATAACAAAATTATATAACTTAACATTTTCAAACTTAATTATTATTCCTAGTGAATAAGTATTAAAACATTATTTTGAGAATATAGTATATTCAAGCCATGAAGAAAAGCATTGAATAAATTGAATAAATATTGTGAACAATGAATAAAAGTCTTATTGAAATAGCTTTTGAATTACTGTATTTCAAGTCACATTCAAATAGCTGATCTCATTGTTGCATTGTCGGTCCATTACAAATACGTTTACACAAGATTAGCTATCGTCATAAATGTATAATGTGACGTAAAACATCGAACGTATTTGTGGAGTTTTATTTCGTGGAGAGTAACGTAAATACGTGAGAACTTCTTGGAATAGCGATACACTGTTTTTGAAGATGAAAGAGTGCAGATCCTGGGAAGAATAATGACCTTTGCGCGACCTTTCACGACCGAAATCATAACCATAATGGTCGTGGTGGTTGCAACCATGATGGTTGTGGTTGGAACAGCTGTGTGCACTAGGCAGAATACTGCAACACACTTGTATCCACCACTTTATCCAACGATATAGCTATAGCATCATAGCTAGTGGTTGTAGTGCTCGGCTTGAAATTAAAAGGTGGCAGGTTCGTTCCTGAGAAAAGTCGGTAGCTTTTAGATGGTTAGAAACTGGACCCTGTCTTGATCGTTGGGAGTTAAGTAAATTGCGATGATTAAAGTCAAAAGTTATGATCTTAATCAAAAGCTGGCGTCTCATTTATTCGCGCCAATCCTCCGTTTATCTTCGTCTTAAGTTACAAAGCAAAAGTTTGTCGATTCGCACCTGAGAAAAGTCCGTAGCTTTTAGTGATTCGAAACTGGGCCCAGCTATTCTTGCAATTGGGCATGTTTATGGTCCTATTCATCTGATCTTAGGTGGCAAAGCTACCTTAAAACTTTATTTTTTTATCCTTGTATAAACTTTTTTCATATGAAACTATCACATATTCTCTACAAGATTTTCATCGCCACAGTATACGTGAGCATTGCCCAGAAGCCAAGATTCGTTTGTTATTGAGTATTCGAATACATCAACCTAGTTTCACAAACATAGGCATTGTTGACTACTGACCCAATGCCCAGAAACCGGTGATATACTTTCTTCTCCATCTTCTTGTCTCGTCTTTCCAACAAATGTTCAACTTTCTACGCTTCGTGAAAGGCTTGCTCCGTTTTGCCTTTCACTTCAAAGAGCAACTCCTTTCCTTCTTGGAGTGATAATGCAGCAGTTTAATGCTCCTTTCCCGATGAACTTTCTTTTGAGCATTTCCGTTGAGCATTAGAAATGTGTGAATGACTTTACGTGGATTAAACGCTCGTTTTACTGCACAAGGCACGGTTTTTACTTATGATTGCGTTGAGGGGTTCGAAATTGTTCTTTTCATACTTAAGGTAAATTAAAGAATCAGCTGGGTTCAAGGAGATTGATTGTTCATGTTTTCTTCTGTATTTTCCTCTGGGTTTGAGGATGTAGTATTTGTGTGATAATATTATCGTGTCGTCATTCAAATGATTTTATCATCGAGTTTATGGTGTTATGTTCCTTAATTTGATTGAGTGATGACAATAAAATCAACACACAATTGGTTGGTTTACAGATTTGTCTGTGTGTATATAGAAGTTAGGTGCGTCCTAGCACCTAAAAGATGTATTCACTGTAGAAAATTGGAAAAAATATATGAGAAGAAACATTTAAAGAAGCGTTAGTTCTTTCTCATTTTGACCATTTGAGTCCTCAAACCGTTAATATGGCAATTATACTACCTTGACCCTCACCAAGCGGTTTGTTCCTACGCAAAATCTTCCCCAAGTGATAAGAGATAACAGATGCTGCGGTGGGCGTTGGGGCGGTCACTGATATAAGTCTAGGAACTAACTTGATAACAGCTTATCAGTGATGCACTGCGTAAATGAATAGGAAGAAGCGAGAAACATTGTGTTTTGTAATAACGGACCAATGTATGAGGAGGTTCAAGAGTTTATGGGAAGCGAGGTGGTCTGGGGAGCATGGAATGTGTTTTAACTAACTATGAACATAGTTTTCGTGATTTTATGGTTTAGTACCACCTGATTGTTCCGAACACCTGTCGTATCTGTGCTCAGGTGTTATTCCACCTGATGTACAACTTCCAAGGTGTTTCCTAGGTGACTCACTCTCATAATTCAAGTGCAACTCACTGATAACGAGCACAAAGAGAAGAGCATAAATAGAGAGACATCTGTCTTCTTCTTTATTCTGACTTATGGAAACGGTGTCGAGACCGTATTTTGGGTTTAGAAGCGTGTTACGTTTGAAAATATACTGGGATTTTAGTTTTGAAAAAAACCCCGGATTTTTCGCGTGCGATTTGATAAATTATTAGACAAATATTTTTTATGTGACTTGTTGCAAATAACATTTAATAGTGAGGTAGACATCCCAACGAAATAGTCGATTTGTAGCAAATTGTTAATTGATTCGAAAAATTGTCTTCGAATATTGCAAGTAGATTTCCCATTCTATTTTAAAATCTGAACACTGTTGTTTTTGGGGATGGCGTTTGAGTGAGCTAAATTTCCTTAATTTGTGCTTTACGATTTGATTACAATACCTGATGACATGCATTAGTAATTAACCTGGTACTTAGTTTATAAATGAGATAAACATTTACCACATTGTAGTTCAACTCATTCATATTGGCAACATGGCAAGTATTTTAGGTCGTGTTAGATTTAGTCAGGCTATGTTAGATTATAAGTAGTTTACTTCACCTTCATTTGCATAGGGTAAATTTCAGTATTGGCAGCCCTCTTCTAACAACGGAAATCCGTTCCATCCCAACACTTAGCATATCCCCGAATTCGGTATGAATATAAACACAACGTAAATCACATCCTTGGCCTTTCACCCTAGACTTTCATTGAGGAATGCGAAGGACATTCCAGAGTGAGCACTGGAGAGGGGGTCTACAGTAATGTACACAGACTGTACCTGGGTAGTGTGGTGCACAATTGTACAGCAACCAGACTGTACTCGGCTGGCAAAGTTCAATAACAATTGGAATTCCGATGTCTCAAGCCCTTGAAGTATGAAGCCCCAGACCGCTTGAAAGAGCAGTCGTACTTGTGGAATGTTATCCCTAAAACGGGGTACTTTTGTTGCTTACGGGATGAAATAGGGGTGAAGACTAACTTTTTGGGCTTCAGTACGTGTGTGGTAACCTGAAATTAGACAGTTTTTGAAGATTCAGGAGATTTTAAATCCTCCATTGTTTTTAGCTATAATGATAAAAATATTGGTCTTCCTCAAGGGAAATAGATAAAGTAAAACTATTTTAAACTTAAGTTTTTATTTTATTTAAAGACTTTTCAATTTTTCATTTTTTCCCTATCTTCTATCGGTACTATACTCTCTCACCGATTTCCGAGACATTAACCTTTAGTCTTTTGAAATACTAATCTACTCCAATTTATGTAATACTAAAGACGTTTATTTTCTTTCAGGTTTTTGGAGTTTCACATGGACTGACACGCTGAGGTATGTAATATAAATTTTAAAAATATGTATATTTAGTTTAGTACCTATATTATAAATTATAAATCAAGTTGGAAGAGGAAGTGGTGTTACTATTTAAAATGTTGACTTTATTTTCAGAATCGCACTGTAGGCCTATATTTAAAAATAAAATATTTTTTAACGAAGACAAATATAAAAGGAAATGGTCTAACAAAGTGATTTTTGGTCAAAAATCTTAAAATTTGTCTTAAAACACTAAAATTGATTTGAAACGCCAGAAAAATATATATAAAACGTAGAAATATTATTCCTTCATTATTTTACCGTCAGAATATCAGCTTTTGAAGCAAAATTTACACTTTTGAGGGTTGTAAATAAATTAATCATGCTCGACGATAGAATAATAATGTCGTTCTAGTTTAGTTTCGTTTCATATTCAGAAGACATCTTGATTATGTTAATCAAATCCAAAGCTGCTGAGCGATATGCTTAAACAAGCGGTGATGTTTCTCTAACATTTCCCTGTAGATTTAAACTATATATTGATAATGTTCGTATAAAATGAAACGTACTGTAACATCTGTCTGTATGTTTATCATATAATAACCAAACCGTAAGTACAACCGCCCTGAAACGTTGGTATAATGTTTAATTTGATTGCTCGGACAGGTTTCATTTCCGATCCTTATGCGCTTGAGGCTCCGTCACACAGGATTTTGAAGGTACCATGTTTAAGTTATGAGCATTTGTTTATTGATTGGTTTTCGTGGATTATTACTACTTTTATGAACAAGCTGTTGATATTTCTTTGCGTTGAATTTAACCTGTCAGATTAAGCCTAAAACCGTATGCCTTCTCCTAGTTTTCGAAAATTTGATCCTTGACGTAGCCGTAGATTTTATAAACTCATACTGAAAGAAGAACTTATTGCATATCTTACATATTTTATGTAACATGTAGGCAGTATCAAAAACTTTTATGGGAATTAGAATTTGGACAGTAACGTTTTGCATGAGATGCATATTCGTATAGTTTTACTTGAATAGATTATTAGAGCTGGTCTGTATGGACGGGGTGTACACCTCAGTATCCAAAGTCAATGGTCCGAGTCATCCACTTTGGACATTAGTAGTTGAGTGGATTCTTGAGTTGAGGTTTATTGGCGTCGCAACCAAGCGAGCGCAACCGGCGCAACCACGCAAGCGTAACGGAACCAACCATCCCGACCGTGGTTGGAACGCGACAGTTTACATATGGCTTAACGGTTCACAGGATTCCTGGAAGAGTTAGCTCGTAGATGTTATTTTTCAAACACCTTTTGGAGTTGATGACGTAAAGTGTATGGAGTTTCCAGCTATAAACTTCATTCGCTGGTTTCGCCGAAGAAAATAGTTCCACCTCAACTCATAAAAATACTATCGTATCGTTTCGTTTACGTGTTTGTATTTAATTGCCGAGACAATTGTATTTTAAACCACAATAGAGTATATATCCAGATAGCCTTTTATCATATTTTGGATAAAATTGATTTCAAAAGAAGTTTTTGTAATTTGTTCAGTATATCAATTAATTATTGTGTAGACGGAGTAATACGTGTTAAAAGTAAGGGTGACATCATAGTTATTGTGAAACAAGAAGGAAACCATTTTGGGAGTTAATGTAAACTAAACTATTAAATAAATAATAAAAATAAGTTTTGAAGATATTTGAGAATCTACTATGATACTGTAACATTGGATTCGGGTGGAACATGGAGTATTGTGCTAGTTAAAATAAATTCAATTTCATTTTAATTGTAGCTATAAAGTACCGGTAATACTAGTTGAGGGTGATCAGGGTATTAATTGACTTTTCATTAGCCTACATGTTTTAGGTAACGTTAAAAACTAATAATGGAAATTAGTTCACCTCGTTGATGACAACACAAATCTTTATTCGTTTACGTAGGTAAAAATAGCCTAAAAATGGGAAATTGTCCTTAAAAAATATATATTGTGGATCACAAAATGTTTAGCATTCATTATTGTCTTGCAGTAGGTATTCCTAATCCAATAGAAGCTGTTTGTGTCGTTTGTGTAAGCATGTCACACAAAGTGGCTACCGTTTGTGTTTGATAAGACCAAGTGTTGACTACACAAACAAGAGATCTGTCAGTCATTCCCTGGGATAATCCGGGATTTGGCGGGAAATCCTCTTCTGTTGCGATTGTATTTCACGTTAAGCCTTCACAGATTGGGACGTTGGATTAATATTTCTTTTGTAGGATTTAAAATGATTTCGTTGAGTCGCAACGCAAGGAAAATTAATTTAGGTAAATAACCCGTGCAATCTGTAAGTAAAAATAGTCAGTGGTAAAAGTGTAGATATATTTGTGTGTGTTCGTGATATGTAACAATAATGTTGACAGTATGTTTCAAAACTTCGTTTTAATGTTGGTTTTAATATCCTATTTAGTTATTGTTTATGATTTTATTATAATGGACATAATGAATACGCGGTTGGACTGGGGATCCGCGTGGGACTTTGGTCTTGGGAGTGTGGGTTCAAATCCCGCCGAACAACAATACATTATTATTATTAATCAATAAGCTAAGTGAGAATGCCACGCTTGGTGGTTACTCCCCTCCTGCCTATAAAAAAGGAAAAAGGTCTAGATTCGCCTATTTAGATGACAAAAAGAATGATTTCTCAAACTAAGATACCTTTTTTGTATTTGAAAACTTCTTGCAATAAAAGCCACGCAATATTTTCGCGATGAAATAAAAAACATAGCCCTTATATACAGCAAACCTCTCTTTCAAACTAAATTACAACCTAAAGGCAATCCAACGAAGCTGAAAGATTCAGAACGGTCCGGTATTACAATGGAACTATTCGAATGTAGTGTTTGGCAAATATCCCACTCCAACCTCATTTGTTTTTCCAATAAAACTAAATCTACATCGACAATGTTTACTGTTACATTTGGTTTGCATGTTTAAGTGAAGTCGCAATGGAAAAACAAATACTCTGAGCTTTTGTGCTTTACAATGGGAATTGGCTTTGATTCAAACCCTTCATATCTTTGAATCAACACTTTTTGCACACAGACATTGTCCGTTGAGACCAAAGGACATTATTTAATTTTTGAAACTTTTTTGTGCAGTTGTCGATGTTTTCTAAATTCTTATCTGCGATTGGGTTGTTTTCAGTCCGCTTTTACAAATGAGTAAAATAATTTGCTAATAAATTTGTTGTTGTATGGACACATAAAAAATTAACGAAGTTTTAAACTAAAATAGGCTAGATTAGATACAGACCTAACATATTGCTATTTATTATGGAATTTGTCTGTAAAATCAGCTGTAGTTATAAGTTTTCTGACCCCCACGTTTCTGCTCAACAATGCAAGCAGTCAAACAGCTGATATTTAAAATTTAAAGGGAACGACCTTGAGGGGGGAGCGACCTAGCCTATCGCGGTTTATCTATCTGTTTAAATGCCCGTTATCACATTCTTGTCTTGGCTTTTTAATAATTTTACCTTTGATATTTTGAAATAGCCACGATTTATTTATCTCTCATTCGTTTTTCATAATCGAGGTATCGTTTTGTTAGTCTTTTAATGGACTTTAAATACTAGAATTATAATTGCATTATGATAGAAACGCAATGCTGTTTATTTTAATATGTTTATGAATGAAGTTGTAGAAAAGAGTTTTAGCTATTTAGACAGAGGCGTTTATATAAAGCCCAGGGATAAAGTATTCATTTTCTTTGCTAGAAGTACGATATCGTGGTCTTTGGATTAAACCTGTGCAAAAGCTGTGTAAAATCATGTTAGCTCAAGTTATCAGTGATATGAGTCGGGTTTACCCCAAAACAGCAGGATAGTTTACTACAGAGTTGGTTTTGGCTTTGTTTTAGTAACTTGAAAGTACAAAAATACGTCTAATAACACTTGTATTATATTTACACTTATACTGTTGACCTACAAGACAAATAATAAATACATATAAAAGATAGTAAGTGGTGGTCGATTTCGATTGGACACTCCAATCATCATCAGACCCAATAGGCGAATTATGGTAATCGTCTTTGAAGAAAATTTCACCCAGTACTGTAACGTCTTTTCATTTAAATTTTTGGATCGTACAATCCCGAGTGGGCATCACCTCCATATCTAGGGCGGAAGAGCTCGCTATGGCCGAAGCCTCCAGAACTAATTGGAGTGTAGATAGCTGTGGTATTTCCGAGTCGATTGAAGATAGCGAGGACGTGCGGGGGCGTCAAGAGAGAGAGAGAGAAAGATGGGGGTAGAGAGAGAGAGAGAGAGAGAGAGAGAGAGAGAGGTAGAGGGTGAGAGAGAGAGAGAGATAATATGAGGGAGTGAGAGAAAGGTGGTAAAGGAGGGGTAAGATGTTTAAAACCTCCTATTTTGCGTGTGTATTTTAGTACAGTTCTCTAGTCAATTTACTATTTGATCTCATTGTTGAATTGAAGCAATCTCAACAGCCGGTGTTTTAAGGATGCTTTTAACACAACTAATCCCAATTGTATAATACTTCGCACATGAATAGGGTTTTCGATACGGGGTGACCCAATTTTGTTAAACCTATAACTCTCAGTTAGAAATCATTTATATGACACTTCCTACAATTCTGCTTTCTTGAGCTTTCACAAGCCAAAACCAATTACTTACATTACGAACTATAATCCTATCAGGGAATCTGTCACAGATTTCTTTTCTAGTCATCGAACGTGGCTGTGGCTGATGTTAAGTTGTCAAAAACTTCAGTTCAGTCGCGAGGTTTGAAACAATTTTATAACGACCAATGGGTATGTAATAATGACGTTATGCTATGGTTTCTCACGGCCATCTTTGTAGTCGTTAGTCCACCGATCTAGAGGACCGAATATAATAAACTCCTCAGACTGTGAACTTACTATATTGGAGGAACACCTTCACTACAGTCCTTTTGAAATTGATTGGGTATTGGCGAACATATAAGAAGTAGGCTAGTAAACACTATAGGAAGTAAAACAGAGTTTCTGAATTGAACTCAGTTTGAACCGTTGTCCACTGGATTCGACAATTCATTTCACACGATTCTAGCATCAGTTGCTGACAGCTCCGCGGGTGACGAGGGTAGGCCCCGGTGGAAGTGGCGTGTTCTATAGCCGTGGGAGAGGATGGGAGGAATTCGATGTGATTACTTGGGAATGCGGGGAATCTGAAACCTCTGGGTGTGGGAGAATCGGTGTAAAGTGATCCCACGTGGCGTTGAAAAAATCCCACTGTATCCCTTTATCTCGCATTTCGCTTGTAAAATTTCCCTCTCGGTCCATGTTTTGACAACCAACCAAGGCCAAATTTTCGTTACGGAATTTAATCTAATAATTGAATAGGAACTCTACGTTTATTCACTTAAATTTGTGTTTGCAGTAAAAGTAAGTTTTGTTTTGGAATATCCCTACAGTTTAACTTTTATGTGTACGATTGGTTTTAACATACTGCAAAAGCAAGGTTTTAAACGTTAATGAAGTACTGTATTTTTTTTACTGTGGTAGTCTCAATACTGTAACAAATCTAAGGGGGTGCTAGGATATGATTTTTTAAATCTGTAAGAAAACGCAGTAGATTTGTGATTAAAATATACATCTCTTTAAAATGCTACAACTATGTTGTAAATTTGTGTTATAAGAATTTGCATTTTAAAAAGAAATCTGTGGCGGAGAAACAAAATAACAGACTATAAATGTAAGAAGATTGTATGCTGAAAGACATCCCTCCTCTACTTAGCATCTAAAGAACCTGCTTTGTTTAGTTTCTTTCTCTGATACTGAGATTTTATGTAATCAGCTGTTTCTTTTTATGAGGCTTTTACCTTGGTTGTTTTGGCAATACTGGTCATTGCTGTTAAACAGTAAAAGCATTGTGTATTGTTTGCTTAGGTTTTTTTATCGGTTTCAACAGGTGTTCAAAAGACTTGTATATGTAAATGTTTATCACAATCCCAAGGGGATACGTTTGTAAGAAATGGTTACATTATTCAATTATCAGTGATTTATGTAAAATATGAATTGGTAGGTTTATATTAAAACAGGGTGTCTAGTAGTCGGGAAAATCGGGAAAGTCGGGAATTAGTATTGAATTTCAAAATGGTCTTGAAAAGTCGGGATTTAGTCTTAAATTTGATTTCAAAGTCGGGAATTTTCATGATTTTGCCGCGATCGTCGTCTTGCGTTTACGTAACCGCGAAATCCAATGATGACGATGTCTACACGGCCTCGGGAAATGTTCACGATTTTGCCGCGATAGTGGACGACGACGATGACGTTTCCGAAACCGCGGGAGACGACGATGACGTTTCCGTGACCGCGGGAGATGACGATGATGTTTCCGTGACCGCGGGAGACGACAATGATGTCTACACGGCCGCGGGAAATGTTCATGATTTTGCCGTGATCGCTGACGGCGATGATAACGTTTCCGTGACCGCGGGAGATGACGGTGATGTCTAAACAGCCGCGGGAAATGTTCATGATTTTGCCGCGATCGCGGACGACGACGATGACGTTTCCGTGACCGCGGGAGACGACGACGACGTTTCCGTGACCGCGGGAGACGACGATGACATTTGCTCGGCCGCGGGAGATGACGATGACGTTTCCGTGACCGCGGGAGATGACGATGACGTTTCCGTGACCGCGGGAGATGACGATGACGTTTCCGTGACCGCGGGAGATGACGATGACGTTTCTGCGAACGCGGATGACGACGATGACGTTTCCGTGACCGCGGGAGATGACGATGACGTTTCCGTGACCGCGGGAGATGACGATGACGTTTCCGTGACCGCGGGAGACGATGATGACGTTTCCGCGAACGTGGACGACGACGACGATGGCGTTTCCGTGACCGCGGGAGACGACGATGACGTTTCCGTGACCGCGGGAGACGATGATGACGTTTCCGTGACCGCGGGAGACGACGATGACGTTTCCGTGACCGCGGGAGATGACGATGACGTTTCCGTGACCGCGGGAGACGATGATGACGTTTCCGTGACCGCGGGAGACGATGATGACGTTTCCGTGACCGCGGGAGACGATGATGACGTTTCCGTGACCGCGGGAGACGATGATGACGTTTCCGTGACCGCGGGAGACGATGATGACGTTTCCGTGACCGCGGGAGACGACGATGACGTTTCCGTGACCGCGGGAGATGACGATGACGTTTCCGTGACCGCGGGAGACGATGATGACGTTTCCGCGAACGTGGACGACGACGACGATGGCGTTTCCGTGACCGCGGGAGACGACGATGACGTTTCCGTGACCGCGGGAGACGATGATGACGTTTCCGTGACCGCGGGAGACGATGATGACGTTTCCGCGAACGTGGACGACGACGACGATGGCGTTTCCGTGACCGCGGGAGACGACGATGACGTTTCCGTGACCGCGGGAGACGATGATGACGTTTCCGTGACCGCGGGAGACGACGATGACGTTTCCGTGACCGCGGGAGACGACGATGATATCTGCTCGGCCGCGGGAAAAGTTCATGATTTTGTAGCGATCGTGGACGACGACGATGACGTTTCCGTGACCGCGGGAGATGACGATGACGTTTCCGCGAACGCGGACGACGACGATGATATCTGCTCGGCCGCGGGAAATGTTCATGATTTTGTCGCGATCACGGACAACGACGATGACGTTTCCGTGACTGCAGGTGACGACGATGATGTCTACAAGGCCGCGGAAAATGTTCATGATTTTGCCGTGATCGCGGACGACGACGATCACGTTTCTGTAACCGCTGCAGTCAATGATGATGTCTAAACGTACGGTACGCGGAAGATTTCATGATAAAAAAAACCAAATTGGCTAGTTAGAATTTTGTATTGCTGCATTATTTCTTTACTTGAAAACACCACATTATCATAATACTACTTTATGACAAAGACAGGGGTTGGTGTAGTATTATTTAGAACATTTGGTTAAGCTATCAAGAATCGAGAATCGATACATTTTGGTATCAACACCCACTAATTGTTGAAAAAACTAGTCTTGAAAAATCTGGAATTAGTCTTGAAAAGTCTGGAATTAGTCTTGAATTTTATAATAAAAATAAACTAGACACCCTGTTAAAACATTACTCACAGCAGTACTCGATATGTTTACACTTATAATGTTATCATCATTAACAAGACCGATAAACGTATGTAACAAATTCTCGGTGCCACAAATAATCTTGTGGCATATTTATTTGTTCTATCTGTTGAGAATAGAGAGGGTTTGTTATTGTTTGGTTATTGTTTATGATTTATACTAAATTTAAAACTATTTAATATGAGGACAAAACAATATTTAAACTAAAACTATTGCTTGTAGTTCGTATTGTAGCCAAGTGTGAAGCGTCTATGAGAGAAAATGATTTATTTTATATCAGCCAATATTTAAAGTTATATTATACCATTATAATTTAAGGTACAGGATGTACTTTGTATGTATTTTATGTATTCCAAGGTATAAATTATTGTTATAAATATTAAAACAGAGCTGCGAATTTTACAATAGGATGAGAAGTCTACTTGCTCTATTCAGAGTCATTGTGGTTTGACAGTGGTTTGATTGTAGGATTTTAGTACTGTAGTTGTTTTCATTTGGTTATCTATTTTAAACAGTGCGTTATTCTTGCCGTTGTTGATTGCGTTGAGTTATGGTTAGGATGACGTGATGAGCCAGGATTAAATAATGAAAGATAATTATGCAATTATTTTGCAACTTCTACTTAAAAGCGAGGCCACGGCTTGTGGTTTAGATGGAATGGTATGGTTGTTTGAGAAAAATTACAGATTTTGATTAATCATGCTCTTCCCCTTATGGTTTATTTAAATTACTTACCGCTTATAGATTATTCCAAACTTATACGAAATAGAGAATAAAAATATTAATATATGCACTTTTATTTAAAGGTAACTTTCAAAAAATTAAAGTATATATGCTTGTTAAGTTTTGAAAATAACATGTCATAACTTACAGGTAGACTTATATCTGAAAAGGTCGTACAGTAGTACAAAAATAAAGATTTTACAAGTAATTTAAATTCAATTAAAAGCTTTAAACAATATGATGGCTAAAGGCATTGCCTACGTCAATTACTTAAGATTAATGCTAGAAATATTTCTTATGGGTCGATTTCCTTACATTTTTAAAATAATTGTGGAATTATCAAAATTGTATTTAAAGTTTTTTTCATTTTGTGTTTTTTCCGTCTCAACCATTTTTATGTGCCCTTAGGTTACAATTTACAAAATATAATACACTGTGAAATGTCTACCTCGGTGTAGGAAAGAAACAATTTGGTCGAAATCAGATAACTCTAAATTGAAAATAAAACATACTTTAAAACAGGCTTAGGATGCTACAATAGGATGAGAATTCTGCTTGCACAATCCCGAGTCAATGATAGTATCATAGATTAATTTAGGCTAAGTGTATTGTTGTTACTCGCTGGAATAACAGTCACTTAAGTGATATAGAACTCAGATATATTTATAGAAAGGTCTCTCGTCTATGTGACAGAGAATGTATCGCTTCAAGGTGCTCGATATATTTGTTAAGTCACTTTCTAGATTGCTAGAAGCTAAATGTGGATGTATTCCTTGATTCGTTCAAGTAGGAAACCCTTAATCAATTGCAAATTACTAAGCATTTAGGTATCTTCGAATTACTGATTTTTCATGTTTTATGATGATACTTTGACAACATAAAACATCATTCGTATGGTCGGTTGTATACTAAAATTTCATGTGAGTAATAAAATGCAACATTCGTTGTTCCAAATGACAATGTTATCAAATAGTGTGTATGCACCTATTAGAAGAATGCAAATACTTATACCGTTATAGTTTTTGCACAATTTCTATTTATTGAAATTGCTTTTGGACAGTTTAAATTATTCTAGCTACATAATATTGCAAGAAAATTCAAATATAATAAAATACAACACTTTTAAGAGATTATTTGACAGTTGTAGCGTGTGAAAAAGTATTCATGACAAAAGCGATTACTTTAATCTTTACTTTTGGAGTTAAAAGTGTTTGACTTGGAGCTTTAGTGTTGAACCAACACGATTTAGACACTTTAAAATGTAAGTCTCGCCTGCATAAATTTATGTAACAGCTTGTTTTATCTGTATTTAATATTCCTTTCTTCAGAAATTCTTTATTACCATTTTGAACTAGAGCACAGAAAACGTACTAAATAGTGGTATGTTTTCTGTGACTAGAGTAACGTTTTTCACTCACTTAGAGTTTAAAACAGAAAGGGAGCTTTTTGTACGTTAATAGTGTGGGTAAAATAACATTAACATAATATACATATTATGTACATGAAGATAATTTAAAGCTTTTATTATAGTATAAATTTTAAATTATTATAGTATTTTTACCAACGTGGTTGTGCTTCAGACTATAAGATTGATTTAATTGAATTATTATCTGTGGATACGGTAAACTAACTTTTCATCCTGAAAATTTTAAACCAGTTTCGATAAATTCAGTTTCAATTATGTCTGAGTGTGATGTTTCCTTATCATTTTTATGGTAACCTTTACCAAGTACACTCTTTAGCTATAATACTTGAGGGCAATCATGTTTAATACATATATTTGTTTTGAAATCAGTTTAAAATTCATGAAAAACTGTTTAATTTAAGATTGAATCTTCATCTAAGTTGATCTAAGACTTCTCAAAACCCTTGGCATGAACAGGACCAGTAATTTAGTATTCAACTTGACCACCATAGTCCGACAACAACTAGGATCGCCTGGCAGTAATTAATTAGCGATTTTAACCTATAATTGGGTATGAATCCAACGCAAATTTAAATAGTTCAATAAAATCATTCTTACCCCATCAATGAATATCGTTACTGTAGTTTTTTATGAACAGCAAACACGTTATAATTTGAAATTTGTGCTGTCGCAAAACACAAAATATCCAGATTCAGCAGAGTAACCCAAAATACTTAAAATATTCAGCAGACAGAATCCCTGCACCACTGAAATCCTTGCGGAACTTTACATCAATCACTTGGAAGCCACTACAAAGATATTCTGTTGCATTACTCATGACTGAGATTGATGTTCTCGTTTTATATCACCTTACGTACCTTGTTACATTACTTCATTTGTATACGTTTTACAAAAGCTAAAAAATGTTATGGCATCAAAGGTGCATTTTCGCAATCTAAAAGGTTGAATATGCTGAAAATAATTTTTGAAACATTAAAAAAATATGAACTTTTCTTACAGCGATTGGCTACCTACATTAATATAAACGAGCTGTTTGCCCGTCCTACGTACGGGAATTGAGTAGTCAACTAAAACTGAAGCTATGCCAATATTCCCATTTCTAATCCAAGAAAAGTTTAAGCGGTTAAACATTTATTTTAAACAAAAACATTTGTTGTAAAGAATCTTACTTATTTCCTATAATCAATGGCAAAATCACAGAAACTAACCTAATAGTTCTATAGAATATTTTTATATTCAAGCAGCTGTTAGTTAAAACAAATTATATTGCACTAAAAGAAACTAAAAATTTTAAAGACTGCTGTTAAAAAAATAAATTTGAACATCTATAGCATCTACATAATATGTACCGGTACTATGTATATTATAATTTAATTTTGTAAAAAAATACAACCGACTTCAAACGCTCTAAAAAGAATGAAATAATTTTAATAAAGTAAACTTTTGTATTAGGCAAGCTCACGTATTTCAAGTCGGCGCGACTCTATGATGATTTTTGATACAAAATTGAAAAGGGTGTCCATATTGCAGGTGACTATCTATAACTAAAGGTGTTAATCTGCATGTCCTTTTCATAGTTATGCGATAAGTGTTATTTTATTACCGTAATCAGAGATCGGCATTATAGTGGTATTAACGAGTATCTTTAAAAAGATTATAACGCATTTAAATGTTTCTAACTTGGAAAAATAATGTTTTAATACTAAACTAGCTTCTTTTCCCTATCATAATATCAAACTAAATTATTTTCCTATTCATATAGAACATTTGTGTGTGTTATTTTCATAATGCATTTATTCTGAAGTAAACATAAAATACAAGAAAATATTTCCTTTAATATATAAACAAAACAGTTCAGTATGTTTTTTATATATTTATGTTATCCAGCTACATTTTATTTATTTTCAAAATACACACACAATATTTAATTTCAATCATATTTGCAGTTTGAGCCGCGCCGACTTGAAATACGTGAGCTTGCCTAATACAAAAGTTTACTTTATTAAAATTATTTCATTCTTTTTAGAGCGTTTGAAGTCGGTTGTATTTTTTTACAAAATTAAATTATTTCATGATTTTTAGTGACTGTATAATTTTTTTTATATTAATTACTTGAGGTTTTTTGATAAGCAAAACTGTTTGAAACAATCAAAAGTTCCACAGAACAATCATTATTTTAAAACTGCTTGAGTCACCTGTTCAGGTTACATAATCAATGGGTATGAAAATAAACATTTTTAGATATTCCTTAAGAAAGAAAGAGTTGTCCATTACATTAGGCCTAATGAAAAACTAATTGTCTTTTCTAGATACATTGAAATGTCAGACATCATCGTTTCCTGCAATCGGTGTACTTCTACATTATAAAAAGAAATACAGTAACGTCCCAAGCCTTTTGGAACAATATGAAAGTTATTCCTCAGCAACCAGCACTAAAAAATCTCTCAAAAGTGGAAAATTGGTCGTTAACACGTATACAGTAGTACCTTTGGAAAATATTATATGAAAGATTGGTTCAGCTAAAAGTGGTGTAGGTCATGTAGGGGGTTTTGTTTGCTCAAGATATAGCCTAGTCGAAATTGCAAATCATCTTCCTCTAGGACTTTCCGAAGCAGGCATAATAGTATTGATATGTTATAGTAACTGGGTAGAGAATATTAATAAATATTCCACATCTGCAAATGAAATATGTATATGAAAGATTGGTTCAGCTAAAAGTGGTGCAAGCCATGTAGGTGGTTTTGTTTGATCAAGATATAGCCTAGTCGAAATTGCAAATCATCTTCCTCTAGGTCTTTCCAAAGCAGGCATAATAGTATTGATATGATATAGTAACTGGGTAGAGAATATCAATAAACATTCCACATCTGCAAATGCATGTTTGGTAAATAAAATATTTAACACTTTTAAGACAATTGACGATTATGCACTGTCACACTTCTTAGGTCGTGTAAGGAATAATTGCATTTAATTTATATTTAGACCTGTTTTACGGATGCTTTGGTTTTCACAATACACCTTTATTTGTCAATATCATACAGCTATTCACTGAAACATATATGTTTTTGTAAGTCAGAATATTCAATACTAAAAACAGAATTACTGTATATACAAATCAGGTCAAACGTTAAAATACATTTTTATAGTAACCAAAACAAAATGCATTTTTCTCAATGTAGTTCATTTAGGCTCCATGGCAAGAAATAGTTTATTGATCAATATGAAGCAACTGTTTCATGAAGAATTGTCTGTAGCTTCATTTAAATGGTTTCAACTAACAGCTGTAGGAATGTTATTATTATTTATTGCCTTATCTGCACAAATGTAAACAATCTGCACAAATGTAAACAAAATAAATGTTGAATATTTAAGGTTTTCAGAATTTTTCACCGAAACAAATTTTTTACTTAAACATAATATATAAGGTACCAAATAGAAACTCTCCTGGTTATTTTGGTGGTGGAACCACACTGATCGGTAAAAGAATCACAGAGAAATTGGTGAACATACATAGAAAAAAAAAACATCGCCACAAACAAATTGAGAACCTCCTCCTTTTGTTGGTAGTGGGGAAGTCGGTTAAAAATTGCCTGTCATCCTCTTACGAAATAAATGAACATATCAATGAGTATAGCATTACACATATAGTATAAATAAGTCAACACAATGCATGTCATTATTATCCAAATACTGAATTTGTGTCACACACGCTTAATGTTTACAGCTGTTACGTTAAGCAAATGGTATTATACCAAAAGCTAGTGTAGAACGTTAGCGTCGGCTGCTAGACTTTTTAAAATTTTAAACTAATTTTCTAAAAAACTGAAACCCTAAACTAAAATTATGGCTCCGACATTCCCTAGTTCTCAAAATTATCTTTCTTTCAACACAAAAAATCACGAAAATCCGTCAAGTGGTTGATTCAGAATCGTGAAATAAAAAAACCCTGTCACGTTTTAATGTATAAGAAGATGTTGATATTCACAAGTACACTATATTACAATAGGTTCGATTGCCTCGCTCCAACAACTACTGCATTGAGATCCTTGAGGCACTCCATTGTATGCAAACTCTCAGGATCCCAGGACTATCTGCCGTTCAAGGACTTGATGATCCTTTATTCTTACCAATCCTTACACAATACCTCATAGAATCGCTGGTATTTGCCAAAGTGGCCCCTGGGAACTTCGCTAAATTGATGGTTGATGTAATGTTATTGGCTCTGTGTGCAGTTTTGAAACTACAGTATGCTTCAACTATACTACAGTTGAAAAATACTTATTTCCAATTATTCTTATTGCATCATCACTTACATCATGAAATCCAAAAGTAAGATTTTTCTTTTATTTGAGTTCTACGCCATTTTTCCGAGCCCACTCTGATGTTTATTGATTTATTTAATTTAATTCATGAGCAATGTTTATATTCTTATAAAAAATTTTAACAGAGCAAAAAGTGAAAATATTACTTATAGCTTATAACCCAATTGTTCACCATTTGGCTGAGACTCAACAGAAAAGTACGAAAGGTTGTAGTTTTTGCATTTTAGATTATTTTTAAGAGCCCAAAAGAGTAAAAAAAAAATACCCTGGCTACAGAAAACCTGCAGACTAAGCGAGTTTCCATTTGCATGATCGAATTTCCACTTAAATGTTCCCTTAAACAATGTTGGATTATCAACAGTTAGGTTTCGTGAGTACTTAGGTTTGCTGCTACAAGGAATGTCATAGTGTGTTTTTAGTATTATACTAATTTTAATCCACAATGCAATAACAGTTTCTACACAATTAGGAAGTGTGTAAAATAAAACATTGGATGTGGTAGTCGTAAAAAATAATACTACTTAGTCCAGAATATTATTTCCGTGATTGAATAGTAACGAAAATACACTTTTCCTGATGGGCTATTTACCTTTTTTCATGTTATATTTACATAGTGTGTATATTTACAACATTTTCATATAGTGTGCAATTCAAAAATTTAATCCATACAGCATGTTGTAGCGTGTGCAAATGTTGGCTGGTATATTGACCAAAAACCGTTTCGCTTGAACAGCTGATTCAAGTAATCTACTCGCATGATGTGCTAGTTATTATTGGTTCATTGTTGTCTTGTTCGTGTCGTTGAACGGTTCGCTGTACTTTCACAGTGTTCGTACGTTCCATCATGTTCCATGTAGTCAGTCAGTGTTAGTATGTATCATCGATCTCTATTATTACCTGTATCGAGTAGTGTTTGTGACTGTGATTCAGACGACATTTAATTATAAAACGATTAGTGTCGAGTAACTTATTCGGTGATGATTATTTAGGCTGATTTTCCTGTGACGACATGAATCTTTGTTCTGAAGATGCAACGCAGTTCTGGTTAGTATTTTTAATTACTTAGCTTTAATCGCGTTTTGCAGAAACAAAAGTTGACTATGAATTTGTTATACTGTACTGTAGTATGTAATATCCTAGCTCAGCCTTTTTATGATTACCACATTTAATAAAATTTATATAATATTCGTAGCGTGTATTTTGTGTCTTGATAAATAATTAGGCTAATTGCATTAGGCTAGAAACAAACTAAAATGTTGATAACGGCACCTACTTTAAATTAAAAATTGATAAGTTAGTTCTTTATTTTGAAATCGTCATGATTTTTCCCTTCTGCGATTAAATACATTCTTAAAGAAGGCGATACAAGTGTAAGTGTATGCTACAAAATTTAGGAATAGTTTAGCTTAAATTATTAATCACTGATGTCCTATAATCTCGTATGTAACTTGATAGTATCGCGATTATTGTTTTTAACGTAATGATAAAGGGATTTGGTACGACAATATGCTTCTATGTACAAAATCTTTACATAGTTAAATGACCCATTTATTTAGTTGTTTCAAACCAGAGTAAATATTGTGATATTATTTCTAACAATAGGTTTCAAGACTGCCCTGGTATCTAACCAATGCGGTAGTAATAGCAACCGCTACGCTACGGTTAACTTCCTTACAATCAGCTGATTATATTGCAAATGCAACAGTTGGTGCAACTGCGTGCACAGCCTATTGTTGTCAATAGAATCATCTTTTGTAATTGTGTGAACATTTGTTCTTTAGTGAATGATCAACAATCAGTTTTTTCTGTAGTTGTAATTGACATTGTGGTTTGTTTTTTTTTGTGTTAGCAGTGTTTTGAGTGTTTCATGCTGAGTGTTTGCAAAATGTTTATCAGTAAGTTGCGAAGTAGATTGTAGTTTTATTTATTGTAAGGTTTTATTAATGCTAACAATGTTGGGATTTTATGGTATCATCTGTTGTACGGTTTAGCGAATTACCTAAAGCTATTACCGTAGGTGTCATGATAAGATCAGGACAATTGTTTTCGTTTTATGTCCCCAATACAGATATTGCCATATTCCTTAATAATGCCAGAATTATTAAGGAAATACTTGACTGATTACCCAAAATGAGGCAAATGTAAATATTCGTTTGGTTTACGATTGCTGTATTTTAAGTTTTCTTCCATTGCCCTTCCCCACATCAGCCAGCCTTGACGTAAGCATCAATGATCGTATTAAGTTTATCTGGTTAGCTTCAATGTACTTTGAGTTCCTGAGGTTTCCATTGGTTACTTAGTCGTCAAGTAGTTCTAAAATAACCAATCATTAATCGATTTCTGTTGCCTAGGCAATATTTTGTTATTTTATTAGCCAAAACATTATAAATCCACTTTTAACAATGGATCGTTTCTACACAGTTCAACTTTGTTGTTCAACGCTTAAATGTGAAACAAAATATTCAATTTTTCACAAAACAAAAATATAATCATAGACAATTCTTGTGTAGAGAAGAGGCCCCACAGTATTTTGGCGGTGAAGGCCCAAACTGTTCCAAAAATACACACGCTCAATGCTTGCCAAGTTGTTTGTTTTGATTGTAAAGATTTAAACTTGAGAAGGCAGAATGTACAGCTTATGGAAAACCGTCAGCTGTTACCACTCTGACAACATACGGCTTTAAACCATTTGTTTGTAGACAATGCCTTCTAGATAATGGATTGTACTTGGCCTACTTATTATGGCAACACTATGGCAAACTCATAGCTGTAAGCTGTAGTGCCATAGATTATACATATGTACTCCCCTATAGATTTGACATAACTGAACAGCTGCAGTCGTATTTTGGTCTGGAGTCAAAACTATTTAAAAGATTTTTGATTTTATTTTATCGAACCGGTATCCTTGTATACCTATTTAGCTACCAACGTATAAAAATACAACTTTAAATGAGTTTAAAGATATTTTCAAATGAGTCGCGAATATTTAACTCGGTTTCGACGCAGTTGTAACTCGATATATAACGCTGAGTTGTTGTCTTCGATATGTCTTTGTCGAACAATTTGCAACAATAGTCTAGACAGGTCACTGATCTTGTATGTCTCTCCCAACAAAGAAAGGGTTAATGATTAAATAATGATCATATAGATTGTGTATGTAGCTCCCAATGACGCTTAAAATTAAAATCACATAAATAATGCTAACATAGTTCAAATAGGGGATTTGTTGAGAAATATCACAGTTTTTTTCCATTGAGAGAGAACCAAATTTGGTTCAACAATTTTTGTTGGTAAAGCAAACTATGGAACATTTGATGTTACTTTAGATACCGAGAATACTTTTTAGCCTCTAGAAAGGTTTGAAGCTTGTTCTTATGTGTTAAATGTCGAGTTACACCCAAGTTGTCGATGTCTAAATGTTTCTTCCTCATATCTTATGGTTAATTTTACAGTGTACCAGTACATTTTAACGTTTGGTTACAATACCAGATAACTATCAGTAGTTTACAAATTAATATGTCTAATTCCTCAAAATATTAAAAAAAAAACTTTAGAAATATAATTTTTAAATCATTTACGAACACCAACAGTTTGTCTTCAGCTAATCTATGAGACAGTATGGCTATCCATTCACTATACTGAAGTAAAAACATCCCACCTTTATGGACCAGCTGTAACCAATGTTTTTTTTTTCAAAAAGTGCTTGGAATTGAATGATCCACTGACAGATTGTGTTAGCGTCTACAATTCTATTCTCTCCCTTATTTTCTTTACTCGGATAGCTGTTGTGACATAAACGTTGTTAATAGCTTTCAATAAGTCTTCTTATTGGTTTGGCTTGATTTAAAAGTTGGCGTTTTCGTCATGAATCATCAGATATATAGACTAACAGCTGATATCTCCATCATCAGTTCACATATCGGTGGTACAATTCAATTACGTCCATATTGGTTCTAGCATTGACAATACACAGAAGTCTAATTGGTTTTAGCGACAATTGGATGGAGAGACTAGTTATATTAGTAAAAAAAAAAAAAAATTATTACTGTCTTTGTAATATAATAACGTAGGGAATAATAATAGTGTAGTTGCTGTCGTACAACTTTACCACTAAAACATCGTCCTAAAGTACAGTTACTGTGTAACAGTTTGTGGCTGAGCACTCCAATCATTAGTTATAATTGCTGTAGTTACCAGTTGTGTGTTCTGTCAACGTACAACTTTTAAATTTTAGCCCGTGTAGTTCTTGTTGAAAGTTTTGCTACAGTTTAAACCTATTATGTAAGTACCAGAATTCAAAGATTCTAGCTGTAATTTTACTGGGTTGAAAAGTCGTATCGTATGAGCAGGTTTAATTTAAAGGAAACACATTTTTTTAATAAACTAACAAATTGATCAATCAATAGCTTAATACAAGTATGCATACTTGTACTTTTGGTTGTGTATTATAAATTTAATATAAATGCAGGGTTACTGTAAAATGGAAGTCTAGGTTTGCTGATGACTATCAGCTGTTTACTTCTTCGTTCCTCTAGCCAGGACCTTTTAAAAGCCCAATGACTAAAGACAGCTGGATTTAATTTGAACTATCTAAAAGCTATTGACTTTTTCTCATTACCGAACCGGCTACCTTTTGGCTATCAGGCGAACACTGCAGACACTCGGCTATCCAGTAAAAAAGATGTAATGTTGTATAAGAAACACTTTTTAAATGTTCTGAACATTATTAATTAATTATAAAATTATTATGATTATCTCATAAAAATGTGTTTAAATCCCTTGAGAAATAAGTGAGAATATCACAGCTTTTTTTAGTATAACGCTCAGCGGCTGCTTTGAATTTGATTACCATAATCAGGTTGTCTTCTGAATAGAAAATAATTTTAAATAGAACATCATTTTTTATTATTTATTTTCGATAACGAGGTGTTCTGTTCATCTCTTGTAATTGTATTGAAGCAACAATTTTAGAGAAACATTTTTTTGTAATTTTAGAGTTCAGCAACAATCAAAGACGTTTTTTCTTTAAAAATTACATTTCTGAGCCGCCACCTCTTTGTGCTGCTCTAAAATTCCTTTTATTTTCTATTAAACATTAAAACTAGTGCACCTGTTGCTCGAATTCGAGCAATTTCAAAGTATTACAGGCGTTCAAAACCAATAACAGTCGCAATTTGCGATGACTTAAAAGAGTCAACTCAAAGATAATGTAATCAATCAATTCACTCCAGTTATCGAAACTGGAAACGAACTCACTCTGAATACGAAAGTTCTTGTGTATCATGTGTTTGCTACGAACAGCTATAATTAACACAAATAATTCGTCTGTTTGAGTAAAATTTGAGTAAAACAATCTTTTCTTTATAAGAAATACATTGGGATTTTGATTACCTGTGGGGCAAAGCCCGAGGACCTTTATTACAGGAATTGGTGAAAGGCGGCGTCTACACAAAAAATACTTAATTTTGACACATAGTTTGTAAAAATTTTTCCATTATTAACGGAGGAGTAGTGTTTCGTAGAAATCGCCTTCACGTATTATAAGGATTGGAACGATGAACAGAACTGGAAACTGAATCATGATTAAGTGAAAATCCTTTCACAAGGTAAAACAAATTCCAATAGTTCACAGTTATTGGTAGTTTAGCGCAGTGTCGGATTATCAAGTGGAAACTTAGCATAAATGTGTTCTTCAATCATAAAAAACACGTGTCTCACTACTAAACTAACATTCCGAATTCAAGTGCTCAGATTGTTCTACAAACTGATGAGATGTTTTTATCAAAACACGTTTAGTTAGATAATTGTTATACACTCAATATTACATAAACGTTCAGATGTATAATCAATAATACTTGATGTGAAGCACCTAATAACAATCGCGATTATTTCACCCACTCGTGAACTCGTGTGAACCCACACTCGTGATGGTGATATCACAATATCGGTAATGTGCCATTATGATCTAACAGTGGTGTCATGAATGCACAGTAGTTGGTTGTTAGTAGTCCGTCTTGGCTGGTCGGCTGTATGATTCGATGGTGGACCCTTCTTGTTTAAAGTTTTTAAAATCTTTCGCTTTTTGTAAAGGTTCCAAACGGAAAACGAGAAGTAGATTCACTCCTATGGATGGTAGGTGGTAAAAGTTGTGGACAATTATTTAGGTTTTAATTTTTTTTTCATGTAGCAAACCACAGAGGATGTTTTTCAATCCGTAGGGTTTCCAAAATTTAAAGGTAAACTTGAATATGTAATTTTTTTATGAATTATTTGAAATAGCCTAGAGACAAAAGTTTAGAATTTTGAATTCAGTAGTGATATTTTAAGACGTTAACACAACGTTTGTAATGTTATAAAATTGAAATTGTTTTGTATATCTGTTTTTCTGTGTGTTTGTTCTCGAGAACGTTTTTGCCCAAGGTAGATCATGAAACCTTAAACACATACATAGACATGTTCATGTTATAAATTCACCTGGGGTTGAAACCTTACTATATACGAATGTCAGAAGTTTTAAGGTTTTTTGTTTTGTTCTGTGTTGAGGGTGTGAATATCTATTGTCTTATATAAAAAACCACACTATGTTGACATTTATTTACATACTACTGGTCCAGCTCCAGCAGTTAGAATGCTCCCACCACAGTTGGAAGGAATATTAAGGATGATGGGAGAGAGGTTAAGGAGGAGTGGAGGGGGAGGTCATTTGTACCATGTGGGAGATGGCACTGGGACTGATCCCACTAACTGGCAGTAATTGTACTCATCTACCCACACACACACACACACTCAAACACGCTAGTTCTACAGCGGATAGCTTGTAGTTTGTCATTTGTTCATTGGTCGGTATTGAGTAAGTAAAAGACTTTGCTTTTTAAAGTATTTTTCTAAAGCTAAGGACTTTTCTCAGGATTGAAGCTGCTGATTTGTGATTGTCAGTTGAGCACTGTAAGTAGGTCTACTCAGATAGCTTAAGACAGGGTAGAGCCGTCCCCATACTATCTGATATGAAATATTTATTTATGTCTTTGTATGTAGCCTATACTTAATTATTGAATGTGATAAAGTTTAAAGATAAAAAAATTTGCAAACGTTATCAATTTTTGTACTGAATTCTGTAGGTATAAAGTTAACGTGGGTATTAGAAGGCCCTGTACACATGAGGGCGGCAGCCGCCGCGGTTGCTATTTCGCGGGAACCGCGGCGGTTGAAAGTACAAAGGAGCAAATGGGACCGTTCACATGCAACCGCCCACTTCCAGTCAACCGCAACTAACCGCGGCGGTCGTAGATTTCCCTTCGACCGCCGCGGCTGCCGTGCGGTTGGAGTTACTAGAGTTGGCATGAGAGCGTACACATGAGGGCGGCAGCCGCCGCGGTTGACTTGCGGTTGGTACTAGGTTCACACAGTCACACGCATCTGCGCGCTCGCCCTGTGGACGTTATTTTTTTCATTTTTAAGGTGTTGTCGTATTTTTCACAATCACAAGGTCATGTTGTTAAAGCTTTTGTACTTTGCAAAAGATTTTTTATAATTTTTATTACTTAAGAATAAATAAATACCCTAATGCAACGACAAGCTTTTCTTCTGGCGAAATCCCATCCCTCACTGTCTTTTCACTAGGTTATAAGTGATCTTGTACTTGTAATATTTCATTTCATTCATTAATTTTTTTTGCATTAAGTTTCTTAAAATGTTAACTTCTATTCATACACCTTTGTTGTTAATCACTCCTCAGAAAGGCTGGCCTAATATTAATTTTCCTAATTTATATAATGTAATTAATCTGTTCATTAAATTCATTAAATATGTAAGAGAATTGCAATATACCAAAATTTCTTATAATATCATTTCAAAATTAGTCCTTAAGGAATCAAAATTCAAGAAGCAGTGAAATAATGATCCATGTATTCAACAATGAATTATGTGAACATTGAGATGGAGAGAGAAGGAAGCCATAGTGGAAGTTAAAACTGTTAAAAGAAGAGTCCAGATTTTATCTAAATTAAATTAATTAAATATCGTCAAGAAAACCAGTTTTATGTTCAAGTTATCACAGTAAACCTCAAGAGGACTTAACTCCAACATTATTTTCAAAATTAAGTATAAACTTTTCTTTTAAACTCTTTTAAATTCAGTGTATATTGGACTTACCTTTTTGGACAACATCAAAATTCGATTTTTCATTGTTGGGATTTGTAAGTTTAACTTCTTAATTAGGCCAATTTGGACACTATTTAATTTATTAATTCTTAGCATTCAAGCCAGCACGACACCCTACCCTGAGATATAACTTAGCACATCTAAATTAAAGAACCTTTATTTCAAACTTATCTTCTATTTCATTTTAATTTCAACCCCCACTCGCCATTGTCAGTCCTTTCATTATAACGTTAAGCCTTTTAAATTTCATTGCATGTTTGTTCATTTGTTTCAATAAAACACCTTTTGTAATTCGTATTATCTTTGTTAACTTATTAACTTTAAACATTTATAGAATAGGCCTAGCCTAAAATGAATATTGTGAGGTGAGTTTACATACTTGAGCCAACAGTTCATCGAAAGATTTTACACTCATTCGAAAGTAGTTAAAGAACTTAGCAGGGTATTCTCTTAATTTTGGGTACAGAGTAAAAAATGAACCCAAGGTTAATGTGTCGTCTATTACAGGGTGCACCCACCATCTTCTTTGTCGTCTTCGCCTTGCTCTTAACCTTCGATGCAATAACCAAAGGCAGGTTAACTCTTCCAGCTCTATAACTGTACTGGCTGTTTTGCCCGAGGGTTTCGAGGACCCAAAAATCACACCACAACCGCGGCGGCAGCCGCCGCGGCTGCCGCAGCCATGTGTACGGTCCTCTGCGGCCGCCGCGGCGGCTACCGCGGCGGCTGCCGCCCTCATGTGTACAGGGCCTTAGGATTGTTCTCTATACGTTATCTGCTAGACTTTTTATTGAGGTTTGCTATTAACATGTGATTGGGATGATATAAAATTAAAGACTTGAAATGAAATTACTTTCTATCCAGGGTCTTGTTATTGAGGTTCCACTGTCAGCTAATTAGTTTATAAAAATTATTGAGTATATATTACTGTACAAAATTAACCCTCTTAAAACAAATTCCAGTTATAATTGTAACTTTGATCAAAAAAGTATGCTCATCGATGTCTAACCCAAGTAATTACGAATCCAGAAAAACATACTACGCATGCAATAATTTTTATTTCTTGCAAAATCAACTCGAAATAGTTTTTTAAACACTTGTTGTTAAAAAAAACTTTAGGTTACAAGGACTGAGAAAAAGTAAGCAATTTTCACCTTAATTTACCGTGACTTAGCAGCTTTCCCCTGAATAAACAGTGAAAGTAAAAGCCACTTCGCCGGGTGGCAAAGTAGACCTCACGGGTTACTCGGGTTCATTGTTGATACTGTAATTTATGTTTTTAACCTTTTCATCTCGCATTTTGACCAGCAGCTGACAGCGCTGTGCCGGTCTCTAAATCCAAAGCAATAATTTTCTTACAGATTTTACAACCCTTTGTACAAATTACCCGATATTGCTGGTTCGCGAAATAATCACCTTTTATCCCGTCCTACACCTTTAAGCAAAATTTAATTAAAATCAGTCTAAAATTACTTGAGTTATTGCGTTCACGGACACACACACACACACACACACACACACACACAAAAATTTAACGTGTGATGTTTTTGGCCTCTGACGACATAAAAAAAGTAGAAATTGGTACAGTGTCTAGGTTTAATAGCTAGACCTCTATAGGGATTTCCCTAATTCCCTACAATTTCCCTATAGGGAAATTCGAAAAAAATGCGAACTAACCGATCAATAAATAAACAGCCAATTTAAACACATTACATTATACACAACAAACAAGAAGAAAAATAGGAATAAAATTATCTGTTTATAATTATTTTAGCATACAATTTTGCGAGTTTCGGTCAAATATTTATTCGATGATGAGGCTATTAGCTTAAACTACCTTTTCCTTATGTTCACACGCCTTTGGAATTAAGTCGGTGGTCTTTGTAACTGAGCTGAGAATGACGTTATTTCATTTCAGTTCAACTAGTCAGTCAAGTCAGCTGTCTAGTGTCTGCTAACGTTTGTGTTGCGTTTCAGCGGAAATCGTAAATCGTAAAAGTTAATTTTCTTTTCTATCTTTCTGTACACAACTTGCAAAATGTTGTTTTAAAACTAGAGAACAACGTTATACGGCATACATCCAATTATAAATTGAATATTTGTTTATAATGTCAAGACGTGGCAATAGGCCTAGATTGAAACATTATGGTATTGATAATTATATTGACAAACATTCCACGGATGCATATGTTCAGCCTAGAAAATATCTCTTTGAGGATGAAAAAGGTTAAATAGGCTATTAGTGAAGATAGTGACAGTGTATCCCTTATAATTGGAAGTAAGAGTGATTCGAGAAGGAAGCAATGAAAGTAGTGAAACAAATACAAATATGAATGTAAGTAAAATAGTAAGTTAGCCTATCTTGGTCTCCAAACAACATAGGGATCATAAATGGTGGTTTTTATGACAGATCTTAAGACTTCTACAGTTTTTTTTTAGTCTGATAATATCCAAGTCTCTAAATTAGGCTAAGTCAAGTCTCTAATAATAAGTTAGTAATACTAAGGACCTGTAAAGGTTTCCTTTGTTCCACTAGAGACTGGCTTTGTCATTATCATTACTCTCAGATCTTTGTTACGAAGATTCAATGTCTCCATGCTTTTGCAATGGAATTCAATACCATTAAGTACCTAGTACATCTAACTTATAGGTATATATTTGACTTATCCCATTTCCTCATTTTGGGAAGAGTTCTAAGACTTCATTTTTAGCGAATTTCCCATAGGCTATAGGGAATAAGCTATTACCGTAGTACTCATGGTAAGACCTGGACGCGGGACCGATTTTTTTTCGTTGTGAGGTCCCTAGAGGCACAGAAAACGTACTACTATAACCCAGAATGCCAACCGCATGGTAAAAAGTATTAAGTGTTGTGAGAGAGCTTTGCCTGTCAATCCGTAGGCAGCGCCACCAGCGTTGCCATGCTTACCATGCGGTTGGCATTCTGGGTTATAGTAAGTTAGTACGTTTTCTGTGCTAGAGGCCAAAATCACCATCCATTCAAATTCATATATAGGCCTAGGCCTATATATATGTATGTGTCCGTTAGCACGACAACTCAAGCAAAAATGATTCGATTTTGATGAAATTTGGTATAAACGTATAAACCTACATTTATTCTAACGAGTTTGCAAACCAGCATGATCGGACTATGGGAACGGGGGTCTTATGGGGTATAAATAGGTTTTACCCATTTTTTGACCCAAAAAACATAAAATTAAGCAATTTCTTTCCAAACCATTTTGTAGAGCTTATGAAAACAAACAATTTTGCGCCTAATGGTTCAGAGAAAATTCCAAAAAATTGTAAATTCCCATGTTATTCTTATGGAGAATAAGTAAACTGTTGTAATTTTGTTTGTTTGTTTATGAACATATTTTGATCAAATTTGGAAAATGTGTTTACTTATTTCTTACTAACTAGCCTATTCAAATTTTACAAAAAAAAAGTTTTACCCTCCCTGATGCAGCAAACCTAAGTAGGTAGGCCTACTTGTTAGACTAATTCTATTTAAATAGGGAATAAATGTTATATTTTTGAGTAGGTGTAGACATTTTAGTATTAAATTCAATCAGGCAAATGGAAATTCGCTTAGTCTGCAGGTTTGCTGCGGGGGGGTATTTTTCATTATAACTTAGTGTCAATGTATGTATGACTTGTCTATTAATTTTCCTGTAGGCTTAAGCTTATTTATAGGCCTACATTACAAATTTAATGTCCTTACTGTCCTTGCAGAATTCCCACTCTATCACTTCAACAAGAGTGTAGTAGCATTAATAACCTTGGCATATTTTTGCTCTTTGTATATGTTGTATAAGAAAATTAGAGAAGGGTGTGAATAACTAAAGTATTTATTTGTTTAGGAAGCAATAGACTTTTCATGTAGGTAGGCTACTGTACTTAACAGTAACCTTTGTTTCAATTTGTCTCGTTCAATTTAATTTCATGACACAAACATATGGTAGGCCTAGGCCCTACAGGGTAAAAAAATCAAAATTATACCAGCCGATTTTGTAAAATTAAACTCAGCTGACATTGAGTCTAGACTTCCAAGTTTATTTATCTAATCCTAAATAGAAATCTCTTTATTTCTGCCAACGTAGAATATTTCGATAATGAAAGCAGTATAATGTAGTGTATAGTAGCCTACTGTGTACAGTAGGCCTACAGTATATTATAATAGAAAGTAGACAAAATACTGAAAAGCTGAACTGTTTTAGTGCTTGCCTGGTAGTCCTAGTAAGGAAGGGTTTGATCCTGAAACAGTCACTAGCTTATGGTTTAAAATTGGTAGGGTGAGCGACAGTGGTGAAGGAAGGATTCTTCTACTCGTGTACATCTTGCTCACCAATCTAATTGACCTGATCCATACTGACATCTGATAGTTGACATCCTATCTAATTATCCGATGATGTGTTGCAGGACGAACATTTAGCTTGGTGTTCCGAGAGAGAGTGAGAGCTATGAAGGCGGTGGATCCGTCTCTAGAGGTCAGCGTGATCGCAGGCGACATCCTTCTTCCCGACTCCATGACACCCAAACCCGACTCAGACTCCAAGACCCAGGTGATCCTGCGTGGGTCTCCCGCAAAACACCCAGCGAGCAGCAACTACGTCAACGGAGATGCGAAAAGTGCTGTGAACGGTCTCGGGAAAGGCGACTCCAAGTGCAACAAGACTAATGGGATTCAGAATGGTGTGGTGATACAGTGTTCTCCGAGAAAAGAGAGGTCTGACTCTTACTTGAACGGAGTCGTGAACAACGGGTTCGATCGGGGCGATGAGGAAAAACATTCTCTCGAATCTCTGGTGGAAACAGAACCGGAAAATGAGGTAGGTTGAAATTTTTGAAAACAAAAGATATTATATGATTTTGCTGGGTAAGTTAGTACGGTACTTACTTAGTGGGGGTTGGTTGGAGAATTTAAAAATGTATAAATGAGATAGGATAGGCCTATTAATGTGCAAACTGTCATGGGTAAGTTGGGCCTGTTATTATTTATCGTTGGTCGTAATGACAACATTGAGACTCAGACTCGATGAAATTTTCAATGTTTGTGGACATCAAAAACTTGTTTATGTCTCACATTCAATCCATATTCTTGACAAAATAATATGAAGGTGGCTAGTATAAAGTCAAAAGCGTTGACTGTAAAGTGTAGTTCTGCTGTCTTGGGGCTGGATTCTAACCTTGTCAATCAGCAATGGATTTTAGCTTTGTTATAGCCTAATAGTGTGACACAGTGGTTTACTTACTTACTCCCTCGACGTCGTTGATCAGCTCTTGCTGGATAGACTGAGTCAAAATAAAAATAATATTTATATACCGTACATATTTACAAGTTTGGCGGCAGGTTGGATGCAAATTTTATAAAACCCATCTAGGGAGTACAAGGGCATTGCCAGTAGCCACTCCCTCAGTTCGTTTTTGAAAACTGAGGCCTCAAGGTTTTTAAAGTACTTACAGTAGGTAGGCTACGGTGGCAGTCGGTTGTACATCCTAATTGCCAAAATAGGAAAGCTGTCCTTTTTTTGTTTAGTCTGCAGAAAGGGATATCAAGGTGGATTTTGACCTTGTATTGTGATCATGTTGGTCTTCTCTCAATGCAAGACTAGAGATGTTTTGGTCTTTACGTTGTTTAGGGTGATTAGAATGTACTGGCTGTATACTGTAATGTTGTAATGTAATGGTCTGCAATGTTCGTGGTAGTCAGTGGACGAAATAAGTCTGACTGCCTTCTTTTTACGTTTCACGCCCATCTATGAAAAAACCATAAACGTCTCAGGTAAGAAGACAAGTCTCGATAGATATCGAACAGCTTACATTTGGAAACCAATCCATAAGATAACGAGACCAAAATTAAATACCCTGTGTTTATTAGGTTTTTTGTGAACATAATGTTTTGCATTGCTTGATTTTCAATAATTGGCTTAGGCCTAGTAGGTATATCATGAACAATATGAGAAAAATGATGGCCTTATTATTTCCTTATTACCATCTTCTTGGCTGCTGACCCATCGTATGATGGGAATAGGCTGTGTCAGCGTAAAAACAACTTATTTTATACCCCGCACATATGTTTTGCACTCAACTCCTTTAGACAACAAGCAACTAGTTTACTCAAGTTTAGATTTAGTTGGAAAATTATTCGTCCAATCTCATTTGGGTAACAAATAAATTACTACCTCATGGGGATATCTGTCAGGTGAATCATGTTAATTGATCAGCTGATTTACTTTTCAGTTCAAAATGAATTTTAATATCAATATGAATTTCATGATGTTAATAAAACCTAGAGAGATAGGTACGTGTGACGCTGCAATTCCTTTTTAATGCAGACCTTTGGTAGAAGGAACTTGAAGTCCATCCGTTTAGGCCCATAGAAACATTTTAAAAGATTAGTTGTACAATTTTGAAGTAGGCCTATTGAGTCTTTTTACTAGAGCTTCCTATAAATTCTGTAACAAAATTTTACTGGATTAGCCTATATTCTATTATATGTGTTCTCAGAGTAGGCCTATTCTCTAAATAATAGAAAAACTGGGAACACAAATATTAAAGTGTGGAACCTTTTTTTTTTTTTTTTGTCTAATTCAGTGGCATTTTGTATGGATGAATCATAAGCTAAAGGAAAGCGATCAAAATATTTTCAATTTACATGGATATGCTGAGATTTGATCCCGTCCCTCTTTTAATGGAGTCCAAAAAACAACCATCATCCCAGCTACATACTCCATTACAATTATGATTAGACCTACCCAATTTTATTGTTGTTTTATTTGAAATAGTAAAATTTAAAATAGTAGGCTAATTTAAGTTACGTTTCTATTTATAATGAATAAGACATTTTTTTATTGAAATTAATCGAATCTCCAATGTTCTAGGCTGTAGTGTCTGGTTGTCGCAGCAGATCACCCCCCGAGGACATTCCCCGAGGAGTCAGCGCAGTGTACGACGGACTCACGGTGGACAGTGGCCTAGAGTCAGCGGCCTCTAGTTGGGACCGGACAGTGGCGGAGGCGAAGGAGCATGCAGTTGCGCGGCTGCAGGAGGAGCTGCGTCGTGCCAGGGAGGAACTGAAGCTGCGTGACGAGGAGGTCGAACGACTAAGCAGGATACGACAGGAGGTGGAGAGCGAACTGGAGGAGTTAACGGCGAGTCTGTTCCAGGTAGGGAATTATTCTGACGTAACTTTCTTAATGGTGTTTTTTATGTGTTGCGCAATCTTTGAACTGCGAGTAAAACAACTAAAGGCTGTCTCATGTTAAGTTGAGGCAGACTACCTGACCAAGATGGTGGAACAGGACAATGGCTAGGCCATCCCTCCCGACCCTTGGAGTAAATCCCATTAACCACACTTCACTGAATACTTCACTTAAAAGCGTAACTATATTGATTAATTTAAAATATAATCAATTCGTCATATCTAAAAATAATGTATTCTAGGTTATAAAAAATAAAAAACTAAATTTTTCATTTTTGTCCCATGCAAACCGGCCAACTTTAAGTATTAAATCAAACTTTTCTCCTTATAACTAAGTACAATATTTAATTTTAAATTACTAATAATTGATATTCTGTATTATACTTCATTCATAATATTTAGATGGTTTAGGGGAAGAAATCTATCACCTCCACTTGACCCTTACCTTTAAATTATAGCTCAACAGGTGATTAATTAATATACATTAAATAAAAAAGATGTTAGGGGAACTTCTCCTCAAATCTCCTAAATATTGTGAAGAAGTAAATTGTGTAGTTATTACAAAAAGGTATGAGATTTTTAAGTTAGTGAGTTAGGCCCTACAGTTCAACTTTCTCTGCGTTAGGAATAATAAAAGTATGGTCTATAATATTCTAAAATGAATTAATTCATTAATTATATTAATATAATTATTATATTCAGTATATACTACCTAATTAGTATTATTGATCATCGACCTAATATGATCATGATGATCCTTTTCCCTGCCGAAACAGCTGTAATTTAGTTGGGTACATAGTTGTAACATTTTGCAACCGGACGTCCGAACTATTAAGAGGCTACGTTAATCTACTTCTCAGAAACAAATTTCGCGGTATGGTCCAGCAACAGCAATGCAATAGCGGTGAGTCAAAACCGAAAAAAGACACATTGTAAAATATGTGATTTGACACATTGGACTGTTACGTATAAAGCAAAATTGCGAAGATCTTCCGAGATAGCAGCAACATCCGCGATTACCCAGTGCAGCTGTAATTTTTTACTTTACACAACAGCATTTGAAATAATGAGAAATAATTATGTTAATGAGTGGAAACCTCGATTGTAGGCTTTTGGCGCCGTTATCAAAACTCGAGTAGGGTACAACCGGTACAACTTGATACACACTGATTCTCAGGTTCCTGACCTGGATGGTGGCTAGTTATTTGATTTAATTTACAATTACATATTGCCCTTGCGATTAATCAACCCCGTTATTTAATCCACATGGTTATTATTAATCTCACTTCTTTAATGTATAAAATGTAAAAAACCGCTAAAAATATATAATTCTGAACAACCTACAGATAAAACTCTAATTTTATTTATATTGATAGATGCACTATTAATACCGACTTATAAATTAATTTTGTACTACAAAAGACAAATTATAAGTTTGTTTTAATACTTCAAGTCGGCCGATTTGCATGGGACGAACATGAAACATTTTGTTTTTTATAACCTAGAATACATTATTTTCAGATATGACGAATTGATTATATTTTCAATTAATCAATATATTTACGGTTTTAAGTGAAGTTTTCAGTGAAGCGTGGTTAATGGGATTTACTCCAAGGGTCGGGAGGGTCCGTCGAAGGACCGGCCTAGCCATTGTCCTGCTCTACCCTCTGGTCAGGTAGTCTGCCTCAACTTAACATGAGACAGCCTTTAGACATTCTATTTCGTCACTGAGAGAGTGTACTGGTGTAAATTAATGATTTCTAATAAATAAAAGGTTAAAATACCTGCTTGTCACCTTGTGGTCCAAAGTGTTGTCCTAGTGGATTATGTACATTTCGGCGCGAGCGCCATTGTCGGATCCGTATAAGAACTGTTTACACTTAACTTCCCTGAAGAGGTGCGTAAGATGTTCACAACACAAAACACACATAAAAACCGGTCGACCGTTAATTAACATTTTTAACTTTTGCTACGCGTGCACGGGCAGGATATGGAGGCGCGCCAGACGTGTGTCGAGACTCGACTGAAGACAGTATTAAAATCCATGTTTTAGCCCCTGAGCTGTATAATAACTAAAAATAGGCTTTACCTTCGTCACTGCAGCTCAAATTCTTGTTGTGTAACTATGTTACGGCCGTTTCGGCATTATAATGCCATCGTCAGACTACAAAAACACAAACTCGGCTGAAGTAGCGTCGTTGAAGTTTAAACACGTAACACATACGAACAATAATATACATTTAAAATATTTACAAAAACCAAACAGGCCTGTCGTACTAACGGGTGACATGTTCCCGTTCGCTGTCGGTTTTTGCTCGGAACGGGAACATGTCACCCGTTAGTACGACAGGCCTGTTCGGTTTTTGTAAATATTTTAAATGTATATTATTGTTCGTATGTGTTACGTGTTTAAACTTCAACGACGCTACTTCAGCCGAGTTTGTGTTTTTGTAGTCTGACGATGGCATTATACAGGGTGTCTAGTAGTCGGGAAAATCGGGAAAGTCGGGAATTAGTATTGAATTTCAAAATGGTCTTGAAAGTCGGGATTTAGTCTTAAATTTGATTTCAAAGTCGGGAATTTTCATGATTTTGCCGCGATCGTCGTCTTGCGTTTACGTAATCGCAAAAACCAATGATGATGTCTACACGGCCTCGGGAAATGTTCACGATTTTGCCGCGATAGTGGACGACGACGATGACGTTTCTGTGACAGCTGGAGACTACGATGACGTTTCCGTGACCGCGGGAGACGACGATGACGTTTCCGTGACAGCGGGAGACTACGATGACGTTTCCGTGACCGCGGGAGACGACGATGATATCTGCTCGGCCGCGGGAAATGTTCATGATTTTGTCACGATCGCGGACGACGACGATGACGTTTCCGTGAGCGCGGGAGGCGACGATGACGTTTTCGTGACCGCGGGAGACGACGATGATGTCTACACGGCCGCGGGAAATGTTCATGATTTTGCCGTGATCGCGGACGATGACGATAACATTTCCGTGACCGCGGGAGACGACGATGATGTCTACACGGCCGCGGGAAATGTTCATGAGTTTGTCGCGATCGCGGACGACGACGATGACATTTCCGTGACCGCGGGAGATGACGATGACGTTTCCGTGACCGCGGGAGACGACGATGACGATTCCGTGACCGCGGGAGACGACGATGATGTTTACACGGCCGCGGGGAATGTTCATGATTTTGCCGCGATCGCGGACGATGACGATGACGTTTCTGAGACAGCGGGAGACGACGATGATGACATTGATGTCTACAAGGCCCCGGGAAATGTTCATGATTTTGCCGTGATCGCGGACGACGACGATCACGTTTCTGTAACTGCTGCAGTCAATGATGATGTCTAAACGTACGGTACGTGGAAGATTTCATGATAAAAAAAAACAAATTTGCTAGTTAGAATTTTTTATTGCTGCATTATTTCTTTACTTGAAAACACCACATTATCATAATACTACTTTATGACAAAGACAGGGGTTGGTGTAGTATTATTCAGAAAATTTGGTTAAGCTATAAAAATTGGTATCGGTATCAAGAATCGAGAATCGATACATTTTGGTATCAACACGCACTAATTGTTGAAAAAACTAGTCTTGAAAAATCCGGAATTAGTCTTGAAAAGTCTGGAATTAGTCTTGAATTTTATAATGGAAATAAACTAGACACCCTGAATGCCGAAACGGCCGTAACATAGTTACACAACAAGAATTTGAGCTGCAGTGACGAAGGTAAAGCCTGTTTTTAGTTTTTTATTTGAAGACAGTAGTTGGTCGTGATCTGACCTTTGTCCTGGTGACGTAGCTAGTGCAGCTTTGTTTCGGCTACTATTCATTTGTATTAAGGTTTCAAAAAGAATGTTGGATTGCAGGGTGTTTTTGTCGTTTAACAGGTTGTTTGTTTCAATTTTAGAGGCTCTGTAAATTTCGAACTGTTCCAATGCCGTCATTGTTCGGCCTTTTTGGCAAATATGTAAAGGCTGCAAATTTGTTGTTATATCAGTATAACTATGGTTACTGGCTACCAAATGGTCGGCGAAATTTGATTTTTGAACGATGGTTTTCTTGGGAAGATGTTCTTTAAACCTCTTTACAAAGGGCCTTCCAGTTTGGCCAATGTAAAACTTATCACAGTCATTACTGGTTATTTTATAAACTCCTGTTTTTTGACAAAAATCCTGTGGTGTATTTTTTACAGAAAGGAGATTTTGGAGTTTATTTTGGAGTTTATTAGATGTTTTGAAGGCTACAATTTTGCCATGCTTTTTCATCTGGTTTTTCAGTGTATGGGAGAGGTTGGTTCCAAATTCAACTGATACATACTCCATTCGCTCTTTATTGTTATCAGTGCTAGTAATGGCTTTTTTCTTGATTATTTGTTTACTGGTCAAATTAATTATCAATAAATTTAGGGCTGTATCCATTTGAGACGGCGATGTATTTAATTATGTTTATCTCTTTTTCATAATCATCGGGGTTTAGGGGGACGGTGAGCATTCTGTGAATGAAACTATTGTATGCTGCTATCTTGTGTTGGAAGGGGTGATGGGAAGTTTCATGAATGGTGGTATCTTGGCTGTAGGTTTCCTGTAGATGCTGAATACAATCTTATCTTTTGTTTTTGTTAGTGTTAGGTCTAAGAAATTGAGTTTTTCGTTTTCTTCAAATTCTATTGTAAATTTTAGCTGTGGATGAATGTTGTTTAAATAATTGTTAAAAAGCTGGATTTGTCTATTGTTGCCATTATACATGATGATGATATCGTCAACATATCTATGGTAGAAAATGATACGGTCCTTGTATTTTTTTGTATTGTCTGTCCATAAATGCTGATTCTCCATTTCATTCAGGAATATTTCTGCTAATATTCCTGATAAAGGTGACCCCATAGCGAGCCCTTCTTTCTGTGTAAAATATTCATTATTGAAACTGAAATAATTTTGTTGGAGTACTGTTCTCAGTAAAAGCATCAATTCATTTATTTCATCTTGGTTCAAATTAGAATTTTCGGTCAGATTTTTCTGTAGTATTTTTAAAGTTTCTAGGACGGGTACATTAGTATATAGGTTGGAGATATCTAAAGAGGCTAGAGTGTGTCTGTCATTAGGTTTTATGTCTTTGATTTTATTTACTAGATCCATACTATTTTTTAGGCTGTGGCTATTATTAAATGTGACATTCATTTTTACAATTTTCTCTAATCTTTTAGCTAGTTTGTAAGCGGGGGCCGACATGTAGTTTAATGATTTCTGTTGATAAGTATATTTTTTAATCAAGCCAAACTGGATGGTCAACTTAACAATACTAAACAAAGCATATTTTATCTTGAATAAACTATTTCAGTACGGTAACAAAAAGTATGGAATAAAACAGAGTTATCAGACTGTAACACTTTCAGTGAGTGGCTCATTCTAAAATGTTCTATTTGAATAACAAAATTTGAAAATTTCATTGGTAAAAAATGGATGCAGGTGGTCCACTATATATAAGGTGTAACTTTTTTATGAAAACATAAACAAAAAACATATCTTCACTTTTAAAATTTTGAACTAAATAAAAAAGTAATTAGCATTTACAGTTTTCAAAGTTGTGGAAAGGTAATCACTTTAAAGTCAATTGCTAAAATTAAACTCACGGAAAAAATCCCCCCCCCCCCCTTAGCAAATACAGATAATGGAATTCTATAATTATAGATCAAGCAACCAAAGAGGAATGTAATGGAGGTTTGTATCAATAAACTTAATGATGTTTACCTCTACGGCTGATTCACCAACTGACTTTGTTTACAAGACTGTTTTAACAACACGGAGTATGATTCGCTATTATTGTCCTTATTTGAGTTCAAAACATCTTCTAAGCAATGTAACACTTTATATTTTACTTGTTTATATCCCGTTTCAATACAAAAAATTCAAGTTTTAGATTATTTCCTTTAGCTCTTTGGTCCCCATGTAATTTTTATTTATATATTTTTAAAACCAATTTTCAGTAATGTTTTCACCTCAAATCAAGGACAATGAATAAGCAGAAGAAAGAAGAAAAACATGCTTTATTTTTCACTAAAACACTAAATAAAAGCATAAAACAACAATGGTTATAAAACCTTCTGTTGTGGTTGGCCATTGACTATTGGATACCGAAGGGTTGGCTCAATACAACGAATAAAAGGAGGACAATAAATAAAAAAATAATTAGAACAAGTTTTTGGTGAACACACTTCTATAATGTTTTGTTTGAGTTTCAACAAATAAAGAACCCAGTCTTCATGTTTTCTTCTTTGTGCTTTGTGTGTTTTTTGCTTTGTGCTTTGGTCACTGTTAGTTTTAGGAGAGCCTAGGAATACCTGTGTTGTCTCATTTTGTCTGGATCTTATTAGTCCAATTGTTGAGCTCACCAACCATCCAAATAAGAAAACTTATCTTATTTTATATTATATTTTTATTTACTTTCAACAAAGTTATTATTAGGCCTAATAATTAATAATCATCTCTCATGTTCCATAAATATTTATTGTTTCAATTTCTAATATTCCTGATAGCGGAAATCTCTCTCAGACGGGTGGTAGCCTATGTTATGTGAGAGTGAGAGGCTTTTCTTTTTTTTCTGTCAGTATATTGTTAGTTGCCCTTATCTCTTTGATAACATAACCATGACATTTTACTGACAAAAATTGTAACTGTGTCATACTTTCTTGAACACGATAATTAATTAAACATGATATTTGATTTGATACTAATGACAAATATGATCAAATCATCAAATGATAGTGATTAAAAAAGAAATAGGACAAAAATCAATAACAATATATTTACAATACTATTTTATAACAATAACTTATAAATACGTTTAAGCCTACTGAAAGTAATTTTTTTTTTACAAAACTGGTAAGAAGTACCATGAACAATTTCAAATATTAATTTCAGGCAACTTTTGCTTGGTATAAATAAGTTTCAAATGAGCATAGACTTCTCATCAAATACAAAACAAGTTCCTTGAACATATTTTAATCTTTTAAATCTATTTCCCCTCATAATGAGTACATAGTAATTAATGGAAAGTACATTTGTCAGATTTCATGAATTACCATTATTAACGCAGAACAATGCTTTGTCACGTATTAATGAAGTCGAAGTCAGTTTGTGAAACAATAGACGAGAACTGTGAGAATGTTCGAGACAAAGTTTCACTTGAAACAATTCCCTTCGTTATCTTACTTTCCCTGTTTCACTCTGATTCTGGAGTTCACATCGCCCTAATGTGTTATGTGAGCTGAATTGTAATGTGTAAGATGTCGGCGGGTTGAATTATTTGAAGGTTTTTAACTGATTGAAGACACATTAAAGAAGAACTGTAATAGAGTATTTTAACTGTGTAACCCATGAAAATTGGAATATCATTTATGTGTTCAATATAGACCAGGCTACTTAAAAACTACTTGGAAATTTTGGACTACTATCCAAAATTTCCAAGTAGTTTTATTTAAGTACAGCAGTAATTTATTAACTTTTTAAAATATATTTTATATTTACCTAATGGTTATTGTTTAAAATGTAAATACATCGGATGGTGTAAGAAGATATATTTTATTAGTATTGATCCTTTAGGTTAGTCAAGTATGAGGTGTTGATTTTTTTAAGCTCTACTGAAGTTTCTGTATCTCTTTTGTTAATGTACTGCTAATTATTTTCATACAACGACCTAAAATTAATACATAGGTACAAAATTGTAGTTCTCATAACTAGGAGCGAAAGTGGCTCTTTTTGGAAATTCGATAAGTACTAAAAATATACTTTCGCTCCGTGTGATGAACCAACTACTTTCATCATACTGTACCTTCTAATCTTTTCAAAATTAGACCACATAATTTGAGGTTATACAAATTCGTCGTCAATGTTTACATTTCTGTTGTTTACAAACATAACTTCAAATATTGTGTAAATATCAGCGTTTTCATAATACTGTATAGGGACTATTACAATTTTGAGGTTAGCAAACGGACAAATTTATCATATGTTTTTTCTGTTCCCTATTTGAAGTTACATGAAAACAAAGATGATTTGGACAGTTTAGAGAACTAAAGACAGCTGTTTGATGAATAAGAAATTAAATAATGCAAATTGGTACATAGGAAAAAGAAAGGGAAGAACAGTACAGAAGAGTTAATATAGTTTATGTTCAAAAAGTATATGAAAAGCTCTGCAACATATTAATGTATTAAGATCTTACGCTTGGTTTAATGTCATGTAGACTGTCATGGCACTGAGTGAGCTGTTGTTTTTGATTATAGTGCTTCTGGACAAACTAACAGCTGATCATATCCAGTAACAGCTATCATCGCATACTGGTATTTGCATCCAATACTTATCCATCAAATAACTTCATTGAATCAATCAAATTTGTGTCACTCGTCCAGGAGGCTCACAACATGGTGAGGGTAGCCAATGAGAGACAGGCTGCTGCGGAGAAGGCTCTGCGGGAGAGTACGATGCAGGTGGAAGTGTTGACTGCGGAGGTGACTGCGTTGAAGACTCTAGTGTTGACCTCGACACCCAGCAAGCCCAATCCTCACCTACACCCACAGATCGACCCCAAAGCCAAGGACGAGTCTGCTAACTCAGGTGATTTATTGTTACTTGATTGATGTAGCAGGTTGTATCTTTTATTGAATTGTAAATTTGTGTTTTGTGTATGGTTAATTTTTTCATACGTACATACTAATAAAAGCCAAATTATTGTTTTAGGTTAACCATTTTGATCACATTACTATAAATCCTACAATATACATACAGGAATATACTAAGAAATCATATGCATATATAGACCCATGGATTTTATGGGTAAAATGTCATATTAAATAGGTTATACAACATTTGTTTGATAACACACCAGAGTGTGAATTTTATGGCCGAGATTACTGAAGGAAGGTGTTCTTTAGGCTACGGCCACAAGGACGTTTTTTCATACATGTGAAACACAGTGTGAAAACATGCGATAAATATGAGCAGCATTAAATGTAATGGGGAATGTAACACGCAGTGTATTTTCCTTCAGTAGTAGGCACGTATTCGTTGTAATGCTGCTCAAATTTTTGTGTGTTTTCACGCTGTGTTCGTGTATGAAAAAAAACGCCTGTGTGGCCGTAAGGAGGATTTATAAAAAGTCCAATATCATACAAAGGTTATCGTTACTAATCAAGCACAGCTGTTTCTAGAATAAATCAGACAGTTGGTTTTAAGGTTTATAAAATTTTTTTTATAAATAAACTGTAAATAAAAACTATAAATTGAATCTTGTTAGGTATTTAAAATTTAAAATAATTAACTTTTAAATATTTTCAGGCAACCCTCTGTTCCGCAAGCATAGAAGATCTCCGTCCCACTTTAACCTGAAGTACGGAAGGGAGAATTCCCCCCCAGACTCGCCTACCAAGGAGAGACCTTCCTCCCCCACCACGGAACCTGCGGAAGTCAAGGACGGTCTGGAGGTTGGTTCAGTAGAAATTACATAAGGACATTTTATGTGCGTTTGAAAAGATGTTTTTTTAAAGTGTAGATTAGGGTATTTGATTAGCTACATGAGAAAATACTGCAGATATTTTCCATCGCGAGTCATTTTTTGTCTTCAACTATTGGGATGAAAAATCGAAAAATGTAAACAATAATATCCTCCCACCAACCCACTGTTGTTAAAAATAAACTTCAAACCATTAAATAGAGTTAATGTTTTTCTACTGGCTTAAAGGTTGCATTAGATACTGAGAACGTACAATGACAAGCACTGCTGACAGCCTAACCTTCCATGCTTTTAATTTTTTAAATTCTGACGTCACGGTTGAACACCCCTCTCTTTGAACTTAAACTAGTGAACCCGTTGCTGAGATTGGTCTATTTTTAAGTATTAACTCTACAATGCCTGCGTGAGGTAAATTTGCTACAGGCTAAACAGACTAAATGTGAAAGTCATTACGCAAATTGGCACCCCATTGCTTCCTCTGCCTGAGAATAGAATAGAATAGAATAGAATAGAATAGAAATCTTTATTTTTCATTGACATTATACATGTATTAGCAACAGTCAAGAATATAACTAGTCATAAGGTCATAAAATATAAAGCTTACAAGCTAAAATACAATTTTCTTCTTCTCTAAAAACTCTGAGAGGGAATAAAAGGGATTTTTCAAAAGCCAATTATAAAATTGTTTTAAAAACATTGAAATGAAATGAAATGAAATGAAATGAAATGCTTTATTGTCGTTAAAACTGAGTACAAAGTTCATGACAATCGTCAAAAGAAAAAGAAAACAATCAAGATGGCAACTAAAACTAAAACTCTAAACCAAAGTACTCTTCATGTTTATACAGGCAAGCCTGGGTTAGAGTAGTTTTTAAAACATGTTTAAATTTTGAAACACACAGGTTTTTGATGGATGCAGGCAAGAAATTGTACATTTTAACACCTTGGTACTCAAAACTATTTTGAGTGGCTGTATACTTATGCCTTAGTGTAGACAGATTATCTTTAGATCTAGTACAATAGTTGTGAACATCAGATATCTTTTCAAAGTGAGAAATGTTTTCTTTTACATACAACAAACTTGCCAAAACATACAAGGATGGAAATGAGAGAATGTTAAGACTCACGAAAAGGGGCTTACAATGTGTTCTTCTATTCACACTACAAATTAACCTCACCGCCTTCTTTTGTAAAGTAAAAAGCAGCCTGTTAGCATAAAAACTGTTGGCCCACAGTGAGGTACCATAGGACAAATAGCTATGAATGTGGCCATAATATATACAAATAAGGACATCATCTGAAACAGTGGACCTAAGTGCTCTTATCATAAATATGCCTTTTACAATTTTAGATGCTACAAAATCTACATGTGAAAACCACTTCAAGTTTGACTGCAAATGAAAACCCAAAAACTTCAGAGTGTTTACATCATTACCATTACTGCTTAGACTAATAGTCAGGTCCTGAGTCTTATCAGCATTAAGACATAACTTGTTTGCATTACACCAGTCGTTAATAACAGCAGATTTTGTGTCCAATGTGTCTGTAACATCATTCAAAGAGTTACCCCGTACACACAAGGCCAAGTCATCAGCAAAAAGAAAGCTTTTTACAGATAAGTCATTAATATTACAAGGTAAGTCATTTATATACAGTATAAACAGGGTAGGGCCCAATATAGAGCCTTGGGGCACTCCGTGGGGCACTCGAACAGGGCTAGAATAAGTGCCATTTAGATAGACTTTTTGCCATCTGTCACTAAGATAAGATTGAAAAAACCTAACCAAAACAGCATCAAGGTTATAGCAAGAAAGCTTATTCACAAGGAGATCATGAGCCACTGTGTCAAAGGCCTTAGACATGTCGTACGATCTGAACACTATACCACTTTTGGCCTCTAAACTTTGAAAGCAATTTGATATCAGTGCCTGGGTTGCTTGGACAGTGCTGTGTTTGGGCCTAAAGCCAAACTGACTACTTGCTAAAAGGTTACTATCCTCAAGATACTGAGAAAATCTACGATGTACGAGATGTTCCAAGACCTTCGACACTGCAGGGATAATAGATATAGGCCTATAGTTAGCAATGACATTTTTAGGCCCTTTTTTATGGACTGGTATAACCTTAGAAATCTTGAACTTGTTTGGGTAGCAGCCTTGTGTTATACAAAGATTAAATAGGTAAGTCAAAACTTCACTTATGTAACTAGAAGCTAACTTCAAGATGGGGACATTAATTCCGTAAATATCTAAACAAGAGCTATTGTTAAGACTGTTGATGGCTGCATACACCTCTTCTACAGTAAATAGTCCAATCCTAAAAGCATTGTTGTCCTCAATAGTCGGAAGAGCGTGTTGGATATGATTGAACAATTTTACTGAGTTTGTTATATATTACCTGTGACATCACTATGTGGCTTTTTAGAGTCAAATTTAATCTGAAAAAACTTCTTTTAATATTTAAATTGTTTCTCGTATTGTGTCTATGGATATCATTACATAAGGTTTGAAAGGGTAATTTTTTAAGGCTGTAAGCCATGATATCATATATGTACAAATTAATAGCTGTTTGGAATTCAAGTTTAATAAAAAGAGGTTTACAATGAGTATCAGGATGTTCATTACATATAATTCTAACAATATTTTTCTGAATCAGTAAAATATCCTGAATTCCTGAATTGCTTCCCCAAAATATCAAGCCATAGCGATAAATACTTTGAAAAAAGGCGAAATAAGACATTCTTACATAGCTACTGTCAACAAGTGAGATCAGTCTTCTAATTAGATAAACAACGCGAGATAATCTTGTTGATAGATAATCTACATGGGATTCCCAGCTGAGCTGGTTATCAATGTGCATACCTAGGAATTTCACACTGTGTTGTATATTATGAAACACGTGATCCGTGGGTCTTAAACTGAAAAGAATATTTTGAGTTTTATTGTTGTTCAGAAGAAAATTATTTGACTGAAACCATGCTGAGGCATCACTCATTGCAGTTTGGGTTATTTGTTCTAATTCAATTATTGTTCTGCTCTTTGAAAAGAAAGTTGTATCATCTGCATATAAAATAGATTTAGTAGGTTTTGAAATGTTACTTGGAAGATCATTAATAGAAATTAAGAACATGAGTGGTCCAAGTACGGACCCCTGAGGCACTCCGCAATCCACTATTATCTCATTTGACATCTCACCGTTAACAGAGACAATCTGTCTTCGATTACTAAGATAAGATTTAAGAAACTGAAGAACGGTATCTCCAAAGCCATAGTGTTGAAGTTTCATCAAAAGATCCTGGTGATTCACACAGTCAAAAGCCTTGCTCAGGTCACACAGAGTGGCCCAAGCAAAGGCCCTTGACTCAAAGGCTTCAATGACATCACAAACTAAGGTATCAATGGCATCTAAAGTTGATCTACCACTTCGAAAACCAAATTGTGAAGTAGAAAAAAGGTTATTGTTTTCAAGAAACTCATAAATTTGTTCAAAAACTACTATTTCAATTACCTTAGATAGAATCGGAACTATTGAAATCGGCCTGTAGCTTTCGGGTTTGTCTCTATCTCCTTTCTTGAAAATAGGACAGATGCGGGATAGTTTTAATTGTTCTGGGAAATGTCCATCAGATAAAAGACTATTAATTACTACAGTTAAAGGGTGTACGATAGCAGGGATTATTTTTTTGAGAATATTATTTGACAAGTTGTAACAGTCCAATGAATTTGAGTTTTTCAATTTTTTAATAGCATCAATGATACATTTTTGGTTTACTAATTTGAAATTGAATTTTACTGGAGCAACCTGAGTATTATTGACAAAATGCTTTGGGAAAAGATTTGGGTTGCCTATGCTCTGTTTTATAGTCTGAACTGATTCAACAAAATATGCATTAAATTGAGATGGTGTAATATTTGGTGAAGGCTCATTTCTTAAGTTTTGGGTGTTTGATTTTATGATATTCCAAGCAGCTTTACACTTGTTACTACTATTTTCAATCTGTCTTTGATTAAAGTCTAGTTTTGCCTTAATGATTTTCTGTCTATACATTTTTTTTAGATTTCTAAGTTGTTCACAAACTCTTGGATTAGAAGAAAAAGATTCTTTAAGGACCTTACTTACAACTAAAATCTCTTGCTTAAGACCTGCAAGTTCGGTTGTGTACCATTTTTGTTTTGGTAACCCAATCGTTTTGTTATCAGAACTATTTATGATTTTTTTCTTACAATAGAAATTGATTGAGTTGCAAATTTTCTGGAAAAAACATGAAAACAAAGATATAGAGTCAGTTATACCATACATAACCTGCTCCCAGTCAGTACAAAAAAGCATTTCCAATAATACCCTCAAGTACCCTCAAGTCAACTCAATTTGACCTTGAAGTCTTAATTCATATAGCGCCAGCTTTGTAGTGGTAGATCTTATATAATGTCAGAACTGTACCTACACTGTCTTTTTACCCTGAGGTATTGGTATTAGTTATCATCTTATATCTGCAGTGAGCAAAAATACAGTCTACCATTGAGATTTGATTTAGTAATTATATAGTGCTTTTATTATTTTAAGAACTTAGTGTTATATTCTCAAAATACATAAAGTGAGGGCGACATTTTTTAGAAACATTCAGAAGAGATATTTTAAAGTTTTATTGAAGTGTGGAAGGCTGTTGGAATTCAGCTACATTATTGTTTTACTAGGTGGACCCTGTGTTGCATAGAGAGTTCCTAGCGTGGAAGGAGAGTCCGACGCTGGACCAGGAGAGTGAGTTTGTCAGCCGAGTTTACAGAGAAGACATCGACAGCTGTCTGGCGTTCAACAACACACAGCTCGGTGAAGATGTGCGAAGAGCAATACAGTCGGGAACAATCTACATAGAGGCTGTCAACGACAAAACTCGGACACACTTCCCCAAGTGAGTCATGGATATTTTAACTGTATTTATTTTTTTTATCTTGTACATTTGATCAGAATAGTTGGGGATTTTACTACTTACATAAGTTTTCACATACAGTTAAACTAGAGCTAATCAGAACTAATTTGGATCAGATAGTGGACAGATAACCAAACTGTCCGGATTATTGGTAATCACAGTGAAATTTCACAAAACATTTTAAACATTAATATTTATTACTGTAAGTAGCTATATATTGCTTTCATGATCAAAAAAACATTGATCATTCATCAATACAACTCAAATCCTTCTTGGTTGAAAATGCTGTCAGTGACAGTGAAATATTCAAATGTTTTTTTGTAAGTTATGTATTTCTGTACTATTTTATAGTAATCTCATTCTCATTTTGGTAAGCCTGCCCTTAAAAAAATCCCTTAAAACCTAAAGTTGCAAACTGGTTAAGCTGAACCAAAGGGTTGAGTCCTGATTGGGTTCATGTTTAAGCATACTGAACCATCACATGTTCTGGTACAAAACGGTCACAAATTCTGGAGGGGATTGAAAAACCATAATAACAATAAATATTATTTATTTATTATCACAACTACATCAATATACAATAATAAATGCTTGTTTGAGTATACTTTAAACAACTCTATTAAATAGCAGAAAGAAGCAACCAGGTGTATGGTGGAGGGTGGTTGTAGATTTCCACAGGAAGCTGCGATGTAGCAGTTTGCTCGGCATGGATCAGCAGTGGTCACCTAGGTCCAGGTCAGCCCCAATTACTAATCCCCATTCAGGTCGGTGTTGGTCGGAGCCGGGAGCCCTGTAACATAATTCCAGTCCTAATAATTTCTTATATAACATTGGCCTAGATCAGGTAGCTATTTAGTCTCGTCCTTTTGGGATCTGCTCTAGGCTAACCAATGGAAAAGATATTTAAGACTCTTCAGACCTTGTGTCTGCAGTTTTCAATTGATTGATAATGGTAAAAACCTTGCATATTTGGTGTACCTTGTCAGACAATCCCAACGATATAAACAACTCATGGATCGCTGGCTCAGTGTTGGCCGCGCGGTCGAGCTTCCCCCACCATCTACTGGCAGAAGCCGACGCAGCCCATACATTCACCATTATAAAACACACTTTTTATTAGCTGCACTGTTGAAATTTATAGGGATAAAATATTGCTAACGCTTGTCAAACTGTTTTTACTAGTTAAACCTTTTATGTCTGTTTTGTTTCTTGCAGAAAATAACCCATTTGAATTCTTTAAAACTACAAATTCACTAAAATTCACTAAACCGTTTTGTAGATGTTTTTAGACAACTGATATTGCTAGTTCCAAATTGTACATGGTAAAATAATAAGTGATTACAAAGGAGAAATAGAAAGTACAATATTTGTGTTTGAAATTCTATTTTATTATTTGAAAAAATAGTACATAAACATTAGAATAATTTTACTAAGTTTTTGCCGCAGTGGTAACGTAAATGTTTGACGTAAACGGGATATTTTTTTTCTTTCAATGTTTAATGACAATGTATCTTACAAAATAGGTCATAAAAAAGTATGCCTATCACGTTAATGTCAAGCATAGATTTGCGGTAAAAACTGGACAAATGTAGTAGGGGTTTTAAGAGTTCAAATGTGTTATTTTCTGCACGAAAAGAAGAAGACATAAAGTTTAGAATAGTAACAGTTTTTGGCATGTATTAGCAATATTTTACATCTATATATTTAAACAGAGCAGCAACTTAAAAAGGCGCGTTTTACAATGTTGAGTGTATGGGCTGCGTCGGCTACTGCCAGTAGATGGTGGGGGGAGCTAGACCGAAAACAGCGCCCTCAGTGCTACTGAGAGCGCAATCCAGTAGTTTTTACATCGTTGGACAATCCTTATCATGTACTGTTGTATGTCGTATATTAAAACTTGCACATATGTTTTGGTGGTTCTTTGACTCCGCCATGGTCAGGTATACAAAAAGATCCATTTCTGAAGGTATCGTCAGAATGAGTTGAGACATTTAACACGTTAGGCCTACATAAAAACGAATGATTAAAGATAAGCCTATCAATTCACATGTACGTACATTGCCGCGAGCAGGACTGGAAGTGACTTCCAGCAGCATCATTAGGGGTGCAAAAACACAACTTCCTGTGGTGCGCAAACATTTGAATATTCGGATGAAGTTCTTTATGGTTTTGGCCTGCATCTGCTATATAATTTAAGAACTAGAGGCCCTTGTGCTCAGTATTACATCCTTAACATCAAAATATAAGTGTGTTTTGTATCTTGTAGGAAGTGTGCTCTGCTTGAAACACCTCGCCAGTGCCAGTACCGGATGAGGCTAGGAGAAACGGACACTTGGCACTGCATCTCCCAGATATGCCGAAATCGGGTGAGTTTCGTGACAAGTTTTTAATTGGCATGCTTTTAGACGAGGTATCATTCATTTGTGCAAATTCTTTTGGGCTTCACTTACCAGATAATAATAAGTGTAAATTTTTACTTAAAAAAACCATTTTTAAAACCTTTTTTATATGATGGTGACATTTTAAAACCTAAAAGAAAACATTTAAAAATCCTTGTTACTTTCCTTCATTTATCTGTTGCTAATAGTGGTGTTTTTAAAACATTGTTACCTATGCAGAGGCCACTGGTGTGGTACTTGGAGTATATGAAATTTTAAAAACTCAAGCTCTCTAGATGTATAACCCATGGTTGTTTTCCTCTCTATAGTGGTAAATCACAGCCGATTTAGAGTATCATAAGTTCTGATTATTTTGGTATTAGTTCATGGCCTATCAGCAAACACAAGGGCAAGATATTTTGTTAAAATAATTTATTTTTCTGGACCAATTATTTAACCAATAAAAAGTCACCTGTTGTCGCATTGTGGTTTACATACATCCTTAATGGATTATGCACAGTCCGGCTAGTCAGCCATCGCCAGATCCTTGTATAAGAACTTGTCTGCTTGAAGAGGCATGTTAAAAATATGTTCAACAGCCAATTATTCTTTAAGTAACGAACTAGGTGGTTGTGTGTTTTGTTCTGAACTAGAGACACACCACTAGGCTCTCATACGACAATCTGACGATGCTGAATAGCCGAAATGTGCATAATCTATTAACTAGGACCACTAGGGCAAAAGATAACATAACCTTTTTATGTGTCAAAAAATGTGACTAAATAAAAACATCTGGTTGTCAGTATTTCACTCGGTTATTCATTTACGGTAATGACAGTGAGTGTGCATCCTATACAGATGTGTTTACAAAGCTGTGCAATGTAGACAAGATATTTTAATGTATTATTTTCCATTTTTAGATCATTGCTGTCTGTGATTTCCTGAACTATCTAAACTACATACAACGAGGCCTGGTAAAAAGCTCAGGTAATTAGATCAAATATGTATTAGTACACTTCTGATTATGATAAATAGAAAATAATGTAAAACAAAACTGTTTTCCATGCATGAATAGTTTTTTTTAGATATTGAAAATGAAAAAAAAAGTGTGAATTACCCAACTCAAAATACCAACAATAAATTAGTTTAGTTGTTAAGCAATGTCTACAGTCTTACAGTACTTGTAATTTGGGTTGCGTTTAGATAAAACTATTACAGTTTACACATAGAACATAGTTGGACCTGAGTTTTTTTACTTTAATAGGTTGGTGTGGTGTGACAAAAAATGTGAAGTAGGAAGGCCTTGTTTATCTGCAGTGGGCTGAATCATTGAGTACTGTGGCGTGTGTGGGCATAGAGGTATGGGGGGTGTGAAAAAGGGAGGGTATTGTTTGTAGGGTGCAGGTTTAGGCAGCTTAGGGTACTCAGTCAACAGGATAAGTTAGTGTAGGCGTAGGGTACTGTAGGAGCTGGGTGGGGCAGAGTAGGTACTAAGGCTGCAGGGTAGAGAACTGGGGCAGAAGGGTAGGGAGCAGTAGCTTAGGTCACTGGAGCAGCAGCTTTGGTCACAGGAGCAGCAGCTTTGGTCACAGGAGCAGCAGCTTTGGTCACAGGGGCAGCAGGGTAGGGAGCAGCAGCTTAGGCCACAGGGGCAGAAGGGTAGGGAGCAGCAGCTTAGGTCACTGGAGCAGCAGGGTAGGGTGCAGCAGCTTAGGTCACTGGAGCAGCAGCTTTGGTCACTGGAGCAGCAGGGTAGGGAGCAGCAGCTTTGGTCACTGGAGCAGCAGGGTAGGGAGCAGCAGCTTAGGCCACAGGGGCAGAAGGGTAGGGAGCAGCAGCTTAGGTCACTGGAGCAGCAGCTTTGGTGACTGGAGCAGCAGGGTAGGGAGCAGCAGCTTAGGCCACAGGGGCAGCAGGGTAGGGAGCAGCAGCTTAGGTCACAGGGCAGTAGTTCTGGTGTGCAGGGTAGGGTAACCTAGGTTACTAAGGCAAGACAATGGTATGGTAGGGACTTAGAAGGGCTGAGAAGGTTAGCTTAGGGAGAATAGGGCAGCATGGTGGGGCACTGCACAACCACACCAGGAACACAAGGATAGTCGAACTAGCACAGGTCTGCAACGTGTAATACGAAAGATATTTTTGGCCTTTAGAAAGGCCATTTCGTTGTGAAGCAGCAAGGTGCAGTGGGCTGGCTGACCGTAGTCTATGCAGTGGGCTGGCTGACCGTAGTCTATGCAGTGGGCTGGCTGACCGTAGTCTATGCAGTGGGCTGGCTGAGCGTAGTCTTAACATGCAGTGGGCTACAACGTAAGGTAAACAGTCTAAAACATGGGTACTGGGGCGATAGGGTAGGGTACTGGTCCTGCCAGGTAGGATGCAGGATAGGGTAGACTAAGGTACTGAACTGCTCGGTACGGTAGCATAGGGTACTGGGGCTGTAGGGTACGGTAGCATAGGGAAGCATATGGTACAGGGGCTGCAGGGTACGGTAGCATGGGTACTAGGGCTGCAGGGTAGGTTAGAATAGGGTACTGGGGCTGTAGGGTAGTGAGGCATAGGGTACAGGGGCTGAGGGTACTGGGCTGTAGTGAAGTATAGGGTACAAGCTGCAGGGTAGGGTAGGGTAGGTTAGCATATGATACAGTTGCTGCAGGGTAGGTTAGCATATGATACAGGGGCTGCAGGGTAGGGTAGCATATGGTTGGGGCTAGGGTAGCATATGGTACTGGGGCTGCAGGGTAGGGTAGCATATGGCACTGGGGCTGCAGGGTAGGGTAGCATATGGTAATGGGGCTGGGTACTGGGGCTGCAGGGTAGGGTAGCATAGGGTACTGAGGCTGCAGGGTTGGTTAGCATATGATACAGGGGCTGCAGGATAGGGCAGCATAGGGTACTGGGGCTGTAGGGTACGGTAGCATAGGGTACTGAGGCTGCAGGGTAGGTTAGCATATGATACAGGGGCTGCAGGGTAGGGTAGCATAGGGTACTGGGGCTGCAGGGTAGGGTAGCATATGGCACTGGGGCTGCAGGGTAGGGTAGCATATGGTAATGGGGCTGCGGGGTAGGGTAGCAACCTAGCAGTTCTAGACCAGGCTACCCTACGCTGCAGCCCTGGCTGCTGAGTAACTCTGGATCCTGGGTAGGGTACTGGGGATGCAGGGTAGGGTAGCCTAGGGTACTGGGGATGCAGGGTAGGGTAGCCTAGGGTACTGTGGATGCAGGGTAAGGTAGCCTAGGGTACTGTGGGTGCAGGGTAGGGTAGCCTAGAGTACTGTGGATGCTGGGTACGGTAGTCTAGGCACCTCGCCACCCTCCCACTGGCCCCAATGCCCAGCAGCTCCGGCATCCTAGGATACCCTATCCTGCACTCAAGGAAGGCTATCCTACCTAGCAGTTCTAGACCCTAAGCTACCCTACGCTGCAGCCCTGGGCTGTTGGGTAGCCTAGGGTACTAGGCTGCAGGGTACTGTATCCAAGGATGCAGGGGCTACAGAGTAGAGGCAGTGTACTGAGGCTGCTGGTAGGGTGACGAAGAGCCCAGAACCCTACCCAGCATCCACAAAGCCCTAGGCTACCCTACCCAGCAGCCCCATTACCCTAGGTAACTGCCCTAGAGCACTACCCTGGATCCCAGCATAGCTAGGTAGGGTGCAGGGGTTGCAGAGGTGGGTAGCCATGGTACTGGGCCTGCTGGGTAGGGTAGCAGTCTCAGTACCCCACCCAGCAGCAGCTCCTAAGGCTGCAGCATAGGTAGGGTTCAGGGGCTTTATCCTACCCAGCAGACCCACTACCCCAGGCTATCCTAGGTAGGGTTGGGTTTGGCTAGGGTACTAAGCTGCAGGGTAGGGTGCTAGGGTGCAGGGGCTACTGAGGAGAGTAGGCTAGGGTGTTGGGCTACTGGGTAGGGTAGGTTAGGGTACTGGGTAGTGTAGGCTAGGGTATTGGGTTAGAAGGGTAGGGTAGGATACTTGGGAAGAAGGGTAGGGTTCTTAGGGCGATGAACGAACTCCATTGGGAGTGCTGGGGCAGCAGGGCAGAGTAGCGTAGGGTGCATGGGCTTCAGCGTAGGGTATGGTATGGTGTAGGGGAAGGCAACCCAGCATCAGACCTTGTACCCTACACTGCAGCCAATGCTCTAGGCTGCCCTAACCAGCATCCCAGCACTGAAGTATAAAAAGCTTCAAATAGTGGCACGTTCCATTTCACTGAGCCCTTTTAGAGAAAGCTGCAAACCAATTTTCAAGACATGGGATTTTTACCTTCTACAGCCACTACACTACGCCTTCCCGATTGAAATCAAATGCAGTGTTCCACGTCTTAACACAAGAAGTCATATCCATGATCATAACACCAGTGCTAGGCAGTATCTTGATGTACCCCAGGCAAGACTGAGCAGAACTCCTTCCCCACATCTGCCATCAAGTTTTTCAATCGACTCCCTTCCAGCATTGAATGTCTGGACGATCAGAAGTTCAAGACTGCTGTGAAAGACTTGATGAAAAGACCAAACTACAAGGTTTTGACTTCTTTGAAGATAATCTGGAGCTAGACAGGTAATCTTTTGTACCGTCTGCTAGCTGCCCGCTCCAGATTATCTAGAAGTCAGTACCTTGTAGTATGGTATTTTCCTCAAGTATTTCACACCTGAACTTCTGGTCGTCCAGACATTGAATGCTGGAAGGGAGTCGATTGAAAAACTTGATGGCAGATGTGGCGAAGGAGTTCTGCTCAGTCTTGCCCGGGGTACATCAAGATTCTGCCTAGGACTGGTGTTATGAACATGGATATGACTTCATGTATTAAGGAGTGGAATACTGCATTTGATTTCAATCGTGCAGGCGTAGTGTAGTGGCTACAGAAGGTTAAATCCCAAGTCTTGAAAATCGGTTTGCAGTGTTCTCTAAAAAGGGCTCCTTGAGATGATGCATTGCCACTTCTTGAAGCTCCAATACTTCCTCTACTTCGGTATCCAGTCCGTATGCAATGTGGGCATGGTATATCATCATCAGATAGAAGTCTCAGAAGTCAGTATCCAGTCCGTATGCAATGTGGGCATGGTATATCATCATCAGATAGAAGTCTCAGAAGTCAGTTCAGTCAACCAAAGGCGAAATGGGCAATGTGGTGGTTCAAGCCTAATCGGCTGTCCAGCTGGAAACCAAGGAGCTTTTTGTCATCGGAGGAGTCTCTTGAGAGGGTCAAAGGAGTCTCTGGATTTTTGTCTCCATTCAGTTGCATATTGTTCATCTTAAAAACATGGCTTCTTGGACCTGGGTTGTAGCTAAATCCCTTCGATGTCGTTGATGGGGGAAGGAGACCCAGCATAGATCCTTGAGGAACCTCCTGGTTCACCTCGAGTTCTAAAGAGCTTGCGCCTTGGAGTGGTATTGGCTAGGTAGTTCTTGAAGGTGGAGAGACCCACACCTGCCCATATCCCTGTACCCCTTCCCAGTACCTTACACTAACCTACCCTACCCTAGCTACCATACCCTGCAGCACCAGTATTCTAGCCTACTCAGTCCTTTGCTACCCAACCCTTATGCTATCTTGCTGATCAAGTACTCTAACTACCGTACCCTGCAGCCCCTGTACCGTATGCTTAACTACCCCAGTACCCTATGCTACCATAAACTACAGCCCCAGTACCCTATGCTGTAACCTATTACAGCCCCTGTACCCTATGCTTCACTACCCTACAGCCCCTGTACCCTATGCTACTGTACCCTGCAGCCCCTGTACCCTGCAGCCCCTGTACCCTATGCTTCACAACCCTACAGCCCCAGTACCCTATGCTACCGTAGCCCCAGTTCACTATGCTACCGTACCCTGCAGCCCCTGTACACTATGCTACCGTACCCTGCAGCCCCAGTACCCTATGCTACCGTACCCTGCAGCCCCAGTACACTATGCTACCCTACCCTGCAGCCCCAGTACCATATGCTACTGTACCCTAGAACCCAAGTACTCTATGCTACCCTACCCCGCAGCCCCAGTACCACATGCTAACCTACCCCGCAGCCTTAGTACCCAATGCTACCCTACCCCGCAGCCCCATTACCATATGCTACCCTACCCTGCAGCCCCAGTGCCATATGCTACCCTACCCTGCAGCCCCAGTACCCTATGCTACCCTACCCTGCAGCCCCTGTATCATATGCTAACCTACCCTGCAGCAACTGTATCATATGCTAACCTACCCTGCAGCCTCAGTACCCTATGCTACCGTACCCTACAGCCCCAGTACCCTATGCTGCCCTATCCTGCAGCCCCTGTATCATATGCTAACCAACCCTGCAGCCTCAGTACCCTATGCTACCCTACCCTGCAGCCCCAGTACCCAGCCCCATTACCATATGCTACCCTACCCTGCAGCCCCAGTGCCATATGCTACCTTACCCTGCAGCCCCAGTACCATATGCTACCCTAGCCCCAACCATATGCTACCCTACCCTGCAGCCCCTGTATCATATGCTAACCAACCCTGCAGCCCCAGTATCATATGCTAACCAACCCTGCAGCCCCAGTACCCATGCTACCGTATCCTGCAGCCCCAGTACACATGCTACCGTATCCTCTAGCCCCAGTACTCGTGCTACCGAACCCTGCAGCCCCACTACCCATGCTACCGTACCCTGGAAGAAATAACAAAACAAGTTATTGTACTACCAAGGGGCCACCATTCTTTGGGTTCAGTAAAACTCTAAGGAAATTGATGTAAATTTCTACAACACATAAAATGCTATTTGTTTTTATAACAAGTTCTATAGCATAATCAAAGTTTTTTTTTTTAACAGTTCACGATACCTACTGGGAGATCATAAGGTTGCGGAAGGAGATGGTTCTAGCAAGGCTTGGACTTCCACTAACTGTTTGAGCATTATAAAATAACCGTCAATGTAGACTATGTACATAATGACAGGTGCTAAAGCACATATTGTTACCATGGTTATGTGGATATTATCCTCCAAATATGTTTTATTATAAGTGTAAAAATAAAGGAAAGATCTGAATATCAACCTAATTAATTTTAATGCTAAACCCATTTTCCTGACAAATTTAAATTATTTTACGTGTTTGCTAATGACTTTTTTTGGTTATTAGTGCAAAAGTAATAATGTGCAAGACTGAAAACTATAAATAACATGTCTCTAAATTTATTATTGTAGGTAATGATAATTGCCGTATTGGTACTGTTACCATGGTTATGTAATAAACTTTGGATATTATCCTCCCAATATGTTTTATTATAAGTGTAAAAATAAAGGAAAGATCTGAATATCAACCTAATTAATTTTAATGCTATTGTAACCCATTTTCCTGACAAATTTAAATTATTTTACGTGTTTGCTAATGACTTTTTTTGTTTATTAGTGCAAAAGAAAACTATAAATAACATGTCTCTAAATTTATTATTGTAGGTAATGATAATTGCCGTATTGGTACATCAAATAGATTTATGTTAATAATTAAATTATATTGCAAAATATTCTTAGTGAAATTCATTGGAAGAGTGCCAATTTAAAATATAGGTTATGTTAAAGTCAAGTAAGTGTAGATAGCTAGTTCTTAAAAGGAATTGAATGATAACATTGTAAATATTATTTTAGTTTGTCATGTTTTACTATGTTTTTTTCTAATTTTGTCAACATGAAAAAATTACGATAATTTCTTTGTCTTCAGTTTTGTCATTTTCTTTTGTAAGAAAGTTTGTTGTTTATTATACCTTTCTCTTAAATGTGTAAGTATATTTGTAAAAACATATTAATTGATTAAAAATTAATTTTTGTCTTTTGTCTTTGTTTATGCACTTGTTATGCTATTCACATTAAATATAAAATTTACAACATTGTTAGCCTTTTTGTCTGAATGGTGTAGGATTACCATTTTGAACCAATAAATAACCTAAACGAATTTAAGATCTGTTATTTTTTATAGATTTATTGCTTCCAAAGTATATTTAAGTATTTAGGAATGTTCATAAGAATTTATTTATTAGTTAATTGAATTGAATCTGTATTTACCAACCAAAGATTTTAGTTGTAAGATGAATGAAAAATATATTTCAATATAATTGGCTCAGATATTTATAATTTTATGTAAAAAAATTAAATAGATTTTAGAGAGTATTTTCATGTAAATTTATTTCTATCATTCAATTAAACTATCAAGTGGATTTTTCCTCGCATTGCTTTATTTATTCCTGTACATCACTAAATAGTTATTTGTGTAACTAGTGTGCAAAGTGGCTCTTTGCTGCACATGACAGAAATGTTTACGCACATTAGATTGAGTGTGGAAAGTTTCTTGAGTGCAGCAAATGCAGTTTGCACTCGTGTTTCAATTTTTCCTACAGTTAATATATAGATAATCATTCTTTCATAACACTGTACAACACCTTTTTAGGTTAAGTTAAATAAATAATTTGAACAAAATGTGTTGCCGATTATTTCCAAGCATACACGTATCATGAGCATAATAAAAGTAAGTAAATGCAGCAATTAGCTGCTTTCTGTAGTATGATCAGTGCAAGGAAGCCCACATTGTCAGGTGGCTATAGGAAAACCCATAATGATCTATGTAAATGTTAGGCTATGGTTTTATTAACTTAAATGGTTGGGAGATTCTAATATTGTGAAACTCATCAATCGATTGGGACTGTAACTCTAAATATAGGATGATTTTGATTACAACTGAGCTTTAGGGGTGCCCGTATTTATTTTTTTACCCCTCTTGAGATTTCATGACTGAAAAATTCACGCTTTTGCCGCGATTGCAGAGGACGATGATGTCTTCATGACCATGGGAGACGATAACAACTTTTTGTGACAGCGAGAAATAATTATACTGTATATATAAAAGATGTACAATATTTTATAGTTATTGCGGAAGACGATGATTTTCTATGGTCGCAGGAGACAATGATGTGATTTATTTTAATAGAGAAAGAAAAATTGCTTTTGCGCACACTGGTGGCCAGCCTGTAGCGTGAGACTCCTGAATTTATCAGACTACATACACTACCTCTACTCAGTTGGGAACGGACCTGGGATTGTTTGTGACATTACTTAAGGTTAAGTCATCATGTGACCTCACGGCTCATTTATGGCATTCAATTCCTTTGTGACCCAGGTAAGTTGAGCTTGACACGGAGAATACTCTGGACAAACTGTAAAACACTGGTCCACCCTCCATTATCATCGGGATGACCATGTCCACCGACAACAGTACATGTTGTTGAGCCTCCAGGTGGAGCCCTTTCCAACGCAAGCGGCGGATGAAAGTGTGTTACTCAGTGTCACGGATAGTAGAGCCAATCGGATGACATGGCTTTGCCTTTCCTGACCAGGTACGACCAAAGAAAATTTGTGACCCGTCAGAAACTGGGTGAAATAATTATTATCCTCTCCGTTACGTTGATCAACCCATGGTTGGACTTGCTGAATCAATCCTCAGTTTTCAGCTCCTGGTTACCATGGCACACTGATTTCGAGCACAAACCCCAGGTAAGTGGTGAAATTGAGAAAGGCACTTGAGTGACTATAATGGGTTCCCTAATCCTTAGGTGATTTTGAGCATGGTCTTTCTAGAACTCTTACGGATGAACAAACAGGGGGAGAAGAGAATAAACATTCAAATCAAATCTACTAGCATGCATTTATTCCCTGGCCTTGTGGCTACACACTTGACAAAAGTCAACAAATTAATTTTTAAGTCTCTAAGCTGTTGCAATTAACACCAAAACTCTTTCCACACCAGGGAGTCCTTTCTTTGCTTTGTTTGTTGCGCAATGCACTGTTTAATCAGACATACGTTAGGTTTGCGTACTTTTTTAACATTTTAGGAATACAAAATCGGTTAGAAATTGAGAAATTCTAAGTTTTGAGACCCAAAAACAACTTCAGATAATTTTGCATGTGCTGTCGTGCTACCAGAATAGTTATTTGTGTAACTAGTGGTGAAAGTGGCACTTTGTTGCACACGAGAGCAATGTTTACGCACGAGCCGCAGGCGAGTGTGGAATGATCTCGAGTGCATCAAAGGCCTTTTTCACTCGTTTTACACATTATATTTTTCCTACAGTCACTATAAAGCATATAAATAATTAGTCTTTCAAACACTATACAACACGTTTATAGGTTCAGCTGGCAACACAAATGGTGCCCTAGAGAAAGTAGTACCCGCGGTCCGTATCACTCCGCTATTTTTCCTCGGCAAGAAATGTGCTCCGCGTTTTGAGAATATAGTTCCGTATGTTTTTGTAATTTGACGTGGTTTCCGCGCCTAAAAAAAATGTTTTAAAGGTATTTTCTTGTTTATTAAGATCATAGGAATGTTTTAAAAAACGTTTAAAAGAAAAGTCCAGAAAGTTCAGAAATACCGAAACTATTAACACAAAATGACAGGTTAAATCGTAGTTATAATAGTCAATCAGCTGCTCATAGTATTATTATCTTTAAGTGTTGCCAACCTATTTCCAAGCGTACACGGATTACGTGCATAATAGAACCACGCTGTTTTGTGTTGTTTCGTTGGAATCCTGATGTGCGGCAAAGTATAAACCGTACGACAAAGTATAAACCGTACGGCAAAGTATAAATATGTAGGAATTAGCAGCTTTCTGTACTATAAACAATACAAGGAAGGAAAAAAAGGAAGGAACTTTGTCGGGTGACTGTAGGAAAAAATATTTAAATATATTGGCCTATGGTGACATCAAACCGAGCAATGAAATCAGTCACGGGTCCAAGTCTTTGAGACCTATGGCGATACCTTATCTATATTATATAAGATCAAATGTATTTCGCTAGTTTGTCCTTTGTGCGTTACCAAACCGGTCATCCTATCGTGATGAAACTTTGGGAAGTTGCTCTATATGAGTCAGGTGATGTTTGTGTAAAATACAATTTGAAAACTCCATCTGAGCTCTGCCCCAGTGGTTTCAGGTTCCCTTGTTCTTGTTATGCTTAAGGAGAAAATATTTGTTTACATTTAAACAGATTACAGTAGACCCCCTCTTAACCGACCTCGTATTAACCGATAATCGGATTATCCGCCTTCGATCGTAAAATAATACAGTTTGTTTTAACCGACCTTGCTTTGAGAGCAGCTCGGTTTAACCGCCGCTTTCTAGGAATCTCGGCATTTCCGCTCCCACGCTGGGCGATGAGAACTGAACCATACGCTTATCTCCACAGGATACGAATAAGTTATTTTGTGTTGATCACAAAAAATATAGCATAGCCTATTGTCAGTTTGTCATCATCGTTTGTAGCTCGAGCTCATCTGATTTGTTTGTTTTCTGTGCGTCAAATTTATAACATCATAAAGTGCGTTACGATTTTGAGAACTGATTATCTTATAGCTGGAGTAAACAAACAACGCAACTTGTAGGGAGGGCTGGGAAAGGGGGTTAACAACTCCAAGGTCAAGATAGTTTTTGTGCCTCGAGCCTCCAGTGAGAGGCTATAAACAAACGTCATGTCTTGTAACAAAATTATTGATTGTATCTTTAATGTCGACAAAAGGTTCTGTACTGTATTACAATGGATTTGGAAAGCATCAATCAATAAATTACAGTACTAAAGTTATTAAAATAGGAATTTTATTGACTCTTGCCTAGTATTATAATATTTTCCACTGAAAGTAGGCCTATTTGACTTAACCGTGTTTTGTGTTTATTTGTGACTTTTCTATCAATACGAAAAAGGAGATAAGAGTAGTTTATTTTATGAATAATGCAAGTATGATTTCAAAATAATGATCATATAATTCCAAATTATAGCACTTCATTATGTTATGATTTTAGGGATTGTCCGTTTCATCCGACCTTTTGAGTTATCTAACCTAGGTCCGGTCCCATTAGGGTCGGTTAAGAGGGGGTCTACTGTACTGGTAATACTTTTGAATGTGCACTATAAATTAAGGAAACAGCCAGTAATTGATAAGAATCAAAGAATCTTGACAGCTATTTCAGACGGTTCTGTGATGATAAATAGTTTTAAAAAGTTATAAGGTTCAACAACAGAGTAAAACACTATTTTATTTTTGGTTCTCCCCATTGTGAAGCATGAGGTAAAGCAGTTCCCTATACGAGCAATTCGCTAAAAGTAAGTCCGGTGTCACATTGCAGCTGTTAGTAACCTAGTCATCTATCCGTTGTCGTTTTGAAAGGGAACCGGAGTTTTGCCAAAGGTGTCAGGTAGATGGGGGGGGATGCCGTCGGTCACCTCTTGGTGCGGAGATTTGCCAACGGTGGGGGCGGGAGAAATAGAGTGTGAGGGAGGGAGTGAGAGCGATTGTCTGGGTTGTCTACGCTTGGGGTTGACGTTCATAGGAATGCAGTTATGCGCTTGTCGCAGTGGGAGGAATTGTATGAGGTTAGGTTAGGTTAGGTATTAGGCAGGTTAATTAGCATCCTGCCTGGTTTGTCCACCCCTAGCGGAAGCCACCCTTACGGTCACGTGTAATCTCTCTCTCTCTCCTCCCCATCTCGCGCCCACCCCCAACCGATGGCAAAACTCTGCAGTATGAGGAATTTGCGGATGGGGACCATTTCTACCTGATACCCGGTGTCAAAACTCCTACACTCGTTTGAAAAAAGTCGGAAATTAATAAACTTGTTTTAACCAATGTAATATGAACACTGAACAGCACAAACAACAAAACAACAAATCCCTGATACAACAAGGTTAAAGGACAAAACCCTATCGGATGCGTCAGAAATTATTACTATTATAACTAATTACTGTATTAAGTTATCGAAGAATTTACTGTTGCTGGAAGATTGACATGGGGTTGCATTTCATAACAATTAGAACAGATGCATTGTCCTCACGTACCTAGAGGTTCCATGCTCAAAATCACCACAGTATTAGCGATCAAATACTGCCGCTTCAGTGCCTTGATCAAAATCAGTGCACCGTTAAACCTCGTTTAGCCAAATAATACAATCTTATGATAATCAATAACTCATCCCCTGGTTATACAACCAAACCGTAAAGCACAAATCATGAAATAATAGAAACTAAGATTTCATCACACTAGCGCCCAGTGTCACCAACATGAACTAGACATGAAAAACTAAATTCAAATTTTACAACGGGATGCAGTGGCGGATTTACATACAGCGCCGCCCCTAGGCCCGTTCGCCCCTTTGTGATTCGCAAAAAAGGAAAAGAAGTCTTTCTCTCATGATTTTCCTTAAGTTTGTGTAATGCTGCACCACTTAACCTTTTCACTCATTATTATTATTTTCCTTATGCATAATTATGAAATTAAAATGGACTACAAAGTAAAACAACCAATAGGGGTTCTAAAAAAGTTAGTTTATTTTACATAAATTAAATAAATAGGGCCTGTTATTAATAAATTTTACATTTTTTATTAAATAAACATATATAGGTTATTGTTCTGCCAAAACTTAAATAACTTATGACTGCCTTTAACACGTCCACTGGGTTATTACAAAAAAGTAGTAAATAAGCCTGTTTTATGTTGTTATTCAATTATGAGTAGCCTACTTTAGACAAGAATTAATAAAATGAGCGGAATTTTGAGCAATGACTTAATTGCCTTATTTACTAACCGACATTTTTGCAGGCGGTTGACAACAAAATTCACTATACTGAAAGATTTTTAATTTAAAATTCAAAACAGCTAACAATAGTTTTCTTATAATATAACTGCCAGGGCTGCCTCAAGGACAGGGCGTGCAGGGTGGCCGCCCTGGGCGCCGCTTAAGGAAGGTTAACCGGCTTTGGAAGGTTAAAAATTTAACAACGTTATCAGCAAACTGCATACGAATATTTTACAGGAAACTCATAAAACATGTAATCACACACACTGTGTAAGTGTGTATTCGCCCACACGCCCCAGCCCCACCTACATTTGCTTGTTTCTAACCTCAAAACTCAAACTTTTACATCAGCTCATAGTCGTTTCGTGATGTTCGTTGTGAGTCGTAAATTCAATAATTTTAGTAATTTAGTTGGTGTAGTTGTTACGTTTATAAAAAAATACTTGCAAAACGTTCAATATCGATATATTGGACGTTGAGTCTATTGACGCAAATCCCCAAATACATTTTTTTAGAGGGGGCAAAAATTTGAATCTCGCCCCAGGCGTCTATTACCCTCGAGGCGGCCCTGATAACTGCCACTAGAAATACAACACAGGTACTGGAAATGACTTACTGACAGTGCTCGCTACTCGCAGTCGTATGTCTGCATCTGCACGTCGCGACATGAACGTGAGTCGTCTTAACTACTAAGGCAACCGCTCATATTCACATTCAATTCATGGGCTTTTTCTCACGCTCAAAAGCAGCGTAAATATGAGTAGTATTAAATGTAATGGGGAATGAATGCCACACGCCCCTCACGCTCACGCAGTGTGTTTTTCCACAATAGCGGGCACCTATTTGTTTAAATACTACTTTAATTTTTCGCATGTTTTCAAGCTGCATTTTTGCATGAAAAAACCACCCGTGTGGCCTCAGCCTATCACCACGCGCCCGCCGCCGCGCCGTCCATCACCCGCTGACGGGCCACACGCCGCCCCTCAATGGCAGGCGCCCCTAGGCATGTGCCTAGTGTGCCTTATGGTAAATCCGCCACTGACGGGATGTGAAGTCTACTTGTGATGGTCAAGTCTATGGTAATAGTTTTTAACCTGAATTAAGATATGAATATAAGCACGTCTAGTTCATAGGTGTTCTACCGAATGGACACTTGCCTAGACGCGGCAACTTATCATGAGTAACCATCTAGAACACAGAAAATGATGTACTAGTGGTCACTCGCCATATAATTTTCCAGACTATGATGCAAGACTGATGTCTGGGATCGTTGTGGTCTCAGCAACATCATTAATTGTCTCCCACGACCCCGGTAAAACCCTTGAGCATATCTTACGGTCTGGGACGTCACCGCTAAACGTCTCTCGCGATCGCGGCAACACTGGTGAGTGTCCTTTCAGTTAACTGACGTTTCCGATAACCGGTCTTAACCGGATCTAACCGGCGGATAACAACGCTCTACTATATTTACTGACATATTTAGGGTTCCTGAGGGTTGGTTTAGTTTCTAGAGTGTTCCAAGATATACTTCATCGTAATGTAAAATTCTTTTAGGTTTCACAGAATTTCTGGGAGATTAGACATTAAAATATTTAAAGAAATGTTTAGTATCAACTAGCTTTACCAATTTTCAGAACAAGTTAAGACAACAAGTACCTAAATAAAATATTTTAACAGATTTCCTAAATTAGTTGATCATCAGGCCACAGTAGCTGACGTACACGGTTAAGAATAAAATTTTTGTAAAACAATCTGAAGATATAATTATATCCCCAGGCTCTGTTCCTGGATGAGTAGTCGAATCCGTATTAAAAAATAAAATAGCCATGATTAAAGTGTCACTCACCACAGTAGGCCTGGACACATGGGACGTAGCATCTCAAACGGTATGCAAACCACACTATATTAAGCCAGGGAAGGACAGACCAGTAGTAGATGGAGGAGTATGCCAGAGGAGAATGTTGAGGCTACCTCAACATACGCTGCTGATGAACCCTGCAAAGTCCTTAGTTTAAAGTATATTGCATAAAACTAGGAGTACGCTCCGATGTCGCGTATAAGAATGAACGAAGACAATTCCATGTAGGCTACCATATAATCTGTCTTTAGTCTTTGGTTCCCCTTAACCCTGTCTCTGCGACTGGAGTCTAAACCTTCGCTGTATCATCGCGATGTTGTCCCCTGGTGCTGCGGAGTGGGGGGAAATGATTCTCCCTCCACCTCCCCTCTAGACGGCGTCCAAACAAGCCTGCGTTGTTTTACATGCATAACCTATGCTTCAGTTTTTCAATAAGTTAAAAAATGAATATTTATAAAATCAAACTGTCATAAACTAACCTAACCAACCAAACTTGCTGATTATATATAAAAAAGAAATAAAATAAAAATCGAATGTAGGTTTACTAATCGAAAAAATAGTTCTGTTCATAAAATGCAATTATAAATGCCTCAAATTCAATTTTATAATTTATTAATTATAAAATTAAACAGTCATAACGTAACCAAACTAACCAAACTTGCTAATAATAAAAAAGCTAACGAAGGGAAAAAAATAAAAAAATAGAATAAAATAAAAAAATAAAAATAAAAATAGAATGATAGGAAAAAAATAGTTCTAAAACTATAATAGCTCAAATTGAATTTTATAATGTTTTAACTATCAAATTAAACTGTCATAACCTAACCAAACTTGCTGATAGTGCAAAAATCTTAGACAAAAAGTAATGGCCACCGAGAGGTTTTCAACCTAGTATCTTCAGTTTCTCAGCCCGGCACGTTATCCATTAGTCCATGGAGGCCGATGGCTCCAAATCGTATCGTTTCGGTAATGGTTGTTCCCTCAGCCAATAGAACTCTCTTCCCCAAAATTGTGCTTCCCCCACTCCGCAGTGCCACGGGACAACATCGTGATGATTTAGCGAAGGTTTAGACTCCAATGCCTCTGCGGCCCGCCGCAAGTTTGTGTGGCGACAGTGGCAGTGATGACCAGCGTTGCCAACACAACTTGCTCATTTTACCCGCAAAATCCGGTGGTAATCCCCGGAATTAGCCGGAATCAAGTCTTGATTACCCGCAAAATCCCCTGAATTCAAATTTTAAAGATTTCGGCAAACTTTTTGGTAAAAACCTCGTTGTAACCACGTTGTTGCGGTGCATTGAGAGAATTATTAATATTTATACCATTCTTTCTTATATTCAGCAAACCGTTTATCATTCATTTCAATTCTTTTTTAAGGCTACCTTTTTTAACTGAAGTCAAATGAAATATCAATTTATGTAGGTACCTATTCATGCAAATATTTTTATCTTTCTGAAAGAGAGGTACCGGAACTCCGTTCCACTGCATTCCCCCCAAATCGAGCACTGAATAACAGTAAGACTCTATCCCCTATATCAACCATACCAATTTAAAAAAAAAACATAAAATTTACAAGATTTTAAACTTTATGTGATGGCCCCTGGCCCTATCATAAATTGAATAAATAATGTTAATTATAAAAGCTAGAGCAAGTAATGCAAGAGTACCCTAGGTCTATCGCGAATGACAATTTGAGTACTGTGGTTAATTCGGAATTCTTATTAATAATATTCAATAGTTTGATGCCATAAAATGGTGTTAGTAACCCTTATGGAAAAGTGGACTGGTCCCAGATCTGGATTCTATATCTGGCCAGATCTGGGATGACATATCTGGACATATTCCAGATCTGGCACCCATATCTAACCAGATATGGAATTAGTTCAGATCTGGCATCACAGATCTGATCGTATCTGGCATCCAGATCTGATCGTCGTATCTGGCATCCAGATCTGACCAGATATGGAATATGAAATTGGTAAAATTTGTGTTTTAAGAGACAAACTAACATTTTATGTTATCCACACTTTATTCTTATAAAATCCAAGCCTAAAAAAGATAGTAACCATTGACAGAGAAAATGAAAAAAACTTTAACTAAATTAACGCATGAGTAAAAAAAATTGTTTTGATTTGTTTAGTTTGTAGAGTGTTGTTTATTGTAGGCCTTTCACAATCAATGTTGTTTTTGTGTCATATGGTTGCAAACTATTTGTTTTAGCATAAGTAAAGGACCATTAAAAAAAAGTAAAAGTACTTAAGTTAGCCTACGATAACATTGGGTGTAGGCCAAACTTATCTATGGCTTACTTTTTTAATTATTAATTAACTGGTGAACCCCTCTTGACATTTTCTTTAAAATATTCCAATTTTTCACCTCATTGATAGATAGGCCTATGAGATCAATAAATTATTAAATCTGTAGGAACTGTTGTAGTCAGTCGAATTTCGTTTGGTAAAAGTTCTACCGAGCAAGACAATTTTTGGGAAATGTTATCTTAATTACGAGACCTAGATTCTCGTATTGGTAATGGCTTTCGTTACAATACGTGATTAGAAGTGGTCAAAAAATAACCAAGTTGACCAAAAATAAATTATAAGTTAGGCCTATTAAAAAAAAGGGTACCTTCATATCTTTGGCACAAACAACCGAATGAGTAATATTGATTATTCGATTGTTTAATTCGATATATCGATCGATATTACTCATTCGGTTGTTTGTGCCAACAGATATGGAAGTGTACCCAAAAGAAACAAAACAAATAGGCCTAGGCCTACCTAATAACAAAACATTAAACAACCAAGGATAAAACAATAAAATGCTTCTTTAATGTTTGGTTACCTCGGTAGGTCTTACCTATGGCTCTGGGGAGTGGGATTTTTTAAACGTAATTTTTTTATTTATATCACATGGTAAATGTATGATGAGCTTAAATTCAATAGGCCTAGGCCTACGATATTAAGTTAAGTTAAATTCAAACCGTTAAGTAGTTATTCATCTGATAAAAGAAGTAAGTTATTGTTGGTTCTCTGCGGAACTGTAACTTACCCAGTAGGTAAGATAGTTAGCCTACATTTTTATAAACTCATGAAAAAGATCAAAGTTAACCCTTAGAGTGCCAGGCGAGAAATAAAAGTAACGCTCAAAAAATGCCGATGATTTTTCCCGAAGGTCGCGCTAAAAATGCCGAGCGCGATCTGGCGATTTTTAGGTTAAAATTTCGTAAAAATCGAATTTTCGATATTTCGACCAACGAAAATCGATGTATCGCATCTAGCAACTTTCGACTCAATGTTAATATATGGGTTAAAAGAATCTGAGTATTTATTCGGTTGTTATGACAGCTGTTCGATCATTACGAAACGTCCGGTCAGCCGGACGTTGGCACTTTTGGCTCGTTCTAAAAACGTCCGGTCGGCCGGACGTTGGCACTTTTGGCTCGTTTTAAAAACGTCCGGTTCCCCGGACGTTGGCACTCAAAGGGTTAACTTACCGTAGGCTAACTTATGTATTTAAAAATTTATCTTTTTAACAAATCATACACAAAAGATTCATGTTGATTTTTAGAAATGTTACCTTTGTTATTAGGCCTATTATAAACTAAAAAGTAAGCTACACAGTGTAAAGAGTCTCCTTAAAAAAAGATCTTAGGCATAAATTGTTCAATATTGAAATAGGACTTGGCCTACATGATAAATAGGTACGGTAAGTTGTATCGCCTAAAAGTGAACCGATTACGATAAGTTATCGCATATAGGGTATATTCAGTTAAACAAAAATATTTCATCTGGTAAATTATCGTAGGCTAGGTTCTCTGCGAAACTGTTCCCCTGAAGATGGGTAACTTAATCTAAGTGGACCTAAGTAGTTTACTATAAGGACACAGATCTAGTAGCTAAAAGAAAGTTATGGGCTACTACTTTTTTAGGTCTATTTAGGTAAGTTAGGGTTATATTAAGGCCTACCTTTCTTAGTTTAAACTTTCTACCGTAGGCCTACATTCTTTGACGGTGAAAAACACATTAACTTAAACATAGATTGTTGTATGAACAAATAAGCATAGTACTGTGACATCATTAGACACAGATTTTAACAAAACACTTGACAGTCATACCTAGGCTAGGCAACACGGCCGTCTAGGCAATTATTGTCAACAGACACACTTTACACAAAACAACTTTAAACATGACACAGCACTTCCTCGCTTCACCGCCTTCCTTCAAAAGTTTATACTGTTTAGGCTATACTTTGAAGTTAAGATTATCTACCTCAGCATTCTGATTGTCTGTCTCACCATTCTTCCAATGCCTTGGTCTTGGTACAATCGATGAAGACCTGTGAGCCCAATGTTATGTCTGCTCGTACCGTATGTCTTCACTTCTTCTTGGTTATCTAAGCGTAGTCCTTTTGTTATGGGCCCTTAGCAGCATTATTATAAGTGGGCTAGCTCTTTGAAGCAGTAGGTCCCCACTGATTGACCTACAGTATTTAGTGTTCAATACTTGATGAAGGGTCCATAAGCTCAGTTGGCACATAGTCGACTGAGAGTACAATATTAAACTCACTAAAATTGGTCACTTATTCAGACCAAATTCGGGAAAGCTCCTTCCTATTGCCTATTCTTTTGTCCATTGGCTGAGTTTCATATGGTTTCATCCGCTCTTCATCAAACTGAGTCTACTTGTTTCTAGGTTAACCTTAACTTAATGGATGAGGTTTGAGTTGAATCTAAAATGCAGTTTAATTGCATTACTTACCTACGTAATTTAAATGGATAGGATTTTATTCACAAACTTTTAAAACCTACTTAGGTTGCCGTCTTATCATCAATAGCAGAATGCACTAAACAAACCTTGAGGAGTATGTTCTATGACTAAACTTAACTTAAGGCAGCATTTCATTTCTGATTCTGTCTTTGAGAGTGAACTGCAGACGACCGATGAAAAAAGATATATTAAATGAAAAAAAAACCTTATTTGAAAAAAAAATCTTAGTACTTATGTTATATCATTATATAGTAATATGAAAGTACAGTAACTTATATAAATATTTTGGGGCAACATTTGAATGACTGACTGAATAGATAAAGTCACCGACGCGAGGCCTTAATGAAATTTAATTTAGAACAACCAGAACGAAAATAACTAAAACCATTGATTATTAGATAGTAAAATCTTATCTAATATAATATTAATTAGTCAAAGATAACACTTAACTTTTAGCATAGATAAAACAGCTTTTAGCAAGTTAGGCAACAATATAGTAGACTTTCACCCACGGCATCGTTTACCGTCGCGACGTACTTATTATATAGCACAGCCTACTGAAGAAACGTAGCCTGTAGAATAAACATGTAAATATTTATTTTTCAATCAATTGCGATACATTTTAGTAGATAATTTGTTAACTCCTGCCAGTATTTTCGTAAATACATTATTATCCTAGAAATTGTAGAGTTATAATATGAATACGGCATGACTGTTACTCTATGGATGAAAGAATAGTCGTTCTCTTTGTCTCAAGTAAACGACAAAATTGTAGGTCGTAAAATGTAAACAAATAAAAAGAAGAAGAAGGTAGCTCATAATGTTAATCTTATGGGACAAAATTAAAAATGTTTTTTTAAGATTTTATAATAATTACGGAACAAATATTTTTGAACAACTAATGGTCGCAAGATAAAGTGGTATAGAATCTTTGTGCAACACATCAAGTTTATAACTTTAGTCATTCTCGAGATTTCGATCAACATAAAGATGCATTTCACACCAGTATGAGAATTCACTTCGTTCATTCAATAATACCCTAGGTGCAGCAAACCTGTAGAATAAGCGAATTTCAATTTGTCTGATTCAAATTTTACCAAAATATTTCCATAAATGACATTTTTTATTACACATTTAAATAACATAAAATTTAACGAGTGCTTTTGGTTTGCTGCTACAGGGAAGGTAAAAAGTGTCATTTGTCCAAATGTAAAAAGTATAGGATGAAATAAATGAATTTGCCTAATTTTACCAAAAGCAAACCACAATTTTTTTTCTTTTCTTCATAAGATAAACATAATGTTCAGTTTTTTTTTTGTAATTTTCTCCATAGCATTTAATTTTACAAACACGCTTCACAATATTCAAAATTACTTGTCTTTTTTCAACTCTACATGATCGTTGTATTGAAAATCGTGGCATTTCCATCCTATAAGGGTAAAATGTTGAAAAAAACCAAATTTTTTACATTTTCAAAATCCTATAATACCCCGTCTCCATGACCCGATCTCGCTGGTTTGCAACTCATTCAAGTTTATCCCGCCCTAAACCTTCTAACCAAATTTACTCAAGTTGTTGCGTTCACAAAAAATACATACAAATTTGAACAAATAGTGTTTTTATCCTCTAGGGACATCAAAATGAAAAAGTGAATCGGTCCCGGACCCAGGTGTAATAGCCATGATAAACCATAAAAAACCACCTAGGGTAATAGCTACCGGTGCTTCCCTTTTCCGGCAGGGAAATTCGCTAAAAATAAATTCTACTTTATTAATCATTTAGTGCACCTCAATTTTTGACTCCAAGTGAAGTATAATTATCATCGTTTACTGATAAATTAACCATCAGTAGTTGTATACACTGGTGCAATAGCAAGGTTTTCAATGAGTTACATCTACTGAGCTTAAGCTTATTTTCAAATGACAAAAGCAGTGTCCTAACTAGAATAGTATTTTCTAATTTTCCCTTTAAACTCAAAAGCAATTTTTTTTTCATACTGATATATTTAATTTGTGTCCACATAAGCTTCTAAAATTGTAAAAACTAATTGTAAAACATCTAATGAGAATTAAATAAATTATATTCCTTAGTTACATGAGTTACAATCATATTTTTTGCCAAAAGACATCATTATGTCAGAAACATATCCATTGAGCCAATATTTATCCAGCAATTTACTCCTAGTCATGCAATATTATTTTATAGCCAAGCAATCGGTAAAAATAAATTTAAGCCATTCCTTAAAACTTCTGACACCTTTAAATCAATTATTAACTGCAAGCAATACTGAATCTGGTTAATTAATTTTACTTCTTAGTTCTTATCAAAATTTCTATGGGTTCTAATTATTTTCAGGATTTAACGAGGGTTTCAATCCTGATCATGAAAAATTCATAGGCTAAATGATTGACAAAATTAAAAGTTTTAATTGAAGATTTTTAATTTTGCCCAATAACTATTATTATTTAAATTTGTCAGTCTTGATTAATTGCTATATAATTAATAGTTAGCCATACCTCACTAAGTTAAATTCTCTTGAGGGTAGAAGGTCGAAGATAATCCCCAGAGTCTTGTGACTGTATCATGCTGCAGTCCCTGACTATGACCTGATGGAGCTGGTCGCTGACGACACACCAAGAGACCAATCAGCATATCTACAAAAAAAAATCAACTATTTAAATAAACTTTTAAACTGACAGTAATCCAGCATACACTGAAATAAACAGTACTGAAATAGTATATTATGTTACTAGTCCTGAAAATAGGTATTTACCGGACGAGTGTGGCCGTTCCCGTGCAAAACAAAGTCGAGTGCGGGATTACCTAGAAGCTATAAAAGGTATAAAGTTACCTGAGTAAGTTACTGCCAAAGTGATCCTGTTTTATCCTTACGGATTACGCGTTTCGAAGACTAAATCTTCATCATCAGATCTTGTACAAGAACATATACTATCACTTCGAAAAGGTCGTCAAATGTTTACATACAAAACACGGACACATATTATATACAAATGTTGACATTACGAATAAACTAAGTAGGCCTACCGACGAAAACTTATGTTGTCCGACCGCACAGTTACAGGTGAAGGTCATGACTGAGATGCGGGAGACGGTCGGGCGGTGGACTTTGTACCTCTCGGTTCCTTATTCATCAGCTGTACTTGGTTTGTTATTAGAGTGTCATATAGAGCATTGGACTGGAAACTGATTTTGTCGTTTAATAATGTCTTAGGTTGAATTTTGGTTGATTTATAAATTTCAAACTCTTCTAAAGCGTCCATAACATTGCCTTTGTTGCAGAAATGTAGAGGGGTTAAATTCGTGTTAAAATCACTGTAGTTATGGTTTTCATTTACAAGATGTAATGCGAAATTGGACTTGAGATTATTACTTGCTTTAGGTAAATGTTCTTTGAATCTAGTTTGAAATGTCCTGCTAGTTCGATTTTATCAATTCGAATTGATAAAATTAACAAAAATTGTCTTACAACAAAACTATTTCACCTTTAATAATGAATTTTACACACAGACAGATGGACTGGCTATGGGATCACCCTTATCAGGAATACTAGCTGAAATATACCTCAACGATTTTGAGGGAAAACACATCTGGACAGATAACAACCGCTATAAAGATAAGGTTATGTTTTTCCACAGATACGTTGATGACATAGCAACACTTTTTGACGGCAATACAAGACAACTCCAGCTGTTTAATAAATACATTAATAATATCCACCCTAAACTTCAATTTACAATAGAACTGGAAAAGGACAATAAACTCAATTTCTTGGATTTAACTATCATACGAGGTGACAAACATTTCACGTTCGATATTTACAGAAAGCCAACCTCAACAGATACTACAATTCATGAAACATCACACCATCCTGTTAAACATAAAATGGCTGCATACAACAGTTTCGTTCATCGGCTTCTATCAATTCCACTAAGCTCTGAAAACTTTGAAAAAGAGAAAACTACTATTAAATATATCGCGCATAAAAATGGTTACGATCCCGTTATAATAGATAAGATCATTAAAAAACAATAAAAGAAAAAGAACACTAGGAATGTAGCTAAACCCAATGAAAGAAAAGTATACGTAACTTCGGAGTTTGGTAATAAGTTACCAAACATTCTAGAAAACGAATTAAGAAAAAAGAACATCAACATCGCCTTTAAAACATCAAACAAACTGCAAAAATTACTCAACAATGCTGATCAAAATAGAGTTAACAATACAGCCGACAGAACTGGTATATATAAATTATCATGCGACGATTGCAACAAAATTTACATTGGGCAAACAGGCAGGACATTTCAAACTAGATTCAAAGAACATTTACCTAAAGCAAGTAATAATCTCAAGTCCAATTTCGCATTACATCTTGTAAATGAAAACCATAACTACAGTGATTTTAACACGAATTTAACCCCTCTACATTTCTGCAACAAAGGCAATGTTATGGACGCTTTAGAAGAGTTTGAAATTTATAAATCAACCAAAATTCAACCTAAGACATTATTAAACGACAAAATCAGTTTCCAGTCCAATGCTCTATATGACACTCTAATAACAAACCAAGTACAGCTGATGAATAAGGAACCGAGAGGTACAAAGTCCACCGCCCGACCGTCTCCCGCATCTCAGTCATGACCTTCACCTGTAACTGTGCGGTCGGACATCATAAGTTTTCGTCGGTAGGCCTACTTAGTTTATTCGTAATGTCAACATTTGTATATAATATGTGTCCGTGTTTTGTATGTAAACATTTGACGACCTTTTCGAAGTGATAGTATATGTTCTTGTACAAGATCTGATGATGAAGATTTAGTCTTCGAAACGCGTAATCCGTAAGGATAAAACAGGATCACTTTGGCAGTAACTTACTCAGGTAACTTTATACCTTTTATAGTTTGTACTGTGATCCAGAGACAAAACAACTCTAAATATGAAGTTACCTAGAAGGTCCGGTAAACACATTTTGGACAAGTGAGGTACAATATTTACACCATAGGAACCCCAGTTGATTATCACTGGTGGAGAATATCTGTTTTCTGGAGTAAATGAGTAAATTAATGAGTGGGAAGTTCGTTGAAACAGTGTAGTGTGGTGTAAAATATTTTTACCTACAACCGTAATTATTAAACTAATGAGGTTCAAGTATTGAGGGAGAAGAAGTAAAATTGTAATGATACCAATTTGAAATAATAAGCTATTCAGGCCAATTTATTGTTTGAGTGGTGCAATTAGTGTTTGGTACAATGTTTTGTTGCATCACTGTCAGTGGTAATGAGAGGTTATAAACAAAAACATAACCGCTCTTAGAAGTTATGAGTAGGTAGTGATTTTTAGTAATTAAAACACTGTTGAAGGTAAAGTAGTGTACGCAACTCGTGTTTAAATAACTGAATCAGTATAGTAGTTTACGCAACTATTGTGTAGAGATAGTGTTAACGACACAAGTAGAAAATTTAAGGTACAAGTCTTGGCGAGTGCCTTAAGAACTTGTATGAGTGTCGTTAACACTATCACAATCGTTGCGTAAACTACTATACTGATTTGGTTTCAGTAGGCCCTACTGTTAATTTTGACTACTTGAATTTAGAAATACTTGCAAAATAATAGATTGCCATACCTCAATGCACTAAAATTTTGCTAAATCCTCATGAGAACTGAAGGTCGAATGGCTGTTTGAAGTTTGCTGCACTTCCTGACTACGACACAGAGGGGCTTGTCCTTGACGATGCACCAAAGAGTCCCATCGGCAGTGCGAGACACAAATCAGCCCCTCTCCACAGGGCGAGTACTCCCAAGGCTCAATAGAGCCCGTCGGTCGACAAAGAAGAAGGAAAGAACTCCGAAATGGAGTTGAAGAAAGAAGAATAAAAGAAAAGACAAAAGATTTGAGGACCAAGCCAGAGATAAGAAGGAAACTTGGCCTCAGAGAAAGTTGGGAGCATGAAGAGAAGGATCTCCCAACCCCTGTTAGTCGCCTCTTACGACAAGCCGGGGGAGGCTGCGGTCCTATTCTAGCCCGGGAACCGCACGGGCAATCAGATAATGTCTACTAGACTGCAGGAGGTTTTCAATATTTTACTCTGATCACGGCTTTAACAATCTTTAATAATGATTCTTTACTATAGTTTGAGGTTTTTTAAAATTCTTTCTGTACTGGTAGGCCTAAGTGATTTGGATAATTGGCAATTAGGATGGTTGGAGTTCAAATAATTGACTTATGCTGTGCTAAGATTAGTAGTTTTTTACTCATAGATAGTTTTTATTGAAGGAGAAAAATAATCTCATTTTGTGAAAACATGAATTTAGAGTAAAGGATTTTTAGTCAAGCTTTAGGCAAGTTACTAACCACTTAAACCCCAAAGACCGATGGCCATCACAAATAACTTAACAAAACATTCACATGAAAGAAAGAATAAATAAAAGTCAATGGACGAAAGTTGCATGAGCTGCAGCCTAGGAGTAGTAAAGTTATGAATTACTCTGTTTCTTGTGAGCCAGTGTTATATGTGAGGCTGTCCGTTCTAAGATGCAAAACTCTTTAATAGAGTAATATTATTCCTAGCTTGACATTTTCAACAAACGTCTATTTTAGATTGTTACAAATAAGTAGGCCTAATCACTGGCAATTAATTATATACATTGCATCGTTTAGACAGGTCAGTAACTTTATACCTTTATTAGTCAATATTAAAATGATTAACTTCTGTTAAAAGGAATTTCAATTTCCATTCTCTGCAATCACCGTAAAGTACCCAATTTGATAAAATTTCTGGGTAATTTTAAGAATGTTTAGGCAATAAAAAAGGTAAAGAAACTAATACCAACGAGATTAACAATAATGTTATCTTACAATAAGTACAATAGTATACACATGTAAACAAAGATATAAATATAAAAAAGAGTGAAGAGGCATGAAGGGGACCTTAAATGGAAGTCCGAGGCAGAGTGAGGAGTCTACTGGTCGGGGCTTCCGGGGGTGATTCTGGTGAAGCGGGGATGTTACCCATGGTGGGGCGACCCTCCACCTGGAACAGGCAAAACTCAATAAGTTATAAACTAAAGACGTGATCAACAGAGATGGGTTTTCAAATTCATATGGTGATTTGTTTAAACGACTCAGATCAAGACTATGTGTACCTACTATACTGTGTTTTTTATATTTTCCACCTTCACATCCTAGGACTTAATGCTCTAGTCTAGAACAATTTTACACATTACTTCAGGCTAGGCATAGAGGATCATTGCCTTTTCATCACATAGGCCAATGAAGAGCTGTTCTTCGTCAATCGACTAAGAACAGCTCTTCTTTGTATTTGAGAAGCTTTTTTATTACAAAGCAACACAGATAATCTCACTCCAACATGACTCATTTTGCGATCCTGGCACATACCAAGAAAGATTGGTATCTACCAGGATCAAAGACACATTCGCAACACCAAAAACTGTGACGATCATTCTGTCATGGCCAGCCACTCCACAGAGCTAGGCAGGAAGACACCTTTTTCAGGAAACCGGTTTCAATGAATCGAGAAACTTAAGTTGCTTGCAACAGATTGATTAGTTAAACAAAGGGCTGTGCACAATGTTGCAGGTTTCTTGCAAACTGGGTCATAAAAAAAAAAAAACGATTTTGTAGAGGATGCAGTATTGCGTTTCTTGTGGTTTTATGCACTACGACGTGTTATTGATATTTTTTCCACAGCAATCAGAGCTGGCCTCCAGTTGGTGTACTTCTTTGTTATTAGTGAGCTAAGCGATTCTACCAAACGATCAAAAAGAGGCTATGACATTCTAAAAAATCCTTAAATTTGAAAGGATCACAGCACAATTGACAAGTTAAAACGTAAGTACTGTGTTGACCATCCCTAACCAACGAGTGAACCCAATACTTCCTTCTTTTCTTTTTCTTTAGCCACAACCGATATAATCACATTATCATCATCCAAATTCATATTACGAAACTGATCGAAACCTGTTCCTTCTGTGAGCATTTTTTAAAGAAAATGCTTCCTTTAAACCAATTGTATGACACCAGTCTCCTGAAACAGGTTTCTCCAGTGTGCCCTGCCTAAAGACTTTGACAGTACAAAAATCATTGGTACCTCTAGCCCCTTAAACCCTAAATACCTTAAAAGGAAAATATTTGAGTCCATAGAAAAAAAAACATAAATTCAATTTGCTATTAACTTAAAAACAAACTATTGTCGGGACCACATAAGTTTGCAGTTGAGGGAGGAGCCTATTTACCATATGGTTTTCAATGAACCAATGAGAATGGTGTGGTGTTGCCAAATCTAACAATACCAGCTGATTTGAAAATAAAGCTTTGTATATTTTTATTAGTGTTGTCAATGGGTGATGTGGCAACATCGCACTAGCCTCGTCTTGTGATTGGCTGCCACCAACTGCAAACTTACGTGGTCCCGACAAATAAACTACTAGCCTATTGAAGAGTAGCCCAGAAATTTATTCAGATATCGAAAATAGTACTGTATACAAGTTTACAAGTATCAGCCACCCCCTGAGAAACTACATTCCATAAAAGGCCGGAACTCTAAAACATTTTGGCGCGTTCTACTTTCTCCACCCCTACCTAATCTATATATATAATACGTGAAGCCGTTTTTTGTTAACGCAACTTCTCCCTTATTTGTGGACCAATTTCAACATTTGAGGTGTCAAAAGATTCGTCTCAATATGTAGTTATGCAATAAGGTTTTAGAATTTTAAAATTCTTGCTCTTAAGGGTGGGAGACCCTCTCAAAAGTCGGGTTTTCCCCATAAGAAATACATAGAACAAATTTAAAAACAAAAAACAGCTGTTTATAAAAAGGAACTCATTAGCTTTTTGGGAGTAAATATTGATGTTTGTAATATTTAGTAGGTTAAGATCAAGTTAAACAGTTAAGTCAGTTTTGTTGGAAGAACAGAAAATGCCTCAAGTTCAAAGAAGAAATATTGAACACGGGAGGAGGACACAATTAATAATAAGATATCTGGTGCGTATGAGGACTGAGGAGAGTAGAAAAATAGAGGCCTGGTCTAACAGATACCCATCCAGATACACATTCACTTGGTAAGCTGAATACAAATTGCCACTGCTATGCAACTTAGTGTTGTCATGGTGGGAAAATAAACTTGCCTAATGTCAGATCAAATTAAGGCATACAAGAAATGTTTACTTCAGACACTAACAGATCGGGACATTTCAAAACATTTAGTAGAAACTATAATAATACCTTGACTATGATAAGTTCAAGTAGTAAGTTTAACCCAAATCTTGGCGGACCTTATGTTTTTATCGTAAACTTTTGTATTACTCGCTCTACTTCAATTGAAAAAAAAAAAACGTAAATGGATTGTTTACTACTATGTTATGTTGCCAGTTCCTCGGACAATTTTATAGGCCTACGTTTTTTTTTTACTGAATTCACCAACAAAATCCAGACATTTCAAGTCAAAAATAAGAAGTTTCATAAACTCATTTGCTATTAAAAGTTTTAGTGGCAATATTAGACCATACATAAGTGATGGAATTAGTGTTTATGTATTAAACGATCGAGTAGTTACGGTCAAGATTATTTTTATGATTCAGGAGAGGCAAATAATATAGCCTACACTGTTCAAAAAGAGAAAAGTAAAATTGCTATCCAAATATTATAGCTACAAGAACCAACCTATTTCGACAAATGTATCCATACTTTCAAAACTTTGGGAAAGGTATTAAGAGAAACTGCACTGAACAATGTGAGAATGTTCTGATGCGGGGCATATACTATGACTGACAGACAATGGAATAAACCCTGTGACTGACAGACAAGACGTCAAATTACGCGTTAACCATCTTTCAATGGCGTTGCTGCTTTAGCCTATTCAAAGCAGATTATGGCTGTCCAGTTGGTAACCCAGATTTTGTGGTTAAAAAATGGAGCACCGGCACATTAAATGGTTGATATCACCCCACTTTTCAGGTTACTCTACGGAGAAAATTCGTTTGATCAGGGGGATGTCTCAAATCAAAGAAATAAAATGAACCAACTTTAATTACTTTAAACTTAGAGAAGTAGGTGAACCTTGACGACGCCAATAGAGATATTTAAAATTAGTTCTAACAAATTTTCAAGCAACTCTAAGATGTAACTTAAGTTACTCGAATTTAAGCATAAGGTTTTCCTAGGCGTTATGTTTCATACTATGCGGCTCATTAAGCCGCACGGGTTCTCTAGTAACCTAATACTACATGAACGACCCTCTTCAGTTGAATAGTAGTTTGCCCTGATATTGATAGTTAAACGTCGGCCTCTAGTTCAACTTAATTGTCATTACCTAGATATGTTCTTTTTGAAACAAAAAAATATGCTGGAACATAGACAGGACATCTATCTTCAGTAAAACTCAATGAGCCACTCACCGTGAGTCTGTTGATGCTCTTGAGTGTTCGCTTACGAGGTGCTCGAGTCTGCTCGCTACTCAGGAGGTTGTCTAGTCTAGTCTTGAGATCATGCTCGGACTTGCTTGCCAGGACAGGGTTAGCGTTGTTGTTTGTCTCGATGGTATCTTCTTCCAAGTTCTCCTCATCCACTTCCTTCAACAATAGAGATGAATTAGTTTTGTTAGTAATTACAATTATATAAATTTCTTTGGTCTACAACCCTTTTTTAAAGTGGCCGTTCAGTTCAGTCCTTAGAATTGAAAAGATTCTCATAGCAGCATTGTTTACTTACTTAACAGCATTGCTATTTTACTTAACAACAACACGGGTAATGGACCAATGAGGATCAAGGATTGGAGAGAGAAGAATTAAAATTGTAAACCTCTCTTAGAAGTTATGAGTAGGCCTAGTGATTGTTAGTAATTACAACACTGGCGTATGTAAAGTAGTACACACAACTCGCGTAAATCCTAGCTGGTATAAAAAGTAGGGTTTGTTGTAAGACTTTTTTCCCTGAATACAAAATTCTCACTTTACCAAGTGTGTATATTTTGCAGAATATCATATTTGTAAAATCAAATATTGAACAATTCTCATCTCGCTCATTAACTCACAATCATTACACCAGACTAAGGAATGATTTAGAGTTACCATAATTAAGACTGGCCTCAACACAGCGCAGCTATAAATATTTACAACTCAAACTTTTCAATGTCCTCCCTGAAACTGTATGCAACTTGCCTATTAAGTCACTGAAAAATGTATTGACCGATTTTTTGAACAGAAAGTTTATCTACTCTATCGAGGAATTTTTATCTTTCAAACATGATGATTTTCTGTAAAATTCTAATTGTTAAGTAGGATATCCTATATTCTAATATGAGCAATGTTTGCTTGTATGTATGTATGTATGTATGTATGCTTGCTTGCACAAAGATCTCGAAAACGGCTCCGACGATTTTCTTCAAATATTGTAAATAGTTTATTCCTGGCCTAAAAACGAGTTTAATGCAGTTAGAACTGCCAACAAAAATCTAATTACGTAGAAAAATGAAACTGAAAATCACATTTTTTTAACATTAGTCTTATGGGTTGCTAGGTAACCATGTTGGCTGAATTAAATAACAAGGAAAAAGTAAACAAAAGACTTGAAGTTGTAGCATGTGTTCATAATAAGCCAATTACCCACAGTATACTAGCAAATTACAAATACAGTACAAAAGGAAAAACATCACTTGTTAATATTGAGCAAAGATTATACTGAAGATTACTCGATACATTGTAGTCAAGGGTAGAAGTGCGAAGTCTGGGATTTGTTTATGACGATTAGATTACGGTATCTGCAATCCTAAAATGCTATGGGAAGGGAAGGAAACAGGTCCGCGACGTAGGAAGTGGTGAAGGAAGTAGTAAAGGCAATCATAAAATGCTATGGGAATAGAGGGAAACAGGTCCGTGACGTAGCAAGTGATGAAGGAAGTAGTAAAGGCGAGCAGTCCGGAGTGTGGGGACTGTTTATGACAATAAGATATGGCAAATCTTAAAATGGTATCCTAATGGTAAAATTTAGGGTATGGGAAATCCTAAAATGCCATGGGAAGGGAGGGAAACCGGTCCGTGACGTAGGAAGTGGTGAAGGAAGTAGTCAATGCGAGCTGTCTGGAGCGTGGGAACTGTTTATGGTGATTGGATTAAGGTATTTGCAATCCTAAAATGCTATGTAAAGGGAGGAAAACAGGTCCGCGACGTAAGAAGTGGTGAAGGAAGTAGTCAAGGCGAGTAGTCCGGAGTGTGGGAACTGTTTATGACGATTAGATTAAGGTATCTGCAATCCTAAAATGCTATAGGAAGGGAGGGAAACAGGTTTGCGACGTAGGAAGTGTTGAAGGAATTTGTAAAGGCGAGTAGTATGGAGCGTAAGAACTGTTTATGACGATTAGATTAAGGTGTCTTCAATTCTGAAATGCTATGGGAAGGGAGGAAACAGGTTTGCGACGTAGGAAGTGGTGAAGGAAGTAGTCAATGCGAGCTGTCTGGAGCGTGGGAACTGTTTATGGTGATTAGATCAAGGTATTTGCAATCCTACAATGCTATGTAAAGGGAGGAAAACAGGTCCGCGACGTAAGAAGTGGTGAAGGAAGTAGTCAAGGCGAGTAGTCTGGAGTGTGGGAACTGTTTATGACGATTAGATTAAGGTATCTGCAATCCTAAAATGCTATAGGAAGGGAGGGAAACAGGTTTGCGACGTAGGAAGTGTTGAAGGAATTAGTAAAGGCGAGTAGTATGGAGCGTAAGAACTGTTTATGACGATTAGATTAAGGTGTCTTCAATTCTGAAATGCTATGGGAAGGGAGGAAACAGGTTTGCGACGTAGGAAGTGGTGAAGGAAGTAGTCAAGGCGAGCTGTCCGGAGTGTGGGAACTGTTAATAACGATTAGATTAAGGTATCTACAATCCTAAAGTGCTATGGGAATGGAGGGAAACAGGTTCATGACGTAGGAAATGGTGTAGGACAAAGTAAAGGCGAGCCGTGTGGAGTTTGGGAATGGATTTATGTATCTCCAATACTAAGACTGCTTTCAGAGTGAACTAATGATTTTCCCCGAGCAAAGCTCGGTCCCCAAGTACTTGTTTCTAAAGTACCTATGTAACAATGGTTACATGAACTGTGATATAATAGTCTTTCATGCTGTTAACTTTATTTAAAAATCTATTGTCATTTAGTTTTAAGCTGTATCTCACTGCCAATTTTAGCCCTAATTATTTTAATATAGGCACTTAGGTACCCAACTTGTTTACTTAACTATACTTTGAGTTGTAAATTATCTCCATTGACCTGGCCTATTGTATGACATGTATACTTAATGGCAATAAACTATTTGAATTTGAGTTTGAAAAAATAGTCTTAACGACACTTGTAGAAGTTTTTAAGGCACTCACCAAGGCTCGTACTTTAAATTTTCTACTTGTTTCTCTTTACGTGATCGTTAGGTAAACTAGGAGGTAGCTTTCTAAGCGGCCGAACTAATAATATGTCATTTTAGTACTATTTAGACCTAGGTAGGAAAATACCTTCAGCGAATGGAAGGTGAATAAACTTGTAGGCCTACAGATTTGTTACTGATTTGAGACCAGCTGTTCATTTAGCTTTAACCATTATTGGGAGACAGTAATCAAGAATAACTGTGTTTAGTTTTGAAACATCAAAAACTAACCATGTCAATTACATGCCACTTAGGTTACACTTCGCGGAATAGAACGGACAGTATCCTGATAGTCAGAATCCAGATAATTAGCGCCACCTTCACTCCATCTAGTTATTTCTATCAATTAAATGATAAAGAATACTAATAGGTTTATTTAGGAAAAACGGTACTTCCCTATTAATGGGAACATTCATTATTATCGATAATTTCTTTTTGATATTTTATTTTTCAATCCGATATCCATATGTCCCAAAGTACCCATGAACTTTTGAGAAAGCTACAAGTCACACCCCCATAAACCATATAGGTACCGGTACCGGTAAAAATGTTCATCATGACAAGAAACCTTGCGCAAAACTATCCATTAGGCCTATTTCATAAGTTGCCCTTTAAGGAAGTAATTCCTTTCCAACGGGAACTTTCCATATAGCCTACCTAATGTTAAATACCCCCGCCGCAGCAAACCTGCCGGCTAAGCGAATTTCCATCTGTCTGAATTGATTTTCAATTAAATATATTTTAATAACATTAGGTTTAACGAGTACCCAGGTTTGCTGCTACAAGGAAACTAATAAAGTGTGTTTTTTAGTAAAATATTGATAGCTTAAGTTAGTACAAAATAAATAGATTTGCCAAGTTTGATCAAAATATATCCATAAACAAGCAAACTACAACATTTGACAATATTCTCCATAAAAATAATATGGGAATTTTTAATTACAATTTTATTTTTTCTCCGTTACTAATAACCGAACAAAAATACTTTTATATACTAAATTATTTGTTTTTTAAGCTCTTTAAAAAGGTCTAAAGAGAAATTGGGAAATTTTGTGTTTTGAGGGTCAAAAGTGTGAAAAACCAATTTTTACCCCATAAAACCCCCCGTAAAGCACCGTTCCCATGGTCCGATCATGCTGGTTCGCGAACTCATTCAAGTTTATCCTGCTTTACACCTTTAAACCAAATTTCATCAAAATCGGACAAAAATTACTCAAGTTATCGCGTTCACGGACGTATATATATAGGCCTATATATATACATTAATAAATGAAATAAATAATTAAACATTTAGTACCCTTTTTTTTAAGTTATTAATTTATTGAATAAACTAACATGTTTCGGCTCTTAGGCCATGATCACAGTTATGAACAAATAGTAAATAAATAGAAATGTAAATAATAAATAAGTAAATTATCATATGATTTTGGAATTTTGTCTAGTATATAGGTTGGCTTAAGTTGTTGTACAAAATCATATGATAATTTACTTATTTATTATTTACATTTCTATTTATTTACTATTTGTTCATAACTGTGATCATGGCCTAAGAGCCGAAACATGTTAGTTTATTCAATAAATTAATAAGTTAAAAAAAGGGTACTAAATGTTTAATTATTTATTTCATTTATTAATAATAATAGTAGCCCTCAATAGTGAACGATATATTTATTCAATATATATACATATATAAAAATTTGAACGAATTATGTTTTTGGCCTCTGGGGACATCAAATGAAAAAGTAAATCGGTCCCGGGTCTAGGTCTTACTCTGCCACCTACGGTAATAGCTACTTCCCTATAGGGAAATTCGCTAAAAACCTGAGCTTTACTCATTTGTTTGTTATTCTTTCAATTTATTACGATTATTATATCATAACCTAAGTACCGTAGGCCTAAATAATTAAATAAAAAAATTATTCTGTGAGGGTAAGTTTGATTGATTTTAATATTATAAACTAAATAGTAGGTGGATGTCCGATGTGTACCGTAAACCGGTGACTAATCATTCTGGGATACCAAGACTCTTGCCACGGGGCGGTACCGGTGTCACCAGTTAATCTGCACCGGTAGCCTAGGCCTACATATTCCCAGAACGCTTCAGTGATAAAATAATAGTTTGAACAAATAGTTATAGTAGTGATGAAAGGTTAGATATGTGGGATAGTTTTCAAATAATTAATTTGTAATAAATTTACTCAAACAAAACACACTAATATCTTACTGTCATAGGCATTTTACTTACAAACTTTTTAAACCAATAAACTTAAGATTACCCAAATCTATTAAAAAAAAATATTCAAACAGCTCTCGTAGCTATTGAATAACAAACAACATAACTATCGAATAACAAATCGTTTTCTTAGTCAAATGACACTCATTCGAATGAAAATATTGACCGATATATCGATTAATCGATTGGTTCATTCGATATATCGTTTGGTTGGTTAGGAATCCAATATCATGAAATGAATTAAACAATCCGATAGGGATCGTTTGGTAAGTTAAATAAGGTTAACATAACCTAACTAACCAAACGATATATCGAATGAAACAATCAAAAACCTAATCGATATTTTGGCAAATATTTATACCGTATTTACACTGGGATATGATGTAATTTTGATATGTCTACTTACAGTATTTTTAACGCTGAATCCAAAAATGCAATCAGTTTTTGTCGGAGAGATTCCCAAGTGGCCGTAAAACGAAGGTTAGGATTACGAATCTAAGGATAATTGAGTGGTGCGGTTGCTGTACTGTACTGGGTAATGGTAATATGGCGTGGTCTGGAGCTGGACGGGTCCGTACTGAGTGAAGAGTGAGGAGTGAGGACTGAGTGAGAAGAGCAAACAACTGTTTATACTTGATCTAATGCGGAATGAAGTCAAATCAATTAGTTTTGAAACCAAATAATCAGTTCAGTTCTTATTTAGGCATGTGAGGAAGGTAAGTCGGGTTATATGCGGATTCGTGACTGTATTAAGTGTTTTGAAGTGAGGTTAGATTAGGAAGGTAAATGTTAGGTTATAATGAACCGACTCATCCTTGGACTCGTCCATACCATAAATATGTTAGTAAATCAACAAAACTGAAGCTTAATATTAATTATATAATTGTACGGCCACTTAGGAATCTCTCCGACCAAAACTGATTGCATTTTTGGATTCAGCGTTAAAAATACTGTAAGTAGACATATCAAAATTACATCAAATCCCAGTGTAAATAGGGTAAATAATTACCAATATTTTCATTCGAATGAGTGTAGGACCTAAAGTAAAGTGCAGCCGTTCCATCACTAACCTAGTCTGTGAGAGGCAGTGAAGTAGGTAGGCCTAAACTAACCTTTAATTCTCCAGCCTAAATAATCGGATTCCGGCAAAATTTACAAGTCTAAAATAGCATTTAACAACATATACCTAACATAATAGGTACCTACACAAACATATGTAGGCCTACCTACACTTTTCAAGGTTGTCTAGGCCTAGGTAAGTTACCTACATATAAAAATGTTTTGGAACAAATCACAATACCAGCACTAGGCTAATTATAACGGCAAATAAAAAATCTGGTCCTATATTCATGAGCATGAGCGAATTTCACTAACATTATCAGTTTTTCAAATTTATTCAGGACTAAGCTAAACCAAAATTCTTATCACGTAGAAACAAAATAAGATTACTCACCGGCACCAGCACCACTAAGACTTTGTTAGCACATACATTACCTTATTACCTTATTACATCACAACACTTTAAAACACACACGAAACCCACTAGTTTAAGTCCACAAACCACAGTAAAAAATACTATCTTTTAAGAAATTAAAGTGAGCTTTTCTAGCTTTTCTTTTAGTTTTCTTAACGAAAATGCATGTCATCATTATCATCGTCTCACTATCAGTAGCGAATGACATGACAGTATTTGATAAAGTGACAGACAGGTTAAGTGTTAGGTGATATGTTCTTCTTTTTCTTCTCAAGATCTTCTTCTTCTTCATGTCCGCATATAAAAAGCTGGGCTGGTTGACTACCATGTAGCCACACTATTCAACTCACATCACCAGACTGCACAATTTTTATTTCAGCTGCAGTTGTTTAATACGGACTAAATGAGAGTTAAAAATGAGAAATAAAAAAAATTTAAATTATAAAACAAAGAAAAATATAAAATTTATTTTTTAATTCTTTAGTTCTAAAATTAAACTGTCATAACCTAACTACCTAAACTTGCTAATAATGAAAAAATCTAATGAATTTTTCACTAATCTAAAAAATAGTTCGTTCATAAAATAAAATTATAAATGCCTCAAATTTAATTTTAATGTTTTAATTATAAAATTAAAGTGTCATAACCTAAGCAAACCTGCTGATAATGCAAAAATATTAGACATGTTAGTGCCACCGATTTGATTCGAACCTGGGGCCCTATTTTTGAAATGGTTGACAGTTGAGTCAATCGTCAGCACTCAACTCAACCAACAACATGATTTGGTATTTTTGAAACCCAACAGTTGGGAAGCGAGTTGGGAATCACTAGTTGAGAGACTCGTGGTGGAAATGTAGAGCATACGACCGTCAAAAATTCAGATGACGTCATTTTGAACCAATCACAATGCAGAGTTCTTGCGGACTTCGATTTAACATCTTCTTACTCTAAAATCTGGCAGCTAATCTCAATCTGCCATATTTCGAGACACTGAGGTAAACTCAAAACTGTCAACTCCGTTCTTGAGAGATTGAGATTGAGGTTATGTCTTGCTTAATCTTAGTGATTGCAAAGTACCTTAACTTAAGTAATAAACTAAAGTAAACTAAATAAAGTAATAAACTTAAGTATTAAAAATAAAATTTACTATGGGTGTTTGTTTTAGGGTGTAGCTAATTATAAGTTTAGGCATAGGCTGCACTTTAATTTAGGTCCTACACTCATCCTAAATACATTATTATTTGCTTTCTTCGTCTCTATTTCGGAACACATCACCTTATTTTAGTTTCCTTCATCGGTTTGTTTTATGTCATTTTTAATTGTTTTTTATTTAGGTTAAAGCGGCTATTTGCCATTGCACTGAAAGCATATCGTAACTTAAATTAATTTGATCCCTTTATTAGGTGAATGGTATTGAAACAAACTATGATATTGTTTCTCTCTACCACAATCTTTAATACATTAAATCATAGGTCTAATAACAATAATTATCTTATAATAAGTTCAATTAGTATGCCTAGTCTATTTCAAACATTCCAACAAGAATAAAACCCTTGATTAAATAGTCTAGTATTGATACAGTAAATAAAATTAAAATGCGATTATTCTACAGAAAACAATCGCATAATTGGGTGCTAATACATTGACAACAAATACATAACCTCTAAATCGCAATTAGTAAATTAAAGCAATAACAAAACAATATGGCGTCGTCTCAAAAAGAGTAATTTTTTGCCGAAAGAGAGGAAGAAGAAAGTGCAGTCAACCTCCACTCAACAGCTCGATAGGTGCTGAGTAGTTTTGGTTGTATAAGTCCACCGTCAACCGTTTCAAAAATACGAAACGATTGGAAATAGAATGACTCGACACTCAACTCAACAGTCAACCATTTCAAAAATAGGGCCCCTGGCATACCTTCATCTTCTCAGCCCGACATGCTATCCATCCATTAGATCACCGAGGACGATGGCTCCAAACCGTATCGTTGCGGTAAAGGTAATAGAATGCTCTCATTTTGTCCGTAATAAAAAAACTGCAGCTGAAATAAAAATTCTGCCACCAGCGTAAGGAATAAAGTTAGTTGTCACGGGCATTTTTGAGATGTTGAGTTTAAGTACCGGCATAGATGAAAAATACTCGTTGATATCACGCATTATTTGAAGTGGCTTATTGCATTATCATTATCCGATTATCTTAAAACGTGTTTTAAGTTTCTGGCACGATTTAAAGCTTAAGATTGTAATAAAAATACCCACGGTCACGGATATTAAAACATTAAACTGTATAGATAATAAGCATAAACAAAATAATAATGTCACTGGTCCGAAAGTAAAGATGTTTGAATTTTAAAATGATACTGTAAACACGTTAAAAATAAATGTTACAGGTAAGAACACAACCGTGGCTTATTTTTTAATGTTTTCTGGGTAATCTTCATGTCTCATTAACATTAATTCTCGCTTGTTTAGGTCTGAGGCGCTTGAAAAAAATCTTTTGATAACCCGAGAAAAACCCCCATGACTGAAAAACACAAACCTAAGGCTGGACCACAACCAACAGCAAATAAATCAAATGCGCAGTTAGGTATATAACATTATGATCAAAAGTGATGACGATTAAATAGTTATTAGACAACGGCACAGCGAATGGAACCCGCAGTCCACGTCACCACGAGCGATTATTACTGTTGAGTGTTTCGTTTTGTAACTGGAACCAGTGGAACAGCAACAATGACAATAGCAACAGCGGACGAAACAATTAAAGACAGTATTTTTACAGATGGTCGTATCTCACAGCCATACAAATTTAACTAACGGAAATCAAGAAATCCAAAGACAACGAAACAAAATGCAAACTGCAATCCAAGAATGCCGTTGGCTAAAAGGCTATTTCTTTCAAATGCATTCTAGAGATGAGTCTTTCTGCAAAATAATATTTTTTTACAATTATTAGTGCCTCACAACTTACTAAGATTACATATCAACCAGGGTACTGTACAATGAGAACAAGAGGGGCCGAAGAAGCTACTCCAAGCTAGACTTTCAAAATGTATTTATTTGTATTCCCACCTGTATCTCAGAGAAGGTGACAGGTTGTGTCCTGTATCTTGCAGCTGATCCTCGACCCCTGTCCCTCGGCCTCTTGTCTGTCCTGCGCAGTATTCGGGACAACGGCTCCGGGTAAACTGTGTCCATCTTGTCTCTGCAACAATTGATCAGCTGATCAATACATTATTTAAAAACAGTGGAGGGGGGACCTGCTCCTTTAATTTTGTGAACGGGCTATTTGTTAAATGGCCACTTGTACTACTTGTGTACTACTTGTACTACTTGTTGTTGGTTCTTACCTAATCAGCCTCCACAGGAACCTACTTATAAAGCCTTAACTTACTCATAACACTCCAGCACCTTTCTTCGGGTTCATGTCATTTTTTTTTTAACCGTAAAACAGACCATAATTAGTAATAATTTAGGAGAGTCTTATTACCGAATTTCCCATGTGGGGAATAAGCTATAAGGTCTCATGGTGAAGCAAGGCCTATCCCCAGGACCGATTAAATTTGTTGGTATATTTATATACAATAACAAGATAACTCAAGGCAAAATAATCAGTTTTTTTTTTTTAAATTTGGTACAAGCGTGTCAACCTCTGTTCATTCGTATGAGTTTGCAAACTAAAACGATTGGATTATGGGAATGGGGTTTGTTCGAGGTTTCTCAGTTAGTTCCTCAAAACATAAAAATTTGCAATTTCTTTTTAAAGCTTTTGTAGAGCTTAAAAAACAAATGATTTAGTATGTTGAAGTGTTGCTGAACGCTAAATGGTCACCAAGAAAACTAAAAAATCTGAAATTTAAAATACCTGTTTTATTCTTATGGAGAATAAGTAAACTGTAGTTTGTTTATTTATGGATATACTTTGACCCATTACACCTAATTTTATTCAAAAAGGGAATAAATCTGACATTTTAAAGGAAATATTTGAGTGAAACCAAATCTGGCAAATAGGAATTAATTAAGTCTGCAGGTTTTTGTAACGGAAGTATTTTCAATATGAGAGAAGTCGTTGAGAGCTAAATCAGCGAACACTGCCTGTGATGTGTGTGAGTGCTTAGCTTTGCTTTAAGACAACAACGCACTCCTGGGTGCGTATTTTACGCTAAATGAGTGACATGACCTATGTAGCTTTGTTACTGTCTAAGACCAAACTGTTTATTTAGCCATCAGGATCATTTATTTGAGAGCAATATTAAAGACAGCTTGTCCCAGTTTAAACGTTTAAAGAGCTCTTGGCTTTTACCATAATTGAACCGGATACCTTTTGATAAGGCAAGTACTGTACTCAGCTACCCACTAGCCGGATCTATGATTACCAGACTTACTAAAGACTATTTACCAGCATTATTGGTTGAATTAATAGTTAACAAAATAGATCTACTGCACAACAGAGGACCACTTACAGTGTCCAAAGTCCATGTTTACACTCTTCAATACCATATCCCACAATATTCTTTAAATTATTGTTGAATCGTGAACGAGAAGAATTTCGGTACCACAATCATTTCCCTACTCATCATATGAATGAAAAGATTAAAAGACTGGCGATGTTTGAAGGATTAAAACATCGCGGTTTGAGCGACCGAGGCGGAAACGGTTTATATATTCCCGATGTCCGGATTTACGTATGAAGATACATGCCAGCTGGACTTAGTCCATCATCTGGGAGGGGAAAGCACCTGGTCTCGTAGTTAAGAATTTATCATCTAGCGACTCGATTATAATTGAAATTTCACTTTGAATTTACGATAAACATTCATTTCAGTAGAAATATAGCTATAATTCTGGTCGTCAGCTGTATGATTTGAAGTCATTTTGACAAACATGTGCAATACATTATCACACATCTCTGCCAGATGTGGTGCAATGAGGACGGAATTAAAATGAAATGTTCTGTATCATTCTTTTGTAGGAGAAGTAAATATCTTATGAGTAATTAAGTTTTTCTTCTTTAGCAAGTTGTTTTTATCTTTTTATAAGAACAATGTCTTGATCGTTATCAATTTCATTGGATTGAGACAGGAACATAATGATGCATATTTCAATCTGAATATGAGTGATGCATGAGTATAGAGTGAATAGCCTACTTTAAATATTTAAAGTACTTTGTATCATAAAAGATACGATAATTTGCCGTAAGTTTTACTTTCAGTTTGGCCATTAAAAAAGTCTGTGTACAGAAATGAGTAGACAGCAGCGCATTCTGTCAGTGGCTTATTTCAACTATCATCCAAAAACCACTTGAAAGAAAATTGCTACTACTATTCACGATCAAAGTAAAACATTAAGGGCTGATTGCCTGATTTCATTACTGTTAGACCCAAACATCTTAACAATGCCTTCAACTACACTGAAATTAATAAAAATTGACAAACTTCAGGCGTTCTTACAGAATTTCACAGCACACTCCAGAAGTAAAACTGAAATATCGACAAGATTTCTGAGACACCCTGTACACTGGCAGGGTGCCATCTGTCTTGTGTCGTTGTCATTGCCCTACTTTGCTGGCTCTACACATCACTACATCTACAGTACTGCAGAACAGTAAATACCCATGTAGCCTTTGCAAGACTTGTTTATAGGGTATTCTGCACAAACTCTGACCTAGCCGCATAAAAGGATTACATACAGTAGCGATATATTTGATCATAGCTGAAGAAGACTCTAAATGAATAGAATATAGGGCGACAATCTTTGACTATACAAACAGAACTATACTTTTTATTCAATGTTGAAGACCGTTTTAGTATAAACTTGAACGCTGTTTTATATCAAGTTGTGACAGAGTATAGAGCTATCACTGATTTCTGTTGAATACTCATACACCAGCAGAAACATGAGCAGAGTCAAATTAAAAGTCAACTAATATAATAGTAAACATGTTGAAGTACAGCATTTTTTTTACCTATAAGAGATGATAAAACAATTTGTCAGTAGGCCATTCAGTGAGTTGCTCATTTATAACTATGTTCATATTCGTATCAAAGATTGGCTGCGAGTGGTCCATAGATATAGACGAGATGTCTACTCTAGCATCCAAAAATATCGTCTCAATTACTACTAAATAGATAAATAGTCAATTCTAAAATTCGATGCTACGCTACACTATGGTGTGAATCCTAAATAAAGTGAGATTTTGAAAAGCTAGAATGATTGTTAAGGGAATTTAAAGTTGTTGAGAGCAAACCCTTTCATTACATCGTTTGGTTTAATTCTTTGGTAAAAATAAATTATGACGATTTTTAAAACTCAACCTTCAAACAATTTAAGATTTAAAACCATATTTTCAATCTCAAAAAGAGACCTACTCAATTTAATTAAACACAATATTTGCAAAATTTCTCCATAAAGTATGTTTTAAAATGAAATAATATTTAATTGTTAAATTCTACTCTCAAAGAGATGGGGTTTCTAAATTGAATCCTCTAAAGTGATACTTCCAAATTAAATATCAACCTCATAATGTTTTTTTTTTTTTTAATTAAAATTCTTTTAAGAGTATAAGTAATAGTTATATTTCTCAAATTTCACCCTGAAAAAATGTCCGATGATATAACTTTTGTAATATATATTTTTTTATTTAAAAAAGAGGTCCCAGAACGTTTTTCTCAAAAGTGAGTTCTTCAAATCGTGTTTTGATAAGGTAATGTTTCTAGTTACTCTTACGAAAGTGAGTTCAGCCAAGTTTTTTATATATATATATTTTTTTTTTAAAGTGAAATAAAGCTATACACTTGATGTAAACTACAGTTGCCACCGTGACAATATCGCGTGACGCGTGTTATATCACGACGTTTGTCACGCCAGACGTCACTCTCCTGGCGTTCTTCACTGTCAATTCAAGGTCAGCTGATTAGTGTTCTAAAATCTTCGCGTTCTCTACAGGTTATGTACTGCATCTTGTCGTCTTTTGCGATGTTCCTGACTGTTTTGGAAGTCGAGAGAGTTCTTGCTGATGAAATTGTGTAAATTGCATAGCTGGATAGTAATAGTTATTATAAAACCTGTCTTAACAATCGAAAGGTTCTCAAAAAGTCACTAGCTTTCTGATGGTTCGAAATTGGGTTTAGTTTTGCCCTGACCTTTGGTATTTAATGAATACTGTTGGCTGGAGAAACAACCGATCTTTGTCAGTAAACAGCTAAATACATTATTCACTCCATTCTACAATGAATGTAAGTAAACCTTGATGTAAGTAAAGGACATTAAAAGTAAATCCTTACGTCCTTTAAAAATGAGAGAAAAACATACATGTACCATGGTCAACACAACCACACTTACTGCGGACTGTAACCAGAATACCAAACAAAATCACAAGTTTCAAATTTTACAATAGGATAAAAAGTCTACTTGCAGCATCTAAAGTCAATGGACCGACTGTATGCTATTTCTGAGAGTTATAGTGTATTGACCAATAATGTTTCCGGAATATTTGAAAGTTGGCAACACTGGATGGTGTCATTGCTCTTGAGTTGGTTCCAAGTCCTCGGCGGAGTGACTCTGACGTTCCGTTCCGTGGCCGCGGACAAAGAAATTGCGGTTCAGGGAATTTTATCTTGACAGCCAATATATTAGCTAAAGGATACCACAAGGTAAAGGTATCAACATAAGTAAATGTTTGTTAGCACTGGGTCCAAGTTGAAGTCTACCACCCAAACCTACCCTATCCACAATAAAGTAAAAAATATAATACTCTTAGGTGATTTGAGAGTCTTTGTTTTGGTTAATTGTTTTTGTTTTGGTTAATTCCTTCCACTCAAAAGTCATATTATTATTTAATTAGTGGACCTTCCGTTTCATTGTCTATCCCACCGGCCGATCTAAGTCCTATGTCCTAGACTGCATATATTGTAGCCTACTCCCCTATAAATTTATCATCCTGAATAGATCAGCTGAAGACAATTTTATGGTCGGTTTTGTCCGGTTCATTCAGAGGGTTGATGTATTTGCTCATTTGCTTCTGATTGTTTAACAATTTTTAACTGTTATAACTAAATATTCATTTGGAAAGTTGTAAAATATTACTACTTTTATGGTATTTATAACCCAAGAGTAGAAAAAAACCTTGTAACAAGAGAGAACCTATTGCTGCCAAAAGTTGCCTGAAACAACCAACAAAACTGACACATTTTTACAATAAGATGGGTTTGGACAGCTTTCGCTAAAAGCGTTATTTTAGTACACTGTACTTTGCCCTCCTGTAAAAATGCCACTGTCGTCGATACAAGGGAACAAACTAAAAGACGAGTAGTCTACTTGAACTGATGTGCAAACCGATATTACTGAAGACTGAACCATACCCAGCTGTACCTAGGTTTTTACCAAATGAGAACGTAATCGAATGAGCATCATCTCTTATAACTCTGACTATACTAAATGTTCTAAATTTGAACCAATAACTTGAGTCTACGGTTTAAAACAGCTGATTTCGTTTGTGGCCCGCAAAACTTTACTTTCCGTCATTGTACATTCAGAAGTCTAGACAACAGCTGATTAAATTCCAAAGCGATTTAAAAAGGATTGCAACATCAAACATTAACCAAGTTGTATTTCTGTCTTTTTCAGTCCATGGAGGCAGCGATGTAAATTTGTATAAGTATTTAAATGAATGTATAATATTGGAGTAAACATGAGGTAGCTCATCAATAAAAAGTCCAATCTATTATGTTATACGATGAATTTTATATACCAGACAAATTATTTTAACTACTTACAGAGCACGATAACAACTTTGCTAATAAGACGAGGGCTTCGAGCGCTCCCTTCCAAAAGCGTAAAATATACTAAGCATCTAGTAGCGTTGAAATAAAAATAGGATAAGAATATTATAATCAAAGTTAGTGGTAAACTGTGTGTTTTTCAAATACCATCATACGGTTTCGAATGGTCAATCGAATGAATCAATGGTACAGAAATACCACGATTGCAACGTTCCGCGATTTGCACTCAACAAAAGCAATCAAGGCCGATCTCAATCTCAGCACAGCTTCGTCAACAAGTTTATTTTCATCTGCTCGTCCACAGCACAGACACAGACCACGCCTCTCTCTAACCATGTTACACCATTTACTTGAATAATGAGGCAGACCAAGGAAAACTATGAGGGAAACTTATATCAAGTATAGAATCTGTTATACCATTATCGGCATGATTAACTTGTAAAGTATGAAAATAACTTCAATATCCCGTCATTCAAAACACGTGTATCGATCGAAAATATACATCAGATTCTTACTTCTAGAAAAGCTACAGGAGTAGACTCGACTATCTTCTTCCTCTTCGTGATGTTCCAGTCCAGTGAGCTGAAATCCTACTGGACTGAGTCTATGTCCTCTTCTGAAACTCATGATAGGTAGTAAACTAGCTCTCCATAACCCCGTTTTCCAACCACACGAGTAAAATTCACGCCAGAAAGACATTGAAAGTGAAACAAAAGGCAATCAACTACGATACAAGTCCTTGGTCCTACTATTGTATAATCGATTATGAATAGTGCAATTAGACTTGTCGTGTTAGAACTGAAACCTGTTAGGTTCGTGTTTCACGTTGAAGACGTTTCAGTCCTGAGAAAAGTCAACATCGGCTGTTTAATTGTTACAAATTGGACTGTCCTTGATAATTGGTTTATAAAAGAAAATTCAATCAATAATGATCCTGGTTTCTAATTGATTCATCACTCTTTATTCACTGATCTTTGCCTTAAAATACTCTAGTTTGTGCCATCGTAAAATATAATCTAATCTGTGACTGTGTTGACAACGTAAAACTATCTGTGGCTCATTAGTGTGGCCAGTCTGAGGTCTGAGTCCAATATAGAATACGTAAACGATGAGTCGACATGACACTTTAAAAGTGTACACAGATTAATTTCAATCGACTCCGCATCCTCTTGAAAGTTGTAAATCCAGTTTCGGTGTGAATTCTACTCAATTTTACCACAGTCTAACCAACACAAGTAGACTTCTCATCCCATTGTAAATTTTGATGCTCGCTTTCGAGCCTAGATCATTTGTACGGTGACACTGATCGCTACTGTCAACGAAATTTATTTATATTATTTTAGAGTTAGTTTCGTGATTTGTGCTTTACTGTTTGGTTGTATAACAAGGGGACGAGTTATTGATGTTTTTATTTTTTTACGAGGTTTGAAATGGCTGGTAAAAAAATTGTAAACAAAACCCGACCTCTAACAGTGCACCGGACAGAATTAACAATAAAATTGGCTTCAGCTGTTCCATAAAGATGAGAAATCTACATGATTTTACTTTCCATTAGGCTTGATTGTGTTTATATAGTTCTCTACTCTTATTGTAAGGTACAGCTTAGCTGGCGCTTTGTTGTTTTTTTACACAATTTAGAAAACAGTAAGTTATGTTTTTTTTGTGCCAAAGTCCTTTTTGCCATTAGTTTCCAGGTTTGAGAAAAACTATTTCCATTTTCAATTTAAGACAGCTATACCTACTTTAAGTTCGTATTTTATTTTTAAGTTGAAGATGATGTAGGGTGACTGAATAGCTGCTATATTAAACATGTATTTTCACAGAATAGAAATGGACCTTCTAGTTGTTCAGTGGTATTATGAAACATGAATGTAACTATAAAGTTTTACTACTATGCAAATTTTTGTACTTTCCATGGTACTTAATAAACATAATCGAAGATGTTACATGCACTTTGCATAGTTATCTTGTACATTATCTGTGAGAAAATTGCCGCGACGATGAAATCATAATGGCCTTGAACAGAAGAGAGGAGGAAGTCTTCTCGACACAATATGTGATTTCAATATTAACTATTGTTAACTATTGAATCGAAATCCTATAATATATTCGAATACAAGCTATTTTTGTTTGTCTGTCTGTCTGAAATATATATCTCGAAATCCAGCGGAAGGATTTTGATTACATTTTGAATTTAAGGACGTCAGCCACGACCTCAGGAAAATTCGTATTCGCTACACAACTAATTTGAAAATTCACCTATTGGGTCTGATGAGTGCAATCGAAATCGATCATCACTTACCATTTTTTCATATGTATTTACCGTCTTGTGAGTAAACAATATATTTATAATAAACAGTAAATATATTATTATAAGTGTTATTCGACGTATTTTTGTGCTTTCAGGTAATCTAATAACACGTACGATGCTGATCAAGAAGTTATTTGAAAATTATAAAATTTAACATTGGCCTTATGGGTTGCCAACTAACTATGTTGGTTGAACAAAGTAACAAGAAAAAGTAAACAAAATACTTATCACGTGTGTTTATAACAAGGCATCCACAATATACTGGCAAATTACAATATACAGTACAGAGGTAAAAACATCAGTTAGAACTATTGAGCAAAGATTACACTAAATATTACCCGATCCCACCAAACTGCTTATTCTCCATTCTCTGTTTCGCTTTTTTTGTAAACTTAGGCCTCACGTAGTCACCTCTACGCACCTCTATAGTCCCAAATATACTATTGTGTTGCGTTGCGACTTAATTTTCCTAAATCTTTTTTACTAATAAGAACAATATTTCAAATAAACAAATCACTATTGAAATACAGTAGCAATATTCATTATTTGGTGTAGTAAGCATTTTCTCCGTATATTTTATTGAGTTGGTAAATATTTTGCAAATGTTTGTAAGTAACCAGTCCAACCCTTCTACTCATCTGTGCCAGAATTTAAACACAACTCTGCCAGAAACACCGCCTCCTGGAGTTTAGGAATATTTCGAGACTTGACAAACAGTAAATACTTGAAAAGTATCGAGTATCAAGGTATTTCACAAACCTATGTTAAAAGCAAGTATGTTTGTCGTTCGACTCAATCATAATCGTCAAATCATGGATTTTAAATGCAAGTAGACCTCTCATAAGGTAGGTAATACAGTAATAACATCTATGTAGCTTTACATGTGTTAGCTGGGTAGCTGAGTGGTTATAGTACTCGCCCAGCTGATTACCTGCCCATGAGAATATAGTCAAGATCGTTTAATTGTTCGAAACTGGACCCAGCTGGTCTTCATCCCTGGGTTTTCAATATAAAATCCTGGCTAACCAGCTGATCTTAGTCAGTAACAAAACTTATATCTCATAACACTCATCATTTACTTATTTTTGCTCCCCGTTGTGTTGAAGTTGTAAAAATCCTAATCTAATCTAATCTGTGTGTAGCGACATCTGTGTGACGTTAATATAAGCGATTCTATTTTATTTTAGTCTAGATTTTAAAATCCGTACTTCACCCTTTGGTTATAATATCAGAGGATAAATAATAGTTTAAGATTTGTTATGTTCCGTTAAAATAGGTGTGAGATTAAATACATCAAATACGTTAAAATGATACAAAAACAAACGAGAAATTGTAGTAAACAACATGGTCTCAAAGCATTGCTATGGAAACCACTTGGTTTATCACCTGTGTGCATTGATTGCAAACACATGTTTCAACTCTATTCTTGTAAACAAACCCAAGTGATCTCGATACTCCACTAACTCAAAGTTCCAATAAAACGTATTCGATACACACGTTATTTAATCATACGTACATTACGTTATTCAAACAAATTAACATTTTTACTGTGGTAAATTGACAATTTCACAAATTGTTTGAAAAGTGATCAATTGTAAAAAAAATCCCCCACCAACTAAAAAAATGTAACCAAAACGTATAGTTATCTCTCAAACAAGCACCACATATAACCAATATAACCACGCAATCAACAGGTATTATTCGCAAATTTACCCGGTAACTAAATTATAAACGACCGCTACGTATAGTTATCACTCAAAGTGGCAAATATCCCACAGATATAAATACCAAGCAATTCGTTTAATTATCACCCTAGTAAACAAACAACCCAAAAACATAAATGTAGCAAAAATCAGTTGTCTCTTAATCATCTAACTTCAAAACGTTATACTTACTGCACAATAACGTATGGGAATTTCAATACAACAGAGTAGAAGAAAAACTATAAACACTTTTCGATCACAATTTCCACGGATTGCGCACAAATGAAGTGGCGAAGCTGCAAGCGCAGACTGGCTGCTTTGTTTTGGTGGGCGCGACTAGAGCTAAATTTGTTTGTAGCGCACACACGCAAACACTTGCGCACGCTACGCAATCGTGCAAGCGTGCAAGCAGAAACGCGAAGTTAACACGGTAGTTTGTTTAATGTTACTTAAAAATCACTTGCTTAGTTTCCTTGTGTTGAATGGTTAAACAAAACCATATAGTAAACATCCTCCGTTCAATAAAGGACTAAAGGATAAGTATAAATCTATATTTATCCTGATTGTATTATAAATCTTAGCCATACAGGCCCTAAAGATAGTCAATTACAACATTAAGCAAACGTTTTCCAAAAACAACAACAAAATCAACAATTTAAACAGCTGATTCGATGTAGCCTAATTTTAAATTTTAGTGAAAATAAAAAAATATTTCTTCCGAAAGACGAATTTTGATTTTTTAAATAAAAACTATGCTCGATTTCGTAATAAAACCCCAAATGTGATCATCATATCAAGTAAAACGTATTATTAACATGGATTACCAAGGCAGTGATACAATTTTATGTTTCCAGTGCAAAAAAATACAAAACTGTTTACCGGCGTAATACAAAAATCTATTACATTTCAAAACTTATAAATAATGTAAGAATCTACCACATAAACACATTTACGCTACAAAACTGTGCTCCCGAGCCAATAGAGATTAAATTTTAAAACGTGAAGGAAAAACATTTGTGAATAATTAAATAAATTCACACATAGTAAAACACTTCCAACTCACAACGTCATATTCTGGAACATACTATACACCTATTAAATCACAAGATGCACATCCGTGTACATAAACAATACGTAATAATTAAACAGCTGTTCAATGCAATTACTGTTATCACACATGTTCCAGTACTGCCAACGTTGTTAGTGGTGAAATAAAAATACCCTATTATAAAATGAAAACAAATAAGTGAATGGAGATTTAAATGTTGAAAATCTTATTGAAATAGGCTCAGTAGTTTGTGTGCTGTTAGATTATCGTTTAAAAATATGATGTCTAATTAAATATATAGTAATATTTTAGATGTATAGTTTTATTTATGTTTTAAATATGTTTTTTTAATATGGGGATGGGAATTCAAATTATTCCATATAATCCTTCAAAGGCCATAATCCCTTTTGATCTGCATAAAACCTTAAAATACATTTCTGTCATTTAAAGGAAGTATACAATAAAATATAATATAATGAAAATAAAATGGTTACTAACTTTTGCAGTGGAAAGAATATTCGTGTGATATGCCATAGCCTACCATTCGTTCATTAAATGCGTACAGTTGCTAGTTATAGGAGAAATATTAAGGCCATTTAAAAATTATAAATAGTACCACACGTGAAAGAGAGTAGACCATAGTAAATGATAGTACTAATCATTCTATTAAAAAATCTCACCATCTATTCCCTATACAATTCGTTGAGGTCAGTAACTGATTCGTGTTCTTTTTTTAATTCTCTACAAACTGAAAAGAGAACTAACATTGTAAACTTTATCTTATGTAATAATAACTATCATAAGTTAGTAAAACTATATTCATTGGGGAAATTGTATTTTAAATATGGGCGTAATCACAGTTTTTTTATATTAATAATTTTTTATAGCCGCTAGCGGATTTGATAAAGATTGAAAAAGGCGCCGTTTTGTACGATTTTTAACGAACCGTGATGAGTTAGAAATGTGTCCTGCTACACAAATACGTAAATAAGGTTTGAATTCCATTCCTGGTTATCGCAAATATCAAAAAATAATCTGCCATAAACGTTTTAATTTGTCGAAGACTAGGTCATGTTGTATTTAAATCTGACCTCACAGGCCAGAAATAGTTTATTGGGCAAAAAAGTATTTCTAGACGATTTTCCAATCTTGATTGATGTTTCGCATGTTTTGGCTGAGGAATCTCGCCCTGACTGTTTTATGCACACGACGAGTTTGCCAAAAATCGAGCATAATAAATTTCGATAGCCAAACACATCTCGTGATATTTTTACTGCAGGTTTGGTTTTTAATATTAGGTTAGGCAAATCGTCCATGGTCAACTCTATTTCACTTCCATGAAATGTAAACGTAATGCGTTTTTTACTGAAATATAAGTGGAGGATTATTTAATTGATTTTCTCGTCCCGTTTAAAACAGCCGTTTTTAATGCATGCGTTGCTGGTCTAAAGTAGCATTTTTGGGAGTAAACACATTTTTAGTCTCTAGTAAATATCTGCTGTTGTAAACAGTTGTAAATTTCGATTGTGGCAATCGTGTCGATCGAAATTATTTATCGATTGATTTGTTAGGTAAGGCGTTAGTCTGTTGTCGATCGCTCGACATATCGATGGTATAATATACTGTAACACAATCGTAATAGACGAAATGATTGAATCACTTACTTAGTTTGTTAAATAATGATGCAATATGACGAAAAATATAGTTCACCACACGGGCGTAAAGTGTCTTTTTAACCCTCACTCATATTTCGACCTCGGCTTCGCCTCGATCGTAAAACCTGACCTCGGGTCAAAAAGAGTCACTTTAGGCCCTAGTGATGGAATATACTATTATAGCTTTGTTTCCAAGATCAGCTGTTTATTTAATCTTGAGCATGCATTAAAATCACAATGATCAAAGACAGCTGAGTCCAATTTCGAACAAAAAGTAATGACTTCTCAGGATCGTACCCGCGACCTTCTGACTGCAAGGTGAACAGTATAAACCACTCAGTTACACTACAGTTAAGACATACATTATATAATAAAGGCATAAGTTATATGTGAGAGGCGAGGGTCAAGCAATCAATAAAAAAAGTATCCTTCGAAACTTCCAATACTACACCGCAATGCTTTTCGGCGTTTATATTGATATTTATTGATTGAAGGCGCTTTGAAATTCCAAGGATTAACACGTTATTCCCTATTTAAATTACATTAAGGTTCAATAAATACTTAGGTATGCTGCTACAGGGAAGGAAAAGTTGTATAATTTTAAAAGTTTTATATGAAATAAAACATTACGAAATTTTATCACAATACATCCATAAACAAGAAAACTAGCACAGTTTACTATGGGAATTTACATGTAACGTTTTTTGTATTTTCTCCATGACCTTAAATCGTGCAACAACGCTTCAATGTACAAAATAATTTTTGTGAGCTCTACACGTTGGTTGTAATAACAATTTGGTATATCCATATTTTGATGGTAAACCCTTTACATTTCGAGCCCCATAGAGCCCCGTTCCCACTGCCCAAGACTGCTTGTTCGCAAAACGACCTTGTTCGCGAACTCATTCAAGTGTTTACATCCTTACACAATCATGACAAATATAATTAAAATCGGATTAAAAGTGCTTGAGTGATTGAAATAAAAAACTGTTTTAGTTGCAGCACGAGAAAGAAAAATGTATAACAAAGTCCCCTTAATCATACAGGAAATTCCGAATTCCAAAAACATTATCAGTTTTGTCAGGATACGATAATTTCAAGAGGTCGTTCACCCCATCCTTATCAGGGTGAAACCCAAATAGAAATCCACTGAACTTGTGGACTGGTAGGGTTGGAATTGGTGACGTTTATAAGAATGTAAACAGCTGATTGTTTGCATCACTGTTGCCTTCTCAAACAATGTAATCAGCTGATTATTGTAAACCGTAAGATGAATAATGTTTGTTTGGTTGGGCTTTTCTATCAACTTATATAACAGATTCCCTCGTTTAATATAGTAATTATTACTAGTAAATAACAAATTTGGGATATTACTCGTTGCGGAAAAACTGTTTTTAGCAACTTATTGTGTCGTACAGGAAGTATGTTTAACATACAGTTCAGCATATCTTAAGTCAGTAACAAAGCTAGACAAGGCATTACCTTCATTACTTGACTCGATTTTACACTCATCCTTCCCTCATATTTTGGTTAAAATACGCGCATAGGTGGCGTCCCTCTCTTAAAACGAATATGTATAGGATTGAAAATTGCAAGATTAAAACTTTTCATCCAACAGTAAAATATAAAACCTGTTTTGTGTTTTTAAAGTTGGTTTCACAGTAAATCGATGTCAATTAATTTACAAGGCCAGTTTATACAGTTTGGGATCTACTATCCGCTTATAATACCTGGGGAAAGCAATACTTGACAAAATGAATATATTAGTTTACAAACTAATAATAATATTTAGTTTTGAAGTTAAAGAATTGACTAACCCCACTCCCACAGGAAAAAGACAATAAAGAAAAAGTAAATAACAATATTCCCTCGACATAAACGGGACAGAAATGTAACTTATTTATAAAAAGAAAAATGATTATAATCAGAATCTCTCTGTGGAACCCGTATTTGAATTTTGTCGTAAATTCAAACGTAATGACCAAATATAAATTTGTAGTAAATACATACAAATAAAATATTGTTATAAATGTATTAATGTAAAAATTTAAAAAGGCAAATAGATCCAAATTTTTATTTCAGTTACAATATTTTAAAGTTTATTTACTGTTTCACATTCGAACAAATCACTCGTTCGTATATCAAAATCTGTTGTACTAAATTACCTTGTTAAGAAAGCATTTTAAGTTTACTCAACCCCATGTCGTTGTATCGCATTGTTTAAAAGACCACCCCTTTATCATCAACCCTTATCTGGAACTGTTTGAGGGACCAACATTTAAATAAAGTTTACTGACCCTAGTTGCATCTAGTATGGTGATTACTCATCTGTGACGAATAAATTGACTCGCAACAGTAAAGTTACAAAACTAGTAAGATTGTAGTATGGCAACATTATCTGAATGTGAAAAATTGAGGGGCAATTTTTATCGATATATTTCGTGTAGCTTTGCTTAAGGAATAAGGCAGCTATTTTATTGAGTAGTTTTAAAACATACAAAATTAGAGTAATAAATACTACCATTTAATCAATAATTACTTTGAAGCAGTCATATTTTTCTCACTTTATGATATTACTGTATCTAAATCACTAAAATCTATTAAAGATATTTTCGATAATTTATGATTAGTCAATACAAAAAAATCTGACGTCACACGCATCCAAATTAAATATAGCTGTGGTATACACATGTCCTGAACACGTTTTACACCAAATTCGGACAAAAAGTATCCCGCAAACTCAAAATCCAAACGTATTTCAGCTTCCTAGAACTCTTTAATTCATTCAGAGAGCAGCGAGCCACATGACGAAGGCATTGAAGCACTAGGCATTAGTCCTAATGATGTCCGCTACCTGGGCAAAGATGGATTCTGAACCACAGTCCAGTGGATCACAATAGATCTGGACCACCGGACTGGCGGATTGGCATTGATATGACCACAAACGGACTAACTCGCCAAAGGATCAACGCCGCAACCAGCACTGGGTGTTGGTGAAACTGGGTAAATATGGATCAGCGACAAAAGTTTACAAAAAATTTCTCTATATGAATTTATTTCTTGTTATCAAGCATAGAGCGCAGTTTTTGCAACTGTTGCATTAGAGGAGTTAGGTTTGGCGATGTTCAAAACCAGAAATTTCTAATCTTGAAACCAAAACCGATTTTTTTATAACCCGAATCACGAGTCTCTAAACCTAAATGCAAAACTTGTACTAGCTTGTTTAAGGTTACCAAAACCACAGATGATAATAAAATGTTTAGCATTTAACCAATACTGAAAGGAATTTGACTCCGGACACTGAAATCAGTCAGTAATCAATATAGTTAGTTTTGAATCACGAAACTCGCCAAAGTTTCGGTGGATTTGAGATTAAAGATTGTTTTCCACCCGCGTCACCAACAAATGAACGACTGTTGGTATTCGGAGGATAACTCAATGTTACTTATAAATATAACTTTCAAAATCTTGGTTTCGATGTGGTTATTGAAAGCAATTATTGAATTAGTCTGTTGAATAAAACCGTTGTTGTATTAATAGTCAAAGATAAAACGTTTTGAATGGATTACAAAAATATTCTATAAATCTAATATAAAGGTTACGAGAGACTCAACCCACATTTGTAAAAAGTAACAAAAAAAGTAAACAAAACCCTGATATTGGGATACAACTACAACTAAAAAAACTTCAAACTGGACACAAAAGAACGACTATCACCAGGTAAGATAAAACTATAAAATCTAAAGATTAAGAAACAACTCAAAACCACTGACACTCCTCGGACAAAACCCTTTAACTGTTTGTCCGGACACTGAAATCAGTCAGTAATCAATAAAGTTAGTTTTGAATCACGAAACTCGCCAAAGTTTCGGTGGATTTGAGATTAAAGATTGTTTTCTACCCGCGTCACCAACAAATGATAGTTAGTTTTGAATCACGAAACTCGCCAAAGTTTCGGTGGATTTGAGATTAAAGATTGTTTTCCACCCGCGTCACCAACAAATGAACGACTGTTGGTATTCGGAGGATAACTCAATGTTACTTATAAATATAACATTCAAAATCTTGGTTTCGGTGTGGTTATTGAAAGCAATTATTGAATTAGTCTGTTGAATAAAACCGTTGTTGTATTAATAGTCAAAGATAAAACGTTTTGAATGGATTACAAAAATATTCTATAAATCTAATATAAAGGTTACGAGAGACTCAACCCACATTTGTAAAAACTAAACAAAAAAGTAACAAAAAAAGTAAACAAAACCCTGATATTGGGATACAACTACAACTAAAAAAACTTCAAACTGGGCACAAAAAACACTATCACCAGATAAAACTATAAAATCTAAAGATTAAGAAACAACTCAAAACCACTGACACTCCTTGGACAAAACCCTTTAACTGTTTGGTGCTTCTTACAATTGGCGTTCATCAAAAACCATTCGGATGGACATCTTGATCGATCGAAGGGTTTGTTTGTTGACTGTGGCGGAGGTGACAGCTTGATGGGGGGGAGGGTAGGGGGGGGGGTGGTTGGCAGGTGACCGAATGAAGATATGGACCGCTGCAGAGAGCAAAGACAGGTAGCGGGACAGAGGCAGATGTGAGGTCCGTTAGCATACGGTCCGAACCCTTCCTTAAACACCAGGGATGAAAATACAGGTGGTGGAAATATTTAGTGATTGTTAAAATATGTTAGGGGCACTTTATGCATTCGAATTAGAATACAGAGATTATTCTGTGTTTAGACATATTCGCTGGTAGATTTATTGACCTAAAGGACCGCTAGAAGAAAGTTTAGGGTTAGTTCAATTCAGTTCAAAGAGACTGACTTTTTGTTGATTAGCTTAATAATCTGTTTTCACTAAATAAAACAATTTTGATTTGTGAACTACTACAACGCGCAGATTCAAAAAATATACTAGAAAAAGGCAACTGCAATTAACCAATTGAAACAAAAATAAAAAAAAAAACTTCTTTAGATTGCGATTGTATAATTTTTGAGGAGAAAAGTAACTGGCAGTTGTAAATTAACATTGGAATCTGTCTAGAGAATAAAATTTGGCTTGACGCTTAGCCTTATTACTAAATTGGAGATAGACTCAAACTCAGATAAAAAAAATCGGATTTAGCTGTTAAAATGGAATACTCTAGCTAATCGGATGGAAACGCATTCGTCATGATATGCCTACCAGATGAGAATGATATATATGAGAATACTAGCAAAGAAAGTGTATTGCAAATAATTAACAATTAAGAAAATCCGATAAACAAAGAAAGTAGTCCTACTGGGAAGGTGTACGAGCTAATTTCCAGAAGAAGATAAACCCACTGTAGGGCCTATTTTCAGGGGGATGCGGAATACTATCCCCCGGAAAACTACCCCCCCAGGTGAAACGTGACGTCACAAAATCTGCCAACTAACCAATATGGAAGCCGTGTCCGCGACTGGAATACTACCCCCCCTAGACAAATCATGCTATTTAATTTTAATTTTAATTCGAGCAATTCCATTGGATAATAGAAAAGTCATGTGGTGAATATAAAACAGAATTTCGAAATGTTACAGCAAGTTTGGTTGGTTAGGTTAGGTTAGATTAGAACTGTTTGACAACTAAATTTGAGTGTCCGTGACTGGAAAACTACCCCCCCCGGTCTCTGACGTCAATATGACGTAGGGACCTGTTTGGGGGGGTAGTTTTCCGGGGGGCAGTCTTCCGGCGACCCATTTTCAGTAGCTGACATGCTTCCGTACAAAGAAAAACTTAAGAAGACACAAAAGAGAAATGAGAAAATACACAACATTCCCCTTAATGGGAAATTTGAACTTATAATTATCAATTATTTAAGATGGGGAATGTTTTTCCCCGCTCGGTTTGCGAGGGTGTCGTTGATAAAGTGTTTTCCCATTCTTATTTTTCGCTAATTTAAGGTTTTTATTTTAATAACCGATTTAAGTTTTGATACCGTAGTAGAATAACTAGCTTACTATGAAGCGATTTACTTTAACGTAACCATTTTAAAGATATTCAAATTGGCATTTAAATGTATAGACACCCACACCAATACACATTTTAAATGTACCGGACTGTATATACAATAAAATTATCTTCAGCTAAACCATAAGGTACTAATGTACAAAGTATATTCAATGGTATTGTCTTTAGTGTGCTTCATCTTGTGAGATATAATAAACATCGAGAACTATAAAAATATAAGGGAGTTTGTCAAATGTATGAGCCTAATCTTAGTGCATCTCTTGTAAAAAGTACCAATAATTACCCTCCAAATTGTTACAACTTTAAACTCCGACATAATAAAACTCAAATGGCATTTAAGGGTTGCGGGTTTTCAGAAACGGGACATTTAGTGTTGTTTGCTAAAACAAGGGTGGGACAGCCTGAACAAACCAAACGGTCCTACAAGAGTTTGGATAACGGTCTGAGGCCGCAAAGGGAAAAAGTGGCGCGAAAAGCTTTCACTTCCGAATAACGGAGTAAAAAATCGCCGGAACAAACTTTGAAACGCCGACAAGGATGGCCAGACCACACTAAAGAAGTCTGAAAAGTCAATAACGGAAAATAGTTTAGATTATGTTCTTGTGTGTGGTTGAGTGCAATGCATAAGTTAAACCTTGATTACACCTGAGAGTAGATTTTAAATGTCAAAACGTATGGAGTTACTATTTAAGTCTGAAACACCAGCAAATGTAAATTTCTTCTTTCGCGGGTTTGAATAAAATGAAGCGTTATGAATTATGAGGTGCGATTAAAGACAAAGGAGCACAGAAAACATACTACCTTATGGTAGTATGTTATAGCAGGTTATAGTACGTTATTGTAGTATGTTATAGTAGTATGTTTTCTGTGATAGGAGGTACAATACAAGTTACCGTCCTTCGTACTAGTAGTTAAATAAATAGAATTTCGTCAAAACTAGAACAAAGTTTGCTTTAAGAAGAGACTTTTGAAATAAAACCTCTCCATACTAATTTGATTGTGTATAAACTAAACCTTCAGAGTAAAAACAATCACACACACACACAAATACCTCTTTGCTTTGTATTGCCTTATACAATTCAACTTAACCCTAAAAAGGTATACTCTACTGCATTGTTATAGAGATATACAAAAGCATGCATAACTTTATCGGTTTTTAATTTATTTTTAATAATCTAGACAATATTGCTATTACCCAAAACATAAAATTCCGTTCGGTACAATAATTTACAAGACAACCCAAGATAATTTAACATAATTTACAAGAGGAAACAGACATGATTTTTCACAAAACCATCCAATTAACATTCACAAAACCCTTGAGCCACACTGGATTAACGCACGGTGGTAGGCGAAAACCCATTCCACACAATCTGAACCATCTCAACCCGATCTTTAAAAGGTGACATTTGAAACGAATCTTCAAAAATACTAATTTCCTCCAAGGTGACATGAAAAGAAGGCAAACGAATGGGACAAAGGGCAGGGGTTGGGTCCCGTTAGGTCTGCAAAAAGAGAAATTTGGGAAGGGCGTTTGGCGTTGGCGAACTCTTGACGCATTTTGGCGACTGACCCAGTTTGTGGAAGGGGTGATTTAACACCCTTTCCGACTACCCCTGGGGGAGCCACAGCGGACATTTTGACGTTTATATTCGCCATATTTCACCGTGGACGGGGTTGAATGAAAAATGAATCTACGCTGGGAGTTTGAGGAAAATTAACTGTTTGGAAAATGGGTTGAATTACATGTTTTAAGCAAACAGTAAGTATGACATAAAACGAGTTAAGTTTTAACTATTCCCAATATGTTATCATGGACTGTATTGAATAAAAACTGAATGTACGATGGGAGTGTAAGGAAAGTTTTTGAAAATAGGACGAATTAAATTTTGTGGTAAAAAAGCATTTGTTAAACGGATATTGAAAATTCGCGGAAAAAATATGCACGGCATAAAATGAGTTAGGCTGGATTTTTAAATTTGTTATTGGCAATTTTATATCAGTTTTTCCTTATACTTGCAAGGTTCTTGACGTGTTGTGAAGTATATGATGCATCAAGAAGCTTTGGAAACCATAAAACATTAACAATCATTTAGTCTTGAAACTGGGAATACAATACGAAACAGAGTATACCGTAATAGGGAATACAATACGAAACAGAGTATACCGTAATGAAATATCTGTGTCCCTGTGCTAAGACTGGCACACAAAAAAAATTTTAAAAATATGATGATGATTATTTATACTTTTTTTAATTCTGAAAATTGAAGATAGTATATTGGAAAATCAAACTCATTACATTCGGTTAGCGAGTTTCTTTTTTTATATATTTTAACTGACCTAACTATTTTGTTCATAGGAATTTTAGGAGTTTTTTTTTTTATTGTAACACACGTTAAATTGTGTATAAGACGATTTGGGAGGAAATGTTCTTAGTGCGAATAAGCTAAAATTCAAAACTTTGTTGTGAATACACAAACAATGATTACAAATAAACAAAAGTTAATCCACGTTACCAACCTATGATAAAAAATCTTAATTATTCCTTTTGTGATATTAGAGATATTTTAAGCAAAACCACAACTTTGTCTTTGCAACGCAAATTCCAAGGGAGAGTAAAATTTGTATTCACAAAACATGCTAAGACCAACCCCAAAACCAGCTACACTAAATTTTCTTCCCCAGAGTGCACAGAAAGCGCCGATAAAATTCATGAATCGATACCAAATGTGGTCCACGGTTTTAACAAAATAATTAATTAAATTTAATTGAAGGTTCAGAGCTCTAGAAGTGGTCAGGAAATCCTGTAGACGCTCAGGTGGAGCTATATCATCATCACCTTCGTTAACGTGTGTTGCGAATTTTGTCTAGAATTTAGAATGACTATGTTACTCTATAGGCCTACTGGCCGATTAGACAAATGCCACTAGTCCCATACTTCAGATTATTCAGCAAAGGCTATGATGGAAGATGTAAAATAATGTGCAGTAATTTACTGGAAAACATAATAATACAAAGTTCATACAGAGTGTTCTTAGACCTGATTGGGATGAAACGAAATCTACATCGTGATAATGTTTACTGTTATCAGTGTTATCACCCACCACGACGCGGTTTAAGAAGTCTGACAACAAGTCTCGGGTTATTAAAATCACAAATTAACTAAACCAATTCAACGTAAGGGTTTGCTAGGTAAACGGAACAATTTTAGTTTTTAATGCATCAATTTATACCGAACTAAGATATAGCCATCGCTATAAGTCACTGACGGGCAGAAACTGGAGTGTCTAGAATTAAGTATTGACATGATCGAATAAAAAATGGTATGCTTAAGTGGAAAGACTAGTTTATATAAGCTCGTTTTGTATCTAGAAGTTTAATAAATGAACACAAAACACGTGTATACAAGACACATTACATTAAAAAGGGTTTTTTCAATTGATGTTTCTTATTTTATAACCTTGCTAATAGCGGTTTTGCGCAACAATAATAAGTTCTTCATGAACAGAGTTGAATGAGCCCCAGATAGCAAAAAATACTTGATTAAAGATTGAAACAAGTCTGATTTGTCAAATCTGCAAACTTGAATCAAGTTTGCTCGGATCGGTCCGTAAACTTGATTCAAGTTAATATCATGCGTCGAAGTTCCCGCTCTTCCAGTTTGAATAAAACTTGAAACATCTTATTTGAATAAAACTTGAAATTTCTAATTTGAATAAAAATTGAAACATCTAATTTGAATAACACTTGAACTATCTAATCTAAATATAAATTGGAAAAATACTTGATTCAAGCTTGAAATAAGTTTGGTTTGTCAAATCTGCAAACTTGAAGAATCGAGTTTGTAAACTTGATTCAAGTTAAAATCATGCGTCGAAGTTCCCGCTCTTCCAGTTTGAATAAAACTTTAAAGATCCAATTTTAATAAAACTTGAAATATCTAATTTGAATATAAATTGAAGAGTACGAGAAATAATTCTTTTTTAGCCCCTTACAAGCTCTTTTTTATTTCTGAAAATTTAATTAATATGCTTTTACCAGGATTCACACAGTCTTGACACATTTAATACAAATTTCATAGTTTTTAGGTTGAGATGCATAGCACAATATAATCTTCCAATATTTCAGACAATTTTTCACAATCACAACATAATCTAATAACTTCAATGCCTCTAGTTGTTAAATGCCAAGACACTTCTCTAAATAAAAAAGCGAGATACCATCTAAAAACTTATTTCTATAAAAGAGCAGGAAATCATGAGTTATTATAGTTTTCAACCCTACAATTTTACATATTATTACTATTCAGTACTCAGTAATTCAGAATTCTTTGGAATTAAAAATAAAACAAGAGGTAATTTTTCTAAATAGATTTATATTGAAGATTTACATAACACATTTACATTTGAAAATGCCTCGTATCTTTAACTTTCAACAAACAATTCACTCAAAAATTCCTCATTTTACGATTACTTTAATAATACAGAGTAAGTTATCTATTCAACAAGATCTTCATCCCCATTGAGTGGAACTTCTTCCCCACTGTCCACAGTGGCAGGTTATTTCCCTCTGAAAAAAGTCAAAACAAATATAATCAATATTAAATTTAAGGATAATTAACCAAAATGATTAATTTTGTATCTGGTATAAAAAAATAGGCAAGTAAGCAACATTTTAAACTAACACAGTTTAACTCAGAACCAGTGTAGGCCTGTTTAGTGAAAATTAATTTATTCCTACAATGATAAACAAATACAATATATGATCTTTCCAATAATAATATTAATATTAATTATTAATATGTATAAATCACAATTACATTTTTATTGTCAAAAAATGCTAGACACAAGCCCAGGATTGTTTTCACATTACTTCAGGCGAGATCTAGGCGTTGCGGCATTATCATTTCGATAAAATAAAGGTGAATCTGCGGGATTTTATATTTTATCGTTTTAACTAGTGATAGTTCTTGGTTGGTTATCCTAAATATAGCCAAGACATTTGTTACAAATCTTGCTCATACTTTACAAATATATATAAGCTTTCATTTACTGTATAAATTAACCTAGGTAAGCCCAGCATTGCTATGAAACATGAAAACCCCTCTACAAGAATAAAAATACTAGCATTTTTCTTTTGGCGAATTTCCCTAGGAAGTAGCTATTACCGTAGGTGGCATGGTAAGACCTAGGCCCGGGACCGATTTACTTTTTCATTTTGATGTCCCCAGAGTCCAAAAACACCATTCGTTCACATTTTTATATATGTATATATAGATTTAGGGTATATATATATATTTTTAAAGAGCTTAAAAAAACAAATGATTTAGTATATCAAAGTGTTTATGTACAATTATTGGTTACGGAGAAAATAAAAAAAAATTATTTTAAAATTCCCATGTCATTCTTATGGAGAATATTGTAAAATGTTGTAGTTTGCTTGTTTATGGACATATTTTGACCAAACTTGGTAAATTTATTTATTTAATACAAAGTTATTCATATTTTACAAAAAAAAAACACACTTTTTTACCCTCCTTGTAGCAGCAAGCCTAGGTACTCATTAAAGCTAATGTTAATTAAATACATATAATTGAAAATCAATTCAGGCAAATGGAAATTCACTTAGTCGGCAGGTTTGCTGCGGCGGGGGTATTTTTTTGCTTATACAGTACTTGAGCAATCATAATGATAAACAATAAAAAACATTTTTATGAGAAACCACTATGCAGTAGACTCCTTTTTACCTGAACACCTAGTAATCAGACTGCACTCAGCAGATATCTATACTTATACGCAAGCAGGAATTTTGTGACAATTGCTCCTTCGAAACTACTGGACCGATTGACATGTTTTTGGTGTCATTGGAAAGAGCGTAACGTGAAGTTGTGCAGGAAACTTTTTTTTTAGGGAAATAATTAGAGAGTGAGGCCCTGGGGCCCTTTAAAGTTTTGTATTTCTCCATAAGATTAACATGGGAAACAAACATTGTTTTGAAACTCCAGCTGTGGTCAGAAATTAAACCTAACTTAAATTGGTCTCCATGGAAGCATGAGAAAATTCACAATGTTTACATTTGCTTTGACACTTAAATGTAAACAACCAGAACTGTCAAATGCCTACAATTTCAGACAGCTGATCCATAAAAAATAAAACAACTATGTGGTAGGTTTATTCAATCTTAAACTTTATGATGGATTAATTATAAATCTATTTCAATGATTATGAAACAGATTTTTTCCGTTGTGAAGAAAAATTAAAAGTGAGAAGAAGAACATATGTTAATTTTAAACAGCCAATGTGTAAATTATATATGTTGTATTAAAAATGTGTATAGTTTTGGATGTTGGTTTGTGTTTAAAGAAGTTATTGATTATATAATTGTTATTTTAAGGATTTGGCATATGAGTCTGTATAAAAGCCTGTGATAAATAACACCAGTACCAGGGGACCGAGCTTTGCTCGGGTAAAATCATTAGTTTAATATGAAAGCAGTCTTAGTATTGCATATACATTAATCCATTTCCAAACTCCACACTGCTCGTCTTTACTACTTCCTTCACCACTTCCTATGTCGCGGCCCTGTTTACCTCCCTCCCCATATCATTTTAAGATTGCAGATACCTTAATCTAATCTTCAAAAACAGTTCCCACACTCCGGACTACTCGCCTGGACTACTTCCTTCACCACTTCCTACGTCGCGAACTTGTTTCCCTCCCTTCCCATATAATTTTAAGATTGCAGATACCTTAATCTAATTGTCATAAACAGTTCCCACACTCCGGACTACTCGCCTTGACTACTTCCTTCACCACTTCCTACGTCGCGGCCCTGTTTACCTCCCTCCCCATATCATTTTAAGATTTGCAGATACCTTAATCTAATTATCATAAACAGTGCCCACACTCCGGACTACTCGCCTTCACAACTTGCTTCGCCACTTCCTATGTCGCGGACCTGTTTCCCTCCCTTCCCATATAATTTTAAGATTGCAGATACCTTAATCTAATTATCATAAACAGTTCCCAAACTCCGGACTACTCGCCTTGACTACTTCCTTCACCACTTCCTACGTCGTTGACCTGTTTCCCTCCCTTCCCATATCATTTTAAGATAGCAGATACCTTAATCTAATCGTCATAAACAGTTCCCGCACTCCAGACTACACGCATTGACTACTTCCTTCACCACTTCCTACGTCACGGACCTGTTTCCCTCCCTTCACGTTGCATTTTAAGATTTCGGATACCGTAATCTAATCGCCATAAACAGATCCCACACTCCACACTGCTACCCTTGACTACTATCATTGTATCGAGTTCAGTTTAATCCTTGCTTAATAGTAACAACTGATGTTTTTCCTTTTGTACTGTAGCCTATTTTGTTTTGCTAGTATTCTGTGGATAGAGAACTTCTGCGCATGCGCAAGCTAAGGAGCCCATGGGTACAGAACGTCAAGTTATGTCTTAAAATGTAAACAAAATGACAACAATGGCGGAATGTTTTCTCAAAAGGCCCATGTTAAATTTTCAAAAGTTTGTACTCATATTATGGCGAAAATAGATTTTTCCTGGCTATACCACTGGTCTAGAACTTATTTTTGACCCAGAACTTAGTTATTCCGTAAATATAAACGTTTTTGTTAGGGCCGATTCCCAGATTGAGTTGACAAGTATTCAAACTTTACTCGTATTATATATAGGATTTCAGAGTTCTGCCAGTTTTTGCCTAACTCTGTCATGTAGAGTTTAAAGTAGCCTACACCTTATTGTCTACAAATTGGCTAAATATCTTAGGTACGGTATTTTATAAAAGCTGACAGCCTTTTTACGTAGACTTAAATTGTAAGCTCACCTTTTCCCATCCATGGACTGGACAGTTTGATTATTATAAATTATCTCTTTAAACTGGAATAGGACTGTTATTTAAATTGTGAGTATTTCCATTAGTTAATAATCTTTTAGTTGACTCTTATAAAATCATCGGAAATTATGACTGTTATTAGTTTTTAAACAAGTTATTTGTTTATAAATAACTCCTGTACTTTTTTGCAATTGCTCGATTTCGAGCAACATGTACACTAGTATTTCTTAAACCAGACAATTTTTATCAGTACGGTTTAACCACACTGGATCGGCAGGAAGTGGGCTGTACTGAAACAACTTGTCTTGTAGGATAGATTTGAGACCATTCATCACATGTCTAAAGATCAAAAGATTTAAAAGGTATAAAGTCTTGGCATCTTGTGTTTTGTTTACAGTAATTATCCCAAAGTGTCTATAGTTTGGCTATTTTTACAGAATTAACATTATTGGCTTATATATTTTGCATTAGACTTTTATCATGTGACAAGTATGAGGGCACGTCAGTTTCAACTGTCTCCTCCCCTGTATAATTGAGTCCACTCCACTGTACAGTATTATTAGGCTACCAATGGAATTCTATTAATGATGAGTTCAATAGTTAGGTAGTTGGTGAAAATTTTTTATCCTTACCTTCTTTCACATCTGGTTTTGGCTTGTTGAAGCCACTTAGCAACAATGCTTGTAACTTTGGCTTCCGTGGCTTCACTTATGCCGACCATTTTCTGTGCAGCAGCTAAAAAAAAAAATACTTAAAATGAACTTAATACACAGAATAGTAGCCTACATTTAACCCCTAAGACCTAAAGTTTGTCTAACCTGGGGTTAGGTTTAATTTCTGAAGCAAAGTTCAAGATTTTACTTTCATATTATCCTTAATATTTGAATAAATCAACTGTTTGACAAGTTCGCTACTGATCGGCGCGTACATGCGCCAGTAGAGTGATCAAAATAGACCGATCCTAATATTCAACGTCACTGATGGACTAAAGGTAGTAAATTAGTCAGTAGCGATTAGTAAACGTTCATTTGATTTTTCCATTATCAGCAAGTTTGGTTGGTTAGGTTAGGTTATGACAGTTTAGTTTTTATATTACACAAATTATAATTTTTTTTATTTTCTAACTCTCATTTTGTCCGTATTAAAACTCTGCAGGTGAAATTAAAATTGTGCCACCCCTACAGTGCCTATCTTAACCGCTTTTCTTGTTAAAAATAATCCAGCTGTAGGCCGATGTGTATAACTTTATTTAGAAGGTCTTTATTACATATCCTGTGTCTAAACTTAAGCCTAGACCTAAGTTATTTTAGTTATAAAATATTTATGTTAAAACACCCAGGTACAGTTCTGCAATAAACCTACAAAAGGCGCATTTTATATCATCAGATGCAATTTTTTTTCGATAACTTAGGTAACTTTATAAAATATTAAGTTAAGTTAGGATTACGTTATGTTTCCATAAAATACTTAAGTAAAGTTATAACTTTAAATGTTTGACTCAGATTAAAATTAAGAAAAATGCAAACGAACTTAAACCTAAATAAGTTATTTAGGTTTAAGTTCGTTTGCATTTTTCTTAATTTTGATTTTAATTAGTAGCTTAAAGGCCTATTTTGCTTGGAGCGATAACAGCGATAGTAACGTGGCGATAATCGCTCTGCGATAGTAGTTGGGCACTGCTCTGACGGAGTTTGCGTTGTCCTATTTTGCTTGGAGCGACTATCGCAAGAGTCGCTAGCTACAGACGCGGACCACTGCCCTGGGTACCAGTCTGAGCGATAATCGCGCCGCGACTGATGCACAGTAGCCTAAAAACATGCACAGAACCTCAAAACAGTCCAGTTCACTCAGTAGGCACATTAATAATACGGGTTAAAATAGCCATAATTTACTTTTTTGTTCACATTACTTTTTCCATTCATGTGTTATTAAGGTTGTACCTATACTGTTTTGGTTGCATTTTTCCTTACACATTAATTTAATTTTCTATATTTAATTGTAGAAAAACAGGCAACTCTTTATTACCTACCAGCAAACTTTGCATTGTCATTGCTCAAATGGTTGGTATCCTAAATTTTAGGTAATCCTCGTCTATTCAAATTAAATGTAAAGTGCTTGACTGTTCCAAGTTGACTATGTGTTAATTAGTTGTGGGTTTTAATACTGTAACTTATCAGTTTTTTTTATGAATAAATATTTTTATTTAGACTCCAAGTATTATTTTCCGACATTCATGTACTCTTATTGATATCACTAATTTGTTTTTATTGATATAAATATATTTTTTTCATTGATATCACTACAGTTTTCTATTTATATCCTACCTAGTGACATCTAGTGATACGTATCCGTTCCAAATCCTACGTATCACTATGTATTTTCTATCGATCGTCTATTGATACTTCCACTAGGGTCAAGTAGAGCCAACTTAACTTCGTCTTCTAACTCCTCCCTGAGGAGATACTTTAAAAAGTTACAACACGCATGACCTCACCATTGTGAGTGCTAGTATTCAAATAACTATGAAAAATCGTGCGACGACCGAAAATCAATCGCTCTAAGCAAAACGGCTGCCGTAACAGCGATAGTAACTGAGCGATAATCGCTGTGCGACTATCTCAACAGTCGCTCCAAGCAAAATAGGCCCTAAGTTAAGTGGACTAAATCAAAGTAAGTTAACGTAGGCCTAATGCCAATTTCAGTTTAATGGAGAAGAAATTTTGTAACTTAGCCTATATCAGAAACTCATCGCCTGAAAGCTGACCAGACTCTTACTGCCATTAAACGTAGATTACTGCATTTTATCTGACAGTGTCACTAACAAAGTAGGCTTAAATATCGAGGAGGCTACTGAAGTAACTTAGCTTTAAGTCCCTAGCCCTAAGTTATAAGTTACCTACACATTAAAATATCATGGTATAAAATATGGCATTAAGTTAAGTCTAAAGCCGGGTTTTCCTGACGCGAAAGAGGAGCGCGGAGAGCGGAAAATCGATTAGCATGGCATTCCGCTCCGCTTCTAGGAAGACGAGGAGACAAGAGGAGTTCGCTCTCCCCGCCTAAAAAAACCCAGCTTTATAGAATAGTCTACAACGTAACTTAGGACCATTATGGCTAATATAGGCTATAACTTACCATAGGCCTAGTCCTAGTCTATACTATAAACAGTGAAGACAATGCCTAAGTTAGACCAAACCACAATAAGTACCTATCTTACAAGGAGAACTTGATATCCAAGCTGGTTAAAAAAAATGTTTTTAGGCATACAAACAAAAAAAAAAAAAAAAAAACTAAGTTAGGCCGATAAGTTGACAACAAATTATCGGTCATAGCCTATTTTAAATACACTTCGCCTCTAACCTTTTAATTTTTTTAGGCTAGGCTACTCATTGCACGTAGGCTGACCAACTCAAAAGTGGCTTGCTTTAGGCTTTAGGCTATACTTAGTTCTTTCAAAACTTTCACTGATTTTGAGTTTACTTAACTTAGTTTGTGCTAATAAGAACTTACCTTGATGGATAAGAAGAAATAGGCCTAGATGAAACTTAATAAAAAATCAGCTTCAACAATATAACTTGAACAACTCAGCACCACAATATCGATATTCTCAATGAGAGAGATTGAGAATTAATCACTCACAAATACAAATTAGTTACACAAAGACAAAGCAATAAAGCAATATGGCCGATGACATGGCGTCTTCAACTTCAAGTGTCGGTCCCACCGTTAGCGTCGTTCCCGCTCGGAATTGTGGGTAACTTACACTCGACTCCAATTCGAATCCAACGTGATACTTAAAAGCTGTAATTTCAAGCCAACGTAAGCGTAATGGAAGTGCATTGTGGGTAATATTACACTCGACTCGGGTTCGAATCTAATGTGATATTTCAAAGCTGTTAATACAAGCAAGTGCAAGCGTAATGGTAGTGTGTTGTGTATACTCGAATCCAGTTTGAATCTAATGTGACATTTCAAAGCTGTTAATTCAATCCACTGTAAGCGTAATTCAAGTGTGTTACACGAAGTTGATACTTGCCTCGAGTTTGAATCTAAAGTGACAATTCAAAGCTGTCATTTCAAGTAAAAGCAAGCGTAATTCAAGGCTTGAATCAAGCTTACGTGCTATCTGGGAGAAATCAATGCAAAAGTGAATAAGATTGAGAACTAATTTTGTCTGTAGAAATGTCAACCATGCAACAAAGACATATTTAAAACATAGCAAAATAAATATCAGATTAGCAAGGAGAAATATTTACCTTGTCTGAATAGTTATAACGGGAATCAGAACCAATCTTAATCTAGATGTGTCAACAGATTTGACTATGATCTTAAATAATACACTTGACACTCCTAGGAACTGTCTAAGAAATGATAATCTTGTCATGACTCATTGGCGTTTAGAGACGATAAGTAAAATTGCGAACCACAATTTCAGACACAGAGTCAACGTACTTCCGTATGCATTTGTCATCTTTCTGGGTTAACTGAAGTAAATGTTCTGGTTACTTCTGTCCGGTAGGCTATGCAGTGGAGTTTTTTTGTTTACTTGATTACTTTTTCCCTCGTCCATTACTACACAAGTCATACTGAACTTTTTCACTGACGATAAATATATAGTAAGCATGACTATAAATTTCGACCCAGTTACAAGATGTTATCATCAAATCCCAATTTCTGATTTCGATCAGTGCTATCATGCGGAATTATAATATAATAATAACATAGAAAGTGTATTACATCAATAAAACTGTAAAATAATAGCCATAGGCTGTATTGAACAGTTAAATTTCATAGCACGTTATTTAACAACATTAAAACCTTAGAAGAATCTTTTATTCTTACGATATAAAAGCCCCGGTATTAGCGGGTTCACCTTTACGAGCTCAATTTTCTTCGAATCATTTAAATATTTCAAACAATCATTTAAAAACTGTACGTGAAATTGTCTTCGGCGGATTCAATGGATGGAACTAGACTTATAAATCCCATACCCATGTTCAGTAGCCAAATAAACTTCCAGTAGTTAGATTGAGATCCTGAGATCCAGTTTGAGTGCATCAAATTTACAGATTTATGGCGAATACGCAGACCAAACATACCCCCAAAGGACAACGCATTGCTATATGCTACAGCTATCTTAGTAACAAAACCTAATGGAAAAACAATGTGAAACCGCAGCACACTTTGTAAATTCATTCAATTACGCTTTCTACATAAAATATTGCTACAGCTGGTCCAACAACTATTTCAGTAAAAACAAAAACCAACCCTTCCACTTTTCACAGGGTGAAAGTGCAATAACGGCTCGAAGCTCGCAATTTGGAGGACGACATGTCCAGATGTGCGCCCCGTGCGCCGCTATTGGACCATCGCGAAAGTGAAAATCGCAACCCTTTCCCCCCACCACCACCCCGCGAGTGGGAGGGGGAAGGGGGAGATTTGCGGAACATTCCTAACTGTTACGGAAGGGTTACAGTTTCTCGTGCAGTCCTGGTGCAGTGAGTGTTGCGTCTGGATCGTTCAATCAGCTGATTTACGTCTTTCGTACTCCATCTTTCATACACTGGTAAGTGTTATGTTTATGTTATTCGACATTGTACAGCTGTTTGGATTATTTGGTACATCTTTTAGGATAATATTAATTTAATTGCGTAAAATAAAAATTGATTTAATAAATATTTAATCATTTTCCAGTATTTTTATGTCACTTGGTACGACTGGGGTTTACTATATTTTGTAACTGATTAAAATTAAGAATCCTTGTAAAATAATCTGCGTGAATGTTCTACAAAATTCTAATTAAATGAATGTTTAAACTTTAGTTTTTTTCAAACTGTTTGGTCAATAACTGACTTATTTATGTGTGCATTTTTAAATATTTCCCTTTAATTCAATGATTCTCTCCACAACGCCACAGAGAAGTTTCTCTGTGAAGAAAAATAAATACAAATTCACGAAAAACTGTTTTTCTCCTAAATTTTACAATGTTTTAAATTAATCACATAACCTTTGGGTCGATACAGTTCAAAATAGTAGTTTTACTTGTTATATACATATTATTCGTACTTAAGAGAAGGATTTTTATATGTTTGTATTTTTTAGATTTATATAACCTAGATTACGTATAAAGTAAAGTAACGTGGTAATTAATTACACAATTAATTATATAAACTACTTATGCTATTTCACAGAATAAAGAGTAGTATACTTTTCATTCATTTAATATTTAACAACCACTTTTAATATTTTCGATAGTTTTGGCTTAAAGCCTTTCAGGTGGATGCTGTTAAGGTTTATTTGATATATGGGATATTTTAATGAGAAAAATGTTAGACTATTAATTGTTAATGATTAATAACCGGTGATCTTTTTAAATATTCTAATTCTAAACATTGTAATGTTTAGTTACAAATGAGACAAAACAGTTTTTATTATGTCTGAGATTATTAATACTATAATAATTTTACTATATTTTTTCAAATAAATTACCGTAATTCTTACTTTTCTACTGTGATTTTAGCTGTATGTTTCAATATGTATCTGATTTTATTGTGTTTTTACGACGGTTTACTAGTAAAACATTTGTTTCCTAAAGAATATGAGAAAACTAATTATTTAACTGTCCGTTTGTGATACTACGATAGATGCTAAAAGATTAAAATTAGCTTTCATGACAGTTTTTTACGACGGAAATGAATTCATAACCTCGTTTAGTATCAGGGTATTAAAATAGGATACGATATTATTTTTCACCCGTTTCACCTACTTCCTACAGATTTATATCCCTAGATAAGTTGAAGATAAATTTTGTCCCTTGATTGTTTCAAGTTTGAAGTTGTTACGTCTTAATATCACGACATAAACAACAGCTTTTTCAATGTAAAAATATTAAAGCCCGCAACTGTATAGTTTACCCCATATTTTGGTTAAATGTAGTTTTTTTATAGCTGGGAAGAGAACAAAATAAATGAATGGTTCAATTACAACACCATTACATTTACCATACGTAAATAAGCCTAAAGGTTGTATCCAATATCCCTTTAAATTGATTATTATAATAATAATTGATTATTATAATTTATTATTACTAGCTGTAACCCGCGGGCTTTGCCCCGTTTAACTTCTTAATTTTCAAGATGATCTCGTTCGCATGGCTCAATCACTCCTGGTTGAAGTTCGTTCGCTACGCTCACTCACCTTTAGGTTGGAGCTCGTTCGCTACGCTCACTCACCTTTAGGTTGGAGCTCGTTCGCTGCGCTCACTTGCCTTCAGGTTAGCTCGTTCGCTACGCTCACTTGCCTTCAGGTTAGCTCGTTCGCTACGCTCACTCACCTTTTTGGTTGCAAATTAGCTGTTGTCATAAATGTAAAAGAAATAATAGTGCTGCACCCTGTTGGTAATCCTTGTAACTTTAATGCTATTGAACATCATAGAACAGAACCAACTTGTTTAATTGAAACAGCTGTTAAGATTCATTAATTCCATTTCTCATAAGGTTAACATGGGAAACTCCAGAGCCACTGGGGCGGAGCCTATTGGACGGATCACGAAATTGATGGTGTATAAACCTATTCCATGACATTCTACACGTATGTACCAAGTTTCGTGGCAATCGGTTCAGCGGTGTCCGAGTTTATCACCCCCAAACAAACAAATATATATACAAAAATCCTCTTTTATAGATATAGATTTATTGATTGGATATAGTGTCAACTTACGTCTGAAAGAAAGTCCACTTGAATATAAATAATGTGCTTTTATAATAGATATGTTTTATCGTCAAAATGATTTATTTCACAGTTAATTGTTAGATGGTTGAAGTATGTTCATCTATTGCATGTGTTGTACATAGCGTTAACGATGAATACAAATTCTTGATTCTTGATATGTTACATTACAATGGTTACGATACACAAGATTATATCTACACATCAAAACACAAAGATAAATATTTATTTCATTAAGAAAATTGGTAATCTAAACAGTTTTTAAACTATTCGATTTAATTATTTAAAATGATATAAAATATTGTGATGTAAAATGATTCATCTAGTCATTATGTTGACATTATGTATTGTTATGTTATTAGGCATTATGTATTAGTACAGGGAAACAAGGGCCCCAAACACGGTCAATATTACTGAACATGGACATTATTGCAGGCAAAAATCAGATTGTGTAATATATTAAGTGAAGGCAAAAAGTCTTGAAAATTATTGCACAATCTTAAAAATATCGAATCATGGGTAGGATTGCACAATAATCTGTCAGTCTGAAAGTTGGGGTAAAACGCGTCGAAACATGTCATGAACTATTACAAAAATTCACACTACTTCGCTAAGACCCCCATCGTAGGATCATCTACAAAAGAATTTTTCTAAAACATTCTTTGATTATTGCAAAAATATGTAACTATGCAAAAACCACTTATTACCTCGATTCCAACCCTTTATCCCGTCTTGACCCTGCACAGGCAAACATTTCAAGGAAGGGCTACAATTATCTCGCGTTGGGCAATGTTGCGCTCGGACGCGTCTGGTTGGTTCCTTCCAGGTAACCGATCTGTGCATTGTTGTGACTGTATTGTCGCAGTTGCATCTCGGAACTGCTTCTAATTATAACACCGCTCCGGCTTAAGCAGCTTACGGGTGGCAACGCACTTTGAAATCTGAGAATTCGGTAATAACTAACTGTGAGTGGAAAAATAACAAAAGGTTGGGGTTTAGAGTTTATCTGGTGTAGAGAAGCAAATATGTGGATTTTTGTGTACAATTTTCTAAACCAAAATGTAAAGGGTACGATTTTAAAATTTTTTTAGGATAGTGAGCTTATTTGTGATACGATGTGATGAGTCACAAGTCAGAAAAAATACACGTTTTTCTACATAACTCACATGTCGATTAAAGCTACAGTATTTTCAAGAGAATGATAGATGGCTAAAATAAATCAATCTTGTATCAAATTGACTTATAAGGTAATGAATGTTCATTGAAGTGATCGTTTTGCTATACAATCTTTAATTGTTGAGTAAATGTTATGTAGTACCCTTTTGCACTATCGGAAGTAATAACTTGTTTAAATGTCAAGTAAGAAATAGTAATCGTAACAAAAATTAATAAAAATAATGGGCAAAATACGTAATGTTTCAAAGGTAAATGTAAATAAACTTGAATTGTATCGGAAATTCTGTTATTATTGGGTTAGCGTTAAAAAAATACGCGGATTAAGCCAATAAATAGACCCTGTACCAATAAATAAATAATCAAGAAATAGGCCCATTTATTAAAAATAATTAATAAAAACATAATTATGAAAGGAAAGGACCATTGAAAACACTTAGTAGTAGGCCTGTACAGAATCAATATGATAATTATGCACGTCGATCGAAAAAATTTACCTAGCCTATAAGAATTTTCAAAAAACAGAAAAATATGTATATCCATGGTTGCTTTTATTTAACCAATTTAATTTAAGCCAAAAATTATACCGATCTACAAAACTAACAAATGCTCGTAGAATAATTAATTATACAACCTTGATAACCGCTGGACTATAAAAATATTAATCGATAAAAGATCGTTCTGCCAAAAATATTGGCAAATCCCGTTAACGCAATCGAGTTTACGGAAATAATCTAAGAATCGTCAAACATTTAAACAATCAGCTAAATACAAAATACGTTTGCATTAAAAAATTAACTTTGTCGGCACAACATTCTGTGTAAGTATAAACCCCAATTCCGTCAACGCAATAAAGTTCGCGAAAAAATGCCCTAAAACATCGTAAATAAATAAAAACAACAACCCTCTTCGGCGCTAAAAAACCGTAACTTTGTCGGCAAATTCGGCCGATGTGGGCCAACCGGTCCCGTTAGCGCAATAAAATCGCGAATTTGGAGCTTTCAGCCCTAAACGAATACGACCCGATACTGGACCCTTGCTGGGTACCGTTACCCATTGTGGCACCCCGTCGAGCGGTCGCACGGTTCCAAGGGTGTTTGCGTTGCTGGGATTACGAGAAGATGTTCATGATCTCCAAAACATGTTTACTTCTCAGCCCCACGGCGATCTTAGGCTGAAAGTTGGGCAATCTGTGACATTGGGATGAAGGCTTTGACGTAAGATGTTGCGATGTTGATGTTACTGTCTGTTTGTTGCGTTCGTAAGGTTCGTTAAGGTTGTGTTCGTATTTAGGTTATGTTTTGGACATTGACTTTGGATAGGTAGACTTATCAGTGGCTCCTCACATTGTCTAGTCGGGTGTATGTTTTCATGCGATTTTTTATCTTCGCTATTAACAATTTAGTATGAAAGTATCTCAAACGCTCTTTAAGAAAAGCGGTTCAAATCCCTCTAAATTTTGTAGATATACCGGGAATCGAAACCGTTACAAAGCCCGAGACAACAACCACTAGAGTTGCAACTTACAAGTATGTTGCATCCAATCTAGCCTAAGTATAGAGTGCGGTGATAGAGGTGTAACGTTAACCATTTTGAGGAGCACAACGAGGACACCATCCTACCGGAGGATATGGAATCCATAACACTTGGTATCAATTACTTGTTAGAGTTAGAGCAACCACCTTAGAAGGTAGAATAAATTAATTTAATTTTGATTTTTATTGTTGGTCGGCTACAAAAATTAACTATTTGTTACGTTGGGGGGGTGTACCCGGCACGACGCATATTTGCTATACAATAACTTGGAATATAGCACACCACAACTTAACTTCGACATACACAAAAAAATTTTCTTTCCTCCGAAACGAAAGATAGTTCTAATCTACATCAACCATTTAACCCCTTCTATGTACTACTTTGTGTATTTACCTCGATAACAATTTCACCTTGTTGACATTTTTATCCTCTAACTACAAGTCCCTCTACTCCGTGCGACCCTAGACTTCACACCCGGACACTCCAAGGGTGAAACCTCCCCGTGTCGCAACCCCTGTAAGATAGAAGTGTGTCACTTTCGTTGCCCAACCTCATCTAACTGTTCGCCCGACGCCCATCTGTATTGCATGGGAAAGTGTCAAGACTATTCTCGGAGTCAACACGACCTGGATGGCAATCCGTGACGCACACTTCTAGGAATCCACCCTTATCTGATCGTTGTTACGACCGTGTAAATATCTAGCGGATTCCAGATCTGGATTGGGGAGGATTAAGGATGGAAATTGGGTGGGGTGAATTTATATTTAACTGTAAGATCTTAATACAGTTCTTACAAGACGACGGCTTTTCAAGGATTTATACGTAAGCGTGCTATTAAAATGCACTCATTATGTTTTTTGAAGTTACTGTACTATGATTCAGTGTGGAATAAAATACAAGTGGTCTTAATATATTCTTAAATTGAGGCCTGCTGGTGAAGAGGTACACTCTAATTATGGAAATTAAAAAACATAATAAATATTCGTAAAGTGGTTAATTCTTGCAAAAAAGGTAGTTATGAAAATAAATTATGAAAATGTTATTGACTAAAAAGTCACCCAATTCACTTCTTTCCAGCGATTCAAACAATACTAAAAAAACATATTCCACATAGCTATGTCATCCTTATATTTATGGATCATCTCCTTATACAAGACAAGTTTCAAACCTAATGTTATTTAAATAGATTTAATTGAAAATCCAATCAGGTAAATGGATATTTGCTTAGTCTGCAGGTTTGCTGCGGCGGGGGTATTTTATTATTAGGTTACAAATAATAATCTCAATGCTTTCATTGTAGCATCAAATAGAAGAAATGACTCTTTACATTTGAGGCTTCCTGGTGAGAAGGTTACACTCAAATTACTGGAATGAATAATGAATAAACTGAAATAATATTCGTAAAGTACTGCATAATTACTGTATACGTACGTACTGCATAATTCTTGCAGACAAAAGTTAGTTATGTAGCCTAAATTATGACAATTTTGTCGACTGAGCAACATCCCCAATGCAGCTATCCAAACATCTAAACAATAATAACATGGCATAACATAGCTATGTCAACCTTATACTGTATCGTTTTCTGTGACTGTATGGATCGTCTCCGTATATGAGACAGGTTTAAACAAGTGCCTAGGTTTGCTGCTATAGGGGCTACCTAATAATGTTATTTAAATAAATGTGATTGAATTGAAACCCCAACGAGGTAAATGGAAATTTACTTAGTCTGCAGGTTTGATGCAGCGGGAGTATTTTATTATTAGGTTACAACTCGTTAAGGGATAAATTGCTAAATTGCAATGCTAATCGAGTCCTAAATTTAATAAAACTAAGCCTATAACTTAGCTTTATTTTGTAGGTACTTTTAATCTGTGAAGGTGAGAGAGTCAAATAGTTTTCCCGAAATGGAGAAAATTTATAAGTATGGTTGTAACATTTCGTAAATCATTCACTGCATATCAATTTCATAAATTCGAACTATCAAATACAAATTTTATTTGGTTTTTAGTAAAGAAATAACTCGATTCTAACAAACATTTAATTATTTTCAGAGACAAAATACACTTCTATATAAATTATAGAATGGCACGTAATTTGGTAACGATTATGTAGGCTAGGATATCATCAGGGTATTGCATAATCAACTTTAAGATTGAATAGTAAAGCTAGGTGATTGAGAATAGGCTTACTAACCATAATACTCCAGTGAATCATAAGAACAAAGATGCATGTCGTTTTAGGAAAATCAGCATAAAGAATATTACCGAATAAAGTCATTTGGCACTAAAAGTCGAAAAAAGTCTACTAAAACACACTCGCGAACACCACTCGACATAGATAATACAACATTCACTACACTGTGCTTACGAACATTACTTGTAAAGACGTGAAAATACATCGCGAACAAAGACAACAATGAACCAATTAGAAACTAGCAAATCATGTCAGTAAGACAAATCAGCTGTTAAGGAACCAATAAGAAACAAGCATATCATGCGAGTATGATTAATCAGCTGTTTGCGAATAAAGGTTTTTGGTTATCGTAGACTAGCCAAGCAACGTTTGCATACGCTACGGATTAAATTAATTGTTGTATTGCATACGTATACTTTACCAATCGATATTCGATATGGCATGAATTTAGGTAAATTAACTTACCAGAAAAATGTATTAAGGTTGATATGCAATTAAGGAAAAAATCTTCAGAACTGAGTGGGAAGTATTATTTACACTAACACTAATCACTATTTTCAATATATATTTTGCTCAGTTCCTAATTTTGTGAATACTATTATTTCATTGTCAATATTATAGTAATATACTATCAGAGATTATCTTTTGGTAAAGAGGTGAATATGAAGGGAAGATGGGTTTACGTTTAATGGATTCATTATGGAAGTAGTGAAGGCATTTTGTCTGGAGCATAAAATATATCCATAACATTAACATAAACCACCGTAGATGATCTTTTATTGAAAAGTTGATTGTGAAGGGAAGATGCAATACATCTATATTGTACATTGTAGTACATATTTTACTATAATTGTCATGTTACATGTAATTATTACTTAAATATAGTATAAAGTATCTGGGCTTAGTCCTAGATCAAGAGGTTAGCTGGACTCCTCACATTAATATTTTAAAAAAGAAAACTAAATAACACATTGAGATATTTTTATTTTTTACAGGACATTTGTCCAGAACATGTTTTGAGACTTTTATACTTTGCACTTGTAAATAGTAGATTAGACTATGGACTTTTTTGCTGGGGCGGTACCTATGAAACTAACCTGAAACCTATTTTCATAATACAAAAAAAATCATCAGGGCAATTAGGAAAAAGAGCAAAATGGAACCATGACAACAAATTCTCCCTTTAAGGTATATGTACTTACACAAAGTTTTAAAAATCTTTTATGAATTAAGTAGAGATTTAAGGAAGCCAAATAATATTTATAAAGAAAGATTGAGGAAAACAGAGCGTGCAGTTGTGCCTAGGCCTAATTTAACCTTTTTCCTTAATAGTTACTGTTTTGTAGGTCCAAAGTTTTTTTGTAAATTGCCAGAAAATATTGTTAATTGTAAAACTTTAGGTTTATTTTCAAAGAAACTTAAGACTTGGCTTTTGACAGGAGATAATTTTGTATGTTTAGTAAAAATCCTTGTATAAATTATTATTTTTGTAGTTTCATGATATTACGTTGTCTTTGTGGTATTTTAGAATTAATGTACATGAATCTTGGTAATTGTAAACTGAGATAATTATGTTTTTAATATGGCAATAAGTGGGTCAGTAATGTTCAGCTTTATAAACTATCCCACGCATTCAGTTGTCAATGCTAATAGATAAGGAACCTTCACACAGGCTATGCCTTTGGAGGCCCTAAATTTTCTTGGAAGAACTGTTGTAAATTTCTTACATGAGGATTTAAATTGATTTTATATTGTTCTTAGTTTATATGTAATAACTCATTTGATTTTTAAGTGTAATTATTTTGTAGGAAGTTAATCTATTTTATTTCTTTTACGAATGAAAATACAACAGTATCTATGTTATATTTGTATAATTTGTATTGTTTTGTAATATTACTTTCAAGAAAATAAATACATTCTTATTCTTAAATGCTTTCGTTCGTATGAGAGTGAAATAATTTACAATGTATTTAGTAAGTACTAAACAATGTCCACTAAAGGCGTCAACCGTTGAACTAATAAACAAATACCAAATCAATCGATTGATTAAATTTGCACAACAAATTCATAGAACCTGATCGCGGGACACCCCTGGCCACGGCTATAAATGTGCACGATTTCTCCACTTTCCGCTACAATAACCTCTAACTGTATCGGGTTGCGTAGGGATGGTACAGGTACAGTTAGCATTGTGCTACATTCGCATAGCGGTCCCCCAGGGTAGTCTATTAGTTCCAGTGTTGTTTGCAGGTAGATTCCCCCCTCCCTCCCCCACGGCATTATGTAACCCTTGAAATCGCAACCTGTCCCGTTAGGCCAGCAGGAAGTCTTTTTTTAGAACCGCCCTCTTTTTTACCACCCTCAAAAAGTTTGGTTTTCGATCAGTCGGTGCGTTGACACGGTTTAAGATGGAGCCCTCCACATCGTGTGAGTCTTTGGATATTTCCTTGATTTATTTTGTTTGGATTTTTATTTTTGTTTTTGGTTAGTTAAGATGGATATTATTTAAATAAATTGTTTGGGGATGTTTAACGTTTAATATACAATAAGGGGTTTATATATTTTTATTTAAGATATAATTTACCTAGCATTATAACTTGAGTAGTTTAACCCGACAAAAAAATGTACTGTACCATCACATTAGTGACAAATAATTTTCTCCTGCTTGTAAGTACAACTTACGTTTTTATAACGATACAGTAACATTCATAATAATTATTATTAATAAGAAATAAACATAAAATTATAACATTTTACCCACCATATAACTAATATTGCAAACGTTAATGAGAGTAAAGACCGATGAATAATAATAAACACATCCCTTCAAATTATAAAAGGTTATTTGTTAAATGTTTCGGATTAGCTGATGTCCATTATAATAAAAAAAACTAATAGTTAAATATCTGAGTTATGTTGACAAGCTTGACAATCAAGGATATGTTCAATGCAATCAAACACATAATACAGTAGAACTAAATTACTAGGGTCGAGTTTTATAATACGTTTTTTTTTTATTTACAATACGTCGGTAATGTTCAGTTCCTATTTACACACAATTGGCGATTTTAAGCATGGACTTTAGATACTGCACTTAATTTATTTAAGTAATTTTCAAAAAGGTCCTTCCTTCTTTTATGGAATTTATAGTTTTCTTTTCAATTTCTAAAGTTGAGTTTCTAAAGCCAACTTCTGTAAAAAGTCAATGTTGTAACCACCAAATGAACCATCGCGTCGCCGTACATATTCACACTTTACCTTGGAACTATTATCAGATATCAGCAGATTCATAAAGATAATACATCGAGATGGAATCATGTTTGAGCAATGCTTTAAATTGCACTCACGGGTTTAATTGAAAATCGACCTATTTTGAAATACGTTTAAGAAATTTAATTTACATTCAGGCAATGGCACTAATATAATTCTTTAAAACATTTATTTGTAATGGGTTTTATCGCCATGTAGCTGGCAATCTACATAATAATACTATACTACTATACACTGTTGTTTTGTCTCGGCTATTTGTTTACTCAAGTATTAACCTTCATCACGATTTCATAATCATTTATGAGTTACGGGACATTTAATGAACGGAGTTATGCAAGGAATTTATTAAATTATATTTAGTACGGTATTTAAGCAAAAATCAATTACCGGTATCCTAAGATTTATTCAAAAATTAACTTTTCTGTTATCCGGTTACGTTTTAACTTTCAAGATCTGTTTGGGCTATTAATTAACAGCTGTGTCTGAGGAACATGTCGGCCTTAGTCACTAACAAGACTACAAGATCGCGCCACTCATCCCACACTCATCCTTCACTCATATTTGGGTTAAAATACGCACATAGTGGCGTCCCCATCTTAAATAATTGATTGATTGAAGATTTCTGTTGATTACCACTTTTCCGCAATCCAGTAAATGACAAGAGCAGTGATAAATTAAAGAAGAATTTATAAATCATATATATTTTTGTAAATAATAGTTATAGTTAAACATGAATCCTACACATCGAAGTACCGTATCATAATTTAAAAGTACACCCATGAAAGGGAATCTTTGATTAGAACTTGTAGATAAGGGCCGTATTGTTTACTTTAAAATGCCTCAGTAAGGTTTAAATCATAGGTACCTGTAATCTCCGGCGATTCCCTTGACCGTGTTTAGTAGACAAGAACTGTGTATTAATTAGTGAAAAAACTACATTTAATTGCATGGCATTAATTAAAAAAATGTATTAATGTCCAATTTGGTACCACCCCTAACAGTAAAACTTAAAAGCTGACAGCATTGACAATGGAAACTAACATTACTCCCGAATACTTAAGAAAAAATCCAACTTCATGTTAAAATAATAGGTTTTGTTTAAGATTTTAGACAGTCACACTTTACACTTTACAAGTGGTAACTTATCAAATCTTTAAGTGATCAAAGAGGATCTTACATAAAAGCACATTCTTTTTCATTCTATGTAATTTTGTAATCTTTGTGTTAATGTATATTATAATATGTGTTTCTACACTATTCAATTTTTTTTGTATTTAAAGGAAAGGTCCAAATCCTGGTTTGTCACAATCATTCAGCTTTTGTTGGATAGCATTATTATTGCTATCCCAATGACAAATTGCATGTGTTCTTAAACGATTGGAATTCTCTTCAGATTTGAATGTGAGCACTAAGAGCACTTGGCTAACCAGACACAGTATATGAATCCATTTTATTTCTATATAAAAATTCAATGTCTACACATTATATTTTCTGTTACAGACTACCCGACCATGAACCTCACCATGGAATGTTCCGACGCCTTAGACTTGAGAAAGGTCAAAGAGGAAAAGCCCATCTACAGCCAACCGATGAGATACTCCCCGCCACAGATGATGTACAGTCCACCCTTGGAACCAAAGTGCAGTCCACCAAAAGAAAAATACACCCCACCTCCTGCAGAACCTAAGTACTCGTCTCCGCCACCCATGACGCAGGCTTACGCCCCACTTACGCCTCCCTACTACGGTTCTCCGCCATACCAAGGTTGTGTCCCCACCATGGAAGGATCTTCTCCGCCTAACCCTACTTCTGCGTCTATGGTTACCTCTACGTACTTGATGACTAGCAACGTGATCAACGCTGGACGCAGCGGAAAACCTACAAGGCCCTTCAAGGCGTACCCAAAGGACCCTCTGGCACTCAGCTCATTCCAGGACTCGACAGAGGAATACATCGAGTTCCGCCAGCGGATGTTGGCGCAGCTGGAGCTGGTCAGCGGACGCAACAATAGCAACATGCGAAGGTCTAACAGTCCGCAGCAACCGTCATCTACTGCGGAACTGGACGACAAGACAGCAGCCTACTGGGAGCGAAGGAGAAAGAACAACGAAGCTGCTAAGAGGTGGGTAAAGTTTGGAAATAAGTCGAATTTTGATTATATGCTAAGATGGCTCTCATGGTAAAACCCAGATCTAGGACCACTTCACAATATTCACATAATTCTTTTAGAAGAAAACTTTTTTGATAGAGCACGAGCACATCTGAATATAAGAACTACCTTGCTAACAGGTATACATTCAGAAAAATTCTTGTTCAAAAGTTTTATTAGAGTTCTAATCTTTGTTTGACTGTTCATTTATTGGGTGAATATAAACAGATCAAAAGCAAACATCAACTCAGTTAAGAAAAACTTTTTTTCAGATTGTTAATATCTGTCAGGTTTTTTGCAAAAAAATTTTATTTGAAAGTGTCGAGAAAATGTTGTCCCTAATAAGACGCTTAAAACCCATGTTGTGTGTTAATGGGATAGCAAATAAAACTGTAGTTTATTCATGATAGTTGAATTTTTTTCAACTCGCGAGAGTTCACAATTGTCAGTGATTAATACCGTAGAAGTTGAAGAGACAGGCACATTCTTTGTGAGTTGCTCCTCTCCTCGGCGAGCTTTTCACCAATTCCCAAAGATTCACAAGACTGATGAGTTCATAAGATGGGGAAAGATAAATTGAAGTATAATTGAATGACTAATTAATCTTGAGTTAAAAGTATTGAATCCCAACCACCAACTTACACCAGTAAATTAAATTTATACCTTGTAATATCAAATCTTTATTTTCTAGGTCAAGAGATGCAAGGAGGGCAAAGGAGGATGAAATCGCAATCCGAGCTGCGTTTTTGGAACAAGAGAACCTTAAGTTGAAATACGAGTTGGCGACACTGAGAACGGAGACAGCAAAACTTAGACAACTGGTGTGCAACAGATAAACATAGTTTTGTGTCACCCTGTAAATAGTAGCGTAGGGTCTCTGAATCTAAGTCAACCAGGCACGGGTCAACCGCCTTATTTATATTTTAGAACTAAGATCACACTTTGTATATAACCTCTTCTTCAAGTATGTTTTTTTTTGTGAATGTAAAGGATTCAATATTTTTTACTGATTTGCTACTGTAATTCTAACTGAGAGATATTCTTTTATTTTTGAAAAATATTTACTTGATGGGAAATTTTAATAGTTACTTCTCAATTTAGACCAACAGGTTTAAAGTCAAACATTGATTTTTAAAAACGCTACCGTAATAAGATTTATAATTTGTTTTATAACAGTTTCCTAATTAACTTTGTTGTGAAAATTTATTTTTTCGTAAAAACTTATATAACCTGTAATAAGAACGCAGGTGTATACAAAATTAAGTAAGTTTTTCGTTATATTAGGAAGGTAGGCAATTGAGTTTACTATTAATATGCAGATTTTTACATTGAATTTAAAGTTCAATTACATAATCTTGTAAAAATCAAATGATTTCTAAGTTAGGTTTATTTTGACAGTGTTTCAACTCTACTTTGATTTGCTTTAGCGATTGATTTTGATTAGTTTTATAAATTGTATTTTTATTTTATCCTGCTGTTTTTATAAAGTAGTCTGATATCCAGCCACTGTTACTCTATTTTATTAAATTTTTATTTTGAACTTAAAGTAACCATGAAATAATGAATATGTGATATTTTTGTATACGACCTAGGTTAAGTTAGTTTAGTATTTATATTGTACATAATTGCCAAAAAGAACTGAAAAAACGGTAAGACTGTCCATTTAGACCGTCACTTTAGTAATTAAGCTACATGTTTATTGTTGTGTGATATGTGAAGTTTAACCATTTTGTATTAAATTTTGATTTTATAACTAAATCTAGTTTATTCCTGCCTGGTGAACCCTCCTGTTTTTTTTTTCTTAGCTAAGATTAAGATATGTTTAAAGTTTTGACATTATAACTATAAGAAAACCATTTGAAAACATTACAACTATATCTATGAAGCCTTTACAACAAGAAATTTAACAATTTTGAGCTACTATCAAAATTCAATGGTCTATTAGTTATTCATTCTATGATAGTTTTCATGGTATTAAAAGATGCGTTAAGTCAAATCAAGCGGACCTTTCTAATGGCTCTTTTAAAATATACATTAGAAACCAGCAATTGAATTGAAATTGTCTTAACGTACACTCTGTCGTAGGCTATTCAACCTTACTACTTTTATTCTATTACTGAAACCATCTTAACTTTCAAGTCTAATTCTATCCAAAGTAGTCAACAATAACAATAGTATTGATATTTGCAAGAGAGTAGACTATATTTCATTATTAGTAAGCACCTAATGCCAAGAGTGGCATTTCTGTTGCGCTCGCAAAGTTTGCGTGCAGGGCAAAGCCAGCAGGAACACCAAATTCCACGTGGGAGAGTTATTCCAACGTTTGGGGCGAAGCGGAGGTAGGGAATAATTATTGGAGCATCAGCGAAAATCATTTTCGGTTCTAGTTATGAATGATACTTTTCACCACAACTAGAGGACCCATGCTGCTCCGCAGCAAATATAATATCCGAGAAAGAATCTAATTTATGATTTTTGATTGAGTAATCCAGTATCTTGAGTTTAACTGATTCAAACGATCAATAGCTCAAATTAAAGCCTATAATTTACTGATTAAGTCTAAAATATAAAAAAAAACATTAAAAATACTGGAGATTGATTTTTAATCATAGAAAAACCTTATGAAAAATAAATTTATTTGCGTTTGCTTGAAACTTGTCCGATTTAAATAACTAATAGCTTAAATGAAAGCCGGTATTTCACTGAAGGTTCTTAGGCCGAAATATATAGGATTATACAATTATAACTGGTGAAATAGATCTTAAATTGAAGTAAGAATTCATAAATGAATCAAATTATGTTTTTTGGTCGATTAATACAGTAGGTAAATACCTATATGCCGAAGCTTGATAGCAAATATGTGCGTGCCCATCAATTTGAGACCTCAATCATGAAAATTGGTCGGGTAGAAGAGCCAATCGAACTCGGCAAAGATAAACGAAATTTAACTCCCATAAGAAATACATAAGGAGCAAATTTCATTTACGTATAAGCCGAGTGGGATTATAGATAAATATATGCCGATGCTTGATGGCAAATCTTTGCGTGCATACCTTCAATTTGAGACCTCAATCATGAAAATCGGTCGGGTAGAAGAGTCAATCGAACTCGGCAAAGATAAACCAATTTTTTTTAACATATAAGATGACAAAAAATTCACATACAGAATAGCAGATCTCAGTATAATTACCCTTTTTATATTTGCTAATTAAAATTACTGTATTTGATATAAAAATAAAAGCAAATAGGTTGTTATAGCAAACCTACCTATAACAATGTAAAAGCTAGAAGTTCAAGTTCGTTTATTGTGTTAAGATACACAAACACACTAAAACACTCACTAAAAGCTAAAAACACAGCAAAACTAGCTTATGCATACTTGTGGAGGCGGACTTGTACCCTACCCATGATAGTGATATCACGATGACGTCTTATTATCTTAACCTAATCGAAAGGAACGGGTTGGAGTTTTAACCCTTCTTAAGGCTGTGGTTTCCTAGACGCGTAATAGATGCGCTGCGTGTGCGCATCTAAGACGCAGCACACTTGTCTTATGGAGTTTCGTGTACTTGGTTTCCAAGGCTGCGTATCTAATGCGCGCGCATCTAATACGCGCGCACCAATAGCTGCGTATTTCACTGACTGCTCTCAGAGCAGTCAAATCTGAGTTGCGCTGCGTTTTAGACATGTCTCGTGCAATGGATTCGGAAGTAAATGTTGTCCAGATGGCAAAATTCCCCAACAACAACGAAAAATCGATTGAATTTGTCTCTTGAAATGACATATTATGGAAGTACGTTGTTCATACAATTAAAATTTGTATAGTATTACATTTCATATCATTCGTTAGGTAGTGTCAATTTCCCAATAATGTGTAATTTTAATATTTAATTCCCTTATTAAATGTTCCCTACAGTTAATTTGTCCTCGCATATTTGTAATTTGTAAATAAACCTAATGTTGACAAATATTCTTTTCAAGACAGCAAAACACCAACTCCAAAATATAAGAGCCCCCATAATTATCTTAGAAAGTAATAATCCTATATTAATTACTAGCAGAGTACCCGTCCTACTTACGGGGTTGGCGTAAGTATGAAATGCTTATTGCAGTTATACTCGTAAATAATATACTATTTCGTCAATTCGGTAAATTCCGAATAGGTAGGCCTAAATATAATAACAGTAAAAGCAAAGTTGGTGAGGTTAAATTAAAATTTATTGTTTACATTTTAAATTGACACGTTTGCTTTAATACTACGGTTAAAACTTCCGCGAGGGCCACGTACATTTCCTAATCATGTACTTTTCACTGCTTACGCTTCATCGAAAAGTTTAATACCAAAGTATACATTTCATTACCTAAATCATCGAATAACACCATATTAGCCACTAGTAATCTCTCCCGTGAACTTATGTTACGCACCGATCATGTGTATTGTACGCAGTCTAGGAAACCACTCACGACGGCTGCGTTTTGGGACCTGGACAAAAGCAGCAGCGCATCTAAACCGCTGCGCATCTATTACGCGTCTAGGAAACCACAGCCTAAAACTTTGATATTAATGTGCAAGAGTGGTTAGATTAAATCCATCGCAATTAGTAGCAAGACCTATACATTTGATTCTGAATTCAAAGTTAAATAAATAAAATCCAATGCAGGCCCGTGCCCTCTACATTCCCTAATGGAAAATTCGCTAAAAAATAACAATGCAAAGAATGTTTTTAAAAATCTTTATTTTAAAACAATTAGGCGATGAACTCGTAAGCGATGGGTGCCAACATGATGGGAGGCTCCTTGGTTCTGACAATGTGGGCTGGTCTGGGCTGGGCAGGCTGAAACATAACATAACATATTTACAGGTTTCCAAAGATTAAGATAAGTGGCTTAAGTTGGTAAAATTGTATATACGTCCAGTAGAGTCTCAACTCTCCGATCTTTGGCTACCCTCACTATGTACGATCAAGTGCAGTGGAATCATCAACTCTTTGAATATGACTGTGATTAAGTCAAGAGAACCTCTATACTCAGAAAATATGTACCAGGATGGTTTGAACAAAGGCAAGTACGTACGTTTGAAGGCTGCGTAATATTTTGTTAAGTTATCATTGATAAAAAGAGTCAAAATGATGGATCCTAGTTTAGGCATAAAAATCTCTGTAGAGTGGCACTATTTAAAACAAAGTGTTCATTCAGAAACTATTGGATTGTCAGCACTTCTTATTCAGTCGGGAAAAGAAGACAAAAATTGATTGATCATCATTATGAACACTGAAAAGAGTTAATATACAAATTTGAAACAAACTGACAAATTGATAAAATTTCTCTCTTTAGTCCAACCAAGAGACAATAAGAAACTACAAATTTATGTTCAGAGAAAATAAAATTTGCCTAGGCTCTATATGAGGTCTTGGCCTGTCCGTTGTATTTATTTGGTAAAAGAGAAGTTAGCTGTTTGTGAGCTTGTTCTACTGTTTCAAAAGATATTTTTTCTTGGTAAAACTTTAATGTAGGTAACACTGACTTCTGTGTTCAATCAGATACATAGGCTCAGCAATAACAATTCAGTCGGGAAAAGAAGACATAAATTGGGTAAATCATCATGATGATCACAGAAGTATATATTTAGCATACTACAATTATTTATCAAACTAAATTAAACTCTCGATTATCCGAGCCCTCAGAATGTACGAGGTCGTTTTAAGTCAAAATAAATTTTTTTTAGATTTTAGATGGAAACCAATGCGTGATTTTATGAAATTTTCTGTTGTAAGTCAAGTACAAATAAGCAAGTGATTCGTATAACGAATACTTTAAATATTTATTACAAGTACCTATTATTTTAACGTATGAATGACCGCAATAACCTATTAAATGAAAATAACACAGCGCTAGGTTGGCCATCACGCTTGACAAGCTGGACGCCCGTCCAGCTAGTTTACGTCTAGAGAAGTAAACAAAAGCTTTTGCATTTCTGCTCGGGTATTACCAACTCGGATTGCTTTTTGTCAGCGTTTGTCATACGATTTTTTGATTGTCATGATTGTGTCAATTATAGCTCGGTTAAACTCAAACAAAAGGTAATGTTAAACCCCATAAACTAGAAAGATCTAACTTAGGCTATTTTTTTTATTTGATACTGTAGAGCGTTGGCTTGGCACAACTTTAATAATACTGTATTTTAAGTTTTTAAAGACAAATTCAGAAGTGCTGAGCAGGTTTGAGTTGGGCCTTTTGTTTTCTTTAAAACTTCCTTATTTCAAAAAGTGTACTCGTTATGCGTTGTTAAAGCATATATTTTACAAGTATTTCACTTCCTAATGTGGTAACCCTTAACCTCAAAATCTAAGTAAGAGATCTCCGTGATATATGGGATTATTAGAACTGAAGTCTTGGTCCCCCCCTAAAACCTCGGTTAATCGATACTGTTCCATATTTATGACAAGATAATCATTAAATACAAAAATTAAATCACTTTGGGTTTGCTGTGATGAGGATTTTAAATAACATCTCACTTTATTATGATAAATTGTAAAAGAATTGCCATTAGGTGTTTGTTCAGACATGAGTTCTCATCACAAATTTTCAGTCGGGAAAAGAAGACAAAAATAATACAAATCATCATTAAAAACACCTAATAGAAATAACCATTACTAATATTTTCTCTTTGTTATAACAATTAAAAGTTTAAGTCTAGTTTATTTTTGTTGTCATCCAATAATACATAGGTGTAGGCCTACATTATTGAGGCTGGTTAAATAAGATTTACAATGTCAAATGAGGAACTAAACTATCCTAACTGAATGTAAATGAGTTTGTGGCAGTGAACAGATTTTGATCAGAATATATTCATTGGAATGTTAACACGTTATATTTGGTTGCGCGATGGCCGGCCACTGCCGATGGCGCAAACACCATTTGCGCTGCGTGGATGAGTGTGCGAATAATAATCATTATTCGTGGATGAGTGTGTAATAATCATTATTACAAATTTATTGTAGTGTGTGGGGTTTAGGCTTGGAAATAATCCCTACCACCGATAAAATAGTCGGATCTGAAAATGAATTAATAGCAGATTGAAGTATAACACTGGCACAATAAGCGGCAAGCGAAACAACGTCTCACGTTAGTGGGTAACTTAGCATTGTACTCCTCGCGCGACTCAAGAATCTTTTCATAGTATACATAGTTGTACATGAATAGTGTCAAATAAGTTAAAACTAATGCTTAAAACTATGATATCGCCATTTTCAATTCGTCTACAGAGTACAAGGACAGGTCCATTAAATATTCCTTGAGACGTTTTTTAAAAATGTTGGGTTTTTGTTCTGTTTTAATTTTCAAAGGAATAAATTTTAAAAATTCATGTCCTGCATTGACAGTCTTTTTTGTTAAGAGCTCTAATTTGTGTTTTCCAATTACAAAATTATTTTTGTTACGTGTATTGTAGTTATGATTATTTTCTTTAATTGGTGGAATAAAATTTTTGTTTTTGACAAACATAATACATTCAAGAACATACAAACCATAAACAGTGAGGATCCTTAGACGTTTAAAGTGTTCTTTTGCAGAATCATCTTTGTTCATTTTTAACATAGCTCTGATTGATTGCTTCTGTATTGTCAAAATTTGGTCTAGATTCGAATTTGAGGTGGCTCCATATACACATATTCCATAAGATATATGGGATTGACTATGGGAAAAATAGATCATTTGTAAAACATCAACACTGCATAGTTTTGACATTTTTCTAATCGCACAAAGACCAGAATCTATCTATATATTAATAGGCAAGCATGTTTCTTTAAAACCTTTTTTCTCAGCTCGTGTGCATCGTAGGGAAAATCTACGCATACCGTTAGAAAGCTATTTTCCTGTAGGTGTGCAGAATCCCTTTATAAATTTAAATAGGCTCAAAGATAAGCACAAAAAATGAGTTTAAAAATTTGAAAAAATTACATGGATCTTATGCGTTGCCATGCTGGTGACGAAATAACAACGAAATATAAACAGAAAATCAAAACAAATGGAAGAAACTCCAATCACATGTTTTATTTACAGTGTGGGGTGAAACATTAACATAAGTGAGTACATTACATATTTTTGGTCGAGTTTCGACCACTGGACATTACTCGTTTATTTTATTGATAACAAGTTTACAATGTTTGTCCCAAGACAAGTTGCTGTCCAATGTCAGGCCAAGGAACCTTACGGCTTCTGTTATTTCAATTGGTTTGTTATTTACGTCAATATTAGGATTGGAATTGTTTTTGTTTTGTTTTGTTTTGAATGTGACACATTTGGTTTTACTTTCATTTAATTTTAAATTGTGATTATTAAAAAAATCCTCAATACAAGCTATTTCTATTGTGGATAGCAACTCAACATCTTCTGCAGTTTTCCCAGATACTTTAAGATTAGAGTCATCTGCATAAAGATACAAACCTGTACATGGGGCAAAATTTAGACAATTTTTAAAATTTGTTAAGTAACAAATGAAAAGTAAAGGTTCCAGGACCGATCCTTGAGGTACACCAGATCCTATTGTGCCCATATTTGAACTGTATTTTGATTTATAATTGTCTTTAGTGATGTGAGTTATTTCAACAAACTGTTGTCTATTTGATAAGTATGATTTAAACCAATTAAGAGAGTTATACCTGATTCCAATTTTTTCTAATTTAAAAAGTAATAGTTCATGATTAACGCTATCAAAGCAGTGATGAGATTACTCGTCGTGCGCAGTGAACGAATTAATGCATAAGCTGCATATTCAATAAATTAATTAAACCTTGGAAGGATTGCTGAAACTGCAGTGAAACATCATTATCAGACCAAGATTTTGCCATTACAATGCAGCAGACAGTCTACTGGCTGAGGAAGCCTGCCTTTTGGTTTACGTAACTTTTTGAAGGAAACATTATGGCCTACTTTAAAATGCGGGAGGGCTCTATGGTTATAATCGATGGTTTAAGACAGCTCAATTACATGCTTCATTTGGAATTTTTAAATAATACATTTTAGGCTAGCCTATTTTATATTGTTAGGCAATACTGGTAGTTACTCACTTAGTCAATTCCAGAACCACATAATCTAAACTAAACAAACTAATGATATAAACTAAAATTTAAAAAAATGGGTAATAATAAGGGTTCAGAATGTCTAGGACTACAAATGACTAGGATAATCTCCTTAAAGGTTAACTATGGATTATACCGTTAGTAAAACATACCATCCAAAATCCCAAATATAAATACAAGATAATCTCAATGATAATATAAATTTGATATTTAAGGTACGGTAAACAAGTGCACATTCAGATTGTTTTTCTCATCAAAACTTTCAGTTGGGAAAAGAAGACCATAGTAACAAAGATCATCATAATAGCACTAGGAAAAATAAGTTTGAAAATATTTGAACCAATTTATGTCAAACTAATATGTTTTTGACAGTTTAACCGCTAACCTGTCTCCTGAGCAGAGCAGTCACTCCCTTCGCCTTGGCCTCTTTCCTCTTGCGCTCGTTCTCCTTCACTCGGTTCAAGAAGTCCTCACGGCACTTGGAGTGGTTCACATGCTCAATACGGATGTTAATCCTGAAAACCAATTTTAAATTACAAAAAATTACAAATGATTCTATAAAAAATCCAACACTATAGACCGATCAAGAGAGTACTTCCAAAGCTTGTTGATTTTAATATAGGTTAATCAAAATATAGACTGTCTTAAATCCTAACCTCAAATCTGTGAGCTAGTTCATTTATTTTTTATTTTACATTCCAACGGACAGCTCCATTTTGATATTTCTTACAAATTACAGTAGTGCAATACAAACAAGACTTTCTTAAAGCTAGTTATACAATAATGTTGAGTGAAAAAACAAAGAATTGAATCAATTGATTCAACTGATAAAACCTTATTACACTCTTAAAATTCAAGATTTTGTAATTCTCAAAACAGAAGTTTGAAACCATGTGGAGGATGAATTTAATTTCAGATTAGAATATACATCAATCTCTAAATTAGCCTATACTTATTTTGAATATTAATGTTTTGCAATGCTCTTTATTAGCACATAATTTCTAAAGGCTACAACTTATATTTTAACATAATCAAATAACAGAAACTACGACATAACCATGATGGGGATCAAACCTTGTGAATACACTGCTTACTGGATACTTATAAAAACAGCAACAAAAATAATGTTTGTACAACACTTCAAAACTACACAGTAAGAAAATTTTGCCAAGACGCAAAGTAGGCCTATAGTAATGTCTGTAAATTTCTTTATTCGACCATTATCGTTAATTTTGTGGATAATCTGCAAAATTTTACGCAACAGTCTCCGCTGTAGATTATCAACTGTTCTTAACCTACAATTACATTCCAGAATGACACTATAAAACTGTCGGATAGGTACAGGATACAACTGTTACTTAGTCAAATGTAAGTGCTCATTCAGTTTGGCATTAACATCACATTTTGTCAGACGGGAAAAGAAGACAAATTATTAAATGAATCATCATGATAAGCACTTAACACAGTAACGTAAGTAGTTCTTCACGATTCACACGGTAGGCCCAATTCAACCTGCTAAAACTGCAGCATTAATTGCAGGCTAATTATGTCGTACCTCTTGGGGATGATCTTTCCACGCACCCTCTTGTTAACAATAACTCCGAGAGCATGGGGGGTGACGTTGAACACTCTGCCTGTCTTTCCATGATACACCTTGTAAGGCATACCCTTTTGCACAGCTCCGTTACCCTGTAACACATCAGTCGTTTATGTTAACAGTTCCTGAGTTCTGAATAATTATCAAATTATGGCTAAAAAGTTAAATGAATCATGGGTACAGTTCCGTAGAGAACTTGGGATATATTATTGGATGAATAACGTTATAAATTGATAATTGACTGACTCAATATATCGTATAGTGTTTTTTCCAAACATCGAATTGAGTTATGATTTGTTTACGATTTTACTGATATTAAAAAAAAAACAATAATAGATCCTATTAACCAATAAAAAATAGGTAGCTAATATAAAAAGATCAACTAAAACCACAAACGAATAACCTACGAACAAACAAATTAAAGCCTATGATTTTGCTTTTTACTGGATCAAACATTGTGCTTTTAGCTTGGCTATCAACTCAGTTTTCAATAAATACTGTCAATATTAGTGATGGGTCGGTTCGGTACTTAACTTTAAATGTCGGTTCCACCGGTTCTTGGGAAAAGCACAGGGACCGAGAATCGATGGTGAAATGTCAGTAGGCCTACCGATACCATGTTAATTGGTTATATTTTTATTTACTCATTTACAAAATTAAAATTGTCAACCATGATTATTTTTCACTTAAGGCTTTTTGAAAGTGTATGAAATATATCATGAAATATTATCAATAGTAAGTTTTAGGCTATAGAATGATTATTTCAGTGTTGGTTAGGTTATCGTCAATATTGTCAGCTGATCAAGAGAAGTGCAAATATAGACTGTAATTGCTCCAAGGCCTAAAATTAGCGTATTGATAGAAAAAATTTACTTAATTTCAAGACCAAATTTAACCTTAAAAATATTTAAGATATGAAATGCCCAAAATTAAAACCTAGGCCTAAGTTAGGCTATAAACTTAATTTTAAGGAAGTACGATGAAACTTAATAATTATAGGATCCAATGGCAATACAGTCCAACCACGGTATAACGAATCTGAAGAAACCGAGTTGAATATTTGTTGTATCACAGATTTTGTTAAAAAGAGGTTCTTTATTTTGAGGTTAGGTTTGCAGGAATTTTGATTTTAAGTCGAGGTTTAGAAACAGCATCGGTCAATACAAGTGGAGATTTTACCTCATTAAAACACAATTAAGTAGCATAGGCTACAATACTTTACAGTACAGTATTGGCAATGTAAATTAGAACCTTGATTATCCGGGATATTAAGGTGGAGGGAGACTACTGATAGGCAAAACCACGGTTAATCTAACATGGTATATAAAAGAGGACAAACACACAAAAACACTGCAATACTGGGGGGTAAATAAAAATGTCCGTTAAAATAATACATCATCAACAAAATACAATATTACACAATTATGATATTTCAAGTCATTGACCTTGTTTCAACTTACAAAGTGTAGGCTAACATTTAAAATAACAACTTTCTTTAACCCACCCTATAGCAATAAATCACGTAATAGCGCACACTGACAGATGTGTAAAACGGAGCAGACAAATGTTAGCGGAAGCGTTGACGTGAATATAAAATGCTAAAAAATCCATTTCATTTTCATCAAGAAATTGTGATTTTTCAAAAACAATAATGTGGCGGGTTCGTTATATTGAGGGAAAGACACACCCAATTTGTTAAGAAGAGGTTCAAATTCACTGTAGAGGTTCAGAGATTGATAAATTTGTTAATTTATGTTTTAAAACTGAATAAAAAATTCTTTAAATCAAGGTTGTTTAGGCTATATGGTTTATTCGTTATGTAGAGATAAAATATATAAGTTACATTGTGCCTTATGGAGAGTTCCAGGGGATAAAAAAAATAGCCTATAAGGAATTTGTTATATGAAGGTTCTAAAGACTATAGTAGGCCTAGTTAGATATGCTACTAGGCCTCATAAGCCTACCGTAGGCTACTGATTAACTTTTCAGTTGAATAATCAGAGTAGAATGACCAAAGACCTACCTTAATATCAACGATGTCGCCAACTTTGTACACTTTCATGTACGTGGAGAGAGGAATGACTCCATGCCTGCGGAACTTGCGGGAGAACAAGTCCCTCGTTCCTCGACGATAACCCTTGGAGTTGGTCATTGTGGATTACCTTCAACAAGATATTGGGATAATCAGTGTCTAAAGATAATGTGCAACAGCAGTTAGGAATACCTAGATTGACAAGTTTATCAGATTAGATTGATCAACATGTTTGATTCAGTCGGTGGAAAAGAAACTGAAATCATAATAATCATCATTAAAAAATGTCTCTTTCATTGTAGTTTAATAAAAACACATTTAAGTTACCACTAGACTTAGAAGTTACCTATGCAGTTCTAATACGTATAACAGACTAACCCATCACCATTTAGCGTAGGCCTATGCTAGACCTATAATTACCATAATTACCATCCTCTCGACCGTTGACCATTTCTGGATAGGTCGCGTCAGTAATGATACAAATACCATAAAACTTACAAATAAAAAATACTTCAACATATGTTTATTATTATAAATTAAACCTATCTTAAATGGGGCTAAGTGTGAAAGTGCAGAAACTAAAATTTCTGGTTCAATTCCAAAAATGGGCAGTAAGAAGAATTGTTTCGGCTCCACTTTAGTTTACGCCCCACATTCATTCAATTGAAATATTTGATAGGTATATCAATTACAGTAGACTCCCTCTTATACGGACCGAGGCCAGTCCGGATAACAGTTTTGCGGTTAAACCGACATCCCCAAAAACTTGTAAAAACGGACTGTTTAAATGCGTATTTGACTTAAATTTAGGAGAGCATTGTATTCAGACACGTGATCACTGGTCTGAAATCTTTCCCACGGGAACAGTCGTTTCAGTACCGCCCACTTCCTGCCGATCTAGTCCGGTTAAAACAATGTGCTGATAAAAATTGTCCGGTTAATGAGATGTCATTTCCGCCGAGTGTAGTTTGGTTAAACCGATGTCCGGATAAGAGGGAGTCTACTGTAATCGATATATCAAAAATGTCAATTGAATGAATGTGGGGTGTAAACTAAAGTGCAGCCATTGTTTCTTTGCCAAAACGCCGATTCACGAAGAAAATCCTTCTCAGAATCCAAAATTGTAACCCTTCCATCTAAGTGTCCTTAAAACCTTACCTTAGTAAAAAAAAACCTTCCTCTATTCACTGATCCAGAAAATTTGCCTATATAGGCCTAGTCACTTTGAAATTCTCATAGGGGCCTAATTTGGCAATCCCTAAACATGTTAGCCTACGCCTTTCTTCAAAAAACATTCTTTTTTACCACGGCATCAAACTGTATGTGCCTACTCAATGTGCCATTGTTTCGGCTGAGTAAGAAGAAGTAAGGATGAGCATCGATAACTTAGTCGATGTTTTCAAAACATCGATGTTCAATGTTTCGAAACATCAATGGTAGGTTACGGTAGTCCTACCAATGTTGTTTTTGGCCAAATATTCTTCATCGATAGAAAAACATTGGTATCCTTAGGATGAGCATCGATAGTCACTTGGAAAAAAGTAGAGCACGCGCCATAAAAATCTATTGCTGGCCGTTTTGCGGCAAAATACGTACGGGATCCATATTACCGATGATGCCAACTAATAGAGGACACTTTAACGGACACGACAGTATCAACATTATGTACCTGGGGAGTAGAATAAGGGGGGTAAAATCAGCAATAAGTAGTGCGTGCGCCCGAAAAAATCTATTGCCGGCCGTTTTGCGGTAAAATACATCCGTGATCCATATTACCGATGATGCCAACAGATAGAGGACACTTTAACGGACACGACAGTATCAACCACGAATACTAGAAAAAACCCGATCATAAACAATAAACAAAATGACGTTGTTGGCTCAAATCCTATACTAATAGCATTGAACATATGTTTTAGCAGTTCCATTTAACCAATGTTAAATCATGTTTATTTTCGGGCCAAAAACGTCATTTGTTGATGTTTATGATCCATACCGGTATTTTTATAGTAATCGTAGTATCAACATTAACCCTCCGAGTGTCATGCGTCGCTGCAGCGACGCGTAACACACTTTGTGTAGTGTCATGCGTCGCTGCAGCGACTCACGAACACTGTTTACGGCAAAGGCTCTATGACTGACAAATCGGATTGAACTGGATCGAGTTAGGTATCGTTCTTTTCGTTATATTCTCTAAGCTTTCTCCAGAGGTCTGTCTCTAAGCGCTTTATGTTCTCCGAGCCGATCGTAATTGTAGCAGACAGCTGACGTGCGTATTTGTAAACAGGTTAATTAACCTCGGACCGATGACTGATGTATTTTATTATGCTTATCATTGTTTTAGTACTTACGTAATTCCCGTCACAGCTCAATAAAATATGTCTATTCAGGACATGTTTCGGTGTTAAAACACCATCGTCAGAAGAATAAATAAACACAGTACGGACACGAATAAATACATAAAACAGTTAAACATTTAAAAAACAGGCCTGTTCTAACAAAGATGACCGACCGCACAGGTAGCAAGGGACAGACTAGACCAGCTTATGCTTATCAGTTGTGTGAGAGAGAAAGAGATATTGGGCAAGGATCAGCTGTTGTAGGATGGACGGAGTTGTTGATGAGTGAATTAAAAATGGTGTGGGAACTGAATTGTAGTTTTTCGTTTAATATAGTCTCACGGGTGTTAACGTTGTCAAAACTTTTGTATATTTCATACTCCTCTAGAGTGTCCATCTTTTTCCCTTTTCTGCAAGTGTGTAGAATTTCCAAGCTGTCATCAATATTTCCCATTGTATGATTAAAGTCAATTAAATGTTGTGTGAAGGAGGATTTTTGTTTGGTTACGCTGACAACTGGTCTGTGCTCTTTAAACCTTGTTTTGAAACTTCGTCCTGTTTGGCCAACATACATACTAGGACATTCAGCGCATTTCAATTTATAAATGCCAGTTTTACAATGTATGTCCTTTGCGGTCGTTTTTGAGGCTAATATATTTTTTAATCTGTTGCTAGTGTTGAAGGTCAAATTTATGTTATTTTTCTTGAATTCTTTTCCTAAGCAATCATGTATGGTCTGAGAATAATCAACACATATGTATTTTGGTTTTTCGGCAATGTTGTCCCTAGTAATATTGTTTTTATTTTTATGTTTTTGGATTCTGTCTGTCCACAATATTACTTTTAAAACCATTTGCTAAGGCTATATGTTTGATAATAGCTACTTCACGTTGGTAATGTTCATTGTTCAGTGGGACAGTGAGTCCAATGTCCAACAGCTCAGGGGCTACACACATGGATTTAAATTGTTTTAGTGTTAAAAACCAAAAGTAGTGATATACGTGGTGCATTATAAGAAGATTTAAGTGATTTTGAAGAGCTGGTTGATGATCCTGAAGAAGTAGGTAGTGATATTGATGTAAATTATCAGCCAGATTCCTAGCTATAGCTAGCTATTCTTGATTCTTGATATGGTTAGCTATGCATTCTTAGCTAAACGCTATGTACTGAAATCTGTTTTTTGCCCATAACTTATTTATTTGCAAATCTACTTCCGTATATTATTATATATTTGTAATCCTCATAAAATTTAGAACAAAGTGGCTATTTTCAAATATTTATAGGCCTATAATTTATACAATTTCATTGAGCGCGAACTTATTTTTTTTTTCAATTTTTTCAAAATAGGGGAAGCCGGGGTAGTAAGAGAACGGGGTAATAAGAGAAAAAAATCATATAAAAAAAATTAAGGTCATAGAGATATTAAAAAAATAGTTTTTAGTTTGAACATTGGATTATAAAATAAAGTTGTAATTGTACTCCAATCTTCATGTTAAGTCATCACCATATTAGGTTAAAAAAACGCTTACGTCTGATTTATTAGTTTGAGTTCGGTAAGCCTCTCATATATATATACATTTCATCAGTAAAGATTGTTAAAAAAATTAATACTCATGTTCTTTTTTGTTTCAGGGATTATAAAGAAGATATGAAAGGAGTCAGCAGCTAGGTTAATTTATTTAAAAAATAAATATTACCAATTCTCTTATTACCGCACAGTATTTGTTACGGCGGGGTAATAAGAGAATAAGCTGATGAACTCATTTCATATTTTTTATATTTATTTTACAGGTATTTGTTTTGCTCAGTTCATTAAAAATGTTTAAAAGTTATAAAAGTACAGATAACAAAAACTGAAATTGGGGTGTTTTAGCTTATTTACAATTAAAAACCCACTTATTTGTGTAATTTTCCGCACAAATTTCCGCCGATTAATATTTGATTTTTAATAACTTTTTAACAAATATGTATTTTTCTAAAACTTTTTCTCCCAAAGCTTGTCCTATTATAAGGTTTCTCTTGATACCCCACACACTTCTGAATACTTTCAAATAAGAATATTATAGCCTCATCTCTTATTACCCCACCTGGGGTAATAAGAGAAGTCAGTGGGGTAATAAGAGAATTTTTTTTTTACAGATTTAAAAAATTGTAGTGTTTCCAAATTAATTGTTCAGATTCACCATTTGGCCCCATTATTGCATGATTTTTTTCATTCTTTTATTCCTATTAGATTTAGAGAAACAAATTAGTGATTCTCTTATTACCCCTTTTTTCTCTTATTACCCCGAACTCCCCTAATTTTTATTTTTACCTAAAAATTTTTTTTTGAAACAATTATTCCTTAGGTTTTATATATGATATTGAAGCCCATGATTTTCCAAACAAAATGGTATATAGAACAGTAGAATTAACATTGTTTTAAGCTTTTCAGATCCGTTTTAATAAAACCTTGCAAATGCGCCAAAAATAGGCGGACATTAAGGCCTAAACTATGGACACTCGGAGGGTTATGTACCTGGGGGAGTAGGTTTAGGGGGGTAAAATCAGCAATAAGTAGGGCGCCCGCCCACTAAAATCTATTGCACAACTTATAGCTGATTTGACCCCCCTAAACCTACTCCCCAGGTACATAATGTTGTCCGTTAAAGTGTCCTCTACTTGTTGGCATCATCAGTAATATGGATCGCAGACGTATTTTGCCTCAAAACGGTCAGCAATAGATTTTTCGGGCGCGCGCACTACTTAAGGCTGGAGTTATTGCCAGTTTCACGCCAATAATGTTTCAAAACATCAATGGTAGGTTACGGTAGTCCTACCAATGTTGTTTTTGGCTAAGTATTCATCATCGATAGAAAAACATTGGTATCCTTGATGTTTTGAAAACATAGGCCTAACTTAAGCCTAGGCTAAGCTTTCAGAGCTCATCCCTAAATCAGGCCTAGGCCTACTATTCATTCTAGAACAAACAGGCACTAGGCTAGGATCTCTGAAAGCCATAATCACACTTCATCAAAACCTCAGGACCAAATTTTGAAGACTTTAACTCGACCCGTAGCACATTCAACGATTAAAACATTATAAAATAAAGACAAAGTGGTAGTTAAGTGACACGGCACACGTGGAAGGTTAGGGTTAGTTCTTTAGGAAAAGAATAGGCCTACATTGTTTGAAAAAAAGATGCGAGGTCAAGTTAATGTATGTAATAGATATTGCAAGAATTGTACAGGTATCATTATTAGAATAATAAAAACTTAATTACCACATTAATAAATTAATTTCAGAGAGAAATCTAGAATTGCACCTTACCTCAACGACAGCCTCGAGATGGAAGAAGAACAAAAAGCTCCGGCTTCCGCTGGAAAAAAGGCCATATCGCCACAAGGCGAAGGAGCAAACACAACGGTAATCTGTTACCGATGCTATGTAGCTTTCGATGATATCCGCACTATGTAAAGTAAATGTAAACTACTAACTGAACTTTAACTGAACTCTGTTTATAAATAAATATAGAGTATCACCATAGATAAAACATACTCATCACATGGATTATAACTATATTAAGTACATTATCGTCAATTTGAGAACGCTACGCACAAAACTTAATATAAAGGTGAGGGTGAGTGTAAAATGGAGTGAGATGGTGTGAATTGAATAGCTGCCAGAAGCCAAAAACATTGTCCGATCAAATTTGTACGCGTAATAGTTATCCGTTCGCACGATAACTCAAGAAAAATGACCCAATTTTAATGAAATTTGGTACACACTTGTAAACCTACATTGATTTGAAAGAGTTCGCGAACCAGTATGATCGGACCACGGGAACGGGGTTTTCGTGGGGTTACCGTTCGGGCAATTATATCTTTCTAAACCATTTTGTAGGGCTTAAAAAAGAAATAATATTTAATAACTTGAAGCGTTGTTGTTAGCCTAACGTTTACGGATAAAATTAAATAAAGGTACCCGTAGATTAAGAAGATAAATGAAAAATTCCCATGTTATTCTTAGGGATGATAAATAAACTGTTGTAGTTTGCTTATTTATTACATTTTTATGACATTTTGCAATTTATTTTATTTCATACTAAGCTATCAACATTTCACTAAAAACACCTCATTACATTTCATTAGCAGCAATCCTAAGTACCGTCTCATTAAAATTAATTTTATTTAAATATGGGATGAATCCAATTTTTAGGGAATGTTTTAGTGGAAATCTAGCCAGATAAATGGAAATTCGCTCAGTCATCTGCTGGATATTATCGCATTAGGCTGCGGAGGGGTATCATTTTCTTGCAGATGTATTTAAATATTTATTTTTGTAATGTAATGTACAGCTTTGTCTACTATTAAATACTGAACTCGCATGACTTTTTTTAAAACGATATTTAATACCCAAAAGATATAGATTGTGATAAATCACAGCGTAATTAGCTAAAGTAACTTGTGACAGAATATGTAAATATTTTCATTTTGGTTGGAACTAAAACTATAAATTAATTAATGTCACTGACATAAAACTGGAGATGATTATAATTAATTAATTAATGGGATTTATCATCATTTAGTATTACCATTTGAGATGGGGACGCCACCTGTGCGTATTTTAACCCAAATACAGTATGGGTGATGATACTCCCTTAGGTATTAGAATGAATTGTTGCCTTGTATAGCCTATGACCAGCTGTTTCATTGTTCAGTACCATTAGAAATACCAATGATCAAGGACAGCTGGGTCCAGTTTCGAACTATTATAAAAGGTACAAACTTTTCTCATGATATAACCTGCAACCTTTTGATTATTAGGCGAGCACTATAACAACTAAGCTATTAAATTTTACCCGAAAAACATCTAAATTTGGCTTAGTCTAAAATAATCTGATAAATATTACCTAGAAATTAATTGTATAATAACATTGGAAACTAAATATATTAAACGTATCCTAAAATTCGGGGGCTGAAAAATTTAACTTTTCTTTGAATTTGGAGCCTGGTAAAATGAAACCAAAGACGAGTATTTTATTAATGTCCATGATAATACATAACAAAATAACATTTAACATTAATAATTATTGTTTTAAAACTCGTAGCTGAAAACTTTAGTCTCAAATATATAACGTAAGAATTACAAATGTTTAAGTGCAATGATGTGAACATTTTAGAAGCAAATCATACTTCATAGTTTGCGTTTTGCTCTTCTAATACTTGATGACAAATGATTTACAAACAAGTCTTAAAGCTGGCGAAATACAGTAACAAAATAGTAAACAATTAAAGACTCTCAATGGTGAACACTGAACAGAATCAAAGAATGCAGAAACAAACCTTAATACGTTTGACTCATCCATGAGGATGACAAATATATGAGAGTTTTTTTATAGACAAATATAACGCATAAGGTATTCAAAAGTCCAATTCTGTACTCGATCTTCATCTATAAAAGAAGAAGATTCGTGGATCGTTTATTTCACACTCAGTATGGTAGTTTTTACCTACCCAAGCGTCAAAAGAACACGTGCGAATGTGCGATTCCATTCATCTTAGGCAGGTACGGGATCCTACAACAGATGGTTCATCAATACTTCTTTATAGATCATCGATTGATTTCACAAATCTGTCCCTTTCGCCACTTGTTCCTCTAACGGTCCCTTTGTGTTTTGCACTTCCTAGAACTTCGCTTCCGTCTTGTTTGTGCAGCCTTTGTCCGTAGCTCCCCTTGAGCCCAGAACGGGTCATCTTCTAGCTGGCGTTTCCGGTTAAAACTGATGGATTTGTTTGCAGACGTGAAAAGCTTTTGAGTTCACGACGTTGACGTCTTATTGGTCTGCAATGGGAAGATCTTGAAAGAAATTCAGCCATGGCAAGGCCAGTTTGTGACGCTAAAATGGCCTCTTTGTGTTATAGATAAAGTACGCAATAAGGAGTTTCAAAGAAATGTAAACTTCCATTACAACATAAATTATAACAGTGCCGGGACCTAAGTTTTTTTTTTTTAACTGGAGTTATCTCATACTGTCTTTGAATTTGAATAAAGGTTCACGTTTATTCAGTCAAATTACAAAAAAACCTGTACCTGAATTTAGAAAAAGCGGACGTCAGTACTTCTATGTGAATTTAAGGGGAGTTTTTATCCCTTCTTATGGCAAAAAAATTGATATGAAATTACTATATTTTTTTTAATTCCTATGTTATTATTGCAAAAGATTGTTATAGCCTAATGTTTGTTTCCTACTTAGGACTGGTTATTCCGTTACATTTAAGTAAAAACAATGAATGGGAAATCTTCAAACGGGTAATTTGCAAGCTAGAGTATTGAGTGCTTAAGAATTTCGTCAAACAATTTTTTATACATGTGTTGATACATGTGATACAAAATGTTTAAGTGCTCTTGAACAATGTATCTAAAAAATCTGATTGAATAACAATAACGATATTATATTTCATTCTAACTTATAAAATAAGAACAAAGTAACTATTCATCGGCGATGTTAATAATATAGTTGTCAAAAGGTCGAAAACTGTTTTTTTAAACAGTTACATTTTTTGAGACTAAATATATTATTTTATTCATCTTATGATCCTGAAAAATAACACCTTTCGGATCTTCCAACGATAAGTACAATTTTAATTTGCTTCAAAGTGTTATAACCCGGAGAAATACAGGAAAACGGATTGTGCAGGGTGCATCCATATAGTTGGGGACCTCCAACTCCCCTAATTTAGGGTGAAACACCCTTCAATTATGACGTCATCTTCACCCCATGGACCAATCCAATCATCCCTAACCCTTCATTACGAAGTTGAGAAAAACATGGCGGAAACCAGTATGGCTGTCGTTTACTGTAATCAGAATAAAACGAATCAGCTGATTTAATAAAGGGTGCGGGTAAAATCAGCTGCAAATTAACCATTGTCGCGTAGATTATTCGTCGCCAAAGAGCATGGAAAGGATAAAAACATTGCCTTTGTGTAGTTAACGTAGACTTCTCATCTTATTTTTTAATATATGTAGCCTGTTTCGATATGTTTAAGTTTAATGTTGGTATAGCTTTGAGTGCGCTAACGTCTTCTTAATGTTTTACGATATTTTATTTCATATACATGTTCTACGTAATAGGTTGTATGTACATCCATTCATACATTGTTTTTGTGTATGTACATCCATTCATAGATTTTTATTGCATTACAAAGCCTTATCTTCATTTTGAAATTTGAACTTTGATCTTAAGTTACCAGAGGGCAAGCAATTGTTTACGTTTAGAGGGTTATATTAAGCTTTATTGGTTTTTTACTGATGGTTAAAATTACTAACAATAAACAAAAGAGTAATGCATGTAAAAGCATTGACTTTGATTATCGCAAAACGGACGTGTCATTCTACTGTAAATCTAAAGCATTTTGGTTTGCATTTCACAACTGGTAAACCTAGAGTGCGCGTATTTCTAATAAATATTTATCCCTTGGAATACATTTTACAACTTGTGCTTTGGTTCTTTGGTTAAACTACCATAAAATGAATAAAGATTTACAAACATTGCATTAGTTGAAATATTTTTGCAGTTTTGAATCAACATACCAAACAGAAGAAAAACTAAGAATCGTTTGCTGTTGATCGATTTAAGGATGTCAAATCTATCAGGCAGTAGGTTTTTAATCTGTGGTGATACTGTAATTACTGTATTTATTCTTAAAGAAAAGAATGCTACTAAATTAAAGCCTTTCTCTTTGAGAAAGTCACAGCTTTTGCAGATTTTTTGTTTCGACGCTTCTTTTTGTTCAATTTCTGCAGATTTCTCATCCCTTTTGTGTTTTAACCCAGCTCACCCTTGCGCTTTCTAATTCCTCTTTTCACTACGAATGTCACGGGCAATTCTGCAACTTGTGATGAGCTCCCGGTATTTTATTTTTAAACAGAGAACAAGAAATGGGGCAACTGTAATGTATTGCACTCTAGGTTAGAAGGTGAAGTTTTAATTTTATCTTCTATTATTAACGTATCCCAGTCAAAAAGTACGGTTGTGTAAATATTGTAAACAACTACAAAACAATGTTTCTATGCTGATTGTTATAGAGCTATCTTAGTCACGCCATACAGTTTTAGAAATATTAGTAAGCAGCTTTGAACGCAAATTTAATTAGTTTAAGTTACTCTATACCGAGTACAAATAAAGTATTCAAATTATTCATTGAATTTTGGACATTTCAGAAGACATCCACATCCCATTTATCAACAATTTTGTATCGAAATATAAATGATTTAAATCTCGCAATAAATGTGCTACATAGAGCACATACATAATATTCATGAATATTTGCAATATTATGTGCTCTATGGTGTGCTACTGTCAGCATTATATTTTCTCTCAGTTGTACTAATAGTTTTAAACGTGACACAAAATTAATTGTAAGGTTTAAAACTATGTTTACAACTATATTTTTATAGCTGTACTCTAGTTTATTATTTTGCAAAAATGTAAACGTTATGTACGTAATATTAATTACCACTAAAGATATAAAAACGGATTTATAACGTTGAGAACACCACGACATATTCATAATTATAGTGTTATTTAATGTTTACTACTGTATTTCGATATTATTAGACATTTAAATTGACCATCTCGTTATAAACTGTTACTAAACTTTCCCTCTTGTATAATTACTACAGAGTAAAAATATCAAAATGGAAATTTGTCCAGAAATAAAAGAACACATTTTATAGATATCAGGGAACTCAGACGTAGCCACAAGAACTATTCAAATATAAAATTCCCACACATTATGGGGTTGCAATTCTTTCTTCAGTTCTACACGATAAATCCATAAATCGTCGAGGAAGGGTTGTATTTCAAACACCGTTATGTTGAATAAAGATGAACGCGACAATAGACTTAGTGGGTCACAATGGGCGACCCTCCGTCCGGGCCCTGACCTGGGAGCTACGCCACCCTGGAGCACGAGCCATCCTGCGACCTCTTTGGGGATCCACCCTCCTGGCACGGGCCTAGCACGAGCACGACCCTGAAAGACTTCCCATTGATGTCGATAAGAGTTGGATTATAGCCGTTTAACTAATTTTCACTCAGAAGATTGTCTTGGAAAAATATAGATCGGATAAAAATTTCGTGATGATATGACGAAATCGTGTCGAATTGTGGACATCCAAACGGTGTCAATATTCACAGTGTGGCTTTCATTTCGTAAAGCAATAAGGGTTCTACATATAAAATACTAATAGAACTTGTCGTTCTATGACATTACCACCACCAACGGACGCTCAAACGTACAAACATCTACAATCTACGCTTAAATAAGAAATACCCCCGCCGCAGCAAACCTGCCAACTAAGCGAATTTCCATTTGTCTGAATAGATTTTTAACCAAACCTATTTAAATAACATTAGGTTTAATGAGTACCTAGGTTTGCTGCCAAAAGGAAACTAATAAAGTGTATTTTTTTGAAAAATATTAATAACTTAGTATAAAATAAATAAATTTGCCAAGTTTTTTATTAAAATATATCCATAAACAAGCAAACTACAACATTTTACAATATTCTCCATAAGAATAGCATGGGAATTTTAAATTTACAACTTTTTTAATTTTCTCCTTTACCAATAACCGTACAAAAACACTTTGATATACTAAATTATTTGTTTTTTTAAGCTCTTTAAAAAGGTTTAGAGGGAAATTAGAAAATTTTGTGTTTCGAGGGTCAAAAATTAGAAAAACCATTTTTTACCCCATAAAACCCCCCGTAAAACCCTGTTCCCATGGTCCGATCATGCTGGTTCGCGAACTCATTCAAGTTTATCCCGCCTTACACCTTTAAACCAAATTTCATCAAGTTCGGACAAAAATTACTCAAGTTATCGCGTTCACGGACGTATATATATATATATATATATATACATATATATAAAAATTTGAACGAATTGTGTTTTTGGCCTCTGGGGACATCAAAATGAAAAAGTTAATCGGTCCCGGGTCTAGGTCTTACCGTGCCACCTACGGTAATAGCTACTTCCCTATAGCGAAATTCGCTAAAAGAAAGCAGGAAATAGTTGACTCTGCCTCCAGTTTACTGATTGTTGAACACAGTTGCACAGCACGGATACATACTGCATTCTCTAACATGTTTATTATCCTCATAGATCACCTGAAGGAATTAGCTAGGTGTAATATTAAGTTTGGAGATATAGCCTCTGGACCGTTATTGAACATAGTTAAATCTAAGGCTTAATTACCTTACGATTCAAATTATTTTAGAGTGGAGTAGTAGGAGGCCTAGGTTTCTATATAATAATATAATTTGTGCATGTGTGTACATTTGTATATGTGTTCAATGTTTGTACAAATTATACCAAATCGACAGTATCTCAAGTAAGAGATGAAAAGTAAAAGTTTAGCTAGCTATGAGACAGAAGGACTGACAACTTTTCGACGTAGAAACCTAGGTCTCCACTATAAAATAAATTGGACCGTAAAGTAAGCCTTAGATTTAACTAAGTGGTATTAAGGTGTCCTGTATTTAGAGAGCGTTTTTTTAATTACGTTTACTTTTTTTATTTAACCAACTAAACGCCAATCAATTATTTTCTAAACATTTGAAATGAAATGAAATGAAAAAGTGCTTTATTAACACAAAAATAAACTGCATAAATACATATGAACTTATAACTAAACACAATCTTCTGCATAACAACAACAAAATTACTAATAATAAAAACAGCACATTACAGCAATGGTCATAAGACCGTCTGCCGGGTTGACAACATTTTATTTTATACAACTAAAAATGTGAAATGTTTGTAATAAGCTATAATATGTATATTGTTTTGCTGCTAGACATTGAATTCTAAAACCAAATCCCACCTATACTTCCAAGCCTCTTTAAGAAAATTTGCCAGCGAACGCCAATCCTTACCATTAAGAAAATCTATAAACTCTGAGCGAGTTAAAACAGGTTTCAATAGCCATTTATTTCTAATTTGTGTTAAAATTGGACAACGAGCAACAAAATGATAAGTGTCCTCATTCTCATTTAGATTACACAAAGAACATATAAAATTAGCGTCTGTCATCCAAGGTTTAAAATTTAAGGAAATAGTCTCTGTCCTTACTTTGAATACCCATCGTCTAACAATATCAGGAACGTTATCTGATAGATATCCATTATCTCCAAGGTCAAGATTCAGTGAAGCATAAGTTGTGTGGTATCGTGAGGCCAATGCCGCCTGGACTAACCCCCGCCTGCTCTCCCCCCTTACTGCCTCTACTACTGATAACAGGTGTCGCTGGGTATCCTCAATGGAATTCACATCAAAAGATAATTCAATTCCATGTTTACTTCCAAGACCCTTCCAATCTCTGCTCCAATAAATATTTTCGCTGATTATTTTCTTTGCTAATTTATTTGGTAGACGGTTCGGCGGCAGTGACAGAGCATGTATGATGTAACGAGCATGCATGCTGAGTGTATAAATGTACTCTTTTTCTAGTCCAGTTTCGAGATACAATGCATAGTTGGGAGTATTTTTTGCCAATCCTAAAATTTTCTTTACAAAATAACAAAGAGTCCCATCTACATAATCACTTTCCCATAAACCCCATATTTGACACCCATAACAAAGAGTTGATCTGACAATTGAAAAATAAATAGTGAATTTTTTACTTAAAGGTACATTTTTGTTATTTAGAAATGTATTCCAAATACTGTTAATTGCTAATTTTGAAGAGCTGCACTTGTGTTTTAAATGCAAACCCCAGGATAGTTTAGAATTTAAGTTTATTCCCAAATATTTATAATCATTAACCACATCGATTCTTTCACCTCGAAAATACCATTTGTCATTTTTCCTCAGTTTCCCTCCTTTCCTAAAAACCATAATCTTTGACTTACTTAAATTCACAGTCAAGTTCCATTGTTGACAATATCTCTCAAGGTCATTTATCATTAACTGCAGACTGGTTCCCGTCGGAGCCATCAACACAATGTCGTCAGCATATAACAAAGCCTTAATTTGAACATCTCCAAAAATGCAGCCTCCACTTAATGAATCTATAATGTCATTTACAAATAAGTTAAAACATAAAGGACTCAAAACATCTCCTTGTTTTAGACCGAGGCCTGTTTCAAAGTAGTCTGTTATTCCATCTTTACACCAGACAGCTGACGAAGTACCATTATATAAATCCATTAAAACGTGTAACATATGCGTAGAAATACCAAGACATGATAACTTATAAAACAAAGCATTTCTATCTATTGTATCGAAAGCTGCAGTAAAATCTACAAAAAAAGTATATAATTTACCCTTTTTTTTTACTGAGACACAATTTTGCAGCATTTGAAAGAATAAAAACATTATCAATTGTCGAATAGCCACTCCTGAAACCAGCTTGATATTCACACAGCTTATCATGATCTGTTATCCAAAGATTTAATCTGTTGTGCAGTAAACTTGTGTATAACTTAGCTACGCAATCTATAAATGATAAACCCCTATAATTTTGTGCAATGTTTTTATCACCTTTCTTAAACAGAGGATAGATAATTGATTGTTTAAAACTTTTCGGTACTTTATTAGTTTTGAAAATATTATTATAAAAATTCAGCAACTTAACTAAAAATGACTCTGAACCATTTTTAAAGAACTCGTAGGGTATTCCGTCAGCTCCTGGTGCCTTACCATTCTTTACTTTCAATAAAACTGTTTTTAATTCGTTCAAATTAAATTCTTTATCTAGAAAGTCGTCTTGAATAAGAGGAAGCGCATTTTCTAAACATTTGTTAGGCTTCTGGTATTTTAACCAAATAGTTACACATGAAAAAGAAACATTTCGCCTTTATCAGTGCATTCGAACGGAAATGTTACGAACCCCCTACACCAACCTGTAAATGTAATAATGGCAGTAATACAGACTAGAGTTACCCATTCAAGTGTGTTTCATTTTAATGAAAAATCTGTTCAGCTGATTCGTGTAGGCTATATAATGGTTGTCTACCCTAGTGTCCAAAATTCTTAAACTCTTTTCTGCCGAATGACCTCAATCTTTTCCTTTAAAACGAGTGCAGCGTAAAACTCAATCTGCAAATTTGACAGTCCAAAACCATTAGTCAAGAACAGCTGTTTAACGGAAATACCTTTCGGTATGATTTTCAAAAGAAGGGCTGTTCATTATGTCAAACTGTGGTGGGCAGGTGCTGCGTGTGGATGGCTCTTTTGTATCTTCCCAAAAATCATATTTTGAGTCTCCCCCACATCATTAGTCCTTTGCTAAACCGCCGCCCGCTTCTCAGAATCTTTTGAAAGAGTAAAACAATGGAAGTGTTCCTTTTTGGTTTAACTCCCGGAAGAATTACGGTGTATCGCATAATGGGGATAAAGTTGCAAGGGACTTTGTGTTTTGTCTGCTTTCTATATTGGGCCATCTGTCAAATTTATTTTTGGCAATTCAGGCTAGCAACTGCGTTGTTTTGGAGAGTCAAAAACTATAACGTTTAGGTATATTGAGCAGAAAACCTTTAATTGGTTACTAGATAGAAAATTGCAAAATATTATTGTTTTCATTTTTTAATTATTCCTTACAGTATTTTACTTGTTGATAAAGTCCTTATACATATTTCCCAGAACATATTCTATAACTGATTGAAGTAAATTAGTTAAACTGATAGTTTTAGTCCAAATCATCCTAAATGTTTTGAATGAACTTTCAAAGTATTTTTTTGGTAACTCGGTTGATTTCAATGAGCCCTAAAGCCCCCAAAGCCGTTAATAAATTTTAAACCAGACTTGGATTAATTATTTTAGTCGTAACCTTTACTTTACGTAAGTTTGTAACTTAAGAATTATTTTTTTTTTATTATTTTGCTATTAATAGGCTACGAATTCAAACAATATCGAGTACCGTCACAGAGAAATTAAAGAGAAACCTTACTTCTCTGTGGTTCTGCATAACATACATAAAACAAATATTCGTATAACCATAACACATTAAATTATACTGTATAATTTATATTTGAAAACTAACATTGACTTTGGATACTGATGCAGACATCCCAGTTTCTCAGGAGTAGCCAGATTTATACTGAAAAATCATAAATAGCCTCTCACTCTAAGTGTTTTCTAGATAAATTTACTGATACGTTGATAGTTGTTGGGGTGAAAGACTATGAGAATTCACAAGAAGTTGGCAAACTCTATAGGAGTTAGTGGCACTTTTTTATTACCCAAGGCAGCCTCAACGTTTGCATGGGAATGGACGTTTACTTATACGTGTTTTTATAGTCAATGTTAATACCTCCAACTCAATCTTGAATACATTTTATTTGTCTCAATGTACTATAAAAGATGTGTATGGATTTCTTGGTTTATCATTTTATCGTTGATAATGAATACGGTAATATGAAAATAAAACTCGAGGGAGATTAAATGATCATTTGGTTATAATTTTTTTGCTAACGCTTTTCAAATTAATTTGCATATACAAAAAATAATACCGATGAAAGTTTAAATGTACCTAAGTGTCCACAGTCAAAGTTAATATTGAGAACGAACCTCAAATAATAGCTGGGGTGTTTGATTCGCTACTAAACAGCCCGCAGATGTTTTCCGCGTTTGCGGAAACAGTTCCCTCCAATAACGTGAAAGGGTGATTCTCCCCTGCCTCTGGGATCTCGTCAACTGATGACTCATTGTTATCGGCAGTGGTCAATAAAGTTCCGGTTCCGGGGATACGATAATATTTTTGTTTTGAACAACACTTGAACGATTTCAAGCGGACCATAAAAGCTTGGGGCTTGTAGCATTCACATGTAACTACATAAATGTATTTTAACACATTTAAAATGTTGAAATATTTTAATGTACACTGCATTAGTGTAGACATCATCTATGAATGAAAAATAACCCAAGAACTCTTGAAAAAAGTCAAGAGACTTGGTGCCTAGATGTGCCAGTTTCGAGACGAGATCTGTAGTCCTATAGCCTACTCAAAACTTTTCAGATCTCAGTTAAAATCTGTGCTGTTCCGTACCGTGATCCCTGCCTGCAGTTCTGACAGAACTGTTTGTATATGTTTTGTTCATGTTCAATGTTCATGTTTGTATATGTGTTTTACGGGCTGTAGGGATCATGGAAAAAGAATTGTACACATTTAACACAATCAAGGTAGTAGGAATCTTGACAGAACTGTTCTGTCAAGATTCCTACAGTCCTGTACCTTGATTGTGTTAAATGTGTACAATTCTTTTTCCATGATCCCTACAGCCCGTAAAACACATATACAAACATGCAACGTTCATTGTAGGGTTTCATAAATGATTTCCAATTCAATTCCATAGCCTGCTTAATATCAAAGAGTTCAATGGAGGCTAAAATACGTTTAACCTAGATATTTCCCAATAGAGATGTTTCCTGGATATAGACACAACGGTGCAGAGGGTGGAACCCTTCCGCATATCAGACATAATGGCAAAGTAGCGGGTTGAAAGGGTGGAATAATGGCGGGTAGCGCTGAGCGCGTGCGGGACAACAACAGCTGAGCATCACGCCTGCGCTCAACAGCTGATAGAATGTGGGTCACAAACAGCTGACAGGTGGTGGCATCTGGAGGCAGGGCGGTAGCGGTAGCGGGTAGCGGCGTTACTGTACACTGTACTTCCGCGATCCGACCCCTGCCAGAGCCCCAGAGGATCAAATAGGCCTTGAAAAAAATGTAATGCAAATGCAAATCGTAACTAAAATAGAGTTGAGGTTTTCTTGTTACCTTTACAAACGTCAAACGTCATATTTGTTAATTTATTCCGATATAGGATCTAGTAATATATCATATTTTGATCAGTTAAGCTAGAAGGCAAATAAAATAAATTACCTATTGTAAAGATGTGACTAAAATCAAAATGGGTTATATACCTAACTTTTATTGTTGTCACTCCTTTCGAGTTTGCAATAAATGTAACATTTAACCTACTTTGAGTGTGAATCCGACAAGCAAATAATATGATTAAATGAAAAATTTTGATTTACCGTACAAAAAGGATTAGCCAAAGACTAAACAAATAGCATTCTAAGCTCGGCTAGAAATAAAAAATACACTCATTGCTGGATTTAGGGTAGTTGCGGCCCTAGGCCAAATTACTCGAAATCACGAAAATATCCCATGTTCAAGGTACATCATCATCACCCATGATCGTGGATGAAAACCTGGACATCAACCATAAAACAAGGAAAAGGCATCATCGACACCCCGACACCCATGGCCGTGGTAGAATCCTTAACATTTCCCGCAAGCCACAATCACAGGGCACAGGGAAATTATCATCGTCACACACGATGGCGGAGAAATCATTAAAACCTACTCTAAATCAAGGGAATGTCATTACAGACTCCCGCAAAAATGTGAACGGACCGCAATCACAGAGACAACGCAATCAAGACCCGCGATCGCGGATGAATTCATGAACATCGTAGGGAACGTAATTCTCGACATCCGTGGTAAAATCGTGGAACATCTCCCGTAGGTCGCGATCATGAGGATATCATCATCGACACCTGTGAGCACGAAGAAATCGTGAACACTTACCCTAAATGAAGGGAATATTATCACCAACACCTGTGACTGCGGCGAAATCGTGAACATCTCACGCGGGCCACAATCATGGGGGCATCGTTATCACCAACTGTGAATGCAGCAAATTGATGGTTTCAAAAAATAAAATGTAATTTTCTGTTCTGAAATTTTTTTTTCCGTCAATCCTTTGCAGCCATTTTTGCTCAGTGGTAAATCCGGCACTGCATACTCTTCTGAAGACAATACTGAATTAAGGTTGTCACCAGTAGTTAGCTCCATTTGTGTATATTGTTTTCTATTTGTTTACTCTTATTTAACAAATTTTAAAACTATTTGACCAACTGTTACTTGTTCTGTGTTGTGGTTGTCAAGAGAAAAACACTAATTGTAATATCTACCATAAAAAAGAGGAAAACATTGTGTGGACCTCAGTGCACACAAACATCGCCGAAACACTTTTAAAAGACTTAGAACTTCACAACAGGATGAGAGGTCAATCTAGCACTATTAAAACCCATTCGATTAATTAACTTCATTGTAAAATCCTTTACTTGGGATATTGCAAGACTAAATGCAAAATCTCAGTATTTTTAAAAACTTAATCGTAAACAAATTCAATACAAAATACAAAATATATCACACCGATGTTTCTCCGACCAAAATCTTGCATACATATTCATAAAAAAAATTGTGTTATTATCTTTCTCGTTTTGGTTCATTTTAAACCTGACAAAGATCAAATCACCCAATCTTAGAGCTTGTGAAGTTCTGTTTCATTGCCTTTGGATACTATAAATGTCTAACTATTTTAAACAGTCATTTGATCTATTATTGAGAAATTACATAAAATACACAATAATTGCATTCTTTCCAATTCCATGGTACCCATAAGAATTTAAGTGCTGAAGCTGAAAATTGAGAGATTCAAAATCCAGAAACACCTCTTGAGGATTAAAAATATTTCTCCTATATTGCCTCAATCTCCAGCACGTGTATTTGTTGGACAGCTTGAAGAGATAAGATGACAGGTTAACCCTTTGGGACAGCTGCAACCCCCCCCCCCCTAAAGTATTGTCCAGTGGTCAGTCATGGTCCAGGAGCAGATGGCCTTCCATTCACACAAAGATGGGTTTATCACAAATGTCATCTCACTCAGCTTAGGCTGAAATTGCAGGTTTTTTTGTCAAAACAAAATTGCTTAGTGGAATTGATGAATCTGGCAACTTAAAAATAAAGTACAATTCAATTCAATTTATTTATTTACGACAAATACCATTATACAATAAATACCATACATACAAAGATGCTAAAGTTATACAATCGGTAATGGTAATAGTACATTTGAGACATAATAAGAAGTAATAATAAATAGTGCATGCATAGCAATTAACAAAAAAATTAAAAACAGTAACAACAGTTGGCAATGACTGAGGCGAGGTGGTTTTAAATTAGAGCAAAAGTAACATTTGAGAGAAAAACAAGCAATGGTTTATACTAAATACAATAAGTGAACAAAGATGAGTTGTTAAGTTGCAAAAGACATACAACTGATATAAGACACAAGATGCATACAAAAAATACTACTAAATAGTGCATACAATAGTAAGTAGGTAGCAAGTAGACTCTCCTGAACAAAAACAAGAAGCTAATGTTTTTAAACATGCCTCTACGGCACAAGCTTTCAGCACTCCAAAACTAATTTGTAATTTGTTTCCAATGATAGTGTGCTTTTGTGCTCTTAACATAAATTAATGTTAAACTATTATTCATAAGCTAAAATCACATGTGAAAAAGACTAATTTACGGATTTTCAAAATGATTTTGTAAATACTTAAAGAAACAATTACGAAGTTTCATTTAATCCAGGGCATAGTTTGGATCTTTGTGAATATTTTATAGTTTATTTCAACTCAACTCGATTAACACTTCAATAATGCCACGAAGTTCTTTTTTGAAGGACCATGTTTATGGTAACCAGCTGGCTGGTGGAACCCTCTTAATAAACTGTGGGTTATGTCGAAGACCTACATTTGTCATAGATGTAGGTCTAATGGGTTATCCTATATTTTTGGGAAGAGTTCCAATTTTAATTTTGGTAGAGCTAAAAGACCTTCAACAATAAACCCAAGGAGCCAAAGTTTCTTGAAAATTAAAATGTTCATTCAATCCTTATAAATGGCCAGCAGTTTATGACAAATGTCATCTCACTCGGAACATAGAAGCTAAATTAGCAGTTTTTCGCAAACCTTCACACATTTAAAAAGGTTAATAATTTCTTTCTAGTTTATCTTTAATCGTCCAGACACTTTTTTGCTTTTCATAGAAGTTAGCTGATTTGATTTGTGACTCTCTGAGCCGTTCTTCACCAGCTGATGAGTCTTGTCATCTTCTACGTTTGCAGGAATGTTTCGGAGGTAATGAGAAACGTAATTGTAGCAAGGAGCTTCTACACAGAGGTATAATACCACAGCGACAAAAGTGCTCACCATCAGCACGCCGATGCCGATATGGAACTGGAAATAGGAAAATAAAAAGTCAGTTGAGGTGTGCAACTAGAGTATACACATTTAAAAATCCAATTCCAATCTTAGAAATTAAAGACGCCATCATTATACTAAGCAACGGACACCTAGGTCCGTTTAAGCTAAGTAGGAAGGCAATATGAGTGTAGAGTGGAGTGAGATACTGTAATCCGTTTAACTTTGTTACTGACTAAGAACAGATGTGTTTTAGCCAATTAGAAATCTGATACATGTGAAAAAGTTTATTCGACTTACGAAATAAAAATTGTCATATTCTACAGGTCTTGTCAGTCTATTGCCTTGGATCCGTATTATCTCAAAGTGGACAAGATAGATTCCAAGAGCTAGTCTGGAGAACGGCTGAAACCCTGGCCAGGAGAGAAAATTGTTCAAGAGACCTGGAACAAAGTTCAAATGTTAAGATGAGAATAGAAGTAAACGTAGGGTTTATTGAATGAAATTTGAACCATTTCAGCTCCAAAGATAGATATATTGGACACTACAGTAACAAAACCTTACTTTTACAACTATCTAAGCCTGTATAGCTAAACAAAAAGTTCCATAAACTATACTTCGACATGGGTTTTCTACACCTAGGAGGGAGCTATACCTGCAACCACCTCTGCACTTTTGACTTTTACATGCATACTTTTCATAAAGTCCTTTAAATCTTTTTCAGATCCAAAATTATAAATATTCACTGTACCACCATTAACTGTACTCAAAACGTACCTCCATACCCCAGGTGACAAGCCATCACGACCCAGGCTGCAGATAAAGCGATCATCGGCTTACCGAGCACAGTGTAGCCAACATCAAACCAAGCGACTCTCTCGTAGCTCGGGTCTAACATCACGTGGCACACTACCAACAAAGTAGACATCACCAACGTAGTAGCTGACCAACCTAGCCAGCGCATCAACTGGTGAAAGACATCAAAGTTATTTATTATTTTGTTTAAATAATCGCCTTACTAAAATGAATGCCTTAAATTAATTATCAACTAATTAAGCATTTCTAGGTTCTAACATCGTCTTGTGTACCTTTTGTTAGACAGTATCGTAAACGTATGAAGAATTCTTTTAAGATTCCTTTAAAAAGTTTAAGAGCTCCATAAGATCAACATAAAGTACTTACCTTTGGAATTTTCACTTTTATCTTGTCTTGTTTCATTGTGAAGATGAAATAACCCAAAGTCAGCCCCAGCAGGTATGGAAATGTGCGGTAAGGAGTGGAGAAGTAGATCTCACTGACGATCTCATTCCCCATCCGGTTCTTGTACCTGGGTTGAAATAAATAAGGTTGGTTGTTCAAAATACATTGATGTTGTATTTAAAAGAACTAGGAATGGTTGTGATTTAAAAGCTTGTCTAGCATTTTGCATCTATTCATAAGTCGGTTACTCATCCATACAACCAACCACAAGCCCAAGCAATGGATGTAATGTTAAATACAGAGTCACAACCTACACTAGCAATCCAATATTCATGAAATGTGGCATTATGTAAGTAATAAACCTTAACACCCATACAAAAATTGAAATCAGAAAAATAAAAATCTTTCAAAAACCGATTTTTATATAATTATTATACGGTAATTTGAAGATAATTTTATTCCAAACAAAATACCACCAATTACGTTAATTTAAATATGGATTTGTGGCTGAGTGGGAGAAAGTATATGTCTGTTTATAATACAGTTTTAAGTTTATATTACACACAGTGTATTAGACTCCATTTACAAAATTTAGACGGTTTGAGGGAAAACAATTCCATCCCCTCCACCTCACCATAACTTTAACACAACAGTCAACTGCTGATTAGTTGATATAACATTACGCAAAAAAAACTGGTGGGGTAACCGTTTTTACAATAATTCAATTTAAGTATCGTGTTATACATGGTCCAAAATTAATTGTTCATGAAAAAAACTCACATAATGGCCAAAGAAGGAGCATCAACACTGGTGGCGACGGCGGCCAGAAAGTTAGTAAAGATTGACGCAGCGGCAACAGCAGCGATTAGCAACATTCCTATTGGAGGATCGTAATGGAGTTGTAGCAGGAACAGCGGAGAAATGAGGAACAGCTGAAAATCTATAGACAGGTACCAGCTGTGCTGAACACACTGAAACAGATCATAACCTCACTTTGGTATTTGATTTTTAGCAATAGTTGGTTTGGATTGAAACAATAATTTTATTTAACACAAGTATGATTTTAAGTTGGGAAGCTGAATGAATATAACGCTCAGCTGGTAATCAGTAATTTGGCAGTTGATCCTAACAAAAGTCAGAAGCTTAGAGGGAATTTCCCATAGAGAATAGTTTTATGGTATTAAATTGGACTATTCTTAATCAAATCATTTTCTTTTAGTAAATGGTCCAACTAATCTTAGTCTTAGTTAGAAACAAAGATCATTCATTCAACACAATGTCGGATCCTTATTCACAGTTTAGTTTTTGTTACTGAAATACACACAGTAGTTGATGTGGCATAAAAGAGCTTACAATAGTCATCATATTGGTTTGAGATGGTTATAAAAGGAAGGTGTATTCAACATAAATCAATAATTTAAATAAGCATACTCTGTCGGCAGCTCTATCCAACTGATGTAAACTTTCTTTGTTTCTATTGGTTATTTAAACTAGGATAGTTTTTTATGACTAAAGATGGCAATAGTTTACATTAAGTTGAGTTCCAGTTTGGATAAAAATTACTACTGTAAATGCAACATACATTAGTAAAACACACTCAGTTGGTGCCTTAACTCAACCACGTCCATTTACATTTAAAAACTGGTACCATCTTTAACATGAGGGTGAAATTTCAAGTTCTATCCATCAACGAATGTTATCAATGAAATGATAATGAATTATTCTGTGCTGGGCACGTCCCCGAAGGCTATAATCAAGTAAAGGGTCAAGCAATACTTACGGCCACTCTGGGATACAACAGGTTGGAGATATGCAGCAGCCCGGTGAACCAGAGGTTGCGACAACCCCAGGCTGACAGCATCGATTGTCTGGTCCAGAACGGACCCGAGCCGCACCTCATCAGGAAGTTGGCGGAGAATATCATCACAACTGCCAGAGTCGGAGTATACCTGGGGGCAAAGATGAGAAAATTAGCTATAAACATTGGCTGTATAAATTAAAATGATAATTTAAAAAAAAGATTGATCCATAGTTGATGTGTTACAGAAAATTGTCTAGAGGTTAAGAAAGAAGCCCTCCCTAGCAAACATGTTTAATTACACCTTAAGCATTTGTAGGGCTGTCTAAAAGATAGGAATTGCTTTCTAGAAGGTGTAAACATCCAAGTTATTTCTCTGCACTCTTTATAAGCTATTGTGAATAGAGCTGACTATACCATTGGATTAAGTGCAGCTCATTTACGAGCCATAGGTAGCCAAAATGTTAAAAGTTTGTGAAAAACCTAAGGAACATAACAAACCTTTTCAAACCTGTTTTGCAATAAGGAGTGTTGGATTTACAGGGAGGAAAGGAAGGAAACACCCACCCTAAAAATCATAAAGATGACTATGAAAATTCCTAATTGATAACCTCTAATTACATTACACAACTTTGCGATGTAGTTATTCAGATGCTTTTAAACTACTTCTGTGAGTAAACAAATTAATTATGATTTGATTTGTTTCCTCTATAGATCTGCCTGTGTTTGAAAGGATTAGTCCATTTACCTGAAGTAACGCCTCAAAATATCAGCACCAAACTGGAATGGTTTTTCTTTCGCTCGCTCTCGCAGAAACCCCAGAGTTCTGGTGATGCCTCCGAATAAGAAAAACACTTCGGGACTACGAATGCCAAACTCAATCCAGAGGATGTGCCAGCTTCCTAGTTCCTGGTGAAATTATTAGTTGTTAGGTTATCTATAAGCATGTTTTCCATTATTAAAGCTTGACACGAAGGGATAGGTAAAATTCTTGAACTGCAAATTAAAAAGAACCCACACATCAAATACCAGCTGATGAACTACACCATATACCCAAACATCCTAGTGTAGTAGTTTTTAGCTTGTTGTCCGGGTACAGTCTATACCAGGTACAGCTTTTATCGGGGGTTTTTTTACATGAATTGCTGATATAAATTCTTGTAAGCAAAGAGTTTTTTCATGTGAATCATGACTTGGTAAGGTGTTGTTAAGTACGACTTATGAACTCATTTGACTGTCATAGCGTTTGCTTTAATTACAACACCTCAATGGTGGATGATTCAAATCAAAATTGACAGGAATAAGGGTTGATTCTTTTTTAGGTGCACGTTTGATCTATATTTTGCTACTTTTCCCCTCTCCTTTACTGTGAGTGCGTCCATCAAAAACTCGTTTCAAAGGCCATTATGTGATTATGGGCGCAGTGGAAGCGTGCTGGGCCCATAACCCAGAGGTCCGTGGATCGGAACCACGCTCTGCTACCAACTGTGGGGTCTTGACTGGAATTAACCCAGCTAGATCCACATTTAATAAATATCGTGCTGATTCCACTACCCAATAGCACTCACGTAAACCCTGCCCAGCGTAAGCCAGCTTTGATAAGTCGTGAATAAATTCATTAACTACATTTTTATTTAATTTTAACTACCCCTCGCCATTGAAATTCGCCTGCAGCAACTTGCCCTAAACATGATATCGATAATTGTAAAGTTAATTTAGTTACATCAGTTAATTTATTGTTGGTTGAACCTGCCCTAATTTAGAAAAGATACCCCTTACCCCCTTTATCCCCCAAAAGATTACAATTAATTAGACATTATCGGTACTTTACCAACTGTTGACCAAGGATCAGGACCACCTTCTTCTTCGGCGACGGATCTCAGACAAACCTGCTTGCCGGCGGTTGGTCTTTTCCGGTTGGAGCGCTAGTCTCGGTCCGACTAGAGCTGTCTGCCTGCCTTTGGATCAGCCGATGGGGTTGACTCTTACCTCAATATATATAATTATTGGCGGTGATGTGGGTTACTACCACAATAAGAATTTTGATCTTTGTCTTCATGAGATGAGATTGTGTTCTCTTTAAAATTTAAATTGAATCATCTTGAGACTGAATTCACAGGTATAAACTTAAGCGGGAATACAATGTTTACATGGCTGACGCAAAACACAAACAGTTCTACAAACTATTACCCATAGTTTAGAGATCTCAAATAACAAAACTCCTGCGTCATGGTAAACCTTTCTAACCTTACCTGTTCTACAATCAGAGGACTGAGTGATGAGTCCCAGAGACGCTTGAGGAAGCAGTGAATGAAGACGGTTGAAACTGTGAAGAACACTCTGACACCAGCCATGCAGCTAACTTCTTCTGAAGAAGTGCGGGAGTCGGTGAGTTGCCTCCAGGAGCGGCGCAGGGAGAATGAGGAAGCCAACACTGTGCGGAAAAACCAGTGCACAGGATTAGATTATACGTACAACTTTTACATCCTAGGATGCTAAGTACTAGCTGGGAAATGATTTTACACATTACTTCAGTTTACTCCTAGAGGGTCGTGGCATTATCGCACGGATAAAATCTATAGTGCTTGACGGGATTTGAACCTAAGACCTTGGGCTCCGAAGCCCTACGCCATTCCTACGTTCTACCACTAGACCACCTCACTCCCACTGCACAAGATAAGATTAGGTTTTGACACTAACAAAGCCAAGCCAGTTACTTATTCCAAGGCAAGGATGAATGTTGAATGGATGAGTTGATAGATTTGTTACCAAGATTAGCCAGTTCTATAGACAGATTTTTGTATATAAGCCCAATGATTGAGAGTAGCAAGGTCCAGTTTGAATTCATCAAAAAGCTACTGAATTTTTATGTTGCTGTTTCGACTCAAGAAGAGATTTGCGAGTTTCAAAGTATATTTCATCAATGATCGATTAGAGAATAGTCCAAAAAAAAAGAATAATCTTGTCTTAAATAATTTATTTACATACCTGATTTATTAGTAGGTTGTGCATCTTTGACTGTAGCCCAGCAAACTAAGATGACAACGCCCAAAAACAGAATACTGAAAGTAGAATAAAAAAGTTAGATGGTATGAAATTGATTTTGGGTTTGAAATAACACAATCAACTCTATTTAAACAATACATTCTGAAGAACTGAACACGATACGTTGGTTAATCTATACAATTTTCTTTATTTTTTAATGATCTATACAACAGCTTCCAGTAGACATGAATGTTTTAACTTACATCAAAACACGTTCCATGAAACTAAATGGTATTGGCTGGTTGGTAGAACAGCTGGTCTCGTAGATAACAGAAGAGGCATTAATGGACGCCAGGACATGATCCATATGTACTTGGACATCTCGGGCCGAACAGCTGGACGGAACACACACAGACATTGCAAGATCCTTCGCGTGGGGTAGAACCCCCACCACTTCTCTGGGCACGTTGGACAGCTGTGACGACAAACCATAGTTTAATATTTAAGATTTAAAACGTTTTGGTATAAAACATGGTACTGAATCAAAATCCTCAGGATTGAAGATTGTGAATTTTTGGTTGTTGTTAAAGGAAAATTTAATTAGATTATTATAACCCCTGAACAGGTTTAAGCGGTTAACTAACAACTTTTGACATGTGTATTTTGGTCGGTAAGACTAGAGGGTGCTGATGGGGGTTCTAAACATGCTTTTATTTTTTTATTTAGAAATAAATCTTTGTAACGTGTACTTTGGTCTATTTAGTAATATCAGATGCCAAGCAGGAGATTACCAATAGATGGTTTTATTTAGTTAAAATAGGTACCGGTACTTAGTTTTGAAGTTTATGCCCAAATATCTCTCGAGCCCATAGCACGTCACAAGACCTCTCAGAGCATGTTTCCATCCTTTCCTTATTATCAGCTGGAGACAGTATTATAGCCTGGTTTACAATGGTCGAGTAAGTTCGGCCGATTTGGCTCGGCCCAGCATTGTTGTCATGTTTCAGAAAAGTGTGTTAACATTGGTAAAGTTAATTCAGCCGAGTTGACCACATAAGTTTTGATGATTTATGTACAGTTTGTAAATTATAGGTAAAATGTCCCTTAATGTACAAGGTGTTAGGTAATACTTTAATACTTTGTTACATTTTGAAGATATTTTAAAATGGTGTACAATTTGTTAGTAGAGCAGGTTGATGAATTGGTGGAAGAACAAATAAATAGGGAAACACGCTTTTGGGTAAAAGACTGGATAAAGAGAAGAGACACTCATGGTGCATCAGAGTAGTTAACTGAACTGGCGTTAGAGGATACTAAAGAGTAAAGGCATTTCAAAATGTTTCCTCTTCCGTCCACTTTGTGTTAAAATAGTATATACACTTAAAAACAATTAAAACTTGTACTAAGGGTGCTAAAAACGCTACTTGTTGCGACTTGACACAGCAGACTAAGGGTGGCGGAGTTAGGGGTAGAGCGAGTGCTAGGAATTGGTCGAGAGGCTGTCTCCTGGCCAAAGCTACTCGACTCCCCTACCAGCTGGGTTTGGCACTTGACTCGTTAAATTGTCTTCACTGGTCAAGTTGACGGTAGAGTATCCTTCTAACTCACATTTTTAATCGTCCTCCTACTCGACCAATGTAAACCAGACTATAATAGAGTGTTTTAAGTCTAGTATTGAATGACTGCATTGATGTTCACTTTTTAGATCTTGTTAATTTAAGCAAATATAATTAACAAAAAATTCGTAAAAATTTGCTTGTCCTCTGGTTTTCTACCTAAAAGCAAAGTGATAACTGTAAAATTCACTCTGAAAACAGACAGAAAGTTTTACCCAACAAAATACAAAAAAGTTTAAGATTTTATGTGAGAAGTCTATTAGTATTTAAATTCAATATTAACTGAGCAAAAATCTTACAATAACTACTGTACTCACATCATAGTTGAAGAGCAGATGCAGCTCCTTAGGAAAAACGTTCCTAATTTCTACGAGACAGTGTTGACCTTTGAACTGTTGATTCGGCTCTTCTACTCTCACACACTGACTGTAGACTCCGGAATCTATGAAGCGTCCATCAAGGATTCCGCTTGGCAGTTTAGTAGAAGCGTCCAACACTGAAAAAGTGAGGTACGCGTTTATTAAATTAGCAAATCCAGATGCTGAACAGAATTATTGATGGTTTACTCTACAATGGTCGGAAAGAAATTTTGAAATAGAATTTTTTCTATAAATTTAAATTAGAATGGCTTGCAGGATGTACATGCACACGAGAACACTTCCTCACACCGCTGGCACTTTAGTTATTATATAAAGTAATCTCAACAATTAATTTCTGTTGGATTAATTTAATTTTTCAGTGTTGTTGAGAGCCTTTCCCTCATCAATCCCAACACAACATTCCAATTGACACAATCTATATCTTTAAAACATCATATATATTAGTTTTTGGGCAATACAAAACTTCAAGACTCATGTAAGGACTATCATAATTTCGTTCCCACGCACAGATGTAACGTCTATGAGAGAACCTTTTTCAATTTATGGTTTCAATCAGCTGTTTTGTATGTTTCATTAACAAAAATTATAATTTTACAAGATACTCACTGTGAAGGGCCCAAGTCTCTCCTCCGATAATGGAGTCGAGCAAATGTTGACTGTCTTCTCTACATTGCTCGGTCTCGGCATTTATAGGAACTCTTTGGGTCACAACTTCTTTGACAAAAGCCTCAAACTCTGCCTCTGGTATAGGAAATGCTAGCTTTTGCAATGTTTTTGCTCGTTCTCGCAACTGTGGTTCAAATCGTGATATCACCTGTGTTACTGTGAAAAGATGAACCAATCATATTAGTGATAAGCATTTCTTGAGTTTATAGATTTAGGGTTATAAATAGGTAATTGTAGTTGTAGTAAAGCAAGGTAGGTAGCTTATTGGTTATAACACCTTGAAACCATGAGAAACTTTTTGATGGTTCAAAACTGGACCCAGCTATCCTCAATTATAATAATTGAAGTTATGGGAACTTCTGATAGGTGGTCCTGACAAAGTAAACGGCTAGTCTTATTTCGTCAAGACTCAGGACCATTCTTAAAAGCCGTATAATTGAACTATCAGACAACTACTGATGTTTAAGGATGTTGAACAAGCGCTAGACTATAACGGCTCAGCTACATTCCAGAATTTAATTTTGGGAAGATGTTAAAAATTATCCATCATTGTAAAAGACACGGTTCACAATGCAAATATTTGTGCTCTGCAAAAATCAATCGGCAAAGCTATCATGTTATGATTAAATCTTTGACTATGGACACAATTTAGGATGTATAATAGAACTTCTTTCCTTGGTGAAGGCAGTTTAAGAAACTAGGTACCACAAAATTGGACGGAACTTCTGATAGAATACAATACAATACAATACAATACGTGTGCTGCTATCAATGAATGATATCTTTGGCGCACACCAAATACTTTTAACCAAACAAGACTGAAATGACAACTTATAGTAAACTAGCATCTTTTATCTCAAAACGGCTATCATAGTGTTGAAAACTAAGAGGGAAAATATTTTTTTTAACTGGAGCACACACTCTGTAAGAGTTATTTATCAATGTTATATCTTAACAAATATCTATTAAAGCTGTTCCTTATAGATGGATGTTTACTAGGTATCCTAAAGTCAACGGTTTTATTATTAATTTATTTAAATGATAATTCTTCTGCTAATGAGTTGTCCCAAACTTAAACTGTGATTTTTACTGGGTATTTGTATTCTTTATCCAGTTAACTAAACAATGAAGTATGAAAAAAAACGTATTAGTACATACAGACAAAAGCTTACTTTTTTCTCTCGCTTCTAACACCTCCACATTGCATAGCTGAAACATAAACAAAGATTAATTATTTTAGTAAAAAAAAATGATTTAGTCAATGGTGTAGTGGGGGCAGGAGCCAGGAACGGTGTTCTCACTCTGTTTTTACAAAGAATTTATATATAAATAAGCGACCCGTATTTTTCTCAACCCTGGTTAGAGTTCCCACACTGGAAAATTTGTGACTACACCACTGGATGTAGTTGAGGAAATAGAAATACAAACGATTTCACATTTTTATTAAGTATAGTTCTAAAAGCCATTCAGATAAAAAGTTTAATCAATCTATATACCGTATGCTTACATAAATATAACGGGTATTTTATGATTTTACTAAAGTCACAATACGTTTCTGAAATAAATACCATTTTAAATAATTACTTAATCATTCTTTTCAGGACAAAATCCGGAATATCTAGAGAATAAACTAAAAGGTGATTAAAATGTAATTCTTACAAATAAAAACACTTACCATGAGAGCTAGAGGATAAAATAAAATCACCATTTTATCTGACACCTGTTTAACCAACACAACCGGGGTTTCCTTCCTAACTTTCTCACATTGTTAAAATAGCTATCACTAAAAGATACTTTAGACCATAATAAAATTGCATCAATTAATTCGTTTTAGCTTTAGAACAATTTAATTATAGGTAGTCTAAAACATTCAATTACCAAAGGGGAACTGGAGACCTGAAAATAAACGTGAAACTTCTTTATTTACTCTGATATGAATCTGTGATAACTACTTCTACAGTACTTTACACATCAATTTCTTTGCAGTAATAAGGAGTCAAAAAACTGATTCTCCTATACAAAAAAAACAGATTGCCTATAAACAAGTAAATTAATAGCCTACATAAAGTATTAATTTACTTGTTTATAGGCAATCTGTTTTTTTTGTACTCTTTGACCATAGATACAATATCAGTATGTAAAGTTGACATTTAATTCCTATGTTAAAATTGTACTCAATTTTGTAATAAAAAAAGTTTAGTTCAACTAAACCACCTGCAGAGTGGCTGCAGAAAAATTCCGTTCTTTCTCTTTTACATAATTTTTTTAATTGTGCTAAAACTGAAAGGGCAACTTATTGGGAACTAAAAATAACTGTTATGTTATATCAACTATCATAGTAACCAAAACTTATGAAGAAAGCATCATGTTAAAAGTAGTACACCCTGAGAGGTTCATACAACCATAATTTTATTTGTTTTCATCTATGACATTGGCATTTAGTTTTTTTTTTTTTTAAAGAGCGATTCAAATTCTTGTCTTAATATGAAACATTGACCTGATGTTAGATAGCATCATTAATTAAAAACCAAATTAAAAATTGTATCCGGATCCAGAATAGATCTTGCTTTGAATCTAAGGATGCATCTTACAGATTTGAATGCGAGCACTATAACCACTCAGCTATTCGGGCAATTATTACGACCTTCACTTTACAGTCTTTTGTTAAGATTTTATTTTGATTCCCTCTACAGAAATCAGTGTAGGAAACCTTTTGATCATTAAAACCAGAGGTGTAGTGGGGTGGAACACATGAGAATGGCATTCCAACTTGATGTTTTTCAAAAATCCTATATATTTAACCTGGGTTTTTCCAAAACACTAGAGATGATTCCCACACTCGAAAATTTTCGACTTCACCACTGAGCAAAACAATTAAGTAATGCTCTCGTAAATACTCATGGAGTTTGTCAGCCCAGTCATGTTATCGAAGATAACAAACTGATAATATCAGTAAATACAGTCACAACTCATTGTAAATGCAGTCGGCAAAGAACAGTATTGTTAGATTGTTTCGTTTAGTCTGTAAAACTTTTTCGCTTTTAAAATGACAGTTGGATTATAATTTGTTTACATTTAATTTTATATTTGTTTTTAGTTTTATATTCGTCTCAATAATGTTGTTGTGATAAAATTAAAATACTGCGAGAAGGTTTTAAACTACTATTCTTATGAATGCAGGAAAAAATTGAAATTGTTTGTATCAGTTACATTATCAAAATGAAGAACAAATCCATCAGCCCAAGTGAACTGTGATACCTTTTAAGTATACATACTTTTTTTATTGATTAAGAGTGTTATTGATAAAACTACAAGAAATTGTGTAGTATTTTATTTAAAATGAAACAGGACATTTGGTCTATGGTTGTTTCTTACGTTCTTCTAATCACAATAGTAAGTGTTATGTTTTTTATTACTGTGAGTATTTTAACAGTATCAATAATTTTTTTATAATGAAAAATTGTTTTATTTTTTAAGAATGTAATCAGACAAGTTGAAATTCGCTTAGTCTGCAGGTTTGCTGCGGCGGGGGTATTGTTTAAGATCAACCTAGCTTAGTTATCAACATAAATAAATTAGTTTTTAATTCAGAAACTAATTCTCTCATTTCATTTTAAAATTGGACGAACATCTGTAAATTTTAATAGTGAGGCCACCAATTCTGAAAGAAATAAATATTTATGTAATTATATTGGACATTTGTAGCTACTGTAACGGAAACTCAAGGACACGCGCATTAAATTATACTCAGGGTGGCAAATTAGTATTTCCTAGAGAGGTTGAGAAAATTACTCTCCCCACATTAAATAAAACGCTTAACATTTTTTAGCTTTATAAATTTGAATTTCCCTTTCAAAAGCATTTAAAATATACCACTTTTTTTCTCCAAAATCTTTTTGAATTGGTTGGATCCTGATTTATATATTTTGTTTGCAGTTATCGATCGTACAGTTGTCTGAAGCGAGAGAAACTGGTAAGTAAATAATAATTGAAATAAGAGCAAACACAGGCAATTTGAAATGTCAATAAACATTTTATTGAAGTATTGAAGAACAAATAATTGTTCAACAACAACATAACTTGTTCAAAAACAAAGGGTGTTATATCTTAAACGATTAAAACCTCCAAAAATAGATAGAACTTAACAAAAAACTATATAGGTACAAGGGTTGAAAGACTTGCTTGTATTCATTCGGTAAGAGAAGAATTTTTATCAGTTTTTAAATTTCTCAATTCGGCAGTTTTAGAAGTGGTGAACCGCCTAGAGCCAGAACTGCGGGAGAGAGCCAGGGATGTTCGACAGTTGGTGTTACCTTTGCCGGAAACTCAGTTCCAGAGGGTACTGAAGGAATTTGTACAACAAAGAGTGCCTGTCTATGCCGAGACCGAGCGATGTAGACAGGACAGTCAGCTGGTGGTCGACTCCATCGTCGAGGGAGAGACTTGGGCCCTACGTAGTGAGTATGTTTGGTGTAATCAATATCGTCAAGTTAGATTAGAAAAAATGTCTACGACGCTTACTCACCAAGGTGAATTTTAAGACGAAAATGAGCAAAGGAATCTTTATTACTGACCGTTTCACTAATATTATAGTCCAGGTTTAAAAAAATTACACAGTTGGTGGGGATGGAGGGATGTGAATCGATTCAGGACTAAGGGAATTGTATAATTCTACTTTCCCCGGATAAAGTAAGATTCCCAAATGTTTACGTTTACAAAAAGCCATGTGGCTAAGTAGGGTGATTTTGAAAAAGGGATTTCATCTAGTTTTCTGACACAAGTATTCTCCAAAAACTCATAAAAAACTTGATAAAATGTAGCTTAGCAGCACTGATATATCCTACTCTAAAACTTCTTCCGAGGTTTCATAGAATAGAAAAATTAGTCAACTCTTTTCTAAGCTGTAGCTTACAAAAATGTGGTTTTACAAACTTTTTTGAACAAGCTGCAGAAAATGTTGATAGTCCGATAACAAACAGCACCAATGCTATGATTTTTAAATTTTATTTTTGAGGGTCGTACCTATTTTAACTCATTCCCATTCTGCCTTTTCCAAGAATCTTCCATTAAATCTTCTATGTCAGTCAGTTTTTGGACAATAGTGAGTGTTCCCGCACTGGACATTTTATGAATACACCACTGGACAGCATATTAGGCTGTAGTTTTGAATGCGTTGGAGCAATCCCTTCGGGACAAAATAAAATTGAACTGAATATATTGTAAACTGTCCCAACATAGATTGCTGCAACACATTCACAGCATCGGCCAATATTTTCATCAGTTTTACGACACGGTCATTTTCCAAATGCCAATATTCAATAATTTATTCCGAAAATCTTTGTAATCATTCATTTACAGTGCTTGACGCATCCACTAAACTCCCCAGCGGACTTCTAGATGGAAGTTTGATAGATCTCGGTAACTACTATGAGTGTATCCAGAATGTTGGACCAAACGGAATGTTCACTGGACAACATTGCCTGGTGGAAACCAGGGGAATACTTCCGCCAGAACTGCACAACCTGCTAAATGTTGATGTAAGTTTTTTCTAACTTAAAAAAAAAACTATTTTTATGACTCAGTAACAGTGAAAGGTAACATTTTTGGAATAGAATGTCTAGATTTATCCATAATCAAAGGTATGAGATAGTTCCAATGTTTGTTCCCCAGTTGTCGGACGCGCCCCCAGAGATGGGCCTAGAGAGATGGTTCCTGTTGCTGGACTTGGCGTTCTCTGTGTGTGTTCCGTCCAGCTGCTCTGCCCGAGACGTCCAAGTCCATATGGACCGTGTCCTAGCGTCCATTAACGCCTCCTCTGTTATGTACGATAACAGTTGCTCTACTATCCAGCCAATGCCCTACAGAGTAATGGACTACGTTGCCATGTAAGTGATAAATATCACTGAAATGTAGGGAGCAGCTATTAGTGAGGTATTTGTGGTTAGACTGTTAGACCTACGAAAAAGGTAAAGATAGACTACATTTTACTTCTCTTGAAGCTAAAGTCCCTTTTTGTTCAAATACCTGCATATAAATATGTGTCCATAAGCATAATGAGTATAATGACGAAAACGTTCACATAACAGAGAGATTAGGGCTCTATACAATAGTGTAGACTTTGTTAGTGAGGCCCAGACAGCACACTTTCTCCTCAGGACATCCCACGGATATTGCGACAGGATATGCAAGATATCCCATAGTGGTCCTATGGTCAACTTGGGATATCACAGGATATCCACAGGAATGCCTAATGTCCCCGCCCGGGGATGTCCTACGGATAAGCTCACACGCATATCCATGGGACATCCGAGGTCATCCCAGGGTAGTCCTCAGGACATTCTCAGGACATATGGGACTACTATGGGATGTCCCTGGGATAAAGTGTGGTCTGGGCCTGAACATAAAAAACACAAAATAATATAGATTTAGTATGAAAAGCTTAATTATAAGTTTAGTAAATTGATTAAATAGTTAATAAACACAAATTTTGAAGAAAAAAACGAGAAAAAAGTTTTTGGCCCAGACGGGTTTCGAACCTGGTACCTTCGCCTTGTGAGCCTCTTACCTTACCTCCTGAGCTATCTGCGCTTGTTGATTGTGGGTGTTTTCAAGTGGTTAAAGAGTAGCCGACAGTTGCAATGGTCGCAATACTTAAAATATTTTTGATACTACAGTATAGGCGATGGTTCTGTTAATCTGTTTAGACCTCAAGTAGTTGAATTGTTTTTCTGGTAGTTGGAGAGGATACTGGTATTTGAAATATAGATGATTTAATCACCATTAGATTAGCACTGTAATAATTGATTGTTATATGATTAAAATTAGTTTTTTGTTGTTTTATTAATTTAAAGTTATAATTAAATTCACATTTCACACAACTATGATAGAACTCTAGTTTTCCTGAACTCAGTGGTAGTAATATGTCAGTAAAGTAAAGTCAACCCTTGCTAGCCATAGTATTAACAAGACATATTTTCAATCTGGGAAACCTTAAACTTTTAAAATAAATTATATAACCTCAACATCTTAATGCGTGGGAATCTTATTTTTAGAAAAAAAAACAGACCAAAATTATTTGTTAAATAATGAAGACGGCCCAATTATAAATTCGGAATTACTGAAAATAATTACATCAAGAACAACACTGTAACATATCCAAAATTCAAAAGATTAATTTTTCTAATATTATTTTTTTATTTTTCCAATATCCTTTAAATCATCTGTTTTAACTTTGTTTAAAATTAATTTATTAACACGTTCGCTGCTACGGACGTTCCGGAACGTCAGCCGGGCCACGGCGCCAGGAGCTAAGAACGTTCCAGAACGTCACCGTTCATTGTTGTTTAACGTTGCTATGGATAAGCCAGCACGTCACAAGCGTTCTATATTTCTTTGCAGCTCGTGGGGACGTACTTTTCTGACAATAAAAAATATAGTTTCCCAAATCACCACCAGGGTCGTTTGGAACAGGGTTTTGTTTTACCTCTTTCCTGCTAGATAGCGACACTACTTTAACGACTGTAACCTGGGTAGTGCTGCTATCTATCAGAATCACTTAGTACTATATCCAAAGCCAGTTTTATTGCAGAACATTGCCATCCAGTATAACTACTGTTGTTTTTAATGTAATTCAGTGTATCGGTGGCAATGTCACGCAGCGGCCGAGCGTTAGTTCAGCAACTGGCGCCGTCCCGGCATCTAGCGCTCAGCAGCGAACGTGTTAAGTAAATATTTACTTTTTGTACTAGTGTAAACACAGCCTGAAGATGGAAACCAAGTTTCTGAAAGCACCAGTGAAAAAAACAAATTATTATATATTGGCCTTGTTGAACATTTAAATTTAGATATACTGTACATTTCATCAGTGGTAGTATTTTTTTTCTTCAGTTTGTTCCCGGGACATTACGGTACATTACAGGATATCCAGTGGATTTTGTACATGTCCCGGGATGTCATGGGACATTCTGGGATATCCTATGGCATTCGTACATATCCCGGGACTTTACAGGATATCCTGAGGTTAACTTACAAATCCCGGGACATTATGGTATATTGTAGGATATCCTGTGGATTTCGTACTCGTCCCGGGATTTTGCGGGATATCCTGAGGATAGCGCACATATCCCGAGACATTCTCAGGACATATGGGACTACTATGGGATGTCCCTGGGATAAAGTGTGCTGTCTGGGAGGTAAACAGTAACAAAATTAGCAGGGAAGAAGAATCTTCATTAAAGAAAACTAGTGAACCTTGCGCACGTAATCGTGCACAATCTAAAGATAGGAGAAGGATTAATGTAGATTTTTTTTATTTGGCGTTTTCTGGTTTCTTGGTTTTGTTGTTAAAGGTGGAGATGGTAAAAGGCCGATTCCCCGTGAAAAATCTTCTTTCTTCTTAGGCTTCGGCCACCTTCAATCCTTGTCCAGACACACTATCTGTCCAAAACCCTAACAGCATGGATAACAATTCCCCCTACCACCCTGGCTGATCATTGGGATTAGCTCTAACCTTTCCTCTCTCCTTCATAGGGAAGTTTTAATTCCTTTTCTTTGTTTGTTTATTTTTTCCAATTTAAAAGCCTGTGTGTCTGTATGCACCCTTGGTTCTTCCTACTTACCTAGCTACTTTCCTAAACATCTCATTTGTTTCCTTGTCTCTCATCAAGGTCTATTTTCTCATCTCCTTTCCTATACAAGACTTCTTCCTGTTCTCTCCTATTTGCCTCCTGAAGTGGACAATTCATCAATAAATGATATTTTTTTGCGCAGATGCATACTTCATCTTCCTCTTCCACCAAGTTAAATCTCCACAAATTGGCCTTTAAATTTTCCATGTCCTGTGACCATTGAGAGATAGAGATCGATGCCTGTGACAAACTGCATTCGAAAATGGCCCATCTCCCAATCTTGTTCCAGTCTCCTTCTGATGTAATAAACCTTATAGCACATGTCTCCAATTTTAGTATAACCAGCTGTTTCAAATATTAGTGTCGATTTAAAAGTATTCATCTGTTCAAATCTAAACAAACATTTTCTCCCTAAGAATAATATGGGAACAAAGGCCACTAAAGCAGAGCCTTGATGGAATTCCAAAGTTTTTTTTTGTTTGATTGCAAAACTACATGCTAAGACCTTTCTAACGACACCTTAGGCATGGTGATGGGTAGCACCACCACTCCAAAACACTTGTGACAAAAATATGCCTAGCGTATTAAATATATAGATAACCAAATGTAATCCTGAAGGAAGGCGACCTTGTGGGAGACCAAAACAGGAGATGATGGGACCAGATTTAGGCAGTTATGGAGAAGGTTGGAGCCAACATTGAACAGTTTTGCTGGAACACGTAAATAACTATTAGACAGTAGCGGCTAGCCCATAAGGACTCTCGGACGCCGCCCTCCCAACAATACAGAAATCAATATTTTTTTTATTTATGTAATAAAAAAATAATATGTCGTAATTAAAATTAAATTACAATTACTTACGACTACTTAATCAATATTATAATAATATGAAATGAAATAGTTTTAAATTTTGAATCCAGTAATGACTGTTTTGCGATAGTCGCTTTCATAATGTGGATTGCGGATGGCGGCAACCTCCGTCCCAAACTCAATGCATGTAGTGTTATGGTAGAAACACCTAACAGCGCTGAGGGTGCCGTGACGTCATTCCAATGCTTTACAATAGGGACTCTGGGGCAGAGTCCAAAGCTGCGCGCGCATCCATAAATCAGGGCAGCCACCCTAAACTGGATAATTCTGCATCACACACGATTAGGATAGGAAGAACCATGTTGGCAGCGCTGGAGCCATCATCCACACTGTCACTACCATAAACATAAACTAACCTCACTTCTTTCCATGTCCATGACCACAGTTCAGTTATAGTTTAGTGCCAAACGACCTGTTGTTTTGTGATCAATAGTGTTTAGTGATAGTGATGGAGGCCTAAGGAAGGCAGCGGTAGTTTGTTGAAGATTGAAAGAGCTAAGTAGAAATTATTAATAGTTATACTTAATTGATTGAGTTAGTTAGTTGGTATTTTTGAGTCAATAAGTTACGTCTGTAGTTTTAGTATAGGCTAACCTAATCAACCCGAAAATGAAGTAAACTAACCATAGGTAAAGTGACTCGGACAATTTTAGCTATAGTTACTTATTATTAGTCTTAATAAGTTATTACGGGTAAATTTGCCGTGGGTTGAAGGCCTAAATCTAAATAATAATGGACGGCGGCATTTCGTTGTCGTCGACGGCTAACGTCACTAATGAAGTTAGCCTGATTATCAATGAAGGGATCAAAAATATTGACCACAGAATTTCTTTGAAAAAATTAGGACCTCCTAGACCTTTCATGAACATAAACCAAATTCAAAACAGTTCAAAGAATAAGAATAGCTTCACACGAAAATTTTCGCCACATATGTACAATCATGCAGATTGGCTATGTGGTTGTTCAATTAAAAATTCATTTTTCTGCTACACTTGTTTGGTCATGGGGGTTCAAGATAGAGCATGGACTGTAGACGGGATTTCAGACCTTAAACATCTACTGGAAAAAGTAAAGAAACACAAAACAAGTGAAAAACACATAAATGCGTCAATAGAATATGCTGTTTTAGGTAAAGTTGATATTAGATGCCAATTGGACAATGCATATAGGTTAAAAATACAAAAACAAAATGAAGATGTTTCGAAAAATCGATACATTCTAAGTAAGCTAATTGATGCAATTAAATTTTGTGGAGCGTTTGAATTAGCATTACGAGGACATGATGAACGCGAAAATTCAAAAAATCCTGGCATATTTCGTGGTTTGGTTAACCTTATGGCGGAGCTGGATGTAACATTGCAACAGCACATAAATCAAACAAATAACCGAGTGTTTTTGGGTCTGTCTAAAACCATACAGAACGAGTTATTGGACTCAATATATTACGTTTGTCTGCAAATGATTCGTGACGAATTGACACAAACCGACTATGTTGCTATTGAAGCCGACGAAACAACAGACTGTGCCACTTTATCCCAACTAGTATTTGTTATTAGGTACGAGCTGAATGGCACGATTCACGAGCGATTTATCACTTTTATTAGACCAAAAGGCCATGATGCAGAATCAGTTAGCGAAACAATTTTTGAAGTATTAGAGCAATTAAACCTCGACAAAACTCCTGATAAAGTCATTGCCCAGAGCTACGATGGGGCTTCCGTAATGAGTGGCCAACACACGGGAGTACAAGCGCGTGTAAAATCTAAATATAAGAATGCAAATTTTGTCCACTGTTACGCACATCAATTAAACTTAATCATTGAACGCAGTGCTACACAAAATAAGCAGGTTAAGATATTCTTCAGTAATATCGAGGGGTTTTCATCATTCTTTTCCCAGTCAACAAAGAGAACTGCAGTTCTCGATGAGATAGTAAAACGTCGTATTCCAAAAAGCTCAGGTACTCGGTGGAATTTTAAATCCAGAATTGTAAGCACAATTTTTAATTATCAAAGAGAGTTGGAGGAATGTTTAAGTTACATACTCGACGATGACACCAATGACTATGCCACAATAAATAAAGCTGTTGGCCTAAGAAGTATTCTAAAAGACGAAGACTTTATTTTCTGGCTGGACTTTTTCAATCAAATACTGCCCCACAGTGACATTCTGTACAACCAACTGCAGCAAACAACAATTGATTGCGTCAAGGCGTTTAAGTTTGTAGGCGATTTCAAAACTGTGGTAGATCGCGTAAGAAACTCGACCATGTTAGATCAACCGAGAGATAGTGAACCCGAATCGAGCAAAAAGCGGAGAAGATACGACGATCAAAAACGCGTTGTCGCAAAGGAAGTGTGTGACATAATTACGTCGGGAATTGATGACCGTTTTACGTTTGTAAATCATTTGTCCGCGGCAAAACTGTTTCAGCCAAGTTTGTTTGGGGAGTTTAAAACCAAGTTTCCCGAAAAAGAGTTACACGCTGCTGCGGAACTATTTAGCCTAAATAAAACTGAATTGAAACAGGAGTTAAATGTTATTTACAATAGGGATGATTTTTCAACGGCCACAGGGTCATTAAGACTACTCAACTTTGTCTATGACAACAACCTCAAAGATGTGCTTCCAGAGTCAATCAAACTATTAAAAATCATAAGCACAATACCTATGACTACTTCGGAAAGTGAGCGTTGTTTCTCTACTTTGAAACGAATTAAAACGTTTACCAGGAGTACCATGAAACAAGACAGACTAAGTGCGCTTGCTATGTGTTCTATCGAAAAAAAGCTGTTGTCAACTTTAAACTTCAACGAAAAAGTAATAGATCACTTCGCCGGGCAGAAAGAAAGGAGGATGGATTTCACATTCAAACAGTACAATTAAAGTTAGGCCTTATCCTCATGGTATGGTTTTCTACTCATATTACCGTGGATGTTTCAATATAAAATACAATTAGTCAAGCCTTACCCTCATGGTTTGGTTTTCTATTCGTTATTGCCGTGGGTGTTTAAATTATACAATTCAATCATTGTCAGGCCTTACCGTTTGGTTATCTACTCATTATTGCCGTGGATTTTAGCGAATTTCCCTATAGGGAAGTAGCTATTACCGTAGGTCTCATGGTAAGACTTAGGCCCGGGACCGATTTACTTTTTCATTTTGATGTCCCCAGAGGCCAAAAACACCATTCGTTCAAATTTTTATATATGTATATATATATATATAATATATATATATATATATGTGTCCGTGAACACGATAACTTGAGTAATTTTTATCCGATTTTGATGAAATTTGGTTTGAAGGTGTAAGGCGGGATAAACTTGAATGAGTTCGCGATCCAGCATGATCGGACCATGGGAACAGGGTTTTATGGGGGGTTTTATGGGGTAAAAATTGGTTTTTCTCACTTTTGACCCTCAAAACACAAAATTTCCCAATTTTTACCTAAACCTTCTTAAAGAGCTTAAAAAAACAAACAATTCAGTATATCAAAGTGTTTTTGTACGGTTATTGGTTACGGAGAAAACTAAAAAAATTGTAAATTTAAAATTCCCATGTTATTCTTATGGAGAATATTGTAAAATGTTGTAGTTTGCTTGTTTATGGATATCTTTTGATCAAACTTGGCAAATATATTCATTTTCTACTAAGCAATAATTATTTTACTTAAAACACACACTTTTTTAGTTTTCTTGTGGCAGCAAACCTAGGTACTCGTTAAACCTAATGTTATTTAAATAGATTGATTGAAAATCAATTCAGCCAAATGGAAATTCGCTTAGACGGCAGGTTTGCTGCGGTGGGGGTATTTTAATATTAAATTATCAATTGTTAGTTATATTTTCAATACAGTGTAGTCCCGTTTTACAAGGCCGTAGGCAGGGAGGGTGGTTAGAGAGTCAAACCCCTCCCCCAAAATTCCGAAATTGAGCAGTAGGATTAAAACTAGGTTTAAAAAGTTGAATTATGAAATAGAAACCACAATAGAGGATTAATTGTTATGTTTTGCAATATCTATTCATATTTAATATAGGCCTAGTTCTATTGGGATAATAAATCTGATCTATTAAATAAATTGGTAAAAACTATTTAAAAAATATACTTTACTTTATTCTACTTATGTCTATTTGCTCATGCATGACAAACAACAGGTGAAATGGGAGTTTTTGGACTATTATTGGACACAGTTTTAGGCATTAAAATTGCTTTAGAAAGTCACCAAACGGCTTTAAAATTTTAAAAGGACCCCCCTCTTATGTTGGGGGGTGCTCCACACCCCCCAAACCCCCCGGAGCCCCCCCCTAGACAAGGTCCTAGAGCCGCCACTGCTATTAGATGACCCTGGGAGTTTCTTGAATGTTTTATAGCCATGTGGGACAGAGTTATGAGTAGCCTAAGTTATTCAACCTTCTTTCTCAAAATAGTATTTTTTTTTTATATTGTGATGACAATATAGTTGGTTTTTATATGACAGCGGTAATTTTTTTATATTTACATTTTGATAACTCCAATTCAATTTTTTCCCAGGTCAGTTTTTCTTAGTATTTTGGCAGTGGTTCTGTATAGTACGATCAAGGATACGTACTCATCAGGACACAAATCAGGTAAGAAAATGTTACAACTATCAGACATCAACACTTCTTTTAGGTGTGCATCATTGCCTATGTTAATTGCAGGAGGGAGGCATTTGATTATTTATTTTAACAAAAACTAATGACACCAAATAATTGTTTCCAATTAATTGAGTTAAACTTATTATACAGACTGGCTGGTTATTTAGCTGCCGAGTTAAAGTGCTCGCCTAACAATCAATAGGTCTCCCGTTTGATCCTGAGGAAAGCCTTTTTGATGGTTTAAAACTGGACCCAGCTGTCATCATTTGGCAGCTGATCATTTGGGCTTTAAATGAATGATTCTGTCTAATGAAACAGTTGATCTTTGTCAGTAGGTAACAAAAAGCAACAAAAGATTCATTCACTTCATTCTACACTCATATTCAGCGTATATATTCTACGCAGCATTTTGTCCCATAGCATTTTGTTCATGATATTGCTAAATTGACATATTTTTTACTATATAACATATGATAAGGATGTTAAAATCACTTTCCATTGAAGACTATTTTTACCCAGGTTCCACTGTATTGATTTCAATTTCACTAATATCTCAATGTATTTCAGATATTGTCGCAGCGTTTTCTCTGGTACGCAATTGGAGGGAACTGGTAGACACTAAGGCCGGTAACGCTGCAGACGACATATCCTGTCTACATGGGATGAGAGTGTTGTCAACGGCAATGATTGTTTTCACCCACCGAGTCACGGCTACACTGCTCAATAACACCTTGCCCGTCTTTTCCACCTATGAGGTAATATTTGTTACGCTTTACATAGATGAGTGGTTGTAGTGTGTGACAAACAATCAAAAGGTTGATTGTTTGATCCTGTGAAAAGTCAGCTGATGGTTCGAAACTGAAAAATGTCCTTTATAAATGGAACTGAGTAAAGAAACAGCTGATATTGGTGATAAAGCTACACTAATAACCACACCTAATCTACACCCAGCATTTTTTTCAACCACGTTCAGGTTGTGTGGCTGTTTCAAAAGAAATGTCAATACTTTATTTACAATTAATTGTAAAGTTATATTTTCACAAAATTTAAACTTTTACACTTTTGGGCATTTTTATAAAGTGAATCCTTTTGAGTGATTAAAAAAATTCAATTAACTTAATTAATAAAAAAATTTTACAAGTGTGACCTTTGCTTTCAAGTGTAAATTTACAATTTCTGCGTACGTCCTTGACTCTTAACATTTTAAACTCTTATTCTCGTACATGTAATTTATATGTTGAATTCTTTGTTGAATAGTATTTAGAGTGTTTTTAATTCTACAAATAAAGATACTCTGAAATAATAAATGTCCGTAATTTCATACTGATGGTCATAAATGTAAAGCAAAAAGTTCTATTGTCTATCCACTGAATAAAAACTAGCCAGAAATTTGAGACAACGCTCAGAGTATTTTTGTGTGCCTCAGTATATTTGAGTAATAACTCAGGGCACGTCCTTAAGGAAATCCCAGCTGCCAGTGCAACCAGTGTATGGATTTCAATTTTTGGATACCTTAAAACACTCTTACGATACATAGATACATTTGAAATCCTTAGGGTGTCCCGGAACTCTATACCAATATTTTAGGACATGGATCCTGGGTAAGAAACGTACCTAAATAGCATATTTAAATTGTCCGGAAGTCCTTAGTTACTCACACAGCCGTCATTTTTTTTTTTCAATTTTTTTTTTTTTTTCTAAAGAATAGTTACCATATGAAATTGAAACTTTGCACAAACATTTATGACAACTAGACAAACCAACAAAAAAATTATGACGATTTTTCAAATTCATAAAACAAAATGGTGGCCATTTAAAATTTTCTGTCTTAAATAACTCAAAACCATTGATTTTACAAAAATTTTAAATGACCACCATTTTGTTTTATGAACTTGAATAATCGTGATTATTTTTTGGTAGCTTTGTCTAGTTGTCATAAATGTTTGTGCAAAGTTTCCATTTCGTATGTTCAACCGTTCTTTAGAAAAAAAAAAATAACTGAAAAAAACAAAATGGCAGCTGTGTGAGTAACTAAGGACTTCCGGACAGTTTAAATATCATATTTAGTTATGTTTCTTACCCAGGAGCAATGCCCTAAAATATTGGTAGAGAGTTCCGGGACACCCTGTATAACATCTTATTTACCTAGGCGTTAGACTCTGTAATGGTCACCTTGTGTGAAAACTTCCTTCGAGGAGTCGACATCTACTTCATGATTGGTGGAACTGTCAGAGCGTATGGATTCTTCCGAGACAGATATAAGGGAAAACCACTCGACGTCCTGCAATCAATCGGAAAACGTTATTTAAGGTGAGCTCAAGTAAAATAAAATATCTCATAGTAATCTTGAAGTAAAATATATCTTCTTAAGTATGTAGTTCGAGTTTGTATGTTATTTGAAACAGTCATAGGCATATCAGTAAATGAGGACAAATGAATTGTTATTCGATGTTTATATTTCTTAGGCTATCTCAGGATTGGTGAGTATTTTGGCTCACAAGTGTGAATCTGTCTTGGACAAGGTTCCTTCTCAATCCCCCTCTACGAGCGGATTAAGAGGCCCTTTGAATTTTGACTCCCCGTCTAGTTTATTGTAGGCTAACGTAAAGTGAATCTAAATATATAAAAGGTAAAGCCCTCACTGACTGACTGACTGACTCACTCACTCACTCATCACTAATTCTCCCACTTCCCATTTACCTAGGAGGCTGAAATTCGGTACACCGATTCTTTGGGCATTAAATAGGAAAACTAAGTAGTTTTTATTCTGATCGGGCTTTCGGGCTCCGCCCCAGTGGCTCTGGAGTTTCCCATGTTAACCTTATGATTTTTCATATTTAAAAGGAATTTCTTAACAGCTGTTTCAATTAATTAAGTTGGTTCTGTTCTATGATGTTCAATAACATTAAAGTTACAAGGATTACCAACAGGGTGCAGCACTATTATTATTTTTTAATTTATGACAGCAGCTAATTTGCAACCAAAAGGTGAGTGAGCGTAGCGAACGAGCTCCAACCTAAAGGTGAGTGAGCGTAGCGAACAAAATTTAACCAGGACGTGATTGAGCCATGCGAACGAGCTCATCTTGAAAATTAAGAAGTTAAACGGGGCAAAGCCCGCGGGTACAGCTAGTATTTTATAAATGCCGGGTTACACAGATTAGGGGTGTGACACCTGGAAAATTTCTAAAACCTACAAACCCTTCTTTTTGGAGGGAAGTATTAAGTAGATATGAAATCAGTTCCTTGCTAGATTTGCTTGGGAAAACCTTGGGTCCTCTTCTGAACCTTACAGTTTTTTTGTAAAAACTAGTGATACAGTACCTAAAGCAGCCTCATTATCTTGTAAATCTTATTTTAGCTTTGTCAAATAAACTTGGGTCACGAACTTGGATACCACTTGCTTTGGTGCCAGTTATGAAACAGGTCAAACATTTATGAACTAAAATCAAATATTTTTATTACTGGAGATCTCACTTTACATACAGTAGAACTCCAATTATCCGAACTCCAATTAACCGAATCTCCAATTATCCGAATCGCTTATTTCAACAATTTTAAAAACGTAAAGCTACAGTAATAAGTTTTGCAAAATATCAAAGAATTGTTATTAAAAACATTTAGCCAATTTTGGACTTTGATGGAACACTATTGACTTAATAACATGTATAGAACACTTGTACTATGAGCATTGTTGACTGTAAAAATGTTCTGATTTAAATTATTATTAATTAAAAGTTCACTTAGTACCGAAAATGAGGATTTTTCTTTAAAATCCTCGGAATTCCGGTAAAACTCCGATTATCCAAATTTTTGATTATCCGAATGGGGTCTGGTCCCTATCGATTCGGATAATCGGAGTTCTACTGTACTATAGAGATTTCACTTTTAACAGCCTAACCAAAACTAACGATTGATTTCAATATAAAAGTTGGGAATCTGTACTATTATTTTATTGTGTGTCCATCTGCCCAAACTGCGTTTATTTAAGTTTTTTGTAATGCAATATTTGTTGCAACAACGCCTGTGTCCAGATACACCCCGACTCTGGCTGTGGTGATGCTGTATACTGCCACGTTGCTGATTCACTCTTCCAATGGACCAATGTGGGGTCGGTACATGGACTATACAACTTGGTGTTGTCGAAACAACTGGATCACCGGTGTACTTCACATCTCCAACTACATTTTCCCCGTTGTGGCTGTGAGTGAAGATTTGAATTTTCCAGAGATTTTGTTTGTGTGTTTTCAATACTCTGAGAGGTAAATGGTAAAATGTGACAAACTATTTTGCTTGCTTTAAAACAATTTTAGAAGTTGTCAGTTTAAACAGATTCAAATAGTAATTGAAACAATTTGATATATCAAGTAGCCTTGACACCTTTATTTTTGATTGTTGATTGGATGACTACGATTCAAATAAGAAAAAGTTCTGTCAGCAAGAATTTATACATTTTTTAATTTTTTTTTCAATTGATTTACACTCGATTTTCATTAATAATATTTTGAATAACAATTTGTTATAACTGTTTCAGTGTGTAGGAGAGAGTTGGTATTTAGCCGCAGACTTTCATTTGTTCATCTTAGCTCCATTGCTTCTTATTCCTCTCTACTTTAGGCCTCGACTCGGCATATCACTGCTTACATTGGCCACTCTCGGATGTTTGGGGGTTTACGCCTCAACTTCCTACGTAAACGAGATTGACGCTTGTAACTTTGGGATGAAGTAAGTAAATGTTTTCCTGTACAATAATAAATAAAAAAACTTATCAAAGCCATACGTTATACCACGACCATTTGTTTTTTTATACAAAACATTAAGCTCAGATTGCAGAAACCAAAAAGTATAGGAGTGGGTCAATTAGAGTGGCAATCAGAATGTGCATCCTGCATATTTTATTTTGTACAGTAATCTCAAAAATTGAGCTGGCTTTTATTTTGTACAGTAATCTCAAAAATTGAGCTGGCACACAGTATGTGCCAGGAATACGCAATGCCAAACTTTTTTAGTATTTTCTTATTGTAAGAACAATATGTAACCATTTAAAAAATCTATAATCGTGATTATGATGTTCAAAATAGTAAGTACAGAAAAATTTTCATCATAATTTCTTTTCCTGAAAGCTATCTAGTTAAGATGGCTGGAGTTACAAGATTCATAGTTTCCATAGTTAGAGAAAAATTATTTTTATCACATGGTTCCTTAAATTTCAATAAACCTTTAAACAAGTTTTTATGCTAGATAAATTTTACAGGTACAAGAGGAAAAATGAATTTTTCTTGGGGTCATATTTCCAAACCCATCTTCGAGCCCCATCTTATTTTCTTGGTTTGGGTTTGGGATATTCTCTCTTCAGCTTATCACGGTCTAATACACGACTTAAACTCTCTAAAGTAAGTTGCAATCAGTTTAATTTTGGTTACATCACAGATAAAACATACTCCCTTAGTAGATTTCTCATCCTAATGGAACAGCTGAAGACAATTTTATTGTTAGTTCTGTACGGTTTATGTAGAGGTCGTGTTTTGTTTACAATTTGTTTCCCGTTATTACAGCCATTTAAAACCTCGTTTAACCAAATAATACGATCTAATCATAAACAATAACTTGTCCCCTAGTTATATAACCAAACAGTAAAGCAAAAATCAAAAAATTAACCCTAAAATAATAGAAACAAAATTTCGTCAACACTAGCGCCCAGTGTGGCATGAACTAGACATGAAAAACGAGCTTCAAAATTTACAATGGGATGAGAAGTCTACTTGTGTTGGTTGGTCTATGGTTACATTTACAGTATTCAAATATTACTACTGGTCTGTTATTGTATGTATTAAATTTCATCATCTGTATAGAGTAAATTTATGAAATGTGTATTGTGTTAACTATCTGAAAACTCCACTGGTTAAACTTCAAAAGTGACAGCTGAGACAACAGAACATCAAAAAGTGAACAAATTTGGTTGGCATTAATCTTAAATGATGAAAGTGTTATGAAAAAATCTAGTCTTGTATAATTTCGGCAGCTCAAAGACAATGAAATTGTGGAACATATTTAAACTAATTATTAATGTATTAATTAGGAACTTGAATTCAAAATATTGAGTAAAGAAAACTTGTAAGAAAAAAAATTAAATGTAGACTAGAGCTCGCCACGTGGTCAACTCGACCAAAAAGTATGTAAGGTGCAAACTTCTCAATTTTCACCCCACGCTGTAAAATAAAACATGTGATTGGAATTTCTTCAATTTGTTTTGATTTTCTGTTTATATTTGTTGTTATTTCGTTACCAACATGACAACCCATAAGGCCCATGTTTTTTTTTTAATTTTAAATTAATTTTTTGTGCTTATATTTTAGCATATTTTAATTTATAAAGGGATTCTGTGCATCTACAGGTAAATATCTTTCTAACAGTATGCGTAAATTTTGCCAGCAATTCAGAGGAGCTGAGGAAAAAGGTTTTCAATAAACATGCTTGTCTGTTAATATATAGAATATAAGCACCATGTTAAATCCTCATAAGAAAAGTTGGATTTCCATTTTTGACCCAATTAACATAAATATTCTCAAAATAAAAAAAAAACCTACACATACCACCACCATAGCATTTTTTTTTTTTTAGAACCCGCGTGTAAATCAGTCCAGTAGTATGGTCAGGGTGGCTGCCGTAAGCTTAAAATTTGGCCCCATGCTAAATAAATCTCCATAAGAAAAGTTGAATTTCCATTTTCAACCCAATTAACATAAATATTCTCAAAATACAAATAAAACCTGCACATATAGGACCATAGCATTTCTTTTGGTACAACCTGCGTGTAAATCAATTCTCAAAATACAAATAAATCCTGCACATATAGAACCGATAACCTTTCTTTTGGCACAACCCTCGTGTAATTTGGTCCAGTAGTATGGTCATGCTAGCTGTCATAAGTTTTGCAAAAGTTTTTTAATATAGCCTATAAGATGTATTGATAATTACTTTCTTCACAATCCAGATGTTACACCACCAAGGCCATTTCAGAGACTACTCCATCGGCGGGTGCTTAGTGATTGTATTTACATTTCACTCTAAATTTCTTCATTTTCATTGCGACAACAATTATTAAATAATACAGTATAAATCCCTTATATCCGACCTCGGCATAACCAACTCTTGAGGATATCCAACCTAGTGCCCAACCGTATACTTGTTTCTTGTCTGAGCCGATCACCCTGAGCGCCAGAACCGCCAGAAAGGCCGATTGCAGATGTTGCTGTAATCGCGACAGATAATCACCACTGTCGCTGATGACGGGTGTTGCTGCCGTCGCGGGAGACAATTACCGAGGACACGGAGACTGCAGGCTATGCTCCTCCCGATATCTGACCTTTTGGCCGTTTCGACCATAGCCCGGTCCCGCCATGGTCAGATAAAAGGGGTTTTACTGAACATATACAACACAAGACAAGACACAATTTACATTAAACGTCCTGGAAAACTGGTGAGCGGCTGCCAATGAAAATTTATAAATTCAGTGTGTAAAATGTAAATACATTAATCTTGTTTAGATTACCACCTCAATCCCAATGGTGGAGTAATTTCCTAAACGGATGTAGTACAATAACACGGATTGGGAAGACATTAAGTAGCCTAACTAATATATCTATTTTATCATCTGCAATCTACCACACTAAAAATTAAGATAAATTACTTACATTTTAGGTGGTTCTATGGATGGTATGGTTGCTTTCCCTTGCTTCACTGGTCTTTCTTCATGTGGCTACAAAGACAATCCTATCTCAAAACTACGAGTACACTCCTTGGCTTGATGTTTACCACAACGCCTTCAGCAAGTTCCAAGTGGCGGCCATTGCTGCGTGGATCATCCTAGTGTGCACACAAGGATACGGAGGTTAGAATTTTACATGATTTTAACTGATACACATACATTCTTCTGGTAATATATTCTTTAGTTGAACACAGTTTGGATGATAGCCGAAGTTGGGATGACAAAATATGATGATATGAACAGTGAGGTAATAAGTGACAGCTATGGGAAGAGTTGGAAAGAGTGGTTTTGATGAATAGGAGAAAAGAAGGAGAAACCAGGAAGATTGTGAATCACTATAAATGTTATGATGTTTCGGCGAGGTTTGTTAGTCAGGCAACGCATGGTCTCATAAAAACTGTAATATCTTACTTAGTTGTTTATAAATAAATTTTTACAATCGAAGTATTTTTAAATGTGTCCTAAGACGTATACTCCCGGATGTTTTTAGTAGAACCAAACGTTTTTAAGAAATTCATGATAGATAGTTTCAAATGGCTGCCATTTTAAGTTGGTACAATTTTGAAATATGACACTTTGTACAAAGATTGGTCCTATCGGACAATAATTATGTCTACACGGTGACAAGGGATGATCAGAATTATACCGTGATTGTGCAAGACGATCATAAGGTCCACATGACCACGGGATACTTTAATTTATTGCCGAAATCATGGAAGACGATAATTATGTCTACATGGGAAATGGTCGGCATTTTTCCGCAATCATGGTAAAATTTGATACAAAAAGGACCGCGGGAAATATTTAACATTTTGCCACAATTGCGGGAGACGAATACTGTGTCTACACGGCCGCGAGGGATTATCAGAAGTTTACCACAATCGCATGCAAATATAACCACCAACTTTTTATTTTCAAATTTTTGGCCCCCCCCCCTCCAGAATATAATACAATAATATTTTATCAAACATTTTTCAGAAATACTTAACGATTTCTTGTCTTGGCGAGGCTTTCAACCGCTGGCTCGGCTTGCTCTTGGTGTTTACTTGGTCAACTTCGGACTTATATTTACACCACAAAACGCTCGGCAAACTGCACCTGCGGAGGTGGATCAAGTCACCATTGTAAGTATTGTAATGAGAGTTGTAAATATGTGTAAATTGTAACGGTAAACTTGCTTAAGTTTTAATATTGTCAGTACATGAGTCATAAATGTTGGTTTTCCTTTATAAATTAGTTGAAGACTTTATACACACACTGACGTAAAATGGACATACGTAAAAACGTAAAATCCTCGTGTAATAACAGTTTTAGGCCTTTCATGAGGTTATTAGTAAGTTTATGAAAATAAAATAAAGTTAAATTGAGCTAACGGCACAATGTGGTACCTAATTGGTTATTTTATACAAATAAAATAAATAAATAAAAATGCCTTTATTTGCGAGCGTCTTTCAGTACAAGAACTGTTTTAAAGTAACTCATGTCAATTTTCATTATAAAACAAAAGCCTTATGAAACCAAACTGATGTGACAACTAAATATGTGGTTTTGGTAATACCCATATTACATTTGAATGCTTAATTCAGTATCTTGAGCTAAAAGCTTTCCCAACACTACAGAAGAACATATTTTAGTAATTACTAACTACTGATTTGAATGTAAAAATTGACATTTGAGTTTGATAACTTAGAAACACTTTAATTCAAGTCAAATAGTTAATTGAATTAATTTTGTTGATTAAATGTTAGTTTTTATTTACTGCAGTTATAAACTTATTTTTCAAGAAGGCTTCAAGATTTACTAGATATTATTTTCTCTTTTAACACTAAACATGTTTTTAGTTGATTAATATCAATTTATCTTCAAAATTAGAGTAAGAAACATACATTTACTGCAGATATAAATTTATTTTTTAAGAAGACTTCAAGATTTACTGGATATTATTTTCTCTTTAAACACTAAACGTGTTTTTGGTTGATTAATAGCAATTTATCTTCAGAGATAAATCTTCAAAATTAGAGTAAGAAACATACATTAGGTATGTTCTGGCACTTGGTGCTAATGTTGGTAAAATCATATGAGAAAAAATCATAAAAAAACATACAATTTTACGAGACTGATTTTCCTGTAACCTAGAAATCCTTAACTCTATGTTCATAACCATTGAAGTGTGGCTAATTATGTTCACGTGGTTTATTCCAGGTTTATCTATGGTTCGGAGATTTGGTAATTGCAACAATAATGGCAACTCCATTGTATCTCTGTGTGGAGTTGCCGTGCTGCAAATTGGCTTCTAAATACCTGACAACTCCTGTCCCTTACGATCCCATCCTCGCAAACTTCAGTGCCAAGAAACAGCGGCTGCAGAAAACTTCCACTTCAAAAACATCTCAACCTGTATCTCCTCAACCAGCCACAGAAACATCATCAAGGAAAGTAAAGAAGAAAGGGAAAAAATAATTGTAAAATTTATTTGTTATTTTAATAAAACACCAATCATTTTTTATTTGTTTAGCTTTTGTATCACACATAATTACAAATTTATTTTTATTTTTGTCTGAAGTAGACAAACACATTTACTGAACTATTTATTTTTCCTTCTCCAGGTTTTTATAGAATTTCTCATATAGGGAATAGCTATTACTGTAGTCTCACGGTAAAACTTAGTCCTAGGACTGATTTACTTTTTGGTTTTGATACCCCCAGAAACCAAAAACACCGTCCGATCAAAATCATACAAGTCACTGATTTTAGTTGTAAAAAGAAAAAGAAGGAACTGACGAGTCATATGTTTACTGGTGATTTATCACAATAATGTAAGTTCTGTGTGACAAATAAACATTTCATTTTACGAAAAAATATAAAAAATTACCTTCGAATTATACAGAAGACAGCTGATGTCAACATCTCCGCAAAGGAAGTTCATACTTAAGTAGGAGTTGTGCATGCTATGCTTACATCTTCTCGCAAAAGTGGACACCCACTAGAGTCGGAGGGATCTAAAACAGTATCAAAGAATTGTTAGAAGTAGTATCCTAATTTGACCGGCAATTTCTTCTAATTTTCCTGTGTTGAATGAAGGATGAAATCATTTGTTGTAGTAGAACTGGTTAAAATATGTATAAATTATGTGTCAATCCGAAGCATCAATTCAAGATTTAATTTCAACGTCAAATCATGTGAAAATTTTGTATTTGTGGCTACAAAAATTCCAATCTCTTTTCTTCCAAATCCTAAAGGGACAGTTTTACTTTTTACAGTTCTTGTAGTGAGAAGAAATTAATTAACTATGGATAAAAATGTTCACTTCAAATCATATTTGCTGACATCCCTTATACATTGTATTACACTCACAGATTGGATACTTCGAAAATTGTATGGGTTTATCTCATTGAGCAAAGAAATGTATGATCTCAAGTGTTTCTGGAAATTCCAATTGGGCTTTTGAAAGTCTCTATTATCTACTTACACTAAGGTTCTACTCCCTATTTTAGGAATTCCTTGGGTATAGATACTTACATGGATAGTCCTATACAGCTCAAAAACCATCTCTGATGATGCCTTGATAGATACCAGCGGGATGATGGGAAGAGAGTAAGAAAACCAGGCCAGTGGGTTGGAAAAAGGTTTAAGGTATATTTTGGATAAAGGACAACTAGGATAGAGAGAGGAGGTCCAGACACAATTATCTACAGTACCTCCTCTCTCTACCGCAAGCCCTCCTCGGCCATGTTCGGTTGGAGGGCCTCCCGTTTCTACCACAATATTACCGTACTATGGCAGGGCCGTAACACAAGCTTGCATATGTTAATACTCATTAGTAAAAACAATAAATCCTGGTATCAAAACTCCAAACAAAATTTTGAATTTTACCAAATTTTTATCACGGTTTATGAGTTTTGAATTTGTTATGGGCCGAAGCCCACTTATCCCTCCTTACCACCCCTGGCAAGAATCTTAGAAGTTTAATCATGCAAAACCATTCTTGGGAGTTCATTTTATTTTGCCATTTTGTGTATTCATGGGCCTCCATCGATATGGGCAAGGAGCCCCCCGGTATGAGACCCCACAAGGGTGACCATACGGACTAAAGTTTGCGTAAATTCATGTTGAATCTGGAACTATGTGGGAATTTTAAAATTGCACTGGGAAAACCTGTTTTAGTCTGCTGTCTTGGTAAAATTGTGATTGTCATTCGTGTTCACGAAAAAATCGTTAACACCCCTCGAGGTCCTGGCAAAGTCAAGAACATCTAAACATCTTCCGCGGTAATGGCAAAATCAAGAACATCTGCAAATACAGGAACTCGGCAAAAGTATCAACTTTTTTCATGGTCGCAGAAAAATTGTAACATCTTCTTTATTCACGGCAAAATCATGAACATAATCTGCGATCTCGGCAAAACTGTAAACATCTTACACTGTCACAGTAAAATGGACATATTGTCAAGATCATTGTATGTGATCATGGCAAAATTCTAAACATCTTCTACGCTCATGGCAAAATTGAAAATTTCATGCACGGACTTAGCAAAATCATTCACAACTTTCGAGGTTAAGGAAAAATCTTGGACATTATTTACGTGACATCATCGTCCCCCATGATCAGGGTAAAATCATAAATTTCGAACGTGCATCTTATGAACACTTTCCGTGGTCACGGAAATTTGCGCTTGGTTCAACTTGATCCAAGCTTCACCTAAAAATAATTTTCTGCCTGTACGGATCTCTCGTGCAAATTGTTCGTCCAAAAAGACCCAAAAATACGGAGTACTCGCAGACCACTAGTAAAAGGTACACTTGGCGAATAACAATCTCCACCGGTATAACCAGGGTTTTAGAAATAAATGAGAAAAAGACACATGAAAATACATTACATTAGATTACATGAAAATGTCTGAAGCAGAAGGATTTTGCTTTGGCTTGGCAATTATTGTTTTAAGGGTGTGGATGGGTTTGTTTACGTTGGGGCAGAGCTGAATAGCAAAAACACTGTTGCGCAAGAAATCACAAACCGAATCAAGGCTGGTAACAGGGCATATTATACTAACCTTTGGATCCTTAAATCCAAGCTGTTGACCCGCAACACAAAGATGAAGCTGTACAAGACTCTCATTTGGCCGGTTGTTACGTACGGTGCAGAAACCTGGTCCCTATCTGCAGTGAACACAAACTGAGAGTGTTCAAAAGGAAAATAATAAGAAGAATACATGGGGCGGTGAAGGAAGGGGATAGATGGAGGATATTGAAGAATGTAGAAATAAATAAAATTATGCAAGGGGAGGATATTGTGCACTTCATCAAAGCAAGAAGGAAGGTTAGGCCATGTGGAGAGAATGCCTCAACGAAGACAGCCCAACTGCCCAAAGAACTATTGTGCCAGCCAGAACATAAAAGGGACTAGGACAAGGGGTAGGCCGAGAAGAAGATGGCTTGACGAAGTGGGGGATGACCTGAGGATGTTGTGAGTGAGGAATTGGAAAGAGGCGAATTACAAGATCGAGGCAATTGGAGGCGAATTGTAGCATAAGCCAAAGGCCACCAAGGCCTGTAGAGCTGCGGAAGTAAGTAGTAAGTCTAACCAGGGTTATTATCAGGAAATCTGGAAAAGTTAGTGAATTTCGTTTAGGAGTTCTGCCCTAATTAAAATTATGCTGTTAGTTTTTGTGTGAGGGGAGGAGTTTCTATTTTCTTTATCTTTACAAGGTTGCCTCTGTATATAACCCTTTATGTTTAGTATAGTGGCCTTTCGTGATTAAACTTCTGAGACCGTTACCAGGCTACTGAAAAATGACTTAAGAATAACTTAACACAAAATATATGTCTATCCTAAAACTTCCCCTAACTTAAAGTATCCCTCTCAATCTCACCTAATTATAAGAAAGCAATATCTAATAATAAAAATGTGTGTCACCTAAGTTAGAGGAGTAAATGAAATTTGTATTAACATTTAAATTACACAACTTGCCTCTACTTTGTGTGTATTTTGGTAGTTTTGCTTCTTCAAACGTTCAAACTAATATAACCTGCACCTGCAGCCTGCAGGTACCGTTTCAGACACTCAAAAGTCCTCCTGGTGCCATCCACCCCTCGGCACGGTCCACATCTTAGGTTGGTCTGTAACATAACTTGGGGAAAGGGAGCAGAAATGTAGGTGAAGAGGAGATGGATAGGTGAAGACAGTTAATCCATGTGTTAGGAAACTGAAGAAACATGGATTAATAGTACAGCCCCTGCTCAGATGAAGAGTAGGGAGACAGGGAGGCTGGTTGCGATGGACAAGCCACCGGGCGATGGGATCGCCAACCCCTACGCCATAAACAGCTGGTCTTAGTCAGTAACTAAGTTGCACAGATGAAAATACACCATGATGTTGACTTAAGATTATTTTTTTAAGTTATTTATGATTTCTGTTAACTCTCAAGTTGTTTTACCAGACTCCAGAGAGGATAGTAAAAAAAGTGTATAATTATGTACATCGGTTATAAGTTACAAATACGGTAATTAATTAATATCTGTAAAGGGAAAGTTTAAAATTTCAATCGCTGTAGTTTTCAAATTTACTGCTTGATTTTAATTAATTTACATTTGATTCAAGAGCCACTGGCAGTTCATCCTCCCACTGTTTCAAAAGCCAAAATTGTACTTACTCAAGGCTGTATTTCAGCTTTAATTGTTTACACATTTGTATGTAAATAATTATGTTCTTTTTCTATATACAAGGTGTTGATTAGCGATCCAGATATTCTTATGGAATTAGTTTTAAGAATTTGTGATACTGCTACACAAATATAGATTGAGCCCAGATTTACTTCAACCCTATAGGCTTATAGATGCAACAAATTATCCTAATTTCTATAAATAAAAAAATTATCATCTGAAAGATGAATATGTGACGCAAAATTCTAGGGGGGGAATAAACTAGTACTCACCTAAGTCAGGCTAGGCCTACCCTAGAACCGGCCACACTCAAATTTCTTCCCCGGAGTGCTCAGAAGGAGCCGAGAAAAATCCAGGGGTCGATACGAAAGTTGTCACGGCTTTGACTGATCAATTTATTTAAATTTAATCGAAGGCTCAGAGCTCAGGAAACGTTCAGGAAATCCTAGACGCTCAGTTGGAGCTATATCAGCCTCACCTTCGCTAACGTGTTTTGGTAAATTTTGCCTAACCTTTGGAATGACTCTGTAGGACCGATGAGTATTCAATCTTAGCCAATGTGATGTAAATACTCGTATTAAAATGCAACTAATTAGTTAAAGACGTTGGTAATCGATCTAATATCGAATGTAAGGTAAAACAATTCCTATAGAGTCGTCGGGGCTTAATTAATATAACTGAACGGATAATTTGGCGTGATATGATTTAATGTTAATAGTTCGTAGCTGATTGTCAAATCAGCCTACTCCCAAGACTAGGTTCTCTCGCCCGCCAAAGACGGGGTTTAGAACTCAGACGACAAGTCTCGGGGTATTAAAACGGTGAATTAATTAGAATAAACGTACGTAATAATCGTTCGTAGAAATCGTGATTTGGAAACCAATTGATTTAAATCAAACCAAACGATAATCACCGCTAGTCACTCTGGCAGGCAGGAACTGGCGGGTCTAGAATCAAGTCGGCGAATTTTAAGTTATTAAATTTAGTTATTGAAAATCGAATTTGGTAACGGGAGTGCGAATGTTAAACGGAAATTTAAACGTAAATCGTAGCAATGTGATTAACTAATATAGCTAACCTTCGGTAAACAAATTATCGATGATCGTGCAAGCGTTGATAACAGGCGATTGTAACGACGAAGTTACTTCGAAGACGGCGTACGAACGAATAATCCTGACTTTTGAGTCTTTGAGTAAAATCCTTCGTTCCTGCCCGCTCGAGGCTTACGCGCTCAAGCGGCGAACTTTAGTACTACTAGATAACAGCTGATCGAATTCACTTGTTGAGCTGGTCTAGGTCTAGTTTCGTCTGTCGTCTGTCAACAAATAAACACCAGTTTGGGGTTATGTCGTCGGCGGCGTTAAATATCTGTAAAATCGGCCGGTTTAACTTTATTATGTGAAACGAAGTGCTATTATGAATAAATATGTAGTTGTGGATGTGTTTGTGTACTTCACTGTGAATAAAAATAAGCCTACGTTCTTTGGCCCATAGCCCAAGCTATGGCCAACACATAGGCCTCGGAGTAGGCTATCGTGGTTAAAAATCTGGTAAGTTCTGGTGTTCATTTATTCGTAGTACGTTTTTACCCCCCTTAAAATTTGGTACCTTACAAATAGAATAAACAGTTGGCTCCTCAAATTATATTGAAACAAGCTTTATAAGCTACTATACAGTAGGCCTATTCACGAATAATCCAACTATTTGGTTTTGATTGGGTTTATTTAGTTTAAGAAAGTAATATTTTTTCGTCATTCATTAGACAAATTTGAACTGAATTCCAGCAACAAGGAAAGCAAGAAAACAGCCATCTGACACCAACTCATATTAAGTTCTTTCATAACTTTTCTCTGATAAAGTGGCAAGAATTTGATCTACATTTTCCACTTAAACAAAAGACTGTAGATTCGGCTTGTCGTGATACTCGGGGATCAAACAATAGGATCAAAAACTGGTACACGAGCGAACTTGCAGATTTTAAGAGCCATATACTCCTGGTTCATGACATTTCAAAATGTGAACCGGGTGTTCTCCCATACCTTCGTGAATTAAGAAGAGAGTATCGTGTCCGTCTCCGTGAAGCAAAGCAATCAGCCGCTGCAGCCCACATCGCTAGTTCTGCCAATCCCTGCAAGGCGGCATGGAAGCTGATTGGCAAGAGTAGGCCCAAAGGGGGAGCAGCTGCCAAGCTTGATTTTGCTACTGCCGATGACTTCAACCACTTTTTTGTTGAGTCAGTAGATGATATTATTGGCGGTATACCATGTAATACTGATGTTTACAATTTTAGTGATTCAATTCCATTGGTTAGTGCTAGTTTTGAATGGAAAACCATAAATGTATCCGATGTTGTAAATATTGTAAATAATTTTAAGTCCTCTGACAGTAAGGACATCTTTGATATGTCGACTTCACTAATCAAAAGGGTTGTTAAGATACTTGCTCCTTTGCTGGTCCACTTGTTTAACTGCTGCCTTTTGCAGGGCATTTTCCCTAATGTATTAAAGACAGCCAGAACTGTACCTGTGTACAAAAAGGGTCCCAAAAATGTTTTATCTAGCTATAGGCCAGTGTCCTTGATACCTGTGTTTGGTAAGATTTTTGAAGCTGTCATGTTAAGTCAGCTCTGTGATCATTTTGAAGCGCACGGGCTCCTGGTCCCCGCCCAGCATGGTTTTCGGAGGGGCAAATCTACTGTCTCGGCAGTGGGCTCCCTTCTGCAGGTCATCCTGGAGGCATTTGAGGAAAAATGTTCAACTTCCGTTGTCCTGTGTGATTTATCACGGGCTTTCGATTGTGTTTCACATGACTTATTGCTACAGAAGCTTCCTAAGTATGGGGTTGGTCCCCGTGCGCTTGGAATGATCGAGTCCTATCTTAATAATAGGACTCAAGTAGTGTCTTGGGCAGGTGTGAACTCAAAAGATCTGGCAGTTCAGCATGGGGTCCCACAGGGCTCGGTGCTTGGGCCTTTCTTATTTATAGTTACAATGAATGACCTTTATCACAATGTCTCTAATGATGTGTTGCTGTATGCAGACGATACAACTCTGTTCTCTAAGAACACTGACCCTATCACAGCTAGAAATTGTGTAAACACATTAGTTAATGCAGCATCTGAATGGTTTGCTGCAAATAGATTAGCCTTAAACAAAGATAAGACTCAGGAAATCATGTTTAGTCTTAACAAAAATGTTACCAGCAGTGATCCTGTAAAGCTTCTGGGTTTCACCCTGGATTCTGAGCTTGTGTGGAGTGACCACATTGACGCCCTCTGTGCTAAGCTCAATCGAGTGATTTTCCTTTTAAGAAACCTATCTCATGAATTGCCATTTCATTTCTTGAGGCTGGCTTTTTTCTCTTTCTTTCAGGCACACGTTGTCTACGGTACGCGGCTCTGGGGTCACTCCCCACATGCTAAGAAAGTGTTGTTACTTCAGAAAAGAGCGATTCGAGTCATGTGTCAGACTCATTTTATAGAGCACCATAAACCTGTATTTAGCGAACTTCGGATCATGACTGTGGTCAATGTGTACATATATCAATGTTTGATAGCAATGAAAGATATGGAGGCTGATCTTGTATATAATAAGGATGTTCACTCTTACATGACCAGAAATCGTTCAAATGTACATATGAGTAGTAATAGATTAAGTAAATCACAAAACTGTTTTCCTGTTACAGGTATTAGGTTTTTCAATGCCCTCCCTGGTATTGTCCGTTCCCAGAGGAGATCAAAATTTGTATCCATTGTGAAAAATTGGCTTGAGTTGAACCCATATTACAAATTTGATGAATTTTTTGATGCCATGAAGGCTGCACAAAACTTAAATACTTATTAAGTCATGTCATGTAAGTCTACTGAAAGGTATGTTTGTTTGACAATTATATTTTGCATGGTTTGCTGTGTGAAGATTTTGACAGAAGTGCTGTTGTTTGGTTTGCAGTGGATTATTTTATTATTTTGTAAGTTTAATTTTTTCAGGAAAGACTGAAATATTATTTTTAGATTAATATTTTATGTAAGACAAAGCCTATTGTAATCAACTTAATGGCCGAAATAAATCTTGAATCTTGAAAGAATACATTTTGCATATTCTTATTAAGTTATTTGGGAATACCTAAATTTGATCTTCAAACTCAACCCTCGACTCGATTGGCCACTGTATTGTCTGAAAATGTAGGGTAATTTATTACCTACTCTGGAAGTAGTTTTGGGGGTGTCTAAATAATTTATTTAACAATTGTAACAACATCATCAATTTATCACTGGAATGAATAATAATAAAAATTGATTCATATATATTTGCAAATCAAGCTGTCCCCAAAGGAACGGTAAATGACTTTTTTCTACCTACGAGTAGTAGCTGGCTTTTCCAAACCAACGGGAGTGGGAAGATTAAGAAAAAAAACTCATTAGCCTAAGTGGATTTACAATTTATTAAATTAACTAAAATAAAAACATTTTGTTTAATGAAAACTGTTTGAAACAATGTGAAACTAAATAAAAATAAAATTTATACATTATATTTCCAATACAATACAGTTTAAGAGTAAGGAAAAAGTAAGAGAGTCGCGATACAGACCCGTAGGTTGGTTTAAATATCTTTAATTGTTAACAATAGACCAATTTCTTTAATTGCGGTCAGCTTGGGTTTCACGCTGCCGTAGTTTCAAGTCATCGCATTCTGTGGACTTAGCACAATTTATAATATGTATAGCCAGCCTGGCCATGACATCTTGTTAGGATTGTAAATAAATAAATAAAATAAAAAAATAAATAAATATATTGTGTAGAATTATGACAGATAGAACCAGAGCTCGCCTCGTGGTCGAAACTCAACCAAAAGTACCTATTGTTGCAAACTTCGGTATTTTCACCCCACGCTGAAAACAAAATCTGTGATTGGAATTTCTTCCATTTTTATTTTTTATTTTCTGTATCCTATATATTTTGTTGTTATTTAACCACCAACATGACAACCTATAAAGGCCCATGTACATATTTTGTAAAGTTTAAATTCATTTTTGTGCTTATTTTTTAGCCTATTTTAATTTATAAAGGTATTCTGCACATCTACAGGCAAATATTTTTCTAACAGATTTTCCCTGCAATGCAGAAGAGCTGAGAAAAAGGATAAAAAAACACGCTTATCTATTAATATACAGAATTAGACCCATGTTAAATCTCGAAAAGAAAATGAATTTCCATTTTCAACCCAATTGACATAAATATTCTCAAAATACAATCTAAGGTTGCACATTTAGGACCGATAATCTTTATTTTTGTATTACAAACGTGTAAATAGGTCTAATAGTATGGCCAGGGTGGCTGTTGTGAGCTTAGAAATTTGGCCCCATGTTAAATCTCCATCAGAAAAGTTTAACTTCCATTTTTGACCCAATTAACATGAATATTTTAAAAATAAAAATAAAATCTGCATAGGACCGATAACCTTTCTTTTGGTACAACCCTTGTGTAATTCCGTCCAGTAGTAGGCTGGCTGTCATAATATTTGCAAAAGTTTTTTTATATACAAGTTTAGACTGAAAGGTTTTAAAAATTACTTGGGATACTTATATGAAGTTAAATAATAATATTTCTGGATGGGGTTGGTATATGATGTATGCCCCTGGCAGATTAAAATTCTGCCCTCTTTCAAAATATCTGACCCCTTTCAAATTTTGATTTACACCCCTTACTCTTTCCTTTGAATACCACAAAAAATAAACCAACAAGAACAATTTTCTTAACATTTATATTCTACTAGACTACAATAACACATTAAGATTTACTGACTTTACAAACTTTACTTTTTCCTAGCACCGTCATGTAGCATAAAATGTTAACAGAACGATAGGAAGAGAAAAGAAACGTATTTAAAACTACATGGTGTACACGATTGTTGACTCTGCATTACTACTCCGTTCACAATAATTAAGGGGTTTGAAGGGAAATTCCCCCACCACTTTTTTGTATTTAATCTACAGTATGTTACTTAATCAGCTGTTAAGCTATTATTTCAAAGGTAAGGGTCAAGTGGAGGGGATTCTTCCCCAAAAACCGCCTAAATATAGTGAATGAATAACAAAAATAACTACAGTACACAGAACAGAAAAACAGTTACCGGTAACAAAAACAGAAAAACGTATATATACCCCAAATCTAGATAGGAATTGAATTACACAAGGACCAGTAGACTTACCAGTAAATCGCTAAGAAATTGTGAGGAATAAATATCCCCCGCCGCAGCAAACCTGCAGACTAGGAACATTTTTATTTGCCTGATTGTAGTTTGACAAAAAATTGTCCCATTTACCTTTGTTGTTGTTGCCTGACCTCTTGCAGGTAAGATATTTGTGTCGCCCTATGGATTTCTCCACCTTGTGCGGAGTCTTCAGGGGTCTTCTTGAATTTATCTCCTTATTACTAACCTATTGTCTATATTTACAAAAATATTGATACATAAAAGGTCACTAGTATAATAGCGGTAGGGAACACGTCGATGAATAAGTGGCGTAGTCATGGCAGTAGGTCTTTCTTCCTCCGTTTCAATTCTTAGACTGGGATTGTCAGCATTAGACCATTCGAGGTTTGACACGATAACCAGCCAAATAAAAAAGGAAACAACCAGACGTACTACCCAACCAAAAGATACGTACGTATCCACCAACTATATAGACAAATCAACCTAAAAATTCCAAAGAGTTGGACACACACCTACCTATAAAGTAAAAACCAAACTCGATTCCAAATTACAAAATTCCTTATAAAAGACAGGCTAATTAAAGATGGGAGAGTCACAAAAATATTTCCTATAACCACCATCTAACAACCAATACCATAGGTTACACCAACAGAACAGTTTATCAACGATTTAAAGAGCATGACACAAGTCATCATAACAACTCTACGATTCCCGATTCCCTCACAATTCAGAACAAAACCGACTCAAAATCCCATAGCAAAAGTACAAGAAAGCTACAAAATATAAATGGATCGAACACCCTCCGAAACAAAAAAGAAGACTACACCAGTCCTACAATTTTCAAATTAATATACGACAGCGTCATTGAAACGGACAAAACTGGAAACACAGCACCAAACCATCAGCAACAACAGAGATCAAAGCACCGACCATAAACCAGGAGAGTCAAACTACCCTCAACCGTCGATCGGCCCAAATGCCGACATCCCTAAGTCTAGAAATGAAACTGAGGAAGAAAGACCATCCGCGATGATTCCGCCAAGTCTACATCGTCGCTGTCCGATTGACCCAACCGCAATACTAGTGACCATGTGTGTAAATATTATTGTAAATATTAATTAGTGTAGTAATATGAAGATGAATTCAAGAAGACACCTGAAGATGAAACACAAGGTGGAGAAATTCATGGGGTGATAAAAATCTCTTACCTAGAAGAACTCGGGCAACTACAACAACGGTAAATGTAATACGTATAATTCAAGTTTTTGAATCTGGGATGGCAAAAAATATTTGAAATATGTCATTTACCTTGTAAAATGTATTTCCTTTTTCAAATGTTTAGTGAGTGCTTAGGTTTGCTGCTACAGGACAGTTAAGTGTGTTTTTATTGAAACACTAAAAGTCGAGTATGAAATAAATCAATTTGCCATTAAAGAAAATTACTTAAGATAATTTATTATTTTTAAAATAACATGGAAATTTCAGATTTACCGTTTTTCTCTGGAACCATATAAAGTACACTTTAATCTACTAAATCATAATTTGGGTTTTTAAGCTTTACAAAAATGTTTGAAAAACAATTCAAACATTTTATGTTCTAGGAATGAAAAAGAAAAACCAATTTTTACCGCGGCTCCCTAGAACTCCGTCCTCATAGCCTAAGCATGCTGATTCGCAAACTCATTTGAATAAACGTAAGGTTTACTAAATGTTTACATCAAATATGATCAAAATCGGGTTACAGTTACTTAAGTTATCGGTTATCATCCTAATGGAATGAATACATTTCAACGGATGTCGTTTTTGTTCCCTGGGAACATGAAAACGAATAAGTCAACCTGTCCCAGGTCCGGATATTACGGTAATAGCTTATCCCCTATATTGGAAAACGGAAATTTAGCAACAGTCGGAAAAAATATACTTAATGGGTGAGTTCGAGCGCATCAGTTTATATTTTGAAAGCTATCTGTTTCCTCTGTGAAGAACACACACACCGCAGGAGCTTTCACCGGACTCCTGTGCATGGCTAGTCTACTAAGTCCCTTTTTTATCAACTTGATTATCTTAAAAACAGTCATACATACACTATAACACAAAAAACTAGAGTACTGTATTATACATTGTAAGTATGTGCTACATGAGACCATAAAAATGATTATTTTACATAAAAGACATGGGTAACCCAAAACTACTCGTGTAACAACTTACACAAAATAAAAATAAAAATAATAAAAACATAATGGAGTGCTCCGGTTCAGTAGCCAGGGTTAGAGAGCCGGCTATTCTCTAAACAAGGCCAATCTAGGCTTATGCCAGTTATTTCCCTAAACATTTTACTTATTGTTTATATTTTACCTCTCAGAGCTCTAACTGGGAATAGAGGAGACTACGATCCAGTCTTGTTATTTCGGGTGGGTTAGGAAAGGGTATTGGGAGTTAGTGAGGCACAGCGCTGTATTAACCTTTTCGTAGCTCCTCCATTCCAGCCATACATCTGGGAATTTTTCCGATTCTATTTAACTAAGTCTAGCACCAAAATATTGTTACAAACAAAAAAACGGAACACTCTGTGCAAACGATGTTAGAGTATAGTATATTTTTTATACCCTTACATAAATGGACAACACAGTACAAAACAATAATTCAATAAAAACAATAATCACATCAGAATAGTCCGTTTACAAAATGCAGGCGGTTTAAGGGGAAGTTTTTCTGGGCTTCCCTACCACTTTTCTCTTAATGTATGTTACAGCTGATTAAGCGGTTGAGCTTATTAATTGACATCTGTCCAGCTATTTGTTTCTGTTGTAATAATAATAACAATAATCATCCTGCTTCACGATCTAGTCATCCTAATGAAGAAATTGGAACAAAGTTTGAAAGACTAGTGAAACCTGTAAAAAGATATGAGTGAAACTGAAAGGGAGGGATGTTGTAATAATAAGCAGATGTTAGAATTAAAATCTGTTTGCTTGTTTACTTTTCTATGTACTTTTCAATGTATTTAACAGATTGGAAGAATGGCTTGTACAAGATATGAAACTGACTGGCATTTTGTGAATGACTTTGAACTGGACTCTATCTATTGCTGCAAACAAGCTTACTGGGGCGTTTGAAGCTTTCTATGAAATGTATTTTGTTTATAATCTTTTGTTGCATGAATAAATAAATAAATAATAAATACACTTTTATACTTTTAATGTTCTTTCATTGTAATTTTATATCAGTTAACAATATACTTTTTCATCAAGTCAAGTCTAATGAATTTTTAATAGGTAATTAAATTTAAAGAACTCCCATAACCACCAAAATTTTGTAAACGGAGTTTAATACAAAAAAAGATTAGAAATAAAAAGAGCATATTCCAATACTTTGCTTTACAAAATCGTTCAGAGTGGCGAGTCGGTCTGCACAGCTTGTGGCTATACTGTTCCTGTGACGGCGACACTGAGCAGGTCCAAGTCGGCAACTAGTACTCTCCCTCCATCTTAACAGAAGAAAAACATCATCAATAGTATCAGGGACATACTACCTGATACCATAGATAAAACATACTCCCTTAGTAGATTTCTCATCCTTATGGAACAGCTGAAGACAATTTTATTGTTAGTTCTGTACGGTTTATGTAGAGGTGGTGTTTTGTTTACAATTTGTTTCCCGTTATTACAGTCATTTAAAACCTCGTTTAGCCAAATAATACGATCTAATCATAAACAATAACTTGTCCCCTAGTTATAAAACCAAACAGTAAAGCACAAATCAAGAAATTAACCCTAAAATAATAGAAACAAAGTTTCGTCGACACTAGCGCCCATGTGTCACGTACATGAACTAGACACGAAAAACGTGCTTCAAAATTTACAATGGGATGAGAAGTCTACTTGTGTTGGTTAATCTATGCTGATACTTTGAATACTGATAAGTCACTCATAATACATACTAAATAATACACTATCTATCTATATATTAATAGGCAAGCATGTTTCTTTAAAACCTTTTTTCTCAGCTCGTGTGTATCGTACGGAAAATCTACGCATACCGTTAGAAAGCTATTTTCCTGTAGGTGTGCAGAATCCCTTTATAAACTAAAATAGGCACAAAAATAAGCACAAAAAATGAATTTGAAATTTTAAAAAATTAACATGGGTTTTATGGGTTGCTATGGTGATGACGAAATAACAACAAAATATAAACAGAAAATCAAAACAAATGGAAGACATTCCAATCACATGTTTTATTTAACAGTGTGGGGTGAAAATAGAGAAGTTTGCACAAAATATACTTTTGGTCGATTTATCGACCACGGGGCGTGCTCTCGTACTATATAATACATACTACTCTGATATTAGGACCTGGGACCTAATTAATTGTATATAGTTTCTTTCAATGAACATTCTTTTCATTTTTATGGTAGCCTATTAGGCCAGTCAATATATACACGAAAAAAGGCAAACATCGCAAACGTGCATGTATCTCCGAATTTTGTATATGTTGTTAGGTCCCCTAAGAGTAGTTTATACCCAAGTTTGCAACCCTGAAAACCCTGTGCTACTCCAATGATACTTGAAAAACTGTAAATTTCTGGCTCATTTTTTTGTTTTATTGAAAAAACTAACTGAAGGAAGCGTTTATCAGGTATATAGCCTCTGGATAAAAGATTATTACGATAAAAGGTTTAAATGACCTGTATCCGTCAAGTGATCCTGGTTTGTAGTTAATTGACTACAGAAGTTTCGTAACACGTCTTCAGGTCAAATGTACATTGATTTATTCCATGGAATGGTCGTCATAAGGTTTAAAGTTCACAAAAATAACACATACACATACACAAAACATTAAACATAAATTGGTCAAAACAAAAAATACGAAAAACGCGTAATAGACATCGGACACGTACGGTGCCGGTAGAAGGTAGGTCATAGGCGTTTTCGTACTTTTTGTATTGGCCAATTTATGTTTAATGTTTTGTGTACGTGTATGTGTTATTTCTGTGAACTTTAAACCTTATAACGACCATGGAATAAATCAATGTACGTTTGAAGTGAAGTTATGTTTTTACAACACAAAACGGCTGTAGTCAATTAACTACAAACGTGACGGATACAGGTAATTTAAACCTTTTATTGTAATATTCTTTTACATTCATGCCCCCTTTAACTCTAGGTCACAGCCATTGAAGTGGCACCGCAAATCTAACAGCTGTTTTGTTTCAAAGCAGCTGGTATTTGTGTATTTTTTTTAAACACAAAAGATTGGTAACTGGGACCCCTAAAATATTGACTCCACTCTAAATGCACTATTAGAAATATATTTTCAATTCTACTTGTAACAAGAAGATTGTTCTTGAACCTCATACTGGAAAGAGGTCAGCTCAATATGGTAAGAACTAAAGAAAGCTTAAGACACCTTTTAAAGTGTCTGTGTATTTAACAACTATTTATTTCTTTGTTTCAGATAGTAAATCAAGTGTATGATAGTTACCTCAATGGACAAAAGTGTTTGAGGAGCCTGACGTGGGGCAGGATCCAGCTGCGTTAAATCTCATGCTACGTTTTTGATTGGCAGACACCAGCACACCACTGTGATATTCCTGCAACAAGGATCATTAAGTGGTTTAAAGTTTTAAAAGGATTAAGACAATTACAATTAATTATATACGTTTCTTGTGAAATCAACCAAGTCTAGAATATCTATCATTTGATCTTATTTAATTGTTAGTTTATTTTTCCAATTTATACATCGGTTATTTACGTACAATTGCATGTTTACTGTTTTTTACTGTATTTTTATCGGCTAAATGATCAGTTGCTCGGTAACTGTGGACGAGTGAGTGCGTGTTGTGCAATATATTAACAGTGGTTCTGTATCAAAAATAGTAAAACAATGAATCTGTTACGTGTTGTTGCAATGTGGTGCAGAATTAGGCAGCGTAGGATTGAGCGGAAGTACTGGATTCACCCAATTAATCAATTTATTAATTGATTAAAAAACCTAATAATAACAAATAATAACTAATAAATGTTTTTTTCCTTTACCCTCCAATTGTTCAAAATCCTCTCTCAGAGCAGAGCAAACAAGTTTCCACATTTAATCATTCACATCATTTAATCATGAACGCCCTTGCAAGCACAAGAGTTGCGGATCACAGTTTCAGTGGACAAATGCACCACAACAGAATGATGTGGTTGTTAGACTGTAGTACAGTGGGCAAGCGCTCATAAGATCCATTGGTTTAGTAATTGGAATGTGCAGGGCCGATATTAGGTGCGAGGCAATTGGCTTTTTTTGGGGGCGGCAAAAAATTGTAAATAAAAAAAATAGTGATTGTATTTGCATGCGATTGTGGTAATCTTCTGATAATCCTCGCAGTCGTGTAGGCAAAATTCTCACTATTTTCCACGGCCGTGTAGACATTATTATCGTCTTCCATTATCATGGCAATATATGAAAAAATCCCGGCATCTTGGGGAGATTATCATTGTCTACCGAGTATGAGGCAAAATTCAAATCTTTTCCCACAGTTGTGTGGACATTACTATCGTCTTGCACGATAGCCGGGGAGGTCAAGTTCTGATCACCCGTCGTCGCCGTGTAGAAATCATTATATCGTCGCCTACGGTCGTATGGACACGCGTGGACATATTAATTGCCTCCTGCGATTGCGGCTAAATGGTAATCATCTCCCATGGTCATATGCAGATCATCATCGTCTTCAGCAAATGAGGCAAAATTCTTATCTTTTTCTCGCGACCATTTGGACATTATCGATTATCAACGTCTCTCTCAATCGCATAACAAACGGATTAAATCAGTGAAATTAATTTATAAAAAAAAAAAAAAAATAGATGGGCCCCCTCCTAGGCCAAGGTCCCCGCAACTCCCGTGTCCGCTGTTAGGGAATTACTGCCCTGAGTATTTATATGTAGTTTGAAATTTTGCTTTACCACTGACAAGATTCTTCTTGAATCTCATATGGGAAACAGATCAGCTCAATATAGCAAGAACCTTAAAAAAATTAAGAGACCTTTTAAAGTGACTATGTCTTTAACAACTATTAATTTCTTTGATTTAAATAGTAAATCATTTGTAAGATAATTACCTTAAGGTACGAAACTGTTCAAGGAGCCTGACGTGGGGCAGAATTTACAGCTGAGTTAAATCCCATGCTACGCTTTTGGTACGATTGGCAGACAGCAGCACACCATGGTAATATTCCTGCAACAAGGCACATCAAGGGGTTAAAAGGATTAAAGGATTAACACAATTATTATGATTAAATATATAAGTTTCTTGTAAATTCAACAATGTGTAGAATTTAATTTAACTTCGATATATATAGAATTTACTGATTATTCTGGACAAACGCCAGTACTTTGTTAGTTCATTTAAATCTATTATGAGATCTATTTTATTAGTTAGTTTATTTTTCCAAATTATACATCGGTTTATTTACATACTATTGCATGTTTACTGTTTTTTTAACGCTGATCTGTAAATCCATTGTGTATCTTCATAGACTAAAATAATTAAATATAAACTGTCAGCCGAGTTGCAGTTACCATAGGATATGGCACACACCACTGGGAGCGCTGTGTAGTTACGTAGCATGTAAGTCGTAACATAAATCCATTGAGTATCGTATTCTTATCAATTTAAACATTTAGTTATAAGATATGTAAAAAATTACCTGCAAATGATAAAAAAGACAGCTGATATTAACATCTTCTAGAAAGCGGGTAGTTCATACTTGGAAGTAGTTGAATTACTTGCTGTGAGATTTTCTCAGGAAAGTTCACGCTACAATCGGAGAGATCTGAAACAGGATCAACGAACTATTAAAAGTAATCCTATCTGGACCAAAACTTACTTCTATTTACCTGTGTTGTGTGATGCAGCTTTAGTGGAATTGGTTAAAATCAACATTTGTCACTTCAAAAATTCCAAGCTCTTGAGGGAAAAATTCCAAATCCTAAAGGGACAGTTTAATAGGTGGCAGTTTTTGAGATACATTTTTTGAAATATGGTATAGCTTGACCTGAAATCTTATTCGCTGACATCAATTTTTTTCCATTTAACCTGTAGTAAACTGGCTTTGATACTTTAAATATTCTATGAGTTGAGATCTCTGCCATCTACTTATACTAAGGTTGTATTATTGTTTCTATTTGGTAGAGTAGATAAGATACTTACTTAGGTAGTCGAATACAGCTCTGGCGATGCCTTTATGGAAGCTAGCAGGATGAAGAGAAGAAAAGTAAGGAAATCATGTCAGTGGGTTGGAATAAGGTTTAAGGGATACTTTGGATAAAGGACACCCGTGGTAGGGAGAGGAGGTCCAGACACAATTATTTTCATCTACCTCTTCTCTCTACCCTCAAGCGCTCCCTCGGCCATGTTCAGGAGGAGGGCCTCCTGTTTCTACCACATAATATTACCGTACTGTGGTAGGGCCGTAACACAAGCTTAAGGTGTAAATTACTAATCAAAAACTGTTTTCAAAACAAAAAAAATTTTGAATTTTATTAGATATAACGCACGATAGTTTTGAAATAATTTGAGGGCCGAAGCCCATTTATCCCTCCATGCCACCCCTGGTAAGAATCTTAGAAGTTTAATCGTGCAAAACATCCCATAGGAATCTATTTTTTGGTCAATTGATGTCCCCATCCGCTTAAGGTGTAAATAATTCCCTACTTACTGGCTTTGCCTAAGTAGATAAGAGTTATATAATGGCTTTTCATGGTTAAACTTCTTAAGCTTTTACCAGGCTACTGAAAAATGACTTAATAAATAACTTAATACAAAATATACGTACATCTTACAATTATTCCCTAACTTAAAGAAGGTGTATTAATAACACCTAGTTAAAGGAAAACAATATCTAATAATAAAAATATATGTACAGTATGCAACATTTGAGGTATCAATAAAATTGGAATTTATGAAAAACTACGCAACTTACCACTATTTTTTTATTTGTGATTTCCTTAATCTTCTTCTTCTTCTGGTTCTTTTAACTAATATTAACAATCAACTCAAACCATCCAACTTTATGACTCATATCTGAAATCGCGTCAAATCAACGTTCATCACTATGTCCGTGCAACAATATCAGATGATTTAAAACTGGACATTAAACTTTTACCAGGCTACTGAAAAATGACTTAATAAATAACTTAATACAAAATATATGTATATCTTTAAATTATTCTTTAACTTAAAGAAGGCGTATTAATAACACCTATTTAAAGGAAAAAATATCTAATAATAAAAATATATGTACAGTATGCAACATTTGAGGAATCAATAAAATTGTAATTTACGAAAAACTACACAACTTACCACGTTTTTAAATTTGTGATTTCCTTAACCTTCTTCTTCTTTTTCTGGTTCTTTTAACTAATATTAACAATCAACTCAAACTATCCAACTTTATGACTCATATCTGAAATCGCGTCAAATCAACGTTCATCACTATGTCCGTGCAACAATATCAGATGATTTGAAACTGGACATTAAACTTTTACCAGGCTACTGAAAAATTACTTAATAAATAACTTAATACAAAATAAACTTAAAGAAGGCGTATCAATAACACCTAGTTAAAGGAAAAAATATCTAATAATAAAAATATATGTACAGTATGCTACATATTTTAGGAATCAATAAAATTTGATCTTTTGAATAACTACACAACTTACCAGTAACTTTTTATGTGTGATTTTCTTCCTCTTCTTCTTCTTCTTCTGGTTTTTTTTAACTAATATTAACAATCAACACAAACATCCATCTTCATAACTTATATCTGAAATCGCGTAAAGTGATGTTCATCACTATGTTCGTGCAACAATATCAGATTATTTAAAAATGGACATGGAATAAATATAAGTACACACACATACAAAACAAACAAATAATTAAGCGTCTTGAATTTGAAGATCTGCTCTCGAAGATGTCTCGTAGAGGATGGCCTGGCACTAACCTATCATAGCTATAAAGCCTTTGTAGGCTACTGTAATAATATCTTAATTATCTTCCTAACTCTCTACCTGATAAAAAGAACCTGAAAATCCCTATTCTGTCTTAGGACTTATGGCTATTCTATTCATGAGGTGATATAGTAAAACTTGACCTAACACTATATACTTTAAAAAACCTAAAAAAATCCAATCTGTTCTAAAAGCCTGTGGCTACCCTATTCATGAAAAAATGTAGTAAAATTTCACCTAACACTATCTAAAAAATAAACCTGAAAATCCCTAGTCTGTTCTAAAAGCATAGGGCTATACAATTCATGAGAAGATTAAGTAAAATTTCACCTAACACTGTATAATAAAAAAACCTGAAAATCCCTGATCTAATAAAAATTATAAATAAAATGAATTTAGTTATCTGTGATAACTCTAACCATCCCTAACCTCTTTGTAATAACCTAAAACTAAACGACGGGGATTTCTTCAGTGAAGCGAAGACTCAATCCGATGAATGATGGCAGAACACATAATGCACACAAAAGGAAAGTTCCTACCTTTGGTATGGCAGCAACTCAAAAACCTGCAAATAGCGAAGTCCAAGTGAGCAAAATTTGTGAGTTCAAGTCCGGCTTAAAGTTGTAATTCATTCTATGACGATCTTCTCCCCAAAGTTGATACCCACTTCAGTCGGAAAGATCTAAAACAGTTTCAAAGAAATGTTAAAATGAATCCTAACTAGACCGCCACTTATTTTAAATTACCTGTGTTTAATGATTCTAAACTTTTTGGTGGTCCCACAGTTATGGTTTGATTAGCCTTGTTGGTATTAAAAACATAGTAAAATATAATTGAAGCTTCCACCATGTTCCATGTTTAGATTTGTTTGGACTCAACTGCCAACAGCTATCGCCAATCCATAGAGGAGGGTTTGATTCCAAAACTGTCCTTATTAAATGTTCTATCAATATTTTCCAACAGGATATAGTATTTACAGGGCCGTATTTGGAATTTATAAAGCCCCTCTATATTCTGACTCTTTGAAGATTGGAACTGAAGAGTTTAAAAATACACGTGGTAATTATTCAACTCGATGAATTTTCTTTTTTTTCCAACAATCCTATCGGTAATAAGACATAGGAGTCTAGCTAATAAAGAGTCTATTAATTTGTAAATAATAATATTAGGGGCTTAGGTTGGGGCCAGACATTTTAATTTCTTTTGGGTTGAATAAAAAGTTTGGACCTAGAGGCATCGGATAAAAATTAGGTACCGTAGGTAGTTTTGGAAAAATTTGGAATAAGTTTAGGAAGAATCTGTAATCACAACCAAATTGCAAGCGTCTTCTGCGGTCACAGTAAAATCTTGGACATCCGCCGTGGTCACGGAGGAATCGTGAAGATCTCTACGTTCACGGCAAAATAGTGAACATCATGCGCGATCACGGATATTTTACACAACGTTGTGATATTTAGACTTCGTGCAATACTCCCGAAACCGTGCATACACCATCTTCGTCTTCTGCGATCGAAGTAAAATAATCAATGTCTAATGTCTTCTTAAACACAGTGAACATATTGCGCGATCCTGGAGACATCTCTTCGTCTTCTGCAATCACATCGAAATCATGAATATCTCCTATGGAGATGATAACATCTTTTGCGAGTGGGGAAACATCATTTTCAACTCCTCCTATCGCGGCGAAATCCTAAACCACTTCTATGACCGAGGAGAAATGGTTAATATCTTGCGCAAGGGCAGAGACATCATCTGCATCTCCTTTGATCATGACGAAATCGTGATGATCTTCCTAGTTTGCAGGGTCACGATAAAATCATGGACATACTCCTGTGATAGCGGATGAATAGTGACGTCTCCTACATAATTGGTAAAATAGGGAAGATTGTTTGCTGTCGCGCAGATTTTATCAACATCTCCTGCTATAAATTTATTTAAAAAATACATATTCGGGGCCCACAGTGAGGCCCCTTCCTTGGACGAGGCCCTGGAAACCGCCGTGTCTGCCGTTAGGGAAATACGGCCCAGAGTATTTATGTAATTTGGCGTTTTGCTGCACCACTGACAAGATTCTTCTTGAACGTAATATGGGAAACAGATCAGCTGAATATGGCAGGAACCTTGCAAAGCTTAAGATACCTTATGAAGTGTCTATGGATTTAACAACTAATTATTTCTTTGTTTCAGATAGTAAATCAAGTGTATGATAGTTACCTCAAGGGACAAAAGTGTTCGAGGAGCCCGACGTGGGGCAGGATCCAGCTGCGTTAAATCTCATGCTACGTTTTTGATTGGCAGACACCAGCACACCACTGTGATATTCCTGCAACAAGGAACATCAAGGGGTTTAAAGGTTTAAAAGGATTAACACAATTACAATTAATTATATATACGTTTCTTGTGAAATCAACCAAGTCTAGAATATCTATCATTTGATCTTATTGAATTGTTAGTTTATTTTTCCAATTTATACATCGGTTATTTATGTACAATTGCATGTTTACTGTTTTTTACTGTATTTTTATCGGGTAAATGATCAGTTGTCCGGTAACTGTGGACGAGTGTGTAACGAGTTATTTTTCCTAGGGGGGTATATTTTCTCCTATTTGGCCGCGTACCGATTGTAGAGGTAAGCAAGCGGCGGCGGCGAACCTGGCTAGCGCCCTTTGACCCGGCTTATCAGTTCGGATAAGCTTGGGTATCCTGGGACTACTGGATAGCCGAGAAGGACATTCTAGTGGTGGATCTCTTAGAGTGAGGAGGCGAGTGTTTGTGTCTAGTGAGACGTCCAGTGATTTGGGTGACATCGGTGTCGTCGTGGTTGGTGTTGTTAAGGTGACAGTGAGTGTCGGCGTTCAAGTTGGGTGTTGTGACCCACTTGTGGTGAGTGGACGACTTTTATTATATTTTGGTTGAGGAGTTGAGATTATTAGTTTGAGAATATTAATCCCTGATGTTATTGCGAGAGTTAGAGTAGTAACCGTGCTGGTTAAAGCCTGACGGTAGTTAGGATTTATATTAGTCAGGAATAATATTAAAGTGTATTCCTGACGGTTCTGGGCAGGTGCTAGAGCGCAAATAATATAATTTATTGACTGTAGTAGTTATTATTTTGCGTTGTACCAAGAGTTAGTTATATTACTAATAACTCTGAGGCCCGACAAACCTAGGCTGCACGATTTAGCGTGCGTAGTTGGAAGCACGAGGCCAGTAGGCTAGTAGCTAGTTTTATTAGCCTATTAACAGAAGCCCGGCTAAGCAATATAACGTTGATATAGTAGCAGTAGTGGTAGTAGCAGTAGGGTTGGTATTGATTAATCATTTAATTATTTTAATTTAACCTGAACAGCTTGCTTAGTAATCCAACACGTTAGCTTGGCAGCTTGGATAGCGGAGTACCGGCTATCAGATAATATATTTATCTAGTGTTTGGAACGTATTTAATATTTATTTATCTGCTACTAAGTAGCTCAATAATTTAATAGTAGTGCAATTGCCATTTAGCTTTGCTTGTTTGGCTTGGTATTTATTGAGACCAGCTATTAGTGGCGTAGTCACTCTACCTATAGTGTACTCGTATATTATTATGTGGTACGATTATTGAGTGAACTGTTTGATTCTTAGCTTGGGCATTAGAGTTGTGTATTGGATTATAGTGGCCTAGTAGACCCCGCCTGGTGATAACACGCGTTGTGGTTTTTATTAGCAAGTTGTCGTGTAACTCACCGTGTTTTAGGCACTCTGGGCTTAACTATTGGATAGTTAGGACGAAGCCCGAGTTGCGTAGTCAGCAACGACCCCCTAGGAGTGTGGAGAATCGGCGTAGGCCTGGTAGTGATTATTGCACGTTTGTTTGGTGACTTGTTTTTGACTTGTTCACAGTGCCCGTGTATGAGCCAGTCCTATACCGGTTAGACCCGGCTATTGGCCTAGTGGTTTCCCTGACCTTATCGCAGACCCTGGAACTTTACCCAGCCATTGTAGGCTGAGCTATCCCCGGCAAACGGTTGCGACTGCACTTTTAATATATTTTTTTCCAGTGCAGAAAACATCGTCGCAAGTGAGTGTGTGTTGTGCAATATATTAACAGTGGTTCTGTATCAAAAATAGTAAAACAATGAATCTGTTACGTGTTGATGCAATGTGGTGCAGAATTAGGCAGCGTAGGATTGAGCGGAAGTACTGGATTCACCCAATTAATCAATTTATTAATTGATTAAAAAACCTAATAATAACAAATAATAACTAATAAATGTTTTTTTCCTTTACCCTCCAATTGTTCAAAATCCTCTCTCAGAGCAAACAAGTTTCCACATTTAATCATTCACATCATTTAATCATGAACGCCCTTGCAAGCACGACAGTCGGGCAAGAGTTGCGGATCACAGTTTCAGTGGACAAATGCACCACAACAGAATGATGTGGTTGTTAGACTGTAGTACAGTGGGCAAGCGCTCATAAGATCCATTGGTTTAGTAATTGGAATGTGCAGGGCCGATATTAGGTGCGAGGCAATTGGCTTTTTTGGGGGGCGGCAAAAAATTGTAAATAAAAAAAAATAGTGATTGTATTTGCATGCGATTGTGGTAATCTTCTGATAATCCTCGCAGTCGTGTAGGCAAAATTCTCACTATTTTCCACAGCCGTGTAGGCATTATTATCGTCTTCCATTATCATGGCAATATATGAGAAAATCCCGCCGTCTTGGGGAGATTATCATTGTCTACCGAGTATGAGGCAAAATTCAGATCTTTTCCCGCAGTTGTGTGGACATTACTATCGTCTTGCACAATAGCCGGGGAGGTCAAGTTCTGATCACCCGTCGTCGCCGTGTAGAAATTATATCATCGCCTACGGTCGTATGGACACGTGTGGACATATTAATTGCCTCCCGCGATTGCGGCAAAATGGTAATCATCTCCCATGGTCATTTGCAGATCATCATCGTCTTCAGCAAATGAGGCAAAATTCTTATCTTTTTCCCGCGACCATGTGGACATTATCGATTATCAACGTCTCTCTCAATCGCATAAAAAACGGATTAAATCAGTGAAATTAATTTATAAAAAAAAAAATTGATGGGCCCCTTCCTAGGCCAAGGTCCCCGCAACTCCGGTGTCCGCTGTTAGGGAATTACTGCCCTAAGTATTTATATGTAGTTTGGAATTTTGCTTTACCACTGACAAGATTCTTCTTGAACCTCATATGGGAAACGGATCAGCTCAATATAGCAAGAACCTAAAAAAAAATTAAGAGACCTTTTAAAGTGGCTCTGTCTTTAACAACTATTAATTTCTTTGATTTAAATAGTAAATCATTTGTAAGATAATTACCTTAAGGTACAAAACTGTTCAAGGAGCCTGACATGGGGCAGAATTTACAGCTGAGTTAAATCCCATGCTACGCTTTTGGTACGATTGGCAGACAGCAGCACACCATGGTGATATTCCTGCAACAAGGCACATCAAGGGGTTAAAAGGATTAAAGGATTAACACAATTATTATGATTAAATATATGCGTTTCTTGTAAAGTCAACAATGTCTAGAATTTAATTTATCTTCGATATATATAGAATTTACTGATTATTCTGGACAAACGCCAGTACTCTGTTAGGTCATTTAAATCTATCATGAGATCTATTTTATTAGTTAGTTTATTTTCCAAATTATACATCGGTTTATTAACATACTATTGCATGTTTACTGTTTAGTAACGCTGATCTGTAAATCCATTGTGTATCTTCATAGACTAAAATAATTAAATATAAACTGTCAGCCGAGCTGCAGTTACCATAGGTTATGGCACACGCCACTGGGAGCGCTGTGTAGTTACGTAGCATGTACGTCGTAACGTAAATCCATTGAGTATCGTATTCTTATCAATTTAAACATTTAGTTATAAGATATGTAAAAAATTACCTGCAAATGATAAAAAAGACAGCTGATGTTAACATCTTCTTGAAGCGGGAAGTTCATACTTGGAAGTAGTTGAATTACTTGCTGTGAGATTTTCTCAGGAAAGTTCACCCGCTACAATCGGAGAGATCTGAAACAGGATCAACGAACTATTAAAAGTAATCCTATCTGGACCAAAACTTACTTCTATTTACCTGTGTTGTGTGATGCAGCTTTAGTGGAATTGGTTAAAATCAACATTTGTCACTTCAAAAATTTAAGCTCTTGAGGGAAAAATTCCAAATCCTAAAGGGACAGTTTAATAGGTAGCAGTTTTTGAGATACATTTTTTTAAATATGGTATAGCTTGACCTGAAATCTTATTCGCTGACATCCATTTTTTTTTTCATTTAACCTGTAGTAAACTGCTGGCTTGGATACTTTAAATATTCTATGAATTGAGATGGAAAATTTCTGCTATCTACTTACACTAAGGTGTATTATTTTTTCTCTTTGTAGAGTAGATAAGATACTTACTTAGGTAGTCGAATACAGCTCTGGCGATGCCTTTATGGAAGCTAGCAGGATGAAGAGAAGAAAAGTAAGGAAATCATGACAGTGGGTTGGAATAAGGTTCAAGGATACTTTGGATAAAGGACACCCATGGTAGGGAGAGGAGGTCCAGACACAATTATTTTCATCTACCTCTTCTCTCTACACACAAGCGCCCCCTCGACCATGTTCAGTTGGAGGGCCTCCTGTTTCTACCACAATATTACCGTACTGTGGTAGGGCCGTAACACAAGCTTAAGGTGTAAATTACTAATCAAAAACTGTTTTCAAAACTCCAAAAAAATTTTGAATTTTATTAAATATATCGCACGATATGAGTTTTGAAATAATTTAAGGGCCGACGCCCATTTATCCCTCCATGCCACCCCTGGTAAGAATCTTAAAAGTTTAATCATGCAAAACATCCCATAGGAATCTATTTTTTGGTCAATTGATGTCCCCATCCGCTTAAGGTGTAAATAATTCCCTACTTACTGGCTTTGCCTAAGTAGATAAGAGTTATATTACGGCTTTTCATGGTTAAACTTCTTAAACTTTTACCAGGCTACTGAAAAATGACTTAATAAATAACTTAATACAAAATATATGTATATCCTACAATTATTCCCTAACTTAAAGAAGGCGTATTAATAACACCTAGTTAAAGGAAAACAATATCTAATAATAAAAATATATGTACAGTATGCAACATTTGAGGTATCAATAAAATTTGAATTTATGAAAAACTACGCAACTTACCACTATTTTTTTATTTGTGATTTCCTTAATCTTCTTCTTCTTCTGGTTCTTTTAACTAACATTAACAATCAACTCAAACTATCCAACTATATGACTCATATCTGAAATCGCGTCAAATCAACGTTCATCACTATGTTCGTGCAACAATATCAGATGATTTGAAACTGGACATGGAAATGAATCTAAGTACACACACACAAAACAAACAAATAATTAAGCGTCTTGAATTTGAAGATCTGCTCTCGAAGATGTCTCGTAGAGGATGGCCTAGCACTCACCTATCATAGCTTTAAAACCTTTGTGAGCTACTGTAATAATATCTTAATTATCTTCCTAACTCTCTATCTGATAAAAAGAACCTGAAAATCCCTATTCTGTCCTAAAGCCTATGGCTAATCTATTCATGAGATAACATAGTAAAACTTGACCTAACACTATATACTTAAGAAACCCTAAACATTTCCAATTGTTCTAAAAGCCTGTGGCTATCCTATTCAAGAAAAAATATAGTAAAATTTCACCTAACACGATCTAATAAATAAACCTGAAAATCCCTAATCCGTTCTTAAAGCCTATGGCTAATCAATTCATGAGAAGATTAAGTAAAATTTCACCTAACACTGTAAAATAAAAAAAACCTGAAAATCCCTGATCTAATCAAAATTTTAATAAAATTAATTTAGTTATCTGTGATAACTCTAACCATCCCTAACCTCTTTGTATTAACCTAAAACTAAACGAAGGGGATTTCTTCAGTGAAGTGAAGACTCAATCCGATGAATGATGGCAGAACATAATGCACACAAAAGGAATGTTCCTACCTTTGGTATGACAGCAACTCTAAACCTGCAAATAGCGAAGTCCAAGTGAGCAAGTTTTGTTAATTCAAGTCCGGCTTAAAGTTGTAATTCATTCTATGACGATCTTCTCCCCAAAGTTGATACCCACTTCAGTCGGAAAGATCTAAAACAGTTTCAAATAAATGTTAAAATGAATTCTAACTAGACCGATACTTATTTTAAATTACCTGTGTTTAATGATCCTAAACTTTTTGGTGGTCCCACAGTTATGGTTTGATTAGCCTTGTTGGTATTAAATACCCCCGCCGCAGCAAACCTGCCGTCTAAGCGAATTTCCATTTGGCCGAATTGATTTTCAATTGATCTATTTAAATAACATTAGGTTTAACGAGTACCTAGGTTTGCTGCTACAAGGAAACTAATAAAGTAGTGTGTTTTTAGTAAAATATTTATAGCTTACTATAAAATAAATAAATTTGCCAAGTTTGATCAAAATATATCCATAAACAAGCAAACTACAACATTTTACAATATTCTCCATAAGAATAACATGGGAATTTTAAATTTACCATTTTTTTAGTTTTCTCCGTAACCAATAACCGTACAAAAACACTTTGATATACTGAATTGTTTGTTTTTTTAAGCTCTTTAAGAAGGTTTAGAGAAAAATTGGGAAATTTTGTGTTTTGAGGGTAAGAAGTGAGAAAAACCAATTTTTACCCCATAAAACCCCCCATAAAACCCTGTTCCCATAGTCCGATCATGCTGGATCGCGAACTCATTCAAGTTTATCCCGCCTTACACCTTCAAACCAAATTTCATCAAAATCGGATAAAAATTACTCAAGTTATCGTGTTCACGGACACATATATATATAAATTTATATATATATATATATATATATATATATATACATATATAAAAATTTGAACGAATGGTGTTTTTGGCCTCTGGGGACATTAAAATGAAAAAGTAAATCGGTCCCGGGCCTAAGTCTTACCATGAGACCTACGGTAATAGCTACTTCCCTATAGGGAAATTCGCTAAAACATAGTAAAATATAATTTAAGCTTCCACCATGTTCCATATTTAGATTTGTTTGGACTCAGCTGCCAACAGCTATCGCCAATCCATAGAGGAGGGTTTGATTCCAAAACTGTCCTTATTAAATGTTCTATCAATATTTTCCAACAGGATATAGTATTTACAGGGCCGTATTTGGAATTTTTAAAGCCCCTCTATATTCTGGCTCTTTGAAGATTGGAACTGAAGAGTTTAAAAATACACGTGGTAATTATTCAACTCGATGAATTTTCTTTTTGTTTCCAACAATCCTATCGGTAATAAGACATAGGAGTCTAGCTAATAAAGAGTCTATTAATTTGTAAATAATAATATTAGGGGCTTAGGTCGGGGCCAGACATTTGAATTTCTTTTGGGTTGAATAAAAAGTTTGGACCCAGAGGCATCGGATAAAAATTAGGTACCGTAGGTAGTTTTGGAATAATTTGGAATAAGTTTGTGCAGAATCTGTAATCACAACCAAATTGCAAGCGTCTTCTGCGGTCACAGTAAAATCTTGAACATCCGCCGTGATCACGGAGGAATTGTGAAGATCTCTACGTTCACGGTAAAATAGTGAACATCATGCGCGATCATGGATATTTTACACAACGTTGTGATATTTAGACTTCGTGCAATACTCCCGAAACCGTGCATACACCATCTTCGTCTTCTGCAATCGCAGTAAAATAATCAATGTCCAATGTCTTCTTAAACACAGTGAACATATTGCGCGATCCTGGAGACATCATCTTCGTCTTCTGCGATCACATCGAAATCATGAATATCTCCTATGGAGATGTTAACATCTTTTGCGAGTGGGGAAACATCATCTTCAACTCCTCCTATCGCGGTGAAATCCTTAACCACTTCTATGACCGAGGAGAAATGGTTAATATCTTGCGCAAGGGCAGAGACATCATCTGCATCTCCTTTGATCATGAAGAAATTGTGATGATCTTTCTAGTTTGCGGGGTCACGATAAAATCATGGACATACTCCTGTGATAGCGGATGAATAAAGACGTCTCCTACATAATTGGCATAATAGGTAAGATTGTTTGCTGTCGCGCAGATTTTATCAACATCTCCTGCTATAAATTTATTTAAAAATACATATTCGGGGCCCACAGTGAGGCCCCTTCCATGGACGAGGCCCTGGAAACCGCCGTGTCTGCCATTAGGGAAATACGGCCCTGAGTATTTATGTAATTTGGCGTTTTGCTGCACCACTGACAAGATTCTTCTTGAACGTAATATGGGAAACGGATCAGCTCAATATAGCAAGAACCTTAAAAAAAATTAAGAGACCTTTTAAAGTGGCTCTGTCTTTAACAACTATTAATTTCTTTGATTTAAATAGTAAATCATTTGTAAGATAATTACCTTAAGGTACGAAACTGTATGAAACAAGGAGCCTGACGTGGGGCAGAATTTACAGCTGAGTTAAATCCCATGCTACGCTTTTGGTACGATTGGCAGACAGCAGCACACCATGGTGATATTCCTGCAACAAGGCACATCAAGGGGTTAAAAGGATTAAAGGATTAACACAATTATTATGATTAAATATATGTGTTTCTTGTAAAGTCAACAATGTCTAGAATATAATTTATCTTCGATATATAAAGAATTTACTGATTATTCTGGACAAACGCCAGTACTCTGTTAGGTCATTTAAATCTATCATGAGATCTATTTTATTAGTTAGTTTATTTTCCAAATTATACATCGGTTTATTAACATACTATTGCATGTTTACTGTTTAGTAACGCTGATCTGTAAATCCATTGTGCATCTTCATAGACTAAAATAATTAAATATAAACTCTCAGCCGAGCTGCAGTTACCATAGGTTATGGCACACGCCACTGGGAGCGCTGTGTAGTTACGTAGCATGTACGTCGTAAAGTAAATCCATTGAGTATCATATTCTTATCAATTTAAACATTTAGTTATAAGATATGTAAAAAATTACCTGCAAATGATAAAAAAGACAGCTGATGTTAACATCTTCTTGAAGCGGGAAGTTCATACTTGGAAGTAGTTGAATTACTTGCTGTGAGATTTTCTCAGGAAAGTTCACCCGCTACAATCGGAGAGATCTGAAACAGTATCAACGAACTATTAAAAGTAATCCTATCTGGACCAAAACTTACTTCTATTTACCTGTGTTGTGTGATGCAGCTTTAGTGGAATTGGTTAAAATCAACATTAGTCACTTCAAAAATTCCAAGCTCTTGAGGGAAAAATTCCAAATCCTAAAGGGACAGTTTAATAGGTGGCAGTTTTTGAGATACATTTTTTTAAATATGGTATAGCTTGACCTGAAATCTTATTCGCTGACATCCATTTTTTTCATTTAACCTGTAGTAAACTGCTGGCTTGGATACTTTAAATATTCTATGAATTGAGATGGAAAATTTCTGCTATCTACTTACACTAAGGTGTATTATTTTTTCTCTTTGTAGAGTAGATAAGATACTTACTTAGGTAGTCGAATACAGCTCTGGCGATGCCTTTATGGAAGCTAGCAGGATGAAGAGAAGAAAAGTAAGGAAATCATGACAGTGGGTTGGAATAAGGTTCAAGGATACTTTGGATAAAGAACACCCGTGGTAGGGAGGAGAGGCCCAGACACAATTATTTTACAATACAATACAATACAATATCTACAATACCTATCATAGCTATAAAACCTTTATGAGCTACTGTAATAATATCTTGATTATCTTCCTAACACTCTATCTGATAAAATAATGAACCTGAAAATCCCTATTCTGTTCTAAGCCTATGGCTAATCTAATCATGTGATGATATAGTAAAACTTGATTTAACACTATATACTTAAAAAAACCTAAACATTTCCTAACTGTTATAAAGCCCTATGACTAACCTATTCATGAAAAAATATAGTAAAATTTTACCTAACACTATCTAATAAATAAACCTGAAAATCCCTAATCTGTTCTAAAAGCCTATGGCTAATCAATTCATGAGAAAATTAAGTAAATTTTCGCCTAACACTGTAAAATAAAAAAAACCTGAAATCCCTGATTTAATCAAAATTTTAATAAAATTAATTTAGTTATCCGTGATAACTCTAACCATCCCTAACCTCTTTGTATTAACCTAAAACTAAACGACGGGGATTTCTTCAGTGAAGCGAAGACTCAATCCGATGAATGATGGTAGAACAATGCACACAAAAGGAAAGTTCCTACCTTTGGTATGACAGCAACTCAACACCTGCAAATAGCGAAGTCAAAGTGAGCAAACATCATCTAAAAATTAGATTTAGTGAATTTATAATTATAAAGATATTCCAATATTGCCTTTTAAATTATATCTATTTGGGATCTATTTACATATTAAACCGATATGTTGTATATTATACAGGTTGTTTTTTTTTTAAACCTGCATCTTTATTTATGTAAAAACCGCAATAAATAGAAATATGCAGTAATTTATCTCAGAAATTTATGAACCGATTTTCAATTTTTTTTCATCAAACATTTTCTTTTTTCATCCTCTTTTATTTGATATGTCACAAGGGGTACCTTGCTATTTAAAAAAATTAAGTTGGGGGCAGGGGGGAAAGGGGGGAATGTGAATGTAACGTTGAATTCAAAACAATTGGGCCCCCTAAGTCAATAGATGATTCCCGCAAACTGCATATTTCTATCTATTGTGGTTTTTACATACAGTAAATAAAGATGCAAGTTTAAAAAAAACACCCTGTATGTAATTATTGCAAATTGCATGTACACTTCAATGCAAAATGCATGAAATAAGATCCCATGAAACCAGAAGGTTGGTTTAAATTTAATGAAAGATTGTGACTTTGTTCGTAGATGAAGTCTCCATTGAACTGACATCCCAGTAAAGCAGGCTAATTCAAATAAGACCCTTGAATTTGTATTACTTGCGTTTTTTTTTTTTTTATATCTTTCATCCAATTGATTTTTATCAAACCATTTTACATATTTAGTTACAAGAAATTAAAAAAAAATACCTCTAATTCTTACAGAAGACACCTGATGTCAACATCTACGTAAAGGAAGTTCATGTGTGATCCTCTTGAAAAATTTAACGCGCACGAAAAGTGATCTAAAACAGAATCAAAGAATTATTAACATGTATCCTAACTTGACAGGCACACACTTCTAATTACTAGTGTTAAAAGACTCTACTATTTTTGGTGGTCCCACTGTTATAAGATTATTAGTCATGTATATCCTGTATTTGTTTGGTATTCAAAAACATAGTTTTGAAAATTGACAATTTCAAAATGTTCTGTGATTAGGTTTGTTTGGTCTCAGTGGTCAACAGCTATTGATATCAGTCACTGATCCATAGAGGAGGGCACGACTCTTACTTGTTTTAAACTAAATGTTCTATCCATATCGTCTAACAGGTTATAGTCTTTATGTATAGTTTGGAATTTCGCTCCACCACTGGCCGGAAGAGTTTCCTTGAATCTTATGTGGGAAACAGATCAGCTCAATATGGAAAAAATGTAAAAAATGCTTAAGACCTCTTTTACAGTGTCCATGTATGTAATAAATTTTAACATTGATTTCTTTGTTTTAATTAGGATATTCACCTTTGAGATCAAGGAGCCAGACTTGGGGTAGGATACAGCTGCATTAGCAGACGCCATCGTGATATGCCTACAACAAAGTACATTTAGAAGTTTTTAGTACATTTAGTACATTTACGATTACCCCACTTACTAATAAATGCATTTCTTGTAAAATCAACTTAAAGTTTAGAATTTTATTTTCCATATATTCATTTACTATATATTGATTCTTCTGATTTTTCTGGGCCAACACCAGTGAATGGACAGGAAATTTTAATTTGTCATGATATCCATGTTAATTGTTAGTTTTCAATACCAAATAATGTGTTGATTTATTGTTTATATACTAAAGACAATTTTCCAAAACTACAGACTAAAACAGTATCAAATAATTAGGAAAAGATACCTATCTCAAATTGACAGGCACTTGCTTTCAATCGCCTGTGTGGAACGATGCAATCTGTTTTATGTTGTAGGCAGTTAAATGTGGAGAGCGTTTTAGTGAATAGTGACTAAGAATGGGGAATTCGGTTTTCACCTAAAACCTTTTTCATTGACATCCATGGTGGTAAATCTTCTTTCACAACATTTTGAATACTATGGAAACTTAAAGCTTTGCTTTGAACGGAAAAGAAAGACATTTTTATTTAAGTAAAGTTGGTTAAATCAAGGGTGTCTTTGAACCTTGTTTGAGAAACAGATCAGCTCAATGGGGCAAGTGGGCAAGAACCTATCTACCAAATAAGCTGATGACTTATTAATTATGTAGCTTAAGAAACCTTTTACAGTGTCAATGTACCTAACAGCTGTTGATTTGTTTGTTTCTATTAGGATACGGTATCAAACGTTTGCTACTCACCTGGCACCAAAGTGCTGAAGGAGATGGACGTAGTGAAGGCTACAGTTGCGTTGATTGTCAGACACCACAGTGATATGCCTGCAACAATGCACGTCCAGAGGTTAGACAAACAGCACACTTACTTTTATACTAAAATGTTGATTATTAGTTTATCTTTATGACTGATTTGTAATATACAAATAATTTTAAATATCATTACTAAAGTACAGTACCTCTACCGCAGCAAACCTGTAGACTAAGCCAATTTCCATTTACCTAGCTAGATGTCCACTAAAATATTAACTAAAAATTACCAGATTTCAAAAATTCGGACCTTTCAAATAACCTTATTACTAATGAGCACTTAGCTTTGCTGCTACAGGGAAGGTGTGTTTTTAATTGAATCGTGGATAGTTTAGTATGAAATACAAAAATTTGCCAAATTAAATTATATTAAAATATATCCATAAACATACAAACTACAGCAGTTTACTTTATTCTCCATAACAATGAGCATGGAAATGTTGAATTTACACTTTTTTACTTTCTCCATAAGGGTAAGGAGTAAAACAATGCTTAATGCACTTTTTTTAAACTCTATAAAATGATTTAGAAATAAATTGCTGAATTGTTCATTTTTAGGGTAAAAATGGGAATAACCTATCTTAATCCCATAAAACGGCCCATAAATTCCTGTTCCCATAGTCAGATCATACTGGTTTGTAACCTTGTTTGAATAAACATGTTTAAACGATATGTTTAATTGTTTGTACCTAATTATGGAAGTATCCCATCATTTTTGGTTAAGCTATCCCACTAACAGCATATATATAGATAAATTTGAACAGATGGCGTTTTTGGCCTCTGAGGACCTCAAACCAAGAAATTAAATCAGTCCTGGGTAATGGTCTTACCATGACACCTAGGGTAAGGTTACAGCTCATTTTCTATAATGGAAAATTCCCCGAAATCAAACAAAATTACCTTAGCATATATAAGAAGAGGTAGAGCTCACATCGCCTATAGGAAGTTCTAAGATGTCAGGAAGCTGATTCAACAAATTCCCCTGGTCAGACTAGTCGCTCACTACAATTGTGAAATCTAAAACAGAGTCTAAAAAGACAGTTTTTAGTAGAGGGCAAGGTATATCAACTGAAAAAGATCCTACAAGTAATTGTTTTTGTTCCTGTACTATGTATGTTTTGTACTTTGTATTCATGCCTAGTTTTGTTGATAAATATTTGGTCTACACTCAACTAGTGTTTGCTGCAAGCTACTCTCCTGAAGGATTTGGCTCAGAAGAGTCATGGAGGAACAACGAGAGGCACTGTGTTTGTATAAACGCAAGTACCGTAGTAAAATATGATCAGTTGCATACTATGAACTTCAATTCTGTCCCTTAATGTTTTCACTTTATATATAATATTTTCTTCAATAGTTTCAAATGTAATTGAGTAATAATATATCATGGTAAACACTTGGAACTTGTGTTTACTGCAGAGTACTATCCTGAAAAATTTGGCTCAGAAGAGTTATGAATGAACAACAAGAGGTGTCCGATACCTTCTCAACTCTGAAATGATCAGACTTTAAAGACTGCAATAAATGTAGTGCTTGGAATCAGCCGGATTACAGGTCTTCGGTTCCCCCGTAACAAATCCACAAGCATGCGTGTTAACGTTTGATAGGACAGGACCCAGAAAACTTGCAAAGTGCTAAATCAAAGAACTACATGAATAACAGTCCCGTGTGTCGGCCCGTCCCAGGGAAAAGAAGGAATTGTTGACCACTAGTAGTATTTCATAACTTTTCCAGGCCAAAATACTCCAACTTATCAATTTTTCTCTACTATTGAACAAATGTGTTGCTCATCATAAACTTGTGTAGTAAAGTATGGTCAACTATATACTTTGTAAAACTGCAGCATATCCCAATCCCATGTGTCGGGCTGTTTCTAGCCCGACATTTGTTCAAACATTGTGGTAATAAAAACCAGTGCTGGTTAACCTGTATTTCTTCAGTAAAAGTGCTGAGATTCAATTCAAAGGATGATTGTCAAACACCCACCCTAAATAACAACAATGGTCCTACCTTAGTACAGACGGTAACCAAAAACCTGCAAACAGGGGAATCCAGCAGATTGCTGCTTCCTTCTCACTATCGAGTATTGAATCACCTTAGTGTTACAATGATATGGTTGATCCTCTGTTATGTTCCATAACTCATCCAGGCCGAGGTAACAACATTGATTGATCTGCAACAAACCAAGTTTTTAACTATTACATCAAAATAATTTACATACTCAAATTAATGTTGTGATTACAAAAGTAGTAATTACTTATGTAATACTACACTGTTACACTGAAAAAAACTTTTGTGAAATTCATTATTGCTATAAGTATATGGAAAAGGTGTGACCGTAATTAAAAAAATTGAGCAGGGGGCAAATACACTTTTTCCCAGTAAGATGAACTATATTTTCCATCACATGCAATATAGTTTAACAAGCTAAGTTAAAAAACAAATACATATTTTATGTAAGATCTCTCAAATTCTCAAAATAACTTCCAAAAGGTTTCCAGTACTGCTAATGCAAATAAGTAGTTGTTTAATAAGTGATTCAATAAATCTGTATATTACGGTTATGTACATTATACTGTGTATATGTCAAACTATTAACATGAATGCAACAATAAGCTATAATTTGCTGATTTTGCAAAAGTATGACAAAAAGAATACTGTATTATGTTTTAGGAAGAAGGTCTATGAAACAACCATTGATTCATTTGTTTCTATTATGTTATCAAACATAGGATATTCACCTGCGACTTAAGTGTTGGAGGAGGTTGACATAGTGCAGGCTACAGTTGCATTACTTCCCTCGATAAACTTTTGCTACGATTGACTGTCACCTCAGTGATATGACTGCAACAAGGAATGTCAAAATGTTAGACGTACAACATACTTACTATTAAATAATTATACTACTATTAATGCTATTACTTCAATTCAAATGGCTCTGTCGTTGGTATGTACATATAAATAAATAAATAAATTCTTTGATATCAAACCAAACAAGTCTAGAGTGTCCTTTCTCTTGTTGTTGAAAAAAAGTATAAAAACATTTTTGCAATATTGAAGACAATTTTGTTAAAAATTACTATAATATTGCTTAATTGTTCATCATAACTAAACATTGATATTATATTTTATTTAATTATTTAAAAAATCAAACAAAATTACCTTAGCACTTATTGCAAGAGGTGGAGCTTATGTGATCTTCGTGTAGAAAGTTCCAAGATATCAGAAAGAACTATACGAATTTCCATTGATAGATAAGTCGCTCAATACAATTTGAAAATCTAAAACAAAGTCTAAAAAGACAAGATTTAGAAGAGGACAAGAGTTATATTAATTACACTATAACCTATAAGAGTAATTATTTTGTTCCTTTATTCATACTGTATTTAGTTTTGTTGGATAACTTTTTGTCTCTACTCTACTAGTGTTTGCTGTAGATTTCTCTACTAAAAATTTGGCTCAGAAGATATGAGTTCCAAAATTTTTCTTTCACTATGATTTCACATTTTTTGTGATTTTTTCCAGACTATTTCCATATGTAATAGAGTAGTAATATAAAATGGTAATACTTGGAACTTGTGTTTGCTAGAGATTCATCACCTGAAAATTTGGCTGAGAAGAGTTATGAAGGAACAACAAGAGGTGTACGATACCTTCTGAACTCTGAGATGAACTGATTTTAGAGTCTGAAATAAATGTAGTGCTAGGAGTCTGCAAGATTACAGGTCATCGGTTCCCCTCGTAACAAATCCACAAGCATGCACGTTAAAGTTTGATAGGACAGGACCCAGAAAACTTGCAAACTGCAGAATCATAGAACTGCATAAATAACAGTCCCGTGTATCGGTCCGTTCCAGGGTAGACAAGGCTATAAATGCAAGCTATAAATACGCCAAGCAATAACAGGCAAGCAATATATACATGCAAAAAAAAACAGGCAATATATACATGCAAAATATAACAAGCAATATATACATGCAATAAATGGACACAAACACACGGTGCTCAAGACCTTCTGAACTCTGAGATGAACTGACTTTAGAGTCTGAAATAAATGTAGTGCTACGAGTCCACAAGATTACAGGTCATCGGTTTCCCTCGTAACAAATCCACAAGCATGCACGTTAAAGTTTGATAGGACAGGACCCAGAAAACTTGCAAACTGCAGAATCATAGAACTGCATAAATAACAGTCCCGTGTATCGGTCCGTTCCAGGGTAGACAAGGCTATAAATGCAAGCTATAAATACGGCAAGCTACAGGCAAGCAATATGTACATGCAAAAAAAAATAGGCAATAACATGCAATAAATAAATACAGACAATAATACAGGACACAAACACACGGTGCTCAAGACCTTCTGAACTCTGGGATGAACTGACTTTAGAGTCTGAAATAAATGTAGTGCTACGAGTCCACAAGATTACAGGTCATCGGTTCCCCTCGTAACAAATCCACAAGCATGCACGTTAAAGTTTGATAGGACAGGACCCAGAAAACTTGCAAACTGCAGAATCATAGAACTGCATGAATAACAGTCCCGTGTATCGGTCCGTTCCAGGGTAGACAAGGCTATAAATGCAAGCTATAAATACGGCAAGCTACAGGCAAGCAATATGTACATGCAAAAAAAAACAGGCAATAACATGCAATAAATAAATACAGACAATAATACAGGACACAAACACACGGTGCTCAAGACCTTCTGAACTCTGGGATGAACTGACTTTAGAGTCTGAAATAAATGTAGTGCTACGAGTCCTCAAGATTACAGGTCATCGGTTCCCCTCGTAACAAATCCACACGCATGCACGTTAATGTTTGATAGGACAGGACCCAGAAAACTTGCAAACTGCAGAATCATAGAACTGCATAAATCACAGTCCCGTGTATCGGTCCGTTCCAGGGTAAATAAGGAATTGTTGACTACTTGTCGTATTTCATAACCTTTCCAGGCCAAAGTACCCCTTGATTTCTTCGTAGTTCATATCACCACTATATGTGTTTTCAACTTTGATAACTGCTATTGCAATTCTTTTTAGCCATTATGTCAAACAACCAGTTCTAATTGACCGGTATTTCTTCTGTGTTTCTAAGAATCAATCTTAAGGGTGATTGCCAAAGACATACCCTATATAAATAAAAGTAATACTAGTACGACAGTAACCAAAAACCTGCAAAAAGGGGAATCCAGATTGCTGCTTCCTTCACACTATCGATTGTTGAATCCCCTTAGTGTTACAGTTGATCTTTATTTACGGTTCACAACTCGTCCAGGTCAAGGTAGGTAACAACAGTGAGCTATCTGCAACAAAGTATTTAAATATTTACTTTCAAATAATTAAACCAATGTTTTCATTCGATTACAAAAGTAGTTACCGGTATTACGTATGTATGTTTCACTGAAAAAAACTATTGTTAAATTCATTGCTGCTAAGTATATGAAAAGGCATGGCCCGAGGTTGAAAAATGAGCAGGGGTTGAAAAGACAACTTTGCCATTGTGATGAACTTTATTTTCAAAACAACTTTAAAAAGGTTTTCAATTTTTCTAAAGCAAATGAGCAGCTTTTTTAATAAGTGGTTCAATAATTCAGTCTACAGTATTACTATAGGTTGGCCGCTTGGAAAGCGTCCTCCTCATAGCATTGGTGGGAAAGAGAGATACCGAGCTATGGGAGTGAGACAGACTATGGCCCTTCCCCCAATATGCTGCCGCTCCACCTCCAACCTTTTATAAATATTATCAGCTATTAAATTATCCAACTGATCAGGGCCGGATTTAGCATTTTGGCGCCCCTAGGCCCAAATAATTTTCCGCCCCCTAGTTTGGTCACAGTTACTTTCCTTCAAACCTTTATTAAAAACTATATCATGCCCATAGGCCTATGTTAATTGCTTGAATACCACTCCTCGTTGGAATCATAGCAAGTTTTTTTTAAGAATTGACTTGTTTAGCCTTAACAAAATGCCGTCTCAAACACTTTTATCAATTTTATGCTATTAATAAATGCTCACGTTTGTGGCCGTGGGACTGAAACAAAACAACTCAACCCACCGAGCATTCCTGAAAAAAATAAAATAAAACATGGCCATTGATTCCAATTCCAGGCCCAAAAACATGAACTCCATGCAGTACGTGATACCATAGATTAAACATACTCCTTTAGTAGATTTGTCATCATTTTTTTTTGGGTTAGCTTAAAACGATTCTTGTTATTTAAATAGTATGTTTTATCTATTTTTAAACCTAGTTTATCCAAAATAAAACGATCTAAATCATCAATAGGTCGTCTCCTGTTTATATTACAAGAAATTAAATCATCAACAATAGGTCGTCTCCTGTTTATATTACAAAAAAATGAAACACACGTCGTAGAACTAACCCTAAAATAATAAAAACAAAGTTACGTCAAAACTAACGTCCAGTGTCACTAACATGAACTAGAAATACAAATTTTGAATTAACAATGTTATAAGAAGTCGACTTGAGTCATATTTAATATATGGTCGTACTGCATCTAAGTAGGTTATTTTTTCATAAAGCAAAACAGAGCAATATTCCGGCCAACCGTAGCCTTAGGTCTGAGGAGAAAATTACAGCATTAATGGTGCTTTGGAGGGTATTGAATTGTTCTAAAATCTAATGCAAACTGAGATTTATATTTTTTCGTTAATTTTAAAGGTAAATTCGTCATTGTTTTAATATTCAACACAACTTATTATCTATTTTTACTTGATCCTGCAGATTGTCGTAAGCTAATCAAAAGATTAGTTATAACTTTTGTTTTGTGAGGTGAGGGTGGTAACAATGCCTAGCACGCATGCGCCCCTAATCACTCTGATCAGTAGTACCATAGATTAAACGAGTATGTTTAACCTATGGTAGTACCATAGATAAAAGGAGTATAGACATATTTTAATCTATGGTAGTACCAAGCCCGAGCCAGCATAGTGCAGTGGCAATACGCTGCGTCCCACTTGGGCGCTCGTCAACATCCCTACAGCCTACTCCCGTACAACCAATGTTCGTTACCAATTTTGTAACGAAATTGATGCGTAATTCAGTAAAATAGTTTAAATTTCCTAACAATTATTTCTTCTTAAGAACTTCAGAATCACAATTCATTGGAGTTTTTTTTTTTTTTATCAACTATGACTATTTATAGCCTAGGTATAAAAAAATTATTCTCGGCCGTGCGCCCTCTGGGACCTTGCGCCCATAGGCCCGGGCCTACCGGGCCTATTGGGAAATCCGGCCCTGCAACTGATCAAAATGTAAACAATTACGTTCTTTATAACTTGAGAAAGATTGGTCCTGCAAAAAATATTGTATAGCCTAAATCGCATCAATATTTGAGCATCATGAAATGTTATTATATCATTGTCTAAACAGTCCCATTTGGTAACAAATGATTCCAACTCCCACAACACCGGGGCAGCACCGTGTCGGTGTCCTACCGCGGTGTCATGTCGTGCAGTGTGAAAACGGACATTGGCGGAGAGGGGAAACATACCCTCCCTCGCCGTTACCTAAAAATTTTGCGCAGGTTGTTTTCTAAGCGGCTGACCTATATTATGTTATTGTACATTATACTGTTGATATGTTGAACTATTAACAGGAGTGAAACAATAAGCTATAATTTGCTGATTTTGCAACAGTATGACAAAAAGTATACTGTATTATGTTTTAGAAAGAAGGAGACTCCTCATGTTTTAGCTCAAGAAACCTTTTACAGTGTCAGTCTATGAAACAACCATTGATTAATTTGTTTCTATTAGGTTATCAAACATAGGATATTCACCTGCGACTTAAGTGTTGGAGGAGGTTGACGTAGTGCAGGCTACAGTTGCGTTACTTCCCTCGATAAACTTTTGCTACGATTGACTGTCACCTCAGTGATATGACTGCAACAAGGAATGTCAAAATGTTAGACGTACAACATACTTACTATTAAATAATTATACTACTATTAATGCTATTACTTTAATTCAAATGGCTCTGCCGTTGGTATGTACATATAAATAAATAAATAAATTCTTTGATATCAAACCAAACAAGTCTAGAGTGTCCTTTCTCTTGTTGTTGAAAAATTAAAAACATTTTTGCAATATTGAAGACAATTTTGTTAAAAATTACTATAATATTGCTTATTTGTTCATCATAACTGAACATTGATATTATATTTTATTTAATTATTTAAAAAATCAAACAAAATTACCTTAGCACTTATTGCAAGAGGTGGAGCTTATGTGATCTTCGTGTAGAAAGTTCCAAGATATCAGAAAGAACTATACGAATTTCCATTGATAGATAAGTCGCTCAATACAATTTGAAAATCTAAAACAAAGTCTAAAAAGACAAGATTTAGAAAAGGACAAGAGTTATATAAATTACACTAGAACCTATAAGAGTAATTATTTTGTTCCTTTTCTCATACTTAGTTTTGTTGGATAACTTTTTGTCTCTACTCTACTAGTGTTTGCTGTAGATTTCTCTACTAAAAATTTGGCTCAGAAGATATGAGTTCCAAACTTTTTCTTTCACTATGATATCACAATGTTTGTGATTTTTTTTATAGGACAGGACCCAGAAAACTTGCAAACTGCAGAATCATAGAACTGCATAAATCATAGTCCCGTGTATCGGTCCGTTCCAGGGTAAATAAGGAATTGTTGACTACTTGTCGTATTTCATAACCTTTCCAAGCCAAAGTACCCCTTCATTTCTGCGTAGTTCATATCATCACTATATGTGTTTTAACAACTTTGATAACTGCTATTGCAATTCTTTTTAGCCATTATGTCAAACAACCAGTTCTAGTTGACCAGTATTTCTTCTGTGTGTATCTAAGAATCAATCTAAAGGGTGATTGCCAAAGACCCACCCTATATAAAAATAAAGGTTATACTTTTAGTATGACAGTTACCAAAAACCTGCAAACAGGGGAATCCAGATTGCTGCTTCCTTCACACTATCAAGTCTTGAATCACCTTAGTTTTAAGATGGTACGGTTGATCTTTATTAACGGTTCATAACTCGTCCAGGTGAGGTATTGACAGTGAGATATCTGCAAAAAACAATGTTTTTAACTATTACTTCCGAATAATTGAAAAACTCAAACCAATTTTTTTACATGATTACAAAAGTAGTAATTACGTATGTATGTTTCACTGAAAAGACTATTGTGAAATTCATTTTTGCTAAGTATATGAAAAAGCGAAGCAGAGGTTGGAAAATACAATGACTGTAGATGCGATAATCCATGGTGTTGATTAACGTCCGCACTATATTGAGTACTACGACTACCCACAGTACTATCCTAATGATTATACCAATTCGTTAATACCAAGGCAAGAAATGTGGTTTGGATTCCACTTTAAACTGTAGGTCCCTTAGTTGCCATTATCTGTTTTGGCTATTAGTTAAAAGCTGTGTCTAAGGAATATGTCGGCCGTAGTCATAGGATATTCACCTGCGACTTAAGTGCTGGAGGAGGTTGAGGCAGTGCAGGCACAGTTGCGTTACTTCCCTCGATAAACTTTTGATATGATTGACAGACACCACAGTGATGTGCCTGCAACAATAAACATCAAGAGGTTATACTAACAACATACTGTTGAATAATTATACTACTATTAATGTTTTTACTTTAATTTTTTTATATCGAATCAAACAAGTCTAGAGTGTCCTCTCTTATAGTTGAACAAAGTATAAAAAAGTATAAAATCATTTTTGCGATTTTGAAGATCTTATTGATTTAAATTAGGTCTACTATAATATTGCTTATTTGCTCATAACTGATTATTACATTTGTATAACATTGTATAAAAAATTGACTTGTCCTATTTCTGTACAAACAGATCAATGGAAATAAAATATTCTTATTCTTATGAATGAATTGATTCAATTCTTGATGTATCCCATCGCTATAGGGTAATTAGTTGTATCATAGTATTAAATAAATTACGTTTCCACCATGTTCTGTGATTAGTTTGATTGGTCTCAGTCGTCAACAGCTGTTGATGCTCGTTGCCAATCCATAGAGGAGTGATTGTCCTATCCTTACCTTACCTTACCTCCTTGGCCACTCAAACCTAAAAAGGTTTTTGGCCTTGTCAACAAGTTGTCTCCACTGAGTACAGGGAGGCACCCAGTGTCCCCTTATATGAGAAACAAATCAGCTCAATATAGCAAGAGCCTCAAAAACCATCAGAGACCTTTTACAGTGACCATGTATGTATTTAACAACTATTGATTTCTGTGATTCTAATAGGATATTGTGTGTTGGATAGTCACCTGCAAAAAAAGTGTTGAAGGGGGTTTACAGTTTACATAGAACTGGATACAGCTGTGTTAAATGGCCTTGCTACGCGTTTGCTAAGATTTGCAGATTAAAGACAGATTAAGTTTCCAGGGTTGTCGTTTGCGTGCAACGTTAAACTTGGACACATTTGAATGTGTCCAGATTCGTCGAGTCGTGCAACGCCACCCCTGGACAACTTATAAACGTGTCCAGGTTCGTCGTTTGCGTGCAACGTTAAGCTTGGACACATTTGAATGTGTCCAGTTTCGTCGTGTCGTGCAACGCCACCCCTGGACAACTTAAAAACGTGTCCAGGTTCGTCGTTTGCGTGCAACGTTAAACTTGGACACATTTGAATGTGTCCAGTTTCGTCGTGTCGTGCAACGACGAATGTGGACATTTGTCTTAAGTCTCTTGTTTTGGGACCTGACTGTATATTCTACCTGTCAAAGTCCATTGTTTGGGATTTCGACCAAGGCCCCACTAGAAAACACGCCATGCTGAAGGTTCATGACATCACACTAGTGGATGGATTCACTGCAATATCCCATATGTTTTAGGTAATAAAGCTGGCTGTTTTCAGATTTTACGGTTACATTTTCGTACAACTATCCACCACTGTGACGTAGTGTTGCATATAGTCGGTATTTTTGCATAAATAAAAGTAAACGAATATTTTCTATTCCCTACGGACGGAAAAACTAACACTTGCTCGGAAAACAACACATGTGTGTAGTATAAGTCTACTTTTTAATCTGTGAATAGTAAGACAACTAAATCGCTGAACGTTAATATTTCGTGCTTGGTTACTGGCGCATGTCTGGAACCGCCTTTAGGATAAAGAAAACGCATCCCTCAGGCTTTTGTTTTGCATTATCCATGTTCGTCGCCAATCTTTCAGATCAGTTAAACTATACTTTTTCTGTTTTCATAGCTTAGTATTATTTTTAATTTTCTGTATATTATGGATTAAATATGAATGAAATAATCATGACACTATTAATAAGATTACATATACGTCTTACGTTGTCAATCCTAATATAGTTTCGGGCGACTATTTCAAAATATCTGTTTGGTTTTCAAGCCTCTTCATTTCACATAAAACTATTTTTGATTGGAATGTGTGTATTAAGACCAGCCTTTCTATTTATTAGCAGGTAAATATTTTATATGTTGTCCATACAGTATTATCATTTTTAAAGCTGCACCATATTATAGGCCTTAAGACTTGATGTTATAACGGTTAATCACATATTTTATAGTTTATTGGCCTATATTTAACATCGGATTTCCTCTACCAATTAGACGCATCATACAGTTTTGTGTTAGGCCAAAAAAGGTTACGTTCATTCAAAACTAATGAATTCCACTGATAATAAATCTACTGTCAGAAATAAGTATTTTTGTATACATAAAACTGCAAATAAACACTCCGAAGACTCTAAGATGTGATTTTCTGCTGTATAATGTATTTTCTAATGCTGATTTTAAGGACTTGCAAAAAAATGTCATAGTCTTTACTTTATGCTCTTGAGTCTGGAGCATATTTATACAAGTGTTAAGAGGTTAGTTTTCTTACTGAATCTCATTAAAAATATGTCTAACGAAAATAAAACAATCATGTTTAAGGTAAACTAAACTATTAATCTGGAACTCTAGTTCACCTATAAAACATATACCTTGCTTTACGTGTAAATCATGTTTATTTAAGACTAGCTAAGTACCCGTTCTACGCACGGCGATAGTGTAGTCCTCACCATTGAACACTTTATCCAATTTGACATTTCCATTAACAAAAGTGCTCTTGACTTTTTTGTGAAACACTGAGTAATAAAGACATTAATGCGTCACAAACAGACATACACACGAAAATGCAGAATTTAATTAGTTAAGGAATTTGCTACAATTTAACCATAGCAAAGTACATATAAAATCAGTAAGCGCCGTCAATGAGTGGAAACCTAATTTGTGTAAACTAGTGACGACAATGATTTAAAAAAATGTAAGTTTCCCAGCCCTAAACAGCACTGATTCAAGGTTTTTCCCGGTTATCAAAAATCAGGAACAATTTGATACACAATCTCCGGTTCCTGACCTGGATGATGCCAAGTTATTTAATTTCATTTGCGGTTACACATTATTGCACTTGCGATTAATTAAATCCGTTATGTAAGGAAAATTTTTTTAAATGTCACTTGGTTTGGCTTTTATTTCAAAACGTGTTTGAAATTGTTGCGGTATTTGTAAACAACATAATGTAAACATATCAGTTACAGCTATATTTACAAAGTAGTGAGGCCATATTTTATTGGCTAAAGACACTCACGCTAACCCCGTGAATACATTAAAATGATTTGAATCTTGATTTTATGTACTCTCGTTTTTCCGGAGATGGCCGCGTAAAATGCCTTCTGGGCCGTGACAGACAGACAGAAATTGAGATAAGACTTGTTTCGGCTAGATTAATGTATAACATGTAAAAGTAACAAAAAAAATATATAATTCAGAGAAAAATATAATTTTATTTGTATCAATTTGTCAGTATTATTTGTTCTGTGATCATCAGACGAATGTCTGTCCTCTCTACTATGTTTATTTAGTATATTGGCTCGATTGTAAAGGTATGGTATGATTAATAGTTTTATTTACTTTTACGTCATTTTGTAACCATCATGGCTACCCACAAGGTCAATGTTACAATTTAAAAACTTTGAGTTACTTTTACATTATATAGGCATTATTAGAAATTGAGATTGTTTCGTTAAAAACTTTCCAAACATTTGTCGGAAAACCTTGGTAAGTTTGGCAAAAATATGTTTAGCCGTTATTGAGTTTGATAGTGTTACAAAGTTTTACATTGAAGCTGATCCCAAAGAGCTTTGCTTCGCTCCGCTCAGTTATTAGAATCGAACTAGTAAACCTCTGGTTTACATGAATCCTGTATACAAAATAATAATTTCATCCTAATATTATCGGTCCACTTTATATAGATTATCAGGTTATTGTTAATTGACCAGAATCATCAAAATATATTACATTGTTAAGACTGACTGACTAATAATGCACTCTGATTCGGATTCTTTGACCCTTAACGAGTTATTTTTACCTGCGAGTCTGTGACATGAGTTAGATATGTACCAATTACGTTTGCCTAGGGGTTTTAGTATGTACATATTACAAAGTATGTAATATGTAAGATGTAATATGAGATTTAGTCTCAAATGCAACATCTGTTATGATCTGGAACTAAGATTATATTTTCCACTACAATTTTCTTACAAATTCTAATAACCAAAAAGCTTTTAGTATTTTGTTAGCCATTTCATGACTGACACTTTTGTATGCTGAGGTGGCCACTTGGCAATGGTAGGTTTAAACTACTAGGTGGTGTTTGCAGAAGCATCCACAAAATTGAGCGGAATCATCAAGGGTTCATAATATATTGTTTTTGTCATACTACATAAAACAGTCGTTTTTAATGCATGCGTTGCGGGTCTTAAGTAGCATTTTTACTCTTTAGGGAGTAAGAATCATTTTTAGCCTCTATGGAGTAAAAATCAGCTGTTATCAACTCAGTTGTAAATTTCTATTGTAAACGATTGCATATATCGAAAATATGTATCGATTCGTGCTTCGTAACCATTTTAACCTACAGTCTACAGTCTCTTCCCATAGCATTTTAGCATTGCAGATACATTAATCAATTCCCACACTCAACACTGCTCACCTTTATTACTTCCTTCACCACCCCCTACGTCCGTGCTATATCCGTGATTCGCAACGAGAGAGAATATGTTCCATAGATATACATGGATGAAAAGAACCAACGAATAAATAAACACAATTTCGATAGATCAGCAGCCTGATCTTTTTCAAATTACTTTTCGTATAAATTTATACGATATAATGAAATAAATTACGTTATACATTTGAAAATTCCAATATTAAGCGTATTCATATGAATAACGTAGAAACTTTTAAGGCAGGCAGGGCAGAGCCCTAGGAGAGTACTCTTATGGAGAATAAGTGAACTGTTGTTGTTTGCTTGTTTATAAACAAAATTTGATCAAATTTGGAAAATGTATTTATTTATACTATACTGTCAACATTGAACCATAAAAACACCTTACAGCCTTCCCTGTAGCAGCATACATAAAAACTCGTTAAACTAATGTTATAGTAATAGGGAATAAATATTTCATTTTTAAGGAGATATTTTATTGACAACACAGTCAGACTAAAGTAAAGTAGCAGGTTCGTTGTGGCGGAGGTAGTTATAGTTCTGTAACGGTTTTGCAAAGTATTACCCGTAGTGGATTCACTAACGATCTCAAATACACACCTGATATGTTGTTATTGTGTATCACTGCTATTTTGCTGCTTTGTTCAAATAATCCTCAAACGAATCAAAATTATTATTTCAACCTATGTAGGTACGATATGTTGATATGTGATCGTAGGATACGATAGACTGCACATTGTGAAACAGGTTTAGTCGAGCAGGATCCATTTACACATAATTAAATAATCCATAACAATTTGACTGCTCTATTGCAGTTGTTTCGCCACGAAAACGTTAAAATCTAAGGCATCTGTTTGCTTCATTTTGTTAGTTTATTCATGTTAGAGGTTGACGACTGATACGTTCAATCATTGAAAACCCAAGGACAAACCCCCAGACAAAAACACTCCACATATTTCGTTTCTATAAACCATTAACAAATTTTGATTTCAGCCGCAGCTCCATATTGCAAATGTATGTTTTGAAGATTCAAACGTGCCAAAAACAATGGACAGCTAATTACTATTGAAGGGCACTAAAAATCACTTAAATATGGCAGTTTTAAAATGAGCCTTAATTAACTTTTCTACGACACTTAGCAACGTATATTGAACAAAAGCTGTAGATTTGAACCATCCATTTGGGACACGGTGTCATAGGTTTTAATTTTTATTAATATCCAGCAAACATTTACAACGATCAAATAAACATGCAATTAAATTTCCAAATTTATAATGTGCAATGTGTTTCGCGGACTATGAGTCACTACAACACAGTGTATTAGTAACAGTGTGTTAGAAAGAAGCCTTGTAACAATAAGGCGTATTCACGGCATTTCTGTTTTAGGAAGCTCATTCAGAGTTTACCAACCGAGCGAAACTATGAATTTGATGAGCCTGGTGTACAGTCTGTTCAAAAACTAAGAGTGTCCAGGTTCGTCGTTTGCGTGCAACGTTACCCTTGGACACTTTTGAATGTGTCCAGTTTCGCCGTGTCGTGTAACGCCACCCCTGGACAACTTAAAATCTTGTCCAGGTTCGTCGTTTGCATGCAACGTTAAACTTGGACACATTTGAATGTGTCCAGTTTCGTCGTGTCGTGCAACGCCACCCCTGGACAACTTAAAAACTTGTCCAGGTTCGTCGTTTGCATGCAACATTAAACTTGGACACATTTGAATGTGTCCAGATTCGTCGTGTCGTACAACGCCACCCCTGGACAACTTATAAACGTGTCCAGGTTCGTCGTTTGCGTGCAACGTTAAGCTTGGACACATTTGAATGTGTCCATGTTCGTCGTTGTCTGCTTTTATCGTTGTCTGATTGAGGCGGTGTCTGCTTTTAACGTAGTCCATGTTTAACGTTGCCCAACTTCGACATCGTCCCCAATCAAGTCTAGATTTGTATTTACCATACATTCTAACCACATATTTATTGATTTTTCTGATTACTCTGGGCAAACACTAGTGTACAGTCCCGGCCAAGTAAGAAAGGAAAAGGTCCAGGTATACCCTATCAGTATGCCTACAGACATATAGTATCAGGATAGGTATCAGTCCTAATCCGCTGTTGTCAAAACATAGCTATTGTAATGAAGCCAAGGGAGCGTGCAGCCCCGTCCCAACGGTCATTGTCACCTCCTCCCCGGTCTGACAAGGTCTACCTGGTACTTTTCTGTCCTTACATGGCCGGGACTGTACAGTCAGGTTATTTAAATTTTTCTTGACCTTAATTGTTTGAATTTTTCCTTATCCGTCAATTTACAGACTATCATACTATTGTATGTTAAGTAATGCTGATTTGAAAATGTTATGTGAATCGTATACTGAACTATTTAAACATTTAAGAGGGTTCCCTACCCCCACCGAAAAACGTCAGAAAACCGCTTCGCGCGGTATCATATAGCGATTCCAGTTTAAACATTTAAATTGTGAACCATACACCATTTTGTATATAAAGAGTGGTTCTACTAAGTTTGCTTTTTAAAAAATGTCTATGCTTACGCAATCAAGGGCAACGACTTGTCAAAGTTAGTGAACTTTACAGTTGAATAATAATATCTTTTTTGAAATTATTGATTTTTAATAAAGCAATATTAGTGCAAAATTTAACTAAAAATATCAAGTCACTTTTAGTTTCAAGAAAAGATTATTTTTTGTATGTGCAAAATGAAACCGCGTAAAACCTTGCACGGCGAAAAGTGCTATGATTCTGACGGACTCTAGCGGCGTTTATCGAAACTACTGTCTCGCGGAGGGATACCAATTTTACACATTCTTCATTCATAATATTTCCCCCAAGATTTATCCATGACACATAATAACATTATATTAATTATTATAAACCAGTTAAGCAGGATAAATAAATATAGCCAAGAACCTGTTGATAATATAAAAACGTTCAGCCATATAGGTTGTAGCATATTTGTTAAACGAAAACGTTTCAAATTAATATTTCATTTGAATAAATGAATCTTTCATCCAATTGATTTTTATCAAACCATTTTACATATTTAGTTACAAGAAATTAAAAAAAAATACCTCTAATTCTTACAGAAGACACCTGATGTCAACATCTACGTAAAGGAAGTTCATGTGTGATCCTCTTGAAAAATTTAACGCGCACGAAAAGTGATCTAAAACAGAATCAAAGAATTATTAACATGTATCCTAACTTGACAGGCACACACTTCTAATTACTAGTGTTAAAAGACTCTACTATTTTTGGTGGTCCCACTGTTATAAGATTATTAGTCATGTATATCCTGTATTTGTTTGGTATTCAAAAACATAGTTTTGAAAATTGACAATTTCAAAATGTTCTGTGATTAGGTTTGTTTGGTCTCAGTGGTCAACAGCTATTGATATCAGTCACTGATCCATAGAGGAGGGCACGACTCTTACTTGTTTTAAACTAAATGTTCTATCCATATCGTCTAACAGGTTATAGTCTTTATGTATAGTTTGGAATTTCGCTCCACCACTGGCCGGAAGAGTTTCCTTGAATCTTATGTGGGAAACAGATCAGCTCAATATGGAAAAAATGTAAAAAATGCTTAAGACCTCTTTTACAGTGTCCATGTATGTAATAAATTTTAACATTGATTTCTTTGTTTTAATTAGGATATTCACCTTTGAGATCAAGGAGCCAGACTTGGGGTAGGATACAGCTGCATTAGCAGACGCCATCGTGATATGCCTACAACAAAGTACATTTAGAAGTTTTTAGTACATTTAGTACATTTACGATTACCCCACTTACTAATAAATGCATTTCTTGTAAAATCAACTTAAAGTTTAGAATTTTATTTTCCATATATTCATTTACTATATATTGATTCTTCTGATTTTTCTGGGCCAACACCAGTGAATGGACAGGAAATTTTAATTTGTCATGATATCCATGTTAATTGTTAGTTTTCAATACCAAATAATGTGTTGATTTATTGTTTATATACTAAAGACAATTTTCCAAAACTACAGACTAAAACAGTATCAAATAATTAGGAAAAGATACCTATCTCAAATTGACAGGCACTTGCTTTCAATCGCCTGTGTGGAACGATGCAATCTGTTTTATGTTGTAGGCAGTTAAATGTGGAGAGCGTTTTAGTGAATAGTGACTAAGAATGGGGAATTCGGTTTTCACCTAAAACCTTTTTCATTGACATCCATGGTGGTAAATCTTCTTTCACAACATTTTGAATACTATGGAAACTTAAAGCTTTGCTTTGAACGGAAAAGAAAGACATTTTTATTTAAGTAAAGTTGGTTAAATCAAGGGTGTCTTTGAACCTTGTTTGAGAAACAGATCAGCTCAATGGGGCAAGTGGGCAAGAACCTATCTACCAAATAAGCTGATGACTTATTAATTATGTAGCTTAAGAAACCTTTTACAGTGTCAATGTACCTAACAGCTGTTGATTTGTTTGTTTCTATTAGGATACGGTATCAAACGTTTGCTACTCACCTGGCACCAAAGTGCTGAAGGAGATGGACGTAGTGAAGGCTACAGTTGCGTTGATTGTCAGACACCACAGTGATATGCCTGCAACAATGCACGTCCAGAGGTTAGACAAACAGCACACTTACTTTTATACTAAAATGTTGATTATTAGTTTATCTTTATGACTGATTTGTAATATACAAATAATTTTAAATATCATTAATAAAGTACAGTACCTCTACCGCAGCAAACCTGTAGACTAAGCCAATTTCCATTTACCTAGCTAGATGTTCACTAAAATATTAACTAAAAATTACCAGATTTCAAAAATTCGGACCTTTCAAATAACCTTATTACTAATGAGCACTTAGCTTTGCTGCTACAGGGAAGGTGTGTTTTTAATTGAATCGTGGATAGTTTAGTATGAAATACAAAAATTTGCCAAATTAAATTATATTAAAATATATCCATAAACATACAAACTACAGCAGTTTACTTTATTCTCCATAACAATGAGCATGGAAATGTTGAATTTACACTTTTTTACTTTCTCCATAAGGGTAAGGAGTAAAACAATGCTTAATGCACTTTTTTTAAACTCTATAAAATGATTTAGAAATAAATTGCTGAATTGTTCATTTTTAGGGTAAAAATGGGAATAACCTATCTTAATCCCATAAAACGGCCCATAAATTCCTGTTCCCATAGTCAGATCATACTGGTTTGTAACCTTGTTTGAATAAACATGTTTAAACGATATGTTTAATTGTTTGTACCTAATTATGGAAGTATCCCATCATTTTTGGTTAAGCTATCCCACTAACAGCATATATATAGATAAATTTGAACAGATGGCGTTTTTGGCCTCTGAGGACCTCAAACCAAGAAATTAAATCAGTCCTGGGTAATGGTCTTACCATGACACCTAGGTTAAGGTTATAGCTCATTTTCTATAATGGAAAATTCCCCGAAATCAAACAAAATTACCTTAGCATATATAAGAAGAGGTAGAGCTCACATCGCCTATAGGAAGTTCTAAGATGTCAGGAAGCTGATTCAACAAATTCCCCTGGTCAGACTAGTCGCTCACTACAATTGTGAAATCTAAAACAGAGTCTAAAAAGACAGTTTTTAGTAGAGGGCAAGGTATATCAACTGAAAAAGATCCTACAAGTAATTGTTTTTGTTCCTGTACTATGTATGTTTTGTACTTTGTATTCATGCCTAGTTTTGTTGATAAATATTTGGTCTACACTCAACTAGTGTTTGCTGCAAGCTACTCTCCTGAAGGATTTGGCTCAGAAGAGTCATGGAGGAACAACGAGAGGCACTGTGTTTGTATAAACGCAAGTACCGTAGTAAAATATGATCAGTTGCATACTATGAACTTCAATTCTGTCCCTTAATGTTTTCACTTTATATATAATATTTTCTTCAATAGTTTCAAATGTAATTGAGTAATAATATATCATGGTAAACACTTGGAACTTGTGTTTACTGCAGAGTACTATCCTGAAAAATTTGGCTCAGAAGAGTTATGAATGAACAACAAGAGGTGTCCGATACCTTCTCAACTCTGAAATGATCAGACTTTAAAGACTGCAATAAATGTAGTGCTTGGAATCAGCCGGATTACAGGTCTTCGGTTCCCCCGTAACAAATCCACAAGCATGCGTGTTAACGTTTGATAGGACAGGACCCAGAAAACTTGCAAAGTGCTAAATCAAAGAACTACATGAATAACAGTCCCGTGTGTCGGCCCGTCCCAGGGAAAAGAAGGAATTGTTGACCACTAGTAGTATTTCATAACTTTTCCAGGCCAAAATACTCCAACTTATCAATTTTTCTCTACTATTGAACAAATGTGTTGCTCATCATAAACTTGTGTAGTAAAGTATGGTCAACTATATACTTTGTAAAACTGCAGCATATCCCAATCCCATGTGTCGGGCTGTTTCTAGCCCGACATTTGTTCAAACATTGTGGTAATAAAAACCAGTGCTGGTTAACCTGTATTTCTTCAGTAAAAGTGCTGAGATTCAATTCAAAGGATGATTGTCAAACACCCACCCTAAATAACAACAATGGTCCTACCTTAGTACAGACGGTAACCAAAAACCTGCAAACAGGGGAATCCAGCAGATTGCTGCTTCCTTCTCACTATCGAGTATTGAATCACCTTAGTGTTACAATGATATGGTTGATCCTCTGTTATGTTCCATAACTCATCCAGGCCGAGGTAACAACATTGATTGATCTGCAACAAACCAAGTTTTTAACTATTACATCAAAATAATTTACATACTCAAATTAATGTTGTGATTACAAAAGTAGTAATTACTTATGTAATACTACACTGTTACACTGAAAAAAACTTTTGTGAAATTCATTATTGCTATAAGTATATGGAAAAGGTGTGACCGTAATTAAAAAAATTGAGCAGGGGGCAAATACACTTTTTCCCAGTAAGATGAACTATATTTTCCATCACATGCAATATAGTTTAACAAGCTAAGTTAAAAAACAAATACATATTTTATGTAAGATCTCTCAAATTCTCAAAATAACTTCCAAAAGGTTTCCAGTACTGCTAATGCAAATAAGTAGTTGTTTAATAAGTGATTCAATAAATCTGTATATTACGGTTATGTACATTATACTGTGTATATGTCAAACTATTAACATGAATGCAACAATAAGCTATAATTTGCTGATTTTGCAAAAGTATGACAAAAAGAATACTGTATTATGTTTTAGGAAGAAGGTCTATGAAACAACCATTGATTCATTTGTTTCTATTATGTTATCAAACATAGGATATTCACCTGCGACTTAAGTGTTGGAGGAGGTTGACATAGTGCAGGCTACAGTTGCATTACTTCCCTCGATAAACTTTTGCTACGATTGACTGTCACCTCAGTGATATGACTGCAACAAGGAATGTCAAAATGTTAGACGTACAACATACTTACTATTAAATAATTATACTACTATTAATGCTATTACTTCAATTCAAATGGCTCTGTCGTTGGTATGTACATATAAATAAATAAATAAATTCTTTGATATCAAACCAAACAAGTCTAGAGTGTCCTTTCTCTTGTTGTTGAAAAAAAAGTATAAAAACATTTTTGCAATATTGAAGACAATTTTGTTAAAAATTACTATAATATTGCTTAATTGTTCATCATAACTAAACATTGATATTATATTTTATTTAATTATTTAAAAAATCAAACAAAATTACCTTAGCACTTATTGCAAGAGGTGGAGCTTATGTGATCTTCGTGTAGAAAGTTCCAAGATATCAGAAAGAACTATACGAATTTCCATTGATAGATAAGTCGCTCAATACAATTTGAAAATCTAAAACAAAGTCTAAAAAGACAAGATTTAGAAGAGGACAAGAGTTATATTAATTACACTATAACCTATAAGAGTAATTATTTTGTTCCTTTATTCATACTGTATTTAGTTTTGTTGGATAACTTTTTGTCTCTACTCTACTAGTGTTTGCTGTAGATTTCTCTACTAAAAATTTGGCTCAGAAGATATGAGTTCCAAAATTTTTCTTTCACTATGATTTCACATTTTTTGTGATTTTTTCCAGACTATTTCCATATGTAATAGAGTAGTAATATAAAATGGTAATACTTGGAACTTGTGTTTGCTAGAGATTCATCACCTGAAAATTTGGCTGAGAAGAGTTATGAAGGAACAACAAGAGGTGTACGATACCTTCTGAACTCTGAGATGAACTGATTTTAGAGTCTGAAATAAATGTAGTGCTAGGAGTCTGCAAGATTACAGGTCATCGGTTCCCCTCGTAACAAATCCACAAGCATGCACGTTAAAGTTTGATAGGACAGGACCCAGAAAACTTGCAAACTGCAGAATCATAGAACTGCATAAATAACAGTCCCGTGTATCGGTCCGTTCCAGGGTAGACAAGGCTATAAATGCAAGCTATAAATACGCCAAGCAATAACAGGCAAGCAATATATACATGCAAAAAAAAACAGGCAATATATACATGCAAAATATAACAAGCAATATATACATGCAATAAATGGACACAAACACACGGTGCTCAAGACCTTCTGAACTCTGAGATGAACTGACTTTAGAGTCTGAAATAAATGTAGTGCTACGAGTCCACAAGATTACAGGTCATCGGTTCCCCTCGTAACAAATCCACAAGCATGCACGTTAAAGTTTGATAGGACAGGACCCAGAAAACTTGCAAACTGCAGAATCATAGAACTGCATAAATAACAGTCCCGTGTATCGGTCCGTTCCAGGGTAGACAAGGCTATAAATGCAAGCTATAAATACGGCAAGCTACAGGCAAGCAATATGTACATGCAAAAAAAAATAGGCAATAACATGCAATAAATAAATACAGACAATAATACAGGACACAAACACACGGTGCTCAAGACCTTCTGAACTCTGGGATGAACTGACTTTAGAGTCTGAAATAAATGTAGTGCTACGAGTCCACAAGATTACAGGTCATCGGTTCCCCTCGTAACAAATCCACAAGCATGCACGTTAAAGTTTGATAGGACAGGACCCAGAAAACTTGCAAACTGCAGAATCATAGAACTGCATGAATAACAGTCCCGTGTATCGGTCCGTTCCAGGGTAGACAAGGCTATAAATGCAAGCTATAAATACGGCAAGCAATATATACATGCAAAAAAAAACAGGCAATATATACATGCAATAAATGGACACAAACACACGGTGCTCAAGACCTTCTGAACTCTGAGATGAACTGACTTTAGAGTCTGAAATAAATGTAGTGCTACGAGTCCAAAAGATTACAGGTCATCGGTTCCCCTCGTAACAAATCCACAAGCATGCACGTTAAAGTTTGATAGGACAGGACCCAGAAAACTTGCAAACTGCAGAATCATAGAACTGCATAAATAACAGTCCCGTGTATCGGTCCGTTCCAGGGTAGACAAGGCTATAAATGCAAGCTATAAATACGGCAAGCTACAGGCAAGCAATATGTACATGCAAAAAAAAACAGGCAATAACATGCAATAAATAAATACAGACAATAATACAGGACACAAACACACGGTGCTCAAGACCTTCTGAACTCTGGGATGAACTGACTTTAGAGTCTGAAATAAATGTAGTGCTACGAGTCCTCAAGATTACAGGTCATCGGTTCCCCTCGTAACAAATCCACACGCATGCACGTTAATGTTTGATAGGACAGGACCCAGAAAACTTGCAAACTGCAGAATCATAGAACTGCATAAATCACAGTCCCGTGTATCGGTCCGTTCCAGGGTAAATAAGGAATTGTTGACTACTTGTCGTATTTCATAACCTTTCCAGGCCAAAGTACCCCTTGATTTCTTCGTAGTTCATATCACCACTATATGTGTTTTCAACTTTGATAACTGCTATTGCAATTCTTTTTAGCCATTATGTCAAACAACCAGTTCTAATTGACCGGTATTTCTTCTGTGTTTCTAAGAATCAATCTTAAGGGTGATTGCCAAAGACATACCCTATATAAATAAAAGTAATACTAGTACGACAGTAACCAAAAACCTGCAAAAAGGGGAATCCAGATTGCTGCTTCCTTCACACTATCGATTGTTGAATCCCCTTAGTGTTACAGTTGATCTTTATTTACGGTTCACAACTCGTCCAGGTCAAGGTAGGTAACAACAGTGAGCTATCTGCAACAAAGTATTTAAATATTTACTTTCAAATAATTAAACCAATGTTTTCATTCGATTACAAAAGTAGTTACCGGTATTACGTATGTATGTTTCACTGAAAAAAACTATTGTTAAATTCATTGCTGCTAAGTATATGAAAAGGCATGGCCCGAGGTTGAAAAATGAGCAGGGGTTGAAAAGACAACTTTGCCATTGTGATGAACTTTATTTTCAAAACAACTTTAAAAAGGTTTTCAATTTTTCTAAAGCAAATGAGCAGCTTTTTTAATAAGTGGTTCAATAATTCAGTCTACAGTATTACTATAGGTTGGCCGCTTGGAAAGCGTCCTCCTCATAGCATTGGTGGGAAAGAGAGATACCGAGCTATGGGAGTGAGACAGACTATGGCCCTTCCCCCAATATGCTGCCGCTCCACCTCCAACCTTTTATAAATATTATCAGCTATTAAATTATCCAACTGATCAGGGCCGGATTTAGCATTTTGGCGCCCCTAGGCCCAAATAATTTTCCGCCCCCTAGTTTGGTCACAGTTACTTTCCTTCAAACCTTTATTAAAAACTATATCATGCCCATAGGCCTATGTTAATTGCTTGAATACCACTCCTCGTTGGAATCATAGCAAGTTTTTTTTAAGAATTGACTTGTTTAGCCTTAACAAAATGCCGTCTCAAACACTTTTATCAATTTTATGCTATTAATAAATGCTCACGTTTGTGGCCGTGGGACTGAAACAAAACAACTCAACCCACCGAGCATTCCTGAAAAAAATAAAATAAAACATGGCCATTGATTCCAATTCCAGGCCCAAAAACATGAACTCCATGCAGTACGTGATACCATAGATTAAACATACTCCTTTAGTAGATTTGTCATCATTTTTTTTTGGGTTAGCTTAAAACGATTCTTGTTATTTAAATAGTATGTTTTATCTATTTTTAAACCTAGTTTATCCAAAATAAAACGATCTAAATCATCAATAGGTCGTCTCCTGTTTATATTACAAGAAATTAAATCATCAACAATAGGTCGTCTCCTGTTTATATTACAAAAAAATGAAACACACGTCGTAGAACTAACCCTAAAATAATAAAAACAAAGTTACGTCAAAACTAACGTCCAGTGTCACTAACATGAACTAGAAATACAAATTTTGAATTAACAATGTTATAAGAAGTCGACTTGAGTCATATTTAATATATGGTCGTACTGCATCTAAGTAGGTTATTTTTTCATAAAGCAAAACAGAGCAATATTCCGGCCAACCGTAGCCTTAGGTCTGAGGAGAAAATTACAGCATTAATGGTGCTTTGGAGGGTATTGAATTGTTCTAAAATCTAATGCAAACTGAGATTTATATTTTTTCGTTAATTTTAAAGGTAAATTCGTCATTGTTTTAATATTCAACACAACTTATTATCTATTTTTACTTGATCCTGCAGATTGTCGTAAGCTAATCAAAAGATTAGTTATAACTTTTGTTTTGTGAGGTGAGGGTGGTAACAATGCCTAGCACGCATGCGCCCCTAATCACTCTGATCAGTAGTACCATAGATTAAACGAGTATGTTTAACCTATGGTAGTACCATAGATAAAAGGAGTATAGACATATTTTAATCTATGGTAGTACCAAGCCCGAGCCCAGCATAGTGCAGTGGCAATACGCTGCGTCCCACTTGGGCGCTCGTCAACATCCCTACAGCCTACTCCCGTACAACCAATGTTCGTTACCAATTTTGTAACGAAATTGATGCGTAATTCAGTAAAATAGTTTAAATTTCCTAACAATTATTTCTTCTTAAGAACTTCAGAATCACAATTCATTGGAGTTTTTTTTTTTTTTATCAACTATGACTATTTATAGCCTAGGTATAAAAAAATTATTCTCGGCCGTGCGCCCTCTGGGACCTTGCGCCCATAGGCCCGGGCCTACCGGGCCTATTGGGAAATCCGGCCCTGCAACTGATCAAAATGTAAACAATTACGTTCTTTATAACTTGAGAAAGATTGGTCCTGCAAAAAATATTGTATAGCCTAAATCGCATCAATATTTGAGCATCATGAAATGTTATTATATCATTGTCTAAACAGTCCCATTTGGTAACAAATGATTCCAACTCCCACAACACCGGGGCAGCACCGTGTCGGTGTCCTACCGCGGTGTCATGTCGTGCAGTGTGAAAACGGACATTGGCGGAGAGGGGAAACATACCCTCCCTCGCCGTTACCTAAAAATTTTGCGCAGGTTGTTTTCTAAGCGGCTGACCTATATTATGTTATTGTACATTATACTGTTGATATGTTGAACTATTAACAGGAGTGAAACAATAAGCTATAATTTGCTGATTTTGCAACAGTATGACAAAAAGTATACTGTATTATGTTTTAGAAAGAAGGAGACTCCTCATGTTTTAGCTCAAGAAACCTTTTACAGTGTCAGTCTATGAAACAACCATTGATTAATTTGTTTCTATTAGGTTATCAAACATAGGATATTCACCTGCGACTTAAGTGTTGGAGGAGGTTGACGTAGTGCAGGCTACAGTTGCGTTACTTCCCTCGATAAACTTTTGCTACGATTGACTGTCACCTCAGTGATATGACTGCAACAAGGAATGTCAAAATGTTAGACGTACAACATACTTACTATTAAATAATTATACTACTATTAATGCTATTACTTTAATTCAAATGGCTCTGCCGTTGGTATGTACATATAAATAAATAAATAAATTCTTTGATATCAAACCAAACAAGTCTAGAGTGTCCTTTCTCTTGTTGTTGAAAAATTAAAAACATTTTTGCAATATTGAAGACAATTTTGTTAAAAATTACTATAATATTGCTTATTTGTTCATCATAACTGAACATTGATATTATATTTTATTTAATTATTTAAAAAATCAAACAAAATTACCTTAGCACTTATTGCAAGAGGTGGAGCTTATGTGATCTTCGTGTAGAAAGTTCCAAGATATCAGAAAGAACTATACGAATTTCCATTGATAGATAAGTCGCTCAATACAATTTGAAAATCTAAAACAAAGTCTAAAAAGACAAGATTTAGAAAAGGACAAGAGTTATATAAATTACACTAGAACCTATAAGAGTAATTATTTTGTTCCTTTTCTCATACTTAGTTTTGTTGGATAACTTTTTGTCTCTACTCTACTAGTGTTTGCTGTAGATTTCTCTACTAAAAATTTGGCTCAGAAGATATGAGTTCCAAACTTTTTCTTTCACTATGATATCACAATGTTTGTGATTTTTTTTATAGGACAGGACCCAGAAAACTTGCAAACTGCAGAATCATAGAACTGCATAAATCATAGTCCCGTGTATCGGTCCGTTCCAGGGTAAATAAGGAATTGTTGACTACTTGTCGTATTTCATAACCTTTCCAAGCCAAAGTACCCCTTCATTTCTGCGTAGTTCATATCATCACTATATGTGTTTTAACAACTTTGATAACTGCTATTGCAATTCTTTTTAGCCATTATGTCAAACAACCAGTTCTAGTTGACCAGTATTTCTTCTGTGTGTATCTAAGAATCAATCTAAAGGGTGATTGCCAAAGACCCACCCTATATAAAAATAAAGGTTATACTTTTAGTATGACAGTTACCAAAAACCTGCAAACAGGGGAATCCAGATTGCTGCTTCCTTCACACTATCAAGTCTTGAATCACCTTAGTTTTAAGATGGTACGGTTGGTCTTTATTAACGGTTCATAACTCGTCCAGGTGAGGTATTGACAGTGAGATATCTGCAAAAAACAATGTTTTTAACTATTACTTCCGAATAATTGAAAAACTCAAACCAATTTTTTTACATGATTACAAAAGTAGTAATTACGTATGTATGTTTCACTGAAAAGACTATTGTGAAATTCATTTTTGCTAAGTAGTATATGAAAAAGCGAAGCAGAGGTTGGAAAATACAATGACTGTAGATGCGATAATCCATGGTGTTGATTAACGTCCGCACTATATTGAGTACTACGACTACCCACAGTACTATCCTAATGATTATACCAATTCGTTAATACCAAGGCAAGAAATGTGGTTTGGATTCCACTTTAAACTGTAGGTCCCTTAGTTGCCATTATCTGTTTTGGCTATTAGTTAAAAGCTGTGTCTAAGGAATATGTCGGCCGTAGTCATAGGATATTCACCTGCGACTTAAGTGCTGGAGGAGGTTGAGGCAGTGCAGGCACAGTTGCGTTACTTCCCTCGATAAACTTTTGATATGATTGACAGACACCACAGTGATGTGCCTGCAACAATAAACATCAAGAGGTTATACTAACAACATACTGTTGAATAATTATACTACTATTAATGTTTTTACTTTAATTTTTTTATATCGAATCAAACAAGTCTAGAGTGTCCTCTCTTATAGTTGAACAAAGTATAAAAAAGTATAAAATCATTTTTGCGATTTTGAAGATCTTATTGATTTAAATTAGGTCTACTATAATATTGCTTATTTGCTCATAACTGATTATTACATTTGTATAACATTGTATAAAAAATTGACTTGTCCTATTTCTGTACAAACAGATCAATGGAAATAAAATATTCTTATTCTTATGAATGAATTGATTCAATTCTTGATGTATCCCATCGCTATAGGGTAATTAGTTGTATCATAGTATTAAATAAATTACGTTTCCACCATGTTCTGTGATTAGTTTGATTGGTCTCAGTCGTCAAAAGCTGTTGATGCTCGTTGCCAATCCATAGAGGAGTGATTGTCCTATCCTTACCTTACCTTACCTCCTTGGCCACTCAAACCTAAAAAGGTTTTTGGCCTTGTCAACAAGTTGTCTCCACTGAGTACAGGGAGGCACCCAGTGTCCCCTTATATGAGAAACAAATCAGCTCAATATAGCAAGAGCCTCAAAAACCATCAGAGACCTTTTACAGTGACCATGTATGTATTTAACAACTATTGATTTCTGTGATTCTAATAGGATATTGTGTGTTGGATAGTCACCTGCAAAAAAAGTGTTGAAGGGGGTTTACAGTTTACATAGAACTGGATACAGCTGTGTTAAATGGCCTTGCTACGCGTTTGCTAAGATTTGCAGATTAAAGACAGATTAAGTTTCCAGGGTTGTCGTTTGCGTGCAACGTTAAACTTGGACACATTTGAATGTGTCCAGATTCGTCGAGTCGTGCAACGCCACCCCTGGACAACTTATAAACGTGTCCAGGTTCGTCGTTTGCGTGCAACGTTAAGCTTGGACACATTTGAATGTGTCCAGTTTCGTCGTGTCGTGCAACGCCACCCCTGGACAACTTAAAAACGTGTCCAGGTTCGTCGTTTGCGTGCAACGTTAAGCTTGGACACATTTGAATGTGTCCAGTTTCGTCGTGTCGTGCAACGACGAATGTGGACATTTGTCTTAAGTCTCTTGTTTTGGGACCTGACTGTATATTCTACCTGTCAAAGTCCATTGTTTGGGATTTCGACCAAGGCCCCACTAGAAAACACGCCATGCTGAAGGTTCATGACATCACACTAGTGGATGGATTCACTGCAATATCCCATATGTTTTAGGTAATAAAGCTGGCTGTTTTCAGATTTTACGGTTACATTTTCGTACAACTATCCACCACTGTGACGTAGTGTTGCATATAGTCGGTATTTTTGCATAAATAAAAGTAAACAAATATTTTCTATTCCCTACGGACGGAAAAACTAACACTTGCTCGGAAAACAACACATGTGTGTAGTATAAGTCTACTTTTTAATCTGTGAATAGTAAGACAACTAAATCGCTGAACGTTAATATTTCGTGCTTGGTTACTGGCGCATGTCTGGAACCGCCTTTAGGATAAAGAAAACGCATCCCTCAGGCTTTTGTTTTGCATTATCCATGTTCGTCGCCAATCTTTCAGATCAGTTAAACTATACTTTTTCTGTTTTCATAGCTTAGTATTATTTTTAATTTTCTGTATATTATGGATTAAATATGAATGAAATAATCATGACAGTATTAATAAGATTACATATACGTCTTACGTTGTCAATCCTAATATAGTTTCGGGCGACTATTTCAAAATATCTGTTTGGTTTTCAAGCCTCTTCATTTCACATAAAACTATTTTTGATTGGAATGTGTGTATTAAGACCAGACTTTCTATTTATTAGCAGGTAAATATTTTATATGTTGTCCATACAGTATTATCATTTTTAAAGCTGCACCATATTATAGGCCTTAAGACTTGATGTTATAACGGTTAATCACATATTTTATAGTTTATTGGCCTATATTTAACATCGGATTTCCTCTACCAATTAGACGCATCATACAGTTTTGTGTTAGGCCAAAAAAGGTTACGTTCATTCAAAACTAATGAATTCCACTGATAATAAATCTACTGTCAGAAATAAGTATTTTTGTATACATAAAACTGCAAATAAACACTCCGAAGACACTAAGATGTGATTTTCTGCTGTATAATGTATTTTCTAATGCTGATTTTAAGGACTTGCAAAAAAATGTCATAGTCTTTACTTTATGCTCTTGAGTCTGGAGCATATTTATACAAGTGTTAAGAGGTTAGTTTTCTTACTGAATCTCATTAAAAATATGTCTAACGAAAATAAAACAATCATGTTTAAGGTAAACTAAACTATTAATCTGGAACTCTAGTTCACCTATATAACATATACCTTGCTTTACGTGTAAATCATGTTTATTTAAGACTAGCTAAGTACCCGTTCTACGCACGGCGATAGTGTAGTCCTCACCATTGAACACTTTATCCAATTTGACATTTCCATTAACAAAAGTGCTCTTGACTTTTTTGTGAAACACTGAGTAATAAAGACATTAATGCGTCACAAACAGACATACACACGAAAATGCAGAATTTAATTAGTTAAGGAATTTGCTACAATTTAACCATAGCAAAGTACATATAAAATCAGTAAGCGCCGTCAATGAGTGGAAACCTAATTTGTGTAAACTAGTGACGACAATGATTTAAAAAAATGTAAGTTTCCCAGCCCTAAACAGCACTGATTCAAGGTTTTTCCCGGTTATCAAAAATCAGGAACAATTTGATACACAATCTCCGGTTCCTGACCTGGATGATGCCAAGTTATTTAATTTCATTTGCGGTTACACATTATTGCACTTGCGATTAATTAAATCCGTTATGTAAGGAAAATTTTTTTAAATGTCACTTGGTTTGGCTTTTATTTCAAAACGTGTTTGAAATTGTTGCGGTATTTGTAAACAACATAATGTAAACATATCAGTTACAGCTATATTTACAAAGTAGTGAGGCCATATTTTATTGGCTAAAGACACTCACGCTAACCCCGTGAATACATTAAAATGATTTGAATCTAGATTTTATGTACTCTCGTTTTTCCGGAGATGGCCTCGTAAAATGTCTTCTAGGCCGTGACAGACAGACAGAAATTGAGATAAGACTTGTTTCGGCTAGATTAATGTATAACATGTAAAAGTAACAAAAAAAATATATAATTCAGAGAAAAATATAATTTTATTTGTATCAATTTGTCAGTATTATTTGTTCTGTGATCATCAGACGAATGTCTGTCCTCTCTACTATGTTTATTTAGTATATTGGCTCGATTGTAAAGGTATGGTATGATTAATAGTTTTATTTACTTTTACGTCATTTTGTAACCATCATGGCTACCCACAAGGTCAATGTTACAATTTAAAAACTTTGAGTTACTTTTACATTATATAGGCATTATTAGAAATTGAGATTGTTTCGTTAAAAACTTTCCAAACATTTGTCGGAAAACCTTGGTAAGTTTGGCAAAAATATGTTTAGCCGTTATTGAGTTTGATAGTGTTACAAAGTTTTACATTGAAGCCGATCCCAAAGAGCTTTGCTTCGCTCCGCTCAGTTATTAGAATCGAACTAGTAAACCTCTGGTTTACATGAATCCTGTATACAAAATAATAATTTCATCCTAATATTATCGGTCCACTTTATATAGATTATCAGGTTATTGTTAATTGACCAGAATCATCAAAATATATTACATTGTTAAGACTGACTGACTAATAATGCACTCTGATTCGGATTCTTTGACCCTTAACGAGTTATTTTTACCTGCGAGTCTGTGACATGAGTTAGATATGTACCAATTACGTTTGCCTAGGGGTTTTAGTATGTACATATTACAAAGTATGTAATATGTAAGATGTAATATGAGATTTAGTCTCAAATGCAACATCTGTTATGATCTGGAACTAAGATTATATTTTCCACTACAATTTTCTTACAAATTCTAATAACCAAAAAGCTTTTAGTATTTTGTTAGCCATTTCATGACTGACACTTTTGTATGCTGAGGTGGCCACTTGGCAATGGTAGGTTTAAACTACTAGGTGGTGTTTGCAGAAGCATCCACAAAATTGAGCGGAATCATCAAGGGTTCATAATATATTGTTTTTGTCATACTACATAAAACAGTCGTTTTTAATGCATGCGTTGCGGGTCTTAAGTAGCATTTTTACTCTTTAGGGAGTAAGAATCATTTTTAGCCTCTATGGAGTAAAAATCAGCTGTTATCAACTCAGTTGTAAATTTCTATTGTAAACGATTGCATATATCGAAAATATGTATCGATTCGTGCTTCGTAACCATTTTAACCTACAGTCTACAGTCTCTTCCCATAGCATTTTAGCATTGCAGATACATTAATCAATTCCCACACTCAACACTGCTCACCTTTATTACTTCCTTCACCACCCCCTACGTCCGTGCTATATCCGTGATTCGCAACGAGAGAGAATATGTTCCATAGATATACATGGATGAAAAGAACCAACGAATAAATAAACACAATTTCGATAGATCAGCAGCCTGATCTTTTTCAAATTACTTTTCGTATAAATTTATACGATATAATGAAATAAATTACGTTATACATTTGAAAATTCCAATATTAAGCGTATTCATATGAATAACGTAGAAACTTTTAAGGCAGGCAGAGCAGAGCCCTAGGAGAGTACTCTTATGGAGAATAAGTGAACTGTTGTTGTTTGCTTGTTTATAAACAAAATTTGATCAAATTTGGAAAATGTATTTATTTATACTATACTGTCAACATTGAACCATAAAAACACCTTACAGCCTTCCCTGTAGCAGCATACATAAAAACTCGTTAAACTAATGTTATAGTAATAGGGAATAAATATTTCATTTTTAAGGAGATATTTTATTGACAACACAGTCAGACTAAAGTAAAGTAGCAGGTTCGTTGTGGCGGAGGTAGTTATAGTTCTGTAACGGTTTTGCAAAGTATTACCCGAAGTGGATTCACTAACGATCTCAAATACACACCTGATATGTTGTTATTGTGTATCACTGCTATTTTGCTGCTTTGTTCAAATAATCCTCAAACGAATCAAAATTATTATTTCAACCTATGTAGGTACGATATGTTGATATGTGATCGTAGGATACGATAGACTGCACATTGTGAAACAGGTTTAGTCGAGCAGGATCCATTTACACATAATTAAATAATCCATAACAATTTGACTGCTCTATTGCAGTTGTTTCGCCACGAAAACGTTAAAATCTAAGGCATCTGTTTGCTTCATTTTGTTAGTTTATTCATGTTAGAGGTTGACGACTGATACCTTCAATCATTGAAAACCCAAGGACAAACCCCCAGACAAAAACACTCCACATATTTTGTTTCTATAAACCATTAAAAAATTTTGATTTCAGCCGCAGCTCCATATTGCAAATGTATGTTTTGAAGATTCAAACGTGCCAAAAACAATGGACAGCTAATTACTATTGAAGGGCACTAAAAATCACTTAAATATGGCAGTTTTAAAATGAGCCTTAATTAACTTTTCTACGACACTTAGCAACGTATATTGAACAAAAGCTGTAGATTTGAACCATCCATTTGGGACACGGTGTCATAGGTTTTAATTTTTATTAATATCCAGCAAACATTTACAACGATCAAATAAACATGCAATTAAATTTCCAAATTTATAATGTGCAATGTGTTCGCGGACTATGAGTCACTACAACACAGTGTATTAGTAACAGTGTGTTAGAAAGAAGCCTTGTAACAATAAGGCGTATTCACGGCATTTCTGTTTTAGGAAGCTCATTCAGAGTTTACCAACCGAGCGAAACTATGAATTTGATGAGCCTGGTGTACAGTCTGTTCAAAAACTAAGAGTGTCCAGGTTCGTCGTTTGCGTGCAACGTTACCCTTGGACACTTTTGAATGTGTCCAGTTTCGCCGTGTCGTGTAACGCCACCCCTGGACAACTTAAAATCTTGTCCAGGTTCGTCGTTTGCATGCAACGTTAAACTTGGACACATTTGAATGTGTCCAGTTTCGTCGTGTCGTGCAACGCCACCCCTGGACAACTTAAAAACTTGTCCAGGTTCGTCGTTTGCATGCAACATTAAACTTGGACACATTTGAATGTGTCCAGATTCGTCGTGTCGTACAACGCCACCCCTGGACAACTTATAAACGTGTCCAGGTTCGTCGTTTGCGTGCAACGTTAAGCTTGGACACATTTGAATGTGTCCATGTTCGTCGTTGTCTGCTTTTATCGTTGTCTGATTGAGGCGGTGTCTGCTTTTAACGTAGTCCATGTTTAACGTTGCCCAACTTCGACATCGTCCCCAATCAAGTCTAGATTTGTATTTACCATACATTCTAACCACATATTTATTGATTTTTCTGATTACTCTGGGCAAACACTAGTGTACAGTCCCGGCCAAGTAAGAAAGGAAAAGGTCCAGGTATACCCTATCAGTATGCCTACAGACATATAGTATCAGGATAGGTATCAGTCCTAATCCGCTGTTGTCAAAACATAGCTATTGTAATGAAGCCAAGGGAGCGTGCAGCCCCGTCCCAACGGTCATTGTCACCTCCTCCCCGGTCTGACAAGGTCTACCTGGTACTTTTCTGTCCTTACATGGCCGGGACTGTACAGTCAGGTTATTTAAATTTTTCTTGACCTTAATTGTTTGAATTTTTCCTTATCCGTCAATTTACAGACTATCATACTATTGTATGTTAAGTAATGCTGATTTGAAAATGTTATGTGAATCGTATACTGAACTATTTAAACATTTAAGAGGGTTCCCTACCCCCACCGAAAAACGTCAGAAAACCGCTTCGCGCGGTATCATATAGCGATTCCAGTTTAAACATTTAAATTGTGAACCATACACCATTTTGTATATAAAGAGTGGTTCTACTAAGTTTGCTTTTTAAAAAATGTCTATGCTTACGCAATCAAGGGCAACGACTTGTCAAAGTTAGTGAACTTTACAGTTGAATAATAATATCTTTTTTGAAATTATTGATTTTTAATAAAGCAATATTAGTGCAAAATTTAACTAAAAATATCAAGTCACTTTTAGTTTCAAGAAAAGATTATTTTTTGTATGTGCAAAATGAAACCGCGTAAAACCTTGCACGGCGAAAAGTGCTATGATTCTGACGGACTCTAGCGGCGTTTATCGAAACTACTGTCTCGCGGAGGGATACCAATTTTACACATTCTTCATTCATAATATTTCCCCCAAGATTTATCCATGACACATAATAACATTATATTAATTATTATAAACCAGTTAAGCAGGATAAATAAATATAGCCAAGAACCTGTTGATAATATAAAAACGTTCAGCCATATAGGTTGTAGCATATTTGTTAAACGAAAACGTTTCAAATTAATATTTCATTTGAATAAATGAATCTTAGAACTGGAGCAAATAAGTTCCAAGATGTAGCGTTTTTCAACCTTGCCAAATGCAAAACCTGTGCGACGCGCTGTGGTGTGATCCTAGGGCCGCAGGCGCGGCGCGGCAGAGGAATTCCCTAGAAATGAGTGAAGGGTTGTAAAACTTTGGGCTCTTTTATTGGTTGTTTGCAATCGGTTTCTCTTTTCCGCCTAGATAGATATTCCGGCATTAGTTGTTTGGATGGCAAACGAACAAACTTTGCTAAGAAAAGGTCATATCAAGTTAGATGCGCTGCTGCAGTCGTGAGCCACAATAGCGGTACACCGATTATTACCGATGTATTATACATGAAAATCATATAATACATCGGTAATAATCGGTGTACCGCTATTGTGGCTCACGACTGCAGCAGCGCATCTAACTTGATACGACCTTTTCTTAGCAAAGTAGCGGTACACCGATTATTACCGATGTATTATACATGATTTTCATGTATAATTGAAATTGCATATTACCACTCAGTCATACGTCATTTTCTCTTTACACTTTTAAATGTTCTTACGATTGCTATAACTTTTTTTGTGTTTTAAATAATATTTCTGTTATTATAATTAACATTTATAAAATATTAGTATTTTTAAGCAATATGTATAGGCCTATGATGTTTAGTTTTCCATTTGTTGTGTAATTTAGAGTGTGTTAGATAGCACGTGCATATTAGTTTTTTTTTTCAATTTGTTAACTATAATGTAACATTCTTTTAAATTATTCTAGAGATATCTACTGAGTATTTTTTATTATGAAATAAATAATTTCGTATAGAATTTCATTGAATCAATTATATTCAATAGCTCTTATTTATAAGCGAAATAAATAAGTAAGCATATGAATTCCAAAAATTATAACTTGGGCTATAATTCCACAGTTGTTTTACAGCGGTGTCATCTGACTGGAAGAGGCGCGCAACGGTCTTGAGTCTGTATGAACGGCGTGAATAGGTTCAGGGAGGTAGCCCGTTGTCGCCAGTCGCCGAGGGTTGTAAAAGAGAGAGAGAGGGAACTAGGGGAGAAAGTGAAAGTGAGTGCACTGCTGGGGCGGGTTTACTAGGATGGGCCTACTTCCACTGCGGAGGCGTCCTGGCGGTGACACGACCAGACAGCAATCCTATGGAATATTTTGTCGTCTTGTAGTTCCAACTAAACTCACCAGGGTCGCAGAAAATTGAAAACAGTCCGAGGTAGGGAACCCCCTTAAGTACAAACAATATCAGAAATTACCTTCAAATATTACAGAAGTCAGCTGATGTCAAAATCTTTGCAAAGGAAGTTCATACGTAAGTAGGAGTTGTACATGCTATGCTTACATCTCGCAAAAGTAGACAGCCATTAGAGTCAGAGAGATCTAAAACAGTATCAAGGAATTGTTAAAAGCTATCCTAATTTGACCGGCAATTAAATCTAATTACCTGCGTTGAATGAATGATGAAATCATTTTTTGTAGTAGAACTGGTTCAAATATGTATAAATTGTGTGTCTATCCAAAGCATCAATTCAAGATTTGATTTCAATGTCAAATCATGTGAAAATTTTGTATTAGTGGCTACAAAAATTCCAAACTCTTCTCTTCCAAATCCTAAAGGGACAGTTTTACTTTTGCCAGTTCTTGTTGTGAGTTAATTAATTAATTAACTATCGATAAAAATGTTCACTTCAAATCATATTTGCTGACATCCCTTATACATTGTATTACACTCACAGATTGGATACTTCCAAAATTGTATGAGTTAATCTCATTGAGCAAAGAAATATATATGATCTCAAGTGTTTCTGGAAATTCCAATTGGGTTTTCAAAGTCTCTATTATATCTACTTACACTAAGGTTCTACTCCCTATTTTAGGAATTCCTTGGGTAGATACTTACATGGGTATTCGAATACAGCTCAAACCCCTCTCTGATGATGCCTTGGTAGAAGCCAGCAGGATTGGGAAGAGAGTAAGGAAGGTGGGCCAGTAGGTTGGAAAAAGGTTTAAGGATACTTTGGATAAAGGACACCCGGGGAAGTGAGAGAAGGTACAGACACAATTATTTAGATCTACCTTCCCTCTCTACTCCCCAGGGCCTCCTCAACCATGTTCGGTTGGAGGGCCTCCCGTTTCTACCACAATATTACCATACTATGGCAGGGCCGTAACACAAGCTTAAGGTGAATATTACTACTCAATTAATAAGTAAAGAATGTTTTCAAAACTCGATTTAAAAATTTTGAATTTAATCAAATGTATATCGCACGGTATATGAGTTTTGAAATTGTTTAAGGCCTGAAGCCAATTTCCCTCCTTACCACCCCTGGCAGGAATCTTAGAAGTTTAACCATGCAAAACCACACACTTAGAAGTTAATTTCATCTTACCATTTTATTAATTATGTGTAAGGCTAAAATTAACTAACTAATATACCACTTGGATAGCTAGCCTAAGTAGATAACCCTTGTAAGAATTATATAATGGCTTTTCATGGTTAAACTTCTAAGAATTACCAGACTACTTAAAATTGGTTTATTTAAAATACTTATACAAAATATATGTTGTGTCCTAAAACTACCCTTTAACTTAAAGGAGACGTATCAATGACACCTATTTGTAAGAAAATAATTTTCAATAATGTAAAATTATATATGTAACCAAAGTATAGAAACTCTATATAATTTTAACTACGGACAACTACACAACTTACCCTTAATTGGTGGATGGGTGATTTGCTGGATTTGTTTCTTTAAACAAATAATAACAATTAAACTCAACAATCAAACTTTTCAACTTTTGTGCCTGAAATCGCGTCAAATCAACTTAAATCAGTAGATAGTACAACGATATGGAGTGATTTTGTGAACATGAAATGACATACTGGAAAACACACAAAACACCAAACATAAACAAGTCATAAAAAAAAACAAGTGTCTTGAATTCCAGGAACTGCTGCTCGAAGGATGTCTCGTAGAGGAGGGCCTGATACTAACCTATCATAACTAAATGTGTTTGTAATATAAACAAATTTTAATTATCATCCTAACCATATCTAATGAAATAACCTGAAAAGCCCTGATCTGTTCTAAAAGCCTATGGCTAACCTATTCATGGATAAACCTAGTAAATTTTCACCTAAAACTACCTAATTTTTTATAAACCTGAAAATCCCTCAACTGTTCTAAAAGTCTATGGCTAACCTACATATTCATAGAAAAGTAAAGTAAAATTTCACCTAACACTATCTGATAAAAAAAAAACCTGAAAATCCCTGATCTGATATAATCTTAACACTAAATATTAATTATATTGATTAATAATAAATTTATCTGGTTTTCCTAGAACTACTTGCCTCCTATTTGCCTAAATTTTGAGTTTCCTAAATTGTAAACAAAAAAATTGTCCCTTCCTAACCTCTTTTTAATAACCTGAGACTAAACGATGGGGATTTCTTCAGTGGAGCGAAGACTCAATCCGATGAATGATGGCAAAACACTCAATGCACAATAAAGGAAAGTTCCTACCTTTGGTACGACAGCTACTCAAAACCTGCAAATAACAAAGTCCAAGTCAGCAAACATCAGTTAAAAGATAGATTTTATGAGTTTAAAAAGATATTTAAATATAAATTTTCTTTTAAATTATATCTATTAATTATTTACAAACTAAACATCACAGAGAATGTAATATTATTGTAAACTACCTTGACTCTCCACTGCAAAATACATGAAACAAGTTCTATTGAAACCAAATTTAGATCTAATGTTAAGATTATGAGACTTTCTAAAAAAAGTCTCCATCATGCTGACATCCTAGCCAAGGAGGCTAGTTCAAATACAGTAGACTCTCTCTTATCCGGACACCTTTCAACCGGACATCAGATTAACCGGACTACACTCGGCGGAAATGACATCTGTTTAACCGGACAATTTTTATCAGCACATTGGTTTAACCGGACTAGATCAGCAGGAAGTGGGCAGTACTGAAACGACTGTTCTCGCGGGACATATTTGAGACCAGTGATCACGTGTCTAAATACAATGCTCTCCAAAATTTAAGTCGAATATCACAGTAAACAGTCCGTTTTATTGAGTTTTTGGGTACGTCGGTTTAACCGGAAACCCCGTTATCCGGACTGGCCTCGGTCCCGCGGAGTCCGGATAAGAGGAAGTCTACTGTATGCCACTATAAGGTCGTATTACTTGCGTTTTTTAAATATATTTGATCAATTTGTTATTTATCGTTTACTGAAACTTGTAAGCATTTAGTTATGAGAAATATACAAAAATTACCTCTAAATTTCACAGAGGACACCTGATGTCAAAATCTTCGTAATGGTCCATGTGAGGCTAGTTGTATTTCACGCTATGAGATCTTGTAAAAGTAGACACGCACGACAGTCGGATGGATCTAAAACAGTACCAAGAATTATTAAAATGTATCCTAGCTTGACTGACAGTTACTTTTAATTACCTTTGTTAAATTATAAAATTTTTGGCAAATCCCACTATTATAGGATGATTAGTCTTGTAATTGAGGAGGAATATTTCAAGTAAACTCTGTTCAAACACAAACATCTAGTGACTACAATAGCACTTTGCTAGCTGATGAACTGCTGGGCAAAAGCTTTCTCACAGACCAATCTCTAAATCAGTATTTCGAGCTACTAAATAATCGTTTTTTATTATCTAAGTCATGTATCATCCTGAACCCATTGATAAGTCATGCTATAAAGAGCCTAGAAGATTATTCTCATTTTTTAGATCCAATGCAGCTTCACAATAAAAACCTAATAGTAATTCCAGTGAATGATGCTATTGAAAGCTCTTTTGAAGGAGGACATTAGAGTGTAATGGTATGGTACAAGAATACAAATGCTTTCTACTATTACGACTCCTTATTGAATGCAAATATTGCTCATGCCCAGGTCATAGCTCATAAGATATCTGCCTACCTCAAGCTAACGCCAAGTGATTTCACACCGATAGAATCATCAAGACAAATAAATTCATACGACTGTGGGATTTACATTTGTCTTTTTGTTGAAAATCTTCTCTATCATCTCATGAGTAAATCATCACCAAATTTTCAGACTGTTGGAAAAGTACTGGTTAGTGAGTTAGAACTCATAAAGAAAAGATCAGTACTAGCATATGTTCTAAAGAATCATGTATTTTTGACAGACGGACTATTGTATGAGCTAATAACAGAATACACAAACTTTACTCATAAACAAGTTGCCAAACATGATAAAAACACCCAAACTCAAGAAAAATCACTCACACTCACAAAAAGTGGTAACGCTAGTTATGCGAGAGCACAGAAAGATGTCAGTGGAAGTAAAAAAAAGGCCAAGATTGCTGGCCAAGATGATAATAATATCGATGAGAATAAAGTAACACCTGAAGCCTGTACCCCACAGGGTATCCAGTCGGTGGGACTTAATATTTATGCTGACAGTCATGGTAGAAAACTATATGAGACTTTACAACCAAATCTCAATTTGAACTCAAAACTGTTTGTCAACACAAACCCAGGAGCACCTGTGGAGTACATTCTTCAAAACGCTGATGGTAATATTAAAAACCAATGCAGCAAAGACACTGCTGTAATAATTGCTGGAGCTAACAATGTTGAAAAAATGTTAAATGCAAATCTTAATCCATCGAAAGAAATTCCAGAACAATTTGAAAATTTCATAAAAAAACATAGTCACACAAGAATCCTTTTTGTTCCTCTGTTCCACAGATTCGACCTCTTTCCTCAGCATATTGTTAATAGAGAAATTCGACGAGTAAACCATATTTTAAAAATCAAGAACTTCAAATTGGTAGACTGCTCTTTGTTACGTCGACACCATTTTACACAACATGGACAGCACCTTAATGGGACTGGGAAAAAACTGTTGTGTGAACAAATTGTTAAAGCAATAAAAATTGACACTCAATCACATCTCATAATAACATTACGGTACCTGAAGAAAAATTGGGCATACAAATTATTGAATGTGGAATGACTGAAGTTTTTAAAAAGTATGGTGAAGACAAGAATGCAGCATTTTCCCACTGTATCTCGGCAGACTTTACATCAGACAGACATATGAGTGCTGGAGTGGCTGTCAAATTCAAGAGCTATTTTGGTAAGCCAGACTATGGTAACTACTGTGACAAGCACCTGACATTTCAAGAAACACCTAAAGGGTCAGTTTACAGCCTGGTGACTAAGCCTGTGTATTTCTCAAAGCCAGATAGGAATGAGTATAATGCGGCATTTCAAGAGCTCATCATGGATTTTCGAAAGAGAAACTTTACGACATTAGTATGCTCGCCAATGGGTTGCATAAGAGACAACATTTCAATAGACTTATTCGCCTCAAATATTGTAAACTTCCAACTTAAAACAAAAGCAAAAGTCATCATAGTAACATACAACCAAAACTCTTACAGAGCCTTGAGGAATGGACTGTCTCAAGATATGTTTGTGAAACAACTCAGGGCTGCTATCTCCGCTGAACACAACAGACAGATGCAGGACACCATACAAACATCAGCCTCCACCACCACCACAGTTACACCTCTGCCACCACCACAGAACAGCCCTAGCCAGCCACGAGTCTCACCAGGACATCTCACATATGCTGAAGCAGCAGCGCAAGATTCTAGTGATTGTTGTGAGGGTCAACAATCCAGTCATCTTGCTTCTCCTACACAAAGATCTACACCTCTGAAGCCTCTAGCAGTGAGTGATGTGGGGGGGGAATAAAGCCAATCTGGGGAGTGCAGTGGTTAGTGATGTGATGGAAGCAGATATATCCAGACCAACCTCAGAACAAAAGGAGTCTTTTTTAGCTTTAGCTCAACCCAACCAAAATGTAATGAAAACAAATTAGCTTTAAGTATTTACCACCAAAATATTAGAGGTATAGTGTCATCATTAGAACCGTTAGATGTAACTTTAACCGAACTTGATCCTAGTATAGTTGTCTTGACTGAGCACAAAATGTTAACTTCAACATTCCCAAGACTAAATATTAATGGCTATAACCTCGTTGCCAGTTTTGGTCGCAAAAAGTCTAGAGGTGGCGGGGTTGTAATTTTATCAAAACCATATATTCATTGCAAAGAAATTGTTTTGTCTGAAATCCAAGACCTTATATCTGAAAATATTTTTGAATGTTGTATGATAGAGGTAGATAATGTAATTAAAGGCGGTAAATTACTCATTATTGGTTGTTACAGGAATCCTATTAAACATAATGAAGCAGAATTTATTCGCAGACTAAATATAATGCTTGAAGTTTTGAATTTTAAATATAAACACGTGGTTTTCATGGGGGATATAAATATTGACTTATTACAATTTAATAATAGTAATAGTAATATGTTATTAAACATTGTAGTAGCAAATGGATTTAAGTCTCTGGTTGATTTTCCAACCAGGATTACTGAATCAACTGAAACAGCAATAGATCATGTTTTTACAAATTTAGACAGCCAATTTTACAAATTAGTCGGTATTAACACACAACTTTCAGACCACGATGGACAAATTCTAGAAATTATAAATAAACATAAAAATCAAATGTTAAATAATTCTTCTCAATTTTATTATGAATTCAAAAGAAAATTCAGCGACTCTAATATTGAACAATTTATTAATATTTTACAAAATGAAACTTGGTTAGATCTTTTCTTATCACCGGTTGAAAATAAGTATGACACATTTCATAAAACTTTCATTGATCATTTTAATGAATGCTTCCCTAAAACTCTTTCAAGACAGCACACTAAAAATAAATGGATTTCTAAGGAACTTAAGACAGAAAGACAGGAAATTATTGATTTAAGTAAAACAGCGAGAGATATTAAATCCAAAGTTTTGTTGGACAAAGTTAAAAAAATGAACAAACATTACAAAGAAAAATTAAAATCTTCAAAAAAAGAATATTACAAAAAGAAAATTAGTAATTCTAGTAATGTTAATAAAACATCTTGGATGATAATTAATTCTGAAGTAGGAACTGGCTCTTTAAAAACTGAAAATATAAATTTAAAAATAAATTATGATGTTGGTTCTGATCCTTTATTGATTTGTAATCAGTTCATTGATTATTTTGCAAATATTGTGGATGACAGTGTCTTGTCGAATCTAGAGAAAGCCAGAGATGATCATAGCAGTAGTAATACTGGGAGTGAGATACTTCCATGTGACAGGAAATTTGGTTTTAGCTTTGTTGATGAGAAGGACATAGATGCTATTATCTGCAGCCTAAAAAATTCTTTCAGTATGGGGTATGATGATGTCCCTGTGGTACTTCTAAAAAAAGCTAAATCACTCTTACTAAAACCTATTACTCATCTTATAAATTCTTCCTTAATTTCAGGTATTTTCCCCAACAAACTTAAGATTACAAAATTAAAACCACTCTTCAAAAAAGGAGACAAGAAAATTGTATCAAACTATCGCCCTATAGCATTGTTACCAGCTATCTCAAAAATTTATGAAAAAGTAGTTTATAATCAACTGGTAAATTTTTTGGAAAAAAATCATCTATTTGAGGACTGTCAACATGGCTTCCGCTATGGTCGGTCTGTTATTACAGCTGCCACAGACTTCATTGAATCTGTTATAGATAGTCTAGTCAATAAAGGTAAAGTTGCGGGTTCATGGACATTAGTAAAGCCTTTGATTCAATATCACATGATTTATTAATTTTGAAATTGAGTAAATTAGGAATTAAAAACAATACTTTAAACTGGCTAAAATCTTACCTTCATGATAGAAAACAGTTTGTCGAAATTATTTACCATAACAACAAAAATTATAAAATCCCTTATCGTTCCGATATTACAGCAGTTAAATATGGGGTGCCACAGGGATCCATTTTAGGTCCCCTTTTATTTATTTGCTATTTAAGAGACTTCCCTCAGCTTTCTGATTTCAGTAAACTTTGTCTTTATGCTGATGACACCAATTTGAAAATCACTGCATCAACCGTTGCTGAATTAGAAATTAAAATTAATTCCGACCTAACTCTCTTAACAAAAATTTTTAATGCCAACAATTTGCTTTTAAATCCTGAAAAACTAATATTATTTGTTTTAAAACTCGATCAGCTCAAAATATAACTCAACCTAATGTTACCATATTTGATAAAAAAATTGAGGTTAAAGACAGCATAAAATTTTTAGGATTAGAAATAGAAAGTACACTTAAATGGAACCGTCATGTTGAACAATTACTCACTAAAATTTCTTCTGGCCTTTATGCATTGGTTAGGTTGAAAAATTTTTGTGAAAAAGAATCTCTAAAAGTTGTTTATTTCTCTTACATCCATTCAGTGATATCATTTGGGCTATCTCTTTATGGTGCAACTACTAAAGAAAACTTAAACTCTATCTTGATAATGCAAAAAAAAGCCATTAGAATTATTCGTAATTTACAACCCAGAACTTCAGTTAAAGATTATTTTAAATTAGAAAACATAATGACTGTTTATGGAATGTATGTTTTTGAAACTGTTTTATCCATAAAAAATAGATTTCAGGAATTGGAGCTAATCGGTAACAATCATGAATATAACACCAGAAATCGGGGCTGTATCGCAATGAGCTATCACACTCTGGAACTTTTCAAAAAGAAACCTAAATATGCTGGTTAAAAATTTGTTAACAAAATTCCATAACAGATGAGGTGTCAACAAAAAAATTCAAAATTAAATTGAAGCAGTACCTCATCAGCAAAGCTATATATTCTTTCGATGAGTTGTAGGAGGTAATGTCAAATTTTGCATAGCCTATATTGTTAATTCTAAGAAACCTTTGTTTTTCATTTTTCAATACCTGTATATTTGACACTATTTATGTATGTATTGTATACTACTAACAAATAAAGATTATTTGAATTTGAATTTGAATTTGAATAGTATTCAAAAACATAGTGAATCGAAATTGACGCATCCAGCATGTTCCTTGTTTAGGTTTTTTTGGCCTCAGTCGTCAACTGCTACTGATGTTTGTCGCCAATCCATAGAGGAAGGCTTGATTCTATTTTATCCATATTGTCTAACAGGTATAGACTTTTTGTAGTTTGGCGTTTTGCTCCACCACTGATAAGAACGTTTTTGAACTACAAACATATAGTTTCCCACAGGAAAACGGGTCATCTCAGTGTGTTGTGTCATTGTGATTGTGTGTGTCCCACTGCAGTGCACAAGTCCATCGCAGTCTTTAAATTTGGTTGATTAGTAATATTTAATAACGTTCTAACTTAGAACATTTTATTCCTACAACAAGACTAACTGTTAGTCTTGGCTTGGAAATTGCAAAATTAATTTATTCGAGACTGTACTTATTTGATACTTGCGGTATCGATACTTTTGTTGCGATATTCTTGTGGCATCAATACTGCAGTTACGATACGGTATACTATATATACCAAGTATCGGAAGAATTGTGGCATCGCAACGTCCCTAAATATGGCTAGAAAAAATCTACCAAATAAGTTATAATGACTTAAAATTATGTAGCTTAAGAAATCTTTTAGCGTTAATGATTAAAACAACTCTGTTGATTCATTTGTACTTTTAATACTTTTTTCAATACTTTCCATTTAAATGGCGACCATACAAAGTAGGTATTTTAAGCCAAGTGTGGATGGAGATGAGTGTAGTGGCGTGATATTTTAGTCTTCTTAGTGACTAAGGCCGACTTGCCGACATATTCCATAGAAACAGCTGTTAATTAATAGCCCATACAATTTAATGGCAACTAAGGGACCTACAGTTTATAGTGGAATCTGAACCACATTTTTGTTTCTAGGACATCAAACATAGGATATTCACCTGGGACTTAAGTGTTGGAGGAGGTTGACGTATACAGGCTGCAGTTGCGTTACTTCCTCAATTAACTTTTGCTACCGTTGACAGACACCACAGTGTTGTGCCTGCAACAATGAACATCAAAAGGTTACACAAACAAAACACTGTTAAGCGCGTACTGTTAAATAATTATACTACTACTAATGCTATTTAATTTTTTGATATATAATCAAACAAGTCTAGAGCAGGCCCGTTTTTGACCATGTCAGCGCCCTAGGCACAACTAAAATAGTAGCGCCCCTTTGCAATATATACAGGGTGACCACCAACCGGGAATTAAGCGTGATTTTTTTTAACCGGGAATTATGTGTGCATTTTGTATTTCTACCTGGAATTTTCAATTTACCGATGGCGCATGACAACAGTGACGTTTCCATGACCACGGTAGACGGGAGACGATAATATGTCTCCACAAGGCCGCAAGAGATGATCAGAACTTTGCCGTGATCGCTTGAGATGATGATAATGTCTAAACGGCCACTGGATATGATCATGCATGATTTTACTGCGATCGCACGAGACGATGATAATGTCTAAACAACCGCGGGATATGATCATGATTTTACCGCGATCGCGCAATACGACAGTCAGATCTACAGAGCCGCGAGGGATGTTCAGAACATTGCCGCAATCACAGAAGACGAAGATAATGTCCACACAACAGCGGAAAACAGTCAGAAATTTGCCAAGATCGCGGAAGACGATAATGATCTCCACAATCGCGGGATATTATTAACATTTTGCCGTAATCGCGGGAGACGATTACGATGTCTTCACGACCGCGGGAGACGATTACGATGTCTACACGATCGCGGGAGTTACAATAATGATGTCTACTCTACACGGCTGCGAGGGATGATCAGAATTTTACCGCAATCGCTTAAGACGATGATAATGTTCACTCGACCACGGGAAAGATAAGAATTTTGCCTCATTCGCGAAAGACGATGATGATCTCCAAACAACCGCGGGAGATGATGACCATTTGCCGCAATGGCGGGAGAGGATGACAATGCCTCACGACTGCGGGAGACGATGATGTCTTCACGGCTGTGAGGGATTATCAGAATTTTATCGTGATCACACAAGAAGATGATAATGTCCACACGACCCCGGGAAAAGATTACAATTTTGCCTCATTCGCGGTAGACGAATCTCATCACGACCGCGGGATATGTTCATATATTGCCGCGATCAAGGAAGACGATAACACAGAAAACATACGATAATTATATCCACACATCCGCTGGAAATAGTCAGAACTTTGCCGCGATCGCAGGAGACGGACGATGATGACGTATGTACAACCGCAGAAAATAATTAACATCTTGCCGCAATTGTGGGAGACTGTTAAGGTGTCTACACGGCCGCAAGGGATTACAGTTTACCGCGATCGCAAAAATGCCAATTGCCTCGCGCCCTAGGCACATGCCTACCTTGCCTATTCGGTAAATCGGCCCTGGTCTAGAGTGTCCTTTCTATCATAGTTAAACAAAGTACAATATCTATTGTGCGATATTGAAGACCTTATTGCTTTAAATTACTAAAATAGTATTTGTTAATTACTAATCATTGATACTGTTACATCCTAAATGTCTATCTTTACTTATTGATTATTTATTTTATAACTATCACCAGCTGGTTATAATGTTTACTTCTTCACTTTGTTTTTAATTTGTGTTGAATAAAGTTGGTTAAAATTGTACTTTTACAAATACATTTATTATTAGTTCTAATTACATACAGAACAATTTGGCGACGATGGAGGTGAGTACAAGTAATTCAAATACATCTCAAAACATTCAAATGATTAACTCAGCATTGATTGGACCCTTTAATGAAAGATATGAAACATGGGAAATGTATATGGAAAGACTAGAGATATCATTCATTTATAACAACATTTCGGAAGACAAAAAGAAAATTACGTTACTTCACTGTATTGGATCAGACACTTACAGTAAACTTAGGGATATATTGCATCCTGTATCACCTATAACTAAATCCTATGCTGAATTAGTTCAAACTCTTAATTCACATTTTACACCAAAACCAAATGAAGTATCAGAGACATTCAAATTTCATTGTAGACACCAATATGAAGGAGAAAACGTTTCTGAATTTTCATTGGATCTTAGAAAGTTGTCTAGATATTGTAATTTTGGCACATTTCTGTCAAAAGCCCTGAGAAACCAATTCATACTCGGGCTAAGGGATGAAAAAATACAGGCAAGGTTAATTACTCTAAGTGACAGTGATTTGAGTTTTGAAAAAGCTGTAGACATGGCTCAAGTAATTGAAAAGGCTCAAAACGATTCAATAACAATCCAATCAAAATTCAATCATGAAAACAATGAATTGCCGGTTAACTTAAATGTTGTACAACAGAAAAGTTTTCAAAAACCTAAAAACAGTACCAATCTTAAACAATGTTACCGTTGTGGAGAGTTACATGAATACATATCTGAATGCAAACACAAAAATACAACATGTAACTTCTGTAAAAAAATAGGGCATCTAGCAAAGATTTGTTTTAGGAATCCTAATGCACCTATCAAATTGCAAAGACAAAATAAGACTACATTTAACACTACTTCAAGAAATGTAAAACAAATAACAGACTCGTTTGAAGATCAAAGTGAAATATTTCTACAACAAAATATGAAAAATTCTGTTAGATCCCTCTATAAGGAAACTAATGTTATTGACATTTGTTCTATGAATACATCAGAAGATAAATTTAGGAAAATAATGTTAAACATAAAAATAAATGGGAAAACTATTCCGTTTGAACTAGATACAGGAGCAGGGGTATCTTTGATGTCAAAAAGTAACTTTTCCAAGTTTTTCCCAAAACACAGACCTTTAATGAATCCAGACATAATATTAAGAGATTTCAACAAAAATGAATTTGTTCCATTGGGTAAAACCATTGTTCAGGTTGGTTACGGTAACCAAACCAAATATCTTCCATTGTATATAGTCGATGGTAATAGAGATACGATATTTGGTAGGGAATGGCTGAGATCGATTAAAATAAATTGGTCAGACATAAATAACGTTCACGGAGCTGACTTGAATAGAGTTAAACACTCAAATCCCAAAGTACACGATATTTTAATGGAATTTAAATCCATATTTGAACCAAGAGTTGGAAGTTTCAAAGGGGGAGAAGCACTTCTTAACTTAAAGCCTGACACTACACCAGTTTTTAAAAAAGCTAGACCACTACCTTATGCTTTGTTACCAAAAGTTAGTGCAGAAATCTACAGACTAGAAAAAGAAGGTATAATTACAAAGGTGAATCAGAGTTCTTGGGCTACTCCAGTTGTACCGATTATGAAGGCAAATGGGAATATCAGACTGTGTGGAGACTACAAAGTAACCCTCAATCCCCATTTGGTAATACCAGAACACAACATGCCCCGCATTGATGATATTTTGGCCAGAATGGGTAATTCGACTAAATTTACAAAGATTGATATATCCGAAGCTTACCTACACATGCCAGTGAAAGAAGAATACAGAGAATTGCTCACAATCAATACACACAAAGGTCTATATCGAGTAAATCGTCTACCATTCGGAATTGCAAGTGCACCTGCTATTTGGCAATCAGCAATGGAAAATATTCTACAAGGTATTGATGGTGTTGATGTTTTCTTTGACGATGTCAAAATAACAGCCCACAGTGAGGAAGAACATTTGAAAAGACTCCGTGCTGTATTAAATCGGTTCAAAGACAACGATTTACACATTAATGTTTCTAAATCTCAATTCCTTGTACCAGAGATTGACTTTCTTGGTTACCATGTCTCGTCAAAGGGAATAAGTAAAAGTAAACATATTACTGAAGCAATAAGAAACCTGAAGAGACCAAGTAATGTGAAAGAAGTTAGACAAATCCTTGGGTTGATAAGTTACTATCGAAAGTTTATTCCAAACTTAAGTGAAAAGATGCAAGCTATTATTAATCTCACAAGAGCTAATGTACCTTTTAATTGGACTGAAGAATGTGAACGAGATTTTCAATTGGTGAAGGAGGAAATGATGTCAGAGAATATACTATGCCATTTTGACCCACACTTACCACTCATTCTAGCAACAGATGCTAGTCAATCTGGAATTTCGGCAATTCTTTCTCATGTGTTTCCGGATGGAAACGAAAGACCTGTCGCATTTGCTTCCAAAACACTATCACAAACACAAAAACAGTACAGTGTCATTCAAAAAGAAGCCCTGGCAATTTATTTTGGAGTTAAACACTTTTACCAATACCTTTATGGACGTCATTTCACCCTAGTTACAGACCACAAACCCCTGGTATCAATATTTGGACCGAAAAATGGAATACCACTTATGGCCGCAACAAGACTACAACATTATGCTATATTCCTTCAGGCATTTTCATTTGACATAAAGTATAAATCAACCAAAGATAATGTTAATGCTGATGCACTTTCAAGACTACCTAAAAATGTTGAAGAAGCTGCTGTTATTGACTCAGCCGATGTTCATGAAATAGAACAAATCTATACTTTACCTGTCACAGCTGAAGAAATAGCAAAAAATACACAATCTGATCCAGATCTTAGAGATATTTATCAATCACTAATCAGAGGGGAGCCAATACATCACCCGATGTCTTCTAACGAACAAGAATGGTCAATTCAGCTTGGATGCTTATTAAAAGGGAATCGTGTGGTGATTCCCAAACAACTTCGTCCAAGAATTTTGAAAGAACTTCATGAGGCTCATGTGGGTATAGTTCGCATGAAGGGACTAGCTCGTTCGTATGTTTGGTGGCCTAAAATTGATGCAGACATTGAGAATATGACCTTAAATTGTTTGGGATGTCAACGAGTACAACATGAAGCACCCAAAGCACCAGTTCACCACTGGGAATATCCTTCAAGGCCTATGCAAAGAGTTCATGTTGATTTTGCAGGACCATTTTATGGCCATTATTTTCTCCTAATTGTGGATGCCTACAGTAAATGGCCAGAGATTGTAACACTTACAACTATAAATTCACATAAAACCATTGAGGCTTTGCGGAAATTCTTTTGCTCTTTTGGAATCCCTGACATATTAGTGTCAGACAACGGAAGGCAATTTGTTTCGTTAGAGTTTGAAAAATTTCTTCAATCTAACGGAATTAGACACAAGAGATCAGCACCTTACCATCCTGCAACTAATGGCCAAGTAGAACGCTATGTACAAGACTTGAAAGATACTATCAGAGCCATGCACTTTGAGGAAGGCTCAATTGAGTTGAAATTACAGAGATATTTAATGGCCTATCGAAGAGCTCCACATAGTACTACAGGACAGTCTCCTTCACATCTCTTTATTGGACGTCAAATTCGATCAAGACTTGACTTATTGTATCCTGATTTGTCACAAAAAATGGACCAAAATTTTGACTCAAAATCATATTCTGACAGGCAAAAATCATTTAAAGCTCAAGACCCTGTTGCTTACCGCCTATATGGGACCTGCAACAAATGGGGCTTTGGAAAGATCAATAGAAAAGAAGGACCAAGAAATTATGAAATATCCACAAGCAGTGGCACAATCAGACGTCATCAAGACCAAATTAGACGTTCAGGGCGAAACTTGTGTGAGTTTTCATTAAGGAATGAGCAAAATCAAGTATTCATACCAACAAATTTTGGAGGAGTCCATTTTGGAGGAGTCAGAGAGGAACCAACCGAAAACCACGCAACAAATGATCACAACATACCAACCGAAAACCACATAACAAATGATCACAACATACCAGATGTTCCAGAGGCCAACGATCACAACATATCAGATGTTCCAGTGGCACCAACTCCCGCTATTACAGTGAGACGTTCAAAAAGGACACATAAACCCGTGGATAGACTCAATTTATGAAGCTCACTTAAGAAGGGGAAGTGTTACATCCTAAATGTCTATCTTTACTTATTGATTATTTATTTTATAACTATCACCAGCTGGTTATAATGTTTACTTCTTCACTTTGTTTTTAATTTGTGTTGAATAAAGTTGGTTAAAATTGTACTTTTACAAATACATTTATTATTAGTTCTAATTACATACAGAACAGATACAAAGATATTTCTTTTAATCGTTTCGGTTAATAAATGTTAATTACCCTTAACATTTATCGGAAGAGGTAGAGCTCATGTCATCTTTGTGTAGGAAGTTCCAATATGTCAGAAATCACATTCTTCGAATTTCCTTTGATAGACCATTTGCTCACTGCTATTGGAAAATCTAAAACAGAGTCTAAGAAGACAGTTTTTAGAATAGGGCAAGAGGTATACCAACTGCACAAAAACCTACAACTAATTGTTTTTGTAACTGTATTCAAATTCAGTTTTGTAGGATAACTTTTTGTCTCAACTCTACTATGGTTTACGGCAGACTTTCCTCCTGACAAATTTGGCTCAATAGGGTTCCCATAAGTGGTTTGGATCATCATATGTTGACGATTTAATGTTAACTGTAGGCATACATAGTCAAAAATGATCAATTGCATACTTTGAGGGTCCAAGCTTTCCCTTACGCTATTACCTCACTTTGTTTGTGATAGTTTCTTGAATAGTTCCTTTGTAATAGTATATAATAATATTAAATGGTAATACTTGGAACTTGTGTTGGCTGCAGACTCGTCACCTGAAAATTTGGCTCAGAAGAGTTATGAAGGAACAACGAGAGACGTACGATACCTTCTCAACCCTGAGATGAACTGACTTTAGAGTCTGCAATAAATGTAGTGCTATGAGTCTGCAAGGTTACAGGTCATCGGTTCCCCTCGTAACAAATCCACAAGCATGCACGTTAACGTTTGATAGGACAGGACCCAGAAAACTTGCAAACTGCAGAATCATAGAACTGCATAAATCACAGTCCCGTGTATCGGTCCGTTCCAGGGTAAATAAGGAATTGTTGACTACTTGTCGTATTTCATAACCTTTCCAAGCCAAAGTACCCCTTGATTTCTGCGTAGTTCATATCATCACTATATGTGTTTTAACAACTTTGATAACTGCTATTGCAATTCTTTTTAGCCATTATGTCAAACAACCAGTTCTAGTTGACCAGTATTTCTTCTGTGTGTATCTAAGAATCAATCTAAAGGGTGATTGCCAAAGACCCACCCTATATAAAAATAAAGGTTATACTTTTAGTATGACAGTAACCAAAAACCTGCAAACAGGGGAATCCAGATTGCTGCTTCCTTCACACTACCAAGTCTTGAATCACCTTAGTTTTAAGATGGTACGGTTGATCTTTATTAACGGTTCATAACTCGTCCAGGGGAGGTATTGACAGTGAGATATCTGCAAAAAACAATGTTTTTAACTATTACTTCCGAATAATTGACAAACTCAAACCAATTTTTTTACATGATTACAAAAGTAGTAATTACGTATGTCATTTTTGCTAAGTAGTATATGAAAAAGCGAAGCAGAGGTTGGAAAATACAATGACTGTAGATGCGATAATCCATGGTGTTGATTAACGTCCGCACTATATTGAGTACTACGACTACCCACAGTACTATCCTAATGATTATACCAATTCGTTAATACCAAGGCAAGAAATGTGGTTTGGATTCCACTTTAAACTGTAGGTCCCTTAGTTGCCATTATCTGTTTTGGCTATTAGTTAAAAGCTGTGTCTAAGGAATATGTCGGCCGTAGTCATAGGATATTCACCTGCGACTTAAGTGCTGGAGGAGGTTGAGGCAGTGCAGGCACAGTTGCGTTACTTCCCTCGATAAACTTTTGATATGATTGACAGACACCACAGTGATGTGCCTGCAACAATAAACATCAAGAGGTTATACTAACAACAGGTACTGTTGAATAATTATACTACTATTAATGTTTTTACTTTAATTTTTTTATATCGAATCAAACAAGTCTAGAGTGTCCTCTCTTATAGTTGAACAAAGTATAAAAAAGTATAAAATCATTTTTGCGATTTTGAAGATCTTATTGATTTAAATTAGGTCTACTATAATATTGCTTATTTGCTCATAACTGATTATTACATTTGTATAACATTGTATAAAAAATTGACTTGTCCTATTTCTGTACAAACAGATCAATGGAAATAAAATATTCTTATTCTTATGAATGAATTGATTCAATTCTTGATGTATCCCATCGCTATAGGGTAATTAGTTGTATCATAGTATTAAATAAATTACGTTTCCACCATGTTCTGTGATTAGTTTGATTGGTCTCAGTCGTCAACAGCTGTTGATGCTCGTTGCCAATCCATAGAGGAGTGATTGTCCTATCCTTACCTTACCTTACCTCCTTGGCCACTCAAACCTAAAAAGGTTTTTGGCCTTGTCAACAAGTTGTCTCCACTGAGTACAGGGAGGCACCCAGTGTCCCCTTATATGAGAAACAAATCAGCTCAATATAGCAAGAGCCTCAAAAACCATTAGAGACCTTTTACAGTGACCATGTATGTATTTAACAACTATTGATTTCTGTGATTCTAATAGGATATTGTGTGTTGGATAGTCACCTGCAAAAAAAGTGTTGAAGGGGGTTTACAGTTTACATAGAACTGGATACAGCTGTGTTAAATGGCCTTGCTACGCGTTTGCTAAGATTTGCAGACACCACAGAGATATGCCTGCAACCTGCAACAAGGAATGTCAAGAGGTTAGATGACAAACATATTTACTTTTGAATACGTACGTTACGTTTCTTGTGCAATAAAGGGGACCGCTCCGAACTTGGACAACGACACACGCGGACAACGTTAAAGTTGGACAGATTAAGTTTCCAGGGTTGTCGTTTGCGTGCAACGTTAAACTTGGACACATTTGAATGTGTCCAGATTCGTCGAGTCGTGCAACGCCACCCCTGGACAACTTATAAACGTGTCCAGGTTCGTCGTTTGCGTGCAACGTTAAACTTGGACACATTTGAATGTGTCCAGTTTCGTCGTGTCGTGCAACGACGAATGTGGACATTTGTCTTAAGTCTCTTGTTTTGGGACCTGACTGTATATTCTACCTGTCAAAGTCCATTGTTTGGGATTTCGACCAAGGCCCCACTAGAAAACACGCCATGCTGAAGGTTCATGACATCACACTAGTGGATGGATTCACTGCAATATCCCATATGTTTTAGGTAATAAAGCTGGCTGTTTTCAGATTTTACGGTTACATTTTCGTACAACTATCCACCACTGTGACGTAGTGTTGCATATAGTCGGTATTTTTGCATAAATAAAAGTAAACGAATATTTTCTATTCCCTACGGACGGAAAAACTAACACTTGCTCGGAAAACAACACATGTGTGTAGTATAAGTCTACTTTTTAATCTGTGAATAGTAAGACAACTAAATCGCTGAACGTTAATATTTCGTGCTTGGTTACTGGCGCATGTCTGGAACCGCCTTTAGGATAAAGAAAACGCATCCCTCAGGCTTTTGTTTTGCATTATCCATGTTCGTCGCCAATCTTTCAGATCAGTTAAACTATACTTTTTCTGTTTTCATAGCTTAGTATTATTTTTTATTTTCTGTATATTATGGATTAAATATGAATGAAATAATCATGACAGTATTAATAAGATTACATATACGTCTTACGTTGTCAATCCTAATATAGTTTCGGGCGACTATTTCAAAATATCTGTTTGGTTTTCAAGCCTCTTCATTTCACATAAAACTATTTTTGATTGGAATGTGTGTATTAAGACCAGACTTTCTATTTATTAGCAGGTAAATATTTTATATGTTGTCCATACAGTATTATCATTTTTAAAGCTGCACCATATTATAGGCCTTAAGACTTGATGTTATAACGGTTAATCACATATTTTATAGTTTATTGGCCTATATTTAACATCGGATTTCCTCTACCAATTAGACGCATCATACAGTTTTGTGTTAGGCCAAAAAAGGTTACGTTCATTCAAAACTAATGAATTCCACTGATAATAAATCTACTGTCAGAAATAAGTATTTTTGTATACATAAAACTGCAAATAAACACTCCGAAGACTCTAAGATGTGATTTTCTGCTGTATAATGTATTTTCTAATGCTGATTTTAAGGACTTGCAAAAAAATGTCATGGTCTTTACTTTATGCTCTTGAGTCTGGAGCATATTTATACAAGTGTTAAGAGGTTAGTTTTCTTACTGAATCTCATTAAAAATATGTCTAACGAAAATAAAACAATCATGTTTAAGGTAAACTAAACTATTAATCTGGAACTCTAGTTCACCTATAAAACATATACCTTGCTTTACGTGTAAATCATGTTTATTTAAAACTAGCTAAGTACCCATTCTACGCACGGCGATAGTGTAGTCCTCACCATTGAACACTTTATCCAATTTGACATTTCCATTAACAAAAGTGCTCTTGACTTTTTTGTGAAACACTGAGTAATAAAGACATTAATGCGTCACAAACAGACATACACACGAAAATGCAGAATTTAATTAGTTAAGGAATTTGCTACAATTTAACCATAGCAAAGTACATATAAAATCAGTAAGCGCCGTCAATGAGTGGAAACCTAATTTGTGTAAACTAGTGACGACAATGATTTAAAAAAATGTAAGTTTCCCAGCCCTAAACAGCACTGATTCAAGGTTTTTCCCGGTTATCAAAAATCAGGAACAATTTGATACACAAAGAATCTCTGGTTCCTGACCTGGATGATGCCAAGTTATTTAATTTCATTTGCGGTTACACATTATTGCACTTGCGATTAATTAAATCCGTTATGTAAGGAAAATTTTTTTAAATGTCACTTGGTTTGGCTTTTATTTCAAAACGTGTTTGAAATTGTTGCGGTATTTGTAAACAACATAATGTAAACATATCAGTGACAGCTATATTTACAAAGTAGTGAGGCCATATTTTATTGGCTAAAGACACTCACGCTAACCCCGTGAATACATTAAAATGATTTGAATCTTGATTTTATGTACTCTCGTTTTTCCGGAGATGGCCGCGTAAAATGCCTTCTGGGCCGTGACAGACAGACAGAAATTGAGATAAGACTTGTTTCGGCTAGATTAATGTATAACATGTAAAAGTAACAAAAAAAATATATAATTCAGAGAAAAATATAATTTTATTTGTATCAATTTGTCAGTATTATTTGTTCTGTGATCATCAGACGAATGTCTGTCCTCTCTACTATGTTTATTTAGTATATTGGCTCGATTGTAAAGGTATGGTATGATTAATAGTTTTATTTACTTTTACGTCATTTTGTAACCATCATGGCTACCCACAAGGTCAATGTTACAATTTAAAAACTTTGAGTTACTTTTACATTATATAGGCATTATTAGAAATTGAGATTGTTTCGTTAAAAACTTTCCAAACATTTGTCGGAAAACCTTGGTAAGTTTGGCAAAAATATGTTTAGCCGTTATTGAGTTTGATAGTGTTACAAAGTTTTACATTGAAGCCGATCCCAAAGAGCTTTGCTTCGCTCCGCTCAGTTATTAGAATCGAACTAGTAAACCTCTGGTTTACATGAATCCTGTATACAAAATAATAATTTCATCCTAATATTATCGGTCCACTTTATATAGATTATCAGGTTATTGTTAATTGACCAGAATCATCAAAATATATTACATTGTTAAGACTGACTGACTAATAATGCACTCTGATTCGGATTCTTTGACCCTTAACGAGTTATTTTTACCTGCGAGTCTGTGACATGAGTTAGATATGTACCAATTACGTTTGCCTAGGGGTTTTAGTATGTACATATTACAAAGTATGTAATATGTAAGATGTAATATGAGATTTAGTCTCAAATGCAACATCTGTTATGATCTGGAACTAAGATTATATTTTCCACTACAATTTTCTTACAAATTCTAATAACCAAAAAGCTTTTAGTATTTTGTTAGCCATTTCATGACTGACACTTTTGTATGCTGAGGTGGCCACTTGGCAATGGTAGGTTTAAACTACTAGGTGGTGTTTGCAGAAGCATCCACAAAATTGAGCGGAATCATCAAGGGTTCATAATATATTGTTTTTGTCATACTACATAAAACAGTCGTTTTTAATGCATGCGTTGCGGGTCTTAAGTAGCATTTTTACTCTTTAGGGAGTAAGAATCATTTTTAGCCTCTATGGAGTAAAAATCAGCTGTTATCAACTCAGTTGTAAATTTCTATTGTAAACGATTGCATATATCGAAAATATGTATCGATTCGTGCTTCGTAACCATTTTAACCTACAGTCTACAGTCTCTTCCCATAGCATTTTAGCATTGCCGATACATTAATCAATTCCCACACTCAACACTGCTCACCTTTATTACTTCCTTCACCACCCCCTACGTCCGTGCTATATCCGTGATTCGCAACGAGAGAGAATATGTTCCATAGATATACATGGATGAAAAGAACCAACGAATAAATAAACACAATTTCGATAGATCAGCAGCCTGATCTTTTTCAAATTACTTTTCGTATAAATTTATACGATATAATGAAATAAATTACGTTATACATTTGAAAATTCCAATATTAAGCGTATTCGTATGAATAACGTAGAAACTTTTAAGGCAGGCAGGGCAGAGCCCTAGGAGAGTACTCTTATGGAGAATAAGTGAACTGTTGTTGTTTGCTTGTTTATAAACAAAATTTGATCAAATTTGGAAAATGTATTTATTTTTACTATACTGTCAACATTGAACCATAAAAACACCTTACAGCCTTCCCTGTAGCAGCATACATAAAAACTCGTTAAACTAATGTTATAGTAATAGGGAATAAATATTTCATTTTTAAGGAGATATTTTATTGACAACACAGTCAGACTAAAGTAAAGTAGCTTTTAGTCTGCAGGTTCGTTGTGGCGGGGGTAGTTATAGTTCTGTAACGGTTTTGCAAAGTATTACCCGTAGTGGATTCACTAACGATCTCAAATACACACCTGATATGTTGTTATTGTGTATCACTGCTATTTTGCTGCTTTGTTCCAATAATCCTCAAACGAATCAAAATTATTATTTCAACCTATGTAGGTACGATATGTCGATATGTGATCGTAGGATACGATAGACTGCACATTGTGAAACAGGTTTAGTCGAGCAGGATCCATTTACACATAATTAAATAATCCATAACAATTTGACTGCTCTATTGTAGTTGTTTCGCCACGAAAACGTTAAAATCTAAGGCATCTGTTTGCTTCATTTTGTTAGTTTATTCATGTTAGAGGTTGACGACTGATACGTTCAATCATTGAAAACCCAAGGACAAACCCCCAGACAAAAACACTCCACATATTTCGTTTCTATAAACCATTAAAAAATTTTGATTTCAGCCGCAGCTCCATATTGCAAATGTATGTTTTGAAGATTCAAACGTGCCAAAAACAATGGACAGCTAATTACTATTGAAGGGCACTAAAAATCACTTAAATATGGCAGTTTTAAAATGAGCCTTAATTAACTTTTCTACGACACTTAGCAACGTATATTGAACAAAAGCTGTAGATTTGAACCATCCATTTGGGACACGGTGTATTCAGGTCCCATAGGTTTTAATTTTTATTAATATCCAGCAAACATTTACAACGATCAAATAAACATGCAATTAAATTTCCAAATTTATAATGTGCAATGTGTTTCGCGGACTATGAGTCACTACAACACAGTGTATTAGTAACAGTGTGTTAGAAAGAAGCCTTGTAACAATAAGGCGTATTCACGGCATTTCTGTTTTAGGAAGCTCATTCAGAGTTTACCAACCGAGCGAAACTAAGAATTTGATGAGCCTGGTGTACAGTCTGTTCAAAAACTAAGAGTGTCCAAGTTCGTCGTTTGCGTGCAACGTTACCCTTGGACACTTTTGAATGTGTCCAGTTTCGCCGTGTCGTGTAACGCCACCCCTGGACAACTTAAAATCTTGTCCAGGTTCGTCGTTTGCATGCAACGTTAAACTTGGACACATTTGAATGTGTCCAGATTCGTCGTGTCGTACAACGCCACCCCTGGACAACTTATAAACGTGTCCAGGTTCGTCGTTTGCGTGCAACGTTAAGCTTGGACACATTTGAATGTGTCCATGTTCGTCGTTGTCTGCTTTTATCGTTGTCTGATTGAGGCGGTGTCTGCTTTTAACGTAGTCCATGTTTAACGTTGCCCAACTTCGACATCGTCCCCAATAAAGTCTAGATTTGTATTTACCATACATTCTAACCACATATATATTGATTTTTCTGATTACTCTGGGCAAACACTAGTGTACAGTCCCGGCCAAGTAAGAAAGGAAAAGGTCCAGGTATACCCTATCAGTATGCCTACAGACATATAGTATCAGGATAGGTATCAGTCCTAATCCGCTGTTGTCAAAACATAGCTATTGTAATGAAGCCAAGGGAGCGTGCAACCCCGTCCCAACGGTCATTGTCACCTCCTCCCCGGTCTGACCGGATCTACCTGGACCTTTTCTCTCCTTACGTGGCCGGGACTGTACAGTCAGGTTATTTCAATTTTTCATCACCTTAATAATTTGAATTTTCACTTAATGTTTCCAAACAATACATCCGTCTATTTACACACTATTGTATGTTAATTAATGCTGATTGGAAAATGTTATGTGAATCGTATACTGAACTATTTAACATTTAAGTACAAACAATATCAAAAATTACCTTCAAATATTACAGAAGACAGCTGATGTCAAAATCTTCGCAAAGGAAGTTCATACGTAAGTAGGAGTTGTACATGGTATGCTTACATCTCGCAAAAGTAGACACCCACTAGAGTCAGAGAGATCTAAAACAGTATCAAGGAATTGTTAAAAGTTATCCTAATTTGACCGGCAATTAAATCTAATTACCTGCATTGCATGAACGATGAAATCATTTTTTGTAGTAGAACTGGTTCAAATATGTATAAATTATGTGTCAATCCGAAGAATCAATTCAAGATTTGATTTCAACGTCAAATCATGTGAAAATTTTGTATTTATGGCTATAAAAATTCCAAACTCTTCTCTTCCAAATCCTAAAGGGACAGTTTTACTTTTGCCAGTTCTTGTAGTGAGTTAATTAATTAATTAATTATCGATAAAAATGTTCACTTCAAATCATATTTGCTGACATCCCTTATACATTGTATTACACTCACAGATTGGATACTTCCAAAATTGTATGAGTTAATCTCATTGAGCAAAGAAATATATATGATCTCAAGTGTTTCTGGAAATTCCAATTGGGCTTTTGAAAGTCTCTATTATTTACTTACACTAAGGTTCTACTCCCTATTTTAGGAATTCCTTGGGTAGATACTTACATGGGTAGTCGAATACAGCTCAAACCCCTCTCTGATGATGCCTTGGTAGAAGCCAGCAGGATTGGGAAGAGAGTAAGGAAGGTGGGCCAGTAGGTTGGAAAAAGGTTTAAGGATACTTAGGATAAAGGACACCCGGGGAAGTGAGAGAAGGTACAGACACAATTATTTAGATCTACCTTCCCTCTCTACTCCCCAGAGCCCCCTCGGCCATGTTTGGTTGGAGGGCCTCCCGTTTCTACCACAGTATTACCGTACTATGGCAGGGCCGTAACACAAGCTTAAGGCGTATATTACTACTCAATTAATAAGTAAAGAATGTTTTCAAAACTCAAAATAAAAATTTTGAATTTTATCGAATGTATATCGCACGGTATATGAGTTTTGAAATTGTTTTAGGCCTGAAGCCACTTTCCCTCCTTACCACCCCTGGCAGGAATCTCAAAAGTTTAACCATGCAAAACCACACACTTAGAAGCTGATTTCATCTTACCATTTTATTAATTATGTGTAAGGCTAAAATTACCTAACTAATATCCCTCATAGATAACTTGCCTAAAGTAGATAACCCTTGTAAGAAGTATATAATGGCTTTTCATGGTTAAACTTCTAAGACTTTTACCAGGCCTACTGAAAAATGGATTTAAATACTTATTCAAAGTATATGTCTAACCTAAACTATCTTCTAACTTAAAGAAGGCGTATGAAAAACACCTATTTGTAAGAAAACAATTTCCAAAAACGAAAAATTATATATGTAACCAAAGTATAGAAACTCTATATAATTTTAACTACGGACAACTACACAACTTACCCTTAATTGGTGGATGGGTGATTTGCCGGATTTGATTCTTTAAACAAATAAAAACAATTTAACTCAAACTCAAACTTTTCAACTTTTGTGCCTGAAATCGCGTCAAATCGACGTGTGTAGATAGTACAACAATATGGAGTGATTTTGTGAACATGAAATGACATACTGGAAAACACACAAAAATACCAAACATAAACAAATAACAAAAAAATCAAGTGTCTTGAATTCCAGGAACTGCTGCTCGAAGGATGTCTCGTAGAGGAGGGCCTGATACTAACCTATCATAACTAAACGTGTTTGTAATATAAACAAATTTTAATTATCATCCTAACCATATCTAATGAAATAACCTGAAAAGCCCTGATCTGTTCTAAAAGCCTATGGCTAACCTATTCATGGATAAACCTAGTAAATTTTCACCTAAAACTACCTAATTTTTTAATGAACCTGAAAATCCCTCAACTGTTCTAAAAGTCTATGGCTAATCTACTTATTAATAGAAAAGTAAAGCAAAATTTCACCTAACACTATCTGATTTTAAAAAAACCTGAAAATCCCTGATCTGATATAATCTTAACACTAAATATTAATTATATTGATTAATAATAAATTTATTTATCTGGTTTTCCTACAACTACTTGTCTCCTATTTGCCTAAATTTTGAATTTCCTAAATTGTAAACAAAAAAATTGTCCCTTCCTAACCTCTTTTTAATAACCTAAAACTAAACGACGGGGATTTCTTCAGTGATGCGAAGACTCAATCCGATGAATGATGGCAAAACACTCAATGCACACTAAAGGAAAGTTCCTACCTTTGGTACGACAGCTACTCAAAACCTGCAAATAGCAAAGTCCAAGTCAGCATACATCAGTTAAAATATATATTTTATGAGTTTATTTAAAAAGATATCTAAATATAAATTTTCTTTTTAAATTATATCTATTAATTATTTACAAACTAAACATCATAGAGAATGTAATATTATTGTAAATTACCTTGACTCTCCACTGCAAAATACATTAAATAAGTTCTATTGAAACCAAATTTAGATCTGCGTTTAGTGTTAAGTGTGGTGATGTGAACATTATCACCTGATAATATTTATTATTTGATTTGTTTGTAAATATTGTATTTGTTCTTAACTAAAACATGGTTGTAATTTTGAATGAATAAAAGCCATACTTTTGGTTTACTAAGTCTTTCTTACAACAATTTTATTCATTCATTGATAAACTCAGTTAGTGCTACATTACAATGGAGAAATTCCTTAGACCAGACAAATTGCAAATTGACCCGGAATCTCCAACTGCCTCAGAGGAATGGACGCACTGGTTACAAACATTCGAAGACTTTCTAACCATGACAGAATTCGTTGAAGACAAGGACAAACTGAAACTACTAACTAATCGATTATCTTTTACTACTTATAAATTTATCAAGGAATCTGAAACTTACCAAGACGCTTTGAGAGTTCTTAACTCAATTTACATCAAACAAAAGAATGAAATATTCTCAAGATATTTAGTAATGACTAGAAAACAGCAACAAGGTGAGACTATTGACAAATATGTGTCGGAACTGAAACTTTTGAGCCAAGATTGCGTTTTTGAAGCTGTTAATGCGATTCAATACAGGGATCATTACATTCGTGATGCTTTTATCAATGGCTTAGCCTCGTCATACATACGACAGAGACTATTTGAAAATAAAACTTTAGACCTAGCTGAAGCAGTGGAACAGTCTAGAGCTCTTGAAATGGCTCAAGCTCAAGTCGAGAGCTATCCAAAATCTATGTACGGAATGCAAACTTGTGCAACGAATGAATTGGCAAAGCAAGCTTGTCAGTACGAATTCCCACTACAACAAAAGGAAGAAGCGACTGTTTCCGCTATTAAAAATGTTGATGGCAAGTGTTATTTTTGTGGGCATGATAGACACTCTAGAGATCGCTGTCCAGCCAGAGAAGCAACTTGTGGGAAATGTAACAAGACAGGGCATTATGCGAGAGTCTGTAAAAGTAATCCAACTCAACATTTTAAAGTAAAACAGAAGACGTCTAGTACATCAGCTGCACTAATAGCAACTACACATAATACATCTGTATTGAAGGACTCTACAGTTGAAGCTAAAGTGAATGGCCTGAAAGCAAATTGCTTAATAGACACCGGGAGTACATCAAGCTTTGTAAACTTGAAGTTTGTTCAGTTAAACAAAATTAAAATGTATAATGAAAGTGGACAAGTATCACTAGCTGCTTCTAATATGAAATCAAACGTCCACGGGTTTGTTAAAATCAACCTAAATCTGTTGAATCACAATTACAACAATTTTAAGTTGACTGTTCTTGAAGATCTTTGTACTGACGTGCTTATCGGACATGATATCATGAAACTCCACTCAAATATACAGGTTTGGTTTGGAGGTAAGAAACCTCCTCTGTTGGTGTGCTCCTGTGCCAAAGTTGAACCACCCAAACTATTCTGCAATTTAACTCCAGATTGTAAGCCAATAGCCACAAAATCACGACGTTACTCAGATGAAGATATGCAATTTATAAAACAAGAAATGGAAAGACTACAGACTGAGGAGATCATTGAACCTAGTTCGTCACCTTGGCGTGCACAAGTGTTGGTTGTTACAAACGACAAAGGGAAGAAGCGACTGTGTGTGGACTATTCGCAAACGATAAACAAATTTACTCTGTTAGACGCCTATCCCTTACCAAACATAGATGATCTAGTATCCACTGTAGCGACGAACAAGGTTTTTAGTGCCATTGATCTAAAGCATGCATACTATCAAATACCAATTTCTGACGAAGAGAAGAAGTACACTGCTTTTGAGGCTGCTGGTCGTCTTTTTCAATTCAGAAGAATCCCGTTTGGCGTAACCAACGGGGTGGCATGTTTTCAAAAGACCATGGACCAAATCATTAGAAAAGAAAAACTGAATGGAGTGTATGCCTATCTGGATGATTTGACCGTATGTGGAAAGGATCAAAAGGATCATGATGAGAATCTAAGAACATTTTTAGATGCTGTAACTAAGTATGGACTTGTAATCAACAACGAAAAGAGCAAGTTCAACCAGTCTTCAATAACCTTGTTGGGACATTTAGTTTCCCATAACTCTATTCGACCTGATCCAGATCGGCTAGAATCTCTACTGTCACTTCCTGTGCCCAAAGACCAAGTTTCACTAAAGCGAGTCCTAGGATTTTTCGCTCACTATTCAAAATGGATACATCGGTTTTCTGATAAAATAAGAAACCTGACACAAGTCAATTCTTTTCCTTTGTCACAGGAAGCGGTTGCAGATTTTGAAGCCCTCAAACTTGACACTGCAAACTCAGTAATTACTCCTAGGAATGGGCAAGAGCCACTGGTAGTGGAGACTGACGCATCTGACATAGCCGTGGCAGCAACTTTGAGTCAAGATAATCGGCCAATTGCTTTTTTCTCACGGACTCTAAACAAATCTGAGAAGCTGTATTCAGCTGTTGAAAAAGAAGCCGTTGCCATTGTCGAAGCCCTTCGAAAATGGAAATCATTTCTTATCGGAAGAGACTTCAGATTATACACGGATCAGCAAGCTTTATCATTTATCTTTGACAAGAGGCATACAAGCAAAATCAAGAACGATAAAGTTATGAGATGGCGACTAGAGCTAACACCTTATCAATATGAAATAGTGTACCGACCTGGTAGGGAGAATGTAAAAGCAGGTACGCTCTCTCGGGCATGTGCGGTTTGCTGGGACAATGCTAAGTTGTTTGAATTACACAAATCTCTCTGCCATCCGGGAGTCACTCGAATGTTTCATTGGATTAAAACTAAAAATCTAAACTACACTCTGGATGATGTAAAAAGGATGACGTCAGCTTGTCAAACATGTGCAGAAGTGAAGCCAAGATTTCACCAATTCCAAGGCAAATTGATAAAGGCAACCACTCCCTTCGAACGTCTAAATATTGACTTTAAGGGCCCTCTTCCATCAACAACCAGAAACCGTTACCTTTTAACCATGGTGGACGAGTATTCTCGTTTTGTATTTGCTTACCCCTGTAAGGACATTAGTTCAGCAACAGTTATCAGATGTTTTTCAGATCTATTTTTTATGTTTGGAGCCCCGTCCTTTGTACATTCAGATAGAGGTTCATCTTTCATGTCGCGAGAGCTGACGGACTTTCTTCACAAGTACGGAGTAGCTACAAGTCATACGACACCTTATAACCCTAGAGGGAACTCTCAGATTGAACGCTTCAATGGAACAATATGGCGAACCATCCTACTAGCTTTGAAAAACCACAACCTGCCAGTTGCTGCATGGGAAGAAGTATTACAGGAGGCACTTCACTCAGTCAGATCTCTTTTATGCACTGCGACAAACTGCACACCGCACGAAAGATTCTTTATACATAGCAGAAAATCTACCAATGGAGACTCCTTACCATCTTGGCTATCCGCTCCTGGTCCTGTCCTGCTTAGAAAGTTTGTAAGATCTAATAAATATGATTACCTTGTGGAGCCAGTTCAACTTTTGGAATCAAATCCACAGTACGCTCTCGTCAGAAGAAGAGATGGGTCAGAATCACAAGTATCCCTGAGACATCTTGCACCCGCTGGCCTACCTCCTGGTGATCTACCTCATGAAGACAACACTACTGAGAGAGAGATTGTTGAAAATATAAATTCAGACATTGACTACAATGAAGTTCAAAATGAAACTCAACAAACGGTATCTCAGGTTGTGGGGGAACTACGTCCAAAGAGGAATGTCAAGCCTCCGTCATATCTAAACGATTACATATGCTATACCTACCTTGAAAACTAGTGGGGGAGAATGTGGTGATGTGAACATTATCACCTGATAATATTTATTATTTGATTTGTTTGTAAATATTGTATTTGTTCTTAACTAAAACATGGTTGTAATTTTGAATGAATAAAAGCCATACTTTTGGTTTACTAAGTCTTTCTTACAACATTAAGATTATGGGACTTCCTAAAAAAGTCTCCATCAAGGTGACGTTCTGCCAAGAAGCTAGTTCAAATATGACACCAAGGTTGTTTACTTGCGTTTTTTAAATATATTTGATCAATTTGTTATTTATCGTTTACTGAAACTTGTAAGCATTTAGTTATGAGAAATATACAAAAATTACCTCTAAATTTCACAGAGGACACCTGATGTCAAAATCTTCATAATGGTCCATGTGAGGCTAGTAGTATTTCACGCTATGAGATCTTGTAAAAGTAGACACGCACGACAGTCGGATGGATCTAAAACAGTATCAAAGAATTAAAATGTATCCTAGCTTTGTCGACAGCTTAATTACCTGTGTTAAATTATACAATTTTTGGCGAATCCCACTATTATAGGATGATTAGTCCTGTAATAGTATTCAAAAACATAGTGAATGAAAATTGATGCTTCTACCATGTTCCGTGATTAGCTTTGTTTGGCCTCAGTAGTCAACTGTTACTGATGTTTGTCGCCAATCCATAGAGGAAGGCTTGATTCTATTTTATCCATATTGTCTAACAGGTTATTGTCTTTTTGTAGTTTGGCGTTTTGCTCCACCACTGATAAGAACGTTTTTGAACTATAAACATATAGTTTCCCACAGGAAAACGGGTCATCTCAGTGTGTTGTGTCATTGTGATTGTGTGTGTCCCACTGCAGTGCACAAGTCCATCGCAGTCTTTAAATTTGGTTGATTAGTAATATTTAATAACGTTCTAACTTAGAACATTTTATTCCTACAACAAGACTAACTGTTAGTCTTGGCTTGGAAATTGCAAAATTAATTTATTCGAGACTGTACTTATTTGATACTTACGGTATCGATACTTTTGTTGTGATATTCTTGTGGCATCAATACTGCAGTTACGATACGGTATACTATATATACCAAGTATCGGAAGATTGGTGGTATCGAAACGTCCCTAAATATGGCTAGAAAAAATCTACCAAATAAGTTATAATGCCTTAAAATTATGTAGCTTAAGAAACCTTTTAGTGATAATGACTGAAACATCTCTGTTGATTCATTTGTACTTATAATACTCCTTACTATTTTAGAAATATTGTACTGTTAGTTGTATAGCTACTCTCTGCTTTAGTTTATATTCTTGGGATAAATAAACGTTTTTCAACGTTCAACGTTTTCAACATTCAACTTTTTTCAATACTTTTCATTTAAATGGTGACCATACAAAGTAGGTATTTTAAGCCAAGTGTGGATGGAGATGAGTGTAGTGGCGTGATATTTTAGTCTTCTTAGTGACTAAGGCTGACTTGCCGACATTTTCCTTAGAAACAGCTGTTAATAGCCCATACAGTTTTAATGGCAACTAAGGGACCTACAGTTTATAGTGGAATCTGAACCACATTATTGTTTCTAGGACATCAAACATAGGATATTCACCTGGGACTTAAGTGTTGGAGGAGGTTGACGTAATGCAGGCTGCAGTTGCGTTACTTCCTCAATAAACTTTTGCTACCGTTGACAGACACCACAGAGATTTGCCTGCAACAATGAACCAAAAGGTTACACAAACAAAACACTGTTAAGCGCGTACTGTTAAATAATTATACTACTACTAATGCTATTTAATTTTTTGAACAAGTCTAGAGTGTCCTTTCTATCATAGTTAAACAAAGTACAATATCTATTGTGCGATATTGAAGACCTTATTGCTTTAAATTACTAGAATAGTATTTGTTAATTACTATTGATACAAAGATATTTCTTTTAATCGTTTCTAATAATCAAACAAAATTACCTTAACATTTATCGGAAGAGGTAGAGCTCATGTCATCTTTGTGTAGGAAGTTCCAATATGTCAGAAATCACATTCTACGAATTTCCTTTGATAGACCATTTGCTCACTGCTATTGGAAAATCTAAAACAGAGTCTAAGAAGACAGTTTTTAGAATAGGGCAAGAGGTATACCAACTGCACAAAAACCTACAACTAATTGTTTTTGTAACTGTATTCATAATTAGTTTGGTAGGAAAACTTTTTGTCTAAACTCAACTATGGTTTGCTGCAGACTTCTTTCGTAAAAAAAATGGCTCAATAGAGTTCAGAGAAGTGGTATTTCCCTACTGTAACGTACGTAGTGGAAGATTATCAATTGCATACTTTCAACAGCCAAGTTCTCCCTTACACTATCACTTTGTTTGTGATTGATTTTTGAATAGTTCCATTGTGTAGTAATACTTGGAACTTCTGTTAGCTGCAATCTCGTCACCTGAAAATTTGGCTCAGAAGAGTTATGAAGGAACATCGAGAGGCGTACGATACCTTCTCAACCCTGAGATGAACTGACTTTAGAGTCTGCAATAAATGTAGTGCTATGAGTCTGCAAGATTACATCGGTTCCCCTCGTAACAAATCCACAAGCATGCACGTTAACGTTTGATAGGACAGGACCCAGAAAACTTGCAAACTGCAGAATAATAGGACTGCACGAATAACAGTCCCGTGTGTCGGTCCATTCCAGGGTAAAGATGGGATTGTTGACCACTTGTAGTATTTCATAACCTTTCCAGGCCAAAGTACTCCTTGTTATTTTTCCTTGTGGCTCATACCACCAGTATGTTTAACAACTTCGTTTAGTGATATTGCAATTCTTTTCAATCATTAGGTTAAACAACCCAGTTCTGGTTGAAATTCATTTCTTCAGTGAATCTGAGAATCAAATAAAGGGTGATTGCCAATCACCCACCCTATATAAAACTAAATGTCCCATGTTTAGTATGATAGTAACCAAAAACCTGCAAACAGAGGAATCCATATTGCTGCTTCCTTCCCACTATCGAGTGTTGAATCACCTTAGTGTTACGATGGTATGGTTGATCTTTCGTTACGTTTCATAACTTGCCCAGGCCCAGGTAACATCAGTAAATTATCTGCAACAAAACAAGTTTTTAACTACATAGAACATCGAAATATTTGACATTGACATAGTTAAACCATTGGTTTGATGTGATTACAAAAGAACAGGCCTAACTACTTATGCATTTGTAGGAACTAACACTACTATGGATTTTGGTCCAGTTCTCACATCTGTCTTTTATCCGTCAATCCCACAATGAAAAGACTATTTTCAAATACGTTATTGCTAAGTATATGAAAAGGTACAGCCGAGATTGGAATATTAGTGGGGGTTGAGAAGACTTTAGACAAGAGAAGACACCAGTCTGATGAACTATATTTTTCATCACACCAACTATAATTTAACAAACTAAGTTAAAAAATACATACATGAGTGAAAATTTAAAAACGTACGTTTTCATAAAAAGCACTTTGCAAATTTTTTTCCCCTTTTTTCAAAACTTTTATTATTTTTTTTATTTTATTAACATTTGAAGTTTCATAAAATGTCCATGGTAACGCAATATCTTTGGTAGTTTTCTTTTTAAAGAGCATCTTTCGTAGAAAAACACAAAATCCTGTCACGACCATAACGGACGTTTAAATGACTATTAAAAATAGTTAATATTATTTTTATAACTATGTTTTGCTATAAACTAATTTACTTTTATGACCATTATACAATAAAAAGGTCACTGAGCTTTTGGTATATTTGGTCTTTCTAGAAAAAAATAAAAAAAACTCAAAAAATAGAAAAAAGCCAATAAAATCTTTTTAAGTTTGTATAACTCCGAAAAAACTTACCTGAGACCTGAAAAATCGTTATGTTTGTATAGAGGCGTGCATCTTTTGTGTATAAAACATTGAAATATGACGATATTTTAATTTTTGAAATTTTTATGATAGAAATCATAAACGTGATGGTCAGGGACAAGCGGTACGGTCGTGAATTCTCTGGAATAATCAAAATCTTTCTAAACAATCCTTCAATTAGACTGTTAGTTATAATAAAACTATGTGTTTCAATTGAACTAAACTGTTCAACTTACAATTATATTAAAGTTATTGTCACGACCAAACAGACTATAATCCATAAGGCTGGATTGGTCGTGAAAAAAACCGCGATGGTCGTGAAACTTTGGTCGTGAAATTACGTGTTATTTGTCTCTGTTCTGGCGGTAGCCCTGCACCTCATGTTCGAGGATACAAAGTGGACTTCTAGGTTAATCTAGCAATTGAAATGTCTTATAAACAACAATTAACACCATGTCTACTTCATCGAATGACTACGTACGGTCATGGACACACCAAAATTACAAAAAACACAATCTTTCCTTTATTAATCTTGTAATTCCTCCTTTCAACTCAAAACGATAGGCACTACAATCCTGACGTACACCCCGAACTAGTCTCTAAAACCAACTGACTCCATCGACGCCAGGCTTGCCACTGTCGTGCTCCAAAGTTGAAAATTTTTCCCAAATGGTCGTGACGCCAAATCGAGGGACAGACTTATTTTGTCATGGTAGTCAGTCTGCAATGACAATAAAATTATAATATGCTCCTTTTTTGTAAGTTTAATAACCATTGATGACATAAAAATATTGCTTTATATATTTCGGCATGAATAATTAGTCTAAAAACAGCGTGAAAGTTGGAAAATGTACCCTAGGGACACGTCATGGTCGTGAATTTCGAGACTTTAAAAATACGAAAAAAATACCTAGAACCTATTTAAAACCAAATAAATGTGTGTAACATGTTGCCCCCGTCCCAAAAAATATTAAAACACATAATAATAAACTATAAATCCAGTATCTACGAAGTAAAAGGCCAGGGACATGAAAACGTACGTTTTTAAATTTTCACTCACATTTAAAAAATACATTTTATGTGAGATCTCTCAAACTCTCAAAACAACTTACAAAATGTTTTCAATATTGCTAATGCAAATATGCAGCTGTTTAATAAGTGATTCAATAATTTTGTCTATTACCATTGTGTTATTGTACATTGATACACCTGGAGGTAAACGTCCATTGGGATGGCCGAAATACTACTGTTTAGCTTATAAAACCTTTTACCGTGTCAACATAAATGTATGGAACAATATTGATTTGTTTGATTCTATTAGGATATCAAACATAGGAAATTTACCTGCGACCAAAGTGTTGGAGGAGGTTGACATAATGCAGGCTGCAGTTGCGTTACTTCCCTTGATACACTTTTGATATGATTGACAGACACCACAGTGATGTGCCTGCAACAATAAACATCAAGAGGTTATACTAACAACATACTGTTGAATAATTATTTACTTTAATTTTGTACATGGTGAGGCAGCATAACTTCCTTTTTTCAAAGCTTAATAAAACACATTGTATGAGTCAGACAAACTTTATTTGGTTTTTATAGTGTAAGTACATTCCTAAAGTTTTGTTTTACATAGTTTTGAAGAGTAAATCATGCAGGTGACGTCCCCCATTCTAGATACATTGAGTATACCGATTTCTGGTGTTTGTCATATACCTTTCAAGCATAGCATGCGTTATGTTGACAATTTCTCCTTGGTTCTTGTTTTTTAAATCTGTAAGGTCCTTGGACGGTTCACATAAATGTGGGACTTCAAAAAACCCCATAGAAAAAATCGCAAGGGGACAAATCGGGAGATTTATCCGGCCATTGCAAACGTTCACCCATCAAGGGCGACCTGATTGATATAAGGCGTTTTGACAGTTCCTGCACAATCGCCATCTTGTATAGATGGAAATGTAGGTCATCATAGAAAATTCTCGTTACAGAACTATTGGAATGTCCAAGGGCAGACGCATGTTTGAGCGCTGGACGCCTTGGTGATAACAACATTGAAGCTCTCACTGCCTCAATGTTCTCAGGTGATCTAATGGGCAATGGGACTCCAGTTTTTTTTGTTTTGTTGCACTATAGCAGTTTGTCCAAACGTATTGAACCACATAACAATTGATTTCCGGTCCGGAACAGGGGCCAACGGGGCTGAATTAAACCGAATTCGAAAGGCGTGCTGGTCTGAGATCACTGAACATCCACTTGAAAAGTAGGCCTCGACAGCAAACGCACACTCCTCACTGTTCCAACACATAATGGTGACTAAAGTGAGCAAAGACTAAACTTTATAGCCTCACCTCTCGATCTAGACTGCTAGCTCTTTGCTATGACATGAAGAAACAAAATGGTGCACATTTAAAAAAAGGAAGTTATGCTGCCCCACTCTGTATATAAAATGAAACTACACATTGAAACATTTGTAACCACCACAGAGTATTTTTGAAATAAATTATATAAAACATAACATATAAAACATATCTAGGCAGCGAAGAATAACAAACGAATGTTGTGTATCGCCTATTAGAAAGTTACCGTATGTTGGGAAATGCTGATGAAAGTTATAAGATTCTTAAGGAGTTTTAAGCCCCACCCCCCTCCCGCTGCAGCAAATCTACAGACTAAGCGAATTCCCTTTTGTCTGATTGTTTTTTTACCAATACATAGGAAAAAGAAACTTTTCCCGTCAGATTTATTCCCTTTTGAAATCACATTAGATGTACATTAGAATGACATTACAAAGGAGAAAAATCATTTTTTTATGATATGTAAGGGGGTTATTTAGAAATAAATCTAACAATCTTGTAAAAATGTATCAATAAACAAGTAAACTACGGCTGTTTACTTATTCTCTATAAGAATTATATAAAACTTTAAATGTCTTTTTGGAATTTTATCCCATAGCTTAACCTGTAACTTCAAACTCAGTAGCCCCCATTTGACAGTAAAACCTTTAAACCATAATTAAATCATTGCAAGTTCATTAATATCCTCGCCACAGCAAACCTGCAGACTAAGTGAATTTACATTTACCTGTTTGGATCACTACTAAAATATTCTCCTAAAATGTCAGATTTGTTTTCTAGTTAAATAACATTAATATTTGTGAGTACTTAAGTTTGCTGCTACAGGGAACATATTGAGGTGTGTTTTTTTTTCAATGTTGATAGCTTAGTATTAAATAAACAAAATTTCCAAATGTTGTTAAAATAAATAAGTAATTTAGCTAAACAACAGTTTATTTATTTTCCAGAAGAATAACATAGGAATTTTAAATTTACAATTTTTTTTAAATTATTTCCGTAACAATTAGGCATACAACAACGCTTCAATATACAAAATTACATCTTTTTTTAAGATCTACAAAATGGTTTGGAGATAAATTAAGAAATGTTGCATTTTTAGAGTCAAAAATGGGAAAAATTTATTTTTATCCCAAAAAAATCCCCCATAAACCCCCAATCCCATAGTCAGATTATGGTGGTTCGCTTCGCAAACTCGTTTGAATAAACATAGGTTTACACATTTGCACCAAATTTCACCAAAATCAGATCATTTTTGCTCAAGTTATCCCACTAACGTACATATATATGTATATGTTTGAATTCAAATGGATGGTTTTTTGGTCTCTAGAGACCTCAAAACAAAAAAATAAATCGGTCCCGGGTCTAGGTCTTAACTATGAGACTTAATGTAATTACTGTATTCCCTGTATGGGAAATTTGCTAAAAAAAAAACAACATTAAATATAACAAGTTTTGTGTATAAACCTGTTTCAGAGGGTAAAAATATTTCAAATATTTAAGTATTTTTGAATGAGAAGCTATCGAAAGTTCATAAATCATAAAAGTTGCTTTATAAGAATTCCTCATACCAATATTAATTTAGTGAACTTAGAATGCATTAACTATCAGCTGGGGTGTAGTGGGTGTATTGAATATTCCAGTGTTGTTTGAAGCAATCCAACTCGAAATACTAACGGTTCAAATAGATCTGTTGTTGTGTTTAATTTCATCACATGGGAGAATGACTCTTGGAGACACGAACGGTGGAGTAATACCGAATGCGTTTCTTAGCATTAAACACAGCCAAACGCGCCTTCAACTCGACATAGACTCGTCTGCATGACAGTGCTGTACTGCAAACCTGCATCGGATCTAGTGAAGGAGGCCATATATTTCCAAACAGCTGTCGTCAAAATTATAACTGCAGCGCGAATATGGCCATGGAAAAGAAACGGAAGTAATGTTAGATGAAGTCGATGATTTTATCGAATTCAGCTATTGTGGATAATGTACACAACTAGTATTTGAATAAGTTAGATGAAAACAATAACTCCCTGCTTTTGAGTTTTGATTGCATCACTGTTTTTAAAGTGGAAAATGGGTTTTATTTGACATATCATACGACTAGATTATCATTAACACTTTTAAGTCTACTCTTAAATTTTAGACTAATAGATATATTGACAAAAATAACTCCCTTTTGAATTTTGATTGTTTCACGTTTAGGTGAAAAATAGGTTTTAGTTTACATATCACACGACTAGTTTCTCATTAAAACATTTGAGTCCGCTCCAAAATTTGTAGACGACAGACAAATTGAAAAGTGTACAACTTGACTAGCTTTTCATTAACACTTTCAAGTCTATTCCCTCATTCTATAGGCCTACCAATAGATATATTGACAAAAATAACTCCCTTTTAAATTTTGATTGCATCAGTGTTTTCTGTGGTCTACTCCTACAGTTTAGAACAATAGATTTAAATACTGTATTGACAAAAATAACTCCCTTTTGAATTTTTATTGCATCACTGTTTCAAGGGTGAATATTGTGATTTTTTTTACGTGTGACACGACTAGCATTTTATTAACACTTTCAACTACACCCCTACAGTTTAGACGAATAGATATATTGATAACGATAACACCCTTTTGAATTTAGATTGCATGAATGTTTTTCAGATGGAAAAATGTGTTACTTACTTAAATCCACTAGATACAAAAAATGTTTAGAGTAAAAAAAAACCATTCGAGAAAATATGTTATCTTGCAACAGAGGCTAAATAATACATATAATGTAGAAGCCCCGTGTAGTTTTAATCGCTTTGGCTTTGGAGCGATAAAAAATACAAATATCACTATTTGTCCGCCAATAAAACCTCTAAATTGTTCTCTCTGCTTTTTTCTACGAATTAGAACGCGATAAGAGTTGTTGACACAGTGCTGATAACGCGAGTGTTGAAACACGGTAGAGACAGTCTGTGCTTAGTTGTGGCTCGGTAATCGTTTGCGGTGCACTGTGTTATTTACAGTAGTATTGTTATTTGTTAACCGATCGCGGGCTCCTTTAAATGTGTTTTGTGTCTTGAGTGTTGTGTTGGTGTGTGGCCTTGTGAAACAAGTTTATTGTGTGTAAAGTGTTTGTGTTGTGCAAAAAATGGATACCATTCAGAGGTGGGTTGTCGATAGTAGGAAATATACTAGGGAATATAGCAATAGTACAGGGAATATCATAAAGTATATGGGTAGGGAGTATAGTAAGGTATTACTGAATAGCGATTTTCCCATAAAAAACCGGAAAATTGGATTTTCTCAAAAATGGCGCGAACAATTTTGATAAAAATTTAGTATGTTGTAGCCCTTTAAATTCTGAATAAAATAGCACGAATCCCATTTCTGTAAAAATTACGGTTCAAAAGTTATGGTCAAATATGTTATTTTCCCATAAAACCCCATAAAATAACAAAAAATAGGATTTTAGAAAAAAATTCGGTTTTGATTTAACATAGTATGTTATAGTCCTTACAGTTTTGATAGTTTTTAACTTTTTAGAAATTTTTATTTTTAATGGAGATTTTCCCATAAAACCCCATAAAATAATGGAAAAATCGGATTTTCCCAAAAATGGCCTGAACGATTTTGATAAAAATTTGTTAAATTCTGAACAAAATTGTACAAATCCCATTTCCGTATATTTACTCTCACCGCTTACACATGATAAAGGTTGTTGACAAACTTATGGGAGAAAGTATGTGTCAGAGTGCTGATGCCGTTTATTTCATTTTGAGGTCCCCATAGGCCAAAAACACCATCCGTTCAAATTCATAATATATGTGTCCGTTAGCACAATAACTCGAGCAAAAAATGATTCAATTTTGATGAAATTTGGTACAAACGTGTAAACATACGTTTATTCGAACGAGTTCGCGAACCAGCATTATCGGAATATGGCAACAGGGGTTTATGAGGGGTTTTATGGGGTAAAAATTCATTTTTCCCTTTTTTACCCTAAAAACTTTAAATTTCTAAAATTCTCTCTGGACCATTTTGAAGAGCTTAAAAAAACAAATAATTTAGTATATTGAAGTGTTTTTCAATGCTCATTAACTATGGAGAAAATTAAAAAAATTTAAATTTTAAATTTCCATGTTATTATTATATAGAATAAATAAACTGTAGTTTGCTTGTTTATGGATATATTTTAATCAAATTTGGCAATTTGGTTTATTTCACACTAAGCTATCAATATTTCAATAAAAGAAAAAACCTCAATATCTTCCCCGTAGCAGCAAACCTAACTACTCACTAAAATTAATGTTATTTAAATAGGAAATAAATCTGAAAATTTATAGGGAATATTTTAGTAGAAGCCGGGTAAATGGAAATTCGCTTAGTATGCAGGTTTTCTGCGACGGGGGTATTTTGTTTTACTAACAGTAATTTTTTTGACAAGCTTGGTCTTAAAGTATAAAAAACACCTCTCCCTTAAACAGATGTTTAAGCCTCAGATCTGTAAGGAAGTATGCCTAAAGAATAAGTTTCGATGAACATACATAAAGTCAAGGGTTTTTATTACTATGAAAAAAGAAATTAGAGAGAGTAGGCTATACTGTTTTAGGTCTAAAAGGGGGGTTGAAAAAATCTCTTCACAAATTTCAAACTCAAATTATACTTTTAAACCTTAAACTAGAAGATAGTGATTATGTGAAAATTAATTCCCAATGAAAAAGGGATGCAGTAACAAACAAGGGGTTTAAGGGAGGAAACATACTGTAATTTCAGATTTTCAGATGAGCATAGGACCCAATTGTTGGGGGGGGTGGGGGGGGGTGGTGGTTGTATCCATTGGTACACAAGTCTATCCCCCTGGCGCTATAATAAAAAAAAAACACAAAACAATTTAAATGTAGCCTATTTATATTAAAATTAAAGCTTCCTTGCGGAAAGGAGGGAGGGTTCGATAATTTAATTATTCTATTAAATAACAATAATTCATAATTATACTGACAAAAAATAATAATAGCGATTGCAATTAACAGGGTGGCAATACTTCTCCAGAGATAATAATTACCTTAGTCTCTCTCTAAGAAGATTGCCACAAACTGATTTCAAATACAGGGTGTTTTTAAAAGAATGCCGGGATTTCAAACGGTTGTTGCCCGGGTTATATTCAAGATAATTAAACGATTTAAACGTCAAAGTGAAGGGAAAAGAATAAAATGTTTTTCTCATTGTTTCATACAGTTCGGAATGATTTAGTAAAATTCAGATTTTCGTCAATCTTATATGAGCGTAAAACTGGCTAAGTCTGTATGGTTAGGGCGATCGGCGGGTTTGTTTTATGTCTTAACTGAATCTTTTTCGGTACAAAGACTATATCTTTTATAGATAACATCATAAAGTGACCAATTTAGGTTTGTTTAACTGAAGACTTCGTCGGGCAATAGATTTTTTCGGGCTTCTGATCCAGAATTGTCAGATTTCTTCGACTATGTCATCGCTTGTTTTTAGCCGGCCAGGTGAATGTCTTTTCAAAACACTTCGGTGCCACGAAACCAGCTTCAAGTTTCTTTATCATCAAGTAGACTTAAATTTAGTTAAATTTAGCAATAGATATAAACTCTGCGAACTAAACGTAACATAAACGTCGTACTGGCGGCTGACGTCAGGTGTATGAGTCACAATAGCGGTCTATTACCCCGCACCTGATTTGCGCATGCTAAAGTCAAAGTTTTATCTCTTGCCACATGAGTTACAAAACTTAGTTATTTTTTATTTTATCTTCAATTTGACGTATAAAACGTTTAGTTACCTTGAATAGTATCCAAGCAATTACTGTTTAAAATCCCGGCATTCTTTTAAAAACACCCTGTATTTCAAATATAGTTAAAAAGTGTAATGGGGGGCGGGGGGTTAAGTTACTTTTTAGGTATTCAATGGTTGATTGGATTTGAATCGCTTTAAGGCGCCATTTTGTTATTAGTGGTCCCATTTTTGTTTTCTTTATGTTTTTTTTTAGTTTTCTCAATGCCTATTAAATTATACCAAAGTCGACTATACTTCCAATTTTAATATTTTAAGCTTCCCTACTTAATCCTTTCCCAAAATCCTAAAGCCCTAAGGGCAAATTTTTTTAAATTAACCATTAATTATTGTAGCCCCTCATATCTAAGAAGTTCCCGCAAACCGATTTTAAATATCTCCAATGATTGAAAAGTTATGGAGGGAGGGGTGCAAATTACTTTTCAGCCACCAAATATTATCAAATCGGAAATCTTTCGCTTAAGTTCTAAAAAATAGTAATAATTTATATACATAAAACATCAAATCCTATTCAGAGGGATGAAGGGGCAGGTAGAAATACCCCCGCCGCAGCAAACCTGCCGACTAAGCGAATTTCCATTTGTCTGAATTGATTTTCAATTAAATATATATTTTAATATCATTAGGTTTAACGAGTACCTAGGTTCGCTGCTACAAGAAAACTAATAAAATGTGTTTTTTAGTAAAATATTGATAGCTTAGTACAAAATAAATAAATTTGCCAAGTTTGATCAAATTACAACCATAAACAAGCAAACTCCAACATTTGACAATACTCCATAATAATAACATACCCCCGCCGCAGCAAACCTGCAAACTAAGCGAATTTCCATTTGACTGATTGGATTTACACTGAAATGTCTACTTAAAAATACAACATTTATTCTTGATTTAAATAGAATTAGTTTAACAAGTACTTAGGTTTGCTGCATCAGGGAGGGTAAAACTTTTTTTGTTTGTAAAATGTGAATAGGTAATGAGAAATAAAAACATTTTCCAAATTTGATCAAAATATGTTCACAAACAAGCAAACTACAACAGTTTACTTATTCTCCATAAGAATAACATGGGAATTTTAAATTTACAATTTTTTGGAATTTTCTCCGAAACTATTAGGCGCATAATAACGCTTCAATATACTAATTTTTTTTTTTTTTTTGAAGCTCTACAAAATGGTTTGGAAAGAAATTGCTAAATTTTATGTTTTTTGGGTCAAAAATGGAAAAAAACCTATTTTTACCCCATAAAACCCCCTGTAAACCCCCATTCCCATGGTCCGATCATGCTGGATCGCGAACTCGTTCGAATAAACGTAAGTTTACACGTTTGTACCAAATTTCATCAAAATCGGATCATTTTTGCTCGAGTTATCGTGCTGACGGACATATATATATATATATGAATTTGAACGGATGGTGTTTTTGGCCTCTAGGGACCTCAAAACGAAAAAAAATCGGTCCCGCGTCCAGGTCTTACCATGAGTACTACGTTAATAGCTTATTCCCTATGGGAAATTCGCTAGGCTAACATGGGAATTTCAAATTTACAATTCTTTAAATTTTCTCCACTACTAATAATTTAACAAAAATACTTTTATATACTAAATTATTTGTTTTTTTAAGCTCTTTAAAAAGGTCTAAAGAGAAATTGGGAAATTTTGTGTTTTGAGGGTCAAAAGGGAGAAAAACCAATTTTTACCCCATAAAACCCCCCGTAAAGCCCCGTTCCCGTGGTCCGATCATGCTGGTTTGTAAACTCATTCAAGTTTATCCCGCTTTACATCTTTAAACCAAATTTCATCAAAATCGGACAAAAATTACTCAAGTTATCGCGTTCACGGACGTATATATATACAAATTTGAACGAATGGTGTTTTTGGCCTCTGGGGACATCAAAATGAAATACCCCCGCTGCAGCAAACCTGCCAACTAAGCGAATTTCCATTTGTCTTAATCGATATTCAATTAAATATATTTTAATAACATTAGGTTTAACCAGTACCTAGGTTTGCTGCTACAAGGAAACTAATAAAGTGTGTTTTTTTGTAAAATATTGATAGCTTAGTACAAAATAAATAAATTTTATCAAAATACAAAATATATCCATAAAAAAGCAAACTATAACATTTGACAATATTCTCCATAAGAATAACATGGGAATTTTAAATTTACAATTTTTTTAAATTTTCTCCGTTACTATTAACCGGACAAAAATACTTTTATATACTAAATTAATTTTTTTAGCTCTTAGAAATTGGGAAATTTTGTGTTTTGAGGGTCAAAAGTGAGAAAAACCAATTTTTACCCCATAAAACCCCCCGTAAAGCCCCGTTCCCATGGTCCGATCATGCTGATTTGCAAACTCATTCAAGTTTATCCCGCTTTACACCTTTAAACCAAATTTCATTAAAATCGGACAAAGATTACTCAAGTTATCGCGTTCACGGATATATACAGGGTGTCCCGGAACTCTCTACCAATATTTTAGGGCATTGTTCCTGGGTAAGAAACATATCTAAATATCATATTTAAATTATCCGGAAGTCCTTAGTTACTCAGATAGCCGCCATTTTGTTTTTTTCACTTATTAATTTTTTTCTGAAAATTGGTTAAACATACGAAGTTGAAACTTTGCACAAACATTTATGACAACTAGACAAAGCTACAAAAAAAATTATGACGATTTTTCAAAGGATGCATTGCACGACGTCCAAGTGCCACGACGTCCAATAATATTTATTCAGTGCCACGACGTCCAAAACATAATTTTTGAGTTGTTGCACGACGTCCAAGTGCCACGACGTCCAAAAGTACAGTAACTGCCAAAAATATAGTCTTTCTACAAGCTTTGGACGTCGTGGCACTTGGACGTCGTGAAACAGCGCACTATAGGATTGTAAAAAAGTAACATGTGCACGACATCCAAAGTCTCTGCCAGTTGCACGACGTCCAAGTGCCACGACGTCCAATAAATATTTGACTGTTGCACGACGTCCAATATAGCTCAGCGCTGTTGCACGACGTCCAAGCTCCTTCATGATGACCCGTTACGATGACCGGCTACTTGCCGAACAGTGTTCTCTCGTGTAAAATGCTTATGGAACGTTTATTAGTTAGGCTATATATACATGGGTGTATGTTCTTGTTCAGAAATATATATACTATGAATATTTGAACCATAAATTGAAACATCATAAAGTAAAAAAAAAACATAAAAAGAAAAAATAAACAAGGCTACAGTTGGAAAACTATAAGGTTTACATGGTTTGAAAAATGATGACTTTTTTTAACAACCGATAAACTTCATTATGTTTGGAGTGGGCTTTTAAATACTTATTTTTTCAAGATTAAATGAATGTACATTGATCAACATGATCTTTGAAAACTATTTTTTATACCCTCATTTTAATTTGTAGTAGTATAAAGAATAGAATGCCTTTTTCGAACTGTTTTTTAGGCTTCAATTAAATGTTCTTATGTCGCAAATATGTTTATTAATAGTATTCACTTAACATTGACTTAATTTTATTTCAATAAATTTTGTGTTTGTGTTTTGCTACACCACTTATTAAATTGCAACCAATGAGAATATCATATACTGTAAATAAGTTGTACACAGGGTTCTTTTGTTTCCCCAACTCTAAAATACAACGCACACGAATTGAAAATGTTATAGGTTTAATAGTACTGTAGCGAATCGAATATCAATAAAGTTAACGTATAACAATAAATTTACATATTCCTAGATTATAATCGAATGTGCTTACGAAGGAACACCACAACCTCAAAATTCAACATACAGTATATTTACTCAAGATTTATTGTTTTCATATAGCATAGTTGATGTTGCCGACTAGCGTGGGAGCGGAAGTCCTGATAAAGGCTGGTTCTCGGAAAAGTAATAAACTTGTAGTTTGAATGAAACATTTTTTTAATTTTGTACAGGATTCATGGGATCCCTAGGAGGATTAAACATTAAGGAGAGGGCACGCGAATAGGAATACACATGTTACGGTGAAGCCAGCTCTAGCAGAACACTAGAGGGGCACGCGGAGCCGTAGAGTGGCAAAAAGCCCCGGCTATAACATGGGAGAGATAGGGAAAAACGCGACGCGCGCTGTTTCGAATTAAAATTGCCGCTAAACTAAAACACCTGTGTTATTCACCGGTGGCATTCTTAAAGTAAATTAAATTTCCTATCGAACGGTGTCAATTATTTCTATAAAAACTATTATTTTTTATTTATTATTGAAGATCAAAGTTGAAAGAATTGGCCTGGACTTTGAACATATGATTACTTAAATTACGTTTTTGGAAAAAATATGATGTATCTATACAAATTAACAATTTATTCGTGTTCCTTAAGAGTTTCTCGAAATAAAAAAATATATATTTACCTATATTTAAAAGTGGTATTTAGAAAAATAATTACAATAATATTTTTTTTTATTTTTCCAGTTTATAAAACAATCTTATTAATTATACGTTAAAATGAAAAATTTAATTCTTATGTTGAAATACATTTTAAATTTGCATTTTTCATAGTTTTCTCGATTTTTTAATACAATTTTTTACTACTTTTAAGGCATTTATGTGCTAGGCAGGTGATTTTAAATAGCCAAAGCTAAGAAAAAAATGCAAAGCCGCTCTACATTTTTTTACACCAACAGCCGTTACAATTAAATTACTAACATAAAAAGTAAAACAATTTCTTGGCAATCAAATTCTTGATTTTTTAATATCATATTGAACTATATTTTATCTGTTTGTTCAAGGAAACTTCGAGTAAAAAGTGTAAAGGTTCAACAATTATAGCGTCTTCTGACGCCAAAGTGCGTTTATCATTCTTTTAAAGGGTTAAAACTTATTTTATTTCTCTTAAATAAAATACTCAAATACACATACAGTACTACTCATGATATGAGTTTTAATTTATGAACAGTATTATAAATAATACACAATATAAGTATGGCAAAAAATAAAAACAAGGACTATTGGTTCATAAATATGACTTTCCTCTTAATATTAATAGGTTCAATTTTATAGCATGATATAGTCTTATTTTTAACTAGTTAATTGATATTTCTGTTACCAAACCTCCCAGTAACCCATACAACGCAGTATGAGAGGGGGAGCGGAAGAGTAACGCTGCCTCCCCCCTCCACAGTACGCGGCTTCAACGAAACTACAGCGTGTCCTCTCCTTAATGTTTAATCCTCCTAGTGGGATCCTCATTATCAAGTACAAACTGCAAAATGTGTGTCGAAGGCAGCGAGCACAGAATACAATTTTTTTTATTTTAAAAATTTTTATTCCGTGCTCGCTGGTCGAAGGTCTGATTAGACCTTCAGCGACTGATCCGTTTTTTACCTTCCTTTAATTTATTCTTTTTCATGTTGTGCTTCATGTAACATACTAAGACTAGAGGGCCGCTCATGCCCTTGATAAATAAATTAACATTTTCGCACAAATACAAATCAATATCGTCATTAGACAAGAATTAAAAAATAAAATTTTAAACAAAACCTACCACGGCATATTCTTGAACAAGTGTGCCTACAAACCTACGATAAGCATGTTTGTTATTATTATACTTAACCTACAAATGCTATGACTTAGGGCATACTTGCTTTCCTAGATAAAAGTGCGACGTGAACTTAGAAAAAGACTATATCAGATATAGTACAACAAATCCTTAGTACCAGTTGCGAATAATTTGACTTGAGCTGGCTTGAGTCCATGATTAACCCTGACTCAAAAAATCACTAATTTTCTGAGCCAGGTGATGGCCACGTTATCCAGACTGCCGGGTTATCGAGACCCGAGTTTGCGGGACTCTACTGTAATAAGTTAGTTCTCAATGGAAATAAATAAATTCATTTAATCATTCATTTAATTTGCAACCAAAAGGTGAGTGAGCGTAGCGAACGAACTTCAACCTGGAAGCGAGTTAGCGCAGCGAACCAGCTAACCTGAAGGCAAGTGAGCGTAGCGAACGTACTTCAACCAGGACGTGATTGAGACATGCGAACGAGCTCACTTGTGAAGTTAAACGGGGCAAAGCCCGCGGGTACAGCTAGTAGATCATAAACATAAACAAATGAAATAACTAAGTAATAAGTAACAATCATATACTAATGAAATTACATTAACATATGGTTTGACAGCTACATTTAAGTAATGTAAAATAATGTTTACATTCGGGCTAGTAACATCATTATTTTAAATTTATAATCCTTACCCTCTCTGTTATAATATTCGTGCATTATTTAATACTAGGTGAAACCCGTCGAAATCAACGGTTACTTTCAAGGCTTACGTTAATTCATCTAACTGCGATTAATTGGGTGAAATACACATATTTTGAGCATTTAGCATTGTTTAAAGAGTAATAAGTGTAAAAAAAAAACAATAATGATATTAACTGCATTAGTTGCCAAATATGGTTGATCATTCAATGAATAAAATATTTCCCATACCGTACGCCATCGGAGTTATTATTAGTATGTTATATGGTAGAATATCTCTTCCTTTGGAAGAACCTTTAAATAGTATTAAAATCGTATTGGTGGATCTTTTGTAGTTAAACACTTCCGTGATTTCATCAATGTAATATGATTTTATTTGAAAAGAAAATATTTTTTGGGAAGACATATTCTAACTTCATAATGGAGGTATATCCGTTGCAGTGTAAGTTTGATTTTTCCTTCGTCACGTCGCGTCAGTTCATATCGTACTTCTGTGCCAATGAATGAACCCTCTAGCACAGTTTTGAGAAATTGATTTTGGGGTTACTGTTTAAGATGGAATTCCTTGACATGGGGGATGTCAGTTAGTTGTCTCAGCCTTATCAGTTACATAAAGTTGTCAATATAATCTCTCTATGGAATGTTAGGTGTAGTGGAATACTTGAAGTGAAGTTGACTTTTATTCTTGAACTGTTAGGGGCCTCCTATAGTTTCTAGTTCATATAGTCTTGCGGCTTCATTGGCAACAAATAATGCAAATGACTTAGCAATGGAACATTTCCAAAAAGCAAAAATACCGTAGATTGGCAGTTACGTATATATTGACGTTTACATATTGTTAATCAACGTATCTTATAAAGGATTTTGTAATCTAGTTTAAAAGGAATATGACCTTTCTGTCATGACAGTAGCTGCTTAAATAGTATTTTCTCTTTGTACCATATTTTACAGCCAAAATGTCGTGTTATTTTTCAATGATATTACCTACTCAGTGCGCCAAAGTCCGTAATATAGGCAGGCGCAAATAATTTGTCAAGATGGGTACAATATTAGGCAAGGTTTCTATGTTTGGATATTATTAGACACGATAAGAGCAGATATTTCTACATAAGTATTTTATATGTGTAGAATAATATGATAAAATGTAGGCAAAAGTGGTGAAAAAGGCAGACACCAACCCGTAGAATAGATATAAGATAGTTCAATAATAATTTAAGAATTGCTGTGATTAAGAATTATTTGCGCCTGCCTATATTACGGACTTTGGCGCACTGAATTAGTAACATTATTGAAAATAACACGACATTTTGGCTGTAAAATATGGTACAAAGACAAAATACTATTTAAGCAGCTACTGTCATGACAGAAAGGTCATATTCCTTTTAAACTAGATCACATAATCCTTTGACTGGGACGGGTGGCGTCGTCCTGTAATCCAGCTACTAGGAGGTCACGAATTGTGGATATTTATAGGAATGCACTGTGGATGCGATACTCCCTGGTGTGGATTAACGTCCGCACGAGTGAGTACTACGACTACCCGCAATGCTATCCTGATAATTATACCAATTCATAAATACCAATGCAAAAAAAAATTGGTTCCAATTCAACTATAAACTGTAGATCCCTTGGTTGCCATTCGCTGTATGGGCTATTAATTAACAGCTGTATCTAAGGAATGTCGGCCTTAGTAACTAACAAGACTTCAAGATCGCGCCACTCTTCCTACACTCATCTCCATTCATACTTGGCTTACCTACTATGAATGGTCGCCATAAAAAAAAACGTATTAAAGGATTAAAGTATTTATCATATACGTTGATTAACAATATGTAAACGTCAATATATACGTAACAGCCATTTTACAGTATTTTTGCTTTTTGGAAATGTTCAATTGCTATGTCATTTGCATTATTTATTGCCAATGAAGCCGCCAAGATCATATGAACTAGGAGGCCCCTAACAGTTCAAAAATAAAAGCCAACTTTACTTCATGTATTCCACTACACCTAACATTCCGTAGAGAGATTATATTGACAACTTTATGTTATTGATAAGGCCGAGACGAGACAACTAACTGACATCCCCCATGTCAAGGAATTCCAGCTTTATCAGTAACCCCACAGTCAATTTCTCAAAACTATGCTAGAGGGTTCATTCATTGGTACAGTACTGGCAAGTACGATATGAACTGACGCGACGTGACGAAGGAAAATCAAACTTACACTGTAACGGATGTACCTCCCTTTGAAGTTAGAACGTGTCTTCTCAACAAACATATATTTTTTCTCAAACACTGATGAAATCACGGAAGTGTTTAGCTACAAAAGATCCACCAATACGATTTAAATACTATTTAAAGGTTCTACCAAAGGAAGAGATACCATATAACATACTAATAATAACTCCGATGACGTACAGGATAGGAAATATTTTAATCATTGAATGAACAACCAAATTTGGCAACTAACGCAATATTGTTATTGTTTTTACACTTACTCTTTGAACAATGTTAAATGCTCAAAATATGTATATTTCACCCAATTCATCGCAGTTAGATGAATTAACGTAAGCCTTGAAAGTAACCGTCGATTTCGACGGGTTTCCCCTAGTCTTTGACTATTCATACAACAACTTCTGTATCCAATAGTCAATGGTAGAATTCAGTAACTCCCAATAAATGTGTGTTGTTTGAAATACAATTTAAAAATGAACAGCTGTTTCGTTAAAAAGTATTATTCACATGGCCAAAGTGTAAACAACTCTGTGGAGGGATCTTTAAAGGCTTCTGGGGCAGAGTCCTAAGGGATTTTGCTTAGTTTTTCTTTTAATAACTCATCTACAGACCAAGACACCCCTACCAAGTTTCTACGCCGAGCCGTTCTCTCAAATTTAGTGGGGACAAAGTTTCCAATTAAATATTTAGATTCTCCCATGTTAATCTTAAGGGAGAAACTCTAACTTTGATAGCCTGTGGGGCAAAGCCCGAGGATTTTCATTACAGAAATTAGTGAAAGGGGGCGTCTACACAAAAAATTCTTTATTTTGACACGTCGTTTGTAAAAATCCGTCTATTATTAACGGAGGAGTAGTGTTTCGTAGAAATTGCCTTCACGTATTATACGTATATATAAGGATGTTTGAACCAGCTGTGTGGAATTGTGAAATCAAAATTCATTTGACAGTTAGTTCTGGTTGTTTACATTTTTAAATTATGTAGGTTTGCTCTTGTTACCATGGATACCATGGATTATGTAAACTACCATGAATTGTATTCTTTAGTTGGGAAATAAACATCATTTCATTTCATTTTTTTTCATTTCACCATCAATCATTATTTTAAAATCTCTTACCTCAAATTTTTGAAAGCCCACGGGACAGAGCCCTAGGACAATAACGAAGAGGGGATAGTTGTATAATAATATGTATCCTCGGAGCTGTAGCTTCACTTGCGTGCAATTTGAGCCCAGTCGGTTCAGTACTTTTTGAGATTATCTCATACAAACACACAGACACACACACACAAACACACACACACCACCTCTTCTTTATAATAGTATAGATAGACTAGCTGACCCGGCGAACTTCGTATCGCCTAAGTTATAGGTTTCCCCTAAGACAGACCGATGGAAAGAAAGTACCGTTACGTTTAATTTTCAAGATGATCTCGTTCGCATCGCTCAATCACGTCCTGGTTGAAGGTCGTTCGCTACGCTCACTCACCTTTGGGTTGGAGCTCGTTCTCTACGCTCACTCACCTTTAGGTTGGAGCTCGTTCGCTGCGCTCACTTGCCTTCAGGTTAGCTCGTTCGCTACGCTAACTCGCCTCCAGGTTGAAGTTCGTTCGCTACGCTCACTCACCTTTTGGTTGCAAATTAGCTGTTGTCATAAATATAAAAGAAATAATAGTGCTGCACCCTTTTGGTAATCCTTGTAACTTTAATGCTATTGAACATCATAGAACAGAACCAACTTGTTTAATTGAAATAGCTGTTAAGATTCATTAATTCCATTTCTCATAAGGTTAACATGGGAAACTCCAGAGCCACTGGGGCGGAGCCCTTTTAAGAATTTCGAAACGGGAAATAGTTTACGTCCGATTCGCATACCTACAGAATTTACACACCAAATTTCATAACGATCGGTGAAGTCGTTCCGGAGGAGTTTGCAGACAAACACTGTGACACGAGAATTTTATATATTAGATAGATAGATTACTATTATAGTATTATATATTGTCTGTGCTATGGCTAAAATACGTTTTTGAGCGAAGCGAGCGGAGCGAGCGTAGCTCACTTTCCCTCACTTTGTAACTTCTTTGTAAGAGCAACAGAATGTAATGGCTTGACCAATTGATATGAAATTTGGCCAATAGCTAAAGAATACTGAGCACAATGTTTTGGTAAAAAATATTTGCAAATTTCCTTCTGGATTTTATTTTACGGGTCACGCAATTTCGCTTGTTATTTTAATGTAAGTTGAAAGAAAAATATATTTTTTTCAAATTTGTCCAATGTTGAGAAAAGCCGCCATTTTTATCGTGATTTTAGGAGGATTTCTGTAGACCGATTTTTGGCAACTTTTAGTACTTCACTCTGCAGACCCATCACTACAAAATAAAACCATAAAACGTTTTCTTCCAATTTTTTAACGTTCCCTGTGTCAGTTTTTTTTAATTTGCTTGGACTAATAGAGATTTGTCAAAATAACAAAGAAATTGACGTTTTATTGTACAAAAATGTAAATATTTTCGTATCCATAAGTCTTAGAACCAAATTGTTATACTTATTTTATAGGAAATCCAATTGTCTACAACATTGTCATTACATACAGGGTGAGTTTTAATTGTCCCCCCCCCAACTTTTTTCTACATTTTTTCAAATATCAATCCCAGACCACTTCTAAACATTGTTGGGTAGTAAGTACTTCATTTTGACAAGGTGGTCATTTCCGGCCGCCATCTTGGATCCGCCATATTGGATGCAAAATATTTTTTTCAAATGTAAAGGTGGGGTTGTGACCCATTATTTCGAAGTACATTTTTACCCTGATTACAATGCCGCAAACCGTTTTTAAAAATCTCGAATCATTCTAAAGTTATGAGTCCTTTTTAAAACTTTATTTTTAGCCCATTTTAACATTGTGCATTTACAAACTAAGACCATAATCTCAAAATAGTGCTAGATAAAGATAAGTATACACTACCAGTTATTGTAAACCTATTTTCACCTATTTATGACTGATGTATTTTTCTCGGCCGCCATCTTGGATCCGCCATTTTGAAATGGGATAAATTATTTTAAATATGAAGGGTGTGTTGTGACCCATCATTTTGAACTACTTTTTTAAGCTAAACTCAATGCCGCAATCCATTTTTTGTTATCAAGTTTTATTTATGAAACATTGCAATATTTTTGTTAAAAATGTTAATATTTCAAAATCAAAATATGAAAATGAAAAATGGACCATGGAATTGAGTTCAGCTTAAAAAAGTAATCCGAAATGATGGGTCACAACACCCCTTTTATATTTAAAATAATTTATCACATTTCAAAATGGCGGATCCAAGATGGCGGCCGAAAAAAATACATCATTCATAACCAAGTGGAAATAGGTTGGCAATGACTGGTAGTGTATACTTATCTTTATCTAGCACTATTTTGAGATTATGGTATATTTCGCTAAAACGAACCAAAACGGAGATATAGGCGAAAATCTCTAGAAAGTACAGATTTTATCGATTTTTCAATATGGCGGCGGGCGCGGAGGGTGATCTCGTAAAATAGTGAAATTATTTTTCGTATGCACTAATAGAGCAAGGTTTGTACTAAAAGAGAACCTTCTTTTAGTTTAAAAAATACATGTTTCACAGGAAACATTTTTAACCATTGTAGTAACACCATTATAGCTTAAAAAGTTGATAAGTGATAGTTTACATAATATTTAGCACATTTGACGGATAAACATTTTTTGAATTCGTCATATTATAAGTGTATGAAGAAAATTCATATATCTGTGTATCAATATCTACTTATCTCATTTCTGTTCAATGGAAGTTATACAATTTCAATGATACCGGTACTTAAATGGGAAGTCTTACAGCTGTTATAAAACTGTGCATACATTTTATCTTACGAGTAAATTTGCTACCAAGTGATATAGTATGACAATTCTATTCTACTGCAGTACTTAGAATTCTACCACTACTCACATTAAACCTACCATTTTGGGCTAGTGATTAATTTATTGTATTAATCATACAATATAGTGAATAGTGCAGTCATCTATTTATTTCGTTTCTATGACATAGCTCTATTTTGTAGAAATCGATTATGCAATCATAACAACAGAAATACTGCATCACTACATTTTACGGTGACATAGTATCTATTTTACATATACAAATTTAAGCTAATACAATAATTAGTTCAATTAGAATCATTGAATATTGAATAATTTAAACATTAATCGATGACGAAGCTGTTGACAACTTTCAAACAGTTGACTAGGCCTAGTTGCCTTCAATAATTGCAATACGAACTGTATGCACTGAGGTCGGCAAACAGTGTTCACAGTGTGCAGGGACTTTGGACGTCGTGGCACTTGGACGTCGTGCAACAGTCAAATATTGATTGGACGTCGTGGCACTTGGACGTCGTGCAACTGGCAGAGGCTTTGGACGTGGTGCAAATGATACTTCTTTACAATCCTACAGTGCGCTGTTTCACGACGTCCAAGTGCCATGACGTCCAAAGCTTGTAAAAAGACTATATTTTTGGCAGTTACTGTACTTTTGGACGTCGTGGCACTTGGACGTCGTGCAACAACTCAAAAATGATGTTTTGGACGTCGTGGCACTGGAAAAATATTATTGGACGTCGTGGCACTTGGACGTCGTGCAACATTCCCTTTTTCAAATTCATAAAACAAAATGGCGGCTGTTTAAAATTTTGTTTCTTAAATTACTCGAAAACTGTTGATGTTACAAAAATTTTACAAGATTAACTTTTTTAAGGCAATTTTATTACAAATCGATCGACACCTTAATCTTTAAGATCGGACGAGTATTAACTGAGATATGGCAGTTTTAGTGATATGTGACCGCCGGATATTAGTTGCAGCGCATGCTGAAAGCGGTCACGTATCACTAAAACTGCCATATCTCAGTTAATGTTCGTCCGATCTTAAAGATTAAGGTGTCGATCGATTTGTAATAAAATTGCCTTAAAAAAGTTATTCTTGTAAAATTTTTGTAAAATCAACGGTTTTCGAGTAATTTAAGAAACAAAATTTTAAACAGCCGCCATTTTGTTTTATGAATTTGAAAAATGGTCATAATTTTTTTGTAGTTTTGTCTAGTTGTCATAAATGTTTGTGCAAAGTTTAGACTTCGTATGTTTAACCAATCTTCAGAAAAAAATTTATAAGTGAAAAAAACAAAATGGCGGCTATCTGAGTAAATAAGGACTTCCGGACAATTTAAATATCATATTTAGATATGTTTCTTACCCAGGAACAATGCCCTAAAATATTGGTAGAGAGTTCCGGGACACCCTGTATATGTATATATAAGTCTATATATACAGGGTGTCCCGTAACTCTCTGGACACTTGTATATAGCGTTATTCCTTAGGTCAAGACAAACACATTTCACCATAGGAACATGGGTCTGTGGTGTCTAGTTTACCGACTGTCGGTATTTATGTGTTTTTTACAACAAAAACTAATAACTCCTAAACGGTTTGAGATACAGCTTTGATATTTTGCAAAAATGTTAATCTTATTAAGACCTATTATCGTTAGAAATTATACTAAAAAATCATTAACCGTTTCAAAATGGCGGTCATTTAAAATATTTGATGCCAAATTTCACGAAAACCGTTAACTTTACAAAAAAATTGCAAGAGACAAAAAAGTTTGTAAATTTTATGTAGTTTTCAATGATACCTGATTTGTTAAGATTGGATAAATAATAACAGAGAAACGTGTTGTTTTCTAAATGTATGACCACTTTTCTCCATCTAAACAATGCTAATACTCCTTTTACGTTGTTTAGCATTGTTTAAATTGAGAAAAGTGGTCACGCGTTTAGAAAAGAAGACATTTCTCTGTTATTATTTATCCAATCTTAACAAATCAGGTATCATTGAAAACTACATAAAATTTACAAACTTTTTTGTCTCTTGCATTTTTTTTTTAAAGTTAACGGTTTTCGTGAAATTTGGCATCAAATATTTTAAATGGCCGCCATTTTGAAACGGTTAATGATTTTTTAGTATAATTTCTAACGATAATAGGTCTTAATAAGATTAACATTTTTGCAAAATATCAAAGCTGTATCTCAAACCGTTTAGGAGTTATTAGTTTTTTTGTAAAAAATACATAAATACTGACAGTCGGTAAACTAGACACCACAGACCCATGTTCCTATGGTGAAATGTGTTTGTCTTGACCTAAGGAATAATGCTATATACAAGTGTCCAGAGAGTTACGGGACACCCTGTATATACAGGGTGAGTTTCTACTGACCGTGTTAACTTCGCCAGTGGGTTCTACTCACTAAAAGGAACAAAAAAGTTCCTATAAACCCATGTCCGATTTTCGACCGTTTGGCTGTTTTGGGGGATTTTGTGTTTTTCGTATTTTACTAGACTTTGCTCCACAATTTATGTAATAAAAACTTAACCAATTACTTTAGAGAGTTATAGTTAAAATCATTGGAAAGAACATTAAATTTGCTATAAATCAAAGGTTTCATTCAACAATTATACCATTACATAGTCCACGTTATAACCAAAATAAAGTAAAAATGTCATTAAATTAATTAATTACGATAATTTTCATGGGCCTCCTTTGATACATAAACCTGCATTTATGCAATGTTGAAATGCATAAAAAACTTGGCATTTTAATAATCTTTCAAATGATATGCTATTTAATACTATTATTGATATAAACCAGTGAGAAATTACTAATAAACTACAATAAAACACGGTTTACAGATTTTGTTTTTGCACAGTTTTACTGTTAATAATAATTACTGTATACTCCATGATGTATTTTATTGAACTATCTGATAAAATTTGTATATTATTTTAACTTTTAAATATTTATTAAAATTATCTGAATTAATAAAATGTATAAACTCAAGGTTTTTCACATTTTCAAAGATGTAGTGTGTTTGATTCTTAAATGCTGTGTAATTAGTTTTACCTTGTGCTTGATTAAGTCAGCTTTTATTGATTTATCATCTATAGCTAGATAACTCAGCTGCTTGAACATACCTTGTTGAGTAATTTGCTGTTTTAACTTTATATTTCCAAGTCAATTAAGAGTTTTTCAACATTTATTAAAATATGGAGCCTTTTACCAAACAAGATTATGCCAACATGATGAATACAGTAATTATTATTAACAGTAAAACTGTGCAAAAGCAAAATCTGTAAACCGTGTTTTATTGTAGTTTATTAGTAATTTCTCACTGGTTTATATCAATAATAGTATTGAATAGCATATCATTTGAAAGATTATTAAAATGCCAAGTTTTTTATGCATTTCAACATTGCATAAATGCAGGTTTATGTATCAAAGGAGGATCATGAAAGTTATCGTAATTAATTAATTTAATGACATTTTTACTTTATTTTGGATATAACGTGGACTATGTAATGGTATAATTGTTGAATGAAACCTTTGATTTATAGCAAATTTAATGTTCTTTCCAAGGATTTTAAGTATAACTCTCTAAAGTAATTGGTTAAGTTTGTATTACATAAATTGTGGAACAAAGTCTAATAAAATAAGAAAAACACAAAATCCCCCAAAACAGCCAAACGGTCGAAAATCGGAAATGGGTTTATAGGAACTTTTTTGTTCCTTTTAGTGAGTAGAACCCACTGGCGAAGTTAACACGGTCAGTAGAAACTCACCCTGTATATAAGTCTACATATATATATATATATATATACATATATAAAATTTCAACGAATGGTGTTTTTGGCCTCTGGGGACAAAATGAAAAAGTAAATCGGTCCCGGGTCTAGGTCTTACCGTGCCACCTACGGTAATAGCTACTTCCCTATTCGCTAAAAACAAATTGAAAAATAGGCTAAATGAAGGTAATGTTCAAAAAATTACCAGTTCATAGCTTAAGCTATATGAGACCAATAATTGAGGCCAATAAGCCAAACAAATTGTCAAAACAACCATTTAACTTCCTTTTGAAAACTGTCATAAACCCAAGGGAACTAACCATGGGCTGTAAGTAAAAGTCACAATATAAAGTTTCAATTAAATTTCAATACCCATAAAATCAAGAGGGGTGTGTTCATTAACAGAAAGTATGAAAATATTAACCTAAACTATGCCACAATTTGTGATAGCCATTTTATAATGCTTACATGGTTACATCAAATTAAATACTGTGGTCTGGTTTCAGAACACCTTAATATAAAGGATCTAGGTTAACTGTGATTAGTGCCTATCTCATAAATTAAAAAACAAGCCCATGGGGCGTAGCCCAAGGGAATATGAAAATTAAACTATACAATATTGCATTGTCATCCATTTGTGAGCCATGTTTCAAGTTTGAAGTCTCTAGCTCATCGGGAAGTGTCAAAATTTGCTAGAAAGCGAGTTAATAAAAACAACACAAATAATGGGGCGTAGCCCAAGGGAAATATGAAAATTAAATTATATAATATTGCATTGTCTTCCATTTGTGAGCTATGTTTCAAGTTTCAAGTCTCTAGCTCATCGGGAAGTTAGTATAAAATTGATTGCAAAATTTGTACCGGACAAGAAAGCCAGCTAACTTAATAAAAACGTTTTAAAAATAGATTAAACAGACTTTATCAGGCCTAATTAATTTTGAAGTCAACTACACCCTAATAAAATGTTAGAATATTGAGGATTTCCTAGTAGGCTAGTTGAAATTTGAATTGGCTACCTAATTCATTTCTAATGCTATCTAGCTTCAGCTTCTAGCTAAATAAATGAGTTATTGAGTTATAAACAAACTCCAGATAAAACTGTATCTATCAGATTGACTGAACTCTAGGCTAGAATAATGACACAGGTTTGATGCTATATACAACCCGGATATAAAATATTATTAATCTTAAAGTAGCATTAACCCATACAATAAGACATAATTACGAAGAACTTTTGTTTGTGAGAAAAATAAAACTCAATAAGTTAATAATATCTTGAAGTCCTAGCCTATCCCATGTCCAAACCTATGCTAAAGATTTGAGCTTCAGTTACCTGCATCAAATAATAAATCAAGAAATGTATGCGGAAAATAGCAGACAAAGTACATAAATGGCATAAAATCTAAGTTACATACAGAAAGAATCCATTTTACAATATATTAGTTTCAAAATATTTCGCTATTTACAACCATTAGCTAATTAAAAGTGTACCAAAATCGTTGAAATAATCCCCAAACACCAAATCAACCAATAAGAAGAGAGCTTTAATCCGGCAACAGTTGTTCGACCAATGAGAACAAGGCTTTAAAATGGCCTCGGCTTGGCATGAACATAATAATTAAAAAAGCGATGATAAAGCACATATTAAACATTATTCATAGATAAAAACCATATAATTGCCAAATAGTATCATTTATATCAAACATAACATAGGCTGTGACATAACATTCACCTAAATCCACCATAAAACGTCTCCAAAAAATGGCTCACTAAAAAATTGGTAATCAACATAATTCAACATGGCGGCCTTAAAAATTGCCACTATCCAAAGCTGTAACTAAAAATTGCCATTACTCGTAAATTATCATATTATTAGTCGTCAATTTCAAACTCACACCAACAATTATATTATTATTATCATCATAACGCACGCTCGCTGCGAACAAATAATGCAATTACCCTCAATAAAAACTATAAAATCCAAATATGAACCTAGTAGACCTAGTCCAATAGCGTCTGAGGTACCTAGACGTATTTAACCGACGAAATTAACAAAAAACCCCGTCCCCAATGAGAATTATTCAAAAGTAACTTACTCGACATGCTATTAAAGGTTTTCTTGATAGAATACAATCAGATCTCACAATTATTAAGCATATATTTGGATTTAATTACTAACAATGCAACCCTTGTTAATAGTAACGACCAACATGGCGACGATGATAAGGAAAGAGGAAAGAGGAAAGTGAAGCACGGAAAATCTAAATGCTGCCGGAAGAGTCCGCCAATTCTACCAACCTACAAAATGAATATCACGTGCCAACCTCTTGCGATAAGATAACAAGGTGTCGCGCTGATTATTAGAATGTCGCAACTAAATAAGTAAATAATGATTCTATGTTTGTAAAGGGCCCATATACTTAATTATTACTGCGGGAATGAGTGATTATACATTTGGGGCGAATGTAAATCTGTGTGCTTTCTGTTAGCAAACAGTATTTTGATTTTACTAAACAATATATAGTTTATCTATTAAGTGAGATAAGTTTCGACGTATTGACGAGCTTATCTATTAACTGTCAGTGTCGTCTCGAAATTAAACATCCTTATTTATTTCTCTGGTATAATCACTCAAATTAAAAACTTAATATTACATATCTTGTACATAAAATAATCAATGATTCTAGTGTAGCATGATTAATTAACATTAGCCGCACTTCTTGAGAGTATTTTTCAATACATTTAGCGAAATATTGGCAAGTAAAAATGACAATAGCACATGAATTATTTGGTAAACTTATCTAACTTGATACTTTTGCGTGTGTACGAGATGAATGTATGAACAGTGTTGTAATGAAGTTAATCACACAGCTAGAAAATAAGGGTTTAGTGAAATCATAATAATTTAATGTTTGGAATTAAACTAAAGCAGTTTACAGTATGTATTCACCTCAAGCCACTGGATTTAGTGTTATTAGTGCAATGTTTTTAAGTGATGAATTATTCATCACTTAAAAACATTGCACTAATAACACTAAATCCAGTGGCTTGAGGCACATTTACTTTAGATGATGGGATATATGTTTACTGAGCTATGAATATTTGGAGGGCACTTCTCGAGGGGGGTTTGTACATAAAAAATGGCGGTCATTTTATTGAGTATTGGGTACTGCTTATGGTTTTAGTTTTTGTGTTTTATATACCTATTTTAGTTTTAGTGACTTTTGCCTTGTACTTTATGTAGGCATTTTTTTGCAGTAAAGAAACTGCGATTCTGATATTATTGATGACAATTAGAAATACTCAAAACCTATTCTTTAAAATAACTTCATCAGACAAATTTTGTCAATTTATAATGCACCAATGTTTTGTTGTTTCCTATCAATTTTGTTTTACAATTTGTATTAAAGTATGAATTTTGGAGTTACTATCTACGATAAGTTTGACCCAAAGTTGTGCAGTTGTCGTTATGAAAGGGTCTGAGTGAAAAAAGATTGCAGATTTACTAAAGACAATTTATGTTATGTATATTAAAACAAACAGAATCAAAATCCCATCTTCCTATATTTAGTGTGGTAAGATCAAGAAAAATACATATTCTGGAACATATTTAGGGTTTTACTTTGTCTTGGGCGATTACAAAACAAGAGGATACCGTTAGACAACAATCAGCTGATCCCCCCCCCTCTACACAAATGTTGGTCTAGGTCAAATTCACTGATCAGCGGACAGGCAGATAACGCTATCTCGAAATTTATTCGAATCGTACTTGACTTTCCCAATCTAGCTGTAAATATTATTACTTGATATAAAAACATCTGTGTTGTCAACGAATATTTTTAAGTCGATGAGCAGCTTCGTCTGCAAATTAGTGCAATGATTGTTATCATACATTATTTGAAATTGGTATCGTAAAAGTAATCAGAAATTCTCATAAATAACTCGGGTACAGTTTCTTGACTGGGCTAGCTAATATTGATTGAATCTATCGAATTGAAAATATTGATTAATAATCGATATTTTTTAATATCTCTATTATAAAACCTAACCAACCAAACTTGCTGATGGTGAAAAAATCGCATGAAGGTTTACTAATCGAATCGATAGTTTCAATCGATATTAGCATATCCCCTTAACGCTATAAGATCTTTTGCTGAAGTATGGATACAAATTTAACTTTTTAATTTTGTCACGTGAAAATATTCTTGAGTTTATAACCAAAAATCTTTACAACGAGGATTAGTGACTTCAGATAAATATTTTAATAAATGCATTACTAAATCACGATAAGACTATTGACGAATGTAAATATTTATCAAGTTCTGCAGTTTTTTAAGGCTTATCCATTATAACAAGGACTAATATAGCAGAAAAACAATGATGTCGCTTTAAGCTTTAAGAAATTGGGTTTTTCATTATGGATTTGGCCTTTAGCTTGATCGTTTGAACTAACTAATAAATTAACTTTAAGGTTAAAATAGTGTACGTAAGAATTCATTTTAGGTGACTGCATAACAGATGATAATTAATCATTTGCATGTGGTTAAAAAATTACTATCATCCAAGCCTATTAAAAATAATGCATTTGTTAAATTTAGGATGCTCATTTATCTATCAGCACTGTTTTCTATCTCAATTAAATTAAAGATATACGTAGCTGTTATTCCAGCCAAGCTGTTTATTATAATATCTAGCGATGTACCAATTGAATTGGCCTTCATAAAAGCAAATAATGCGTAAAATCCTTTTTACAAACATTTGATATATATTGTGTTTTAAAAATTATAGCCAAATGAAGCAAAATTGCTCCAAAAACATTACTATTTAGGCTACTATAATTAGGGTACCTTACATCGGCTTAACATTTTAAAACTCGTTTCCTTACCTTTATGTTTACGTTTTATAGTAAATAAATTACTTTGAATTATTGTGGGCCTATAAGCCTAAAATTTAATTATTTTATACACTTTCTGCATAACACTGCAAACCAACCAAAGTATAAAGATACAGTCAGTCCTTCATTCTGACTCTAAATCAAATTTTCAAAGACTATAAAGTTGATTAAATCAGATTTGATTTGACTGTACTACTGTATATTCGCCTTTATGAGGTGATAAAAGCTGCATATTCTATAATAATGTTATAAATAATGTTCTTACCTAAAGTGCAAATAGCGATAGACCAGCCTTTTTCCCAATAAGTTTTAAAACATAAACTTTATATCACTAACCATGGAAGAGATAATGTTGCTCTTAACTTTTAACTGGAAAAGAACGTTACTCTTACGAACTACTCTGACTCAGCAGATCGAGATCTACGAACTAAAGAACAGCTGATTAGCATCTTAAAATTAGCAATAGCTAAATTCCCAATTGTACCAACATTACATAACAGTTTGACTAATTGTTACTAATGATTTAATAATAATTGTGGAATATAATGAATGGCTGATAATTATGTATTCTATCCCAACTATTAAATCTGGTTTACGTGATTTTAGCGAATTTCCCTATAGGGAAGTAGCTATTACCGTAGGTCTCATGGTAAGACCTAAGCCCGGGACCGATTTGCTTTTTCATTTTGATGTCCCCAGAGGCCAAAAACACCATTCGTTCAAATTTTTATATATCTATATATATATATATATATATATATATATATATATATATGTGTGTGTCCATCCGCACGAGAACTTGAGTAATTTTTGTCCGATTTTGATAAAATTTGGTTTGAAGGTGTAAGGCGAGATAAACTTGAATGAGTTCGCGAACCAGCATGATCGGACTATGGGAACGGGGGTTTATGGGGGGTTTTATGGGGTAAAAATAGGTTTTTCCCATTTTTGACCCTAAAAACCCAAAATTTCACAATTTCTTTTTAAACCATTTTGTAGAGCTTAAAAAAACAAATAATTTAGTATATTGAAGCGTTATTATGCGCCTAATTGTTACGGAGAAAATTCAAAAAAATTGTAATTTTAAAATTCCCATGTTATTCTTATGGAGAATAAGTCTACTGTTGTAGTTTACTTGTTTATGAACATATTTTGATCAAATTTGGAAAATACATTAATTTCTTACTAAACCGCAGTACCTTTTAATATTTTACATAAAAAAAACTTGTTTACCCTCCCTGTTGCAGCAAACCTAAGTACTCATTAAACTAATTCTATTTAAATAGGGAATAAATGTGATATTTTTAAGGAGACATTATAGTTTAAATCCAATCAGGCAAAAGGAAATTCGCTAAGTCTGCAGGTTTGCTGCGGCGGGGGTATTTATTTTTCTTTATATTACCAACTTTGTTTGTAAGGATTATGTTATTATTTTTCGTTTGTAGGGGGTAACTTATTTATAACACACATTAGTACGCATTAACACAAAAATATAGGATAAAATAACGTTTCTTTAAGTAACTTAAGTCTTTTTTTTAGACATAATACTTTTACGTTAATATACTTTACCCATTACCGCAATAATTAATATTTGGAGGTGGAAGAGCAATTCAGTGTCCAGTTAACTTCAAATTTGGTCGCCATCATAGTTGAAAGTATTAAAGTATTAGTGTCGGGCATATTAACATGAGGAAACATAAAAATTCCGCTGTATTGTTGATTTTAAAATTTAACCACAGGGTAAAGCTGTAGGGGCCTAATTGATTAGAGTCTGTAATTACATTGTTATCTTGGTTTTCTGGATAACTAGTATTACGCTGATAAAGATAACTACAGTAATAGCTACTTCCCAATTGAGAAATCCGCTAAAAACACACTTTATTACCTTCCCTTTAGTAGCAAACCTGCACTCATTAAAATTAACGGTATTTAAATATAAAATAAATCCGAAAGGGAATATTTTAGTGAAAATCCAACCAGAATGGAAATTTGCTTAGCCTGCAGTTTTGCTGCGGCGGGGATATTTGTTGTGTTTGTAGGATAGATATTTTAGACGATTTTATATTGTTTAACCTCGGGAAAAAGTTAAAAGCCGAGGAGTTTCAAGAACATATAAACCACTTAAAACTGTACTTTACTCCCTCCAACAGAAAGAATTTATTAAAATACTTTTTTTCAAGTAATCAACAACAACGGTAAGTTATGGTAAATGCTACAGGTTTCAAGGACTTTAGATGGTTCCTTCATTTCCACAATGCAATTTGCAATACATGAGTGTAAAGCGGTTGCTGCGTGCACAAATATGGAGGCGCTTAAAAACATAGGATGCAGTATATGTCTAGATTGATTGATTCTGTTGAGGAGGACCTTGTCCTGTTGCACGTCAGCCACTGATGGGCTTTTTGCGCTCCCTACTTCCCCACTTTGTACATCAGAGTCAAACCTGAGCTGCTTAATGAACTTCAGCATCCTACCTTTGAGCTCCTCCTGAGGAAGGTGTCTGCCCCTTGTCATTGCTCCAAGAGCACTGTACCTGTACCTTACCTCGTTCAGAGCTGTGCAGTTGAAGAGTCAATGATCAGCAGCTCCTCTGATTGCCCACATTTCCTGCACACAGAGGCAGTGTCTCCATTGTGGATCCTCAAGCGATGCAGGCAGGTGGCAGGTGTAATTTTAGTAAGCCATGGCCAGTGACCTATGTCTAGGTTTTGTCAAATAGTATTTTCTTAACTGATTTTGTTAAATGAATAATGCTATTTTGGGGTTAATCGGAAATTATATTTTCAAACCTTGTTTTATAATCAGGGTCAAGTGTAAACATATATATATTTGGATCATCAACCAAATACAGTCAGTAGGAATAACACAGATTTAACTTACCAACCGGAATAACATATTTGTACAAACATATTGTGTTTATATTGTGGTGCTATTTGGAATTTATTTTTAACACACACTAAAAACTAAATACATAATTTGATGAGTGTTCTTCGTGTCTTTGAAATAACAAAAATAACTGTCTCTCATGAGTATTATTTACTTACTATTGCTCTTCTCCTCCGCAGTCATCAAGATTGGGGAAGACGTTATCTTTTCTTCGAACAATTATTGTTCCTCAGGATTTATATTTTTGTTTATGTTCCATTGTGTGTATGTTCTTTTATGCTGCAGATAATTTTTTAGATGGGTGGAAAATGTTTTATATCTTGATAATTTTTGAGCCAATAAATATAATAAATAAATATGTATACCTTGAAAAGCTATCTTTTGACTTTTGGTAAGTTCTTTTAATTGTGGTATAATTTTATACACCATACGTAAATTACTATGTCACTGTAAGGCAGTTGATAAAGTTATCTAGAATTTTTCCAAAGTTGGCAGAGTAAGTTTTGTGCTCTGTTTGGTCATTTACAAATTGATTAGCGAACATGACACCTCTTATATTTTGTTTCTGTTGTGTTGATTGTTTATAATAGCACTAAGATTGTTGTTACTTTTCTTCGCGAATAAAATAAAAGTTGGGATGTTTTTGATCAACAATCATCGGCTTGTTGGTCAGTATGTTTTATCAATACAGAATGTTTTGCATTGCTTGTATTAGGTCCATGAAAGGAGAATATTATTTTTAAATGCAATATTATTTTTAGTATAGGTACCTAAATGCAATTTTAGTACCTATATTACAGAAATTCAGGGTGGTACAAACTCATAAAGAGGGTTTAATCAAAAAATCAATAACTAAAAAACTCGGTATTAGTGTAAAATTGATGATATTTTAATCTTAAGGGTTAAAACCTCAATTTCACAATATCATATTGAGTAAAATAAATATCTTCAAGGAGGTACAAGAGAAGTTCTCATTTTTAGGTTTGTTGAGTTTTTTTTGTTGTGAAACAAGAATTTATAATTATGATGTTGATTAAAAAAAAACAAAATGAATTGGAAAATGATGTTCTGAGATAAAACACATTGGAAAATTAAAGACACTAAATTCATAAATCATATGTTTCTTGAAACAAAATAATATTATTTTAGGTTATATTTACCCTACTGTTTATTTATTCCATATTCTTCACTCTGTTTGTAAAAAAAAAATGTTACAGAAAGTCAAGTTCATCTTTTCAGTTAGTAAGATAGTGCAAAATCAACAAATTTTTAGGTTACCAAGGGTAAATTACAGTCAAAACACAAAATCTTTTAAAGAAGTGATCATCCGACATAACTTTCACAAAGAGTGTGAAGAAGGACTTAATAAACAGATAAATCTTGAACTTCAGGCCAGTTACACTTACTTTTGCTTGGTAAGTTCTAGTTGAGAATGAATGCTAATAGTACTAGCTCTGAGTGTACAAGGTCTAAACTCAGTTTTATTAGTTTTACGGCACTACTCTTGTGAAGCAAAGCTGGACTCAAGATTCGAGATATTTTTTCACATCACATAACTTTACAAATATACACATAGTTTTGATATTTTCCATCTTTTCTACACAAACTTATGCCCAACAACCCACACAACCCTAACATCACAGCCCAAACAATAAAAATTGCAAATCAAGCAACAATACAAATCGCAAATCAAGCAACAATGAAAATCGTCTCATCACAAACAATAATAATCTCTAGTTTAAGTTGGAACTGGAAGTAGGAAAGGCAACAAATCTGAAAATAATTTTAGCACATTACAATGAAAAGGTGAAAATACTGTCTGACGTCCCAAATGTGTTACAGGTTGCAGCAAAGCATTTATCTTTGGACCAAGCTAAAATAAAACAATTGGACTCAACTTGAGTAAAATTTATCGCTGTATCTAAAATATCTCCCTGACAATCAGTTCAATGACTTGACTTGACCATCTCCCAGATACGAATCCTACCTAGTTTCTTAATGACTATGTGTTACAGTCCACATGTTTGAGTCGGCCCGATGTCGCGCTGCCCGGCTACGCTCGGTTCTTCGCAGCAGCCGCAACCGAGGAACAACACCACGCAGAACTCCTGGCCTCATTTGTCAACAGCCGCGGAGGTGATGTGGCGATACGTGACGTACCGGCACCCAGCCTGGCACCTGTACACGACCCTGTGGTGGCGCTGCATCACAGTATAGACCTGGAGAGATCTGTGTTAGCGGTGAGTCGGATGTCATTGAGTGACATATTTAGTCAATCAAGAATAATGTCGGTAGAGACAGCTGTATACAATAGTGATGGTCAAAACCAGAAATTTCGAATCTCAAAAACAAAACCGAAACTTAAAAAATCGAATCCCGAATCTCAAAACCTGAATGCGAAACTTTTTAGTTACGTGTTCAAGGTTGCTAAAAAATAAAAAATACAGATAATCATAACATTTTCATTATGATTATGCGATCAAAACTGAAAGAGATTGACTCCTGATCCAGACATATTAACATAAATGTGATAGACTTCAAAACCAAAAACATTAAAATAAATGAAACTCATGACATTGAAATAAACATTATTTACATTAATTAGAACTTTAGTGGTCAATATATCTTTGTGTTTAATAAATTGAATATCGATATGAAACTGAATTGTAAGTTGTTCCAGTATTTAAGATGGCTTTTTCCATTCAGAATACAATTTACTTGTATCATTAGTGTTAATGGAGGTGTGTTTGCTCCATTGCTACCAGCTTGTGTATATAAACAATGTTATAAACAATAATAATGTCACAAAAATGTCATCATTTTCAAAACTATAAGTGCCAAAACTTCCTATATCGAAACTTTTGAATCTCGAAACTCGCCTATCGAATCTCGAAACCGAAACTTTTCCAAAGTTTTGATGGTTTTGAGATTTGAGATTTGGTTTTCACACATCACTAGTATACAATACAAAATGTTAAGAATGGTAGTGTTAAAACAATAACCTGTGCTGACGTACAGAAAGGATTTGATTTTAAGGATAGTATATTGTATTTTAAGGGATAACTTGTGAGGTGTGCAAAGAGTATTTTGGAAGATAAAAACAATATTGACAACGGTTCAAAATAGCATTGACATATTTACCTGCTTTGTCTCCTGATGGGTGTATTAGGAAATATCTTCAGCAGATGAGAAGGTTCATCTCAAAGTTTTTTCTGCCCGGAGGACGATACTGTTGACTACACCTTACCCCTGACTTGATTCTATACCCGCCAGTGACTAGCGGTGGCTGTAGTTTAGTTTGATTTAAATTAATTTATTCCAAACTGTAACCGCTCCGTATTAAGTAAATCATTACGTTAAATTGATTTGCCATTTTAATACCTTGAGACATATCATCAGTTCTAAGCCCCATCGTTGCAGGCGATAGTAAGTCTTGGGAGTATCCTGATTTGAACTTCTAACGAGAATAGCAATCCAAATTTGTTTCGATCTTATCACAATAAATTTTTATCAGCACGTCGGTTTAACCGAACTAGATCGGCAGAAATTGGGCGGTACTGAAACTACTGTTCTCATGGGAAAGATTTGAGACCAGTGATCACGTGTCTAAATAGTAAATACAATGCTCTCCTAAATTTAAGTCAAATACTGTATACAGTATGCATTTAAACGGTCTGTTTTAGCGAGTTTTGGGGACGTCGGATTAACCGGAAAAACCCCGGTCCCGAGGAGTCCGGATAAGAGAGAGTCTACTGTGTATTATATTGTATTAGTAAACTATGAATATCATAGCTTTCCGCTGCATTTAAAGTGTAAGACGAGTAGTTTTAACAGTTAGGCAAAATTTTCAAAAACTTTAAAGAAGGATGATATAGCTCCACCTGAGCTGCAGGATTTCCTGAGCGCTTTTAGAGCTCTGAGCCTTCAATTAATTAAAATGATCGATCAGTTAAAACCGTGAAATAGCTTCGTATTGACCCCTGGATTTTATCGGCTCCTTCTGAGTACTCCAGGGAAGAAATTTGAGTGTGGCTAGGTGGACCTAGCCTGTTCAGTGAATACAATTTTAATTTCCCCTCGGAATACATGTCACATTTCTGGCAAGGCGAACAGGGACACACATTTCTGGCGCTATTCTAAAATTTACGTTAAAACGGGTTTTTACTGTGTAAAAATTGGTTTTTCTCAAATTTGACCCTTAAAACATAGAATTTACCAATCTCTATCCAAACTATTTTGTAGAGCTTAAAAACAAATAATTTAGTATCTTTTAAGTGTTTTTGTAAGGTTATTTCCTGGAGAAAATTTGAAAATTGTGAATTTAAAATTCTCATGTTATTCTTATAAAGAATAAGTAAACTATTGTAGTTTGCTTGTTTTTTTTATATATTTTGATGAAACATGGCAAATTGATTTATTGCACACTAAGCTAATAACTATTTACTAAAGCAAAGCTAATTCCTTATATGTAATGTTATTTAAATAGGGATAAATCAGATAGGCTATGCTTAAAAAATTATTTAAGTGAAAATGAAATCAGGCAAATGGAAATTTGCTTAGTCTGCAAGTTTGCTGTGGCGGGGGTATTTTTTATGTATCATATAGTTTGGGATGATTTATTATCCTGCTAATTGACCTCAACATTTGTTTTAGAGCCTAGAAGAACTGCACAAGATAGCAAGTACCCATGGAGACAGTTATTTGACAGGTTTTCTCGAGGAGCATTTCATCTCGGAAGGTTACGAAAGCATTAGACAGCTGGCAGAAATGTTAACAAAGCTACAACGGGCAGGCTCAGCAGAAGGGATAGAGCTGTTGGATTTAGACCTTCTTAGACATCCTCCAAAAATCTGTGAGAGATACAAGAAATAGAAGAGCAAAATTGTGTACAGCCGTAGTACACATCTCCTGCAAATAATTTGGTGGTTTAAATAGCTTTTTGTTAACAATTCAAAATTTCCACCAATAAATAATGTAAGATATAAATGCCTGTGTGTATCTTAATCTACCTACATAATATCAAACACACAGGTAAGGTCAAAACTGAAAACAGAAGCTTGTCTAGTTTAAGTGCTCTGGGCTTTCATTTCAAATAACACAAAGGAAATTCTTAACCAACCTTATATATCCCCAGATGCTTTTAACAGATTGCAACAAGGGTTTTTCTAACAATTTTCTTTATGGAACATTTTCTTTTGACCTTTTCAAATCTACAAATACTTGTGATAGTAGCTTCTTGGGGAAGTGTAAAAAAATCATGCTGGAAAAAAAACAAGGAATAAAAACAGCTTTTTAAAACTATGTACTTTATCAAATTAAATTTTTACACATAACTCATTCTGTTAAAACTAAAATCTCACAAATACATAATACACTTAAAGAAAAATTTCAGAGCCTGTCTATTTCTTTCTTCCTCCTCTCTCTTTCAGCTGCAACTGAATGATGGTGCTTGGAGCAATGTTGTAAAATGCCAAAGAATTTGAGTCCTTGAAAAACAATCCCTAGAAAAATACAAAAATGATTAACTAAACAAGCCAGAACTTTCAAAATTTTAAAACCATAGAGACGTTGAAAATCCAAGACTTTGGACATTTTAAATGGATCTTTCATAATCTCAGTACTCTGTCCCGGATGGGAATTTTGGGGGTTATAACAATCAAAGTTTGTGCGATAGAAAACTTAAGTGATGTCACCATGATTCAGAAGCCTCTGGAATCGGTATACTAAGTCAACAATTAAAAAAAAATACCACTATCTAACATTTTCAGGATTTAAGAATTGGAATAAGCCCATCCTAAATTTTAAGGCTTTTCGACAAACTACATTACATCTAGGTGCTTAAATGGTTGACAAAATTAAGATCGGTTTTACAGTTTTCACAATTCAGTGTGTACCGTGTACCCTAAGAAGGTGAAAATTGATATTCACAGTGGATTCACTATTGTGTTTAATAAAACCTCTTGTGTCTGAGATTTTGTACTTGACTTTAAGAATTGTAACTCCTGGACGAGCGCACCTCGTACGGTACGAGCTATTGTTTCTTACCTCCCAGTGTAGTTTCTGTTTGCCCGGAGGCAGACTAGTGGCCTCGTGTATCTTTGCCTTGATGACGGACACTGAGTCTCTCAATGGTAGAGTCATGGTCAACATCTGTCCCTTCAACTTCCACTCCGCCTTGTCTGGCATCATCGGCACTTGCACCTTGAAGGACACCGGGCTCTGCAAGAAACATTCGCAAAATAAAATCAACATTGACATGTTACCGCTTTTGCCTGAAGCAGTGATGACCAGGTATATGATGATACAGTTAGAGGTAAAATTTAATCTTTGTTTGAGACTGATGCCTATGGAAAATGCAATGTGCTATCTCTCAATGACTGGCAATAATTATTGGCCGCCAAAGGGAAGTCCTGGTGAAATATTCCATAACTTTCTCTCACAGTTGTTGATAAACTTAATTTTATCAACAACACTCTTAATTTAATTCATTAGCTTCAAAATCAAGTTGTTTGTGTAAACTTAATGCTTTAACCTAAAAGGAGTGTTTAGTCTAGTGGTGTGGGTTTGGTACTGTTAGACAGCTGAAGGTTTTTTTAAACTGTGGCCCAAATTTTGTTTAAACCATTATTCGTTCCTAGCAAGAAGTTCAGACTCACAGAATTTATAACTGTAGTCGAAAATAATCACTTTTTATCTTGTTAAAAAATAAAACCCTAATCATCCAAAATTTTCTTAACTTTTGTAAAAGGTTTTTGGAGCTAAAACACTTTCTCTGATTGAATAACTATACAAATCGACAAATGTACCATACAACAATGTCAATGACAAAACGTCAGCTGTTTATTTTGAATTGGAAACAGTGCTAACATATTAAAGGTCTAACCTCTAACTGAATCGCCCTTTACAATATCCTAGTTTGGTGGTTAAACCATTTTTTGTAGACTAACGGACAGCTCACCTTATTCTTGGCGAGGAATGTGTTTTCTGGAATGAGCGACTCCTCAGTCCGGATGTTTCTCTTGGCTGCAGGTTCGTCTCCGTCGTCAGCCGGGTGTTTACCCATGGGTGGCTGAGGGGGCTGGGGTGGAAGTGGGCCTGGACCACCCATGAACGGAGATGGCATCGGTGGTTGAGGCATAGGGTTGTAGGGAGGCCTGGGCGGTACTGTACAAAACAAAGATAATTGAAATTATATCTGCTGAAAATGTTATACAAGATAGAAGTAAATCAAGAGTTTTTGTCTCATTGAATAAGTTTGTGCATCTACTTTCAGTTTTTCTTCTTTGTTTTAGACCTACTATTTAGTTAACACATTAGGTTAAAATATGATTTCTAAGAAAGCATGTGATGTGTAAATCATAATTCAATTAAAGAATAACCATAAAATAAGTTTTGTTTTAAATGATTTATGAATCGTTCACAAGTGACTTTGATTTGAAAACACAAGAGATAACTCAAAAGTATTTTTTCTGTGGAATCATAGATAAAAAGCGTAATTAACTAATTATACAGAATTGACTCGTACAATACCATTGAGTGTGTAGGTAGTGGCGAAGGATTTTTGAGAGTGAAATGAATTCAATTTAGTTCCCTAAAAGACGCAATGAGGTACAGGGACTTTGGAACTAACGACTGGCAAAAACTTATATTTTAACCAAAATACAATCGCCCTAGAAAAAATACTTGTGAAGTTACCTACCAAAACTTACAACCACTAACACATTAATTTAAGAATCACAGGAAAATAAGCATGGAACCCAAACCTTGATGGGATTTTTCTCTGGTTGCTGATCTATGTTATTCAATAACCTCTAATTGAAGATACTATTACATCACATACACAATTGTATATTTACAAAACATAAATCTGAACTCACCCATCATCGGAGGCCTGAGCGGGGGCATGGGTGCCGGCACCATCATCATGGGAGGCTGAGGAGGCAGTATACCAGGTGGCGGGGGTAATGGGGCCATGGGAGGCATTGGCAGAGGTGGCTGCGGGGGAGGCGGGGCAGGCACAGGTGGAGCACTAGGAGGTGGTGGAGGTTTGACGGGCGGGGGTGGCTGCGGAGGCTGTGATCTAGGAGGCATTGGAGCAGACCCAGGTACAGGCTTGGGTCCGATCTTCTCCTTCTCCTCATCAGGCAGCAGCCCCTTGACCTTGTGTATCTGATGGATCTGCTCCTCGATGGTGATGTTGGCTCGGGCTGCTCTAGTGGCCGCTTCTACACTGGACGTGTGGCCGTCCCAAGTAACCTGTGGATAACGAGAAGGAGAATTGGTGATCAATATTTGGTAAAGGTTTAAGGGATTATGTGATTGATATGTTTAACAACATTTACAGCTAGTACAGTAGAACGCCACTTGAACGCTGCATCAATTGGGACCGTACAACATTTGGATAGTCAAAAATTCAGATGATTGGATTATTACAGAAATTTGGGATATTTGACAGAAAATATGTTGTCAAGCAGAGCTTTTACTATCACAGTTGCAGAATGCGTCTGCAAAGATTTTGCATTGAAAAATCCATGCTTTTGCCTCGATTACAGAGGAAGATTTTGATTTTCCCTCATTAAAGGAGACAATGATAGGGTCTACATGACAGCAGCAGAGGTTCTGGAAATTGATCACGGCCAGGGGCGTCGCCTAAGGGGGGGTAGGGGGGGAGCCTCCCCCCCCCCTAGAATCTGGGAAAGAGAAAAGTTGGGAATTTCCTTGCCACGAGTTGGGACAGTTGGGAAGTCAGATACAAGAAAAATATATTTTTAAACTAAACAAAATTTAAATATTTGCGAAAATCCATCAAAGATAAAAATGTCTTTGACTTGGACAAATAAACTTGACACTTCTTTGATTTCATTTAACTTTGATTAAACAAGGCTAAACCATGGCTAAACACGCCTTATTTTAATAAATCAATAATCAATTAGCGGTATAGCTTGTTGGAATTTCGTTTACGGGAAATTTTGTTCCTTATTGGACGTATGTTAGCTACCTCGATCCTGTCCTGTGTTGATGATTCTGAATGATTCGTCTGCGAGACTGCAAGTTTGAATTTTGGAAGTGCAAGCGATGCAGCTCTTCTGTTTAATTATGTTTGTTAGTGTTTACAAGAAATTCTAAAATATTGTTCTCGTCAGTCATATGAAATATATTTTATACCTTTTTTTTGTGGTATTTGGAGTAGGCTAACTGACCGGAGTACTTGCTAATAAGCAGATTAAAATAACATTAAAGATAGGTTTTGTGTATCGGTATTACCCTCATTTTTTAATAACCTAAATGAAATATTTATTCTCTGAATATATTTTAAAAAATCTACACAAATTATTTGTCATTCCTATAAGGATTTACAAAAATGAATCAACTAATCACTCTGAAACAGATCTACGTAGACAAAACATAACCTAAAATTTGATGTTTGACTTTCACTAGTTTGATTTTTGTCTAAGTTCTAGTTTGATGAAGATGAAGGTTAACATTTTTATTGTATGTATAAGTTTATTATCATCCAAGCTGAACGTTTTTATTTTATAAGAGTCTTATTTTAGGTTTATTCTTTTCTAGACTAAAATAATATTATTCTCAACACTGATATTAATATTTCATCATTACAAACTTGTTTACACCTACCCTAGCTGTAAGTTTTATGAAAGTTAAAATGTTGATCTTAACTTTTAAAAGTATTTTAATTTCATTTTTTTGTAGTAAAATATTTTTTCTATACTAATTTGTACTAGGCTTATTTTATATCCCTAAAATTTTACACTGCTACATCTGCTACCACAATGGTTTGTAAAGTTTTTTGGATTTGAAACATTACTTGTTCAAGTTTTTTGAAGTCATAAAATTGCATTATGAATTGATAGAAGCAGTAGAAGTTTTAGAAATTGAGTAATTCTGTATATATGTAAAACTAGGTATGTTTTGTTAATGCAAGTTTATAAATACTGAATTGAGTGTAACTGCTGTGTTGTATAATTTGTAGATTTTTAAAAATAGTACAGAAATTGATTTCTAAAAAAAAAATAGTTGGGAAATCTATGTTAAGCAGTCAGGAAATTTGAGGCTTCTCCCCCCCCTGGAATTTAACCAAGCAACGCCACTGATCACGGCTTCTACCTTCTTTAATAGCTATTCTTATTACTGTGGCTTAAGTTTTAAATTTCTTCCTGTAAGCGATTTGCCAACAACTGTCCAACCAAGCGCAAATGATTAAGATTAGAAGATAACAATGATTGTGGTTCAGGACACTCTCTTTAAAACTGAATCATTAAAAAAACCTGTTCCTGGCACTAAAAACCGCAAATTATTGTACCGCTATCAAACATATTTAATAATAATCTCGGGTCCGCGGAATTGGCTAACTCTGGAACTCGCTAACCCCATGTTAAATGCCCTATCTTCAAATTTGGTCGATGAGAGGAACTCGCTAACTTGTTCGGTTTCGGAATTGGCTAACTCCGGAACCCGCTAACCCGGCTCTAGAGTACGGAAGTCGCTAACTCGGTCCCTCGGCGGAACTCGCTAACTCCCAATCAGAAGCCTCGCGGGCCGTCCAATGGGAGCCAAGCACGAATATTTTTGGCCAGTGTTGCCGAAAGTGTAGTACCTATATCGTATCGGCACCATAATGTCGTATCCTACGCTTAATTAGGAGTAAGAGCAACGTAGTCGATAAAATAAATATATTTTGAAGTATGTTTAACCACAGAGAAGTTCTTATGATTATTAGGGTGGAAAATGCATTATAGTCTTACCATAGACTAACCAACACAAGTAAACTTTACATCCCATTGTAAACTTTGAAGCTCGTTTTTCGTGTCTAGTTCATGTCCGGTGACACTGATCGCTAGTGTCGACAAAATTGTGTTTCTATTATTTTATAGTTAACTTCATGATTTGTTCCTTACTGTTTGGTTATATAACTAGGGGACGTGTTATTAGTTGTGATTAGAACGTTTTATTTGGTTAAACGAGGTTTTAAATTACTGTAAAACAAGAAACAATTGTAAACAAAACACGACCTCTACAATCATAGTTTAATTTAGATATAAGGGAGTATGTTTTATATGTGGGTTTCTTACTTAAATAGTAGCTTATTGGTATGAAAAAGATAAAAATGCACATTTAATTTGGATCTATTACATGTTATGAAATATCTATTTTCGTAGTCCGCCATTTGTTTCTTTTATTCGAATAAATACCATTTTGTGAACTTCTGCAAATACAATTTTTGAGTTCGTATTTTATATACTGGGCTTGTAGTAACCTTAAATCATAAATCATAATAAAATTTACACGTTAAACGTCATTACAGAATTACATTGTAGTGGTTATGTATTTTTAAATAGAGCTATTGAATTTAAATAAATATTTATCAATACATTATAAAGTGGTAGGCCTAATGTATTCATGGATTGCATTAAAAGTTAGTCTATGCATAAATACAACTTGTAAATTTCTTTTATCGTAGGCTATTAGTGTAGAACGCGGGTCATCCTCTTAATTTTGTTGAATTAATATTAATTTTACGTCTTTCAGTAGGCCTACTTTTTAAAAGTCTGGAGTTTTTTTCCAGGCTGATTCTATCTTATCCAAAAACAAAGCTATTGTCTATTGTGTAGCTCAGTACTGGGGAACGGTGAACCGAGCAATGGCTTGGTATAGTTTATATCGTTTGTGAAAGCAATATAAAGGAAACCCAACACTCAAATCAGGAAAATCCGTCAATTAGTTTATTAAAAATCGTGAATTAAAATAACCCTGTCACGTTTTATTATATGAATATTATATCTTCTCCTATTTTTTACTAGTGGTGCTTAGGTGTACAATCTAAAAACTGTTTTAAAACATGTAACATTATTGCTAAAAAATTCAACACATTTTAGAATTAGGCAACTATTTACTAGTAGGCCTACAATGCTTTGGTTCAAACTATTAGGCCTAGATAAAAACTTAGTCTATGTCATCATATTTGTACACGTAAGTTATACGGTTCAATGACGAACATTTAATTTAAAATCTATGAATTAATTATGAAAGTTACGATGGTTGATGACTGTATTAATTAATGGTTTTGGTTTATTACGACATTACAATTAAATCTGTTTTCCGTGTTTAAGAACTTGCGTGTATTTTAGATTATTTTCGTAGAGGTTTAATTATTTATTACCAATTAAACTAAATTTTGAATATTTTTCATATTCTATTATTTTCTTTTATACTGATGACATTTATATTTAAGATCGAAATCATAAACATTTAACTGGCCATTGTACAGTTTAATAAAAAACACTTTTTCATGATTTTTTAATTGTCTTTTAATTACTTTGGGCTAGTTACCTGTTAAAAGTGGAATTGATAACAAAAAAATAACATTTACTGTATCTTTATAGACACTGCCATTTTGAAATACGGCAGTGTACGATTATTTTGTCGTACAAGGTTTGCAACGCTCCGTGCGTGGGCGCGGCCGGGTTAGCGACTTCCAGAGTTAGCGAATTCCGCCGCGAGACAAAATCGAGTTAGCGGGTTCCGGAGTTAGCCAATTCCTGACTGAAACAGTTAGCCAGTTCCAGAGTTAGCCAGTTCCGCCACACGACCGAGTTAGCGAGTTCCTGAGTTAGCCAATTCCTACGTCTCATCTCGGGTCCGCGGAATTGGCTAACTCTGGAACTCGCTAACCCCATGTTAAATCCAGAGTTAGCCAGTTCCGCCACACGACCGAGTTAGCGAGTTCCTGAGTTAGCCAATTCCTACGTCTCATAATCTCACCTTGTCTTCTTTCTTGTCCTCCTCACCAATCTTCTTACCAATGGCCGTTTCTTCGTCACCAACACCGAAGATATCGGTACGACGCTCAGCCAATTGCTTCAAACTAGCCTCGATAGCTGAGCCTAGAAAATGAATGCAAACACTTAAGCTATTATGATTTATCTTACTGATGGGTTGGGTTAACAGAAAGTGATAATAATACATCTGTCCGCGAGAGTATAACAGGTGATTTATCTTTTATCTCTTTTCATTTGAATCATTTAAACAACAACTGATTTGGAAATATTGCTTGAAGTTGTTGCGGTCTGAGGAGACTGTCTAATTGACGTTTTAAGGAAAAACATTTTTGTTGAGGGGCAGACACCTGAGCAAGGAAGACCTTTGATTTAAATTACTGCCTAAGTTCCTCAATATAAATTTATAATGTTCTTACCTGAAGTAAAAAAAGTTTAACTGAAATATAGGGGTTATTTTGGTTAATTGTTGAAATTTAAAGGCTTTTTTTATGTTCTAAGAGATACACAACAGTAGTTCTTACGTTGTTTTGATTTTTGTCACCTTAAAATCTATAAGTGAAAACACAAAACTGTTTCTTAAAACAATTCAAAATATTCTTCTCTAGATCATTGTGGCAATGACTAAAGCCAACGGTCGACAATTCCAGTTGCGTAACTTCCTAATTGATTTGAATTTATAACTTTGGTTACAGTTAAATCGGGTGCCATTAAAAGAGGATGTAATTTAACATATTTTCAAAAAACACTAGGGATTTTCATAGTTTTGTATTTATATTTTTAAATTAAAATGCTGGCAAAATGACAATAAGACTTAAATCAAGGCCGATCTTAGAGATTAAACGTCAAGCTTCGGTCTATACTATAGCGCCCGAGACTAAACTTACTAACTACCGCTTTGTATAATAGATAAGTTACCTGGAGCATAGACAGTCTCTTGGTTGAGTTTGTCCTGAATATGTTTGTCTCGCTGTTCCACCCATCTCGGGTCCAACAGTCCGATCCTCATGTGTTCTTGTACCTTGCTGGCCGGAATCTTCTCTCCGGTGATGGGAGAAATCAAGTATTCGTCTGGCGCGGCCGTCTTGACTGTCTTCACAGCTGCAACAGAAATTGTGAATCAAACGAGGCGAACTTTACAAACACAGCTTTCGATGAACTATTCATTATTGACTTAAGATTTACTAGTTTCCTTGATAATTACAAAGATTAAAATTGCACCAAACTTATGACCAGTTTATAATTGTGGGGGTTTGTTTATTTTATAATAACAAAACCTTACCGATGTAGGAACATGTTTCATTTTGAAGAAAATAATCGTTCATCATGTTTAGAGGTCCTCCTTCTCAACAATTATGTATATGTGATTTACAAGATTAAAATTCATTTTCACGTGAAGAATTGGGATAAATTTTCAATTTCATTTTCAATTTCTTTATTCATTGGGAAGTATACATAGTACAGCATTTGAATAATGTCAAAGATTACAATTATTAAAATATAAAATACAGATTAAAAATAAATCTTAAATTTAAAAAATACATCTCCCCATACAGATGCCTTCTTAATATCTAGTATTCTTGAGGGAGGTGGAAAAATTGATTTTAAGAATAAATTGCCATGTTTATTAAGAAATTTTTTAGTTTTGTTGTAAACTTTTTGGTATCTTTTTCATTTCTAAACTAACTTATGTGCCATCACAACACAAGGATTAAGTAAAAATTGGATTGGTTCAAGCTCGACTCATTTGAAAACCTCATTCACACCTGGTTTGAGGTGCATTTTGGTGAGGAACGGAATAGGTGTTTTCAGCCTCTCTAAAAGTCCTCGGTACTGTGCCACATCGATTGGCATACCTAGTGTATTACAGAGCAAACACAATCCCAAGAAAATATTGTTAACGTACCTTGTTTAGGGTCGTAGTTCTTCTTTACAATGACCTTATCAGGGCTTGGTGGTAATGGAGGTGCAGAAGTGGGGGGTGGGGGTTTGCTAATGCTAGGCGGGGGAGGTGGTACGGGGCCTTTGGACGGCATCGGACGTTCATCCTCACTGTCTGAACTGCTAGACTCCTCCTCCATGTCTTGTACCTGTTCAAATTTTGATAGTTTATCATTCCAGACTTAATTTTTAACACGTATTTGCTAGACGCATGAACATTTTTGCTTAAGAATAGGCCTACATTGATTGGAAGATTAATTTAATTTACAACGAAGCACACAACAAGCCAAAGAAAAGAGTTTCAGGCACAAAATAGCTCACAAAATGTTACAAGAATTAATTTAATACCCATGATATTAATTGTGTTGTGAACCTTTGTTCACTGTAAACTAAAACTGCCTGGAAGTCTTTCCATAGGTAAATTAGTTGTGTATATATTCCAAATACAATACTTTTCAATAAGTTAAACTCATGTTGTAAATTTAACTTATATAAAAAAAATAGCCAGAAGATGTATTTTATATTTGTAGTTGTACCAAAGTGGCAAAAAACAAGTTATTTAATCTGTGATCTGTATAAATTAATATTTCAAAAGTTGTAAAATTTCAAAATAAAATCTTGGGTCTCAGTTTTAAAGTGTTTAAAATATTGTTTCCTGAAACAAAATCTCTATCAATTCTAATAGAAATAGAAAAACTATGTGTGTAGACATTTTTGATTTGAGGATCAAAAATTATCTGCGTTTTAAGTTAGCACAGAGAAATTTCCCAAACACAAAACAAACTATTTACCTGAGTGTTATCTTTGGCTTCCTTGTCCTTATCATCCTCTTTGCCAGGAGGTTCTTCTTCTTCCTCATCAGAGCTCTCTTCTTCCTCTTCCTCCTCTTCTTCTTCTGCTTGTTTACCCTCGGGTTCATTCTCACCATCGCTTCCAATCTGCATCTCGTTCTCCTCTTCTCCGCCTTCTTCTATTCTCTCCTGTGTTGACAAGTATGAAACAGCTTTTAGTACTAAGGTACACTCAAACTAGAAAATATTCTCTTTTCCTTTTAAAGTACGGTAACTAATTTATGACAAAATGAACACTTCTTGTTTAAAACCATAAACAACAAATATAAAAGTTCACATTTCATCTGTTATTAAATGAGTTATATTTATTTTACGAGTTTTGACCTAGGCCTAATTCATTTTTCAATGGATGATCGTCTGTAAATTAAGGTCTCTAATAGGCTCCTGTCGCAACAGAGTAACCTAGTTCAAATCTGACACGAGACACTGGTGTCGTGTTCTTTACTTCCCCTCCACCCATTCTGGCTGGTTCTCACCTCAATGTGATACTAGGTCTTGTCGTAGCCACAAACAATGGAAGAAATAACCTATGTGAATTGCGTTCTGCAAATAGATTTCTGTAATTTAAGAGATCGACTATTGAAATCTATTGACAGTTGTGTATGAACGTAAACAATGTGTATAAATGGCGGGAGGAGCTCAAAGACAGCTTTAAACATTTGCAAGAAAAGACTGAATGTAGTCATCACAGCTGTTAAAACAGCTGTCAGTTTTGGTTAAGACAGTGACTGAGGATCTCTTTATGTTACACTCCAAACCTCTTTTTCACAGACATATTGTTTTCTTGTACGCTTACCTGCATTAGCACCCTCGCGCCAACTTCGTCAGGAGTAGTGGGGGGAGGGAAGTTCCCGACTTCTCCAGGAACGTAATCCACCGTCTCCACTACCACAAAGTCGTGCCAGTCGATCTGAGCGTACGCCACTGCGGAAACAACAATTAATCAAGTTTATATAGCCCAATCCCTTTCTGCAGACAAATTAATTTTTCCAAATGCTTAAAAGACCATCTTTTTGGATTCATTTTGTTAGTACGGCAAGTTTTGTAAGACTCACACACTCTCACGACTTAGTTTGTAGATAGGCAAAGTAGTCTAGCATTGTTTGATAGATACAGGTTACTGCTATATTCATTGTTTCAATGTTGCATAGCATCTATTTGTTACACTAATTTTTGTTTGTTAGTAGATGGAAAACCTTTAAGCGTGGCTATTGAATTCAAGAAGTTAAAAACATAGTACTTTTTCTTAGTCTGCCTACTTCATCAGTCTTTAAAAATTATGACAAATAATTCAAATGGCAAAACATTGATCATGATGGAACTTTTTCACACATGTTTCACGGCCAAATAGCATATTGAAGCAACGTCCATGTATGCATATTTTGTTTATACTTTCGTATGCACAGTTGTTCCTGTTTATTTATGATTCCCCAGCTTCAGTGCAAAACTACGCTACCTTAAGCATATTGCTGTAGTTTACTAACTGTGTAAACGTGGCTATAAAATGTAACGATTCATTCTTATTCTGAAAAAATCTAGTGCCAAGACTGCCAAGTTGTCCAAATATAAGGGTTCTACAGGACAATACTTCAGTAATGGGGACAGAACAGTAATGGGTAGACTAAATAACTATGCAGTAGGAAAGGGCGTACTTTCTTACAAAAACTAAAAGTGGATAGGTGGTAAAATGTGAGAACATATTTGGAGAAAATGTCTTTTGGTCTTTTGAATTTTCTTGGGACAAAATTTGTTCCAACAGTCTACGATTTTGCCTCGATCATCAAGAGCTACGAGGGTGTTGTTCTCGTTATTGCTGGAGATGTCTAGTATTCCAACATATGCGATTGAAGAAGCAGTTACCATTTTGCCACCAACGTGGAAGATGTTTACAATAGTGTTGAGATTACGGATTATATTTAGTCAAGATGAAGATATTGAATGTGATAAATACAATAAAGACAAAAAAATTATTTTGTTTTTCACTTTTGTCATTTGCAATGATATTTTATAAATATTTTTTTAACAAAACTACAGGATGAAAAATCCTATCTGTTGGTCCGTTTTCGTCCCAAAAATCAGTAAGAAGTATTCCAACCGTCCCGAACTAAAAGTACAATCTCGACCATCCCAACAAACTTAACAAAATATCAAAATTAAAGCTTGAAGAATTCCTGTATTTTTCTCATATACTTTTAAATACCATAAATGCTCAAAAATGTTTAATGCCTTGAGAGCTATCTTTCTCACATCTTTTGTTCTCTTTACTTAATTTAAAATTCTGTAGTAACTATCCCAAATGTACTTTACCTCTTTCCTTCTCCAGCGCTGCTTCCTCTTTGCGTCTCTGAGCCTCCTGGTATTTGATCCACTCGGCTCGATACTTCACCTGTTCCAAGATGGCGGACATACTGGAACACTCGTCTTTGAGTCGGAACATCATGTCCTTGGGTGGAATCAAGACCTGGGAAACCCAAGTCAGTTAGCAAAAATGTTGCAAAAATGAATATCATTAGGGCTATTTTCTTAGAGAAATAAATCCTCAAAACATTAGATTACATTACATTAAACTTTTGTTTGAGATATAGTAAGGGATTGGTTGGACTACCAGATAACATCAGGTGTTTGTCGTTTAATAAGTCTAAGGGTGAATTTAGATAAAAAATTAGCTGTTTTTAGTTAAACGATTCTGAACATCATTACATTTTCAATGGTTTAGGCAAGGTGAGAGAGCTTAGGAATTCCTTGCTTTGTATGGACAAGACAAATGTTCAACAAATCACCTGGCTTGTTCACAATATTCCTAAATTGAAGTTAGGTTCTGAAATTCCATTACCTGAACTGAAAGAACCAAAAATCAAAAGAAACGTTTAATAAAGCTTTTATTGAGTGGTTGCTCAAGAAAGAATTATGTTACAGAAAACTACGTTCAAAGAGAAAGCCCTCTCTTGTTTAAACTGAGGGGCGGACTTGACTTATGTAAAATTACAACGCAGCTATTCATATTATTTTGCACTTTAATTGCAAAAACTCATTATTTGTCAAATCCCATCATATAAGAACTCAGAGGAAGAGGTCAGGGGGTAAAATGAAAGCCTAATTTATTTTCTTTCAATGATAAATGAAGATAATGATAGATGAGAGATCTACGGCTGTTTTTAAACTTATAGATGAAAAAAGGTGAAAAATGGATGACAATTTTAATGTTTACATATCTCACCTTGGTATATTGTTCCAACAGTTTGGTGAAGTACTGGAAGAGAGAGTGTTGGGGTCGGAGAAAATCAAACTGATAGTTGCGCTGTTCTCGGTTCATCAGGTTGGTCAAAAACTGGCGGCCGTTACGAGCGACAAACTGTGCAGTCAGCTTCACAATGTCCCTGGAAACAGCGGAAAATTGTAACAAATATGTATTATAAAATAGAGGTCTGTGTGGACTGATTTCATTGTAGTTTTTGCATGGCTATGTTATAAAATCTATGTTCGCTATAAAAACAGTACATTTATAAAATCCTAAGGATACTTACAAATCTAAAGCAGAGATGGATGGAGGGTCTGCGACAAACTCAAATTCTGAAGGCGGGTCCTTGGGTACAAACACCTCCGCTTGCTTCAGCAACTCTTGCTGCTTGAGTTGAGTGGCGGGGGCCACCTGTGTCTTGGGAGGGACTCCAGGCGGGGGCTCTTGACCTGCACACACTAATACTTAGAGCTATCTACTACTTGCAGTCATTTAGAGATTAATTGACTAATCTTTTATACAAAAATTATGTGTGTTTAGTTTGTATATAAATAAGGTATTTTTTCTGAATTAAGACACATCTTATCCATGTTTGCCTCCTGGATTGAATAATAATAATAATAATAGGTTAAATACCTTGTATACGTCCTCAATCCAAGTCGTCTTTTAAAATGACTATAGTTTCGGGGCCAACAGCCCCATTGTCAAATTTTCTGTCTTGTTAATTACTGTTTATAGCATTGGTCACCGTTGAAGTACATATATAAACATACACTGACACACGAAACATTTATATTTACACGTAACATTGAAAAATTATACTTTTTGGCCGGCCTAAACAAAAGTGATTACATCATTGTGCGGACCGGTACACTGACTGACTGACTGATTCATGTTAGCCGATACCCTGGAGACGTTGACCTTGGCCTTGGGGGAGGGGGGTGATCAGCTGTTTGTCACTATTTCTATTGTTCAATGAATCGATGCGATCGAACAGAATGTTGGAATTGAAAGTTAGTTTTTCGTTTAACACATCGTTTGGCGATTTTTTGAAAGCTTTATAAATTTCATAGCTTTCTAGGACGTTCATCACGGGGCCTTTATTGCATTTATGTAAAATTTCTAATCCTCCATTAGAACTTTTTATGGAATGGTTTTCTTTTTGCAGGTATTCGGCAATCTTAGAACGCTGTGAATGCAATTTAGGTTTAGGGAGATGTTCGTTAAACCTTGTTCTAAAGGAACGACCAGTTTGTGTTTAGGCGCTAATCACTTTTGTTTAGGCCGGCCAAAAAGTATAATTTTTCAATGTTACGTGTAAATATAAATGTTTTGTGTGTCAGTGTATGTGTATATATGTACTTCAACGGTGACCAATGCTATAAACAGTAATTAACAAGACAGAAAATTTGACAATGGGGCTGTTGGCCCCGAAACTATAGTCATTTTAAAAGACGACTTGGATTGAGGACGTATACAAGGTATTTAACCTATTATTATTAAGACACATCGTAGTTGATTTTTAATATGTTAGCATATAAGTGAGCGCTGTTATTGTTTCTATTCAATACTCAAAGAGTCAAATAGATTAAACAATCTAGTACATCTTTACATAACAAATTTCCAAGTGTTTCAGGGTTGTATCTTTTATATTCATTGGTTCAGATTTTTTTCAATGGTAACACATTTACCAGCACTTCCAGACTATAGTAGTTATTTTTTTTTTAATAGGTAAATAGAATTTCTACAAATGTCTTACCAAACAAACATTCGGCGTTGATAAAATTGGTTAAAAAAATATGACAGCCCTAACATAGAAAGCTAGATCACCACTTTAATAATCATTTTTGTGCCATTTCAGCACACCTGTAACTACAATTTTGGCAAAGCAAAAACTCGTGAAAATATTCTCACCTCTGCCCTCACGGAACTCCTTAACCTTATGTTGGTAGTAGGCATGATACGGGTCTCCCAAACTGAGGAAGTTGAACTTGGGGTTGCCCAACTCATTCTGTCGGATCCTCGACTCAAACTCTGGGCCGTTACGAGCGACGAAACTGGCTGTCTTGTCGACGATATCTGGAAACACAGGCTAAGGAACACATCTGAAATACGCAGATTGAAGTATGTTTAAGAGCGAGATAAGAAACGGCAAAACTTAAATGGTTTGGAAAATTAAGAGGAGTGTGTAAAAAGAGAATTCCTGGGAAAACGGAGCTGATGGTGAGGTATGGAGACAAAGGTGAAGACATAGAAATGGCGGATGTTTAAAGTAAGCGGGATGTATAGAGATGGCCTAAGTAAGATGGCAGAAGAAAAGAAACATTGGTGGGGAGAAGATATGGAGATAAATAGTCAATGGCCATATTTAGAAATTACTAGAACAGAATTAACTTGCATAAGCTTTTTATGATATACATCAATTATTTTTTAGGTTACAGCTTACTGCATATCTTACATTTTAGGGTATAATCGATTAATGGAGTACAAAAATAACCAGTTTGTACCAACTATGTTCAGGTTTTTAGACTATGATGAAAGGTTCAACGTGGTAAAAATGAGGCAGATAAAAGTTAACACAACATTGCGATAAATTCTGACTCGGCAAAGACATTTCTCATCTCAAAAGACTACAGTACTATACTTCTTTATAAGTAATTAAATTACTTGACCGAGTCTATTATTGCAGAATCCAGGACCTACACATATAATGCTTATTTTTTCCAATAACTACACCTACTCCGTCGGTACAAAACTGTTTCATTCAAATATGTAATGAACATATAACTCCAACTCAAGACGCTAAAATCCTCAAGATCATAATAAAATTATACAAATGTTAGTATAATTTAAATTAGTTTTTAAACAAGAACAGCCTTGTTTAGATTTGTTTACTTGGTAAATAAAAAGAAACAAAAAGCTCTTCATTGCCCCTATACTTAACTCATTGTAAGAGCTTGGACAACTTAATTACTAAATAACTTCTTGATTTTTGTACTTTCAGGTAACTTAATTACAACTTTTCACATTTTACAAACAAAATTACAAGTAAAAATCAATAGCGTTCCTTAAATATAAAACCTCTGATCAATCTTTAAAATTGCTAGTTAAATATTCCTTTTCAATAGTACTAAAGGCATTGGTTGCCCAACTTTAATTTTAAATTTAGAACAAAGGAGCAGTAATTAATGTCAGAACCAAGCAAACATAATTATCTCAGTTACCTCAGGGTAATTACAATTACAACTTAATAATTACACAAGGCTTTGTGCAGCCACCATTTTCATATGTTTAGTAAATCAGTTTGTAAACTCTTTGCTCACAGACTCATTGCTGCCTTACTGTTCTCGTTAGTTGTTACATTTACTATAATAAATTCTTTAGAGAAACAGTTTTTGGAACAGTAAAAATAATAGATAACCACTCAGTTTCAGATTTTTCTTTTACTAAAAACATGAACGTTGTAGGCCTAACCATAGTATTTACGACGATGTTAAACTCAAACATCATCGATGTTGCGGCAGGAGGTAAACTAAAATATAAGGGAAATACTGAACTCCTCAACATACAAGAAAACATTTCAAATTTCATCCCTCTATTTAAATCTTCTATTTATCTATGCTTCATTTCAAAGAACGACGATGTACTGGATATTTTTCTCGACTATTTGAAAGACAAAAATAAAACAGTCACTCTGATCAAATTTGGCCAAAGAAACCATTCTTGTGACACTATAATTGTGTTAGATTTCAATATGACGGGTTGCAGAAATATCTCGATTGATCGGAACAAATCAATTTATTTCATTAACTACAAGCTTAAACTTCAATTAAATATGTTGAAAAACTGTTTGGTTACAAGCCTTCCGCATGAAATGGTCAGTATTTCTCTGAAAAACAGAGATTTATATCAGCTGCACTCGGATGCTTCGCCTACTCGATATTTTAAAAGAAGCAGTGTTCGAGAAGTTTTGGCGTATAGATTGAAAGCGAAAAAGACAAACTTGAAAGGAAGAGAGATAAAAGTTGCTTACGATCCCAATCCACCGTTTGTCATTGTTACGCAAGACGAAAACCATACAGGTAAGTTAAGTACGCCTATCTCAGTAATAATAAGCAATATTAAAAGAATTCAAATTGAGATTTAAGTTGGAAAACAATTCTCCTGCCATTAATAATATAACCAACAAAAACCTTTAACTCAATACGTTTGTTTTGCAACTGAAGGGGACGAGACTGTTTTGGATACCGGTAACCTATGTTTTTGTTAATCAATAGTTTGAACTTAAGGGTTATTTTGGTTTTATGCTATTTTAATTACTGTCGTCTTAAAATCTACAATTGTATTCACAAAATCTGTTTCATAAAATTATTGGCAAATTTTTTCCTGAATTTGATCTTAATCTTGGAATGAGATTTATGTCGCCCTATACTCCATTACATTCTGTTGGCAAATTTGGGCCAGAGCAGACAATTACTGTTTCCCAGCTTATCTTCCAATTAATACAATGTTTTAGTATAGTTTTAATTATAAGGGTGCAAATTTAAAGGGATTTTCATGTAGTCCCAAACTCAGCTCAGCCTCAGCGGGTTGAACTTAATTTCTTTTTTCAGATGTTATAGATGGAATAGAGTTTCTACTACTGAAAGAGCTGTCACACCAATTAAACTTCACCATGAAGTTTTCCCGTTACAAAGACTGGGGAACGCTGAGTAGCAAAGGGAGATGGGAGAATGGAGTGATCGAGGCAGTCGTCAATGGAGAAGCGGAGCTGGCATTGTCGGCCGTTTGGATGGTCAAGACCATGTACGATTCACTTGATTTTGCCCCGACTTTAAACAGGGTACGTAAACTGGCCTGAGTCAATATGAAGATGAAGAACATTGAATTGCGATTGAATGCAATAAGGCCTTCAAAAAGGTTTGATTTTATCATAATGGTTTCACTATAGGTGCTGAATTAGACCAATAATAGCCTATCTATGAAGACCAATAATAGCCAGGAGTGTGTTGTTATATTTTATAAATCACAAATGCCTGTCACCAAAGGTTTATTGATCCGTGACTGTAGTGATCTAGACACAATTGAGTACTGTTGGGGTGTGAATTACATTAAATTACTGGAAAGCAAGTGGTAAATATAGTGGTTATAAGATAGTACTACTGGTCTTGAATGAGCAATGTTTGGCTTTCTGGCCCATGTTGCTACCACTAAACTACAATATTCAGTAAACTCAAAAATTTAAGTTAATTTATAATCTTTTCATAAAAATGATATTTGAAGGGGTATATGATGCTATAATTTACGATGTATTGTCTTTCAGTTTGGCACAGTTTAAAAAACTGGTGTCTATGAAAAACATGCATAACATCAATACACTTTGTTGTTATTAAATTTAGGCTAACCTATTTTTATAGCTTTTTTTCACTAGCAGCAAACAGCAGTTTAAGGTGTGCCGTTTTCAGGAAAGAATCGCCTTCCTTGTCCGAAGACCAGAACCAATTGAATTTCAATGGAAAAACCTTTTGACAATTTTCCAGCCGGGTGTCTGGGTAATAATACTGATGTCGTTCATGTTTGTCATCGTAGTTTACTGGATTGGGGTCAACAATCTAGGTCGCCGCCACCGAGCTTGTAAGTATGGTCACGATATCTTGGTTACCATCTTGTCACTCCACTACTTAGTAAGCAGCTGGTTTCTGTACTCTTTGTAGACGATAATGTCGTTGTTTACAGATAAGGTAAAGTCAGCTGAAGTACAGTAAATTTGGCAATCACTTTGACGTGCACATGATACTTTTTCTTAAAGGTATGATTTTTTTCACTACGCTCTAAACAAGGCTACACAATAGATATTTTACAGGTTTTGCCAGGCACATTGTGCTTTCACCAAATAATGGTATTGTTTGAAACAGTTGACTATTTTGTTAAAAAATTTGAACTATGTTGTAAAAACAAACTTTTATAGTATGCACGGGATGTTTTAGCTTATGTCCTGTTGGCCTACATTTGTTCCTGGTAGTGAGGTGAAAAGAATCGTAACCAACTCGTCCGGAGGTGTTGAAGGTACTTGAATGAAATCCTTGCATCCAGTATAATGCTCGTACCATAAAACCTACCTCCCAACCTTGTAGCTTATGTAATATCAAAAAGTCTTTGTTGGACACACTCACAAATAGCTTGTTAAAATCCAGCTAGAACTGTAAAGTACTTGACGTTGGTGACATATTCAAATTAGTTTGCTTTGAGCTTCTTCTAGACCTCATTTTACACACAACCTTCGGCGTATGGACTAATTTATTAACTAAGACGCTAACAATTTCTATTTTCTAATACTTTACATTTGTAACACAGGCTGGATTGGATGTTTGACGACAATTTTTGGTCTCACGATTCAGACGAGTTTTCCTCGGAGAAAGATCTCTCGATTTGTTGGCTACATACTAACCAGCTGGTCCTTCTTCTCACTGCTACTGAATACAATTTTATCTGGCAATGTGTTTTGTGGGTGCGTACTGTTAACACTTTATTTACCTTATTTCTTTGCTATTTACCTTTTCTGTGAAAAAACTATTTACCCATGTCCAACTAACATGTCCACTCGAACAATACTCACAATATGGATAAAATGAGATTCCTTCATTTTCAATAATTATTATTTTTTTTTTATTTATCAATTTTTGGAAAAATATTTGTTTTTGTAATTATTTGTTGCTAGATGGTAGGCCCTTCACAACCTAAACACGTTGTTTGTTTAATACGTCGGAACGTCTTATCTTGTATGTTATTTTTATTCATCAATGTGATGCAACTAACTATATTATTCAGTTTGTTAAATATTTTTTTAAGTATAATAACGACCATAGTGATAGCAAAGTAATCATCACATTTGACAGAAACTAGTTTAGTTAACTACATTAAGCAATTTTAGCAGCTGGGTCATTTTTCTACATATTAATTAAAGCTTAAAATATCTTTGGTAGGCTACATTCAAATGTTCATGTTTTTAACGACCCTTTTTTCGACCTTAAAGTTAATTAAACCTACCATAACCTAACTTTCACCCTACCTTAAATACATCATACCTTTCAAAAAATATTTTTTCCCCAGTTGAAAATAAAATCTATATTTACATAAAATCTTATCCTTGACCATGGTACACATTTTAGATTTAGACAAAAATAAGGCCTAAATTAGAAAGTTCACAATCAATGATAAAAAAGAAACATTTTGAATTTAAGTCTTGTAGGCCTACGTCAATTAGTTAATTTTTCTACAAGGTTCAAAATAACCGAATGTTTGGTTTAGATTAACTCTGCCACAATATTCCGCTAGAGTAGACACCATTGAACAACTGGTCAGAGGACATTATTATTGGACAGTCCAGTATTACGCTCGCTTCAACAGTACTGATATGAAAAGGGACATTTTCAACTTTGAGGTTAGTTTTAACAAATCGTTAGTATAATAATGCCTCTTCTAATGAATGCAGGAATCCAGATGGTTAACCTTTGGCATATAAAGTATAATTTTCGTGAGAAGTGTTATTACATTGCAATGTTAAGTCCTAGAAATTAGGTCTAAAACAAATGTCTAACATCAACCTGTTATAAGAAGCGTTAATTGATTAACCAATATAAATTTTAATTTTACTACATAAAGCTACTCTAAAATTATTCTTAACTAAAATATCTTTTTGAGTAGCCCAACAAGGATAAAAGGATCTTACAAATAAAAAGTTACTTTCAAAAGGCCAATCAAGAGTTTAGTGTTGACAACATCTAACTTATTTTTACAGAACCCCTGGGTGAGAAGGTTCGAAAAGCGTTACAAATATTTGAGTAGTCAACAAGTGCGAGAAAAAGCATTCTATGACAAGAAAGTTACTTTTCTTGTCGAGTCGTTTGGAACCGATCTTGTCTTCTTAGATATTGGAGGGCTTCAAGGGCATGAGGCTCTTCACGACTTTAGGAAGATGAAGGAGGAGGTCACTTCTACGCACCTCACCTTCGGAATCGCTAAACACTCCCTACTTCTGGAGCCGATAACCTTAATGACGCTCAAACTTCAAGAGGTAAACAACTAATTAGTTAACTAAATCTCAAATTGTATAAAGCTAACATTGTGGTTTAAATGTTGATTTAGCAATAATTTGAGCACAAAGGATGTAGGCAATATTTCCAAACATTGTATTGTAGAATCTATGGAGGATGTATGCATTAAAAATGTTTTGCAAAGCTGATTTTTGAACATCAACAAAATAATAGTTATTTGTGCAACTAGTTAGAGAAGTGAGCAATTGACTCACTCGAGAGAAATCCTTACTCACAAGCCGTAGGCGAGTGAGGAATGGTTTCTCGAGTGAGGCAATTGTACTTTGAACTCGAGTTGCACATTATACTTTTCCTACAGTTACCATAAAACAAATAAATTGGTGAAGAAACATAACCTATTTTTACACAGAAGTGAACTTTTAATATAACATTTAATGTGAAGTGACAAATACAACAGTACAACAGCTGACCAGCTGATTTACAGCCAGTGCTGCCAACGTATTTCGCGTGCATACGACGTTGCCTGCATGTTACGCGCTCACTATTTTGTGCCTTCTCGTTGCAAATCTGGAGTGAGACAAAGTAATTAGAGTGAGATAATGTTAACATTGTCTCACTGATGAGCGAATTGGCCACTTTGCTTTCTCAAATCAGTGAGAGAACATGTACATTGTTAGGTAACTGTAGGAAAAATTAATTTGCCCACTAAAACTAATTGACAATTTAATAATAGTTACGTGGCCTATTTTGAATAATTTCCAGACGTTTATAATAGTTCTAGTTTAAAGATTGGGGTGACCAAACCTGGCTATCGACTTTCTTTAGTTAGTTGCACATAGATGATTAATTCATGTAAAAGTACATTATTTATTTAGGATTAAGTTATAAACAGTAGATAGAATAAAGTGGTCTTCACGATACATATTATAGCTGCCCTTTTTATTGTTTTAGAAATCAAATAACTAAAGTCAGAATAACCGATCACAGGAAAACATTTCTTCCACACAGTAAGAGAAACACATTTTCCATTAACTTCCCTTGACTTTTTGTTATTTTAGGTAACCTATTTTTTTGTTTATCAATAGTTTCAACTTAAAGGTTATTTTGGTTTCATGCTATTTTAATTACTGTTGTCTTAAAATCTACAATTGTATTCAGAAAATCTGTTTCATAAAACTATTGGCAAATTTTTGTCTGAATTTGATCTTAATCTTGGAATGAGATTTTTGTCGCCCTATACTCCATTACATTCCGTTGGCAAATTTGGGCCAGAGCAGACAATTACTGATGCCCAGCTTATCTTACAATTAATACAATTTTTTGGTATAGTTTTGGTTATAAGGGTGCAGATTTAAAGGGATTTTCATGTAGTCCCAAACTCAGCACAGCCTGAGCGGGTTGAATTTAATTTCTTTTCTCAGATGTTATAGATGGAATAGAGTTTCTACTACTGAAAGACCTTTCACACCAATTAAACTTCACCATGAAGTTTTCCCGTTACAAAGACGGGTTTAATTGTTTTAGAAATCAAATAACTAAAGTCAGGATAACCGATCACAGGAAAACATTTCTTCCACACAATAAGAGAAACACATTTTCCATTAACTTCCCTTGACTTTTTGTGATTTTAGGTAGGCTTATTTTTCCTGACTTTAGGCTGTTTTGCGAACACTTCCCTTTCCTCTCACCCCAAATCAATTCCTTAACTTTCCAGATCTGTAGAAACCTTGCAAAAATTTCTTTTGCACATATACAACTTTCATTAATTTATGTATTCCGTTTATCATCTCAAAACCTCTGAAGAAAGAAACTTTAACATAGTGAGATAAAATGTATATATATATAGCCTAAAACAACATGCATTAACACCATACTGCTCTGCCAGGCAGGTATGAACAAGTTGTGGAGGGATAGAGTTCTGCGTAGATGGCCAATATACAACACTCGACACCTTTTGGTTGAAACAGACATCACGTCGTTCAGCGAACCTCATGAGCTGGCTCTTAACAAACTCTACCCTGTCTTCTACCTGCTGCTGTTCGGACTATTGTTTGCTTTAGTAGTGTTTGCTTTGGAGGTCATATGGTGAAAATAGTTTAGACACACTTGATAGTGCAAAACACTTTTTGTGCATATTGCTTGCCCAATAGCTTCCTAATATTAGTCACAGTCACAACTTAGACATGTAAAAATCACCAATAAATCATTTAATTGAGCCTTCATAAATGTATAAGCTTACAGTACCTATTTAAATGTTCTGCCACTTGGGCAATTTACATAGAATTGCAAAGGACATTTTGAAGTCTAACAAATCAAAAAATATGTGAAGTACTTAAACTGTGAAATTGTCCAAACTTGTTATGCTACTGACAAAACGTAAAGACCAACCAACTTCAGCGAATCTTTTCTCACATCAGTTATTAGGTACCAAAAAGCGTGATCAATTAATCGTTCTATTCAAACGAATCTGTTATTTCACTGTTTGAGATAACAACTTGTGCAATACGGATTGGACTTAAAAAGATATAATGATACAAAAAATCTTTCTATTGCATTGTCATTAAATGACTCTTATCTTGTTTTTTTTTTTTCAATTGGCTAGTAAAAAGTAATAAGCCTATAGGCTACTTAATAAAGTTAACAATAGGTAAAACAAAAAATATAAAATCTTCAGTCAACACTTTATTGGAAAAAACATCACAAACATAGGCTACACAACGCAAACATGTTTAGCTTTAATTTATGCTTAAGTTAATGTTCAAAATTTAGATATTTTTTTCCGTTTCAAACGCCCTAATTCCCCTTGCTGTTCACTAGCTGAGCTCATAATTTCCTTCACTTTTCTCACCCTTTCCTGATCACTACAAGCCACCTCTTTGAGTTTGACGTTCGCCAAGAAAGCTCGATCCCGACGCAATTCTCTCACAGCACCCTTTAACTCCTTCCTGTACTGATGTATCAGTTTCTTATCTTGCCGCTCCTCTGCTGAAAATCCTCCCCACGATTTACCGATTGTAACAGAATTGAAATGTGGTTCATATTGACGTAAAGCTTTCGGTATTTTTTTATTTTTCACCAAGGAAGGAAGGCCCGCTGAACTAACTGATTTCAACAACGTTTGCAGTTCAAAAATGCTGTTGGTGAGTTTCAGTGAGAATGTGTTGGCAATCAAATGGTTCACTGAGTTTTGCACTTGTTCAAACATCAATTTTGATTCAGGGTATTTTTGGTAAACTTTAACAAACTCAGATAGTAAGATCACACTTAAATGTAACACATTTGCATCTACTTTCAAGCTGTCTTTTTTATCTTTTTCACCATCAAATTTTAACTTCAATTTACATTCTTCTTCAACTTCAAATTTCATATTACGCTCAACGTCACTATTTCTATCTTTTGAGCCCATCCTTTTCACACAGCAACTCAAGAATAAAATTGCTTCTGGATATAATTTTGACGACATTTTAGCATCCTGTAATAACAAGTAGCTGGAGAGAAGGCCTGACGAGATATTACACGACTGAGTAACTGTTCTACAAGCAAGACTCAATACAGGTTTGCTCACAAGTGCTAAAACATCTGGACATTGGGCTCCAACCGAAACAAGTATGTACCATGTTAAAAACTTTAGATAATCGGGCGAGTCAGCATCAACATGTTCCAGTTTTGATGCAATCATGTCAACTACAATTTTAAGGCATTGTTCACTGTTAAACCCTCTCAGAATATTAAACTGTGATGCCAACACTGGCAAAGATTTCCAGCTGATACCTCCATTAGAAACAAGTTCAACGATGAATGAAGCTAGAGCTAACATTTTTTTCTTGTCGCCCATTTGTACCAATCTTTTGAAAATTCCACTTTGTTGTTTAACTGATGTATCCTTAAGCAGATCTCTCAACGCACCAAAATTGTCTGGGAAATTCAAATCACGAGGTAATTCTAATTCTTCTTCATTATTTATGAAATATTTTTCTTCCACATTTCTCGCTGATACCAACAACTGAGATGAGCTATTTTCACAAATGGTTGAGATTGTCAAATCATTATCAACCGATTGCATCAACTCAGTGAGATCATCTGTTGCACAGTCATTATCTAAAGAATATTCTATTTCACTGGCATTCCCATTGTCCTCAATCAAGTTAACAGTACAGTTGGTAAGCCCATCGTCTAAATCATCTACACTCTTATAAAGGACATATTCATTCAGTTCACTTGGATTTTTAAAAGATTCTTCCTGGGGAATTTCCAGAGTATTTTCTTCATTTTGGAAAGATTTGTCTGCTTTACAGTTTGGCACAGCTTGTTGGTGTGGTTCAAGCTTTAATTGCCGCAACACAACATCATATTTGTCTTTTCTTTGTGTCTTGATGACACTTTCACTATCTTTAGCAAGATTCACAATCATTCCAAGACTGTCCCACTCTTTATTTAACTCTTCTGTAGCGATCATAGTATCTTCTTTACTCTGTTGCCTTTCCACTCTGCGCTTTCTTGATTCTCTAATCAATTCGTCGATCAATGATTCTCTGTCTTGATTAATTTTTCTAAATATTCCACCCCCAAAATGTGCTCCTTCCACAAATTTTCCCTCGAGGGTTCCATTATTGTTATTTCCTTCTTGGTCTTCATCATCATCACTCCTTGCATCCTCAAAGCGTTCTATTTCATTCAGTGTTTGCCCTCTGTGGGTTAATACTTCAGTATCGGATAAGTTAAACACCGCTTTCTTCTTGAACAAACGTTCTCTCACAACAGCAAAGCGAGCCATGATTCGATCATCATCAGTCATTCTCTCATTTCTCTCCCCTATTCTTCGATCGATAAACTTATTATTTTTCAACCCGATTTGGTATTCTTTAAGTAAAGTACTCTTACGTTTCGTCAAAGCTTTACTTTTTGAAATGCCTGGTAAACCTCGATCATGTTTCAACATGCGACCCAGTATGTGATGTTTAGAACGATTTGTATGTACTTCAAATGGATTCCACTTCTTTGACATTCTCTTATTGTTACGGATCAAAACTCTTTGTTTATTTGGTAGATTCATATTTACTCTGTGTAAACTTGAATCTGTTATGATGGTTAAGGTTTAGTTTTCTTTGAGAAATCTCACCAGAAACTTCGAAGGAACAAGCCAACTAGTTTCTAAGATTCTAATAATATACTATCATGGATCTGCAAATAAAATTAAATGATTAGATTTGATTCCAGTGACAAAAGCTAAGCTACAGGAAACGAGAAAACAAAGAGTGGAGCGATTTGATTGTCGTTGAGTAACCCTATTCTATTAGAAGACTGTATATTTAAAACGGAAGCTGATGAAGGCACGATGTCACACTATACACAACTAACGTAAACAATTTAACTTATCCTCGTTTAGGCCAACAATTTTTAACTGCCTCAGTTTTGAAACCTTAAAACACTATATGAGGGTCTTGACATATCGCTCTTAAAAAGAAGTCACTCTCAACTCAAGTCATAGAGTTTTATAATTTAATCCTACAATAGCCTAACAGCCATTCCAGAAATAATGAGCCTAGGTGTAAAAAATTAAAATCTCATCAAATAACATTTTTTTTACATTTAATGCTTAAAAATAACATAAAGAAACAAAATTCAAAAGAAAAGTAAAAAAATATATGTTTTTTTTAGTTTTTATGCACTACTGAAGTTAAGCCAGCTGTATTAATCATGATAGCCTTTAAATGTGATTAGGTTGGCACAACTGTAGCCACTTTATTTCCCTCCAAATCTCATCTCTTTTGAGGTTAATGTCATCATAACCTCAATAACTAGCAAAGACAACCTGCAGTTTACTAGTTTGAGAGTTCTTAAGTATTTAAAACATTCAACTCTTGGAAGTGAAGCTGGTGTCCCGTACGGAACCAGAAACATGGAAAAGTTAACTGTGTGAAGAAACTAACCAACACTGAATCTTCAAACTCTCCAAAAGTTAGGTAAGTTAAGCAACCTATATACTCATACACTTAATGTTTTTTCAAATACAGTATTTTTATATGAAACAATGGTTCCGTACGGGACAGTTCCGTACGGGACACTTGTTTGATTGTTGTGTAAGTCAAAGCTTACAATGCATGTTAAATGTTTTAGCCTAAAGTAAGCAATAGCCTAAGTTAATATAGGCCTAGACCTAATTTATACAAACCTAGGACCAAATAATAAACATTGTTTAATATTTTTTTCAGACATAAAATGGACAACAAAGAAAAAAAGAAAAGGTATTTTGAGAAGTTGAGGTCAGATCCCGAGCGACTAGCTGCACACCGAGAAAAGGAGAAAAAAAGAATTAAAGCTGTGAGAAACAAAGAGAAAGAGCTTCTTAAAGGTAGGCCAGACATTTTGGAAGATAAAAGAAAATTAGAAACTTTGAGGAAACAAAAGCAACGGGAGCGGAAAAGATTGGCTAAATTAGCAGAGAGTTCAAACTGTTCAAATGTAGTTCAAGAACTCGGTTCCTACAAAAGGCCACAGAGCTTAGGAAAGGCTGTGAATAGGATTAAAAAACTTTTACCAGATAGTCCCTCTAAAAAGCAAGCTGTGGTTAGAAAACTTGCTCTTGATTTTCCAAATCTAAATTTGAGCAAAACCCCTCGTAAATTTAAGCCTAAACTGTCCGAAGAAGAGAAAAAAATCGTCAGGGATTTTTTTAATAGAGACGATGTAAGCTACCAGGCTCCTGGAAAAAGGGATACCAAATCAATAAGGGATCCAGTTACAAACAAAAGAATAAATGTGCAAAAAAGGTTTCTTGTAATGTCTGTCAAAGAAGCCTACCAGCAGTTCATTACAGAAACAGGTATGCACAAAGTGTCTAAGACGACGTTTTATGAGCTCCGACCCAAGCATGTTCTTTTGGTTGGTGATACACCACATACAGTATGTGTGTGCAAGTATCATGGAAATTTCAATTATTTGCTAGAAGCTCTACATAGTAATAAAATACTAAACGAGGAACTAGTACCAAATGGTAAAGATCTGTTGAGAAAACTTGTATGCAGTATTGAGAAAGAAAACTGTATGTTGGGAACTTGTTCTCAGTGCAATGGTGTGAATGAACTTGAAAGTGTGTTGACTATAATTGACTTTGATCCAGATAAAAAAAATTTGCTGGAAACAATGGATAGATGTTGGAAAACAGGCCTAAACAAGTTGAACACAACGGTACAGTTAAAGATGTCATATGTGAAATAAGAAAACAGTTGCCTACATTTAAAGTCCATTGTTATGTTAAAAATGTGCAATCAGAAGAATTTGAATCAAGGAAAATAAACAAGGATCCAAAATCTGGAGTTCTGCAGATTGATTTTGCTGAAAACTTTTCTCTCATATCACAGGATGAGATACAATCTGCACATTGGTCTCATCAACAGGTAACTTTATTTACCGCTTGTGTTTGGACTGGTACCGCAACTACATCATACACCATAGTGAGTGATGATCTGTCTCATGGTAAACTGAGCATCAAAGTTTTTCTCTATAAAATAGTTGGAGACATTATTGAGAGATTTCCTGCTCTAGAAAAGCTGTCAATATTCTCAGATGGTCCCTCATCTCAATTTAAAAATAAATATACAGCTTCTCTCTTGTGTTCACTCCAAAATGACTACAAAATTGATTTTGACTGGTTGTTTTTTGCAACATCACATGGGAAAGGCTCTGTTGATGCTATAGGAGGAGCGATAAAACATCGAGTATGGATGAAAATTAGATCAAGAAAAAGAATGATATCCAATGCTGTTGAGTTTTATGAATGTGCCAAAGAGGAAATAAAGGGAACACATATTTTATTTCAATCTCAAGAAGAAATTCAACTTCATGCCCAGGAGATGGAAAAGAAATGGGCAGAAACAAAATCAATTCCTAACATTCGACAATGCCATTACCTTATGCCTTATTATGACTCTGCCAGCGTACTTGTAGCCCGGACGGCAAAATCTTCTATGAGCAAATTTGATATTTATAAATCCACAGAAGACTTCCCGAGCCAAATTTCCATAAGACAGCCCCGCCTTCGTTACGAGGATGTTTATTCAGAGGAATCTTCTGATAATGAGGACATTTGTACACGCAAACCAACTACACCCCCAAATAATGATAAAGAGGTGGCAGTAGGATCATGGGTTGGAGTCATATACGACAGCCAATGGTATCCAGGTAAAGCATATCTTTGTCTAAATTAACGTTATTTCCTAACAATTCTTGCTAAAAACAAGTTAAGTTGAAAATATAAAAAAAACTGTAGGTTTCAAACTTGCAAAATTATTTAATAAAATTTAATATTTTACAGGAATTGTGGAAGAGAGATTGGGAGAAGAAATAACTGTCTCTTTCATGACCAGAGTGGGTCAAAGATTTCTGTGGCCATCAGTACCTGACATCCAAAAAGTGGACCTTAAAAACATAATGTGCAGGATCGAGGAGCCACCGTACCCAGTGTCAAACCGCCATTTTAAAATCAACCAAATATGCACATATGATGAGATGTTTAATAAGTTAAATGTTTAGTCAGTCATATCTTTAATTCAACATTGTATTTATTTTGACATAGCCTACTTAACTAATGGTCAGATGTGTACTAACCATAGTTTAGAAAAAATTGTTGGTCAAACTACCTTCCTGCTATATTTTCCCAAAAATGTCAAGTAATTTAAGGACTAAACAATTATAATAGGTCCAATAAATGTATTTAACTTTCATTACAGTCCATTTTCTTTCCAAACATATTTATTAGGCGATTGTTTAAGATATTTTACACGCGTCCCATACGGAACTATTACGTGTCCCGTACGGAACCGTCTGTTTTAAATTATATATTTTAAATATAAATCAAAGTCTTAAACATGCTAACATTTCTGGAAAAAGATTAAACTAATGAATCTATGTGTATAATTACAGTGGTAAGGGATGGAGAACGTCACAGAGATTTAGATTTGAAGTTTGTGATGCAAATAGGTGTGCTAAAAGTTGTCCCGTACGGAACCACAAGTAAAACCATTATTAGGTCATTATTTGTCAAATTGGGCCTTTGAAATTTATGCAGTTGAATAATCTGTTCAACTTTTACCCTAATCTATATTTTTTATGACTTTAGGTCTCATAGTTGAGTAGTTTCAATAAGTTTTTCCTTACAAAACATAGTCAAAGTGTCCCGTACGGAACCTGGAATGGCTGCTAGGCTAAGTTACACAGAGCTCATTAATTAGAGGAAGACCTAGTGTTTTGTGCAAATAACAACCCAAACCTGAAATTGCAACATTCTAGGTAGGTTAAAATAGGCCTAAATAGATACCGGTAGGTAAGTAAACCCGACTACGTTAGGTCTTACCTACAAAGCCTCACAATTTGAAATTGATTGAAAGTTCAGTTTTCCAGTCATATGCATTACAGTGCTTTTAGTGTTCCATTGTGTTAGTTTTTTACGTTAAACCTTTTATAGATTGTAGTGTTTTGTGATTTGTTATTAATTGCATGTTGTATCATGACTTGACTGCTATACAGTGCATATTTTTTGACTACTAGGCCTACCCTCTGTAGTGTATTCCAACTTAGGTTGGGCGTTTGTGTATTGTTAATTGTAATGTGTTAGTTTACAAGTTAAGTTTTTTTCACCTAAAGACGGGATCAGATTCCAGATCCCGAAACGTTGTGTATTGTTTTTTTACATTCGTGATGGAAAATGTCCGCAATAAACTTTTGAACAACATATGCATTGTTGTTAAATCAATTTCAGCGTAACTTACACATGACTAGACTTAATTTTATTCATAATTCCATCCAGGATTGATTTTATGACAATATAAAAATAGGTTAACATTGTAGCCTATACCTTAAGTTGCGTCATCAATCCAAACTTAAAATGGTTTACAATACCTGCATACAGTAATCCTTTGTTGCAGGCCTCAATGTGTCAAGTAGGCCTAATCACTTCATTCGAGCCGTTAAAAAACAGAGTTTAAAAAATAAAACATACAAAACACGATAACACGGAACAGACAAACATTACAAAAAACAGGAAGGGACATTAACAATCGATCATTACCGGGAAAATATCGATACAGGCTAACGATTATTCCATTCAGGTAGTTAGGTTAGGTTTTAACCTACGGTAACTATCGATATATCAATTAATTCATTCAATATATCAAGTATGGTTGTAGGTTAGGTTTTAACCTAACTACAACCATACTTGATATATTGAATGAAATAATTGATATATCAATCGATATTTCATTCGGATGAGTATAGGACGTAAACTAAAGTGCAGTCACCCATAAGTTTAACCCTCCAAGTGTCCATAGTAATAGTATTAATGTCCGCCCATTTATTGCGCAATTGCAGGGTTTTATTTAATGTATCTTAGAAACATAAAAACAATGTAAAGTATACCCTTCTGTTTTAAAATATCATTTTGATTGGGAAATTATGGGCTTCAATGTATATAAAACATTACAAAAAATTTTTCAACAATTTTTGTGGGGTTAACGATTGTCAAACATTATAAAATAGGCTAAATTTAAAAAAATTATGTTTGCCCTCAATAAATTTTTATAATTTATAAGTCTACAAATATTTTAAAATAGCCACTTTGTTCTAAATTGTATAAGGATTACAAAAATATAGGCTAATAATATAGGGCTAAGGAAGTAAATTTGCAAATAAATAAGTTATGGGTGAAAAACAGATATCGTACATTTAGCGTTAGATAAGAATCCATAGCCTAACTATAGCTAGGAATCTGGCCGATAATTTACATCAATCACTACCTAAGTTACTTCTTCAGGATCATCAACCAGCCCTTCAAACTCACTTAAAAATCTTCTTATAATGCACTTCACGTATATCACTACTTTTTATTTTTAACACTAAAACAATGATAAACGTAGGTACATAATAAAACACATCAGTCATTGGTGCGAGGTTAACCAAGTTGTTTACAAATACGCACGTCAGATGTCTGCTACAATATTTTCGGAACTAAAATGAAAAGCGTCTAGAAACAGACATCAGGAGAAAGCTTAGAATCTGCCGAAAACAATGATACCAATCTCGATCCAGTTCAATCTAATTCAGTCAGTCCCAGAGCCTTCGCCGTAAACGATGTTTGTGTGTCGCAAAAGCGATGCATAACACCACGGCGGGTGTGTTTTGCGTCGATTACGCAACGCTTAACACTCAGAGGGTTAAACATTAGGATTGATGACGTAAATAAGGTAAGGTACCTATGTAATTGGATTTAGCCTAAACTGAAGTTAGGCCTAGTCTAATCCAAGCAATTATTGGGGAAGCCATTTACAAAGCTTTGGCATCCTACAGTTTACAATATCGCCATGACAATAACCAGCAACTGTCGTGACAAAATGTGGGATAAGTATTTGTAACATAATAAGCTACTAAGCATATTAACTTACTGAACATGGTAGCCTACCGGTATTTATAGTCTAAGAGGGTAACAAAACATTGGAGGCCTAGCTCAGATTGTTAGCATAGGCCTAGGCCTACCTATAGGTAGGTAGCCTAAACTTAGTAGGCTAGGCCTACTAGGCTATGCAGAAATTGCTGGTTCGAGACCTTACCTTTATCTCTAATTTTTAATTTGTGAACAAAAGGATACTTCTTACTTCAGGTGGAGGATAAATAATACCCACCACAGGCTGAGAAGATGGAGGGGCAGGTTCCTCTGGAGGATTCGGAAGAACTTCCAAAGGCGGCATAGCCTTTCAGTCGAATGCACTAAATATTTGAGAAGAAACGCACTTTTAATTTACTTCTAGTTCTAGACTGTAATAAATAAACAACCGTTATAGCTGAGTTTGTTCAACTACTTAACCTTAAACCATACTTTAAACGAAACGACTGAAAGGAGACAAGAAGAGCAAGAGAGACAGAGACACAGACTACCACAACACAACACAAACAGAACAGACAATTGGGGAATTGGAATTGGATTGGATGGGAACATGGGGATGGATGGACCATGGACGATGGACTCAGAAAGATGAAACATGGAAGAAAAAGAAAACAGTAGAATTTTAGAAAAAGTTAAGATGAAATCAAGTTTAACTTAATTGAACTCAACGTTGGTTATAGCCGTTGGTTATAGATTCGCTGCACTGCTGCAACCTTTCGGGTGAATTTATTATACCCATTTTACTCAGTTAAGGACTTTATGAATTATAAAACTAAAGCCGAATCTTTCATACTGTAAATCAAAAACTCTCAATCGTTATTCTTAATCTTTGTTATCTATAGATATGAACATGTTTAGTGATATTTTATTTTATTTAATGTAATTTGACAATGCCTATTCCTATGTACAACTTGGTCAATGGCAATAAACTTTCTTATTCTTATTCTTATAATGATGCTGGTAGTTCCCTAATTTGCCGCTTGGCACAACAACTCGTGGTGTCTTTTTGGGGTAATTTTTGCAGAGATCAGAATCAGAATCAGAATGTTTTTTGGGTAAAACACCCTAACCGGGTTGGCAACACTGGCACGCGGGATTTTAACCCAATAATGGGATTTATAGACCATGTCCGGGATTAAAACAGGTAACGGGATAAAATTAGTTTTTTCGACCCGTTTACCGGGATTTTTATTGGTCGTGTCGAAACGAAACAAAACAAACACTAAACACTAGTCTGTGGTCTGTCTATCGTCGTCAGTTCCACAGCTCCAGTTCCAGCTCCAGCGTTCCTGCAAGTTAGTTCAATTCAGTTGTCATTGTCGGTTGTATGTAAATAAAATTGTTTGTACTTGCCAATGATAACAGGCCTCTTGTTAAACTATAGTCAATATTTGAATAATGCTAGCTACAATATTTTCCTAATGTTGGGACCTATGATTTTTTTTTATCCAAGTACAGTAACTTAATCCAATTCATGTCTGAAGATTTTTCTTAGGCCTAGTTTACATTAAGTTTAGGCTTATGTGTGTCCTTAATAATTAACTTATGTGCTTGTTATTTGTGTAGACTCTACAACCCAAATATTGTCTGAAGTCATGAATGAGTAATTAAATTTGTAAGTTAGGGTACTCCTTCTTTAGCCTTGCCGAGTTTAAATGATGAAGTTTTGTAGGCTTAGCGTAAGCTTCAAAGCTTACTTTAGAGAAAGTAAATTTAAGCACAGAGCAGTATAAGGTAACTTAGGCCATGTTATATAACTTAGCAGATACACTAACTTAAGTGGTGGCTAGCACTAACTTAGTAGTGGTGTCTAGGACAAAGTCCAACATCGATCGCCCTCTTTTACTAGGCCTAGATACAACGTTCATGGCGGATAAAGCCGTCCTTGATCATTGGGCTACTAATAAATAGTCCTGGCTAATGAAACAGCCTGTCTTAGTCACTAACAAAGCTACACAAGGCATTTCACTATATTCTACACTCATCCTTCACTCACATTTGGGTTGAAATAACTTACTCACATTTGGGTTGAAATAACTTACTCACCTAGGTGACGTCCCCATCTCAAGTTTTAATAAAACCCTGCCCTGTCCGATAGGAATTTCCGCACAGTGCTCGCTGTTAGGGCTCTTTATTGCTCGTCACAAGTTATTTCCGGCTCAACATGCCAGAGCTAAAAGACGGTCGTCCCATAACTTAACTTTTAAGCAAGTTTCCTCTGTAACATAAGGAAGTAATTCTCTGGGCATTGAGTAACAGCAACTTAACACGTTCGCGGCGGCACGTCAAATGGCGGGCGTATCCCCAGTGCGACGCAGCCCTCAGCGCCGAACAAACCCGATTGCCGCGTGGGATTGGCTTTTCAATTTCGGTCTGACGAATAGCAAATAACGTGCGAGGATGTCCTGCTTTACAACGAGAGTCGACGTAGTTCGCTAAACACCCACAGATAGCAGCTCTGCTTGGAACGTAGCCGGTCCCATTGGAATTGTACTGCCAAATGGAGGGAAAAAGACGGGACAAAAAGTAGATTTTAAAATTGCCAAACGGGAATTTTACGGGGAAATTTACTACCAACCTACACCACAACAAAATACAGTATACTATTGAGCAGTGCTGTGTGAGGTTTCAAGTTTCTAGCTCTAATCCTGGCTTAAAAATAAAATCATTTCGTACCACATTGCAGCTTGGGAGCGATCGCACCCACCAGGATGGCATTAGGGTTCCGTATGGGAGCGATCGCTCCCATGCCGCCGCGAACGTGTTAACTTATTAGGTCATTTTATTTAGAGTTAGGGGCCTACATGCCATGAAACTTAAAAATCTTATTAAGGAATTAACCTTCATAGAGCTTTTTGGTGTCTTCGGTCTGTTGAGTTCGATGACGTAATATTATCAAGTTCCTGCTCCCCCCACTAGGGTGCAGGACTTGTGTCTCCTGCTACCTTCCTACCTCCACTCAGTCGGTTAGGACAAGTTACTACGGCTACAACCACCACAAGACCCGAGGGAGTAATATTGAGATTACAGATTTGTCTGCAATTGTGTACTTCGGTCCCCTACACCGAAGACACCTTAGGTGTGATTGGTCCAACAGACAGAAGGCACCTAAAATGAATAATTGTACTGTATATAATGTAATACTTTTATATAATGTAAAATTATATATATACTTTTATTTTGTTATTGTATACATCAATGAGGGCTACTTTAAATGTTACTAAGCAAATCAAAATACCACAGTACCCTAAAAACATTTTATTTTATATTACTTACATGTTTCGGACATTAATGCCATGATCACAGTATAGTATATAACCTATTAGTTTCTTTTATTTACAAACATTATTAGATATTTCTTATTAAAGAACAGGTGATAATTTTTATATTAAGGGAAGGAGGTGTTTTCTTTAAGATGTATATATATATTATATGTAATATTCAATGAAATTATACATCTTAAAGAAAACACCTCCTTCCCTTAATATAAAAATTATCACCTGTTCTTTAATAAGAAATATCTAATAATGTTTGTAAATAAAAGAAACTAATAGGTTATATACTATACTGTGATCATGGCATTAATGTCCGAAACATGTAAGTAATAAAAAATAAAATGTTTTTAGGGTACTGTGGTATTTTGATTTGCTTAGTAATATACTTTTATATAATGTAAAATTATATAATAGTAATAATTTTACATAGTTTATATCTTGTATTTCCATAGTTATACCAGTAGCCTACATCAAATACATTTTTTTTTTCTTAATACAAAAACAGTCTCACAGTCTGAAGACACCAAAGGTGTAGGCTAATCAAAGTCACCATTACTCTATGGGTAAAAAAAGGCATTATTTGAAGTCTCAGTCAAACGTTTAAAATAGACAGAATTCTGATGGTTTAGGCTATAGGCCTATGTTTTTTTGTATTAACTAGTCCATAATCTTTCATAATATATCAGTAAAGGCTTTAGTTGTTTAGTTGGAACGCAGATAGAGGCAAGAGAAGTTGTCATAAAAGGAGTCCAAGGACATTAGACAATAGTTTATTCTTCTTTCAGTCGTATACACAAGCCCAGTCACATATAATATGGCTTCATGGTTTGGCACCCAACATATTGAACCCACTTTTAGCAAATTTCCCATATAGGGAATAAGCTATTAGGCCCCTACCGTAGTACTCATGGTAAGACCTGGATCCGGGACCGATTTACTTTTTCGTTTTGAGGTCTCTAGAGGCCAAAAACACCAACTGTTTAAATTCATAAATATGTGTGTCTCTTACATCTTTTATATGTCCTCTTCATCACAGTCGTAGAGACTGGAGAATCGTCAATTTCTTATTTTTTCGCTTCTTTTCGTCAGCACGATAACTCGAAAAAAAATGATCCGATTTTGATGAAATTTGGTATAAACGTGTAAACCTACATTTATTAGAACGAGTTCACAATCCAGCATGATCGGACTTTGGGAACAGGGGTTTATAGGGGTAAAAATAGGTTTTTCTCATTTTTGACCCTTAAAACATAAAATTTAGCAATTTCTTTCCAAACCATTTTGTAGAGCTTTTTTATGAGCATATTTTGATTACACATTTGGAATATGAATATATTTCATACTAAGCTAGGCTATTAACATTTTACAAGAAAAAAAAACAACTTTTTTACCCTCCCTGTTTGCAGCAAACCTAGAGTAGCCTACTCGTTGAATTAATGCTATTTAAATAGGGAATAAATGTGACATTTTTTTAGACATTTTAGTGTAAATCCAATTAGGGAAAAAGAAATTCGCTTAGTCTGCAGGTTTGCTGCGGCGGGGGTATTTTACTATAATGTTCGCTGAATTAAAATGTATTTAACTACTAATAAATAGTCCTGGCTAATGAAACAGCCTGTCTTAGTCACTAACAAAGCTACACAAGGCATTTCACTATATTCTACACTCATCCTTCACTCACATTTGGGTTGAAATAACTTACTCACATTTGGGTTGAAATAACTTACTCACCTAGGTGACGTCCCCATCTCAAGTTTTAATAAAACCCTGCCCTGTCCGATAGGAATTTCCGCACAGTGCTCGCTGTTAGGGCTCTTTATTGCTCGTCACAAGTTATTTCCGGCTCAACATGCCAGAGCTAAAAGACGGTCGTCCCATAACTTAACTTTTAAGCAAGTTTCCTCTGTAACATAAGGAAGTAATTCTCTGGGCATTGAGTAACAGCAACTTAACACGTTCGCGGCGGCACGTCAAATGGCGGGCGTATCCCCAGTGCGACGCAGCCCTCAGCGCCGAACAAACCCGATTGCCGCGTGGGATTGGCTTTCCAATTTCGGTCTGACGAATAGCAAATAACGTGCGAGGATGTCCTGCTTTACAACGAGAGTCGACGTAGTTCGCTAAACACCCACAGATAGCAGCTCTGCTTGGAACGTAGCTGGTCCCATTGGAATTGTACTGCCAAATGGAGGGAAAAAGACGGGACAAAAAGTAGATTTTAAAATTGCCAAACGGGAATTTTACGGGGAAATTTACTACCAACCTACACCACAACAAAATACAGTATACTATTGAGCAGTGCTGTGTGAGGTTTCAAGTTTCTAGCTCTAATCCTGGCTTAAAAATAAAATCATTTCGTACCACATTGCAGCTTGGGAGCGATCGCACCCACCAGGATGGCATTAGGGTTCCGTATGGGAGCGATCGCTCCCATGCCGCCGCGAACGTGTTAACTTATTAGGTCATTTTATTTAGAGTTAGGGGCCTACATGCCATGAAACTTAAAAATCTTATTAAGGAATTAACCTTCATAGAGCTTTTTGGTGTCTTCGGTCTGTTGAGTTCGATGACGTAATATTATCAAGTTCCTGCTCCCCCCACTAGGGTGCAGGACTTGTGTCTCCTGCTACCTTCCTACCTCCACTCAGTCGGTTAGGACAAGTTACTACGGCTACAACCACCACAAGACCCGAGGGAGTAATATTGAGATTACAGATTTGTCTGCAATTGTGTACTTCGGTCCCCTACACCGAAGACACCTTAGGTGTGATTGGTCCAACAGACAGAAGGCACCTAAAATGAATAATTGTACTGTATATAATGTAATACTTTTATATAATGTAAAATTATATATATACTTTTATTTTGTTATTGTATACATCAATGAGGGCTACTTTAAATGTTACTAAGCAAATCAAAATACCACAGTACCCTAAAAACATTTTATTTTATATTACTTACATGTTTCGGACATTAATGCCATGATCACAGTATAGTATATAACCTATTAGTTTCTTTTATTTACAAACATTATTAGATATTTCTTATTAAAGAACAGGTGATAATTTTTATATTAAGGGAAGGAGGTGTTTTCTTTAAGATGTATATATATATTATATGTAATATTCAATGAAATTATACATCTTAAAGAAAACACCTCCTTCCCTTAATATAAAAATTATCACCTGTTCTTTAATAAGAAATATCTAATAATGTTTGTAAATAAAAGAAACTAATAGGTTATATACTATACTGTGATCATGGCATTAATGTCCGAAACATGTAAGTAATAAAAAATAAAATGTTTTTAGGGTACTGTGGTATTTTGATTTGCTTAGTAATATACTTTTATATAATGTAAAATTATATAATAGTAATAATTTTACATAGTTTATATCTTGTATTTCCATAGTTATACCAGTAGCCTACATCAAATACATTTTTTTTTTTCTTAATACAAAAACAGTCTCACAGTCTGAAGACACCAAAGGTGTAGGCTAATCAAAGTCACCATTACTCTATGGGTAAAAAAAGGCATTATTTGAAGTCTCAGTCAAACGTTTAAAATAGACAGAATTCTGATGGTTTAGGCTATAGGCCTATGTTTTTTTGTATTAACTAGTCCATAATCTTTCATAATATATCAGTAAAGGCTTTAGTTGTTTAGTTGGAACGCAGATAGAGGCAAGAGAAGTTGTCATAAAAGGAGTCCAAGGACATTAGACAATAGTTTATTCTTCTTTCAGTCGTTTACACAAGCCCAGTCACATATAATATGGCTTCATGGTTTGGCACCCAACATATTGAACCCACTTTTAGCAAATTTCCCATATAGGGAATAAGCTATTAGGCCCCTACCGTAGTACTCATGGTAAGACCTGGATCCGGGACCGATTTACTTTTTCGTTTTGAGGTCTCTAGAGGCCAAAAACACCAACTGTTTAAATTCATAAATATGTGTGTCTCTTACATCTTTTATATGTCCTCTTCATCACAGTCGTAGAGACTGGAGAATCGTCAATTTCTTATTTTTTCGCTTCTTTTCGTCAGCACGATAACTCGAAAAAAAATGATCCGATTTTGATGAAATTTGGTATAAACGTGTAAACCTACATTTATTAGAACGAGTTCACAATCCAGCATGATCGGACTTTGGGAACAGGGGTTTATAGGGGTAAAAATAGGTTTTTCTCATTTTTGACCCTTAAAACATAAAATTTAGCAATTTCTTTCCAAACCATTTTGTAGAGCTTTTTTATGAGCATATTTTGATTACACATTTGGAATATGAATATATTTCATACTAAGCTAGGCTATTAACATTTTACAAGAAAAAAAAACAACTTTTTTACCCTCCCTGTTTGCAGCAAACCTAGAGTAGCCTACTCGTTGAATTAATGCTATTTAAATAGGGAATAAATGTGACATTTTTTTAGACATTTTAGTGTAAATCCAATTAGGGAAAAAGAAATTCGCTTAGTCTGCAGGTTTGCTGCGGCGGGGGTATTTTACTATAACAGGGTGTCCACATTCTGGAAAGTCAGGGATAGTCAGGGAAAGTCATGGAAAAAAATTCTGGTCATTGAAAGTCATGGAAATAGGCAAAAAGTCATGGAATGTCATGGAAATTCCCAATGATGGATGGGTTTGACGAGACTTAATACTCTAGTTGGCTGCAACGCCGACTATTGTAGCTTTTTTCAGTATTTTTTATAAATTCACAACACTTGAACTTATTACAGTGTTTGTATTAGTTGATGAGAGTTTCGAGTTTGTAATAGTCACTACAATCTGTACCTACTTTATCTTATAATTTAATTTAATATTTTTAGGATATTGTTGCAACAGTAGTGTAGGTACAGTATATTAAAATGTTACAACTTCATTATTACAACTCAAATTGCAATACAAATATTGTTATAATGTTTTGATTTGTCTTAAGTTATGTTTTTTTTGTTAAGCTAATTTTTGTTAAACTGTAAACTCATAAAAAAATTAATAATAAAAATTATACAGTAAGGAAAAAGGGAAGTGGACAGTGAACTTGGCCAGCTATGGCGACGGAGTTTATTGGGTTTTCTTTTTTCCTTCCATATTTTGAATACCATATTTTTACAAAATGTATTACTCCATTGTTATCTGTTAATACATGTTTCAGTATTTTTCTGAAATAACTTGTCTAGGCAGTATTTTGTGTGTGTATGTTACATTATAATTTTTGAGTAAAGTTCGTGAGTCATGGAAATCAATGGTAAATGGTCATGGATAGTCATGGAAAGTCATGGAAATCAATGACAAATTTTCTGTGGACACCCTGTATAATGTTCGCTGAATTAAAATGTATTTAACATTTGTTTGAGTAGTCACTATTGCAACTTGCTGACTTGTATTGCTAAACTAAATTTTGTTAGTCTACTAAACAAATTGTTAGGACCTAAAAATGTCTTAAAAGCCCAAGGGGTTCCCAGTCAGAATATAGGTCGGTACTTACATATTATACCGACCACACCGATAAATCGATTTCCAAATAAGATTTTAATTAGTTTAAATTACAAAATCCTCCTAACCTCTCTTAACCACCCTTAGGTTAAGTTAGGTGCCTAATTAGTAGGTGTGGTTGTTATAATACGCAAGTACCAAGGGAGTCAACATAGTCCAGTTGCATGTTTGACTTCACCCTTAGTTGTATGTTAACTTAGTCATCTTGAATTATGATCATGTCATAATTGTATAAGTGTTTTTTAAACGTTAGTAAATAAATAACTTAACGTCTTATGTTTGTGATTTGGAAAAATTTCTTGGTTTTGCAATTTTGAGTTATATAAATCTGTGTTTTCAGACTTTTAATAGGCCCTAACTATGGGGAAAGTGACGAGGGTGATTGTATGTGGTATGAAGAGTGTTGGAAAAACAGCGATTTTGGAACAAGCGATCTACGGAAACTACTCAAAAGATTCAGTAAGTCTAGGCTTTGCCTATTTAGTTGTTCCTCTCAAATCCAAAAACTCCTATTGCAATTTGTATCTAGATTATAATTTTGACTTACTGGTAGAAACAAAGGTTTTAATGTTGAATTATCTCATCAGCAACAGTAATTTTGTGTGTGTGTACTGAAGTAACGCTTTTAGGGAAAGCGGTCCAAGCTCAAACCCGTCCCTCCTGCACCAAAGTCGGAACGCAAACCACTAGGCTAGCAACACAGAAATTATATGCTTAATGCTTCAGATTCAGATTGACCAAGTTATAGATTTGTTTCAGATTGTATATCTAAATTTTAAGTCGTCAAAACAAACAAGAGCACATACAAAGATGATGAAATAAGGCATTTAATTGAATTATTGTTGAACAAAATGAGAAAGTTCCTGATAAAATAACATATCAGCTTGACTGCTGTCTATTTCTATTTTAAATTCCAGTTTCTTCAAGCCACAATAGAGGATATCTACGTGGCGTGTGTGGAAACAGAGCGGGGGACAAAGGAGAAGGTCCGTTTCTACGACACTGCGGGACTAGAGAAAGTGTCTGATGCACGCCAAGCGTGTCAGTTGTGGCAAGCCGACGGCTATGTCATGGTGTACGACACGTCGCGACCAGAGACGCTTGACCTGCTAGTCCAACTCAAAAAGGAGATTGATAAGAATAAGGAGAAGAAAGAGGTATGTGGCTGTTGTTGTAAAAAGCTGTTATTTGGTTTACCCTTCCTGGAAGGATGGGCCATTAGGCCTAGATTCGGCAAAAATGTATAAATTTAAAAAAATTAATTTCTTACACTTTTTATGTATAATAATATATGACTTCTTAGCGGAGGACCCTGAAGAGGAACTGTATCACTTCTGTGTTAATTTAAACCTGCAAAGCATTTATGGAAAACAGCCGGTTTCAGTGTAGTAGGCTATGGCAAAAATATATGTCCGATGTATTAAGATTAGTACCGTAGTAGAGTAACACCACTTGCTATAAATATACGGTAAATGGAATTGCTTAATCAGAGTAACATGTTGTACAACAAAATTAGACTTATTTTCCGTTAATTTACCACCACTTAGGTAAAATGAAATAATATTTAAAAAATAAGTAATCTAATGACTTACTCAAGATATCATTTATCAGAAGATAAAGAACTCTAAAAAAATTTTGAAGCAATTTTTTTTCAGTGGCCTTCATGAATCTCATGAATGCTTGCTGAAATAATCCCTACAACTTAACTGTTTAGTTTTCAATTAGATTTTTCAGGCTCTAATTTAACAAGGCTTGTTCTTATTTTAGTACAAGACTATTCCTATTAATATTTTCTATCCACAAACCAAACAACAGGCCTACCAGAGTGTTTCATTCTGCTAAAATGTTCAGGTAGTTTTCGTAATCCTCGGCCACAACATCAAGACAGTCGAGTCGCCAGTCCCGTTGGAAAGTCCGGCGAGCAAAGCGTCTCATTGGTCGATCAGAGAGAAGATTCGGCACTTTGAGGTGAATGCTTTGGACAGAGCGACCTTGTTCGAACCGTTCATTCATCTGAGTTCCAAGTTGAATCAGCCGCCCAACAAGAGCGGGTTTCATCAACTCAGCATCACCCGCAAGTCCGTCAAGGCCTCGGATAGCTGAGGGCAGGCCAAGTTTTACATATCCAGCTGTGACGAGCACGACTGCTCACATACCACTTAACATGGACTACAGTGTAAAATTTCAAGGACAAAAACTAAGTATTACATTGACTGCCTTTGACTTGTGTCTGCAAGTAAGTCTAACATATGTTTGGAGACTTAACAATGAATGATTGAGCATTGACACAAGATATAGTTTCTTAAACTTGAAGGTAGGCTTCAAAAGTTAAAATAAACTGTCAAATTTGGTTCAGGAGATACCCACTTTGTTTAGCTGGTGAAAATATTGAATGAGGTTTCGGATGCTTTGAAGCAATCCATTTTTGAGACTAGGTTGAATTTAGCTAGCCCAGTAACTCAATTACTGCCACGAGTTTGTAACGTTGGCAGTTTTTTGGCCAGCTAAACAACAATGCTATCTCATAAAGACCAAGATTCGTAGATTCGCTCTTTTAAACTCGCTTACTAAACCGTAAGAAATGTGAATTTATGTAAATAAAATTGTTTAAAAACTTTACAAGCAATATTGGAGAGCGGTTGATTTTTTAAAGTAAAAAATTTACGTTTCATTAAGAAATGTTGCTAAATTATAAACAAGTACTTCTACATAAATAACTCTCATTTATAAACAGCTGATTTAGTTATCAATCGCTTTGAACTGCAATTGTCAAGATAGAACAAGTTTGTAGGTATAAATTAGTATATAAGTGGATGTTTTGTACTTTATTTATTCTTACATTTAAAATAAATCAATTTATTACTGTTATATTTTGTGAAATCATAGATACCCCATCTTCAGACTTTTTATGTTTCAATTCATATTTTATTTTGCAGCTTTCTTCACAGTTGTGTCCAAGATCTATTCCCGTAACAGGACTTTTTATCGCTATCTAATAAAATATAAACCTTTTTCACGATTGGCAAAACACCTCTTCAATCAAGGCAATTCAACAACTTTTCCAATGTACGGTACTTGATGTATTTGATTTATTAATGTAGTTGCTATAAATGAAAGTCTTCCATGTTTACTTTTATTTCAATAAATGAAAAAATGGAAAGCTGATAAATAAAATAATGCCTTGGAAAACAGACGGTATTCAAGGATAAGACCTCCGTACACTCTGCTTATAACTGGTCGACTTGAAATCTGGAGATGAAAAAGCTGGGGAGTTATGTTGGACTACACATATTTTACAGGAAGAATAGAACTTGATTTAGCGAATAAGATACTGAGACATTTGTCTGAAGGTATATCAGCTGGATCTTACAAGGTCTGATGGGTTATCAGGATGTTTGGCTTAGTGGAGGACCAAACCTAGTCAATTAGAATAGTGCCGGAATCAGTTCAAGCAAGTGGTCATTTCAATTAATATGTTAGTACTGACGAATAACAATTGGGCTTCTTTTACACGTAACTTCAGGCTAGACGTAGAGGATTGCAGAAAAAATCCAAGATCCAGGATTTGAACCCAGGCCCTCGGAGACCGAAGCCACGCTCTACCTGTAGACCAGCTTACCCTCCTACGACACTTGGGCATCAAACAATTACACTTTCTTAACCAAGACAAAGAAGCACAAGAAAAGGCTTAAGACAGATAAAAGATTGATTAATGGAGAGAAATTATGATGTGGTAATTTAAGAGGTGGAAATCAAAGATGAGTCATGATGAATCAAGTTTATTACAAGTAAAAACGTATTTTACAATCATGTAAAGGTTTGTTTGTTTATGTCTAAATATTTTTTTTAACATTTATTAAATTTATATACCTAAGCATTTAGGTATTTTTTTCCTTTTGAGTTGCAAAATACTTGCAGGCCAACTTGTAGAAAGGCATCTCAATACAAAGGTGTAGAGGCAGTGCGATCATCGTAGTTTGGATAAGGGCTGCCAACCAGTAGTACAACTGCAGCAACATATGTTATTTTGTTGTTGAACCTCAAGTAGTAGATATTTGAAAGCAATGCATTAAAACTTTTTTGGAGTTTGAGCTACGAGCGTGGATTTTATAAGGGAAAGAACCAGGACATAGAAGAGGTGGATAGGGACGCAAATGTTTTAGGACTGTTTAGTAGACTGAAATGGACTGGATACATGCTAAAATAGAAGGAGAATCAAACCTAACTAAAATCCTCAATTAAAGAACATCCGAATGATATAATTAAATAAAAGTGCCAGTCTTAATTTTTTTAATACTTAAGCCTACTTTAGACGAAAAAGAAGTTGGCTTAAGATTAAGGAAAAGGGAATGGTTTTGAACATGTATGGTTTCAGCCTGGAACTATTTTCTTGGGTTAGTTTGTTGTTAATAAATTCCTTCTCCAGTAAATCACTTGCTGTAATTTAAATTACAATATAAATGAAGGTGAAGACCTAATTTTTTTTAAGGTTTTCTCTAAATCTCAGGTGCCAAGACACTGTACACAGTTACTTTTAAACTATGGCACAGTTAAATTTATTCTCCCCCTAAAATTGGAAACAGTAAACAGTAAAAATAAAACAGTGAAAATCACTAATACAATTTTCAAAGACAACATAATGGTCATTTCTTGATCTTTGGGTCATTTAATTAAAGACTGGCTAAAACCAGCTGATTTTAGTAAGTAACAAGAACAAAGCTGAATTATACCAAGGCCCCACTAGAAAATCAGGCAATGCTGCAGGATCCATGACGTCACACTAGTGGATGGATTTCATTGCCATCACCATTTCCATTTGTTTTAGGTAAATAAACAAGCTGGCTGTTTGTAAGATTTTAATGTTAAGAGTTTAGTACAACTATCCACCGCTGTGACGTAGTGTTGCGCTGCCCATGCTGCAGCATGGCCTGTTTTTTCTAGTGGGGCCTTGATATACTCGTTCATCAACCATCATGGGTCCTCTAATCACATTAGCCATAAATTATCCACCATGGCACACGAGTACAAACCTAATAAGCTTGGAAACAAAAAGTTTGATTTAAAAATAAGCTAATACATTTGTTGAACACTGGAACTTACTGTGGTACTGATGTTGATATCCAAAGGCTTGGTCTGTTGACTGTGAAACGGGATGAAAATAAGCCCAAAATTTACGAGGTAAATGCCAAGTGAAAGTTTTGCCAAAGGTTGAAATCCTCGCCAACACAGAAAATCGTTCATCAGTCCTGAAAACCATATTATTAAGTCAGGCTGAACACAATCCTAAATGAGACAATAATTCGCTAATTGTTTTCTCGACTTTGTTGTCTCAATGTAGTTGCATGCATTGTAAATGTAGTAATAATCAGTTAAAACATGGTTTAGATCTAAAAAATGCTCAAATGCTGAAAAAAACTACACAACACAATTATTTGGTGATTGGATATGGGAACTGAGAAGCTCCAGCTTGGTGGAAGATTATAGGTGTGAAGGCCTGGAGGCATAAGAAAATATTCTGCTTGTTGGATTTAAACGAGGAGGAATCGAGGTGAGATGAAGGAATGGGACTAAGAGATAAAGTCATGGAGCTGGGAAAAAAATAAAATTTTGAGAAGTAAGGAATTAGATTTCTGGGAATATGGGAAGTAAAACGTATCATTTTGAAATTGCAAGTAGGTAGAGGAAAATACCTGAAGAATCAAAGAAAGTCATGAAGAGAATCAAGAAAAATAGGAAAATAATCAAAAGATTCAATTTTTAATTCTAGTTATGGAAGTGGTTTGTTAGTACTCCCCCCCCCCCCCCAGGAAGCCTTGAACAACAACTTGGAAGGTTATTTGGGAAAGCAGCCTGGGCTTTGACTCCACCTCCACAAGTTCTACATTTCCACCTCAAGTGCAACATTTCTAACCTTAAGTTATATTTCCCAACTCGAGTTTAAAGTTTCCTAGCACAAATTCTACCATCCCCACCTCAAGTCGTATGTTTCCCATCTCTAGTTCTAATTCTCTCCACTAATTCTTGACTTCTCACCACTAATTCTAAATTTCCCACTTGTAACATGTACCCTTGAAACTAAAAAAGCACAGAAACTCCTACACGGACCATGAGTATCTCTGATATCTAACCTCCGTATCCTTGTGTGCACACTAGGATGATCCATGCACCAACGGCCGCCACTTGAAGCTTGGTGAAGGCGTTGTGGTACACATCAAGCCACGGAGTGTACTGGTAGTTTGGAGTCATGATGATTTTGGAGGCGTAAACTGGAAGAATCATAAACACTATTGCCACAGTCCAGCCTGCCAATAGCTTTATCTGTCAGGAGAAAGATTTTGTAAAAAAGAAAACTGGGTAAAATTATTTTACAAGATATAAATAATTAAATATCTAGATTTGAGAAAGGATGGGCATAGTAGTGTGTAGCAAATTTTAACTGATTTGAAAGTATCTTATAGAAGATATATATTATTGATGTTAATTTGGCTTAGTATATTTGACTTATTGTAAATCTTGAACACACATGCCTCAAATGTAATATCCTTCTTCAGCTACTATGGTTGTATCTTGTTGCCAAGATGGGAACAAATGTTTTACATATTCCTTTTTTTTATATTGAGAATTCTTAAGCGAGGGTGTGTAGGCTGCAATTTTATTCTCAGTGTTGCTTGAAATGTTTTATATTTATTTTTTGATAAATCTTTCAATATCAAAGTCATTTGTTTTTTTTAGGAATATTGGTTCAATTCAGAAATTACACTATGGAAAATGGGTCCAGTAATGAGCTTTCTGAGGTTTTGTTTTATCTATGATTGTTTACCTCTAGATTTAAAGGGGCTAACCTTCACCATCCCACCATTGAGTAAATTTGAGCTAATCTAATGTTTTGTTGAACAAAACTTAAGGAGTGTTTTGAATTACTTGAGATTAATAATGGCAATTTATTTAGCTGCAACTTACTTTAGTGAGTTCAATTCTTTTTTTGGCTTGAGCTGCAGAGAACACTGCATATCCCAAGCCGAGTCCGAGCAGGTATGCTGGCAATCGTAGATGAGTTTGGAAATAGTGCTCTGACATCAACTCATTGTGGCGGTTGTATCTGTAAATATAAAATGTGTTTATAAATCCCACCACCTACACATATTCCAGATCATGTTTTGTAAAAACAACCCACTAATATCCATCATATCAATTGTGGCAAAAATATTTCACAACACTGCGGTAAAGCAAAATGCTAAATGAGTCTTGTATCATACATGTATTTCAACACGATAAAAAGAAAAAAAAACAATAGGAACACTTAACTTGCTAAGAATTGTGTGAAGAAAACCAACTGCCATGATTGTTTTGAAATTTATGTAATCTATTTTATGTTTAGATGATTAGCTTGAGTACTAAACGTAAACGTAATTTCTTTGATTTGTGGCAGCAGTGAATGAGGTCTCTAAAGTAATTTCATAGACTAAACTATTTTTGAACGAGGTATGTTTTGTATAAAATTAGAAGTTTTGAGATAATTACAAAAAGTAAATCTTGATAATCGATGGTAATATTTAATGTTTTAACTTTACCTGAAATATTAAAATAGGCTTTACCTTTGTCACTGCAGCTCAAATTCTTGTGGTGTAACTACGTTACGGCCGTTTCGGCATTACAATGCCATGGTCAGACTACAAAAACTCGGCTGAAGTAGCGTCGTTTAAGTTTAAACACGTAACACATAGGAACAATACTAAACATTTAAAATATTTACAAAAACCGATCAGGCCTGTCGTACTAACGGTTGAAATGTTCCCGTTCCGAGCAAAAAGCCGACTGGAAGATTTCTATGTCGAGCCCGGTGTGGTGGCGTTGTAATGCCGAAACGGCCGTAACGTAGTTACACCACAAGAATTTGAGCTGCAGTGACGAAGGTAAAGCCTATTTCAGTTATTATACAGCTCAGGGGCTAAAACATGGATTTTAATTTACCTGAAATGTTTACTTTTAATTAATCACAAAAATTTAGAATTTCTAAATCTGGACTTTGGATTTCTCTTAGACGTCTTAGCATTTAGAAAATGTTTACTATGACTGCTCCAAAGTTCAATAAACATGTGTAAAAATTTAGCCGAGGACATGGCAAAAAGTCTACTTACAGGCATGAATAACCGCCAGCGTCAACTTGTTTCACATAGGAAACTGTTGCATAAACTGCCAAACATACGGCACCCACAACCATCAGAAGTGTTTTCCCAAGTTGCGGCCTCTTATATAGTGGTACTAGGAACAACGGGGACAGAGCAAACATTTGGAAATCTGCAGCGAGATACCAGCTTTCTCCAACACACTGCAACAGACAAGGGGAATCTCTTAGCTGCACACTAAAATCAAGAATGCTTTATCCTTAACAAGTCAAGTGGAGGGGTCTACTTTGCAGATGGACAAACAAGCCCTACCAATGCAGGAGAAACATCTTATGTTGAGATCTGGACCTCCTACACCTTCCTGCACGGCTGATGAATCTGCAGAGAGTCACCCCAAGCTACCCAAATCTACTGAGACATCTGTTACAACATATCCAACAACCACCAAAGAGAGCCAAGCTGTTTCTACAGCCTCAAAGGACCCCAGCACTCAGCTTGACGTGGATAGTGTCACGTGCAGTTCAAAAAAGCAGTCTAGTGAAAGTGTAAATAGTTGCAGGAAAGAAATCACCATTCTTAGCAATAGTAATAGCAATAGTCCAAGCATTGGTAGGGATCTTTTTTTAGAAAAGTAAAAAATCCAACAAAAAATAATAACATAAATATTTTGTTTTTAAATATTCAGGGACTAAAAGATAAAGTCTTCCTGTTGGAAGGATTTTTAATTGGCCTAGATATTCACATAATTTGCCTGTCAGAACATTGCCTTAAGTCAAATGAAGTTGATTTTTCAAATCCAAGTGAATATACTTTAGGTAGCTCTTTTTGTAGAAGTGATTTTAAAAGAGGAGGCTCCTTAATATTCGTTAATAACTATTTTTTGTCATGTTTTACTGAATTGGATGTAACGTTTCTTTGTCAAGAATTACATTTTGAAATATCAGCTATTATTTCACTAAAATTAAAATTAATTGTACTCTCTGTATACCGATCCCCTGATGGTAGTCCAGCTATTTTTTTAGATAAGCTAGAGATTTTGTTTAACTTTCATTCTCAGTGGCTTGATTACACTGTTGTGATAGGTGGAGATTTTAACATTGAATTTGATGTCACTAAAGATAAACGTACTGTAAAAGAATTTTTAAATTTACTAAGACAATTCAACTTTTTCTGCCAGAATTTCAATCCTACTAGAGGTCCAAACTGTCTGGACAATGTATTTATTAACCGTACTAATAGGGAATCTGTCCATTTTTGTGCTATTGAACTATTTCCTTTTTCAGATCACGATAGCCTAAAATTTACCATAACTCTAGATATTAAGAAAAACCCAATTGCATCTAATGGTACCAAACCAAGTATGTTTAAAACAATTTTACCACAACGTAGGTTAAGTGATTTATTGGAAATGCTTTTTTGTACTGACTGGGAGCAGGTTATGTATGCTATAACTGACTCTATATCTTTGTTTTCATGTTTTTTCCAGAAAATTTGCAACTCAATCAATTTCTATTGTAAGAAAAAAATCATAAATAGTTCTGATAACAAAACGATTGGGTTACCAAAACAAAAATGGTACACAACCGAACTTGCAGGTCTTAAGCAAGAGATTTTAGTTATAAGTAAAGTCCTTAAAGAATCTTTTTCTTCTAATCCAAGAGTTTGTGAACAACTTAGAAATCTAAAAAAAATGTATAGACAGAAAATCATTAAGGCAAAACTAGACTTTAATCAAAGACAGATTGAAAATAGTAGTAACAAGTGTAAAGCTGCTTGGAATATCATAAAATCAAACACCCAAAACTTAAGAAATGAGCCTTCACCAAATATTACACCATCTCAATTTAATGCATATTTTGTTGAATCAGTTCAGACTATAAAACAGAACATAGGCAACCCAAATCTTTTCCCAAAGCATTTTGTCAATAATGCTCAGGTTGCTCCAGTAAAATTCAATTTCAAATTAGTAAACCAAAAATGTATCATTAATGCTATTAAAAAATTGAAAAACTCAAATTCATTGGACTGCTACAACTTGTCAAATAATATTCTCAAAAAAATAATCCCTGCTATCGTACACCCTTTAACTATAGTAATTAATAGTCTTTTATCTGATGGACATTTCCCAGAACAATTAAAACTATCCCGCATCTGTCCTATTTTCAAGAAAGGAGATAGAGACAAACCCGAAAGCTACAGGCCGATTTCAATAGTTCCGATTCTATCTAAGGTAATTGAAATAGTAGTTTTTGAACAAATTTATGAGTTTCTTGAGAACAATAACCTTTTTTCTACTTCACAATTTGGTTTTCGAAGTGGTAGATCAACTTTAGATGCCATTGATACCTTAGTTTGTGATGTCATTGAAGCCTTTGAGTCAAGGGCCTTTGCTTGGGCCACTCTGTGTGACCTGAGCAAGGCTTTTGACTGTGTGAATCACCAGGATCTTTTGATGAAACTTCAACACTATGGCTTTGGAGATACCATTCTTCAGTTTCTTAAATCTTATCTTAGTAATCGAAGACAGATTGTCTCTGTTAACGGTGAGATGTCAAATGAGATAATAGTGGATTGCGGAGTGCCTCAGGGGTCCGTACTTGGACCACTCATGTTCTTAATTTCTATTAATGATCTTCCAAGTAACATTTCAAAACCTACTAAATCCATTTTATATGCAGATGATACAACTTTCTTTTCAAAGAGCAGAACAATAATTGAATTAGAACAAATAACCCAAACTGCAATGAGTGATGCCTCAGCATGGTTTCAGTCAAATAATTTTCTTCTGAACAACAATAAAACTCAAAACATTCTTTTCAGTTTAAGACCCACGGATCACGTGTTTCATAATATACAACACAGTGTGAAATTCCTAGGTATGCACATTGATAACCAGCTCAGCTGGGAATCCCATGTAGATTATCTATCAACAAGATTATCTCGCGTTGTTTATCTAATTAGAAGACTGATCTCACTTGTTGACAGTAGCTATGTAAGAATGTCTTATTTCGCCTTTTTTCAAAGTATTTATCGCTATGGCTTGATATTTTGGGGAAGCAGTTCAGGAATTCAGGATATTTTACTGATTCAGAAAAATATTGTTAGAATTATATGTAATGAACATCCTGATACTCATTGTAAACCTCTTTTTATTAAACTTGAATTCCAAACAGCTATTAATTTGTACATATATGATATCATGGCTTACAGCCTTAAAAAATTGCCCTTTCAAACCTTATGTAATGATATCCATAGACACAATACGAGAAACAATTTAAATATTAAAAGAAGTTTTTTCAGATTAAATTTGACTCTAAAAAGCCACATAGTGATGTCACAGGTAATATATAACAAACTCAGTAAAATTGTTCAATCATATCCAACACACTCAATGTTTTTAAAACAATTTTATAATTGGCTTTTGAAAAATCCCTTTTATTCCCTCTCAGAGTTTTTAGAGAGGAAGAAAATTGTATTTTAGCTTGTAAGCTTTATATTTTATGACCTTATGACTAGTTATATTCTTGACTGTTGCTAATACATGTATAATGTCAATGGCAAATAAAGATTTCTATTCTATTCTATTCTATTCTATTCTACAGTAAACTTGGTCAGCTAAACAATTTTTAATTGCTATTTTGTGAGAAGTAAATTTTTGTATTGTTGGCCTTGAAAGTTAGCTAAGGTAGAACTTCATCAGATGATCGTCGAGTTAGCAGCTCAAATCTCCTTGATGTACAGGAAAAAATGTCTTTCACTCTGCAACGCAACCCCTCTTCCATTAGCTGATTGTATTGTGTACAAGTATAAAGACTATGTACCACCATTATTGACAAAACTGTTCACAGAAGGGAATCTTGGTTGGATTTGATTTTTCTGAGGTTTTTTACTTAACTTAATAGAGAAGAGCGTAGTTTAGACATAGCAGGTGTCCTTCAACATAGCGAAATAGTTGTTTGAATCTTGATTGCCTAAATTTTTTCAACTCTTTTTTTATGTTTTCCTGGGAGAACTGTACATTTCAAGGATAGTACTTTTCTCTTGATATTTCACAGTTTTTGGTATGGGCAAAGCGGAAGAAGATTTTAGAAAGTAGAGCTTAAATCTTACTATAGCATCTTCACTATACTCTGTATGAATGAACCTGTCTCTTGACCATGGGGACTTGTCTTGTCTACGTGGGGACTAGCCAATAGTTTAAGTCCTGGGCTAGTCCAGAGTATGAAGGGTCAGGAAACAGGTTCCACCATACAGACTATAGAGCCTATAGACTCTCATGAAACATATTTATAGGACTAAACTCATTAAAATGAGCACAAGCTGAAGATGACATCCATAACCATTCAATCTAGTAAAAATCCTGTCTTAATCACAGTAGAATCATTTAAGAGTGGAAAGTCGCACATCCGCATTAGAACACTTTCCCCAACATCGCTTTAGATAATTTGAACAGTCTTAAAAATTACCATTATGCATAATTTAATATACAAATTCAATAGGGAAAAAGTGGTGGGGGAGCTTACTATTCTCCCTACAACCCATCTTATTTGACACAATCCCTACAACCAAAGTAAGACTAAACTTTACTTTCATATTCAACTTACCGCAGCCACTGGGTAAATATAGTTGGAGATGTGTAATATCCCGGTGATCCAAGTAGTACGACAGCTCCAAGTTGAGAAGCCCATAAACCGACCCCACATCGGTCCACTGGAAGAGTGAATCAGCAACGTTGCAGTATACAGCATCAGCACAGCCAGAGTCGGGGTATATCTAGACGCATATTGCTGATATTTAGATTCAATTAACCAGCGTTAGATTCAATTAAGATTGATAAATTTGTACGTTTATGTTAGAGCCTGCACACTTTTGTTCTCTATGACTTGCACGTACGCATGGAAGTTTAGCTCACAAGAACATCTTATAACATTGAAAGGTGGTTGTGAATGAAAATTAGAAGACAAAGTTGTAATAAAAAGTTGTTGATGACTTTCACTTTGATTTGATTTACAGACATACATTCTAAAAACCCAGGGTGGAAACGCTCACCGTTTTCTAAAAACTAACACACAAGACTGAAATTTCAGGATTCTTGGAAAAACAGATTTGAAACCTCATTCACACGTAATTCCACTCCACTATACCACTGAAAGTATCCTATGGACTTTTTCCCATCACAAAACAACAATAAATTATGAACTAAAATTTTACTGATTCCAAAAGCTCATATTTATTTAATCCGGTGAAAGACTACCAAGGTGATCTTTCGAGTCTCTCATTGAAAGACTATGCCGGTGAAAGGGTCTTTGCCAAAGTCAAAGGCTATCCCTATTGGCCAGCTACGATTACTGATGTAGATTCATCGAAAAATCTTAGGAAATATAATGTTAAATTTTATGGTACAAATGAAATTGGTGTAGTCAAGGAAATTGATATATGTTCATTTAAGGAAAACAAGTCCCGCTATGGAATTATCAAAGAGAAAAATTCTAAATTTAATGTAGCACTGAAAGAAGCAGAAAGGAGTTTTGAAACAAGTGTCATTGAAAAAAATACTAGTGGCTTGTTGGTTACAAATATTTCCACAGATGTTATTGATAGTAACTCTGAGGTTCCGCATATGACTAGTACTCCTGTAAATAATGTTAAGTCGCTGAAAATGTCAAACTCTGAAGGAAGTTTCAACTTGCTTCAGAGCAATGTAAACAATGAAGTTGGGGAAGTAATGGAAAGTGATAAGCAACAGCTCACACCACCTGATAGAACAAAAACTACTCTAGAGATATTGGGTAATCAGTGGCTAACAGACGAGTCTATTAATTTTTATTACCAGTTACTGTCTGAAACAGTGATCAATAAATCACAGATATATTTGATGAATCCAATTATTGCACAGGCCGTTAAATGTCTCAATGATGTTGATCATATACTAAAAACAGCAGACTTAAATAGTAAAACACATGTTTTTATCCCAGTAAACGACTCACCAGCAGTTGATAGACCAGGGGGCTCTGGCTCACATTGGAGCCTACTCCTGTACGTCATAAGAAGTAAAGAGTTTTACTATTTTGATTCCTTTGGTCAGACTAATTATGAACATGCAGTGAAGATATGTTCAGCACTGCAAAAACACCTCCACGATGACACAGAGTGTAAAATCAAATCTGTTAAAGTCCCACAGCAAATCAATAATCATGACTGTGGTATCTACTTGCTTATTTTCACTGAGATTATCATTCAGTCTATTCAAAAAGAAGACAAGTCAACTGATCCCTTTCAGGATCTATTCCCTCCCATATTATTAAGTGATTTAATTCTAAAAAGGGCTCAACTAGCAATGCTGTATTTTAACCCAATGCTTAGTCTTAGTGTAAGCCTTGTGAGTGGGATGATGGTAAAGGTAAAAAAATCAGAAGATGAAATGTCACAGCTCAGAATTAATGCTCAAGATCCTGAACCTTCATGGACAATAAAGGAGTCAAGACGGAAAACTCAACATTCATCTCAAATTATTAAAGTAAACAGTAATAGAATTCCTACTTCTAATCAGTTTCAAGTTTTGGATGAACTGGATGCACCCAACTCCATTGAACAATCTACATTTGACAGCAAGAGAATGTCAAAAAACAAAACAAAATTTCATGTAAAAAAGAAGGAAAAAATTCTCAACAAACAAATTAGGTTGTCACTGTACTCAGATAGTCAGGGGAGAAATTTGCAGCATCACATAGAAACTGCCGGCCAGGGTAGAATTAAAGCAACTGGATTTGTCCACCCGAATGCTCGGCTACTAAACATTATTGACCAAGCCAAGCACTCGTCAGATGATGTTATTGTACTCATGGGGGGAACCAATGATTCTCTTTGCAATAGTTTTGAATTTGTTCATAGAGATTTGGAGAGAAGTATTGCAGAGCATAGTAAGAGCAAAAATAAAAATAAAACTGTTTTTATAACAACTTTCCCTCACAGATATGATGCAGATATTATGGATCCAGTCCACAATAAAATTGATCAGATTAACAGCCATATTGCTCAAATGACAAAAAGAATCGATAATGTTCATCTTCTTGATCTCAACATCCTGAAGCAGTTTCATTTTAGCCGGCATGGTTTACACTTAAATTTCAGAGGCAAAAAAAAGTTGGGCTTTGTAATAAGAGATGCTTTGGCCTGTATATTCTCTCCTGAATCAAACCATGAAGTTATAGGTGTGCAGGAGAAGGTAGCCAAGCGGTTTAACAACAATACCCCCTCTATAGCTGTGGTAGAAGCACATATGGCCGAGGTCATCACACGTTATCGGCATAATAAATCTGTGGGCTTTGCCCATAGTATTTCTGCAGACTTGCATGACTCAGGCAACATGACGGCTGGAGTAGCTGTTGTGTTCAGAACTTTTTTTGGGAGACCTAAACCATCCCAGTGTCTTACCCGTCACTTAGCTCTGCAAAATAACCACAATGGCGCAGCTGTATACAGCCTCATCACCAAGGCACAGTATTTTGGTAAACCCTACAAGACTGACTACAATACCGCGTTTCGAGATCTGACAACAAGTTTTAAGAGGAAGAAGCTGATGCATTCATGATAAAATAGACCTGGACCACTTCACAGACAATATAATTATGTTCCAGAAGATTACCAAAGCTAAGGTTACTATTGTGTCACATTGCTAAAGTTCTTCCCAAATACTAAAGAATAGGATGTCACATGAAGATTTCATAGGTAGGATAAGAAACCTCCTCCATCAAAAACTAAATCAGTCTCCGGCACCACAATCACAACTAGACTCCGTAGCCACGGATCCAGCTTCAACAACTGTCCCAAGTCCAACTCCTGAGAATATCGTCCACACAACTCCAGCAACAACTGCAGCAAAAGGAACAGATGGCCAACGTTCTGACCCGATGAAAAGCCAGTGTGAAGAAGTTTTAGTGGTGCCCGGTGACCTCACATATAGTGGGGCGCTAAAGCAGAGTTGTGATGTTAGTGCTGTGAGTGTTGGATTAAATGTAGGCCTACAAAATAGTTTAAGTTTCACTCAGTCACCTAAATCAACTTTAAACTCACGGGTCCAAAAGTCTCCTCCAATAAAATAATAGCCAAGCAAAATGTAACTATAATTTTCCACCAGAATATACAGCATCTAGCCTCAAGAATTAACTCCCTTCAGGCAACTTTAAATGAAATAGAACCTCACATAGTAATTTTATCAGAACATGATATGAAAGACGAGGAAATTAAAAGATTAAATATCGATTATTATAACACAAAATCTCATTTTTCAAGGGGGAAAAAGCCTAAGGGCGGGGTCGTTATTCTAGCAAAAGAGGGGTTTGAGTTGCGGAAGGTGACTGTGCCAGATTCTTTATCTAATTTATTGCTAGAAGAAATGCAGTTTGAATTTTGTGCTTGTACTTGGAAGGTTAATAAACAAAAAATAAAATTATCATCATAGGTCTTTACAGATCACCTAATTCTGATGCAGCTATTTTTACAGATAGATTAGGCGTTTTACTTGATTACTTCAGCAATAAATGTGATAAATTAATTGTTGCTGGTGATTTAAATATTGATGTTTTGAAAAATGACAGTAAACATAGATTATTAAAAGAAACACTTAAAAGACATAATATGAGGTACCTCGTTGATTTCCCAACCAGAGTAATGGAAAGTTCAAAAACATGTATTGATAACTTTTTAGTAAAAAATATAAAAACCTCCAGTATAAAGGTAGAAGGTCTAATAACATTTCTGTCTGATCATGATGGGCAATTATTAAAACTTAATTTCAACCACTCTATAAAAAACACCAATCAATCCATCAAACAAGAAATGCGCAAATTTTCTCCTGAAAATATAACTCTTTTCTCAAACTTACTTTCAAAGGAAACATGGACTGATGTTTATGATGCTAATGTTGAATCAAAATACAATGCTTTTTACAGCATACTAAATTATTATTTTAATCTAGCTTTCCCTAAATTGTTAATCACAAAAAAGAAAAAACAAAGGAATTGGGTAACTTCAGAATTGGAAGATAAACGTAGGTACATCATAAATTTATCAAAAGAATACCGTAGAAAAACAAACAAAAATTTAAAATTGCTTTTGGATCAGGAAAAGAAAAAATATAAATGTCAGCTTCGGCAAGCTAAAAATAAATATTTCAACGAAAAAATTTCTAAAGCTACTAATATTCAAAAAACAGTTTGGAATATTATAAACTCTGAAGTTGGGGAAAACAAGAGGAAGACTTTCAATAACATAACTTTAAAAGATGATTCTGGAATTGTTTCAGATCCAAACAAAATTGCTGAAATATTTAATCACCATTTTGCCAACACTGTTAGAGACTTAAGTAGTAAGAACAGTCCTGTTAATGTAAATTTTAATGATAATTTTTGTGATACAACTAGTATGTGTATAAAGCCAAAATTTGAACTTAATCCAATTGATGATAGGGAGGTGGAAAAAATCATAAATTCTTTGAAAAATAAATACTCTAGTGGGTATGATGAAATCCCTATAACAGTAATTAAGGCTGTAAAAGGGAACATTAGTAAAATTCTATGCCACTTAATAAATTCCTCTTTTGTGTCTGGAATTTTTCCAAGGAAATTAAAACAAGCTAAAATAATACCTTTACATAAGAAAAATAACTTGACAAATGTATCTAACTATCGACCAATATCTGTCAGGGTGTCTACCAACAGGGAAATCCGGGAAAACCGGGAATTGTACTTAATTTTTTACTGGCCATGAAATGTACGGGAATTGTCCTTAAATGCCAGACTATGTCCTTAAATTTTTAATGGGCCATAATTTTATTGATCGCTAGTTGGTTAGGAGCACATAAAAGGTTTATCAGATGTTTGTTTACATTTTCATTATTTATTACTAGAGTAATTATGCAATAAAAATCCCATTAACAATCTCAAACCCATTAATATTTTATCACGACAATCAAGTGTCAAGTCAAGTACTTCCAAGAACTGTTGACTCAGTTAGCTAGCTCATAAAAGTTGTATCACTTTTATTCCTTTACAACTTCTTTTTTTATTACTAGGGCTTATTATGAGATTATATTATGAGGAATTATTATGAGATCCCAAACCTATTTTATCGTGAAAATAATAGCTTTATAATGGCTGTTAAATTTCACTTCTTACTTGTACTTGGCTTGAAGATTCATTTTGCCCGGCCATTGCCTAGTGCCATAAAACTGTTTATAGTTTCATATTAAACATGTAAATAATCTATAGTCTTATTTTGTAAGTTAACCCCTTTTTTATGGATATTTTATCTTTCAATTGACAAAACCACAAGCATTGTTATTTGCATTAATGTTTTATCACTATGTAGGCCTGCTTGGTTTCAAATTATGTCATTGCATTTTCTGTATCTTTGCCTTATATTGTTGGCTATTCAGGTTTCAATGTTTTTTGTTTCCCATATATTTATTTATTGAGCTGTATGCTTTAAGCAATCTAAATCTTAAGAACTAGAATGATGATAGTGACTTTGCTGCTATTATAACCTCATTGTTTGTTACCCAGTTTATTTAGGCCCTCCTAAATAATTAGGCCTAGGCCTGTGTATTTTGATTCTTGAAAGAGCTGTAAAATATATTAAGAAAATGTAATTGAGCCTAGATAAACAACTAATGATTGCTATGTGTCGATATTAGCGAATTTCCCTATAGGGAAGTAGCTATTACGGTAAGACCTAGAGCCGGGACCGATTTACTTTTTCATTTTGATGTCCCCAGAGGCCAAAATCACTATTCGTTCAAACTTTTATATATGTATATATATATACGTCCGTGAACGCGATAACTTGAGTAATTTTTTTCCGATTTTGATGAAATTTGGTTTAAAGGTGTAAAGCGGGGTAAACTTGAATGAGTTCGCGAACCAGCACGATCGGACCATGGGAACGGGGCTTTACGGGGGGTGTTATGGGGTAAAAATTGGTTTTTCTCACTTTTGACCCTCAAAACACAAATTTTCCCAATTTCTCTTTAGACCTTTTTAAAGAGCTTAAAAAAACAAATAATTTAGTATATAAAAGTATTTTTGTTCGATTATTAGTAACGGAGAAAATTAAAAAAATTGTAAATTTAAAATTCCCATGTTATTCTTACGGAGAATATTGTCAAATGTTGTAGTTTGCTTGTTTATGAATATATTTTGATCAAACTTGGCAAATTTATTTATTTTGTACTAAGCTATCAATATTTTACTCAAAAACACACTTTATTAGTTTCCTTGTAGCAGCAAACCTAGGTACTTGTTAAACCTAATGTTATTAAAATATATTTAACTGAAAATCAATTCATACAAATGGAAATTCGCTTAGTCGGCAGGTTTGCTGCGGCAGGGGTATTAACTTTGCAAATGAAAATACAATAATCTTACTCTGTGCTTATTGCTTATTGGTAGCCGCTTACCATACCTTGATTTTGTACTAAGAACTGAGCAACAATATGCATTAAAGATTTTTTTTCAAAAGTAGTCGAGAGCCTAACGTTGTGCCAGGGCGAATCGTGCCAAATTAATCCGCCTGGATCGGATAAGCTATGTTATGAAGTTAACGTGACCGATGGAGATATTTGTCGCTATCGCAGGAGACAATGATTGCGTTTCTCTGTTACACTATAAAAGTTTTACCTAAAGTATAGGTAGGCCTATGCTTGTTTACTTTCAATAAATTTCTATTTTGAAATTTTTAACTCTAAGGCTATCTATTATTATTTACTCTTCTCTCTGGTACAACTACAGATAATAACAAGATTAATACAGTTTGACAAATCAGGAAAATTATTCGGTAGGCCTAGTGACACCGACAAAGGTTACGTCAAAGTGTCCTTAAATGTACGGGAATTGTCCATGAATTTTTTATCCAGAATGTAGTAGACACCCTGTCTGTGCTCCCTGCTATCTCTAAGATATATGAAAAAGCAGTATACATTCAATTTTCCAAATTTTTAGAACAATTTAATCTTTTAGATGATAACCAGCATGGATTTCGGAATGGAAGATCGGTTGTGAGTGCTGCTGTATCTTTTATTGAAACTGTAATTGAGTCGGTTGACAAGGGAAAATGTACAACTGGTATTTTTATGGACCTATCTATGGCATTCGATAGTGTTAGGCATTCTACTCTACTTGAAAAACTTCAAAGACTAGGAGTAGGAAAACGAACTCTTAATTGGTTTACGTCATATCTCACTGAAAGATCTCAATACGTAGAAATAACTCACTTGACAAATTACAATAGAATTATTAAATCATGCTCAACTTATAAGCCAATAGTTTTCGGAGTGCCACAAGGCTCAATATTAGGGCCCCTGCTTTTTTTGTCTATCTATGTGGAATGAAAGATTCTTTAATATATAATAAAAATTCAACACTATGTCTGTTTGCTGATGACTCGAATTTGGTGATATCATCCAACTCAATAGAGCAAACAGAAATGTTCGCTTATGTAGAATTGGAGAGTATTGGAAATTTTCTTAATAGCCACAACTTGATGATGAATTTACAAAAAACTAAATTTATAAATTTTAAAACAAAACAAAATAGACAGAAGGAGCCAATAACAATAAGCTATAACTTACAAAATATTGATGAAGAAATTAGTACAAATTTTTTGGGTTAAACACTAGATCAGCACTTGAATTGGGATAAACATGTCCACAAAATTTTAAGTAAAATTAATTCCGGAATTCATGCTTTATCAAGTATGTCTTTTTACTGTGACTTAAAAACTTTAAAAAATATATATTTTGCACATGTGCATTCACATATCACGTTTGGCATAGCACTCTATGGCTCAACAAAAATATGTAATTTAGATAGCATTTTAAAGGAGCAAAAAATGGCGGTTAGAATCATGCTTAAGCTGCAGCATGATGAGTCAGCTAAAGAGCATTTTAAGGACCTAAAAATCTTTACTGTTTACGGGCAGTATATATATGAATCAATAATGATTGCAAAAAAACAAGAAGAATATTCGGAACCAAAAGAAAAATCTCATTCTTATAATTTAAGAAATAAGAACGAAAATGTACAACCACATAGGACTAAATTTTTTGAAAAGAAACCATCCTATGCAGGTAATAGATTTTTTAAATTTATTCCAAAAAATATTAAAAAAGAAACAGATCCAAATAAATTTAAAAAAATATTGAAAGAGTTTTTAATAAATTTAGCAATTTATTCATTTGACGATTTTTTCACCTCCCTTAGTCGCTATGATACATTATCTTACTAGATTTGTAAAATGTATTTGTTGTTTTTATAACCATTCCTCATGTTTTGCTGTTTTTTATCCTGTTGAACTATTTTGACACTATTTTTATTGTAATTATTTTGACACTATTTATTGTACAATGTACATAAAAATGAATAAAGATATTTAAAAAAAAAAAGGTTAGTTTTATCTATTAGTTTTATCTTGGAGAATACTAAAAACGACCTTCCAAACTTATTCGGTAGTTTAATTGATTAGCTATGTTAACAACCAGATTTAAGTACACATGGTTAAATTATGATCGTTTAATGAAGAGGCAATAGCTTTTCTACTTTTTATAAACCTGCAAAGATCAAGGCTGGCTGTTAAACTATCAAAACTTACTCAAAATTATTTTGAAATATAGAGCTTATTTAAAAAGTTTGTGATAAGTTTATTTTGGAAAATGATTTAGCCGTTTGGCAATATTATGAAGAAACAAAATCAAAATTATTTTGGTAGCCTTGAGCAATCTGCCTCGGTATTTTAGAGTAGAGCATTTATCTTTGATGCAAAATCCATGTTCAAAATCATACAGAAAATGCACATACACAGTATGTAATAATCCATTTTACCTGAAATATCTTCTGCCAATTGATGACAGAAAATTGAGTTGTCTTCCTTTTGATCTTTCTTGAAGGAAGCTGTGAGCTCTAACGATTCCTCCCATCAAGAAGAAAACATCGACAGCTCGGAACAGCAAACCCTCCAAAACAGCAACGTAGTAAGAATTCATCAACTGAAAGGAGGATATTGTTTTTTATAAGAGTACGGAACTCAGTAAATGATCGATGAGATTATTTATATGGATTTATGACTTTTATATGTTACAGTAGAGCCATATCTTTCGGTTACAACAGAATGAATTTTTCAAAGTACTGCAAGTCCTTTGGCTATCCAAAGTGAACCGTTTCTTATACTTTTCGGTCTCATCTTATCCCTTTGGCAAATCAACTTCTGAAGAACCAAAGAGTTTGTGGGTCAGTCGGCAGTGAGACAAAGAAACCAAATGTGATATTTTGTCAATAGACAAATGTCTAAATACCTCCTATTGTTTCATTACCTTTATAGTTGAGCTCTTTGCTGTATTTATGGTCACTATCGATACACCTGTAGAATGAACTAGAATGATTGCAGCAGTTAACAGCACTCGCAAGCCGTGCAGACAAGGAATATCGTCTGCATTGCTGTCCTTCAAGATTACCAACTGTCTCCAGCTGCGCTGCAAAGAGAAAGCTTCCACTAAGTCTGAAAATATAACAGATAGCATTGAATGGTTTGACGTCTACAAACGTGCATGGCCAATGGAAGCACCAGAATACCAAAGTATTTCTGCTACCAGCCATCAATTGCCTCCATTTGTGATGGAAACATAAAACTACCTATTTTGAAAACACGACATATGGCAGACTGATTAAGGTTTAATATTTGCAATCACTTTGTAACCAATTGACACAGAAATACTGTGTAATATCAGAAACTCTAATATCTCAATGGAAACAAACTATGCCCTGGATGAAGAGAAACTTCGTGATTGTTTCTTTAAGTATTTACAAAATAATTTTGAAAATCCGTAAATCAGTCTTTTTTACAGGTGGTTTTAGCTTCTAAATAATATTTAAACATTAATTTATTCCCATCCATGGCAAGCTCTGATATATTAAGAGCACAAAAAGCACACAATCATTGGAAACAAATCAGTTTTAGAGTGTTGAGAGCTTGAGCCGTAGAGGCATGTTTAGCCGCCATTTTAAACCATACTGGATTGACCGGGTAGAACACTCTTAATTAATTACAATAACTAGTTAATCGCACCTGATTTTTTCTCAGAAGACAGCAAGTCAACAACTGAGCTCCAGACAACAAGTGCGAGGATGCCAATGAAGAATATTCTGCAAAGCAAAATTATGTTTGGCTTTTTATGATACTGCATTTAGAACTTAAATTTAAAATAGTTTAGAATAGTATAATTAAGTTTATTATTTTTTTTAATGAACTTTTTTTAAATAGCGCTTACAATTTCTTGTATGATAGGAGTAATTGAATCCAGACAGTAAAAAATACAACACTGTTCCATGTTTCATTTTTTTCATTTTATTTTTTTCCACATGCTCTTAAACATTTGAGAAAACTTCTTAATTTCTCTACTTGGTTGAATGATATCTCTACTTACACAGCTATATAATCCGTCAGCCTAAAAGGTAAGGGTTGGTTTGTAGAACAGCTGGTCTCATAGAGGACAGAAGATGCGTTAATTGGTGCCAGGACATGGTCCATATGGACTTTGACATCTTGAGCCGAACAGCTGGAGGGAACACACACTGAGAACATCAAGTCGTTGAAAAGACCCACGCTTTTCACCTCATCGAGGTAATCTGGTGGGATGACAGACATCTGGAACGTAAATCAAGAAAGGAGATCACAAATATGATATTAGCTGGAAAAAGAAGTGAGATAATCTTGATACTAGAATGACAATTGGATGGTAGCTTTGTAAACAATGTCTGAAAAAGTTATGTATGACACAATTGCTTGTGTGATGATTCTTGTTTAGTGGGTATCGTATGATGAAAAGAGTACCTAATGTGTTATTTGCTAGTATCAGTGCAGACTCTCAAGGCGGAGTAAGATGTTGAAACATTTTATTGTTTTATTTATCATCAATATTTGTTTGATGACCCCTGTCTCCCTGCAAATTTGTGTGAAAAATTTCACTGACAATGAAAGGCCCAAGGTGTAAAATAAACACAGAGGATGGCTTATAAATAAAGGGTAAAAATAGGCTTACGTACATCATAGTTTATTTTCTCATGCAGTTCTGGAGGAAGTATTCCTCTTGTTTCCACTAGGCAATGTTGTCCGGTAAACTTATGTTTTGGTTCGATGGTCTCAATACACTCATTGTAGTTACCGAGATCTATCAACAGACCATCTAGCAATCCACTTTGAAGTTTGCTAGATGCATCAAACACTGGAATAAAAAACCGTTTATGAATCAGGATTGTGTGTAAAAATTTTGATGTTCTAATTTAAAAAATGTTTAATGTGTTAATGCTTAGATTGTCACTGATTTTGTCACAAACATGGAGGGTTTTAGCGGATTTGGCTAGAATTGCAGTTTATAATCACTATTTCACCAAGGTTGCAAGAGATTATAAGGTAATCACAGGTGATAATTATGATTTTGCAATAATCAGATCTCAGTAGAGGCTCTCATGGATTTTGCCTGATTGGGAAGGTAACCAGGATGTAACTGCCATCAAAAACGGGGGAAAAAATATTGGGTATCTCAATATATTGGAGATACCTGTAATGCAATTGTAGGAAACATATCATTTGATGGTGGAATGGCCTCTGGATCGTCTGAATTAACTATATAGTGGTTTAAAAAGGGTGATTACTATGGTTACCGTCGTCTGGTCGACCAATATTAAATGTTTCGTGTTCCGTGTGTTATGTGTTTTGTTCTCTATTTATTATTAAACTTTTGACGAACTCCACTGCGAGGAATATGAAGACTACTTGACATTCTTCTGACCTGATGATGTGCTCCATTCGTAGCATGAAACAGCTGTAGTCTACTAACTACAAAGGATCGTTTTGACAGTAACAAGGTAATTTAAACCACTATATAGTTATATCATTTGACTTGTTGTTTCGGAGTCAAATCGTCTTTTACATTGTTCATTTTGAGAATGAACCATAAAATATCGAAACTCAGAGTATACTCAATATTGCAGAACTTGCCTCTACCCGAAATTTCACTACCAACAGGCATCTACTTTTTACAATCCCCAAAACCAAAACATACTCACTACGGAGGGCCCAAGTCTCTCCCTCGACGATGGAGTCGACCACCAATTGACTGTCCTGTCTACATCGCTCGGTCTCCGCATGGACAGGGACTCTTTGTCGCGCAACATCTTTAAAATAATCATCAAAACTTGCCCCTGGTAGAGGAAACGCCAGGTTTCGCAAAGCTGTTGCTCGTTGTCGTAACTGTGGCTCAAGTCGGTGAACTAGTTCTGAAACTTTGGTGAAATCTTTACATTAAATAGTTGTGAGGGCAATGTTTCTGTTACAAAACCTTAATACCATTTAGTAAAAAAAATAATTGCTTAAAAAGTTACATATATTCTTTTAGTAAAAACTAGATGTGTGTTGGTGGCTTAGTCAGTAGCACCACAGATTTTGGGCCCAAAGCAGCAATGTCGTAGGTTCGAATCCTGGTACAGTACCTACAACTACTATTTTATCATTCATTACACCCTAGACCTAAGTTTACTTTTATGAAAATATTAAATAATTTCATTCAGAAAACTTTAAAAAAAGTATCTTGTGCAAAAATAGTTTATTCATATTAATTTAAAGGTTTTTTTTTCAATTTAAAGAAAATTAAATTACTTTTTAAGAGGAAATGCTAATATTTTTCATGTTGTGAACTACCCATCTTAGCTCTACAGTGTCATCTTTCAAGTAATTTCTAATTTCACAATGAATCACAGTCATGTTCAGTTTGACATGACTTAAAAGTTGGCATACTTAAGAAAATGGTATTTTAGAACAGAAAATTATTGGAAAACAAAATTAACTCAATTCTTTTTGTATAAAAACTAGCTTGAGTTAACATTGACGTGGAAATGCAATGTAAAACCCACACAAGTGTATCTATAGTCAAGATTTTACTTACCACTCTCTCTTCTTGTTTCAGTTATCCGTACCAAATTCAACTATAAACAACAAACCAATTATTAGGGCTGAATGTTTATCACAACGTTTTAAACATTCCATAATAAACTTATGAGAAGTAGACACTAGTGAATTACGATTTTTTTATGTAATTTTTTAACCATTTTGATACAATTTGGCAAAATAAATTCAGGACAGACTTGAAAATGAATTGGGTACGCTCGGCAAGATTTGCTCTGCCTCAACTGTGCTAAATAAATAAATAAACTTCACCATAGACTCTCCCATATAACTCTCTAACCTTCTTTTGTCATTAATTCTTTAGGATTTTTTTAATTTTTTTTTATTAATAATGTTGAGACTGTTTTGTTTTACTGGAATCGTATGTTTTTGTTCCTTTGTATTTTAAAGGATATTTTGATTTGATTTGATCTTTGAAATTTCAATCAGTAATACTGAAAAGATTTTACAAGCATTTATTTATTTTTAATGCTGATATATTTGTTAGAGTGGAATTAACTTCCAACTTTTAAACAAAAGAATATAATATTTACTAATAATACACATTTTTGTGAATAATTGTTATTACAGAAAATCCCAGAAATTAAATATGTTCAGTCAAAATATGTAAACAACTCTTGGGCACTTCTGATTGTTAAAGCTTCAATTATCAAAGTACTATTAATTTAAATTTGAAATCCATTTAAAAATACTCACCGTGAAAATTAACGTAAACAATACGAGCACTCTTTGAAAGAACATGGTTCCAAATGAGCCTGATTCTGCATCCATTGATACTGATTAGCATTGATAGCCACTTATGGTAAATCAATTCACACTTAAGGTATTGTAATAAGGTAACCAATTAATTGATATTGTCATACAAAGGAATGACAAACTCTTAGATGACTAAATCTACATCAGCGTTTATGTACACTGTTACTTGTTACATTCGTAGTTTGCATTCAAAACTACTTTCACAGGCCTCTTCTAGTCAATGTTCTGGAGAAAATGTAGGTTTAAGTATTTATTTTGGTTACCAACTGTCTTTGAATAGATTTAGCAACATTATATAAGTAAGGAACAAAAATAAGTAAGGAGATAATAAATGTTTTTATAATCATTTAGCACTCTCAAATTCGTAATATTATTTTTATACTTAGGACTTTTTCCATTAGAAATGTATTGGATTTTCGGATTTAGCATGAAAAACACTGTAAGCAGATACATAACAATTACATTTTCAATCGGTGAAACAATATTCAGCTTTTGCCGATTAAATGTTGTGGCTAAATAAAACCCAAAATGTGTCAACAGAAACTGTATTTATTTACAAATATACTTATTTTTTTCCAAAAACAATATCAATTTACCTTAACCTATAAAGCTTTTGAACAATTAATTATTCATTGGTAACACCTTAGCAAATGTATTGTAACAATACAAGAATGTTATAATAACAAATGTATGAAGCTGATTTGCTGTACTTCCACTATGACTAGCATAAATACATAAATTTATATTTTAAGCTCAAAGATTCATAAAAATATGTGAGATTTATAGATTTTACCCACACTAAAACATTTACATAATAGGCTATTCCAAACAAAATATTTTATTTAAAAATCAAAACTTAACAAATTTTTACAACGCATACTATCTAAGCCATATAACCAAATGTTTATATTTTATAATTCAACAATTTCTGCTTTTAAATATTGAACAACTAAAAAATTTGTTTACCATCAATGTACATGTTTTGGAAACTAAACTTTGTAAAATAAAAAACATACAAACGTTTAATTTTCATTACCTTTTCTAATATGTACAAATATAATAATACAACGAGCATATTATTACAAAACTAAAAGAGCAACATTGATTTAAACATATTTTATGTAATACAAGCATCTTTCAAAATATTAAAGAAAAAAATTGAAAATCAAACAAGAAATTTTAAAATAAGAGTTATTTAATGGAAATCTTTGTTTTTTATGTAAACACTTGTGAAAATACCTAAAAAACATGTTTAAGGAATTCTTTGATAAATGAACATAATTTCAACCAGGTTATAAAATAAACTTTGAATGTGGTTTTAAATGCACAGAACCTACCTCTGAATTACAAAATGAAATAGAAAATAAGGTGGCTTGATAATTTGTAACTATTTCTGTTCAAGAAAGGTTTTAGCTTCTAATCCCACGTAATGTTACTTCCTTAAAGCCAGCTTTTCTTCAATTTGTATCCTTCCACACCACCTTATTGTCATCTCGTTTTGTTGCTAAGCTACCCTCATAGAACCATGTTGATCCGATCAGTTTGTGATAGTTCCATAACCTGAGACGATTGCTTCTAAAACTACGAGTTGCGCTATGGCTGAACACAATGTTTCCGTCTAAAAATTACCTGAAAATATAGAATAATTAGTAAGTAGTAACGCACAGTAGTAATCATGGATTTAAAATTATTACCAATGGATTTATCATCCTCATGGGTCTGCTGAAGACAGTTTTAACCTTATTGTCTTACAAATTTCGGTGGCATTGCTGTATTGTATACATTTAATCTTGTTCACTAATCTTATAATTAACAACCAAACAGTCGTGTTGTATCTGTAAAATTCTGGTGTTCCTTGATATTATAAGAGAGCAAAGTGGACACTGTGAACAAAACTCTCATTAGGCCTGTTGTTACGTACAGTGCAGAAACCTGGTCCCTTTCTGCATTGAACACAAAGGCCATTAGGGTTGAATTTTGTTTGTAAAAGCGTTGGTGGATGAGTATATTTTATACAACAGATGTAAAGATCAAAATGTTTCTATTTCAGGTCCTCTCCCCGTTGCAAAGCACGGGTACAAAAGCTAGTTTGTGAATAACTCACAAACAAACCATGTATTTCTAATAGGATGAGAAGTCTGCTTGAAGCAACAGAAATAAATGTTATACCAGAATTCAAAACAAAGAAAAGAAGACAATATACACATTTTCATTTCTGTCGATTTTTGTCTCCAGATCACAAATTTAAATGAATACTAGAGGTTAAGATCGGTCAGTGTGATCAACCGATGAGCGGCGACAGGTTTCAACCCAGCTATGGGGTCATCTTCAGGCGATAAAAGAAAATAAATTCACTCCGAAGAAGTCGTCAGAAAGCCTATGATGAATCTCGGAGTGAATTTATTTTATTTTATCACCTGAAGATGACCCCATGGCTAGGTTGAAACCGGTTGCCACTCATCGGCGATGTTGATCACACTGACGGATTAAAGGTATTAAAAAAAATAATTACGGAAAGTAAATAAAAGAAACGTCTTATAACACTTAAAACATATATTTACGGTTATACTGTTATTCACAAGACGGTAAACATACAAAAAAGATGGTAAGTGGTGATCGATTTCGATTGGACACTCCAATCATCATCAGACCCAATAGGCGAATGAAATCAATCAACACTTACCATCTTTTTTGTATATTTACCGTCTTGTGAGGAACAGTATAAGCGTAAATATATGTTTTTAGTGGTATAAGACGTTTCTTTTATTTACTTTCCGTAAAACGAACAGAAGTTTTAGGTTGATTATGTTCTAACCTTACTTATCCTAACATAACCTACACAGGATATAATTTTAAGGATAATCAAAACATCTCATCCTGAAAGACATTGTGATGGTCTTATATAAGATAAGGTCCTTATTTTGTATGCAAATGAAAAATAGTTAAATGAACCCCTTTACAGAATTAGTATGGAGAATTTTATATTTGAAAAATAATAAATAATACATGCTATAGTTAACAAAAACTGAATGATTCGCCTATTGGGTCTGATGATGATTGGAGTGTCCAATCGAAATCGTTCACCCCTTACCATCTTTTTTGTATATTTACCGTCTTGTGAATAACAGTATAAGCGTAAATATATGTTTTAAGTGTTATAAGACGTTTCTTTTATTTACTTTTCGTAAATGCAATAACATGTAAAATGCTGATCAAGAAGTTATTTAAAAAATAATTGTAAAAAACGTTATGTGACAATAAAGATGACTTTGACTTTGACTCTAACCTCTAGTATTAACACACATTTTCTATGCTTTATAAACTGAGGCATATTTACGTTTTTCAAAGAACATTTTATGCTGCTATCAAGACGGATAAGAAATCCCATTAATAAATAAACCATGAGTAGTAAGTGCTATCTAGTGGTAAAATAGTTTAGGATAGTGGTTGTGCAACCAATATGTTGGTTACGAGATCTAAAAAATGTAAATAAAAAATAGGGTTTTACCTAATTGGCCATCTGCTGCACAGCGACTTGTCTGCGAGTCTGGGACGGCAACAGGAGAGACGCAGGATTCTGTAGGTAAGCCCGCAGTACAGCCATGAACGCAGCTACCTCATCTGGCTCGACTGACCGTGAGTCGTACGACAACGTTGACGTCATCAGAGTCACTGGGCGGGCGTTGCCATCTACAACAAGTAATTTCACGTAGTACACAATATGATAATGTTGACACCCAACCACTGAGGCAATGGTAATGCAGTAGAGTGACAGCTTTACACATAAACATCTACAATAAAAAAAGAGACTTATAAGTCTGGTTCTTTGGGAGATAACTGTGTCTTATAACTCGTTTAAATACTTGAAGACGTTTTCGACATCCACCTTGCATCAATCCGTGAAAGTAAGCTAATAAGTTCAACACAAACTGGAGTAGTCATCTTCTGAATATTAAGATTAAACTTTTAAATGGTACAACTATCACTACAGGCAAGTACTCACCAAACACCGCTCGGCCCCCACCAACAGCCAAGATGGCGCACTGCGGAGGATTTATAATGGCGCTGAACTCGGAAATGCCGAACATGCCAAGGTTGGATATCCTGCAGAAACGAAAGAGTCAATGAGTTTTGAAAAGAAAACAAGCAAAAAACAGTTTTGTAACTTAACTTAAAATATAATAATAAAACTATTTGCAAAAACATTGCTGGTTCCTAAATTTTTACTCAAAATGAACTATTTTTTCAACCTTTATCACTGAAACTTGCTATACCGCAACACCTTGGGAACGAGATAGATAATTTGTTTAGTTTAGGAAACATATCTTTATCTCTGTAACGTTGAGTACCACAGCTTACAAGATATCAGATGGGGATTCTTTTCCAATTATTTAGAAAGCTAAATTTTAACTCTTGAAACTTTGGGTACCACAACCTTCCAGATACAATATGTGGATTGGATATATTCTTTAATTTAGGAAGTACAGTTTTTTCTCAATAACGTTCTACATACAACGCTTCTATTATTTAGGAAACAGCCTTAGTCTCTGAGTATGTTCATTATTCTCAAGCATTTTGGTGAATCAATCGTAGTTTGATCTGCGGAGACGTTTACCAATAACAGGACATTTATAACAGAATCTATCACTATAAAGTAGTCATGAAAATAAACCGTTTGGATTTTTTAGCAGCTGACATAGATAGGAGGTCATAAGTATAATAGTTCAGCTTAAAATGATTTTTTATTAAGCTCCAGCCTGAGACCATATGTATTTATAAGATTTCTTTTCCAACATAATTTCTCAAACACACCTTTATTTACGTACGATGCAGTTTTAAAACTTACGACAGTAAACACTTTGAATATGAACACTTACGTGAATGAACCACCTTGGAACTCGTGCAGTTGGAGTTTTCCCTCCCTGGCGCGAGTGGCCAAGTCCCTCACGTCAGCTGAGATCTGATCAACGGACTTTGTGTCTGCGTCTTTCACAATCGGAGTTATGAGACCCGCGTCCGTCGCCACGGCCACGGAGATGTCCACAGTGGCTTGGGGAATGATCTAAGTGAAGATACACAACAATATTCAGCAACTAAATGATATAGACTCTAGACAAGAGTTGATGTAAACGATTAGCAATTTATTTGATCACTCAATAACTTCCAGGTAAAAAGTAACATCACTCTACCTCTAGAAGATAATTGATGTTATTGCAATAGTTTTATACCTTTTTATTGCTAAATGTTACAAGACAATTGTGATTTATTGCAAGGTAGCTCATCTGGTAATACGAGGTTAGTTGGAAAAAGTTTCATGCTTTTGATCATAGACAATAGAGTAGAGTAAATATATACTGTCAAAGAAAGGTTTTGCGATCTGCCGCTAGAGCGTTATCGCCGTTCGATATCGGTAATCGGTATTCTATTCGGTTTCATCGTAGACTACTCGCCAGCTGTTACCAGCACTACCACTACTGCAAACGAAATGCTTACTATATCGCTATTATCGTCTTCTGCAATCGCGTCAAAATCATGAACATCCTCCGCGGCTGTGTAGACATCATCATTGAATGCCGTGGTCCCGAAATCTCATCGTCGTCCACGATTGCGGCAAAATCGTGAACATCTTCAGTGGCCGTGTAGACATTATCGTCTTTGTCTTGCGCGATCGTAGAAAAGACGTGATCATTTTTCCCGCGGTCACAAAAACGTCGTCTAGCACGGTCGCGGTTTAAGAACATCTCCCGCAGTCGTGTAGACAATAGACATCATCATCGTCTTGCGCCGTCACGGAAACGTGATTGTTGTCTAGCGCGATCGCGGCAAAATCATTAAATTTCCCGACTTTGATATCAAAATAAAGCCTAATCCCAACTTTTTAAGACCATTTTGAAATTCAATACTAATACCTGACTTTCCCGTTTTTCCCGACTACTAGACACTCTGGTTAATTAGATTTTGACCTTGCAAAATGAAACAAAACCACTTCCTAAAATTATGGATTAATAAAGAAAAACTTTGAATCATTGTAACTAAACTACAAAAGTATAACAAATATATGTTTAAAAAAATACAATAAATGATGACATTTAAACTAATTTATTGCTTAATATTAAATAAGTCAGTAAACTCCAATTCCGAAGAATTCCTCCAAAGTTGGCAACACTACTCCCAACTAACAAGTTGTTATGGAAACGGTCGCTAGCGCTTGATGCTGCAGCGGTGTGCGCCGTAACTACACATTACCCCTAGCGGTCTGCGCCGGAATATACGCTAACCGCAGCACAGCTGACAGTCTATATTTATTTCCTTTTGTCTATGTTTTGATGGTTCAAAACTGGATCTGACTGTAGTTTATACTCAATGACTGTTTTTAGGGATTCCTACATGAGCACTCAACAAAAATAACAAAATCCAAATACAAGCTTCAGAAATTAAACTCTTGAAAAGACTTTGTGTTCAGACAAGACAGGGCAAGAAACAAAGACCGCAGAAACTGTTTGGGTGTGACAGAAATATAAAACATAAAGGCAATAGAGTCGTACAATCACTTATATGAAGAGTTACTAAAATCTAGACTGAGAGAGAAATTGTTGAAGAAGAGTTGGAAGACCACAAAGTGGCAAAAAAAATCAAAGAGAACCTAATGTTGTAAGTAACACACATTTCAAGTGGAAAATAAGGGATTAAACTTAAAGAGATTTACTTATATTTTTTTTTTACTTAGAGGGATTGAAAATATTAATCACTACACTTAAAAAACGATTTGTTAAATAAAATTGACTATCCAAAGTAGAACAAAATCTTAAACAATAAATTTCAAAACAACAAAATGTTAAGTTGCCCACCTGATCATTGATGTAGAGAGTGTTCATGTACGGACACTGCCGCAGTGACAACGCCACCGCCTTGATGACAAAGTCGTTCAGCGACACTTTCACACCAACCTGCGCCAGCTGTTTGCGGAGACTCAGTAACGAGCCTATCTCCGCCTCTACTTGGCTGTACGCATGTGGAATTTCCGTCTGCGGAAATACAAATTAGTTATAATTTTTTTTTTCATTTGTGTGTATCTTTTAAATGTTTACAATCTTTGAAAAAGTGTTTTATTCCCTACAATCTATCTAAAACCACAGAGAGCTTAGTTCATTTTAAACTTGGTTTTTTCGTAGGGATGGACGAGATTGGATTTTTAGTTCGAGACGAGACGAGACGAGATTTTTTATTTCTCATAAAATTTCGAGACGAGATCGAGACGGGATTTCCCTTCTCATACACAACGGGAAATGCACGTTCAAAATTTTTACCTGATTTTGTAACATTGTTAGATGACTGTACAAAACTATTTTTGACTATACAAAAATAATGATAATAGGCAAGAATATTTACAATCTTTTATTAAAAAGCATCAGCATAACATTTTTTTATTAATCACGCCTAACTTATTAAAAATGCCTACGATTAGGAAACATAGTGATATCAGTTAGGATAGAGTTCAACTTATCCTAAAATAAAATAAATCATAAAATAAAAGCAATACCCGGTATTAATTTTTATAAAATAGTTACTTGTTTTGACTTTTTATAGTAATAAAACATTTCTTACACTGCTTACACTTAACAAAACTTCTCAAATGTTATTAAAGTAATATTATTCAAATAATTAAAGTAATATTTACATTTAAAAAAGAATTAATTAAATAAGAACGCCTTCGCAAAGGAAACGCAACTACAACATGCTCCTGTATTGCGGGTATTACATTGACTTTATGCAGGAGTTTTTAATTTTTTTATTTTTTATTCTCGTCTCGAATTTCCCAAAATTTCGAGACTTGGCCATCCCTAGTTTTTTGCCTGCCTTCATCAATGAAGTAAGCTGGTTCAATCCCAAGAAGAGGGTAAATTATCCTCCCAGATACTATTTACCATTGGGCTACCGGTATAAATTGTAAGGTGCTAGCTAACAAGCTTTACAGTAGGTAGTAACAAGTCCTGGGGAGCGAGCTGAGTGGTTAGAGCATGGTTCTTCGGTACCTGAGGTCCCGGGTTCAAATTCCGCAAAATCACCGATGGATTTTATCTAAGTTATAATGCCGCAACCCCTAGGTCTAGTCTAGCCTTAAGTAATATGAAAAACAATCCCAGACTCGTGCCCAGCGTCCAAGGACAAAAAATAGACCAGGGTTTGGACCATTTTCTTACCAACATGAAAAATGCTAATGGTGAGAAACACCGGCGGAGAGCAAGACCAAGATGGGTTTAATTGTGAGAAGAATTATGAGAATAATGAGAAGAATGTTAAAAGTAGGGGAGGGGTGTGTATTTTTGCAAAAAATAATATCACTTTTAAAGAAAGGAAAGATATTGATTCTATGGCAATTGAAGAAGCTTTTGAATGCACTGCTATTGAAACAATGAGTAATGAAAAGTCAACCAAAACAATATACATTGTAATTTACAGGACTCCGAATGACCAAAACCTAAAGATTTTTTTCTCAAGCTTTGAAAAACTATTACAGCACCTTGAGGCAGAACAACATTTGTGTCCAATATACATAAGTGGGGATTTTAATATAGACATGCAAATTGATGATGAAAAATGTGTTAGGTTTAAAACTTTGTTTCAGTCTTTTGGGTACAATGCCATGATCAAGGAGTATACTCGAAAAACACCAACTACAGCCACTTGTATTGATAATGTAATTTCAAATGTAAATAGTATTGATAAGGTTTGTGAAGTAGTGGACTTTGGGATATCTGACCACTTAGGTCAGGTAATTTGTCAAAGAAATGAAATAAGGCCTAACCAATGTAAAAAATACTTGTCGAAGCGGGTCATAAAGAAGGAAAACGTTCTTGGTATGTTAAACGGTCTGATTGAAGAGAACTGGACTAATTGCATGTCAAACCTTAGTTCTAATGGTAGTTTCAATAATTTCTTTGGAATATTCTATGATTCTTTTTTGAATAATTGCCCAATTAAACAGAAATCTCTGTCAACAAATGGGAGAAATAATCAATGGGTAACAAAAGGTATTAGAATATCCAGTAAAAGAAAATGGGAGCTTTATAAAATTTCTAGAAATAATACAAATCCTGTTTTCTTAGAATACTTTAAAAATTACAAGAAGGTTTTTAAGAAAGTAATTTGGGCAGCCAAAATGAGGTACAACTTAAATTTGTTAGAGAATAGTGATAATGTAGGTAAAACAACATGGAGCATTGTAAAGAGAGAAATCGGTACAAATTGTAAAACAGAACCTTGTCTAGGAATCAAAATTAATGGGGAGGTTATTGACGATCCTATAAAAGTAGCTGATTGCATGAACCATCACTTCATTGGTGTAGCAAATAAGTTTCAGTCCCAGGTTTCGGTGGCAGATTCAATAGCCAAAGCAAAAATGGCAACTCTAAATGTCCCACATGCATTTGAATTTAAGATTGTCTCTGAATCCGATGTTATCTCCTGCATCAATCGATTAAAGAATAAAAGTTCAACTGGCTGGGATGAAATTCCTACAAATGTAATAAAATCATTGGCTTCTTCAATTATAAAACCACTCACTCATTCTATCAACATTTCACTGCTGACAGGAGTCTTCCCCGACAAATTGAAGTATGCTCAAATTATACCTATATTTAAAAAGGGGGACTCGGAAGAAATTTCAAACTACCGACCAGTGGCTCTCTTACCTGTGTTTTCAAAAATATTTGAAGAGGTTGTTCTCTCACAAATTGTTCCATTTCTTGAATCAAACAATTTATTGAACAAGAATCAATTTGGTTTTCGGAGGGAGAGAAGCACGTCTGATGCAATAGTCAATCTAGTTTCTGAGGCAGTGGAGGCCTTGGACGGATCACAGAGAACCTTTGGTGTTTTCTGTGATTTGTCTAAGGCCTTTGATTGTGTCAGGCATGACATTCTCTTGGAGAAATTGAGATTGTATGGGATATCTGGATCATCTTTTTCATGGTTTTCTAGTTACATCACTAACAGATATCAGCAGGTTGTCATCAAAGATAAATCCGGTGTCAAACATTTTTCTGAATGGAGCTCAGTAACCCATGGTGTTCCGCAGGGATCTAAATTGGGGCCTCTTCTGTTCATCCTCTACATCAATGACTTGTCTTTTTCAATTTCTTCCAAAATTATTCAATTCGCTGATGACACAACAATGCTAGTAAGAGCACCTTCTATTTTTTCTGCAACTAACATTGCATCCCGAGATTTAGATTCCATGATAACTTGGTTTGCACAAAACGGACTACATCTAAACTGTTCCAAAACTCATCTTCTTCATTTCCATAATCCACAACTGAAGGCAGGTGAGATAACAATCAAACTAAAATCAGGTGATTCCATAAAATCTTCTGCAAATACTAAATTCCTGGGCGTAAACATAAATGAAAATCTAAAATGGTCTGATCATCAAATACAAATTAGCTTGTCTCTAGCAAAAGCACTGTTTGGTCTAAGGGTGGTTTATAAGTCTTCGGGTTTGCATGCAGCTCTTGCTGTGTATCATTCTTATTTTATGTCTAGGTCTTCCTATGGTATTATCTCATGGGGCAGCTCCCCCATTACCAAGAATATTTTTATCTTACAAAAAATTGCCGTTAGAATTTTAGCTGATACCAGACCACGTTCCTCTTGCCGCCCCCTTTTTATTCAGATGAAACTCTTGACAATTTATGCAGTTTATATTTTTCAACTGTGCATCTTTGTAAAAAGAAATTATAAGGAATTTATGTTGAAAAATTACACTCATCAATATAACACCCGACACAGGAATGATCTTCAATATCCTGTGCATAGAACAGCTCTGTATGAAGGATCGCCATGGTACATGGGTAGGAAAATTTACAATAACTCCCAGATCAAATTAAAACTGAAGAAAATATGTCATCCTTTAAAAGAAAACTAAAATCTTATCTCATTCTCTTGTGTCCTTATTCCCTAGATGATTTTATAAAAACTTAGCTTTAGGTTTTATGGATTGATAAAAACAAAGAATTTAGCATAAGGTATTATTAGATTGTAAAGTGGTATTGACATGTCATATGTTTATATGTGAAAATCACAATCTTGTAAACTTATGTGACAAATAAACATTTCATTTCATTTCATTTCATTTCAATTTTTAAAAATTCCTAGAGAAATTGAGTTGATGGTGATAGAGGGAAGGAGACCTGGAAGAAAAGATGGATATCTGAGGCAAAGAGGAATGTACAGAAGAGAGGAATGAATTTCAGAAAGTGGAGGAAAAGAAACTTAGGAGCGATATAAGATTTAAAGGACTAGTCAATATGCAGACCCTGTAATTTCTGGAACATAAGAAAAAGTATGTAACAAATTTGTGTAACCAAAAGCACTAGTATACCTTGGACATAGTGAGTCGCTTAGCAATTGTCTTGCGCATGCTGGAGAGCTCGTGGTCAGTGTAGCCAGAGCGGGGCTTCGATGGAGCTGGTGCCGCCATTGCGGGGCTAGCGGTAGTCACAGGCCCCGTAGTAGCTTGCTGTCCGGGGGGTGGTACTGTAACGAGGGGAGAATATTGTTCAGGGTGTTAATTTCATCTCGATTAGCATTAGTAAAAAGTATGAGTTTTACAGAAAGTTAATAAGTCAAACGTACTTTGATATTTTTTTTTTTTTTTTTTTAAAGAGGTTGGCGGCCTCTTTTAACCTTGCATTTGCCCGTCCACATAGACTAAGCGCCCGTGCGTGGATCGTTTACAGCAAAGCAAGGAGTGAGCCGGTACAGTACAAAGGTGAACTGTACTGATAAAATGTTATCGGCAGTGACCAGGATCCGAACCCACGACACTACTGCCTTGGGCCCGAAGTCCGTGACGCTACCGACTGAGCCACCGACTCACTAGCTCCAGTGTTTAACTATGTGGGACATATTTCAAAATGTATATAACAAAATTTCCGCTTACCATTTATATCTCCAATTTGTATTACCTAAAAAAAGGTGTCAAAAGTATGCCGGTTCTTTAGAGTAAAGAATATTTCTAACAGCAACAATTATGTTTTCTTCACTCTGTGTCTGAAAATACAGTACGGTAGCTCATTTCTGTACAGCTGAGATTTGATTTTAGCCTCACCAAATCATTACTGTTCAGTCCAAAACAATGTTTCTCCAAACCCGAATAAACACCCTTTACCCTTTTTGCTCAAGACATAAGATTTCATAGGTCTCTTAATATATGTACATGTATTGACAGGTCAAATTTGTTCAAGGTATTGAGTTGTTGTTCAAGGCTGTTTGTACTTTTTTGTTACAACAAATATTGTTCACACAGCTCAGTTAAAACTTGAAACAAACTAAAAAAACATTGTGTACATGAGGATGTAAAGAATTGTTCACTACTCATTAAGAAAGACCCATTTCAGGCTCTATAGTTGTTAGCCTAAACACTATCAAGACGTGAAATGGGTCACTTTCGGGACTAGCGGTGAAGTATACTGTACTTAAATGTACAAGACTTTTGTACAACAAAAGTTTTCCCAGGGACCTGAAAGATTGAATTTGATTTTTTACACTGTTGGTAGTTAACAGTGTTAAACAGGCTACACTAAAAAAAGATTCCGGACAGCTTGTAGTAAAGCTAATTAATGACATCGCATACATGAATATTCCACTAGTTATTGGCAATTCAACATATCTGAATAAACAGTTCTAGGACTAACCAGGCAGAGGAGGTTTGGGCTGAAGCTTGTTGTCGGAGATGTACTTGAGGACGTCTCCCTTGAGTAGTTTCTTGTTGCGGCCAGACGGAGTGATCTGATTGGCTGACAGCTGGTACTGGGACAACAGTCTGTGTACTGCCGGGCCGTAGTTGCTGCAACACAACAAACATGTGTTACTCGACAAATAGAATAACTTACAGCAAACCCTCTCTTTTTAACATTATTTGAATACAATGTCGTCATCAATACACAAAAAAAATATCAAGGATGATCACGGATATGTTTAGAACATGAAAGACAATAACACGGCCAGCCATAACACGTAATCAGACGACGCAACCTGTTTTCAGTATCTGTTTGCTTTATGTTTTTGTATGTGCATGATGATGATGATGATAAATCATTCTGGACTGGGACGGGTGGCGTCGTCCTGTAATCCAGCTACTAGGAGGTCACGAATTGTGGATAATTATAGGGATGCACTGTGGATGCGATGCTACCTGGTGTGGATTAACGTCCGCACTAGTGAGTACTACGACTATCCGCAGTACTATCCTAATAATTAGACCAATTCGTTAATTACGAGGAAAAAATGTGGTTCGGATTCCACAATAAACTGTAGGTCCCTTAGTTGCCATTAGCTGTATGGGCTATTAATTAACAGCTGTGTCTAAGGAACATGTTGGCCTTAGTCACTAACAAGACTACAAGATCGCGCCACTCATCCTACACTCATCCTTCACTCATATTTGGGTTAAAATACGCACATAGTGGCGTCCCCATCTTAAATAATTGATAATTGATAATAATATTAAGAAGACAGGTGTTAAAAAACAGGTGTGTTGCCTGAGACTACAATAAGATTGACAACATTAATGTGCGTTACCTATTTATTACTGTACATATCATAAATTAATCATGGAGGAAATTGGGACGAAACCATATTTGGATTATTTAACATTCGGATAATTGGGATTTTTACTGAAATTTGGAAGTTATGTGAAAGGAAATAGGGTGAGTCAAGCACAGCGTTTACCATCGCAATGGCAAAATGCTTCTGCAAAAGTTTGTAATTGAAAAATTCATGGTTTTGTCGCAGATGGTGGAAGATGATAATTTTCCATGACGATGAAGATGTAGACGCGACCTCAGATTTTCAGGATTTTGACGCAAACACAGCTTCTGCCATCTTTAAATCAATTTGTAATACTGTAGTTTTAGGTTTTTAAAATTCTTTCTGTAACGATTCGGATTCTTGGAGTTTGGATTTTCGGACTTAGGAGTTTTACTGTATGTAAATTAATCAATATTCCCTAACACGTTAAAAAAACAAAACCTTTTCCTTTGACATTGTTAAATGACTAAAGACCAATGTTGACTGTGGCAATACTCACTGGGGCTCATGGCTGACAGCAGGTGAGGCGGGGCCAGCTGGGGCAGTCGGAGCCTGTGTGGCGGGGACTGGTGGGGCCGCACCAGCTGTAGGTATCGCTACGTCCTTCCAGTCCTCTCCCTCCCCTACAGTCAAAGCTATCAGGGTGCCGACCTTGATTGGGTCTTTGCTGCCCTCCGGTACCTAGAAGAGACACTTGATCTTACACTTGATGACTTTGCATGATGTGAAAGTGCAAGTGATCTACAAGTCACTGATCATTAGTTTTGAAATCATTAGTGATTGAAAGTCACTTGTAGGTTATTAGTCACTATTCACAAGTTGATAGTAATAAGTCACTTGTCATCATTACTCATCAAAGATAACTATTCAAATTTACACACATCTTACATTCATGTTTAACTTAAAATAGGACAGAAGTAACAAACCACAAATCATTAGTAGATAAATAAAAAAAATAAGACGCCATTAAAGTGAATCATCATACAGAATTCATGATCATTGGTGCATATCAGTTAGTCATAGTCAACATCATAGTGTAGTCATAGTCAACATCATAGTGTAGTCATAGTAATTTGTCAAAAGCCAAGGTCATTTATCAGCTACTAGGGTTATGTTTTTAGGAAAAAGCATTTAGCTTGGATTAAATAAATAAATAGGATGGAGAGGACACAGCTAACTCACCTGATGAAAGGTTGCAGACTCGTCAATTAACTGTGTCCTCTTCATCCTATATGTTTATTTTATCAGCTACTAGGTCATCTACTGTTCAAAAGCTAGCAAAATTGTAATTCAGTTAGTAGGATTATTAGATCATTGGCTCTTGAATACTGATACAATTGTTTTCTCATTTTGAAGATCTACCAGAAAAACTCATAATTAGTTTGATCAGCTGTTGTACCATACGATAATCTTTTGAATCACTATTTCACCGTTTAAGTCAATGCTGTTCCACACTAGCCAGTAAAGTAAAAGTTACTAAGCGACCAATGTGACCGCCGAAAAACCACTTTCCAATGTGATCGCTATCTTAGTCTTCATGAACATTTAACATGAGAAGGAACATTGAGGAATAAAAAAATTTTGGACAACTATTAGTGCCTCAAGTTAAGCACTGCACTGAAATATACGGACTGCAGTTTGGTTGGAAGGAGCATTGAGCTTTGAACTTTATCACCTTTCTAGTTTGATCACCAGACTAGAGTTACCCACCATTACAAACATTTTTGAGATGGAACAGCACCCTTAAGTAAGCAAGTTAAGGCACATCTGTCATGGCAGTAGTATTTACATAGTAGTGTCCACGTCCAGGTTAAACGACACTAGCTATAACAATTTGAATTTTGAAAACTGTGTTTTTAGATTGGAAATCCTCCCAGGAAACACAATGTACGATTGAAATAATTCATTATTCTTCAATAAGGACAATATGTCAAGCGTTCAAAGATCAAAATCACCTGTGTAGAATCACGAATCATTAGAATCTTAAAATATTTTCTTGTTAGGAACCAAGAACCTTCAGATTTTTAACCGAAGAAGCTAACCACTTAGCTACCGAACAATACGACATGAACATCCTAAACCAAACGTGTATTTACAACATACCAATATCTTCGCCAGTATTCCCTCCTCCTCTGTCTCAAAGGACATGACAGCTTTGTCCGTTTGTATCTCACAAAGGATATCTCCAGGAGCTAAAGCATCTCCTTCTTTCTTCATCCACTGTACAATGACTCCTTCAGTCATGGTGGGTGATAAAGACGGCATCTTGACCTCTTGTCCTGAAACTGAAAAATAACACATGAGTCTATGGGCAAACATGTACAAGATAGTGTTTCATTTTTAATTTCTTTATGTCTAAATTTTTTTTAAACATTGCAAAAAGATAATACTTCTAGAAAATCAATTTGATTCACTAAAAATGTTGAGTTTAGTTCTTTGAATTGTATTATTCTTCATTATATTAACATACAATAAATATTAAACACAAAATATTTAACCACTCACCGCTGCCCCCCGTGAAAGTTGGCTGGGCCTGGACGGGGGTTGCTGCTGGAGAAGCCCCCGCCGCCCCCGGCACTTCTACATCCTTCCAGTCCTCTCCCTCCCCTACTGTCAGAGCTATCAGGGTGCCGACCTTCACGTCCTTTGTTCCTGCAGACACCTGCCAAAAGAAGAGACACAATTTGTTACTAAAAAAACTTGTTTAAATCTTTTCTAGTCAAGCTTTCAATTCATACACAGGTTCCTGCAATATTTTTGGATTGACGACATGAACATCCTAAACTAAACTTTTGTTTACAACATACCAATATCTTGGCCAGTATTCCCTCCTCCTCAGTTTCAAAGGACATGACAGCCTTGTCTGTTTGTATCTCACACAGGACGTCCCCAGGAGCTATAGCATCTCCTTCCTTCTTCAGCCACTGTACAATGGTTCCCTCCGTCATGGTGGGTGATAAAGACGGCATCTTGACCTCTTGTCCTGGAACTTAAGATTGAAATTGGTATGAGAAACCTGTACATCTGAGGCTAGGTTGGTGGTAGGATGGTCAACAAATCTAAGGCAGTGATGTTCCAGGTACACATCCTGATGTTACAGCTAACATTTATCAGTGAAGTTTGTTCTTTTACCGCTGTAGTATCAGCTTTCTATTGCTTCGCTTGATATGTTCAACACACAAGCCAGAGGCTTATGCGACAGCAAATGCAAGGATAAAAGAGACCATCAACTTTAAAAAATTCATTTTCTAACAATTTTTACAACAGTGAAAGTTAAATTAAATAGTTACTAATCACATTAAATAGGTTACAGTTCCGGTACCTCAATTGTTTTACAAATCCGAGCACTGGGTTTAATTATTTGATCAATGATAGTTACCACTGCCCCCCGTAGCTGCTGCTGAAGCCCCGCCTGATGGGGGAGAGGGAGCCGCTCCACTACCTCCGCCTGGTAAATCTACTGTCTTCCAGTCCTCTCCCTCTCCCACAGTTAGAGCTATCAGGGTGCCGACCTTCACATCTGGTGAGTTTTCTGGCACCTGTAACACCAAACTTAAATATAGGCCTACAACTCAATTAGCACATAGGTTGTCAGATTTGAATCCCATTTACTCAGATTTTATTTTTTTTTAAGTTGTTTGAGTTTCATTTTGGTGTAACCTTAAATCACTTTTACATTTAAATAACAGGTTAGGCCTACACTTCCATTCTTTCAAGTAATTCAAGTAAACATTTAACACAGGAACATAGAGGGATGAAAAAAAAACGATAACTACTGGTGCCTCAAGTACGCACTGCACTGAAATGTACAGACTGCAGGTTGGTTGAAAGGACTGTTGACCTTTGTATTTTGTTTTTAGTTTGTTCTAAAGCATCAGACTAGGTTTACGCACCCTAAAAAACATTTTTGAGATGGAACCAGCACCCTTTAGATTGCTAGGCAAGCAAGCTAACCTCTCGGCTATTAAACAATATAAATAATTTAAACTAGTGTATTAATCACATACCAATATCTTGGCCAGTATTCCTTCTTCTTCCGTTTCAAACGACATGACAGCTTTGTCCGTTTGTATCTCACACAGGACGTCTCCAGGGGCTATAGCGTCTCCCTCCTTCTTCATCCATTTGATGATCTTTCCTTCCGTCATGGTTGGCGACAGTGACGGCATCTTCACCTCCTGTCCCTCCACTGCAGCCAACCAAACAGTTTAATTGATTACCAATCAGAAACCAGCTGATTATACAAAATTATAGTACATAGAATGCCTTCTATACATATTAGACCTGTCTGAGACAGGACTCAAACCATTGATTATGGTCGAACTATCTATCATGTTACTGTTAGCTGGAGAGACATTGCGTTAGATTGTTAAGCCGTTAATCAGATCTTGCAGTGTATCATACTAACAATGTTAAACCCAAAGTCTTAGAATGGTAGTCTAAAACTGGTCTCACGGTCCTTTGAGGTTTAACGCTTTGAAAACCAAGAGAGATAATGTATCAGCCATCAATAGCAACATTGCCAAAATATTATTACAACTTCCTACGTGTATGTCTGGACAAAAACGGTTGAAAGCTGACCTACTGAAGCCTGAAAGGAAGGAACAACAAATGAATCAACTTTAGAACTATTATGTTATTGTGACTAGGGTTTTTAGTGTTGTTTATTGGGTAGACCACAAGGTCTGTTCAACTGCCGAGTGGTCTAAAGCCCTGTCCACCCTAAGCTACATTGTCTATTTGACCCTGTCTCAGCCAAGTCTGGTGTGTAACCACAGAGCTGGGTAGGATCCATAGAAAATACACACTTTGGGTAGACACAATAGGTGAATCCTTTATCAGTTAAGTTACGTCACAAATCAGAAATAGGTGTGTCCACTGCAGACTCGTTTTAAGTAATTTTACATATTGTTGTCCATAAGATGAGGGATAGTTAATTATATGCTACAAAAAGAAAGTTAATGAATGTAAAAACCCATGGGGCTTAGAAAATAATAGCCTATAGTTTTGCATTAAAAACCTTATATTTTTTTTAATCAATTAAATTTAATTTTACTGTACAGTACAAAGAACTTATGAAATTATTCAATATAACACCACAAGATGATATAAATATCCAGACAGATAGCATTCAAATGTGCTCTGGCTAGTGATAACTCAAAGATGCTGGCACAGTTGAAGGTCAATCAGATAAGAAACATCCAACAATCAATAAGCTTCTGAATTTGGAAAGTGTTCAAGGTCGCTGAAAACAATTTCATGGACATTTTAAAATTAATAGTTTTAATGATAAATAAAACTTCTATCTAGTGATTTTAAGATAAAATTATTCCTGATGAATAATTTAAATACGGTAAAAAAATAATAATTTAAGACCGAATTGTGTAGGCTAAACACTTATTATTATGATTTTCTAAAATAGTAACAATTAAGCTACCTACACAGTTAATATTTATATTTTGGCTTTCCAGATTCCAAATTAGCTGGAAAATCATTTTAAAAGCCATCTTTTAGGGATGTTTTGAGTCCTTTTTTTCTAAATTGATTTAACTGATAAAGCATTATCTTGAACCTATTTTACTAACCAAAGTATTGACAGATTTCTACGCACGTCTTAACAAAATGCTCTCCTCATTCTTAGGTTAAAAAAATACTAAATAAAATTATGTAATAAATTAAACTAGAGGGTCCAGATTATCAAGGGCCAAATTACCCCTATGAGGTTTTTTTTTTGTATATACTTGATTGTAGTTTGGAATTAGACCTTCATATTTTATATTTCAGTGGTTTATGGAGTACCGTACCCTGGTTTGATGAAGTATTGAGAATATTCATACATCAAAGTAGGCTATTAGAATTTAAAACATATAAGAATTAGATGCACCTACAAAAATAACTGCTACTAGGTGAACCCGTGCGAATTCGCACAAGTACCTAATAAATTAGGATTATTAACAAAGTTGTTAGAAGTTGCCATTAGCTTTGGTTAGCATTCTTTCTTGAACAGTGGTTTCGACGTCGTAGATATAAATTCGGGCATATTAATTGTATCGACGTTGGGCTTGAGCTCGATTGTTGGCTATATGCATTCTAAGTTCTTTTTGCTGTTCAGTAGAAGTATTTAAACGAACGGAGCTCATCATGCTGAAAACTTGCGCGTATGGATTAATATCAACCAAATGTTGAGTCAAAATGTGCATGAGCTCAGTGCTGCAAGAGCCATTAGCTTTGGTTAGCATTCTTTTTTGAACAGTGGTTTCGACGTCGTAGATATAAATTCGGGCATATTAATTGTATCGACGTTGGGATTGAGCTCGATTGTTGGCTATATGCATTCTAAGTTCTTTTTGCTGTTCAGTAGAAGTATTTAAACGAACGGAGCTCATCATGCTGAAAACTTGCGCGTATGGATTAATATCAACCAAATGTTGAGTCAAAATGTGCATGAGCTCAGTGCTGCAAGAGCCATTAGCTTTGGTTAGCATTCTTTCTTGAACAGTGGTTTCGACGTCGTAGATATAAATTCGGGCATGTGTGGGATGCTGCCCTTCTGACGGTGGTAAGGTGCCAATTGAGTGATAAATTGTGTCGTGCACTTTAAACATGAAAGGCCCTCCAAAGTTATGTTCTTCAATTTTAGATCAAGTGCTGACCATTGCGAGCGCAGAGTTGTACGGTCTAATGTTCTCTTTGTAGTTTCTGCTCAAATGATTTGCTCCATTTAGGCTCTGGATAGCTCTCTCGGTATGGTGGTAGATTCACTTTTCCTTTAAGGCAGCAGGATGAAAATCCTTTGCCTGGTCCTCTTTGTTCTTCTTTAAAATGTAGCACACCACATTTTAATGCCATCTCGCCAAGTGAATGCTGCTGAGTTCTTGTATTTGTCAGTGTAATTTTTTAAGTACATGTTGCCACTAACTGTTCCAGCTCCTTGTCTGGGCTCCTTACATTTTGCATTGCTTGCCGTATGTTGACTCGCCGTGTCCGGCCAGCAATATTTCTTTGTCGTCGGGTCCTTGGCATGTTTAAATGAAAATCAAATATCAAACTTTTCTCCCGTCGTGTCCTATAGGTAACATTTCCTTGCCAGGTTTCTAATTATTTTTAAAAACATGCAAACTGTTTACATTTCAAAACCAAACAAAACAGCTGGAATTTATTTTTTTAACTAATTTATTTACATCTGTTTTAGAATATAATAGCATTCAAATCAATCACAATGTTATCCTTATAGAAGGAACTTTGAGGGCAGCCCACTCCCTTAAAAAGATATATTTAGAAAATCTAAAGCCAGTTTGCACATCTACACACCTAGACGGACATTTTGGTATATGATATGTGGGGTTAAATCTTAAAACAAAAAAGCCTTATTGTTCACAAAGTTTCATGTCGCGTATTAAATATATAGAAGATAGATGGAGCATTTTTATAGCAGGAATTTTTAGACTAAAAAGCCTTAGAATAGGTTCTTTTTAAAAAAGAGGAATCACAAAACATAATGTATAACTTTGGCTAAATATTTTCTATTATATTGTTTTCTATTACGTATAGAACACCCCTTACATTGTTTTCTGTAGATATCTTTTTTGATCTAGATTCAGTTTGATGTAGGCCTAATATAAAGTTAAGAAGTGTTTAGTAATTAATATAGCCTAATAGCAGGGATGTCCAAAATTTGGAGTCTTAACTAAGCAGGTTTGCTTGAGTTTAAAACCAGCGCTGTGCTATTTACTTTCCCGCTACTGCACTATTACTCTACCGTACCCTTTATGTGACCATTCAATAATTCCATCATAATTTAGTGTAGCCACAATAAATATGTGAGCGAAAAATCAATGGCTCCTACAAGTATGCAGTATGAATCACATTCTGTGATTAACTTAGATTTCTATGGCAGACTCCCATTGACAGTTGAAGTGAAACGTGAGGGGGGATGCTAAGAAACAGATTATAGTCATACAACGGTGACACACTAGAGTGGGTAAGTTATATTAAACTGAAGAGATGGAGAGTTTGAAAGTATTTCCAAGACATTTCCACCTTCACATCCTAGGACGCTGAGGTTCTGGTCCGGAACTGTTTGAAACATTACTTCAGGCTAGTCTTAGAGGACCACGCAGTGGCGGCGATAGCGGGCCCGCAGTGCAGAGGGGCCCGTGAGCCTTGACCGGGATTTTTTGGGAAATTTCACTGGGACACGGGCCCATTATTGTGCGATAGACTCAGCCACACCCCCAGCCCTATCATAACACTATTTATATGAGAATTACCATATGTTTTTTTATGACAAAAATTTGTTATAACCTAAAAGCAATAGGCCAAGTAGTTTAAAACAGCTAAACTAAGATTAGGCCAACGCTTTTACCGCGATTGCATATATCGACGAGAAAATTAGCCCACGGGTGAGGATGACGATGTCTCTCAGGAGATGTTCAATATTTTGCCACGATTGCGGAAGACGATAATGACGTTTATCTTTCCGCGAGAGATATATCTAGAATTTTGCCGCTATTGTGGAAAAAAGTAATTCCCCGTCACCACGGGTCACGGGAGGTATTTATTTATTTATTTATTTATTTATTTACGGCAAAATCGCCATTTGTACAATCAATTACATGCAATAACAATTTGTGGATCAATAAATACTTTTAACATGCTATAAGATTTACATCTTGCTATTTGGTTGATGCTTTATGAGTACATGCTAACACCACTAACACTAATGATTCGCAACTGAGTAATGAAAAATGAAAAACAAATATATATTCTATGAACATACTACATCGGCAAATAAGAGAGAGAAAAAAAAAACATGCAATGGTCTTAAAATTGAACTAACATTAACAGCCTGCTTCACTAAATAAGGATTGAAAAGGAAAATATAAAAATTTGAATATTTGACAGTGCAATAAAATATAAAAACTCAACAATAACAAGTATGAACAATGAGAGTGTGACAATGATTGATTGTGACTTAAGTGCTAATGGTGAATGTAACAACATTGGTAGGAACATGAACAGAGATGAAAGGTTATCAAAAATGAATTGAAAGTTTAACAGTGCAAATATAAATTATTAAAGAAAACTTAACAATAACAAGAAGGCAAAAAAAAAGGTGATCGTTTGACAATGATTGGACTACAATAAAAAGATGGCTTATATAATGAAACTAGGAGAACATGCGGTAATGGAGGAAAACAAGTGGTTGAAGAGCACGACACTAACCCCAATACTCTGCTTTCACCCCCCTCACACACAACACAGCGCAGAAACAAGACGGGGAAAAGGGAGCTATCTTCAATTGGAGAAGATCCTCTTCAGTGCAGAATCACTGTCATTAAAGAAGTCATAATCGTGATGCTGAGTAAGAGTATTCCCCTGACGATGAAGTCTTGGAACAGGACTGTGAAATCCGTAGCTGGTTGAACACTGATGTCGGTGGAACAACTCCTGGGTCCGAGTAGCCGTGGGGATTCGAAACGTGATAAGATCAAGTAACTCAGGACAGTCGATCATATTGGTGACAAGTCTTTTCAGGAAGAGGGCATCGATCATCTTTCTTCTTTCTTCTTGAGGTGTCAGCTTCAGGTAGTTTGCTACATCATCGATAGGGACGGTAGAATAGTTGAATCCCAATTTAACACCAATTATTTTAATGAACCTTCTTTGTATTTTTTCGAGTCTATCTTTGTGTCCACGCTAGCATATTCCAACACAGGTCGTACAAGTGAGGTGTACAAAATCCTAAGAGCTTCGGTGTTGATACCATCTCTGGACGCACAGATGATGAAACCCAAAAGCTTTGATGATCTAGTGCAAACTGAGTCTATGTGCAGATCTGGACTGAGGTTGGATGTCAAAATCACTCCAAGATCCTTTATTGTTACTTTTCTCTCTAGTATAGTGTCGTGTAGCATGTAATTCCAGAGGATTGGTTTTATGCCCCTTGAGAAAGTAATAGTAGCACATTTTCTTTCATTCATAGTCATTGCATTATGTTTGCACCACATCTCAATATCGTGTAAACTGCGTTGAAGGTTTTCACAATCGTGTTCATCTCGTATCACAGAATAGACCTTAATGTCGTCAGCAAATAGTAGGCATTCAACATCTATTAATTTAACAAGGTCATTGATAAAGATGTTGAATAAAAAAGGTCCCAGATGGGATCCTTGCGGTACACCTGAACTTGCTAAAAAGGGTCTAGAGAGTGATCCTCTGAATTTCACTACGAGAGTACGGTCGGAGATGTAGGAATGAAACCAGTTGAGAAGATTGCCATGTATACCACAATTGTTGAGTTTATGCAATAGGAGCTCGTGATTAACACTGTCGAAGGCTTTTTTGAAGTCAATATAAATGCTGTCAACCTGATATTTTTGGGCAAAAGACTTCGTGATAAAGTTTTCGTATAACACAAGATTGGTGACCGTGGATTTTCCGGCGAGAAAGCCATGCTGTTCCTTTGTGAATACATTTTTGAAGGGAAATGCGAGCTGATCAAGAACAAGACTCTCAAACACTTTACTCAAAGTTGGTTGAATCACAATTGGCCTGTAGTTCTGAACATTGGACTTGCTGTCAGATTTATAAACAGGTATGACATAGGCTAGCTAGTCTTAAGAACGTCAGGGAAAATTCCCTTTTCTAAAAGTTTGTTAAAGAGAACCGTGAACTGAGGAGCGAGAATAGAGTGACAATATTTTAGTACATTTGGAGGGATTCCGTCGGGTCCTGCTCCCTTATAAGGATCCAAGGTGGCCATCTTGCGCTCCACATCTTCACACCTCAACTTACAGGCTCTATTTACAGGCTGATATGCCATGACTTCCATTGCTATTATAGGTGACTAGCTGTTCCAAGTCGATGCTTTGATCCGTAAAAACCGAGGCAAAGAAGTCAGCAAAAAGGTTGCACACGTCTACAGGCAGGGATTTCTTCTGGTCACCAAGTTGAAAAGTTTCGTTAGTATGCAAGGCTTGTTTACGCTCATTGACAAAGCTCCAAAAGGATTTCAAGTTGTTAGGAATAGTAGCATTCACACGGTTGAGGTATGTCTGATAGCATTGTGAAGCCGTGGTACTGCACAAGGTGCGAGCTCGACGGAATTCATCATAACTCTCCTGTCGTAAAGTTGATTTATAAACTTTATGGAGCCGCTTTTTCTCAATGACTAACCTTTTCAGTCTAGGTGAGAACCAGATGGGAAATTTGGAAGCCTTTACTTTGGTATTAGGGGTTGGGCCATTAACGCGGGAGACGATGATGTTGTTATCCAATTATGTCATAGGTTTGGTTGGAATCACGGTAGACTATGATAATAAATGATTCTTCCAAGACTACGGGAAGTATTCACGATTTTTCCGCGATCATGGAAGACGATTATGACGCCTTGGTGCCTCAGGAGATGCCGTGCCAAGCTTAAGTGCAAGTTTATGCGGTAAATAGGTACATGTGATAATGTTTTAAAGATTATTGGGAGGGGGGCCCAGCGAACAAACTTGTGGGGGGGCCCGCGGGCTCTTATCGCCGCCACTGGGACCACGGCATTATCAACAAGATAAAATCTATTGGTAATTGGCGGGATTTGAGCCCGGGACCAGCGGCGGATTATGACCTCAGCGGCCCATAGGCACATGTAAACTCACCCCACCCCCCCAAAAAAAACCCACAAATAGCCTACAAAAAAGTTAGGATTTTACAAATTAAACTCAGTTAATACGCTTTACACCTGGGGGTTTTTACACTTTGTATTTAGCCTACATATTAATTAGTACAGTAATGACCTTAGCATTCGTTAAATGTTGATAAATAATTTGATATTTCTTTACAAAACTAAATTTTTTGCTTTTAATGCAGAAAACTCATCCATAATATCATCGAAATTTTTATGTTTGCAGCCCGCTGAGACCTGCGGCCCCTAGGCAGTTGCCTGATTCTGCCTAATGGGTAATCCGCCACTGCTCGGGATCTCGGGCTTCAAAGCCCTGTGCTCTGCAAGCTATTGGACCAGCTCGCTCCTCGCCACTCACTGTTACTACTTACTAATAAGTCTTAAGCATTAAAAAAGGTTGCAAGAAGTAAGCATTTAAGCCAGTTATAAACATGCTCAATTGATATTTCTCGTATTTTCTGTAGCGGGACGGTCCAAACCTAGTCATGTTTTACTAGCCTACTGAATCTCCTCTCAACCTGATACAAGTTCCAGTAACTTAATTGGTAGCCAAATGATAATTCGGTGGGTTAGGTAGGCTAGGTCAAACATGGATCCTTTCAATGAATAAAGGAGTAGCCTAACCTTCAATTTGAAAATGAGCACAAAAACCTAGTCTATCTGACACCTCTTACTCTTCTTATAGGCTTAACTAGTACCCTCGACTAAGCTAGTAGTACATAACCTATGGTTCAACAACAGGTTAACTAATACTTACCATTCAATATTGCTGATACATGAAAACATCGCAAACGTTGTCTATCAAATTGAGCTCTAATGGACTTTCTCACCAAAGGTTTAATACATGATTTTCCGATAAAACTTAACTTACTCCTCACTACAGAAGCCATGCCTACATAACACAACCCCTCAAGGCCGACCAAAGTCAAAAGAGATAAATAATAAAATCTTGAATCTAGCAGACGTCAAAACACAAGGTAAACTTTCTGTAGTTTAATTTCCATTGGCCAATTCATTCATTCAACCCAACACATTTTAACCAATCACACAAAAAGTCACATGTGTTTGCTAGTCAGCTGTTTGCTTTTTAACATTGACAACACATCTGGATTTTTTTCAAGCACCATTAAAACCACCAAGATTTAATACGTATACGTAAAAGATTATTTGTATCACTATATTATAAATGGTAAACCTTAATTTTTGCTGTCTAAAGCCCCCCACACACTACCAGACCAGACCTCCAGACCAGACCGTCTGGCTGCAACCAAACCGTCTTGGACGGCTCTACACACTCCCAGACCAGACGGTCTAACATTCGTAATTGAGAGACCGTGGTGAGAACCCCAACAAATGGAAGAAGACTGTCACGATGGTCGGCCGTCTGACAGACAGCGCTACACACTCACAGACCAGACAAAAATAGTGGTGGGGGAACCTCAGACCGTCTGTGGTCTGAGGGTTCAACCATCAGACACGCAGACAGTCTGGTCCGAGAAAATCGGTCTGCAGACAGTCCCACACACGATAAGACAAGTGCCAGACGCCAGACCAGACGGTCTGGTCTGGAGGTCTGGTCTGGTAGTGTGTGGGGGGCTTAAGCTACTACTAGTGTTTTCTATTTTATGCAATAGTTGTTATTAATTTGATTGCACATTATGGTTAAGTCATTAAAAAAACTAAATAGCACAGAATATAAGTCATAACAGACGTTATTTGAATTTTGTTTAAAAATGTCAATTCTGTATCAAGTACAGTATGACACAGTTACAAATCACAAATATTGTTATTTATATAAAACCTTTTTTGGCAGATAAATAATCCAAACCTATCTCACGCTCTTAATTATTGTTATTGTGATGTGTTTTATTTGTATTTCTATCTTAGAAATTAGAACTTGCATAAAGGATCTGAATAAGGAATTGTTTTTAGGATCTGTTGGAATATTAATATGCAAGGGTTAAGGGGTTAAATATTACTTGCGAGTAAAACTTAGGTAGCTCTCATCGTGCATAGTTCCACACAACCGGTACACTAATAATTAAGACAAAATTAGAACAGGCACTGTGCAAAAAGAAATCATGAATAGGCACTGTGGGACTATGCACTCTGAGACCCATTTAAATCTTAATCTATGATCAAAATTACTGTTTGGTTTGTTTGTCTGTGGTTATGGCAGTCAGCTGTAAGAGGGATCTTTTCTCTGTAGTTATTTTTATGCTTCACTAACTATTTAATAATAGAACTGTCAAATATTTTTTATTTTAATGCTGACAGTCATACATAAACAATGCCATTTATTATGATGATGTAAATCTTTAAAAGTAACTTAATTGTATGAATTTTGTTCGTTTACGTCTTCGCTCTTATTTCATCAGTTAGATTGTGTCGTATTTAATCTGTAAATATACCTATTCTAGTAACATCTTATAACCCTTAATTTTTAGGCTAATCTTTACTAGTATGATAACTTGATCAATTGTACAAGTTAATTTAACTATAAATTCCAACAAACCATATCTCTGTACAAAAATAAAGCATGGCTTGTTTTCTTTTTAATAAGGATCGTGTTTATATACACATACCGGATGTTTGTGATGTAGATAAAGTTACTTTTTACAACATTGTTGTAAAGGTTGGTGATTTCTCCTGGAAAGTAAAGCATCGCTACAATGACTTTGTTACATTACATGACAAATTAGTTGTGGATCATTGTGTTTCAAAAGATATTTTGCCTTCGAAAAAACTCATAGGTAAAAGGGATCCAGTTTTTATTCAAAAAAGGCGACTTGGATTGGAAACGTATTTGTCAAATGTTGTAAATTTTCTCAAAGAAACAATGCCTCGAGAGTTAGCAATGTTCTTGGATTTTCACAAGTATGACATATTGTTCCTGCTTCAAGAGATGTCATCAACATTTTTGAGGGATGGGGATGCAATTCTATCAAAAGAGAAAAGTTTCAAGTTTAATCCATTGCAGGTATGTTACCTAATATTTTTTTCTGCAAAACTTTGATACCCAACACTATCCAATTGTTGAACACTAAAAGTACCGTATCGATTCTATCAACAATATGATGGGGTTGTGTATCAAAGTTCTGCTTATTTTCCCAATGATTTGATAGTTACAGAAGACTCCCTCTTATCCGGACTCCTCGGGACCGAGGCCAGTCCGGATAACGGGTTTTCCAGTTAAACCGACGTCCCCAAAGACTCGTTAAAACGGTTTGTTTAAATGCATACTGTATACAGTAGTTGACTTAAATTTAGGAGAGCATTGTATTTAAACGTGTGATCACTGGTCTCAAATCTTTCAACACTCGTTTCAGTACCATCCACTTCCTGCCGATCTAGTCCGGTTAAACCGATGTGCTAATAAAAATTGTCTAGTTAAAGAGATGTCATTTCCGTCGAGTGTAGTGTGGTTAAACCAATGTCCGGTTAAAAGGTGTCCGGATAAGCAGGAGTCTACTGTAATTGCAATCAAACATATCTTTCACTAAGTTATCACATTATTCTGTTTTGCACATTCAGCTTAGTTGTAAGATAGACCTACGTAAAAACAATACTTAATATAAGGTTAAAATACCTGGTTGTCGCCTTTTAGTCCAAGTTGTCTTACTGGATTGTACGCATTTCTGAGTAAATCCCATCGTCAGATCCATGGTACCACGAAAACTACAAGTCCCTCTTCTTGATTTGCCTCAAGAAGTGCGTCAAAAGTTCAAAAACGAGAGACAAAACCATAAAAAACAATAGTCGACTATTACATTTAACGTGGTTTGTCTTTTTCGACGTGTGCACAGGCAGGGTGATATGGAGGGCCATTGGATGTGTGTCGAGACTCGACTGAAAACGGGAGTTGGTCGTGATTTGCCTTTGTTCTGATGACGTGGCGAATGCAGCATTGTTTGGGCTATTGTCTAATTTTATATTGAGAGAGATTTTATGAAGAGAATATTGGACTGTAGGGTGATTTTGTCATGTAGCAGGTTGTTTGTATCAATTTTTCTGGCTCTATAAATTTCAAATTGTTCCAATGCTGTCATTGATAAGCCTTTTTGGCCAATATGTAATAAAGGCTACACATTTTCTTTTACACCTGTATAACTGTGGTTACTAGTTACTAAATGGTCGGCAAAATTTCATTTTAGATTTAATGCTTTTCTTGGGAAGGTGCTCATTAAATCGTTTGATGAAGGGCCTGCCGGTTTGTCCAATATAAAATTTATCACAGTCTCGTCACACCTACTTTATGTAAGTTATACGTGCTACACCTAACCCGATGAATGCAAATTTATGGATGTAAGTTATTATTAGAGATCACACTATATATTTAATTTATTGACATTAGCTATTTGAATTGGTTGAGTGACTGCCAAGGGCAATATTTATATCTTTTTAGCTACCTAATAGAATAAAAGATTTGTGTTTTAGACCCAATTTAGTCCTACAGTTTATAACTAGACTTTATTTAAACTTGAATTTAAACAAATTTAACTTAATTTAAATGTGAAAAATAATTTATACCTTACATACTGTAACTTATAACCGTAAAGGAACCTTTGCAGTAGTTCAGCTTTATTTTTTGTTCAAAAACAACATAGCTTAGAACCAGTGTTAAAACTTAATTTTCAAAATAAATATAAAAAGCCCATTAAGGGCTTACATCAGATCATGTTCTCTTACCATTGCTTAACAACTATAAATTTGTTAACAGCTCCATGCAATTAGTGAGCGGTTGAAACAGCCGTGTCCACCTATTGAAATCTTCGACAAATCATACGACTTCAGCCACGTTCTGGATTTCTGCTGCCAGTTGCTGAAAGTAGAAGTCGAGGGTTCTTGGGATCCGATTGAGTCGAGCGACATTATTCCCAACAAATGCGCTTTTGAATTATCAGCTTTCAAAAATGTCCAAGAACTGCTACTGAACAAGGTGTGTGTTGGACGGATTTATGACACTGGGACAATGAGGCATACTCTTCGGAAGTTGACGGTAACTGAATGCAGTTTACAGTCACCAGCAGATATTCTATTGTGCGATGTTGTGCATAAAGAGTGCGTTACTGAGGTGCCTGAAGAAAAAAAGTGGCTTCAACTCGCAGAGGTAGATCTCAGCCAGAATCATATCAAAAGTTTTGGTAAGCATAATTCCTGTATTTCTTTCATAGGTACAATATAACATAATGAAGAGTTGGCTGCTGAAAATATTAAAGATAACTGAAGTTAATTGTTGTTGGGGATAAATTTGTCAGGATTTAAATTTAATTTTGTGAATAAACTACACTGAAACTAGAGAGCTCTTAACATTAGGCCTAAATCAGGCTAGGCCTACCTAATTTAATTCTTAAACAACTATAAAGACACCACAAATATCCTATTACGTTACTGTAAGGTTGTTCTCATGCTTGGACTACGAATTTGAACTCGGCCTCTCCATCTTCCCCTAATCCTCCAGTTTCTCTTAACTCAACATTTGTTATTTTACTTCTTCTCTTCTCCACATTCCTCGTTTTTCATCAATCCTCCTCAAGGTCTCAGTTTCCTTCCCTCTATCACCATCAATTATATTTTCCTAGCAATTCTTGCATTTTAAACATATCCTAACCGTCTTTATCTTGTTTTTTTTTACTCCTTCTTATTGTGAGCTGCCTTCAAATGACATTTTTTATCCCTCTATTCATAACCAAATCATACATCAAGATAAAAAATTCACATTATGAAAATACATTTTTTATATCACCTTTTTCCTCAGGTAACACACTATTATTGATGCCCGTATTGACGAAGCTAAAAGCGAATGAAAATCCAATCACCCAGGTTGACGATTTGACAAACCTGCAAGAACTGAGTCACCTATATTTGTCTGCTAATCGGATCAACGAAGCTGACGATTTTCATCTCCGACTCAAAAACATCGTTTTCCTCGACCTTTCGCAGAACCTTATCTCCTCGCTCCGAGGCTTTTCTTCGCTCTACTCTCTCGAAGGACTCGACCTCGGATCGAACATCATTGTTGACGTCAGTGAAGTTCAGCACGTTCGGACGCTGGACAAACTCAACTATCTAGTTTTAACAGGAAATCCTGTGGCTACCGTGGTGGATTACAGGATAAAGGTATGTTTGAATGGTTTTGTCTGTTTAGTATAACCTGTACGTTCGTAAAGTATTAAGACCTTCTGTGTTGTTGATATTTTTCATAAGAATTAAAAAGTGGAATCGGAATTTGGTTCTAACTTCTGGTAGTACAGAATCAGCTAGAACGTGTCTCAAACGGTGATCAATATTTTACCAGTACAATGTCACACTATTTCCTGAAGACCAGGATTTGACTGTTAGACTTTGAGTTATAATAAACATTGCCTTATTGGTATCAATCTGAAAATTTGTGTTTATTATTAATTAGTGTTCAAATAACAATGATAAAGAAGTAAAATAAAAAATAAATAAATAAAATTAAACAGTCTTATATACAAACCTCATTGTAAGAAATCATAATTGAAATTTTGTACAGATGGTAATATGAAATGTGTTGCTAAAATTTGAAAGAGGCTGAGTCACTCATATTTACATAACGATTAAACGGTACAGTCTGTGTAGAAAATTGATAAGGCAGACTGTGGAAACTAAACAAACATAATTTATTCCTTGCCCTAAACTGAATAAAACTAAATAAAACAGTGGTAATAATAATATGTTTCAATGTATGGGCACCAGCATAAAAAAGGCATAAAAAAGTAAATTAAAAACCATCTACTCTTAAAGACAGCTCAATGCATCCAAATTAACCTCTTTATCCTATGTACAATCAAAATTACAGGATTCAATGTCATATGCAAATAGAAAAGATTGTTAGACAACTCAAAAGGAACCTTAATAATTAACTTCTCTAAAAAAAAAACACCAGTTTGTTCAACATATTTACCTCAGCAGCCTTTTTTAAATTGTTTTCAGTATCCTAGCCACCATCCTGGAATTAATTGTTGTATACACTTACTTTAGAGGCTTCAATTACGCGGCCAAAAGTCATCCGTTATCGGCAGGATTTTAACCCGAGCACCTGAGGACCAAAGACCGAAGCTCTACCACTAGACCATCTGACTCCCTCAATTGGCATGTTGGTAAAATTGTTATTATGTCACCAGTTTGTTTCTACAAATGGGAGCTGAAATTTCCACCGAGTGTTATTAAAACTACTTAATTAATAGCCAAATGTAGGTCTTATGGTGATACCCGCTTCCTTGAATGAATCTTATCCATCCAACAACGCGGTCATCACCAGAATACTTATATTTGTGGAAGTGTATCATATAGATTACTTAATACATTTTCTATGATTTCAAAATGTTTGCTGTATTTATGTTCACATGTTATATAAAAATCAAACATTTCAACCTCTTCATGGGTACAATATAGAATTGTTCAACAGGTGCTGGAACAGTTTGGCAGGCGAGCCGCAAGTTTGTGTTTGGACAACGAGAGGCCGTCCCAGAAAGAGCTAGACACAGTTGCTGTCGTGTTGGCGTTACGAGTAGTCAAAGAGGGCAAAGCACCCGTCTTCTCACGCACCGTTGAACCTACATTCCCCAATACACTACAGTAGCGCCACCTTAAACTGATAGTTATCCCGTCGGAGGTAGCGTCTGTGAGAATTAGTTTTTCTGTAGTGGTGGACAGGCTACTGTGGACCAAAGTATTGGGTTCGAGTTCTAAGCCAGGAATCGTCTACCAGTGCGACCGGTCCTTTATTATTGCTGCTCAACAGAGTTCGTATTAAAGGGGGCAAGCATCGGGGGACGATAGCCAGCTTACCTTGAGTCTGCGTTAGCCTGTCTACGACTCTAATCATTGTTGTACCTAAGAGGGTATAAAAAAAAACACAAGTGTATAATTTGTAAAGTATTGAAAAATATTGTTCCAGAAATTGAATGTTGCACAGATTTATTGTTACTGCTTTTGAAATTGAAGCCTGAAAATTTACTCGATGGATAAATTACAGTTTACTGTCAAAATTGATTTGTTGAAACATGCAAATACCTACTTGTATATACATATTACATATTGTGGTTCTTAAATTCAGTCATATCATTGGCTAGTGTAAAGGCAATAGAAAATGGCAACGCTCTGTCACAAGTCAGTTATGATTTATTTATTTACCAGTATTTACCACGAATACTAGAAAAATACCGGTATGGATCATAAACATAAACAAATGACGTTGGCCCGAATCCTATACTAATAGCAATAGCATTGAACATATGTTTTGGCAGTTTTTTATTTTTGGCCCAAAAACGTCATTTGTTTATATATGATCCATACCGGTATTTTACTAGTAATCGTGGTATTTACTGTTGAATTATTACAATTAAATTTTGTATCCAACTTTGTGTGCTCCGGTGTAATCAATATGAATGATTTTTATTTTTGGTGTAAACTTTTTTTGGACTTCAAAATTTGCATAGTTTGTAATATTTTAGTTGTAATGTTATTTTTTGTTTTGTTTTTATCTCATGTATCTATTTGTGCATTACTAACTTATGTGATATAAACCTGTAAATAGGTCACATATTCTGTGATACATGTATTATATGAACTCTAGTATTATCATGGTAAAAGACATCTTTGGAAGAATATTTTAAAACCCTCTTCTGTTGAACTAACATTGTATCTTTTAATTTTTCATTGATATTTGGAAAATTATCAATACTGCCCCTGGGTCAAGGCATAGCAGCAATACAACAGTTCAGTTTTAAAAGGCTCTTTTGATTTCTTACACCGGTGGGAATTCAATTATAGCATATAATCAACATCTAAGGTGCTAAAGAATTTAAATTTCATGATTTTGCAAGAACTCATTCATATAGAATAATCACTAATCAACGAACGTTTGCTGCACATAAAACGTTACAACCACGATAATAGAGCTGCATTGCAGCTTTAAAAACATGTTTGACCAATGTCAGTTAAAAATTTGTTTTGTTAAGTTGACAGATATTAAATAGGCCTAGGCCAACAAAAAGTGTTAGAATATAACATTTTCTGGTAGGCCTACTTTAGTAAAAAATCAACCAATGTGCCTTTCATATGTATGTATGACCATTGACAAAAAGAATTAAACAAAGACTGTCAGCCGTGCTGCAGTTACCATAGGTTCTGGCCCACACCGATGGGAGCGCCGTGTAGTTATGGGGTATGCGCTACGTGACTACACGGTGCTCCCAGCAGTATGCGCCAGAACGTATGGTAACGGTAACCATGGGACCGCAGCACAGCTGACAGTATATATTTTATTCATTTTGTCTATGGTAAGACTGGTGTTCTAAACATTTTATAGAACACAATTTAGATGTTATATTTTTAATTTGATTTTTCACTCATGAAAGCAATAACTTACTGTTTCCATAATGTTATGACAATTGTTAAGTTTTATTCTATTTCACATTTTTTTCAATTTGGATACATTGATGGGTCAGGTGAGGTATTCTAGTTTTAAAATGTATTTTCTGGTGCTTAATTTGCTAGCAGTTATTTGATTATTTTTCTTTATACCATTTTAAGCACCAACTACAGTTAACTTATAATTAAAGAATAACACTTGTGAATTGCTGCAATTAAATCAAAATGTTGTTATATTGATAAAGTGTTTATTCCATTATTTTACATATTTTTTTAGGTCTAGCAGTAATTATACTTAAGACATTCTACAACGTTAACTTAAGTCTTTGCATATTGTTGGGCTAAACTTAAAAAATGTCAAAGTACAAAGAATCAAATTAATATAAACCTAAACAATAAAAAACATCTTGTTAATAGTAAAGTCAATGGAAAACTAAAATAAACACTAACAAAATCGGTTTACTTCACCGAGGCAAAAGAAATAGGTAGGTAGTTGAGAAAATAATAGCCCTATATACCGGTAAGTCATTAAACTAGGCCTAGCACTTAACTTATGTTCATTTCAAGAAGTCGTTTGAAACTATTTTGCAGTTTATGCTCGTTCCTAACATTCCCTTTTGTGGGCCATTCTGCTTTTCAGCGCCATCAATCACTGAAACAAACACCAAAATTAAATCATGAACTATAAGCGAAGCCCAGGGCCGCATTTAGCCAAACGGCGCCCCTAGGCCCACAAAACAGTTGCGCCCTCCCGGCCGTAATATTGGTCAGGAAACGTAAATAATGTCACGATCATTGTCATTGAGTAGCATATACAAGTATAATCCGTTGATACTTTCAATAAATCAACTCCTTTAAAATGTATATATGCCCCTATAATACTATACCTCTAATGAGATTAACTGAACAATGATAAATACCTGCTTCCCTCAGAAGATCCCAATCTTGTAAAATGTAGGAGTGGAACATTTACAATACCGTACTATATTGTATTGTAAAAAATATAGGCCTATATGTACCGGTATCCACCAGTTTTAAGTAAATAATAATTGTTATGGTCAAAATTTTATTTGGATGGTGTGAAATAACTTGAAAAGTATGAGTTTTTAGTCTTTTTTATTTAACATAAACAACACAAAATACGTTTATGATGAACAACATTCAAAATCAGAAATAATTCCATCACGATACATAATACCGGTGTGCAAATATAATTGATGAAAAAATTACACCTATTCATTATCTCTAAGTGAAATACCGGCATAATTCGACATTTTTTACTACTTAACTAAACATAAACAGAACAACACAACAGGTTAAGTAAACAGGAGAGAATAACGTAGCTGACTTTTGGCAGTCGCTGCAGGGATGTCGTTGGGACAACAGCAAAACGAAATATCACACGAGTAAAAGCAGGTTATTCCCAACACGGCAGTACCAAACAAGGCAGCCCTTATTTCTTCTTCATCTATTTGCTTACTAAACGCGGCAAATTCAAACTACACTCGGTCTCGGACGGGCCCGCGCGTCAGTGGGCTGGTAGCAGGGCTACCCAGGGCTAGAGATATACAAGGGCTGGCTCACTCCTTTGATGTTTGCGGTTGCCGCCTGATCCTACTTCCCCTCCCCCGCCACTCCTCAGTGACGTAACGGAGATACATCGGCGCGAGGCGCGACGGTAGCCTAGCACGGCAGTGCATGTCGCCCGGCATCTACGCGCATATTAATAATTGTGTTTATAATAATGTAGTTTTATAGTGTGATTTTAAAGTGGGTTTCGTTAACCCTCCAACTTGCAATGGGCGAACTATGTAGTGGCAAAGCATTTTTGGCGATTTTGCAGTCGAAAATTCATATAAACTAAACCAACAGATCAAACCTATGAACCTTATTTATTATTTCCAACTTGAAGTGTTCGTGATGAAATGAAGAATTTGAAAATGGCAACAGCATAAATATTAAAAATATTGTAGGGAATATTGTCAGTAGGTAGAAAAATTGCTAAAAGATATACAAATTGTTAGGAGTTTATTTCCCTACATGGAAATGTAAAAAGATTCCAATTACCACTTAAACAAAGTTATGGCCCAAAAACAATGAAATGACAAGTTTCACGATTTTGCACAAGAAATTTCAAATAAAAACTAAATAAATGTATTATCAAGAGATAAAGTAAAAGTAAACATTTTTAGGCAATAATATTGGAGATCAAATGAAGTAAGAATTGTTTATGTATACTGATCATTTCAATAGATGTTTATGACTTTTAATAAATGTTTATATTTGTCTAGAAAAACATTTTGTTTTTCACACGTATATATTATTTTTAAAATCCCGCAAACCAACTATATAAAATGAAAGTAAACTTATTCCCCTACATGAATATACATAGTTATAAAGGCAAATATGCAAAAATAAATATTTTATAGTTTTATCTATAAAATGCTGCTGTGCCTTTTTCATTTGGCGATTAAATCGTTTCTTAATTATGACGAAATGTTTCAAAAACGGGCTAAAAGTAATGTCCCAGACCTCAAATTAAGTAAGTCTATCCACATAAAACAGTTTATAAACTAAATAAGTACAATTTTTACAACTAATAAATACGATTGAAATGATAAAGTCAAACCCGCGATATTCGTTGTTGGTAAACAGTCAATGAAGTTCACAAAAACTGGCTAAAAAATAATGTCTTAAGTTTATAAAAGTAATGTCACATTACAGTCGAGGCACAATAAATAATATCGCAACCAAACATTTACAACGTATAATCACGATGTAAACTGATAAAGTAAAATCACACCAAAACTCGACTTGTTAGTTATTGGTCAACAGAGAATGAGGTTAGTTAGTCAGGCAACTTAATGTCTTTTTGCAACATATGTTATTTTAATTTATTGAAATATGTAGGGCCTATGATAAAATGTAATTGATTAATTTAAATTATTTTCCTTCCTGTAAAAGTTACAAATACTAAGTATAGGTAATGTATTTTTATACAACCTCAATGTATTTTATATAACCTCAATGAATCCTAAAAGGTATGAATAAGTAATAAATAAATACAATTAATAATCCATACATTAAGATACATTCGAGCAATTCGAACACAGATCAATAACTACAGTAATCTTAGGCCGGGGCCACACGTGGCGGATCGTCCGCGCGGCTTATGATCGTACGATCCCGTACGATGTCCCGGCCACACGGAGCGGATGAACCGCTTCCGGTTGAGGTTTCCCAGCAGCCTACGTACTGAGATTCTAACATGGTTTAATTCACTCGTTCTCGTTGTAGTCATGGAAGAAACACGTATGTTAGTTTGTGCATTAGAAGCGTGTGGTGAGCTAGAGGAGGCAAACCGAAATCATTGGGTCCATCATTTCATAACCGATAAACCATTTGTGTTCCAAACCTTTAACGAGCACATGCGGAGTCTTTTTTTGTTACTATCGCATGTAGATGGCATTGTTTGACGAGCTACTTCAATTGCTTTGACCGCATATAACTAAGGAAGATATACTCATGAGAAATGTACATCATGAGAAATCCCACATTGTCCTTAACAAAATCTATTGATTTGTCTGTATCGAACATTTTACACCTTTAAACCAAAACGCACAAGCACAAACTAAAAAAAAAACAATTACAAATGCTTGAAAATGAGCTCCAACCGCGCGGACAATCCGTATCGTGTGGCCACTCTCATAAGACTACATGTGTCATCCCCTCCAACGCGGCTTATGATCGCGCGGACAATCCGCGACATGGCGCGGACAATCCGCTCAGGCGGCTTAGGATCGCCCCGTGTGGCCACTCTCATTTGATTCAATGTGTTGTCGGATCACGCGGATCATCCGCGTGGTCCGTCCGCGCGGATGATCTGCGTCGTGTGGCCCTGGCCTTAGGCATCGCTTTACATTCCACACCCATCCTTAAATATCTACTTAAGTTAATTTTTTACTTATTTAAATTGATGTTATACGTAAATCCTATTTGAAAATCAATTACTTTTATAAAATACATTAATACCTAATAAAAAATGTCCAACATAGAGCTTAATAAACGCTAAATGTGCGGTAATACCAACGCTCACACAGGCAAAGATATACGGTGCCGGGAGCCCGAGGTATCGCCGTGACGTCACAGCGGCGGAGTGGTGGGGAGCCACCTGGCATCACTTTCTGAGCTCGCGTGGCCTAGCCCTTGTATATCTCTAGCCCTGAGGGCTACCGGTCTGACGCGTGGGGGCGTTCATGGGATTCATTTAAGAAGTTGAATATTTTGCGCCCCCTAAAATTTGGCGCCCTAGGCCTGGCCTAGTGGGCCTAATAGGAAATGCGGTACTGGCGAAGCCTTGATTAGGCCTATTAGTGTATTAACTAATTAATTAATTAGCCTACCGGTATCAGTAGGTAAACCTGTAGGTGGTAAGATGAGTACAGTATATGATATTCTATACTACTAAAACCATTGATAATGGTAAAATTTGTGTTAAGATAAATTTGTTGATAGCAAATTTAAACTGTGTAAGTATATTTGACACAATACATCTAGCCAAAAAATCATCCCCGACCCCACTATCAGACATACACACCTACAACACCCGATACAAACACAACAGCTAACACAAAGCAACAGACTACAAAAAACAAGCAATACCCCAATCGATACAGGCACATATTTTACCAGAACATAAAAATCAATAACCACAATTAACAGCTTCACAAAACAAGTCAAAGAATACCTAATAGACAGGCTATTACAAAACCACAGATTACCGGTACCGTACATTGAATAGCACACATTCCAACACCTCAAATGAGCAACCTCTTCAGGACCCCTTCAAGAAGGGAAGAAATCGGACTATTCCCCAATCCAAAGATTGTGGCAAGGACTACGTGGTAAATAGTAAAGAATCATATTATTTTCTTTTCATTTGAAAGTGCTTCATCTATAGTTTTCTTATACAATAACCCAATGCCCAATTCACCCTAAACGCACTTCCTGAAGTGTGAAACTATGTAAAAAGTTTATAAAATTAGGTTTTGGACTTTATTTAGGGGCGGTAAAGTCATTTAACCCATGATAGGCCTATATTACCGAAAGTGCAAAACCTCAAAATATAATTTTTTTTTCACAATTCCATACTTTGGGGTCCGCAGCGCATCGACTCTTATCTCAGCTTGGGCAGAACAGCGCCGCGAGAAGTGCTTGCAGACGTCATGGCAACTGCCTTTGTAAACTACCCATAAGTCCATCTATTTCAGAAGTTGACTAGGCTTGACAGTCTCATTTGCTTGTAGTGTACCACGCTCTGTTCCATTTATAGTATTTTAAACTATAGTATTTTTACTCTGGGGCCATGCACCAACATGTCAAGAAATTCTCGAATTGCAAAAAAGCAGTACCGGTAGGTGGCCTATTAATTTGTACTTCTAGTTAGTGAGTCGGTAGCGTCGCGGAATTCGGGCCCAAGGCAGCGATGTTGTGGGTTCGGATCCTGGTCACTGCCACTAAAATTTATCAGTACAGATCATGTGTTCTGTACCGGCTCACTTAGGGCTTTGCTGTAAATGTTCCACGCACGGGCAGTTCGTCAATGTGGACGGGCAAATGCAAAGTAAAGAGGCCGCCAACCTCTTTAAAAAAAAAAGAATGAAATGATCGTTGCAAACCTCTGTTTTTCCGCACCATTATTATGTCAGCCGACCATGTGAAGGCAAATCTACATAAATTTCTTTCAAGAAATAGCCTACTGTTTATAGCCATAGTAAAAGACATCGCTCTGACCTGGACATACCTCTCTGCAGGCTGTCAAAAACCAAAAACTCATTCCCAACGCTTGCCCTGAAGATATATATAAGTTACCTGCCTAATTCAATAAAAAATCAAGGAAAAAACAGCTTTCGTACTGTCCTGAAAAACTTGTTGAGAGAGAAACCATACTACAGCCTGCAAGACTATTTTAATGAGACACTATACCGGTGATAACTTAAGCCTGCGGCAAATCGTCCACCACCAAAGTACGTAACAAAGTTTTCAAATTCCAATCTGTGGAAGCTCTAACTTACTTAGTGTGAAGAGTAAAATTGACTCAATATAACCGGCTCTGCTTGTCTCGGTCAAGGAGGAGGTTTCTTTCTGGGTTCTGGAAATTAGATATTACCGGTAGGCATATATATTTAATTCACCTGGAGTTATTTTAGTTTTGACTCTGGCGTGAGAAAGTAGTAGCTTAAACGATAGTTCGAATATACCTCAGAAACGTGTTTAAGAGAAATTAAACTAATAGCGACCTACATTTAATTGGCTCTGGTAAAAATTAAAAAATATAATTGATACAGTTCAAGTTATATTAACTTAAACTTACCAATAGGTTAAGCACTGGCCAAATAACATTAGGGCCTAGTTAAGGGGACGAAAGGGCCTCCTGTTTCACAGTGGTCTCGTAGACATTTTCAACTTTTTTCTCGTAGACATTTGCAGTTTTAGCATCATGGATTAGGGCAATGGTTTCTCCTCGTAGCAATATTCTTCCTATCTTGTACCTATTCCCAAGCCTAATGTTAATTTCTTCAGCTTCATACAAGACAAGGTTCATGAATTCATCGAACCCTACTATGATACCTTCAAAATGCTTGTTCTTCACTTCTTGTATCCAGATATGTACTCGCGCACGACTTTGAAAATATTTGAATATTACATTGACTGGTGATACCATAACCTTTACAATTTTTGGATTAGAATTACTGGAATGAGCCATTTTTTGAAAGGTGCTATCCAATATCGTCCAACTTTTGACAAAATTGTATTTTATTTAATTTTTTCCCTCGACTCTCTCCAGTGATCGTTTGCTGTGAAGTAATTAATTGTCAAATCAAGTCCTCCTGATTTTCCTAAACCTAAACCAAATATCAATATCTATCTCTTTAAAATTCAAATTTCTGGGATAAAATTATTGAATCGAGGAGAGGAGACCGACAATCCGACAATGCTGGCTCGCTGGCTGGAGCTGACACTCGACGTTCTGTACCCACGAGCACCTCAGCTTCCACAAGCACAGAAGGCCTTGGAACAGTTCCTGGGATAACAGCTATTTGTGTAATAGCTTCACTGTATATCTTTATTGGACCTGTTTAGATAGTTGTTTCTTTCAACAGTTACAGTTGCGAACTCTGCATTCGCATTGTGATTTGGTGTTTATTCTTTACTGTTTGTTTACTTTTGACTTGAGCTGTTTGAAAAGGTGTTTTATGATTATGAAAATTAAAGTGTTGTAAGTGTGCTGAAGCTGATTATTTGTTATTAGGTACGGTATTGACAATTAAATATTTTAGTGCATAAGTTATGATGTTTTAAGTTCACTTAACCTATATTTTTCGGATTCCTCAAGAAAGAGTGATTATTAGGTTAGGTTAGGTGTTTGTGTGTGAATTTGTTAGATTGCAGTTTTGGTAGTGGTAGGTCTAAGTTAACCTCTAAGGTAAACTTAGGACTACTCTTAAAAATAGATAAGTTATTAATTTAACTTTTTTAAAGGCAATAACTTAGACCTAAACTCCACTGAAAGGCCCAACTAACAATCAAAATAAACCTAGACCTTTGACTATTAATACATCCAATAGTCAATGCCTAGACCTACCACTACTAAAACTCCAATCTAACAAATTCATACACAAACACAACTCAACCTAACCAACAATCCTTTCTTGAGGAATCCGAAAAATATAGGTTAAGTGAACGTTTAAAACTTAACAAATAATTCATGCACGCAAAATATTTAATTGTCAATACCGTACCTAATAACAAATAATCGGCTTCAGCACACTCACAAAACTTTAATTTTCATAATCATAAACATAAAACACCTTTTCAAGCAGCTCAAGTCAAAAATAAACAAACGAAACAGTAAAGAATAAACACCTTAAAATCACAATGCACAGTTCGCGACTGCAACTGTTGAAACAACTATCTAAACAGGTCCAATAAAGATATGCAGTGAAGCTATTAAACAAATAGCTGTTATCCCAGGAGCTGTTCCAAGGCCTTATGTGCATGTGGAAGCTAAGGTGCTCGTGGGTACAGAACGTCGAGTGGAGCTGACATGTGTTCGTAGTTTAAAGAAACAAGAGGGAAAAAAAAGGCAATGGCTAAAGTTTAGCAAGACTCGAGGAAAAGGTCGACATAAATTCTGTGCCGTCATAGGTTTAAATATTTACTATGACTTACGAGAAATGCACACAGAATTTTATCATATTTTAAAATCTTATATCTGTTTCGAAGCTTTTATCTTATAAAACCGCTTTAAATCTTGACATGGAATTAATTTCCCCATACAGGTATGTGCGTGGCAATGAGTTTAAGCATAGATTAAACATGGGTTTAAGTTTAAGCATAGATAAACTATAGATTAATCATACTCATGTTTAATCTATGATAAAACATAGTTCCTTAGAAGATTGAGAAAGGGTTATAAGGATGGGAATCCTTATGGAACAGCTGAAGTTACAATTTGTTTCTATTATTTTTTGGGTTAATTTCTCATTATTTGTGTCTCACTGTTTGGTTATATAGCTAGTGGACGAGTTATTGTTTATGATTAGATAGTTTTATTTGGTTAAACGAGGTTTTAAATGACTGAAATTACAAGAAACAAATTATAAACAAAACACGACATCTACAGAAAACCGGACAGAACTAACAATAAAATTGGCTTCAGCTGTTCCATAGGGATGGGAAATCTTAAGGGACTATGTTATATCTAAGGGAGTATGTTTTATCTATGGTATAAGCATAGATAAAACCCATGGTGGAAGGAAAAAACATATTTGTGCTATTCCCGTCATATTCTAACGTCACTTGGATTGCAAAAAAGAAAATCACCTGATTGGAACTGTCAAATTAGCGGTGGGGCACACGGAAGATTTCTCAGGTGCCGTTTGACGTCACTAACTGCTGCGTCTGAAGAAACAGACAGTTTTATAATTTTCTATTATTAAATTAAACTGTCATAACCTAACCAAACTAACCAAACGTGCTGATAATGGAAAAATCGAATAAAGGTTTACTAATCTAAAAAATAATTTTGTTCATAAAATAAAATTATAATTGCCTAAAATTAAATTTTATAATTTTTTTAATTATAAATTTAAACTGTCATAACCTAACCAAACCAACCAAACTTGCTGATATTGCAAAATTGTTGATAAAAAGTTAGTGCCGCCGGGACATTCGGATATCAGTCCGCATCGCTAACCACTACACCACCGAGGCCGCTGGCTCATATCCGTATCGTTGCGGTATTGGTGTTCCCTCAAAGTGACGTCAGCAGTTAGTGACGTCAAACGGCAACTGAGAAATCTTCCGTGTGCCGTTTCGTCAAATTAGTATTATTTGTTTTGATTTGGTTGTTATTGTTTTTTATAAAAACACACATTATGAAAACAATAACAACCAGATCAAAACAAATACATATACTAATTTTACAGTTATAATCAGGTGATCGCTTGTTTGCAATCCAAGTGACGTCACAATATGACGGGAGCACACCTATGTTTTTTCCTTCCAAAACCACGACCGCTTTTTACCCTGGCCGCGGCCTGGTAGAATTGGCAACGTCGCAAGTGGTTTTGTCTAGTGCCAGACGTCCTCTATAAGATAACATGGCAGACAGGTGACACCAGGTCATTAATTCATGTATTATTCATTAAAATTAAAATTTATGAACATACATTTTTAGGGAAGATTGGCAATAAAACATATAGAATTGAAAAAAAAAACAATATTGAAATTTAAAGTTAATTTTTGTACTTTTAAAGTGGAGTCAATATTTTCATAGTCCAGTAACCAAGCTTTCGTAAATACACAAATGCCATTAGCATAGATTAAACGGAGTATGTTTAATCTATGCCATTAGCTGCTGCCAAACTAAACAGCTGTCACAACACCACTTGCGACGTTGCCAATTCGAAGGCCGCGGCCTGGAGTTAAAGGCAAGTTTATTTATTAATTTAAGATTATAACTATCTTACCAGTCATTTTTGAAATGGTCTTTGGCAGTTGGAATGGAAATAAAATAAAAACGCCAAGGCATTTGAAATATCATAGACTAACCAACACAAGGGAGTATGTTTTATCTATGGTAATATCATAGATGAATGTGAAGAAATAAATCCGGACGAGCCCCCTTTCTTAAGGACAGCGGAGGCGAACACCCACAAGTAACAAGTAAGTAACAAGTAGAATTAAATAAATTTCAAGTAAATATATTTCGCAGCCGCTGGCCTTGACTAAAGTTAGCACTGAAACTAGCAGCTAACTTATCACCAATAATCTGTGAGTACGTGATCGTTATAATCCATTCCATTTCCATTTATCTCTAAGTAATGGATCATACACTTAGCAGTGTTTCCACACGACCAAGACAAAAATCCCGCTAACCAGGTCTAGAAGTATTATTTTATCCCGCAACCTGTTTTAATCCCTGACATAGTCTAAAAATCCCGTGTATCAGAAACGCCAGTGTTGCCAATTCAGTTTGGGTGTTTTATCCCTGGTCTTATCATTGTCTTACCCACTGTCCCTGCAAAAAAACACCACGACAGAAACCACGGGCTTTCCCTAAAAGCGGAAAACCATTAGACTACTATCAGCATTAATAAATTCGCCCTAAAAAATAAAAATAAGTTTACAATAATTTACCTTGGACATCTGTACTAGGGGATGACGTACACTATGCAGAAATCCCGCCTACCACGTTAAGAAAATCTCGCTTTACCTTAATGAAAAATCCCGTCTTATCCCGCATTCCATTTTAATCCCACGCATTGTCTAAAAATCCCTTTTCGGAATAAAAATCCCCCGTATTGAAACACTGATTCGTTAAATCCGTTAAATCGGTATCAGTCTATTGGATTGAATCCGATCCGCGGAGTGGAGTGAGTGGGAAAACACAATCAGCTGTTTCGTTAAAGCCCCCCACACACTACCAGACCAGACCTCCAGTCTCCAGACCAGACCGTCTGGTCTGGCGTCTGGGGGGACGCGGAAAGGTCGCCCCCGGAAACATCACCCCCCTACGTCATAATGACGTCAGAGACCGGGGGGTGATGTTTCCGGCCGCGGACACTCAATTTCAGTTGCAGCATGCACTCGTCGATATGACGAGTTATTTTTGAGTTTGCGTATTAATTAGATAAATTATATTCACTTATCATATACAATTACCAGATTTTCTAATTACAATTGATGTTAACCGGATACGCTAACCCCGATCGTTTTCAAAATGCACACCCCGGAAAGGTCCCCCCCTGCCATGATCTCCCCCGGTATACCTGCTGTAGGGCTTGGGCTCGTGACTCGAGCCAGCTATTGTTCACAAGGGTAGAGACTGTCCCATATTACCACCGCTCGACTGAACTCACAAGAATGGGTAGGATTTGGTATTATTACGCAAATGTTGTGGATATTAAGATAAATACAAATTAACACTTTAATATTGTGCTTTCTCTAGACATTTTCCCTTAATTTTATACCTTAAATGATGTATAAATTACATATAGTTTTTTCCGTCAGCGTATAAAATGTATTTGGAAACACGTGGAAATGAAATAAAATGTTTATAGTATAGTACAAATTAAGTAAGGAATCAACTCGTATTAATATGAGCATGCTTAAATTGTACAATTCTTAAATTGTAAACATTGAGCAATAAATGCTGTATATGATATACATTTAAATAATTGTCTGGATTTTATGGTAAAATAAATGCATTGAGAATATTCCTGATTTGATTTTGGTGAAGGACTCTTTCCCGTAAAAAGAATTTAGAAAGTAAATATTGGTTAGTTTCTTCGGCAATAAACAGGAAAAAGCTCACACTGTTTACGTTTGCGTTGACAGAGAAGCAAGCAACAGTGTCACATTCACTTTATTTCATGATTTCACACTGCTGATTTTAAATAACTAAATTGACATTGAAGTAGTACAGTTATTCCATAAACGGTCACCCATTGTTTTGAAAGTTACACATTTAAATCTACCTGTAGTTCGCAGAATATTAATACGTATAGCTTAAAAGTTTGCAAGAGAACATAATCCTAAGTATGGTATCCACTATTCTCAGAGTATTGATTTATGGAATTCGTCTGTAATTTGCAGACTATTAATTTCGTAGAGTACAACTGTATTTATAGCGGAAAGTATTTTTTTGTAAAATAGCTGAGACTTCCCCACTTCAGGTATCCCTCCCAAGAATACCTGAGCCAAATACGTTTGTTTAACATAGTTAAGGAAAAGTTTAGTTAGTTATTTACTTAAGTCAGTTTCAACTTTTTACCATAATTCGTACATTAACATAATTCATAATTATCAGTGTTATCTAGCCTATGTACTTAATTAATTTGGAAGGGGTTAGTTTGTGAACAGAACGCCCCATAGAGTTTTAAACAGATTTTGAAAATGTTAATGTAATTTGTAAAAAGTATACCCTGAAGTTGCACTAACAATAAAATCAGCTCAAAATATGGTAGGGGATTTTCCCCAGTGTTTTCTAGAGACCTGCTACAACGTTTCACATTTTTATAGCCCTCAAAATTTTGGTATATCGATATAGACTACACACATTCTACAAAAATTACATAACTTTCATGGCATAAACTTATAGGCCTACATACACAGATTTGATTTCAGACAAATCTTGATTTTACCCTAGGGTAGAAGTATTAGAGATGTATAGTTCAAATCTACAGATTTCCTGAATACGAAGATCAATTACGGTAGGAAAAAACAACATTTAAAATTGAAACAGTATGCGGGCAAACACCGACGATCAATAAAGTAACTACTTGTAACATAAAAACGTCAATGACAGTTTGGAACCAGCTGTTAGTTAAAACAGCACTGAAACGACTTTAAATTATTGGCGTCGGCTGCTAGACTAAAAAAATTAAACTTAAAAAAATGAAATCATGGCATTGATATTCCCTTCCTTTGAAAATTATATTTATTTCAACACAAAAATCACGAAAATAGCGAAAGTGGTTGATTCAGAATCCTGAAATGAAAAAAACTCTGTCACGTTTAAAAATATAATATATCACAATTAATTGCACACTCTAGTGGAAATCGATTAAACCCATCCATATGGATTCTTGCTTATCCGTTTACTTTTCCACTCTTTGCGTTTTTGTACATGCCAAGTCAAGTCTTAAAACATTATATTTAAAACAATTGTATTAAATCTTCCATAAATTACAAGAAACAGTGCACAATATTTGTGCACAATCTTGGCGACTTATGTTCAGTCTCCAGCATTTTGGAGGTGTTCGCAATTCAGACACACCCGTTCCCATAGTCCGATTATGCTGGTTCACGAACTCGTTCTAATAAACTTAGGCGTACACGTTTGTAACAAATCTCATCAAACTCGCAGCGTTGAGTTGCCCGAGTTACCGCGCTCACGGTCACATATACAGGGTGTTAAGTCCCGGCTTAATATTTTCAAAACGGCAATAGATAAATCAATAAGATTTGGTCCATAAACACCATACCTAAAAACGTTATTTTTTTATTAAAGCCATTTTTGATTTAGGAAACACGTTATTTTTCTTTTTGCTTTCTTTATTTGTTGTGCTCTTGGTCTTTAATGTTTACCAGGTTTATAATGATTTATTTGTTACTAATAACAATTTAAGAAAATATATTTAATTATTTACTTACATTATCTTTTACGTAGTTAAAATTACTAAGTATTTGATTTGATAATTTGAAATATTATCAACATATTTTTCAACCTTTTCCCATATAAGAAGGCGTCCAAACACTACCAAATCAAAACAAATAAAAACAATAACAATCAAATCAAAACAAATACATATACTAATTTGACAGTTACAATCAGGTGATCTTTTGTTTGTAATCCGAGTGACGTCAGAATATGTAGGAATAGCACACCTATGTTTTTCCTTCCACCATGACCTAGGTGGCGTCCCCATATCAATTGATATTGATATTGATATATGTTGAACTAATGTTATTTAAATAGGGAATAAATGTGATATTTACAGAGACATTTTAGCGTAAATCCAATCAGGCAAATTTAAATTCGCTTAGTCTGCAGGTTTGCTGTGGTAGCCGGCGGGGGTATTTTTAATTATAATTGGCACTTTGTGATACATTGATTGGAGTATATACGAATGTTACTATCGTTTAAGCGATGTAATACAAGTTTACAGCTCAACATTTAAAATTTTGATTATATATTAAACATTTGAACTCACGTATATATTCCCCTTAGTAAATATGAAACATAATTTTGCAAACTTCAGTAGCAAAAAGGTTTTCTAAACATATACATATTATAACAAAACTAATTTATTGGTATATCAACACTGATTGCAAGTCCTCTTCTCGATTTAAAGTTATTCTGATATTTTTATTATACTTTCATTATATTTTGGCTCTATTCCAGTGATATGAATCTAGCCTAGGCTGTTTCTGAATTAAGGTACTTTTTGGCATAACCTTTAGAATAGTATCATTTACATATTTGTAATTACTAACAATTAATTATTTCGTTAAATTTAAGGGATTAATACCCTAAAAGATATTATTATGTTTATTCTTATTTAATAATCTGTTTCTAGTTTTCAAATTATTAATTAAATCAGGGCCAAACCTAAAGCAATGCGATTCATTTTTAATACATTTAGCAATTATTCTATTTTTAACAAATGTGTTGCTTAACAATTACCATAGGGTGTAACGTAAGTTTACTGATGTTGATAAGTATAACTACTATTTAATGCAACAGAAAAAGTTTATACTTTACGCATTATCGTTGGTAGTTTTTTTATGAATTAAGTCTAAAAGAATCATTTTTAAAGTCAATCTTTAGTTGTCTTAGAAGTTCATACACATCTAAATCTACTGATAAATATTCCACCACAGGGTCTGCAATTTTATTCTGTGGAAAAGCTGTTGTCCAATCGACAATAATAGGCCTAATGAACGAGCGGCCGACCCTCGGGTTACCTCCCGCTATCTCCGCGTCCCGCTATCTCCGTGTACCGCTATCTCCGAATTTCAGAGTGACCCCTATAATCCTCGGTTACTTCCTGCGTTAAGACTTTCCGTTCAAACCTAACCTAACCTAACTTAACTTAACTTAACTTAACTTAACCTAACCTAACCTAACCTAACCTAACCCACGGGTTAAATTTTCATCAAATCTTCCATCCACGGGGCTTCGCAGCCGTGTATGCAATGACAGCTAACAACGCAGTCAGTGACTGGATTATAAGGGTCACTCAAGAATTCGGAGATATCGGGACAGATTTGGGTTCGGAGATAGCGGAACGCGGAGATAGTGGGAGCACACGCGACCCTCGGCCTCAGAACAATGGACTAGGGAGGACGGGCTGACGGGCAGCAGGTAGGCTGCCGAGCAGCCCAGCCCTACTAGGGGTAGCGTTTCAGGGGGGGACGATTCCGGGGTGTACATAGATTTCCGTTTCAACTTGTTTGAATTAAAATTAATAACATAATTAGTTCGTATCAACTAGACTTTGATAAATTACTTGTCAAGCCCTTGGGGGGGGTATGATTCCGGTCGCAGACATATATTTTATACCAGCTGGTTGTCTGGTATCGTGACGTCACGTTTAGCCTGGGGGGTGATGTTTCCGGGGGCGACCATTCCGGCGACCCGCGTCTGGCACTTGTCTTATCGTGTGTGGGGCTGTCTGCAGACCAATTTTCTCGGACCAGACTGTCTGCGTGTCTGATGGTTGAACCCTCAGACCACAGACGGTCTGAGGTTCCCCCACCACTATTTTTGTCTGGTCTGTGCGTGTGTAGCACTGTCTTGTCAGACGGCCGACCGTCGTGACAGTCTTTATCCATTTGTTGGAGTTCTCACCACGGTGTCTTAATTTCGGATATTGGAATGTCTGGTCTGGGAGTGTGTAGAGCCGTCCAAGACGGTCTGGTTGCAGCCAGACGGTCTGGTCTGGTAGTGTGTGGGAGGCTTAACGTTTCTGTTTGTCATGGTTTACTTTTACTTGTCATCTTGTATTATTGAGTAATAATGAGTACTAGGTGAAACCCGTCGAAATCGACGGTTACTTTCAAGGCGTACGCTAATTCATCTGCTGCAATAAATTGAGTGAAATTATACATATTTTGAGCATTTAGCATTGTTTAAAGATTAATAAGTGTAAAAACAATAATGATATTAATTGCGTTAGTTACCAAAATATGGTTTATCATTCAATGAATAAAATATTTCCCATTAGTCTTATCTGGTATCTCTTCCTTTGGAAGAACCTTTATAGGTAGGCTACCAGTATTAAAATCGTATTGGTGGATCTTTTGTAGTTAAACACTTCCGTGATTCCATCAGTGTAATGCAGATTAATCTAGGATTTTATTTGAAAAAAATATCTGTTTGTTGGGAAGACACGTTCTAACTTCAAACAGAGGTACTGTATATCCGTTACAGTGTAAGATTGAGTTTTCCTTCGTCACGTCGTGTCAGTCAGTTCATATCGTACTTCTGTGCCTACGAATCACACACAAAATTTGCCTATGCACATTTCTCTAGCAATGTTTTGAGAAATTGGTTGTGGGGTTACTGTTAAAGCTGGAATTCCTTGACATGGGAGATGTCAGTTAGTTGTCTCAGCCTTATCAATTACATAAAGTTGTCAATATAATCTCTCTACAGAATGTTAGGTGTAGTGGAATATACTTGAAGTAAAGTTGGATTTTATTCTTGAACTGTTAGGGGCCTCCTCAATTATATGGTCGTGCGGCTTCATTGGCAACAAATAATGCAAATGATATGATACAGAAGAAAATCAATTTTAAAATCAGAAAATAACATTGAAAATACTTCTTTTGGACAATTCTAACTCCCAATAAATGTGTGTTGTTTAAAATACAATATTAAAATTAACAGCTGTTTCATTAAAAATTATCCACATGGCCAAAATGTAAACAAATCTGTGGATGGGTCTTTAAAGGCTTCTGGGACAGAGCCCTAAGCGAATTTACTTCGTTTTTCTTTTGATAACTCATCTACAGACCAAAACCTTTCTTAGGACCCCTCTACCAAGTTTCTACGCCCAGCCGTTCTCTCAAATTAGTGGAGACAAAGTTTCCAATTAAATATTTAGATTCCCCCATGTTAATCTTATGGGAGAAAACCCAACTTTGATGGAAGATCCTGCCCAAACAAATAAAGATATCAAAAATCTAAAAACACTTTGCAAAACTACAGATTAGGTTCATTTGTTTGACACTTTAATCATCAAAATCGGTCCAAAAATGAGGGAGTTCTGTTTACAAAAATCGGCTTAGCGTATTATATATATAGATGTCTTCGTCTCCTTGTAGTCTTGATGAATAACTGTGTTTCTTTAAGATATTCTATTCCAAAGTTTTTATTAATTCATTGCAAACTTGCATCGTACACTTTAAGCGTAAGTACCTGTTTTATTAAATATATATTATCTCTATCTATCAATTACGAGATGTAAACCTAACTTTAACGTTTCTCTGTAATTTGCCAGCTAATTTGTTAGCTTAAGCTCCTCTTTACAACTGAACTAAGTTAGGCCTATTGTTTGTGGTTTGACATGTTAACCAAAATAACAATAATGGTATTAATTATAGGATGAATTAAATGATATTTATTTATAGATCGGATAACGACAGTGCTAATTTCTATAACAGGCCTACAAAATTATTGATGTTCTTAGATTGCATCATGCCTATTCTGCATAAATATATTATTGAAAGATACTCAAAATATCTTGTGTACACAGAGAACTTTGGATATATTATCGGTTGAATTATTAGTTCATTTATGTATTGTTTGCTATGAATATTTAGTCGATAAATATTGAATGTTTGTATCCTACTGATTAAATATTAATTTGTTTTAGGGTCTTTCCGTGCTTTCTCACTATGTTTAGTGGTGCGGCGGTTAGTTTAGGTTAACTTAAGTTTGTTAAGCTTAGGCCTACTTTATGATACTGACAAAGAAGGTAACTCAATATAGTACTGGTATATTTCATCACTAGGGCCTAAAATGACTCTTTTTGACCCGAGGTCAAGCTTTACGGTCGAGACGAAGCAGAGGTAAAAAAATGAGTGAGGGTTAAAACGTCACTTTTTACCTGTGTGGTGAACTATATATTTTGCCATATTGCATCATTAATTCATCTATATAATTAATACGCGAACACAAAGTTTGTCGGTTGACCTCCTCCGCCATTAACTAACGATTTTATCCATTGACGTCGCATTGGAAAGAGCGTGTCACGTAGATTTGCAAACTGGCCTTACATTTTTGAAACAGTCCCTTGGGCTCTGCCCCAGTGGCATTTAAAGTTCCTATGTTATCCTTATGAAAAACATAATTGTTTACATTTTGATCAGCTGTATAATTTAATTGCTGTTATTTATTTTTCAATTCAACAAAACGCATTGGGTACATTTACTGATTTTGTTGTAATTAGGTATTTATTATTTTAATTTACAAAACCAAATTCGGTTATTTTACAGGCCGTTACAGAATGTAAACAGTTCGGTACATTGATGGTTAAAATCGATAGTTGACCTATCGATGCACATCCCTAATTTGATGGTCCAGGTCTAGGCTGCCTACCGGATGTTTTATTTTTTTTGCTTGGATACTTTTATTTTTTTTTACCTTAAAAGAGTCAAAACTTCAAACTTAAGTAGGTTTTTAGGCCGAGGCGGTAATTGTTCATATTTATATATATATCTATTAATAATAGGTGCACATAATAAGGCCCTTAAAACTAAATACTAATTGCTTACCTGGTAAGTTTATTTATATTGGATCCATTGGCCTCGATGGTGCCACAGGCATTCACGTCTGTTTTAGCGAATTTCTCTTTAGGGAAGTAGCTATTACCGATTTACTTTTTCATTTTTATATCCCCGGAGGCCAAATACACTATTCAATCAAATGTTTATAAATGTAGGCTATATGATATCTATATATATATTGATAGTTCTGTTCACTTTTTAGGGCTACTTTTTCAATTAATAAGTTAAGCAAAATAATAAAAACCAGAGTACCATGAAATTCATTTTTTATTTAAACCAATTTTTACCCCTTAAAACCCCCCGTAAAACCCTGTTTCCATGGCCCGATAATGCTGGTTCGCGAACTCATTCAAGTTTATCCCGCCTTACACCTTCAAACCAAATTTCGTCAAAATCGGACAAAAATTACTCAAGTTATCGTGTTTACGGACACATATTTATATAAATCTATATATATATATATATATGCATATATAAAAATTTGAACGAATGGTGTTTTTGGCCTCTGGGGACATCAAAATGAAAAAGTAAATCGGTCCCGGGCCTAGGTCTAACCATGCCACCTACGGTAATAGCTACTTCCCTATAGGGAAATTCGCTAAAAAGGGCAATAAGAATCATGTTAAATCTGGATGATGAAGAATCGGCCAAAAACTATTTTACTAAATTAAATATTCTAACCGTTTACAGCTCATCTATATTGCACACTATTATGCATGTGAGGGCTTCTGAAGACAAGGTGCCACTGCTGGGGGACGATAATCATAGACATGATACTAGGCATAAAAATTACCCATCCGTAACACAACACAAACTGGAGTTTTATAACAAGAAGCCAACAGATGCAGGTATTAAGTTGTTGTATCATCTACTAAAATAAATATTTCATATAAAAACATTAGGTTAAAAAAAAACTTAAACTGTTTCTAATTGATAGAGCATTTCACTCATTTCAAGAGTCTTACAACATGAAATTACAGTAATTAATCTTTCCATTTTATTTAGTTAATTTTTGTAAGCAATTATTTCTTAATGAGTAATAAGCAGTTTTGACGCCATTCTGTATTTATGCATATGTTTCATGTACATATTGTATAAATATTGAATAAAGCTTTTCTGATTCTGATTCAGTAACAAGACTACAAGATTGACAGATCGTGCCACTCATCCTACACTCATCCATTTATACTTGGCTTAAAATACTTACATTCGTATGGTCGCCATTACAGATTAGTAAAGTAACCTAAAGCAAACCTAAGTAGGCCTACTTGCTAAACTTTTTTTTAAATAGGGGATAAATCTGATAGGTTTAGGAAATGCTGAGGTAAAAAATACAATAAATAGAGATTAGCTTAGTTTGCAGGTTTGTTGCAGCGGGAATATATAGATCTAACAAAAAACCACTAAGTGGTACACTTTCCCCGCCAAGTCAGCAATCCAAAAAAGATAATAAATCATTACTTTTTCCGCCAAGAAAAACAATGTAATGTATGTAAGTTTGGCAACTTGGCGGCAGACTTTTGCTCGATCACTTTAAAAATACCATAAAACTAGTTTCATTGAGCAAGTATCTCTCCCATTAGTACATTGCTAGGTGAGAGCTTATTTTACAAAACTTGACCTTATTTGTGCCACATTTCATAAAATCATAATAGTGATGGTTTTATATTTACTGATTACCTCGAAATTATTATACTTAGTTGGACTAATTAATTAGAGAAGTTGATTTGTGAAATTATCCACGAACGTAACTTAAATGAAAAAAAAAAACCAAGCAAAAGTCTGCCGCCAAGTTGCCAAACTTACATACATTACATTGTTTTTCTTTGCGGAAAAAGTAATGATTTATTATCTTTTTTGGATTGCTGACTTGGCGGGGAAAGTGTACCACTTAGTGGTTTTTTGTTAGATTTTATTTATTTTTGTAGAAAATTAACCGTTCAAATAAAAATACTCTTTTCTCTGAAAAAAAAAATAAAATAAATTTTATTTGTAACAAAGTAATAACTGCTGCTTCTACTGTTCTGTTAATAACAGCATGTACAAATTCTTTGAACCAATGGGCCATCTTTGATTTGATATTTGTTCATCATTGGCTGTTGTCCAACCTGAAGATGTCTTTATGGTACAAGTGTAATGCCCTCGTGATATTGAATCTCCGTGATGAAAAATTGCTGCTGTAGGTCTGTATGTTTTATTACCTATAGTCACTTCTGTGTGCAAAACCTCCTATTTCCCCATTTTTATTTGTCACGAATAAGTAGACATTTTAATACTAACTATGACGATTGCATTCATAAAATCTCAAAACATATTGTAGGCTACGGCAATATTGTCCTAAAAGCTGTTTACTGACTTTCTAAAGCCATATTTATGTATATAATTGTGTCCAACTAACTAACTTTCAATTGCGTAATATTGTTTTATTTGCTGTGCTATTGTCCACAAAGTTGATCTATGTGGAACTTAATACTACTCCTGCTATCGCTTATTAAGTTTAATAAAATATACATTGATGTGTGTTTAAGACATTGCGTGTTTTAAGGACGAAATGTACGTTTAAATTTATTTTTCCAGGGTCCAAGGAGGGGGGGCTTTAGCAGCTGTAGCCCCCCCCCCCTTGGAACCGTCACGGGGGGAATATCTCTGCTCTAAGTAATTTTATATAGTAAGTAGTTCAAATCATTCGGTATACCTGAAAAAAATACTTTATACAAGTTTTAAAATAATTATCAGCTGTTCCTATAAATTTCTCTAACATTTAAATTTATTGATATTTAATCGCAGCTGGTCCTTCTTTTTATTTTGATTTGTTTTGATTTTAATCCCATGTTATTTAAATGGGCCAAAATCGTCCTTTGAGGGCTTGCCAAGGGTTTATGGGTCAACGTACCGACTTTAGACCCTCAAAAGGCACATCTACACGCTAAGGGCTTTCACACAACATAAAGAACATTAAAATTGAGCCAGTGGTTTGGGCTGTAGGTCCGTCAACATTTAAGGAGAAGGAGAACACGGAAAATTTGTGAATTTTCAAACTAGTTTTTCTTTGCTCAAACACAACCGTTTTTTAAATTCTTTTTTTTATTTTGTTGAGAATGATTGCCCCTATCCAGTAGATGAACAATTATTTTAATAGCTTTTGTTTCTTCAGAGCTATAGACGAGTAAAAAAGCCACTTTGTCACGTCATGTATATATACACTGCAGCAGCTGTGTACCGCTGGGGGACTTGGCGGGGCGGAACGCTGCCGCGTTCCTTAATTTTATTTGATTCCAGTTGCTTCTATTCAGAGCATCCGGCCAACAAAAAAAAACCATGCATTGAACTCGGTTTCCATCATAATCGCTTCACCTCCTTCTTATATTTTTTGTTTTCTCTTTTCCTTCTTCAGGCTCAACTTAGCCTTCTCCTTAATTGCTAACTGACCTATTTCATTCTAATTAGTGATGGGATAACCGAATGGTTTCGATGACCGAACAATCAATAAAATATTTTTTGTGTCAATCGGTTATTTTTAGTTGAATGAATCACCGGATCAATTTTAGTCATTATTCACTGTCCCAAACCACAACTAATTTTTATCTTATCGGAAACTGAATAGCATTTAGTCATTTAGCGTCAATCGGTGATTTTTAGTCGAATAAATCGCCGAGTCAATTTTAGTTACTTGATGATGTGACAAACTTTTTGCTAAATCACCGAATCGCTCGGTAAGACTAATTTAACCGAATTAGGATAAAATAACCGAATTAGTCTGTTCAACATCAATAACCGATTGATTCGGTTATTTTCATTCGGTGATTCCCACCACTACCATTAATCATTTGTGATATCTTTAAGTTCAAAGAAACATGTCCAGCAGGTTTTAGTAAATTTATAAACAATTCCCTCAATCAAAATCACAGTATGATGAGTTGCAGTAATCAGAGCTTGGACTAATCGAGTTCCCACTCAACCAATAGACCAGAAAGTTTCTGAATGGTATGTTTTCTTAGTCATCAATGTTTGTTTGATTCCCCCCAAGCATTAATCTACATTAATTTCCATCCATTGCAAACTACTCAAATAAAATCCAAGCGTTCTCGTTAGTATTGGTTTCCATTGGTTTTGAAGGCTCTCTGTTGTAGATGGATGTGATTGTGGCTGATCTGGACGGAGGCTCTATCCTAGTGCCTGACGGAGTGTCACTACCGCTGCTGCCGGAGCCACTGTTGACCTCTGTGACCGAGGCTTTAGGTCTAGTGTTGCAACCGGACCTCATCTGGTGAGTGGAACAGTCAATCTAAACCTGTCCTCAGGTGAGAAAGTACTTAAAACCATTGACTTTTTGATGCTGAAGTAAACATCCATATGGACAAGCTGTAGCCACTTACAGTGTGTGCTCCAACACTGAGATAGTTGATGGGACAAAATAAGCTATAGCTTACAATAAGTCGTCCCATCAGTTTGAGTTGCTTAAAAAGTTTATTTGATAGGAATCAGTAAATTTACTTCAATGTACATTGTTAGTTGTTCCATTCAACTATGCACATTTTGATTCAAAACTGGCAACAACTTGCACAAGTGGATGGAATGTGTCTAGTTGTAGCAATTAATAGTCAAATTGAATTCCATGTTGATGGCCCCTGAATTACTGTAAGCCTATATGACTAATAATTATGGTACAATACCTCATCAAATAATACAAATTTTTATGTAATGTTAACAACCTACATGTTTTGCCGTGAATGCGGCATCGTCGAAGTTTCAAAGACATCAATGTCACACGCACACAATAAATAAACAAAAACAAACATTTCAATGGCTTATCTATCAATGTCAATTAAATGTTGACATCGATGTCTTATGTTTCGTAATCCCGACGATGCTGCATTTACGTTGTGAGGTACCAAATTTTAAGGGGGCAAAAACGTACCGCTACTCAACAAACACCATAGGTTACCAGTTTTGATCCATAATAGCCTACACTTAGGCCCATGTGTTGGCCATTGTTATGTTTTCAGGTTTTCTTAAATCAAAAACACAGTTAAACATTTTATTTTAAGTTTAGATTTATCAACATCAAAACCATTTGGACATTACTAGATTGAGAGTCACATTTTTACAATAGTCATTGAGGTTATCCCGGAAGTCAGAGCCAACCTTACAAATACAAATCACCAACAACCTTATCAGGAAGGTGTGTATATATAACAGCCATATCTTGGGCTATGGACCAAAGAATGTAGGCCTAGTTTTAATCACAGTGAAGTATAGGCCTATACACAAACTCATACGACATATTTATCAGTACGACATATAATAACCTCAAACCGGTGTTTGTTGGCAGACGACAGACGGAAATGTAGGCCGGCTCAACAATTTAATTTCTCGGCTCCTTCTGAGCACTCTAGGGAAGAAATTTGAGTGTGGCCTGTTCAAGAGTAGGCCTAGCCTGACTTTGGTGAATACCAGTATATTTCCCCCCTGGAATTTTACGTCACAACGGCAAAACATGTAGGTTGTTACCTGATATCAAAATTTTGGACTAGGCTACTTGATGAGGTATTGTACCATTAATTATTAGACAATAGTCAAAGTGAGTTAAAACCCAGCAATATTAACTCAGGAAAGCTGGAAAACAAAAAGAAACTATCACATATTACTGGATAACAGTCAAAACCAGAAATAACCCTTAAAAGAAAACCATAATTAAAAACATCAAATCAAATCAACATCATGTTTATTCCAGGAAGTAAAATACATTGTTACAATACTTTGTCAGTAAAAATTTTATAGTTATGCAATAGTTTATAGTTATGTAATAATATACTGATATAGTCATTAAATATGAAATGCCTCTCACATAGGCTACTGCCCGTGCGTGAGAGATTTTCGCTAGCATAATACTGTGTTATGTTATGCAAATGTTTGTCCCTACATACGGTACGTAAAAGTTTCAGGATCATTATTTTAACAGTCGAGTTTGATAAACAAAACTGACTCATTCAAACCCTCTCAGGGCTGGGTGGCCGAGTGGTTACGGTGCTGTGCTCTCCTACTAATTAGAAGGTCACCAATTTAATCCTGAATAAAGTCATTGGCATTTTGATGGTTCAAAACTGGACCCAGATATCCTCGATCATTGGGCTTGGTTAAAGGTTTTTGTTTTTACTAACAAAAAGTATCTCACGCAACCCAATTATAGACCTAGATAAGCCTTAGTTGTGTCAAGAGTCCCCATCTCATTATTGAGAAGTGGAATCTCCTACCTAATCTATTTATTTATTTATTGCCAACGGATTTCCCCAATTTACAATAAGAATTACAATAATAGTGAGATACTCATCATGACTAAATACTAAAACTAAGTAACAATGCAAAACTGATGAACAATACAATAGGGATACATGCAAAATCTAAGACAGAAAAAAAACTACTTATACCTAGGTAACTATTATACCTGTTTCTGATTTGCCTCTTCTAATTTTACAATTTCCTGCCCCAAACACCAGCGTGCCTATTGCCTAACTACAGTTACAATGTTGTGTTTTGTGTTTCAGTGCAGACCATGCGTTCCCCCCGTCACCCCCGCCACCGCTACCCCCACCTGTGGTTCTAGACAAGCAGATCAGAGCTGTGTTCATGCGGACGTTCGCTCAACTACTGCAAGGCTATCGTAGCTTCCTCACCATTATCAGAATCCACCCAAAGCCCGTCATCACTTTCCATAAGGTAAACACTTTTACTTTCTTCCCCCTATAAACTCACATAGTATGTAGAGAACGTATTTATTTCATCAACATTTTTGAGTTAGAGTTTTGAGGTAAAACATCCGTTTTGGGTCCCTTTGAACAAAAAGTGCTTTTTAAAATGATTGTTAGTGTTTCTGTGTCTGTGTTAACAGAGCTACAGACTACCTTTAGTCCAATTGTTATGCAATTTGGTATTTGAGTACTAGGCCCCAATAATGGAAATTTTTCATTTAAAACAATTAAAATTGTTAGTGATAATTTTTTTTAACACCCATTAAATAACAAGTGTAATTTTTATAAAAACTGCTTTAACGATTTTGATAAATAGCTCAAAAATAATACTTTCCCCTCATACAATGCAAGTTTGTAGGCGATAGCCTAGACATTTATTTAACCTTGAATGAAATTGTGTACGTTTTGCTGGTCAAAGTTATGGTTTTTTTTGTAATTTTCCCATAAAAGCTCATTGTTCACTTATCCTAACATTCATTTAAAAGTAGTAGGATATTAAATCTTAATTGGAGAAAGCTTGTGTCGGTTTGGTGACAGCCTACCGTTAATTTTGTACTGCATAGGTATTTCAAATGCGTTATATTAGTTATTTGAGATAGTAGTACGTAAAGAGTTTTTTGTTTATCTATAAAATTACTCGTCAGGAGACTGGGAATAGGCAAGTCAGTAGAAAAAAAAAAAAAACAGAATTTAATCATGCCAACCCAACAAAAAGTATTATGGGAAAATTAGGAGGATAGCCAACAACTTCAACTTTACGTCTATGCTTAATACAAGTCAATCCGTTGATTATAGGCTTGAATGTATGTAATAGTGGAACGGTCATTTTTTGACTGATGGGTTGGGACAAAGGCCCTGACCGATCATACAATGACCTATTGGCAGTTCTAGAGTAAATTTTTCTTGACAATTTAGATGATAGACAATATACTTTATTTACATAGATGCGTATATGCGGCCCCATACAGTTTGAATTTGGCTGCGCTAACTACGACTGCAGGAGGAAGAATAATATGCTGGGTTTGTCACCATTCTATTTGGGGAAAAATGCTGATTCTCGTTAGGCCCCTTTTAGACGAGGTAGCCTGGCGACGTCGCCAGTGACCAAACTGGCTACTCAGCTTGTCAATGGTCATTGATTCTTATGGATGTTATTACACGAGGGTAGCCAGCGACGCAGCCACACTTTGGCGACCGACTGGCTACCGAGCCCCGTCGCCACTGCGGTAGCCACTGGCTACCCATATTGGCGACGCTGCGTTGTAGCATATGGAGCTTATTACACTAGGTCGCCACTCGGTCAGTTCATATCACGGGGGTACTTGCACACTGTTGTGTTGCGTTGTGTTGTGTTGTGAGTGGGTGAATTGTTCACTTCAGTTAAAAAAATGTCTACATCTGATTCAGTCGAAGGGATACGCGAAGATATGAAGAAAAAAGAAGAACCTCCGAAAGGCGAACAAAAGAATATTTTTCTCTTCCTTTGAATTTCTTCAGAAGTAACAGAAGGAGAATATACTTATAATCACTAATTATTCACTGTAAACATACCGCCCATAACAAGTTCAAGTACAAGCACTCACAACAAAATGAGTAACGGCGGTAAAATTCTAGCTACTCAACTGGCTACTAGGTTTGGTGGCCAGTGCGTCGCCAGCTACTGTCGCTGGCGATGTCGCCAGGCTACCTCGTCTAATAGGGCCCTTATATATATTGTTTTGCGCTAGCTTGACATGCATCACTGCACCGATGTTTAGAAGTTAGAACTCAGCTGACATTTTTTTTTTTTTTCAATTCAATTTATTTATTTGGAAAATCTCAAAAATATTACAACATTTCATAAACAAAGCTTGCTGCAAAAGCCAGGAAAAATTGGCTTGTCTGCAGCTCATAGAGATAAACTTGTTCTAGATAACAATGTACTTTGTCCCTTGGTCAGTCTTCTCCATATTACACTCTGGTTTTCCTTGTTTCTTGTCAAGATCTGCTATTTGTTGTTTTAACTTATTCTCTACCTTTCTATATAAGACTAGCTTGCTTTAAAAAGAACTTGAAACAATTATCTTAAATAAATAAAATATATAACAATAAATAACATGCATTAAATACTTCTCAACTTTAACAATAATATAATGAAATAATTTTTTTAACAATACAACAATACATAACTAAATAAATAATTAAATAATTTATAATAACAACAATATTAAACCAGTTTTAATGGATTCCTTGAGATGACAATACTAAAATAAATAACGTGCATTAAATGATTTTAACTTTAACAATAATATAAAAAGAAAGTAATGTAATAAACAATGTTTAAATGGATTTATTGAGATAACAATGCTTAAGCCTAGATTTCAAGACTCTAAAACTAGTTATATTTTCTATTTCAGTTGGCAATCTATTAAAAAAAAAAGTTGTGTGTGCAATTACGTATTTTGCTAGTTTGTTTGAAAACAAAGAAAAATTGTGCCGAAACGTTGCGCTCTCTTTAAGATAATGAAATTAGTGAATACTTATATGATGACAGGTTGAGTGATAAATCGGAAGTGAATTATTACGAAAATTTTATGACAATATTAGTGTTCAGTGTGGTGATGGTGATGAAGGGTTAGGCCTAACAGTGGATGATGTTTTTAGACCTCAATAGATTCCCCGGTAAGTGGTGATTATATTTCACATGATGACACAATAAATATTGATAGTAGGCCTACATGTATTTTATGTAGGGAAATAAATTCTCTACAAAATGTATATAATAATGAGTAAAAGTTTTATTTGAATAAAATAATTTTTATGACAGTTTACTTGGAAAAACTTAATAAAATTGTACAAATTAGATTTTTTTTTTATTCAACATTTTAGAAATTTATTATTTTACTAGCAGTACCCGCGGGCTTTGCCCCGTTTTACTTCATAAGTGAGCTCGTTCGCATGGCTCAATCACGTCCTGGTTGAAGTTCGTTCGCTACGCTCACTCTGGAGCTCGTTCGCTGCGCTCACTTGCTTTCAGGTTAGCTTGTTCGCTACGCTAACTCGCCTCCAGGTTGAAGTTCGTTCGCTACGCTCACTCACCTTTTGGTTGCAAATTAGCTGTTGTCATAAATAAAAAAAAATAATAGTGCTGCACCCTGTTGATAATCCTTGTAAGTTTTTAATGCTTTTGCATATCATAGAACCAACTTTTTAGTTGAAACAGCTAACTAAATTCTTTAATTCCCTTTTAATATGAATACTCATAAGGTTAACATGGGGAACTATAGAGCCACTGGGGCGGAGCCCGAAAGATAACTGTTAAAAATGTTAGTTTATAATTTTTTACAATTTAAAAAAGTCTGAAAATTTGCAAAAAATACCCAGGCTGGGGAAAGTAGCATGACCTAGCTTACTGAGATTCAAGAAGTTAAATATGATAGTTTTCACTGCATATTTTCACTATTTATATTTTTTTTTGTATTTGGATTTTTCCATCACATTACTAAAATTGACTTCTTATAACTCTTTGTCATCCAAATTTCATATTCAAACCTTTAAACCGGTAACAGCCAGTTGGTCACAAGGAAATCCCTGTTTTTGGTTGTCACATTATTCAAGAGACTTACACACTAAAGATCATTAGACTTTGTTGTGCTGGTTAAGAATCAGTTCTTTGAATCTCAATCCAGCCTTGTCTAACTTGTCGTAACTAGCTAGTTGCTGACAGCATGAACAAAAGTGTAAAAAAGTGTATGCATGGCTTTACCTGGGCAAAAATGCATAAGAGAGACACTAAGTAGTACTGATTGGAACAGGTGTTCACTAACCTGGATCTCATAGTAGGCTGCAGATGTAGTCTTAGTCCTCAGGGATTACCCTTGTCATATCTTCAACATAGCCCTCAGACTTACAATCTTAAACTTCTACTCTCGGTTAAAATAAAATGCTCCTTACTTTAATATTAATAAAATAAAAATATCTTCCTTTCAACAAACAAAAATAAACGTAATAATTTTGATATTGATATTTTTATATTGAGCAATTACCATTTGATGTGATCACTTGGACGAATTGGTAATACCTTTGACTGGCAATACTCAATGGACCACATCACATGTTTAGTTGTTGATTGTTTTATTTCTTCCGTTCAAACTTCATTTATGTAGAATCTATCCATATTTGAAATATGTATTTAACTTAATCAAATTATTCATCCAGGCTTAGGAGTTTACTATACTCAATAAATATTTTGTTATATTGTACTAGTTGTTACCCAGGGGGATTCATCCCGTTTGACTTCATAAGTATTAATAAAACTATTGATTGCTTAAGTTAAGCTGAAATAAACAAAACAGAATACAGTAGTAAAAACAATCACACCTGATTTTAATGAGGTAATAAATTGAAAGAATAACATACAATAGTTGAAAGTTCCCTTTGGAAAGCAATTACGACCTTAAAGGGCAATTTATGAAATAATGGATAGTTTTGCACAAAGTTTCTTGTCATGACGAACATTCCAAGTATATGGTTGATGGGGGTGTGACTTGTAGTTTTCTCAAAAGTTCATGGATACTTTGGGCTTTATATATGGATGTGTAACGGTAAAATGTAACACATGTGAAAAGATTCTTCATTCTCTATCCAACATAACAATGTCCTATCCTTTCTCACACCTATTCAACATAACAATGTGATTTCTGTGGTAAGAATTTTGTTAATAGTACACGGCAATCCATTTCCTTAATAGGAAAACTAAAAATTGGCCATGTTTTGTGGATGAAAAATGTTTGTAGTTCCATTTTCTCTGCCAATCCCTCCACGGTAAACACAATAATTCCAAAGAACTATAAAGCAATATATTGTTTTTTGGTAATTTGTAGAGGTAACTAATGTAACTATCTTTTTAGGTTTGGAGACTTGTAACAACATCAATTTCATCTTCAACTTGATCTTCACGTATCGTTGTTGAGAACGCTGCAGAATGTTTGAGGAGGGCCTTTCCGAGGTAAGACAACTGATTTTATTTTCATGTTTCTATTTGGAAATGTATACATGATTGTACCCTTGCATTGTGTCATGTAGTAAGAGCAATAATTGTTTAAATTATAAACAAACCTAGGGGTGGTTTTTGGTACCAAGCCTTGTCCCCCTTTTGTACCAAAGTCAGAACATCAAAGTTTATAATTTATAAAAATTCATTAAATTAAAAATAAATTCAATAAAAATTCAATTCATAAAAAAATAAATAAACCTATAAAAATTCGGAAGTTCTAAAAGATTATATAATAAATTTATTATTATATTCTTTTGATGAGTTTTCCACCTCCCAGAAATAGATATAGTATTTTTTTTTTGTTTTTGACACTATTCACTGTACCACCTATGTACATTAGGTATGATTAATAAAGGTGTTTGAATATGAGCAGTAATATAAAAAAAAAACTTTTCATTTAGGTCTACCAAAGAAGTTTTTAATATTTTACTAAAAAACAAACCATATAATTTAAAAAGAAAGTGGATGCCAAACTACGAATGGGAGACATTCAGGAAAATTGTTTTCCAAAATCTTTTTATGTAGAAAGATTTTAAACTGAAACATGTTAAACGATCTTCAGATCATCACATCTCTTGTTTATGTTAAACATCAAAATTAAGCACAGTAATTATTTTCTACAAGTTGTCACCATTTACAAATTTATTAGGTAAAATTCATATACTTTGCATAGCAATTTGTAGCTTTTGACAAATTTGCCAGGAGTTATACACCTTTGACTTCAATAGTTAAAGGTTATACTTATTTTGCATCCTTCACTAACTTGTTGTTCCTTGGCCAAGCATTTTTTTCATAATATGCTCGGGAATCACCTTCTTCGGGATCCTTATTTCAATGTGAGTTTTAAATCATGACATTTTATTCTGTAGTTGTATTAACCTAACTTCAATTGCAATGCTAAGGCTCTGTTTTGGACAGCCTATGGTGAATCAAGGTCTGGGTTTTGTCCCAAACCAGTAATCTTTCACCTTTACAGAGGTCGGTCCTTTATTACTGTTGCATGACTATATTCACAAGAGAACTAAACCGCCCCTAGCAACAAGTAGCTTAATTTTCTTAAACAATACGAATACACAGATGGCTGCGCTTTACCTGAACAGTAGTGTGGGCCATTGGTGGGATCATTCCGGGGGGTTTGGGGGTCATGGAATTTTGAAAATAGGTTTAAATATACATAAATTAGACTGGGTTTTTATCATCTGAAGCACCTGATTAGAAGTTGGGTTAGTTAAAAATGGTACGTTATTTCCTACTAATAATAATTTGTTATTATTGAAATAATGGCAAGAACTCCATTTTTAAATATTAACTCACAATTAATTCTGAAGATTGCAGTACCGTTGAAGTAGGCCTAACCCCATTTGAACCAGGAACATAAACACACTTCACAATAACATCACCGCCTTTAAATTTATGATCACTTAATCCGTAATATGGCTACTGTAATAAATCTGTACAAATAATATTACAAAACTAACTAAAGGTGTTAACATTATTTCATAAAATATTACAACTACAACTCATTTGCCAGTTGGTGTACAACATACACGGCGGGATGTAAACAGGGCCGTCCCTGGGGTTAGCGGCGCCCGGGACAAATGTGGTCGTGGTGCCCCCCCCCTCCCCCCCCCAGTAATAGTCGCATTCGCATATTTTAATACTATGTTAATACGGGATGGACAGGATTGAATTTTTAGTTCGGGGTGGGATTTTTTCCTGTGCATAAACGACAGTCTTGAGTATTGCAGTTACCAAAAAAGACAAACAAAATTAATTTTTAGGCCTATAGAAACTTGTGACTCGCGGTCGAAATGTCTCGCGGTCACAGCGTGATCGTCGGTATGACTCGCGGTCACGGCGTTATCGTTGGTATGACTCGCGGTCACGGCGGAATCGTCGGTATGACTCGCGGTCACGGCGGAATCGTCGGAATGACTAGCGGTCACGGCGTTATCGTCGGTATGACTCTCGGTCTCGGCGGAATCGTCGGTATGACTCGCGGTCACGGTGGAATCGTCGATATGACTAGCGGTCACGGCGCGATTGTCTGTATGACTCCGCGGTCACGATGCGATCGTCGGTATGACTCCGCGATCACGGTGCGATCGTCGAAATGACTTCGCCTCCTGCGTTAGTGGAATTACCGTGAACATCACTCGCGATAGCGGCGTCATCGTTACTCGCGAAGCGGCAAAATCGCCGATGATCGGATCAAATCTCGTCCCAAAATAATCCCGAATAAAATGTAATCAATAATCATTTCCTGATAATCGGGATTTTTCCCGAAAATTTCCCGAAATTTCGGGTTAATACCAATAGCCGTTGCACGGCGCCCCCTCAGCCGCGGCGCCCGGGGCAACTTGCCCCGGTTGCCCCCCCCTTCGGACGGCTCTGGATGTAAACCAAGCTACACCAACGCTCAGCACTCCCAGGGAGAAAATTTAGAATCAACGTCCAGTGGGCCAGCTCAAATCTGCCCACCATGCTCCATATTACAATGCATTATTCCCTGATAGTCAAGCGCCGCCGGCTGGAGTTGCCTTGTCCATTACGTTCTTATGGTGGCTAGAAGGGCTCAAAATCCGTGGCCAATGTGTTACGAGATGATTGCATTTTTTTATTTCAACAAAAGTTATGACCCGTTGAAAGTTCGCAATTAATTTATATCGCAGTTTATTGAATAATATCAACCAAATAACCTATCAAGTAATTACAAATATAATTTACTGTTTATTTCGGGTGGACCCGGCCCACTAGGCCCTTATGGAAGCGCCGCCACTGTGAATACAACTAAACCAATTTGATATTGTTGTAGTTCTTAAAAATTTTGTCAGTTCCTTACAAAATTTCATGTAAATCGGTCATCGGTCATCGGCCACACATTTTATACATTTTTACACGTCTGATGGTAATTTAAATATCTAGTGCACTGTGCGATTAGAAATTGTCTTTGTAGTTTTGTAATTGTTTTCCAAGGGAGTCCATGGAGTCTGACGGCCATCTTGGATTTGCCCGCCATAAGAGCACTGTTAACCCTTTGAGGGCCAACGTCCGGGGAACCGGACGTTTTTAAAACGAGCCAAAAGTGCCGACGTCCGGCCGACCGGACGTTTTTAGAACGAGCCAAAAGTGCCAACGTCCGGCTGACCGGACGTTTCGTAATGATCGAACAGTTGTCATAACAACCGAATGGATACTCGGATTCTTTTAACCCATATATTAACATTGAGTCGAAAGTTACTAGATGCGATACATCGATTTTCGTTGGCCGAAATATCAAAAATTCGATTTTTACGAAATTTTAACCTAAAAATCGCCAGATCGCGCTCGGCATTTTTAGCGCGACCTTCGGGAAAAATCATCGGCATTTTTTTAGCGTTACTTTTATTTCTCGCCTGGCACTCTAAGGGTTAATTTTGTTAATTTCAAACAGACGAAAATACCAAAGGGATTGTAATTGGAATATCTAGTGCACTGTGTGATTACAAGTTGTCTTCCTACTGTTGTAATTGTTTTATGAGTTATACCGTCTAGGCTCCAAAGACTCTTAACCCTTTCATCTATCATTTTAGGGCTCCTCCACCATGCCCTAGGTTTAATTTATTATGCAGAACATTAAGCCTACCTGTATTTTAACTCCAAATTATAGCTTCCTAATGATAACAATAATAATTTATAAATAAAAAAAGCTTTTTAAAATACCATATTTTTTTAACGAACTAAAAAGTAGGAAATAATGTATAAATATGTAGAGAGGAAACAATACTGCAAGATATAAAACAAAAAACCTGGGGTGCATGCAATAGCTAATTCACTATTATCATCTACAGTAATTCATTGCATGGCCCCACGTTTTTTCTTTTAAATCTTACAGTATTTTTTCTCTCTACATATTTATAAATTATTTTCTACTTTTTAGTTTTTAATGTGTAAATATATTAAATCTATTTTATATAGCCTGTTAATACATAACCAACCCTTTTTAACTGTAATCAGTTGTTGTTGCTACTATTCTCATAATCCTAAAACTTTTGAACCTCTCGGGAGCAGAACCTGTACCTGTTAATCTCTGCTCTTTAAACAAGCTGTCGTAGGTAAAAGTATTTACAGCTGACTTCAATTGATATTTTTACATTATTCCAAAATGTAAACATTGAAAATGTGGAAGCCCGTGGGGCGTAGCCCAAGGGAAATCTATATAAATAAAATTAGAGTTTTGTCTGTACATTGCTTAGAATAATGAACTTTTTGGTTATTTTTACATTGGTCAGAGAAACCGAATCAAACCTTATCTCAATTTCTGTCTGTCTGTCTGTCTGTCTGTCTGTCTGTCTATCTGTCATTCTCTTGGTAACGCTAAAATACGCACTTTATTACAACTACTCCTCAATAACTATAGCACTGTCCCGCCTGAAACTTATTTTCCAAATACTATACATATATGAGATGGTTTTAGACGTATTTCATCGAATATGAGACAGTTAGATATTTAACAGTAAACCCTTGAAAATCAAGTTTTTGTCGATTTTTGACGTGGAATTTCTGGAAGCCCATGTTAACCTTATGAGAAATGAAATTATTGAATCTTAACAGCTGTTTCAATTAAACAAGTTGGTTCTGTTCTGTGATGTTCAATAGCATTAAAGTTACAAGGATTACCAACAGGGTGCAGCACTAGCACTATTATTTCTTTTACATTTATGACAACAGCTAATTTGCAACCTGGAGGCGAGTGAGCGTAGCGAACGAGCTAACCTGAAGGCAAGTGAGCGTAGCGAACGAGCTAACCTGAAGGAAAGTGAGCGCAGCGAACGAGCTCCAACATACAGGTGAGTGAGCGTAGCGAACGAACTTCAACCAGGACGTGATTGAGCCATGCAAACGAGATCAGATAGTAAAAATAAAAGTAAGCCTACCGTTATAGGATCGACCGGCAGACACAGAGGTAATTTAACCTTTTATTGATTGTCATACCGATCCGGAACAACAAAAAACAACATAAAATGAAGCTATGTATAATAGTTTGGCCAGCATATCTTAAAATATGCAAACCAACTGCTGTTCGTTATATAAGAAGGTTTCAACTGAATATTATAAGATCCCCGTGCGTAGAACGGGTACACAGCTAGTATGAAAATAAAATGATATAATATTGCATTGTTATCCATTTGTGAGCTATGTTTCAAGTATCAAGTCTGTAGCTCATTGGGAAGTTAGTTTAAAATTGATTGCAAAATTTGTACGGAACAGACAAGAAAGCGAGCTAATAAAAACGTAAAAAAAAAATGTAATTTGTTTTAGCTGTAATGTGTAACGGTTGCAAAACGGCCAATGACTGGAGAGTCAAAAGGATTAAGAGTCTAGCATTGAAGATGTTCTATAATACATCCAGGGCCGATTTACCGAATAGGCACGGTAGGCACGTGCCTAGGGCGCGAGGCAATTGGCTTTATTGGGGGGCGCCAAAAATTTGGAAAATGAAAAAAATTAGGTTATAGGCCTATATTTGCATGCGATCGCGGTAAACTTCCGATAACATCTCACGGCCGTGTAGACATCGTAATCGTCTCCCACGTTTGTGGCAAGTTTCTAACTATTTTCCGCGGTTGGGTCGTTTAGACATAATTATCGTCTTCCACGATCGAGGCCATAATATATGAACATATCTCGCGGTCGTGAGGAAATTAACATCCTCTACCGCGAATGAGGCAAAATTCTACTTTTCCTGCGATCGTGTGGCCATTATGATCGTCTTGCGCTATTGCAATAATCACCCCTCGCAGCCGTGAACACATAATTATATCCCCCGCTGTCGTTTGGGCATAGTAATCGCCTACCGCGATAGCGGCAAAATGGTAATCATCTCCGGCGGACATATGGAGTTAATCGTCTTCCGCGAATCAGGCAAAATTCTGTTCTTTTCCCGCGGTCATGTGGACATTACCATCGTCTTGAGCGATCGCGGCATAATTGTGATCATCCCTTGCGGTCGTGTAGAAATCATTATTGAATCTCCCGCGGTCCTATGCAGACATCACAATCGTGTCCCGCGGTCATGAATACATGGTAATCGACTCCCGCATTTGCTGCAAAATGTTGATGTCCCGCAGTAGTGTAGAGATCGTCTTCGTCTTCCGCAATCGCGGCAAATTTCTTACTGTTTCCCGTGGACGTGTGGACATTATCATCCTATTCCGTGATCGTGGCAATATTCTGATCATCCCTCGCGGCTCCGTAGATATCATCATTGTGTTCTGCGATCGTGAAAAATTCTTATCATCCATTGCGGCCGTGTGTAGACATATTATCGTCTACCGCGGTCACGTAAACGTCACTGTTGTCATGCGCAATCACGGTAAATTGAATACTCTAGGTAGAAATACAAAATTCACACATAATTCCCGGTTCAAAAACTCCCGCTTTGATTCCCGAATTTCTCGGTCGGTGGACACCCTGTTATATAAATTGCAAAGGGGCGCTACTATTAGTTGTGCCTAGGGCGCTGATAGGGTCAAAAACGGGCCTGAATACATCCTCTTTTTTTAGTAACTGTTACGAGTTATGTTTAAAATAAATTTAACTGTGTTTGTGTAGTAGATATTTTTAAACTAAGGTGTATCACCATGACCACCCAAAAAAAACCATTATGATATTTGTACCAATTGACAAACTATAGGCCTACATGGGCTTTACACAAACATTAGTAAGCGACACATGATTATTACCGGTATTAAATGTTTAAATAAAATTATTTGTATCACTACCTCTCAAACATTCGTAGAGAGAGCATATAAAATGGTGCAAAATTACGCTTTTCTCATCTTTTCAGCATGATTCTGAGAAGTTGGCAGACAAAAATGTTAGATTTTACAATTTTAAAAAACTTGTATTAGGTAATTAATTGTAGTAATTGTATTAGGTGTATTATTTTACATGTCAAGAGTAAAATTTGTATTTTCTCAGACTTTATGGAGTGCATCAGTACCTACACAATATTCCTTGAAAACTGGGGTACAGATAAATAGTCTGTTTTTATTTGACATTGCATTAATTAAATCTTGTGTCAAGCTCCAGTTTTTGGGCACTATGACATAGCGAGTATTCCTAAAGTATGAAGGACTAAGTTTCTCAATGCATTGTGCAACTGCTCAACATGGTTTCTATGCACTGTGAGATCGGTTTATCATAAACAAACACAAAAATTGGAAGGCAAGCTGCAGACAAAAGTTAAAAGTTTGCAATCTTTTTTGCAGTGTGTATAGTCAGCCACACAACCATAAGATAACTTCCGAGTTCCTACTATTTCAACAATTAACTCTCTAGGATATAATCTTGAAAACTTCAAAGTATCAGTATAGATATTAGAATATTTAACTGAGAGCTGAGTAGGGTTGATATGTAGAGCCATTCAGCGTGTATTGTGCAACTCTAGCTGTGATTTTTGTATGTCCAGGCTCCGTAACTGCCCTGGGTGTGGCTGGGATTCTCAGTTCTGCTGGACCTCATGGAGAGTAAGTTGTCCAGGATTGTACGGCTTTGCTACCACTCCCCACCACAACGGAGGATAAGACTTCCCTGATCTTGTGAGTAGCACTTTTATTCTATTAGCACTATTATTATTAATGTGTGTTGAAGTTAAAATGAATGTATTTCATAATCAGTCTAAGACTATTTTTGGACTGAATGTAAACTGTAATTGACTCACTCATGTGGGATAAAGTGGTAACTGGGTAGAGCAGTGTAGGGTCCAGTGGCTATTGGATAGAGTAGCATGATACAGGATACAGGTAGCATAGAAATGCTGAAAAATTACACCTCTTTAATCTTTTCTTTTCAGCATAGTTATGAGATGTGAGTAGGATATTTACCTAAATAATGAGTTGGATTTTACTGTTTTCGGAAACTTAAAGCAAATGGAATTTTAAAAATTAATTTTATGTAGGCCTATCAATTTTTTTTTTTTTTTTTAGACTACAGGGTGTATCAGTATACATAATATTCCTTAGAGCAGTATTATTTAAGCCCTGCACCCTAAGTTTTAGCCGAAGCGAATCCCGCCAAAATCAGCAGTCAGCTGTGACATAGCCTTTTAAGTCAAGTGTGTACAATACTACCTTACTGGCAAATTTAAACTAACTCTCCTGTATTTAACTTAAAATAACCTCATCCACGATTAGGTTTAGTCAGAAAAACTGTTTAGGTTAATATCATATTTTATTTACACCAGTGTTATACAATTGATAATTTAGTGTGACCACACGGTTGCAAGACAATTAAAAGTAAATCATATAAGCACTCATCATATAAGTAATTATATAAGTTGGGTGTATAAGTTGTAGGATCATATATGGAGATGACAAATCATGAAGTTCTCAGTTGGGTGAATCCTGGATGTTGTTAAGTAATCCAACTGCTCCGATGTTTGTCCAAGTTTCCCTTTCAGTGTCTCACAGAGCTCCGACCAGAGAGCAGACACCATTTCTCTCACTCGCTCCCCATTGGTGTGGTTCTGTAACATTTTCCTGGTAACCGGAATAGCATCTACGGAAGCCAAGGAAAAAGAGGTGTCATCGTCCATAGCCTGAAACAGTACAGGAGGTATTTAACAGTTAGCTAAGTAGGCATGATATGTAGTGCAATTCAGCGTGTATTGTACAACTACAGCTGTGATGTATGTCCAGGGTTTCTCCAGGGTAGCTTTTGCCTACCCCGAATGCTGCTGGGATTCTCAGTTCTGCTGGACAACATCTGGATTGTAGGACTTTGTTACTACTTCTTAGAGGATGTCTTTCTCCACCAGAATGGAGGATTTACAATGCTCAAGACTCCTAAGATCATGTGAGTGGCCCTTATAATCACAGTCATTAATTAATGTGTGTTAATATGGTTTGGAGGGTACAGAGTCTACGGGGTAGAGTAGGGTAGGGTATGCGTACGTTATGAGGTAAGGGAAGCACATGGTACAGAGATTTTGGGTAAGGTAGGATAGGGTACAGAGTTTATGGGTTAAGGTAGCATAGGGTACAGCGGTTACAAGGTAGGGTAGCATAGGGTACAGAGTTTATGGGTATCATAGGGAACAGCGGTTATGAGGTAGGGTAGCATAGGGTACAGAGTTTATGGGTATCATAGGGTACAGCGGTTATGAGGTAGGGTAGCATAGGGTAAAGAATTTATGGGGTAGGGTAACATAGGGTACAGAGTTTACTGGATAGGGTAGCATGGTGTACAGAGTTTATGGGTATCATAGGGTACAGCGGTTACGAGGTAGGGTAGCATAGTGTACAGACTTTATGGGTATCATAGGGTACAGCGGTTATGAGGTAGGGTAGCATAGTGTACAGACTTTATGGGTATCATAGGGTACAGCGGTTACGAGGTAGGGTAGCATAGTGTACAGACTTTATGGGTATCATAGTGTACTGCGGTTATGAGGTAGGGTAGCATAGGGTAAAGAATTTATGGGGTAGGGTAGCATAGGGTACAGAGTTTACTGGATAGGGGAGCATAGTGTACAGAGGTAGTATAGTTACAGGGTAGGGTAGCATAGGGGGTGCACGACTACTGGCAGGTAAGTTTGGAGTGCAGGGCCTCTGTCAGGCTAGGTTGGGGTGCACGGCTACTGGCAGGGCAGTGTTGTGCACGGTGAAGGGCTACTGGTAGGACTGTGTTGGGTGCAGGGCTACTGGTAGGGTAGTGTCGAGTGCAGGGTAGTGTTGGGTGTAGCACTACTGGCAGGGTAGTGTAGAGTGAAGGGCTACTGGTAGGGCAGTATTAGGTGCAGGATTACTGGCAGAGTAGTATAGGGAGCACTCCAATGGGAGGAGTGTACGGTGCAGAGCTACTGGTAGGACTGTGTTTGGTGCAGGGCTACTGGCAGGGCAGTGTTGAGTGCAGGTCTACTTGCATGGTAGTGTTGAGTGCAGGTCTACTTGCATGGTAGGATTGAGTGCAGGCTTGCATGGTAGGGTTGAGTGCAGGTCTACTTGCATGGTAGGGTCTAGTGCAGGTCTACTTGCATGGTAGTGTAGGGTAACGGAGCTTATAAAGGGGTAGCGTTGTGTTCGGAGGCTAGGAGTTAGTGCAGTTCAGGGTGTAGGGCTACTGGGAGGACAGTGCTGGGTACAAGGGCTACTGGTGGGACAGTAAGAAGGCTTATAGCTGGGGCTGGCTTTACAGTTGGAGTAGGGTAATAGTTTAGTAAAGTGGCTATCGGTAGGGCAGTGTAGGTTTATGGTAGGGAAGATGGAGTGCAAGAGCTGCTGGTTGGTATGTTATATTTTTATTTGTTATTTTATGCTGGGTGTAGGGGCTACAGGGTAGGGTAATTTAAAGCCCCATTAGACCCTGCACCGTATCTAGCGGGGTAGCGTAGGGTACTAGAGCAGGGAGGTAAATCATATAATCTTAGGATACTGGTGTGCAGGGTAGGATATTGTAGGGCAGCGTAGGTTACTAAGGCTGGTTAAGACAATGATAAGGGAGGTACTGAACTGAGAAGGTTAGCTTAGGGCAGCATGGTAGGGCACTGCACAACCACACCTGGAACACAAGTATAGTCGAATCTAGTGCACGTCTGCTAATGTGTAATAAAAAAATATATACAGTAGCAAAGCATAGGGTACTGGGGCTGCAGGGTACAGTAGCATAGGGTACAGGGGCTGTAGTGGTAATGAAGCATTGGGGCTGTAGGGTAGTAAAGCATAGGGTACAGGGGCTGTAGGGAAATAAAGGATAGGGTGCAAGCTGCAGGATATGGTAGCATACTGGGGCTGAAGGGTACTGGGGCTGCAGGTTAAAGTAGATAAGTAGTTAAAGTAGTGAAGCATAGAGGGGCTGCATGGTACGGTAGCATAGGGTACAGGGGCTGTAGGGTAGTAAAGCATAGGGTACTGGGGCTGTAGGGTAGTTAAGCATAGGGTACTGGGGCTCTAGGGTAGTGAAGCATAGGGTACAGGGGGGGGGAGTAGTAATGCCTAGGGTACAGGGGCTGCAGGGTACGGTAGCATAGGGTAGTGAAGCATAGGATACAGGGGCTGCTGGGTACGGTAGCATAGGGTCATGGGGATGCATGGTAAGGTAGCATTGGGTACAGGGGCTGTAGGGTAGTAAAGCATAGGGTACTGGGACTGTAGGGTAGTTAAGCATAGGGTAGTGGGGCTGTAGGGTAGTTAAGCATAGGGTACTGGGGCTCAAGGGTAGTGAAGCATAGGGTACAGGAGGGAAGAGTAGTGAAGCCTAGGGTACAGGGGCTGCAGGGTACGGTAGAATAGGGTACTAGGGTAGTGAAGCATAGGATACAGGGGCTGCTGGGTACGGTAGCATAGGGTCATGGGGATGCATGGTAAGGTAGCATTGGGTACTGGGGCTGCAGGATACGGTAGCATAGGGTACAGGGGCTCTAGCGTAGTGAAGCATAGGTTAAAGGGGCTACAAGGTAGTGAAGCATAGGTTACAGGGGCTACAAGGTAGTGAAGTATAGGGTACTGGAGCTGCAGGGTACGGTAGCATAGGGTACAATACGGTAGCATTGGATACAGGGGCTGTAGGGTAGTGAAGCATAGGGTACTGGGGCTCTAGGGTAGTGAAGCATAGGTTGCAGGGGCTGCAGGGTAGTGAAGCATAGGGTACAGGGACTGAAGGGTACGGTAGCATAAGGTACTGGGACTGCAGGGTACAGTAGCTGCAGGGTAGTGAAGCATAGGGAACTGGGGCTGCAGGGTACGGTAGCATAGGGTACTGGGGCTGCAGGGTACGGTAGCATAGGGTACTGGGGCTGCAGGGTACGGTAGCATAGGGTACAGGGACTGCAGGGTACAGTAGCTGCAGGGTAGTAAAGCATAGGGTACAGGGACTGCAGGGTACAGTAGCTGAAGGGTAGTGAAGCATAGGGTACAGGGGCTGTAGGGTAGTGAAGTATAGGGTACTGGAGCTGCAGGGTTTGGTAGCATAGGGTACAATACGGTAGCATTGGATACAGGGGCTGTAGGGTAGTGAAGCATAGGGTACAGGAGGGAAGAGTAGTGAAGCCTAGGGTACAGGGGCTGCAGGGTACGGTAGCATAGGGTAGTGAAGCATAGGATACAGGGGCTGCTGGGTACGGTAGCATAGGGTCATGGGGATGCATGGTAAGGTAGCATTGGGTACTGGGGCTGCAGGATACGGTAGCATAGGGTACAGGGGCTCTAGCGTAGTGAAGCATAGGTTAAAAGGGCTACAAGGTAGTGAAGCATAGGTTACAGGGGCTACAAGGTAGTGAAGTATAGAGAACTGGAGCTGCAGGGTACGATAGCATAGGGTACAGTTCGGTAGCATTGGATACAGGGGCTGTAGGGTAGTGAAGCATAGGGTACTGGGGCTCTAGGGTAGTGAAGCATAGGTTGCAGGGGCTGCAGGGTAGTGAAGCATATGGTACTGGAACTGCAGGGTACGGTAGCATAGGGTACAGGGACTGCAGGGTACAGTAGCTGCAGGGTAGTAAAGCATAGGGTACAGGGACTGCAGGGTACAGTAGCTGAAGGGTAGTGAAGCATAGGGTACAGGGGCTGTAGGGTACAGTAGCATAGGATACTGGGGATGTAGGGTAGTGAAGCATAGGGTACAGGGTCTGCAGGGAACGGTAGCATAGGGTCCTGGGGATGCAGGGTAAGGTAGCATAGGGTAATGGGGCTGAAAGGTACGGTAGCATAGGGTACTGGGGATTTAGGTTAGTGAAGCAAAGGGTACAGGGGCTGCAGGATAAGGCAGCATAGGGTACAGGGGCTGCAGGGTAGTAAAGCATTGGGTACTGGGGATGTAGGGTAGTGAAGCATAGGGTTCAGGGGCTGGGTAATGTAGCATAGGGTACTGGGGATTTAGGGTAGTGAAGCAAAGGGTACAGGGGCTGTAGGATAGGATTTAGGGTAGTGAAGCAAAAGGTACAGGGGCTGCAGGATAAGGTAGCATAGGGTACAGGGGCTGCAGGGTAGTGAAGCGTCTAGGGTAGTGAAGCATAGGTTACAGGGGCTACAAGGTAGTGAAGCATAGGGAACTGGGCCTGCAGGGTACGGTAGCATAGGGTACTGGGGATAGGGTACTGGGGCTGCAGGGTACGGTAGCATAGGGTACAGGGGCTCTAGGGTAGTGAAGCATAGGGTACAATACGTAGCGTCCTGGGGCTCTAGGGTGGTGAAGCATAGGGTACAACGGCTGCAGGGTAGTGAAGCATAGGGTACGGGGGCTGCAGGGTACAGTAGCATAGGGTACTAAGGCTGTAGTGTAGTGAAGAATATGGACAATACGGTAGCATAGGGTACTGGAAATGCAGGGTATGATAGCATAGGGTACTGAGGATGTAGCAGGGTATGATAGCATAGGGTACTGAGGATGTAGCAGGGTATGATAGCATAGGGTACTGAGGATGTAGCAGGGTATGATAGCATAGGGTACAGTACGGTAGCATAGAGTTCTGGGGATGCAGGGTAAGGTAACATAGGGTACTGGGGCAGCAGGGTAGTGAAGCATTGGGTACTGGGGATGTAGGGTAGTGAAGCATAGGGTACAGGGGCTGATGGGTACGGTAGCATAAGTTCCTGGGGATGCAGGGTAATGTAGCATAGGGTACTAGGGCTGCAGGATACTGTAGCGAAGCATAGGTTACAGGGGCTACAAGGTAGTGAAGCATAGGTTACAGGGGCTACAAGGTACGGTAGCATAGGGTACAATACATAAGCATAGGGTACAATACATAGCGTCCTGGGGCTGTAGGGTGGTGAAGCATAGGGTACAAGGGCTGCAGGGTACAGTAGCATAGGGTACTGAGGCTGTAGTGAAGTGAAGAATATGGACAATACGGTAGCATAGGGTCCTGGAAATGCAGAGTAAGGTAGCATAGGGTACAAGCTTCAGGGTACAGTAGCATAGGGTACTGGGAATGTAATAGTGAAGTATAGGGTACTGGGGCTGCAGGGCAAAGTAGCGTAGAGCAGTACTGGGAATGTAATAGTGAAGTATAGGGTACTGGGGCTGCAGGGTAAAGTAACGAGTACTGAGGCTACAGGGTAGTTAAGCATGAATACAGGGGCTGAAGGCACAGTAGCGTAGGGTACTGGGGCTGGAGGGTACAGTAGCGTAGGGTACTGAGGCTGCAGCGCACAGTAGCATAGGGTACTGGGGCTGCAGGGTTCGGTAGCATGGAGTACAGGGGCTATAGGGTAGTAGTAGTAGTAGTAGTAGTAGTAGTAGTAGTAGTAGTAGCAGTAGTAGCAGTAGTAGCAGTAGTAGTAGTAGTAGTAGTAGTAGTAGTAGTAGTAGTAGTAGTAGCAGTAGTAGCAGTAGTAGTAGTAGTAGTAGTAGTAGCAGTAGTAGCAGTAGTAGTAGTAGTAGTAGTAGTAGTAGTAGTAGCAGTAGTACCAGTAGTAGTAGCAGTAGCAGTAGCAGCAGCAGCAGCAGCAGCAGCAGCAGCAGCAGCAGCAGCAGCAGCAGCAGCAGCAGCAGCAGCAGCAGCAGCAGCAGCAGCAGCAGCAGCAGCAGCAGCAGCAGCAGCAGCAGCAGCAGCAGCAGCAGCAGCAGCAGCAGCAGCAGCAGCAGCAGCAGCAGCAGCAGCAGGAGTAGTAGTAGTAGTAGCAGTAGTAGTAGCAGTAGCAGTATAGCCCCAGCACCCTATGCTACTGTAGTATAGGGTACTGGGGTTGCAGGGTAGTGAAGCATAGGGTACTGGGGCTGCAGGGTACAGTAGCGAAGGGTACAGGGGCTGCAGGGTACGGTAGCTTAGGGTACAGAGGCTGCAGGGTAGTGAAGCATAGGGTACTGGGGCTGACGGGCAAACTAGCATAGGGTATTGGTGCTGCAGGGTAAGTGCAGGGTAGGTTCAGTAAAACTTTTAGTCATAACTACATAAAATGCTAGGCCTATTTGTTTTTCTTTTAACAAGTTCCATAGCATAACCAAAGTTTTTTTTTACAGTTCATGATACCTACTGGGAAATCATAAGGTTGCGGAAGGAGATGGTTGTTCTAGCAAGGCTTGGACTTCCACTGAGCATTACAACATTATTGTAAATGTAGACTATGTATATAATGACAAATACTAAAACACATATTGTTACCATGGTTATGTAATAAACTTTGGATATTATCATTGACTATTAGATATTATCCTCCCAATATTTTCAGTCTCTAATAGCACATAGACCAAAAATGAGATGGTATGACCGAGTTAAGAGAGATGTGAGTCAGTGTGGAGGGACAGTGGAGATGGCAGCGGACAGAGAAGCGTGGAAGAGGCTGATCTATGAGGCAAAGAATCGACTGCGATTTGTAGCGCCCCAGCAGTAAGTAAGTAAGTAAGTAATAGCACATAACTGGTTTTATTATATTTGTAAAAATCAAGGAAAGATCTGAATATCAACCTTATTATTTGTAATGGTATTGTAACCCATTTTCCTGACAAATTTAAATTGTTTTACATGTTTTAATGTCAATGACTTTGTTTTAGCGAATATCCCGGGAATAAGCTGTTACCGATGGGAACTGATTTACTTTTTCTGAAAAACACCATTCGCTCAAATTCATACATATATGTATATATATATATATATATATATATATATATATATATATATTGTCCATTAGCACAATAAATCGAACAAAAATGTTTTGATTTCAATGAAATTTGTTACAAATGTAAACCTACAAACCAGCATGATCGAACCATTGGCACGGGGGTTTTATGGTGGGGATTTATTGGGTAAAAATTGGTCATTTCTCTTTTTGACCCTCAAAACATAAAATTTCCTAATTTATCTCTAGACCAATCTAAGAAATCAAATAGTTTAATATATTGAAGTGTTTTTGGTTATTGGTTACGGAGAAAATTGTAAATTGAAAATGCCCATGTTATTCTTATGTAGAATAAGTGAACTGTTGCTTGTTTATGCATATACTTTGATAAAACTTGGTAAATCTATTTATTTTAAGCTATTAATTTGTACTAAGCTATTAATGTTTTACTATAAAACACACTTCATTACCCTACCTGTAGGCAGCAAACCTGAGTACTCGTTAAACCTAATGTTATTGAAATAGATTTAATGGAATATCAAATTGGGCAAATGGAAGTTCGCTTATTCTGCAGGTTTGCTGCGGTAGGGGTACTTGTTAATTGAATAGTCAAAAGTAATAATGTACAAGACAGAAAATTATAAATCAAATCTTTTAGTTAGAATGTGTTTTATAATAGTAAAATACCCCACCGCAGCAAATCAAGCAAATTTTCATTAACATTGGATTATTACTTATAGTCCTCACCACCCTAACTTGAGGCAGCCCAAGGCCACACTAGATATATAGCGTGCAGCCTTGGGCTGCCTCAAGTCACAAAAAACATACTACTATAACAAAGAATGCCAACCGCATGTTAAAAAGCGTTAAGTACTTTGAGAGAGCTTTGCCTGTCAATTCATAGGCAGCGCCACCAGCGTGTTGCTATACTGAGTGCATTGCAACGCTGGTGGCGCTGCCTACAAACTGATAGGCAAAGCTCTCTCAAAGTACTTAACGCTTTTTAACATGCGGTTGGCATTCTGAGTTATGGTAGTCTGTGCTCAAGTTAGGGTGGCGAGGACTATAAATATTTTTTCAAACCTGTCAATGTCAAATGTTTTCTCTATTTAGACCATTACGTTTAACGAGGACTTAGGTTCTCTGACACGGGAAAGGTAATGTAGAGTGTTTTTTTTTTTGCAAAATGATAATAGCTAAGGATGAAATAAACCAATTTTTCACAATGTGTTCAAAATGTATCCATAAAAAGCAAACTACAACATTTTACTTATTCTTAACTAGCTGTTGTACCCGTGCTTTGCAACGGGAAGAGAACACAAAATACCCCCGCCGCAGCAAACCTGCCGACTAAGCGAATTTCCATTTGTCTGAATTGATTTTCAGTTAAATATATTTTAATAACATTAGGTTTAACGAGTACCTAGGTTTGCTGCTACAAGGAAACTAATAATGTGTGTTTTTGAGTAAAATATTGATAGCTTAGTACAAAATAAATAAATTTGCCAAGTTTGATCAAAATCTATCCATAAACAAGCAAACTACAACATTTGACAATATTCTCCATAAGAATAACATGGGAATTTTAAATTTACAATTTTTTTAATTTTCTCCGTTACTAATAATCAAACAAAAATACTTATATATACTAAATTATTTGTTTTTTTAAGCTCTTTAAAAAGGTCTAAAGAGAAATCGGGAAATTTTGTGTTTTGAGGGTCAAAAGTGAGAAAAACCAATTTTTACCCCATAAAACCCCCCGTAAAGCCCCATTCCCATGGTCCGATCGTGCTGGTTCGCAAACTCATTCAAGTTTATCCCACTTTACACCTTTAAACCAAATTTCATCAAAATCGGACAAAAATTACTCAAGTTATCGCGTTCACGGACGTATATATATATATATATAAGTCTATATATATATATAACGATGTACGGAGGGATAATGCTACTTGATATTTAGATTCAGTGATATCGCTACCGGCCGTCCCCCCTCCGCGCCACTTCCGGCGTTCGAGGCCGGGTAGCAGTATCCCTCACTCCGTATTTACTCGAGCCTTACGTCGATTCTACTCCAGTTGATACGGAATACAGGATAATACTACCTAAAATACGTGCTGCCAACTGTTGAATTAAACCCCACCGTCATCTCACATCTTCTTTATTTACTGTTATTTTATTCTTTAAATTTTCGTATTACCTAAATTATAGACTTACGTTTTGTGAAGTTTTATGTCCATTTATACAATTTCCATTATGTACGGACTTTGTCTCGTTATTATATCTCGCATATGACCTTTGACTATTAATACAATAGTTCTTCTGTATCCCATAGTGAATGATATAACATACGATTTCCCAAAACTTATTATTATTAACCAATCGTTTCAATTGTTATAATTTAAAATTCTCATAATGCAACTGGATGAAATATAAAATTCCAAAGTGCAAATGATAAAAGCCACGTAATTTACCAAATAAAACTAATCTTAGTTTTACATTGCCGTTATTAACTCCGTTTAGTGATTAATTTCAAATTAATGTAGGATAAGTAAATACCCCCGCCGCAGCTAACCTGCTGTCTAAGCGAATTTCCATTTGGCTGAATTGCTTTTCAATTGATCTATTTAAATAAAATTAGGTTTAACGAGTACCTAGGTTTGCTGTTACAAGGAAACTAATAAAGTGTGTGTTTTAAGTAAAATAATTATTGCTTAGTATAAAATGAATATATTTGCCAAGTTTGATCAAAAGATATCCATAAACAAGCAAACTACAACATTTTACAATATTCTCCATAAGAATAACATGGGGATTTTAAATTTAATTTTTTTTTTAGTTTTCTCCGTAACCAATAACCGTACAAAAACACTTTGATATACTGAATTGTTTGTTTTTTAAGCTCTTAAGGAAGGTTTAGAGAAAAATTGGGAAATTTTGTGTTTTGAGGGTCAAAAGTGAGAAAACCCAATTTTTACCCGTTTCATCGTAGGTGAATGCATTGCTTAGAATCTGTTTTAAATTACACAAGAAGTGACAATATGTATACATGTACTAGTGGATGATCTGCTAAAATTTCGACTGGTTACGTAACACTAAACATTAACGTCAAGTTATTTATAGGCCTACTTTGAATATATATTTATTCTGTGATTTAACTTTCGGTTTTTGGACAACTTTTAACTCGATGTACAAAAAGTATATGTAACATAGTTACTACTCGGTGTAACATATTATGTTTTCTGAGGTAAATATATTCTTCAATAATTACTAACGATTACAAATGATAAAATTGTAAGTAGAAACTTTGTTTTAGTAGGGTGATCCTTAATCCGCGTAGTTTTTGCGTGGAGTAAATAAGGATCGATATACGGTTTACTGTTAGTTTTTTATATGTCAAAGAGTCGTTTTCACCAAAACTGTTACTGTTAACACGCATAGATTTTTTACTAAACTCTGTACTACATTAAAATTTCACTTCATGACGGTTACCCCTATTGTAATAAAAATACTGAACGGTCCAATCCACTGTCACCTTTCGTATGTTGTATAATACCGATAATACACGTATAAATTGTTGTTTAGCAAAATTATACAAACAAAATTCTTAAATAAATTTCATACTTTACCACAGTGGCGTAGGTACAACACCATCTTGAACATATAGGAGGTGAAAAATCCTTCCTGAAATTTGTTTTAAAAGTAGGTTACTTTTTTATTATATTTTAAGTGTTGACGGCCTCTTGTATCCTTGCATTTGCACGGAGCAAAGCAAGGAGTGAGCCGGTACAGTACAAACCACCCGGCTTATATACTGTACCACCACCATTATACACATGTTTTGAAAGAAAATATTTTATCTTTTTTTACTTCTATTATAATTAAGCTTGTTTATTGTAAGTATACTATTTTGTTTATCGATAACTGGCACCACAAAAAATTCTATACCAGTGGCAGTAGCCAAAGTTCCTATGCGCGACTAAATCTGGTTGGGTTATAGGTGAAGGGGTTGACCAGGGCACTTTTGTGAAACCATTTGTGTATTGCTCCTAACCCTCACTCACATATCCCCAGCACTGCCAATAACCGGTACCCGTAAGCTATTTGCGCGCCAAACGCACTCGAGTCACCGAACAGTCAACAGCTTATAAACCACTCCTTCTACCCCCCTCACTCGCACTACGCTTGGTCCGGTCTTCAAGTAGTGTCATTCGTCTGGTGTTAGTAGCGCGTTCGTGTTTGTTACTTTGCTACAAATAAACTTTCATTAAATGTAATAATTTAGCCTAGGGTTTTACGGTTTCATTCAACTTTTTATACTGCTATGACATTTTTTAAGAATCACTAAGATAATACGGAGTTAGCTCTTTTTTTAATATTCAACTGAAATAGTTACGAAAATAACACACAAAACATAAAATACACAAAAAAATAAAAAGCATAAAAATGCATTTTAGATAAATATTTTAGGGGATTAGGTTGAAGCAGCGACTACAAAACTTTAAGAATGTTCCGATATTTGGACTGTTTATAATTTTTCACCACATTATGATGTTTTTAGCTTTATTACATACGTTAATTGGTGGATGAAAGTTACGTTTTGCTGGCCATGCCAGCTGTCATCGTAATTTGGGGGCCAACCAGGGTTTTACAGCCTGGGGCCGCAAAATCAGCTGTCCGCTTCCTTACTTTAAACATGAATGCATTTTAAATACACAATCAAAATCTATAGCATTGCAATAGAATTTTATTATTGTCACCGTTGCCTAGCAACTATTCATTTTTATTTTTGCTGATTCCTCAAATTATTTTTTCACATAACCTTAAAGTTGTAGTTGTGTTGACTATCAGTGTGCATTATTATAGTGGTAATAGGGTATAGTGGGGTGAAAAATAGTGTTCGTACCACAGACCGAAATGGTTTTGCAGCTCTCGATCGATTTAAGTTCTCGACTTCGTCTCGAACTTAAAAACCATCTCGAGCCAGCAAAACCTTATTTTTGGCACAAGGTACGAAATATACTATTAAAATCCCCTTGTTCGTGACTATATGGATACGTGTGTCTATGTGTTATTACAGTCAAGGTCTATTAATTGTTAATTTAAAAAAATCCCGGGGGAGCCCTCCAGTAGCCCTATTGACGAAGGTCTATCTATGACACTCCTTTACAGTACTAATATAGTACTTTAACGGCATTTTTCAAACAATACCAATGTAGTAAATAGGCAAAAGTATCGATGACTACATTTTTATATTTGTATGATATCTATTTAATAGTATCATATAGTTATGCTTGCTACAGCCTTGAGCTTTATTCTATTCATTTTTGCTTTAAAGCAAACACAAACGATGAGAAATGAAAATCATTGATAAATCACGAACTCTATTATCTCTCTTGTTTGTAAAAACCCACTAGTATTGTACTTTACAATAGTTTTAGACTATATGTCTGTGAAAGCTTTATTTAAACTAGTATCTAAACGAAACTCTAACTACTACCATTATTTTGTTTAATAATTAAAAACAAATGCACAGTGAGGTCTGGATTCAATTCGATTATGCCAGTAAAATCGGTAATAAATATTTAAATTTGTTTATTTATTCTTTTTTTTAATATGACATTCTCAACTAAAACCCGTAAATATGCCGATTCATAATGTTTATTACAACTATGACCAAAAATTTAGACATAAGGTCAACTAAGAAGATAAGCCATTAAGAAGATAGCTCAAGTTAATGGATTTCGAACCAAGACAAGAGAGGACATCTCAAGAAAGACGAAAAGAAAACTCATTAGACAGAATATACTACACAGCAGAACAACTTTAGAAGAGATAAAAGATGAAAACACCAGATATGTCACATTTAGCTACACGGGGACTATAACACAAAGGACTGCTAACAGATTCAAGAAATACGGAGTTTTGATAGCCTACAGGACTCAGAACACCATGAGTAAAATACTGCACCCAAAAATAGAAGATTGTAACAGATTCGACGCATCGGGCATCTATAAAATCAATTGTAAAGATTGTGATAGCTTCTACATTGGACAGACTGTGAACTTCGTCAACAACTTCAAAAACCACATATCTGCATGGAGGACCAACAAACAAGAAAGATCAAACGTCGCACAACACCTGTTACAAAATGGACACTCAATAGGAAAAATGGAGGATAATCTATGTATTTTAAAGAATTGTAAGAAGGGATATGTGATGAATGCTTGGGAAGAATTGTATATTTATAGGGAAAAATGTAAAAATCGAAATACGTTGATTAATGAACAAGTAAATTTCGATTCCAGTTGTACTTATAAAAATGTATTGGCCGGTGTTTCCGGTAGCCAATAGGGTATAAATAGGGACGCCATTCAAGATTCTTGTCATTCGCCTATTGGGTCTGATGATGATTGGAGTGTCCAATCAAAATCGATCACCACTTTCCATCTTTTGTATATTTATCGTCTTGTGAATAACAGTATAAGCGTAAATAAAAAAGCGTGTAAAAGACGTATCTTTATTTACTTTCCATAAGGTCAATACAAAGTATTATAATTCACGGGACGATTATGACAATAGACAGGTTTTTACTAAAGAACGGATTGTAAAAATATATTGATCCGTATGTCGAAATGTATGTTTTAGTAGGTGAGGAATTTGATTTTGACATTTTCAAACTTTCGAAAATGTACCGTTTAGGCTGTAGAGTTGAAAACTCGGAGAAACTTAATTATAAATTTTAAAAATCTTTTTGAGGTGAAATATAAATATAATAGTCTCAAACCCTAAACCAAATAATGCTGATTCATAATGGTTATTACAACTATGATCGATAATGTAGCCATAAGGTCAATAAAAATTATTATGTTCAGCGCGACTATTATGACAATATACATTTTCTTATTATGTCGAACCCTATTGATCTGTATGTCAAAATGTAAGTTTTAGTATGTGAGGAATCCGATTTTGACATTTTTAAACTTTCGAAAATGTACCGTTTAGGCTGTAGAGTTGAAAACTCGGAGAAACTTAATTATAAATTTTTAAAATCTTTTTGTGGTGAAATATAAATATAATAGTCTCAAACCCTAAACCAAATAATGCTGATTCATAATGGTTATTACAACTATGATCGATAATGTAGCTATAAGGTCAATAAAAATTATTATGTTTAGCGCGACTATTATGACAATATACAGTTTGTTATTATGTCGAACCCTATTAATCTGTATGTCAAAATGTATGTTTTAGTATGTGAGGAATCAGATTTTGACATTTTCAAACTTTCGAAAATGTACCGTTTAGGCTGTAGAGTTGAAAACACGGAGAAACTTAATTATAAATTTTAAAAATCTTTTTGTGGTGAAATATAATTATAATAGTCTCAAACCCTAAACAAAATAATGCTGATTCATAATGGTTATTACAACTATGATCGATAATGTAGCCATAAGGTCAATAAAAGTTATTATGTTGAGCGCGACTATTATGACAATATACAGTTTGTTATTATGTCGAACCCTATTGATCTGTATGTCAAAATGTATGTTTTAGTATGTGAGGAATCCAATTTTGACATTTTCAAACTTTCGAAAATGTACCGTTTAGGCTGTAGAGTTGAAAACTCGGAGAAACTTAATTATAAATTTTAAAAGTCTTTTTGTGGTGAAATATAAATATAATAGTCTCAAACCCTAAATCAAATAATGCTGATTCATAATGTTTATTACAACTATGATCGATAATGTAGCTATAAGGTCAATAAAAATTATTATGTTTAGCGCGACTATTATGACAATATACAGTTTGTTATTATGTCGAACCCTATTGATCTGTATGTCAAAATGTATGTTTTAGTATGTGAGGAATCAGATTTTGACATTTTCAAACTCTCGAAAATGTACCGTTTAGGCTGTAGAGTTGAAAACTCGGAGAAACTTAATTATACATTTTTAAAATCTTTTTGTGGTGAAATATAAATATAATAGTTTTAAATTTGAGCTTACGATAAAAATGGTAGCCGTTCAAAGATTCAAAAAGGCAGATTAAGGACGTTTTTGAATAGCTGCCATTTTGCGACTTGGTTATCCGTTTGAGTTCGGGCTTGCGGCATGGCGCTTTATTAAATAAGACCTATAATTTTATACCAAACTTGATCCATGCTTCAATTTGAGGATTTTGACTTACTCCTCATGGGCCGACCTCCTTAAGATGGAAAAATGAAATAATAGCTCGAAAAAGGTAGACATTTATAGTTATAATTGATTTACAAAGTGTCATTCCTTTATTTATAAAGGTCAAAAAAATATATTACCTCGTCCTGGGACTTTTCAATCACACTGTACATAGATTTACCCTAGGATGTTAAGTGGACAGCATTCAAATACAGTGCTGATAAGAGAACAATTGCCGTTCTTTATTAATAAGAGGGAAGTTTTCTTAACACCCTTGTATATAGGTAAAACTTTTAGTTGTCCTTTTAAGAGTCTTGTGTTTTACAAAATAGGCATTCTAACACACTTGGAGAATAAATTTTCAAAATAAATCCAATACATTCAAGGGGACTGTCCCCTCTACAGACTTGTGTAATTCTGTGTCCTCACAACATCTTTGTGCAATAGGGTTTCTCCTCTGTAGTTCTTATTCCATTGCTTATTTAGTACAATCAGCTCGTCATTGGCCCTATCACAACCGGAGCCATCTAGCCTTGATTATAGTATAGCCTCCGTCTTTAGTATAATATCTATACATGTTAATAAGCATATCAATGCACTAGCATAAAGCTTTTCTAAACGTTACAATCATATAATGTTCTTTGTGATTAGATTGCTTTAAACGCCGTACATAATATTTTGCTGCGGCTCGTTCATCTTGGTTTGTCAGGCCATTTAATGATACCTTCTGTTCAATTAATTTTCCTTATTTCTCTGCTTATTGAGTCGAATCAGCTCATCGATATATTTGTCTTTTGTCGGCTACAGTGTTCGTAACCGACTATGATTTTTCGCTACTGTTGCCTATACCCCAATGAACATACATAGTATAGTCCCGCAAACATGCCCCTGATTTATCGCCTGTCACTCAGGTCGTATGAGTCCTGCAGTTTTCCACTAAATGCCTTTATTAACTTATATTACCTTTTAGCGAATTCCCCATATAGGGAATAAGCAATTACCGTAGGTCTCATGGTAACAACTAAACCAGGGACCGATTTGCTTTTTCGTTTTGAGGTCCCCAGAGGGCAAAAACAACATCCCTTCAAATTCATATAGCGCGATAACTCGAGTAAAAATTATCCAATTATAACGAAATTTGGTACAAACGTTTAAAACTACGTTTATTCAAACGAGATCACGAAGCAGCATAATCAGACCATGGAAATGGGGGGTTAGGGGGCGTTTTTGGGGGGTAAAATGAGTTTTCCTCAGTGTTGACCCTTAAAACAAATCTTTTAGCAATTTATTTCTAAACCATTTGGTAAAGATTAAAAAATAATAAGTTTAGCATATTGAACCGCTTTTGCATGCCTAGAGGTCACGAGGAAAATAAAAAAAAGTGTAATTTAAAATTCTCATTTTATTGTTAAGGAGAAAATAAAAACTGTTGTAGTTTACTTGTTTTTGGATATATATTAAACAAATTTACAAATTTATTTATTTCATCTTATACTATTAACGTAAGGCCAAAAACACGTTTTACCTTCCCCGTAGCAGCAAACCTAAGCACTCGTTAAATCTAATGATATTTAAATTGGGAATACATATGTCTTATTTATGGAAATATTTTTGTAAAAATGTAATCAGACAAGTTTAAATTCACTTAGTCTGAAGGTTTGCTGCGCCGGGTTGTTTTTTATTGGGTGAAAGATTCACATTGTTCCACAGTTGCCTTTGGAAGTTACCCACCCTTTTTCATTTGTGAGGTGTTATAAAAATTCAGCTTTCTCCACTCCGTCTGACATCCATACACTAGCACAAATCTCAGGTGACAAGTGTTCTGCGAACTTCAGATTCCCATCTTCCCAAAGCTTATATTGCTATCCAACTGTAGTTAGTTTCGTGCACTTTAAAAAAATGTCTCGAGGCGTAGTCGACGTTGTCAGTCCTCCTTATTCGTCTTTGTGCCTAGCCATGTATAAGTCACGCCAGGTTGGTAAATGAGTTTCTTAATTTCTTGCACACCATCACGCACAATCTAGTTGGAAACTGTATCACAGTGTACTGGAACAATATTAACTTAATGTACTGGACCGATTTTGATTGTTGGAAGTTGCCGTAAAAAATCATAATTATGACGTTTTTGCGTACCAGCATTTGTCCCTCATATTCGTTCTCAGGTAGTAAGAGTCATGCAGTTTTCTAATATATGTTTGTTAATAGCTCAAATTACCTTTTGTATTCTGTGAAGTGTGTTTCACAGTTGTCTCGAGGCGTAGTCGACGTCGTAAGTCCTCCTTCGTTTGCGCCTAGCCGTGTATAAGTCATACTCGGTTGGTAAACGGATTTCTAATTTTGTTGCACCCCAACAGGCACAATCGAGTTGTAAATTGTATTGCAATATACTGGAACAATTAACTTGACGTACCGGACCGATTTTGGTGGTTGGAGTTGCCATACAAAATAAAGTCGTCTTAAAGTCGGAGATGCTTGTTGTAGCGTACCTTCATTTGTCTCTCATATTCGTTTTCAGGACGTAATAGTCCTGCCGTTTTCAATAAATGCTTGTTATATAGCTCGTGTTACGTTTCGTATTATTTCAAAGGTTCACATAGTTTTACAGTTGTCTTCGGCAGTTACCCGCCCTTTTTGTTCGTGAGGTGTTATGCAAATTTAGTTCTTTCCGCTCCGTTTGACATCCATACACTCGCACATATCTCGGGCTACAAGTGCTCTGCAAACTTCCTTCAAACTACCATGTTTCTAAAGCTTACATTGCTATCCAACCGTTCATTAAGTTTCGTGCACTTTCACAATTGCCTCGAGGCGTGGTCGACGTCGTAAGATCTCCTTATTCGTTTGTGCCTAGCCGTGTATAAGTCATACCAGGTTAGTAAATTAAATCTCGCTCTTTTGCACCCCATACCACACAATCTCGTTGGAAACTGTATTACAGTGTACTGGAACAATTAACTTGATATACTGGACTGATTTTGGTGATTGTAATTTGCCGTTAAAAAATCCTAATTGTGATGAAAGTCAGGGACGCTTGGCGTAACGTACCTGCCACGATTACTAGAAAAATACCGGTATGGATCATAAACATAAACAAAATGACGTTGTTGGCCCGAGTCCTATACTAATAGCATTGAACATATGATTTGGCAGTTCCATTTAAGCAATGTTAAATAATGTTTATTATCGGGCCAAAAACGTCATTTGTTTATGTTTATGATCCATACTGGTATTTTTCTAGTAATCGTGGTACCTGCATTTGTCTCTCATATTCGTTCCTTAAACTTATGGAATTGTTATTGTAGTTCATGCTGTATATATATTATTTCATTATATCAAATTAATCCTAATAAAAAATAATTTAAAGAGGGAAATGTTGTACAGTATACTTATATACAGGGTGAGTTTTTAATGAGTCCCCCCTACTTTTTCTACATTTATTAAGATGTCAACTTCGGGCCACGTAAGATCATTTTAGAGTAGTAAGTACTTTATTTTGACTAGGTGTAAATCTTTGACCGCCATCTTGGATCCGCCATATTGGATACACAGTTTTTTTTTTTATGTAAAGCTAGGGCTGTGACCCATCGTTTCAAACGAGATTGTTACGCTGAATATGATGCTGCAATCTGTTCTTAAAATTTCTTATAAATTTATTTTTTGCCCATTTTAACATTGTGCATTTACAAACTAAGACCATAATATCAAAATAGTGCTAGATAAAGATAAGTATACACCATCAGTCATTGTCTATGGCAGATTTATTTTTATCAGCCGCCATTTTGAAATGACAAAAAGTTTTTTAAATATCAAGGTGGTGCCGTGACCCATCATTTTGAATAACTTTTTAAGCTGAACTCAATACCTCAATCCGTTTTTACTATTCATATTTTGTTTTTTAAATATTGAAATTTTAAATAAAATAATTGTAATATTTCATTAAGAAAGCTTGATAACAAAAACTGATAGCGGCATTGAGTTTAGCATAAAAAAGTTATTTAAAATGGTGGGTCACAACAACGCGTTCATATTTTAAATATTTTTTCTCATTTCAAAATGGCGGATCCAAGCTGATTTAGATATAAAATTTAGATATACAAAAATTTAGATATAACGTAAAATGTTCTTCATAAGAATAGCATTGGAAGCCATACACATCTGATTTCCAGGCCAGTATTCAATACACGCAGTCGGTCTACTTCTTAGCCAGTAAACTCTAAAAATGCACTGTATACTGTATTAAAACCTGGGATAACATTATATCGTTATCTATAATTGAGCCAATTGAGCAATATTGGCTTCGACAACTGGGAAATGGAACCCTAAAACCATAAAATTATACTCAATGTGGCTAATACAACTGTTAATTTTGTATAGTACTTATTTACTTCCCTTAAGTTTCATCACGATCGGATGGTCGTTTTGTAACGCATATTCGCATATATAACAAACATTGGATTTCACATATATAGATAACAACAACAAAGGCAAACAGAGCGACTTTTAGACAAAAAGATCCATCTTGGCAAATAAATAATTCGATTCTCAGTTTGTTTGAATATTAAAATAAGCTGTTTTACATTTCAAGCTTTTTAGGGACTTATGTCCCTACATGCCCCTAGTCCATATATTAATTACGTCAGCTGATTCTTTGCGTCAAAATTGTGGGTGACTGGGAAGTCGTAAAATGACGGGAGAAGGCTCAAATTAGAGGTCTAGATCCCGTGACGGCGGGGAAAATAGTAACATTCCAAAAATGTTTACACAAAATTATATACAGTATAGCATAAAATGTTCTCCATAAGAATAGCATTAGAAGTCGCTGATTTATGTTCACCTCAATATACTGCAATTTACTGTATAAAAACTATTGATAACGTTATCTTTCTAATATATAAAATTCTCGTGTCACAGTGTTTGTCTGCAAACTCCTCCGGAACGACTTCACCGATCGTTATGAAATTTGGTGTGTAAATTCTGTAGGTATGCGAATCGGACGTAAACTATTTCCCGTTTCGAAATTCTTAAAAGGGCTCCGCCCCAGTGGCTCTGGAGTTTCCCATGTTAACCTTATGAGAAATGGAATTAATGAATCTTAACAGCTGTTTCAATTAAACAAGTTGGTTCTGTTCTACGATGTTCAATAGCATTAAAGTTACAAGGATTACCAACAGGGTGCAGCACTATTATTTCTTTTACATTTATGACAACAGCTAATTTGCAACCAAAAGGTGAGTGAGCGTAGCGAACGAGCTTCAACCTGGATGCGAGTTAGCGTAGCGAACGAGCTCCAACCCAAAGGTAAGAGCGTAGCGAACGAACTTCAACCAGGACGTGATTGAGCGATGCGAACGAGATCATCTTGAAAATTAAACGTAACGGTACTTTCTTTCCATCGGTCTGTCTTAGGGGAAACCTATAACTTAGGCGATACGAAGTTCGCCGGGTCAGCTAGTCTATCTATATAAATAAAATTACAGTTTTGTCTGTACATTGCTTAGAATCATGCGGTATTTATGTTTGTCTGTCCATTCTGTGACTACGCTTTTCCAATGTGTCACTTTTGGTTTCTACTTACTTACATTTCGACAACGATATCGGTACTACCCCTACTTAGGAAATAAAACTACAAACGTACAAAACTCCAGATTTGTGCGTTTTTGTCACATTTCCTCCGAATGTTTGCTAGATATATGTACCGATTATCGTTTAGAGATTACGTAATATTTTAAATAAGAAATGTTTGTTTGGATAAAGGTGGTTTCTTCAAACTGTCATTAATATGTTAACATTAAAAGCTGCTTACAAATAATGCTATTAATGGGAAATAACTTTGATTTTCAAAACTTAAAAAAAAAAATTAAAACCAAAGGAGATTAATAACTTCGGTACTGCACCACATCAAGTGAAAGTTTTTTTTTAGCAAACCATAGTGAGTTTTCAAAGCTTTACGTTGTTAACGTTACATGTTACATGTTTTGTGGCCTGTGTATTTTTTATTTATATATTTGCCAAGAGATTAACACCTATAATACAGGTTCATTAGAGGGACAGTTTGAATTAGTCGTAAGTACTACAGTTCTTTTCTCAAATGTAAACGTTGGTTTTTGGTACTGCTACTTTTCCTTAGAACCGGTGGTAGCAGTAAGAATCATTTTTACTTACAAACACATCACTATTTATTTATAAACACTGCACCTTATTGCTTATTAAATTTAATTGATGTCTTACTGTATATTTTTTAGCGTTTTCTGTCTGGACTCCAAAATGTTGTGTGGACTCAATTCTGTACTTGTGTGTGTATGTCTATTGGTAACGCATTAATGTCCTTATTTTTCGTGGAAAAGACAATATATTATTATTATCAATTAATTAATTAGTTAATTATTATTATCAATTATTATCAATCATTAAGATGGGGACGACACTTAGGTGCGTATTTTAACCCAAATATGAGCGAAGGATGAGTGTAGAATGGTGTGAGATGATCTGTGTAGCTTTGTTACTGACTAAGATCAGCTGTTTCATTAGCCAGGATCATTTATTTAAAGCCCAATGATCAGGAACAGCTGGGTCCAGTTTCAAAAATTTCAACCCGAATAAAGTGTGCAGTAGTGAGGTTGAGGCAGTGTTTTAACTATTTTTAATCAGTGTGAAAAGTAACTTTAAATTACATGCCTACCTTAGGGCTATGCCTCATAGATCTATACTGTAAAGCAATTCCTTTCATCGTTACATATAAAATATGGACTAACACGATCGGGTGACATTTAATTGCGAAGCATTCGTTTTGGCTTTGAAACTGTCAGATATTGTATTTGAGAAGGTTTATATGTATTCCTAAACAGTTATAGTTTTGCCATCATATCTGGAAAAATGCACACTAAATATGCAAACCAACTCCTGTTCTGAATATAAGGTTTTAACTTACTACAAGATTCCCGTACGTAGAACGGACAAACAGCTAGTCTATATATATAATACGCTAAGCCGATTTTTGTAAACAGAACTCTTCCCTCATTTTTGGACCGATTTTAATGATTAAAGTGTCAAAAAATGGCCCTAATCTGTAGTTTTGCTAAGTGTTTTCATTTTCTGAAATCTTCATTAGTTTTGGCAGGATCTTCCATCAAAGTTGAGTTTTCTCCCATAAGATTAACATGGGGGCATCTAAATATTTAATTGGAAAATTTGTCTCCACTAATTTGAGAGAACGGCTGGGCATAGAAACTTAGTAGAGGTGTCCAAAGAAAGGTCTTGGTCTGTAGATGATTTATAAAAAGAAAAACGAAGTAAATTCCCTTATTCCCATATTCCCTACAGTGTATGGCCATGTTGTTATGGCTACAGTGTAGCCGCAAACCTGAGCCCGTCCAGCCGTGCGCACGGTGTTATAATCACAGTATTTGTTATCCAAATGTTTCGGACGTGTCGTGTATGTGTGATAAATGTAAAATGTGTTTGGACTATTTTTTTAATACATCGACGCTGTTGCTACAAAGCAACATAGAAACAATTCAACCTAGTGACAGTGGAGCTGAGGATGACCTGATGGTTGAAACGCGTACTCCACAGAAATTTATGGGTTGATGACGTAAGTTATTTAATCATTGGAAAAATATTCGATAGTTAATAAGGCTGAGACAACTAACTGACATCCTCCATGTCAAGGAATTCCAGCTTTAACAGTAATCCCACAACCAATTTGCCAAACCTATGATAGAGGGTTATTCATTGGCACAGAAGTACGATATGAACTGACAAACTTACACTGTAACGGATATACCCCCCTTTGAAGTTAGAACGTGTCTTCCCAACAATGCTAAATGCTCAAAATATGTATAATTTCACTCAATGTATAACAGTTAACTGAATTAGTGTAAGCCTTGAAAGTAGATTTAATGTCAACATTTGAAAGATTCTAACACTATTACGAGGCTATAACAGTTTCCCATGTTATTCATAATAAGCTTGGAAGTGATTTACATATGTGTTTGTTTCATAACCATTTAGAAACTTGATAGAGACTTAAAACTTAAACCCCTGGAAACTACGACCTGGGTTTTTACGCTGAGTTTAGGAAAGATGGGGACAAGGAAAGTTAGGGACACGGAAAGTTAGGGCCAAATAGGGGTTCGACCGGGGGGAGGGAGAGATTAGCTGAACTAGGCTCTGAAACGACTCTTTTAGAACGAATCGTTCTCCTGTTTCAATTCACAGAGAGCTACAGTAACGGGATTGACTTCAAAATCATAATTTGAATATTTCCAAACGGTAAACCTAAAAAAATTAAGAAGTATTTTAAGTAGCCTAAAATGCGATGATACTGTGTATTAGGAAGGAACTCTTAAACAACAAAATAACCGTTTAAAATGTTATTTGTTTAAGCACATAATGCGTTGGAATAGCGATAATTAGTTTGATTTTTTTTTTGCAATTTTGAGGATGAAGCAACCCGGCATAATCCTGTCACTATCTAGTTCCCACGAAATCTATCTACTGACTATATCACTGATAGACAGTAAATCACATAGTAAATGAAATACGGAATACCTGGAGACTACAAATGATTTGTCAGTTTGTAGTTATTTTAATAATCACCTTAATATATTAACGGATGTCTCGTAATTCTTGCGTACACATACAAAACTGTCTACGGTCATATTCACAAACAGTAAATTGTAAAATAAATATAACTATGCCAAAGAAGCTGTAACGTTGATGGTGTTGTTATAAGTCATACGGCGACGAGCATATACATAAAAGTGTAGCAAATACTCCGTAGCAGCAAACCTAAGTACTTACTAAAATTAATGTTAATTAAATAGGAAATAAATCTGACAATTTTTATGGAATATTTTAGTAGAACTCAAGCCTGGTAGATGGAAATTAGCTTAGTTTGCAGGTTAGTTGCGGCGGGGGTATTTTAATTTAGTTTCGCGCCTCGCGGCACTACCGGATCGCACAGCGAAAGACATACGGTAAGAAGATTATTCCTATTCTTGGCGTTATAACTATATGCCTACATACTTTTGCCTTATCCAACATCATACCTTGCATGTTAGGCTGCCAACTAACAGAATTCGTTGTTACTCATGGTTTTGGCATAAACAATTTTTTAAATGTAGGCCTACTGTTCGATGTTTTTTTATCTTAAAATATAATTGTTGCTGGTTAAATTAATTTGATAGTTTCATCCTGAGATCATTAGTTCACCTTATTTAGATTAACAAGTTATTGTCAATTGACCAACAATTTATCAAAATGTATTACTTTGTTAAGACTTAGTACTATTGATTCACTCTGATTCGGATTCCTTTGACCCTACTAAGAGTTATTCTTGCCCGCGAGTCTATGACATGAGTTAGTTATGTACCGATTGTACTGGTACTTTGAACCATAAATACATTTTTTTCAAAAACCTGTACCGATAACGAACGTGTAAAATTTGTCACTAAATTAATTGTCCTGGAAGCGATTCCAAAACACGTCACTGATTGTAAATAACTTATAACTTAAAGATACAAGTGCAAGTTTGTAGGAAGAACACGTTTCTAAACAGATCGGCATTTGTTTTCAGACGAAATATTATATCGTCACATTATTGGTATTTGGTAAGTTACGTTTGCAGTAAAGAATTAAAGAAAACGTGTCCAATATCATACAAATCAGTGTTTGGATAATTTTTTATATAAATATTTCAATCAGTATATACTGACGACGAAGGAATAAATTAGGCCTAAATTACTACCACTTTTAAGAATTCACAAAAAAAATAGTTTTATCAACAGCTGATCCTTAGAGTTCCTCTTTTGCGATTGCCACGTAAAACCAAAACAATATTTAGGTTGGGAATTGGAGGTCAATCACACTCTCGCAACTACACAAAAGTTAACTGACCCGAGTGACCTGACACCCCAATAACTGGCCTGTTTGAAAGGAAAATCTAAGAAATTGCAAATGTAGTCGATTCGGAGAAACGTGCGAGGGGATTAACGGGACATCGCTGTATTCTGTTCACTCATATTTCCATTACCTTTCCAAGTACTGAATGTTTATGGGTTTGCTTAGATTAAACAAAAGGTGGAATACTTTGTACCAGATGCCTACGACTACATTTTACAACAAGTATTTCTTTAATCTTTCTCAGTAATAGCTAGTCACGGGTTGTTCCTGAATTATATTGTATTATTGTTCTAATACAAACGAGAGAAATTCGTCTATGTTCACGGTCGTATAACATAAATTGGAGGCTATAACATCCTCACGAAGTTGAAGCTACTGTTTTAGAAATATTCAAGTGTATTTTTTATTTAAAAAATGTATGCTTGAATAATCATTTACAATTCGAGTTTACTCCGTGATTAATAAAATAACCCTACAAAAACACTTCAATGTACTAAATCTGTTGTCCCTAAGCTCTACAAAAGTAACCATTTAAACAAGGTGAAAAATGTAAGGGGAGATAGAACTAGATATAAATACAAGTCGTAGTTACGACTAGACCTAGGTACAACAAAAATAGAGAACGAGTCGATTTAAAGAGTCGTTCTCAGAGCTTAGTCAGCCTCCGTTTGCCTCCCCCTCGGCTCAAAACCCGATTTGTCCCCAAGTTTCCGTGTCCCTAAGTTTCCTCGTCCCCATCTTTCCGGACACCTTTACGCTCACCTAGGCCCCCAATAATAAAATAAAAAGTCAATTTAAATATACCTTTTACTTACATTCAATATCAAGGGAGTTAAAAGCGCTTTGCCGATTAACGTTTTTCGCAACTTTGCGCCCCCACCCTTAACTTGTCGACCACCCCTGGAGGTGACGACATGGGTTTTTACACTCATCTAAGCCCCCATTACCAAAATCAAAAATAAAAATCTCTGACTCTTTTCATGTATACTCAACTGCACCTAGCACCTCGCCTAAACCATTCCCGATCAACTTTTGTAAGCACATCCAAGTGTGATTAAAAACGTTGTGCCTTACTTAACCGGTTTAATTAATCACAAGTGCAACGATTGTTCTTGAGTTTTTATAACGGGGGAAAAGACCACGAATCATTGTTGTATAGTGCTGGGAAACTTATATTTTTTTAATACTCGTCACCAATAGCTTCCAAAAAAGGTTTCCACTCATTGACATTGACGGCGCTTCAAGGACAGTGGGTGATCGTGGATGATGCTGCGATCTTGGAAGATCTTTCTGATTTCGCTGTGATTGTAACAGAGGGTTAACTTACAGAAGTAGCTAAACTTGCTTTTCCAATGTGTCCCTTTTGGTTTCTACTTACTTCTTTGTGCTGTAATCGCTGGGCCTACGTAGGCCTAATTATTCACAACCACATTTCGACAACGATATCGGTACTTTTCCCTATAATACATGGCCTTCCCACGTAGGAAGTAAAACTACAAACGTACAAAACCCTAGATTTGTTTTTTGTCACATTTCCTCCGAATGTTTTCTAGAAATACCGATCATAGTTTAGAGATTACGTAACATTTTAAATAAGAAACCTTTGTTTGGATAAAGGTGGTTTCTTCAAACTTTCATTAATATATGAACATCAAAAGTTGCTTACAAATAATACTATTAATGGAAAATAGCTTTGATTTTCGAAAACTTAAAAAATCCAAAACCAAGGGAGATTAATAACTTCGGTACTGATACCACATCAAGTGAAAGATTTTTGAGCAAACCATCATAAATTTTGAAAGCTTTAGGTTGTTAACGTTTCATTGGTTTTTGGCCTGTGTATTTAGGCCTATATATTTGCCAATGGATTAACACCTATTAACACCATTAACACGGATTAACACCAGTTTGATTACAAGGACAGTTTGAATTGGTCGTAAGTACTATAGTTATTTCCTTAACTGTACACGTTGGTTTTTGGTACTGATACTTTTCCTTAGAACCGGTGGTAGAAGCAAGAATCATTTTTACGTACACACACATCACTAAAGTGTAGTTATCGTTAGTGCTGCAACTTATTTCTTATTAAATTTAATTGATGTTTTACAGTATGATATTTGCGTTTTCTGTCTGGTATCCAAAATATTAGTTAATGCTGTGAAAATGATAAAACATCAGTGAACGATTTTTTTTTAGCAAACCATCATGAATTTTTAAAGCTTTGCGTTGTTAACGTAGGCCTATCAATGTTTTGTGGACTGAGTATTTATTTACTTATTTATATATTTTCTAACGGATTTATACAAATTTTACTGATTGATCAGGCCTTAATAAGATTATCATAAAATTTGATGACTCTATCAAAACTTTCAAATAATTATTTTGTTTGTAATTTGCTTTGGTTAAATCGTAGCAAATCCCCAAATTCAATTATGTATTTGTGTGTGTATGTATATTGCATTAATGTCCTTATTTCTAAGTGTCTCGTGGAAAAGACAAGAGCAACTTTGTTAATGAAAATTTCAACCTGAATAAAGTGTGCAGTAGTGAAGTTTAGGTAGTATTTTAACTACTTTTAACCAGTGTTGGGCTATGCCTCATATGAAATATGGACTAACACGATTGGGTGACATTTAATTTCGAAACATTCATTTTGGCTCGAAACTGTCAGATATTGTATTTGCGAAGGTTTATATGTCTTCCCATACAGTAATAGTTTTGCCAGCATATCTGAAAAAATGCACTCGGCCTGGCGCACACGGTCGATTTTTGATCGGCCGATTAAAAAATCGGCCAAAAAATAAATCGCCATTGATTTATGTCTAGGCGCACACGTGGCGATTTTTTTGTCCAGAAATGGATTTTTTGAGTGAGTTGTTTAAGCTATCCTAAAATGGACTTTGTTGAATTAACCTGTGTTTGTAAACTTCTAATTAGAAAAAAAGACAACTTAAATATTGGGTTCATCCAATAGTAAGTCAGAGACTTTTAAATCGACAGTTTTATATACTATACACTTCACGTGATGACAGTAAAAACTTCTTTACTATAAAATGTCTATTTAATGTTTCAGTTTGTATTATAACAGCTGTGGCTTTTTTAGCAAAGAAAACAACACAACTCACACTGAAGTTCACTGACTCCTGTGGAGAACAACAAGCGACTGGCCGATTTTTTAGTCGACCGTGAGCGCGGACTGATAACAAGAACCTGTACGTTACAGATTTTTGGGTGACAATCGCCTTGCCTACGAATCTGAGGCAAAACCCAGATTTTAAAATCGGCGTAATTCTCGATCGCCTGTGTGCACGCTTCCATTCAAATACGAGTACATGATGCACAGATCGGCCGATGAAATAGTCGCCTCAAAATAATCGCTCGTGTGCGCCTAGCCTTATGCAAACAAACTCCTGTTCTGAATATAAGAAGGTTCAAACCTACTACAAGATTCCCGTACGTAGGACGGGCACACAGCTAGTTGAAAATAATATCAACAAAAGCAAACAAAGACGAACAACAAACAGTTTTTTTTTTTTTTTTTTACACAAAAGATATGTTCTACTGTACTGAGATATCTCCCCTGACACATAGATAATTTCAATTTGATTCCGAGTTTGTTTAAATATTACAATTATTTGTTTTACTTTTGAGCGTTTTAGGGGCTTATGTCAAAGCCATATGTCATTTCATATTCGTTCCACTACATCACGTCATAATTTACGACCTGCTTATGAAGTACACACATCCTTTAATTTTATGAGAATGTTGTATTGAGGCTTTTGACAAGGTAAAAGGCCCTGAACACTCCTACTTAGGCTCTTTAAGACAACAGTTTACCTTTCAAATTGTCCGTAGACGCTAGCTCAGTAGGCCTGGGACCCGTGTTGTCTTACCAGATGGTGTAGAGAACCTGATAGCGTATCAGTCACGCACATTCTCAACAGCTGAGAGAAGCTATTTACAAATTATAGAAAAGGAAGCTTACTCATTGTTGTGGCTTGCCCCTGAACTGGTAAGACAAATATAAGTACGAAAGTAAAGGTAACTAAACCACTATTATTTTATAAAAGGAAGCTCTTGCTTTAGCATTTGCAGTTTAAAAAATTCAATAACGTTTTTGTAGGGGAAAGCTTATTTTGGCTCTGATTGCAAACTACTTCGTAGTATTTTTGACTAAAAAGGCAATACCTATTTTTGATAGGGCTCGAGTGCAAAGATATGCGTTGTTCTTATAAGGTTATGAATTTAAAATCTATGCTTTTGCCCCTGAGCTGTGATGACAATTAAAAATAAATATTTACTTTTGTCTACAGCTCAAACTGTTGTAACTTGGGTTACGGCCGTTTCGGCATTATAACTCGGATTGAAAACGACGTAAATTCAAGTTATGGCCGTAACTCAAGTTACAACAGTTTGAGCTGTAGACAAAGGTAAATACCTATTTTTTATTAAGAATTTAACATTGAAATAATTTATTGTACCTTATTGAACATAACAGACCAGGCCGTATCAAATATAAGGCGGGTTCCAACAGAAAAATCTAAAAAAGTTTTCTCTATTTTGGCTTGTAAATCTGAAGTAGCTTTTGAGAAATCTTTCGGACCTTGTATTTGTGCAACCATGAAAAAATGATCTGTTAGAGCACGTTTTATAATAGCAGATTTAATGAAGTTATTATTTTTACAGTTGGTGAAAAAATGATCCAGATAGCCTTCTGTATCTTCTGTAACTCTGGTTGTCACATCGATACAACTAATAAAACCTGAACCATATAAAACATTCACGTAGTGGTGTGAGATATTGTTAGCTTTTTTTGGCAAAATTCAGCAATTAATGTCGCCAACCAGACGTTCGACCAGCCAGTGTTTCCTATACCCTATTAACCTAAGTAGGCTTCAAGGTCGTCGATAAATTGAAATACTGTAGATCACTAGACGGACTCCTGTACACCGATAACAGGGAAAGCCGCGCACCGCCAAATGTTACCTCTACTTTAACCATATACAAAAATAATTAAATATAGACTGTCAACCTTGCTGTAATTACTATGGTTACCATAGGTTCTGGCACACACCGCTTGGAGCGCCGCGTAGTTACGTAGCGCGTACATACATGGTGCTCCCAGTGTTGTGTCTATGGTAACCGCAGCACAGCTGACGGTCTTTATTTAGTCCTTTTTGTCTATGCTTTAACACATGTTGCTCAAAACACTTACCAACCTTAATACCAAACAAAACATAATACCAACCTCCTCCATGGACGCAGAAAAATACTTTTTCACAAACAATCACACCATCATTACGATTTCTACTTTCTTTGTTCATAAACACGTTATAACCATCCATACTCACATTCCCACTTGATTCATCCACCCAAGACTCAGTTAAAGCAATTATATCAAATTGATATACATAACTATCTAAAATAATAATCAGCTCGTCTATATTTTTAGTATAACTTCAAATAATTAGGCTAAGAACCGTTTAACTATTTTTAAAATCTTCATTAAACTCGACTGAAAAAATTATATGTTTATATGTCTTCAAATTATTTGTAAATTGCCTGGCAAATAGTCGAAAAAATAATAAAAACTGTGGGTAACAAAAGGTCATATATTAAATGGACATAATTCAAATTATTGATTGATTAATTCAAAATATGTTACGTTGACCATATAATACTTAGGCGAAAGACGCGCCGACCTTATGTCACACAAGTTTCGTCGTATCTGTCACGTAATACACCGATTTATATATAACTAATAATAATAAAGACATACAATAATAACAATAGAGATGTATAACCTTTACTCATGTATTCAGAATGGTATATGGCTACGGAAAAAGAGCCGTTACCGTTCACAATTTTAACTTTTGCTAAGATTTTCTATTTTTATATTTTTACAGTTTATTTCAATGTTTTTTTTTTTAATTAAAAGTACTAGAGGAGACCCGTCAAAATTGACGTTAATGTTTCAATTAAAATAGTTTAACTATCAATCAATGATAAATAGCTTTGTTTTGTTGGCCATGCTTCTGCAGCGTGCTTTAGATACATTCGATCATAATAGTCAACCACTAAAATGAAAGCTGGTATTTAACTAAACGTTTTTGAAAAAAAAAATATAGTATAACGTGATTAGAATTGAGCAAATATGTCTAAAATTAAACTCCATATTCGAGAACTAAATAATTTTATGTTTTGTGATTCAGTACCGGTAATTCAACATCTTAAACTGTTTAGGATAAATTTATCACTTAAAAATTGCCGTTTTATCATAATTAATAAGTTAGACAAAACAAACAAAGCATATTAGCGTCTAAAAGATTTTAGGAGTTGGTATCACTGGGTAGTGTTAAGCCTGCAAGTAGTGATATGGTGAAAAACAATAAAATTGGAGTGAGGTAGTGATATACTGCAATCTGAGTGCTAGGTAGTGTTATCCCGGCTTCCAAGTGTTTGAAATGCAGGCATAACGCTACCAAACTTTGCTACCTCGCGGGGAGTAATATCCTGCAATCTAATGCGGTAGGTAGTGTTATCCTGCAGTCTATAAAGATATATATATATATATGCATATATAAAAATTTGAACGAATGGTGTTTTTGGCCTCTGGGAACATCAAAATGAAAAAGTAAATCGGTCCCGGGTCTAGGTCTTATCGTGCCACCTACGGTAATAGCTACTTCCCTATAGGGAAATTCGCTAATAGAAACATTTTGATCTTTACATCTGTTGATAAAATAGTTTCACATAAGCCTTTTAAAAACAAAATTGGTACTTTCCTGTTAAAGGGAACATTCATTATTATCGATGATTTTTCTCTCGATATATCGATATTAACAAATTGAAACATATCAGCTGGCAACTACGATAAATTTTGTTCAGTATCAACAAACAATAATGAAATGAAACTGTTTAAAAAAAAGTAACCTAACATAACTAACCAAACTTGCTGTGTAACATTTAAAAATTTCGTGTTTAACTTGTTTTTCAGATATCAAAAAGAATTTTTAAATAGTACAGCAAGTTTGGTTGGTTATGTTAGGTTAGCTTAGAACAGTTTCATTTCTTAATCCATATAATAGACTATTTTAGCCTAAACAAGATCAGTTGTCAATTTGTAATGGATCGGAAAACAAAAATATCGATATATCGAAAAAAATCATCGATAATAATGAATGTTCCCTTTAACAGGAAAGTACCACAAAATTTAACCTTTTTGGCCTTTATAGGAGAGATGTTTTTATAAATGTACAAAAATAATAGTACTGCACCCTGTTGGTAACCCTTGTAACTTTTTAATGCTATTCAATATCATAGAACCAACTTGTGTCGTTGAAACAGCTGACAAAATTATTTTATTTCTCTTAAATATGATTACTTATTTGGTTAACATGGGAAACTCCAGAGCCACTGGGGCGGAGCCCGAAAGGACTGAGATAAAAATGCGTCTCAGATAATACCAAATTTCAGCCCAATCCAAACCAGTATTTTTCGCGTTTACTTGTCACAAACATGTCTCATTGACTCGGGCCTCCGCCAATGTAAAGCATGTTTCAAACATATAACACTGTTTATACATTCCATTATAGATTAATGCAACAGCTGTTTCAGTTTGCCGGGATAACGGTGTTGCCACCTTGGTCTTGCCGTGGTCGTATTAGAGGAGGCAATGCTCAGGCCGTTTTTAGCAAATTTCCCTATAGGGAAGTAGCTATTACCGTAGGTGGCATGGTAAGACTTAGGCCCGGGACCGATTTACTTTTTCATTTTGATGTCCCCAGAGGCCAAAAACACCATTCGTTCAAATTTTTTTATCTATATTTATAAAAGAGGAAGTTTGTATATAAATATATTTGAACGTTATGGACTCTGAAACCGCTCGACAGATTGTAATGAAACTTTCAGGCATTATTAAGCATTATTCAAGGATGGATTGTGTAAAGTTTGGTGCAGATCCATCAAAAGGGCTCCACCCCAGTGGCTCTGGAGTTTCCCATGTTTTAAAAACCTTATGAGAACTCACATTTAACTGGAATTAAAGAATCTTAAAGGGCCATTGTCCCTGAAGCAGCTCTTGCGATAGTAGCTGAGCGATAGTTTTTCCATGTAATTCTCCCTGAAGCGATTGTTCTAGAGCGATTCTGTTCATTAGTTTGCTGACTTTCGAGTGAATTGGTACCATGAGTGCCATGACACCACCTATTTTTAAAACGTTTTTATTAGCTCGCTTCCTTGTCCGGTGCAAACTTTGCAATCAATTTTAAACTAACTTTCCGACAAGCTAGAGAATTGAAACTTGAAAAATAGCTCACCTTGAAAAATAACCAATTGGGCGTAGCCCAAGGGAAATATGAAAATTAAATAATAAAATAATAATATATAATAATAATAATATGTAATAATAATATATAATAATAATATATAATAATAATATATAAAATAATATAATAGATGGATATAATAATGCTTTGTCATCCATTTGTGAGCTATGTTTCAAGTTTCAAGTCTCTAGCTCATCGGGAAGTAAGTATAAAATTGATTTCAAAATTTGTACCAGACAAGAAAGCGAGCTAATAAAAACGTTTTAATAAAAGAAATTAATTATAAACACAAATATTTTTTGTAATGCCACGTTTTTAAACGCAACTAAAAAGTAGAAAATAATTTAAAAATATGTGAAGGGATATGTGGTGTGGATAAATATGTTTTTCGTTTTAAATCTTACAAGTATTTAATACGTTTTTTGTTTTAAATCTTACAAGTATTTAATACGTTTTTCGTCTTAAATCTTACAAGTATTTATATACTTGTAAGATTTAAAACGAAAAACGTGGGGCGCATGCAATAGATAATAATTAGGTGAAAGATGATTGTAAATTAGCATGCCCCCCGCGTTTTTGTTTGAAATCTTACAAGTATTTATTATCTCCACATATTTATAAATTATTTTTTACTTTTTAGTGCGTTTTGAAAACGTTGTAATTTTAAAAGGTATTTTATTTCTAATTTATAATAGTAGTGATTTAATATTATGTACATATCTGTACAAATCGCTCAGCGACTGCGACTCTGACTCCCCTCAGAGCAGACCTGCTACAGTCACTGTGTTCAGCCGATAGCCGCTCCAGTCGCAGTCGCGCCAAGGACAATGATCCATTTGAAACAACGCTAAACAGTGCTCAGCTACTATCGCAAGAGTCGCTTCAGGGACAATGCACCTTAACCGCTGTTTCAACTAAACAATTTTATTCTGTGATGATCAATAGCATTAAAAGGTTACAAAATGTTACCTTTGTTTATGTTTTTAATTTAATAAATAATTTTTGATAGTGCGTGAGTAAGGAGTTTTTAAGTGAGTAATTCCATTGACTATACAGAATAGACTTTCCATGTAATGTAAAAATTTGAAGCCAAGTAATTCATTAACTTATTGACTTTCTTTTTTCCAAAACCTTTATAAAAACCTATTGAATTTTGTATGGTTTATTACAAATATTGTCTGGGAAAGAAAGTAGCCAGTTAATAATTTAAGTTATACTTTTTGTGGAATACTAAAAGTTTATCTACATACAGCAGATCTATTGAATAACAATTATTCTTAAGCGTTCTCTTCCCGTTGCGAAGCACGGGTATGGTGGCTAGTATGTATATATATACATAAAGATATATGTACGTGAACACGATAACTTGAATAATTTTTGTCAGATTTAGATGAAGGTTTGAAGGTGTAAGGCGGGATAAACTTGAATGAGTTCGGGAACCAGCATGATCAGACCATGGGAACGGGGTTTAACGGGGGGTTTTATGGGGTAAAAATGGGTTTTTCTTATTTTTTACCCTTAAAACACAAAATTTTTCTCCAGACCTTTTTAAAACAAATAATTAATTTAGTATAAGTGTTTTTGTACGGTTATTGGTTATGGAGAAAACTGTAAAATGTTGTAGTTGTAGTTTATGGATATAATTTGATCAAGCTTGATGGATTTATTTATTTCATACTAAGCTATTGATATTTTAATAAAGAAACACATTTTAGTTTCCCCGTAGCAGCTAACCTAGGTACTCATTAAACATAAATGTTAATTTTATAGATTAATTGAAAATCAATCCAGGCAAATGGAAATTCGCTTAGTCGGCAGGTTTACTGCAGCGGGGGTATTTTATTGATATTATGTTGATAGCATAGTATAAAATAAATAAATTGGCCAAGTTTGATGTTCAGGTGTTTGCCAAGGTTTACATTTAATTGCTTGTTGACAATGATATGGATGAGTAGGGCAATACATTCCTGGATGATAGTGTGAGTTTGTTATTGGACTAAGTAGGTAGGCCTAATGAATCTATTCCTAAAGGAAAGTATCTGGCGAAATAAGCAGAAAATTTGATTCAACATTGACGAATGAGTTAGGTCTATACCACACGAAACAATGTACTTTTTAGTGAGAAGGTCTGCAAAGAACAAGCATGGCAACGACCTGCACAGGACAGTGACTGTGACCCTAGTGGGAAGGCGCCATATGTGGAAAATTGCTAATAAATATTCCCTACATGGTAAATTCGCTACAATGACTCAATTTTGATGAAATTGGGTAGAAACAAGAAAACCTACATTCATTTAAACAAGTTAGCTAAGCTAACCAACATGATTGGAATATGGAAACAGGGTTTTATGGGATAAAATGGAGGTTTCCACTCTTTTTTTCTCACTTAAAAGACAAATTTTTTTTGTTTCTTTCAAAACAATTTTGCAGAGCATAAAAAATGAATTATTTTGTATATTTAAACATTCCTGTATGCTTAATGGTTAAAGAAACAAAAAAAAGTAATTATATTTAAATCTAGGGAATATCTAGGATTATTAAGGAAATATTTCTGTGAAAATCCAATCTAGCAAATAAAAATTTACTTCTAGGCTGCAGGATTGCTGCAGCAGGGGTATTATGTGTCTGGAACCTTAGATCAGCACAAAAAAAGTGAGAGAGGAGCGTTTGAGAGCTATAGAATGTACGGTAAATAGTACATTCAGTAAATGTACAACTCAGAAGTGGATAAACACACTTCTGAGTTGTAAAGTCCATTTGTAAGGTTATGTGTTGATTCAGGGTGTCTACCAGTAAGCTATTTGAAAAATCTGTGACATTTGGGGGCTCTATCTACAAAAATCAGTTGACGTCGAACTAAGTAAATTTTTGCGAGTTCATTTTATATTTGCTGTTGAGGTAAAAAATATATGTATAGCAAGACAGGTTTTTAAGTCACAAACAACTAGGCCTAATATAAATTAAGGATTTTAATCTATCTATAATATTAAAACGAAACAGTGTTTTTTTATTTCACGATTCTGGATAAACCACTCAACGGATTTTCATGATTTTTGTGTTGAAAGAAAGATAATTTTGAGAATTAGGGAATGTCGAAGCCATAATTTTAGTTAAGGGTCCCAGTTTTTTAGAAATTAAGTTTTAATTTTGAAAAAGTCTAGCAGCCGACGCTAAGATTCTAAACTAGCTTTTGACATAAAATAATTTGCTTAACATAACAGCTGTAAACATTCAGCTTTTGTGTCACAAATTCAGCATTTGGATAAAAAACATGGATAAAAATGTAAAGACACACTGAGGGTTGACTTATTTATACTATGTGTAATGCTAATCATTGATACGTTCAATTCTTTTGTAAGAGGATGACAGATTAATTTAATATACATAGTAAAATACTAGGATGTTCAAATTATTTTTTAAAGCAATCTTTGTAATCTTCGATTTGTTTTAGAGCAATATAATTTGTTTTAACTAACAGCTGGTTAAATAAAAATGCCCTATTAGAACTATGAGGTTATTTACTCTGATTTTGTCATTGTGATGGTAGGACGACTTTAATTTTTGGGGAAGAATGAAATTTAACAATAAACTTAAAAATTCATGTTGTAAATGATTTTCAATCAATCAAACAATTGTAGAAGTATCAGTTACAGCAGTTGGTTGTGTAAAGTAGATTGCTGAGTGTAAGCAGTTTTGTGCTGCTTCTTGCATTCAGTAGGTTCAATACCCAACAAATTGCTGATTATGGCCTTACCCTCTCTCTTTGCAGCCAAATTGAAAGTACCATCGGTGGTAGACCTTTTACCAATAATTCACTCTTCCTTAGGAACCAGCGCCGGCTGGCCAAGGTAAGGCCGTTATACTCTTTTAATATTTTTGGACTTAGAGCACAGATAGTTTTGAAATACTAATAAAGACACTTAATACTTTTCATATTAAATTCATATTTTTAATAACACAGAGTTATTTGAAATAATATATATAAATTTACCAATTTCTATTGCCTCTTTGGTTGAATAGTTATTTTGAGAATAATAACATAAACAATTATTTTTGATTGAAAATCATATTTTGTCATTTAGTATTTGCCATTCATTGTTCTTGATATAATATCTATATTCTATTTTTCCCTTTATCTCTGTAATTATTAAAACTACTTGTGTTGAGAATATAATATAGAATTTTGTATAATCGAATCTCGAGTACCTTTCTTTGTGCTCACTGCCAAGCGAGCTCACCCCCCACAATATATTATATAATAATAAACATCATTTAAAAGAAGTAACACATAAAAACAAACCGTTACAACTGGTCGGGGCTGCCAGGATTGAGTTTTTACTCAATAATTAATTGTTTGATTTATTGTTAATAGTTCTTGTGACTTTTATTTATCATTGGACTTAATTAATATGATTATATAAAAAAAAACTTTTGAATTGTAATTAGATAGATTGTGTTTAAATAGAACAGTTTTTTTTTTTTTTTGAACCTATCTGTGTAACAGGGCTTTATAGGAATTAATTAGACCTATGTTTAAGATTGTTTTAGGTGGATGAATAGAGATTTGTTTATATACGTTTAGGTAGCATGTGTGTACCAATTAGATGGATAAGATTTCATTCAGTGAATTAAGGTCGTTAAATAAAGAAGGAGTGATAGAGATATACAAAAAATTAGATATTCCGGTTCCACCTGAGGCTGATTTAGAATATCTTAGGTCTTATCTAAGGCTAGTTAAAATTAATTTAGATAAGGGCGACCCCGTTACTCAGAGTGCTCCGAGACAATTAAATAGTCCTTATGAAGAAGTAACTATATACAAAAACCAAGACATTATCGCACATGAACTCATTAAAAACTACTCAACTGAAAACATTTATGAGGAAGTAGCTGATCCAGCTACTTATGCGGATATAGGTTTAACAGTACAGCGAGCCTATCAACCGTGTCCGGGAAACGTAGTTATGGCAGAGAAAATACCGTGTTTTACCCCCCAGACATTTGGCGGTAAGCCGACTGAAAATGTAAAAAGCTTTTTGGCGCATTATGAGCAGTTTCACTAGCTAACGCTTGGAATGATGAACGGAAATTACAATTGTTAAGTTTTTACCTAAGCGACACGGCGCAATTAGTTTATGAGAACCTTGAACGTGAACATGGGGAGAATTTAACATGGGCCGTAGCTAAGCAACACCTTTTGAATACCTTTGCGTTAGAGGCGAACACCGAACTTTTGGAGATGCAGTTGAACACCCGAGTTCAGATGCTAGGGGAGAGTACTGTTCAGTACATGTCAGACATTATTCGGCTGTGCTCTCTGATAGATAATAAAATGTCAGAGTCAAGAGTTTGTGGTCACATCTTAAAGGGGTTAAACCCTGCAATTCTTCAACAGATTGCCATGTGGGACAACTCTACTAGGGATAAGTTATTTGCTAACGTGACAAAGTATGAGACCTCTGCCTTACTTTTGCGCCACAGGCTAGGTGTCGAGTTGCCCACGACACAAACACATAAACCGGTAGATGAACTAAATTCAAAAATAGAGTTTCTGACAAAAACAGTTAACCAGTTGAAATTAGATCATAATCGTTCTCGCAATAGATCACACTCTAGGAGCTCAGATTATAACAGGGACTTCTCAAGAGATAGGGATGGCGGTAGTTATCATCGAGACTATCGTAGAAGGGACCGCAGCTCATCATACGGACGGAATTATGACAGGACTGACCGTCGACCTCGCTCCAGGGATCGGTATAGAAGTCGGTACGATTCACGTGATGCTACTCCTAACCGAGTTAAATTTCTTGACACGAATCGTGATTCTAAATTTAAAAATTCAAATTTCCGTGACTCAAAAGATGAGAAGAGAAGTTTCTCTCCTCATCCTAAAAGATATAACGAAACAAAACCTTCACAACCTTGCAGACATTGCGGTAAAATGCATTGGTCTGAAGATTGCTGGTACAAGTCCACAAATCGAGATAAGCCAAGGAGTTACAATCTTAACTTTGCTGACGAAAATTCTTGGGATTTTGAGGTTAACATGGTCAACACCATGAATGTTGCTACATTTCCCCCCAGTGAGGAAACCCAAAAGTTGTATCAAAATAATGTAATAGAGTTTTTCAAAAATTTACATCGTAAAAACGTTGAGTCATCAGAACCACAAGTTACATTCAATACACATTTGTGCGACACGGGCAAAGTAATTGAACACGAGACTAGCGTCAGCAAACTTGACCATTCAGGTGTTCCTGACTTAGCATTTGAGTCACACATTTTATTTCCCTATCAGACCAGAATTGTAACTAATCTAGCCACCAATGACATTTCTCCTTTAAACACAAAAGGAATCGTGGAATCTAAGGAAATTAACATATTGCTCGATTCAGGTGCTAATGTATCGTGTGTCAACAGCGAGCTTTTAAGAGATAAGCAATGGGAAAAAACGAATGTGCATCTATCTTCAGCGAGTAGAACTCCTTTAACTGTCCTCAGGAAAACTACTCTAACATTTCACATAGCCTTAATAGAATTCACTCAAGAAGTGTATGTAATTAAAAACCTGAATTGTTCAATGATCTTGGGAAATGATTTTCTTAAACATTATGGGGTGATACTAAATTACCAAGACGGTAGCATAACTTTATCACGTGCTGGGGACAAAACAAAAATTCCCATGCAGGTTAACAAAGTAGGTAAAACTCGTATATCTCAACAAGATGCAACATCAAGTACTAGTGGAAAGACTTTTTCTTCGGATGAATTAAAAGTTAGGGCAATGACTTTAAAAACAAAACCTCCATGTAGTATACAGGACTTGTCAAACGGGATCTCCCCCCTAAATTCAGCAGGGGAAACAAACGCTAGTTTAAGGGAGGTCTTGGACCAAGCTGAAAACAAAATAGATATCAACCCCGAGCTGCCTCAGGCAAAATGGAAGACGGCTAAAGATCTTTTGTATGGTTATAGGGATGTTTTTGTAAAAGATTATACTGATTTAGGGACCGCAAAAGTGCCTCCTTATAAAATTAAACTTGAAACACACGAACCTATATCTTTGCCACCATTCAAATTGGGACCTCAAGAACGTGATGAGTCAAACAGGCAGATTGACGCTCTAAGAACTGCAGGTGTAGTGGAAAAATTGCAAACACCATTTTGCCATCAGCATTATCACCATAATGGTAAGACTCATCACAGCCGCGAGTTTAAACCGGGCGATAAGGTTCTGATTTCAGCACCTTTTACAGCTAAGCAAGGAACGCGAAAACTGGCCTCAGCCTTCAAAGGTCCATTTGAAGTAACGCGAAAGGTTTCTGACCTGTGTTATGAAGTGGCGTTGCTAAAGGGTGGACAATGGACTAAAGACGTAATTAACATTAGTCGACTGAAACCTTATCATGACAGAGCATAAGCTGCTAATCACAAGACGAGTTAGATTATGTTGTATAGTAAATAGAGTGCTTGTATATAGTATAGTTAAAATGATTGAACAGTATGATAATTTTTCCCCAAATTTCATTTTATATATATATTGTTGCTCAGAAGTCTACATACTGTAATGCTGAAGTGTCGCTCGTTCAATCCTGGTATTCTGAACTAAGTAGGGGTATTCAGAATTGAATGAGAAAGGCTCTCGTATAGCACCCTAGGAATGGTAAGCAGAAGGCTTATTCGTCGGGATACATACCTGAGCAACATACTTTTAATCCCATTACTAGTATTAATTAGATTAGTTTTAGCTGTTGTAAATAAATGAATTGTTTAACTGTAGTTTATAGCTTGTATAAATATAGAATTTTCTTTTTATTTTTGTGTTATAAGAAAAAAAAACTTCATGGTAAATATTTTATGTAGTCATGTTAATATAAATAGTAAGTGTTGTGTTTTATTATGAAATAACAGATTCTAATGAACTTATTTTACTGAAAATATAAACAGAACTTTGAACTGTGAAATTGAAGCAAAAAGAATAATGATAATTGAGTATATTTCTTTGGGTTTTTTAAGTTTGTTCAAGCTAAATATTGAGATTAAAATTTGTGTATATGGTTTTGTTAGTTAGTTGTAAGGGCATTGTATAAATATGTGATAATTGATAATTTTTGTAAGAATATAAAGCATTTTTTTTTAAAACAACATTAAGAATGGTTTTTTTATAATACTTTCTTTAGTTCAAAAGGTGGAACTGGGTTGTTACATTTGAGTTGTGGGATACTTGTTGGGGTAGTCATATTGAAAGTATATGTTAGATTTTAAACTTTATTCTAGATATAAGATGTCATAATAGTTCATTCATTTTTGTAAATCTTAAAGAGGCAACAGATTATTTTTCCCCCTTTTAAACAATACAAAAACGGCCTTACCTATTTTTTTTTTGTAATACCTGATTTCTCACAATAAAATTAATTCAGAAATTTGTTATATATATAGAACACTAATTCAGTTGTATTCTCTGTTGCATGCAAATACCACCGTCACCAGACCACTTGGAGGCCTACCCAGCTGACACACGACCCTACGTGCTGATTCTCTGCAAGGTGTCAGCTTTTTCATTCAACTTCCTCACTACATCAGGTTGTTGACACGACCTTGTGAAGAATCCAGGACAGTGGCACTTAATTCAAGTTAATGGACTTTTTCGGACAATTCATCTTTTGTGAAAAATGGTGACATTTTTATTTATATTTTTTGATACACTCAGCTATTGGACACATATTTTCATTCCTCACAGATAAAAATGTTATAATTTTGGGTGATTTTTTAAAAACTTTTTCTTTTGAAATTATGTATTTATATATGTAGACATGGGGACCATGTCTCCCGAAGGAGGGGGCATGTGATGGTAGGACGACTTTAATTTTTGGGGAAGAATGAAATTTAACAATAAACTTAAAAATTCATATTGTAAATGATTTTCAATCAATCAAACAATTGTAGAAGTATCAGTTACAGCAGTTGGTTGTGTAAAGTAGATTGCTGAGTGTAAGCAGTTTTGTGCTGCTTCTTGCATTCAGTAGGTTCAATACCCAACAAATTGCTGATTATGGCCTTACCCTCTCTCTTTGCAGCCAAATTGAAAGTACCATCGGTGGTAGACCTTTTACCAATAATTCACTCTTCCTTAGGAACCAGCGCCGGCTGGCCAAGGTAAGGCCGTTATACTCTTTTAATATTTTTGGACTTAGAGCACAGATAGTTTTGAAATACTAATAAAGACACTTAATACTTTTCATATTAAATTCATATTTTTAATAACACAGAGTTATTTGAAATAATATATATAAATTTACCAATTTCTATTGCCTCTTTGGTTGAATAGTTATTTTGAGAATAATAACATAAACAATTATTTTTGATTGAAAATCATATTTTGTCATTTAGTATTTGCCATTCATTGTTCTTGATATAATATCTATATTCTATTTTTCCCTTTATCTCTGTAATTATTAAAACTACTTGTGTTGAGAATATAATATAGAATTTTGTATAATCGAATCTCGAGTACCTTTCTTTGTGCTCACTGCCAAGCGAGCTCACCCCCCACAATATACACTATATAGTAATAAACATTATTTAAAAGAAGTAACACATAAAAACTAACCGTTACATCATTGATTATTGGAAATAGGTAAGATTAGTAGACCACCGAGAAAAGTAACACCATCGATGTGTACAAGTCGTACACGAGTTAAATGAAAAAGATTTGCAAATTATTTTACTACTCAACTTTTTTGGAAAGGGTAGGAAAATCACAATTTTTACATGTTTTAATTCGTCTTGGCAGCTTTTTGTTTACAATCAATGTTTTTGAATGCTTGAACTTTGTTTGGATTAGGCCCGGAAATATTGATGTCATAAAGATGGAGATCAAGAATCCTCAGGATTACGATTTTAAATTACCACCACAACCTCAGACGGGTGTTATCCAAAGATATACAGATGAATGCTATAAATTGAACACAACGTCATCATTGACCTAGGATACTGCAATTAGACTAAACATCCTTTTATGAAATCTAAAAAAGTTGTTTGGCGTGTGTTTAGTGGTGGTTACATTTGGAGGCGCTGAATTTTTTATAGTTTAAATAAATGAATATGGGGAATTACGATGTACATTGATTCAATGAGGGTGGGATGATTATCAAGGATATTGGAACCGATAACGGGATAGATATTAATTGGAATAAACATAGACAATTAATTAATTACGTCACTAGCTTTACTAGCGTTTTTACTTTTTAAATTCCTTCAACATGTGACCAGTTCTTTTTTCAAATGAATACTTTTTTTTACTAAGCTGTTTACAAAACAAACTAATATGTTGTTGTGTTTACTTTTCGTTGTTTAAACTTATTTATTTAGCAATTGGTGCAGAGAAATTGACATAAAGGATGTGTGTGGACGATTCGTTTAATGATGTCAGGACACCAACGTTATAATTATGTGTACTGTGAATTTTATTGGATGTTTTCGTTTTATTTTAGGGAGTTTCAACTCAGACCTACTGGAAATTGTGTATAGTATGAGTAATTGTATTGTGGTAATATTGATTATAGAAGAGGTAGGTATGCGATGGAAGGTGATATCATTGACTAGGCCTATACACTTCTCAATTGATAATTACTGATTCTACTGTAGGCTGCAATAAAAATTTTCTTTATACGTGTAAACTAGCTGTTCTGAATTATAGGCCTAAACCGTTTTAACTGACTACTCCCGTACGTAGGACGGGCTTACACCTCGTACTTATAAAAGGCAAAGCCCTCACTGACTCATTCACTCATCACTAATTCTCCCACTTCCCATTTACCTAGGAGGCTGAAATTCCCCCCCGATTCTTTGGCCATTAAATAGGAAATCTAAGTAGTTTTTATTCTGATCGGGCTTTCGGGCTCCGCCCCAGTGGCTCTGGAGTTTCCCATGTTAACCTTATAATTTTTCATACTTAAAAGGAATTAATGAATCTTAACAGCTGTTTCAATCAAACAATTTAGGACAACAGCTAATTTACAACCAAAATTGCTACAAAATTGCGAAATTGAGTGAGCGTAGCGAATGAACTTCAACCTGGAGGCGAGTTAGCGTAGCGAACGAGCTAACCTGAAGGCAAGTGAGCGCAGCGAACGAGCTCCAACCCAAAGGTGAGTGAGCGTAGCGAACGAACTTCAACCAGGACGTGATTTTCTTTGGATTTTCTTTGCCATGCCAAAGAATTCATCTTGAAATTTAAGAAGTTAAATAGTGTAATATAACTCATTTTCAAATGCCTAACAAACATATTGTACGAGTCGACCATGGGATTTAAGATTGAATTTAACCACGGATTAAAACGTAGACATTTAATCCAACACAAAACTACACAGTTACTGTTGGAAGTTGGAAGGATTTTTAGTATTCAACAAACGCAAACTTTCAATGTCTTCTAACTACACTCAGAACTAACTGCACTTGCCTTGCACAAAACGTCTGTAGAACGACTACAATATTCAAACAAAACCTCTAGGCCTACATAGTGTCTCCACACGAAGAAAACCAAAATTCCACTTACAGGGTCGAGAAAATCCCTGTCTATCCCGCTTTACTGTAATGAAAAATTCTGTTTAATCCCGCATGATTTTTTACGTTCTGTCCAGGGTAATCAGTATATTGTAACAGGTCTAAATATCTCATAAAACCTTTCAACAGTGAATATAGTAGAATATTTTAAACAAGTGGTGTCAGTTTTTATCTGAAAAGCGGGATAAAAAGAAAAAAGAAGCTAATCGTAAGAGCCGATAGTCTTGTTTTATCCGCGTCCCGTTTTAATCCAGCACATGGTCTAAAGAGTCCTGTTTTGGGGATAAAAATGCCAAAACAAACGAAAATGGCAGCAAGCACAGCCGCGCACTACCACTAGCCAAAATGGCGGAAGCGGGCAGATATTACAACACTGAGACTGAACGCATAGAGAAAACAATCTTTTTTAAATTGTGAGTGTTTTTATATCCGTTTCAACTTTCATACGTTTGAATCCATTAATATATTTTCATAACCACTTTTTTTCTTTTAAAACGAAGAATCACGCCTAAATAAGCTTATATCTTACTGGTTTTCTACCACAAAAATAGGCGTGAAAAGTAATTAAGTTAAGTTATGTTGATAGAAAAATTATAGTTTTTCAGTTACCTACATAAAACTAATGCACAGATGTAAGCGTTTGTTTTTTTATAAAATTAAGTGTCTGGAACCGATATTTTATATGAATTAAAAATAGGTATTTACCTTCGTCTACAGCTCAATCTGTTGTAACTTGGGTTACGGCCGTTTCGGCATTATAATGCCATCGTCAGACGTTGAACATTCAGCTGAAGTAGCGTCGTCATAGTTGAAACACATAACACGGACACGAATAACATTTTACAATTACTAACGAAGACACAACGAACAGGCCTGTCGCACACACGGTACCGGTTGACATTGCCACGATCTGAACTGGATGCCGACTGGAGGTTAATCCTGCATCGTTCTTTGCGTAGTGGTGTTATCAGCTGACCTTTGTACTCCTGCCTTTTGTCTCTTGTCCTGGTCTAAAATACTATTGAAAATGATGTGTGATTTATATTGTAGTTTGTCATTTAATATTGTGTCATCAAAATTATTTTCTGTATAGGCTCTGTAAATTTTGTATTCTTCTAATGTGTCCAATTTATTTCCTTTCTTGCTTGTGTGGAGTATATTGAGGCCAGTGTTCAGATCATACATTTCATGGTTTTTGTCAACCAGGTGTTGAGCAAAGGATGATTTTTGTTTGTCGGCCCTTGGACATTTTAAGAAACCAAATCCAATTCCAGAATAATTTTAGTCTAAAAAACATCTATGATTTTATTGAAAAAACTAAAGATTTAAACATAAGGATGCATGATTTATTGGTTTCATTTGACATCGTTAATTTGTACACCAATGTACCGGTGGAGAAAACTTTGGAATTAGTCCAAGGTCACCTGACTTCCAGTTCAAATATGTTGCCAGAAGCAGTCGATGAATTTTTAGCCCTTCTGAAAGAAGTACTTCAACAGAATTATTTTAAGTTTGAAGGAAAATTCTACTCACAATCTGAGGGCCTAGCAATGGGCTCCCCTCTATCTTGCATACTCGCCGACATTTATTTGAATTATATCGAAAATGAATTTATACTATCAGATCGTAACAAACAGAAACAGAAAATACTGCAGTACCACCGATATGTAGATGACACTATTCTTTTGTTTAACGGTAACGTCCGACAACTGGAATTATTACACAAATATCTAAACAATATTGCCCCAAATTTGAAATTCACGATGGAAATTGAGGAGTCAAACAAAATGAATTTTCTAGACCTGACAATAGAAAAATTGGACAATAAATTGGATTTCAGCATTTACCGTAAGCCAACCACGTCAAACCAAACCATCCATAACACGTCATACCATCCACCATCACAGAAATATGCCGCTTATAATAGTATGTTATATAGATTGTTAAATGTTCCAATGTCAGACAACAATTTTAATAAAGAACTCAATTTGATAAAACACATAGCGCTATCTAATGGGTACAACAGCAATATGATTGACAGGTTATTAAGTAAGATGAAAAACAAAAAGTCTGGAGACGTCCAACCACAAAAGAAGAAGTATGTGTGTGTAGAGTACTCACATTCAATTCAGTACTCACTTACGAAAGAACTGAAAAAACATGGTATCGAATTGGCGTTCAAGACCAACAACAAGACAATTAATAAATTAAACGTTTCTGATCGTGTAATCGACAAAAGTGAGAAGTCAGGTGTATACAAAATTAAATGTGCTAGTTGCCCGAGCTTTTATATAGGAAAAACTGGACGGACATTCGGAACCAGGTACAAAGAACATCACCCATGTCCAAGGGCCGACAAACAAAAATCATCCTTTGCTCAACACCTGGTTGACAAAAACCATGAAATGTATGATCTGAACACTGGCCTCAATATACTCCACACAAGCAAGAAAGGAAATAAATTGGACACATTAGAAGAATACGAAATTTACAGAGCCTATACAGAAAATAATTTTGATGACACAATATTAAATGACAAACTACAATATAAATCACACATCATTTTCAATAGTATTTTAGACCAGGACAAGAGACAAAAGGCAGGAGTACAAAGGTCAGCTGATAACACCACTACGCAAAGAACGATGCAGGATTAACCTCCAGTCGGCATCCAGTTCAGATCGTGGCAATGTCAACCGGTACCGTGTGTGCGACAGGCCTGTTCGTTGTGTCTTCGTTAGTAATTGTAAAATGTTATTCGTGTCCGTGTTATGTGTTTCAACTATGACGACGCTACTTCAGCTGAATGTTCAACGTCTGACGATGGCATTATAATGCCGAAACGGCCGTAACCCAAGTTACAACAGATTGAGCTGTAGACGAAGGTAAATACCTATTTTTAATTAATATCAAAGCTCAGGGGCTAAAAATGGATTTTAATTTTATATGAGTTATTTAACTTGGTTTACGTACATGGAATTGAGGTTACGGCTACATTAGTAAGTTAGCATTATTTGCACGATATTTTTGTGCCGGCAAAACACAGACCGGTTGCCTGACTCCATAAGAGACATTGCAAAATTTGTCTTGATACTGGAACTGGCACAATAATTTTGTGTCCGCAAGACTTTGGTAAATATAGTAAATATTGTTGATGCATGGCAGTTTTGTCTAAAGATTTGATTTTGCTCCAAAAATAAAAGAAAATCTGTAGGTCAACATTAATTTAGGTGACTCTTTAAGAAAATTCTGTGACAATAGGGGACATTGGTGACACATTACTAAAATCTGTGACTTTTCCAGGACTTCCGTGACAGGTAGACACCCTGAGATCAGTTCAATGGTAACCAAATTGCTGTAAATTTACTAAACGTTTTTACAATCCCACATTAGCTAGTAAAGAAAGACTAGTAACTAAGTTGACAAAGTAATAAACATACCGTGTGTTTCTTTGGCCATTGTGGACTTGGCGAAAGAAGATAAAAACTTGTTGTCGACTGCTAACTTGCAAGCCATCCATGCGATGGCACTGGCCGCCTTCTGCATCTTGACTGAGTCTCGCTCTCCTGAAGTCAAGACAGTTCACTGACCTGGGCAAATTGAATGTCTTAGTTGTGTATTATAGGCTACATAAGGTGTAAATAAATCACGTTTGTGAGTTACCCAAGCCAGTCAAAATAAGGTCAAACGGATAGAGTGATGAAAAGTTGCCCTATGAATCAAGATATTGCAATATTAAACACCATTAGGTATCCCTATTGAGTTTTAAATAAAATGAACATACACAAACAGATTATAAGTCGTGCTGTGTGGCTGCTAATATGCCAATATAGAAGGAAATGTACGGTATGTTTAAAATAAGGAACCATGTTCACAGTTAAACGATACAGACTAAGGTTTGCTGCTGGAAAGACCCTTCTAGACGCTAAAAATACTACCGTCACAGCAAACATACAGACTACATGAATTTCCACCCGATTAGATTTTTACTACCGGTACAATGTTTCCTTATACTTGTCAGAAGCATTGCCCATTAAATAACATTAGATTTAGTGAGTAATTAGGTTTGGTGTTACAGGGATGGGAAACCTCCCCGTAACATTGTGTTTTTATCAAATGTTAATAGTACTAGATGTAATGAATAAATTGCCAAATTTGACAAAAATATAATCATAAACAAGCAAACTACAACAGTTTTCCTTTTCTCCCAAAGAATAAAATAATATTGGAATTTTTTACGTACAGGCAATTTTTTGAGGCTAGTGTGGCGAATCAACAAAAATGTCGACCCCTGAAACACATTTAATATATAATTTGGAAAGTACAAAAACGTTGTTTTATTTAAGCTATGTTCTTACAGACGATGAAAAATTAGAATCCAATGTTGTCAGGCTGGTCAGACAAATATAAGCTTTGGAGTTTTACCTGATCGGTCTTGCTTACACGTTCATGCCAAATTTAACAAAAAACGGACCAATATTAACTTGAGTTATCATAGCATGTTCACTGACACAACTATATTAAGTAAGTTTGAACATTAATAAACTGAGTAGGTACCCTTTTACACTATAATTATTTATTAAAATAAATAAATGCTTTAGGGTCTATATTTTCAATTTTTTAATAGAGTTTTTGACCTCAGGAGACATGAAAATGAAAATGAGATGGGTCCTGGGCCTAGATCTTACCATGAGACCTACTATAATAGCTGCATACCTAGAGGGAAATTTGCTAATAGAGTTCGAACCCAAACACGACTTATGATCCGTTTTTTACAATGTAAACATGCAAGTATTCTTAATGAACGTGTAGGCTAATCTGATCATATGATCCATTATTAAGATCTAACCCAATATAAGATTCACTCACCCAATATGGCTGCTTGTTCTCTAACAGCTCGTAGCTGCAGGCAAGTAGACGAGTCTTTAACAGCTCGTAGCTGCGGGCAAGTAGACGAGTCTCTTAATAGCTCGTAGCTGCAGGCAAGTAGACGAGTAGGTTCTGTGATGCGGCAACACCCCAAGGAAACATGGCGATCAAACATCCTCATCAAGAAACTAGAGAACACTTCGGGGTCGATGCTATATCTCCTCCAACCTCCAACATCATCAGCCACACCTGTAACACAACACCAGATGATTAGTATCGTCCTTGACGATTGATGGAACTAGTAATTCCATACTCAGGTTTTATTTGTAGTTCGTTTTTAAATCCAAGAATGGAAGGTTAGGATAATGGAATGGTTTGGCTGGGGTTAACGTTAAGAGAAAAAAAGTCTAATAATAATTCCTTATGCGCAAACTTATCAACTGGTAACGACCAATTCAACTGTTTGTCTGCCGATCTCCACGGGAAATTCACATTCTTTTCTTAAATTAAGCTGAACCAAACAATCTGCTAACGAAGAGTTACAGATTGAAAGATTGTGAAAACGTCAGACAGTTCTAGGAAAATAGACAACACAAAAGTCCTAAACTGTATGCAATTTTCTTTCACAGCCTAAATCAAATTAGGCCTAAGTTAATTGTACCAATAACATACACAATATACAATGGACAGCAAAAAATAATTTTGGATCAATCAATAAAAATATCCTTTTAGAAAGTTTAATTTTTTTTAATAGGTAACTTATTGTAAATAAACTGTTTCAATACAAAAGTACCGTAAGTTACAGTATTGCTGAACTAGGCTGACATAGTTCAGTTGATCCTGGATAAACGCAGTAGGAGCTCACAATAAACCAATCTTTAAAAAGGTAAAATGTGACTTCTACCTGAGTCGTACGCACCTTGTGCCAGTGTGCCATTTAGGCCTAACTCTATTCAGAGTCGGCAGCAGCAAGGCCAGGTAGGCTACAACGAGATAAAGCCCACACTTACAGATAAACGACTCAAAGCTACAATTGAACGAGCTGAACAATATAACAAAGCTGAACGATATAAAGCCTTACATTGTGCCAACTTACAAATATTTTCAGTTCAGAGTTTTGATAGTATTCAAAGTTATTTATTAGAATCTGTTTTAGCGTAATCAATTTTAAGCATCAAGATTAGGCCTAACGAATTCCATATGAAATAAGACAGGGTCGTGTCAAGGCTATTGGATTCAATAGAAACTTCTTAGGTAATATCATTGACTATTGGATACAGAAGTTGTTGTATTAATATTCAAAAGGTAATATGCAATTCAGTAAGAGAATAATAACTATAACGTGACCATAGGAACCTATCCTGTATTGATTTATATACAAACAATAACTAGATTTTTAGCTAGGTACCTAAAAAGATTATGTGCAATAGTTTTTCCAATTTCAAAATAGTCTAAGTTAACTGAACTAGTGTAATGCTTTAAAAATCCAATTATTCATTATTCATTATTCATTAGCCTTCGTCGTTGACCCTCTGATGAGGGAATAGACTGCGTCGTTGTTTAATACGAAAAAAAAAGACACAAAAACAAAGACTACACGCACATATAAAATAAAACTTATTTAACATGGCGGGCAGGCAGTAGGCGGTACAAAAAATTAATTGTCCCGCTCCAAATTGTCCTTAAAGAATTCCTCTACTTTGTAGTATGGTCTATTGATCATCAAGTCTTTCACAGCACTCTTGAACTTCCGGTCGTCCAGACATCGAATGCTGGAAGGGAGTCTGTTGAAGAACTTGATGGCTGACGTAGGGAAGGAATTGAGCGTCCTGCTCAATCTCGCACGGGGAACATCAAGATCCTGCCTAGCTCTGGTATTATGGGCGTGGATGTGGCTTCTGGTGTTGAGAAGAGGAACACTGCATTTGATTTCAACCAGGCAGGCGTAGATGTAGTGGCTGCAGACGGTTAGAATTCCAAGTCTCTTGAATATCGGTTTGCAGTGTTCTCTAAAAGGGCTCCTTGAGATTATACGGACTGCCGCTTTTTGAAGCTTTAAGACTTCCTCCACTTCCGACGCATGACCCCAAAGGTGTAGTCCATACGCAATGTGCGAATGAAACAGGGCATGGTATACCATGAGCAGGTACTGCTCCGTGACACATTTCCGGAGGCGCCTGAGGAGACAGTTGACTCTCGCAAGCCGTGTGGCAACATGGGCAGCATGGTCATTCCAGTCGAGTCGGCTGTCCAGCTGGAAACCGAGAAGTTTTACTACAGCCATGTCGTCCGAGGAGTCTCTTGAGAGGGTACAAAGGAGTCTCTGGGTTTTGTCTCCATTCAGTTGCAGCTTATTCATCTGGAACCATGCTTTTGCTTCTTGGACCTGGATTATGGCTAAATCCCTAGTGTGGTGTAGGTTTGGCCCTTTAGTGAGAAGCGTGGTATCATCCGCAAATAGTATAGAGCTGCTGGTCTCGTCGATGTCGTTGATGAGGACCAGGAATAGAAGAGGGCCCAGCACAGATCCTTGGGGAACCCCCTGGTTCACCTCCAGTTCTAGAGAGCTTGCGCCTTCGAGTATTACCCTCTGGGTTCTGTTGGCTAGGTAGTTCTTGAAGGTGGAGAGAACCACACTACCAACGCCATATCTGCTGAGTTTTTTGAGCAGGATATCATGGGATACACAGTCAAAGGCTCTGCTGAGGTCACAGAGTGTTAGCATTACCGACTCCCCAGCTTCAAAGGCCTCGCCAACCTCTCTTGCAATCCTGGCAATCGCAGACGAAGTAGATCTCCCTGCGCGGAAACCGTGCTGTGAGTCTGAAAACAGCTGGTGTGTTTCAAAGTATGTATACAACTGATTCTTCATCACCGTCTCTATCACCTTACTAATCACAGGTAGTATCGAGATAGGTCTGTAACTCGAGATACTGGCATGATCACCTTTTTTGTATATTGGAATGGTCTTGGCTCTCTTTAGCTTGTCCGGAAAAACACCTGTCAACAAGCACCTGTTGATAACTGTAGTCAGGGGGGCAGAGATGTCATCAGCTACATCCTTCAGTAATTGGGATGACCAGCCAAAACAGTCACATGCTCTGGAACTTTTGAGTCCAGAGATTAGAGTCCGTATCTGCTTTTCTGAGATGGGATTCCATCTGTCAAGGGAACAGTGGAGCTCTTCCACACGCCTTCCGACATAAGCCAACGGGTCTTGGGGGCTATCTGGGATGTTGTAGATAATTTCTTCAACAGACGAGACAAAGAAGGTGTTGAAATCATCTGGACTCGCCATGCAGGACATTTTAGGCTTTTGGGGTTTCACACTATTTACCACACTCCAGGCTGCTTTGCATCGGTTTTGCGAGCTTTCAATGAAACGGACATTGGCCAACCGTTTGGCTTCCTCAACTTTTTTATTATAAAATCTTTTCAGGGCCAGGTAATTATGAACATCCCCTCTGTCTCGAAGGGCCATCATCAGGTTTTTCAAGTCGGTTAGGTTAGGTGAGTACCAGTCTCTCACTTTGTGTCTTGTCTTAGATGAATTTGTATCCTTGAGTTTACCTGTAGGTCTACCTTTTTTGGTTGAGGCAGGGAAGCATTCGTCAAAGAGATCCTGTAAGGTATCAAAAAACACATCGAACCATGCATCAGGGTTTTGTAAGTCAAAAATGCAATCCCATCTTACTGCCCTGAGACGACCCTTAAAGCTAAGCAGAGCCTCAGGTTTTGAGAGATTTCGTCTATGCGAGAAAACATAATTTGCATGCCAGGGGAAAACAGTGGGTGTACTCACCGATGAAGTGTTGACATTTAATACCACGGCATCATGATCGGAGGGGACAAGAACTTTCGAACTGTACCTCTCCTGCGGAAGCGATGTAAGGATGATGTCGAGGCATGAGTTCCCTCTGGTTGGGATTTCGTTGGTAATAAATAAGCCACACTGTCTTGTCAGAAGCTTGAAAGTTTTCTCCTCACTGGAGCTGGACAATATGTCAACATTAAAATCACCACACACAACAAGATTACAAGACAAAGAAGACAAATAAATAATACATTTCTCAAAGATCTCGCAAAAGCTATCAAATAGAGCATTGATAGGAGACCTATAAACAGATGCGACCACAAGGTCGAAGTCCGCAACTCGGATGGCAGCTACTTCACAGACTTTTTCTTCACAGAAATTTTCCAAATTAATCGTAGTGAAAGTCAGTTCTTTATTTATATAAAGTGCAACACCACCGTTTTTTGCAGTAATCCTACAGAAACTTGTGGCCATTGTCATGTTACTAATACTATGGTAGTACATAACCTCATCATGTACCAGCCAATGCTCAGACACACAGAGAATATCCAAGTTTTCGTCATCAGCAAAGATTTCAACACTGTCAAATTTGGTTCTCAAACATTGGACATTCAAGTGACCAATAATTAGGGAGCTTGGATCATTTGGTATGACTACCCCACTGAGGCTAGTGGATGCTTCTGTTTCCCTAAAAAAATCCGGGACTCAATTTGTGCAGGCCTAGGCCTATGGTGTCTGCTAGGTCTGGCTGGTAAAAATTTCCTTACAAATATGTTTGTTGGCCAAAACTCTGAGGTTAGAACCCTGTCAAAATCGTTTTTACACACACCTACTTTAAAGGATTTGTAAGAATTGTACTTACTCTTCAGTTCTGTACATTCAACATTTTGGATACCTTCACTTGTGAGGAAGTTGGAAACATCCATAGTCGTTGTAGATGGTTGGAGTCTAGAGATAAATAGCCACTCCTGTTTTCCAACTGATTTTAGAGTTGTCTTGACGTTGGTACCAATCACACCAGGGATATCACGACCCAATTTGGGCTTCTGAGGATTTTTAAGTGCACTCGCATACGTTATATCACCATTCATCTCAGGTTTCCTAACCTCACCAGCGCTAAATACATCGCAGTTTGCAGTATTTTTGTTTTTACAAGTGTCTTCCACTTCCACTCTCGAACAGACAGGAGTGCCAACGCCAACATGCGCTAAACTGAAGTTGGTCGTCATCGTCAGATCAGATGATGGGGCAGGGCTATATGGTTCCATCACTGCCATACTAACGTCGTTGGCGATGGTAGCAGACGACTGGAGGTCGTTGTCAGAAAATGAGGCCGTGCAGTTGTCATCACTGACTGGGAGTGGGAGATTATTTTCGTTTTTCTTCTCCATGACGTTTGAAGGCGAAGTGTCGTCTGCATCGTCTGCTCGTGACGTTGCTTCCGCTTTTAAACCACATTGTTTGGCAATAAGGTTAATATTTGTACTAAGTTTGACATGATGTGTAACGATATTACTTAGCTTCTTTTTGGTGTTTTCTTGAACCTTACACACAGAATTCACAGCCTCTTTAAGTTCATTGAAGCCTGTTACTAATAAATTCTTTAAGTCACAATCACTTGAAATGACGGTTTGCATACGGGCATCACAGGGACCACAGAACCATCGAATTTTCTCCCCGAGTCGGCTAATCTGGTCGTAATCCTTCTTACTTATCTTGACACATTTATGGTGGAACCACGAAGAGCAAAATCCTTCACACTCAAGAGCGTAGTCCTCTTCAGATACACTATTAGAACACACACCACACGTAAACCGCTGCTGCGTGACCGCCATGTTGACCGGAAATCCAAATTGTCTATCTAGCAATAATTACTTGTTAACACTATTATCTCAGTAAATTATAAGTAATTATAAATGTTTGATTTATTCTAAGCTATTTAAAGTGAATATCAGACTCACCTTATAGGTTAATTACAAGAAAACAATCTTCTGCAGAGTGCAGACTACACTACACAGACACTGACACTGACTACACTCCGACTCCAGTCCAGAGCTGCGGCCATGATGATGATGGATTTTGTTTGGTGCAGTTCCAGTGTTCCAGTAGTCCATTCTCATCGGTTAGTATGTCTGTTGTTTTCACAATCTAGCTTTTAAGCGCTTACTAAGGTAGGGTCATTGATTATATATCTTCCCAAGGACAGAGGGTTAGTTATACCATAGATAATATACAATTAATGGTAATGTACATTAATTATAAGATAAAAGTATTTCGAACCAGCTCACAACGGCGAAGAAGGGCCACCAATTGTAAAAATTATTTTTCTTCGTATATGAGAAAACAAATTTAGAATTAGAGTTTTAAGTCAGAACGGGGGAGTAGGCAAATAACATCAGAGAAAAATTTCAAAGTTATGAGTATAAATGTTTGTTTTTGTTGATACCAATTTTAAACCATTGTTTGACTTCAGGAGACATTTTTATCTAGATTTCATCAAGATTCAAGATTTATTTCGGCCATTAAGTTGATTAAAATAGGCTTTGTCTTACATAAAATATTAATCTAAAAATAATATTTCAGTCTTTTCCTGAAAAAAAAATAAAACATACAAAATAATAATATAATCCACTGCAAACCAAACAACAGCACTTCTGTCAAAATCTTCACACAGCAAACCATGCAAAATATAATTGTCAAACAAACATACCTTTCAGTAGACGTACATGACATGACTTAATAAGTATTTAAGTTTTGTGCAGCCTTCATGGCATCAAAAAATTCATCAAATTTGTAATATGGGTTCAACTCAAGCCAATTTTTCACAATGGATACAAATTTTGGATTTAATCCCACACAACTTTGCTTAAGAAAATTTCTGGCAGCGTTACGTTACTGGTAGAGGGCAGAGGCCTGCGTTGTGCACCGTCACAGTGGGAGGGGAGAGTTTAAAAATGAGAACGAAGAACGAGAACGCTTTACATTTTTTGTGAATGGCCCCCGTTAATTTCTGACTTTAAACTCAGAATTCTGACTTTTTCTAAGTGTGGAATCCTACTAGTAGCGTTCTGACTTTAAACTTAGGATTCTAAGTTTATTCTCAGAGAGGAACGCACACAAGTTCAATTAATTCTGACTTACAATTGCTTTCTGTGGCCATCAAACCAACTAACACCGTACAACTATAGTTCGGCCGCTTGGAAAACGACCTGCGCGCTAATGCTAAATCAATGCTGGAGCAGGTCGCTTTCTAAGCGGCCGAACTATAGTGTTTCCGTAATGCGAGATTCTTGTCCTTTCCTTATCTTATACTTTTAGACAATGACCGGGATTAAAATGGCATGTGGGATAAAACGAGATTCTTCGAATCGTTGAGGTAATGCGGGATTTTATCGACACGGTTAGCTTGATTTTTGAAAGTGTACTTTATCCCTCGGAGCAAATGGCGGCCATCGTGTCAGGTCTTGAGAGCTGCTGCTGTTTTTTCGGGCGACTTTATTCATGCTGCTGGTAGTCCTTTAGCAGGACGTATTCTACCTGTTTTACCCAAAAATGGGATTTTGTTTAGACTATCTAGCAGGATTTTTGTTTTAAGACGTGTGGAAACACCAACAGAAAAAAAGTTATCACCGGTTATCGAAAAAGAAAAACGATTCGGTTGACATACACGGTCGAATTGTGTTGGATTGGATTCGGTATTCGGCAGATCTCACGATTGTACGTACACACATAGTGCAATTATTAATGAGCTGATTTAAATTAGCCTATTTTTGATTCCCCCAGTTGATACCAACCTACCAAAATTATAGTGTTTCGAGTTCTTAGAAATCTCAGAACACAGAACTGAAACAACCACTGAGCAATAATTCTAACTGGAGGTAGCACTGAATGTCAAAGATGCGTGTCGCCAGCCGCCATGTTTGCGTGAGGTGGGTGTCCATAAGAAGCCATGTTATTGCTATGACAAAAAAACTCACTGCTATACAACCTAGTTATAAGAAGCCATGTTATTGCTATGGTAAGAAAACTTACTGCTATACCAACCTAACAAAATCAGCGACTCGCTTTTGACAGACTTCTGCAATGGCAGTGCTACCTCCAGTTATAATTTTAGCTCAGTGGAAACTGGAAACAACTGAAGTTTAGTTTAGTGTAAGTGTGGTCCTTGCTTGTCTTGGTTGTCGTTGTCACATCACAATCGCGGGAAAGAAAGTGATTGTGAAGTAGTTTAGTGATGTGTTGCTAACTTTATTAATTAGTTTGGTTTGTTTCTGATTACCTTTTTGCTGTGGCCCGCAATCGAAATACTTCAGTTTTTGGTCTTTCAGTCTTCTATTGTTTAATTTTGTTCAATACTAATACCATTCTTCACACCATCAACTAGAACTAAAAAGGTAAACAATGTAGGGCCTATTAACAAAGTCTCAAAAAGTTAAGTTAGGCAGTTTTAGGTGAGTTGGGGAAAGTAAATAATAACCTGCAGTTTTTTTTTTATCTAATAACATGTTTCCCTTTATTCACAACTTCTAATTTTATTGCAGAGGATACCCTTCCGGACGTGGATTTGGCGTCCGGCAGTTACTGTCATGGTCATAACCTAACCTAACCAACCAAACGTTAAGGGTCAGTGGAGCCCTGGGCAAACCCAAAAGCAGTGCCCCCTTTTATCCTAGTGCAGGCAGGCGGTGGTTGAGGGGCACCCTGTGGGCGCCCCCAAACCATAGATAAATGCATAATAGTAAATTGTAGGAAATTTGATTCTCTTTCGGAATAATACCTTCCACTTTGGTCGATTTCCTCAGCATTTAAAAGTTATTTGCAAAAATGTCAAGCAACCTCCGAATTTCTAGTGGTGAAAAAAGTTGGTGATTACTTTTTAGCTTTGTACAATGAAATCTTCAGTTCTGATGGATCGATTTTGTTAAATAATGTGTCTTTGGAAGACATAAACTCTTTGATTTGCTTTTTCATTTGATGTGTTTTTTTATAGCGGTAAGTTTAATAGTATAAAAGTTAAAAAGTTATAAAGCGTTAAAACCTGGCTATTCATTTGAAACACCCGGTACTGTATTGTGTTATGTCCACCTTCAATTTGATATAAAAGATGGGGCTAAGCTGTTGCTTTTAGTTTCACACAATTCCTCTGGTCATCCACACAAATTTCATTTGGCCTAAACATGACTGATATTTTGATGAACAGCATTTTGAAATTTTGATGAATTTTTGACAGCTGTTGAAAATAGGCTATCTTTGCTTGCCCAGAATGACAGCAGTTATTCTGCCGCTTTTTTCTTTTCCCTCCAAAGTGAAGTTTCTTATAGGCCTAGGTACATTTTAAATGTAACTTCGTTGGCAACTGCTGCCTGATAAACTAGCTTTTGATATGTATTTTTCAGTTAGTAAGAAAATGTCAGAAGCAAATAAGAAAAAGGCTAGAGGGAGACCTAAACAAATCAAAGAAGAACAGAACCAAGATTCCAACAACGTCAGGTCTTCTAAGAGAAAATCAGATGTGACTGATGAGCAGATTGCCAACAAGAAGTGCCGTGCAGATGTACCTAAGCTTGTCGCTGTTAGAATCGAGCATTGGTCAGTACAAAGAAAATGTTAAGTTCTTCAAGTAAAAGAATCTACAGTCGGAACCACGAAAGTTTGCAGTTGGCAGCAGCCAATCACAAGACAAGGCTAGTGCTACCTTTCCATATCGCCCGTTGACGACACTAATTAAAATACTAAACAATATTTTCAAATCAGCTGGTATTATTAGATTTGGCAACACCACACTGCCCTCATTGGCTCCATCGAAGTCACGTGGTAAATAGGCTCCTCCCTCAACTGCAAACTTTCGTGGTCCCGACTTTAGGCTAACTATTCTCAGTTAATTGATATTTTACCGGGGAAAAGTTACATTAGGCTTAGTTTCAAGATAAGTTTTACAATTGATAAAGTGAAGTGTGACCTACAATAAAACAGCTAGGCCTAACATCAATCTCTACAAGGTATGGCTAAGTACCTAGGCCAAGGTAACCTATTTTATCGTAGTTATCGTGTCAATCCTAAGGGCAAAACATGAACAATCATATAAAAAAGAGAAGCACAAAATTGTTGTTTTCCTTTTATAAATCAATATTAAGCTACAAAATTAATTGTGTAAACAAAACAAAATTTTTCAACATGTTTGCATTTTTTTAACTTTGTTGTTTTGCTAGTCCACTGTAATAGGCTACACTGTGGACCTACTCTAACTATAATGGGAGATTTAATTTAAATAAGTTACTGATAGGCCTAGCTTGAATCTTTCTTAGGTGTTGTCTCACTGACCATGAGACAGCACCGTAGATCAATTGAACCGTACATCACTTTGAATCTCATCTCCGTTGGGTCTGGCCAATTAAAACTTTGTGAAAGATGCCTAGGTCCATCTAAAGGAAATATTAAGAAATTCTTAGTAAATTGCTTCTTGTTGGAGAGTTTTACTTTCAGGCTACGATATGTATATAAATGGTGTGTTAGGCTCGCCAAAATCTTGTTTTATAAGAATTTGTTTTTTGTGTTCATTAAACTCATTACAATTTCATTAAAAAACTCATTAAAAGTAAACCAATGATTTTAGCCTACTATTGTAAACACATTTACATAAAAATTTGCCTTATTTTCCAGTGTTTCCTGACGAGTATTCAAGAAGAGGGCGGAAGAGCTTGTCGCAGCTCTCCAGCCTGTTTTCCCTCAGCTTGAGTTTTCCTACAACCCAACCAAGCCTCGCCGAGGAGCTTTTGAATTTGTGATCCTTGAAGATGAAGAAGGTAATCATATTAGAAACATAAGTACGAATAAAAACTATATAGACCTACAATAACTACAGTACATTATCCATATTATATTTTGTTCCAGTGAATCCTCTTTGAAAGAAGAAGCAATAACTGGTCTTTTTAAGTGGATAATTTATATTATCGATGAAACTCATAAATAAAATTTAACTTATGTCGATTACGTTAAATTTACACAAGCTACTGTAGGACCTGTACCTAGAACCATTTTATTTATGTGTTTGCTGTTATAAGGTGTATTTTTCTTCATTTAGACGAGTTGAAAAGTTTGCACCTCATAATAGTTTAAGGATTAATCCTACATTGTTACTATCAAACTCGTTATGTTATAAAGAAAAAAGTTATCTAACTTTATATTTTGTTACCAGAAACTGTGATTTGGAGTGGATTGAAACGTGGGCCTCCAAGAAAAGAAAAATTTCCAGAACCAGAAAAACTTCTGGAGCTTTTCAAGAAACATTTGGACAAGTAATCAGTTGAAAATTGTACGAAACTTTGACTTGTAGTTTTGGATAATTATTATTTTAAGTTTTCATGTCAAATGTGTTATCGATCTGCATTGTTTTTTTCTCGACCATCACTTTAACAGAAAATTCAATATAGTTTTACATTAGCGTAAAAGGGCCTTTATTTAATTGAGGTAATAAACTTTCCTTGTGAATCAATACATTAGAACAAGTATGTTAAGAAGTATGAGTGGTGTTCAATTTTAGGTCTGAGATCTTGAGAAGCAGAATGAAAAAAATGCAACAGTTATGACTTGAACATGGATTATTTTGTTAACTCGGTTCGAGTAAATCTTATTAGGTGTTTCTCTGTATTAGATTAGTTAGTAAAAAATGTAAAATCCACCCAAGATTTAAAAACATTGCAATTAGCAGTTTTGCTATGAAGAACACACTGAAGGAGTTTTACACAAACAAATTTGTAGTTTATTAAATTTGTATTTAACTTAAAAAAGTAAGTGTTGAGTTTTTCTGTAATGGAGAGTTGTAAAGAAGTTTTCAACATAAAAATGTTCTGTCATTATTTTTAGCCTTTGGTTTGAAGCATAACTTATAAATAATCAAAGAATTGATGACGATTGGTCAGAAAGGATTCCCACTGGCCTTTCCGATGCTTGTCTAAGATTGTTTTTGGTTACGTTTCTTACCAAATAACATTTCATAAATGGTTTTGGGTAATATTTTGCCGAGCTTTTTTGGCCAAAGTGTGTGTTAAGCAAAGCTAAGTTCAACAAAAACAATATGACGATTGGATAGAAAGGTACCAACCACTATCTTTTCTGAGGTTAGTTTTGCGTTATTTTGGCTTTGGTTTGTACATTCTTTTTTGGGCCTTTTTACTAAAAAATGTATTTTGTTCAATTATTTTAGGTTATCCATTAAGCTTTTTCTTAAGCTAAAGTTTGTGTTTAGCAGAGCTAGATTCAACAAAAACACTGTGACGATTGGATAGAAAGGTACTAACCACTATCTTTTCTGAGGTTAGTTTTGCGTTATATTTAGCTTTGTTTTGTACAAGCTTTACTTTTCAGAATATAAATCTCGTAGGCCCACATGACTAGATGTAAGACTTGAAGTACAAAGCTGTCACTTCACTCCCTAAGACATTATGTAGTTTAGGATTTAAGCATTTTTATACAAGGTCAGATTGTTACTGTTTTCTACCTTTGTAAGCTTTTTCTTTGTGTTTTTCTACTTTTATAAATAAAACACTGAAAATAAATATATTTTTCATTGTGTGACCTAAAGAGATAATTTTAGTTATGCTCATCTTATCCATGATTAGAAAACTCTCATTCATTCAATACAGGTAGCCTACATTATTTAGATGATGCAAGAATATAATACAGTGGTTTCTAATTATAAAGAAAAAAATAGATTACTGAAATGGATGTGAAAGTAAATAAATATTTAGGTTTACATTATGGCTATTACAACCTAATAGTGTATCTCATTACTAGTCCCGAAAGTGACCCTTTTTTGCGCAAGATGGTGGTTTACGAGTGAAGTGAAGCCAAGCACTGAAAAAAGTATCGAGCCCCAAAATGTAACTTTTGTGACAAGTAGTGGTTGGTAATATTCATCATGATGGAAAAAATCACACAATTCTTTTTGGTTTGCCTAATGATTCCTCAAGTTTTCACATACAATTTATTTAAAAGTAGACTGTCAGAAGAATACATACACCAGTGCTCCTGTTGAGCTGAACTGGAACTTTCTTTGGGTGAGGAATTTGTTTGTTTGGGAAAGTAATGTTTAGGAAAGGTAAGATCATGTCTTAATTGATTTGTAAAACCCAGCTGCTAGGGATTCAAGCTGTTTTTTTATTATACCGAGTGATGAAAAATTATTTTATTGTTCAGTTTCAGTTACATATGAGACTGATGATTGTTCAGTAATAGTACATTTCATAACAAGAGTAGAAAGTGAGTCATTACATATTTGAGACAATGTTTGAAGTGCGAGATTTGTCGAGCACTTTAAATGGTCGAGAATATGTATAGACCCACTTTCACTTGTGTTTTGAACGTTACTTTTCGCTACACTACAAACACTAATTATATTCTTAATTAAAACAGACATTGGATATATCTTTAGGAACATTACAAAACTCATAGCATTTTTTTAAGGTTATGCCTAAATATCTACTTTGGTTGTTGGTACAGTTTTGGTTGTTAAAAAATGAAACAGTTGGACAAAACAAAACAAATATTTGTTTGTTAAATAGGAAAAATCCAAAAAGATAGTAAACATTACTTTAGCATAGATGCTTTTACTGTAGTAAACAATGTAATGATAAATTTTGGCAGGTTTTAAACATGTAACAACAAACGGTCAATTCACAGTAGTGTAGCGAAAAGTAAAATTACAAGAATAGATTCAGGCTAATGACCATACAAGCCACACATTTTAATTTATTTTGTAGCTTAAAAACTGTCGAAAAAGTTATTTTAAAACCAAAATGTGTTAACATTAAATGTTGACTTTCTTATTGGAACTTCAAGACCCACCGACAGAACTACCATTAATGGCCCTACTGGAAAATACCATACTAGGCCTATTTGACTCAAGTCTGCAGCATATTGGGAAGTTAAAGAATTGTGAGGGCTTTGATTTTTCATATGTTTGAATAGTCAGAGCCGGAATTGGAGTACTTGCGGCCCAAAGCCTAAATACCTTGAGCGGTCCCACCCCTAAGGTGGAAAATCCTGCGATCATGGTGAAATTGTAAATCTCCAACGATCAAAAGGGACATCATCACCCATGATTGGGGAGGAATCGTGAACATCTCCTCTAAATCATGGGAACAACGTCATCAACATCCACCACCATGGTAAAATTATGAAAATTTCCCACAGGCTGCAACCAAGGACTAATCAGTATCGTCAACCACAATCGCTGTGAATTAATAATTTTTAAAAATTAAACTTTTGTTCTGAAGAATAATTTTTGTAGAATACACCGTGACCTAGTCAGACTAGTGGTGAATCCGGCTTTGTAGATAGTGTAAAATAATCCAATCAATTGAGGTAAAAAAAGAAATTTATATTTATTATTTTTGTTGTATCCGATGTGCCTTAAGACACGGCATGCTGCAGAACAGGTTAGTTTCGTAAGTAAATGGGACTTTCCCTGTGATGTCGATGGCACAAAGGTAGCATCGGGTGAGCACCACGCCGGACTTGCCCGCAGCAGCTAACAACCTCCTCTCAGCAGCAAGAGCTCTCTGTCACAAACACGATTGTATCTTGAGATTAGTTTTAAAAGCAGTGTTAGTTAATTTAAAGGATACTGACATAGACGTCACATCTATGTGGACCCTGAGCTTTTTTTTACCTAGTAAAATTGATTAGTGAACTATAGACTATATTAATTTTAAAAAGAACAAAGTTCCTCAGTGCGCTACAGTCTATAATTATATTTCCTACCTTTTCTCTATCGCTGAGTTCCAAAAATCTTTTTCTCTCCGCTTCCTCTTGTCTTCTCGGCTCATCAGCAATCCTCTTCTCCCTCTCCTTCTCTCGCTTCGCCTTTCTCTGCGCTCTTCTCTTCTCCGCAGCTTCTCTCTCTATCTCGTTCGTCAGCGCGCTGGGAATGTGAGACTTGCTATAGTCGTACTTGTCAGGGAACTGTCCCATGAAGCGACGGAAAGTGTTGCGAGTGTCTTTGTCCGGGGCAAAGTCATAAGCCGTCATCGCTTTTTGGTCCTTTGTGCATGGATTGGCACCGTTTTCCAGCAAGATCCTGAAAGAAAAATGTATTGGGTAGGTTGAGTATGTACCATTGTAACTCGATTATAAGCAGATCAATCGATCAGTAATTACTATGTGGTTGAAAATTCACAAAAAAAAAACTGTATGAAAACTTTTATAAAGAACCCTGTAGCTTTAATGGTTCCAAAGCCTAAATAGTATGGAAGTCGCAAAGTCGGTAATTTGTTCACTGGTAACCATGACAACCCATGAGTCAGGTAGACAGTGAACGTATGAAGAAAAAAGGAATAGCAAACTTTAGAATCCTGATAAACTGTGGCATTATGCCAAACTCTGAGATAGTGTTGGTTTATAGTTGTATTAGGAGAAGAGTCTAATCAAGAACAAGCTAAACTGACAACTTCAAGAGCTACGTTACGACTCAATATAAAATGATAAAACAATTGCCTTTCAACATTAAATGGCAGTAACAAAATATAATACACAATTCATTATACAAAACAGGTCAGACATTACCAGACTATTTCCTTGTGCGAGTGTCTAGCTGCGCTCTGCAGCAGGGACAGACCGTCCGTGTTGAGTTGGTTGACGGCTTCCGTCCGCTCCTCCTCGTTGATAACGGATCCCTCCTGCTGCAGTGACAACGTCAGCAGAGTCACATCACCTGCCGCACATGCCGTCACCACTTTCTGGCGGAAACTCTTTAACTCTGCGCTGAACTCTGAAAATTTGAGGGATTATTGCCGTAATTTTTCATTACGATAAGTAAAGGATTTAATCTTTTGCTGTCTGGAATTTGATGCCGCCCTTAGGTGAATCAAAAACCAAGATTTATTTCCAGTAGACATGAGAAAAATACATATACCTGTAGAAGTGAGATAGTTTTTAACATGTGGGTACTAAAGTGGACATCACATTAATTTTGACAAGCTGTAGCCAATTAAAAAAAATATATAGTTGACGCAATATAAAAGATTCTACAGCTACCAATAAATCATCCAATAAGTTGACTTGATAGACAAAAGAAGTTGACTTGATAGACAAAAGTTGGTGTATTCAACAGAAATCAGCAATTTACAACTAGGTTCATTTTTATTTAAAAACTGGCAAACTATTCCTATCAATAATCAAAGCTAAAACGTTTAAAGCTTACTACACTAGCGCAGCAAAAGGCGGAACTCATAAAACCATATAGTGAACTAACTGTATAGGCCTACTAGTCAAAACAAGACAACCAATACTGAAAGAAAACAACAATTAGTAATAGAGGGTGGGCAAATATAATGTACACGTCTTTACAGTAGGGAGAGTCAAACGAGACTGAAGTCACGTAAAGATTATAACTACAATCATTACTTTAAAATTATGTTGTTACACGAATGATGGAGTGCTACTGTAATGGTAGCTTTAGTGTAAGTAGCTAGTGTAATGGTAGCTGTAGCTTTGAATTTATTTATTATTTTTTGTCCTAGGCACGAGCCCAGAATTATTTTTTACATTACTTTGGGCTAGGTTGCAGCACTATCACTTAGATAAAATCCATCGGTGATTTGGCGGGATTTGAACCTGGGACCGAAGTCTTGCGCTCTAACCACTAGACCAACTCGCTCCCAAAAAAGAACTAAATTACAAAATTGAATGTTGATAATTTAAATCCTAAATCTAAAGAATCACATGGTGAAATATATTTCCTAGTTGTGAAATCAAATGAGAAATTGTTGAGGAAAAAGCGTTTAACGTGAACTTTTAGCTTCATCAATGTATAAATATTACTTCAAAAATTAAAAACAAACCTTTTTCTGGCGTCGGTTCTTTTTTCTTCCTCTTTCTCTTTGGTTTCTTAGGAACAGTGTCCTGGAACTCCTGCAGGCTGTCACCGAACGATATCTCTTTGTCGTTATGGATCATCGAGTGGTTGTCTTGTTCTGTAAAAGTTGGAGAAATGTTAGATATCAAAAGTATAGGCAAACTTGTAGCGATTGTTTCAAAACCTAAATATTATTAGTATAAAAATCTTTGGCAAAAACATTTCAATTTTAAATATGTTGGCTGAGAGAAACACCACTTTAAATTTCCAACTGCCCAGGATTTGAAACAAGTAATCGTCAAATAAGCCCTTAACACAACAATTATATGTACTCACTTCGCGGACTACTCAAATCAAAGTTGAGTTTTCGTCTTGTCTGCAAACTCCTTTTTTTCCACTAAGTCAACTTGTGTTTCTTATTTCTACAAACACTTGGTATTTCCCACTGAGATAGAGATACAACTGGAGGCTGGACATTCCCAGTGCGCTGAACAACGAGATAGAGAGAGAAGCAGAGGAGAAGAGAAGAGTGCAGAGCAAGGCGAAGCGAGAGAAGGAGAGAGAGAATGAATGAGAGAATTGCAAGACTTTGGCCACCATTTGTACTAGGGAATAGAGTAAATTGTACTGAGTACATTTGAACTAGGTTATTATATGTAAAGTATGTACCATTAGCTGAGTTGATTACTCGAGTTGGTAACAAACTAACAAAATTAGAGTCTGGATTTTCTAGCAGAGTTGCCGCGTCAGTGATACCTCCATTTGTATTTCTAGATCAGTGGTCATTCCACCATTTAAGCCTATATTTATCTGGTCAACACGTTGATCCCCTTGCTCTACATACTAGCAATGAATATTCTTCGTTTCTCCTGATGACTAAGGTACCTTATTATTTCTCCTCCTATCACCACCACAGTTTTTTATAATTTTTCAGTACCCAAAAGTCGATGCTAGAGCCTCTAGAAGCAACCAAAATTCTCGTTAAACTTTATTTAAAACTACTCACCAAATTCACTATCTGACGATTCATACTCTGCCAGTAGTGTGACATGTTCGGGTAACGCTCTGTCGGGCGAAGGCCTTGACTTTGCTCGGTCAATGTGCTTCTTGGGCGACTCTGGCTTAACTGGAGTGACTGTCTCCTCTATTGCCTCGTCCTTTCTCGACCTTCGAGGTGACAGCAAGGTCGAACGGAACACTTCTGGCGAGTCTACAAAGTTTGATTATGTAGTGAATTCCTTAGGCACCACCAATTGTACAAATAAAGATTTATGTAGGACAATTAATAATTTGGACCTTTTCCATTTATTCACTACCACTAATTAGTATATTAGGTTAGGTTAGGATCTTTTCCGTTAACACAGTTAGGACCTAACCTAACCTAATATACTAATTAGTGGTACTGAATTAATGGAAAAGGTACAATTATTCAGTAATCTTTACTTGATTCTACGCATAGATTTAGAAGTTTAAAAGACTTACCATACACGGTGGCAGTAGACAGTAGGCTATGCACTCGTTGTACTTCACTGAAGGTGGCTCGCCGCGTAGGAAACGGCACAGTGCGCAGACGAGGATCGGCTTTGTTCAGTGGCGCGGTCTTGCCTCCGAACAACACTCCACGGTTGAACGGCCCTACAGCGCGGTAGAAGATGAGGTGACACGCTGCTACCTCCGCTGTCCAAGCGCTCACAATCTCTTGCACATGCTACGGAGAATAAAATAGTTTGCTACACACATCGTTAGGACAGCAACGTTCGTAGTGTTTAGTTGAATTAGAATGCAGCTGATGAGTACAGAACAGAGTGATATCTGTGTAGCTATGTTGCTAACGGAGGATTGTTTCTTTAGCCATGCTTATTCATTATAAGCTCATTAAACAACAATAGCTGGGCGCTGTTTTTTTAACCATTCAAAAATCGATTTATTTTTGTTTAAAGAAATTACAGTCGAATCTCTATAAGAAAAATTTTAAGGAGCAGAGGGAAAATTTGTATTATCGAGGTATTCTGAATAAAGAGGTTCGTTTTATCGAGGTTTAAGACTGCCGTTATTTATCTTGTAGAGGTTACTCCTCCTTGCCAAACAATGACTGAGGAAGGAAGAGGGATAGTGGGGGTTTCATGTTGAGACAACCTTCTGTTTGTTTTGAAAACTACGTACTATAGAGGTTAAGATCATGAGAAATTCGTCTTATAGAGGTCCCATTCGTCTTGTAAAGGTTTTTGTACTAAGAATATTTGTTGTATAGAGGTTAATCTGTCCTAGCCCATGTCACAAACTAATTTCTCTTATGAAGGTTTTCAACCTAATTACTACGTTGTATAGAGGTGTTTTAGCATTTTAGCACCTTTAATGAAGGTTTCAAGGGTATCTAAACAACTTTGTCTTATCGAGGTATTATTTTTCCGAGGTTCATACTAATGAAGTTTGACTGTAATACTTTAACTGCTATGCTGAGTGAGTAGTACCTGTGTAAGAGCCTGTTCGTTGTAGCGGCGCAGACTGGCTCCAGCACTCTTGGCGTGTTTGCCGCTGTTATCCTTCCCACTCTGTCCGCCTCCCTGCTTGGCTCTCACTGTGTAGCTGTGGAACGTCTTGTGTTTGATGGCCTCCGTCCCTGCAACAAGATTATTTTTCAGTACTTCACGTGCGGGTGAAAATTTTAAAAGTGAAAAAACATGAATTTTAAAATCTGGGACTTTTCTATTCATTTTCACTATGAACATAATAACTTCAATTTTCCCATAAATTAGGGATGGACGGGATTGAATTTTTAGTTCGGGACGGGACGGGATTCTTTTCTGTGCATAAAAAGAAAGTACTGTATTGCAAGTACCAAAAAAGACATACGAAATCAATTTTTACCATTTGTGGCACTGATCTATAAAAACCAAAAAATGGGTAACAATTTACAGGTACCTATAGAAACTTGTGACTCGCGGGTCACGGGTTGATCGTCTGTATGACTCACGGTCAACGGTCATGGCGCGATCATCTTCATGACTCGCGGTCACGGCGCGATCGTTGGTATGACTCGCGGTCACGGCACGATCGTTGGTATGACTCGCGGTCACGGAGCGATCGTCGGTATGACTCCGCGGTCACGGGGTTATCGTCGGTATGGCTCCACGGTCACGGCGCAATCGTCGGTGCGGTATGACTTGCGGTCACGGCGCGATCGTCGGAATGACTCCGCGGTCACGGGGTTATCGTCGGTATGACTCGCGGTCACGGCGCAATCGTCGGTGCGGTATGACTTGCGGTCACGGCGCAATCGTCGGTATGACTCCGCGGTCACGGGGTTATCGTCGGTATGACTCGCGGTCACGGCGCGATCGTCGGTAGGACTCCGCGGTCACGGCGCGATCGTCGGTATGACTCGCGGTCACGGCGCGATCGTCGGTAGGACTCCGCGTTCACGGCGCGATCGTCGGTAGGACTCCGTGGTCACGGCGCGATCGTCGGTAGGACTCCGTGGTCACGGCGCGATCGTCGGTATGACTCGCGGTCACGGCGCAGTCGTCGGTAGGACTCCGCGGTCACGGCGTAATCGTCGAAATGACTTCGTCTCCTGCGTTCGCGGACCTATCGCTCGCAATAACGGCGTTATCGGCACTCGCGAAGCGGAAAAATCGCCGACGATCGGACCAAATCCCGTCCCGAAAAATTCCCGAGTCAAATGTAATCCCGTCCCGATAATCGGGAATATTTTTTTCCCGAAAAATTCCCGAAATTTCGGGACCCGTCCATCCCTACCATAAATTAACAACCACATCAAACTCATTAATATACTACAAACTAGATTTTTAAACAAACAGACTTTGTTCCACCAATATCTCATATGGTCAATGTTTTCTAATACCTATAAACAATGATACAAATTTAATTTTTAGATTATATTCTAAACTTCCCGCTATATAAGAAAGGATATGGCACAATATTGAACTATTTCAAAGTCAAATCTGCTAAGTACATACCCTACTGCAGTTAGTTTTCCAGTTGCCAACTCACCTTTGAATATCGCAGCTGCCATATGTCCTCCGCCCAGCATAATAATCATCCACTGGTTCTGGATGGGCAGTTGTAAAGCAGACGACACCAGCTGTTCTTCAGTTGGTAACTCTGACTGTAAAATCAGCTGATTAGTCATGGCTAAACCTACTAATCATTCTTAGAAAAGCCACTTTTTAAGAGTAATCCTATGGTTTAAAATCGTACAAATCCTGATTGTAAATTTTGAAGCTTCGTTTTTCGTGTCTAGTTCATGTACAGTGACACTGATGGCTAGTGTCGACAAAATTTAGTTTATATTATCTTATATTATCTATGGATATGCGTTTCTGTATTTATTATACCATCTTCAGATCCTTTACAAAACTTGAAGTTTTTCGACACATGATTTCCTGTCAGTTTTTTAAAAACCCAGTCAGAAAACATTTAGTCACGAATATTCGTTTATGTGTTTAATGTTCGTGGCATTTTGAGTGTACTATTGACAAAATGTTTATCACGTATTAAAATGGATTAGGCTAAACTATTTGTGTTCATTGGTTAGAACTTAGGAGAAAGGAGAACAAACAATTAATTTACAATTTTAGAAGTCTGTTCTTTTTGGTTTAAAAAACGATTAATAACAACTGGGCTGGATGTAGTTTCGAACGATCAAAAAGCTTGAGAATTTTTTCATGATTGAATCCACACCTTTTTACACCAGACAAGCACTATATTTACACAGCAACCCAGCCCAATGGAATTTTGCTAAATATACGGATAGAATGATGTTACCTTTTTACTATGCACCAAGCATTGATAGACAGATATCAGTTTCCCCGATTGGTTCTCAAACAGTAGCCGAGCCCTCCGCGCGACCAGGTGGCTCAACCTCTCGTCTGAAAGGTCTTCCGTCTCCGTCAGAGAGCCGAGCTCAGACTCTGACTCCGTCTCGGATCCCGAGATACTAGACACATCGTCCTGCTCTGTAAATTCAATAAAGTTGCGATTGAAGGTACCGCATCTTTCCCAATTCATACCACTAATTTGTATGCAATAATACACAATCTCAATTATTACATATGTTACAAGTAATTCTACCCAAGAATCGTTTAAGCATGTAATTTTCCATGTTATTATTGCCTGAATTTACAGTAGTCGCAGCTAGTCTGGGCGTGCGGACCCTTGTGTACTAACCGTCCCCCACGCCAAAGCCATGAAGACAGCGCTGAGGCACTGAACAGCCCCAGAGAGCCGTGTGGGCCAGATGTTTTTGGAAATGAGCAATAAACACTCCCCTCTACACCCCCCGCCCTAGCGCGGCCGCGCGCCCAGACTAGCTGCGACTACTGTACCTAAGACATCAGCTACTGATAAGCTTCATGCTTGGATTCTGGTGGGGTTAAATTTTATTCAATCTACAAACTATGTTTACATAACCTCTCAATTGGATGTTTTAGCTCATGTCTCGGTTCTAACTCAAACAAATCTTATCCTAAACCGAATGAATATGTTTATAAAATTTCAACTTGAACATAACACAGTGTAATAGGCCTAGTCACTTCACGAGGAAAAAGCATAGAATTTGTTATTACTCAATCAACTATAGTAGTTTGATAGGTACTTCACTCAAAAGGCAATCTCACAAAACACATGCGTTACCAACACAACTAAGTAACTTACCAGTGATCTGATAGAACCTATCCTCAGTAAAGAGTTTACGATTGGCCAGATGCTGCTTTAGGTTGTATCTGTGCCAGTCCATCTTGTAGTGATGTCTCTGTTGCGACTGATCGGAGAAACTGACATCACAGAACGAGCAGAACAGACGGTCGGAGACATTCAGTTCTTGGATCAACTGGCGAGCATCTTCCTCACCTGAGAGATTTGCGTTTTAGACATAAACATTTTTTACATGGATTAGGAAAATGTACGTTTGTTTGGTACAGAATTTTTTAGTCTAAAATATAAGGCTAAGTATCAAGCAGGAGTGATTTTTTTGTTTTGAACTTATTGTGGACAGAATGGTTACTGTGACTACTTTCTTTCTGGTATAAAAAATTTAGACCCAGGATCACTCATGAATATAATGGTTCAATTTACCTTATACCTAATTTTTCCAGTGATTTAACTGTCGTCTAATTGGCAACCAGGCTAAAGATAATCTCATCAGGGTAGGCTACAGTTTGAATGTAACATCACATGTGAGTTAGTACTGGCCAGTTGTAAATAATGCCCTTCCGTTCTTTCATGCTTTAGTCTATGTTTATCGTCACTGTTTGCGAGTATGCCAATGATCTCAAGATTCAGAGTCAGACAAACATGAGAAACCAAACAATGGAATGAGATTTTGAGTAGGCATAATTGCTAGAGATGTGACTATTGGTTAGGTTAGGTTAGGATAGGGTGATCATGATAGTGAACTGGGATACATCTGGAGAACTTACTAGTCAAACATGGTGTCTGCTTCAGTCGGACTAGAGGAGAAACTTGGATGCCTTTTGTTAGTCGGCAAAAGCTCTCTTCATCAAAGATTGAGCAAGTAGATACAGTCTTCACCTCTTCTGCCATGACAGTTTTCTAGAAATAAGGTTAAATTAGTTTTTGAGTTTAGTTTTTTTTTTTATTAGGCCCTAAGTTAGTTGGCAAAATTGGTTCACAAAATTAGTTTTATGTATTATCACAGAGAAAAAGTAAGTTACAAGCAGAGGATACAGTGAAGCGTATGGGAATTGTGAGAGTGTAGGCCTAGATCCTGGGTGTGAATCAACAAAAATTCAAGAGTTCTTGAGATTGCAACGCGGATTCAGTGCACTCATGCCAACACAACTCCCACACACTTAAATTATGTAATTCCTTATGTGTTCATGTAAAAGACTATTAGAATAACTTATCCTTATCATCAGCATATTCCGCTCCTCGCTAAAACAATAACTTAAGGGGGTGGCAATTGTGCTTTGAGAATTGTTGGAAAGTAAATAAAAGAAAAAGTCTTATAACACTTACAACATATATTTAAGCTTACTGTTACTCACAAGACGGCAAATATACACAAAAGATGGTAAATGGTTAGTGGTTGTTGTGAGTGGGAAATCCAAAAACCTAGCAGTAAGTAGAAGCTTATTCCTTGATTTGCCCACTTCAGGAACTTCTATAAAATAGGTTAAGCTATAACTTACAGGCTAAAGCGCCAAAGGTACACTTAATTTAGCCTATGTTTAAAAAAATAAATATTCTTTTAGCCTATGTTAAAGGTTTTATTTCAGGAAAGATCTAACCCTTTGTTATTGACAGGTTCTGTTTAATTAAGCAAATACATATCAGAAACTAATTCTTATCATGGAAAAATAGAGTGAAGCCTAGGCTATGGTGCAATAAGGAGAGATTGGTGGCAGAAAAAAATAGCCTACAATTTATAGACGTTATTAGCCCTTATTGTAAGATAAGCCTAACCTTTTTAGTCTTTGCTAAGAAAAATGGCAAATAATCATCAATTAGGAACAATTTTATTACCTCCGGGTCAGTCGTGGATTTTAATGTCAGGTTGTGTATGTTGAGATTGTGAAATTGATAACCTATAATCTTTTTTCCAGGTAATTTACGTCGACGTCTGGTCGTCTGGTCTCGGTCTTTGGTGTCGTCTGCAGTGCAGTGTTTCCAGTTCCACACTAACAACACAAAAATCCCGCTAACCAGGTCAAGAAGTCCCATTTTACCCCGCAACCCGTTTTAATCCCGGACATTGTCGAACCACATCGAACACCCTGTTTTGGGGGGAAATCCCGCCTCCCGCCTGTACAAACACCGCAACCCGCAACACCAAGTGCTGCTCCAAATGGCTAACTAAATAACTACCAGCATAAGGATCCAGATCGTTTAAAACTTTCCCGAACGAAGGAATGCAGCAGCTCCCAGCTAGGGTAAAAGTACTACAAAAGTCCCGCTTACCAGGTCAATAAAATCCCGTTTTATCCCCCACTCAATTTCGATCCCCCACATGGTCTACAAATCCCGTTTTCAAGTAAATAATCCCGCGTGGCCGCGTATGTAATCTACGCCTTTTTCTTTAGCTTAAAAAGGCTGCCTATGATTTTTCGATGGGACATCAGAGTTTTTGTCTAGTGCTCGCGCCCATCAAGGTACTATCATTGACTACTATCTACACTCTGTAGATATAAAGTCAATGGTAATATCCCATTAAGAAGTTTTTTTTTTGCAATCACTATACCCATAACCAACACCTTTACAGTACAGTAAATCTGTTACTAGGGGTAGCGGGTTGTCATGTACATTTCCGTCATTCCACTACAACACCACACACCACACACACACACACACATGTTAGCATTATACAAAAGTCAAAGTAAAATTTGGCGAAAAAGATGCATCCTTGATAAAAATCGTCACCAATATGATCTGAAGTGTGTTATCATCTACGCTCCCATCAACCTGCCACCAAGTTTTTCGAAGTAATGTCATGTAGTGTAAACTGCAGGCACTCTCCTATCAACCCACCCCGGCACCACACACACCGGTGACAAACACCAACCCCGACAACAAACCTCCACACTTAGAGGTAGTTCTTCTCCGACAACCAGTCACCACGTCTTTTTGGTGGCAAACGTTGGGGTCTCCTTTATAACTAAATAACTCTTTTATTTCACTCTTATGTGGTTTTTTATCAGAATTTATTTTACAATCTGTTCAAGCAAATATGAAAACCATAAGTAAAATAGGTAACATAAAAGATGGCAGGAAGCAAGCACCAGTCATCAACAAACTGCCAAAAATTGGATCAATCATTTAAGTATTTACAGAAATCTGTAGCTTAGGTCCAGCACAACACTTTTTAATCTGGTAATGCACTGACTATTGTCCAGCAGATTAACATCAAGACTGTTCGGATGACATTCTAATTTTTCTTGATATTTTTTTCTAAGGTCTGTAATTTCTTCTTTCACTGATTTGATTTTGAAGTAATTCCTAATTGTAGTATTGGATACGAACCAGGGTGCGCCAATAATTCTTCTCAGCGTCTTAGCCTGAAATCGTTCAAGAATTTCGATGTTGGATTCTCTTATGTGTAACCTACACATTTGTTTGTCTTCATACGAAATAGTAAAGTATGTGAAATTAATGTTCTAAATTAAATCATTTATTGATCCAGCATTAACAATGTATACAAATTATATTGGCTAAGTCAAAATGAAATAAAAGTCGGATATATATACTTAAGAACTATTTTTTCAGATATACAATCTTATACAATATACAATGGTGCAGATATATATATTTACATCACTATTCATGAAACTGGATTTAGATGGAAATTCTTGGACGCTGTAACAGGTCAACTTAATCAACAAAGATTTAAATTGTCTTTTAAATTTTAACAGGTTTGGTTCAAGTTCAAGAAAAAGTGGAAGTGAATTAAAAAGTATTATGCCATTGTACAGAAAATGCTTCCATAGATAAAACATACTTGAGAAGTATGTTTTATAGATCAAACATACTTGAGGACTATGTTTTATCTATGGTGCTTCTTAAAAAAAGTTGTCGAATGTTTAGGAATATATATATGTAGGAAATATAGTTTAGGAATAGGTAATGTGTGTTAATTGCTGTTGGATACTATTTATATTAATAGTAAAAAAATATACAGCTTAACAAAATCTTATTATAGATAAAACCATGGGGTCCCAGATTATTGACATCACAAATTATCTTCATAGAAAAAATCGTTGGCTTAAGTATTCAGTACGTTGAAATTTTGCTAGGATTGCAGGTAAACAACATGCCATATAGTCAAGCCTACTAAACCAAGAAGGATCAGAATCAGAATGTCCCTTTTTTAAGTTCTTCTTTTTACTTCCTCCTTTGATTCGGCCATCATCAAATTTGTTGGTCTTTTCTTCCGTGTTAGAGAGAAACATCAACCAACCACAATGGTAAGATTCTTATGAGAAAGTTATCTCTTAATTTTAATACAATCTCTTATTATACTTTCAATTTTTTGGAATAATCCAAACACATTTTTATTGTTGTCTTAAATAAAAAGTCTTTAGCAATTTCTATCCTGTATATAACGTAATAATAGGAGTAGCTGTCAAGACCTAACCTTAAAAGCCTTTAGAGCAACGAGTCCTAGTTGATTGCATATAATTTATATTAGATTTTATAACGTTATATTTTCATCCTACATATTGTTGTATAGACATTAACCCTCCGAGTGTCACGTGTTTTGGCCTTAATGTCAGCCTATTTTTTGCTCATTTGCAAGGTTTTTAAAACTGATCTGAGAAGCTTAAAAACAATGTTAATTATACTGTTCTATATACCATTTTGTTTGGAAAATCTTGGGCTTCAATATTATATATAAAACATAAGGAAGATTAAAAAAAAAAAAAATTTTTTTAGGTAAAAAAATGTATAATTTCGAAAATTTTCAAAAAAAAAATAAGTTTGCGCTCAATGAAATTGTATAAATTATAGGCCTATAAATATTTGAAAATAGCCACTTTGTTCTAAATTTTATGAGGATTACAAATCTATAATAATATAAGGAAGTAGATTTGCAAATAAAAAAGTTATGGGCAAAAAACAGATTTCAGTACATAGCGTTTAGCTAAGAATGCATAGCCCAACCATAGCTAGGAATCTGGCTGATAATTTACATCAATATCACTACCTACTTCTTCAGGATCATCAACCAGCACTTCAAAACCACTTAAATCTTCTTATAATGCACCACGTATATCACTACTTTTGATTTTTAACACTAAAACAATGATAAACGTAATAAAACACATCAGTCATCGGTCCGAGGGTAACCTAGCTGTTTACAAATACACGCACGTCAGCTCAGTCAGCTGTCTGCTACAATATTTTCGGAACTAAAATGAATAGTGCTTAGAGACAGACCTCTGCAGAAAGCTTAGAATATTACGGACAGAACGATACCTAACTCAATCCAGTACAGTCCGATTCAGTTAGTCATAGAGCCTTCGCCGTAAACAGTGTTCGCGAGTCGCTGCAGCGACGCACGACACTATACAAAGTGCGTTACGCGTCGCTGCAGCGACGCATGACACTCGGAGGGTTAAGAGTTACTAAGAAAAATGTACAATTTATTGACTAATTTAGGCTCAAGTAACTAACGGTAGGCTAAGCTATGTATTTTGAGCCCTCTGGGTAGAGTACTGTATGCTTGAATGTTGTATTCACTGATTAAGTTAGCCTTTGTTAATTTGGGTACACTTCCATATCTGTTGGCACAAACAACCGAATGAGTAATATTGATTATTCGATTGTTTAATTCGTTGAATAATTGATAGGCCTATATCGATCGATATTTTAATTCGGTTGTTTGTGCCAACAGATATGGAAGTGAAGGCCTACTCGTTAATTTGCCTTTAGTTAATTGTTTTTCCCCTCAAAAGCCCTTAAAGAAAGTAATTGTATTAGTGGTTGCATTGTTTCATTCCACAAGTTATTAGGCTTAGGCCTAAAGTAAAAGATTTTATCTAGGTAGGAATGTCGCGATACTATTAATACAAACTTATCAGATGCATTGATTTAGAAAAAAATTTAGTAGGGACTAAACTTGGGTCTAGTTACTGTAGGGTAAGGTCTTGGTTGTGTGAAAGTTATTCTGAAGATAAACTTATTTGGGCCTAAATAAAACTCAAGTTTATTTAACCCTCCGAATGTTATGTGTCGACTTTGTGTAGTGTTTTGTGTCGATTTTTCGACTCACAATCACTGTTTACGGCGAAGGCTCTATGACTGACAAAATCGGATTGAACTATTTAGGTATCGTTTTATTTGGCAGATTATAAGCTTTCTCCCGAGGTCTGTCTCTAAGCGCTTTTTTTCTCGAGCCGATCATAATTGTAGCAGACAGCTGACGTGCGTATTTGTAAACAGCTTGGTTAACCTCGCACCAATGACTGATGTGTTTTATTACGTTTATCATTGTTTTAGTGTTAAAAATCAAAAGTAGTGATATACGTGATGCATTATAAGAAGATTTAAGTGATTTTGAAGGGCTGGTTGATGATTCTGAAAAAGTAGGTAAATGTAAATTATCAGCCAGATTCCTAGCTATGGTTAGACTATGCATTCTTAGCTAAACGCTATGTACCAAAATCTGTTTTTTGCCCATAACTTATCTATTTGCAAATCTACTTCCTTATATTTTTATATTTTTGGAATCCTCGTAAAATTCTGAACAAAGTGGCTATTTTCAAATATTTATAGGCCTATAATTTAAGGGTTTACAATTTCATTTAGCACGAACCTATTTTTTTTTTTTGAAAATTTTCCAAAATATTTTCTTTAACCTAAAAAATTTTTTTGAAACAAATGTTCCTTATGTTTTATGTATAATATTGAAGCCCATGACTTTCCAAAAAAAATGGTATAGGCTATAAAACAGAATAATTAACATTGTTTTTAAGCTTCTTAGATCCGTTTTAATAAAACCTTGCAAATGCGCAAAAAATAGGCAAACATTAAGGCCAAAACTAGGGACACTCGGAGGGTTATGTTAGGCCTACTTGGGTAGGCTTCCGTATCTGTTGGCACAAACAACCGAACGAAAATATCGATTAGGTTATTCGATTGTTTCATTCGATATATATTGTTTGGTTAGTTAGATTGGGCCTAGGTTAACTTTACCTAACTAACCAAATGATATATCGATCGATAGTTTCATTTGGTTGTTTGTGCCAACAGATACGGAAGTCTACCCGCCTACTGCAGTTTTGGGTTATCTTGGTTAACTTATTTCAATCATGGACGTCATGTTTAAAAAAGGGATTTTTTACATTATTATGATTCTAGGCCTAAATCACGTTCTGAATTAAAAAATAACCTGTCTTTTCCCCTGGAAAGTTAATGTAAATTAACATGGTAAATCGGAAAAACAAAGTAATGTTTTATAAATATGTTGATACAAATTTAGGGTAAACTATTTAAATTGTGTGAGATTTCATGCTGAATTCGTATAACAGGCCCATATTATGTAATTATTTTAATATTAAATGTGCGTGTTAACATCCTGCGCAAGGACTATTTCAAGTCTATAAATCCTGCCAAATGAAACATCAAGTTAGGCCCAAGTTATGTAACTTTATAAGATAGCTTACTGATATCTTATAAAGTACTAAAGTAGTCCTAAGTTAGGCTATTTTTAATCTTACAACCTGTGCAAGCTGTGATGGATGACAAAGGGGGAGGGGAGTATGTTACTCAAGTTAACTTTAATTTTTTTTTTCAGTCAACTGCCAAGAAGAAGACCAGGAAGCTGCGAGGACATGTCAGCCATGGACATGGTAGAATTGGTAAGTAGGCTTGGGTTAAAATTTATTTAGGTAAGGCCCTATTCATAATTTTTTTTACTTTCCCTCATTAATGAATTAGCCCAAACTGAGACAGACATCTAATGCGACTCATATAGCTGTCACCCATTTTTGTTAAGTATGAAACAAGTTTAAGGCCGCGGTATTCAAACTGTGATTTATTTATTAAATAATTTAAATTTTGTGAATGTCAATTACTGTAACTTATTTGTGCCAACAAAAGGCTATGTTTAAATTAATTACTAAGTTATGTGTCAATGGTGTCTTTTGCCTCCAGGTAAGCACAGGAAGCACCCTGGTGGTCGAGGTAACGCTGGTGGTATGCACCACCACCGTATTAACTTTGACAAGTACCATCCTGGATACTTTGGAAAGGTAAGAAAAAAATTAATGTTCCTAGTTTGGCCTACGATGATTTCAATTTTATTGTTACATCTTTGGAATAGGCCTACGGTATCTTTTCTCTAAAATAATTGTAAAGCTTGTTAAATAAAATAATTTTTTTTTTTCTGAATTCTATCACATAACACTATAAACCACGCAATTGTCTAGTCAATTGAAATGTGGGATTTTTTACGAGAAGGTTTTTCACCCCAACCATCGATACTTTCTTGGGTTTATAAAAGTAAAAATAGATAGCCTTAACTTTCACTAGGCCTATTGAAAATAATTCCCTTGCGCTCAAAAGTTGTTTATTAGTCAATTTTTTTAAACATTCTTATAATTTTGTATTCAATGGTGGCACTTACATGATGATAAAAATTTCACCGGCGATCTGACTCGTTGTGATTGTACTATTATATTATCTGATGCTATGCCCTCAAAAGGCAATTGGAAATATTGCTATGTGAATCAGTGAATGCCAGCAATTAAGTCATGTTTGTTTCTAGTTGGGTATGAGGAACTACCACCTCCGTCGCAACCAGAAATTCTGCCCGACCGTGAACCTCGACAAGCTCTGGACTCTGGTCAGTGAACAGACGAGGCTCAAATACAAGAACAACCCCGAGGGCAAGGCTCCTGTCATTGACGTTGTCAAAGCGGTGAGTTAATCAGCTTGTTCGGTATCACGCGCCACTTGCAGTTAGTGTTAGTACCGTCCTGTTCTTTAAGGCACATGTTTTTTGTTACAATCTCTTTAAATTTCAGTTAGGCCTACAGTATTTCAAAACTAAGTTAGTCCAACCAAATATATTGATTTCAATTACAAACAACAGCTTTTACTCCAATTTATCCAACCAAACAATAAAGCATGAATCATAAAATTTGACTAAAACTAAGAGAAACAAAATTTTGTCAACATTAGTGCTTGCTTGACGTCAGATGAAAACAAGTAAGTTCTATTTCAGCGATGTAACTAAGTTCATGAAGTAAAATTTCATCAGACTATTTTTTATGAATGCAAGAAAGACCCTAATCGTTTATTTTTCTTGTTTCAGGGCTACTACAAAGTCCTTGGAAAGGGCAGGATACCCAAGCAGCCTGTGATCGTTAAGGCCAAGTTCTTCTCCAAGAGCGCCGAAGACAAGATTAAGGCAGTTGGTGGAGCCTGTGTCCTGCAAGCGTAATTTTTATAAATAAAACTGTTAAAATTTTCATAGCTGATATTTTTTTTCCTTTTTATTCAATTATTTCCAAGTTAAAGCTGAGATGCTTAAAGTAAGCACCTTCTTTAGGGTTAGATAACCAATTTGCAACTGTATTTGGCCTGAGCGCCGAACACATTTAATAAAGAAGCTTTGACAAATTAAGGGTTTGACCTCAAAAGTCTACAAAGATATAAGGAAATTTTGATTTACAATAAAGTTCAACTCCAACTAAACGCCCCAAAGTAGGATCATATTTAGCTTTATTTTACAAAACAGAAAACCTAAGTACCGTAAAACGGGGTAACTTGAGACAGTGTGGTAACTTGAGACAATTTGCAGATTTTTTTTTACATTTTTTTGTTGGCATACCTGATGAGTTATTGGGAGTTTCCTTAGTGTGAACACGTCATGGAAGTTGATCCCTTAACTACTGCATATTAAGACATATTGTAATATTCAAGTTAAGATTCTTTATTTATTTATTTAATTTGAGTTACAGATGTTGAAAAATTTATAGGCTTTATAACTTACCTTGTAGCATCAAGTCTATTATTAGGAATTCAATAATTGTTATTACTTACCTAACCTCAAAAGCTGAGTTGTCAATAATAATCTTCCCACTAAGCTATTGCCAACCTAAAATTTATAAAAAAATAAAATACCCTGTTCTGTCCTTGGTGGGGTAACTTGAGACAACTGATTTGACGAAGAAGGTGCTACAGTCAGTGCTATGAAGCGGACTCTGAAGGATAACTGGAAATGGCCGGAAAAAAAGGATGAACTTGACTATCGTTGGGAAGATATTGTTGGTGGTACCCCCCTAAAATGATCAATAAGAGGGTTTTTTTTCTGTGTTAAAATTTACTTAGTTATGTCTGACATTGTGAAAAAAAAATGTTCCCTCTTTTTTAAATACATTTTTTTAAGTTTGTAAGTTCATATGTGTATTCCTTTGTTTTCCTAAATATTTTATTATATCTCAAGTTACCATTGCATTATCTAATTTGAGACAACTGTTGTTTTAACATCTGTGTCTCAAGTTACCCCATTAATATGGGTAGCTTGAGACACTAATAAAAATAGATAAATAAATAAAATTTCTATAATTACACCAATTATTAAATGTAGAAACCATAGTAACCAGGGTAACTAATGTTTTATTCTAGTTTTTGCAGATTTCCCTATAAAATTGTTTGGTAGGGGTTTCTTTTAAGTTGAAAAATGTCTCAAGTTACCCCGTTTTACTCGGTATTTCAACTACTTTTTATCCAATCTCTTTGAGTTTGGTGTCATTTGAGAGAACATTTCAAATTTAAACAGTAATAGGCCTAATTTATTAGTTTTCTTGAATTTTGTTCACAAAATTAACCTGCCTCCCATTTTAAAATTTTGAGTTATGGTAAGCAAAATATGTCCTAAAACAGGTCTCAAAGATTGTTTGGAACAATTCAAAGATATAAATGTTAATGAAAAAATACAAAATGGATATCTAGTTAACAAAGAGTTGAAGACCAAAGAACTCGTTCGTGCAGTTTGGCTGTTTAACTTGCATGCAGGACACCTTTTCTTTAAATAATAGTGTTTGTGATAAGAAGACAAAAGAAGAGCCCTGAAGATGCCACACTATGCAGAGAAATGCATTGGGTTACAAAAACATCTCACCTACAAGAACTCAAGACAACAAGTATATCTTTATAGGTTACTAACAGAGTAGGCGGTGGGGCACACGGGAGGGACTAAGGCTAACATATCTTGTAGTGTCAGCGTTTGCCGCTAGAACCGCTAAGTTGAAAAAATTTTATTTTATTTCTAGTTATATAATTAACTTTTTAATTATAAAATATTGTTTTAAAATTATAAAATAAATTTTTAATTTTTAAAATAAAACTGTCATAACATAACCTAACCAACCAGACTTGCTGATAATATAAAAACTGTATAAGATAAAAATCTAATTAATGATTACTTATAATTTTTAATTAATTTTAAAATTTGGTATTATAAAATTGAACTGTCATAACCTAACCTAACCAACCAAACTTGCTGATATGAAAAATTTGTTGACAAAAAGTTAGTGCTTTCAGCGGGATTCGAACCCGGGACCTCCTGAACATCAAATCGAGACGCTACTAACTATGCCACGAACGCCGCTGAAAGCACTTCGTTTCGTTACGGTAATCGTGTTGCCTCAAGAGTAGACATTAGCCACTAGAGATATGACGTCACTTCACCTTTAGCCTTAGTCCCTCCCGTGTGCTTATTCCGCAGAGTAGGTACCCGTCCTTTGTATGGGGTTGGCATATAAGTATAAAATGCTTATTGCTGTTATGCTCAAGCTTTGCGTTTGCAATGGGATAGGACACAGTTTGATAAAATTTGCTTTTTCAAATTTACGGTATACTATAGTATTACACATCTACCATAGCCATAATGTTCTACCACTTCACCTAATCAATGGAGGAAAATAAATTATTATAAATAATTTGCATAATACAGTAGAACCTCTTTAATCTGAATTAATTGGGACCGGGGGTAGTTCGGATTACAGAAAATGTTGTTTTTATATAACAATAGCTAGGGAAAAGTGAAAAATGTAAAGTAAAATACAGTGTTTATTTAATACAGTAGTAAACATAGGGAATAAACAGTACTGTACATTACAATTGAAATAATTACGGTGCGTATATCAATAAATACAGTATACAATAGAAAACTACTGTTCTGTGTTTAGAGTACAGCAATGAGGCGTTCGGATTAAATAGGTTCTACTGTACCACAAATTAAGAAATTAAAAACATAAACATAACTGTAAACGATCCTACTTTGACAACTCTCATTGCATATCACAGGTTTTTGTTGCTGCTTAGTTCAAACCAGTAGTTAATGCGTGATTAAACTTCAAACACACAAACTTTCACATTTATAATATTAGCAAGATTAACATTTCATAGGCACAGTTTCATTTCTAGAAAAAGTTGGGTATTGAATATTGCTAAAAGCTTATGGGAAAACTGTGCGTTTTTAGCTCTGGTATGTTGGGGCGGAAGTGTACCTGCACACAGCAGGGTAGGCCCAGGCCTTCTCAAAATGTTAGTATATTTCAAAATTATTAAGAAATGATTCATAAATAAACTAAAAGCATTAGAACTCATTATTTTGCATTTTAATTTAAACATACTCCCATTGGGGGAAGCCAACACCCCGCCCCCCAATCAAACTCTTCGAGCCTGCCAGGCCTACCTAAAAAATTATTCCTGGTACCGAGCCAGGAAGAGACTGGCAAAGACACATAGCATTTTTGTTTAACTGTTGTAGAGCACAAGGTCTTCCTGCAGAGGAGCGCTGTAGTACTTGACGGCAAGGGGGGAAAGGAGCCGACGAATATCATTTGCTCCCAAGATACTAATTAAGTGTACCATTCTGTGTATCCTCTGTACTTCTTTGTAGTGTTACAAACCAAATTAACCCGGCAGAGGTCTCACTGAGTTGAAAACTTGAGATGATTGCAATCATTCCAACCAGAAAAAATGTATTTTTCCAGTAAGCATTATTTAAGGCTATTTTCAGTGGCGGCCTTAGAGATTGCGGGGCCCAAGGCGAAGTTCAATAGCGGGCCTACCTAAAATACGGCTACGCGGGGCCCCAGGCACTGTTTGCCTTTATGTAGGGCCGCCCCTGGTAAATTTATTTCCTCAAAATGGTAAATACTGTATTATATTTAATTTACAACCTTCTGAATATGTTTAAGATAGAAAAATGATATGGACAGATGTAATAAAATCATACACCTTGAATGGTTTGTTTCATATTCAATAATTAAGTAATAATTAAGTTGTTAAGTAACTTACAATAATTTAAACACTACAGCCAAATAAAATATGCAACAAAGATGAGTACAAGTCCTCTTAATGCAACTTTCTACAAACTAAACAAACAACCTTCCTATTCCTATTAGGAAAATTTAAACAAATTTTTGTTTGTTTAAAAAGGTTTGGACAATATTTCACAGTTATGTAGTTATTTTAAAACTAACCTAACAAAATCGAAAATATATAAACTCTAAACTGCAACGTAAACATACAGACAGACCAGACTGTACACAACACAGTAATCAGCTGTGCAAATTAACTAGTCTACTATTGGTTGATGCATAACAAAATTTTGATTGGTTGACTACATTTGTCTAATAAACAGCTGTTGACAACCTCCTGTCAACTTTGGTGTGGTGTAATCTGCAGCCAGTTTAACTGACACATGGTACTATAACAAGTGATTTTTCTCATTCGTAATCTCGGCCCATCTCGTTCTTATTACTAGACGCTCGGCACGTAAGTCATGCCTTCCCTAAAACCAAAGTGTTCAGTGTGCGTGTTCGTGTGGATAAGATGAGATTTCTTCTCGACTTTTCAGTTAACAAATAATCTAGTTTTACTCTACCGGCCCACTCGATCAGTCATTCCTTTGAACTCTTTGAAGAAGAGTGATGCTATACATTATTCCGTCTTCACTATAACGTGCAATTTTTATACCATTCAAAACTTCACAAAAATGGGAGCAAACATGATCATAGTACTGAGTCCTGCATCAGACTTTTTTATTCTGTGATGTTAGACACTCACTGTTGAACGATTTTTAATTATTTACTGTGGGATTATGCACTATGCTGAACCACCAACAAACTCAATGGCACAAGATTTTAAAGTGTTGCAATTTCATGAATAACGTTTTTAGCTGCCTAAAATGAAAGAAAAGAAGAAAAACACATTATCCCTTTCCGCCTTTCCCTCCCCACATTCCATTCCATTGCGTCCATGCTTCTGCCGAGGTGAGTTGCGCTTCTTTTCCTGATTCAATTTGATCTCTTTACATCAGTAATATATCTGTCAATTGCACTTTTTGGCAATGTGAGAAATGATTACCTTACTACCCCCTTTTCAAATTTTGGTTATTCCTTATTGAATGGAAGAAATTTCCAAATTATTTAACTTCCTCATCTATTAGGTTAGAATCCACCCAGGATTAACTATAGCCTAGCCTACGTAAAGGGTCTGTATTTTCACTGCGCATACTAGGACAGGCCTAACTTAGTTGTTTGGGCTCCATCTAACTTCGATTCTTAAGTTAAATCCATCCCAATCCACTAGTTTTTTTCAACCCTAAGGGCCTAGGGTTTGGTAGCCTATCAATCAACGAATTATTTATACTTGTTTTCGATAATAGGATAACGGTGTTAGGCCTTTCAAAGTTTTGCCAATGATAATTAATTTTTAGAGTGGCCTCGGAGCCCAATTTGAAAAATGCTGGGGTAAGTTTACATAAACTGTAGACAGGATTTAGATCTGCTCGGTAATGCCAGGGAAGTAACAGTCAGATCAGTAACGGCGGAGGAATAACGGTTTAGCTCGGCAACTGTTGGTTGTTGTTTCATTCCGGACTGACCGATATCGGCATGGAGTTCCCGTAATAGGTAATTGATATTAACCCTCCAAGTGTCCATAGTTTAGGCCTTAACCCTCCGAGTGTCCATAGTTTAGGCCTTAATGTCCACCTATTTTTGGCCCCTTTGCAAGGTTTTATTAAAACGGATCTGAGAAGCTTAAAACAATGTTAATTCTAATGTTCTATATACCATTTTGTTTGGAAAATCATGGGCTTCAATATTATATATAAAACATAAGGAACATTTTTTCAAAAAAAAATTTTTAGGTAAAAAAAATATAATTTCAAAAATTTTCAAAAAAAAAAAAAATTCGCGCTCAATGAAATTGTATAAATTATAGGCCTATAAATATATGAAAATAGCCACTTTGTTCTAAATTTAATGAGGATTACAAATATATAATCATATAGCGAGGTAAGTTATCAAATAAATAAGTTATGAGCGAAAAACGGATTTCAGTACATAGCGTTTAGCTAAGAATGCATAGCCTAACCATAGCTAGGAATCTGGCTGATAATTTACATCAATATCACTACCTACTTCTTCAGGATCATCAACCAGCACTTCAAAACCACTTAAATCTTCTTATAATGCACCACGTATATCACTACTTTTGATTTTTAACACTAAAACAATGATAAACGTAATAAAACACATCAGTCATCGGTCCGGGGGAACCTAGCTGTTTACAAATACACGCACGTCAGCTGTCTGCTACATATTACGATCGGCTCAGATAACGTACAGCGCTGAGACAGACCTCTGGAGAAAGCTTAGAATATTACGGAAAGAACGATACCTAACTCGATCCAGTTCAATCCGATTCAGTCAGTCATAGAGCCTTCGCCGTAAACGATGTTTGTGCGTCTTAAACTCAACGCGTGACCCTACACAAAGTGTGTTGTGCGTCTATTTTTTGACGCGTGACCCTCGGAGGGTTAATGTCCACCTATTTTTGGCGCATTTGCAAGGTTTTATTAAAACGGATCTGAGAAGCTTAAAACAATGTTAATTCTAATGTTCTATATACCATTTTGTTTGGAAAATCATGGGCTTCAATATTATATATAAAACATAAGGAACATTTTTTCAAAAAAAAAAATTTTTAGGTAAAAAAAATATAATTTCGACAATTTTCAAAAAAAAAATAAGTTTGCGCTCAATGAAATTGTATAAATTATAGGCCTATAAATATTTGAAAATAGCCACTTTGTTCTAAATTTTATGAGGATTACAAATATATAATAATATAAGGAAGTAGATTTGCAAATAAATAAGTTATGGGCAAAAAACAGATTTCAGTACATAGCGTTTAGCTAAGAATGCATAGCCTAACCACAGCTAGGAATCTGGCTGATAATTTACATCAATATCACTACCTACTTCTTCAGGATCATCAACCAGCACTTCAAAACCACTTAAATCTTCTTATAATGCAACGAACACGTATATCACTACTTTTGATTTTTAACACTAAAACAATGATAAACGTAATAAAACACATCAGTCATCGGTCGGAGGGTAACCTAGCTGTTTACAAATACACGCACGTCAGCTGTCTGCTACATATTACGATCGGCTCGGATAACGTACAGCGCTGAGACAGACCTCTGGAGAAAGCTTAGAATGAAACGGAAAGAACGATACCTAACTCGATCCAGTTCAATCCGATTCAGTCAGTTATAGAGCCTTCGCCGTAAACGATGTCTGCTTGTCGAAAAATCGACAAGTAACACTACACAAAGTGTGCTGCTTGTCGAATTTTCGTCAAGTAACACTGGGAGGGTTAAACTGGTCATGATAACCCTGTTATCGCTCAATAGGGTAACTTGTTAGCCTAATGTATTAGTGACAACCTAATACGGTACTGAAATATAATGATTAGTTCCATCTTAACCCTACGAGTGTTATGTGTCGTAAAAGCGACTCATAACATATCCGCTGTAGTGTTATGTGTCGCTTTTGCGACTCTCAAGCACTGTTTGCGGCGACGGCTCTGGGACTGACTGAATCCAGTTAGGTAGGCCTATCGTTTTTTTCTGCAGATTCAGAGCTTTCTCCTGATGTCTGTTTCTATACGCTTTTCATTTTAGTTCTGAAAATATTGTTGTAGCAGACAGCTAAAGTGTGTAAGTATTTGTAAACAGCTTGGTTAACCTCGCACCGATGACTAATGTGATTTAGGCTATTACGTTTATCATTGTTTTAGTGTTAAAAATCAAAAGTAGTGATATATAAGAAGATTTACCTAAGTGATTTTGAAGGGCTGGTTGATGATCCTAAAACAATGATAAACGTAATAAAACACATCAGTCATCGGTCCGAGATTAACCAAGCTGTTTACAAATACGCACGTCAGCTGTCTGCTACAATATTTTCGGAACTAAAATGAATAGCGCTTAGAGACAGACCTCCGAAGAAAGCTCTGAATCTGTCAAATAAAACGATACCTAACTCGATCCAGTTCAATACGATGTTGTCAGTCATAGAGCCTTTGCCGTAAACAGTGTTTGTGAGTCGCTGCAGCAACACAAAACACTACACAAAGTGGAGGGTTAAGAGAGTAAGAGGCCCTCTTTCCTTACATTACCACTATTGCTAAGTTAGTTAGGTTGATAGATATTTAGTCATGACAACCCCTTAGCTTATTTGATTCGAGACAAATTTTAATCTGGGTAATTTCTTTTCAGTCCTTAAAAATCTTCTTAAGATATCCCTACACACATCAAGATGGGTAAGGAGGATAAGGCCACCTGGAAGTCTAACTACTTCACCAAGTTGATCGTAAGTAGGAAGTCTCATGTATATTTAGGAGGTTGAAAGTTAAACTACACTTATTAGAGGTAACTTGCGATAAATGTTAAGCATTTGAAAAGGTATTTTAACAGTTTATGGACATATCTTAGATACATCAATTCGCAAAACGTTATTTATAAAACTATAACATCAAAAGCCACTTGTACAAAACCAGACATAAAAATTCATTCTAATGCAATATCAAATTAACTTTTTATGAAAAATCTAATTTATGTAGGGCTGAAGATCTGTTTAATTTATTTCTTTTTGTATTTTATTTCCAATGAAAACAGGTTGCTTGTTTTTTTAGTCTCCGTACTAAAAATAATATGTGTTTATTAATATGTGCCTTATTAATAAATATTATTCGACTTTGACTCTTCTCATGTTTTTCTTACTGACTTTGACTCAATTATTTGTATAGGTACCTACCTACTTAACAATTTGTAAGACTGCATATTTTGGAAGTGTAGGACATTATCTAATTGCCTTACTTAAACTTACTGGATGTCAAATGAGGTTATGAACTCTCATCATCCACCTGCCTGGCAGTTTGCCCAATCAGGTCAGCAAATGAGAGAACAATAAAATTTGTGTTGTTACTAGGAGTAGAGATATATTCTAAACCGAAACAACACGAGTAACATCAGTTCAATTTCAATTTACATTTTGAGGTCTACCTAAACCTGCCTATTTTAGATAGCTATTCAATTGATATATTTGTTTCAGCAACTTTTGGATGACTACCCCAAGTGCTTCATCGTGGGCGCAGACAATGTCGGTTCCAAGCAGATGCAGCAGATCAGAATGAGTCTCCGAGGAACTGCCGTCGTACTCATGGGCAAGAACACCATGATGAGGAAGGCAATCCGTGGTCACATCGAGCGCAACCAGGCTCTCGAGAAGTGAGTAATTTTTACAATCGCTGGTAGTGTCCTCACTCATTTTATGATTGTGGGTTTATGGTAGGCTTAAGTTAGTTTGTGCAGATTTTCAAATTATCCTGGTTTAGGGCTATCAATACATGTTGCCTTCAGCTGTGTACAGTACCAAATAAGAATGATGCTGAATTAACACTGACTTTTCGATTGTAAAAAACACAACTTTTCTGTTTGCCAGACTGCTGCCTCACATCCGCGGCAACGTTGGGTTCGTGTTCACCCGTGGAGACCTGGTGGAAGTGAGAGACAAGTTGCTTGAGAACAAGGTCCGTGCCCCCGCCAGGAACGGAGCTATCGCACCTTGCCCCGTCGTCATCCCTGCCCAGAACACCGGGCTGGGACCTGAGAAGACTTCTTTCTTCCAGGCTCTCTCCATCCCCACCAAGATCTCCAAGGGAACGATTGAAATTATCGTAAGTCAATGTTTTGTGTGTCGTCGTTGGTAGTGACCCAGAAATGTAGGCCTTGGAAATGTTGAAAAAAAATATTCAAAGGCCATGCCTACTGGATTTTTTGGATTTTGTACTGCATTTTGATTACTGTGTGTAAGTTATATTTTCGTGTTTTGACATTTTTCTCTGCTTAACATCCAATTCAGCTCATTCTTGGAGGAATGTTATTGTTAGGGACTGTATACTAGTTGTTACTATTTATACCTAGCCTAACAGCCTAATAATCTCTCTTCATCCACCTGTCAGGTATTTGCCTAAACAGGTCAGCAAATGAGAGGACAGCAAAGCTTGAGGTGTTTGTTCAGTGTGGAGACATACTAGACCAAAACATCTTGAGCAACATGGAATCTTCATAACAAACTATAGTAAAATACTTTAAATGCTATATGCTTGTATTATTTTTAAATAAACCAACTCGTCGCTCCCAGAGCTGTTTCTAAAAAAAAAATTAAACAATCTCGTCGCGTTAATGCCTCAATCAGCCTATCTGATTTACTGGCAATATTGATAGGTAATGTTTACTCAGTTGAACACAGCTCTGATGGTTGCTGTTGTGTTGTAGAACGACGTTCACATCCTGAAGGAAGGTGACAAGGTCGGTGCCAGTGAAGCCACACTTCTCAACATGTTGAACATCTCCCCCTTCTCGTACGGTCTCATCGTGGAGATGGTCTACGACTCTGGTACCGTCTTCGAGCCCAAGATCCTGGACATCAAGCCGGAGGACCTCAGGATCAAGTTCATGGAGGTACGTAAATAGATCTTTGAATCGAAAATGGGATTTCTCTTAAAACGTGGGGTTGATTTTGTTTGCAACAAGTCTATACAGACATTTTATTGCTTAATTCCAAGACCATAAATCAGTTATATTTCGTTACCTTTTTCACTACATTGTCTCACATGCAAAATTGAACTTAAAGGGCTATTAATTTTTTTCCTGTTTACTTGTTGAAGAGTTCAATAATTAATTCTCAATTCCAGTCACCAATAAATAACCTTGTTTTTTTTTCTAACTGTAATTTCGCTTGTGTAGGGTGTGTCCCGTTTGGCTGCCGTGTGTCTGACTATCGGCTACCCGACCATCGCCTCGGCTCCTCACTCTCTCATCAACGGCTTCAAGAACCTGCTGGCCGTCGCAGCTGTCACTGACATTGAGTTCAAGGAGGCCACCACCGTCAAGGAGTTCTTGAAGGTAACATTTTATTGAAGATTGTTAACATTAAGAATTTCAGTTGAATCTCAGATATTGTTATTTTAGACTCGTACCTTATGTCAAAGGATGTTAGGAAGTGAATTGTTGGGTGTATTAATATCCAAATATTCAATGTCCGAGCGAGTAAGGTGATAGTGTCCAAAAATAACAATAAATGTAATAACGTCCGAAACCAATTTCCCTACTTTCATCTTCTTACATGATGCACTTGGATACAATTCAAAATTACCATAGAAAAACCGAATCCAAACAAGAATGGAGTAAAATTGTCACCACTAATCCAGTCATTTTACTTGTTCCAATCTAAATTGAAAACCTCACTTAACCTGATAAACTCCGAATTGTCAGTGTATTATAGAATGTAATGTGTGACAGGACCCATCCAAGTTTGCTGCGTTGGCTGCAGCTGCGGCTCCTGCCGCTGCGGCCGCCCCGGCTGCTGCGGAGAAGAAGGAAGAGGCCAAGAAGGCGGAGAGTGAACACGAGAGTGACGACGACATGGGCTTCGGTCTCTTCGACTAAACATCTGTTTGCCAGCCTGACTGTCAATAAAGGGTTTATAACTTTAAATTTGTTTAGTTGATCTTCCTGAATTTCCGACTCGAACCTTTTGGTGATGATTGTAGAGTTCAAAATTAACTTTATAATTGTGTAGAGAATGGTTATTTCAAGAAAATTCTCATCTGATTTATTTGTTTTTGTAAGAACTTATGTCTCAATCCTGATGGCATGTTTTAGTCTTCGCTTAGCCTATTGAAAATTGGCAATCTTCTATAAAAATCATCTAAGATATGATAGACTGCTGTTGTCAGGGCCATACTGTGTTTGTTTGTGTTTCAAGCTATTTTCTATTTTAATAACACCCTCATCGTTCTACATCTAATATGCAAAATCAGGTTAGTTCATTATTACTAAATTATCTATGTATAGCATACAATTTGCCAAACAAACTTCCAAAATCAAAACACATCTTTCAAATCAAGCAAGTCTGCTTTAATCGTGCGCCCGTCTGCTCTTTGATACTTATAATTTATTTTAAAAATTAGTCAGGAACAAATATGACATGTAAGAAAGTTGTATTTTGACGAAATGATTATGTTTTGTGAATGTGCTGGGATCCGAATCTGCCATCAAACAGAACACTTGACACTAAACAGAGTAGGCTAATCGGCTAGTCCTTTTTTAAATAACCTTAATCAGTTAATTCCTGTGTGGAGTGGTGTATTTAATTATTTCCCTTTCATATCCGAGTGGTCGTTGTTTTCAGTCAAAAAGAATATCCATGCAATTAATGGCTTACTTGGACTTCATTTCCTTCCCTCCGCTAATCCGCTCTGGCATTCATAGACGGAACTGTTCTGTCCTTGGTTATTGCTACCAGTTCTAAACTTTTACAAGGGATCACAGCTTTGGTCTGGTTAAAAAAAAATTCTGCCTATAATATAGCCATCGCGTCTAATTTAGTTTCTTTGGTTGCCTAACCTGTTTTGAAAAACAAAAATATTTGTAAACAAGTGAGAGTTTTGAGGTTTATATTTTATGTCAAAATGCAGCACTGTCTTGTTAATGATTGAGTTTTGAGGTTACATTTGATGTCAAAATGCAGCGACTGTCCTGTTTATGATCGAATGAGACTATTTAATAGATAGTTGAAAAGTCACTTCCAATATTTCTGAGGAGAAAAAAGTAATTTGAAACAAAGCAATAATAAATAAGAAAGTTGTAGTTGTTTCTGCAAGTCACTAAAAGGGCTAAAAAAAATAGGAATTCCTGTGTTTCTTTTCTGTTCCAGGTATAATAATGATGACTTATCTATCACCAAGTTTTGGGACCAAATTAGAATTAGATAGTTTTTTTTTTTTTGTAAAATTGTATGAAAAACATTAATACTATACACAGTCATTATTCCCATTTTTGAAAAATATTGACGAGCAGAAGAATCTCATTCTAAATTTAGCATAATTCTGATTGCTCTTTTTTGAAGAGTAATATCCATGTTTTGCTTAGATGTATAGCCAAAAATACTTATGCCGAAAGATATTGATGATAGATAATGATTAATAAAATAATTAATTCATTTTAATTTCCCAATATTGACAATGAACAACTTACACAAGAACTAGTTTAAAGTTTCAGAGTAAAAAATGACAAGAAATGTGACAATACAATATGGATAGGAATTTAAAGCTGTACACCTACCGTCACAGAAAACGCACTACTATAACCCAGAATGCCAACCGCATGGTAAAAAGCATTAAGCGGTTTGAGAGAGCTTTGCCTGTCAATCCGTAGGCAGCGCCACCAGCGCTGCTATGCTATTGCATGGCAACGCTGGTGGCGCTGCCTACGGATTGACAGGCAAAGCTCTCTCAAACCGCTTAATGCTTTTTACCATGCGGTTGGCATTCTGGGTTATAGTAGTACGTTTTCTGTGCTACCGTACAGCTTAAATACCTGTGTGTATTTAAAGCTTAACCTACCGAAATTTTGACGTCATGGGTATTTCTCTGTATGGAGTGGGGAGAGGGGTCGCTTCAACTTTTGTAGCCTTGTCGCTGCGATTTTTTTATTGTTTATCCCACTTAATTAGCAATATATTTTAAAATAAGATTTGTGCACAGGGTGTCATAGATGTACGTTGCTGCTTTGAAAGATTTGACTAACTTATTTATCAAAATTAATTATTACAACCAACTAGTACATAAAAATTGCTAAAAAGGACATAAAAATAATTTGAATTCAAGTTGATTCCATCTAATTAAACGTTAATAGTCCTGAAAATAGTTGACGATAGTCCTTAAATTACCGGTCGAGTGTGGTCGTTCCCAAGCGAGACAAAGTCGAGTGTGGGATTACCATACGAGTCCGGTAAACACATTTTGGACGAGCGAAGTACGACATTTTACGCCATACTACTCTAAGCTAACTGAAAAATAAAAAATCTGCACTAATCCTCATATATTCTCACCGACTAAAGGACTAACAATCACTACTCATAACCTAAAGAGAGGTTATGTTTTTGTTTATAACCACTCATTGCCAAATATAATCAGCTGGTTGGTGTCCATCTGGTAAAAGCTCATTACAGTACAGTAGTACATAATGAAACTCCAATTGTTCAAGCTGGCGGCAAACAGCTGTTTTCTGGACTAACGAGTTATCCAGAACACTGAAACTTTTAATGGGTTTTAAAATAAATGAAAACATTACGGACTAATTCGTACATAAAAATGTATTACTTACACGAGTGAACTATCTTCAAAGAAATAATCTACAATTAAAAATTGAAAAGTCTAACTCAATAGTAAGACAAAGGCAGCTAGACATGCGACCGACCTGTCAGCTGTTGACTGTCGAGTTCAAGTACTGTCAAGTTACCGGGTGTCAAATTAGTGAGGTTTACCTTAGTGGGAAATTGTTTACATGAATTAGTAGAAATAAAAAGAACAGAACACCCTCTAAGAAACTCCAAAAAATCTTAAAACTGACTTGAGCAGATTTATAAGGTTTAAGTCTTAAAAAGTACTGTATGTTTATCTATAATCTAAGATTTTTTTTAGGAAACATAACTTTTTTCTCCGCCCTTCCCGAGGGGTAGCCCGCTAAAGCAACTAGTATATACATAATCATATGAAATCTACTTAAAACAGTGGTGTAACAGAAGGGCCTGCAGGGCCCGCAATGGGGGGGGGGGGGCAGAGGCCGAGGGGCCCGCGAAACGGCTGGTGGAAACCGGTGAGCAGAGAGGCCCGTGAGACGATTGGGGCCAAAAAATTTGAGTTCATTCTTATTGAAATGTATTATCAATCATTCAATAATTGTATTGAACAAGTTTTGTTAGGCCTATTTAGTGATAGCAAACTAAGGTAACAAATTTAACTGATTGCTATAATGCAATCTTACTTTCGTCAGAGAGAAGTATTTTGACTTCTCTGTGCTTTCAAACACTGATTATGTCTGCCAACATTTTGAAACATTAAGTTACCTGGAGCCTGAAGTCATGAACGTTGACTGGGGCTTTTAATATTGTATTATTTTACATTTTAGTTTTGCCCTAATATTAATTCTATTTAGGTAAAATACAATAATTATTGCTACTTTACTGACTCTGTTTGCCTATATCTTACTTTACCTCACAAATGAATCAATACTTATGTTTGTAAGGTCAACGCATGAAATCCATACAAAGACCAAAAAGATTTAATAGGCTATTTTAGCCTATGATTGTAAGTACGTCAATCTTCTAAATTAACCAACTTTACTCAAAGTTGACCAAAAAAACTCACACATATACTCATATGTGTTAGCCTAATTATAACCATCGATAAAAACTTACCTAATAAATAATTGATGCAGGGCTGTACGAATCCAGAAATTTTGGTTCGAATCCGAATCCGAATCATAGCTGTACAGATTTTATCGAATCCGAATATTTTAATTAATCCCGAGTCGAATCTGAATCTCCAAATTTACAGCCATTATCGAACCTGGATCGAATCCGAATCTGAAATTTATTTATTTTATTTATTAAACATCATCACATTACATCAATTCTCTTGACAGGTGATTTGTCACAAAGTCTAATACTAATACTATACTACATTTTAAAATAAAATAGCTTACAAAAGAAATAAAGCATATAATAAGCTACAAACCTATGGGAGAAGCAATATCTTTCAAATATACTCATTTTCCAGATATTCCTCTAACGAGTAAAATGCCCTCTCCAAAAGGAAATTTTTTAAAGATAGTTTAAATTTAGAGAATGAGGCAATGTTTCTAATCCCAGCGGGTAATTTATTGTAAATTTTTGGCCCCATATACTGAGGGGATAAATGAAAGATTTTAAGCCTATGTTGAACTGGTTTTATAATATTTTTGAATCTTGTGTTATGTGGATGAGATTGTTGACAGTCCATGAATGTGTCGAAATCACTTTTAACCATTAATGCCAATTTGTAAATATAAGAGCTAAAAAAAGTTAATTTTTTAAAATTAATAAATAAATCTTTACAATGTGTTCTACGGGAGACTCTGGCCATTAATCTTACAGCTCTTTTTTGGAGAATACAGTAGAACCTCTTTAATCCGAACTAATTGGGACCGGGGGTAGTTCGGTTTATTGAATAGTTCGGATTACAGAACATATTGTTGTTTTTACATAACAAAGCTCAGGGAAAAGTGAAAAGTGCTTTTTAAAGTAGAATACAGAATTTATATAATACAGTATTAAACATAAGGAATAAACAGTAGGCCTACTATACATTACAATTGAAATAACTATGGTGCGTATATAAATAAATACAGTATACATACAATAAAGAACTACTGTACTGTGTATAGAGTACAGCAATGAGGCGTTCGGATTAGTGGACGTTCGGATTACAGGGGTTCGGATTAAAGAGGTTCTACTGTAAATATTTTTTTGGCCTGGCTTGATGAGCCCCATACAGTAATTCCATAATTCATAATCGATGAAAAATATGCGTGATATACTACTATTTGTGTTTCTAGATTAGTAGTATCCCGAATTATTGTGAGAACAAATGTTGCTGAGCGTAGTCTTTTTGATAGGTTTTTAATGTGTTTTTGCCAATTTAGTTGTGAATCAATTTCTATTCCCAAATAATTTATTGACTGTTGTGAATGAATTGTAGTTAAGTTTGTATTTACAATTATTTCTTGGTTAATATTGGATGCAGAAAACTGAATTAGTTGAGTTTTTGCCACATTCATGGACAGGCCATTTACTGCAAACCAATCCCCAAGGAGTTGAAATTCCTTAGTTATTGAGGCTTGAATGAACTCATTGTTTTGTCCTGTGCATATTAAAGCGGTATCATCTGCGTATTGAAAGGTGGACATCTTAGTAGCATTGCATAGATCATTAACATAAATAATAAATAAACAAGGGCCGAGAATGGAGCCCTGAGGAACTCCATTGGGGTTAATGTTCCACTCTGATTTATAATTTCTCTGCATTTTTTGTAAAATAAGTCTTTGTTTTCGGGTCTTTAAATATGATATGAACCATTTTAATTCAGTATTTTTTATTCCATGCATACTTAATTTTTCTATGAGTATCTCATGATTCACACAGTCAAAAGCCTTGGATAGGTCACATAGCACACCCACAGTCTTCTGCGATCCATCCAAGGCTTCTGCAATGTAGTTAATCATTTTTGTTATGGATTTTTCAGTACCGAGTTCTGGGCGGAAACCAAACTGTGAAGGATTTATTAAATTATTGCTTTCTAAATATTCTGTTAGTTGAATCTTTACAATTTTTTCAAAAATCTTTGAAAAACAAGGCAGAAGGGCGATGGGGCGGTAGTTAGAGGGATCGTTGACATCGCCCTCTTTGAACAGAGGTTTAATCTCAGCCAACTTTAGCTTATCAGGAAAAACCCCCCCCTCAAGGGACTGATTCACTATTTGGCATAATGGATGTTCTATAAATTTAAAAACTCTTTTAATGACAAAAAGAGGAATTTCATCCCAACCTGAGGACTTAGTGTTACTGAGAGATGTAACAACTTTTCTTAACTCGTCAATTGAAACATTTCTAAATTTAAATGTTAATTTGGAACGTGGATGATTTTCGATTAGTAACTGAGTGGCTTTTAATTTATCTGTTGATTTGTTGGCATACTGAGAAACATTAATAAAAAAGTTATTGAATTTCTGATGTTTAAAGCTGTTATCGAATCCGAATATTTAAACCTGTTCAGAGTCGAATCCAAATCAGAGGAAAGTCAGCAGTACCAATTTTCACATTTTTAGACCACATTTTCTGGGGCTGAAATCACTTAGGGAATTGCTTAAAAAAATTCTTGAAATGGGCCAAATAAAAAAGTTATACAATTTAGGCTTACCTATTTGAAGTTTTGAAACTAAAAAATTGGGCATAAGTTAGGCATACCACCTAGGCCTAAGTTACTCGCTAAAAGTGGTGGACTACCAATTTGTTTAGTCTAAAACATAGGCCCAGCCTATTCTACACCTCGGTGTTAATCCTCCACACAAGCCTATGTCTGCATTACTATTACAAGTAACAACTAACACAGTGAGGTTAAGTTTACTGATAGCCAAGATAGGGTTCAAATGCGACCTACACTAATGTGCCTAAAGCCTAACACCAAGTTGGTCAGGTTCCTAACATGAACCAGTCAACAGCAAATCGGAGTGCACAAGTAGTTTTTTAGTGTCTAAAAAATTATATTGAAAATTATATTCAATCAGAATCTAGAAAATTTGAATATCGAATCCCAACTCGGATCTATTTCCAAGAAATTCGAATATCGAATCCGAACCCGGATCTCTTACCAGTAAATTTGAATATCGATTCCGAATCCGAATCCAGTTAGAAACAGTAGATTCGTTCTCGAATCCGAATTGAATCTCTAAAAAGATTCGGATTCGATTCGTTTTTCGAACTATTCGCACAGCCCTGAATTGATGTGTAATAAATTAAAAATGACAACTTTCTTTAATACTTTTTTATTAAATGGCGACCATACGAAGTAAGTATTTTAAGCCAAGTATGAACGGAGATGAGTGTACCTCCTTGATATGAAACATTCTGATACGGTTTAAAAAATAAGGTATTTTAATTTTATTTCAAAACTTTTTACAAATACTGAAATCGATATAACGATGTATCTTCATCATCAAACCACGATTGAAATACTTAACACGCCCCTTTATCGAACATTACCCATAATCTACTACTGCAGTGTATTTATGATGAATCTTTAATCGAAAAATAACTCTTGGGGGAGGGGGGAGGGCGTTTGGTTATGTTGTATCGGTGGTATAAAAATAGCTCATGAGAAGGGCCCAAAAAATACGTTTGAAGGGGGTCCTGAAAAAATCTGTTACGCCACTGACTTAAAATAAAATAAAATGGAACTTGTGAACAGCAAAACATAGAGTTGAAAATGACAAGAAGTCCAAAAGAAATGCGCTCATTACGTCCTGATTTGTAGAAAAATAAAAATACCAAGAATTAAAATAGCTATATCAACACAGTTAACAAGAAAACATATTGGACTTTTGTAACATAGACAAATTAGGAACCCTAATAAAAATATTTACATATTACATTACTATATTACTGTAACATATTTAAACTTTACTATTTTTACAATACTCTTCAAACTATTTACAAACAACATACACCAAATTAAATGACAACTGGACAACTATTTATAAATTAACAACAAATATGTGATGTAGATGCTGATGTTAATTTCCCTGCCTGCCCTCTTTGTTTTACGTTCAATCTTCTCAAGAGCTTCTCGGTACTTCGCTATTTTGGTCTTTGTTCCCAGCCAGAGCTTATGCAAACTTTTGTTCCGCCTTTAAACTTCATTTCTTTTGAACATTCCCAATTTCCCTTCAAATATTCTAGCTTCAATGAAGTCTAAATGATCGTAGCCATTAACTGTGGGAGAACAATCTTCTTTCCTTAAAGAATCACCTGGAATTGATTACTTTTGTCATGAGGTCGGCAGGATTGAAAGTATTTTCTTTTGAACTTAAGTTCTAGCACTTGCTTCAAAAAGGTGCAAAGTTTACCTTTTTTGTTATCAACATACTTTAAGTGGATGAAACATCCAGTGGCTAGAGAATGTGTTTTGAGTTTGGATTCAGAGCTGTTAGCTCTATCCTTTTCGATGAGCGAAACTCACTTAGTAAGTGGCCATCCAAAAACAGAACAACGGATCGCTGGATTTTGTTATTATTCTCAAGTCAGGGATTGAAGACATTTGGAGATGTACTCAAAGAAAGACTCAGAAGTCATCTATCCATTTTCAGTTATTCCCCAATCTTCAGACAATTTCACGACAACATTTTAAAGTATGCTTTCAGAAGAAAAAACCACCATGGGAGGAGCAACTGTCCCATTGGCATTGGTCTTGTTGAGGGCAGTCAAGTCATCTTTCTTGTCATTGCCCTTCATTGATTATCATGTTCGCCTTGTTTTACAAGAACCTTTTTGTCCTTTGAGCACAAGAAAAATATCGTTTCGTCATAGTTAAATATCCGTGACAAATTTTTAAACACATCCTTCAGATCCTGACTCTCTGCTTACTCATTGACTTAAGTCTACAATTTCTAATATCTGTCTCGCTTATGTTAACCTTCGATGTCATAAGCGTCTGGCCTATTCGACCTGTGATTTAAGGATAGCGATTGAGAAAAAGGTTGTACCATTTTCCCCCTGATACATAATGATGAAATGGCATTTGTGGTTGGAGAGTTTCCGCAAGTTTTTTAGCACTTGTAATGAGTGCATCTTTCGATATTGGTAACCCGGTTATGCCTGCTGACAATCCACTCCAAAAGGATCCGTTCTTCGCCTGGACTGAAGATAGAAGGACAACCCATCACACATCCCCACGGCATATTTACCACTCAGCTTGTCTTTAAGTCGGCCGTGATATTCTGAAGTTTTTTGCAGCAGCCATAACTGTCATACCTTCTTTTACAGCCTGGATTGCTTCTAGAATGACTTCTTGGGTGTAGCTTCTCCTCACAGCTTTTGGCTTCTTAAGTGGTGTCAACATTCTGAAAAAAAACTCTGTATTAAAATCTTAAAAGACATACACTAATATTACCTTAAAACTACATCCTTAGGTTTAGTATTAGTAAACAAAAGCTTATTGGACTTATCTGTTTTCTAAGCGTAGAGCACAGCTGAACAACGATGTAAACAACTCGGCATTTAGAACTTAACTCTCTGAACTATTTCTTCCCTATTTTACCTCAAAAATTATATCAAACCGGAAACAATACGGATGCATTCAATTACGATTTTGAGTACTTTTTTCCGTAGAGAATGCTTTTTTATCTGAAGTGACGATTAACGGTATTTGGAGTGCTCAATGTGGCAATTTAACCTTACGACTTATTAATGGAATTTCAAATTTCTAGGGTTTACCTTTCTCAATGCTTTAGTAGTAAACGTTTTTAATGAATTAAGCAGTACGACAATAATCTAGTTAATAACACGGGCCGAAAGTGTCTTTTCCCCCAACCTCGTCTTCACTTCAGTGTTAAACATTTGTTTTGAAAAGAGTCATTTTAGGCTCTTATGAAGAAACTATTATGATAATTATTTTACAATCGCACATAATATTTATTCAGGCAGTTAATAAAAGACAACATATCTCTTTTATTTATAATTTCCCAAACAAAACATCAGAAAACACTTTGTGTTGAATGCAACCACTCTATAACAAATACAATGCTTTACAAAATACAGTTTTGCTTACTGTCTACAAGTAGTGAGCAGGCATTGCGTCTTGCACACACGTCCACGCACGCGCACACACGCACACACACAGTGCACAGATAAGCGGCCAATACGTCAGGTAAGACTTGGACACTTTAAGCAAAAATATTTAGAATTACATCTTTTTCACATATTCTGTCTTTTTAGTTATTGACATATGAATACATAACTGTTTATGGTATTTTACAATAGCTGGCAATAATTACATTCATAACAAATAAATATTTGTCAAAGGCTGATTAAATTTTAAAGAAAGTTCAACATAATCGGTGTTCTAAGTTATATTACAGTATGTTTTTTTAAAGTAAGAACATCAACGCGAGTTCAAGAATGTGACAATTTATACTATGTACATATTTTTGTATAAAATTGTGTTTCAATTGTAATCGTAAAGTGACAGATGTAACGTTCTACGTTCTATAACAATTGGAAAATAATATAAAAAGTGGAAAATAAATCAACAACGCTTTACAAGTCTAAATCTACCAAAACAAGTACCAGTATGTAGGAGATCTCAGCCTTTAAGTATTTTAGATAGTTGAATACACAAATTATTTTTTAAGTTCCATTTTTAACACTTTTAAAATACAGTTTGGTGATTAAGTATTACATGACATTTGATTTCAACTCTAATAAAATGTGTTGCATTTATATTTTTTTTATAGACTAATTTGGATTTTATAAACAAATATCAATTTGGTCATTCTTAGCGGTGCTCTAGGTTCTAGGATTAGGCCTAATTATGAATTCTCTAAGAAATTTTCATATCAGATAGTTTTCTTTATTTTTGTTAGTTTAGAAACAAAACAAATGAAATGCATTTTTTAGCTTAGTTCGCACTTCTAGTTCCTTAAAAGCTGAGATAACCAACGCAAACCAATTTAAAACTTATCTGACATTTTGATTTTTCCATTTACCCATTAAAATCTTTGCATGACCATTCATTCTAACTAAATTATAAAATCATAGCAATAACTTGGAATGTATTTACTTAATCTACAATAGTTATGTATGAAATCTATCATGTATAAAAGCATATTCTTCTGGGTCCACAGATGGCTTGTTTATATATGTTGTTGAAAGTTAAGGAATGAAATAAATGGATTATGGTCCGTAATTTTACTGTCAGACAAATTTTTAGAACAACAACTACTGTTATTGATAACGTCTTAAAATATTGTAAATTAAATAGGAGTTTTTACAAAACAAAACGTATTCCAACACAAAGATAAAAATAATTCAATCAATCTAATTTTGTATTTGTCACTGTTAGTAAGTCAGCAAACCTTTTGAATCAGCTTTTTTGAAACTGGGTGGGAAAAAAAGATTTTTTAACTCGATAGGAAATACAGTTCAGTGGAATAAAATGACTCATTAAGCTTAAGTAGCCTACATTTTGTACCAAAATAGTGATAAAATATTATGTTGGCAAAAAAGTCTTAAAAGTAACATTTATAAAAAAACCATCTGTACATACCCAGTAGTTTGATAAAGTTTTTTCGCCTAACAAGTGCTTACGGGAAATTTCAAGCCACGATCTATCAACAATACAATATTTACATCTGTCGGAAAGTTTCCAATACATTTGGCACATACTACTTAGTATCATAATTGATGTCATTGTTCTGGATTATAATAATTGAAAAGAAATAATGGAATAAGGAATACTTTGTGAGAATATTAAAGAAAAAGGTTATTTCACAAAGTCATTTCAAAGTGTTTCTTTATGTGAAATGGTGTAAAATGCCCACTCTAAGTGAAAAATCTTAACAGAATTGCTTATATTCTGTACACAATATAATAATACTAAAAAGTTATATTAAGTACATTCGCAATACATTTATAAAGTAGTATAATAAACCTAAAGAGTAAAACAATAAAATTTGAAACCATAACATATATATTTCGATATGAACTTATAATGCAGTACGATAATTTGTCTGGAACAAATCACATACTGTGTTGATAAAACATAATTTTTATATATTAAAAAATCTATATATAAAATAATCAAAATCTAGTTAAGTACATTTGAGGAAACAATAAATACATTTAATACTGAGGTTCTGATAGAAAAATTCCCAAATAAAATACTTGACAACCAACAACAAATATTATGATTTGACACAACCATAAATAGCTTTTGACACTTTTCACAACTCCATAGTTAAAAACATGTGTAAATACTTGAGTGGGTAGGCCTACACTCATTAAATGGTATAAAAAATAAACCCTCTGATGTCAATTCGAATTTGGAATTCACTTTTCAATCACATTTTATTTCAAGAATCGTCGTTCTAACCTATATCTGAAAAAAAGTGACGAAAACAAACGATTTAAGTACGAGTACAAATTTGATATAAAAATAAATGCAAACCTTCTGAAATACTTAAATAAGTACAATTACTTTTATAATCACAGCATGGTAAAAGACTCAAAATGAAAACAAGTCACTAGAACGTACCAAGAGGGCTCGGTTCGGACTTAACAGAAAACATGGAGAAGTAGCAACCGTTGTGAGTGTTACCCTGCATAATGTGTAAATGAGTTTAAAGTCTGTAAGGTTGAAGATCTTCTGGGATTAGTTCCAAGGGCGGTTCCAAGGAGGGTAACTCCAGAAGTTGGCGAAAACCTAGTAACGCTGTTGAAACTCGTGGTGCCACCGGTTGAAGTCGATGTGGAACACCACGATTGTGCCAGTGGCTAGTCCAGCCAGCAGAAACCTACAACAACAAACATAGAATTATCTTACATCAACATAAAGTATGATCCTAGTAACGTTGTTGAAACTCGTGGTGCCACCGGTTGAAGTCGATGTGGAACACCACGATTGTGCCAGTGGCTAGTCCAGCCAGCAGAAACCTGCAACAACAAACATGGACTTATCATACATCAACATAAAGTATGATCCTAGTAACGTTGAAACTCATAGAGTTGCCACATTAATACAAGGAACGTCCCTACATTGTGGTCTCCAAAGAGTTGCCATGCTAATTGAGTAAGCAAGCTCAAATCTACCACTAGGGCCCAGCTCTTTACCTTCCCCTATTCCTGATATAGCCAGTCCCTACCTTTATGCAAAGATTAGTCTTGATGTAACAGCCAATTCCAATGTTAGTGGAACCAACAATTTTTGTAGTAAAAGAGGTCATACCCGATCAGACCCACCCAACAAGTCGATGGAGGGTGGTGGCACCCCTTTATTTAAGTGCAGTTCATGTAATGGAGAAAAGTATAAGAACGTAGAAACGTAGGGATGGAAAGAGTACAGAAATCATCCTATTTGTTTACACAACATTTTTTATGGTTTTCTTGTTTTGGCTACTGACAAGAAAAAGTATAGTAATTTTTTTACTATTACAACAAGCCTGAATTTGACGAGACTTACTTCTGGTCGTGTGAGAGTGCCAGGGAACGTACACTACTGTCACAAGAAGGAAAGGCATACAGCAATGCGAGGTTGAATGTTCTCCAAACTTCTACGATACCTTTGTCTCCTGCAGTCATCAGGTATTCCCCGTCTCGGCTCAACAACAAACACTGCAACAAACATTCGTTACGGTCAAACATAGTCTTCGTCTTCATGCTCTATTTCTTAACCTAAATATACAAACCTGAAAACAGTTCTGATTTTAAATTTCAGATTCTTTATCTGATAACTTTTTAGACTGCTCAAGTTTTGATTTATTTTATGCCAAGCATCATGAAATTCCTACTGGGTAAAAGTGCTTTTACAAGAATTATTTAGTCTTATTTACATTGTCAAATGTTGTAACTGTACCTGTAGATTGTCATTGTGAGACTCGTGTCGAAGGCGTTTGCCGTTGATGGTGAAGGCGGCGATGTGTCCGCGCTCGTAATTGACAACAATGACACCTTCACGTGACATCGCAATACTTTCTGGACTAATGAATCCGACGGGAGCTTCCAGACATCGCAGTAAGTCACCAAACGTGGTGTGGACCAGCACTGGACCCGCTGAACAGAAAATACACAAATTAATGTAGTTGGCCAATCTCCAACTAAATAGTACCTGTAAATCAGGTGAAGTCTTTACCCAATTCTACACTTGTTAGCAAATAAACTAAGGAGTAAATATTAAAACAATCATTGGGTGGGTGTGAGAAGGAAGCTCCGGTTATCACTGGAAGGGACAAAGACAAAGAGAAGATATGTGCAGAAAAGCTACGATGAGTAGAAATTTGGAGCATTGAGCAGGAAAGAGAAAATGGAGACAAATTGAGGATAAGGCTTGGAAAGACCTAAGGACTGTGCTGTAGCAAAGTCAGGCAAGGAAAATTGATTTCCTATTCGATTATCACCAAAACTGTTATATTTTGATAATCCATCTATAATGAGCTAGTTGAGTCATGAAGTACAGTTTAATCTTTAATCAATTCACAAGCAATATACTACACCCTCTGAGAAAAAACAGATATGCTAAGCTAAACCCAAATACTTCTTTGTCAGACAGTTCAACGCCTTAAACTGTATTGTATAGTTCGAGACATTTGGCGTCCAATATACAACTACTATACTGCTACAACCTAAAATCCATCACAGAGAAGGTAGGTTGTACCTTATCTGTTTAATTACATTAAACTGATGTTTTGGTAACCCCAATTCTGATGTTTGCCCCAACCCCAAATATTTCCACAATGTTCGCTTACCCACAGACCCGCTGACCACCAGTCCGAGCTCTGCGCTGATGACGACAGACGTGACGGGCTGCTCATGTCCGGTGAGCGTCGCCCGAGGTGTCGGCACCTCTCCCTCGCCTACAATGGTCTGGGAGCGAGCGTTCCAATGCCACAGCAGCACCGTACAGTCCGCTGAGCCAGACGCAACGTAGCAGTCTGAGGTGATGTTGCACTCGGAGCGAGAGAGACATGTCACCACGCCGTAGTGGCCAAACACTATCTGGACTATCTTGGCTGCAAAAGAAAATTCTTACTGTAATTGGAAAACTAAATAAATAATTTTAAAAGAGTTTCTAGAGGTCAAGGCTTCCATGTTCACCAACACTACATACCGTACTAACTCTGGGTATGACTGCAACCCAGAAACTTTTCCTTAGGTAGAGACTGTAGCAACATTTTTATAAAGCAGAACATGTTCGTAATTCTCACCAGTTTCTGTGGAGAACACTCGGAAACTATTGTCCCAGAAGCCGCAAGCGATGAGGAACCGACTGTCGACTGTTGTTACGAAGCAGTTGCTGCGGATACGAAGCTTCTGACTGAAGTTGTCCCCTAGGTGTCGTCTCACTGCTGCGTTGTTGTTGTTTCCTGTTTGTACTGAAAATGAAAGACGTAAATTAATTAGCGTTAGTGAACGATGCAAACCACTGTTGTTTGATTTAAGTCCAAGTACTTAATGATCATGTTAAAAAAATAAAACTAACATAACAAAACTTTAGTTTTGACTATGTTCTTTTTGAGTTGGCAACAGCTGGTCCTTATAAAAAGGATGTTTAACTATCCTAAATTCAATATTTTACTCACATAACACAGGATCCATCGACAAAGGCAGGTTAGCAGCTTGATTTTGAGGTGTGTCCGCATAACTTGGAGACTGAACTGACGCTGTGAAAACACAAATAATTTTACTTATTGCTCTTGTGTGGAATAAAATGTAAGTAACTTATATAAAACGAAAATACAGTTTCTATTAGTAAATATATATAAGTTCACCATAAGTATAACCCATTTATTTATTTTTCAGTCCATTGAATAATTTTGTGTTTGAACTATCAATTTAGTTAGTGTATTTATTATTTTCATCTTTTTTTTATTCAATCACTTTGTGAATTTTTAACACCTGGGAGGTGGTAATAGACTATTAATAGGCTACAGAAAATTGTGACTTGTAGGTAAAGTGTTAATCACCTTATTTTAAACACTATTTACTGTATTTCAAGCAGTATTGACACTTGTGCTTTTTGAGGTTTACATGCTTTAAGTTAAGATACTATATTGATTTTTCATTGTTAAGTATTGTTCATAATCATATTGTATATGTGTTCTGCACTCACCAGCGTAGTTGGAGTTCCACCTGTTGAGTGCAAACTGCTGATTGGACGTGACGGTGACGACGGAAGGCAACGGCAGCTGAGGGTACGTGTTGGCGGAGATGTGACAGATCGGAGAGTTGGACGGAAACTTCATTGTCATACAAATGTCGTCTGGCACGCTGGAGAACATCATGGGGCTCTGCAACGGAAACAACAAGAAATAGTAGAATAATCTCATAACAACAACTTGCCATCAAATATACAAAGAATAACTGCTCTTTCAACAAACTATACCTTTACGGTTCTAAAAAATTCTCATCTTACCATTAGACTCTTGAGTAAATTACATAACAAGTATTCCATTTATCTCCTCAGTACATGGGCCCAAAAATATATAACAAATTACCTTCTTCAATTAGGGACACTGATTCATTCCCTAAATTCAAAAAGAAGTTAAAAAACTTTCTTTTGGAGAAGGCCTTCTTCTCATTGGAGGAATATATGGAAGCTATGTAGATGTTTAAGGCTCAGCATATGAAATTTATTTTAGTATAATAGAGACTATAAAATATTGTAACAATGACGAATCACCTGTCTGAATATGATGTTATGTGATTATTGGAAAATAAATAAATAAACATAGAGTACATGTTGAACTAATAATTCAAGCACTATTTTGGTTTTTATAAGTATATTGTTTAACAGTAATATGAGTAGGGTTTGAGTAGTTCCTTTAAACAAAGTGACTGACCAGGTGCATGGCGGAGCTTCGCGGAGGATGAGGCTCCATGAGCAGTTGTGATGGTGTCTGGCCAAAGTTGCGGATCTGGTTCTCGATAGCCTGAAAACATTGCGTACAAATATTAAAAAACACCCTGCAATACAATTGCCTAATCTGTGAGATTATTTGACATACTTTTCCTTCTTCTAAATGGCTATAGTTTCTTCATACTTCTTAAACTTTTAGAGGATGCAGAGCCTACAGTGGCTAGGGGCAAAGTTCAGTTTTAATAACTTTCATCAGGTCCAGTTTGAAATTGACAATAATATTTTTTTATTTGTGAAACAGCAAGATAGTTATTACTTTGTCTTTATCGCTGCTGATTCCTTCAGAGTATTGGCTATTCTGGAACTAATAAAGCCATGATAGGTGAGGTTTATGATTATGACTATTGAGACGTTATTGTTGGCTTCACACACACATTGTATTTGGACAAATAAGATTCATAGATAATAGACATAGAATTGTCCTTTAGTTATAAATGTCTTCTGAAAATAACAATTGACCTATTCCGAATCACAAAATATTAAGGTTTTGCTAACCAATTCTGTAAAACATTGCGAAACAGATTATTCCTTCCTTTATAAGAAAAAGTTCAGAAATTTACCACCAGACAATATAGATGTGAACCTATGTGTGTTTCACGTGCCTTTAGAGTACGAATTGAAATGAATATACTAAGATTTGTTACCATTACAAATCTAGATAGTTGTAAAAACCATGTGAGGTTGTAATTAAGAATAACTTTCAAATTATATCATGACAATCTCACCTCTTTCATGACAGGGTCTGTGATAGAGTCCATATCAACACTGCCTTCGTACGTCAGGTAGTAGAAGACATTGGACGCCCTCACTGCTTCAGGACCTGGCGAAAATAAATGGTTAGATATAACGTCTTAGATGGGCCAACTTGAGTAGATGTAAACAAATAAAATAATCAATCTAAGACAGGAAAAATAGATTTATTTTACCTCTTTGTTTGTAGCCGAAAATCAGATCGATCCATTGATGTAGTTGACAAGAAACAAACTCTGATTCCAGCGCCTGTAACATATGAGGAATAACGATCAACTAAGATTAAAATACTTGGTATCAGAAAAATTAAAAATCCACATTATTTTATTGGAATAAAAGTATGAAACTGGTTCAAAAGTATCGGTTTACTGAGAGTCGACTTTATTGACGTAGGATGCAATATTAAGATCACAAATGTTACAATAAAATCGTTTTCCTGCAGTTACCTAATAATGTACATGTTCTCTCACTGATTTGAGAAAGCAAAGTGGCCAATTCGCTCATCCATCAGTGAGACAATGTTAACATTGTCTCACTCTAATTACTTTGTCTCACTCCAGATTTGCAACGTTAAGGCACATTTCTTTACCAATTTATTTGTTTTATGTTAACTGTAGGAAAAATATAATGTGCAACTCGGGTGCAAAGTGCAATCGCCTCACTCGAGAAACCATTCCTCACTCGCCTACGGTTCGTGAGCAAGGATTTCTCTCGAATGAGGCAATTGCTCACTTTACTCACTACTTGCACAAATAACTATTCTACACCCTGTCAAAACAAAACTCAAGTAAACAAAAACTATGATAAAAAATCAATTGAAAAATTATCTTTGCAACAGAAATTGTTCATGGAGTGGGAAGTTGGCGCATATGGAACCAATTTAATGGAGTATACACAACTTGAATCTCATACTTTGACGAAGATTAAGTTAAGAAGATTAACTAGTTTTGTGTATACAGTAGTTGTGGATTTCTAGATGACAGTGATAAAAACAATGTAAAAATTACTGTTATAGATTGTTAGAACCGAAATATGAACTAAATTCCAACCATTGACCAACCAAAAAAATAGGTTATCCGAAATGGCCTTGTTTAATTTATTTTGGACATAATCTGTATTTCACATTTCACTGTATAATCTCGTAGAATACAATGTGTTGGGAAAATTTTCTACTTAAACAACTCCATGAACTCACCATCCGATTGATCCTGATGAACTCCTCGGGTGAATTGGCCCAGGCGGGGAGTTCCACGTTGCCGACGGCTGTTCCGTCCTCTTGCTGGCCCAACCTGTAGCGATTCACGTTCACCAGCATTTCCGGTAGGAAGAAGAACTCGGGGATCAGCTCCTGTCAGATGTTTAACATTTGGTTTACTCCGTCAGACTTTGCAACGTTAGAAAAATGAGTGAGTGATACTACAGCGGAGATTCAAATATTCAATTTGATAGAACATAACAGTTTTGATAAATTGAAAGTTTTAAAATCTTCTGGTTTTATTTCAATTTTGTTCAGAGACTGCGATTGACTAATGTCTATTCTACAATCCGTACCAGAGGTTCTAAACGTAACAATCAAGATGTTAAGAGTTTTAACAAAATGAAACTGTCAAACATATCAGTTTATATAAGGCATTTACATTAAAACCGCTTGAGTAGCTTTTTTGGTGGTTTAAATGTGAACTTCGGGCAGTCATCGCACGGCAGGTTGGGGTAGATTCATACATTTAATTTGTTTTATCTCATCAGGCCTGAATAACACACACTCAAACCATCTGTGTATAACTGAAGTAACTAATTTGTTCATGAACCAGCATGATCAACTGGAATGAAAGTTTCTTTCTAAAATCAATCCCTGGTTGTTTTTTTATTTATTAAAACTGTAAAAACAATCCAACTGCTGTGGTATGTTCGCAGATAAAATGACAACTTACTTTCACGTCAGAAGTGTCCCTCTGGCAGTTTTTCCAGCTTAGTCCGACGGAAGAGAAGAGACGGTTTGGATGATCAAATTTTCCTCCCTGCAGGGCCAGGAACATGGATGTGAACGGCTCCTTGAAACATAAACATTTTGGTGTAACACTTCAAACAGCGGCGATATAAACTGTAGTTGAAAGTTGCTAGAGATGAAGCAAAATGTATTTAATTTATTTACGAAAAACACCTTTTTGTACAGACAAGAAAGCAATAGAAATGCAACATTTATTAACTACCTACTGCAAGAAAAAAAAAATGTAAACAACACATAATGATAAAATTTGTAGAACAGAATAATTCCAAAAACAAATCACAAATCAAGCAGCCAACAAAATATTTTGAACTTATTGTAATGTAATAATTGCTATAGTTATAACAAAAACTTACAACATGTATATGCTACCATGTATGTGCTATAGTGTCCATGTATTTTTTTATAGCAAAACTTGACAAATTTGTATCCATTTAATGCTTAAGTATGCATCTAAATAACATAAATATAAATCTAAATCAACATAAATGTAAAATAACAAACTACATTTATGTTATTGTTTGGTAACAATTTATAATTTATTTCAAAACAGTATTTAGTAAGTGTACAGAAATCGTACAGTTTCAATAATCTAACGCATGAGTTTGATAAATAACTTATAGACTCAAATCTAAAGTTCCCAAATTAAAAACTCTAACAAATCCCAATAAAATATAATTCAAACAGCACAAGCCTAAAAAATAATTGTTCATGTTGTGCAAGATCTAATGTACACATAGACAATTTCTACATTGATTTCTGATGTTTTCGTTTAGTGAAATATTAGTAACGGGTGTACTTGATGTACGACAGCGGATGAGTCCAACGTAAACCAACATGAAAGTTAGACGAGGCAGATAAAACAACACTTAGTAGTGAGTATATCACGGCAAATTGCGTCGTCAATCAGCGAGGCAATATCAGGATTATTTTGAGCACGAGGCTTCATTAAGCTGTAAATATAGCCACAAGACAAATGTGGCTTGACTAAGTGATGCTGTCCAACTCGACAGACGGCTTTCATCATATCATTTAGAATGTCGATATTTCAACTCCTTTACAACCTGTTTTCTTTTGGTCTTTTATGTTTACAAATGTCAGTCATGTGTCTTTGATAGATAAAAAAAAGATAAATAATCATGGTCTCATTTTTGATTTAATATAAATCTGAAATACAAATTTTGAATTGAGAATATTATTAGAAAAAAAAGAACGTGACATTTCTTTACCTAACATTTTCAAACCTATTTATACCAGAGAGGTAAACAGTAGAGGCAAATTTTTAACATTTGGCAATACCTTTCTAGCATAAATTTTATTCAATGTCCTGGCTAAGTTTTTTTTTCCTGTTGGTTATCATGAAAATGTATTTCTTAGCTCATTAAGTACAATTGTACTGAACTGAAACTACACATAATATTCTGATCCTCTTGACCAAAAACTTACAAGTGTTAGTTAATTTTTAATTTGAGTTTTTATTTAGGGTGTTCATGGCCTTTCTATAGCTGTCGTATATAAGCATAGCCATAAAACATAACCCCTAGTAGATTTCTCATCCTTATGGAACAGCTGAAGCCATTGTTAGTTCTGTCCAGTGCACTGTAGATGTTGTTTTTGTTTACAATTTATTTCTTGTTATTTCAGTTATTTAAAACCTTGTTTTTAACCAAATAATACGATCCATTAATAAACAATAACTCGTCCCTTAGTTATTTAACCAAACAGTAAAGAACAGATAATTAAATTAACATAAAAATAATAGAAACAAAATATTGTCCAAACTAGCGCTCAGTGCCACCGTACATGAACTAGACACAAAAAACGAGCTTCAAAATTTACAATGGGATGAGAAGTCTACTTGTGTTGGTTAGTCTGTGGCATAGCTTAGATATCTGAAAAGTTTATTTTTTAGGATTAAGTGTCATGTTGATTGCTGAGATGTTCAGTGGTTCAAAACTGATTAACATTCCTTGATCAATTTAATAAATGGTACTGGTTGATGGACCAGCTGATCTTTGGGAGGAACAAATCTGGCATCATTAATTCAACACATATCTCGCCTAACACAAAACAGCAAGAGTTTATGGGGTTGTTTATGGGTTTTTTTACCGTATCTAATCTAATCTACTCCTTTGCACCACTCACCACTCTGATTAGCCAGTTGAGTACGAAGGCAGCCGTAGAGTAGTGTGTGCCGTAGTGGAACGGAGGAATACTCTCGTGCTCCCAGCTGTTGTATCGCTCTTCAAAGTAAGCTCTGCGACTCGGGTTGAGCGCTCCAATAGGCTGTGACAGAGAAAACCATTGAAAAAGTAAAATTGGTCGAGTTATGAAATACTAAAAAAATTGTAGTCAAGAGTGTCCCTCCCCCCCCCCAAGGTCAGTTGCGCAAATCCCCTCCCATTTCATACTGCACCTTCACACTCCCTACCCAACTTAGCCAACTTTCCCCTTACAACATCAAAACCAGCATTTCAAAGATTTACTAAAAACACAACTAACTGGCGATACAAAATGTTAATTAGGAACATTCGTTTCCAATACAAAACTATTGGGATGATGACCCAAGTCACAATATTTGGGTAGTTTTGAAAGGTCATGCTCATTGAAGAGAATTAGAAATAGAAAAATGGAGATGGTCTCTTAACCCAAACTAGCAGTTATAAAATATCCCCAAACAGACAAAAACAAGGCCATGTAGCCGCTGAGAGACGGAGAAAATAGAACTTTTTTTAAAGTGTCTTCTCTTAGACTGCTGTCAATTATTTGCATGCATTATAATGTTGACTTGACAATAATCCATGATCTCTTTCTAAATAATCTCCCGCAATCGAAGAGAAAATTTTACCGTCTCCCTCAATTGAGGCGAAAATGAGAGCATCTTCCACTGCCAGGACTGCGAAGCCAGTGATCATCGTCACTAAAGATTGCGGCAATATCTCTATATTTCTCCGGTCCCGAAGACATCATTATCTCTACCGTGATCCCGGCAATCCTTTTGCATTTCCCTGGTCGCAAAGACATCACAAGCCCTCTCTCATGATTGTGGCAATACCTCGATATTTCCTGTCGTTTACTAAATATCTCCAGGCGGTAATATGTTGACAATCCCCGCGATCTCGACGAAATCAATAGTATATCTTGCGTTTGCAAAGTCATCATGTTAATAATAAATTAGCCAAAATTGTGTTGCAAGTGTTAATGGAACTAAAAAAAATTGAGAGCCTAATATAAAAACCATTGTTGCTAATCAATAACAACAATATGTAAAAATAATCCACCCTCCCCCCCACCAGAAAATCTCAGTACCTCAAGTGCACGTTGGTTGGAAGGACAGAGATAAAAAACGTATTATGGCTACATTAAATGTACATTAAAAGTAGAGGAATTGGACAGTTGTTTAGGTACCCAATGTATACAATTTTTATACATTGAGTACCCAAACAACTGTCCAATTCCTCTACTTGACTTCACACTAGGTTTATTTAACCAGACATTCATTGGACAACTTGGATCCCCAGTTAGTTTAGTGTACGATATCAATGGTTGTAGTACTTTATGTGATGTTCAAATACCTTGGAGAGATCCCTGTAGTTGCTGGGAAGGCTAAGGTCGAGCTCCTTTGACTCATAGTTGGTGAGAACCCACGGAAACACCGGGTACTGGTTGAGGTCATTGTAAGTTCGACCTGTAAACATGAAAAAATAAAACATTAACACCATCAAATCTTTATGGCGTGAAAACTTAAAATCTTGAAGGCTTGCTATTTTATCAAGGAAAATTGGATAAACTTATTTTTAAAGATTTATTTATTGAAAAAATGTCTTGACAAAATTTTACTATCAAAATTACGATGTAGATCGTATAGTGATATTTTAAAGCGATTAAAGATTTAAGGCAGACGTTGGAGAGTTTCTGGTGTAGTCAAGTTTCTACATCATTGACAGCTACTTGAATAGATGTCCAAAATAGTAAAGTCAGTCCTAGATTAATCCTAGATTATTCATGGTCTCAAAGAATTGTCTAATCCCTTGACTCAAAGGACCACGGATGGTGAACTCATGTATCATCTATGTCTGGATGAATTTAAAAGTCGCTTGTCTGTCGAGTAAGAAACTTCACAAAGGTAGGAATCTTTGATATAATTATTCTGTCCGCTCCTCGCTAGAGGAAGCAACCCCTCAAGACAAGTTTGTTTTGAGTTATCCGTTCCGAAAATACCCAGTCTGATTGGAAGTTTTAAAACAATTAGATCTAAATCCGCCTTCGTCGCGGCGCGGCCAACACACGTCAGCTGTGATCACCGGTCGCCACTTATCTCCCGCCAAAAAAACAGCTGTTTCACCCAACTCGCGCCGAAATAGCGTCGAGCACAAAGAGTAAGCGACTCCTCCTATTGCCGGGAACTACCATCACTGTCGCAGGCTATCATGTCAAACGCTAGCCTCGCACACCGGGCGCCGCAGTGTCTATATACACTCAGGTCAACCTATCACAGCTGATAGCTTCAAGAAAAGTTCCACATACAAACCTTAACATAGGTATTTAATTATTGAACGATTGTTCGTAGAGGTAGATTTTACTAAAACAGAGAAAATAAGTATCTTCCGTTACTTGGTAATTAGACCTCTGTTGGAAGACTTCTAGCTTCCTTATTAAATTGGGCATTTCGTATAAAAAAAAATTTTGATAGCAGAAAAGGAAGATAAAAAAATAACACAACTAATAGTGAAAAGTGTCAAGCGTTGCAAAATGTATTCAGGACACCCCAGGGTAATCAAATGTTGTACATTAACAATATCTCGGATAGTACGGGTTTATATTTTTGCTTCAAATTAATACAAACCCAACCCAACATTTTTTTTTCATAAAAAACACGGAGGATAATAATTGACAAATAGAACATTCAAACTTGTTTACGTTATAAAAAAAATAGCAGAGATGAAGTTACCGGAGACCAAATATGAAGAACCTTTTGAACAAATACGTTAAACCCCCACCAATTAATGCAGTTTGAAAACTTTACAAAAAATAATGAACGTGATCTAACTACTAAACAGCACTTGACAACTGTCTTGGGTGTAGCGCTGGGGTTCAAATACAGTAGTGTACTGTAGTTAACGCCTGCAAAACTACAACTGTATCCCCCACGACATTGCCGGTCTCCAGAACGCAGTTTCGGATGTGCAGGAGGTCGAAATACAACAATTTCAATGTAGCTTTTACTACACACTAGAAAAATTCCTTAAAAAAATCATTCTAATCAATCAGTATAAGCCAATTAGAAAGTTAGCTCCGTCAGGACAACGCAATAGTCGTTTTGTGGTTTACTATTTTCCTCTATTTAATCGATTTTAAAACCAATAGAAGATACATTTATAAACTAGATTTCCTCATATTATAACCAAATAGTAAATCACAAAATATAGTAAAATCTTTGATAAAACAAGAGAGGAAAATTTTGTCGACATAAGCTTATCGAAAGGAAACATATAATTGCATGTTTTGCAATATGTCAAGTGAATACAATATGTTAGTGAATGTTAAGTAGAATACACTTGTACTATTTGAAGTTAATTATTTTACTATACGCTCGGAAAAAGGCTTGTAGTAAAAAAATAAAGCAAAAAACAATAAATTAATTTTATTTTCAAATAAAAGTTTTAACAACAACATTATTGAAAAAGGGTTTAAATAGCGAAACAAAGTTTAAAACTCCCTACAAATAGGACAAGTTGACATAACTATATCTAAAATAGTAGGTTTAGAAATCAATATTTATAAAACAATGAAGCAACTTTTGTACTATGTGTATTTGCCAAAGATGATTCAGACCCGTCACAATTGTTAGTGGCGATTTTTACCACCCGGTGACGATATACGTGTAATCCGATATATTGTATTACACAGACTTTACACCAAACAAACTTCGCTGATAGTTTTACGAACATTTAGATGAATCAGAATCAAAATTACTACAGTATAGTGCGGTAACTATAGTCGGGGGTGGAATAATCGAATAATGGGAGTTCCCAAACATCCATTCTGGTTCCATTCGCTCGAATTACTTGTCCGCTACATTGTACAACAGAATCTTTTATTATGTGGAGCAGATAGAATAATCGAGAACGCGTAGAGCATTCAAAAAAGTTATCTTCGACTACAACTCGTTACAATCGTCAGTAGCCTACCAATTCTTTTACGACATTTATGTTAAATACACGCTACAATTCCAGATCCTCCTCTATAACTTCATTTCTGAACTTAAAACAAACCATCTATCCATCTAACAGACAATTCTTACAAGAAATACATTAGGGCACTAACCAAAATATTTCACTGACTCAAATTACTCACAACTAAAAATCAGCGATCACGAAACTCGTGTTCAGACACATACTAATGTATGTCCCACATCAACACACGACTTCCCTCCATCACCCGCGTTTAGTTGACATTTACCCGCGTTTTCACACGTCCAGGACGGCTGTAGATCGCCGTGTTTACGAGCTGCTCGTCTCCGTGTAACCTGACTCCGAGCTCCTCAGGTCGTCTCGTGCCGCGTAAACCCTCGTAGTTTATATACCTGCGACCTGCGACCTGTTAAACCTCGTAGTTTATATACCTGCGACCTGCGACTGTAGTTGGGACACGTGCGGTCAGAGGTTGATCGAGTTCAGAAGTTCACGTCAATTGCGATCCAAATTGGGAAAACGAGAGTTTGTAAAAGGTATATATATGAAATTCATAACTATGCAGAAGTATACAGTAGGTATACATCTCCAAGATTCAGAAAAAATGATGAGATCACAATAAACGATACTCGAAACGTATATCTTCGAGATTAAGAACTTTTAGAAGCATATATTTGAGATTCACATTCATTGAATGGTTTAAAAATTCCGTGTTAAGAAGTGTGATGAGGCTAGAAGATTTATAACTCTAAATATTTATGTCTCCAAGATTCAAAACTGTACAGAGGTATAAGTTTGAGTTGAAATAATCCAATGAAGTGAATAAATCCGAAGTTCAAAACAATGGCAAGGTTCATCTTCGAAATTCAGAACTCCAAGAAGCTAAGATCAGAGCCTCTGGTCAGGTATATCTTTAAAATTCGAAACTGTGTTAAGAAAAAATCTCCGACATTCCATTACTGGTTTAGGTTTACGTTTAGTTCAACATTTTATTCACTATTCCGAAAACAATCACAGTTACAGTATTCAGGTTCCTCCTGGAAAATTTTAGGTTTTCACACATCATGTACTTCATGTAGGAGCTATTGATCATAATCGTATTGAGATTTCAGTTGAGTGGCAATACCTTGCAACCGCTGTTCAAGTACGAATTAATTCGACAATAGACCCATATAAGGGCTTCTGAAACTGACACCTTTCGAGGGTAAAAATTAAATATAGACACTGCATGTTTATAATTTACAACCAATCCCGTCCCTTATAATATCAAACATCCCAACCACCAACGAAGCCGAAGCTCTTACACGCGTCTAAAAATAATGTCACATGTCACTAACTTTTACGAGCGGCGAAAAAACCGTGTAAAATGTTTTAGTGGAACCGCGCTCATCCGATGAAGAGATTATAATTAGGCTTCTTTACGACGCGGCTATTTACACGACATACGACTTGATCTCGTCGTAAACCGTTTACCAACACGTGGTTCTGATTACGCGCGAGTCCCGTCGTAATCGTAAGTAGTGGGAATTTGTCTGGAGAGCCTTCGGAATCTTTGGTCCTTCGAGCCGGATAAAAACCTCTCAACGTTGAACAATTTCCGATCCCTTTCAAAACGACGCCGCCGTGCGCCGCCGACGCGGCTAAAAGCCTCCCAGATAGTGGTGACAGTCGCTAGTAATTCATTTTCTTTCGGACAAAACGGATGGGAATTTATATGGTGTGAATGGGTTGGGTAACCGATCGCGTTCCATGTGGCTCCGGATGTTCTAGAGTTGAATCATTTGATCAGTCGTCGGTGTCTACAATGCATAGCTTTTGTCTGAAGCATAACTATACTAGGTTGTACACCTGATATTATTTTGGAACGTAAAACAATGTATATGCATTTTTGAATGGGAAGCTTTGAATGTAGGACCTTTTTAAATGGTTTAATTTTTGTCGAGTTAGCACCGGGGTAAAAGTTTGAAGTGATTTATATAAAATAAAAAAATTTGTTTTAATTCGGATTTAACGAATTTTTGTCATTTGAAACCACAAGACGTTTTTAACTCCTGACTTCACTAGGCTACATATCATTCTTCTCCTTGTTTGCTATTACTACTTTAAGCTCTGTAAACGGCAGTACGAAACAAAAGGACTAAAAGGCAAATTTTCTCAAGATAGATACTACAATTACACAACAACTAAGAGTAAACAAACAGGACTTTAAAAAATCTCCCACAATCTCAGCACCGATTCAATATTGAACCCCTTTTGAAGGGACAAATGTTTGTTGGTCATTAGCCAGTTTTACGGCAGCCATAACGAGAAACGTGACGAGCCGTTGCTCATAAAATTAACGTCAAAACTAAACCACCAAAACCCTTCTGAGTCCAATAACTTTGGGACCTCCCAGTTTTCGTTGGGTGATTTACTGGGATGCGACCCACACGGGTGTCCCATAAGTCAAAGTGATGTTGCCGGGTGCAATGGGGCGACACGGGTGAAGAGGCCGAGGAGTTGCGAACTTAATGAAGCCACCAACAAGCAACCCATCAGGCGGGTGGCGCCTAGTGAATCTACGACCAAACAAAATACTCTTGGAAATGTTACACCACGAAGTTCCCAGATCAAAGTAGTGAAAAACAGGATGATAATAGTATGTAGGCCAGCGAGCAAACCACACGCACAACTTTAACATTTTGGGATTGATCAGGGAGGAAAATATCAAATTAGTTGTCGTTAAACCAACTGTCTGCGAATAATTCGTCCGCATAATTGTTTACATTCAAGATCGCGTGGAAGCGAAAACACGCGGTGTCACGCTACCATCCTCTATTTGACATTCGACCAACGAGTCCCGAAAAGATATAAACGGCAATAAAGAATCAGTGAATCCACCCTCTTTTTACACTCTCAGTACTCCGGGTCGGAATTTTGAAATGGGCGTCTCCAATTATGAGATTTTTGAATGAGACCAAAGGGCAAGAAACGCGAGACATTCCCCGGCTCAAAAAGAAGTGTTGAAACTGGCACCGCGGCAAAAACGTGTGCGATAACGAACCAGTTGGGTTGACAATGGTGGTGACGGTGAACTGGTTCAGGTGATTTGTGAGACGACGGCCATCTTGCGTCACCGGGTCTGCATTGCGCATCCGACACTCAGCACTGCGCAGGAAGCTGATCACTGCGCGTCGAGTTCTGCACAGAATTACACAGCAGAAGTGAGCTCGTCATGCTCAACCAGCCACTAAGCAACAAATCTTCCACCGGACGGCGTAATTTTTATATTTTACAGTAATGCGTGATTCACTCTCTGCAAATGATAAACAAGTAGCAAGAGAAGAGCCGTTGAGTTTGTGTTTGGTGTGCTACGAAGTAAATAAAATGAGAAACTGATCAATCTGTGAGAGGACATGACAACTTTATAGCCAAACCGAGAAGCTTCCACATGGAAGTCGATGGCAGATGCACACACTGTGGAGAATTGGAGATATCGCAGTAACTTAACGAATCGTAGGTTTTATTAGGAAGAACGAGGTGAAATAAATGAACTAATACAGTGTTCATCTATTTGGTAGAAGATAAACTTACTCAGAAGAAAGATATTCGCGATAAGATCGTAGTCTGTAGTTGTGTGTAGGATGATAGAAGAGAGAAGAGTTACGATTTTCGGGAATCTTGAAAAATGAACCTGATTGCCAGACGAAATGTAAAAGGAGTGGAAGAAAATATGAAGAAAGCATCAATCCCGGTGATATTAGTGGTTTCTTTGTTTTGGTGGGCACAGATAAAGAAGAAGAACTAGGATGATGGTTCAGAGAAGCGGCTTGGTGAATAAGTGTTCGACTCAATCAGGAGTAACCACAGGCTTTGGCCAAATGCCTCTCAGCAACTGATTTTATTTAGTACGTACTCCAGTGTTCACAGTTAAACATATTTAGCGAAGCATTATTTTAATGAAATGGCATTAAAACTATCCTGTTTATAAACATGTCATTTTGTCTTTCAAATAAGTGTTTTCAATACCCAAACAACGTAAAATTGATTGAGTGAACTGATTTAGCAAATTGAGTCCTATTTGCACACCATTTAAAATTTACGATAAAAATCTGATGTGCCAATAAAAATGTAAGATTGTTGAGCTATACACTATACACAATAATGCGTATTACAAGTTCTATTTAAGATTACACTCGCGATGGAAAACCATTTCCTTTAGTGGACAAACTCGTTCCACAATACAAAAAAGATTGTCGAAGCTTTCAGTCCATCAAAACTAACTTAATCATATCATTACCAGGATCATTCAGACCGGGACCCTTCAATCTATCATCATCCTTCAAGCCACCCCAACGTTGCTGCAGGCCAGAAATCAATTAGCAGTACCGGTAGCGAGGGGGGGGGGGGGACGGGGGGGGACACGTAACAATCCCTTGACGGACAGCAAATCCAAACAAACGTCAGTACCTGTGAAGGCAACAATTTGTCACGAGGGTTGTCCGCTGTCTGCGCGGGGGAGGCTAAATGAGACCGCATCGGCGTACCCCAGGGTTCACTACTCGGACCGCTTTTGTTTGCACGCTATCCACATGTTTGTTCTCATCTTCCCTCCGGTCGCGTCCTTGATTTATCATCTATCGATTGTACCCACTCAGCTGCCGGTTGCGAGAGGGAGGTAATGCTTAAAAAGGTGATGTAACACCACATGGGGATGTAACAATTGTGGTGGTCGGGGTGAACGATAACGGTAGAGTTTTTAATATAATGGTTGTATTGCTTCGTATTCGCAATTCAACTTGTAGTGAGGTGAAACAATAATTTTTTATCTGAAATACATTAGTGTTTTCAAAAGGTGGTGTTGACACTTACTCTGGTGTAAAAACAACCCTACTACTAGAAACAATTGTTGGAACTTGAAGAACACTTGCTGTATACTTTGGACAAATTATAGTACGATGCTGGTTTCATTCCTCGGCCTATTCTGGAGAGAGAGACGATATTATTTATCTTTAGGCTACTGATGAATGATATAAGACAGGCTAACGTTAGACAGTGAAAAGACCAGAGTTTAGATCGTCTCCGAAAAAGAGAATGGAGTAATGGAGTGGAAAACACAACATTTAAGTTTCAATATCTCGATCCCTATTATGTACACGAAACCACTCACGGACTAGAAATTAGCATCATGCAGATATGAAATTTTACATCACAAAATCTAAAGATCCCAAACATTTGCACTGGGACTGTCATACATTTTATTTTCACGTTCTACAACACTGGCTCGCACCTTTGTTCAAACTGTTCTGCAACAGTAACCGTATGTTCCACGACAATTTCTCACTTGACCAACTACCATAAACCAGATGAAGAGTGGAATGTGGCAGATCGTAATAAAACTCTTATTCGTTTTACAACAGCAGTAAACTCGGTTGTCAGACTTTTCTTGTCGCCGAGATGTTCCTCCCAGAAGAATTCCTGGAATGCAGAGACCGGACTGGATATGTTGGCTAGTACACGGGTGCTCAATATGCAAATGTCCCTTCGCATTTTGTTTTCTTTTACAGAATTCAGACATACCGCAGAAGGGAGATTGGAGATAGGTGAATTTATGTTTGAAATATGTCACCCTTGTTGGAATTTACGAGAATTGTTTTAATTAATGGCCGGAGCGAGCCATTTTTTGTGTCTGCGTACGGTTTTGTGTTACCCAACTGAATTCCTTAAGCTCGAGTACTTATGTAATTTATTTGGAATGAACTTTATTAATATTCCGAAAAAGTTATTGTTTTTCTATTCCCGATTTACTAGTACTGTACTCAAAATCTGACTAACTAGCTGAATTATATCACACCATTTTTGGATTTTTTATTAAGAAAATAGGCTATGTCTACAATCAACAAGTATAAATTACCACGCAAAATCTTTTGACAACAACATAGGGAGATTTATTTTTGTAGCCTGTATACTGTTCAGGCGGAAAGCTGTCAGCGAGGCCAAAAACCTGCTAAGGTTTGAGTGGCCAACTAGGTAAGGTAAGATAATACTCTTCAAAAAATCAGAAAGAATTCAAGAAATCAATTGGAGTGTGAAGCATTCAAACGGTTTACGTCAAATAGGCTTTTGTGGCCAAACAACTTCTACACAAGTCTTGAAAGTATTTAGATGTTACGAGGAATTCATACAAAGAAGTCCAACACTTAATAGTTTTGCTAAGAGCTGCAACTAATATGCATATTATTGAAGTACTGCTGAAAAATTCCAAATATTTTAAGGGACGCTCAAAATTTTGAAGGCGCACTCACCAGCGATGGTGTTGAGGAACATTAGGTATTCAAAGTTGGATATCTCCCTGCGCTGCCACTTCTGCGTCATGTTCGAGTTCCTCATCAGCTGACGCGCAGACATCATGGAGGCTCTCCTGGACAAGAGACAGAACATGACTCAGGTTGGAAAAGTAAAATACAATTTACAGATGTACTATAGAAATACCAGTACTCAATGATGGACAAGTTGGAAGTAAAAGGACGTGCCTTATTATTTGATTATGGTAATTCAAATCTGGAGCTAAATGATTCTTTGATTCTTTCTTTCACACAGCACCTTCTCTAGTAAAGCTTACCTGGTCTGCGGTATGCCGTACTTGATACCGACTCCGACTCTGGGCAAAGCCTTGATGACCCTCTTGACAGTGGCTTGGTCTGGGAATGCGAACATGATTGAAGCTGAAACAGAAAAAAAAACACGATTTGTCAACAAGGGAAGAATATTCATGTTTCTGTCACTTGACGTTATTATTTTAGCTGCAATAATTTGCCCCTAACCACTATAAAGAAACTAAAGCATTTCAATCAGGATAAGAATTGCATCTTTCATTGGTAAGCATGCGTGCAGATTTGTCCATCTTTTGAGAGAGTTGCCACTACATCTCAGAATGCTAAACCAAGATTCTAGGAAAAAAATTACAAACTGCATATTGGTTAACTATATGCCGATATATTGGACTTCTTCTTCTCTAAAGCAGGACTGTCTAAAAATGGATCAATGATTCCTGGACGATACAAATCACTAATCTTCAAAAACTATTTTAAAACTTTTCGAAAACATCTAGCTCAGTTCTGTTTTTACAAGATGGCCAATTATGTGGGTTCATATAACAGACGTGATTCCCTCGCAGACACACGTCGAAATAAATGATTTTTGGATTTTGAAATCCGTAAAAGGGGGAAATGGAATATTACAAGTTCGAATCCAAGCGAAAAAATTTCCAGACCCAGATGCCATTCATCATTGGGCTATGTAATGATGCTATCTAACAAAAAGGTCGACGTTAGATAGTAACAAGACCAGGATTTGGACCGTTCCCTTTCAAAACGTAAAAAATGCCACTGGCGTAGAAACACACACAAAAAGCATACAGTCTTAAGAGAATAAACATTCAAATGCAAATGCATTGTAATATCTTGTATACTATAAAGCTTCGCTTGAAATTAATACAAGAGCTTTATTTAAATCCTAAAAAAATACCAAAATCTTGAAACACCAAACCTTGACATATTTTAAACAAATCAATCCCATTGAATAGCACACATCGAGCAAAAGTAGTGATAGAAAATTTCAAACTCACAAAAAACACCCCGATCTGTCACCATATCTGTCACGACAGGACGACCGGTTTAATAATATTTACAGCGGGCGAGCGTGAGACATAAACGACGAAATGATTAGATTACTGACGAATTAAAGCGGGGAGGACTGCTGTGTTTGTGCGTAAATGAGTTACAGGACGAGCATTAACAGAGCATCCCTCGCCCTTCTGTAATGTGATTATAGCGAGGGACGCAGCCTTGCAGAGTGGAGTGGAGTCTGATGCTGCTCTTGAATTATACTATAACATTGGCGATGAGCTAGACTTTCGTCTCGAGTTTGTCTTTAGTATTTCACTTTGATTTTGGACTAGAGTTTGGCCCTGAATGTAAGTTAGTGTAGAATTACACTTTAGTTAAATACTTTTCTGTTGAAATAGACTTTGATGGTGGACTAGACTTTGATCTTGAATTAGGATTGACGCTGATCTAGACTTTGAAGCTAAAACAGACCTTGACGCTGAACCAGACTTTGACTTTGATATCATTTGACTCTGAACTATAATTTAAGTTGTCAACTAAAATTTCCTGAACTAAAAGGTTGTCCTCGAGTAGAGTTTGGTGCTCAACTAAACATTGTTTCTTTGGTGAAATTCAAAGTCCTGAAACACAACAGTAAATGGATTCTGGATGTAGGAAAAAACTGTCCTATCACTGCCTGTCTTAGGTATTTCCCCTTTATTCCATGACCACTTTACTTCAACCTTGAAGATTATTGTAGATTATTGAACTATCTACTCTTAAAGATACGATTACTTTAAACCCAAAAGATTATAGCGTATTGCGTTTTCTTTAACTCTTTGCCACTCCAACCATTTTTTTACTTCAAAGAGTTCCTTAAATGTTTTCAATTTGAAACTCAACCAAGTCAATAACAGCTTTTTAACTTGTCAATTACAGTATCTTCATGAAATTGATGAAATATTCGTTTTCAAAGTGCTTCAAATACTATTTGTGACTCTACGTGCATAAATTTAACACAACTGTTTGTCTAAAAATAACACATTTGAAATTCATTTCCTTATCAAATTGTTGAGATCCAATTTCAATTAGGACTGCTCACTCACATCGTACATCCAACAACTCATGATTAATCTCTGCAACAATCCAAACACCGAATTTGTCAAAACCCTCAATTACTCCAGAGAACCTCCGCAGGTCGATTATGACAACCTGATATTTACGATCGCCCCCTCATAATTATCGAGAATTATTTATTCTCGTGTCGTTTAATTGGTGTAAAAAACCGGCCGATTGAATTCGTGACTGGCCGCCTGTCTAATTGATATAATTAATCGCTCGGTTTTCTTGGTTGTCCGCGTTGTTTTGCCACTTCAAAGGACCGACGTTGTTGCTTTATCGGGTTTTGAGGTTTGGAGGAAGGCGGCGCCTCCAGGCTGGGATCATCCGCGCGTTTAATCTGACAGATTAACGTTTCAAGATGGAAAGTTCTCATCGTTAGCAAACGTTCCACATGCTAGATCGCGGAGTTTCTAGCAGAAAGTTTGTAAGATGGTTTAATTACCAGAGCAATCCCTGGTTGCTGCATTGGCAGAGTTTTGGTTCATAGTTTGAATCATCTTCAGACTTACAAGAATTATCATTCTCACGATCTTCTGAAGTTGGTTCAACCAAAGAAGCGAAGCTTGCCAACTCGGCAGCCAAGCATTAACTTTTATGCGTGTTCTTTGTACAGTAATGTTAACAAAAGGTTCAAAAACACTGATCAGTTCATTTGTATCTTGTGGGGGCACAACATTCAGTTTCAAAATGATACTTTAAATGAACTTTTTGTGACAATGTATTTGCATGTTTGGCAATGCCGAGTTTGTCTGTACCTTGTGTATTAAAAGTATATTAGTGCTCCTTATATCGATGATAAATGTAAATCGAAGAAGTAAAACCATTGACTTTGGATATACATTCACATTTTAGTATCATAATTCTGAGATAACGTTACCAGAACATGTTTATAGAGAATCTCTAAATTCAAAAACATATTTTCATTGTCTTACAACTTTAAACAGCCCTAGAAATAACATAAAACACCCAGGGACCTTATTAACAATGTTTCACTCCCAATTTTTACATTCAGAAATATTCTGTACTATTGCTGTCTTTAGATAATTACATTCCAATTTTTAAACTATATTTGTTGCTTTTCCCAAACGAATATGCATATAAAGTATTTCTTAAATGCAATCCCTTCAACTGAGAGAAATATCTCCTTGAGTCTCTTTAGGAGTTAAGTACAGCAACAACCTGGCAAACCGACCATAGTAAAACCGTGGAGTGATTTGGCATCAGACGACCAACTAAACACTGACCAAGGCCCACTTGATCTGCTCCTGTCAAAATAAGCTAATTTTCACTGATGTTGGCAAGCCTGCTGGCTTTCACTGTCGTAAGGTTGGCAGCAGTGATAAGTTTAAACAGCTGTAGACTCAACAGAAACGCACGTTTGACTTTTATAACCTCAGAAATTAGTTGTGATCATTACTAGTTCTATGTGGTGAGGATTTAAGATAGGAGCTTTTTGAAGTCAAATAATGATGGAAATTTATTAGCCCATGGGATTTTATTTGGCCAGATGAAACAAAATTGTCTCTAAAATCCTCTGAAACTGGCAATGTCGTTAGCTGCCCCAAATCTTAGTAGGACTGGTATTAATAGGGGAAAACTAATACAAATCTTTTCCGGTTACAATATAAGTTTTATTAAAATCGAACCGTAACTCTTTCCTGAGCGTGCATAATCTTGTGAAATGTTAATTGATTATTCATAACAACCATATGTAAGGCAATTAAAAAAAATAGTTGGTTTAGGTTTTATTAGCTCATGTTAAAGTACGTTACGTAATATTTTTTTTCAATAATTGCTTATGCAACAAATACCTACCAATTGCTCGTAAAATGAATTCTAAGTGCACAGGTCTTCTGAAAAATACCTAAAGAAACTTCATAGTTCATTTTACAGTGATCATCCGTTTTCGAAACCTTATTCTTCATCAGAAAATTACACATACAAACGTCTACGCGTTACAAGGGGTTGGTGAACTTTTTTATAATTCCGTCCCAGTTTTAGTTGAGCAAAAAGAACTTGCGCGTTCTCCCAGAATGTTCTGCTAGCGCCATATGGCTGCTCCAGGTGGATTCAGCCTTGGGCAATAGAGGCCTCGGATTTGCTTTTGGGACTTCCTCCGGGATTAAAGGATTCAAAAGACGTTAGCACGAGCGTTGCCATATGTCTAACTGATCCTCCCAACCTTTCACCGGCGAGGGGCTTCAAAGCGGACAGGTCGGCTTAATTGTAACGCAATATGTCTGCAAATGGGCAAATGGCAGATGTGAGCACTTTGGTGGTTCAGGAGAATCTTCATTGAATCAACGTGGATAGTTGTGTTAAATGAACGCGCAACTGTTGGTTTGGAAATCGTGACGTATGAAAGTAATCAATCTCACCTAACAGATTAAGAGATTGATAATGTTTGCTTCCGTTTTAACTCCGTATAATAATAAACAATTCCTCGACCTCTCAGTATTTCAGAGAGCTAATGTGACTAAAAACCTGAGAGATGCATTGACTATACCATATGGTCAATGGTTACTGGTTAAAGTACAAGACTCTTCGAAACTGTATCTACAACCATTCCTGAATCACATAAAGTGTACTTTTAACAGTCAAATGAAGTGATCAGATTTGATAAATGTTAAACGGAGTTTTATAAAATCATTTTAGAAAGACTTACTAAGTACTTGGTCATAACTCGTTTTTTGTGTGTGGTGGTATTATTAATGCCATTGGAGCTTTTTTGTGCTTTGGAGAACGGTTTATATCCTGGTCTTGTTACCAACTGACGTTGACCTTTTGTCAGTTAGCATCATTAATTTATGGCCCAACCCAACTACAAATGATCACAACCAGAAACCCTTGGACGAACACTACAACCCAGGCTACCCAGACAATTCTCACAGTATAAATTGGCAGATATTTAATGCGTAGATAAACATATTTACAATTTTTACAATTTTGGATACACTCCTTCATGTGTAAAACTCGTGCATCATTAAAACTTTTATTCTTCACCTCTAACATTTTACAAATACGCACTTTGAAAAAAATTACATAGTCTACCCCAACAAACTGAACTATTTACAAGCCTCTACTGTAGTTGTATTTGTACTCACTTCTACTCGCCAGGAAGATCTCGATGGCGACATTCTGCAGCAGGTAACGTCTGGAGAAGATGGCGCGTACCTCGGAGAAATACCACTTGCCGTGAAGATGATCACAATACTTCAACACCTGCAACAGAATATCTCGGTTGATCCACAAGGCAAAAATATACAAGATCAATTATCTATCGCTGTAACTGCAGCCATCGCCACCTTGGTGAAGAACTGGAGCTGTTTGGAAACTTAATGCTATTATGCCAAATTAATTTGAGAGTAGGATTTGAAAATTGACGAAGAAACTTGACGGCTTCTTCAGCCAGAGATATGTTTGAATAAAAAAAAATGTTATTGTTTCAATACTAGTCTAGTATACTAGTAATATTCTACTTTATTTGGATGTAAATTGGTATACAAATTAATTATTTCTCACCAAATTCATAAACATAAGCACCTTAATTGTGCGATCTTTTGCACAAACCAATCTTACCGAATGTGTACCATTGATTCGGTGAGAAGGACGAAATTCTTGATGGAATAAATAAGGTTCTAAGGCAAATCATTAATCTAGATCAATATATTACAAAGTATATGTGTAGGTGTACATACAGAGGAATCTGAGTTAAAAGACCCTTGATAGTGTGTCATTTGCAAATACTGTACGCTTGATTTTGTATTACTCCTAATCCCATGGTTATTGCAAACCTTAATAGAAAGTCTAACTTGATAACTATTCTTATTTGATAATTCAGATGAATATCGAGGTTCTACTGTTTCGCACATGGCCTCCTTCGGTAGATGCAATAGAAGTACCTAAGGTAATTGTATGTGACGGTTGATATAAAACTAATCTACATGTGATCAACGTGATTGGCACAATATAACTGGCTATTAAGGCGTTTGTCTCTATAACAACCCATATGATTGTTTCTTTACAGACAAAATATTTACCCTCCGCCCAGACCCGGTCACCCGACACCAGAGGTCCCTCCCTCACCCAACTCCCTGTAGTTATCCTTCGCAGGATCGCGCGCCGGTTTTTGTCAACAAACCCGGTCCTATCAGCATTTCGCTCGATCATTTATCTCTATCACTTTGTTCCGTTGACATCTTTAGTTCCCTCATAGCTTATGATATTTTCTCGTCGTCTTCGCCTTCTTCGGTCGCGCGGTTCGCGGGTTTTTGCGCAGCCTGATTGATCTGCGCGGCGACGCAGGTGTTACGCATGCGCAGTGCTTGTGTGACGGACGAGTTGGGCTTGTCCGTGTGCGGGGTTTGAATTGGCGTTTTATCGCCAACGCAAGAGAAATTACACACTGAAGAATGTCGTTGAAAAATTCAAGAGTTTCCAATCCAAGAAAATGTTTGAACTGTTAGCGTTCGAATCACTTCTACATTTAGCAACAAATTATTTTACATTCCATTCAAACTCCTCCGACATCACACTTCGCGAAGACTTCCACACCGAAGACTGAAGATTCGCCATTTAACCGTTTGGAGTTGACAACACAAGATGTAACATGTAAGCAAACATAAGCTTGTAATGTCGCAGCAAGTAATCAAACCATCGGCTATGACATAAATAGCTACCAGAACACGGTAAATGCTTAATTCTTTTCCAAACAACCACAACTATGAGTTCTCATCAAGAACTGAACAATAATCCCCGAACTGCTCCAGATTTGCACTAGACGTGAAGCGATCAACAATGTAACGTTTCTACTAATGTGCACATGTGACAATTCAATAATCTTTTATGTCAAGAAGTTGCACAAACCGCTCCTTCACTATTTTTTTTTCAAAAGCTTTTAAAACTCCCCAAACACCCGATCCTAGAGTAGAGCTTTGATGAAAAACGCAACGTCTTCGACACCAACACATTGAAACACCCCTCTTGACACCAAACAGAAAGGCTACAATGCTTTCCCAGGACAAGAGGTGAGAAGTCCTCGGGGCAATAAAGCAATTAAACCCGCAGGACATCCACGACATCTGCGGCAGGACAACGGAACACATCACGAGTCGGACTTTATGGCGGGAATAAACCGCATTGAGGCGGGAGACAATAAAAGGAGGGAATAAAACAGGTGTGATAAGACTGCCCTGTGGTACTCCGAACACTGTGGCTCGTATATCCTATAGCTGGGGCGTCGTAAAGGAGATTCTTGTATGGAGAATACTTCGCAAACAATAAACGTTGAACTTTGACAAAGACTCGAGCATCATACAAAAAAAAAATACTTGGGAATCGCAAGACTATTATACTTTTTGATACTTTACATGAAATGTCAAAAAAGATCACTGTAGAAGATACATAAGACATGTAGGGAGCTAATATTCAACAAATAAATTTGAAGATCATATCATTTACGGTTGTTTCAAGCACTTGTGTACGAGATTAGCAAAACAGATGATTCCTTTTGCCTTTAAAATATACTTTTGGTAAGATAGGCCTGCAAAAAAGAAAGGAAGACCTAAAATCAGAAGTTATACATTCACTACCAACGTAGCAATATGTGATTGGAAAACGGTCTACGAAACCAATACACACAAAAAACAGTTCCAAAAAATCGGTCGTCTTAAAACAACCTCAAAAATATTTTGTTCTATATGCTTATAGTAACTTAGATGATTAGTATTATTGACCATTGATAATTTATACACTGTTAATACACTGTTTGTAGTCGGTGGTACCGTCGAACTGCCCAAAACATTTGAGAGTTAGAGCCGAATAAAAATAACTTTCGATTTGATTGCATTTTCCTTTCGTTTCAAGAACCTCTATACCAAATGTGTTGAAGTATTTTCATCTCCCGAGGTTTTCTGTCTCCCGCACCTGTGGCTGTGTCTCTCCATATTTAGTATGCAGGCTCGCTGGGCGCTGCAACACGGATTGCCCATTTACAGCGATATCGGCCTTGTTTTTTACCCGATAAGAGAGAGAGAGAGAGGGAGGGAGAGAGAGAGAAGGGGAGAGAGAGAGTTTTAGAGGGTGATGACAGGGCTACCAGGTGGTGGTTCCCATGCAGACCTCCACACGGCGGGAGTTGTATCCATAGGATGGGATATCATCACTAATAAATGGCTAATAAAACAGAAAGATACTGCGTAATTGTATACACAGTGCTAAAATATAGGTTTTTTATAACCACATACATTTAGGGGTTAGACATCACTGACATCAGTCATCATGAAAAGTGAAGTAAAAAGTGGTTTTTACATTGTTCTCACTAACCATCATATTAGTTGATTTCATATTATTTTGACGGTTTGTTAACACCTAACAAAACAATGTATGAGATAAACTACTTTATACCTCCATCATCCAGTCCAGTCTCATTAAAGCAAACCAAGTAAACAAACGAAAGCTGTAAATGTAATCGACCAAAATGCCCCACTTACAGATTGCTGTACCAATATCGTAATGATTTTTTAGACTTTTAGACAGAGAATATGAATCCACCACACGCGAATTAGCCACACTGAGCTTGAAACGTGAAAACAGAGTAGTGAATAACTAAACTGAAACAAGTTGTAATTCGAGGTATAAGAATAAAATTATAGCAAAGGTGTAATTTTAGAATAACAGAAGAACCCCCAACTACGAAATCATAAAAATAACACCCCCTGCCAGATTAAAGTTAATTTTACAAATATAATGTTTCAAAATGTCCATGTAATAAATATTTATGTTTTATGCATGGAAATATTTTACAGTGTTAGCAAAACGGGAGTGCCGATGGAGACCTGTGGGGGTGCGTGCGTGTGAAGGGACTTGACCTGGCCTCCATCGGCACTCCCGTTTTGCTAACACTGTAGGCTTGCGTTATTTAGTTTACTTTTTCCAACTAAGGTTATTAATATTAATATAATATCAGGTTATTATATTTAATTAAGTGTAGAGTCACGTGTAACTTGATCTCATTGAAGATTTTTCAATTTCATTCTTTTTCTTATTCAGTATAGGAAACCCTTGTACGAATTCATCTTCCTATCCCTAACTCCATTGGTCTCCCTGTCCCGCACTCTACTGATGAAGCTGTCCCTCCCTCAGTCCCTAGGGACTCTTCTCCCACGGGAACTTCCCGATTACCGAAACACCGTGATTACAGCATCCCTCATCGCCGCCCTTGTACTACAGAGCTGAGTGTTGTTGATGTTGATGTTGTTGCACTTCACTCCAGGGTGAGCTGATTTGTCCCCCCCTCCCCCCCAACACCCCCAGAGGACCATATTTAGCGCGAGTGATTAGCCAGCTCCGCACGACCCTTTGGCGATTGCTTTTCAACAGCGTCGCTATTAGGGTGATTAACATTGGAAAATCCGGTTGCAATTAGGTTTTGTTTGAATGGTAAGTGAAATGGTAGTGTTGATTAATTTGAGATCGATTTGTTGATGATTTTGAGTTTCATATTAACAATTAAACCTTTACATATTAGTATTTCATTGTGTAGATATGTAAAAAAATTATACTTTTGCTTTTTCAACATTCAACATTTTGCAGTAACTGAGGTCGGATTTAGGGTGGAGTTTACGCTGGAGTGAAATATTTTCATATAACACATATGCTTCTTCTTTTGTTTCTACAAAATACCTACTTGTTGTATATCAGTTTGAAATCACCTGTTTTAGTTTATCCTAACCGTGTGCGAATTGAAATAACCGTTTTTCAACAATTCTGTACTTTTATTTCACAATCGAAAATATAAATGTTTTTGTACAAACTTTATAGTTATGATACAAATAAAATGATTACTTATCTTTACGTATGAAACCAAAGCTGTATTGTTAAAAAGTTGTATTTTTCTCATCATGCAAATTGATAACTAGTTATTGAGACATTTTAGCTGCCAGTGATAAAAACGACGACTGTGTTTTTAAAACGATCTAGTTATCTTTACACACTTAAATGCATCGTAGAAACAATATTACTATCTCTATCTATACATATACGAAAATACGGCCTAATGTTTTTTAAACTGTCTTTACATTCAATCCTTTAAATGCATTGTAGAAATAATTAATAGGCCTATAATTATACCCATGCACATACGATATTACAGTACTGTAAAGATTTGTTTAAAAGTCAAGCACTTTCCTCTATGGTTCTTTTTCTTACAAATCCATAACAATGCTTTTATAACCCATTATATAAATTAATCAATCTCAATTTAAGAATATGGTGACGCCACTATGTGCGTATTTAAAACCCAATAGAAATTAAACACTCGAAATGGACACCTCATTGTATTTAAACTATAATACACATAATTAATTGTTGGTAGATGAATTGCACGTAAGCTAGTTAAATTTTGTAAAATATTTATTTCACACAAACGTAGGCTTTCTCTAACATAAAAAAGTACAATATTATATATCAAACTACTTGTGTGCATTTGTTCAACTTCAAGACCAAGGCTCCCCACAAATACCACTTCCCTGACACTGATGTACCCGAGTTATTTCTGTAAGGTAAATGATCCTCCCCGGATCGCGATGTAGCGTTACCGGATGAATGTAGTATTTAATCAGATCAGAAAGGCCAAAATGGCGGCGAATCGATCCAGGAGCGCCATCTTGGCTATCTGGCAACATTCTACAGTGTGGCCGGATTGGGGTGGAATCCGCTCTGGAGTAAAACATTTCCATTTGTAACTCCAAATTGTCACATATTTCTACAAAATACACACTCGTAGGAAATAAAAGATTTTAAAATTTTATAATAGGACTTAATTAAAATGTGAATGCTGAACAGTTTATGGAAAAATAGTGTACGTTAACAAAACATTATAAAGAGAATAAAATGTCATACATACAATAAGAATAAATTAGCAGTAAATAATACTCAATGGAGCAAAGAAAAGAATATACTCTAAAAGACGAGATACAGTATTATAATTTCAAACTGTCAGACAAACAATTTTATGTGTAAATCCATGTACCTATTTATAATGCAAAACTGTTGAATTATTTTACGTATTATAAAATAATGGTTAAATGTAGATTTGAGTTTGGATGTAGAGATCCAACTTTTGGACCAAAAGATGATAGTTTTTTACTCAAGGAAGAAAATAACTAAACGAGTCTCTTCAGAGTGTGCCTATTACAGTTTTATATTTACTCTATGCATTTATATTTTCACTCTGTGCCAGTATATATGTGACATATGCTATCCTTGCAGTTTATTTTGTACGAAGTGTTCTTGAAGTTTGTAATAGAAAATAAACATATGAATTGTTTTTAAAGGCTTTGGAACACGAATGATTTAGTGCAATTGAGAACTCTCCATAATAAAAAAGCCATCCTTGTATAGCCATGTATTTTTGTATAAAGTATTCAAATGCAGTCAAAACATTACGGCGTTACTCTGATCTGCCTTTGTTAGTATTTAATTATTTTCCACGAGTTTTGCTGATATGTTCATATCAACTTATGCATTTTTTATAATCCCTTGTTTGGTGTTATAGCCTGTCTCTTTCATCTCGTATATAAAGTCATACATCGTTGAGTTTTGTCTACCATATCTTCACCATTAAAAAACTCAACTGTTTGATGGCAATGTGTCAAGCTTAATAACTACGCTCAAAAAGGTGGTAATTCGATACCAGATGGAAGGGTTTCAACTTCTATGGGAAAATCCGCAGTGTTAAAACGAAGTTATATATATATTATCTTATTATTACTCCAAAAACGTTTGAAAGTAACCTAATAACCTTTCTTAAAACGAAACAATTGCAAAAGATGAAAACCTCAAATCTGACCAGACACAATTTGAAAACCAAATTCACCAAACCAACTAGGACAAAGTTTATAATTTCAACTCAAACGCCGATTGGGCGAACACTGACGTTTTAAAAATGAACAAACACATGTTTCGCACGTGGATAGGTTAATTTCATTCAACATTTACTGCAGCACAATATGTGGTGTATAATGTATTGACAGTGGCGCATTACAAATTGAATACTTTGTATATATTGATGCTAAATTGATTCAACACAACTTGGTTGTTGAATACTTTAAACACGAAGTCAATTTCTGGAACTTCGTTAATTCGGAACAGAGTTTATCATGTATAAGTAGAAGATATATTGATTAAATTCATAAAATAGCAATATATAATAATATTGTATAAAGGACTAAAACATAGAAATCTCTACTTTGATGTATTTAGTGTGAGGAAGGTTTTATGTAGCATTGTCAATTTACAAATAAAACAATTGAACAAATAAGTGATTATTTTGCGAATTGGATGATTGTGTTACTTAAAATATATTAGTTTTAAGCACCATGAGTTCTTCCTCATTTCATCACCACATTATCAGCAGTTTAAGCGATCATAAGTGTCATCGAACAAAGTAATGGCAAAATCAAACGAGCAACATTAGACACAACATTTTCATACTAAGGTTCTATATTTTTAAAAATAAATACAACTGCTTGGAAAAGCTTCACATTCCTTTTTTCCACATTCTCTTCGTTTCTCTTCATCAACTGCTTCTTTAATATAAACAACAATTTATATTATATGCAACACAACCATTTATCTTTTGAATATAGTCTTAAATGTGTAATTAATTTTGTAAATTTGTATAACATATCGACTTCACATAAACCAACAAACGCTGCAGATGCAAGGCTACGATACTTACACAGAATGGGTTAACAAGTGGAAAAAAGGTTTGTCTGCAAACAATGTAGACGAGACGAACGAAACACGGACAATGGACAATAGAAACAATGGTAACTATGGTGGGATTGTACACAGTGTAACCGACAAACAGACAGACGAACACGGGGGGAGATAAACTATGGGGGGGGGGGGGGTGAAGAGAGAACTGCAAGGACCAACAGAACACCGTTTCGTAGAGGGCTTGCTCAAGAATCCATTAACAGCCCTAGGAACCATAAATAGCGACAACCAATAGAAAACTCCATACAAACAAAACGATAAAAACTACGTGCAAAAAGTGATGTTTTAAAACTAACTGTAAATAATCGACAGTTTAACAAACATTAATATTATTAATTTATTGCATTTGGATTCCTCATTTGATATAAGTTAAGGTATATTAAACAACTGTTCGTATTGGAGTATACAGATAAATGCAATAAATAAAATATATACTTTTGTAAATACTGTTTAATAAAATAAAACTTCGGAATTGTGACCGTTGCCAAAATACTACAAATGGAATAAGTTCTACAATCGACTTTTTTCTTTCGTTGCCATCAGGAATTGTAACATATTGCATTGCCTGCGAGCTTTTAAATAGAGTTTATCTTTACGAATTGGTCCTTAATTGTGTATTTATTTGATGATAACTTAGCAAAGTTAAATCTTAAACTCGCATTGGTTAGCTGAATTTTTTTAACTGACAAATTATAAAAATTGACTACTGTTTCAAGTACTGAAGCTTTTTACCTACTAGTTGACTTGTCTCGTAAAAAGGGGCGTGGTTTCAAATCCCGCCAATCATCAAGGGATAATTTGGCAATGTGACAATTCCGTGACAATCGGTGTGAAACTCATCTAGGAGACCAAAAAATATCTCTCAGTTAAGGAGAACTCTCTCTGCGTCTCAACACGGCTACCAACCTCACAAACACAGTGACTCAATCGCGGCAACCCAACGGAATGAAAATTTATAATCCACTATTTAACGGGTGGACGAACGGCAGAAATTCAAGAAAGAAACAAAGCTGATATTACAAGTTGGTTTTTTGTCTGTCGGCGCCGGCGACGCCAAAGAGCTCAACGACGCGAGAGACTGAGATAGGTCTGGTAACCTGAGATGTGGCGGCGAGTGCAGCACCAGGGATAAGCCTGAAATTAGACTTGGGGATGACGGTAGCAGGCGCAGAGATGGGTCTCTTTCAATATGGGTAATGGAAGCTTAGAGTATCCGGAGGGCTGACAGCACATAGCACATCTACCATATGGGAAATACGAGTAGGAAAAGTAGTTCACTGAACAAGACAAGCTACCAGTCTTCTGATTAGGTGTAAGAATGTGATCATTGGCTTTTCCAAACATAGAGGAGTTATAACACACAATCTGGTTGATGGGAGGAGTTATCCCATCAACCATATTTATATGGAAAAGGTGTTTCCAGTTACACAATAAAAGAAATCATAGTTGAATGAATTTCTCATAGAGATTTCCAGAGAGCACAGAATAGAAATTGTTAAGTTTCTATTCTGTGCTCTCGGGAAGTTACTTCTATTGTAATTTTATATTTCCATACTGTCATTGTACGCTTAGAACTTAGTTACATTTGGATTGTTAGACTTGGCAAGTATTGAATTCAACGTCAACTAATAATTTGCTTTGAAATCGTCAAGTTATTTCAAATTCACCAGCCATGGAAAATACCGTCAAGGGAAGTTCCCCCTGACCTCACACTTCACTTGCTAAGTGTTAATTGTTGAGGGATACCCCACATTTGGACAATTTAGATCTCAAAGGAACAAAATAGGCCAGAAACGCTTCCAGCTATGAAACCTCAGAGGAACACAGAGACAAGTTGCAGGTAACTTTACCCTGATTTCGCACTCAAGATATGCAACCTCTCGTTATTTTGGCCACTCCATATCCAAGTCATGCTCGCCGGTCATACTCTCACCTCCTGTGTGTCTCGGACCCCAGACAGGTGTGCAGGGCTCCGCCCCACCTCAGCAGGTCCACCAGGCTAATTTACACCTCAATACGCGGGGCGGAGCCTCAAACCTGGGTCTCATTGGCGCTCCGAGTGTAAAACTGAATCTTCATAACCAAGTGATGGTCGGGCCTCGCCCCGCTGGCTGACAGATACTGTATCATGTATAAGAGCAACAACGGGACGCAGTTTTGGAAAAAGTAAAAATTTTAAAATTCTGATTTTATTTTATTTCACTTTTTACAACACGTTAATGATTTTTAATGTAAAAGGCAAAATTCTGCTGAATTGATATTACCTTTGTCTGCCAAGAATTTGACATTAAATTTTGAGACAGAGTTACAGCCTGTTTTACAATTAAAGGACATAGTTCAATAAAGCTATAAGCAGATGAAATACATTTATTTCCAAAAAGCTTGGGCCAGGCTTAGAGCACACCCTGGAAAAGAGTATGCTTTGCAAAATACTGTCTCTTTCCTATACGTCAAGTTTTGATTCATATGGAAGATCAACTAATTGCAAACTGAAACTATATTATGGGGACGCCTACTAGGTGCGTATTTTAACCAATCTTTTATGTCTCCACCAACCAAAAACTCTTTCAATCATAAAATGAAACGCTAAAAGAGAAAATAGAGTCAACAGCAGCTATGCTAATCAAACTATTTTCTCTTTGAGAAAAAAACTTGTCCATACGAAATGCCTACTTCAGCATCTAAAGCCCATGGTAATATTTCACCCCTACATTTAATCTTATTTAAATCGTGGCGTCCACATCGGACTAATAGTTTTGTAGACTTAAAATTTACAATGGAGTGCAGTCTCCGTGCAGTACCTAAGTCACTTCTAACCTATTTTAGATTTCGACTTCCATGATCGGCGTCACAGTGTTCATTAAGACTGTATTCGAGTGATAAGCTCACACCGTATATGTTTGCACTTCTCCCGGTTTAAACCCTTGCAGTCATTGCAGCTCACGGCCACAGTGACTGCGAATAGAGGGTAGATAAGGCACGGCGTGAAAACATACAAGACCCTCCCCCAGTAGATGTACTATCACTTTAACGCAGGGGTTGTACAGCAACTTGTAAAAGTCATAAAATGTAATAGTGAAAGATTGTCACCCATTCATCTGAGGAGTAGGATGCAGAGAAGAATTGTTGTCACTTTCACGGAAGAACATAGAGTTATGTACTCGTACTATTGTAACCTTTAAAACTGGTGTTATAGAAATGGAAAATCTCCCTACCGATGAAAATATAAGTATTCCAAATAATTTTCGGATTTTATTTTGGCATGTCTCGGTGGCTCATAGTGACGGACTACAAAACATTGACAAGGATTCCATGGTTCGTGTCCTTGTGCCGTCTCCGAGGATTCATTATTACACTTAATTCTTGTACTGTATCTGCTCAACGTTTGCAACGTTATTTCCGAATCAGAAGCTTGATGCCAAATGCAAAGTTAAAACAAGTTGGCGACCTCTTGTATTAAATTAGGATCCACCCTGCAGATTCTACACTGCGCAAGCAAAAAAGTCAGTTTTAAGTCAAAAGGGTTTATATATTGATTTATACATAATTTACAAAATTAACGGAGATGTTTCAGTGCTGGACTCAAAATCAGTATGTTTTGGTCATATTCTCTCCTAACTGTTCAACAAGGCTTTATTTTGTTTACTGAATTGAGTTTACACCTCACATTTAATAAGGATCCAAAATAAAACAATCAAGCAAAACATCTCTACCAAGTCGATCTTCCCCTCGAAATACGTTGAAGAGCAAACTGAAGAGCACAAAGTATCTGTCGACTCAAGGGACGAAACTACAAACTAAAATCGTTGCAGAGTAAATAAACCGTACAGACAATGGAGTGGAGTCTCACTCTAAGCCTGTACAAATGGAGCCGTCAGAAGTAACAGGCAGGGTCTATAGTCTATACAATGGAGGGATCTACACCGCAACAGCCCGGGGCTGAGTACATGATACCTCGTGTGATCTTGGGGCTAATCCTTGTAGGCTGTCTAGTATATAGTGTGGTGTTTCCTCTGTTAGAGGGTGTTCTAGAGGGGATCACTCTCACGATAAACTAGAATCATTTGGGAATAGGTACTAGGAGCCTCAAGGATCAAAACTAAGAGCTCTAAGTAGCAACGTGTAATTGTTGTTATAGGGAGAAAAGTAGTATACCTCCGGTCTTCAAAAGAAGGGATATTTTTGTTGAAGGTTTGCTGGGTAAGAAACCCATTTAAGTTGATCTGGTAGATCTTAAGGCTGATGGAACTAAGGGTATAGTCTTTCACTTAGCACATTAGCAGTAAAGTATTTGGTTAGGTAAAGTAAAGTAGATTTCAATACTAGATTTACAGTTGAAAGACGGTGCTCTATGCAGTACAACATACTTCTAGGCTTTATCACTAACCTTTCTTTTATCAATGTTTTAGGGAAAATAGAAACATAAATAAACCCCGAAGTCATGAGGCTCGAAGTAATGCCAAAGTTGACAGGAGAAATTTAAACATTGAAACTTTGAAACCGGACTCTCAGATACAACACTACACTGTGATAAAGTAAATTTAATTACTTCAAGGGTGCTGTTACTTAAAGGTACATTGATTGGTAAAAAAAACCGTCGGAGGACTTTTTTAATCCCTTTGATTTAGCCAAATATACTTAGCCATGAATTTTGGTGGGGACAAAACAATCGAATGCCTGCATTTAGACTTCGAATTGTCTAAAAAATCTTAACTTAAAATTTCCCTAAAGCACCCTAATAAAACATAGCGCATGTTTCTTTAGGATTGCTTTAGTACTCACTGATAGCCACACCAAAATGAACAGGATACTTTACTTAGCAAATGTTCACTGTCAAAACACAAAAGAACCACTCTAAATCTAACTCTGGAAACAAAGATGCGTTTAGCCCGTTATCCGTTTTATAAGATCACGCAACTATTAATATCTCTGATGTATTCAGATTCGGGTGGCCCGAAGACAGGCGCAGCGCCCGCAGCGGGAGCGGCCTAGACCTCACACGATGGACACAATGCCTGAAGGATCTTCCCCAAGCACTGCAGCCCTTACTTGATTGTTACGTCTTGATCCGCCCTGTCAGTCAAACCCTCATCACGTTGGCCTGATTTGCTCACAGATGTGTAATGTGACTTACCTGTAAAAGTTCAGAGACGCGGAATAGATTCTTTGAGAGCTAAATACTGCCAGTCTTTGCAGAAACAAAGGGAAGATGTATTTCTTGATTGGTTCGCGGAGAAATCATCGAATGGAGGTGTGGAGGAAGTTCTTAATTACACAGAAGGTTCTCGTACAACAAACTTATTATGGTGATATATAGTTGACTTTCGGATTTTGACGGGCTATGAATCACTTTCTCACGGTATTCGAAGCTAAAAGCAATAGCCGTTCCCAATAGCAATCACCGATGGGTCCATCCCGGATAGAAGAGCCAAACCAAACTCTATACCAGCCTCTTTACATGGTGAACATTACTTTTAGCACTGGGAAACGTTCACTGTGTTTTTAGGGATTACTCTGTATTGGTCAGTACATTATGAACTTTCTGCACACCTAGAAATAAACTAAACGAACTCAGCTGTAACTTCAAATTAACCTACTCCAGGTAAAAATTATTAGATCTCTTGGCACTGGTATAAACAATAGAATGAACTGTCTAATGGTCCAAAAGTGTCCAGGTAATCAATACTTTATTAGGTACTCTTCAACATTGTAGTAATCGTCAGCTGCTTGAGAATCTGTTACTGGAATAACTCACGATTACTTTGGACTGGTACTTTCCAGTTACCAGTAAACTTTGCTGGCAAATCACCGATTCCAAGAGGAAAGTCAAACATCCAGTTTTAAAGTACCGAGCCCCTAGTGACCACAGTTCACATACCTATATTACACACCACAGACTGCATACAACAGACAAGCAGACTGCAGACTACAGACCGAGTTGTCAGGCAGGTCCTGTGTTATCAGTGTCCCCACATCGCCTCTGTCGCCGCGCTCGACGTTCACAAATTATTGTTTTTGTTTTTTGTTTTCGTGGCGACTCGGTATCAGATCACACTCAGATCCCTTCCTCTGCCTAACGACCGGCTTTATACTTTGCGTACAATTAATCCTACACTGGGTCCCTGGAGGATGGACGTCTTTGGAGTTCTTCAAAAGAAGGATTCAATAAGTTATCTCTTCACCTAAAAACCTCTGAATAAGTAAAAAGTAATGAGGATTCCCCTCTTGATGAGGTTTTACAAAAGTGATGAGGGATTTTTTAAATGAAGAAAACTTCTGAACTTGTCTTCGGTTTACTCTAAGTTTGTTATGTAACACCACATTTATTTTTGACTGTGTGTATATAATATCAAATATTTATCAAGTTATGATCACATTGTGTGGATAAGAATAATAATGGTTTATTTTATTTGAACATTGGATCCATTACACACTGGTTGATCTATCTTCTATCTATATAAATAAAATTAGAGTTTTGTCTGTACATTGCTTAGAATAATGAACTTTTTGGTTATTTTTACATTTCATAGGTCAGAGAAACCGAATCAAACCTTATCTCAATTTCTGTCTGTCTGTCTGTCTGTCTGTCTGTCTGTCTATCTGTCATTCTCTTGGTAACGCTAAAATACGCACTTTATTACAACTACTCCTCAATAACTATAGCACTGTCCCGCCTGAAACTTATTTTCCAAATACTATACATATATGAGATGGTTTTAGACGTATTTCATCGAATATGAGACAGTTAGATATTTAACAGTAAACCCTTGAAAATCAAGTTTTTGTCGATTTTTGACGTGGAATTTCTGGAAGCCCATGTTAACCTTATGAGAAATGAAATTATTGAATCTTAACAGCTGTTTCAATTAAACAAGTTGGTTCTGTTCTGTGATGTTCAATAGCATTAAAGTTACAAGGATTACCAACAGGGTGCAGCACTAGCACTATTATTTCTTTTACATTTATGACAACAGCTAATTTGCAACCTGGAGGCGAGTGAGCGTAGCGAACGAGCTAACCTGAAGGCAAGTGAGCGTAGCGAACGAGCTAACCTGAAGGAAAGTGAGCGCAGCGAACGAGCTCCAACATACAGGTGAGTGAGCGTAGCGAACGAACTTCAACCAGGACGTGATTGAGCCATGCAAACGAGATCAGATAGTAAAAATAAAAGTAAGCCTACCGTTATAGGATCGACCGGCAGACACAGAGGTAATTTAACCTTTTATTGATTGTCATACCGATCCGGAACAACAAAAAACAACATAAAATGAAGCTATGTATAATAGTTTGGCCAGCATATCTTAAAATATGCAAACCAACTGCTGTTCTTTATATAAGAAGGTTTCAACTGAATATTATAAGATCCCCGTGCGTAGAACGGGTACACAGCTAGTTGATTATAAAATTTTAATATGTCTTTAACTTCGGTTTTCAGTATTGCTTTGTAAAACCAAAATGTATTACGAAATATTCTACCAAACCAAATGATCAAACTGCTTCCCAAAAACTCTAGTATCTAGTCTTCTCAACGTAGTCGGTTCGATCTAGAGAACAATTCTCGTCAGTCACCACTTACCACCATTGGGTTACTCGATACTTACACTTCACAAAGACAGGTCTTCTTTATCGTGACTAGCCTACAGTTTGGATAGTATCATTAAAGGACCAAGGAAGAAAGAATTTACTGACTAATAAATAAATAATTGATTACTTTACTCCTTTAAGGACGTAGGGTCACCTTCCATTGTAGGTGATTTTGTACAGTTTCCTGAAAGACCTGAAATAGCCTGAAAGACTATACTAGGATTGACGACGCAAGGTATGTAATAAGTTATAGCATTGGTTGGCATTTTATACTGCCTTAAATCAATCCTGAAGGCAATGCTGAATAAATTTGAACAGTTTGTTTTACCAGATTCCAACTTTCAACCTTTTCTTTTCCACCGATTTCCTAGAAGTTGTCTCTCTCATGGCTTGAGGATTCTATCCAGTATTTGTCAGCTGACAGTGTAGTTGAGCCTTTTTAAAAGTGTGGCCAATCTACCCAATCTTCCTCATTATGACGATTTGATTTACCCTACTTTGATTCTTCATTGCAGTAGATCTTTGTGTGTTATTCTTTCAGACTTACACTTTATGTTATTAATAAGAAATCTTACTAAACCTTCTTTGAAGAAAATTGCAGTGTTATGCTGTGTTTCTTTTGTATCTTTAAAAGAGTACCCTTTTTCATTTGCATCAAAGACTTTGAATATAAATAATGAAGTTAAGACAAACTTCAAGCGTGATCCATGGTACAGTGCGTATACAAATGGCTGCACATATTCTAATGACGGCCGACACATTAATTACTGTTTTTGCCGGGTTTTTCGCGCGCTCCGGCGATTTATTTGGCGGGCCGCGCCCTCCCCCGCCCACTCTGGGGTTTGGACCGTTTGTCATCTTCAGAAAAACCAACAGAAGCCTTCCACACGGTCTAATATCCGTCTACCTCATCATTTGTTGTGATCGTGCCACCATCATGACGTTGTCAGAAAATAGAAACTACTTAAAGCACGCGATGTGGTATTTTTCTCTGAGAGGTTACAGCCTCAGTCCAGAGGGGTTTCAGCTCCCTGGACTGGAGCTTCACGACGACGACGACGACGACGACGACGACGACGAAACTTATTTGTTAGAAGTCACAGAAAGACTACTTCAATTACTGCATTCAAGGAAAACAACAAATTTTGGTGTCACAAAATGGGATCGGGATCGTAAGAAATGTCAAACTTCACTCAATCTGAAGTATGACTGAAACCTATACCTGTGCAATGGTTGTAGGTTCAAGAGGTCATTGTAATCTTTTAAATCAAATTAATTTAATTTCCTTTGTGATAAAATGTCTATTGATAAGACTATAAGAAGCACAAATGTACATATTGAACAATTTGTTCTATGAAGACTTCAAGAAACCATGAAAGTCTTAGGTGTAAGTCTTGTTGTACACACGTCAGGTGTAAGTGTTTAACATGCCTTAGAAATCAAATGTAATCTGTTTGCTAGTTTAAACCCTCTCGTATATGTCTTACAAGTGAACAACATATTTTTGGGTGGGGTATCAAGAAAGTTGTTTAAATATTTTGATATCGATAGTTATATTTAGATGAGGTTTTTTCAAATATCTCATGCACTTTCATAATTTGCACTGTACTCTTGGACAGGAAAATTCTATAAGACACGATTGACATTTCTTAACTTTAAGAAGTTTGGTCCAAACAGGGGCGACGAGGCTTTACGTTCACCTAAATAATGATTGATTTCGACGAATTTCAAAACTGGCCCCCGTTGCAGCGTGCTGCATTCTCCCACTTCATCACTCCGGGTGTCATTTACCTCATTTGCGGTCGAGGTCCAAGGTCTAGACGGAAGTGGTGGTATTTCGCCGCAAAACTGAAGCAGATGTCACTATTGGAAACATGTGAGAAGCCCACCCTTGTCGCCGCCCCCGGAAACTGGGCGCAAGACTGAAGTGATTAGAAACTACCACTACGAGTGGAATAATCGAGCTCTTAACAGTATAAGATGTTCGACTATAATAGCAAACTTATGACTGTGATTAATTTATATCTTTGAATGTTTAGATAGTGTAAATAAGATCTAAATATTCACACCCTATTAAATCAGGTTCGTGATAATTTTACTAAGTCAAATCATCATCATCATCATGCATATATACACCAATCTAGGCTAAGTAAAAAGTCTTAAGTGTGAGATCGTTTAACTAACTGCACTAACTGTCTCTTGGTGCAAAACATTTAAACATTGAATATTTGAGAACATTATGTCTGAGTTCTACAAAATCTTATGTGAAAAGTGTTACACTTAATGAGTCAGTGTTACTTTTAGTGCAAGTTTACTCCAAGGTATTTGAAGTGTTTTAGAAATTAAAACATTTTAAGTATTTTGTATTGTTGTTGCCTATTGCATGTATTTAATGACAATAAACATTTTTAAATTTAATTGCGATAAAGATACACTTACGTGAGGTAAACACTCGATTTATGTTGTTAAACTATCGTAATGTTTCTAATAAAGACTTAAATAAAATGAGTAATTGACAGAATGTACTGTAAAATACAGATTTTTCTAATAGAGGAACATTTTAACCATACCAAACTTGGTAAACTACGTAAATAGTTGGCGTTTCCAATAATTAAATCAAATATCCTACTCCATATTTTAACACTAAAAACCGCAGTCTTGTTGTATAAAAGATTAGAAGATAAATATAACTTCGACAGTATAAAAATCAGAGATGTATATTAAATTATTACTTCTTTAACGTAACTGACTTGCTAGTTTGTACAAATAAGATGTCTATAGTAATTTCCTAAGACAACGGTAAGAGCTACTTCGATAGTATTCAACCACTTATATTCTTTCCCGTGCTTTCAAAGGTACAAAAATATGTTTAAAATAGTTAAATTTCTTCTATAAGCCAGTTATTTAGTCACAAAACTAGTCGCATTTGACTTTAAGTATGAAAACGGCTATCAAAACCCTAGTAATAAAAGTTGTTTCGGGAAATCGTGCAAAATAGACCACACTCAGTTTTTATTTAAAAATCCCTAAACTCATAAACGATCCCAACGAAGTGATGTTTAATACAACTACTCAAATCGTCTAATTTGGAATACCTTGTCAACAATTTTTGTTAAATATCAAATTTGGATGACTTGATATGATGAGTTTAAACTTTAAGAATTCCTCATAAAACCGATTAAAGCTGCAAAATAATATATTACAATAAATTCATAGATTTCGGTCATCACATTTTAATAACATGTTGGTTAGGTATTCTACCGTGACCAATGCAACTATCAGGACAAGATAGTAAACATTTACCTTTCACCAAAGAGATTAAATTCAACCCGCGCTCCGGCAGCAATTGCTTCTCCATTTCATCTTATGGCCTGCTTGATCGCTATTGCTACGCTACCTAGAGTAGCAACAATACACGGCATAAACCAGCTGAGCAGTAGACCAGTAGTTAACAGCTGATCGTATTACTTACTATTCAGTGGTAATCATTGCTAAATAAAACAGCCAATCAGAACGCCACAAACTTCCCCTGTGACGTCAGAAATACTAGAAACATATTGTACCATCTGAACATTCTTGGTAATTTGGTTGTTTACTGAGAAAATAAAGTGTATTACTCTTAAGGTATTATAAAATCATATTCATTAAATCATTGTTAAAACATTTTCAACCAATTTAAAACAATGTGTAGTTATTTCCAACAAATTGTTTACAAACTAAAAAGTACAATTAGGTTTAAAGTTTAAAAAATAAATTACAAATGATGCTAGCTTTTTCAGATGCTATCAAATAATATTTTTTATTTTGAAATAGCTTGGTAATGTTTTATTTATTATGTTAACGATAGCTTTTCTCGTTCTTTGCTACCAAGTTTGATCCTAGAACTTGAAGCATAATTTAAAACTTTAAAAAAATCAGCGAAGTGCTATACTATTAGCCTTTTTAAATTGTTGAGCAAATTTCTACATTTTTTATAGTTGATCATCACAATGAGTAAACCCCATATTTTATATAATTTTCTATTTCACAACTAAACTGTTAGATAGTGTAAAATAAAAAAAAACTATTAAACTGAACAATGAAAATGTAAACATTGCTATCTTATTATTGGTGAAAACTACTCAGTGAATTAATTATCAATGCCAATCTTGGTATCTTTAAAAGTCCTTGAACAATTTTGAAACAAGAATAAGATAAACACCTTTTCAATCTCAATTTCCCATAGTAAAAGTACGAAGAAAAGGTTCGGTAATGCATAAAGGATATAAAAACAAACATACATTGACTTTATTGTTATTATGAGGTAAGTGTATATCGAAAAGAATTTCATCTTATAGGCAAAATAAAATTAATTTTCTATGATTCAAACCTCCCCTTTTTACGTTTAAATGCGTAGTATAAAGACTTTAATGTATAATTAGTACTATAAAAAAAACTGTTAGTAGCTGTGGTCTGAACGTTGAAAACAATCAGATGTCGCTTATCAAACCAGCTGTTGTTATTGTTTATACTGTATAATGTTTTACTAATGTCTTATTAGTATTATAATGTTAAGTATTAGTATTATAATGTTTTATTAGCTTAAATGATGAAAAGTATAGTTCATGACACGGATCAAAAGTGTCTTTAAGTCTCTCGCTAATTTTGCTTTTGACATTTTACATGATTATTAAAAGTTAAGTGTACATAATTTTAAAAATCGGAGTATGTCATTGTAAAGTTGCAGTCAAATTTGTATTAAGGGATTTTTTTATTCAGTTTGTAAGTTATTGTAACATTTTGAGCGTTGGCGCAATTTCAAAGTATATTTTCATTGCATCAATCTAAATCGACAAGTTTGTTCGGTTTGGTACCCATAATATGTAGGTCTACTTTATATAAAAACCACTGGTAGTACAGTAAATGTATAGTAATTAAAATGTGTTTATAATTTATATTTAACAATTATCCTTACCTTTTTTAGTGAAAAGCTATGCAAAAAGTCTCAAGTTTACAATACTCTAGACAATTTAAAACAAATCTTACCAATTTATTACAGACAGTTACTATTCATCAACCTTTGAAACATTGTCGCTACTCGTTGTATGTGAAAGGAATTTAAATTTTATTTCATTACATAATTTTTAAACAAGTTTATTCGTGAACATCAATTTATAGACTAATATTGTAAAATGTTCCAAACTAACTTTCAAAATATCCAAACAAATAATGAGCATGCTTTGTGTTGTTTTTAAACCCCTTTTTACATGTTAATCGTATATTCCAGGTAGGATCTTTCGAATCTAAACTACCATTTTTTTTATTCAATTTTAAACAGAACAGTTAATAACTTGCTTCTTTTATGCTAAATAAAAACTTTTCATACATAACTATACAGACTTATGCAATAGCCTAAGCATTTTGAAATATTGAAATGAAAATTTGTAATAATGTTCCAGATAGTTTCTTAAGGTTTTACAGCTAGTTTAAATATTAGAACCATTTACTTAATCAACATTGTTAATTTATAAGTAAATATATCTTACTTGATTGCTCTAGTCAAAATAAGTAAGAAAAACACTTTTGTCATAATTCGTTGGGATTTAAATAATATTAGTTGGTAACGTTAAACATTTTTATTTGCAAATAATACAAACAACAAAAGGCATCATTTACACATAGATAAATAATAAACTTTACAATACCTAAAGCACAATTAAAAACTACTTAGAAATGTACAAAAGTATAAAAGATTGCACAGCCAAAATAACGGCATTACCTATACACAAGGAACTTGCAAAATGTACAAAGTAGAAATTTTATTACTCCGACTATTGCATTGCTTGAAATGCAATTATTTATTTGAAGTTTTTAAAGTATGCAGTTATAAGTTAAAAGTATTGACACTTAATTACAGTTCTTAATAGAAATAAACGAGTTCTAAATTTTATTGGAGATCAGAAAAAATATCCATACAGAATATAAATTAATCCATATTCGCTTTAAACGCTACGACTAAATTTCGTTATTTTTGGTGTTGTGAATATAATTCACATCATTATGCAAAATAATAAAAACTAGTTCGTTCTCTTAAAACAGATCAAAACTATCGAGTGCGTGCTGACCAAAAAAATTAATATTGTTACAATATTTACACGTATAAATGATTTTGTGAAAACAAATTATTCTTGTTATGCTGTTTATTGCAAAAAATTGCTTTGATTTTATATTATGTTTTTCTAAAACAAACGTAGACCTAATTCCCTTCGCTCGATTCCAATAAAAGAGGCTACTTTTGTTGCGTAAAATGGAGTAAATTTTATTTTAAAATACTATATTATTTAAACCATTGTTAATATTAATATTAAGTTGAAACATGCAAAATTCGTTCAAAGTTGTATTTTCACGAACTATGCTTTAGTTTAAGATATTTCCCCTTGAAATTATAAGGTTTTTGGTAATTAATCGTAATAAGTAACTAATAATAAAGAATTTTGCTATATAATTAACACATGATAAAACAGGTTCGCCAAAACTAATGCTGGAAACTTTAATTTAAGAGCAAAAAAGTAAACTTCATTTCAAACAATTTTGTAAATTTTTTTATTGTTAATTATTAAACGAATTAAATACCGTATTAATAATTATTGATCTAAAATCATGAGCCACTAGAGTTCGTAAAGTATAATCAAGGCAAATACAGTAAAGCTATTTATTGGTATGATTTTGAAACCCTGATATACAGTCATTAACTCAAATAATAAATTACCTAATACAAATAGTTTTGGGTTATTTATTTTAAATAACGGTCATTATTATTTATTATCTTTTTGTGAAACATTTTCCATTTTCAAGCATTTTAAAATGAAATAGGCCTAGAGCTAATTTTTCTAAAAAACTTCATTGGCTCATAGTAATAGGCTAGACTGTTTATTGGCCTATCTATACTTTTTTTTTTAATAATAATAAGGTAGGCCTACTGAAAACAAATCATTTCATGCATAATTGTCATAGAATTATATTGGACAGTTTCGTATTAGAAATACGTTTCTATCATGCAAACAATTTTTGTTTAAGACCTTTAAGGCTATCAGCGAAATAAGTATTAAAAATGCTTCATTATTTGAAAATGTAAAACCAAAGTCAATTACTTCATATTTAGAAAATTGTTTTGATCAATTTTTGTCTTTTGAAGTCAAAATCCGACCTTAATAGTATAATTATAATTGTTTCAATTGAATAAAATTGATGTTTAAAGGAAATCATAATTCTTTTAAAGATAAATCATTATATATATTTTTTTTTACATTTGTTCGGTTTTAAATTTACAATTTTAAACTAAAAACGATAACCAGGGTTAAAATCAAAAATTTTTGCTGAGCTCTACTAATCAACGTAATTTAAAACTAAAATTCAAAGCTTTCTTTATAGGTTTTGCAAATGTTGTACTAATGTTGTGATTATGATGCTAAATAGTTGTAGTTTTAAAATATCTTTACATGTTGGTTCTCCGGCAAGAACCAAAACTTAACTGTTAATTTTGCATCCCGGTTTTTCTTCCTATTAAAAGATACATGTTGAAAATAAAAACATTACTTTCAGCAATCGTGAGATAACTAACAAGTCAATTTAGATATTTATTTGCGTTTTAGGTTTTATTTGATTGTTCATTTTCGCCTATAAACACCAAAAAACTGTTTTGTAACCTATAAAAGAAAAATTCTAATCTAACCTGTATTTTAAAATTTAAACCCCAATAAAAATTAAAAGCCGTTAAAAGTACGCCTAACGCTTATAATGCCTTTTGAATAGTGCGTGGCATCAGAAATCTGCACCGCAAGTTAAATAATGTCAACATAACAATATTAAAGCTATTATTTAAGCTATAGGTTTACTGATGGAGGAAAGAATCAGAGATCAGACGCTTTTAACATTGTCCCCAAAATGAAAAATCTAACAAAAATAAACTAGTTGTTTTTCAAGCAAGTTAAGCATGAAAGAGTGAAAAATTCATGCTCTCTTAATTACCGTCCAATTTCCGTTAACTATATTAACTATATTAATACAGTTAAATATTTAGTAAAGAATTTTACAAAACGTGAGCATTAAACTTTATAATTTCGGATACCTTGTTAATCGTAGATGAAAGAAAAATGGAGAACTACAACCTTTTGGAAAGAAAATATTATGGAACATCTGTCTGCTTGGCCCGAAATGCTACCTCTGATACTTTCCTCATATTCTAGATTGTTGTTGAACATTACAGATTGTCGAAGGCGCTGGAGTTTGTGAGAAGTTCGCGCGTGAGTCTCCAGACCTGCTTGGCAGCGTTCTCCAGCGCGCTCGGCGACTTGCCCTTGAACAGGTCGAGCTGAGGAAGGAAGTAATGTGGACATCTGCGACATTGCAGACAAGATATCAGCTGGAGAAGAATACCGTTGATGCGATCTCCAAGACTGGCTTCGTCCCATTCTGTTTCCATCGGATGTTTCTCACATTCGTACAGCACCAGGGTCTTTATGTGGTAGCTGGTCACAGGGCTGCCAGGAAGTTCTAAGTGTCGGTCTCTGAGAGTTTTCAAAATGCTTAAACATCTTCTTCTGCACGCCCCGAAGAGTAGTCTGCTTTCAACTTCGGTGAATGACATAACCCAAGCATCACCTTCCATCGCTGATTGTTTCCCTTGGATCGTGTAGCATTCCTTGGAGAGAAGGTCGAACCCTTCAGTTTTCACCTCAGCTACGATATTAGGATGAGGCCAGGGTATGTGCGGTATGGGCCAGTGCGCTGCAGACCTCGGCCATACTCCGGAACACTTGAAGGACGGCGTGATCTGCACCACGTACCTCTCGCGTATCCTCAGCTTCACCTCGGTCGTGTCGGCGATCATCTTGACAGAATCACGGTACGCGCATTTGTCACACGCTTGAGCTACCAGAGTCTGGAACCTCGACCTGATCTTGCGAGCGGAGAGGTACCCTGAGGCGGTGATGAACTCCACCCAGAGCGACATGGACCTCTTGCGGCCGTCGCCCAGCTTCAAGACGGCGCACCCGGGGATGGAGCCGTCGTCTACGAAGTTCAGCAGTCCCATCTGGTTGAGGTACAACACTACCTCGAACTCCACTGGGGAGAGAACGTCGAGTCCTTCGAATCTTCCGTTGCACTCGGTCAGTGACGAGATGAACCGAGGCTCTTGCACTTCCACTTCGCGCAAAACGTCTTGCACCACTTTACACACTTCGCGGATTGTCTTCGCTATGGTAACTTTCCTAGCTTGAACTCGCTCCGTGCTGTATTTGTTTAGCTGGTAAAGCATTTTGGACTGTGCCGACAGCATGTCTGCCGGCACCAACATTGTGTTAATTTTTAAATTTATGTATTAGTAAAAAAATTTTGTATCTAAGTTAATGGTCGTATCTATCAAATACAATTTATTCTTGATAAAATTAACTGTTTAGAGTTTAACATATTTGGGGTAATTATAGTTATTGCAAATATATTTTATAATAGTAGGGTTATAGAACAATTAGAAAAGCACTTTGAACACCGGCGCACTTCAACAGATCACTCGACGGTATCCATAGGTCATCTGAAATGTAACAGACATAACAACAGCACGACACTGACTAACACTGGTACAGCGACGAGCAAAAAGAAACAGAGAAACTCTCGCACAAAACTATTGATCCGGTCGAGAGTCGGGCTTCACGGAGCGGAATAAATGTGTGCGGCGAAATTCCCGCGAGTCGGGCTGCAGGAATAAATCTACCGGAGGGCGGCACCGGAGGCGCGGCGCGCGCAGCTATTGGCTGAGACGAGTGGAGCCACGCCCCACCGGTGAGGGGGAGGGGACTGGGGAGAGAAGTAAAACTTGAATATCCTGTCAGTATCCGGCGAGAAACTGCCACGGACACTGGTGTTATATTTTGTGATAGTTTAATGTCAACTTGTCTAAGTGTGAAGCATCCATGGGTAACACGGGGGACCCGACGAGCGGGAGTGCTAGGCGATCACTGTGCGGAATCCGTTTGTTGTTGTTCAAGTAGAAAATAGTGTAAACGCCGGAGTGATAGATAAACATGCTGGTGCCGCAGGATATGATGGCCGCCCAATCTAAGATGTTGTATCAGCTGAACAAGTTCTACAACGAACGAGTGCAGACGAGGAAGACCACGGTGGCGAAGACCATCCGCGAAGTGTGCAAAGTGGTGCAAGACGTTCTGCGCGAAGTGGAAGTGCAGGAGCCTCGGTTCATCTCGTCCTTGACTGAGTGTAACGGTCGTTTCGAAGGGTTGGATGTACTTTCCCCGACCGAGTTTGAAGTGGTGTTGTACCTCAACCAGATGGGAGTGTTCAACTTCGTGGACGACGGTTCTCTGCCGGGATGCGCCGTCCTCAAGCTCAGCGACGGCCGCAAGAGGTCCATGTCGCTCTGGGTGGAGTTCATCACCGCCTCAGGGTACCTCTCCGCTCGCAAGATCAGGTCGAGGTTCCAGACTCTGGTAGCTCAAGCGTGTGACAAATGCGCGTACCGAGACTCTGTCAAGATGATCGCCGACACGACCGAGGTGAAGCTAAGGATACGCGAGAGGTACGTGGTGCAGATCACGCCGTCCTTCAAGTGTTCCGGAGTGTGGCCGAGGTCTGCAGCGCACTGGCCCATACCTCACATACCCTGGCCTCATCCAAACTTAGTCATAGAGGTGAAAACCGAAGGATTCGATTTACTTTCCAAAGAGTGTGCCGCGATGCAGGGGAAGCAATCCGCTATGGAGGGTGACGCTTGGGTTATGTCTTTCACCGAAGTTGAAAGCAGACTTCTCTACGGAGGATGCAGAAGAAGGTGTCTTAGTATTTTGAAAGTTCTTAGAGACCGTCATCTAGAACTTCCTGGCAACCCCGTGACTAGTTATCACATAAAGACTCTTCTTCTCTACGAATGTGAGAAGCACCCTCGAGACACGGAATGGGACGAAGCCAGTCTTGGAGATCGCATCAACGGTATTCTTCTCCAGTTGATATCTTGTCTGCAATGTCGCAGATGTCCACATTACTTCCTTCCTCAGCTCGACCTGTTCAAGGGCAAGTCGCCGAGCGCGCTGGAGAACGCTGCCAAGCAGGTCTGGAGACTCACACGCGAACTTCTCACAAACTCCAGAGCGTTTGACAAACTCTAGTGCTTCCAAAGTGTTTCCTTTCTATACCTGTTTTCTCTCTTTATCCACGCAAGTATTATTTATATTTTATTTATTTTCCTGTTAACTTACGAAGCTATTCTATTGTCTTAAACATATTTAGGAGTGCCCAAATTCTCTTGGAGATGAACTCCCATTTCAATCTTGAGTTCTTTTTTTACTATTAGCCTACATCTCAAGAGACCCAATAAGGTTGTAGGATTCCCAAATTGATTTTTTCTGCACTCCTTCTAATTTTCCCCCACACATGCATTATTTAACACACAGTTCACTTATATTTTAAGGATTTTCCACCTTTATTAAATTGAATTTGACTACTATCCTCCCCACTTCTATTCATTATAGATTATTATAATTTAAACATCTTTGAAGGGTTCGACAAGTCACTGACAGAAAGTTGATGATTCCAACCCTTAGCCTATTTTAATTATGTAACAATTATTGTGATAACATTTCTACCCTTCCTTTGAATATTTATTCAGAGATTAGTTAACTGAACATCATGGGCATTTATCAAATTGTATACGCAAAGTTGAACAGTTTTTCTTGATTGTGCAGTGTTTTTAAGTCAACTGCCTTTTTTATAGTGTGTGTTGGCATTATTGTTCAAGTATAACCTACCAGGTTTGTAGCGGTGCAATATTTATTGTAGATAAATTGTTGTTTTTGTAAATACAATTATTTTCAGTTATCAAATATGGAGTATTATTACCTCGAGTCAAGACCTACTTTAGAGTCACATCCACCACACAGATCTTTACATTTTAAATATTTGCGGCTTAGTAATTTGTAGTTACTTAGTCATACACATCATCCAGTTTTTGAGGTTATTTTTCAAAAACACATTAATTTTGTAATTTAATGCTAACTGGGAGGGTATTTTTTAGTCATCCTCTGGTTGTTAAATAGTTGTTAAAGTTTGGTATTAAAAAACAAACTGGTAATGAAGACAACTGTTGAAAATGACTAAGAGAGCAATTTAAAATAATAGGTTTTGAGTTTACTAGATATTAAGAACAAAATATGGTAACAGGTGTCAAATAGCATTTTAAAGAATTCCTAACCTAAACAAAGGATTTTATATTGAATTCTTGTGTGTGACAAACTTAATTAATTTATGTAAAGCATTGTTTGGATTAGATTTTATTTATCAAGCAGTTGAAGTCTTTCTAGTATAAACACGTGTGGAAACAGAACAGAACATCCTACAAGATACATAGGAGACGCCTTAAATTTCAACTATAAGAAAAAAAAAAGGTTGGAGTCAAGAACAAAAACAACATAAACCCTTAAAGTTTAAAATGTATTAAAATTGGAGAAAAAAACTTGTTGGTATTCATATAAGACTTGGTAACATTTGCCGAAAATTTTCCTTTAGAAATAGCCTAGGCATGTACGTTTTGCTAAAAAAAAATTAAAAAAACTTTTAGTGTAGATTAATTTAAGTGCAAAAACTGGTACCTACTAAGAATGTTATCATAATCATCATAACAGATAAAAATCGTAATGCTTCTAAATCTAAATACTATGCAGTATAATTATAAATTCGTTTTACTGGAATCGAAATACAGTATTCTTAATAAAATAACAACTTGGATTCTTGTGTTAATACTAATAGTGTTAGCCTAACTTATGAAATGATGCAATTCTACCTGTTCTTATGACCAACCAGAATATTGGGGGAATAATTGATGCTGATTTGTGATATCAGTATAAATTTAAAAAAATTAACATTCTGTGAATAATTTTTTTTTTTATAAAACATTTAGACGTACAAGCACACAAAAAATTTAATTTGCTCAAATAAAAAAAAACCTTTGAATATTAATAACATAACTAAACAAGTTGGAGAACAAATTATTCTTTCATAACGAATAAAACTTTTTACAAATTTATGTATCAAATTTCATACTGTTTACAATACAAACGGACTCAATTTTAAGTAAGTAATTTGAAATTCTAAAAAACCATAAAGTAAAACAATAAAATACAAATAAATTATATTTATTATTCTTTTTATGACATTAATAAATTACATTCTTGTAAAAAATGAAATTTTCATCAGCGTTATTCTTCTATTCATTTATTCATCAATTGCACATCATGATTAGTATTGCCAATATATTAAGTAATGAGGTAGTTACCCTAAAAAGTATCAATCGTCTCCAGGTAGGCCTGGTTAAATTTCCCAATAAAAAGGAATACGATTCTACTCCATATCAGGGATTTAATTATTTTATTCAAAAATTCAAACACAATTAATATTTGAGTGAATACTAAGAAGCATGATTAGAACCCAAACAACAAAGGAGCTAAGACTGTCGAAGAGTATATAAAGGCTACTTACAGTCTTCGCAATCCTGAGTTAAATGAGCACTACGGCCGTTTCGGAGATAACTCCATCGTCGGGTGCGTAGTCATCATACTCTAAACTGAATTAGGCCTATTTACATATTTACATTTTTTACGAGGTTTCTTCATTTTCATTGCGTCAATGTTTAATAAATAGTACATACAACACAAGACACGGACACGACACGAAAACATTCAGGCACGTGCACGGCTAAAAACTGACGACCGACTGATCGAACTTTATCACTGCAAAGGTTGGGTGGACTACTGGAATAACTGATAACACGTGTACCAACATAGCTGCTCAAATTATACCTTGTCCTGTTTGATTTGTATTATTGTCTCAAAAATTGGATTGGCTGCTGAATTAGTCTGGGAATTAATTATTAAGTTCGGTTCTTTAGCTGTACTGGTGTAAATGTGGAAATTTTCAATACAATTAAGTTTGTGACCTTTGCTACCAATATGGAGTATTTCTAAACTATTAATTTCAGAGTAGTCGTGACAATACTTTTGGATGTGTTCTGCATAATTTGAGTATAATGAATAATCTTGTCGAAGAGTGACATAATATCCCGCAAAATTTTTTTTAACGAATCATGTATTTTTTATCGAATTTTCTTTTGAGTAAAAATACATAATATCCAAAGCAATACATTGTATATGTCTTAAATTTAAAGTATGATTTTAAACCAAAAAGCTGATTAGTCTTAAGAAAGTGATTTAGCTAAAAACCTCCTTCCATTTTAACTGTTTACAAAATGCATTTCATAATTCATTCGGCATGAAAAATCAAATTATATCTTGGATTTGTTCAAACTATGAAAACTGAATTAACATGTATAACAAACAAGTGTTGTAAAATATGTTATTGTTGGCAATGCTGTAGGATAATAGCAAAGCCGCTGCACGGAAAGAATACTTGTCAAGAAAAATATAATATACAGTATTTAATATTACAATTTAACAAATTGCAAGATTTTTAACTGTGATTAAGGCACTGATAAATGATTTGACTTCTTAAGTTCGTGGCTTAATACAAACAAAGCTTGATCGAGTGAAGTTTTGCCGACTTTTTAATGATATTTTCCAAAACAGGTGTTTATTTAATACATTTTTATACACAAAAATAACAAAACTAAGAGGAGTTTACCTATACTTAAATTTGAAATATAGTTTTTTAATCATTCTAGTAAATTTAAACTCAGGGCTTAAAGTTAAAGTTTCATTAATATTGTTTAATTTCATCACATCACCATTTTCCATCTATTTATAACCTAAACATATACGCATGGGCTACCTTAACTATAACTTGAAACTGCCACAATAAATGTTTAATATGCAGATAATTATTCAGTGAACGGAAAGAGGGTGAAACAGAAGGAAAAGAGGGAAAGAGGATTTGTCTCCAAGGCAACATCAAAGGGAGAAGAGATGAGAACTTTGGGGTTGCTACAAAATGGATACAGCGAGAATACTCCAACATGTTGCAAAAGTGTATACACAAGTTCCTTATATCTCTGTTCGATTATTGGACACGATTGGGAAACAAGAGTACCAAGGGTTTTCTTTACTATTTAAGTCTTTTGTATATACTAAACGTACGAATACAATAAAAAACTAAATCAATCAGGCACCCGACGTAGTAATAAACATTGAATTGTTTTTAGGATAGTAGAATGGATTAAAAACCAACAAGCACGGAAAGCTAGTGTAAAGAATCAATTTTAACAAGATCCAAATTGGGATCAACAACGTGAATAGCATTACTTAATTTTAATCTGTTGTGTCTGTCCAGCCTCTTTATATATAGGTTCTAAATTGCGTTGGGATACTTATTTTATATTGGAAGTTTCCAAAATATTTTATTTCCTATTCAAAATACAGTACATACGGAATATGAAAGAAATAGCTATCTAAGCCCAAACTGAACCTACTCTATAGTCATTTAAAGGAGTTTATCGGGAGTAGCAACGGATTTTGGACAACATATATTTTTGTAAAAACATACATATATACATTATTCAAAAAATAAAAATAAAAATGTTATGTTACAAATGTTAACCAAACCAATTAGCAATTATTGACTTAGGTTTCTGAATTATTGAAGTGTGGGTAGATCAATGATGCCTTATAAGATATAAAATTATTGTGCGTCTATGATACTATTTAGACGAAAATAACAGTTAAAATGAACAGTGTGTTTGATTAGATTTTGTTTAAGAAAATGTACAGATAAAATGTTGTACCATCACAACAAAACTGTAATACTAATTTGGTTTCAAAGAAATCTAGCTTGCTGCAATATACTTCCTAATTTAAATGGATTAAAATCTATTACAAAAACAGTTCTTTCTAATTTCATCCTTTTTAAGTTTGTTAATAAAAAATTGTATTCGAAGGAATTTTTGTAGCATAATGTAGTTTATGCCACTTATAAATTTGGAATTCGAGAGGAGAAATACATTTTACGGCGTTCCATATTTGTATTTAAACACAATTCCTTGCCATATTGCATAATCCTTTTACACTGTTATTTGTCCCATAAGGAGTTAATTTTAAATAGCAGGTCCCCTTTCTTATGCTTATGGTTTAGATAGTTCTCGCTTTCCTTCCAAACTTGAACCCAATCCTTTATTTAGAGTCCTTGGAGCCTAACTATGCTTACTCATAAAACAATTATTACAAAGACTACAAAAAATATCTAATGTTATAGAGCCCTAGATATTTAAATTACAATCACTTTGGTGTTTTAACTAATATTTTGGGATGTTAAATAATTCTTCAGCGAGTTCAGCGGCTGTTTAAAATATATAAAATATGGTTACTAGCCTCCAAGGACTCTTATTTGATAATCAGTGTGATGAAGTATAGTATGATGAGTATGAGTAGACTACAGTAAAGAGTATCATTATAGTATGATATAAAGTAAAGTTTGTCACATAGTTTGATAGATTTTGTGGAACATTCTATCTCCCTACCGATTATATAACTTGTTGGATTAATTCGATAAAATTAGGCCTACTACTTAGGAAAGTAGGTTTTACCGTAGACTTTAATGGTTTGGTCTAACCATAATGTACTTTTTCTCCAATTTCGATTAAATTTAGTTCAAAGATGATAAACCAACGCAAACTTGAATTAGCTTGCGAACTAACGATTCCATCATAATAAGGAGGATTTTTAAAACTGTTAAAAAAATTAAAACCCTGTTTTCATCATTGAAAATAACATTGAAGTAAGATACAATTTAGTTAAATTAATTAGCATATCCTTTTACAAAATCAATATTTAACTGTTGGTTTTAAAAATTAAATGACAACATTTCATGTTGTCTTGTAGCGCCGCCAAAGCTAACTATTTGAGTGAATTCTATTTGAGCAAATTCTTTTTCCCTCTTTTAAATAACCCTTATATATTAATTAAATATAGTAAATAAATAACTCACTTTATTCGCTTGTATCCTACAAAGGCATAAAGTAATTTAATAATTAAATGCATATCCACCCTAATGCCACTCGTTCAATTAGTTCAACGTTACGAAGATGAAAGTCTTTAGAGTTTTAATTTAACAGTAATCTTTACGATAAACTTGATATTTTAACCGTACTCAACATTTATAAAACGAGTTTAATGTTGGTTTTATTTTCTCACAATGTGTCCTATCTTTCGGAGTCATCTTGAAACCCAAACACTTGTACACATTGCAATTGAAAACACACAACACATATTGACCACAATGGCTTTGCAGCGTGAAACAATCAACGCCGTGTGATATACGAGCGGAGAGAACAAAAACTATGCGGCGATTTGCCCGTAAATCCACACCGGCTGACTGACTCTGCCTAATCACCGGCGTAAAGCATAAATATCAAATTGTAATTTAAAACACAAAGATTCCGATGCGGTGTTTTCGGATCGTAAATAACCAGTTTTAATTGCGAACAGAGATTCGCGAGTGTTTCATCTTGCCGCGGACTGGCCTCGTTACGCGCGCTACATGCTACATGCTACATGCTACATGCTACATGCTACATTCTACATGCTACATGCTACATGCTACATTCTACATGCTACATGCTACATGCTACATGGCGATGTAGTGGTGTAGTGGTGTATCAGTGTGAATACAGTGTAGAATTGGAGGGGTTTAGAGATGCAAGTGCTACATTAGTAGGGCTGGTGCTGAATTGGGAGGGTGTAGGGATTTAATGATGTAAGAAAAGTTGGTATAGCATTGTTGTAGGCATGTAGTCAAGAGGCGTTAGGTGTTATGATACATCGCATATAAGTGTAGGAAAGTAGAATTATGGTAATTAGTAGCTTTGTTAGTATAGTTCGGCCGCTTAGAAAACGACCTGCGCGCTAATGCTAAACCATTGCTGGAGGAGGTCGTTTTCTAAGCGGCCGACCTCACCCAATATGAAATTTGAAGCTAAGAAAATAGACTAAGTTAAGGACCATCTCACCACGAGGGTACTAGCTTTGACTATTAATACAACTAGACATTCCATCCCCCTGTAAAATTTGTAGCCAGTTTCTTTAACCAAAAGTTGATGTGAGCCACCGACAGATTGTGCTGATCCAAACTACCGATTTCTGTCGAATACACAATCTTTTTTACCAATTAAAACCAATGGAATGACTTATTGTGAACTATAGTGACCCATTAACTTGGCCAGCAACAGAAAATAAGGCAATAGTCAATGATACTAAAGTATTGGGTTAAATATTAATTGAAATCTATGCCAACAGCTGATTGATTTATCACTTGACACTGTTATTAGTAGGTAGACCATCTCAACAGATTGCACCAAGTTTTTTTTGCTTCAAATTTTTATATTTGATGAAAAATACTCTGTGTGTAGTCAATGGTAGTAGATTTTTAGTGATGTAGACATATTAGGAGATAAATATGTAGGTATGACAAATCACCAAATAATGTAGAGATGTAGTTACATGATGGTGTAGGTTAGTAGTTATAGGCAGTGTAGAACTGAAGCTACAGATGTAGTGTATGTAAGATGTAGTGACAGTGTTACATTGTATAAGATGGGCGTGTTTTTATCTAGTCATGTTGAGGGGTAGTTTTTTAAACTCACTACATTGTCACCGTGTAGAGAGAGATGTAGAAATATAGTGTAAAAGTGTGTCAGTGTATTCTGTAGCAGTTTACAGTTGTAGGAATTCAATTGGATGTTAGGGATATTGGGTGTTTAGGAAGAATAAGTTGAGAGCTAAATATTGAACTAAACCGATATCATTATTTAGATATGCACGGTTTTACTGTATACTGTAAAGATGTATTGATACAGCGATGTAGTAGCGTTGACCAAGATAAGTTCACAGATAGTTTAAACAATTTATCACCAATTTTACCCAGACATAATGGTTTTTGATGACACGTATCTAGAATCAAAATTCATTAAAAATCGCATTACCTCTTTTATTGTCTGGATATAACTAACAACAGTCAGTAAAACTATCTTAGTGTGATTTAGTAGCAACATATTACAACATGTATTCATTATTGTAAAAATTAAAACTGCATAAGCACATTTTCTCACAAATTGTTTCGCGTCCCCAAAAGGGCGGCGAGAGGAGGCGCGAACCCGGGAGTTTTACGATCAGCTGATTACCTGCTGATTGTCGACTTTATTATCAGCTGATTAAGAGGTGGCGGGTTGCGCTCTGTAATCATCTCGCCGCAAAAACATCAAACCAACACTTGAACCGCAAAAGAGCGCTCACCGTCAACACCTACACCCCAACACTGTAAAACGTTCCCCATACGTGGTAAAAATTGCATATGGCGTGAATAAAACAAAAGACAAAACGTATTAATGTTTGTAATAGTCTTAACCGTCCATGTTTACAATAATCCCTTATAAGTATTATCACGAAAATAATCAGTGTTTAAAACTTTTAATGACGCTGACAGTACAACTATTGATGAAACATACTACTTCCATTGGCTGTGATCGTCCTAATGGATGAGCTGATGACTATCTCAAGGCTATACCATAGATAAAACAGTATGCTTATTAAACATATTTATGCGGTTTAAGGGGAAGTTCCCCCATCACGTTTTCATGCTTAATGTATGTTACAACTGATTAGGAGCTCTTCCCCTAAAACCACCTAAATCTTGTGAACGGAGTATAGTTCTGTCCGGTTTTTGTGGAAAGCGTTCTTTTTACTGTTTTATCTATCTAGTTTAAAACTTATTTGACCAAATACAACTACCTTTAAAGCCATAGCTTGCCTTTTGGTAATATAACTAAAGAGTAGAGTGCATATTGTAAAATTAACCCTAACATAAAAGAAGAAAAAATAAGTCGACTTTTGCAAAAAACAAAACTGTAAAGAAACAAGTGTGTTGCAAAGTGTGAACTACTATAGTTGCCTGTATAAATAATCTTTGATTAAAAATTTCCACAAAAATGAAACACAAAACCAAACATAAGATTTTACAACAGAATGACAAGTGTACCTGGATCAGCTGTTTAATTGCATTTTCAACCTCAGGTGTCACCGTAGCCCCGAGCCCCACTCACGTCTTAACGACAGTTATCAATTTGCTCTCTGCAGCCCCGCATTAAACATTGAAGCCCTCTCAGCGCCACTTAGCGCCAGATGTTTTTGAGTCTCACGGTTTAATGGGTATTAATCGAAGGAGCTGGCCTGACTGCCCTACAGGCCTATTCTACCTACTCCCCTGTGGTGGCTGGTCTACTGCGTTGGGGCACAGGGTTCAAATCCAGGGAATCACCGATAGTTATAGCCACATAAAAATATAGTGCCAAGGAGGTTTCTAGCCTTGAGCGTTGGTCTAGAGGAGCTTTAGTTTTGAATTTCGCGTCGAAAAAATGTATGGTTAGTAGGATCGTAGGGAATCAAAAATTTAAGTTTCATACAGAACACAACACTTTACTCTTAAGTATTAGAAAGATCTCCTTTAAAACCTCGTGAAGCAACATAATTGACTTAAAAACCTAGTAGGTAAGATTTTATGTTGTTTAAACTACGTACTAGATCATCAATATACAAATTGGCGACACAATATTTTTCTACTTTGTTTTTTCCATCGGAGTATTCTTGGATTATGAAGCTATTTAATATTGTTTTAGCCTACAATAAACAAGAAAAAGGTATTCAAAAACATTACAAAAAAAATTTAAAACGATTCCTTAAAATATAGTACTTGATTCCCATTTATGAAACATAAACAAAATATAAAACTCTCAAAATAAGGACCCAGTTGTAAAAAAAAACGATCTACTACGTATATGTTTTTGAAACGGCGATTAAGAAAAGGTAACAAAAATGTAGTAATGCCTAACAATACTTATTTGTAATGTATATTTCGTGTTATTTACCGAGATTAAAATAAATTTAAAAACATTACTAAACATTAAGGTGGTGGTTGAAAGTAAAACTACGCACTTCAAACAAACCTACTGATCACCCCGTCTTTTCTAAGGTTCCACAGTACCACAGAAAAACCAAGACAGATTCATCCCTCTGTGGTACTACCTTTACTTAAGCAATGTCAAACACTACAAAAATGTGAACCCCGTATTAGGGACCACGTATTTTCATATTCTCACATCTAAAAATAAATTCCACTCACCACCGCAAAGCCATACACTACGTACCTGAAAGCAAACAAAGTTTGTTAGTTGTCAAACATTTACTGAAATCACAAGTATCACTAAACGATAGGAAGTGCAGTAGCTGAACACTACGACACCCTCCCTCGTAGGGTCCAGGTGTGTATAAGAGGTCTCCGTTACACAAAACACTCTCAACACCACTTTGTCGGGACATTAGCCCACTCACTGTAACAGTAGTGGTATATAGCCACCCTCTCACACTGTAAGTGCACGGGTCTCACAAACTGGGGTACAAGGGTGCTGGGAGTGTGAAAATAGGATGTGTTTTTGTCCTTTGAGCTGATAATTCCAAATTAGTATAGTCTGTACGATTGAACCTGTCTCCTGATTCGAGTTCTACCTGGGAAGTGGCCATTGTTTGAAGGTTCTGGATAGTCCCAGGTAGACGAAGGGTCAAGAGACGGGTTCCATTATACAGACTATAATAATTTAAAAGTATCGCCACATTGTGGGTTCAGATTACAGTGGTTAAACGCAGAACCGTTCGGAAGACTCGGGTTTAATAATTGTTTAAAATCCCCCCCCCACTTACCAATATATCTCAACATAGATTGAATATACTGAACTTCCTTATAAATCTATCCACTTATTTTTAAACAATTTTAATATGTATTATGTATGATGCGCCTAAAGTTCCTTCTCATTATTCTGTATGTAATACTATAATAACCTCTTATAAATCATAGTCTCTTTTTATAGACTGCTCCATTTAACTAGTGGTATTTCCACTCTTGAAAAATGTAAAGAGAAACAATCAAATCCCTACATTTGGACCTTGAAAAACGAGGACCATAACTATTAATAAATCGCCAATCCATCAATACAGCTGTAGTCATGGTCATGCTTCTCTACAATAATGTTTTAGTATTCATTGTTGGTGATTATTAATTAAATACGTTGTAAAACATAATTGGCAATTAGGAAAATACAGTATTTAAATCGTCTAGCATAAATACGAAAGCTCACTCACCAAAATTAGGATAAATTTAGATAAACGTCAAAACATAATTTTTAATAATATTTCGAGAGATGAAAACGTACACTGATTAAAAGAGTTGCAAAACAGATTAAAATAATTTCCGCGAATTCTTGCGACAACAGTTTGGACCAATTCCAAATCCAACACGTTGACTGTTACAGTATTTTATAACACAAACACAAACAGATGTTGGCCGCTATGAGAGCGCGGTAGTGATCTAGTTATCTTATATTTAGACAGGTCACCCAGTATGTACAAACCCATAGCCGTGTCTAGTATAGCAAAACTCAAACTATCCAGCTATTGTCCTTTACGGTTTGGTTTGTTGGTCGATAGAGAAATTTAATGTGTTTCTAACATTTGGGGTTCTAATATAACTATAATTTAAATAATGTAGGTTTTTTTTACTCTTTTCCCTAGTTTTAAGTTTCTGTCCAATTTTCTGGTGGATCAGCTTTTTACTTATACTGTAACGCCAAAATATAAATATCTAGATAACTTTTTAGAGTTAAAATTGCTTTAAACAAGAAGAAACAAATGGTAAACAGAGATTATTCATCTACATAAACTGAACAGAAAAACTTTTGAAATTGCCTTAAAATGACCCACAAAGATGATAAATCTATAAGGAGTTAAGACGATTAATCTATGATACCGAACCAAATTGTGATATTGACTTTGGATACATCAAGCACACTCACTATATTGCAACATTTGAAACTTGTTTTGATGTGTATCTTAGGAAGCTTTGATAGCGACTTAGTGTTTCTACCTTATTTTACATAAACAATGATTCAGTAGTAGAGGGAATTTCATTTAAGTATATTAGTAATAACGTGAAAACCAACAACAATTGTCTCTGGAAAATATAATGTAAAAACCCAAGTCAAAATCCAAAGCAGAGAGTTGGATTTTTTACATTCAGTAAGTTGTTTACATAAGTGAAATGTCTTCAATATAAAGAGCCAATAATAGCAAAGTGTGCTAGAGATTCTTTAGTCCCAATTATTATTTTTTCACAATATAAACGCATGTATAGTGGTGACCCACCGCAGCACGTGGCCCGACGTCGTTTGTTTTCATTTATCCTCCCCCCCCCCACATAATACGGCCCCTCACTACTTTGTACGCTTAAACGACCACACCGTCGTCTCAAGTTGTATAAAAAATGTAAAAAGTCGTATTTCTCAATTTTTCATCTTTTCCCAATCGGGATAAAAGCTTAGAGTGATTTTCATTTTTTATCTTGCAGAAAATAGAGGATCGATCAATATCAAGATTTAGCTCATGAAATGCGTGTGCCTGTGATGGATTATAAACAACAATAAATTTATTGAATTTCAAAGCATCAGGCATTTCGGTCTCCAATGTATGTTCTTCTCCAATGGCCATCGAGTTAGAACTTCCTTTGGAGCAATATGGTATTAAGGAAATGTTTAAATCTAGTTCTTGTGAAGTCGCAGAGCTCGTTTTCGTATGTGTGGTTCGAGAATTTGTTTTAAAAGGTATTATAAAAAAATTTTAATTTTAAAAGTTTACGATCAATCATTTTCAAGAAATTTAGAGACGTTTTTATAAATGATTTTAATCAATTTAAAATTAGTTCAAGCAAAAACAGAGTTTGAACACTATAGAAAACCACGATTTCTAGAAGAACGCGTATTACAAATGTATGGCATTCCAAATTGTTATGAGAAGACGTTGTTACATTACAACGGATAAACATTTACGATTTAAATCTCCAACAGGCTAGGCAAAAGGAGTGAACCGAAATCACTCACCTTAAAAGGGAACCGTAACAAGATTAATTTCGCTCTCGAAATAAAAGAGTAATAGGTTAAAAGGGTCTCAGTTTGTGATCGTGTTTACCCATTTGTAGAATGAATTACGATGATGAGCGCCTTCTCCCCCCCCCCACTTCCACCCCCTCAGAAGCGGTCCCGGGAGAAATCTCCGGAGTGACTGGAGACATAACATCCTCTACAGCGGCGGTCGTCCGTCACAGACCGCGGGACACGGCGACAACCAGCTGTGAAACTGGCGGGTAACTAGCGGCTGTGGTGTAAACATTGTGGTGAAAAGAAGAAATAATATAGAGTAGCTAAAGAAAAGTACCCATCTAAAGAAAAGTAGGGCCAGCTATGAACCATCATCTCAAATGTAATAATACAGAGTTTCCATAAAATAATGGTGGGGTTTAATTATGAAATAAAAAGAAAACGAGAAAAGATACAAAAAAAATATTTATTTTGTTGAATACCTGACACCAAAAAAATTTTGTACATAGCTAATAAACTTCAACATGGCACCATTTCTTGTTGTACATACGTCCAGACGATGATCTATTTCAGCCCACACGATGTGCAACTTTTATCTCGTTACAATGGAAACTGCATCTCTAATTCAATTAAATGGGCTAAATTTCGAATTTTTTGGAGAATAAACTTTGTTTTTAACATATCCTAATGCCCATTTTACTAGGGTCATTGACTTAAGTTCACTTAATAACATCACACACTTAGCATTTTCTTCATTGAAAACATGTTTGTAAAGAAAATACAAGTTAAAGTTTATTTAAACGAATAAGTAGGTTGCCGATTAGCACAACAATCAACACAGCTGTTTTAATTAATGTAAACAAAACTGTTTGAGCTACCGGATTCAGGGGTGAAATATTAAATTTAGTCTTATAATAGTTTCACAGACAGTTAAAACCCAACCATTATTTTATGAAACCCCTATATTAGCAAAGTGGTCAAATACAACATTGTTAACACGCGTTTTGCATTTTTTTTAGTTTTTAAAAGGCGTGTTAAGGCAGTCACTGTAAAAATGCTCTATTTCTTGACTTTTATGTAATAAACCTTAGGTACTACTAATATGTATCGGGCGTCCGAAACAATAACCAAATTGGTTCTTCGGTTTGTGAAGATTACCATCGATATTAGTAACATAGCAAGAACGAAGACAATAGTTTACAATCATTATGACAAATATTTTCCGGTTTTTAATTAATATATTATCTTTTCATTCGTGTACATATTTGTACAGTACTAGTTCTTTGTGTTCTATGTGTATTTAAACGTTTCATACAAAACCGTATTTAGTTGATAAGATAAGAATCAGCTTTATCAAGTTTGAACTAATCACTAGTACTATGAGCGGAAAAGTAACCCTTAACCCTTTAAACACTGCTGACACCACCCGACCCGGTGTTCCACTGTCCCAGAAGTGACAACTAACAAGTGACGACACACAGAAGCTGTCGTCTGCTATTGCTGCGACACGGACGTGTTTTACAATAATTGAATCGCGAGTGTTGTTGGGGAGTGACACAGGGGAGTGCTCTAGGACCACTTCTGTTTCTGCCCTCTCTCGAGTGGCCTACAGTGTTTGTTTGTAAACACGGTTTATTAAAGCTGTAGGGGTAACAACTACGCAATGCAGGATACCATTGAGAACCAGAATTAGTAAAATAACAGAAGAACTTAAAATAATAAAATAAAAAAAAACGTTTCATAATTTTGCCGATTTACCTGAGTTGGACAAAAATAATAGAAGGATGGAATAGGTAATAACTACATAATGTTAACATTGACACTTTGGCCAGTATACTGATAGATCTTTATTTTATCATTACTGTTTGGTACACAAGGTCTTTACAAGTTATAAATTGGAAAGGAAACCCCATAAATAAAAATATTGTGTATTCATCAAGGGTAACACCACATCGCCTTCTTATTATAAACTTTTAATAGAAACATACGACATAAATAGTTAAATTTATCATAGAGTTCAATCGTTAAGAATTTATCGTGGAAAATCTGATATTTTGAGGATTTATGAGTTGTAGTCCAATTAAAAACAGACACCACTTTCTAAAAATGTCAAAGGTTCCACATCAGTTTCAACAGAAAGTAAACAAACTTGTTAATGGCACTTCCGGTTGGCCTGCGATTAACATAATTGTCCAAACAACCGTATAATTTTAATTAGATTACATCGCATATTAATGTGGAATACGTTTGATTAAAAACTCCTTGCCTTGGGTCTGCGTTATCAGTTTGAAATCTTGGCATGTGCTGGTGGAAGCTCGTGTTTCAATACATAGTATTATGTTATGCGGTTTGAGGTAATTATAAACACCTTAAGTAATTGCAGGTTACTAGATCTCTTCATACATATTAATTGTAAATTAATTACCATTGATAATAAATAGGAGGTTAAACAACTAATGAAGTTTTTAATCTAAAATATTTGCTTGTAAAAATTGTGGATGGATTATTGACTACATCAATTAAACGAAACCTCGAATTGATTGATTTGTTCCAAAAAATAGAATATTAAAATACCCATAATTTATATATTATTGTAAAAGGTTACCAGCAAGGGAAATATAAATTAGAAACGGATTTTCAAAAAAGATTAGAGCCCAAAACAGTAGATGATATAACGGATTATCTTATGCATAAGAGAGGTGATTAAAATACACGAAAAAGTTAGTTCTTTCATAACAATTTGAAGGTTGTTGAATAAAATAACTTGATGATCGAAATCTGTGATTTCGTGAAAAAATAATCGCTTTGCACTTTCCTAAAGCCTAATTTTATATTTTTCACTGTTATAGACCTTTGGATACTGAAGTAGCCAACGTATCCAACTACACGTACACGTTCGAACTTTAGTCAGTTTCTTCAAACATAATTTTGTTGAATACTTGAGTTGAATGCTGGAGTGAGCTAAAACTATGATAGTTGATAGGGATCACTATTCCAACTCAGTTTGGCATGATTAGTAATCTTTGCGTTAAAGAAAGAAAGCTATGTCGTACAGTAGTAGTACCAATGAATACACACTGTCGGTGGACTAAACAAAGTTTTTTTTTACTTGCTACAACTTTAACGCAGGGATTTTATGTCTTCCATCAACAGACACAGTTATTACAGATAGGTCGAACGTCTCAAGACCTCAAATAATAATTCACATCGTCCAGCAAATGCACAGCAAAGATCTTTCATCCGCTTAAAGATCGGTCAGCATCGTCGGTGTGGCGTCTGCAATATGAGGACGAGGTAGACCTCCGGTAGACCACATACCAGCGGAGTTGTTCAAAAACCGATCCATCACCTGCATGACGTGTCCCGTGCCGAACATTGCCGATAATAGACGATCATCGCCGACCCGACAGTCTAATTGATGCAGGCTAGACAGCGGACTGCAACCGGTGAAGTGGAGGTTCCAGACGATCTCCTTGGACAGAGGAGTGGGGATAGGACCCACGGAGAAGAATGCGGATCAAGAATAAAGTAGAGAGTTCCAGTGAAGAAAACTGAAAAGTAATGAAATAGCGATATGGATGGATGTAAATTAATGATAAAAACGCCCAATAAAAAGATGAAGATGACCTCAACTGCAAAAAAGTGTAGATAAAAAGAAGAAGATGAAAATCACATACCTATAAACTTATATACCTATATAATAATGGCGGAAACTAGTGGACAAGTCTAATCCAAGAGATCAGCATAAACAGGTGTTTACACCATGTCCAATAATTATTGGTAATCCGGATGCTATAAAAACTAAAAAAACCGTATCTACAAAAGATTCAAGGTGGTCTTTGTGAAAATTGTAATTCAAGTGAATTAATTTAAAGGTAAAACAATCACAACTATTCAACAACATTCATAGAAAACTGTTAGTAAAACGTGATACACATTTTATAAAAAATATAATACTAGATGAATCAAGATTATCTTTAAGAATCAGGATAATCAATATCAATAAAATATCTAGGTATAGGTAAAAAAATGAACCGATTGATAATAGAATACCAGACAGTAAAGTTGGATGAAAATAAATGCAAAACACTTAATTGTAAAAAGCTAAAAAGAACAGGTCAGAAAAATATGAGAAATTAATTAGATTAGTTGGAGACGTCAAAGTAGAAAGGGCAGTAAATGAACAAGACAAGGAAATTTAGGAATCTATGGGGAAGAAGGGATAGGATAAGGAAGGGATAGGTATGAATTAAAAAACTAATGGTATAGCTATGTAAAAATTCAGATTATAGTAAACTAGCAATTAAAGCACTTCATTCTTTTACAGCTACACACATGATTAGGTTTAACGTCTGAATCCTTTACAGATTTGTCAATACTCTCCACGTTACCGAGCTTTGTTCATCCAAACAGTCCACAATTACCCCCGCGCAGTACAGACACAATGACAGCGCAGACTATGACAAAGGCGCAGCAATGTACGAGATGCGGAACGATAAATACTGGACAATTACAGAGCGTTGCGCATGCGCGTTAGTCACTAGTCAGCCTAGTTATTGCGCATGCGTAGGCCACAGTCACTCATCGGCCGCGCCTTGCACCAGCCTGCCAAGTGTCGGGTACATCGTGCTTTCAATGTGACAGACTCAAGTCCAAAACAGTCAATAATGAAATTTTACTCGTAAAAACTCTTGGGAGCTGCGGACCAGTCAATGTGGGGCTGAAGCTAAGACGGTGAGTCGTAAAGTGAACGAGTTCCTTATGCGAACTGAGGGGGGTTGAATCGACTCAACAATTCAAACAAAGCTTAGAATGAATTTTTTGGGTAAAAAAAATTGTTTAAATCCCTAGAGTAAATGTCAGGGTGCATTGCACTTTGAATGTGACAGAACCGAATTAGTGTTTACAGTATTCCAATTTAAAGCATTGAATCGACGAATTTCACTCGTAAATGGAGTTGCAGACCAGTGAATGTGGGGATGAAACTATGACAATGAATCGTACAGTGAACGATTCTCTTATGCGAGCCAAGTAGGGCAAATCGACTCAACAATTGAAACAAATTAAAGCTATTTTAAATGAATTTGAGCCTAACAGCCGAGGATGTGAAGATGGGGCAAAACAAAAAAAAAACTCTTGAAACGGGAATTTACAGCTGCATACTATATCGATGACTCAGTTTAACCATAGACTAACCATCAAAAGAAGAATTCTCATCCCATTGTAAATGTTAAAGGTTATTTTTCGTGTTTAGTTCATGTCTAGTGACACTGATCCCTAGTGAAGACGAAATTTTGTTTCTATATTTTAAAAGTTAATTTCATGATTTGTGTTTTACTGTTTGGTTATATAACTTGGGAACTAGATATTGTTTATGATTAGATCGTCTTATTTGGTAACAAAACGAGGTTTTAAATAACTGAAATAACAATTGTAAACAAAACACGACCTATACAGTGCACCGGACAGAACTAACAATAAAATTGGCTTAGGCTGTTCCACGAGGACGAGAAATCTACCAAGGGAGTATGTTTTATCTATAACTTGAGTCATTGTTTTACATTTGTAAAGTTCTACTTTGTGGTATTGTATCCATAGTCAACGCCACCAACTACCCAGCTGCTCTAGGTCTGGGCGGGCCGCGCTGTCAGGGTCCGGTTACACACCGTGGGCAGATCTGATCTGTATTCATGGGAAGAGGGTCCGTCATATTTGCATCAGTGTATCGACGCAAAGATGATCTGACTGTGATAAACACAAACTGCCTCCAGCCAGAGACGAGGCACTGAGGTACTTATTGGACTCGTCTGTAGAACAAGCTTCAACGTCCGAATTGCATGTTATGAAGAGTTATCTACATTTTCAGGGAAATCCAGAACCAATACTTTGTTTTAATTGTACACTAATTCGTCACAACTCGACCTTAAGCAACGTAAAATTTGGTGGAGTAAAAAATAAAATAACAAATGATGTTTTTGTATTCTATACTTAGTTGAGACAAAAGACTCCATTTTGATACCTTAACAGCTTACCGGTTTTGTAATTGTGTATTTTATTTGCTACTTAATCGTCTTAAATCTTGAACCCTAAACGTAGGATGGTGTATGTTTAACCAAAGAGGGCATTGACCATATGCAGATTCGTTTTGTGATTAAACTTAAGGGCCATAGTCGATTAAAAGAATTACCATTTTTAGTCATTAATTTTAGTGAAGTTATTTTGAGGTTGACCTCGTGAATAAAACGATCACTGAAATATACATATCTCTAGAGTTTGAAATCTTCCCATCCATGTTCTTTTAATAAACAAACCTATTTCAATGGCCAAGTTTAGACGGTGTTACAGTCACCTGATTTGACTGGTTCTAAATTCTAAACTGGATATATGCAAATAATTGCATCTCAATCTATGTGATGGATTCAAACATTTGTTCGGTCTAATGATTGTAATAATAGAAAAATACTAATGAAATCTTGTAGAGACGTTAACAACCACAATAAACTTTATTTCTATAAAGCCCCCTCGGTTCATTGTTGGATCAGGTAAAACTGGGGGACTCTTCCATAGAAATGTAATTTCAAATACACTTGCCAAAATTATATTAGTTTTACCAAAAGCACGTCATCAGTTCACTTCTAAGTTCACACGCCCTCATTTCACGGTTCTTTTCAAGGTTTTCCAGGTCCATTTCACAAGTTCCCCGAGTCTGATGGATCCACAATGCACTGGAAGGGTTGGTAAAAGAGCAGTTTGTTTGGTAATACCCTGATAATAGGTGAAAACAAAACCACCCACCATAACAGCAGGGCAGCTGCAACGGGGGGGACTCGGGTTACACGGGTAAATGATTGTTTTGTGGACTTGTCAAAGGATGCTGATAGTGCTGCAGGACACCCGATACTCCTGCGTTAAGGATCTGACATATTTACAGTATTGTCTGCTGTTATGAGTGTAATATTAACTCTTTACAATTCACTGTTGGCTTTAAAAAGAGGTACTGTTTATAGTGTGTGTTGCTTATGTAAACTAAGGTGGATCCTCGAATTATTTATTCAGTTTAAAAACTTATAAAACATTTTTAACAAAATTGTCCAATTAATTAATTTTCATTATTTTGTTACATTTTACTATTAAATGCTACATTTCCAGTTTACCAAACGAATTGGGAACTTAAAAACTATGTATGCACGACCATGAAGTAATAATCTTATTCGCAAATTTATAATTAAATTTATTCGCAAAGTTGTAAGAGGAAGTTTTTAAAAACTAAATCTAGTTAAGTTCCGACTATTTGTCTTTTGATAAGTGATCCTAAGGACCCAGCTGATCTTAGTCAGTAGCAAAGGTGTCACCTCGTTCACTAATCAATTGTTTACATATCTTCACCATAAAATTGTCTGGTGTCGTAGAACAATTTTCAACGAGTGAAATACACATCCAGGACAATTCAAAACACTTTTTACAACCAACATCTAAATTAACTTTGCTCATTGCTTACTAATAAGTTATACAATTGGTATTTCCAAGTTGATTACCCCAATGACCCTTGAAACATCATTGTTACACTTCACAGCACTACAGCATGAGTCAGCGTCGAGTGAGGCGCTTCTACCATTACACCCCCTCAGCCAAACCACCACCCGGGATTAAATCCAAATCCGAATTTGATTACCGGGGAGGGTGTAGATTTACGGTCGCTGGTGGCGGGAAGACACAACATCCTCCACTAAGGGGGGGGAGGAGGGGGGGGGGGCTTTTAGGGGATTTGTGTTTGATGATTGTAGAAAATGCGTTACGAATTCGATCCACTATTCACAATAGAATTGTAAACTGTGTAAAGAATAGGTTACAGTTTAAATTTTCAAAGAATTATTTGCAAGTCATGTAATTGGTTTGAGTATAAAATAGTGATAAAGCACTCCAGAGTAGGGATTATTGTTGAATTTATAACAGAGAATAGAGGAATCTTTCGACACAGTACACCAAGTACACTGGTAGTATTTTAAACCATATTGGCTCCCATAAAAAACAGAAAATTTTCTTCCTTAATTAATTTCCTTTCAAATTTACTAGATATTGGTTTAAATAACATTACACAAATGCTTATAATTAAATTAAAATATTGTAATTTGACGTTTTATGAGCTAATTACGTTGATGTTCGTCCTTTGTATAAAAATTTGACTTCTTAACATGAAAATAATTGCCTAAATACTCAACCTGGGATTTAAAATCGTTGTCGAAACTCTGTTGAGAACTGTCCTCATTGACCTTTCCAAAGACCCTAACAGAACTTCAGCACAAACAATAGTTCAATTAGTACTGCAGGTTGTGCAAGGGGCGTTGCTAGACACACCGGTATCCCACCATTGTATTGTATCAGATGCAGTTAACCTACAAGGGAAATACTCGCGAGGAAATACTTGGAAAGGTTTGTAAAAATCTACCTCCTGACCTTTCTGATTTGAGCTCTAGAGATTGTTTACCTTTATCACTCCAAATAAATCATACTCAAATGAATAAAACGCTTTTGAGCCTTTTTGTAGAGTTCCCTTTTTAGGGGGACAGCCTTAATTAATGACTTTAAAAATTACCCTACTTAGTTTGATTGAATTTACAGCACTCGTTATTTTAACGTCCAGATGTAAATAGGTTGATGTATCCCGTTGGTCTTCGGTTAGTTTTTTTGTTTTTTTTTAGCCGGGAAACTGAAATTAAATCCTCATGCTTAAGTTGTAGTCAACTTAATTAAAAATATATAGTTCAATTGAGTCAAAGACAGAACGTGCTTCTTAAATATCATTTGGATTTCAGCTATATGGTATTGTTATGTGTGCTATGTTCAAGGTGTTCGGAGTAAACCATAAGCTGTTGTGCCATCATGTAAAATAGGCAAGTCTTATACGACTGTCTTTAAATTTAAGGTAAACTCGAAATAAAGGAACTATCACAATTTAGTGCAACTTGAGAGTGGATCGAATCAATGAATTTTGTTGATTTGTAAGCCAAGATTAAAACTAACTAGACAGTCAAGCATATTTTCGGATGATCCAAACCCTCTTAGCTGTAACACAATGTATTGTACATATCTCTGTACCAACACATGCTATACTGAGCTACCTATATCGACCACAGCATTAGCTTCCCCACAGTGTTGTCAGAGAGTTGAACACAGTGGCTTGCGTCACCGAGTTATGACGATGGTTGAATGCAACCGGTTCCCGTTGACAACCTATCTTGGTTTGTTCACTGTTTGTTTTCCATTTGCAGCAATACCAACTGCGATCGTGTTGTTTGGTTGGCTGCGATGGCGACATTGTTCAGGAACTACATCGCTTCGTGTAAATTTGTAGGAAAAATTGTAATACTGGTTACAGTTATAACATTGGCTTTGCATACTTCAAGTAAATTTCGCAAATTATTGTATGAAATGAAGCAACGTATGATAACGTTACGTATATGTGTGACTGTTACGTTTAAAAACGGATGTTACCAAACTTTTGTTGTATAAAATGTATAATTAATTCATTCATACATTCAAGAGTTTTCCACAAATTGTGTACATTTTGTTAAGTGCGTAATCATTGATTATTACAACTATTACCGAATGATAGTTAGTAATTGCCAAATATATTTTTTACGTGGTTAAGATATTCGTGTGGTAAAAATTGGTAAACATATTCATAGATTTTTTTCAACCGATAAAAGTGAAGCCGCATCTACAAATGTATATATTATCTACATATGCACATGTATATAATTAATGTACGCTTTTAATTGTTCGAAACTTGAAACGATCAATATAAATAATACCCTTACGGCATGGGGAAAAACCAAAATCTAGACTAATTAAAATATACAAATAACCTACTGTACCATTCAATTATTTATACAAATATTGATGGATCCTATCATTACATTTTTGTGCATAATTTTCATTGTTCCTCCCTATGCACTACACTTTTCTTTGAGTTTCCTTAATGTGCGAGTGGACCTTATCATTCAAGATTAGTAGAAAATTTAAATCCTTCCATCTCGTCGCACTGTATTATCTGGAGCATTTTAAAGTTAAATGCTATTTTAAAACTTAAACGTTTACATCGTATAAACTTGAGGAAGGAATCAGATTTTTTGGTGATCTGAACTAAGCATATAGCGTATTAAAACAAAACATATCCTACGACAAATCTTTTCCAGCAACCTCTTCTCAACCCTCTAAACCTAAAGGATCCTCCAGTAACAGATACGTGCGCCAAAGGATATCGTTGATCTGCGAAAAGAAAGTATCTTTGTCCGAATGAGAGAAGAGAAGCTGGTTACAAAGGGTAGTCTGGCGCCAGTGTCTGGCAAAACAATCCGAGTCTTTTCGAGCATTCGAGCGAGATCATTCGAGCAACTGATACCTTTTGTCTGGGGCTACATCCCATATAAGGGTTGGAAGAGAAGTGGGTAAAAACGGCCTAGGCAAATGTCGACCTAGTTCGTTTCTACTGTTGCTATTCCTACATGATAATTGATGATTGAATTGATTAATTCTTAGGATGAAAAAGATTTAATATTTTACAATGGGAAAATAAATCGCCTAAGTATTAAAACTAAAGTTTCTATTTAGTTGAACATAGAGTAAAAAAACAAAAGTAGACTTCTCAACCCATTGTAAATTTTGAAGCTCGTTTATCGTATCTAGTTCATGTCCGGTGACACTGATCGCTAGTGTCGACGAAAGTTACATGATTTGTTCTTTGGTTATAATTACTACTAGGTGAAACCCGTCGAAATCGACGGTTACTTTCAAGGCTTACGCTAATTCATCTAACTGCGATAAATTGAGTAAAATTATACATATTTTGAGCATTTAGCTTGTTTAAAGATTAATAGTGTAAAATAATGATATTAATTGCGTTAGTTACCAAATATGATTGATCATTCAATGAATAAAATATTTCCCATATTGCACGTCATCGGTGTTGTTAGTATGCTATCTGGTATCTGTTCCTTTGGAAGAACCTTTAAATAGTATTATAAAATTGTATTGGTGGATGTTTTGTAGTTAAACACTTCCGTGATTTCATCAGTGTAATGCAGATTAATCTATGATTTTATTTGAAAAAAAAATCTGTTGGGAAGACCCGTACTAATTTCAAAGGGAGGTACATCCGTTACAGTGTAAGTTTGACTTTTCCTTCGTCACGTCGCGTCAGTTCATATCGTACTTCTGTGCCAATGAAAAACCCTCTAGCACAACAATTTTGAGAAATTGGTTGTGGGGTTATTGTTAAAGCTGGAATTCCTTGACATGGGGGATGTCAGTTAGTTGTTTCAGCCTTATCAGTTACATAAAGTTGTCAATATAATCTATCTACGGAATGTTAGGTGTAGTGAAATATAATTGAAGTGAAGTTGGCTTTTATTCTTGAACTGTTAGGGGCCTTCTCATTTATATGGTCGTGCAGCTTCATTGGCAACAAATGATGAGAATGAAATATTAATGTGGCATTTCCAAAAAGCAAAAAATAATGTTAATTCGCTGTTACGTAACTATTGACGTTTACATGCATTGTTAATCAACGTATCTTATAAAGGATGATGTAATCTAGTTTAAAAGGAATATGACATATCTGTCATGACAGTAGCTGCTTAAATAGTATTTACTCATTGGGCCATTTTTACAGCCAAAATGTCGTGTTATTTTCAATAATATTACCAACCCAGTGGGCCACGGTTGGAGAAATATAAGCCGAATTATAAAAATAGTACAGGTAAAACTCACCTAAGAAAACATAAAAATTAGTCCATTCATGAAACTTGCAGGAAACGTAGTAATTACCATTAGGTATTGGAATCTGAAGAGTCCCTAGTGATTGTGGGGGTGGAAGTACCATTTTATGGGGTTTTAAGTTTATGGGGGTAGTGATTTTGAGAAAATTTTTATTTATGGGATCCAAGCAAGTGGGGTGTCATTTTTTATGTTTCTTAGGATGCAGAATCGAAAAAGAACATAATAAAAGCAATAAAACCGACAGTTTATCAGAAAAAGACTAATTTATTAAGGAAAAACTAAATATGACAAATTAATTAAGGTAAAATAATCCAGTTATTTAATATAAATACAAAATTGATCATGAGTCTGTGTCACATGTTAAAGTTGTGAGGAAAATTAACCAATAAACTGGTAGTTACGCCTCTTTAACCACCACGTGTCATATTGTTCATCAGCTACTGATGCATCATCACCTTCCATGGAATCGTCAGGGTCTCTACTCGTTCTTCTTGACAGCTTAGTAGTGGGGATGGGTAGCAGAAACATATTTAAGTTCTGGCGATGATCCTGCAACTTAGGGTGGCGATAATATAGAAGACCAAGTATGTAAAACCGCCCAGACCCCAACTTTTAAGGACCTTGGTCACCCGTAATGACGTTATCAATATGGCGCTCGTAAGAGGATGCTGGGTCGCTATGAAGTGGTTATTATACCAAAATGCCTGAACCGATTTTAATGAAATTCGGCATACCAGGGCTTAAATACGATATCTAATCCCAGTTTGTTAATGGTCGAGTTTGACTAGGTAATTTTAAAAAGGCAGCCGTTAATAATTAAAATAATTAAAAATTGTTTAATGTTTTGTTTTTCAATTCTCTCCAGAAATCTGCAGCAATCTTTCATTTTCATTGCAATCACGCCGTCTCTGCATTTCACGGATTAGGCAAAATACCCCCACTGCAGCAAACCTGCAGATTAAGTGAGTTTCCATTTGCCTGATTTGATTTTCAATTAAATCCATTTCAATAACATTAAGTTTAGTGTTAACTAGGTTTGCTGCTACCGGGAGGGTAATACAGTTTGTTTTTTAATTAAAATATGAATAGGTTAAATAAATTCGCCAAGTTTTATAAAAATATAACCATAAACTAGCAAAATAACTAATCAGGGTATTAAAAATAGTTTAGAGAGAAATTCGAAAGTTTTACGTTTAGAGGGGCAAACATGAGAAAACCCAATTTTTACCCCATAAATCCCCCAGAACACCCCGTTCTCATGGTCCGATCATGCTGGTTCGCGAACTCGTTCGAGTAAACGTAGGTTTACACGTTTTTACCAAATTTCGTCAACATTGGGTAATTTTTGCTGAAGTTATTACTTGAGTTGTGCTAACGTTCTTTAATAAGTACACGTCTACAGTCATTAACGCTGTTAAAGTTTGATGTTATGTCATATAGAAAAGTACAACAAATATTTGGATTGATTCTAATAAGTTCGCAATCAAGCATGATCAGACCATGGGAACGGGGTTTTGGGGGGATTTATGGGGTCAAAATTGGGTTTTGTCATGTTTAACCCTCTATAACATTTTCCAATTTCTCTCTAAACCAATTTGGGTACCATGATGACTTAGAATACCTTAAAAACCAAATAATTTTGTTTATTGAAGTGTTTTTGTACGGATATTGGTTACCTACCGAGAAAATTCAAAAATTGTAAATTTATCATTTACATTTTATTCTTATGGAGAATAAGTAAACTGTTGTAGTTTACTCGTTTATGGATATATTTTTATAAAACTTGGCAAATTTATTTATTTTTACCTAAGCTATTAATGTTTTAATTATAAAAACACTTTATTATCCTACCCGTAGCAGCAAACCTAGTTAACACTAAACTTAATGTAATTGAAATGGATTTAATTGAAAATCAAATCAGGCAAATGGAAACTCACTTAATCTGCAGGTTTGCTGCAGTGGGGGTATTTGGCCTATTCCATGAAATACAGAGATGGCATCAAAACCTGTGATTGCAAGGAAAAGTAAAGATCGCACAAGATTTCTGGAGAGAGTTTAAAAAACAAAACATTTAATAATTTTTAATTATTTTAATTATTAACAGCCGCCATTTTGTATTATTAATTATTAATTATTAATTATTAATTTATTATTAATCAATTATTAATTGTCATTTTAATTATTAACAGCCGGGACACCCTGTATATTTCATTTGATTTGCGGGACACACTGTATATTTCATCTGGGTTCCGGGACACCCTGTATATTGCATCTGAGTTGCGGGACACCCTGTATATTGCATCTGAGTTGCGGGACACCCTGTATATTGCATCTGAGTTGCGGGACACCCTGTATATTGCATCTGAGTTGCGGGACACCCTGTATATTTCTTCTGAGTTGCGGGACACCCTGTATATTGCATCTGAGTTGCGGGACACCCTGTATATTTCATCTGAGTTGCGGGACACCCTGTATATTTCATCTGAGTTGCGGGACACCCTGTATATTTCATCTGAGTTGCGGGACACCCTGTATATTGCATCTGAGTTGCGGGACACCCTGTATATTTCATCTGAGTTGCGGGACACCCTGTATATTGCATCTGAGTTGCGGGACACCCTGTATATTGCATCTGAGTTGCGGGACACCCTGTATATTGCATCTGAGTTGCGGGACACCCTGTATATTTCATCTGAGTTGCGGGACACCCTGTATATTGCATCTGAGTTGCGGGACACCCTGTATATTTCATCTGAGTTGCGGGACACCCTGTATATTGCATCTGAGTTGCGGGACACCCTGTATATTGCATCTGAGTTGCGGGACACCCTGTATATTGCATCTGAGTTGCGGGACACCCTGTATATTGCATCTGAGTTGCGGGACACCCTGTATATTTCTTCTGAGTTGCGGGACACCCTGTATATTGCATCTGAGTTGCGGGACACCCTGTATATTTCATCTGAGTTGCGGGACACCCTGTATATTTCATCTGAGTTGCGGGACACCCTGTATATTTCATCTGAGTTGCGGGACACCCTGTATATTGCATCTGAGTTGCGGGACACCCTGTATATTTCATCTGAGTTGCGGGACACCCTGTATATTGCATCTGAGTTGCGGGACACCCTGTATATTGCATCTGAGTTGCGGGACACCCTGTATATTGCATCTGAGTTGCGGGACACCCTGTATATTTCATCTGAGTTGCGGGACACCCTGTATATTGCATCTGAGTTGCGGGATACCCTGTATATTTCATCTGAGTTGCGGGACACCCTGTATATTGCATCTGAGTTGCGGGACACCCTGTATATTGCATCTGAGTTGCGGGACACCCTGTATATTTCATCTGAGTTGCGGGACACCTTGTATATTTCATCTGAGTTGCGGGACACCCTGTATATTGCATCTGAGTTGCGGGACACCCTGTATATTTCAACTGAGTTGCGGAACATCCTGTATATTGCATCTGAGTTGCGGGACACCCTGTATATTGCATCTGAGTTGCGGGACACCCTGTATATTGCATCTGAGTTGCGGGACACCCTGTATATTGCATCTGAGTTGCGGGACACCCTGTATATTGCATCTGAGTTGCGGGACAGCCTGTATATTGCATCTGAGTTGCGGGACACCCTGTATATTGCATCTGAGTTGCGGGACACCCTGTATATTGCTTCTGAGTTGCGGGACACCCTGTATATTGCATCTGAGTTGCGGGACACCCTGTATATTGCATCTGAGTTGCGGGACACCCTGTATATTGCATCTGAGTTGCGGGACACCCTGTATATTGCATCTGAGTTGCGGGACACCCTGTGTATATTGCATCTGAGTTGCGGGACACCCTGTATATTGCATCTGAGTTGCGGGACACCCTGTATATTGCATCTGAGTTGCGGGACACCCTGTATATTGCATCTGAGTTGCGGGACACCATGTGTATATTGCATCTGAGTTGCGGGACACCCTGTATATTGCATCTGAGTTGCGGGACACCCTGTATATTGCATCTGAGTTGCGGGACACCCTGTATATTGCATCTGAGTTGCGGGACACCCTGTATATTGCATCTGAGTTGCGGGACACCCTGTATATTGCATCTGAGTTGCGGGACACCCTGTATATTGCATCTGAGTTGCGGGCCACCCTGTATATTGCATCTGAGTTGCGGGACACCATGTATATTGCATCTGAGTTGCGGGACACCCTGTATATTGCATCTGAGTTGCGGGACACCCTGTATATTGCATCTGAGTTGCGGGACACCCTGTATATTGCATCTGAGTTGCGGGACACCCTGTATATTGCATCTGAGTTGCGGGACACCCTGTATATTTCATTTGATTTGCGGGACACCCTGTATATTTCATTTGATTTGCGGGACACCCTGTATATTTCAATTGGGTTACGGGACACCCTGTATATTTCATTTGAGTTGCGGGACACCCTGTATATTGCATCTGAGTTGCGGGACACCCTGTATATTGCATCTGAGTTGCGGGACATCCTGTATATTGCATCTGTGTTGCGGGACACCCTGTATATTGCATCTGTGTTGCGGGACACCCTGTATATTGCATCTGAGTTGCGGGACACCCTGTATATTGCTTCTGAGTTGCGGGACACCCTGTATATTTCATGAAATATAACGGGTGTCCCGCAACTCAGATGCAATATACATCTCAAATAAAATATACAGGGTGTCCCGCAACTCAAATGAAATATACAGGGTGTCCCGTAACCCAATTGAAATATACAGAGTGTCCCGCAAATCAAATGAAATATACAGGGTGTCCCGCAAATCAAATGAAATATACAGGGTGTCCCGCAACTCAGATGCAATATACAGGGTGTCCCGCAACTCAGATGCAATATACAGGGTGTCCCGCAACTCAGATGCAATATACAGGGTGTCCCGCAACTCAGATGCAATATACAGGGTGTCCCGCAACTCAAATGAAATATACAGGGTGTCCCGTAACCCAATTGAAATATACAGGGTGTCCCGCAAATCAAATGAAATATACAGGGTGTCCCGCAAATCAAATGAAATATACAGGGTGTCCCGCAACTCAGATGCAATATACAGGGTGTCCCGCAACTCAGATGCAATATACAGGGTGTCCCGCAACTCAGATGCAATATACAGGGTGTCCCGCAACTCAGATGCAATATACAGGGTGTCCCGCAACTCAGATGCAATATACAGGGTGTCCCGCAACTCAGATGCAATATACAGGGTGTCCCGCAACTCAGATGCAATATACAGGGTGTCCCGCAACTCAGATGCAATATACAGGGTGTCCCGCAACTCAGATGCAATATACAGGGTGTCCCGCAACTCAGATGCAATATACAGGGTGTCCCGCAACTCAGATGCATTATACAGGGTGTCCCGCAACTCAAATGAAATATACAGGGTGTCCCGCAACTCAAATGAAATATACAGGATGTCCCGCAACTCAAAATGAAATATACAGGGTGCCCCGCAACTCAAATGAAATATACAGGGTGTCCCGTAACTCAAATGAAATATACAGGGTGTCCCGCAACTCAAACGAAATATACAGGGTGTCCCGTAACTCAAAAGAAATATACAGCGTGTCCCGTAACTCTCTGGACATATGTATATAGCGTTATTCCTTAGGTCAAGACAAACACATTTCACCATAGGAACATGGGTCTGTGGGGTCTAGTTCACTGACTGTCGGTATTTATGTGTTTTTTTACAAAACAACTAATAACTCCTAAACGGTGTGAGATACAGCTTTGATATTTTACAAAAATGATTATCTTATTAAGACCTTTTATCGTTAGAAATGATACTAAAAAATCATTAACCGTTTCAAAATGGCGGCAATTTAAAATATTTGATGCCAAATTTCACGAAAACCGTTAACGGCGTTAACTTTACAAAAAAAGTGCAAGAGAAAAAAAAGTTTTAAAATTTTATGTAGTTTTCAATGATGCCTTATTTGTTAAGATTGGATAAATAATAACAGAGAAACTAGTTTTTTCGTAATGTATGACCACCTTTTTCCATTTAAACAATGCTAAACAACGTAAAAGGAGTAGCATTGTTTAAATGGAGAAAAGTGGCCAGGCATATGGAAAAGAAGACATTTCTCTGTTATTATTTATCCAATCTCAACAGGTATCATTGGAAACTACATAAAATTTACAAACTTTTTTGTCTCTTGCACTTTTTTTGTAAAGTTAACGGTTTTCGTGAAATTTGGCATAAAATATTTTTAATGGCCGCCATTTTGAAACGGTTAATGATTTTTTAGTATAATTTCTAACGATAAAAGGTCTTAATAAGATAAACATTTTTGCAAAATATCAAAGCTGTATCTCACACCGTTTAGGAGTTATTAATGTTTTTGTAAAAAACACATAAATACCGACAGTCGGTAAACTAGACACCACAGACCCATGTTCCTATGGTGAAATGTGTTTGTCTTGACCTAAGGAATAACGCTATATACTTATGTCCAGAGAGTTACGGGACACCCTGTATAGATAAACCAAATTTGAACATATTTACTACTAGTCTAAATTGTACATAATGCAAAAATATAGGTGTCTGAATGTCTTTTCGTCTGGCAAAAATATCTGACATATAGTTTTACTTGAACACAGCTTAAGTAACCTTTAAATAGGTTTACTGGGAATTTTAATATTACAGCTAATGTGCGGGCTTAACGAAATTGAGGCGGGATAGTGGGAGTTTTGACTGGTCTCTACAAAAAAAAGGTTTAATAGTAGAAGTTCTTCTAATAATAACTTTAATTTTATTCTGTTATTTTGTGAATATTTTGTGCAGATAAAATATAGTACAAACCTTTGATTCTTCATTAGCGTATGTTCAGACGACCAGATGCTTAGCACAGTTCACATATAGATAAATGTATTTGGTTCGGTGGTAATAAATGTGGAGGAATTACAAAAAATATATATTGAACATTGTAATGCTCTGTGATACCCGCAATTTCGAGTAAAAAATCGTCTTAAAACTTTCCCTGTGTAACTATAAGCCTGGTGAATCAATAAAGGAGTTTTGTACTATGTTTACTCCTTACATAAAATTTATGCTATTATAATTAACACAACTATTTATAATAGAACATTTTCATAACACATGCTGCTGCAATTAGTTGTCTTTTGTAATGCTATTTTACAATTATAAATACTTTTTTGCAAATTTTCTATGAGTTCAGTAGTGAAAAACTGTTCTGAGGTAGCTTTAAGGAACATTTTTACTTTTTTCCCTCACCCGGTTGCGAGGCACAGACAAAGCTCCCATAACTAACTTGTATCGCAGGATAATGAGACCCAGTATCTCACTCACTATATATTCTGTGCTCGTATATCGATAGAGTTTCAGAGTGTCCAATTATCCAAGGAGGTGTTCCGTTTCACGAGGAGTTGTCCAATTTTCCGCGCCGTCGAAGCGTCACATTGGAGGGTGACTTTGTCATTGTAATTCGTCACAAATCGCAAGAGTTTAGGGTCCATAATGACTCTAGGCTCGTCAATCTGTGGCCATTGAGAAGGAAAACTCATCTGGGCAATGACTTAACACCACTAAATTATATAACCATTGAGTGTGGTTTTATTGGGGGTTTGTGTTGAAACTGGGTAACAATCTTTCGTAAAAGGTAAATAAAGATTTTTTTTATTGCATGTGTATTCCAACAAAACAACAATGTTAAAAGAGTTAGAAAGGTTCCCAGGACAAATTCAAACTGTAAGGTTTCGTGGTTATATTTAATCAGTATATTCTGAAATAAAAAAAACAAGATACTTAAGAAAATAATATTAGAATTTTGTTTTGTACACAAAGTTGTAAGATATGTATTAAGATTACACTAGGTGAAAAATGTAAACAAAAAACATTGAAAGGTAACAATGATTGTAGGCCTACACTTTGTGGTTGAAGCAAGAGTTTTGGGAAGATAAAGCTATTTTTATAGTTCTTTGGAAGATAAGGTTCTATATTACGTTTAAAACTCACGCAAGAAAAAAACAACTCATTCAAAAAAGTAATGTGGCGTAAATTCTGTTCTTGTTCATTTCACTTCCTCTTAATTTGGCAAAAGTTAACTCTCTTTTTCGAAATAATAAAAATAAAAATTTAAAATATAACCTGTTATGGCGTCTAAGAGTTGAGCAGTAGATTAAATAACATCTGTAAATATTGTAAGTATTAGTACCATTTTTATGAGATGACTAAGTTAACGCAAAACATTTCTTCATTTAGTTAAAAAAATAACCATTTGATTTTAGTAAATGCTGCGATTAGATATACATATGTATTTATTTAGCATAAAAGATAATGAAAATACTATTATTTTTGCTGTTTCCTCGATATTGCTTCAACACATTACGATTTGTTAGAAAATTCTAAAATCGGATTTTGTTACAAAATAAATTAGGTCTAATACATGTTCTGCGTAATCTATCAGCCGCTACAGGGCTCCAGTATTGATCAACGTTGCATCACACACTTATACACAAACACACACACACATAGCGGCATCACAGCGCATGACGCCCCGCCCACTCGCCACGCCCACCCCCCACCACGGCTAGGCCCCGCCCACCTCGCCCCGGCGTTCATAACCTGACACACGCTGTTTATTGCACCGCATCCCTGGCTACAAAAAACGCGACCGGGAAGTGAATAAATTACGATACGAAGGGTAATTTCCACACCGTAGATAGGGGAGAGGGAAAATATCGGGCGAAAAGTGAATTTACAGTTGGGAAGAATATGAGGTAATGTTTACAAAAAAACTTCCTACATGAAAGGCATTGTATAAAATGCAATATAAATAATAAGCTCTAATTTGTTGTGATTTAAAAGTTATTTTCCACTTATAAGTTTGGCAAATATGTCAATGTCATCGACAGAACAATACATGAAGACCCTATGTTACCAAAAGTCAAGGAAGAAATCATTAATTTAAGAGAAAGATATATTTTAAAATTGGAATTCCATCCAAACTTGCTCATCAAAGCAGACACGGTTTTTAAGAGAGACTCAGTCCTTTTTTACCTGCCATTATTTATGTGTGAGGTGTTTTTTTTTTAATATTATTATTGTTTATAAGAGTGCTTAGCAGCTATTTTAATGCCTAAACATTACTTTCTCTCGTTGTTCACAGCATTTACCTATTGTTCACTACAGTTATAGAACAGATTGTAAAGTAAATAGGCTAAATAATTAAAAAAACATATGTGAATGAACTCGTTAAGTGTGCCAACGATGGCGTTATTTTATTGTAAAAACCTGACATTGGTTGTAACAAATCACGAATATAAGCAGTGTAAATAGAAAGTAAATTAAATAAATATAGTTATGAAAAGTAAATAGGATGAATAAAAACACTGTTAATTGGTGCTCAGGATGAATTAATATCATGATATTAGTTACAAATTGTTTTAACGTAATCGAATTTCGTTAATTTTACTATAATCAAATGCATTTAACATTCGATATTAGAAAATAATCCGTCCATCAGTAAACAGTTACTCTTGGCAAAAAGTGTACAAGTGAGCGTTTAGGAAAATCTTAAGGGAGGATTGAGATCATTTGCAATTAGTACTTTCCCTTAAAATATTGAAGTCAAGTGTAAAACACGACCAGAAACTACAGATCTACCATTAATATTGTCTTAAAAATATTCAAAAAAATATTAGGAGAGTAATTTTTTAAGCTATAGCTAGCGCAATCCACTTAGCAATAATTTGATAAAGTGACATGGTTGTAAAGTTAACAAGAGCGTATTTTCTCACTCAAAAACAAGCTAGAAAGGGCTGAAACTGGGCCTGAAAAACCCATATGGTTTTATAAACCTAAGGCGAAACCCTTCCTCCAACACAAAGATAATCTTGGAAACACGTTTGGGAAAAACTTAAATAAGCTTTCAAACAGGTTTTGATAACATTAGTGTAAAATTTTGCTTTATAAATTAAAGGTTAAGCTTAATGCAAATAATATTATTCGCAGACTATTTGCATATAGTTTAACTTCATTTATTTAAGTTTACCAGAATAGTGTTTACAAAACTCGGTAAAATGGCAAACGACTTGCTCTTCGAAAAATATTAATTTCCTTTAACCAAGTGTGTTTTGTTGTGTAAATTAAACGTCATCGAAAAATGACCGGACTAACAATAAGCAACAACTAAAACTGCATTTTAATTTTTTCCTTTTGTCTATTTAGCATGTGTTTGTCAAACGCAACTCAATAATTTTTAGTACAGTGATTTCCCTCACAAAAATATATATCAGAACAATCATATCGGGTAACTGACGTAGCGAGGTTAAAATTACATTTACAAAGCGAATGTATAATTTAACATGATTCATAGAGTCTAGCGCCTTCAGTTGTACAAACGCAATCTGATCACAGTATCACGATTGCTTATGTCACTGGTCAGGCGACGGGGTTTTATTATACAGCACTGCAGACTGAAACAAACCTAGCATTGTCGTATTTAGCTTATTTTAATATTATATTTTGTTGTGTGTGTTTTGTGTTTAGTTAGTGTATTTACAACCTGTTGACAAATTCCACACTTTTTTATATTGGTTATGAAGCACTTCTTCAATAAAATCAATTTATCAAAAGATTAAAATAATGTAGAGTTGGAGAAGAATGTTCGCCCTGAATGCAATGATATAGTTGTTTTTATAGTTTTTATTTTACTTTTAGCTACTATTCTATGTTTGTCCATACAAGTTTCTAATGAAAAAAATATTTATAAGCCTATTTGAAATTAATATTTTCATAATAAATTTATCTCTAATTAACCCACGAGTGAAGAATCTCTGTTTAAAATAAAAGTAAATAATTTTATTATGCTGAACCCATAGACATTTTACAGTTTGAAAATTTACGCAGATTTTTGTAAAATGTATACAATGGTAAACTTAGTACTAAAATGGCCACTAAATGTAGCGGCAATGATTATAAATTGAGTCAGTTTTCCACAAACAATAGCAGTTTTAACTGGTGTTTAAAAATATAAAGTTGATCTAAAAATTGAAAATATCTCCTTTTATATGTGTAATCCTTATTATCATCGACGAAGGAGATGAAGGAAACAAGTATCAAGTACATAAGGAAATAAGTAATTATGAATATACCTAGTTCCACAGTAGCTTAGAGCCAAGATAGAAGTTCAACAGTTTTACCGTCGCTGGCTTAGATATAACATATCATACTCCTAGTTTTAACAACGTTGATGCTGGCTTTGCTAAAATTTCATTTGCCCTCAGAGTTGCATCTAAAGTGTTTTCCCCCTTGTACTGACTGTGTCATTACCAAAGGGCAGACACCATCTAGTAAGCTTAAATATTTCTTCGTGATGGTAAATAGTACCGGCAATATGACTGAACCTTTTCGTACAGAGGCTCACTAAAAGGGGAGAAGATAAGCCCATAGGATTGAGACTATAGCCGACTACTTCGATATAGGAGCAAAGCAAACACATGCAAATGTGATCCTTGAAACCCGTATTTCTTCATTTCTCCAACAACATTTTGGCGAGGAACACAGTCAAAAGCCTTACTCAAGTAGGCATTAGAAAGACACCGAACCCAATACGTCGAATACAACAGCTGAGGACGATTTCTGCTTTCTGTAGCAATGTTGGACGTTTTAAAAGAGCTTTTCGCACTCAAAGTAAGACTCCAATTGATTCTTTATCAACTCAACCACAGGAATAGTATCCCATACGTTTCTCTGTAACTAGAAATGTAATAAAGGATCACTCTTCTTACAATAGAGACAGTTCAAGCAGATTTGATGGCACGTGGAAACCCCTAGTTCAAAGCAGGCATCACCACCGAAAGGGTGTAGACTACACCAGCGATACCTAGCGTAATTACCTCCAGTATACCCTGTCTCCACTGCACCAGCCACACTTGCCAGGGACTTGCCCGATGCGTAGACTACACCAGCGATACATTCTAGCATAATTACCTCCAGTATACCTTGTCTCCACAGCACCAGCCACACTTGCCAGGTACTTGCCCGATGCGTAGACTACACCAGCGATACATTCTAGCATAATTACCTCCAGTATACCCTGTCTCTACTGCACCAGCCACACTTGCCAGGTACTTGCCCGATGCGTAGACTACACCAGCGATACATTCTAGCATAATTACCTCCAGTATACCCTGTGTCTACTGCACCAGCCACACTTGCCAGGTACTTGCCCGATGCGTAGACTACACCAGCGATACATTCTAGCATAATTACCTCCAGTATACCCTGTCTCTACTGCACCAGCCACACTTGCCAGGTACTTGCCCGATGCGTAGACTACACCAGCGATACATTCTAGCATAATTACCTCCAGTATACCTTGTCTCCACAGCACCAGCCACACTTGCCAGGTACTTGCCCGATGCGTAGACTACACCAGCGATACCTAGCGTAATTACCTCCAGTATACCCTGTCTCCACTGCACCAGCCACACTTGCCAGGTACTTGCCCGATGCGTAGACTACACCAGCGATACATTCTAGCGTAATTACCTCCAGTATACCCTGTCTCTACTGCACCAGCCACACTTGCCAGATACTTGCCCTATGCGTAGACTACACCAGCGATACATTCTAGCATAATTACCTCCAGTATACCTTGTCTCCACTGCACCAGCCACACTTGCCAGGTACTTGCCCGATGCGTAGACTACACCAGCGATACAATCTAGCGTAATTACCTCCAGTATACCCTGTCTCCACTGCACCAGCCACACTTGCCAGGTACTTGCCCGTTGCGTAGACTACACCAGCGATACATTCTAGCGTAATTACCTCCAGTATACCCTGTCTCCACTGCACCAGCCACACTTGCCAGGTACTTGCCCGATGCGTAGACTACACCAGCGATACATTCTAGCGTAATTACCTCCAGTATACCCTGTCTCCACTGCACCAGCCACACTTGCCAGGTACTTGCCCGATGCGTAGACTACACCAGCGATACATTCTAGCGTAATTACCTCCAGTATACCCTGTCTCCACTGCACCAGCCACACTTGCCAGGTACTTGCCCGATGCGTAGACTACACCAGCGATACATTCTAGCGTAATTACCTCCAGTATACCCTGTCTCCACTGCACCAGCCACACTTGCCAGGTACTTGCCCGATGCGTAGACTACACCAGCGATACATTCTAGCGTAATTACCTCCAGTATACCCTGTCTCCACTGCACCAGCCACACTTGCCAGGTACTTGCCCGATGCGTAGACTACACCAGCGATACATTCTAGCGTAATTACCTCCAGTATACCCTGTCTCCACTGCACCAGCCACACTTGCCAGGTACTTGCCCGTTGCGTAGACTACACCAGCGATACATTCTAGCGTAATTACCTCCAGTATACCCTGTCTCAACTGCACCAGCCACACTTGCCAGGTACTTGCCCGATGCGTAGACTACACCAGCGATACCTAGCGTAATTACCTCCAGTATACCCTGTCTCAACTGCACCAGCCACACTTGCCAGGTACTTGCCCGATGCGTAGACTACACCAGCGATACCTAGCGTAATTACCTCCAGTATACCCTGTCTCAACTGCACCAGCCACACTTGCCAGGTACTTGCCCGATGCGTAGACTACACCAGCGATACATTCTAGCGTAATTACCTCCAGTATACCCTGTGTCTACTGCACCAGCCACACTTGCCAGGTACTTGCCCGATGCGTAGACTACACCAGCGATACCTAGCGTAATTACCTCCAGTATACCCTGTCTCAACTGCACCAGCCACACTTGCCAGGTACTTGCCCGATGCGTAGACTACACCAGCGATACCTAGCGTAATTACCCCCAGTATACCCTGTCTCAACTGCACCAGCCACACTTGCCAGGTACTTGCCCGATGCGTAGACTACACCAGCGATACATTCTAGCGTAATTACCTCCAGTATACCCTGTGTCTACTGCACCAGCCACACTTGCCAGGTACTTGCCCGATGCGTAGACTACACAAGCGATACCTAGCGTAATTACCTCCAGTATACCCTGTCTCAACTGCACCAGCCACACTTGCCAGGTACTTGCCCGATGCGTAGACTACACCAGCGATACCTAGCGTAATTACCTCCAGTATACCCTGTCTCCACTGCACCAGCCACACTTGCCAGGTACTTGCCCGATGTGTAGACTACACCAGCGATACCTAGCGTAATTACCTCCAGTATACCCTGTCCCCACTGCACCAGCCACACTTGCCAGGTACTTGCCCGATGCGTGGGCACGGCGCCTCGTCCCGTGTTATTTATTATCTACAAGTCCCCCTAATGCTCGGACCAGTTGTTTTTGATTCATTATTTGCCGCTTAATGCCATAAATCGCCAGGATGCACGCCAGCCGCCGACAAAGCGCCGCCGCCGGCTCGCCTGTATTTATTTAACCCGGCCGGTGATTGGTTTTATCGTGGTTATTGATGTGTTACTCTCCTAAATATCTCCTATTGTAGTGACTTCAGGGGGTCCGCGCTACTTTATGGTAATGTCAACGCGCGTCATCGCCAGACACGGGGAAAACATTGGGTTGTGGGAACCGGCTTGTAAAGAGGTTAAACACTATAACTATAATATACAAGTTGAGTTGTATGTGAAGGTATTTGTTTAGCGTCGAGGTTGAAGATCTGTTGACAAGATCCACGGGATGGTTGGTCTACGATCGTGCAAAACCCCCTTACACATTTACGTTTTCTTAAACGTTGCCCCACTCCTTACTCAAGTGCAAAATAACATGCGTAAGCACCTACGAGAGTTCCAACGTATCTATGGGGCTGAGCAAAAATTAATAATAATACGAACTGATGTAAGCTTGAAATGTAAATTTTGCTTGCACTCTTTCAGTAATACTAGAAACTGTACTGACATGAAAATGATTTCTCAAAGTAGAAAATTAACGCCTTTATTCGTAAAAGAAAACACATTAGTTGCGTCCCCATCTTAAATAATTGATAATTAATAATTGATAATTGACGAAAGCAGTTATGCTCATATTATAACTGTTTGAACGTAAACCAAAGGCAACAAACTAAACTGTTCAATTAATTTTTCTTGAGGTTTCAAATGTCGTTGTCTATGAAAACTTATATTAAAAGCTTATAGTATATTTTTTATGTTACATTTTGACAAGTAAAGGAATTTTGTAATTTTTAACTAAAACTTTTTTGAGTCCTGATTCTTTTTAAAACATTGAAGGCATCAGGAATTGAGGTAAGAAACCAAACCGCAGTACGTCACTCTCTACGAAAAAAGTCCAAGAAGCTAAAACCACTGGGCAATGGGCATAGTGGTATAGAATAGAATAGAAATCCATAGTGCATTTGGATATGGAAAAACTACACATCCATTACTAAAAGATTCTAAAATACACTACCAAAAAGTTGAACACCACTCTCTATTCTGTGGTACCGTTTACCTAAGCGGTGACGGTTATAGGAGGTCGTATTACAGTGTCGTGTGAGGAGGCTATATCCAGCTGGAGTCTAGGGGGTGTACAGGGTGAGGGGGTGAGGGGGGGGGTGGGGGGGACGATTTGTGGCGACGATATTACTGATCGATTACACGATATCGTGCAATCCAGGTCGATATATCACCGACCACGAACACGCAACACAGACCTGCACACGGTGCAACGATGCACAATACTGCACTCTTATCATGAGAGCTTTGATAGGAGAGCCTCTTCGTTTACCGGAGAAGCTCTCTCGAGTTAAATACAGCATTTCACTTACGATAGAATTCCTTCATGCCAAAATTATGAACTTTTCCGGGTTGGTTACCTGAACCGAACCTAATTGCACATCCGAGGAGGTTTCAATACTATGTTTCCTATGCGGTTTGGGTATTGCTTTCCGAAGTTTGGATTTCCTAGGATGTTTCGGCACTGCTTTGCAAAGATAGGATCTCCCAGGAGGTTTGGGTAACACAATCACTTTGCGCTTTGTGAAGTTTTGGATTTCCTTTTTGGTTTGGGCTCTGCTTTCCAAGGTTCAATGGAAGTTTTGAGTACTGGTTTCCCAGGAGATTAGGATGACATCTGCTTGGAATGAAGCCTTTGGAAGGTTTGAATATTGAATTCCCTCAAAGATTTCGATACTCAATTTCTGAAAAGAGCTGTTTCTTCAGTATCACAAACTTAATTGCTTACTTAAATTGTACACATTTGGTGAGAAATTTTGGACAGGACAGACAGGAAGTAGGACGTATTTCTACTTCCTTTGACATCTCCTAAAATTTCAAGGAACTGCATGCAATTCCAGAATTTTACACGACCTTAACATTTCTGAAGTGCACTGGTCATTTTCACACAACACACGTCAACACGCTTGGACACTTAGCCTGACATGTTGGTTCTGACGGATACATCTATCAATTACAAGTCCGAGCATAATGAGATGTTTGTGTCAATAGCAAGGTTGACGCCCGCCTGGTCACTGACTCCAGCGTAGACATCAACAACCCTATCCATCACAGTAACGTATGGCATACGTTAGGCGTAGTAGCGTAGTATCCACCTGTTTACACGTTGGACAATGTAAATCAGCTGACTACAAACATTGTAGTGAGCGGGTTTGGCGCCATTTCTGGCCGCCTTTTGGAAAACGCGGGATTTTGTATTTGTGGTTCTTCAAATTTTAACGTAGGCTGTTTAGCCGATCATAACTCTTGACACACTAGTGTTCTGATTTATTGCCTAATAGTCTTTTAGGGAATCTTTGTAGATTTCAACCTCGCCATAAACACATGGATCTCTAGGTCCTTTGACTGTCGATAGAGTTATACATTCCACTACCAAATTTGTCGACATTTTTAGAATCTTGACATAATATCTTATGTCACATTAACTATCTCAGTAACAAATACCTAATACCTAAATAATAAATAAGAGAGACAATAGAATTACAGTTATTAGCGCATTCTGTGAAGGGATCAATCCACTACTGTATGTGGTAACAGCTGGTCCGTATGGATTGGATGTCTACATCAGTATAGTCAATTTGATCTACGTTCTTCAAAAACATGGTTATAAGTAACGCTCAAAACACGAAGTAAGCCAACGGCGTATCAGGTGCTTCTGAAGGTATACTGTTATGCCCTGAACTAATGATTTTAATGGAAGTGATCACGTCCACCAAGATATTACAGGTTGGATATAAGAATAGTTCTATAAAGTAATCCTCAAAATCTCTCTTTTGAGTGACACAGCATAAATAACACACACAATTTTCATGGTTACTGAAAAATGTGTAAGCAAATCTCAGGAAATCCACTGTCTTAAAAACGGAAAACAATTACTAATAGCATAGACTAAGCAACATGATTTATCTATGCTAATAGTGATATTTTACAGAGAAAACTGAGTGTAAACGTGGAAAACTATAGTTTTAAATTGAAAGATAATCACGAGAAGAACTAGGTTCGAATCAATATTTAAATATTGCAACCAACCCAACATACACGCAAACTGACAATGTATCCATAATTTAGAGGAGAAACCCCGAAGGCTACTGGACGATACTTACATCTTAGGATGTAAAAACAGATCCCAACAGAAATAATTCCAACACGGTAAGTCACCTACCATAAAGGCCATTTTACAACATCTAGACATTACAACATCTAGACATCAAATTCACGAAAGTAGGAAGGCAGCAATGTAGCTCATTGCAGTAGCGTCTCCCTCCGAGAGCTAATTAATTTAAGCACGAATAATGTCATGCCAAGGGTTCAAAATATTGTCGAGCCGAAAAATTCATTAGGCTCGACGACAAGCCACCAGCGGCGGCGGTACTCCGGTACCCGAGCAGCTTGTGGACCTGCCGAGGTTTTGTGAGTAATTAATCCGCGCATCGGTTGGGACATGACAAACACACACATGAACGTACCAACGTTTTAGAAGAACAAAATATTTAAACACATATTTAGTGTTGAGCTGCCGTACGTTTAATGTGATGGTGAGTTTGATAGGTGGTTGGTAGAAGCTAGAGGTTCATCATTCAGCCCTGGTGAAAGTCGGAGATCTATTCACCAGGCCGTTTTTCTGAACAATTCTTGATTCCTCTTCGTAGCTTCTTTTCTTTCACTCGTGGGCGCTCCTCTATGTGTCCACCGACACCCCTGTCTCCTCACTTCACTGGAAAGAGAGGAAGTTGTCCTCATTTAGCTGACTAATAATTAATTTAGAATTGGATCATCGGGAATCAAACATTTATTTTATATTTACCCGATTTTTCATTTTCATCCCAGTTCCTAACGTCTTTCTCCTCTACCTTCTTGCATTTTCATGTGGTATCCTTTTCATTCCAGTTCCCAGAACACTTTTGATCTTCTTGAATTTTCACACTCATATTTCTTGTCTCCTCATCCTAATATTCCACATACGAGAATATTTGACTATCCAATTCTCGCTTCTCAGAAAGTCTAATTTTCCAGATCCACAACTTCTCTCTTAGATGTTGTTTCATTTTCACATTCCTTTTCATAGTACAGAAAATTGTTCAGAACTTGTTATGAATTTAGTTAGTGGGGTGGATAAATTACGAGGCATTGGTCAGCGTCAGCCAGTGTCGCGGTGTGTCTCATCGCTTATTCCCGCGATTTATGTCAGCCGCTTCGATCTCCCGCGCAATTTAAGCTAGCTTAACAGAGCGTAATTTTGGGCATATGGAAACTATCTAAATTCACTATTTCAATGTCCAGAAAACTTGTCTGGGACGGTGGCGTCGTTCTGTATTCCAGCTACTAGGTCACGAATTGGGGATATTTATAGGAATACACTGTGGATGCGATACTCCCTGGTGTGGATTAACGTCCGCACTAGTGAGTACTACAACTAGCCGCAGTACTATCCTAATAATTAGACGAATCCGTTAATACCAAGGCAAAAATGTGGTTCGGATTCCACTATAAACTGTAGGTACCTTAGTTGCCTTTAGCTGTATAGGCTGTGTCTAAGGAATATGTTGGCCTTAGTCATTAACGAGATTACAAGATCGTGCCACTAATCCTACACTCATCTCCATTCATACTTGGCCTAAAATACCTACTTTGTATGGTCACCATTTCAATAAAAATATTAAAAGTATAAGTATTAAAAGTACCCCTTTTCTTGATCTGATTAGCTGAAATAATTACTATAAATGATCAGTGCAGTTCTAAAGTGTAGAAAAAAATATAAAAATGAGTGGTTCCAAAGTGATTCCTTGTGGTATACCGCTTGATACGAACCGCAAGCTACCGATTAAACAATACTACTGAACTAATGAGCGAGTCAGTGCTAAAAATACTTCCTGAACACAGTGTAGACTAATACAGTCTTCTGTCTCTACTGGTTGATGCAGTTGCATAACACCTCCCTAAGCTAAAGGTATTCATCGCTTACCTTGCCTCCTAAGTATTGTGAGACTTATCAACATGGGAACACTTTTAATCAGTTTGATCTAAATGTTTCACCCTCTCTGCCCCAGACTCCCCAGGCCGGGGTAGCCCTGGCGCCGGGCCACCCCCCGCTGTTACCCGGGGCCCCTATTACCCCAGAGACAAACGGCGTTTTAATTAGCTTTACTGACCAAATATTTGTCAGTCCGCCCATAAACTAGCCCGCGGAAAACCTGATTCAACGTGGAATTAATTTAGTGGTACATAAACCCGGGCCGCGGATGTATATCACGGGGCGTCATTAACATAAAACAAAGAACACCGGGACCCCGGTTAATGAGGGGGAACAGTGGACTAGTGGACCAACCCGTTACCGTGGAATCTGGAACCGACGGAACTGGCGAGAGGTTGTATGGGTTTCAGGAATTTCTTCGGGAACTTAGAGTGTCTTTTCGATAATTAGGATTCATTGTATCATTACAATAGGAAAGATGCACAGTGCTGCAATTTTAAACTGTATATAAGTGAGTTAAGAGCCCCCATTCTTCCATTACGACAAAAATTATTTGTGTAACTTTGTTACTGACTAAGATAAGCTGTTTCTTTTTTCAGAACCATATATTAAAGTCCTAGGATCAAGGACAGGTGGTTTTGGTTTCGTACTACAGAATACTACAACGAAGAAATTTCATTAAATAACAAATACTTAATTCCTAAAGAAATATCCTCGGGAGGTTTGGTATTGGTGTGAAGACGAAACTGTATTTGAAAAGAATCTTGATGGAACTAAGAAATACGGATATTCTGAAGTGATTGGATTGAAAAATGATTTCTAAAAATCCCTTAAAAACCATTAAGTTCCGTACTTATCTTTTGAGTGTTTTTTAATCATCTGATCAAGCAGAAGCTCAACGGAATTAGTAAAGCAAAGTAACTTTCATTGCTCTTCTGATATCTACAGAGCTTCCTTCCTGCAGACTTTAAGTTCTTACACAACTAAACGATCGCAGCCTACTTCACGGATCACGAAGCCAGTTCGCCCACCAAGAAACAAAGGACAAGAGGACATCAAATTAAACATTCGCAACATTCAGCGCGACCTACGCGGGAATAAAACCCAGCAATCAACGTTATCGGTGGAAACAAGTCACAAAACTGTTGGAACGAAAACGCGGACTCAGCGGGCCACAGTTTATCACCATTAATAAACACAATCTTTGGACAAATCTGCCGTCGACGTCGCGCTAAATCTTCTAATGACGGCATTCTTGTGTCCGTAACGGCTAAATAAACTGGGATCGCCGTAAAACCGCGGACGTGGTTAATGTTGGGAGGGATTTACTACCGCGACGAGAGGCTACGACTATCTGGGGAGTGGCGAAAGATTGAGCCTAGGTCAATATCAGCTTGGGGTAAAAATTAAATGTGAGGAGATTCAAACTGTGTTCTTCCAAGTCTTCGTCAAAAGAGGATTAAGTTGGATTGGGTTTTCTATAAGCAATGATGAGGTATTGGTCAGATGTTGACTGAGTATGCGTCGGTACTTTTCGGTAAAACTCATGTGGGAAATATCCTGAATGTTTGTTGAAAACATTGACAGACGAGAACCACACAACGATAGAATCATCCGGCAAAATACATCACAATACTTTAAGGTCGGCTGAAAAACTACAAATCTAATTTTTTACGTTTAGGAAACCAATCATGGCAAAATATAAATTACCAACACCAACAGAAATACGGAAGTACATGATTATTAGGAAGTACTTTATTTACAAATTTCACTAAAACTGACGTGATGGATGGCCAAGGCCTTTTACTCGTCAGATATTTCAACTTCCAAGAAGATATTACGAGGACCCCTTGACAAGAAAGTTTTTATTTAAAACCCATCAGCTAAACCCCAACTCTATTACATGAACGTTGGTCCAGGTTAGGTAAGGATTACAATGAGGAAGGAAACAATACTAAAATCTACATTACGACCCTAAAAATCGAATATTGATCCTAACTATGCCACTTTCAGCATTAAGCTATGGTTCCACAGGATGCGGAATCTCCGCCATACGGTGCGTAGTTTTTCGCAGCGGAAAATTACGCAGTGAAAAATCTAGAGGGGTGGTTCTACAGACTGCGAAAATAACGTTGTGGAGATTCAGTTCTGTCCAAACTAGCGACGAGTATGGATGGAAAGAGGAAAGCCCTTTTGGCTTTGATGCTATATGATGACGTTGATGATGATGTTGTCGATCTTTTATCTTTGCTACTGTCAAGTCACAGTGATCGAAGTAACATATTTAAGAATCGAGACGTGAAGGGGCCTATTTTTGCTATTTATTCAACACAACTTAAGGGGTTTCAATCACGAGATCCCGTTTAACACTTGATACCCAAACATCTCAGGATAATTATTCGTCAGGTCTAACATTTTCGACAGTTTATGTTAAATGTATTAGTATAATAATTTATTGTAACAGTTAGTTTGTTGAAAATCGGTGTTTCGATTATAGGTGTTACTTCAATCGTTGATCTATAGGGTGTCCCAGAACTCTCTACCAATATTTTAGGGCATTGTTCCTGGGTAGTTAACATACCTAAATATCATATTTAAACTGTCCGGAAGTCCTTAGTTACTCACACAGCCGCCATTTTGTTTTTTTAAGTTATTAATTTTTTTCTAAGGAATGGTTAAACATACGAAATTGAAACTTTGCACAAACATTTATGACAACTAGACAAAGCTACCAAAAGAATATTGAACAAGTATATACTGAGATATGGTAGTTTTAGGGATACGTGACCGCTAATCAAAAATCTTAAATTTGATTATTTCTCGGATATGATATTTATTTCAACGCTGCGGAGCAGCATGGGTAGACAAATTCAGTGGTTACAAAATATTATTTTGAAACACTATTCAGTGATGACAAAAAAATGTTTGTTCTGGTACCTCTTCAAGTATCAGAAGAAAATCTGCGAGTTAAGCATAGTTTGATATGCACTTCAAATTAAAGGTCTTATTTAGAACAATACAATGCCACAAACCCGACCTCAAACGGACAACGGAGTCAAAAATGGCGGCATTGCGAATATTGACATAATAGCAACAATAAGTGAGTAGGTTTTTAAACATTTAAAGAGATAACGAATGAATGAGGTGCTCCGTTATCTTATCGGTTTAAAGGTCCCTTATCGCCGAACGCCATTCATTCCCGAAATAGTCCTTGAGTATTTAAATTTATCTATACTATGGAATGTCATTGTTAATTTAATTGATAATTTTAATTTAAACTTTTAAAAATCGTAACTTCGGAACAAAACGTGCTATTAGAGTCGGGTTTTCGCCGTTGTGTTTCGCTAAGTAAAATCTTCTAACTAAAATGTATTTTTGTATCATAAAATAATTTTGAACATTTTAAAATATACAAAAAATACTTTAATCGGTTTATTCATTTAGTTTTATTTTTAAGTATGTTCATTTAATTGCTTTTATTTTGGAGTGTTTTCAAACCATTTCATTCACCGTTTTTATTCCAAGATCCACTAAGATTGTTGTTGTAAATACATATTACAAGGTCAAAACTCATTTGGGTGGGAAAGGTCAAACATGTCTCACAGATAACCAAGACCGTTTATTGATTTTCAAGTTGTGCAACCTAGTTTAACAGAAATCTGCATAAATGATTGATAGATACTGTCTAAAATCATGTGTTAATTAATGTTGCTTAATGTATAAAATCACATGTTTAAAATACTTTTGTTTACAGTTGATTGTTTTTGTTTAGAGTTTATTAAAATGGGATTTATGATTGTGTTTAATTCTGATGATAGTTATTTCTCATACTAGTTGGCCCGACAGACGTCTTGTCCTAATTTGGTTTATGTCAAATGCTCGTTCATTTTCAAGATGAGCTAGTTTGCATCACTCAATCTTTGTCCTGGTTTAAGTTTGTTCGCTACGCTCACTCACCTTTCGGTGGTATTCCTTGCTCGCTGGTTGGAGCTCGTTCGCTGCGCTCACTCGCCTTCAGGTTTTGGTTGTTATTGTATCCCACAGTTTATGAAAACATTTTCCTCCAATGCTAATGTAAAGGCCATTAAAAAAAAAATTAAATCAAACTACTCAATAAAGGTTGGATGGATTATAAATTAAAATCCTTCCCCTGGCACTAAGGAACACAGCAAAAAATGAATCATTCAATTCGGTGCACTCGTTCTCGAGTTTACATTTAGACAAATAATAGTGCTGTACCCTGTTGGTACATTTTGTAACCTTTTAATACTATTGATCATCACAGAATCAAAATGTTTAGTTGGAACAGCTGTTAAGATTCTTGAATTCCATTTAAATATGAGTACTCATAAGGTTAACATGGGAAACTCCAGAGCCACTGGGGCGGAGCCCGTTTGACGAATCTGCACCAAAATTCACACAAACCATCCTTAAATAATGATTAATAATACCTGAAAGTTTCATTACAATCTGTCGAGTGGTTTCAGAGTCCATAACGTTCAAATATATACAGTATAACTCTTTTCACAGCATAAGACATAATGAAACTGCACAGTCACAATATTTGATGGCTCTTCTCCGCTGGTGGAATCCGCACTGCTACTGCTACTGCTCTCAGACCAATATGATTTCTCCGCCATGCGGAACCGAAAATTCGGGGTGCGGAATCGCAAGTCAGTGGAACCGCACACTTGGGAACTCCATTAAACCAGTGTCGTTTTAATTCCGCAGCGGAAAAAATCGCACCGCACGGCGGAGATTCCGCCTGTGGAACCATAGCTTTTGGAGTAGCGAACAGACTCCTTTTCTATTACTGTCCACGCCATAGCATTTCAAATCATACATATACAGCATTCATAAACGCGTTTAAAGCAAACCTGTTCCTATTTTCACATAAATTTGAATTAGAAACACAACTATACCGTAAGTGTCGCTATCAAGGTTCTTGAACGTAAGTTGAGAAACATTAGGATTTAGAATTGATGCAATTCTCATCATCCAATGATGCAACGATCCAAAGAGGTCCTTTTCTAGACATTAACTTACCTCGTCACAAAAAATACTTTCCGTAACATCAAGATTCCTTTCAGTGATAAATGCGAGTTCACGACAGCGATTAAAAACTGAATTTATCGTCCACGCGATAAACTCCCAACGCTGGGGTATTAAACGAGCCAAGACATATGTGGCGTCCTGTGTTTTGAAAGATAGAATCAAGGATGCAAGCAGACTCTTGGAGCGTCCTGCGCCTGATAAACCACCTGATAAAACAATAGCAGTGAAATACGGCGACATTTAGAGCCAGATGTGTGATACGGACCTGGGAACCTGGGTCGGGCAAGCTGTCTAGCCCCGGTTTTTGGAAGTGACGATATTGGAGAAATGGGTCGGTAGTTTACTGAATGAACGTGTGTACCTTAACGATACAAAGTTGACCATGTTCAATGAGTGAGCTGCGATTGATTTTTAAGGGTTCTATAGACTAAGTCTTTCGAAGGTGGATGGATTCAGAACCGCAAGATATCACTGAACTTTACAAACATACAACCACTTGTCAGTAAACAATTGTTATTGGTTTACTTACGTATAAGTAGAACTGATTTGCACAAAATCTTACCTGAAACAACACAGAAAGAATGAAATTAGTCAAGAATGTCATTAGACACTATAAACAAACACAATCAATGGTAGTATTACTGTAACACTTTTCAAAACAGGCAGCCATGTATACTGATGTAAGGGAAATGTTAATTAAATTTAAATTATTTTAATTCACAGAATATATAATGTACATATAATATCATGATCAATGGCTAACTAGTTTGACTGTTATTACACTTCACCTTGTTGGCAGAACTGGAGAACAGCTGTTAATTAACTAAAGTCATTTTTGTAATGAGCTGTTTCTTCAAATCTTTCTTAGTTTAGTTGGCTGATTCCCTTAAAAATTGTACAAACTCGTGAAAATGTAAGTAGAAAACATTTTAAAAATAAGAAAATTGATTTATGTGGTATTGTATTGTTAATAATCTTGTTTACCATGTTTTTACCTATGATTATATATATTCTTTTGATTGTCTGTCAGTTAATAACTTTGTAAATGTCAAATATTAAATACTCAACTTTCATGTTACATTTGGATTGAAAAAGCACATGTTCTGAGAATATTTTATAAATTGTAAAATCACCTTAAATTAATTATGTTTGCCTCAATTATGTGAAATTAGTATTACTTTGGTTTACCTGTTATTATTTCTTTTGAAATGGTTACAGACGAGTTCAAGCATTAGGCCTACTGTACTTGAAACAGTCATAGTCCGTAGGAACTGGGAATCACAGCCTATTTAAGCCAGTCAAATCGTAGGAAATTTACCAAGTAAGACTGTTGCCATTTAATTACTGATATAGTAATATTAGGTATCATTTATAAGGAAGATTATAAAGGATTTTCATTATTTTGAAGAATAAAATTATAATTTGTTATTACCATGCATTGGAGTAATTTGTGCAGCATCCTACCATCTGAGGGAAATCACCTAATGATAGGTTATCACAGCAAACCTCATCTTAGCTGTTAGCTTGGTGTTGAAGAATAATAAGTCCAAATTAAATCTAGCCTACCTACTCTCCGGTGATTGGCCATACAGGGGTACTGGGTAGCGTATACATGTTGGACCCCTAACAAAAGTTCAATTTTAAATCAACGCTGTTAAAAATGTTAGACATTCACTTGGAAGTAATCACAAGTCACTACCACTGACTGTTTCCATCTGTGATCAGCAACTAGTATTGAATAACAGTAACCGTGGTCATTAAATTTAATAAACTGTTAATGAGAAGCATCGATCCCAAAAGCATCGAATGAGGAGGGATTGGGTACAAGACTATGAATCGATTCCTCGTGAAAGTTGAATAAAGTTTAAAATAATTGTAGCTTTAACTAGAATTCAAATTGTATTGTCTATTGACCCAACATTTTAAAAACAGATTTTCACAAATTAGGGACAGTTTCAAAGTGGCCACGAAACAATACGAATTAACTTATAGATGCCAGGTCAAATATACTTCAGAAGTTCAAGCACAAGCTTTTGCTTGTTAATAAAACTGCAAACCTACAAACTACAAACCTATGCTCGATCACTACACACCTAGAGATTTGGACAAACCTAATGGTCACCAAACCCATAGAGTTAGACAAACCTATGATTACTACACGTTTTGAGATTTATGCAAACCAAACTATCAGTAAAACATCAAGAGATTTGGACAAACCTAATGATCACCAAACCCATAGAGTTAGACAAACCTATGATTACTACACGCCTAGAGATTTATGCAAACTAAACGATCAGTAAAACATCAAGAGATTTGGACAAGCCTAATGATCACCAAACCTATGATCACTACACACCTAGAGATTTAACAACTCAGCAAACATCTGGAGAATTGGACAAACCTAATGATCACCAAACACCTAGAGATTTAGACAAACCTAATGATCACCAAACATCTAGAGATTTATACAAACCAAACGATCAGTAAAACATCAAGATATTTGGAAACACTTAATGACCAGCAACTCCTATTTGAAACACATCATGATGAGCAACTCCTATTTGAAACACTTCGTGATGAACAACTCCTAGATATTTGGAAACCTTTAATGACCAGCAACTCCTATTTGAAACACATCATGATGAGCAACTCCTATTTGAAACACTTCGTGATGAACAACCCCTAGATATTTGGAAACCTTTAATGACCAGCAACTCCTATTTGAAACACATCATGATAAGCAACTCCTATTTAAAACACTTCGTGATGAGGAACTCCTATTTGAAACACTTCGTGATGAGCAACTCCTAGATATTTTAAACACTTCTTGATGAACAACTCCTGGATATTTGGAAACCCTTAATGACCAGCAACTTCTAGACATTTGGAAACACACAGTGATCAGCAAACACCCAAAGAGTCGGGAAAAAACTCTAACGATCAACAATCGCGATCAGTAGACACCAGGCGAGATCCACACGCACGATCCTCGCAGCGAAGACCACCAATTTGTTCGTACACGTTCCGTCCGGAGTTATGGGGCCGAACACCAAACTCTGCCATTACCTCGGGATTATTGAAATGGGACGCAAATTATAATAATCTCACGGCTCGTTTGTTTGTACAGTCTGCGGACAAATGGGCCCGAGATTGATTGTAATGGCGGCCCGTTATAAAACAATATCGCGTCGTGATGAACGGCCGCTCCAGATAAATGGAGTAGTTACCCCGAGTGTAATAGATTTCTCGTAGCCCGTCATTACCGTTTTGACTGATACTCGGTGATTATGCAGATGTTCACGTCGTGCTGGAGTCTTGTACTTTGTACTTTAGTCGCTCGTGGCGCCACGTGTGATGGTTACAACTCTTGTACGACCCCAATGTTGATGTTTATAAGGTTTTCAACATTTTTTTCTGCTAAACATGTGATATAGAGTAAGAGCACACTGGTGTAGATTAGAGCGCACCACGAAATGTCCTAGATTACCTGGTTGAAATCCCACCAAACACCAATGACCTATAGCTATATGACCGCGTCACCCAGTGGTTCAGAAACTATCTTAAGCTCGTTGCTTACCTACCAATAATAAAGTTAGGTCTCTCAGGTGAAGACAACCATCTCCCTTCCTATTTAATAGTTTAAAAAGTCCCTCCCCTAAAAGCTGTTCGTTAGAATAAGAGTGCCCAATCAGTTATTTTTCATTGCAAGAAACCCTCTGAAAGAGACCCATTGAAAGAAGAAACATCCTTCTAATATTTCTAGAGGTGTTCGGAGGAGTAACGTTGGGTGAAAAGTACACTAGAAATTAAGAGGTTCATTGAAAATGCGTAACAATTTTCGTGGACAAACCTAAATAAATTTATAAATATTGAAACGCCCTCTACAGTCTTCAAACAACGGACAAGAACACGCCTCAACATTGTCAACACATGATTCATACTTCGTATTGTGTCTTAACGTCATCAGATACTCGTCGTATCAGTAGCCAATATAAACAAACAACACACACCACCACACATCCTACACTTGCAGATCCCTCCGACGATGCCAACGCTATAATTAATCCAAGAGTTACCCGCCCAACGGCCGCATAAACCAAGTGGAATCACAGGTTATGAAAATAATCCCTAATTATCGGCCATCGCGCGGGGGGCAACAATTACGTTGGAAATTGCTAGGTGTAAATAGGCCGTATTTACATAGGTGTGTGGCATTATCCGGGCGTCGACGACAGCGCATAACTCAACGGCTCAAATTACCGTTAATTGTTGGTATCCGGGCCGCCCACCCCGGCAGTTGGTCGCCGAAATTTCGATCGTCCGTTGCGCAGATTAATTGAGGAAGCGACCGGATAGAGCAAACTAGAGTCAGCTAGGTGGGTGGGGTAAGGTTTGTTGTGTAAATGGTGTACGTATTTGGTTAGGATAGAGAAGACATCGTGACGATTCAGGGTGGTGATTCCACTGACAACGATTTAAGGTATTCACTCTGTAGTCTTATTAGGAGAGCGAGTTGGTCTGCTGATAACTGATAGAGTGCGTGAATTCAGTCCCTGAAGTCCCGAGTACAAATCCCACCAAATCACCGTTAGATTTTATTTAAGTGATAATGCCGAAACTCCTAGGCCTAGCCAAGGTAATGTGAAAACTACACCTTGTTCGAGCCCAGCGTGTTGGAACGAAGAAAAGCAAAAAGTCTATTATAAGTGGATGAGTGGTAAATTCTGCAGATCAAGAAGAGTCAAGTAATAGTACCTCGACTCACCTTTCAACAGTACGACATATTTTTGAGGGATTTCTATTAACATTCGTAATACACCATGCTGCGTTCATGAGTTAAGTGCACTTAATAGATTTGAATAAAAGTGATAATTGACCTGACGGTTGGTAGATTATTTCAGTAAATATAGTACAATTATCAAATGATCAATGTAAATTGTATTCAGGTGTTAACAATTGTTGAACAACCTGTACACGAATCGCAAGACACTAATTCTTTAAGGGATGGACCTTTACTGACAAAATAATCTTTCAACAATTAAAGAGTGCGATTAAAAGTGGGAGTTTTGGAAGCGGAAACGGCGGTAGTTAACCGGAAATGATTTGTGACAGGTTCTGGTTTCGGTGGACATAAATGCCATCTGTATCGCGTGTCGACAGAAGGCGGGTACTCGTTAGCTTGTCGTTAGTCATTTACACAAACTCCCGGGGTGAATAGGGAGAGAGGTGGCCTACAACTGACGACTGACTGACTTGATGATAGTAACGACAGATGTCATCGACAATGAGAGAAGTCGTGGGATGTAAAGTAACCTTTGCAATGAAGGAATTCTGCTGTGTGAAGAAATTAGTTTACCTTTCTCTTGTTAGGTTCTGAATCTCACAGAGATTTCAGAAGGGATAGAAAAGGATTTTGAAAAGGAAAAGTTTATCAACGGCAGCATTAGTATACGAATTTTCCTGGAGTATTGCCCAGCAGTTAGATGCAAAAAGTCAAAGCATGAAATTGACAATTGTATATCTTAACAGGGAGACCTAGGCCCTTAGCTTATCTTTTTTTGGTTGTGGCAGTTAGTGGATTGGAAAGTCAGCAAAGTTCATAGTCCACCTTCTAAAGAATCTTATAGGAAAATCTTTACCGAAGAATACCTACATTTCATCAGCAGGAGTCGAAAAGCTTGACTATTTCCCGATGAAAGTAGTTAGGTGGAAAACTATAAATATGTCTGTTGCAGCCACCACATACTGTCATAGCTTACAGCAATTTAAACTATTGAGCTGTGTGTGAGAGAGGGAAGAACGTCTAAAAAGAAGAAATAGAACCCAAACTCTAAAGGTTGCACAGAGTCAACAATTTTTAGATTAATTTCTACCCACATAGTTTAACTGCATAGAATTCAAGAGCACAGAGAAAACTATTCCGAATCAACCATTAACACCGCATCTAAGAATTCAACACGAATGGGAAGCATTGTTTTCTCTGTATCGATTGGGAAATGATCAGAAGAGTAATGTACAGGAACTATATTTCTCCAGTTGCACCATAAGAGTACAGAGAGAGAGTGTGATTACCATAAGGTGGGGTGTGTGCCTCTGTAGGCTGGGATGGAGTGGTTACTGCGAGAGGTACACGGCAGTTGCATGTACACGTGGGAAGAACACCGTACTGCTTGTACCAACATGGCTGCCAAACTGCGCTCACTAGTCACTAAATGCGAAACGGGAACATTCCTCATTTGTCTCTCTAAAAGTCCTTCGGAACGTCAGGAAAAACTTGTCAATTACTTTGATATACTTGGAATGTTTTGAGATCCTTTTCCTAGTTTATTCACAACCGACTGATTCGTAACTTACAATTGGGCATATTTATGTTAATTAAGAAATATTTGGAAGGGAAACCGACAAATAAAGCTTTCTCTTAAATCATAAACGTCATCAGGTATCTTCGCCATCACTAAACTCACTAAAAATGAGTTAGATTAATTTGTACACATTCTAACTCTACAACATCAGCGTGAACACATGGAAATAAAAAACACTTTGTGCATGTACAAACAATCGAAACCCACATCTCTTTGGACACAGTACTCGTCGAATTAAAAAAAAACAAACAATATTTAAGAAGAACAAAATTTAAGTTTCAACGGAAATTCAAAAACGTCTTACAAGAGCCCTCGCAAAAGACTCTTTCTTTGAGTAAATAAAAAATCTTATAAGAAATAATAGTTCGTCTTCTACAACAAACTTGACATAGAAATATCGTTCAACAAATAATTGATATCCTCCTTCTAGAGGTGGGACAAACTCTTCTCCACATTGTTCAACGATTCCAACCCCACAGTTCTACCAACATCCCCCAATTTCGACAATTCTTCAACGACTCCCAACTTTTTCAACCTCAGCATCTCTTCAGTCTGCAGATCCATTTGCACCAGCATAATTAAAGAGGAGTGGATTAGCTTGACGTGGTTGTGGCGAGCGGCGCTAACGACTGGCTACTTTAGCTGGTGAGGACAAAGTGTTATAAACAATTACCGTGAAGCCCGAGGCTGCAGCCCACCCAAGCGCCTTCTGACAACCCGTCATTATACCATTTGTCCGGTCACTGCTGCAACACTCGCCTATCTGTTATCCTCGCCTGGGGTATGTTTGTTCAGCCTTCTCCCTTCTCAATGGTCAGCCCAGTCGGACCCAATATTCATTCAGCTACATGGGTTTCCAGTTCACATTGCTATCATGTTTGCTGTCACCTGTTGAAATTCTAGATTGGTAGTTAGGATGTTACTACATGTATGCAGCTCTCACTTGCCATCGTTTCTCAACGGTCAATTCAATATTCATTGAGAGAGTTTCTTTCATTGGTGTTATTGCTGTAATCATTGTGGTGATGCTCGATTATTATCTACAGCTTAGTTTCTCATTGCTGCGTCTGTTAACTCTTTACAGAAAATACATGTTTGGTATGAAACTACTTTCTACAGGGACCCTAGGTTCAAGACTTTCTTTTCTACGTTTTCAGTCATCGTCCTCCCTTGTCAACGCTTCTCAATGATCAACCCTATATCATTCATTCTGGTACGGCTTCATGGGTTCGAGTTCTCTTCTATTGCTGTCATCATTAGAAATCCTTGATTGATTACCAGTTTAGTGTTTCATCGCTTTCTTTTGGTCTTGGAGGAAAAAAGATTGTATGATTGCCAAGGAACAAATTAATATGTTATAGGGTTGGGACTGTAATTTCTACGTTTTTCCATGTCATCCAAATGACTTCAATCTTTCAAACTTACTTTTAATGTCAAAACAGTCTTTACAGTTGGTTTGTCTATTTATTCACATCGATGTGATATAATTGCGACGATTTTATTTTATTCGCTCTTGAGTCGGTGTTCTATACATTTTCTTTCGGCTTTGATTAATGGTGGGTGTGTTTTGATTTTTTTATGAAACTGCCAGTCTATTCAATCCAAGACATAACAATAAGCCACTAAATGTAGTGTTAGTTTGAAAATAAACGTAGGACACAACTAGTTGTCCTCTGAAATAGTGACTTTTATTAATTTCTACTTGTCCAATCCTCTTGTAATACATTTTATCTAATGGACAATCTCCACAGACACAACCTCGTAGAGACAATAGAGATGAGAGATGACTTACGGTCATCACCGCGAGAGAGACAGAACGAGATGGAGAGAGAGAGAGAGAGAAACAGAGACTACAACGATGGGTGAGACTGAAGGCGGAGCAACAAGTGTAAACCACAATGTCACGTCCTCACAACTTGTACTCATCATAACACTTTTTCTTTTACGAGTTTTCTGTTCTTGTTACGTTTTCGACTTAGATAACTCCCACTGATTTTAGACTATCTTAAGTGAATTATAAACAGAACAGTGTTTCTCTTACCGTCTGAGACGTAGAGTATTAATTGTTGATAATTGTCGAAAATTTGCAATCTCTAATAAATTGTCTAGTAAAAATTGAATTAGAAAAAAGTTTAATTACAACTATATTTTTTGTCCGCATACAACATTTGTAATAGTCGCATGAAATTGTTTTATACCATTAGCCAAAGTAGATTATATTTTCAAGTAGAGCAGAGGAGCGCCTAAACAATAATAATGTATTCTGCTACGCCGTATATATCACAGTCGAGGAAGCCAAACTGAGCTAAATTACCAACCAAACTAAATTAGAGTGTAACAAATGTAGTTTGCAAGTGTTTAAAGTTAATTCAACTAAAGTTATTCAATAAATTCAAATAAATGAATGATATACAGTATGTATTTTTACGTCTTTTTTGTTTTCCCAAGGTGACGGTCTAAAGATATTCGTGTATTTAACAGTGACATTGTGTTGAATGACAACATTATTGACAACATTGAATGACGAATTACAAATAATAACGTAAAAGTCGTAATATTAAAATATTGGTTGACTGACCTAGTATTATTACAGAGTTATCTTCACCGATGTGTTTCGCCCTCCAATTAACCTCATCGCTTTTTCCCATTTATTCGAAGAAAGCATCGATACCACAATCCTCAGCGTGTTCGGGCGGCGAAGGTAAAAGACGCGGTATTCTTCGCGAGATTGCGCTGCGAGTTATCTCCGCGGAGTGTCATTCATAAGAAGAGTCACCGGTGCCGCGACGATGGTTGAATTATTGACCAGACTGAGGTGACACCGGTCCTAAACAATGGTGTATAAATAAACAGATATCGGGAGGCTTGCACCCAGACGACGCAGTGCAAGACCAGCAAAACCTCCTGGACATCTGGTCAAAGATTCTCTTACAATCTGCCCACCATATCGATACGACTCTTCTACTTTACAAAATGTATTTTACTGGTTTGATTTTTTGGCAGATCTTCATCACCTGGACGACGTATTGCAAGGGCAGCAAAACCTCTTGGACATCTGGTCAAAGATTCTCTTACAATCTGCCCACCATATCGATACGACTCTTCTACTTTACAAAATGTATTTTACTGGTTTGATTTTTTGGCAGATCTTCATCACCTGGACGACGTATTGCAAGGGCAGCAAAACCTCTTGGACATCTGGTCAAAGATTCTCTTACAATCTGCCCACCATATCGATACGACTCTTCTACTTTACAAAATGTATTATACTGGTTTGATTTTTTTGGCAGATCTTCATCACCTGGACGACGTATTGCAAGGGCAGCAAAACCTCCTGGACATCTGGTCACGGATTCTCTTACAATCTGCCCACCATATCTATACGACTCTTCTACTTTACAAAATGTATTATACTGGTTTGATTTTTTTGACAGATCTTCATCACCTGGACGACGCATTCAAGACCAGCAAAACCTCCTGGACATCTGGTCGCGGATTCTCTTACAATCTGCCCACCATATCGATAAGACTCTTCTACTTTTCAAAATGTATTTTACTGGTTGAATATGTCAACAGATCTTCATTACTAACATATTCATCGTTGTGACCAAATTTAAATCAAGGAGATGGAAAATCTTAACTAGATCCCTTCATCACAATACCAGGACTGCGTAGCATATTTTGTGCTTTTACTTAGCTGAATATGTACGAGTGTGGAGTGGAGTGTTATGCTTTATACTGACTTAAAACACCTGTTTATCAAACAAATACTGTTTATTAAAAGCCCCACAATCACAGACAACTGGGTCCAGTAGCAACCATAAAACCAACCTCTTGAGACTAGGCCAGCACAATGACTGATACAAGAACTACGTCTTTAGATGTTTATTAAAATACAAGTGACAACTCCTAAATGGGTATGGATATGAAGACGTGCTTAATTTGCCTCATTCTATGAAAAAAGCTATCGAACAAAATTATATGCAAACCTGTTCGAATCTTTGAAATATGCGTGCTTTCCTTCTGCCTTTAAACACTAGTACAACCTTACCGTAAACATATTGAAATTGAATTGATTTATTTTGAAAAACTTAAGCCATTGGTTTTTTATCATGCTTTTGGTTGGGAGCGGTCTAAATCCTGGTCTTGCTATCAAACACACTAAAAAAACACAATTAATTGGCAGCCCAAAGACAAAATGGGATTTGGGTTCCATCTCAGGATCTTAGGACCGAACCAACACTGCATATTTGAACGCGAACACTATAATTGTGGTAAATCCGATAGTATCAAGCGTACACACGTTGTATCGCACGATATCACTTCTCCAGGCACTGGAGGCTCCAGCCGGGCCCCCTGGAGTCTGCAGACGACTCCTGGAGCTGGACCAGTACAGCGGCGCCTACGTCTCTAGACATGATAGTCCTGTAATTAATTGTACGTCACGACATAGAGCTCTCCGAACCGAGCAACAATTGTAGAAACATCAGTGAGAATGTGGAGGACCGAGACGGTGGTCTGAACAAGTGAAATGGCCAGCCTTGAATTCTACTTCGCCATAGGTCTACAAATAGCAATAATTTCACATTGTTTTGGTTCTTAGGGAAACCCGTTGGGAGACGGGTTAGTTTATTTGGAAAAGAAGGCCTTAAAATGAGTCAGTTAAATGGATTGAATGGGAAAATATACATTGAAAAATATTTTTGTGGTTGACACATCTCTTATACTTCACACAGATTTCAACGATTCGTGCTCTCATGACATAGGATCCTAGTAAATTTACTTCCAACAATTTTCAAAATGTGGAGCATACTCCTGGTAATAAATAGCTATAATATGCTAATTAAAGAAAATACGAAATCTTCGTGCAGCTTTTTGAATGAAAGTAATGTATGTAAAATCAATTGCAAACCATGGGCAATGTTAGAAAAAAACTGTGTATATTTTTGTAAGGGGGTTAAATTAGAGTTCCATTTACAAACACTCCAATTTATGACGAGTTCGAAATGTAAACAATCGATGTATTCAACATTGAATACTCATATATTCACTGTCACAAACAACGATGTTGAAGTAAAATACTAATTAAATTATTTCGTTACCTTACAATATCCTGTTTTGAGTTGGTAGAGAAACTACATGTTTCGTTGCGACTGCCACATCCTCAGGTATATCCTCTTCTCAGATTCGTCATCAATTTAAAACATAAAACACAGAACACACATTACATTTATTTTGGCACCATCACGGTGCGTGCAAGCGTTTGGTCGGGCCGGCGGAGACTCAAATAAATGTAATGTGTGTTCTGTGTTTTATGTTTTAAATTGATGACGAATCCGAGAAGAGGATATACCTGAGGATGTGGCAGTCGCAACGAAACATGTAGTTTCTCTACCAACTCAAAACAGGATATTGTAAAGTAACGATATATTTTAATTAATATAAAGCAATATCCAGAAGTAGGACAATGAATTATAAAATACTAAATTATAACGCAAAAACTCCTGCGTTCTCTATTGCCTTACTGATCTAAATCGCAGCCATCGCATTTCCGGTGAAGAGTGAATATGTATAATTTATTAGTGCTAACTTGTGCTATTCAACATTAGTACCCGGGGGAGTTCAGGACGGGTGGCGCGCGTCGCTCCCGACTTGTTTTAATTTTGTTTTCCATTTTTCCTGAAGTTAATTCATGTAAAACAAACAACACTGGACACCCGTAGTGACCACTGCGTGTGGGCCTTGTAAATTTGCACCACTGTGCGGACTTGGGTAAACCTCCGACATTAACGGTGTTTTGCTAATTGCTGTTAGAAGAAATGTCGAGACTTATCAAGAAGAGAGTCCCACTCTTATACAGTGGTTGCAGTGGTTGAGTTATTAGTTTCGTTTGTGGTAATGAGAAGCAAGCTAACATTTACAAAATGTTATAAACGCATTACCACCGTAAAAGAGTGGTGGACTACTTCTTTAAAATACTCCAAATTCCAAAGCTAATGAGAACTCTTTTTTCAAAGTTTTTGGTGAGTGTTAAGTTTAAAATATTTCAGGGATTACTGTGGACATTCCCTAACACGAAAAAAACTCGCCATTTTGTGCAGACGTGTCTGTTGTGTTCGCCTACTACTTGTTTGTTGTAATTTTTGTTTTCTTTAAGGGTATTTATATTTCCATAACAATCCTTATATTTCTTCTATAAACGCTAAATAGTAATTATACCAAGGTTTTACACTTCCTTTGCAAAACGTAATAAATAGATTGACTAAAAAATAAAACTAATTAGTAAAAAAATTAAATACGAAAAATTTGGCAACAAATACATTATAAGAAAATGTTCAATTTGGTAAAAATTTAGATTTAAAAGATTATTTAATTTGCTGACAAGAGAGCACCTAAAATGAAAGGACAACAGATTGTTGACAATCAATATTACATGTTGAAGGTTTGATTGCGTGGTTCCAAGCACTAACAACACACGAGCTTGGTGTAGCGTTGCACGATCACGATTAACTACAATGTTGTGTGATATTGGGACATAATACGCAATAAACTGTGGCTGAACACACTATTAACGTGTAACCGAACATGCTCAGTGAAAACCTTGGGAAATAGTACATTTTACACAATATAGTAGTTTAAAATACAGATACGCTGATGTGAAAAGGACTTTCAAATCTTACGGATATATTGGACCCTAATTTGTAGAAAAAAATATACTACTCAGATTTGTATCATCCTTATGGTTTGGCTGAAGCATTTTTTTGTGTTTGATCCGTCAAATATTGGTATAGGGTGTGTTGTTGTTTATTTAACAATAACTATTCTAACCTAACAAAAAACATTATTTTCCCAATGGTATTATAACCAGAAAGCAAATTGCACATCGTTAAAAATTGAGAAAAAGTGAAATTTTTAAAGTAGAACTTTGTACGAGAAGCTATTCAATAAAAAATTGGCTACAGCAGATCCATATGGATGGTATGTCTACAGAGATGGTAGGTATTCGTGGACAGATGAGTACGCAGGTTTGCAGCGACGGGGGCGCCGTGCTCGGGTGTGTGGTATGGTGATGATAATTCGTCAGTATCAGGTAGCTTCAGGTCAGAACGGTAATTAATTTCCAACTTGGGACGATAATTCATTCTGACATCACATGAATATTGATTTAGTCCCGTGGACGGGTGGCATCGTGGCACAGTCTTCTCTGGCATTTGACACCGGGACTGATTTACAAATATTTTGATCAATATATTATACAACTTTAGTCACGGTTGTATTGAATTGACTTGAAAAAAAAATCACACTACTATATTTTGTAAATTTTATAAAACTGTAAAAATATTCAACACCTTCGTTTAAGAAGATGCACACTCGTTTATGTGCATTGTCTATGCTATAAATATTTTGATTTGATACTATTAGTATTGACTTTTAAACACTAGAGACTAAAATAGTCTCTGTTCCTACTGTAAAAAATATTGTGTAGATATAAAACATGGTTGAACGAGCCACTCAACAGAAAACTTTTGATTAGCTTCTGATACCGTGATACTCTGACAGTTTGTATTATACAATTGATGCAAGAGTTAACAGTAAATGTTCCTTTCAGTTTGGCTCATACAGTTAAAAGGTTTGATCATATAGCAGAAAACAGTAGGTGACAAATGACAACATACAATGTTGGAGGTACAATCTGCAACGTCTTCCTATATTTTAGTTATTCAACAACGCGGTTATAACCCGAAGATTTGACGATCTACTGTGACCGTAGAAGCCTATCATTTAGACGTTCGGTTTTACAAACTGGCAATTTTTATTTAACAGGGGAATAGTAGGCCTATAGTATAATAATATATCAGTTGGAACAAAACAAATTCAAATCTAATTCAAAACTTCCCTAGCTATAAAGAGACTTTGAGATTCTTGGATCCAAATATATTATAACCAATATCCAAATATATCCAAATATAATATATATTGCTGACCATAGGTCAATCGAGAGGACTGTAAAGAATATTATTAATTCCAATACAAAATTTATCACCAAACAAAGCTCGGTTCTCCACTGAACGAGCCCGAACATCCGCAACATCCCGCTAATCCGACCAATCAGTCCGGATAACCGAGAGGACCGTTTCGTTAAACTCAACGCCTAGTCTTCCAGCCAGTCACTCATCGGGCCAATTTGATCCACTTATCGAATTCACTTAGACTCGCCCAGGGCCAATAATTACTATTTGATCTGACAAAAAACCGTAAAATCCCAACGTGCTATAATGGACAGTTCACATTCCGCTGGACCAGGGGGGGGCGGAGGGGGGGAGGGGGGGGAGGACTCACATAAAATTAAAACTAACATTCTTCTCCCGCTCCGACTGACAATAATTATTACGGAGCCTATGTAAATACACAACCTACGCGGCGGACAGGTACAGTCCGCGCCGGACCGGTTCCTACTTGTGAACCGGACTGTACATCGGTGAATCGGTTTTGTATTGTTTACCGTACATAAAAGTGGTTTTAGGGATTCACACTGTTGCCAAACTTTTTTGGGTTGGTTTTAACATTTTTTGCAACTACAACAATTTTAAAACTTTAACATAATTGCATAAATTAATACATCCTGAAATGCCGCATCAACTTGTAAAACAAACATTCAAACAAAGATGCCTTACCAATCTCTGAAAAACATCTCCTACGACGCTATATTACTCCTGGAAAATAAACTCCTACAAAGTCTTCTCAATACCAGAAAACTAACTCCTGCCATGCCTTATACATGCCCGGAAACCAACTTCAACAATGCCTTATCAATCCCAGAAAACCAACTTCAACAATGTCTTATCAGTCCCAGAAAACAAATTTCGACAATGCCTTCTCAATCACAAAAAATGAGCTTCTGAAATGCCTAATAAATCACAGAAAACAAACTTCAACAATGCCTTCTCAATCACAGAAATGAACATCCGCAATGTCTTATCAATCCCAGAAAACAAACTTCAACAATGCCTTCTCAATCACAGAAATGAACATCCGCAATGTCTTATCAATCCCAGGAAACAAATTTCGACAATGCCTTCTCAATCACAAAAAATGAGCTTCTGAAATGCCTAATAAATCACAGAAAACAAACTTCAACAATGCCTTCTCAATCCCAGAAAACGAACTTCTGCAATGTCTTATCAGTTCCAGAAAACAAACTTCAACAATGCATTAAAATATGTTTTCTTATTGAATATTTTTATTTTCTCGTGGTAATGCGTTGCCAAAGTGGTTCTATTGCAGGGTTACACATGGGTAAACGTCACCAATAACGTAAACATTTCTATAGGTCTTGGAGACTAAAACTATATAATGAAATAATAATATCCAAGAGCCCAATCCAAATTTTAAGTTCTAATATTGCAACTATTTAGGAAAAAGACAATGTCGATTATTCTGAAATGAGTAATAACTTTTGACTATGGTCCGATAAATAGATCTTCCATCCCCATGTTAGTGTTGTATCCAGATGTATTTTGTTAAAGACGGTTCAATTGAGCAGCCGACACCGGTGTGTTCAACTTTGGTTTAATGAGATGGTTCAGATTATTTAATTACCGGTAATTTGTTTAACTAAATATAACGACCCATTCGTCACAAATTGTTTCTAGTTGTCCTTTAGTATCAAGTATCAAAAATGTAGTTTCATGGGCGCCAGCCTGGGAGAAAACACGAAATAAAAAACTATTCGACAAAAATAAAACTATGTAGTGTATTTTGAGTTGTGCACTACGAACAGATATTTTTCCTTACCCCTAAAGATTCCCTCCAGGCAAGTCCACTTTTATTATAACCAATACACAAAGCTCAGATTCTAAACTCTAACCTAAAAAGAAATATAGTAAATAGGCAAAAAGCAGGATGACTTCGCGCTGCCTGAGTGGGGTCTACCAAATTCTACTTCTATTTATCACTTCTGTCCGATGTTTTTGTGACCCTGACGGGTGACGACACCCCTCTACCTTCATTAGGCCTTGTGACACTTCATCGATTTATTCATTCATTCATAAAAAAACCTAAGTCAACGGAGTTTCTTACCCAAACGACTTAATAAAATAACACACTCAAAGTTAACAGAACTGTTCTGACACAAATAGATGGAAAACAATATTCTTACCTGAAAGTATGAGATTTAATATCAGTTTATTCTATTACTTGGAGTTGACAAATGTAATAAAATGCATTAATAAATTACTCGAATAAGTGATTTTAATATGAAATACGTAAACTATGCATGTCGTATATTAATTAATTTAAAACACACACTCGCATAAATAAGAGACTGTTTAGGGCACAGTACAACAAGCTGAATTTCAAATAGCTTTAAGTGGAGATAGTTCACCAATCTGATAAGGGTTCTCATAGCCTAGGTGACCTTCCTATAAAAAATTTTTTTAATACTCCTGAGACTAAGCTAGTGAATGACACAAGTCTACCTCTGTTTCTCCTTAACCCCCTCTCATATATTCTCTCTCTCTCTCTACCCCCATCGTTCCTTTCAATTTCCATACGATTATTTGAGTAAAAACGCGATCTAAACAGGCCCTAATGCCTCGTGAACATGATTTGTGGGTTGACCGGCGACCGTCTGCCGATCCTGGGGGCCTGGCGCTACACACAGGGGGGGGGGTGATGAATATATCAGGGGGAGTAATATATGGATCATACGGAGAAGACGAAATGACAGAGCACGATCCAACTTTCATTACTTGCTATCAATCGTATCTCAGGATTGAACATGGATTTTAAGAATACTTCTTTGCATACCATCTTGACCAGAACTAAAAACACACTAAGAAACAGCTTAAATTAGAACTGGTTTGTAACGGGTCTTAATATCGATGCAATTGCCATTTCATTCCCAGAACACGTAATAGTTCAACAGCTTATCCCCACCAAAAAAGAAAAAGAACATGTGAAATGGCTTATCAATCCCAGAAAACGTACGCCTGCAATGGTCTATCAATCCCAGGAAACACACTCCTGAAATGCCTTATCGATCCCAGAAAATGTATGCCTGCAATGCTCTATCAATCCCAGAAAACAAACGTCTAAAATAGTCTAACAATCCCAGGAAACGCACCTCTGCAATGCCTTATCGATCCCAGCAAACGAACGCCTGTAATGCTCTATCAATCCCAGAAAACGAACGCATGAAAAAGTCTAACAATCCCAGGAAACACACCCCTGCAATGCCTTATCGATCCCAGGAAACACACTCCTGAAATGCCTTATCAATCCCCGAAAACGCACGCCTGTAATGCTCTATAAATCCCAGGTAACACACTCCTGCAATTCCTTATTAATTCCCGGGAACAAACTCATGTAAAGCCTTATTAATCCCAGAAATTACACTAATGCAATGTCTTATTTATCCTAGGAAATACACTAAAGCAATGCATTATTAATCCCAGGAAATACACTAATGCAATGCATTATTAAACCCAAAAACAAACTAAACTCCTGCAATGTCTCATCAATCATCAACACACCAATGCCCTTGTAAATCTCACAAGAAACCTTTCAAGCGATTATAGCCTTTGCGTTTAAAATTTCACGAAAAGCAACAGGATGAAAAAAATACTTGCAGGTAAATAGTAACATCGATTCAACAAATTGCAATCCACTCGAACATTATGGTTTTAACTAAAGTGTTAATACATTCTTTCCAAGGGATTTCCTTGGCTGTTCAACAAAGGTTCAACTTCTCAAGCGAGTAAAATCGTCTCTAAGATCACGAAAAATACGAGAAAAAAATCCTTTAAGGCGAATTTCGATAAAGAATTACAACTGATAAATGGCGATATTCATTGTAACGCTGACTGGTATAACGCTGGGGGATGGTAAGTGGTAGGTAGTCGCCGACAACCGACCATTACCACAGATTTATCAGCGTTCCCACTACTTACGTCCACACCTCAGCCCCGGGTATGTGTAATTAACTCTGTTGGTTTTTGGATAATTGATTTTTAAACGCCGTTTCGCATGACTTATGCCCGCCCGGGGCCCGTATCGTTTAATCTGCCTCGTTATGCTCGCCACCCACGTCTCTCGCGGCTGTCTGTCCGTCTGTCTGTTTGTACACCTGTTGTACGTCCCGGAGGAAGGACCGTTTCAATTAATCTCACGGCTTGTTGAGGGGTAGGAAACTTGTCACGAACGAGGACTGTGAATGAATCCACTCGAACTGGACTCGGTTCGAACCGAGTAACTGTAAGATTTTATGATGAGAGGAATTGGATCTAAATAGGGTAAATTTCAGATATACTACATCACCCTGCAAATTGTGTTAACATTAAGATATATTATTTGGATGACAAGGTATTTTTTTTTTATTAAGGTCAATCTTGTTATTCACCAAGCTTCAGATTCGGTTCCTCCCACCTTAATCAAACTTAAATTACTACGATCTCAGGATAATTAAATTGCCTAATGATTACAAGACAAAAATATCCTTCAATGCCACATCAACTTGGAAAACAAACTTTCAAACAAAGATCCCTTACCAATTACGAAAAAGATCTCCTAAGACGAATTGATCCTACGATTAATCCTGGGAAATGAACTTCACCAATGCCTAATCAATCCCGGAAAAACTTTTTAACAATGCCTTATCAATCCCAGAAAATGAAATTCTGCAATGCCTTATCAATCCCAGAAAACATACTTCAACAATGCCTTATCAATCCCAGAAAACCAACTTTTGCAATGTGTTATCAATCCCAGAAAACGAAATACTGCAATGCCTTATCAATCCCAGATTTCAACAATGCCTTATTAATCCCAGAAAACGAAATTCTGCAATTCATTATCAATCCCAGAAAACGAGCTTTTGCAATCCCTTATCAGTCCCAGAAAACGAAATTATACAATGCCTTAGTCCCAGAACACGGGTTCATAGTATCACCTAAAGACTATTAGTGTCTGTCGACGCCCAATTAGATATGTTAATTCATTCGGTTCTCGCGGTTAATTGTGTCCGTAGAGCCTCTTAACTTAATTACGTCGTAATGGATGCAGCAGCTCCTTCCTCTGCGACTGGTTCTAGATTCCCACCTTGGCGATCTATTCACATACACTTGATTGTGTTCGCGTCTGCTTTCACTTGAAATGTTTACCGAGATGATTTTGCAGTTAATGCTCTTTTGCTCGTTATTTTGGTAAAAGCAAAAAGTACCTACATTGGGAGATGATACAAGTGAGATGATTGAAAACTGCAAATGTTCGAATCAAAAATGTTTTCGAACACCCCCGGTACCAATGGAGATCATCATCTAGCTGTTCTAATAAGGAAAGACTGGTTTGCATACAGATATTAGAGTACAAAACGGGTCAAGTGAAAAACAAAGAATGTCGGTCCCGCATTCTAGATGATATCAGGCTGACTGGTGGCTGAGGTATTGTTTTATAGTCAGCTACGGACCGGACCCCTGGACTGGCTAATTTACAATGCACGTCTGGAGCCGGCGCCCGGCCTAGACATCCGGCATTTGACGTGCCGTGTGCCGTCTGTACTGACTCACCGTGTACCGTATACAGTGCCGCATGCCGACTGTTTACCGTCTATAATGATTTACAGTGCCGAGTGCCAACTTTGTACCATCTATAATGATTTAGAGTACGGTGTGACAACTGCAGGAACGAACTGGGTACCATCTATAATGTTGCAATGATCTGTAATCATCAAAAGTGCCGTGTACCGTGTGCGGGGACAAACTGTGGACAATCTATAGTGGTTTACAGTGCTGGGTACTGTCTGCAGGAACGATCTGTGCACCATCCATAATGATTTTAGTACTGTGTAATGTCCGCAGGAAAGAACTCTGTATAATCTAAAATTGATTTGGATCAGAGTGTTAACAGTGCTGTGTAAGATTGCTAAGGAGACAATTGAATACTGGCTCTAGCATGACTGAGGGAGACAACTAAATATTGGCTCTAGGATGACTGAGGGAGACAAATGAATACTGGCTCTAGAATGACTGAGGGAGACAACTAAATATTGGCTCTAGGATGACTAAGGGAGATAAATGAATACTGGCTCTAGGATGACTGAAGGAGAAAAATGAATACTGGCTCTAGGATGACTAAGGGAGACAAATGAATACTGGCTCTAGGATGACTGAGGAGTGAGGGACACAACTACTGAGTACTGACTCCAGGATGACTGAGGGAGACAAATGAATACTGGCTCTAGGATGACTGAGGGAGACTAATGAATACTGGCTCTAGGATGACTGAGGGAGACAACTAAATATTGGCTCTAGGATGACTGAGGGAGACAAATGAATACTGGCTCTAGGATGACTGAGGGAGACTAATGAATACTGGCTCTAGGATGACTGAGGGAGACTATTGAATACTGGCTCTAGGATGACTGAGGGAGACAAATGAGTACTGGCTCTAGAATGACTGAGGGAGACAATTGAATACAGGCTCTAGAATGACTGAGGGAAACAACTAAATATTGGCTCTAGGATGACTGAGGAGTGAGGGACACAACTACTGAGTACTGACTCCAGGATGACTCAGGGAGACAAATGAATACTGGCTCTAGGATGACTGAGGGAGACATCAACTGAGTACTGGCTCTAGGATGACTGAGGGAGACAACAACTAAACACTGGCTCTAGGATGACTGAGGGAGACAACAACTGAGTACTGGCTCTAGGATGACTGAGGGAGACAATAACTGAGTACTGGCTCTAGGATGACTGAGGGAGACAATAAGTGAGTACTGGCTCTAGGATGACTGAGGGAGACAACAACTAAACACTGGCTCTGAAATGACTGAGGGAGACAACAACTACTCACTGGCTCTAGGATGACTGAGGGAGACAACAACTACTCACTGGCTCTAGGATGACTGAGGGAGACAACAACTACTCACTGGCTCTAGGATGACTGAGGGAGACAACAACTACTCACTGGCTCTAGGATGACTGAGGGAGACAACAACTACTCACTGGCTCTAGGATGACTGAGGGAGACAACAACTACTCACTGGCTCTAGGATGACTGAGGGAGACAACAACTACTCACTGGCTCTAGGATGACTGAGGGAGACATCAACTGAGTACTGGCTCTAGGATGACTGAGGGAGACAACAACTGAGTACTGGCTCTAGGATGACTGAGGGAGACATCAACTGAGTACTGGCTCTAGGATGACTGAGGGAGACAACAACTACTCACTGGCTCTAGGATGACTGAGGGAGACAACAACTAAACACTGGTTCTGAAATGACTAAGGGAGACAACAATTAAACACTGGCTCTAGAATGACTGAGGGAGACATCAACTGAGTACTGGCTCTAGGATGACTGAGGGAGACATCAACCGAGTACTGGCTCTAGAATGACTGAGGGAGACATCAACCGAGTACTGGCTCTAGGAAGACTGAGGGAGACATCAACCGAGTACTGGCTCTAGAATGACTGAGGGAGACATCAACCATGTACTGGCTCTAGGATGACTGAGGGAGACATCAACCGAGTACTGGCTCTAGAATGACTGAGGGAGACATCAACCGAGTACTGGCTCTAGGATGACTGAGGGAGACATCGACTGAGTACTGGCTCTAGGATGACTGAGGGAGACATCAACCGAGTACTGGCTCTAGGATGACTGAGGGAGTTAACTGTGTTACTGGCTCTATGATGACTGAGGGATGCAATTGAATACTGACTCTAAGATGACTTGAGGGAGACAACAACTGAGTACTGGCTCTTGAATGACTAAGGGAGACAACAATCACTCACTGGCTCTAGAATGACTGAGGGAGACAACAACTGAGTACTAGCTCTAGGATGACTGAGGAAGACAACTGAGTACTCGCTCTAGGGTGATTGAGGAAGACAACTGAGTACTGGCCCTATGAATCCCGAGGGTTCAAACGAACACTGGCTGACCGAGACAGAGATGACCGACAGAGACAACTGAACCAATGTTTGGGGAGGACGACTGAACACTGGCTCAAAGATTATTGGGGGGAACAGATGAAAACTGACTCTAAGATTACTGGGTGGGGCGGTGGGACAACTGAATACTGACTCTAAGGCCAGGTTTAAAAGATGCCAATTGATGAGAAGGTTGTCTTTGCAAAAATGGCAATTAAATGTGAGGGCAGTTTTCAAAGTAATGGCCTGAAGAGTTAACATGAAGCCAATAATTTCATGCCAGTCAGCTGTCTTCTGACAATTGTCTCAACTACCGAGCTTTTGTAAACCTGGCTTAAGATTAATGAAGACAACCGAACACTGGTTCAAAGATGGCTGCTGGGAGACAACTGGCTCAAAGAGAGGGACCACTGCACACTGGCTCTAAGATAACCAAGGGAGACAACCAAAACCAAACATTGGTTGAAAATAACTGATGATGACAACCTTACACTGGTTAAGAGGTGGTGTTGGATGCTGTGTTTGTGAAGACACTTCTTGGGGGCGAAATTGTGCCCTGCAGGACACGTTGTCTAGGTGGCTCTATATTTTACTTCAGCTAGGCATTTAACAACCTCTGGTTGGCAACAGACAAGTAAGGAACAGAGGATACACCCCTTGGTACACTTAAGTGGTGGTGCACTAGTGCTGGTGTTTGGCAAAGTCCAACACCAGCCCGTCGCCAACATGTAGTACAACACTGGAATTATTTGGTTGAACAGGGAAAGAACAAACTATTACACTAATTTCTGGGATGGAACGGGAGTTCCATCAACATTCTAAGGCCGAGCCTGCATTCATTGATGGGATTACCTTGGTTCTCTTTTAAGGTCGCAAGGAAACCGCAATGTCTGGTGACCAGTGTTGCCAAGATTGCGGGAGACCATCACAATATCGAGCATATTTTAATATTGAGCCCAATATCAAAATATGCTCAAAACTGTGACCGCGATCACAAGCGACAATCACGGTATTACCGAAAGAGCGAAAAAATATGCTCACAAGTGATCCTATGGTCGCGGGAGACGATCACGAAGTCACTAAGACTGCAATATATGCCCACGAGTGTTGCTGCAATCGCAAGGGACAGTTACGGTACTGCCTAGACCTAGTCAAGAGTGTTGCCCTGATTGCAGGAGACGATCATGTTTTCGCAGAGACCGGGAGTACACAGGTCTGTTTACAAAAAGAATTATTTTACTTATAACTTTTATTAAAGGCTTTCGCTGCTCGCTGGTCGGAGGTTGGAGACCCCTGGTCTGGACTATTAAGGTATCCTCCACCTACTCCCTTCATTAATACATCCAGGAGGTTAGACTCCTCAACAGCATCGCCGAGCTGCTATTGATGAAATTGCACAAGATCAACCAAAGGTGGTTCCTTTTCGGCAGAAGAGCCTCCATGATCTACAATGGTGTTGTTGGCAGCGGGGATTCAACCTCCATCCTGCCATCTACCACACTGGTCTCTACTGCTCATTTTGGAGGAGATTAAGAAGATTTCTTCATTCTCTTTCTCTACGCAATCTTTCATTATCTATGCTGTCAGTGATCGTACAGATTTCTTGCCAGTGGAGACCTTCGGACTCTGGAGCTACGCCTAAAAAGGTTCAACTCCTATTCCAATGTTGCTTTTATTTACTCAGCTCTGCTGTTCAAAATGGTTTTGTGAGCTGTTATTCAAAGTCATGTCTGTGTGTTAACCAGCATTGCTGGGCAAGGGGCGGCCCAGAAAAGCCAGGAACGGGTATATCCTCGGGAACAATACTTCTACCCCTTTTCCTAGAGGCCCCAACCTCCGTTCACCCAATACCCCAATACCTGGCGTGACGGGGGTTCATAAAAACACCTTGAAAAGAACCGAGAGAGACTCAACCTAAGAATACCCGTCGGCAGTGAAAAGCAAATATGTGCACATTTTGTGCCCCAACTACACAACAGGGGCACCAATCTCAGAGATCTCAGAGATTACAAATGGATATTATTTTTAGTAGAATCTAATGAAAAGCAGAGAATACTACAACGTATTTTCACACGGATACACAGGAGTCATTCAAATGTATACATTAACTAAACGATTCTACGTATACTTCCATTAAGAGAACTTTAAGGAGGATACAGTGTGATTATTTTGCATCGATCGGCTAGCTAAGCTATGGTTAATAACTTTATAGTGCGAATAAATCTCCTCAAATTAAATAATACATGTTTTCACAATACTTAAGATAACACTGGTCCAGTAAAGACACGCTGTGGATACTTTAATTGTGAAAATATTTCCATAACTTAGTTCAACTGAAGTTCTTGGAGCTTACATGCAGAAAAGTACAATTTTCAGATTCTTTACCCTAGTGTGTTTTCTTGGTGTTGGAGGATTGTCAGAGAGAGAATTCCTAACACAGTTAAAAACAAAATTATCAATCTAGGTGGCAAAAATATATTTCAAAAACGTGCAACTCACCTCATTGTCCAATTTCTTGAATTCCGAGTCGTCCTCGTCCACTTCAAAGTAAAGTTCCGTTGACGTGATCGAGATCATTCCCGGCGCGACGATGCCCGGCGCGACCAACTTGGCTTTCGTGCTGATATTGACAGGACCTGAGACAAAACAGAGTTTGTTTACTGACAGTTGCAATAAAGGAGTGTTTTGAAGTTATGTTTATCAATGTTCTAGGATTTTACCCTCTTCCTACAGTCATATTATCAGGTAGTTCATACATGCAGGAGGATCAATTTTCCCTTTCATTGTTATCGACAAAAACAATGGGACTAAAAGTTGCAAAGAGGTAGGAATAGATTACAATAATCAGGGGAGGGGGTAAAGTATGCTGGAACTGTGTTGGTTTCAGATTTGAACTAGTACCTCGAGCATGACAGCGTTTTTATTCATAGCCTTGTAAACAAACAAGCAGCGACTTAGGAGGTTGGTCAATCAAGTCTTTTGAATGTGACTGATATTTTAGATATGTTAGATATATTCAATTCATCTTCAAGGCAAGGTACAATTTAGTTTGTGATGATGCTGTCACCTGCGGGATATCAAAATTTGACAAGTTTTAATCCGTTCATCTAGCAACTTTCAGTTTGGATGTGGTTTCAGTCCCAGGGTGTGCAAACCCTTCCTCTTTAAAATAATCCTCAACATGTTAGAACGATTTCATAGACTATTTACCCCTAAATCCAATCAACCTAAATTTCCAATACATAGCACGTAGTTTCTACTGAGAGCTGTTAGTGTGTACGTACCGGTCAGGTCAACATCGAGGTCTCGGTCGTCGGTGAGAAGCTCGCTGTCATCCATGAGGTCTGATGATTGTCCTTGCTGTGTGTGAGACGCAGCCAAATGTGCGTGGAACTCTTCACGAGCCTGTCAACATATAAACTATGTCAAACTCCAAGGCACAACTACAGTGGAACATTATCAACAAGATTCTTCATTTCATAAAACTCATAATAATAGGTAAAAGTAAATTTTTTAATGATGAGTTGAGAGTTTGGTCGATGTTATGTTTACAGCATGAAACTTTATATTTAAATTCATTTCCATTCTAGCTCCTGAGCTGTTGTATTCAATATAATAAATAGGTTACATACCTTATAAATCCGACAAACAGCTCATTTTAATTGAAGGTCGTTTACATGTTTCGGCTTGTATCGGCCATTGTCAAAACGTTGCAGTTGGATGGTGAAATCCTTGTCATTGTTTTCTACTAAAAGTACATACACAAACACATACACACGGACGGGACGAAAACATTACGAAAAACGAATAAAACAAAAAATAGTTAAAACTTTAAATAATTCTGAATGAAAAACTTAAATTCAAATCCCATCACATTTTCAATAGCATATTAAAACAAAGGCAGAGTTCGACGCCCATTGGTCAGCAGTCCACATCAGCTGATAAGACAACACCGACACAACTAGTCCAGTCTGCATCCTGACCTTGACAACGGTGTGCGTGCGTCCTGCCCGTGTATTTAATAGGCCTATTTAAAGTTTTATTCGTTTTTCGTAATGTTTTCGTCCCGTCCGTGTGTATGTGTTTGTGTATGTACTTTTAGTAGAAAACAATGACAAGGATTTCACCATCCAACTGCAACGTTTTGACAATGGCCGATACAAGCCGAAACATGTAAACGACCTTCAATTAAAATGAGCTGTTTGTCGGATTTATAAGGTATGTAACCTATTTATTATATTTAATTATATAGCCACTATGGTTCAAACCTTGTATATTAGGCCTACACTTGGTCCGAGAAATCGGTTTGGGCCGAAAATACTTTTCAGGCTAAGCTAAGATCAGGTCATTCATACTAGAAGTTTGGGATGGATCTATTCAATCCTCTCACAATCACATCAAGATTGAGCCATAGAAAAATTCACAATTTTCCACTATGCAGAAGACGTTAAAAATTTCACAGCAATCACAGAAATGTACAATATTGTATACACTGATTATAGTATATTCATAAGAACAAATCTTATTCTTTAAGTGAGTACTTTTCAAATCAACTCAATTCTGTCCCAAGACCTTCCAGTGAACATTTTTGCCCCAACCCCAAAGTCAAAAATGCAGGTCTTCAGGTAAGGTACCGTATGTGTTCAAAGATTTTCAAAATATTTTCCTAAACTCGTAAAAATAAATTTAAATTTTAACAAAGCCTCTCATTTCTTAGCTATATTCCAACACCGACCAGTGACTAGATTGTACCTGTAGTATGGCATCCTCAGGTGCTCCGTGTTCTAGAGCTGCCTTCAGCGTGGCCTGTGGGTGACTCGAGCCTCGCGGGTTGTGGACAAACCTCTTCCTTCTTCTGGCATCATCCTCCCACGCGTCCAGCTTCCAGAACTCTTGCCTGAGGAAAAAATATCCACCAATAATAATGTGAAGATAAAAAACATGTTAAAATATGCATACTAAATTGATGTACTTCGATTCATACTCTTGAAAGGGTTAATTTTGGTGTAATCAAGATCTTCATTTAGCAATAGTCCTCTCTTTGACAAAGTACTAAAGGAATTTATTTTTTAACAAACCAACACAAAACATCAACACAGGTGAAAGTTTCCCCACCTGGCGTGCATAGGATCCGTGTATCCCCAGGCGCCATGTTTGTTGGACAAAATGTTGCATATCTTCTCCAGCAGCCGACCTGCGATGACGTTATCTCTACGTCTCGCAGCTGTTATCAGGTGATCACACATCCTCTCCTCTTCTCTACGGTCGAGTAGGGTCTGAGCACATTGCGACTGAAAAAAAGGGGAGATTAGTTTTGCCTGAATACTGTACTAATAGATTAATTTATTTTATTCTTATTGGACTGACCCAACTACATTGAATTCTGTAAGGGTGGGACAACAATAAAAAAAAATTTATTTTTAAAAGCCATTAAGGAAGAAAGAATACACAAATAAGTCAACCTAGAATATTGTGAGGTAATAGCACTCAAAAATTCACAACAAAATAAGAATGATGTTCCTCCCTACAATGGGTACCGTATTAAACATCAACAAAGCATTTCACACAAAGCAATTAAGAACTGCAGCTAAAAGCACCCAAAAGAAAGCAGGTGTTCTACCAGCTTATGTGGTACTGTAGTTCACTTTTATTTGGTAGGTTGGTTGTGCATCTACTCCTTCTTCCTTATTGTGTTTCTAATCCAAGTCCTCCTTACTGAACCCAACATGTTGATGCTAAATTTTGTATTAACTAAGATTTAAATTGATTCCTTACAATTTTTTTTCAGAAACTTCATAAGTACAAATATTCTCTCTCACAAAAGCAGAGCACATCACTTGAAGAATTAAATCTTAAGCCTCTTTTTTTCCAGGGGAAAATCTCAATACTATCAAACAAATGAATAATGACCAACTTACTTTCAATATACAATCAATATTTAAGGTCACTATAATCAGATATGTATTACATAGAGGTGACAAGGTAAACTGGAATGTTTGCAGACCTACCTCGAAGTCAGCATGTTTGAGTACATCGTCGGCCCTCATCCTGTTGAGGATGAACTCGGCTTCGTTTGCAACTCGAACTATGTGATCCTTCATAGCATGGGACAACAACCTGGACAAAAGATAAATATAGGGTGAATCAAACAAGATATCTTTGAATGGTGTGGACACATAACTTCTTGAGATGTGTAAAATATTTACTACTGAAACAGGAAATGTGGAGGGACTGGAAATTAAGTATCAAACTTAAACCAATTCTCAATTTGGATTTAGTAGTGGAAGAAAGAAAAATGCATTTTTTTTTGTGATTGAGTTAAGGCGTAATCCAGAGTAAGGTGAAATAACACAGAAACAAAATCCATTGTAAATATGTTCAAAACCATTAGAATAATACATTCCCCCTGTTCTTAAACCCATTCTTTGGCTCTATCTTCCACTGAAATCACAAAATGTTTCTGTTTTGAAGCTTTCAAATATCGTTAACAATAACTGATTTAATAAAACCACGACTCCTGTGACTGTAAAATATAGGAAGGGATATTCGTTCCCTCAGCCACTGGTCTCGGACTAAGACTTGAGAGCAGAAATTTGCAGGTAAGAGGGATTATAGTATACAGAACACTAAAAAAGAGCCTAAAGCTTGCCGGATCACTTCCAAGTACAGACGGGGGAAACTACATAAGTATACAACCATACGAATGTCACATGGGAAACAGCGCTGGAATTTCATGGTACTTGATCATCCACAGTTGGACAATCGAGACTCTACTGTATCATTACTAACTGATAAATAAATGTTATGACTCAATTTATTTACCTTCCCTCGTTGATCAGTTCTATGAAGGCCAGTCCTGCGTGTTTCTGTAGTGAGTTTTGCCACTCCTGAGAACACAGCAGCATCACCAGCTCAACCACAGAGTGGCTGTTCTTGAATGTCGTCAGTCCTGAACAAACAGTATGTCAACGTAAGTAACATTGTAAGACTCAAAGTAAAGAAAAGAATACCTATGTTTCAGAAAACTAGCTGCAGTGAAATTCAGCAAAAATACTCTGGTAATCTTGATTTCTTAGCAAACCTGTGAATCACGTTTATGTAAGTTCCCTAAAACCCTATTCCAGTGTTATTTACTACCCTGGTGGCAAAATGTACTACATAATGTCTTAGTTTTAATTTTTGATGCAAGGTAGATGAACGTATTCTCACCTTTACCCTCCATGAGCAGTTCTTGTCCGTGAGAGCCGACCAGAGTCTTGGAGAGGAATGGAGCAAAGTCAACCATGATCTCCCTCAGTAGGGGACACACGGAGCCGAGGGCAGTCTCTAGTTGTTGTGTGAGTGACGCCTCTCGTGACGGCGTGGGTACAGACATGGGCAGCGGTACACTCTTCATTGGACCCAGGTCCTCTGGAGGCACCCGTGGGGGTGTGGGCGGCTCACCCGGGGGTACCCGGACCACACTTATCTCCCCCCGCGGCTTCTCCCCCCGCTGGAGATTACCTTCTGCGTCCAGAGCTGCTGTAAGCAAACAGTCTTTTGTAATAATCGAGAGTAGGAGTATAATCGTCTAAGTACAATCAGGGCAGCTAAGGGTCATGATAAAATCGATTTATGACACTCGATAATCCCAAAGGAGTGATACAAGGAACACGGAAGGTTGGGGAAGATCATAGTACATAGAAAACCGCAATGTAAAAAGAGAAAGATCCAACCTAGAAAACTTTGAGAAAATTTTATTATGATTGAGATGTTAGTTATATTCCCTTCTCTTAAAACCTCATAGCTTAGGAATATTCCTCAGCTGTCTTTTACAGATGAATTGATTACGTTCGGAATCAAAACCGCGCTAAAATAAAATCTGACTTTGATTGCCAAAAATGCAAAGTATTGTAAAAAATCACATACAATTGCATAAACATTACAGATTCTAACAGAGTTCAAAACATCGTCTTGCAAAGATAGTGAACAAATTTTATACAAAACAAACATAAAGCTTCCTCTAGCTACATTTTGTACCTCTAAAGTGCGACATATTGTGGATATTTCTAGGATCCTCGTGCATGTTCTGCGTGTCCTCGTTGAGATTGACGTCTGTCCAACTCTCGTCGTTAGTCGTCAAGTTGGTGTTCTTGTTGTCGTCCGTTGTGTTGCTGTCAACGTCTGAGGCCGGCTGTGAGTTGACGGATATCACCTCGTCTACAGAGCCTATACTCTGTGGCACAACAGTCAAGTTATAAACTAATTTCTTTTTATTCAAAATATACTTACTTGTTTAAATAGAGTAAAAACACAATAAATATAACATTTGTATTTCAGATTTGAGGGGGTTTTAATGTGTATTTAAAAAAAATGGGTATGTTAGTAGGATGCCGAAAAGTAAGAGTCAGTGTATTTAAAATTCCTACTTAAACTCTATTTGGGCGTTCAATTTTTAATCCCATCTTCATTTGGATACTACGATGTCTAAATCTGCTTAGAAAACCAAAACATTTTGTACATGTTAGCAAACATACAATGCCTAAATGTAATACTACAATTTAATACTACAAATATCATAAAACATATTATACTTATGAAAAAGTCAAAAATCGATTGCAGGAAAATACAGTTGGCTCTAGCACAAATGAATAATACAAGAGACGCCAAAAATAAGTGGATGGGTGATGGGAAATAGGACAAAATCAGACTAATATGAAAAAATAAACTATTAAACCAACAAAAAACTAACAAAAACAAACTATTTACAAAGAGCATTGGTATACAAAAATCAAATGAAAAACAATGAAAAAATATTGGAGTAATACTACAAAAACAATCATACTACGGATACAAATAACTGATAAAATGGAAGAAAAGCCCTTGGAAGACGCATGGGGAGTACAAAATAAAACTGCAAAAACGCATAAACATAAAAGATTGAAAACAAACAAAAACCAAGCAACTGCTAATTCTACCTTGGTTGTTTGGTTGACAACGTGATGTCTCGAGTTTCTGGAATATCTTGTGTCTTCCATATCATAGCAAGGATGTGCGAAAGGAGTTCTCGCCTACAATACCAAACTGGGATAACTAATGTGAAAAATGTTAAGAGTTCACCTTATAGGTTTTAATTTTTAAATTTACGTGTGCTAACTCAATGCAATCAATTCAATTTCAAAACAACAACTGATGGAACATAGAAGTTAGTGTCGTTAGTGAGATAGTAAAATATATTGTGTTTCAAATTTGTTGGAAGGAATTTCACACAATGCATGTATAGGTAATTTTAGGGAGCAGCAGCAGTTCGGTGTCAAAGATAGTTTTTAATTCCCTTCTAACCAATAGCAGAAAAGTGTGTGTGTGTGTGTGCAATAGCAGTGTGTCTATGTGTGAAAAGTGTTTTGGTAGGTTGCGTAGCTAAGGTACAATAGTTGTGTATAGGACCTCAGTAAATCACCAAATCAACATTGGGACAGAAAATGTTTTGCAACCTGCAACCCGTACCACACACGATAACCATATTAAGAGAAAAGTGCACGACTAAAGAACAATGACGAATAGAATCAACCTTCTTCAACAAGAGATTGAATCACAGTGATAAAACAAATCTAAAGAGTCTCTCTCTCTTTTAGACCTAACAGATTACAATTCATGGAACCAATGAACTGTAATAAATATGTTAAGAATTTTCTGAAAACAATGAAAATTACAAGTGGTACAGTAACAGTAATTGCAGATGTGCAAACTTTCTTCTTGATACAAGATGGCTTCATTTTGTCTACTTTTAATCTTAAATACTCAAGCTAGAGCAAGGAGAAACAGATTTTAATGTATACGAGAGAAACTGTGATTTTCTTAAGGTTGCTAAAATGTAAATTTTTTATCAAAAAGAGTTCAAAATCTGTGTTGACGTAAAGGCTTGACTACAAATTTGATTAAAGAACCCTCAAGTTTTGTTAGTATATTATCTAAAGGTAATTTTTCCTCGCCAATATCACTGACTCCATCTAGAACTTATTCTACAGATCATAACCTTTCATCATAGGACAGTAAGAAAAAATGGTATTACTTTGATGGATGCGGGCGGAACGTCGTCTCTGTCCGTGAACACGGAGGAATTGTTTCCTTCCACAACAATAACGTCACACTCGCCATCCCCTGCAATCATTAACAATGTGTTATTGATATGAAGGGAAAATATTCTGAATCCTCAAAAAACATTGAAATAGAAAATGAGCAAATTGTAAAAAAAAATAACTTGACCACTATTTTTCATAAAGATATGTTGGAAAGTCTTTAAGAGTCTTACAAGTGCACTTAAAATCATTTAAACCCCCCTCTCCTATTATTAAAATTTATTTTCTTAGTTTATTTTAAAAGAAATCTTAAAGCATAGTAAAATTTCTGTAGAGGAAAGACAGGTATACTTAATGTATTCTTAAAATAAATAATTTATTCAATCTTTATTTGTTCAATTTTTGAAACTATACTTTATTACAATATTACTATACCATAAAATATTTTGTAATGTAAGAACATTGAAATGTTCTAAAATGAATACCTATAAAGATAACTTTATTCAAGAAATGAAAATTAAAAAATCTCCCAATCAATTGCCATCAAAAGTAAAAAGAAACGTTTCTAAATTCTAATCATCAATAAAAAATGTGTTGATTCTTATTTTAACATGCGTTTTAACAGTTTAAAAAATTAATCAGTATATTGTGGAAAACAAATATAAATCTTATAAAATATTTAAAGACGTGCTAATAAAAAAATATGACATGCAGTAAGTGCTGGAAAAAAAACAGTAAAAACATTATTTTTTGAATACGAAATACAGATTACAAATTAATCTACAAACTTTAGTGATTATCTTCTGAAACATTTTGAGCCTCATATTGTTTCTAAAATGTTTGTTGAAGATACAAATAATTTTAAAATTATCTGATAATAAAATCATAGATAAAACATACTCCCTTAGTAGATTTCTCATCCTTATGGAACAGCTGAAGACAATTTTATTGTTAGTTCATGTACGGTTTATGTAGAGGTCGTGTTTTGTTTACAATTTGTTTCCCGTTATTACAGCCATTTAAAACCTCGTTTAACCAAATAATACGATCTAATCATAAACAATAACTTGTCCCCTAGTTATATAACCAAACAGTAAAGCAGAAATCAAGAAATTAACCCTAAAATAATTGAAACAAAGTTTCATCGACACTAGCGCCTTTGTGTCACGTACATGAACTAGACACGAAAAACGTGCTTCAAAATTTACAATGGGATGAGAAGTCTACTTGTGTTGGTTAGTCTATGATAAAATTTAACATTTTTTTGTTGTTTTGTTTGTAGAACTACATGTAACAAAATAAAAACTTATTTTTTTAGTATGAGAAGACAATTTGCATATTTTTTATTACAAGATTTGAACACTGTAAAGTGTAAAAATGTGTAAATAACTACCGAAAATTACATTTAAATCGTCTACAGTTTATTCTTTTAAGATCTCAGGTCTGAAAATGTGAAGGTTAATCTGTGAAGCTGGAGTTTGGATTAATCTTTGAAACTGTGACTATTTAACTCTGAATCTGATTTTTGAAACGGATAAAAAATGTCCAAAACATGAATTGTTACAAAGGTTTAAATACCTGCTATCAAGCAATCCATTTAATTGCAGTTGAAACTAGTTGCAACTGCAATTAAATGGATTGCTTGATAGCAGGTATTTAAACCTTTTTAATATTATTTGGCAATCCGGAGGCTACATCCACAATGAAATTGTTACAAGCCTGTCTGCTGGAATAAATTAATTGATTGTCGGTTATCTGTTCAAAAAGCAGTTATCTGTTCTAACACAGGTTTAACTTATTTAACTTAGTTAAGCTTGATTTCATGCCAAGAAATCAATAACAATATTTTTTCCCAAAAACACATAACCAACAAATGATATTGACAACATCCATGCACATGCAGGATTCCAAAAGCCATAGAAACAAAACATAAATATGATTCTTGTCAGCGTATACTGTGGGTGCACTGCCTCAAAGCAAAAATTCTACGCGAAACATAACCATTGCGGTACACTTGAATATAAGATTTACAAAGTTGTAACGGTTTACAGTTAATCTTATAAACTTTATGGGTGAGAGGGCTTGGTTTAGAGGATTAATACTAAAGAACTCCGCTAGTCCGATCACAAAGGGTCAAAGTTTAAGTTCAATTATTTTTATTTGTTTGATTTGAGTATGTTTTCTTTTCATTTCCACTCGGTCAGCTATTAGTTAAATTGTTTAGCACAATTTAAATTTCCATTTCCATTAACAAAATAAGAATTTGGAAAAGTTTTTGTTTGGTTTTATTAAAATCGTTAAGGGGAATTTATTTATAGATCAGTTTACAAGCAGTAGGGGAATTCCAACACATCCATACTAATCTTTGCCTTAAAAACACCATCTTTTTCTGACAACTTTTATAAATCTAGTGGTGTAGTGGGGCAGAACAAATTTAGAACAACATACATAGCTACTCAGTAAAAAAAATCCTACATATTAATAAGGTTAATAAGGATCAAGTTTTTCTGGAGTTACAACACAACAATGGCGCAAATGGTCTAAACAATTTAAAACTGCGTTCAAATAAGTTATACGTCAACAGTGATCACGGAGAAATCGTGAACATCTCCCATGTCAGTCTCTTCTCAGATTGGAAAATTTTCTCTTCACCACTGTATAAATAAGGAAAAAATTCTTTCAACCCTGTGGGCTACACCAACTTGAGAACGATTTCATTCTCTAGCAACATCAGTGACGATCCATTCTACAAATTAAACTTAATGAGTCACATTAACAAACATTCATTTAAAGTACGACAAGCACTTTGTTTTCGTAGTCGGACTAGCGAAGTTCATAGCCAACAAGAACCATGGGGAGACAGCGATGCAAGCGATGCTCGGCTAACCTTGATGTGGCAAGCCCGGGTAGCGCAAGGCTTTCCCCGTGTTGTTGATGTTATTATTATTGTTGTTGCGGAGAAGATGGGAAGGTGCAGGTGGAGCGTTTGGGTGGGAATTGGGGAGAAACTGAGGATAAACGTGATGGGACCATTGGGGAAACAGGGGACGGGCTCCACTGCAATCTGTTAAATACAAAACCTGTTAAAGTATGTCCAGCTTCAGGTACTTTTATGCAAGAGCTCTGACGTAAGACAAAAGACAGAAATTTTATACTACAGGCTTTTTTGAAACTAAATTCAAGCTGCGTAAAAATAATCGAGAAAGTGCAGCTAAAACATCTGTCTTTTTTGTACATCAGAAAACACATGCGTAAAAGCCCTATTAGAAGTAAAAGAATTTAAGAAAATGTGAAAAGACGCTAGGAATTTAATTATGAATTTATGAAGAATCTATTTATTTCTGTACAAAAAGGTTAAACCATTATTACACTATTTTTAGATTTTAGAGAAGAAAACTTCAGTTCAAAATGCCTTTTAAATTTTGAAACATTAACTTTTGCATAAAAAGATTTGAATGAAATAACGTAATTCTACATTCATACAGCTTTAACTGCCTTTAATAATTTGACATTGTAGTATCCACAAATTGGTTAGTAGACCTAATTTTTTTAAATATTAGAGTTGATGTTTTTGATTTAAATAATAGTTTTTGATCCAATACATTTATTTGATATCTCTCTAAAACTACTAGTCAGCATTAAATAACAAATTGTTTTTGTTTTGGGAAGTAAAGTAATTAAAACAAAATTTATGATCTAATGAATGAGTATTTTAGACTAATTATAGAATACTGTTTTTAATAATAAAATCTTATATGTACCCACAATAAGTTGAAAAAATATAAGTTACTCAAAATCAATATTTATCATAAAAATTGTAATCAATGGCAAAATCAAGCCTAGTGAACTTTCCAGTCGGTGATTCTATCAGTGTAGCAGTGAGGTTCAGCATCCCTCCACCAGAGTGTAGCAGCGAGGTAGCTTACCTGGGGGGCTGTCTGTGGGGGGGTGGGGAGCCCCGTTGGTGCGCAGAGTAGCCAAGGGGGGCGAGGGGGGCCGTACAGCCACGGGGGGCTCCAGTATGTCCCGGTACTTGGACACCATCAGCACGGAGATGAAGTAAACAATCGCCAGCGAGAGGAACTGTGCTTGTTTTGTCTCCTCCTGTAATGTAAATGACCACGCTAAATAAATGCATTCACAAATATTTGTTTTGTCGAATCATGAACTTTGGTAGATGAAAGTGTCCAGCGTCGCCTCTCAAAGACCAAGATTTGACATTCTACTTCCTATTTCTAGTTAAATATCTGTTCATGTCTTTCATAGTTAAAACTACAGAAATGATCTTTTTGTTTTGTTTTTGGAAATAAGGTTTTTAGGAAAAGTTTTTTGGTCTACGAAGGAAGGATAGTGGAGGAGAAAACTGAATCAAGAACTAAGAGAACCAGGACAGATATAGTGTGTGTTTGTTTAAATGTAGGATTAGTTGAGCTGAGTATGTTTTGATAAGAGGGGATGACAATAATTTCAAACAAATAATAAAATGTAACCCTAAAGGAAGACAACGGAGAGGAAGGCTATGCAAAAAATTGTGGAAGCCTAATGATGAAGTTTTGAGGTGTTTTTTTTTTTTCACACTGACACACAAAGGTGTGTATTTTAATGGGAAGATGAGTAAACGATAAGTGTTGCATGAATGACTGACTAAGATCAGATGGTTTTTTAGTCAGGATCATTTATTTGAAGCTTGATAAAGGAGGTTAGATGACTGATATGGAGAAAACAGGAGCAACTGAGGAAGGCAAAGGAGATCAACACAGGTATAGGACTTTCTTGTTTCCAAATATCTACAACTCTGGGACTAGTAAGAAACTTAAGTAAAACTTCAGAATACTTACAACATCTCTATAGATCACAGCTCGCAATCTGTTAACGTCCATGTCTTGAAGCAGCTTTTCAGGATCTTTCACTGGTGTTGATTGGTTTGACAGTTTATCCACTATGTTCTGAAAAATTACAATTCATTATTACCACACCGATAGTAACGAATAACAATAAAGTCGAAAATACGAGTGAAACTCTTATAAAAACCAAGTGGATCCGGTTCGGTTCAGATGCTTAAATAAAGTATTCATACTTTAATCACTTAATGACGACTGGGATGCAATTTAAAAAAATATTATAAAATAATCAAAATATAAGGTCCAAGAGTACTACCTTGGGGGACGCCTGCACGCCGCGTATGAGACTCTGAAGGTGTGCTGTCTTGTTGTTCAGCTGACCTCCTATCGAGGGTCTTCCTCGCTCCTTGCACTCCAGACAGTTGCGCACCGCACACGTACACACCTACACATACAACCAGATTACAGCACACACAGAATAATGCTGATTGGGACTCGTATAATGTGGTGAACGTAACAAAGTTAATCCTGACTGAGAAATGGAATTATTGATGTCAATGCTACAACCATTCACAAGACTATAAGAAATTTCTCTGAGGGTTGTTTTTTTTTTCTGTTTAGAAGATGTTGATGGCCTTCTTTAACCAAACAACTGCCTGTTTACATTGGGCTTCTGTCTGTGCATGGAATCAAACACACACAAGTCCTACGGTATAAGATCATGTTATACTGATTTTGATCATCGGAATCTTTGAAAAAAAATTAAGGAAAAGAGTGTGTGTAAAGAAAGAAATTGAATAAGCAAAACCATTATAGGTAGAAGATAGTCTAGTTAATTACTCCAGAAATGCATACATGATAATTGACAGAAAAGCAGTATTCAAATTCAGAAAAATCTATTTAAAAACTGAAAACATTATAATCAAAATTAAATTTGTATTCTCACAAGTCTTAGACATTGGCGCAAGATTCCGCCGCTGCTCATGTTCTTCTCGGCCTCTAGTTCACCAAAGTTTAACGATGAGGCGAACACAAGCACATCAGCCATGTTTACCAGACGTTGCAGAAATGAGACAGCCACTTCTACAGGCATCCCTTGTGTGGGTTCCATCACGTCCAGCTCACTCTGGGAAAAGAAGAGAAAACTGTGGTGATCGAAAGTGAAAATGAGCGGCAAAAGAGATAGGAGGATGGGGCCAATGGTGAATCAATGAAAAACAGAGTGACAAGGTGTGATAGGTAGTTAAATATAGAAGAGGGAGGTGGGGTAATGACCAGTAGAGTAAGAAGTATGGTGAAAAATTTTAAAAAAATAGAACATTTTGTAGTTATTAGCAGAAGAAAGAAGGAGGTAGTAATGACATTGAAAAAAGTGAGGAGGTATGTGGAATTGTCTGTTAAGGAAATATGAAGGAAGGTAGGAAAAGTGAGAGAGAAAATGAAATAATATGTCAACAAATAATATGCAATCTTTCAAATTATATAAAAGATCATTGGTAATGGCCACTAAAAGAAAAGATGGGAGAATTAATTTACAGTAAAAAATTATGAGAAGCTATTACGAACAACACATAAATCTAATTCAAGGTGATAAATAATTAATCTGATTAATCCTTACATAGATATTGCACCTAAGAAGACGCCCAATAGTGAGTATTTTAGTTGTAGGACTCAGCGAATATACAAGCTCAAACTGTACAAAATTGTGATGCCACTATTTCTGTTAAAAACGTCAGTGAGTGACACAAACCGATTCTTTGGTTATAAAAATACCTACAAACTGTAACACAATCTAAGATGTCAACTCGGCCGTAAACTATGTGGTCAGTGTACATACATTGGGTGAGGTGGCAGATGCGAGAAGGGGCAGTAAGCCTCCGCAAGCTATGATCAGATTGTCAGCCAGTTGGGAGATGAGGTGGACAGTGTTGACAACAAAGATGGCGTTCTCACTGCTGTTGACAAAGTCCAACACGGACTTGGTGGAGTGGCTGGAACAGACGACGGAACGTTAGCACAAACAAGGATTCCATACAAACACCAACTTGTAATTACAAAGAATTAGTCTGGAAGACAAAAGAATTTGTAACTCGAGTACTAACAAGCACATTTTAAATTTTTATAGAAATTTGTTACAACTACACTTTTTCTTGGACTTAAAAAAAAGAGGATGAACACTATTTTTGATTCTTATTCACATATTTCTTACATTAATACCAACAGATGAACAAATAAGCGGATAAGGGGTTTTTTAAGGGTGTTTTATGGCATGAAGATTTAAAAATATAATAAATTAAAAAAGTACTGGTAACCCATCCAACTTCAAAACAAATTTTTTAAAGGAGGTTGACAGTCTCTTTTAGCCTTGCATTTACTCGTCCACACAGACTGTGGACCTATGTGTGGAGCTATCCAGCAAAGCAATTGGTGAGTACAGTACTTATACAATGTACTGTAAAGAAATGCTCAGTTTCTTGGCTTAACTATTGATCAGCATCTAGATTGGAATAACCATGTGGACAAAATTTTACCAAAAATTAGTTCTGGAATATTTGCTTTGAGGAAAATGTCTTTTTATTGTAATATTGAAACAATGCGTAAAATCTATTTTGCATACATACATTCCCATATTGCTTTTGGGATTTGTTTATTTGGAGCAACTTCAAAAATTAATCTTGAAAATATATAAAAAAAACAAGAATATGCAATTAGAATAATCCTAAAACTACAGCGTGATGCCTCTGTGAAAAAACACTTCGTTGAACTCAATATTTTGACAGTCTACGGACAGTATATTTTTGACTGCATTTTAATGGCAATTAAGAAAGCTGATTCTCGTCCTGCAGATTATATTTCAACCCTTCATAAATACAATACTCGACATAAAGACTCCATAATAACATATAAACATCAAACAAAATTTTTTGAAAAGAAACCTTCCTACATCGGTCAAAGATATTTAAATACAATTCCAAAAGAAATTAAAAAAGAAAGTAATAAAAACAAATTTAAAAAAAGATTAAAAGAATATCTGATTAAAATAGCTCCGTATTCTTTTGAAGATTTTTTCCACCCATCACAGTCATAATGAATAGGTACATAAACACTTTTTCAGTCTCCTGCATAGAGTGGATGAGATTGTCACTTAGGCTAGTTTGAGTTGTTGTACAACCTGACACTATTCGATGTATATATTGTACAAAATAATGAATAAAGAAGTTTGAATTGAATTGAATTGAATTGAATTGAATTGAATGTAGTATGGGGCACCAGAAACTGTACCCAATGGGCGTGTTGTATATTTCAATACCAACCTGCAAAAAATTAAAATCATAAAAAGATAAAATAATCCAAACAACAGACCTTCTCCACACTTGGATGTCAGTCTCAAGAGAGAAGAGAACATCGGACAGCAGCCGCTGGTGGATGTACGACCATTTGAACTCCGGAATGCGAAACGGAGGACGGCTCGGTCCTGGGCTGAACATCGGACGTGACCCGTTACTCTTGACTCTCTTGGCCTCTGTGTAACATAGAAATGTTAACAACTCTGTGGCAACAAGTGATGGTACAAACAGTACAAGGTTTATTGAGGTGATGAGTGGTAAAGGTTTCAGTAGTAATTCTAAGCTGAAAATTAAATTTAGGTATTGCTTAATACAGTATGGATATAAGGTGTATGAGAGTCAATTTCCACAACCTAAACAAATTGTTTTTACATCTGTGCCTAAGTGAAATAATTTCTTCAGGGTGATAGTGACAAACTTTCATGACCATTTTAGATTATAAAATTAATTTTAACAGTATTAAAAATATAATACACAAACACATATTTTTAGTTTTTGCAACTAACAGAGAATTTCAATTAAAACTTACACATCAATCAAAACTGTACAAATTAAAAAATCTAAAATAATCACGGGTAAGGTAGAATATCATGCAGTGAGTAGAGGTAAATGTAAATAAAAGAAAGAAACGTTATTTATCATCGAGAGAATAATTATTATACAGGATGATATTACAAAGGAAGTACACATTTTGAATAGCTTGTGTTTAGGTAAACGATCTTTGCTGTGGAAGATTTGTACACAGTTTTGTATCGATCAACATGTTTTTCAAGCAATTCAAAACATATACGACGCTTTTCACGAAAAAATACTAATACAGCTACAGACAGAAAACTGTTTTGTTTATTTAACAGTGTTTTACAACATTATTATTTGATACTTTTTCAAGTCTGTAAAACTTATCTGATAGGAAAACTGTTTGAAGCAAAAAATGCTGTTAATAAATAGTTAGCAACAACACTGTTAACTATTAAAAACTAATAAATACTCAAAATAATCAAACATAATAAAGAAATAAAATATCAAATTGCAAGCAATGAAAAGAATTACCCAGTATAAAACTCCTTTTTGATGTTTAGTTGAAAAACAAATGCATTATTTTAAGTGAAGATATCAACTTACAAAGGAATAGTTGCAGGAACTAATTTTCTTGCATACAATACAAAACTAGTTATTTAGGAAAATAAATGCTACTTTCAAGAAATGAACCAATTCAATAACTATATTAAATCCTATAGTTGGAGTGGAGGAAAGGGGACCAAAAGGAAGACTTTAATAGGAAGGATAAATTAGAAAACAAGACGATGACAAACAACGGAGCAAAACAAACTGTCAAAGGGCGAAAAAAATGAAAAGTTGAGACCCACATAAAATCTTACTTTAAACACCGACTTGAAACTACAGGAATTTTACACTCGGTGCACATTTTACAGAAATAAAAAGGTGAAAACAGGCAGCAACATGTGGAAACATGCGTGGAAACATGAATTTCAGTGTGGAAACAAACCATGGAAATGCATGGGCTCAACTTGTGTTGACATGGAGGTGCTATGGGGACGCTTCTGAGGTGACAAACGCACTTCTGCGAACACATCAGGTCCTCGTAATAACACTAACTGTCAACTCGCTCTTTCATCAGTTGAGTAAAGAAATTTACTAAAAAAATCTATCAGTCTTTGGAGAGAAATTTTATATAGATTCAGATTTCTATGCTCTACTTTATTGGGACTATTATACCCAAAAGAAGAATTCATCATTGTCTCCAGCATTGATTTATAACATGTAATAAATAGGTTACGTATTTGTCGTCGATCCTACTGTAGTCTCAAGCAACTATTTTCTGATGGCTTGGAAATAAAACTAAAATGTTCCAAAATTAGTCGCTGAGACTATATAGGATTGACGACGTTTAGGTACGTAACCTTAAATCCAAAAATGGTTAAGCTGACTTAAGCGGTTCTTGAGTTGATACCTTAAAATCTAGAAAGATCCGGTAGGTAGAATATTTGCTATTGATTTGTGATGATGAAGCTATGTATTAAATTACCTGTAAACTATTAAAATATGTTAATTTGAAAGTGCTTATAATGAAGGAAAGTAGAACTATGAACTGTACTATGTATAGCTTTGAAAATGTTTGTTAAATACTACAGTAGGCTATTTTGGTTAGTAAACAAAGTATTTAAAAAGACGCTAAGGTCTTTAAATGGTAGAGGGAGTTTAAAGCAAATCAGATATTTGTTAAGCGTATTTAAGGAAAAAGCAAAAAGTAAGGGATTAGATCATAGTAGAAAGCAACTGATAGGAAAGTTCAAAGCTAGATAAGTATTGCTAAATGCTATCAATAAGTTACCAATTTTGGCTAATTCACACTGTTATGTGTAATTTTCTATTACATTTTAGAAAGATATCTTGTAAAACGTACACTGGACATTTAATAACATTAAAGCCTTTGGCTACCGAATCTGATTAGACATTTTGAAAATCAATATCGTTTTAAAATCGCTCACACCTGTATTCCTGTACCGGCTGCACTTTTAAAATTCAGCCTAAACCAGGGGTGCCCATCCCCCCCTAGACTCATGACGCACCCCCCCCCCAATTGAGCGACAGCCCCCCCCCACCATAAAAAATGAGGTACACAACAAATGAGAAACATAATTCCCCCGCCCAGCACTATTTGAAAACCCAGTTATCTATATAAATAAAGTTATAGTTTTGTCTGTACATTGCTCAGAATGGTACATATCTTATACAGTATATTAAAAGTGACAGGGTTTTTTTTATTTCACGATTCTGAATCAACCACTTGACGAATTTTCATGATTTTTGTGTTGAAAGAAAGATAATTTTGAGAACTAGGGAATGTCGAAGCCATAATTTTAGTTTAGGGTTTTAGTTTTTTAGTAATTTAGTTTAAAATTTTAAAAAGTCTAGCAGCCGACGCTAACATTCTACTCTAGCTTTTGACATAATATCATTTGCAACAGCTGTAAACATTCAGCGTTTTCGACACAAATTCAGCCTTTGGATGAAAATGAAATGACATACGTAGAATTGACTTATTTTTAATATGTGTAATGCTTTAATCATTGATACGTTCATTTATTCGGTAAGAGAATGAGAGTTTATTTAAATACACATAATAAAATACTAGATGTTCTAATTTATTTTTTGAGCAGTCTTTAAAATATTTAGTTTGTTTTAGTGCAATATAATTTGTTGTAACTACCAGCTGGATGGATATAAAAATATTCTATAAAACTATTAGGTTAGTTTATTTACTCTGTGATTTTGTCATTGATTATAGGAAATAAGTAAGATTCTATAACCATTGCTGTATACTAATCAAAGCTCACGAATCTTCAAAAGAAAGCTTATGAAAATTATTTTACTACTCGACATTTTTATGAAAGGTTGGGAAAATAACAATGAAAACATGTTTTAATTCATCTTGGCAGCTTTTTCTTTACTATAAATCTTGAGCTGATTAAACTATGCTTGAATTAGTAATAGACACACTATATATACAATTTTAATGGACTACTCGATTCCCGTACGTAGGACGGGCCAACAGCTCGTTTTGGGTTATTTTACGTTATCTCAATTTATGTTCGGCTGCCATGGCCCGGAAGGCATTTTACGCAGTCTACTCTAAAAAAACTAGAGTACCGATTATGATTCTAATGGTTTAATTGTATTCACAGGATTGGCGAGAGTGTCCTTAGCCATTAAAATATGGCCTCACTATTTTGGAAATAAAATAACGGACGATCAAAAACCCAATTTGGTGTGATTTTTCTAGTTTTTCTCCATGTTTACTAAATACGTCATTTATTAAATACTAATAATCTTTTAAGAGAACACGTCATATATGAAATTACGAACAGCTGTTTTGATAAAGATTCATTTTTCTAGCTGTCACTGAAATGTTTACATAAATGTTGTTTACAAATACTGTGTAGGCCCTAACCATTTCTGATCACGTTTGTAAGCAAATTCAAAACCATAAGTGAGATTAATAACCGTGGCTTTGGCTTGCATAACGGGTTTGATTTATCACGGGTAATATGTAACTGTAAATTAAATTAAATAACTAGCTATCATCCAGGTCGGGAACCGGAGATTCTGTGTGTATCAAGTTGTAGGCCTACTTGAATTTTGATTACCTGGAAAAGACCGCGAATCAGTGTTGTACAGGACTGGAAAACTTATCTTTCTATATAAAAAAATTAGAGCTTTATAGGTCACCTCAATTTAAGGAATTTTTAATTGCCAGAATATCTATATAGCGTTTGTAAAATCTGCTTAACGAATTGTCAGCGTCTTTCTCTTGATATAACGACCCCCTCTCCCTCCCTTTGGAAACATCACAGCTCATTTAATGAAAATGAAATGGAAACAACGCTTGCGCCAACAATCGTCTGCTCCGTTTTACACTTCTGTCTGCTGTGCGCTATGTTATAACAGATTTCAGATACAACAGCTGGGGAATGATGACGATATAATGCTTAGTGATTGAGTGATTAGTAACCATGGTAACTTTAGTAAGGTTGTGATTGGGCAATGAGTAGGCCTAAAAATATGGCGACTTGTTGAATTTGTGTATGAATTGAAGAGAAACCTAATAAAGAACAGAAGAACAAAGAAAAAGAATAACAAGATTGTTCTAGTTACATTCTTTTTTAAAAGGGTTTTTATTATCTCTAAATATAATTTTACACTTTTTTTTAACTTATCTATCAATTCCTATGCTGTGATACAGCACCTATCGGTAGCCTATCTGTCTATCATGAGCAGTAGCTTATAACACTTTCTAAAGGTTCCTTTAATATTTACGTTATCTATAGCAATGCCGTGTTTGGCTAGTTATTATTGGTTGAGTTTGAGTTAGCTATAATTTTAAACGTTGCCGTTTGTACAACTGAACACTGAACCAAAATAAATGATTTTAAATGTATAATAATAATGTAATTGCACAATAAATAATGATTGTGCAATATTGAATTTCGTTTACAGCGTTTTAATGGGTTTGTCATCTCTTTTTATACTATATTGGATCAACCGTATTTTTCATTACCCCCCCTCCCTATTAACTCAGGTAATCGAGTATCTACACAATAGTGTAAAGTATTGTAGCCTATGCTACTTGTTTGTATTTTAACGAGCTTTATGTCAACAAAGCGTTCTGTGCTGAGTCGCGGTGTAGCTGAACGTGTCTGTACCACATGTTATTTTTTATCTATCACAGCAGTTGAGTCATCCCGTGCGCTCCCTCTTAGATCTCACGTCTTGATAATCTTGAATAATAACTTCCTACACGAATCCTAAACTATCCTAAAATCCTATTTTAACTAATTGAATTCAATAATATAAATATTGTTATTAATTAATCTACTTTCCATCTGGAAATTTCGTAATATATTTTTGATTGTCGTCACGTTAAACACTGTTTCAATTAACTTTAGCCCCCCCCATTTGAATTTTTGCAACCCCCCCCTAAAATTTCAATGACGCAGTCTGCGTCACAGCCCCCCCTTGTGGGCACCCCTGCTAAACTGAAAATCAGTTCCCAAATTATGAGGAAAGTATGTAACATTATTTGGTGTTTTTCCTTAAAGAGTAAGAAAACTATGCATAATTTATGAAACAGCTGTCAGATAGTACCTGGACTTTCAATGGCGTCTTCCTCCATATCTTGTTCTACAGGTCTCGGAGACTCTACTCTCGGCACCTCCACTCTCTGAGGGGACCCAGGTATGGTCATCGGTGCTCTCTGTGGCGAGGAGGTTAATTCTTCCGGTTGTAATTCAACATGTGGTTCAATTTCAGTTTTTTCAGTCTCTTTATCCTCAGCTTCCCTAGTGACTATGGACGGAACAACACTCTCTTTCTCGGAATGTTCACTTTCGGGAGTCACAATCGTATCACATTGTTCGTTTTCGTTTGAGCAACTTTCACTAACAGGTAACTCGGCTTTATCACTATCAGCACCATCTGCAGGATCTGCAGACTCGTGCGTTTCTTGTGAGTGGACGGACTCGGGTAACTTTTCAGAAACGCTTTTTGGAATGACGACCGGCTCGTTTTCTCGCTCGGTTGGCGTAAGGTACGCTTCTGACGTATCGCTATCGACAATTTCACGCTCGATTAACTTACTTACATCACTCTGCAACACAACATCACTATTTTCTACTTCACTCAATGTCCTTTCTTCCGTTTCACTAGCTTCATTCCCTAATATATTTACAACAGGCAAATCAGTGTCTTCACAGTTGACAGCACTATCTTCATCTTTCACGCTCGCACCGTCTTCTTGGATTCCTCTTTCACTGTCCTCATCAATTTCCTTAACATCTTTAATCCCACTATGTTCTGCCTTTGTGGCATCATCTTTGTCTTCTTCAACAATTTGATCCTCAGCTTGTTTGAAAGTTTCATCATCCTTTTCTTGAACTGATTCCTCTTTTTCATTTTCAACATCTTCACTAGCTTCTTTGAAAGTCTCTTCTGATGTCTCTTGGTATTTCTCTTCCTTAGCATCCTTGAACATCTCTTCTTTGGCTTCATCTGTAATTTCTTCCTTGGCACCTTCTGTAATTTCTTTCTTGGCCTCTTCTGTAATTTCTTCCTTGGCCTCTTCTGTTATTTCTTTTTTGGCCTCTTCTGTTATTTCTTTCTCGACCTCTCCTGTAATTTCTTTCTTTGCCTCTTCTGTAATTTCTTCTTTGGCCTCTTCTGTATTTTTTTCCTTGGCCTCTTCTGTAGTTTCTTCCTTGCTATCTAGAGGAGTTTCAGTGGTCAAATCCAACTCAGTAATCACAACTGCAGACTGAGCGTCGTCAAAGCTCTCTTGTTTCATCACAACCGTATCCTCCTCAGCAGATGGTTCCTCGTCCTCAGTCGTCAGCTGTTCCAAGGACTCCTGGTCAGGCGGGGGCAGTTCCGGGGACCCAATGGGAATCGGTGTCTCGGCGGGAGGCAGTGGACTAACCGTCATCTCTGGTGTCTCGGTCTCATGGTCACAACTACACGTCGGTTCAGTCTCTCTGACTGTTGCTTCTTCTTTCTCGCCATTTGTGTTCTGCAACAAAATTGCAATATGAATTATGAAACAAAAGAAGCCAAGAAATATTCTTTACTGTGAATTAAAAGTGAAAGAAGTAAAAGCCATCTCACCCATTATTCACTCGTTTCATTGATACATTCAGGTCATATTATAGTATTACTTTACCTGGTAAGTTATGATGTTACGTGATGCCTGGTGCTCCCAACCACTGATGGTGCTGATGGGCCGTTGCTGGCGCAGTGCCGGGTCCGTGATGTTGTCTGACCGCTGGCGCTCGTAGTGTTCGTACATCTGAGCAAATTGCAGCTTGAACTCCTCATAGGATACCTGCGACAAATCATGAATTAAAAAATACTTTGTGTAGAAATGATTAAAAGTTTTCAAGAGTATGGATAAAGAACCTTCCTTAAGCCTTTTATTAGTCCGAAATGTTTAACAACAATATTCTGGCCAACAAAACACTACTAGGCCACTACCAGGACCACGAGTATAATAGGGCTACCTTCATTTGATTCATATAATTTTCCAAACTGTACCATGGCTGTGGCCATGTTGTGTTTGTGACAAAACTAGTAAGGAAGCCTATTTGGTCAACTAGCTGATGTTCAGCTTCAGATATTTTGAAATACTATCACATTATACAGATTTCTATAGCTGGTGGTATCTGTCCCACCAGTTTCTCTGACTTTTGGCTACACCAATACCCGACTTAAAGTATCTCTTATCTCTATGGCTTATCAACTTCAGCTTTCTGGCATTTCCCAGGGAACTTTTCCAAAATGGGATCTTTGGTATTTACTTGGTCCAACCAAACCAACAGCCTCTTCTGCACATTTCTTATGTCTCGTTTAAATTACACCAATCTCCCTCCTTGCATCTCTTTATGAGGGTTTTACAAGCAGGATGGAAAACTAGATAGATTAAATTGTTGAAAAGTGACTCCTTCGTTTGACAACATTACAATGCAGGTTTAAAAATAAGGCTCTATGCTGGGATTGTGAGTTATAGAATAAATACCAGTTAGCTTACCTAAAAAAACATACAGAAGACATATTCCACGGTAAACACACACTATCCTAAGAGACAAAATATTGCTTGTGTTGTCTGTGTGTACTATTGCATACCTGGACTTTTTCCAAGATAAGCTAGCTGCTATCTCATTATTCTAAAATCCCCAAAGCTAAAATGAAACACATTTTAAACACTACCTTGGAATGCACGATGGCTAGAGTGTCCACCCAGACTCTCCATCCTCCGTACTCATGTTTGATGGCGTGATGGAGCAACATGCGAAACAGAGAGTACACCATGTCCGATGTCTTCTGCTCTTCGGAGTTCTTCGGATGGATGTAGGCCATCGCGATCAGCCATTCCTATGACAGCGTAGGATTATAATATGGTTCGGGGGCTAATACTGTTTATAGTAATAGTTGGTGTAGCTAAAATATATCACAAGGCCTCTTAAGTGTATAAGATACAAAATAAGCAGTAAAACTTGGCACACGAACTGACTAACCCGGATTTCGATTGATAATCAATACTACACTTTTATTTGAGGGTTTGAACCAAAAAAATCTTGTGTGTCCTCACCTGCCAAACGGACATTTGAAGGACGGTTCTTCGGTTTTCCCGGTTGTTGTTACACAGAAGTGTCATGTCGGAGAGGAACAACTTCTTCACCTCCAACAGCTGATCCGTCTGCTTGGACTGACGGATCAGGGTAGCCACCACCTTCAGGATCACTGCAGAAAAAACAGAGTTGAGAAGAGCAGACTACACAAAAAAATACTTTTTCAACACTATATAAATTGTGGAACATCATAAATCTGTTTATACATCATTAAATGAAATGGTAAATAAATGTAAAGTGGTTTACAGAGTCTTAGCCAATTTAAATAACTTCTTGATTAGCATTTTAACGTGTAAATTTAACACGTTTTCAAACACAATTCAATATAAGACACTGTAAACATGTACAATACGGTATGTAAAAGATGTTACAATGATCGATTTTTACCAGGCACACCGTAAGTTATGACAAACAATTGGAGACTCTCAGAGCAAGTTTGACAAAGCCCAAGCGTAAAATTTCGATCTAAGAGCGATTCAGAGTTTTACCCTTTGTCAAATATTTAAGAATAAACAAAAAAACAAATATTTTTGTTAAATAATTGGAATGGGTGCCAACATATTTAGAAATACTTACTTGGATTTTCCAACCTAAAGTGAGACTCTGGTTCAGGGTGTCTTGTGTATAATATCTGCTGACTGATGTGTTCTGTCATTATCTAAACAAAACATGTAATTAGATGTAAGTGTTAACAAGTTGTGAATTCTAACATTACTACAAAATACAATGCTAGCATCCTGGTTCTTCTTCTTCTACAGTATTCTAGAGATTTTATTCCTAACGAGGGCAGGGCTGGGGGAATTATTGACCATTGGTACTTTTAGGAGTCTTGAATTTTATAGAAAATAAAATATGTATGGGTCATTAAATCAAACCTAAAAATATGACAACACTGACAAATTTCCCTCACAGGGGACGCAGCAACAGTTGGATGATGAATCCTCACTAGAGAAGTAATTTATTATTTTTTTTAGTCAATTTCCCGAATTAAATCAGTTAGGAGGTTTGATTTTCAAGTTGAGCTTTTGTTCTTTATCGCCAAAAGCATCAGAGAAGATTGAGCGATCAAAAATCTTGATTATTGCAATGATCGCAGGAAACGATAACGAAGTCTTGGCGACCCCTGGGGGGTGTTAATTTAACACCCCTAGTGTCTAGTGGTGTGACTCTCAATTGTTGGGAGCATTTCCCCAATCCTTCCCTTACACCACTCTAATTGACTAGATCATTACCTCATATAGAACGTTGTACGTAGGTAGTGTTAGGGTTTCCTCATTCAGCAACAATCTCTCGGCCAGAAGGGTGTACAAGTTGTGCGGACTCATGACATCGTATTTTCTCCTGCGGATGGACAAAAACTCATCAGCAAACTTAACAAAATTAGCTAACTTTTATTGAATTTTAAAACATAAACACAATTGTGGTGATAGGTGTATGCCACAAGTAGTAGTCTATAGACTTATTTAAAAAAATGCAGCTTTATTAATGTTTCACCTACAAATGGCGGAAATCTTGATGGGTTGAAAATAAAAGCGAGAGGATCAAAATCTAACAAAGGACTCTTTAAACAAAAAATTTGACTCCAAATCGACAATAATCTTATATGTGTGACATTCTGTGTTTATTTTATGTTAGTTTATACCATTCTAACTTTTTACATTTTTGTAAGGGAATGTTCGCAAATCTAGTTTTTTTACTATTAAATTTTTAAATCTACATTTTAATAGATAGAATCATTAATTTATAGCCCAATAAACTCGTATGTTTTTCCATTTAGTAATCAACAATTTAAGTAAAGAATTCTGCATCACTTTGAGCACAAGTTCAAAATCAATTCAGTTCAAACAAGATGCTTTCGCTACAACAACCAAAGCCAGTCTCACTTGTGAGTAGAGCGACTGAGGAAGAAGCCGAGCAGTTTGAGAGCCTGCAGCCTGATCAGCTGACTCTCCGAGGCTAACAGCTTGAAAACCGTCCGGACACCGTGCTTCATGTCAAACGCTGGCACCATGGCGGCCGGGTGGTCGCTCATAAGGCCTGCCACAACAACAGCGACAATCAGATATGTTTTAAACATAGCAACACCCTACTACAATATACACAGGAATTAGTGATGTTCCAGACCTGCAGAGACACATAAGATAATGTTCAGATCTAGCTTAGTAAATATGTTGGTTTGTTGACAATAATACAACTGTCCTTGTTTGTATGAAAACAGGCAGAAAAAAATTACACCTTATTTATTTTTATTTTCAATTACGATCGGAAAATAGATATCGCAAGAACAGGGATGTTTAGTTCCGGCAAAAGCAACGATTGTTTTCTATGAGAAAACCTACGAGTCATAGGCGTGCCACTGCGTCTGGATTCTGGAACCTTCCACAAGCGTGCTGCAACCTGCTCCTCATAGAAAATGGTTCTGATTCCAGCCACATAGACTCAGCGCTAGTGTCAACGCGTCACTGCGAAGTGGAAGAAGGCTGAGTTTGCCCTTAGCCCAGTACAATGATCATCCACTTTGGATCTGGTGCTCGTCTTAAAAAAGCTTTAGTCTTAAGCCTGTCTCTTAGTAGGCTTGTGACATAGTTACCTTCCATTTTCAAATGAAATAAAACTCATTACGTCCGAATGATTGGCTATAAAATATTAATTTCACTAATAATATTACTGATATTATAACATTTTATAATAAATTAAGCCGTAAGTATGTAAAATAAGGGTGTTCTAGTATTTTTTTCATCAAAGTCACATTTGGCAGTTTTAGTGAGTTTTCAAATAAATACCTATGAGAGTCTGTACGACGTCGTGCAGATTCTCGTCCTCTCTGACAGTAGACAGGTAGTTGAGAATACTCTGCAGTTCATCCTCCTTGACTCCCTGCCCGACCATCATCAGCTGTTTCAGGAACAGGAGGATGTAGGCTCGCACTCCCAGGATGTCCTTCTGCGCTGGCCTCGGTCCGTCTGCAACATTAACACATAGTATCACGTACATTAGGATAAAAATACTTTGACGAAAAAGAAATAAGAATTTGATCTTTAGTCTATATTTGATAAAGTTATGAAATTGTAGTCATGGAAAGCCCACCTCAAGCTGAAATTTCACATATCTACTAATTTTAAAAATCAAATAACTTGGGAAAGAAAAGCGGTTTCTTGAAGGAAAACCTTACAATTTTTTTTCTCTTGCATAGAAGTTAATATTATAAGTCTCTAATTAAATCTTGCTATTTTAAATCGAATTGGATGTAGTTTAAGTGAGCTACAGACAGATTGCGCTGGTATAAATTACAGATTTTTATCAAATATGCAAATTTGTAAACCAAGTTAGACTGATAGGACAACTTATTGCGAGCTACAATCTTTTATACCAGTTCAACTATCTCAGTAACAAAAATACTTAGTAGAAAGTAGAGTTTCAGACACTAGCACACTCTGAATGGCTCATTTAATTAGACAATAGACAATGTTCTTTATTTACATATTTGTAAAGAGAATATTACATGCGCCAAACTATGGTTTTTTTTTTTATAAAAATTGGCAAAAGCTGGTCCTTAAAGATGGGATGTCTACTTCAGTATCCCGAGGTCAATGCTTGGTTGAACCACATATGTAGAATTGCTTAAACAGTACGGAGCAGTATCAATGAACATCTTACAACAAATTACAAATTAAATTTCTTTAAGTTAGTGCCGAGTCATTGGTGATAGTACACTCACCCATCCCCTTGGGTGTGATCCCGCTCTTGGCTCGCGGGTTGACCACCCAATAGTAGTACTTGAGAGTGTGTACAGTCTGCAGCACCGTGGACACCCGTCGGACGGTGGAGTAGATCTGCGTGTCGGCCAGGAACTCTGTGGCCAGGTAGGAGTACAATCGTGTCTGCACAGCGGCCGGAGTGTAGATCCACAAGGCGGGATTGAACAACACATGGTCCAACAGCTGCCACGTCAGGAACGAGAAACAAAACAACTGCACTTATGTTAGTTGTCCTCAACCCGTTGGCCTGACAGTGCATGAGCATGGCATATCTCCTTCTGTAGGGGAGCTTAGCGTACTTGTAGCATACTTAACGGTGATTTGGGCAAATACATTTCAGTTGTTCCAGAGTTTAGGGTAAATGATCTTTGCCTAACGTATTATTCTATGCTTAACGATGAGTTGGGCCTAGCATACATATTTGAGTGATTCTAGCGTAAAGGGTACATGAGCTTTGCCCAACGTATTGTGGCATACTTAACGGTGAGATGGGCCAAGCATACATATTGTAATAGTTCTAGCATTTACGGTACAGAAACATGACTAGAATACTGATTTTTGGAATTAATTTGATTGGCCTAGAATTAGCAGTGGTACATCAAACAGAGTACATAGTGAGTAAGCTTACACACAGAGAAGTAAAGAGGAGTAACTTGCTTATAAGACGATCGTGCACTTTCAGCAAGTAGGTTGTGCGGAAAATATAATTGTCACGAGCAATGATGAGACCAAGCAGTGAGAACTGTGTTAAAATTCTTATCACAGCTGGAACGGATCTTCCTCCACTGATATAGTCGAAAAGGATTGAGGGGTCAGTGTTGTACTTTGTCCCAGACACCAGCGTTACACCTACTAACACTCTTGTTGCCTACAGCAGGAGTTACTCTTAGCGGTCATTAGCAAAGACTTATATTGCCTCAACAGACTTGTTATATTGAAAGCTTGTATTATATCTAGCTGAAATTCAGTACACATAACTTATAAGACTAAAAAAAACTTATGAAAATAAAAAATCAATTTTTCCAAAATTTACTTTTCTTAGTAACAGTATTTTTGAAACAATATTGATTTACGATTTACATTTCACCAAATAAGTACTTTTACAAAACAAAGTTCTGTGAGTTTAACAAAAAAATGCTGGCATTGAACAATCGCCCCTCACCTGTTTGAGCAGAAGTTCGCTGTTGGAGGTCAGACACGTGACCAGATGTTTGGTGAGGCCTAGGAAGGAGCTGAGCACGTCCAACGTCAGGTGTTCTCGGGACGAGCGTTGTAACATGAAGCTGATCACTAGAAATCCTCGGTTCTGTATCATATGTTGCTGTACAGTGGACGAGCTCTCGACCAGCTCGCAGATGAAACCCAGCAGCTTGGAGCTGTGTAAGGTTAAGGGGAAAAATGGTTTTAGCATAGGAGTATATATAAACGCAAGATCAGGTCATTAGCAGAAAATGTGTAGCAAACACCTTGTCGGAAATCCAAAATCAGGTCAATAGATATAGACTTTCTCGTCTTAATTTTACAATATTGTGAGTGCAAAGGTTTTGTAAGATCGTTTAAAATCTGCCAAATCATTACAGACTCCCACTAGTTTGAACACTTTTGGACTAGATCTTTGTAATATGAGACAAACGTGACAAACGTTAACCCCAAATGAATGGATAGATATCATTACCATTATGTGTACAGTTGTACAGTTCTATACTAATGAGGGAAACCAGCAATAAAATCTGTACAGATTGTAGACCGTTTCATAATTTGTGAAGTTATCTTACCAAAGTGTTGAATCTAAAGTGTTTAGCATGCCATTTAAAAAGACATTTAACTATTCCAGTAGCTAAAATTTTAAAACATATACCTACTATATTAGAGATTTGACACTAACAGTGTATATGATTAGAGAAATCTGCTTAAAATTAATCTTAAATGCGATATAATTTACAAACCAGAGTGTTGGATCTCGTCGTCCGTCCATGGAGTCGTAAGGCAGGTCCAGTTGGGAGAAGAGGGGGAATAGCACTTGAATACCTCCGATGGAGTTTAAAGTGCTGTGAATGGAATGTGTGATCACAGCTTTGACATCCTGCGGCAAAACACAAGGTTAACATTCTTCGGAGACATAATAGCGGCAGTATATATATAAATGTACAACGTCAACTATTCATATACGTTTAATAGCAGCGTACATACTCACAATACCTACAATATTGTACAGGAAGGTTACCAAACACAATTTTCCTCAAGGATTCATCCGAGGGACCTTATTTCAGATCGGCTACGCTGAGATAATTTTTTTTAGGAGGTTGGCAGTCTCTTTTACTTTGTATTTGCCCGTCCGTATGGGCCACAGAGGCCTGTGCATGGAACGTATCCAGCAAAGCAAGGGGTGAGCCGGTTCAGTACAAGGGTGAACTGTACTGATAAAAAGTAGTGGCAGGTAAAAGGATCCAAAACCACAACATCGCTGCCTTGGGCTTGAAGTCCATTGCTCTACTAAGCCACTGACTCACCATACTAATTTGCACATGATGCTTCACTACAGCTTCAACTATTAATGGAAGCTTATAATTTCCCTATCACTTAAGTTTTGTATCCAATTTTGTGTTGAGACTAATGCAACGTTTTCACAAATCCAGGAGGCGGGCAGGTTACCCGCCTCTGGTAACTTAAAATTCAATGAGAGGCAGGTAACCTGCCCTGTAATCTGCCTGTCTACTGCCCTCGTGCAAACGCAGCTTTAGTGATGAACAAATTAGATGCCAGGAGGTTAAACCCAATGTTTTCAGCCAAATTTATATTCTCTGTTCTATAAATTAAACCTTTGTACAGAATTACAGTTTAACCGATGTTTTCTATCTACTCAACACTTGATAGTATATATTCTGTACCAATAGAATACGATCAGATTTTGTATTGGTTAAATAAGTCACTTGTAGGCTACACTCACTTGTAACATGAGGGCGTGAGGCGTGTGGACAAAGTAGGACGTGTTACCCTTGGGGGCAGACTGCAGACACAACTGACTATCGGTGGCTACAGGATTGTACATGAACACAATGGCACTGGATAGTTTACCGTCGTATAAAACCTGTCAATACAACAAATAGCGTGTAAGAAAAATATCCAAGTAGCTTAAAAAACACATTTTAGAAGAATACACAGTAAAACCCTTTTTTAACCGTACCTCGTCAACCGAAACCAATAAGAAACGGCAATCAATTGGAAGATTAGCTAGGCAACTAGAATTTTCCGACGTGGTGTGAGTGGTTGGCCAACAAATTTTAATGGAGCAGGCAACAATTGGTATATCAAACTGTGATAAAGTTTACAAAACAATTGTAATTTTTAAGATGAAATAAATTAATAACATAAAACATTGCACCATTTGTCTCAGTTAAGCAGGGTTTTCCTGTGCAACTGAGCAAGCTTAAGTGTTTGAAATTCTTAATATAACATTTCATCACGTTTTGTAAAAAACGTATAGTGTTTTTTCATACAAATTTACTTATCTTAGAAATAATTATGAATGATTGTGCAAAGTTATTAACTTCTTAAATTATTTTTGTTTTGAATACCAATTAGATTTCCAAAAACATTCCAAATTAAATTAGCGAAAGCATGACTATACATCGTGGTGTTACTTAAACAAACCGCTCTAGCCAATATTTAAATAAACAAATTGTTTAAGTAATTTCAAAATAGCAATAATTTAAAAAATAAATTTTTAGTGCCCATGCAGTTAACTGCTGCAGTAACAATAGGAGAATAAATTAAATTCCAAACAACTACTAACCTAAAGCACATTGAAAACAAATATAAACAAATTTAACTACTACAAACAATCACAACAAAACTAAACCTGCTGATTCTATTTTTTTGATATGTAGACATTCATGCATTTAGCGAAAGAAATAGTACATTTCACAATTATGGTCCAACATAATGGTAATGTACTGAAACTGGAGTGTAAAAACTAACAATATAATCAGGCATCTACAAAATCAAATAACTAATTTACTCACAAACAAACATTTAGCAAATGACATTGATGTAAGAACTCACCACAAGATAAATTAATAAATCTAGATCAAGGGCAGATATCAATAAGAGTATATGAAATAATCAGTAAAATTGACCTATACAGATTGTTTTCAACAGAAAAAAACACAGCACCCAATGTAAGTAGTTCAAAACGTAAAAGAAAAATTATAATATGAAATGTACACTGTAGGATACTACAGTAAATTTTGTTTGTTGAATCAATTTCTCTACGGGATTAAGATTTCTGGAGTGTTACTGTCAAAGTAATCAGTCAATAGTAAATGTACGTTATCGGTTTGCTATTCAATTAATAGGTCAGAAACACATTGATGGAATTAGTGAACAAGAGAGTTTAAGAAACGTTTTTATATAATTTATTATGTGAAGAATATTTTTTTTATGAATAAAAGTTGAGTTTCGAAAAGGATGTTATAATCTATTAAGACCTAAACAATTTTTTTTCAATGGGGTTTTTACAGTAACATACTTTTGTGTAATAAGAGCATTCATGTGTTATATGTAGTATTTAATTTCAGGTTAGGTTAGGTTCTGGTTGTGGTGAGCTTACAGCTTTGGCGACGTGCAGAGTCATGCCTTGTGCTGGGTCAGACCCGGGCGCCGAGCCCGGCCCGGCTGTCAGTGCGAGACTCACCCGCTTGTGGTTGTCGGGCAGACTTAAGTGGCACTCGTTGTCGAAGCGGAACTGGCTCTGCGGATGCAAAAGTTAGGTTAAAATGTTAATATTTATTAATCGGTATAATTTACCTTTTTATTGGTAGGCTAAGGTGTCGAAAGTTGAAGTTGTAGAGAACATATTTCATGTCGATTACGACACATCATCAGCTGTGTCATAATACAGGTTAAAACATCAGCTCACATTGAGAGTGTTTGTCACACATTAGAATAAAACAATGATCACAAATACAAAAACGGAGACGACAACGAACACAAATTATTTACAAACACAGTTTATGACATTGAGAACTCGGCCGAATCACACGACATATTTGAAAGAATACAGATGATGGTATCATAGCATCCTTTTTTACTTTTAAGAGACACAAAGAGAACATTAAAGACATTAATATAAACATTTATTAACCAATTATTAGATTCGGCAACAACGCTCAGTCCTCGTTGGCTCCTTTGAAGTCACATGGTAATAAGATCCTCTGTCCTCTCTCAACTACACTTTCTGGTGGTCCCTATCTTATGCCAGGATGATATATTATTAGGCTAGCTTATAATAGGCAAGACTAGAATAGCTTATGTTGGATTTATTTAATATTAGGCTAACTTGTGTTGGGTTTAGGCAATATTAGGCCGAGCGCACCTTGTAGCCGGGCCCGAGACGATGCATGGCACAGATCTGGTGCGTACTGAGCGCCTCACTGAACAGATAGATGGCCGACATCTGCCCACAGAAGACCCTCTCTTCATCCAACTCAGGCGTCGCTCCAATGTAGCACTTGTCAAATGGCTGCAACCAAAATTAGAAGCTAAGTTGATCTATTATTTTTTGGTAAGGAATTAATCAAATATTAATTCAGTGATTGTTTCTACAGATAAGTAAGGTACAGAGGAAATATTCAATGATTTACATAAGTGGTGTCTAGCACTAGTGCTGGTGTCTAGGACAAAATCGAACACCACCCCCTCCCTCACATGTATGTACTACAACCCTCTCTGTGGAGGAAGACGCTGTGCCTTTTGCGATAGAAATCGACACAGTGCTCTCTGCTTGGGCTCTTCCTTGCTTGTCACAAGTATATTTCCAGCACAACATCCTAGAGATAAAGCGCAAGGTCCTCCCATAATCTAATTTTCTCTGTACCTTACTTCTCTGTGATGTTCTTTTATAAATTACGGCAAACTGCCGATTCTTTTAAAGATGTTTTATTTTACAAACATTTCAACCATTTGGATGCATAGCATACATTGCAACTAAAATCATTATCTAGTAATAAACAAGAGAAATGGACTTACATCATTGGTCGAGACAAACCAAGCCATTTCTGTGCTGGAGGCGAGTTGTCCATTGACAAGGCACTTTATCTCACTCTTGGTCCAGCGGTTGTAGATGTACACCACTGCGATCATGTACCACTGAACAAACAGACAACACATCGTGACAATTTACGCACATAATAGGCTAAACCCTAATTTTGAAAAGGGAGGTTTTGTTTAAAAAACGGTAGAAAGGGTAATATTTTCTTAAAACTATGAGTTCAGCTATTGTGAGGAGAAAGTGTGTATCAGCTCAGTTTTTGAGTTTTGACACTTTACGCTTCTGGCCATTTCTCTTTTACTTTTACTTTTGGTACACAAGACTATCTGTTACCAACAAGCATAGTGTACAAGTACAACCAGAAATTTGGAAAAAAAAATATTTTAAATGCAAATTTATTGTTGAATACAAAGAAAAAAAGAGGATTCAAGAGAAGTTAAACCAACAGGTCAAAGAAGAGCTTTTTAAAACATTAAGATTCCATTTCATAGTCTGACACTTGTAGTTTGTCAATGAGGAAAGTATCGTAAGGTTTCATAGATTGAGAAGTCTACTTGAGTTGCTTTAGGGCGTTATAGTTCCTCTTCAGACTTTTTAAAATGTGACTGAATATAACGGCTCTCTTTTGAACTATGTTCCGCTCCAAGATATAGTTAGTAAAACAATATTAATTAGACAGCCTACTGTTGCTACAGCTGCGTCGGACTGAGAGAACTTGCGGCCCTAGGCAAAACGAACTCCAAACTGAACATCTCCGGGGACATCATTGTCACCGGTAATTGCAAAAAATTATTGATTTGAAAAAAAAAATCAATTTCAGTTTAAAAAAGTTTGTAAATGTGCGGCCCACTTTTGTTCGAGGTAAATGCGGCACTAGAATACAGTCACTTGCATTTATTATCAAATATCAAAGAACTTAAACTACATCAAACATCTTGCTTCACAGACAAGATCTTTACTGTTCAGAATGCCTCTATCCTGGAAGAGTAAAGGATTGCTTCTCATCTGACGTTTCATACATATAACTTGGATTTAAGCAGTAGAAGATAGTTTTTAGTTTTTACCTTCCTCGGTTGGAACTCGTACTTGACGCAGTGTTGAAATCCCTTGCCCTTGATCTTCATGGAGGTGAGGACAAGGCAATTGCCCACAAAATGGGCCGAATATCCGATACCTTTACTGGTCTTGAAACTGCAAAAACAGATAGCTTAATGCCACACATGTATCGCAAACATTTTGTTTGAAACGTTATGTGAAAAATACTGCTTATCCACCACAACACGAGAAATAATTACACAAAAATTCATGACGGTATTACAGATTGATTCACATGGTTTAAAACTTGGTAAATATTTGGTTAAAACCCAATTCTTTGACCCTATAGATTTAGGGAATTTCGTTTGATAAATTCAAAGAACTTATTTAGTAACTAGTCAAATATTCTACACTCTTTAGGCCACCAATATGAGGTTTCTCAATTATCCATACTAAACAATACCAAGTTTAGTAACGTACATTTTTTCATTTCATACAAAGGGTATAGCTACATCAAAACCCAGTTCCCTCTTCTTCTAACAGGAACCCCACTTCCTGCTAGATAACGCTGCCTAGGATTCTTAACATACTAGGGAAATAACATTCTTAAAGAATGTTTTGTGTTCAACTATTATTGCCAAGATTATTTACCAGTAAAGGTACGGTTTTTCCCTTTCAATGTTGACCGAGTTGATAGGGTCGAGACGGAACCACGTCGTGAACGTGAAGCCACTCTCGTACGGCCACCTCGCTAATGGCGGCAGAACCATAGCCTGCAGAAACAGTGTAATAAATTGATAGCACAACAGCATAGCTGAATCATCATTCCTTATGTTATAATACACTTCCAACCAATATGGACAAGTGTTTTTTGATGCCTGTACCTAAACACTGATTATAGCTATTCATTTCCATCCAGACCAAAAGGAGATCACTTGCAAGATGTAACTGGTTAAAACGTTGTCTAATAGTTCCAATAGACTAAAAAAACCAAAACAAAACAGTCAAATAGTATCACTATGGTGTAACCCATGTCTTCCATATGCTCCAAAGAAAGGAATAATAGAGGAGAAATTGTGGAACGAAACAAATTTTCTCAGGTGTTTCAACACAAATTAAAATAATCCCCACTTAACAGTAATATTTTTTAACGGAGATCTAAAAAAATCTTTATATTTGGATTAAACATATGTATTTAAAGTTTAGAATACTACTCAAAATATGGGATGACCTTACAACTAAAATGTCTAAGGCTGTTTCTCATCTCTATACTACGACTATTGTACATATGAAGTTTTTGTTTCAATGTGTGTTTGTACTGTACAATTCACAAGTGTAATTTTTCATGTTGATGGAATAATTTCTGTTAAAACCTTAAATACTGTAACTGTAGGTAGAAGTAATTATATGAAACTGATTAAAACTAAAATAACACAGATTTAACATCGATTCCATCCGTTATAAGCAGTGATAATTCAATGAAATAAGCTGTGATAATCATAACGTTCACAGATTATATAAAGGTGACATTACTCGTCTCCATATAAATTTATACAAATCCCCGATGGGACCGTATGATTAACATTGCAGATGATGTGACCTAGCGAGCGTATTGCTGTTATGTAAATGTTAAAATCTCACGGGTGTAACAACTCAATGGTAAACATAGATGTGTTTGATTGCTTTATATAAAATTACAAAAATTATGACAACTAAACTTGCATTTTTACTTTACAGATTATCCATCAATTTAAATTTTTGACTATCAAATTAGTTTTGAATAATAAATTACAGAAAACTACCAGAAAATATGTCTGTGGATATATAAATATGACTGATATAACTCAATATTTCCTCAATATTTCTTGGTATCTCAATTGGAAAACTTACAACCATACTAATATTACAACAACCTGAAAACTATCTCTAGTTGAGCATTTTAAAACTTATAGAGCACAAATGGATTGTCGATAACCAGTAAAAAAGGGGAAAGAAACCCATAGATTGCCCACCCAAAAAAAAACCTTAACATATCACAGCTTCAAAAAACTTATTTCTTAAAATTTCAACCAAGATTTGCATGCTTTTGAAGATTGACACGAAAATGTCACCTCTAAATTAAGTTTTTTGTCCTAGGACACTATACGGCCTAGACCGTGTTTGTTTTTCATATTACTTCAGGCTAGATTCAGAGGATGCGGCATTTACACTCGGATAAAATCCATTGGCGATTTGGAGGAATTCGAACCCAGGACCATGGGGACCGAAGTCCTGCGCTATGCCACTAAACCAGCTCGCTACTCATAGTGAACACGTAACTCACCGAGCCCTTCTTGCCGGGAAAGCTGAAGAACACGTCTGGTCCATTCCTCTGTGGCATCTGTCTCAACACGTTGAGTAGCTTCGTCGAGTGTCTCGGCTGAAACGAAAAGTCACTTGAAATACAACAAAGTAGGAAGAAAAAATCACAAATTCCAAAACAAATAAAAAGAAACGATTCAAAGACCAGCAACAGGGACATAACTGTTGCTCCACCTCAAAACATGAGATAATTTTATAGCTAGATCTATCATGAAACAACAAAACACGAGAAAATGTTCAAAACTTGGCTTCAGAGCAAAGCTACGAAAATATTAACTCGACATATAATTCAATACGAGATACATCTAATTTTGTCCATACTTGAGATCACAATATGAGTGTCAGAGCTGAAGAGATACATTTTAAAACACGATAATTAGAAGAGTAATATTAAATCGTGATGGTTGTCAACAAGACAAACTAAAACTTGATAAATAACCTACACTACTTATTGAATCAAAATATGAGTATTAGCTACAAAAAATATATAATTTATAACTTTAGTAAACACTAGAAAATTTACAAACATGACAAAACTAAAGACAAGAAACTTCCAGAGAAACAACTTGAAACAAGAAACAAGCGAGAACACAAAACACGACTCGACTTGCGTAATCCTCGCAAAGTTACGCCAAACTGATTCCCAACTTGATACAGATTCGTTTCAGTATTAACGACACAATATCACCGACTCCATTGTGAACACTTCGCCCGGAGTTTCACCATTGTGGCGAATGATTATCAAGTTAGATCTGCGACAATGCGACCAGACTGTGTTCACTTAATCTGACAATGTCTTCATAGAGACTATGAATACTTAAACAATATTGTAAAGTAGTCTATACATTCCTCACCAAGTAAAAATTTATTTTAACTTACTTTTAAAATACAACACACATCACTTAAACAAACAGTTAAAAAGTAAATTCTATGAAAATCTTTAATTTATTTAAAGTCTTGTACATTCTTGCATGATGTGTTTAATATTTTTCCCTCCCTCTTTTTTACGATCCATCAAACTTCTCCAACCATATCCCATCATAGAATATAAAAACGTATGGAAAAACTCAATTTGATATAGGTAATAAAGACTCCATAACATTATCCCAGGACCTCAATGACACCTTTGACTGAAGATACCTTTGAAGTGTATATTAAATTCAATTTAAGTTGTTACTGGTTTTAGAAGAAAAAAGTAATTTAGTAATTGAGCCACCTAAAAAAGACTGTCTTGCTGTAAAATAGCGTTTTCCTGCCTCTACATCTAATAACCCCAAACTGAAAGGCAACATATTTTTAACAAAAACATCTTAAACATTCTATTCAACTATCAAAGTTTGAGAAACCATAGGAGAAAACTGAACTGCAATAGCCACACTACACGAGGCTCAATTGACAATATTTGTTTTAAATTGAAATACAAATGGTATTCAAAGTCAACAATAGTATTGATTGTTAGAGTTATATATACACAGAAGACGATTATTTCGTTTAGAATGTTGAATATCTTCTGTGCTGTGGGCCAAGTCAAAATTTTAAGTCAGGAGGAAGAGCACCCTAAGATTTGATTTACGTCTAGACTACAATTGTACACAATCTATTGCAACAATTAAGTTATTTAATGATTATTACAGATTTGATTTGATTTTAGGTACTCACCCACTTTCCGTTGATCGCTTTCATCGTTCCAAATAACAGTTTGAGTTCTTTGACTGTTATACTGTAGCTAGCCAACACCCCTAGCATGTCTATGAGGAGGTCTGGAAATAATAGAGATAATGTTATGAGAATCAAGTGGTTATTTTAATAATTGTGGGGTTCATGGTGTAACGAAGACACGTTTAGTAAAGTTATGAAAGTGTAGTGGATTTAGTGTTTATATTCTAGAGTCCTTCAATTTGACTATTAAAGAACAGTTATAATTATCACACTGTAACCACCCACTCATATTTGCTTTGTAATGTGAGTAAGGAGAAGTGTTTTCCTCCTCCAACCCAAGAACATAAACTTATTATTGAAAAAAGTTCTATGTTATTTGTTTATTTGTAAATTTTCATCAAATTTGTCAGAAATGTAAACCTAACCATTACGAAATACGGTACATAAAATCTAAGTTATGAAAACAAAATAATTTACTTTCGATAAAATTCAGTTTCAACTCCCAACAGAGAGACTTATACACAATCAAAACATTTCAATTTAATTAATAACAAACACCCAATTATGTAAGGCAATCAAAACAATCGAGACTGAAAACAATCTTGATTGAAAACAAAGCGAAGAATCATTCGATACATAATTCGATTATGCAGCGTAATTGAATCAGCCCGGGAGCGACAAGGAGGGCTTTTGACTTGAGTGGGAGACAAAGGAACTTACGACAAAAGATATCGTGTTTAATGCATATTGATCAGTCGAGAAACAATAAATGAATCAGCGCGGAATTTAGAACAGACACGGACAAAGGCGACTATTTTACTAGCAAATTCCGCTACAGGGAAGTACTGTACTTTAATTATCTACGGGGTAAAACCTAGGTCAATTGACATTCTTCTTTCATCGCATTTTCCTATGAGGAAGTATTTATTTATAGACTCTTCATAGTAAAGAAGGACTTAGGTCTAGAAACACAGTGCTTTTAACGATTATCCTTTATAATAGCCGTTTCTATGCTTTATGGTAAGATTTATGTCCATTGCAATTGTTATCATTTCCCATAAATAGAGCAGCTGTTACCATACTCTTCGTGGTAGGATTTTGGTATAGGACCACTGTTATATGGGTAATATAAGCTATGGGAGAGAAGCTAGTTTGTGGTCTTCATGGGTAGAGGAATACTCGTTCTTTTAACGAACCCCCCTCTGGAGAAGTAGTTGTTATAGTTGCCATGGTAATACCTAGGTCTGGCACCACTGTATTTGAAGCAAATTCTTCTGTTAGGAGGTAGCCAAAATTGTGTTCTTCATAGTATTCATAGCAGCATTTGCCTGTCCACATAGATTTTGAGCCTGTGCGTTGAACATATCTAGCAAAGCAAGGGGTGAGCCGAGATGGGAACAATTGAGAACTGTACTGATAAAAGTTGATAGACACCAAAAACAATTGCAAACCCAAAACAAAGCTGCCATAGACTCGTAGTCCATCGTGCGACAGACTTAGCCCCCGATTCACTATGATAGAGGTGGTACCTAGTTTCAAGAACCACACGTTCTTTTAGCAAATTCTCCTATGGAGTTGCACCTTTTACTGTAGTCAAAAGAGGAGGTCCCCTTTGTTTAAAAGTTTTGAAGGAAGAGAGTTTTGCAAACTTCACTATCACTGTCTCTTCCGACGAGCTCTCTAAGACCAATCAGGCTACCATACAGCTACCGTCTATTTATAGTCTTAAGTCCTATGGTGGTCAGTCTACAATCCAAAGTCTACATAAAGGTTAGTCTATAATCTATAGTCAAGTCACCTGCTACTATAGTCTCTGCCTTGGTCAATCTGTGTAGGACGTGTTCTATCAGGCCGACGTCCGTACACGCCTGAAGGTTGCGCACACTTTTGCGCAAGATGGCGATGAACACACTCCATATCTCGGCCTGGAAAACCAAAAACCAAAAGTTACAAACTATTATCAATAAAATATTGACCATACATATTGCATTTTAAAATTGACAAGAACCTACTTTAAGGCATCCAAAAGCAAAAAATCTGTGTATATAAACAGTGTATTTCAACAATGCACAAAAACCAAAAACTTCATGGTCATAGTATAGTGAACAATTTGATAAAATCCAAGTAATGTATAGTTTTCACGGGGAACCAGGAGAGTGTTCACATTTAACGGTTTAACACGTGTATATCAGTGGCGTGGGAAGGATGTGACTTGTTGTTATTTATACAGATTTTGATAAGCATTGTGACAAAGGTCAATCGATGCTTAGTTGCAGCCGACGAGTCGCAGAAACATCATGGGATATTTGGCGAACTTTTGCGTTGTAGCAGTGTTTTTGGTCAAGGATGTTATAACTGTCCCAAAATCGGTGAGTTTTTAGTTTGTGTCTAGTTAGGTGCATTATTAAAGTTGCAAACATGAACACAATTCTGTTTTGAACCGAATCGTGAGAAAGGAGAAAGTTTTGAGATAGCATCACAACGAGAAATCGATATTTGATTAACTGTTAATTACAATTATAGCAATATATGAAGTTTGATAACTAAAAATCAAGAAAAATATATCTCTAATGAAAGCTGAAAAATCTTTCTAAAACTGAATGGAACAAAATATAGTTTCATTTTGACGGCCAGGGAACATTAGTAGTTCACAATTCAAACTCAACTTTGTACATTACAATAAATATTGGCGAAAATTGTTAAAAAATTCTTCAAAATGCCACAACCGCATCTAAAAACAAACTGTATATTTTTCACCTTCCACAGGATTTATCAGGGGACACCCAGAGTAGAAAATAAGCAATAGACAACTTTGCAAAGCATTGATTTTGGTTCCAAACACTCTATTCCCATGGACAGCAAACCTAATCGTTTTACAAACACAAGTAGGCTACATGTATATGTGCACATGATTCGCAAAACAGTCATGTTCGCAACCTTGACTAAGGAGATTACTAACTCCGACTTGACTGTTTCCAGGGCCCGTACACTATTGTGATGCAACGTGAAGAAACCTGTGAAGACACCGGAACCAACCAAGTGTACTTCGGTGGCAATATGAAAAAGAACGGGAACGGAATGTTGATGTACACGGGAGACATCTTATTTGATGTTCCGTGGGACAACAAGCTCCAGGTATACGGACTCTCACAAATGTTGTTATGATCTACGCTGCTGGCCTTTTTAATGAGGTTACACATTTTAAGGGGGGATAAGGGGGGTAGGGACCTAAAATGTCCCTCTTAGGTTGGCAACATACCCACATAGTAAGGATGTATTGGTATTGTTTTGTAGTTGTGATTCTTATAAAATGTCATTATTATTCCAAATGTACCATTTATGAAAATTAAAATCCCACCAAGGTGAACTATTATCACGTAACACTTAATATCAAAGTACACCCCTTAATTTATAGACACCTCTTATCAAGGAACGACATTTATCAACTATATCAGTTCTGGAAGTTGATTGCATGATGGTAAGGAGTACACATTGTTTTTTTTTTAGTCAGCAAAGCACTAATCGGTTGCATTTATGTAGTATTTACCACTATTCTTAATTACTGCTCAAATTTCAGGCAGAGGTCGACTTACAGCAGTTCCGTAACGGAGTGTACACACCGAAAATCATCTATCACAAGTTTAAAAACTGCGTAGGAATGTTGAAATACGGCCTGGACTTGTGGGGCGCCTTCTTCAGAGCTGCCAACTACAACTTCACTCAATGTCCTCTACCGGCGGTGAGACGTTTGTTCAAATAAAGTTGATCTGACTGAGGTGAAACCCTATTGAGATGATCCCAAGATCTTAAACAATGGATATTGTAAAGAAATAATGAGAAAGAAATAATGCGCAAACACTTTAATATTCACACAAGATAGATGTGTATATTTTCTTTTAATTCGTAATTTCAAATAAACCAATTTATTATTTCTTAATGTTTCCATTTATATTTTTACTTTCTACTTTACTAATTGGATAAAACATTAGAGATAACACAATAAGTAAAATGTATAAACACAGAAAACACAGTTGTAATGATTTTAATTTATATAAAGTTTATAAATGTGTTACCAAAATATACAACTAATGTCGCAAAACATTGTTCAGCCCCACAAATTCTAACATTTAGAAAATTGAATCCAACCGACAACTCTATTGAGGATTTTTAACAGATTTTTTATGAAATAATAATCAAAATAACATTTTCAGGGTGTCTATCCTGTCAAAGACTGGGAGGTTCGCATTGAGTTCAACAATCTGAAAACGTTCATCTACGGATCTTACAAGATGGTGACGGTATTCTCTCGAGAGAACAAGAGAGTCGGCTGCTTTACCATATATGGAGATGTAGTGCCAAGGAAAGAGGAGTGAATATTAACATGACCATTACATATTTGAGGAGTACATAAACAGGTGTATAATAATCAAACTTAGGGGAAATAAACGTTGTTTTCACTTTTACCAGGCAATCTTTTTATTTATTTAATAGAATAGCTAGTTATTGCGTTTCTGCTTTGACTATGCTCTAGTCAAAGTCAGTGGAGTCAGTGGAGCCATTAACTGTACAAACAATGCTTCAACATACTAAATTATTAGTTGTTTAAAAGTCTACCTGTATTTTAGAGGAAATAATTTGAAACAGGTAATTTATAAATTCATAAACACATAATACCCTTTGTTCCCATGACCCTATCTAGCTGGTTTGCAAACTCATTCAAGTTTATCCTGTCCTACAAATTCATGCCAAACTTCATCAAGATATGACTTGTATTACTCAAATCATTGTGTTCACAGACACACGAACAGGCATCTGATTCTAGAAATGTCCACAAGTATGAAATTGAACAAGGAACATTTATTTAAAGTCAAACACAATCACCAAACCATAGAACAAACTCTATAAGTACTTAATTGAATTGTGACAAAATAAAGAAAAATCATCTATTCCAGAAAATTTCCAAATATATTGCCACCATGAAAGCATATTATGACAAGCTACTTAATATGATGAAAATAAAAAAACCAAATAAATGAAAAATCTTTGGTACAAAATCTAAAGAAAATTACCATCTAATTACATAACGTCTTATTCCTTATAGAAAATAAGGCGCAACAAGAGTATAAAGTATTTAAAAAATCACCAAAGGAATACCTGTTATTATTATTCTGAAGTCCATACACACTAAAACCGTATTTATCTATCAGATACACGAATAGTTGGAATAAAAAATAGACACACGACAAACTGTCACAAGGTAAAATTAATTATTAAAAACAATATAATTAGTCTAGCTTATTGAATCGTCACAACAGCTGTTGCATCACAGACTACGGGCCGTAGAGTGAGACAGAAAACAACAATGCTATAATCAGCTGTCTGCCGTCTGGATCTGAGTTTTCACTGTTTTCCACATTTTGCTGCATAAAATAACTTGTGTATTTAATCATAAACAATTATTAATCTGTTTCTTTCTTAGAATTTACACTGTTAATTGCCACTACATATTCAACTTTTTAGCAGTGATTAATATTAAGAAATATAAGTTTCAAAACAATCAACTGTTTACAAAATAATCACACGATTATGTATCTGGAACCTTATAATGATGCTGTGAGTTTAAAATGTTTAAGTACATTTGAAAACTCTAATAATTATTGGAATTTTAGTCCTTCTAAACTATTTTCGTATGACAAATAATTTCGTATAACATACTATACCGGTAAATTTGTAAGAGTGTAGTAGTCTAATAACATGCAATGGTTGTAAAAATATATATTAATCACTGAACTTACAGTATGTATGGTAATTTACTAAGGTATACAAAATATTTACCTTTTTCCAAGTACTGCACCATAATTAATTTTGCTTTTAACACGACCTTTATATGACCTTTACTTGACACACGTATACAATACTCACAAAGACTACACGATGTATAAACTAAACCCCAAACGAACACGACACGAAATAGATAATAAAATCGCATACGAACACCACACAGAGTAGACAATGAAACCCTAACGAACATTGCCTGTAGTAACAGGAAAGTACATCGAACTGTTCAACGATACGAACAAGACAACAATGAACCAATAAGAAACCAGCACGTCATGCGAGTAAAGAACTTGCTGATCAGCTGTTTTCCGCGTAAGCATAAATTGGCCTTTGGTTAAGAACACAAGCCAGCACTTACATAGTACTACGACGATAAGTGTGCATTATTTTCTTGTGTTTAAATTATTTATACACAGGTAATAATTAACGCTACATTTACTTCCGTTATTTAATAGAATTACAATAAATATTATTATACTCCCTTTACTTACATGTAATGTAGTATTTACCTATATTAGTGAATATGTCGCTGTCATTAAAATAAATTTGTCACCAAATTACAAGCTTTCTAAGAGAAAGTTTTTAAGGGAATCAGCGTATGTTATGCGTTACAAGTGAGATAGGTTTCTTGAATTTGTAAAAATATTTTCATTTAACTATTATCTACTGACTAAAAGCCTTTTAATAGCTGATATAATATAAACGTAACCACTATTATGTAACATGGACGATTGCTATTTATAATATTATTCAACAATACATGTACATCTGCGGTGGCAGCGGAAAAATTATCAGATATTATCTCACTCAAGGTCAATTTGTGCAACAAAAATCGATGTCAACATTGACATAATGCAACAATGGAATTTCTAGTTTTTCCTTGCATCTGATATTTAATCATACTGTTTTACCTTCTTCCTGTGAACATTTTTAAAGTCTCTCATCTAACAATAATTCACCGCGATAGAAACACGATTGCTAAATATTTATGAACTGGATGAATGCTTAACAAGATTCAGTTTTAATTGACATAAATGAATTTTAAGTAACCCGTTTTCAACTGACACAATTGTTTACTTTGCAAATTTCTTTTTGCAAAACGTAAATCGGAGTCTGCTTAACAAATGTGTGGATGAAACTATTAGATGTATAATACATGTTTAGGAGTAACAGTAAAAATAATTAAAGAATCTTTCCATCTATAGATTTAGTACGACAAGGCGTTTTGCCGTTACACCTATTATCCAGCAATCCCACTCAACCAATGTTTACAATTAAGGTGTTATTTTAAGCGTACAATCTAGTGCAGGTAATCACCTGGTGGGCTTCACCCCCGCCTTAAGGGTGCGTTTCAAAAATCCAGAAATGCTGACCAACCTTTTTTATAACGGTTGAGAATGTGAATTGTTGTTGTGATTCTAGTTGAATGTTTAACCACAGTCGGATTGTAAATAAGAGACGGTATAGTCAATGAAATTGTAATTTAAATATGTTTTTTTTATGGATGATTGTAACCTGATTGAGGAAGGTAAATCAGTCGTTATGAAATATATTAGCAGTCAAAAATATTATTTTATAGTAGTGTTATTCGCCCAATAACTTTCTTACTCCACTTTTAGCCGTGGAATTTATATTAATCAACACAACCTCTTAAGTAATCGGGTAGCTGTAGTGTTCGTCTTTAAAACCTAGCTCACTTGTTCATTTTCAAGCACTGATCAATTTTGTAACTAGATTCCACCCGTCATTGGGCTAATTGATAATGCTATCCAACAAAAGGTCAACTGATAGTAACAAAACCAGGGTTTCGACAATAACCCTAAAAAAATGTCCATGGCTTGGATTAATAATATGAAACTATTTCTTAAACGTATTAATCATTACCGGTGTATACAAACTACAGTAAAGTTTATTATTTTGGGACACACAAAGTAAAAAGAACATTGTTCATAAGCCGTTTAAATATTAAGGGATGAATGTAACTTGAAACAAAGTTCAGCCCTAACAAGTCGCCTAACGAACTGCTCTAGCTCTTTACAGAATTAAAACTTTCCTTCGACTCACTCTATTCTTTCATTCATCAAAACGAATACTCCGTTTACTGAACTACTTTCACTTAATTTACTCGATTTATCTTGAACTCAACACAAAATATTGACCCAAAACGGGTTGTTACTTCGCTCGTGGCCTAAAGGGACACTTTTCTGGCTGAGCTCAAGTTTAACACAGACATTTCCTACACTATCTCAACTGCGAGTGACACTTTTGACCAATGAGTGGAACTTTATTTATGTCTTTCTGAAACTCGCAGCTATTTTGATGTAGCAAACGAATCTAAAAAAATACTTACCAAAAAGGTAATAGGGTATCTCAAACACTAAGCCATTGTACAAATTTAAAATTACTAATAGTTTGTAAAACTTCTTATAATAGTCCGTTTACAAAAGTTAGGAGGTTTGAGGATAAGTTCCCCCACCACTTTTTTTGCTTATTATACGTAACAGATGATTGACGTTTAGAAAAAACTCAGCTGTTGAGCTAAGTTTTAATGGTAGGATCAAGACGTGAAAGGGATAGATTTCTTCCCCTAAAACCACCTTAGTTTTGTGAACGAAGTATAGCACAGCTGTCAACTATTCTCTGAAGATATCGTCAGAAAAAGAAACTACTCATGTAGTCTAATAAGTTGTTTTCTCTAGCTATCTTTCTAAAAAAAAACAACAATCTTATACTGTTTTCATACTTCATCACAAGCTCATTAATACTGCTTGTCCAAAAACTTTAAGTTTCTAAATGTTATACACATAAATAAGCCTAAGATAAAACCTCGGGGTTCACACGAAGGGAAATAAAATAACCAGATTTATTGGCAGGATTAAATAAGCCGTGTTTCCATCACAAGCAATGTATTTATAGCCTGGTGGGAAATCAGTGCAGGAATATCCGTATAAGCTATGTAATCGGGATTGTACTTCGTCTATGTCGCAGAAGTGGTTAAAAAATACGTCTGGAAAAATAAACATTATCATTGGGGACGGTAAAAAACGGGAGCCTAGCTTCGAACCACTACATTTGTTCGTATTTGTAATCCATCTTGCATTTAATTTTTTCCTAACTCTAATCAAAAGCAGTTCAAAGTCATTATTGTTTTATTTTTCGTTTTACAAATTAGCAGAGAGATCGTTTTCGAAAATTTTTAAAAGTGTTGGAGTATCTAATCTCTTAATGTTATTTGAAGTTAAACAGCTTAAAAGTATTTTTTTAAATACATAAGCCTTTGAAAGATGTGTATTGTTGTCAGAAATGTTGATAACTAGTTTAAAATCACAACATCTTGCCGTTGTTGAAAATGATTGTACATTCTTGGAAACTTGAATTTGTAAATTAAGTCCCATTTTTAGATGCTCAAGATGCATTTCAATCCTATTTAATATCCAAAGCTATAAAAATACACATTATCATATATAAGTATCAAAGTAGCTGAGATATACTATGGTACTCTCATTCTTTTCTAAGTGGCCGAACAAAGTAAAACATATCCAACATCAAAAAACAAACTTTAAGGAACAAAGTCTACTCTAGTTTTTTTACTCGTTTCGTACGACTAAAGATCCATTTCTTTGATGATCTGGAATCAAGTAACTCATCAACTTGAACCCAAACTCAAACTCCAAGCGCTCTTTACAACTGTTCTGTACTTTATCCGTTTATTAACTTCACTTCCCTAACTCTTGAGTTTCGTTTCCTACATTAAACTAGCTGCGGGTTTCATACAGGCTGAAGATATAAAATGATAACTAGGCTATCGAAAGATTTATGTTACATAGAGAATTGTAAAGCGTAGTGAAAAAATATATATCGTTTTGTTCAAATTAACTTAAGTTTACCTATACACTAATACAATAGTCTTAAATACATTATTTTAAATTCCAAAACGTCAAGAAAGTTGTTGAAAATATTGACAACTAACTGCAGTCACTAATGAGTATAGCATTTCAACTAATATAAACATTTACGGAGTAACACAAGGACACAAATCATTTAAAATGATCGCTACCCCAAGTTCCAATTAAAGTTTGCTCAATCTGATAAGTTCTAGAACATTTCAACTGTTGACAGTCCGATTACATTTACAGAATATGTACAAAACATTTATGTAAACTTTAATAATCTGTTCACATCTGATATACTACTTAAAAACTCACCAACCACGTAGAAGAAAACTGAGTGTACCTAAAACAAAGAGAAAACAATCAGTAAGCAAAATTTTAAACTCTAATTCCTAACACACATTGATTGTACATTGGAAAAGGCATTACCAATAACTAATAATTAAAACTGATGATGTATACTAGATTAGTCTGAAATTTTTATCAGATTACTGTTTTACTTGTGGTATAATGGTGGATACTTTCCAAGAAGTACGACTTTGATAAGACTCTTTCATTGTCAGGTCTTTTATTAGGAGTTCGTTTCTTACTTTACCCTCAGTCCGATTGGTGATTCAATTATTTTATTAGCTTTATTGAATACTAGTTGCTATGCACATGTTTCGCAGTTGGATTAAAACAGTGGATTATAACGTGGTACTTTAAATTATACTGGAAAAACTGTTGCAAACCAATAATTAATTATAGAAGCAAATCCCTGTTGTACAGTACCGTAACTACTAATTTAGATAAATATCTCTTTGGTTCATGAATTTGCAATCAATTGTGTAGCAGAATCAAAATTTTGACTCAGTAAAGAGTAAACAAACAATATTCTACAACACACAACGCAACAATGTTATATTGAAGACTATATTCAACATTTTAAAAGTGATTAAAACCATTTTTTAATTAGTTAAGGTCCCTAGGAGAGGGCTAGTTGACAACTGGCATATTTCAGGGATGTTTCTCGTCAAGACCTTTCATTCTACTATGTAGTTAATCAGATTAGGGTTTTCTTAGATCCTTATTAGCTTGATAAATAGATTTACAACTTCTTGAACAGCATATTACTACTGATATTAATTTTTTACACACTGTTTCAACAAGATGGTAAATATTTATGAAAGCTGGTGGTGGTGATCGATTTCGATTGGAAATTCCAATTATCAGACCCAATACAAGACAGGCCAATTAACAATTAAACAATCTTCATCCAAGTAAAGAGTCATTATTTTGGTATTTTTATAATATCCCAAACAATAAACACAATTTTGGCCCCATCTCTACAGCATATAGTAGCATTAATGTGCATAAAATTCACTAAATGCAAAACGCCTGAATGATTTTCAAGATTTCTTAAAGAACGTTGAAATTAATCACCAACTTGAGAACTCGTAAACCATTAGCGTGAGGGGGGTTTTAATGAGTGAGAGGTCTAAAGTGAGATCTTGAACTAAGCTACCAATTATTGAGGGAAATCTATGAATTGATCTGCTTATGATTTGAAGGGATTGAAACTGGCTGAATATCGCCAAATACACTTCAGCTGGAATCGGAGAACACTTCTGGTAATGATCTGCTATTGAATATGACGAGGAAATATGTTTAAGATATAGTGTTGAAGATAGCCCACTTAAACATATGCATTAAATAGCTCCAAGCCGAATGTGAAATACTGGTTGGATTATTATTTTGATTCAATTAAATTCAGAAATTAGTTTTGAAATTATATAGATTTCACGTAGATGTGAATGGCGACAATGATACAGTTACATAAATGATAGAAAGAAAATTAATATAAGTTATTGGACAGTAAAGGTGAAAAATGTTCGTTTGTGAAACAACCGTTTAGCCAAAAAATATAACTGTTTAAATATTTTGTTATTTATTTAATTTTTAATCTTTATTTAAAAACTAATTGGACCACTTTTATATGTATTTACCGTTAAAGTAAATTGTATAAGTGTAAATATATTATTACAAGTGTTATTCAACGTATTTTTGTGCTTTCAGGTAATTTAATAACAAGTACGATGCTGATAAAGAAGTTATTTAATCTTATTTAAGTTTAGAAATAAGCTAAAAGAAATGTATAGAAAGAACCTCAAATTTTGTCAATAGATTATGTACTTTTTGTTATTAGTTTTATTTAGTATTAGTAATTAAATTGACAAGAGTTATCCTGTAAAGCAGTATGTACTGAGGAACGCTTGCTAAATAAAGGCATTTTTATTTATTTATTATTTTATTAATTTATTGACAAGCGTTAACATATTTTATGCAACGTACGTTGGGTTTTCTCTCAAGATCCCTATAATTTGCTTATTGAATTGGAAATCACTGCGGGGGTTTGCATTATTGCTAATCATATTAAATGTTTCTAATAATGATGAAATGCTATTTTTTTTTAGTTAAGAACGGTTTTGTAAATGTAAAAACCCATTGACAATTAGATTACCGATTAAAGTGTTCTGCAATGAGCATTGCCATAGTAGACAATAGACTATATTACATTGAAATAATCATAGAGAACATCCAAACGTCAGGTGCAAAGTTAAAACCAATTTTGTAACATAAACAAATCTAATTAACTCCAAGCATTCATCTTATTGCAGTATTTTAATGATTGGCAATTTAATGTAGTTTGTAAAAAACTGCTTGAATAAAAAAGGGACTCTTAACATTAAAACTCAAAAGCCAATTCGGAACCTTGAAGGTGGATTTTTTATAACTACCAAAAGAAAAATTTAGGAGCTTAAGAGCTTCGATTTTACATTTACCAAACACTCAGAGGTTTAAATAATTAAATTTAAAAATGCCAAAGTTCATCAACTTAAAATGGAAAAATCGTCAAATATTTTAACCTAAAAGTCTAAAAATGCACCAAATAACACTTATAATATAATAGTCAAATAAGTGTTGTGCTTTTAGGTAATTCAATAACACGTACGATGCTGATCAAGAAGTTATTTAAATGTTTTTAGTATCGTATGGATGAAAACCCGTATTTACCACTCTTGCATTTAAATATAAAACAAGTTTCTTCACGGATTCGATATATCGTATGTGTAACAAAATCAGTATCCTTTGCTACTTTTTTATGGCAAATCAAAGACTTTATGGATATGAATGTTCATTTAGTAAACATTATACAAGTTAAAGACTTACTGTAAAATTATATGTTTAAATATAATTGTATATCAGCACATTTAACAAACATTAAACGACGATTTTTTAATCTTCCCTATACAGTACTCCTGTTCTGCACGGATTAAAATTGACGTTACGGCTCACCACCCACAATCAATAGTTACGGTTTTTTTTTTCATCCTAAAAGTTAAATAGATACCGAAACACTCGCAAAAACTACATCAGTGTTCATTAATTCACGCCGTGAGAAGCATAAAACATCTTAGAGAAATGAAAATTCAGCTCTTGAGTAATAACACTCAAGGTGCACATTTCGTGTATGCGGGAGAGGGTAAAATATGGAACGAGTCAATTTGGAGGGTAAATCAGTTTAAGACCTCAGGCGAGCAATTTCAACCCCCACTCTCCACCCTCACTCACACACACACACGCACTCTCTCTCCCCCCCTCCCATTCTCTCTCTCTCTTCCCCAACCACTCCCATAAGCTGTCATAATCAAATCTACCGGAGTTTACCTATTGGCCACACGTTCCTAAGTATGTAGTTACAACATACTTGTACCTAACAGCATATTTGGAGTACTACACATTTTAAATTATAAACTATACAAATACAGTAAAAAAAAAATTACTTAAATATAATTTACATAAATGCGTTTTACTGGTTGTAAGGGGTTAAAAGTATTCGTTAATTTATTTATTGACGTATGAAGTGGAAGACTATGATAACTTGAAGAACTTGTTAGACTAAATATAAATGGTAAAAAGTCTAAAATGAACTCATTCATACAGGGTGAATACAAATTCAAGACCCCCCATCTAATATTTTTCTAAGTAAATATACTGTACAGAGATATCCTTTTGGTGGTCGAGCAATCTTAGAAGAAAGTTTCATTTTATAATTTTGAAATTTTTGAGCGTCCCCATCTTTTTTGAAACAACTCAAAATTTTTTAAATGTAAACCCCCTTCAAGTGACACCTCATTTTGATGTGTTTACGAAAAATGAAAGAATGCTGAAAACCAGAGTTACTATATACCTATGTTCTATAAAAAATGGTAGCCCGTTAAATGTATTGAAGACAACACATAAATAATACATGTATATTTCATTAAATTGAAAGTTAATTTCGTCTGTACCACGAAATAGAAAGAGATCAAAATCAAAGGAACTTCCAGCCTTCAATATTAACCTCTGACTCTAGCTCAACCCATTATCCTCTCTACCTTACTGAGTTGAGATAAGTCAAAAGTTAACTTTACCATTAAACTTGTAATAATCTCTGTCCAGTTGGAGCTAAGAATAGTCCTTGAAATGACAAAGAGTGGTTGTCGAATCTAGGGAACCACTTTCATTTTACTTTAGTGTATTTGATTTGATTATGATCGAGACTTTCAATCGCAAAGTAACACACAGTAAGGTTAAGAATAGAATAGAATGTGATGTTTATTTAAATCGTTTAACATTACGATTTTCATAAAAAAAAAACTCAGAGTATTTTTACAAAATTAGTTTTTTCTGTTGTGACCTTTTTATAATTCTCAACTCAGACTCTTTAGGTGTTAAAAATCGACCTTATAGTTTGGTCAAAGGACCAAACAACTAAACTGTGTAGTATATGATTAAAACGTAAATCAATTTGTATCAATTCTAAAACATCGTTATCCTTCAATACTTTGCATATTCCCACGCCTAGTAGGCTATCAGATTCAACAGCGAATTTCCTGTACAAATGCTGTAACAATTAATTTTCAAGTTCAACAGGAAATATTCTGTATTTTCCGTAACAATTATTGTAATTCCCTATCAACGAATAGATCGAACAAACTGCGATTGTAAACCTAATCCCAGCTGATTCCTGGGAATCGTTTAGATTTTAGTAAAACATGGTCGTGTATACAGTTTGTATGATTCTATTAACCTATGTTTACATCGCTGATTCATTTGGGCCTAAAGTGGTAAGTAAATTAAAATACATTCGATGTTCGCTAACAAGAAATACGAACGAGGTGACTATCATGTTTCCTAACAAACCCTAATCTGTTTTACAAGTACAAGCCCCCGTTGATTGAGAAAACTAGATAATTAGTGTACCAATAATACCTCAGGTGGTGGTGTAGGTTTTTGCGATTTGCATATCTGGAGGTATCAAATTTCTTACACCTTAGTATGAGAGGCCTGTAGTTGTAGAAGACCTTAGTATGCAAACGTTGATATCCCAATGTTTCTATTCCAGGGACCTTACGACTTGGAAATTATCAAGTTCGAGAATTGTGAGGACGAAGGGTCCAAAAAGTTTGTTTTGGGCACCCGCATAACCAACGCTGGCAAAGGGAAATACATTTACAAAGAGAGCGTTAAATTCGGAGTACCAGTGGATGGAAAGTTCAAGGTAAGTCCAAATATCTTATCACTTTAATTTTGTTAAGAAATTTACCTAATTAAAGCCAATTTGTGCAACCTTGTTCGGAAAGGAAAATTATTCATACTCAGTAACTCAGGTAATAGTTGTAGATGTAGACTAACTTCGAAACTTCTACGGATTTGTAGTCCGATGTATGCTACTGACGCTACTGTGTAGACGAAATTGTATATACCTTTTCTGAATACGCTTAATTTTCTTTAAGAGGTTGGCGGCCATTTTAACCTTACATTTGCCCGTCCACTAACTGCCTGTGCGTGGAACGTATCCAGCAAAGCAAGGGGTGATCCGGTACAGAACAAAGGTGAACTGTACTGATAGCACAATAATTTGAGATGCAATTTAAACAGGTTCTACTTGAAGCCCAGAGATGGGGCAACGGCGGTTGGAGGCCGAAAGCGTTCGAACATAAGTTGAACAACTGTGAAGACATCATGAAAGTGGCGGGAGATACGGTCAAGGGATTTATGAAGTCTGCTGGAGTCAATGTGGAGAAATGCCCGATACCTGCGGTGAGATTACATCCTTATCATTAGTATCTTGAACGTTCTTTGAACCAATGTTTAAAGATCTTTTGGTTGATTTCAAAAATCCCTAGGTTAATTTCGACCCTTTCAATCTTAATCTTGATCACTTTTGGCTTTGATATCCCTAGTATGATTTTAACGATCGTCCATTCATCATTATCATCATTGTATGATTTTCATCATCTAGTGCTTTATATTAATCAAACCTGAAACAGGCCTTAAGCTAGTTTAAAGCGAATTTGAATGATAATAACAATTATCTTCAAAAGATTAAACATTTCCGATTAGGATTTTCCAACTTAGCAAATTTCGTTTTTGTTTTATACTATGTGCCTAATTGATATGTTCCATATTGTAGATTGATCCTTAACATTTCTTTCGTAAACACATTGAAATATTACGTTTGTTCTCTACAGTTTCTTGATCAATAAGGTTAAATTTTAAGGACAACAAAATGCCTTTGCGGTTGAAAAATAGTTATTTGTGCAACTAGTGAGAAAAGTGAGCAATTGACTCACTCGAGAGAAATCCTTACTCACGAGCCGTAGGCGAGTGAGGAATGGTTTCTCGAGTGAGGCAATTGTACTTTGAACTCGAGTTGCACATTATACTTTTCCTACAGTTACCATAAAACAAATAAATTGGTGAAGAAACATAACCTATTTTTACACAGAAGTGAACTTTTAATGTGAAGTGACAAATACAACAGCACAACAGCTGACCAGCTTATTTACAGCCAGTGCTGCCAACGTATTTCACGCGCATACGACGTTGCCTGCATGTTACGCGCTCACTATTTCATGCCTTCACGTTGCAAATCTGGAGTGAGACAAAGTAGTTAGAGTGAGACAATGTTAACATTGTCTCACTGATGAGCGAATTGGCCACTTTGCTTTCTCAAATCAGTGAGAGAACATGTACATTGTTAGGTAACTGTGGGAAAAGGAAATTGTCTCTTCGTTTAAAGTTCCATGTAAAAAATGAGGTCTCTTTGACCTCTTGGACTTCGGTGAAGAACCCCCACGAAAGGCGAAAACTTACATTTGTCCTACAGTCACCTGACAAAGTGAACTTCCTTGCACTGATTATAGTACAGAAAGTTGCTTTCAATCTTCTAGGGTTCGTACCAGTCGGATTGGTTGATAGAGACCGACCTCAGCAGAGCTTTCCCCGCGATGGAGTACGGCAAATACCGAGTCATCCTCAAGTTCTACTCCAAGGACGAGTACGTCGGATGTTTCACAGCGCAAATCGAAGTGAAACCGAAATCATTCGGATAAGTACAAACAATTCTGGTTATTGCAGTAAATAAAATATTGGATAACATACATGAATGCTTTATTGAGTGTGATTTCCACTGCTATAGTCTGTATGATGTGACCTGTCTGCTGCATCATAGGGTATGGTGAATGTTTACTAAAAGACTATAAGCTAAAATAAACTACATCTCAGATCAACCAAGAATAGACGAGTTAGAGACAGGTTCCACCATACAGACTGTAACTTTGTCAAACGATAGACACAAAATACATTAGCAGCTTTATTGAAATGTGTATCAACCTCAAACTTATGTTAAGAAAGTACTAAAAAAGGGGGTGAACAGGTTAAGAAGAATAAACAACTGTATTATAGATGTAGTATTGGCGCCAGGGTACGAACCTTATATCGCTATCTCGGATTCGCAACGATTAAGGAATTGACTCCCTACTTCTTATCAATAAATGAACCATCCTAATTATTTTTTGAGATTGTTCACATATTTCTCGCATAAACATGTTCTTTCCTTGCCAGAAAAATACTGTAAGGATTTTATATTCGATACACAATAGAAACATGCAACTACAAAAGACTTATTATATTAAAAACTTATATTATATATAAACTTAAAAGAAAAAACTGTATTGAAAATGTTTAAACTACTTTAAAAAAATGTATATACATTATTAGTTGAAGTTAAAGTAATATATTATTGTTGTTTATTCTAATAGTTTATTTATTATTGTTACTGTTGAATTTTTACAGATATTTGTGTCTTTGTTGTCTTTTTTTTGTTATTAATTACTCAAGAGACAATTAAGGACTCATAAAACTCCATGCTACTGATTCAAACTGACAAAACTGTATGGTAAATAAGAAACAATATTTTTAGTGCAGACAAGCCATTTGTGGTTTTGTATCCTATGTATTGGAAATTATTGTGTTAATAAATTTCTTGATTGATTGATACTCTAAAAGATTGTCAAGAATGATTCGTCATTCGTTCATGGCCTTCAATAACAAAATGAAAGAGCAAAAAACGTATCAATTTCCACAGTTAGTATTATGCAATTGAATGTATTGTATTCGTTGTTGGTATTGGTACTATACGATCTGATAGTGTTGCGGACAAAAAGCCGATACAAGGAAGGATGTGCAGCGTTTCCCACCAAACCTACACACGTTTACAGCATGGTCAACATGATAGCTCTGGTGTTTCTGCTCATTGCCATTGTAGGCTTGGTCTACCCGTTTGGACCCAAGGTGGTGAGTACAAAAAATATCAATGTGGATGTTATAAGAAAACCCATACGAAAATTAGTTTCGTTGTTTCATCCAAGTGTTTTCAAGTGTCCTGTAGTGAATTATTATTGTAACTGATACAAGTAATTTCGCCAAAGACGCAAATTACCTAACTCTTGAAAAAAGGTTAAAGTGGTTCAACAAGTCAAAAATGACGTAATAATCTATATATATACTGTACATTATAATCCAATTATGTTTGAATGTTTGTATGTTTGTATATTTGTATGTTTGTCCTTTATGGACTCCAAAACCGCTCGACAGATTGTAATGAAACTTTCAGGCATTATTAAGCATTATTCAAGGATGGTTTGTGTGAAGTTTGGTGCAGATCCGTCAATAGGGCTCCGCCCCAGTGGCTCTGGAGTTTCCCATGTTAACCTTATGAGTACTCATATTTAAATGGAACTAGCTGGCCCGACAGACGTCGTCCTGTCCTATTGTGGTTTTATGTCACATGCTCCCGATGCTCGTTCATTTTCAAGATGAGCTCGTTTGCATGGCTCAATCACGTCCTGGTTGAAGTTCACGCTCACTCACTTTTAGGTTGGAGCTCGTTCGCTGCGCTCACTTGCCTTCAGGTTAGCTCGTTCGCTACGCTAACTCGCCTCCAGGTTGAAGTTCGTTCGCTACGCTCACTCACCTTTTGTTTGCAAATTAGCTGTTCTCATAAATTAAAAATAAATATAGTGCTGCACCCTGTTGGTAAACCTATTAACTTTTTAATGCTATTGAACATCACAGAATCAAATTGTTTAGTTGCACCAGCTGTTAAGATTCTTTAATTCCATTTAAATATGAGTACTCATAAGGTTAACATGGGAAACTCCAGAGCCACTGGGGCGGAGCCCTATTGACGGATCTGCACCAAACTTCACACAAACCATCCTTGAATAATGCTTAATAAAGCCTGAAAGTTTCATTACAATCTGTCGAGCGGTTTTGGAATCCATAAAGGACAAACATACAAATATACAAACATACAAATACACAAACATACAAACATACATTGGATTTTATATATATAGATTAAAGAATCTTAACAGCTGGTGCAACTAAACAATTTGATTCTGTGATGTTCAATAGCATTAAAAAGTTAATAGGTTTACCAACAGGGTGCAGCACTATATTTATTTTTAATTTATGAGAACAGCTAATTTGCAACCAAAAGGTGAGTGAGCGTAGCGAACGAACTTCAACCTGGAGGCGAGTTAGCGTAGCGAACGAGCTAACCTGAAGGCAAGTGAGCGCAGCGAACGAGCTCCAACCTAAAGGTGAGTGAGCGTAGCGAACGAACTTCAACCAGGACGTGATTGAGCCATGCGAACGAGCTCATCTTGAAAATGAACGAGCATGAGACATAAACATAAAACCACAATAGGACAGGACGACGTCTGTCGGGCCAGCTAGTTTTCTGAATAAAATTCATTGTTTTTCAAAAAAAATTAAAATTAGAGCGTCAGAAAAATAAATAGTTATTTAAATACAACCAAATCAAACACTGTCACACTCATATCGGTTTATCATAGCCTAACAAAATTTAACGAGAATATAAGTAAATCAACAACATACTTTGACTTTTAAAAATTTAAATGTCACATCTGGCTCGAAACGACTACACAAAAGAGCCACACATGTATTACATTCTTTTATGGCATTTAATAATATTACCCCAAGGATTTCAATTAGAGTTAAACGATGAGAGTAATGCTAAAACTGACACACCAATACAACGCGCACAATATTATATCCACCACTTTTTTCAGGGGCCTTATGATATTGAGATAGAAAAACTGGAGAACTGCAAAGACCAAGGGGAAGCTAAAATTATTATGGGAAGCAAGATCACCAAGGCGGGCAGAGGGAAGTACCTTTACAAGGAGAACTTCACGTTTTTGGTGCCGATGGACGAGCATTTCAAGGTAAAATATATGATTTTTGTGACAATTGACACTACATTAACTGTCAGGGATAGTGTACTCGTATAAATCTATACACTTATAAAGATATTAAGTTGGGTCTTTCTAATTGTTCTTGGGATATAAAATATTGAGGGCATGTAAACCACAAACTGTAATCGGTTTTTAACAAAATCTCGTTAAAAAGGAATTGTTACTCGCATGGAATCAGCTTATTGCAATGTTTAACTAATACAAAAATTGTTTGCATAAAAAATTAGGTGTTCCACATACAATTTATTTTTATCGTATACCGTCAGAGAATGTACAAACTCTTTGGTTAAATGAAATACAAATAAATAAGAAAGGCCCTAATAATCCGGGACCATTTGGATAGCAAGGTCCGTGTTGATGGGGAATGAATTAACAAGGTTTTACTGTGCTTACACAAAATCGTCTGATTACAATGTCAAATGTTTTCTGTATGTTAATTATTCTCAGCTTTTAAGTTCGTTAAAAATATTTGTTTGCATCGGAAAACGCTCTATTACCTAAAACTATAAGAGAATGTTCAAGGCCTAATCAGTATAAGATTTTAAATGGTTGTAAAAGATATTTCTGAGGGAATTGAAAAAGAAAGCCAATACGTAGAACATGTGATTATTTGTTAGTTTTTAGGTGAATTTAAGTGTGATTTTGTTTGTTCACATAAGCAGGATGATTTGAAATAGGTAGGTAACTAAAAGAGTGATGTACCTAGTCAACATAAATAAATGAAGAAAATTATTTTTAAAACATTATGTGTATTTAATTTGTAAAATAAATTTAAGTACTTATATAATACACAACCGCTTGCATAAAACTTCGGAAAACTAAAATTTGGCTAATTTGTAGTATATATACACACTCGTTCTCCTCTATGTGGTGGTGTGCTCTATTTCGTGTTCTTCTGAATGTGTCATGTAAATGTTATTAGTGACAACATATTGAAAGCATCTGTTTAACTTAAGTATCACGATTACACACAACCCATGACCGTAGTTTGCAACTCTTTAAACTTTTATACAAGGAAAGTATGGAAAAAAACTTAACATTGATTTTTACAGGAATATATCGAAGTCCAAAAATGGGGAAATGGAGGATGGAGACCAAAATACATGGAGACGACACTAAAAGACTGCAATGATATCATGAAAGTGGTCGGTGACTTTTACAAAAGCTTGATGAAGTCTGCAGGATTGAATCTAGAGAAGTGTCCCGTGCCAGCGGTAAGTAAATATAAAACAAATAATTATAGACTGAATTCATTACTTCATCTTGGTGTATTAAAAACATTAGCCACTGGAGGAAGTGAGTGAAAGTGTTGAAAGGTGGAGATCCAGAGTCACAAGGTCCAATCAGAGTTTTTTATCTGTATCGTAAACATCCCTATATGTATTCAATTGTTAATCACGCCCAAGAACTAAATAGCTAAAGGAGGAAAGCGATTTGAACTTGTTTTAAAGATAGTAGTCATAATAGGGACACCAAGCTAATATGCATGCAGTTCTGGTAACTATTGGGAGCTTCGGCTGGAGCGAGGCTTTCAGAAGCCTCTGTAGTCTTGTCATTTCCAGGTCCTTGCCACTGAGGAGAAAATTAAAATAATAATTTAGTATTTTATATTACCTACTTTACGGTATGGCATTGTACCATGTTACTCAGTTAAAGTGAATGCCTGCTCGATGTTATTCAAGTGTAAGCGATTGTACTGTCATGAATACATATAAAATGTATTTATTGATCTTCAGCAAATCTATTAATTGTAGCATAAAAATGTATACTGTAGTTGTGATTTTTAATAGTTTTGATACAGATTTGTAGAATAAAACACATTCACAAAGACACTGCTTCACCAAATGCTACTTGGGTCAAAAATAGTTTAAATAGACATTTAATTCGATTTATTTTGAACAAAAAACGTATATTTTAGTAGCAAAAATCAAATTTGAACCCAGTTCAAGCCTTAAACTTAGACCTAATTGCTTTAAAATGGGACACGAGCAGCTATAAGATGTTGAACAAGTGTTGTATTAATACAATTTCAACTTGTTTAACATTCCAGGGAAGTTACAAAGCTAACGGCTGGCTTGTCGAGCTCAACCTAGAGAAGACCGTCCCAGTCATGGAGTACGGCAAGTATCGTGCCTTTCTCAATCTTCTCTACAAGGAAAAGCTGGTCGGATGTATGATGATATACGCCGAAATAAAACCAAAGGCTATAGGCTGAGTTCTACTGGTTATTGTAACCAAAACTTTAAATACACATTTTAATCTTTCTTGTCTATCTAATACATCATTATCCTAAGTGTGGTCTGGATGTAATGTGAATTAATATCAAGCTTATGTAAACATTTAATTTTATCTTTTAAAATGCACTACTAACCCAACATACATGGATATTCTTTTCTTTGCGTGTTAAGATTTTAATGCGAGCACTTCGTGGTTTATAAAGCTAGACTCTTCGATCTGATTTCCTATTAGACTAACAAATAACAGTATATCAGTTTCCTAATCGCACTTCAGAAAGAAATCAACAATAATGTCTCCTCATTTAACACAAAACGTATAAAAAGCTTCAAAACTGTTAGGATTGAACATGTTAAATAAGTGAAGAGCCCTGGAGTCCTTGGATGATTTCAAACAGCTGCTGAAAAGTTATGTATCACCCAAAATATTTTTTTTCAAACACCACAAGTGATTGTAATATCTAGTAAACTGTGAGACTAGAAATGTGCTTTGTCGTTTTGAATTGTTCTCCAAGGGAGTGCATGGAAGCTAACGGCCATCTTGGATTTGTCTGTCATGAGAGCAATGTTAATTTTGTTGATTTCAATCCGCTGAAGAGTTATTTATCATCTCAAAATATTTTTTTTCAAACACTAGAGTGATTGTAACTTAAATATCTAGCAAACTGTGAGATTATACATTTTCTTTGCAATTTTTTGATTGTTTTACGAGTTAGAACTTCTAGGCTCCAAGGACTCTTATCACTTAATTCACAGATTTTCTCAACAGTGTTTTTGGTAGAGACCGACTTCAGCAGAGTAGCGCCAGCAATGGAGTACGGCAAACACCGTGTGATTCTCAAGTTCTACTCCAAGGATGAGTTCGGTTCTACAGCGCAAGTGGACGTGAAGCCGTAGTCATTTAAGCAGCAAATAAAATATTGGTATAATATGCATGAATGCATATTGTTTAATGTGTGAGAGTTCCATGGTTATAGTCTGTATGATGTAACCTGTCTTCTGGCCCTCCACCTACCTAGGTAAATTTTAAAGCTTATGATGAAACGAACCAACGAATTGTAACTAAAACGATAACTTTCTTTAGGGCTTCGCCCAGTAGCGTTTGATTTGTTTCTAGAGTTTAATTTGAAACATCCTGTAATGCTAACCAACTTTATTTATAGGTTCAGTCGTGAAATTTCAATGCAAACAGCTGATCGTTCATTTGATTATCAATACTAATCATGAATCCTTGGAATCCAGTTTCAAACCCTAACAAAATCCGCAATTCTACGCACTGGTCTACTCATGATATTTTGTAATTGAATCGATAAGTTGATGTCACATTATTTTATTAAATACACAATAGCAATATGTTACTGTACAAAACTTAAAACAATCATAGGAGAAACACTATCTATTAAAAAAATACATCAACTAAAAAAACCGTATTGAAAATGTTTGAAAAACTCTAAAAGATTGTCTAGAGTGATTTGACAGTCGAACATGGCCTTCAAAAGTAAATTTACACGATGAGGAAAAAAGGACCACAATCAGATATCGTTTTCGGACAACACTTGGTACAAGGAAAGTTTTCCAGCGTTTCCCATCAAACCAACGCACGTTTACAGCATGGTCAACGTGATAGCTCTGACCGTTCTATTCGTTGCCATTGTAGACTTGGTCTACCCGTTTGGACCAAAGGTGGTGAGTACAAAATATTTATATGTGTCAAATTATTTCGCCACAGAAAAATATACAATAGGTGAAAGTGATTTCAACAATTCACAAACATACTCTAAATAGTAATACTTTACTGGATGAAATTCATCGTTTTGCAAAACATTTTCAAAAAGTTGAAAATACTATTGCAAATTATGGTGTAGTAAAGAGTCAATTTAGTCTCTAGCTGCAAAATATATTATTTCCGAATCCACGAACTTGTCAGATAACTTCAAAAAGACTACGAAACACAGCCAAGCTCGTGTTAAATATGGAAATTAATAAAACTATCTAAACATTTCAAAGGGAGTTCAAATTCTGTCAGTCAAGATTGGAATTTATCTAAGTGATAATGAAGCGACCCTCCCCAAATCCAGCCCGAAGTAATGTGGAAAACGATTCCTGGCTAGAACCTAGAAGAATATAATAGCAACGCGTTATATCATATATGCAACTAATTTTCAGGGGCCATATGATATTGAGATAGAAAAGTTGGAGAACTGCAAAGACCAAGGGGAAGCTAAAGTTACTATGGGTATGAAGATCACCAAGGTTGGTAGAGGGAAATATCTGTACAAGGAGAACTTCACGTTCCTGGTGCCGATAGACGAACATTTCAAGGTAAAAGTTATGATTTTTGTAATGAGCAGAACTACAAATATAGTAGCCGGAATGTAAAACCAACTTGGACAAGACTTAAAAATAGACAGTTATAATAGACTTGGCTATAAAAGGTGTATTTCATAAAATTGGACTATGATATTTACAAAAACTATACATTTAAAACTTTTAAACTGCTCCTAAAATAACTCACTTTGGAATTTCAAACGAAATTGGGATGCCAAAAAAGTGCACTTTTATGCTATATAGAGTTATGCAGAGTTTGGTTTTCCTGGTGTAACCCATTAAAAAGTTGATAGGGGGTTTCCAGACTTTTTATTAACCCATATAGGTATATTACATAGCCATTCCCGTAGGCTATAGTGAATACCCAATCCATGTTATTTTTTGTCACTACATTTTGAAAGAATCTACTTTCTTTATTTTGAATCACGGTTTCAAAACCTATGAATACAATTACTCTTTGAACTTTTAACCATGGGAAGATTGAAAAAAACCTAAAATCAATGTTTACAGGAAAGTATCGAACTCCAAAAATGGGGAAATGGAGGATGGAGACCAAAATACATGGAGGTGACACTAAAGGGTTGTGAAGATGTCATGAATAGACTCGGAGACTTTTACAAGAGCTTGATGAAGTCTGCAGGATTGAATTTAGAGAAATGTCCAATGCCAGCGGTAAGTTAGTGTCAAAAAGCGAATTCACTACTAACTAGGTGTCTCCAAAGCCTTTACTGTAGTTGCGGGGGAAATTATCGTTGTGTGAAAGGGCTGTGGCGAATAGTAAATATCCAGCCACACAAACACAACGATCATAGTCCTTGAGCTGTTTCTTAACGTCCATAATTAAGTATCCGATTTTTTAAGTATGCTCGAAGACTAAAGCCATAACTTAGGAAAGAAAGAAACTTTAGCTTGTTTAAGAGATAGTAATAATATTCTAAGGGGTATCACAACTTGGCGGGATGTGTGGGGGACTATGTGGAACTTAGGGAGGGGACGACAACAGCAGAGGCAGGATGGCTTCAAATGGCATAAACCTCTTGCCATTTTGAATTATTGCTATTTCAGGTTCTTGCCACTGGGGTAAACTAATAATAAAAAAACTGATCAATATTTTATGTTACATTACAGTATTGCAATGTATTACGTTACTAAGTTACTTGCCTGGCGCTATTCAAGAGCAAAGACTAGTATTTATTTATTGATATTTAGCAAACATATCTATTGTAGCAAGACAATTTACAGACATACTGCAGATTTTATAATATTGTGACAAACCGAATGGAACGCATTCATAATGGTGTAAGGTGAAAATTAGCAGTCGCTCCATTAAATACTAGATGGGTCAATAAAGGGCTGGGTAGACTTATATATTTAACTTTATACATTTTGAACAAAGAAAATATTTAATGATGAGAATGAAATTTCGAACCGATTTTCTATGTCCAACGTGCACTTCGATTAGTGACAGCTACAATATTTTGATTAAGTGTTTTCATAAGTTCAACTACTTTTACATTTCAGGGAAGCTACAAAGCCAACGACTGGCTAGTTGAGCTCAACCTGGAAAAGACCGTCCCAGTCATGGTGTATGGCAAGTATCGTGGTATTTGCAATCTCTTTTACAATGATAAGCTGGTCGGATGTATTATGATATACGTAGAAGTCAAGGCAAAGGCTATAGGCTGAGTTCTACTGGCTATTTTAATTGAAACAACAAATAAACATTGAAATCTGTCTTGTCTATCTGTCTATCTGAGACCCTTGTGAACGTATCCCTCAAGTATGGTTTAGACACAAATTGGATTAGTAATGTTGAGCTTATATAAACATTTCATTTTATCTCATAAAATTCTCTGCTAACCCAATATACTTGGGATGTTCTTTTCTTTGCGTACGGAGATTTTACAGAATTGAGTCAAGCACTTCATGTCATGAAGATGGACTCTTCGATCTATATCAGTTTTCCACCTTTGCATCAATAAAGCAATTAATAATTATGTCTTCCCACTAAAACAGAACTTCTAACCGCTTCACAGCTGTGAGAATTTAAAAAGCTATAGAAGGCTCGTACATTTAATTTTCTACTCGTGTCGTTAACACTTTTACACGAGTTGCGTACACTACTTTACCTACGACAGTGGTTTAATTACTAAAAATCATTACTCGTAACTTCTAAGAGAGGTTATGTTTTCGTTTATAACCTCTCATTGCCACTGACAGTGATGCAACGAAAAATTGTACTAAACACTAATTGCACCACTCAACAAATTGAATTGGCCTAAACAGCTGATTAGTTGAAGTTCCAATCATTACAATTTTACTACTTCTCTCTCAATCCTTGAACCTGATTGGTCCTTCGCCCGTGTTGTTATGCGTAAAACTATGCTGTTATGAAAGTAAAGAATGCTGTTATGGGACACTTTTCAATTCTTATGAACTGAACTGAAACGGCTACTTAAAAAAACGGTCGAAGGTAGTACACTTCAATATACTAAATGGTTTGTTTTTGTAAGCTCTTCGAAATGGTCTATAGATAAGCTGGGAAATCTTTATGTTTCGAGGGTCAAAAATGGGAAAACCCAATTTTCACCCCATAAACCCCGGTTTTCATGGTCCGATCATGCTGGTTGGCAAACCCATTTAAGTTCTCGACCTACACCTTTAACCCAAACTTGATGAAAATCGAACCAAAACTACCCGAGTTATCGCGTTCACGGACACACACACAAACATATACAACAATTTGAACTAATAGTGTTTTTAGCTTCTGAGGACATCAAAATAAAAAGTAAATCGGTCCCGCGCCTAGGTCATACCGTGCCACCTATGGTAATACCTACTTCACTATAACGAAATTCACTTAAATCTTTGATGAGACGAGGGAATGGAATACATAAAATACTTTACTAATCATTTAAAGAAAATGTAAAAGTCTTAAAACATTAACACTTCAAACTGTAAACATATTAGACCAACTTAATCAAGCAGCTGATACAACAAGATACATCAAAAAGATTATATTGCACAAGCAAAGCAATACTGTACTATATAAAATCCTCAACAATTTAACAACTTTTTGATCATGTTTATAGATCGATTACGCACGATCAGATAAAAACACAGGAAACCAAATTAACGTCACGGCAACATTGGTGTTGACATGAGTGTTTTCGAAGGTCAAATGAGAACGGTTAACATCTACGCTCTGTGGTAGCGCACGTGTAGCGATGTGGGGCAAGATCTACTTGTTGTTGGTTATTGGCATCAAGCTGACGGGAGCGTTTCTACCTAAAATTGTAAGTAACCAAATTTGGTTATCGTTATACCGCGGCGAAATTCTTTGCAAGGAGTAAAATACAAGTTTCTTTTAGCGAATTTCCCAAACAGGGAATAAGCTATTTTGATTTACTTCTTACTCTGTCTTGATTCATTATTTGATTCTGCAGGCAGAGTTTTTGCAAAATTGTTAATCTTTGTTTGTGTCTAAAGTTTATTTAAGATTGATGCAATGTCTTGTACACAAGTGGTATTGCATATACAGGGTGTTCTTAAAGATTTTTTGGGGTGTTACACCAAATGTGTTACCCAAACTGTGTATTATTAGAACTGAAAAATTATCATTTAAAAAAAATGGAAAAAACAAGCTTACATAAACATTTTTAAAGAAATATTCTAGAAAGTAGCAATTGCTATTAAAACTTCTCCAAACTGTAAGCTTTGAAAAGATATAATAATTATAGTTGTCCTTTAACTAAAGTTATGCCTGGTTAAGTAATGAAAAAACAATGATTAATTAAAAATTATTATATCTTTTGAAAACTGACAGTTTGGATCAGTTTTTATAGTAATTGCTACTTTATAGCATTTTTCTTTAACAATTTGTATGTAAGCTTGGTTTTTTCCTTTTTTTAAGAAAATGATAATTATTCAGTTCTAAAGTTTCCTATACTTCAGATTCATCTAAAACTATATATCCTTACTCAAGATTTAATGTAGGATGCAATCGTAGTGTTGAAGTAAAAAAATAATGTAAAAAAAACCAAAATTTTGAAGGTTTTTTGCTAAATGTTGTTTTTTTTTATAATCAAAATGATTTTTCTTTGAATGAGTGTGAGATTGAGGATTTTTTAAATTGTGCATTTGAGTCACATTTGGGTCGGTGTACCACACCAAAAAGTCTTTAACTCTAGGTCAAGACCCTGTATAAATATTTCCAAACTTAAACTACTAACACATTACTTCTATCTACAGGGACCGTATGACATTGAAATTGAAAAGTTTGAGCAATGCGAAGACATTGGATCTGGTAAAATATTTTTTCCCAGCAGAATAACTTCTGTTGGAAAAGGTAAATACATCTACAATGAGAACTTCACACTTGAAGTTCCGTTTGATGAACATGCAAAGGTAACTGCATTCAACGTTAAACTTAGTCAAAATACATATCTAATTGACTGAAAACTTCTGCATATAAACACTAGAAATCTGGTGGTGTTTTTTCTCAGACCGAGATCGAGGAATGTACCTGAATCGAATCATCTTCCTATTTTTAGTTATTCTTCTGGACAGTACAAGTAAAAAAACTGACCCACCTGTAAACAATCTACAGACTAATATTTATAACAGAATTGTTGTCAGAGTAATTAGATCATTGAGCGGAGCGAGCAAAGCTTTTATCCACTCTTATGCTTTTCGTCATATGAAAACTTCTCCTAGACTACTGAAGAAATTATTTTCAAATTTTGCACGGTAATGAAGACTTCTATACGTTGTTAAAAGATTCTCTAAGACATCCGCCCCACAGTGTCTCGAAATTTCAATGTAATCCGTATAAAAGCAGTAGTTGGCACTTAAACAAAGGCATAAGATCATCTGTTGACTTAAACGCAGTACATCAGGAAACAGCTGATTATTTTACCTGTTAATCACGGATAAAAGCACAGAAACCGTAAGGATCATAAACATAAACAAACTATGCCACTGGCTCGAAACTTATACTACACAGCGTCAACATATGGTTCGGACGTTTTATGACAGTTCCAATTAAATAATAATAAAAAAATTGTTTTCTTTCAAGCCAATGACGTAATTTTTTGTATTTATGATCGATAGATTCTGTTCCAATATTGGTGCTGTTAATAATCTTGTTATTTTTTCGACTATCCCTTGTTTCAGTTTAAACATGATTTACTTAAATCACTTACAAAACAAGTCAATTATTTTGCGATTGTAGTAGTTTTCCGACGTTACAACTTAACAACACACTAACCACCGGTCAAAGACAGTACAATAACCTGATTACTCCGCTCAATATTGAGGACACCTCTACGAACGTCACTTAGCTTAACATAATTTAACCAGCGGGATTTCCTTTCATCATTTTCTAGAAAAACGCACAATCCTGTAATATTTAGGTGCTTGAGATCGTTAAAACTCTAGCCTATAGTCCACCAAACATACTCAATAAGAGTCAAAAGACAGATTTTTTTAATAAGTTGAATTTTGATTTCGTAAACTTCTTCAATAAAACTAACTACAAATACCTCGAAAATTTTATGGTAAATGAATAATTTATTGCCAAACATCACCGTGCTTCAAGTTAGTTTTGCAAGTAACTATAATATCGGGCCTACTAATTGCTTTTTTCAGTTAAATTTATTTCTTTGTTTTTGCTAACAGGCAGTCGTAGAAGTGCAGAAGTGGGGAAACGGTGGATGGCGGAAAAGGATGGTACAATACACCGTCAAAAACTGTGACAATCTCTGGCTAATATTTGGAGATCAGGTTCTTAAAGCGAGGAAGTATCTTAATCCCACCCCCACACATTGCCCCATTCCAGCGGTAGGTGTGTTTTTATTAAATCAATTTACGTATCAGTGCATTTTTGTGATTTATTCAATTGACTTTCGAATAATTATTTTAAGGAATCCTACTCTCTGTCAAATTCTTATTTTGGGCAAAAATTTCATAGTGGTATGGAAAACACCATTGACAACAAGCTGGTCAGCGTCCGTTACCAACTTCCAGCTCCTTAAAATGCAAGTTGCCCTACAATAGCAGTTTTTGGATACACGCACTTTAAATAGACAATATAATATGTTTTGGATGCTATAAAAATAAAATAACAATACTAAGCCAACCAGCCAAATTCAACTGCATTTAGATTAACAGAAGGTAACAGATGTGAACCAAAAACACTATGGCGAGAGTACTTTTTAATTGTTCTCGATTCAATTCTTCTAACATCACAAACATTAATGAGGAAAATTAGAGGTAATAGTAAAATATTCGACTCATTTAGAATTGTAGGTGTAATTGTCAAATTCGTGAAGCCCCTCGATCTTCTACCATTACAAGATAAAGTGTGGAATAAATCTACAATGAGTTGAAATAATTTGTCACTCTTTTAAAAGTGACTAGCAATGTAGGTATCGTTTTACAGTTGTACTAAAATATAAAAGTACTAGTGACTAGGTAAAACCATTGACTATTGGATACTGTAGTAGACTTCCCATCTATATGGATCAGCTGTCACAAATTTTTTGTTAAAAAGGGACGTAGTTGTGTGAGCCAGTCACAGAATGCGCTAGTGACTAAAACTCTATTTTCTACCTAATTTTTTGTTGCTGGCCAAGTTTATGAGTCATAACTGTTGCTATAGCTCACAATATTTTGAATTGGTAAAAAAGACTGTGTATTTGACAGAAATCAGTAATTTAGAACAGCACAATCTGTCGGTGGCTCACATCAACTACTAAGTTTTTGTAAAAAAAAAAACTGGCTACAAATTTAACATGGGGATGGAACGTCTAGTAAAACATAAATTGGTTTCAGGGGACCTACATAGTGAACAACTGGCCAATAGATGTAAGCCTAGCCCACGTCGTACCGGTGATGGAGTATGCAAAATACAGAGGAATCTCAAGGTTGTACTACAAAGATGAACGTGTGGGTTGTATGATGACCTTATTCAACTTGGTGCCCAAAGTTCCAAAATAGCGATGTCAAATTCTAAATCAAAAGTGGTTTGCTTTTGTATTGGTTTTTCAAGTTCTAAATAAAAAGTTATTTGCTTTTATTTCTGTTTCTTAAACTCTAATCCTATTACCAAAATCATGGCAAAAGATCCCACAAAGAAGCTTCATGAAGATATTTTTGCAGAATCATCTATGGAAGTATTCATTCGATAATAAACTCTGTTTATTTAGATTGCAAAATTATCTTTTGCAAATCAAATAAACTTGTTATGCCTTGTCATTTATTGGTCGGTTTATTGATAGTCCTCCAGTATTATCACTACACCTTTAATTCAATGTATTTAATTCTGCCGGTTTTGGCATTATTGGACAGTGGTGTGTACATTGTAATTATTACAGTTATCTTATTAATAGTTTTACATCTCTAACAATTACTTTGTGCGGGATGTGCTCAAAAGCATTCAAGGCTTCTCATATTCAATTAACTTGTAAGGAATGTGAAAGTGTGTTCAGCGGAAGTTGCTTAAAAATGGGTAAGACGGACGTGACGTGGAGCCTGTATTAAGAATGACCATTAAGTGTGGAGGTGCCTGCCTTGCGGAGACAACAGAAACAGCTTACGATTTGAGACTGAATTGCAAGAAGGTGAGTTTAATAGACGATATCAAGAGGAAAATTAATAAAACTTTGGAACTTCAAAGTCAGTAGTTCAACTTGAATAAATCATATGAAAGTCTGAGTGAGCGATTGGCAGAAAATTCCAAACTTTAAAAGATCAAAACTTGTCCAATTAAAATTGCTTCAGAACCATAAACTACCTAGTAAGTGAGAACAACTGATGTGGAACGTAAACTTGAAGAAATGGAAGAGTATCCACTAGCTAATGCTGTGAAGATTCAGGGTTTGCCTCTACAAACAAATAAATACAGGGTGGTGCAAAAAGGATGGTCGGTTTTGAAATGAACATAACGGAAAAGTAGTGTTTTAGTATTTTGCAGAGTTGTAGTATTTTGTTTAGAGTCAAAAAAAGGCCATGAAATATCACTTTTACAACAAAATATCATAGTTACTCCCACCATTTACCCAAAACAAGGGTGTTTGACAAGCTAATGCGGGAAAAGGATGTGTCAGATTGCTGATACAATATTTTTATTATTGTTGTAGGTAGCTCAAGTGCTATTTTGTTTCAATTTTTGTAACATTTTGTTTCACGCTGAGACAAAATGGTCTCAGCATCAATATTATTAAGCGTAGATCAATCGTGTAAATCAATGATATCACTAAGACCAATACGTCCCAACAAATAGTTAGAGATAACGTATACTTTACACCTAAACATTTAAATACAAAATTAATAGCCTACATTAATATGTCCAATAAACAGACAGGCAACCGAAATCATCAATCATTTTATTAACTTTTGTAATTCGAAACCTTAAAGTTTTACAAAATCAACTTTGACCATGCTAAGGACCAATAAGGTTCAAGGATTGAGAGAGAAGAAGTAAAATTCTAATTATCAGAACTTCAACTAATCAGCTGTTCAGGCCAGTTTAATTGTTGGGTGGTGCAATTAGTGTATGGTACAATGTTTCGTTGCATCACTATCAGTGGCAGTGAGAAGTTATAAACGAAAACATAACCTCTCTTAGAAGTTACGAGTAGTGATTTTTAGTAGTTAAACACTGTCGTAGGTACGCAAAGTAGTGTACGCAACTCGCGAGTGTTAACGACACTCGTAGAAGTTTAAATTTTCTACTCGTGTTGTTAACACTATCTTTACGCAATCGTTGCGCAAACTATTATTAGGATATAAATAAAAGAAATACTAAACTATTGGTGTGCAGCGAAACAAATGAACGCATAGTGTGAATGAACCAATGAGTTTGAAGTTATATCCGTACAAAAAAAACTCCGTTTTAATAAATAAATACTGATGACAATCGTGAGAACGGAAGCTTATAAGTGAACAAATCATACATCTATATTGTGATAGTTACAGATCAATATCCACAGATAAACACACAGGAAACCGAGCAAAACACAACATTTGTGTTGTCGGAGGTCAAATGAGAGGTAAACATCAACGCACGATTCCGCTGCGATGAGTGGCAAAATAGCCTTGTTGTTGGTTATTGGAGTCAAACTGACCACGGGAGCGTTCGGACCTAAAATGGTAAGTAACATTTGGTTTACGTCATACTGCAGCAAAAACATCAGTTTTCAACGCGTTCAACACAAGGAGAAAGTTAGTTTTGTCCTTGGCTGAACAAAAACGGTTTGGAGTCGAGGAAAGAGATACTTTGGAAAGGAATAGTTGCGATTAATACGTGTATCGTATTGTTATTGACATGTACTTATATTTATTACTGTGTACCTTGTATATTTGCCAACAATAAATACTTACTAGCCAATATTTGGATTTGTTTACTGTAAGATACTAGAAAATGTATAATAATGTGTAATACCAAAATTATTATAGCTTTGATTACTAGGTGATCTAACTCCTGTTGAATCTAACTTTCTTCTGACGTCCAAAAGTAGACAAATAATTCAAAAAAACCTCATCAACAGCTGTTTCTCAATATCAAAATCAGTTTTTAATTTTCTGTTATCTTAAGAGGGTTCTTCCCGGTCAATTCAAGATGGCGGCTAAACATGGTAATGTTTCTAAACATGCCTCCACGGTACAAGCTCTCAACACACTCCAATGATTGTGTGTTTTTTGTGCTCTTAACATATCAGAGCTTGCATTGGGTGGAGCAAAAATAGTTTTACCTATTATTTAGAAGTTAAAATCGCATGTGAAAAAGACTAATTTACGGATTTTCAAAATGAATTTGTAAATGCTTAATGACAGAATTACGAAGTTTCAGTTCAGCCAGTGCATAGTTTGGATCTTTGTGAATATTTTACAGTTTAGTTCAACTCTATAAATACTTTAACAATGCCAGGAGGTAATTTTTTGTAGGGCCATGTTTAGTGATAAACAGCCAAAAGATGGAACCCTCTTAATGTTCTGTATATTTCATAGTTGAATCTGCAGATAGAGTTTTTCCAAAATTGTTTGTTGGTCTTTGTTATGTTTCTATATTTAATTTAGTTAAGACTGATGCAATTAAAATATTGTATGTCTTGTACAAAAAAAAGGCATTGAATATATAATATTTCCAGACGTAATTGACTGACACAGTACTTCATTTCTACAGGGACCGTATGAGATTGAAATTTTAAAGATGGAGCAATGCGAAGACCCTGGATCTGGTAAAATATATTTCCCCAGCAGAATAACTTTTGTTGGGAAAGGCAAATACTTCTACAATGAGACCTTCAAACTTGAAGAACCGGTTGATGAAAACACAAGGGTAACTTGTTTCAATGTTATTCTTATGGGAAATACATATCTAATTGTTAGATCACTTCTGTACGCAAACACTCTAAATTTGGCGGCATTCTTGTCGAAATCGAGGAATGCACCTGAATCGAACAATCTTTCTATTTATTAATACGTTTAACAATCCTAGTGTTATTTATTTGGTGAGTCGGTGGCTCAGTCGATATTGTCACGGACTTCGGGTCCAAGGCAGCGATGTCGTGGGTTCGGATCCCGGTCACTGTCGCAAACATTTTATAAGTACAGCTCACCTTTGTACTGTACCAGCTCACTCCTTGCTTTGCTGGATACGATCCACGCACGAGCAGTTAGTCTATGTGGACGGGCAAATGCAAGGTTAAAAGAGGCCGCCAACCTCTTAAAAAAGAGGTTAAATACCTTGTTGCCAACGTAATCCTTGGTAGCCTTAATGGCGATCGGTTTCGATACACTTATGGTGTCATTGTCAAGTCTAGAAGTGGTTGTCGCTCCTAGGAGGTCGACAAAAAGTCTTCAGAACACATCAACGAGATATGAAGATATGGTGATACCCGGAACCCGCAGCCACGCCGCTATCATCAGTTGTATAGCCATACAGTATAATTTTCCTAGACCTTTTTTTGCTTTTATTCCTATCTTGTTGATGTGTTCTGAAGACTTTTTGTCGACCTCCGAGGAGCGACAACCACTTCTAGACTTGACAATGACACCATAACCGGTAGCCATTAAGACTACCAAGGATTACATTGGCAAGGTATTTAACCTCTGGAATAGGAATTGTTAAGTAGTCCGGAAAGCGACACCTAAAAATTACAACAAGTTTAACTTCAATTTTCTAAAATATTTCTTCAATGAAACATCTAAACACAAAAATTAAACAACAAGGAAAATAACCAGATTTTCATTTGTTATAGAAAACTAACTCATACCTTCATTTTTTTATAAGCACCAACGTGTAACTAGTAAGTTTGTCACGTAACTATAATTGTTTCTACTAATTGATTTTTTCAGTAAAATGTATTTCTTTATATTTGATCACAGGCAGTATTAGAACTGCAGAAGTGGGGAAACGGCGGATGGCGGAAGAGGGCGGTTCAGTACACCGTCAAAAACTGTGAAGATCTCTGGCGAAGAATTGGAGATCAGATTCATGAAGCATTTAAGTATACTAATCTTACCAAGGACATCAGTTGCCCCTTCCCTCCGGTAGGTGAGCTTAAAAAAGATATCTGTGCGTTTAGTAATTTATTTTACTTCCGTTTGATTAAGATATTCCTACCACTGCATGGGAATGATCACATTGCCACAGCTGTAAACAGTCCGCAAAATAGCCATTTTCCGCTTTATTTTTTCTCCCTCACGTTTTAGAGCTGAATCAGCTGATTTAACTGTTGGCAAATAGCATAGCATAAAAAAGCAAACACAACCTAAACGCTATTTGATATACAAATCTAATCTGTGTGTAATTTTAAGTTAATTATGGTGGTAGGAAAGATCTGGTGAGTATTAAGAGCACTCTCCAAATGTATGGCATGTACAGTTCTCGAGCGGCAATTAATACACAAATGGCTTTTAAAACATCTTAAACACTCCGCCATACAAACAGTTCAATTCTTATTTTGGACACAACAAATACTAGAGAGTGGTGATCAAAGTGTACGGGTTGGAATTGTACCCCCTATAGGTGAGATTTATTTAACGACTCAGAAAACACGCTGGTAAACACCCGTTACTTACTTCCAACACCTTAAAATACAAGCTTGTCCCCTACAAGAGAAGAATTTTGATATAGCCTATGTATTTTAAATAGAAAATTAAAATTTTTTTGGAAACTACGAAGGTGAAACACCAATCCTAACCTAACCTACCTTATTCAACTGCTTTAGGATTGGGGGGAACGAACTAAACTAAAGTAAGAATACCCTTCAATTGTTCTGGTTTAAATTCTTTATAACTGCAATGTTTAAGAAGGTAAATCAGTAACAATAGTAAAATAAATGGTATCAGCAAACTGACACTTTCTCCTACAAGCTTGTAAGGAAACTTTATCATGGTTAAGTGGTGAGAGTAACTATGACATTCTATAAGGATAAATCACAAAAGTTGCAATAACTTTTAAACCGTGATTGTTACAGCGATAGAGAGTTGCACTATTTTTGTATAACATTATAAAGACCATAACACATTAGTTTTAATCAAAACCGGCTTCTTTTCCTAAAATCAGATATTTTGCTATTTTATAGGGGTTTTATGGGAAATAACATAAGTTATAATAACTTTTGAACCGTACTTTTTACAGATATGGTATATGTACCATTTTGTTCAAAATTTTAAGGACCATAACATACTAATTTTAGTCAAATCGGCCTTTTTTCTAATATCCAATTTTGTGTTTTTATGGGAAATGACAAAAATGCCTGGAGATATCATGGAGTAGTACCTACATACAAAATTTCATCAAAATCGGACTACAGGTGTAGTCTGTAGCTTTAAAATAACATAAGTTACAATAACTTTTAAACATTATTTTTTATGGAAATGTGATTTTTAAAATTTTGTTCAGAATTCAAAGGACCATAACATACTCATTTTAATGCTTTTTTTATCCGATTTTTTGTTTTTATAGGATTTTTATTGGAAAATAAAATAAATGAAAATAACTTTTGAACCGCAATGTTTACGGAAATGGTATTTATAACATTTGTTCAGAATTAATAACATACTAAATTGTCATCAAAATCGTTCGGGCCATTTGAGAAAATCTTATTTTTCCGTTATGGGTTATTTATTTTATGGGTTTTTATGGGGAAATCACCATTGAAAATTTAAATTTTGAGAAAATTAAAACAACGCCTGGAGACATAATGGATAAGTTCCTTCGTACCAAATGTCACCAAAACTGGACGACAGGTGTGGCCTGTAGCTCTGTACACATTCAGACACACCGGAGACATCACTTTGAAACCACTTTTTGGGTTCAGGGGGACCCGAAACGGATATATCCACTCAAAACTAAAACTCGAAAACTTTGACGAAACCAATACTTTCTCCATATACTATTAGGGAGAGAAAGTAAAAATCTGACTCATTTAAAATTTGTCGACATTTCCTCCAATCAAATAATAGTTTCTGCTGTTAAAGTATACAGTGTGGAAGAAAATTTTGAAACAAATTGGAATCATTTACCTCTATTTTTAAGGCATGTAGCAGTATGAAGTATAAAGTGTGAAGAAGGTATGACTCAATGTATAGTTTTACTAGTATATAAAAACTAGTGAGTAACAAAATTTTGGTTTCAGGGGCTCTACGTCGTGAACAACTGGCCTGTATCTCTAAACCTGACCAAAGTCGTACCAGTCATGGAGTACGCAAAGTATAGATTGGTCGTGAAATTTTACCATAAAGATGAATACGTAGGTTGTATGATGTTTACAGTGAATATGGTACCCAAAGATGCATAATAGGGTGTACTATTGTAAAATTATTGATTAAAAGTTGTTTGCTTTTATATTTGTTTGTCCAATTCTAATTAAAAAGTGGTTTGCTGTTTTTATTTTCCCAGTTGTTTTTAGTGAATTTCCCATATAGGGAATAAGCTATTACCGTAGGTCTCATGCTAAGACCTGGACCCGGGACCGATTTTTTTTGTTTTGAGGTCTCCAGAGGCCAAAAACACCATCCGTTCAAATTCATATATATATATATATATATAAAGATATATATATACAGAGGGTGGCCAAATGATTAGACTAGACGTATCAATTTATATTTTGCTTGAATGTTTTTGTATTGTTTTTGTATTGATTCTGATGGCATTGGCAGCACTAAATCAGCTGTTGTTTCTTTTACAGTAAAAGAAACAGCAGCTGATTCAGTGCTGCCAATGGCATCAGAATCAAAACAAAAACATTCAAGCATAATATAAATTGGTTTTATACTGTAGTCCATACCAAATTAGGCAGTTTTATTTTAGTTTATACATGTTTTCTAACCAAATTCAAAGTTAAGTCTAAAATGCATTGAACTACAGTACATACGTCTAGTCTAATAATTTGGCCACCCTCGACCAATTTAATTTAATATTAAATTATTATAGTAAATAAAGTACAACTGAGCACCCTGGATATCATATTTTTAATAGAAGTGACGTGTTTCAGACATAAGTCCATTTTCAAACTTCAAATAACATAATACTTAACTTTTGTTTATATTGTTTGTTTGTATATAAATAAATTTAATTAAAATCATACAGATGATTTATAGAACTAGACAGGATTTGGAAAAATCTTTGTTACTGATTGTTACGTATGAGTGTATTTATTTAAAAATTGAATATTAAAAGTGATTATTCGTAGGTAAATTACGAAGGACCACCGCAAATTACATTGCGGAAAATAATAAGAAACTTGAAAACATGTACCTTTACAAACTCCAGTGCAGACGTAGGGAGAAGTGGGAAGGATGGCGTATTTGAACTTCAGATTAGTGTCGGCGCTGTGACGAACCCTTGGATGTTGGATGAGACGATTTTCGCTCTTCTTTCTGCTTGAAGGCTTGATGTTCGCACGTAACGCTAAGTCTTTTATTGTTCGTGGCCACTTTAATTACACGGAAGTCGCGACACCGCACAGGACACTTTGATTACTTGATGGTGCATGATTCGTGAGTTAATAAAACGCAAATAAAAATACTACTTGTCACTAAAACAACAAAATAACTTCAGAATAAGATTGGACAATGTCAATTGCAATTAAAATGAAAACTAAAAACAACTTGATTAGTTAATGTTAATGGCAATGAGGTTAAAAGAGGTGGCCGGTACTAGACCATATTAATAGGGCCGTGGACAGAGAGAGAATGACCAGGATACCTGTCTGAGGCGAACGACAAGCGATAAGGACAATGACATGAATAGAGCGATAAGATTGTTGTCTGAAGATAAAACGGACTTGGGTTCTGTGGCTTTGGCGTTTGGCATTACCATTTGTATTTAAAATAAAATAAATATTCTTCTTTTGAATTAATATAAAGTTAATAGTTCCTTTTTCCTTCTAAATACTAAACATACAGGGGGCCTTGAATCCTCCAGGATTCAACAAATCAACACAAAGATAATATTCCAATAAAATAAATCTTCTTTCCAAAGTGGTTGAGAAAAAATACTATTTACAAATTAAAGTTCTTGAAGTTACTCTTGATAAGCAGGCAAAGGAAAAACCTTGTGAGCTGGTCGAGTCAAGAGTCCTTGTTGAGTTTTCAAGTGGACGACCCGTACAACCTCATCCTTTCCAGGGGAGACACCCACAATCCGAGCTAACGGCCAAGAAAGAGGAGGAGTAGGCTGATGTACTAAGGCGAGGTCACCAATGCGAAGATTGGAATTTTGTTCAGTCCATTTAACCCGCTGATGGAGGGTGTGAATGTACTCCAGTTGCCATCTCTTCCAGATGCGTTGATTTAGGGCCTTGACCAAATGCCAGTGTTTCAGGCGATTATCAGGAACATCTTCCAGATTTTCATCAGGAACAGGGACAAGTGGAGCTCCGACCAAGAAATGTCCTGGAGTGAGCGCAGTGACATCTGAAGGGTCGTTTGACATTGGTGTGAGAGGTCTCGAATTAAGTATCGCCTCCACTTGAGTAGTCAGGGTCATGAACTCTGAGAGGGTTAGGACATGTTCGCCGATGACACGGCGGAGGTGATGCTTGGCACTCTTAACGGCTCCTTCCCAGAGACCACCTTGGTGAGGAGCAGCTGGGGGGTTGAAATGGAAGGTAATGTCTTGGTTTGAGGAAAATTCAAGAAGAGATGTTCGTTCAGCTGACTTGAAGAGAGCTTGAAAGGCGTTATTAGCACCAACGAAGTTTGTCCCGCAGTCCGAATATATGTTCTTGCAGAGGCCACGTCTTGACACAAAACGAGTTAGTGCAGCAATGAAGGCATCAGTTGATAGATCAGTAGCTACTTCAATGTGAACAGCCTTTGTTACAAGGCAGACGAAGATACAAATGTACGCTTTTGTCAAACGTATTGAACGGAGGTTATGAACCTTGATGTTGAAAGGACCACCGTAGTCCAGCCCCGTGTTGAGAAATGGACGAGAAGGTGTCACTCGGGATTTTGGGAGATCACCCATCAGTGGAATTTTATTATGTGGTTTGTGTCGAAAGCAGATGACACACTTAAAAATTCGAGAGCGTATTGCGCTGCGGGCAGAAAGAATCCAAACGCTCTGAGCGAGAAGGGATTGAGTTAATTGAGGCCCTGAATGCAAATATTTCTGGTGATAGAAATCAATAAGAATGTCAATCACATGATGTTTCTTAGGTAGAATTACAGGATGCTTAACGTCTTCTGAAAGTTGAGATGCATTCAATCGTCCACCAACACGAAGTAAACCTGATTTATCAATGAAAGGATGGAGACGTCGAAGTGATGAATTGGTTTTAGATGAGTTGTTCTTCAACGCTGCGATGTCATCTCCAAAAACCGTTTCTTGAACCTTCTTGAAGATTGTCAGTCGACTTTGAGTTAACTCAGATGAGGTGAGAGGGCCTGAGCACCTTTTTGAGTGCCGGAGGTTATAGATGAATCGTAAAATGTAACCCATCACTCGTGTAAGTTTGCTGAAGTGAGAGAATCTAGTGTCTATCTAGGTCTTCAATCGATGAGGTGGTGTCTGCAGCCAAGTTAGGGTGATAGTAGAGTCACACCAGAGAATGATGGATGAAATCTTTAATTTTATCTTGTAAATAGAAACCACATAGGCTACTATCTGGGCAAGAAGATGGGCGGCGCATAGTTCCAAGCGTGGAATAGTAAGTTTTTTCAAGGGAGCAACCCGAGTTTTTGACATAATCTGCCTGATTGTGACAGTCCCATCACTGAGTTCACAGCGCAAGTAAACAACTGCAGCATAACCATTCTCGGAGGCATCTGAGAAGCCATGTAATGCAGTAGTGCATGCTCGTGACACTTGAAGAGCTCGAGGAATTGAAATCTTTCTCAGGCTGTCTGTAGATGAAGTGAAACTTTGCCACATTTCGAGTAGGGCAGCCGGAAGTGTTTGATCCCAATCCAATCCTTTGGTCCACAAGAGCTGCATAAAACGTTTTGCCCACATCACAATTGGGGAGAGGAAACCACAGGGGTCATATATTTGTGCAATCACACTGAGCACCTGACGCTTTGTAGTTGCGCTTGCGGAAAAATTAAAATTGTATGTAAAACAGTCAGTAACTGGAGACCAGTGAATGCCTAAAATGGTGTGATGAGGCTGTGAACTATCTTGAAGGAACACCGGAGTCTCTCGATGACCATCTGGAAGATCTAGAAGAAGTCGACTGGAGTTGGAAGTCCATTTCCTTAGCTCGAAGCCTCCACGTGCTAATAGGGCGATGAGTTGTCTCTGGAGTCTTAAAGCTTCTTCTTCAGAATCTCCACCAGAAATCACATCGTCAACGAAGGTTTGTGTTCGAAGAATCTCTGCCGCTTCAGGGAACGAGTCGCCTTCATCATTGGCAAGTTGGTGCAAAGTCCTGATTGCGAGGTATGGTGAGCAATTGACTCCATAGGTTACTGTGGTAAGTCTGAAGGTAGAGGGTGGTTGATCTGGACGAGTATGCCATAGGATATACTGAAACTTCTGGTCCTCAGGATGGACTTTAATCTGTCTGTACATCTGCCTTATATCACATGAAAAAACTACACTATGAGTTCTAAACATGAGCAACAAGTCACAAATGTTGGTTTGCATTTTTCTTCCTGTAAGCAAAATATCATTGAGAGATGTACCATTGGAGGTTTTTGCACTAGCATCGAACACAGTACGTAGTTTAGTGGTACTGGATGATTCCTTCAACACCCCATGATGAGGTAAATAGTAATGCGGGGCGGATAAGTCAACATTATGAGCAAGTTCCATATGTCCCGAAGACGAATAATCAGACATGAAGTCGAAATATAGAGATTTGAATTGAGGTTGAGCCTTAAACTTTTTCTGAAGTGAGTGTAGTCTTTTCTCGGCAGCAAAGACAGAATTTCCTAGAGCAGGGTGTTCAGTCTTGAACGGTAGTCGGACGCAATATCTGCCAGATTGGTCCCGAGAGTGAGTGGAGAGGAAGTGTTCTTCACACATTTTATCATCATCTGATTGCTTTGATGCGACTGGTGGCTCCTCCTGGTGCCAAAACCGCTGGATAGAATTGTGCAGTTCAATGTCATTGACTGCCAAAAGCATGGTTGACATGTGAGAACTAGTGTCATCATCCAGCTTGATTGCACAGGGTGCGTCACCCATTACCAAAAATCCAAAGTGTGAGCCTATTAAACTTGGTAGGTTAGGGCCGAGGTTGTGAACTGCTTGAGTGAGCATGAGAGGGAAAAGTGATCCACCTAAAAGAACATCAATCCCACCAGGTAAATGGAACATGGGATCAGCCAAAACGTAAGAATTTACCATCTCAATGACACCAGAGGATATAGGCATGCGGGGTAAATCAACACATATTTTATCAAGAATTAAAAAATTTGATTCAGTAGAGATAGTTTTTCCATTCAATGTCTCTACCTTGAGAGAAGTGGCACCTTTACATCGAGTAGGTATTTGAGAGAGGCCTACTACACTAGGCGCACTTTTTGTGCGTGAGACACATAAAAGTTGAGCAGCATGTTCTGTGAGAAAACATGATTGACTACCAGAGTCAGCGAGAGCTCGAAATACATGGCTAACTCCGGTGGGCGATACCAGTTTCACAAGTAAAGTGCCCAACAACACTGTTGAGGGATGATGTGTTGTGGAACATCTTTCTTGACTAGTCAGGGCTGATGAGAGTTGAGATGATGAATTTTCTTGATGAGCTGAGGAAGAATCACGAGTTGAAGTCTGAGGCGTAGCCTGGTTAGATGATTGACGAGGTTTACCATAAAAATGTAATAAAGTATGATGATTCTGATGGCATGTGTAACAGCTCGGCTTAGATTTACAGTCACTCAGTAGATGATTCCCTAAACACGATGTGCACCGCTTATTCTCCTTTACAATCTGGTAACGTGCCTTAGGATCCTTATCTTTAAAGACCGAGCATGTATACACCTTGTGATCAATTTTGTTGCATACAAAACATTTAGTGTACTTAGGGTAGGATTTGCTTTGATCACCAGAATGATAAGTCAGCATAGATACCTTATTACCTACCGATGATTTGTTGAATCTTGAGTTAATATATGAATTATCAGATGTTGTTTTCACATTATGACTGCTGTGGAGGTTTGCTTCTTCAATTTGATTACATTCTTTAGTGAGAAACTGAATTAACTCAGTCACATTAGGTAAGGCAGGGTTATCACCATCACTGTCAGTGGGGTTATTAATTGCACGAAAAATCTCAAATCGTTTCCTTAAATCACTATCCAGTTTTCTCAAAAGCATGGCAGACAAAAGGTGATTATTTTTTGTAGCAATTTCACTATTTAAGCCTTTGAGTGCTTGAATGTTTTCATTAAATAAATTTACAAATTTTCTCATTTGTTTTGAGGTGTGATTTACTGAGGGTAAGTCAAGAATCTGATTTAAGTGCAGAGTAACTAATCGTCTAGGCGAATGATACCGCTCTTTCAACAAATCATAGGCTACTGTGTAGTTTGCATCAGAAATAGGCAGGGATTTAATTAAATTCAAGGGTTCCCCAGAAACAATGCCTAATAAATACTGAAATTTCACCACATCAGACAAAGATGAGTTTTTATGAATGCTAGAATCAAACAAATTTATAAAGGACACCCACTCCAGAGGTTCACCACTGAAATGTTTAAGTTCAAGCTTGGGTAAGCGTACAACCGAAGGTTGTGGAGTCGGAGTCTTATCACTCTTATTTTTTGAGGATTGAAGTTTACTTTCAAGGTTGGCAACATTTGACATTAATGTAGTCAATTAATTCATCAACACTATTTAGAGGAGCATAGTTGGGTTGAAAGTTAGGATCTTTTGCTAATTCAAGTTCATGGCAGGCATCTAAAGCCTCAGAGAAATCATCTCGGAGTTTATTTACAGACTTAGCCCGAATCAAAAACCTTTGCTGAATATCCTTATCAGACACTTTCTTGGACAAATCATATATCATCTGAATTTGAGTGAAGGCATTATCCTTTCTTGCATTTACAACAGCAAGGGAGGTAGCCATGGTTGCCTAGCAATCTTCTGTTTTAACCTTAATTTAGGCCTATTTCCAAAAATTGAGAGTAAATATTAATAAATTGCTATATCTTAGTGAGCACTGAAGGTTAGGTTCATGAACCAGTAAATAACCAGCTTGGTTTGTCTTTATAAAATAATAAAGCATAGGATATGATGATAAAAATATAATAAAGTTGTCCAAGTGTAGTACTGTAGGCCTAACTATTTAAACTTGGAATAATTAGTTATATTTCAGTAAATAGGCCTACTTACAGCCACAGTCCAAAACATGACAGTATTTCATTATTCAAATCAATCAGCAGAAAGTCCATTTTCTTCTTGTATAGATTATTCAATTTTATTTTGTAACACTTTAAGTTGAAAAAGTAGAAAATATTCTCAACCCATTAACTAAAATACATTTCACTTTATAAGTCCACTACATAAAGTAAAAATAATGCCAAACTAACCACTGCCACTTTGAAGTTGAAGTTTGGTCGGCAAAATGAAAATGTAAACAAACAAGATAATGACAGTTAACGATCAGCTGATCGTTGCAGAAAATATTGGAGTTTGCCGAAACAGCTGCAAAGCAGCGCCTATGCAAGACGCGGAGAGTTAGAGAACTAATATTGCATGTAATGCACACTGGGAATATTGTTGTGACAATATGATTGGCTGAGCTGGAACAGGTTATGTGCGCGCATGCGCCGAGTGGTATGATTCAAAACATGACAATATGACATGGACATGAACTGAACACTGACGGACTGACGTCACTGACTGGACAGAATGTCAGTCAGAAAGAGAAAGAGATTCAAAATGGCGGAAATGAGCAATGGATATATTTCCATAAAACTGGAAAACGATATGGCTAGAAATGACCAAATGTTACGTATGAGTGTATTTATTTAAAAATTGAATATTAAAAGTGATTATTCATAGGTAAATTACGAAGGACCACCGCAAATTACATTGCGGAAAATAATAAGAAACTTGAAAACATGTACCTTTACAAACTCCAGTGCAGACGTAGGGAGAAGTGGGAAGGATGGCGTATTTGAACTTCAGATTAGTGTCGGCGCTGTGACGAACCCTTGGATGTTGGATGAGACGATTTTCGCTCTTCTTTCTGCTTGAAGGCTTGATGTTCGCACGTAACGCTAAGTCTTTTATTGTTCGTGGCCACTTTAATTACACAGAAGTCGCGACACTGCACAGGACACTTTGATTACTTGATGGTGCATGATTCGTGAGTTAATAAAACGCAAATAAAAATACTACTTGTCACTAAAACAACAAAATAACTTCAGAATAAGATTGGACAATGTCAATTGCAATTAAAATGAAAACTAAAAACAACTTGATTAGTTAATGTTAATGGCAATGAGGTTAAAAGAGGTGGCCGGTACTAGACCATATTAATAGGGCCGTGGACAGAGAGAGAATGACCAGGATACCTGTCTGAGGCGAACGACAAGCGATAAGGACAATGACATGAATAGAGCGATAAGATTGTTGTCTGAAGATAAAACGGACTTGGGTTCTGTGGCTTTGGCGTTTGGCATTACCATTTGTATTTAAAATAAAATAAATATTCTTCTTTTGAATTAATATAAAGTTAATAGTTCCTTTTTCCTTCTAAATACTAAACACTGATTATTTAATTTTAAAATTTGGTCAAAGATTGGGTTTCTTGAAGGAATTTGGCTATTTAAAACATGATTTGGATTTTTTACATTTTCTTCGTATATTTCATAGGAAACATGTCACGTCTATTAAAAATATGATATTCAGGGTGCTCAGTTGTACTTTATTTACTATAATAATTTAATTTATCAGCAGCCAGTTACGTGAACACCTAAATTTATATATATATATGTGTGTGTGTCCGTTAGCACGATAACTCGAGCAATAATGATCTGAGTTTGATTAAATTCACTATATATTCACTATGACGTACGGTATGGGGAATATTTTATTCATTGAATGATCAACCAAATTTGGCAACTAACGTAATTAATATCATTATTGTTTTTACTCTTATTACTCTTTAAACAATGCTAAATGCTCAAAATATGCATATTTCACCCAATTTATCGCAGTTAGATGAATTAACGTAACCCTTGAAAGTAACCGTCGATTTTGACGGGTTTCACCTAGTACTTAATAATACTCTGTAGCTTTGTTACTCAAAATCAGCTGTTCATCTAGCCTGGATAATTTATTAAAAGCATAGTATGTTTTATCTATGTTAAAAGCCTTATGATCAAGGATGGCTGGGTCCAGATTCGAACCGTTAGGTAGCTTCCTCACCTCAGGATCAATACAGGGACCTTTTGATTGTTAGAACACTTGGGTCTCTCAGCTTTGCTACACTTGACGTATAAAAGGCTGCAAACAAGCGATTTCCATTTCTAAAAATCCATTTTATTTATATGGATTGTACTTGTTATCAGAATACATTTTCATCTTTCAAAACTTATATGATGCACATATTCTTCTGAAACTGTTGCAATTCTGGCGGTAATAACACTGTAAATTGTCCCATTAGCCCGAACATAGTCACATCATAAGAAAGTATAATGAAAGACTATGTCGAATTTACCCCCCCCCCCCAAAAAAAAAAAAAAAAAAACAAAAAAAAACACTGTCTTAATCAAATAAATCCGCAAATCGAGGTCAAAATCTTGATACATTTGGTTGCGTCAAGTATTTTAAAACCGTTGCCTACTACAGTTACCAAGAACTACTAAACTTTATTTTCTTCAAATTTCAACCCTTTTTTTTTCATGCAATGAATATTTGTTTGAATATCTTTTCCCTTTCCCTGCAGACCGACAGGACAGACATTGGGTAAGGTTTAAGCCAAGTGTATTAGATTACCCAAGGAGGAAAGTGAGGGAATGGAATTGTCTGCCCGAGGCAGCGTCCGATCTCCCCCTCAAAATCTCGTTTCCCCAAATGTTTACAATTGTTTATCATCTTGAGGGTTTATACCCGGAGATATTAGTACGGACACGATTGTAATATTTATGTTTATTTTACAAAGTTAATTGTTAGTTTAGTGAAAATAAACTAAGAAATACCGTATACAGAAACAAGTGTTAGATAATGATGTCTAAAATTCCTAAGTAAGAACTACAGCTTCGAGTTTTGTCATGCTTAATTAGATGAGTTAACTTATTCCCACAGCACACGATAACGTAAAATGTGTAATAACCGTATTGGTATCTAAAAAATAAAACATTTTTGTCATATGTTTGTTGTTCTTTAATATTTATTTAGTTATTATTAAGATCATCTGGAGATTGTTTTTGTATTGTATTTACAAATAATTCAGTTGGTAACATTTTATTCCTAAGATAAAAATTGTTAACCAATATAAAACTTCTTTATTTGACATGGTGGCAGCGGTGGGATCCGAACCCACGCCCTTTCGGACTGGTGCCTCAGGCAAACGGTGAAGCTGAAAGAGCAGTCCAAACGCTTAAAAAGATGCTTACAAAGAACAAAGACCCCACTCTTGCATTACTGGAGTACAGGTCAACACCAGGTCCATCAGGGTACAGCCCTTCGGAATTGTTGATGGGAAGAAGACTAAGAACCCGACTACCGTCATTGACGAAAGATCTCAAGCCTAAAATGGTAGATCACAAGACATTTAGAGAATTGGACAAACTATATAGAGCAACTCAAGCAGATTACTTCAATAAACGGCATGGAGTGAGAGATGAAAAGCAATTCACTATTGGATGCAACGTGTATATTCCTGATAGGAGAGAAGATGGGAAGATAGTTAATAAAGTAGCTCCAAGATCATACACAGTTAAGACAAACGAAGGCATGTTACGTCGCAACGGGGTAATGCTAAGACAACTACAACCCAAAACATCTGATGACCCTGGAACTGAGCCTAATTGTTTTTCCTCATTTGGTAGACAAATAAATCCACCAAGAAGAACATGTCTTTAAAAAAAGGGAAGAGAAGATGTCATATGTTTGTTGTTCTTTAATATTTATTTAGTTATTATTAAGATCATCTGGAGATTGTTTTTGTATTGTATTTACAAATAATTCAGTTGGTAACATTTTATTCCTAAGATAAAAATTGTTAACCAATATAAAACTTCTTTATTTGACAATTTTATCTAATGAAAATATTGATTTCCTAAAAAGGTTAAATGCATTTACAAACTTAGTTTTATTAGCGAATTACAACAATATTTCCTTTATTACTGCTTCCACAATAGCTTTATCATATTTCAAAGTTAATAAAACCAGACCCTTAGGCGGGAGTAACAATGAATTATTGTACTTTTCGATTAATAAATTCACTTCTCCAGTAACAATGGTTGGAAATATCCCAAAGAAAGACAAAAGAAGTGATTTATTGACTAGTCAAGGGAACTGTGTCTTTGAAAGTGTTCGATTATGTGTTATAATTAAGTTACTGGCTCATTCAGTCAAAAATAACCGAACAAATAATTGCCAAGTTTTTTTTACGTTGAATACCTTAAAATTGGGTATAAACTGTATTTTATCGTGTAAGCTAAAAAAAAACATTTATTTGATAGTTTTCTTTATAACGTAAATTTTTTACATGAAAAACAAAATTTAAGAATTTCATTTTAAATCTTAAATAATTGTGTATGTGTATACATTGAGTTCTGTACATCTGACTGATTATTAAGTATTTTTCAAAAATATATATTTGTATATACCAGTAAGACATGGCAAAGATGTTTAGCTAGCCTATGAGACAAAGGACTGACGATAACGTTTCGACGTAGAAACCTAGGTCTCCACTATAAAAATAAATTGGATCGGAAGGTAAGCCTTAAAGATGTTTGAGTTTGAAATACAATCGTGGGAACGGAAGATTATAAGTGAACAAATTATACAGCTATATTGATATAATTACAGATCAATTACCCACAGATAAACACACAGGAAACCGGGTAAAAACCACGTCAACATTTGTGTTGTCGGAGGTGAAATGAGTGGTAAACATCAACGCACGATTCCGCTGCAATGAGTGGCAAAATAGCCTTGTTGTTGGTTATTGGAGTCAAACTGACCACGGGAGCGTTCGGACCTAAAATGGTAAGTAACATTTGGTTTACGTCATACCGCAGCAAAAACGTCAGTTTTCAATGCGTACTTTGCAAGGAGAAAGTTAGTTTTGTCCTTGGCTAAAAAAAAACACTCTAAAACAAACTTGTTTCCAATGATTGTGTGCTTTTTGTGCTCTTAACATCAGAGCTTGCATTGGGTGGAGCAAAAATAGTTTTTAACTATTATTTAGAAGTTAAAATCGCATGTGAAAAAGAATAATTTACGGATTTTCAAAATTAATTTGTAAATGCTTAAAGAAACAATTACGATGATTCAGTTAAGCTAGTGCATAGTTTGGATCTTTGTGAATTTTTTCAGTTTATTTGAACTCAATAAACACTTTAATAATACCAGGAGGTCCTTTTTGTAGAACCATGTTTATTAGTAAACATCCGATGGGTGGAACCCTCTTAATGTTCTGTTAATTTCATAGTTTAGATTTTTTACAAAATTGTGTGTTGGTATTTGTTGCAATTAAAATATTGTATGTCTTTCACAAAAAAAGACATTGAATATATAATATTTCCAGACGTATTTGACTAACACTACTTCAGTACTTCATTTCTACAGGGACCGTATGAGATTGAAATTTTAAAGATGGAGCAATGCGAAGACCCTGGATCTGGTAAAATATATTTCCCCAGCAGAATAACTTTTGTTGGAAAAGGCAAATACTTCTACAATGAGACCTTCAAACTTGAAGTACCGGCTGACGAAAACACAAGGGTAACTTCGAACAATCTAAATATTTAATTGGAAACTTTGTCTCCACTAATTTGAGAGAACGGCTGGGTGTAGAAACTTGGTAGAGGTGTCCAAAGAAAGGTCTCGGTCTGTAGATTAGCCATCAATAAAAAACCAAGTAAATTCCCTTGGGGCTCTGCCCCAGAGGCCTTTAAAGTTTGACATTATGGCCTTATGGATAATTTTTCACTACTTTCTAATGAAAAATCTGTTAATATTTAAATTTTATTTCAAACAAAACATATTGTAGGGAGTTACTGAATTTTTTCAAAAAGAAGTATTTGCAATTTTATTTTCTGATTTAAAAATTGATTTTCTTCTGCATCATGTCATGTTTTGCAATATTACGTTCCATTACGAAATCGGTGAAAAATCTTAACATCACAGTAACTCTTAAAATAATTTCTTCTTGAATTATCTTATATCTATATCTATTGTACGGGTTGGTGTCTGCATTTTTGAAAACTTTTGCCTATAGATTATCATATTTTTCAAGACAGATCTTCATAGGTTTATGAGATTATTGTCAATTGTCATACATGTTTTCAATCATTGGAAGGATTTTTTGGTTGTGTAATAACAACTGACATCCGAATATCTAGGAATTTCAGTTTTAACAGTAACCCTACGACCAATCTCTCAAAACTATGCTAGAGGGTTATTCATTGACACAGTAAAACGCTATGATGACCGATGTGACAAAGGACTTGATGTCGACGGATTTCACCTTGTACAGTATTATTTTTCGTAAACATTTTTAGTTTCATTCCTATCTCGTTGATGTGTTCTGAAGACTTTTTGACGACCTCCTAGGAGCGACAACCAACGTCTACGCTTGACAATGACACCATAAGTGTATCGAAACCGATCGCCATTAAGGCTACCAAGGATTACGTCGGCAACAAGGTATTTACCTCTAGATTAGAAATTGTTAAGTAGTTCGGGAAGCGACACCTGAAAAATTAATAAATAACTTAAACTTCAATTTTCTAAAATATTTCTTCAATGAAACATCTTAACACAAAAATTAAACAAGGAAAATAACCAGATTTTTCATTTGTTATAGAAAACCACCGTGAAACTAGTTAGATTTTCACGTAACTATAATTGTTTCTGCTACTTGATTTTTTTAATTAAAATATATTTCTTTATATTTGATCACAGGCAGTCTTAGAACTGCAGAAGTGGGGAAACGGCGGATGGCGGAAGAGGGCGGTTCAGTACACCGTCAAAAACTGTGAAGATCTCTGGCGAAGAATTGGAGATCAGATTCATGATGCAATGAAGTATACTAATCTTACCCAGTTCATCACTTGCCCCTTCCCTCCGGTAGGTGTGCTTAAATAAGATATCTGTGCTTTTAGTAATTTATTTTACTTCCGTTTGATTGGTTTTCCTACAGTCACCTAACAATGTACATGTCTCTCACTGATTTCAGACAGCAAAGTGGCTAATTCGCTCATCAGTGAGACAACGTTCACATTTTCTCACTCTAATTACTTTGTCTCACTCCAGATTTGCAACGTGAAGGCACGAACGATGCTCATCAGTGAGACATATTAACATTGTCTCACTCTAATTACTTTGTCTCACTCCAGATTTGCAATGTGAATGCACGTTTCTTTACCAATTTATTTGTTTTGTGGTAACTGTAGGGAAAATATAATGTGCAACTCGAGTGCAATGTGCAATCGCCTCACTCGAGAAAGCATTCCTCACTCGCCTACGGCTCGTGAGTAAGGATTTCTCTCGAGTGAGGCAATTGCTCACTTTGCTCACTAGTTGCACAAATAACTATTTCCTAAAACTGCATGGGAATTGCCACAGCTTTAAACAGTACGCAAAACAGCCCGTTTCCACTTGATCCCTTCTCCCTCGCTTTTTCGAGCTGAATCAGCTTATTTCACTGTTGGCGTTTATATAAAGCGCTATCCGGTAAACAAATGACATACCGTAACCTAAAAAGCAAACATGATCTAAATGATATTTGATGTAGAACTAAAAAGTTAATCTGTGACTCAAGAATCGTGTGTGTATTACGAGTACAGCGATTGCCGCTCTCAAAATGTATGGCATCTACAGTTCTCGGCAATTACATACTTTGCGCCCTTAATATACAAATAGGTATTAAAACATCTTATACTTCACCATACAAGCAAGTAAAGTATTTTAAGGATTGGAATTATTTATTTCTTTTTTCGAAGGTATGTAGCAGTATTAAGTATAAAGTATGAATCAATGTATCGTTTTACTAGTATATAAAAACTAGCGAGTAACAAAACGTTTGGTTTCAGGGGAGCTACGTAGTGAACAACTGGCCTGTATCTTTAAACATGACCGGAGTCATACCAGTCATGGAGTACGCGAAGTATAGATTGGTCGTGAAATTTTACTATAAAGATGAATACGTTGGTTGTATGATGTTTACAGTGAATGCGGTACCCAAAGATACACAATAGGGTGTGATATTGTCAAATTATAGATTAAATTAAAAGTGGTTTGCTTTAATTTTCCCAGTTGTTTTTTAATGTCCCAGTGGTTTATTTTATTTATTTTACATTCCAACGGACAGCTTCATTTTGATATTTAGTACAATTTAGTGTATTAGCTATACATAATAATGTTGAGTGAAAACAAACAAAGAATCAGAAAAAAAATAATAACAACCAAAAAAGAGAAACAGCAAAATCATGTATGGTTTTAAAGAAAGGTTATATACGTTTTGTAAAGTATTGCTCAAAGTTTCATTTTGTAATTTATATAGTAAGCTACATGTAAAGAGGCTTGACTATTCGTGAAGCATCAATATAAAGCAATTGATGCTATTGCTACACTAAAGGTATGTTGTCATATTCTTTTGGATCTATTAACATAAAAAGTAGGGGTTTGAAAGTAAGTAGGTTTAAACACTTTTAAATCAGAATATATTTTCAAACTAAATCATAGAGTTGCCGTATTTCAAAACACACATCAGAATTACTTTAATAGCTCTCTAGGTCACATTTTCTTCCCGTTGCAAAGCACTGGTATAGCAGCTTGTAATAATTGATATTTATAAATTTACTCATTTATAAATTTGAAGGTTACTATTTTTAACCGGAATAAAATTTAAAATGGATTTAAATACTAATTACTTTGTCTCACTCCAGATTTGCAATGTGAATGCACGTTTCTTTACGTGCAAAATAAAATACCGTCGAAGGATGTTTGGACAATTCACTGAACGAAAAATAATATATATCTTATGAAAAACTACAAACATAAAATAAATACTTTTATCTAGATTGCTAAACTGGAAGTTATGGAGATAAAAACGTTAAAGGGAAAATTGGATTTGTTTAGAAACATTTACTTGACATGTCATCGTCACACAATTATTGAAACGTGGCGCAACTCAAACAACCGAGCGATAAGATCACGGGAAGCGAAACAATAGATGGATAAATTACCAATGTCAACAATAATTCGATCGAACAGGAAGATTTTCCCACTGTTGAGTACCACGTGGGGAATCAGAATACAAAGTCAATCAGTGGTCATACAAAATGGAATTGGGAATAGTTGTAACAGTTATGGCGTTTATAGGGACCATCAACGCGTTTGGGCCTAAAATGGTAAGTATAATTAAATAAAATAATTACAAAAAAAAAAAAAAACTAATTGTTTAAAACGGTACCAATGGTCTCCGCACTCGATTTTTTTTATCCAAAATGATTTACCTTCAGGAATACAATTTTATTTTTGAACAACCATAACTAAGCATATAAGCATGGATATCAAATTAAGTGTTTATGATTTTTATAAAAATAATATTTTTTATTGTATCACTTGTACTTGGTATTACTATTTGATGATTTTGATTTAAATAGACTTAGGGGCTAAGGGTATTCTACTTTTAATTGATATCATTAAAAATGCAAGTTAATTTGATGGGAAAGGTTAACATTTGTCTGCAGCATAGCCTATACAATGATGTGTGAAAATAAAAATAATGCAAATAATACACAAGAAATGTGTAAATATTTTCGTGAATTTTTAATTATTTTTTTGTACTAAAGTTGCCATTGAATTATCGTTAATGATTAACTAATTAAGGTTTTAAATAAAGTTCTAGGTCCAAAATCTATCTAATTCAGTAAACAAAGTTCAAAAATTATGTTTTCCAACATTTCAATGAAACTAAACTATACTCTAATTATTGGAATTTGTTATTCCATTACAACTATTTGTCTAAAAAACTATTTTTCTAACAGCACAAATTGTCAAGTACCTGAAAGAATATTGTGTTTGTAAAAAGCACTCACAACGAACAAAGACAAGTAATCGAATCGATGAAGATTTACACTTTGTGTGTCTGACACCTTTTTCATCTCAAATATCTTAAAAGTATAACTATCTTCCCAGGGACCATACGATATAAATATTGAAAAGTTTGAGCCATGCGAAGATCAAGGTACGGGCCAGATTACCTTCCCCACCAGACTGAACTCTGCCGGCAAAGGAAGGAAGGTATACCACGAGAGCTTCACTTTGGGGGTGCCCATCGACGACAAAACTAAGGTACGGTTTGAAACTATAAGATACTTTAGAATATAATGGAACAGTTGATATATTACTAACATTAACATATGATAAAAACTAACTAATAATTACTCTATTTTATTATCACTTGTATATTTTGCTCCTAGTTCTAATTTTGAAACATACAAAAACTTCTTTGATAAGCTTGATCTCTATAAATTAAGAAATGAACGTTTAATTTTGTTGGGTGACTTTAATTTGCCAATTACTGGAACTCAGTGTGATTTGTCTAGAGAGAATAGAATTTGTAAGCAGTTGCTATTTTTCATTAAAATGTATTCATTAAAATCATTGAATAACATATTGAACCTCCAAGGTCGCACGTTGGATTTATTGTTATCTGATATAGATAAATTGTTAGTCACGCAAGAACAAGTTCCATTAGTAAATATAAATAATTATCATCCAGCATTAATTGCTTCTTTCAACATTAATGAAAAAATTGTCCCCTTGGAGAAGAACTCAAGTGAGGTTAGTTATCATTTTTCTAGAGCTGATTTCCTTGTATAATCTTTTGAAGGATACTGATTGGAGTTTATTATTTATGGAGAAAAATACTGATAAGGCTGTTAGATTATTTCATGAGAAATTTTATTCAATTCTAGATTTGTGTGTTCCAAAATGGAAAAGTTCTAATTTAAAATATCCTGCATGGTATTCAGATAAGTTAAAAAAATTAATAAAGAAGAAAGTTAAGATTAGGAAACAATTAATAACTTATAATATGCCTCACTTGTTGGACGATTTTAAGAGAATAAGGAGGTAAAAAAAAAACAAATAACATTTGATTATAAGGCATATTCACACACTGTTGAAATAGAGTTAAATAAAAATCCTAAATCCTTTTGGTCTGTTATAAAATATTTGAAGGGTACTAATGTAAAACCAGCAACGATGATATTTGAAGGTAAAGAGGTGGAGGGGGGAGCAGCAATAGCTGATGCATTCTCAACATATTTCAACTCAGTTTACAGTACATGCACTCTCATCTCTTATCAGCTTTGGCAACAAGCCTTGGACTCGGCTGTCATGAGCAACGTGGAAACATTGTCTTTTGATCAGATACCTAAACAAGAAGTTCTTATCAGTCTGAATAGACTAAAGCCTAAAAGAACACTTGGTCCTGACGGAATACCTCCCTTTATCTTTAAAGCTTGTGCTGAGATTTTAGTTGAACCTTTACACTATTTATTTAATCTATCGTTGAAAAGTAATTATTTTCCTAGTTGTTGGAAACTAGCCAAGATTGTCCCCGTCCCTAAAAAAGGTGCAAGTAATGACATTTCAAATCATAGACCAATAGCTATTTTATCATCTCCAGCCAAGATATTTGAATCAATTATTTATAACAGACTTTTTTCTCATGTTAAAAAATATATTAGTAGATATCAACATGGATTTTTCCCTAAGAGATCAATTAATTCAAATTTGTTGAATTTTTCGCAGTTTTGTTGCACTAAAATTGGCAATAACCAACAAGTTGATGTTATTTACACTGACTTTGAAAAGGCTTTTGATAAAGTTGATCATTTAACTCTGCTATCAAAGTTAAATTATTTTGGATTAACTCCATCACTTGTAGAGTTTTTTAGTTCATATCTGTATAAAAGAAAGCAATATGTTTGTTGTGATGGATATATCTCAGAGGAACTTGTAGTCAAATCAGGTGTTCCTCAAGGATCAAATTTAGGACCTTTGCTTTTCATAATATTTATTAATGACATACAAAATTATGTCAAAAATAGTCAAGTTTTATTATATGCGGATGATTTGAAATTATTTAAAATAATTGATGATGTACATGACTGTTATGAGTTGCAGCAAGACATAGATTCCTTGATCATTTGGAGTAGGAAGCATTTAAAATTCAATGTTTCTAAGTGCTCAGTAGTTTCCTATACCAGAAAAACACCCAAATTTCAAATAATGTTTGATTATAAAATGGAAGACATAATATTAGACAGAAAGTCATCAATGAAGATCTAGGAGTAATTTTTGATTCAAAGTTTTCATTTAATGATCATGTAATTGCATTATGTAAAGCTTCATACTCATTAATAGGATTTATCAAGAGGTCAAGTATATATTTTGAGAACCTCACATCTTTAAAGTTGTTATTCTTTTCTCTGGTTCGATCTAAACTTGAGTATGGAGCATTGATTTGGTATCCTCATGTAAATTATCTTTCAGATATGATTGAGAACATTCAGAAGAAGTTTTTAAAATTTTTATTTTATAAAGCTTTTGGATTTTATACTAATTTGATGCCATATTCTGAGTTATTAGATATTTGTTAAGTAACAAAAAAAAAGTAAAATAAATGCATTACTTTTCTTATATAAGCTTTTGGATGGTAGCGTTGACAATAGTGATTTAGCTTAATGTATCAGCTTTGCTGTTCCTCGCCTCACCTCACGAAATGCAAATTTATTTTTTATACCATTTTCGAAAACTAATTTGGGCTTTTATTCACCTCTAAACAACATGTGTAGGTTATATAATTAGTCTTGCCGAGAAGTGGATATATTTAATGATTCTTTAAGTATGTTTAGATTTAAATTAAATACTAATATAAATAATTTTTAATGAAAAGTGCCAATTAGTCATGTTTGCTGGTTGCATGTTGCATATTATTGTTTATTTATAATTATTTGTAAGTGCATATAGATTTATTTATTTATCAGTAATTTATTTATTCATTTATCTATAAGTAATATAGTTATTTAAAACCAGTTTCAAACTATTTCTATTATTAATATTTTTTATGAGTAAGTATCAAAGTTGTATGCTGTTTGCTGTAGGGTAGTTGTCGTGCATGTAATTTATGTTATTGTGTATTAGTGCCTTATGTAATTGGCTGTCAAGCTGTATAAGAGCACTTAATAAAGAATTTTGAATTTTTGATAAATTCATCGCAGCATTTGTCTTTTTGGAAGGGATGTCAGACCTAGGCCTGAATAAAACATGGGGAAGGAAGAACAGTTTATCACCTTGTTGGAAATGGACAACAAGCTGCAATTTGTCAGTTGTATTGCAGTAATTGAAGATATTATCCAGTGATTTGCCTTGGCAAGTTGTCTAGGATCGAACTATGTTTATCAGACGAAACATCAACCCAACGCGGATTCGATGTAAAACTGATCATGGAAAAAGAAACTCTCCGTCAGTTCTTAAAAGTTGGCTAATATAGGATACATTATTCAACCGAAATAAGTCAATAATAAAAAGTCAATAAGTCATTTGTTCGGCTAGATCAACAAACTTGTATTAGCCAAGTCAATAATTGGCCAAGGCAACACGAAATAAAATTGAGAACTACATATTTATTACTAGAAGACAACTCAATTTGATGGGGAACAGTATTTTTTTCCTTTGGTGGGACATAGGTTAGACAACATTTTTTATTAGTAAACTTTAAGTGAGGTTAGACCACATTGGGTATTAGTAAAAGTAAAGTGAGGTTAGACCACATTTTTATTAGTAAACCTAAAGTGAGGTTATACCACATGGGTATTAGTAAACCTAAAGTGAGGTTAGACCACATGGGTATTAATGAACGTAAAGTGAGGTTAAACCACAGGGGTATTAATGAACGTAAAGTGAGGTTAGACCACATTTTTATTAGTAAACCTAAAGTGAGGTTATACCACATGGGTATTAGTAAACCTAAAGTGAGGTTAGACCACATGGGTATTAATGAACGTAAAGTGAGGTTAGACCACATGGGTATTAGTAAACCTAAAGTGAGGTTAGACCACATGGGTATTAGTAAACCTAAAGTGAGGTTAGACCACATGGGTATTAATAAACGTAAAGTGAGGTTAGACCACATGGGTATTAATGAACGTAAAGTGAGGTTAGACCACATGGGTATTAATGAACGTAAAGTGAGGTTAAACCACATGGGTATTAGTAAACCTAAAGTGAGGTTAGACCACATGGGTATTAGTAAACCTAAAGTGAGGTTATACCACATGGGTATTAGTAAACCTAAAGTGAGGTTAGACCACATGGGTATTAGTAAACCTAAAGTGAGGTTAGACCACATGGGTATTGAACCTCCAAGGTCGCACGTTGGATTTGTTGTTATCTGATATAGATAAATTGTTAGTCACGCAAGAACAGACTTTTTTCTCATGTTAAAAAATATATTAGTAGATATCAACATGGATTTTTCCCCAAGAGATCAATTAATTCAAAATTGTTGAGTTTTTCAGTTTTGTTGCACTAAAATTGGCAATAACCAACAAGTTGATGTTATTTACACTGACTTTGAAAAGGCTATTGATAAAGTTGATCTTTTAACTCTGCTATCAAAGTTAAATTATTTTGGATTAACTCCATCACTTGTAGAGTTTTTTAGTTCATATCTGTATAAAAGAAAGCAATATGTTTCTTGTGATGGATATATCTCAGAGGAACTTGTAGTCGGATCAGGTGTTCCTCAAGGATCAAATTTAGGGCCTTTGCTTTTCATAATATTTATTAATGACATACAAAATTATGTCGAAAATAGTCAAGTTTTATTATATGCGGACGATTTGAAATTATTTAAAACAATTGATGATGTACATGACTGTTATGAGTTGCAGCAAGACATAGATTCCTTGATCATTTGGAGTAGGAAGCATTTAAAATTCAATGATTCTAAGTGCTCAATAGTTTCCTATACCAGAAAAACTACGAAATTTAAAATAATGTTTGATTATAAAATGGAAGACATAATATTGGACAGAAAGTCATCAATGAAAGATCTAGGAGTAATTTTTGATTCAAAGTTTTCATTTAATGATCATGTGATTGTATTATGTAAAGCTTCATACTCATTAATAGGATTTATCAAGAGGTCAAGTATATATTTTGAGAACCTCACATCTTTAAAGTAGTTTTTCTTTTCTCTGGTTCTATCTAAACTTGAGTATGGAGCATTGATTTGGTATCCTCATGTAAATTATCTTTCAGATATGATTGAGAACATTCAGAAGAAGTTTTTAAAATTTTTATTTCGTAAAGATTTTGGATTTTATACTAATTTGATGCCATATTCTGAGTTATTAAATATTTTTGAAGTCCCTAGCCTAACAAAAAGAAGTAAATTAAATGCATTACTTTTCTTATATAAGCTTTTGGATGGTAGCGTTGACAATAGTGATTTAGCTTCATGTATCAGCTTTGCTGTTCCTCGCCTCACCTCACGAAATGCAAATTTATTTTTTATACCATTTTCGAAAACTAATTTGGCCTTCTATTCACCTCTAAACAACATGTGTAGGTTATATAATTTGTCTTGCCGAGAAGTGGATATCTTTAATGATTCTTTAAGTATGTTTAGATTTAAATTAAATAGTAATATAAATAATTTTTAATGAAAAAGTGCCAATTAGTCATGTTTGCTGGTTGCATGTTGCATATTATTGTTTATTTATGGTTCTTTGTTAGTGCATATAGATTTATTTGTTTATCAGTAATTTATTTATTCATTTATCTATAAGTAATATAGTTATTTAAAACCAGTTTCAAACTATTTCTATTATTAATATTTTTTTATGTGTATGTATCAAAGTTGTATGCTGTTTGCTGTAGGGTAGTTGTCGTGCATATAATTTATGTTTGTATTAGTGCCTTATGTAATTGGCTGTCAAGCTGTATAAGAGTACTTAATAAAGAATTTTGAATTTTTTATATATTCATCGCAGCATTTGTCTTTTTGGAAGGGATGTCAGACCTAGGCCTGAATAAAACATGGGGAAGGAAGAAAAGTTGATCACCTTTTCGGAAATGGACAACAAGCTACAGTTTGTCAGTTTTATTGCAGTAATTGAAGATATTTATCCAGTGATTTGCCTTGGCAAGTTGTTTAGGATCGAACTATGTTTATCAGACGAAACATCAACCCAACGCGGATTCGATGTAAAATTGATCATGGAAAAAGAAACTCTCCGTCAGTTCTTAAAAGTTGGCTAATATGGGATACATTATTCAACCGAAATAAGTCAATAATAATAAGTCAATAAGTCATTTATTTGGCTAGATCGAAAAACTTGTATTAGCCAAGTCAATAATTGGCCAAGGCAACACGAAATAAAATTGAGAACTACATATTTATTACTAGAAGATTAACTCACTTTATGGGGAAAAGTATTTTTTTCCCTTTGTTGGGCTTACATAGGTTAGACAACATTTTTATTAGTAAACTTTAAGTGAGGTTAGACCACATGGGTATTAGTAAACGTAAAGTGAGGTTAGACCATATTTTCTTTAGTAAACCTAAAGTGAGGTTAGACCACATTTTTATTAGTAAACCTAAAGTGAGGTTAGACCACATTTTTATTAGTACACCTAAAGTGAGGTTAGACCACATGGGTATTAGTAAACGTAAAGTGAGGTTATACCCCAAGGGTATTGGTAAACCTAAAGTGAGGTTAGACCACATGGGTATTAATAAACCTAAAGTGAGGTTAGACCACATGGGTATTAGTAAACCTTAAGTGAGGTTAGACCACATGGGTATTAGTAAACCTAAAGTGAGGTTAGACCAAATTTTTATTAGTAAACCTAAAGTGAGGTTATACTACATGGGTATTAGTAAACCTAAAGTGAGGTTAGACTACATGGGTGTTAGAACACCTAAAGTGAAATTAGATGACGCCATCTTGGATTTGTCTCAAGCCCATCCTACTTTTAGAATAACAAGGTAAAATGAGGTAAATTATCAACACGAGGTGATTTTCAGAATATAAATAAGTTTTAAAACTTTAACTAGTAGTTTTTTTAGAACTATGTACTCTTAAGAATGAGAATACGCCGATTAAAAAAACTAAGGTACAGTGTAAAAAACCAAGGTGATGAACTTGATATTCCTCCAACTTTTATCTAAATTACTATTTCTTACAGTAAAATATCAACTCTAGAGTCTTACTTAACACGGATTATGTTTATGAAAAACAATTCATATTTCTTTACGCGTACAGGTTGAAGTCGAGATTCAAAAGTTTGGAAACGGCGGGTGGAGGCCGAAGTTCATACAGTACACCATGAAAAACTGCAAAGCTATTTGGAAAATGGTCGGCTCCGAAATCATTGCAATAGGAAAAGCTTCAAACAACTCCCTCGAAAGTTGCCCGGTTCCCGCGGTAAGTTTTATTTCATGTCGAAATTGTTTAGTACTCTTATCATGTATACTTTTTTAGTCACTTTCCTTGATAACCAAATTGTACATGGAAATCAACATTTTTATTCACATAGGGAGTTTTAATGAAAAGTGTATTTATTGCTTTGTGATAATACCATACACTAATATGATATGAGAAAAACATTATGCATATGACCATTACTAATGTGGGGACTTATGTAGATCATTTATCGATAAAATGTATACATAAATCGACAATAAATAACCACCTATCCAACAACTGATTCATCCATCAAATGATTAGTGAAATAATAACTATAAACCCCTGAGGAATGAAAATTTTGTAAAACTTAAATATTCAATAAATTGGTTTTGAAGAATTCCAATCATTTATCTATGTTTTGTTTTGATGTCACATATTGTGTAGATACATTTTATCTTCAAACTGTATTTATGTTTGAACCTACTTAAATTTTATTTTCAACATCACAAACTCAAACAATTTGAACCATTATGAACAAACTGTGGCCTACTCGGTGTTTTGAAGACTCAAACAGTTTTTCGATTCCAGGGAGTGTACAACGTGGACAACTGGGAAATGAGTCTGAACCTTGAGAAAAACATTCCCACCATGGAATATGGGAAGTATAGAGGGTTCTTTAAATTCCACTACAATACAGACTTTGTCGGCTGTATCATCGGTTACGGTGAATGTCTGCCTAAAGAGACGAAAAGCTAAAATGAAAACCAACTGATTAACCAAGACTAGCAGAAGTGGAGACTATAGTTTGTGTAATGGAACCTGTCCCCCGTCTACCTAAGGACTGCCCAGGAGACTGGTTATGGTTGATGTGTTATGAACATTTAACATGCAAATTATTCACTGACATTAAAACAGTTTTGAAATTTTGATGAGTTGTTTCCTAACCTAAAAATGTTGTTTTGTTATAGCTTCAAATGTGTTTACGACTTTCATTAGACTAAATGGTATTAATGAACGTTAGGATGAAACAAAAGTGATATTTTGGTTAAAATAAATTAATATCCTTATACTATTTACAGTGTTTTTGGCAGTTTTCAAGTTTATAGTAGTAAAAAGCTGTCTATAGACAAATTGAGTGAAATCTTTCAGACTTTGTGATCTTACACTAAATAACTTTCCAAAACTATATTAGTTACTCTGGGAAACAAAGGGACTGCTTAAATATGGAAACTCTAAAGTACGAAATATCACTGACTGTTCTGTATCATTAAAAGTTTAAATATTTATCAATCTAATTAGACTAGACTTTGTGGACTTTCAACAATGAAACCTACTTTCAAAGCCTTCAAACGTCTCCAGAGTAACTAATTTAAAACCGTTGACATAAAAGGTGTTGAACTTATTTTAGGGTGAAATTTTAAATGAATGTATTTTCATTGTATCCAAGATTTACAATATTCTTTTACCTACATATTCCTACTTCTATATTAACATAGTATACGTTTCCTAGACCAATATTCATTTAAGAAACTTATCAAACGAGTATTGGTTGTATTTATAATTTTGTTGCGTTCTAACAGGTACCAAATAATTTTCTAAGACAAGATGTTTTAAGTTTTAATTTAAATTTTAAATAAAATTGGTTGTGTAGATAATAAGATGCAAACCATACATTCGCTCCTCACTTTCTCATTATTAATTTATATACAGAAAACTGGCATCATCTGAAAATTTTTGTTTAAAATAAGGTGCTATCTTTGTTTCTCTAGCTTTTATCCTCAACACTATTATTTTATATAACTAGTTAATCCAATGGCAGTTGAGTAAGGTCAGACTAGGTTTAATTATATTAGGTTGAATATTGTATTTACTTATGTCTTCAATGCGAATAATTTGCAAAAACGCGGTTTCGACCTTATGCCATCGTCAACTCCTCGTCATACATGCATATGACAGAAGGGATTGTATTAAAAACGTAAATAAAATATGTAATCATTCAATCCGTGCTACAAATATTGCAGTTAGTTTAGGAATACAAAAAGATACCAAACAACAAAATGCGTCGAGAAACTCGTAAAAACAAAAACACAACAGAAAACTACGGACGACGACCTAAAGTTTGTAAACTGTGAGAAATATATCCACTGCTAGCACGAGAGAAAAAGATCAAAGTTTTTACAACATATGAAATAAATTTTATAACACACAATCATAGCTTCAAAATATAATTGGAATCGTTTAAAAACAGATTAATGAGTTTGTATTGTCTTTAGGAGAACTTTGCTGGCAGATCATTTATAATTTGATAACATATAAGTACCAGAGATACTATTGCAAATCTGGGTCAAGAAATGGACTGGAATTTTAAAGTACTGTATTTAACTGAATTTTAGACAATTGTAATTAAAAATGCTAATCAGAAGCCACAATAACATATTCTATTGCTCCCACTGCATCATTTCTCGGTTAACAATCAAGATAAATCCATCACAAATCACAGTAAGTGTGTAAAGTCAGATTCCGCGTTTTACAATAATCTCGGGAGAGCGCTCAAATAAACAAGATGTACGATAACATTAGGAAAATCCCGCCAAAGTCACAAGACAAAGTATTTATCGCCTTCAGGGATCCGGAGAATAATATCTGGCGGGAGAAATATGATCGCTTCCACGACTGCAGCTGCAAAATGTCTGAGTGGAATTGAACTTGGAATATTACCCTGGCTGAAATCTAAATTTTAAAGGATTATTCTCTAATTAGCATTCAAACTGTTTCCCTAAAATGTTTTACAATGAAATTACAACATATTATTAAGTATTGCATTTAAACTTTCCTTATCACATATGTTTTGTTTTTAAAATTAATGGAATTTTAAAAAGTTGAAATGTTTGGTAGAAACAATTTCTCTTACAAATTATTAGATTATTTATGAAAACAACTTAAGCTGTAACAACTTTTAGGTGCAACGCAACCTTGTGGCTTCGAAGAATTACAAAGTTTATTTTTATGAAAAAAACTAATTTTTCAATTTGTTTTAATACTACTAATGAAAAACTAAAGTAATAAAACAATAAATAAACGGTAAAAAGTGTAGACACAACAAAATTAACTTAAGCCTAGGGAACTAAGGGGGGAATAATTGCGATCTTTTTCGACATACACGAAGAAAAAAAAAACACTAAATAAAGATAGTTCACTAAATTAATCACATTATAAATTAAATCTTTTCAATAGACGGCTTTAGAACTGAACTATGCAAGTAGACTTAAGTTATCTAAAAATATATAAGCATGTTTTAATTTGTGTTTTGTTTTGGTGACGTTTAAGTGTGATGAAGCTGTCCAGATGTCTTTAGAACTATAAGGAAATATGGATATGATTTAAAATTATATTTATCTGGTCCATCCCTAATTAACCTATATCATTTGACTTTTTAATACGTGAAAGGAAATATGTTTATGGGTTTCAATTATATTCATCCGGTTCATTTCTAACTAACCTAGATCATTTGACTTTTAATACATGAAAGGAAATATGTTTATGGTTTTCAATTCTATTTACCTGGTTCATTTCTCGCTCTTTTAATACAGTACATACTTCTGGCAAAACAACATGATCTTGGAGAAAATAATTATATAACTTAATTAATTTAATCCAAACCCCTTGATGAGTCAGTGTCGTACAAATCTAAACTAATCCGAGTAAATTTCACAAGGACAGTAGCCTAATAACTACAAATGCGAAAAATATAAACACTACTCTCCACTCTTCCTTAACACACCCCTTTTAATCTTCGTTGAAATCTTCACCCGGAACTACAGTTAGACTGAGAATTAATTTCACTGAATGTTACATACTTTGAGAGAAAGTCGTCAAAATTACAGACAAGGGGAGTGAATTATTTTGTTAATACTCCCAAAGTTTAAAGTTGTTCCGCATCATTAAAAGTTGAAATATTTATCAGTCTAATGGCCCTAGAACGTCATCCACTTGGCTACAAACTTTTAAAGCTCTTTACGTCGACAACACGCTGATCAACTTTGTCATTCGTTTCTAATGTTTCCGTCTTCATTATTTTCACAATTATTATATTTAAGTGTTTGATTTTAACGTAGTTTGACCGTGTAAACCGATTTAGAGTTGCGTGTATTGAACATACTGTTTTTAAAGACTTACCAAATCCGTTGCTTTATGTACACAGCATTTAATTTACCTGAAACAAACATAAAACATTAATTTTTGAAAATAGCTTGCTAACCTAATAACAAGAGTTATAAAGTAGTAAAAGTTTAAATAAAGTATTATGAGCATTTAATTAAAATATATTTTTGAAAAATACTTATTAATCAGTCAGATATACAGAACTCAATGTACTCACAATGATTTAAGATTTCATGTTAAAAAATTTATTTTATGAAGAAAACTATCAAATAAATGTAGATTTTTAGCTTATACAAGCCTAACTTCCATAATAAAATACTATTTCTACCCAATTTAAAGGGTTTCTACGTAAAAAAACTTGGCAATTATTCGTTTGGTTATTTTTGATTGAATGAGCCAGTAACTTAATTATAACACATAATCGAACACTTTCAAAGACACAGTTCCCTTGACTTGTCAATAAATTACTTCTTTGTCTTTCTTTGTGATATTTCCAACCATTGTTACTGGAGAAGTGAATTTATTCATTGAAAAGTCCAATAATTCATTGTAACTCGCACCTAAGGGTCTGGTTTTATTAAGTTTGAAATATGTTAAAGCTATTGTGGAAGCAGTAATAAAGGAAATGTTGTTGTTATTCGCTAATAAAACTAAGTTTGTGAATGCATTCCACCTTTTTAGGGGATAAATATTTTCATGAAATACTTTTTTTATTTTTTAGATACCAAAACAGTTGTTGCAAATTTTATGTTATCAAGGACTGTGGGAAGCAATTATCCCATCTAATTAAGCATGACAAGACTCGAAGCCGTAGTTCTTACTCAAGAGTTTTAGACATGTAACACGTTTCTGTACACATTATTTATTCGTTTATTTTCACAAAACTAACAATGCACTTTGTAAAAAACATAAATATTTCAATCGTTTCCGTACTAATATCTCCGGGTATAAACCTCAAGATGATAAACATTTGTAAACATTTGGGGAAACGAGAATTAAATATGAAACAAGATTTTGAGGGGGAGATCGGACGCTGCCTCGGGCAGACAATTCCATTCCCTCACTCTCCTCCTTGGGTAATCTAATACACTTGGCTTAAACCTTACCCAATGTCTGTCCTACTCGATCTGCAGGGAAAGGGATTTCAAAAATACACCTACATGTTTATTGCATGAAAAAAAAAACTTTATAGTTGTACGGGGGTAAGTTGAAGAAGAAAAAGTGTTGTGGTACTTACTAATTTTAGTAGTCAATATTTTTAAAATACTCACTGACACGGTATTGAGATTTTGGGGTCACTGTTATTATTTTACTTAGGCAGTGTTTCTTATTGTTTGGGTAAATTCGACATAGTCTTTCATTATACTTTCTTCCGATGTGTCTATGTTAGGGCTAATGGAACAATCAATAGTGTTGTTACTGCCAGAACCACAACATTTTCAGAAGAATAGGCGTATCGTCATATAAGTTTTGAAAGACGAAACTGTATTCTGATAAAAAGTGCAATCCCTACACAAAATGCAATTTTATACATAGAAAAAGCTTGTTTTCAGCCGCCTTATATACGACTAGTGTAGCATAGCTGACAGACACAAGTCATCTAACAATCAAAAGGTCCCTGGATCGATCCTGAGAAAAGGAAGCTACCTAACGGTACGAAATTTTGCCCAGCCATCCTTGAACATTGCTTTTAATATAATAATTCAGGCTACAGAAAAAGCTGGTTTTGAATAACAAAGCTTCAGAGACTAGCTCAGTCTATTATACACTTAATCTTCGCTCATATTTAGGTATACTCACAACTGCATATTAGTAATTAGTAATATATTACCAATGTTTGTAATGTCACTAGTATACTACTTCCAATTGTATTCTCTATTACCAGTGCTAAATATGTGACTAGTATATTCTACAAGACTATACAAGTATTTACACGAGTATAGACCTATATGTGACCAGAGTATTCTGAGTGATTCCAGTTTGTACAATAGTGTAATTCACCTTTCCTCGATTGCATATAACGAAAAGAGCACCAATGAAGGTTTTGCATGTATACGATCAGTGCAATGTATTAGTGAATACACATGCATTTAATTGGCTCTACTTATTAATTATGTCAATTAGCTCAATAATTGCTCTAATGGAATTAATCCGTCCATACAGCGTTGTCTACCGCTGGAAATTCTATTTAGCTTATTGAGATAACAATGTACATTAGCACAGAGAACAAAAGAGATCGACGAGAGTTAATTATTGTAGTTTTACACATCGGCTGTCTTTACAATTTTACTAGCCTTTGGATTTACGTAGCTTAATAGATATATCATACTAAAATTGTATACATTACCTATTGGAATTACAGTTCTATGGGAATGTTATGTTGTAAGTTCAAGACCTCGGTGTTTTTTTTTTTCAACTTTTGAAACTGTTTTGCCGTAATTGCCAAAAAGAGTACACAATCACTGTGTATACTACGAATGCACTAAAGTAAATAACCAAATAAATCAAACTAAAATTACACGTATTTCACTTGTATGAATAAAAAAACGCATCAAACCCAGTTAATATTTCTCCAGAGTAATAATAAGCTACAAGAGTTTGTAAAACAATAACGACCAACTTAGATTAAAATTTTGCTTTACTTACTTCATATTTAAAACAATAAAACACTTCTTGCTTTACAGGAACATACAGATAGGCAATTGAATTTTAGTTAAAACCCCTATTAACTTGACGGGTATTTTTATTTTGTTGGAGATTTTTCTATAACATCAGTGCCCAATAGGAAGTTTTGTTTTAAATTTATTTCCCGCAGTAGTTCTATTGTAATTTTGTAATATATGCGCTAGATTAATTCTATAAATGTTTATTCTTACGTTGTCTAATTACTATTAAAATAACGACATCAAAGAAATTCTTAAGCTCTCTAACAATCCTTCTAACAAAAAATTATGTCTGCAGTCCAAAAATGTATACTGACTTGGTTAGGTAGAATATAAAATTTTTACCAAAGCTTTGAATTGAAATCTTTAATTTACGCTGATTCTAGAAAACTAAATCTCAATTAAGGTTTAAAGCAGAATCAAGCTTTCCACAAATGTAGGTGGCGCTTATTTAATTCGCAAACCTGAACTATTGACAGCAAAATCTCCAAGGACGAGAAAACGAAGACAAATGGTTTAATTTAAACTTCACATCACAATGGGGATCTTCGTCTTTATTCGACTGTTTCGGGTTTACATTTTTGTTAAAACACCTGAGAAAACTGCTTTTAATCTTATATTTCTTCCAACATTTCTAGCTTTAAGGGTTGGACGAGTTTACTTATGTATATTTAATAAATCAAATAAATCAAAACAATAGATAAGTAGGATTATAAATTATCAAAATAATAAATAAACTGCAATGTGCAATAAATATTCATAAAAAGTGCGGTTGCATTTATGTTTTAAGGATAATATAGTGCGAAGTACTGTCTTATAGAACTAAACTTAATAGAGTAAATAAAATAAAATTGGCCCCAATTGAATTACACACTTAACTTCCCTCATTTGCATAATAACTATGATATTCTTGTTTTAATGATTGTTGAAACACCCAAACGTGTGAAGATAATTGATGGAGCTTACAAATCCTAAAAGTAACCAAGACACAAACCTGTTTGTTGTTTTCACAAAATACCAATTATGTGAAATGTATAAACAAAAATTGTATTTTTAAAGGTTCAAAATTATACAAAACTCATACAACAATATCGTTTCGGTTAAGTCCGAAATGATCAAAATCAAACATGGAAACCAAACAAATCCTAAATGTAATTTTTCTACTCCCTTCCATGAACATAATTTTTAACAAGGATTTTGAGGAGTTCAAAAAAGTTTTTCCCTATACTTGAACCAACAATTTCTGAAAATTTGCCAAACAATCCTTTTCGGGTTTAACAATTCTCTGTTGCAATGTAACCTAAAGTTTTAATGACCGAGGTGTTTGACTAATTGAGGAAAACGGTTTGTTGAATTAATTACGTCTGCAACAAAGCCTGGCTAGAACAAAGACAGACAAACACTGCAAGACTAAGTCCCAAGACAAACAGACAATTGGTGGACTGGCTGACACTGACTTGTATTATTAAGATCTTTAAATCAGTCAACAATGTGATGGATGAATAATATGGTGTGATTTCTGTCGCATTTACTTTATTGACATTGATATTGCCAATAAAAAGCATTTGTATCTCCAAATATGATTATTGAATATAAATAATGCTGAAAACTTAACAGTATTGAAAAAAATTGCAAAAGCAGTTATTCGTTTTAGTACATCTGATAAATCTTAAAATAAAAAGAGCCAAAAATCTTGATACGCAATTTGTAATGTAAAAAGCTAAACTTAATTTTCGATTCATTGCATATACTTTAATGTTTGGCAATTTTGCGGTAGTGGAATAGTTTAGTAGACAAACTAACTGACGGATTGACAGTTATATCAGTGTGACGGTTTGGCGATTTTACAACAAACTGACCGTTGTAGTTTGACAGTTTGATTGTTAAAGAGTTTTGTTGTCACGATTTGACAAGCGAAGCTAGTTGTCATTTGGAATTCTGATGGTTTTGGCAGTTTGTAAATGATTGTCATGACGTAGAAACTATTTGTAATTAAACTTTGACACAGTGTATGGTTTGACAGAACTTTTGTTGTTTTAGAATTGGATTTTTTGCAAAATGCCTGCCCCTTTAACCTATTACCTAGAAATCAAGGTTTTTCTAGTTGAACAGTTGCAAAACGAGAGCAGAGAACTTGAAAATCTCAAGACTATTGTCACATTCAAGGTTGAATAGTTTGACAACTTGAAAGTCAGTCGGGTGGAAAGTAAGTGGTTAGGTTAGGTTTCATTGTCATTTTGATGGTTGGACAGTTTAATAGTCAGACGGTTGGATAGTTGGACAATTTGACAGTCAGTTGGTTGGTTAGTTTGGCAATTTCAGAGTCAGTCGGTTTGATAGTTTGACAATTTGACAGTCAGTCTTGTGGACAGTTTGGCAATTTGACAGTCAGTCGGGTGGATAATTTGACAATTTGGCAGTCAGTCTTGTGGACAGTTCGACAATTTGACAGTCAGTCTTGTGGACAGTTTGACAATTTGATAGTCAGTCGGGTGGACAGTTTGACAGTTGTGTTATAAAGCTGGTGGTCAGTAACATGTAGAGCAGACCTAACCCACATGTCCCTTGTAAAACCGCAACGTTGGTCGACTGCGGCCACAAAATGCAATACAATACAATACAGTACAGTACAATACAACGCTTCGTTACGGGTTATACAGGGTGTCTCAGACCACCCGGCCGGCTTGTATAGCTCCAATATGAAAGCAAATGGAAACCTAATTGCAACTGGAACCCCCTATTTTGACCCCAAGGAATTCAGCTAAATTATTTTCAACCCCAAAAAAGCACCCCAAAGGGCAGATTTTGGGGGGTGGGGGTGGTTTTTGGGAAATTTTCAAATGTAAAGGGGGGTCTTGTTATACCTCTTTTTAAAGGTCCTTTAGTCCTGAGTATTTTAGTGGAAAAAGATTTAAATTATCTTCATCCCTATTTACAGGGTGTTCAAAAACGTACAAAAAATAGACCTTTGAACTACTTTTCACTGTAAAGAGGCGGAATTTCGTGGGGGGTTCAAGTTTTGACAACACTTTAATTAATAAATGAGCTTTCAAAAAACTCTGGTTTTAACCCTTTTGCTATCTTTTTACTTATGTTACGCATTTTCAAACTTTTTGAAGTTTCAAAAGCTGTTATCTCAAAAATTTCAAATGGCAACATGGGTTTCATTACAAACCACATTGTAGCCCTTGAAATTTGCTATAATTTTTGTATTTAATGTTTTTTGGTATCTTCATTGGTTAAAGAGATATAGCGAAATTAGTGTATTTTAATGTTTTATTAAATGGTATTCAAAGTGTTTGCTGTTGTAAATGTACACGTCTAGGTCTCAATTAAAACTAATTATGTTAAAAAATTAAAATACTACCCAGATTGTTAAACTTGGAGGATTAATAAAGGAAAAACACAACTGCAAATATTCTTAGTTATTTTACAATTTACAAAATTCTAATAGTGCTTTGAATGAATACTGTCTATAAATGCTACTGGTAAATAAAAAAAAATCATCATGAAATCAATGAGCGTGTGCGTGAAACTGGTCACGTTTGATCAGATAAATCAAATTATAAGGAACTTACTGGATCTGTACGAGAGGTGAATGCACCTGCGGTAGTAAAATAGCAATACAGTACCATAATAGTGGAGAAGAAGTACTACGTGCATAAACAGAGTTGGGGTTTGCATGGAACAAATTGGAAGGCAATTTAAGCATTTGTAGAAGTCCATCGGTATGTAGGCTGCTGATTCAAACAAATTATTCATTCAAAGCACTATTAGAGCCATGGAATTGTAAAATAACTAAGAATATTTGAGAAAATTTGAATATTGATAAAGGTGTTCTTACCTTTATCAATCTTCCAAGATCAACAATCTGAGTACTATTTTATTTTTTTAGACAAGATTTGTTTTAATTGAGACCTAGAGGTGTACATTTGCAACAGCAAACACTTTGAATACCATTTAATAAAACATTAAAATACACTAATTTCGTTATATCTCTTTAACCAATGAAGATACCAAAAAACATTAAATACAAAAATTATAGCAAATTTCAAGGGCTACAATGTGGTTTGTAATGAAACCCATGTTGCCATTTGAAATTTTTGAGATAACAGCTTTTGAAACTTCAAAAAGTTTGAAAATGCGTAACATAAGTAAAAAGATAGCAAAAGGGTTAAAACCAGAGTTTTTTGAAAGCTCATTTATTAATTAAAGTGTTGTCAAAATTTGAACCCCCCACGAAATTCCACCTCTTTACAGTGAAAAGCAGTTCAAAGGTCTATTTTTTTACGTTTTTGAACACCCTGTAAAGAGGGATGAAGATAATTTAAATCTTTTTCCACTAAAATACTCAGGACTAAAGGACCTTTAAAAAGAGGTATAACACGACCCCCCTTTACATTTGAAAATTTCCCAAAAACCACCCCCACCCCCCAAAATCTGCCCTTTGGGGTGCTTTTTTGGGATTGAAAATAATTTAGCTGAATTCCTTGGGGTCAAAATAGGGGGTTCCAGTTGCAATTAGGTTTCCATTTGCTTTCATATTGGAGCTATACAAGCCGGCCGGGTGGTCTGAGACACCCTGTATAGTGTCTGAATAATGTTCAAACAATCAGTAGATACACACGTTGAATACGACCAACAAATTCAGTATTCGACTTGCGTATAGATCTCTAACCATTCTATTGCAATGTTAAACATTTAGATATTATTGAAACAAAAATGAAATTAGTTGAATTAAGCTTCGAAAACATTGGACAGATATTCAATTGGCAATTTCTGTACAATGCCAAACTAAAAGGAGAACGTATTGTAAAATATTGCATCCTTGATCAACCACCAGAGCACATCAACCACCAGAGATCAACATCAACCATCAGAGATCAACATCAATAATACTATTAGAGCAAACAGAATTCATTCAGTAGCACTCTGTGTCATAGACTCAATTACCCATGTCATATTTGAATTATTAAAAATGAGTAGCAGCTCGTCAATATGAGATATCCATCTACCTACAACGGTATAAGCTTAATACAACCTTGCCTTACGATTAAATTATGTGAAATGAAATGAAAATCCTTTATCTCAACAGGCAAGTAGAAATTAAACAACACAGACTTCAAAAAAACAAACAACACATCCACATACTCTGGATCAATGTTCTATAAATTACCCCAACATCTAAAATCAAATACACACAACAATGAAAAAAAATTAATAAAATTGTATCCAACTGCAAACACAATAAAAGTATTCATAGAGGAGCACACAAACACAAAACGTAAAACATAAATACACTAAACCTGAAACACAGAAAACCCCGAAAAAGGAAGATAGTTGAAGACTCCCCGATCAAACAATTGTGGCGAGGACACCGGAAGTAAGTAAGTAAGAAGTGAATTCGTTTTGGCTAAACATATCGATGTAAATTAAAATACGGTGCGTCTCTATGTGATGATTGTTTAGTGAGAAGAAAAAGAAAGTGATTAGCTAACTAATAAGATGCAACAATGTGGACTACATACAACCATAAATCAAACATACACCCTTAGCTTAGTAGAGTTCTCATCCTCATTGAGTTACTCATCCCTATTGATAAGCTTAGGATTATTTTAATTGTTAGTTCCGTCTGGTGCTGCCAGGATCGTGTTTTTGTTTACAATTTGTTTTTGTTGTTTTAGTTATTTCAAACCTCGTTAGTGATCTAATCATAAACAACAACTCGTCCCCTAGTTATATAAAAACCAGTAAAGCACAAATGATGAAATTAACTCAAAAATAATATAAACAAAATTTCGTCAAAACTAGCACCCAGTGTCACCAACATAATCTAGACAACAAAGCTTGTTTCAAATTTTACAATGGGTATAAGTAGTCTACTTTTGTTGGTTAGTCTATGCACAGACAAATAGAATATGGCACTATGTTGCCATGCACAAGACTTAACATAAAATGTTGTATAAAGACTTAACATTGACAGAATAGTTATTTGTGCAACTAGTGAGAAAAGTGAGCAATTGACTTACTCGAGAGAAATACTTACGGAATGGTTTCTCGAGTGAGGCAATTGTACTTTGAACTCGAGTTGCACATTATACTTTTCCTACAGTTACCATAAAACAAATAAATTGGTGAAGAAACATAACCTATTTTTACACAGAAGTGAACTTTAAATATAACATTTAATGTGAAGTGACAAATACAACAGTACAACAGCTGACCAGCAGATTTACAGCCAGTGCTGCCAACGTATTTCGCGCGCATACGACGTTGCCTGCATGTTACGCGCTCACTATTTCGTGCCTTCACGTTGCAAATCTGGAGTTAGACAAAGTAATTAGAGTGAGACAATGTTAACATTGTCTCACTGATGAGCGAATTGGCCACTTTGCTTTCTCAAATCAGTGAGAGAACATGCACATTGTTAGATAACTGTAGGAAAAGAGTTTTCCAATTGCGAAAGAAGCCTTTAATTACGTACTTCGGTTACAGCAATTCTATTCATAACTTTATCACTCAAGGAAAACCCAATTACACACAAGATTTACCTGGATCAAAATACAAGTTTGACTAAACCCCTCAAAGAGCGTAATATATAATGTATTGGTTTGTTGCACTTCACACAGCCGCAGTTGCCTGTTTGCTGCTTCTCAGAAAGTGAATACATTACATTCTGATCATAGTGGAGAGCAACGGTGTTTGTGAATAGCAAATGTAGCGTCGCGCTCAAATATTCAACCTAAATGGCGTTTCCAATGTTGAATAGACGCCGACTGTAGAATTTCTACGTATAAATGCGTAGGTACATTGTTTGGAATCTTATGATTTGGAAAAACTTAACATTCGTCTATTGAAAGAAATCTACCAACTGAATTACAAGAATTTCACAATTAAACTAATATAACAAAGATTTTCTAAAAGAAATCTCAAACAAAAAAATAATATGATCTCAAGATAAATATGCACAAAACAAAATAAACATACAAAATACAATACGTTGGATGTTGTTAATGCTAGCATTGAATTGTTATTAGTGTGTTAGTAATAAAGCAAATATTGCTAATTAACTACTAATAGTGTTGTGGTAAAATCAGTGATTTTGCAAAGCGTGCGGCGCTTTTGATTTGTGGCGTTTGAAATTTATTACCCAGAGTCGTGACAAAGCACCAATTATCCGGTTTAAAGTTCATTAAGTGAGCATTACGACCATTAGATGGTGTTAAAGTAGAAATCTCCTACAAGAATGTAATAATTGTCTGGTAAATACGTTTATAGTTTACAAATAACTGGTTAAACAGAATTAATTGTGAGTGTCGGGAATATTAAATAGATATAATTATACTGTACAAAATCTATATTGTAATTTGTATGCATGCAAGGGCGAAAAATGACGGTACAAAACCAATTAAATAACTGTAAGTGTATTTCAAATGTGAGATAAAAACGTCTTCACCGCAATTGAACCGGCGCTATTATCAACAGATATTGTTGTTTTTAAATTATTTAAACCTTTTTGAAAACTGTATTAGTCTAATAAATGTAAGTACAACATAGGAATTGAAAAAAAGAAAACCTATAACAAAATAGAAGGTTAAGTGGAAAAAAGTAAGGACAATGTGCTAAAAATGTGTATAAAACTACAAATACCAAATAACCTCCTTCATATTCAAATTAATGCAGTGTTTACCACCGACATTTTATCCAACAGTGTTCATAGCCCGAAAACATTTAATAATTGTCTGAAAAATAATAGGATATGCAGCATTGAATAAATAAATTGTTCCATTTGAATTAAATGTTTGTATATTATTCCATTAGAGTCCTTTCTCTAAATCAACAAAATTTAATCTAACAAGTTGTTTACATTGTATACTCAATTTCCATCTATTTTTCTAACCGATTTTTAAAGTATTTATTTGTTCTAAACACTATTTCCATATGGAAATTACAATAATAAAAGTGGTACTGCCTATGATTATTTAGCCTACTCGGTACCTTGAAACAAACGAAAAAAACTATGCATTTATTATTTAAAGAACCACTCAAAGCGCTGGATACATACACTACAGTAAGCTATTAGTCCAGGCAACGAAAGGGTATAGAGGGAAATGTTTGGAACACAATTTCTGACTTCGTAACTTTGTTTAGTATAGTTAGGAGGTTAACATACCAAAAGTCCCCGCCTCTAGCCCTTGTGCTGTGGGGGAGGGGGGGCTTGAAGGTACCATTTTTCGGTTTTTTGCTAATATCTCGGAAACCATGCGTCCAAGCAAAATTATGCTAATATACAAAATGAAAGCTTATTAAATTTCCAGCAAGTTTGTAATTTACTATTTTTTTATATCTTGTATGGTTTTCGTGTTATTTGCCATCCAAAGTTTGTAAATTTGGAAAAATACATTTTTTCCTCATGTTTTTTGTCCTTTTTGACAAGTTGCCTCTCAAACTATGCACCCAAAAAATAAATGCTGGGCATAGGGTTGTAGAGAATTAAATTCCCTTCAATAATATATATGACTTTACTAGTTTACCTCCTTCCGTTCAGATTTTAAAGCAAATTAACTGTCAGTATAAAGAAAATTAAATTTAATTAAAATTTAAGAAAATTAAAATCTAGTGTTGAGCAAGGAATTTGAAGTCTTGCAACAGCTGTTGACTACTTAATATTTCAGTTTATCACCTTACAAAGTCAACTAATTGGTTGGTATATTCACTATCATGTAGCTAAGGTGAGTGATGGGCGTCTAAAAATGGCACAGATACCCTATAGAAAATATATACTTGTGGGCTGCCTAACCAGCTTCCTCACACTTGATGATCTAGCTAGTCTATTGTAATGGGAAAATATGGTGTTATAACCATGTTAGTGCATATAAAAGTGTCTATATGACACTGGAAACCAATCACAACCATTAAATTTAAACAAAGATAAATTACATATTTGAATGAATTAATATAAAACATTACATCAGTAAGTAGCCTAATATTAGCAGTAGCCCTTGCTATCTTAGTTTAATAAGGACTACCATCCTCATCATTTTTATCCTTTTTTTTCCATCGGACCTATTTTGGAAATAGGTATACTGTTTTTCTTCATATTCTTAGTCATCTTTCCCAGGGACAACAATTTGACATTTTTGGCATACTTATTTTAGGCTTGCTTTTTTGCTACCTGATTTTGCACGAGTACAGTTTTATGTGCATAGGCAGAAAACAGTTTTGAGGATATCCTTCAGTGTAGTTTCATGCTGAGTGTACTCTGTTACTACAGAGTTTTTATTATTCTTTTCCACTCTTACATAAGAGAAGGCAGGTTATTTCCCAGCCACAGCTGAACCTTTTGGAATGTACATGATAGGAAACGATGTTTGAAAGCACCATCAGTCGGAGGAAGACAAGAGATATTAGGTTTGATGGAGACAATCGATTTAAAAATTGACTTCTACCTGTATAGATTGAAGTTGAAGTGCACGATACCTCTCTCGCTGAAGCCCATATCAAATCAAGATGTACATTTTCCCTACCTTTTGTATTTGGGCGGTGTTGGAGAGGGGGCGTGAAAGACAGATGATGCATTTTGGGCCACTGGGGAATTCAGATACAACTTCGCATAAGCAACCTTGCTTTTCTCAAATGCTGAAGATGTTTTGTCACATCCAGTAGAATCACGTTTAAAATATCATCTAATCCTTGTTAAGATAGTTTATGGTGCCAGAAAAAGATGTCCCTTACCTTCTTTCTTAGAGAATAAGAGGATAAAAACGATTATGAGGATGGTAGTCCTTTCCAAACTAAGATAGCAAGGCTGAATTGATTCAATAGTAGGCTAGGGCTACTCACTAATGTAATGTTTTATATTAATTCATTCAAATATGTAATTTATCTTTCTTTAAATTTAATGGTTGTGATTGGTTTCCAGTGTCATATAGACACTTTTATATGCATTAACATTGTTATAACACCATATTTTCTCATTACAATAGACTAGCTAGATCATCAAGTGTGAGGAAGCTGGTTAGGCAGCCCACAAGTATATATTTTCTATAGTGTATCTGTGCTATTTTTAGACGCCCATCACTTACCTTAGCTACATGATAGTGAATATACCAACCAATTAGGTGACTTTGTAAGGTGATAAACTGAAATATTAAGTAGTCAACAGCTGTTGCAAGACTTCAAATTCCTTGCTCAACACTAGATTTTGATTTTCTTAAATTTTAATTAAATTTAATTTTCTTTATACTGACGGTTAATTTTCTTTAAAATCTGAACGGAAGGAGGTAAACTAGTAAAGTAATATATATTATTGAAGGGAATTTAATTCTCTACAACCCTATGCCCAGCATTTATTTTTTGGGTGCATAGTTTGAGAGGCAACTTGTCGAAAAAGACAAAAAACATGAGGAAAAATTTATTTTTCCAAATTTACAAACTTTGGATGGCAAATGACACGAAAACCATACAAGATATCAAAAAATAGTAAATTACAAACTTGCTGGAAATTTAATAAGCTTTCATTTTGTATATTAGCATAATTTTGCTTGGACGCATGGTTTCCAAGATATTAGCAAAAAAACCGAAAAATGATACCTTCAAGCCCCCCCCTCCCCCACAGCACAAGGGCTAGAGGCGGGGACTTTTGGTATGTTAACCTCCTAACTATACTAAACAAAGTTACGAAGTCAGAAATTGTGTTCCAAACATTTCCCTCTATACCCTTTTTTTAGCATTCGTTGCCTGGACTATATTTGATTATAATATATTGTGTTAATGGGAGAGTACAAAACATTCGTTTGAAACTTTGCGATGTGCTAACCAATGCAAAGCCAATGCAAGTAACCAATGCACGGTTTGGTAACTAACCGTGCTAAACTACGAGTTATATCCAACTATATTCGCTACACGTTGGACAAAACCAGGCAAACCGAGGCAGAAATAATTTTTACCAAACCCGATCCAATTCCAGTGTTAACATCCCGCAACTGACAATACTTTGATATTGTTTGGTCGGACGAACAAACAATGGAATTACAACGCTTTTGTCTTTCCCCGCGTTCAATTTGGTAAAGTCTTTCAAAATTGCATCACTAACAATGCGCGGATTTAATTTCCAACAAAGCATGGTTTAACACGGCGGTAGATATTGCGTGCATTGCGAATTTAACATTTTTATACGTTAAAAACACAAAATTGTATTAAAATTAGTTTATACACAGTTCCTAACTATAATGTATACACAGTGATCAGAATGTCCTTCTCTTTGTACTGCAATTTTTAATTTGCTAATAATAGCCTACAGGGTGAATAAAAAGTGAAGAAGAAGTTCCCATCAAAAGTATTGAAGTTTACACATTACAACGATAAGAAAAAAACAATGTAATAATAATATTGGACACAATTTTGGATAGAGAAGAGATAGCGAACTCTAATTTTCACCATCCTTTAAGTTTTTGTAAAGACTTCAAAATAAGGTGCACTTGAATGGGGTTTCATTTTAATTCTTTTGAGTTGCCCCGTAAACTCCCCATATTCGAGGGACACTCAACATTTTAAAATCATAAAATTAAACCTTCTGCTAAGTTTGCACGACCACCAAAAGGATATCTCTGTATATTAACTTGGAAAAAGATTAGATGGAGGTCTTGACTTTTTATTCTATGAACCTTTTGTTTACATTTTTGTAAAACCGTCATGACTACTTGACAACCCATTAGGCTAATGTAAAATATATTAAAGTTAATTTAAAGCATTTACAGTAACAAAAACTAATTTTCTCAGAACAAAGCCAAGAATGGAAAATTATTTTCAGTCTGAATTTAATGTATTTCCAAAGAAATATAGGAAATCTTTGGAGCCGTTTTCGATATCATTGTGCGTGCAAACGTTACTAGTTTTATAGTATAGGATTATTTAAATTATCATTACAATAAATAGTTGATTCCCACTATTTTCAGGTAACCGTTCTATCATTGGTATTATTGTCCAACATATTTTTTTTCTTGGAAATCACTGTTAGATTATTTATAAATTACTAATACCCTTTGCCTCCATATTCGGCCCTAATAACTAAAAAAACAAATATTTTCCTTCAAATTAAACGTCCTTTACAGAGCTCACCAGTGTTAACACACAGCGCCGTGACATTGTCTGGACGCAACACCCGCAGTACACGCGTGGCTCTGTATTGCTAGACAACGCCGTTGTATCTATTGTTGACGCTATACTACGCTAGTAAAATTTTTATTGATATTACAATAACACTATGATGAAACAGGGGACTCTACTAACACGGATTTTAACCAAAATATGAATAAAATATGAGTGTTGAATAAAGTAAAAAAGACCATAGGCTGTTGATTTAACCAGGGTCTTTTGTAAGAAGCGATTAATTAAAAACATCTTAGTCCAGAAACATTAAACGCTACTGACTTGAGTTAAAATCAGGCTAAAACCTTCTGATGACTACGTGGGCATTAAACCAATCATCCTTCCAGCTAAACAGCTGTACCCTATAAATTACGCATTATAGTGCTGTTAAATAAAACAGGTTTACCTGAAATTTATGTAACTAGTATTTAAACGGTCATTTAAACAAATTTTAAAAGTTAGTACTATTAAAAAATTCTATCTTAAGGATTAGATAAAAGGTCAAAACAAGCGTATGGTGTAAACGACATTTACTTGGTTCTGTTTAATTAGAATATAAAAGTCATTTACATATAATGGATATTATTTCATTTTTAAATCAATTAATATTATGTCTCATTATAAATTTTGTTTTGGTCGATCTGAAAATTTATCAAACAATTTCAGTATGTTGGAGAGGAACTTAGGGTTAAGGATATACAATATTTTGTGACAACCAAACAGGTGGTTTTACGAAAATCATTGTTTTGATTGTTTTTGTTTGTATCTATAGACGAGCTGTTCAAAATATTGTGGAAGAAAGGAAATTTAGCATTCAATTTTTCTTCGATACAAAAGTCGACTTGTATTTAATACACACAACACAACCTACTAATTCAAAAATCCCTTGAGTTTTTATAAATAATTTTGGATATTGATTAATGATAATACTTTTTTCTTAAACGGAATTTTATCTAAAAGTTTATCTAGCAGGAATTACGTTTTAAACATGGATGAACCTTACATAGTTACAGTTCGCTATTCGTCTTTATCAAGAGTACAAGCAAGGGCTGCCAATGTAAGCGGCAAAGATCACAAGATTAACTACCAACCTAGACACATAAATCTGGTGAGGGAATGAGGAAGATATATTGTGATGTAACGTTACAACTTTGGGAATATTCATTGATCAGTTACCGGTTACGATCACGGAACCTGTTATGGCAAAAACTGTTACATTTTATAACATGCTCATAGCTATTTGTTCAGCTCAAAACGCAACTGAGTTAAAATTACAGCTACGAATGGATTCTGACGTCTGCTTAAGTTTTGGGAGTCGAAAAACCATGAAAATTTTGCACTTTTTTCAGTTTTTCGCTTATAACTCCTAAATAACGAATCCTACGGAAAATGTTGTCCAAAGGTATCTTGTAGTGCATTAAACTCTGCGTCGATTGATGTTAAATACGTCAAAATCGGCCGATCCGTTTAGCCGCTGTAGCTTTTTAAAGTTAGGTCATCAACATGGCCAAAAAGTTGATTATTTGACCAGTTTTCGGCTTACAACTCCTAATCGACGCTTGCTATACAAAAATGCACCTGTAGTTAGTTTGGAAAAGACAACATTCTGCGTAATATGTTTTTTTACTAATCAATAATGTCAATTGATTGCTACCTACTTTGTATGGTCACCATTTCATTGAAAAAAATTTTAATATTAAATATTAATTTTAGTAAAATTTTCCAACTTTAACTTTAATATGTTTTTTTAATGAAATTGCGACCATACAAAGTAGGTAGCAATCAATTACCATTATTGATTGGAAAAAAACATATTACGCAGAATTTTGTGTTTTCCAAACTAACTACAGGTGCATTTTTGTATAGCAAGTGTCGATTAGGAGTTGTAAGCCGAAAACTGGTCAAATAATCAACTTTTTGGCCATGTTGATGAAAATTATCCAACTTTAAAAAGCTACAGCGGCTAAACGGCTTGGCCGATTTTGACGTATTTAACATCAATCGACGCAGAATTATATGCACTACAAGAGACTTTCGGACAACATTTTCCGTAGGATTCGTTATTTAGGAGTTATAAGCGAAAAACTGAAAAAAGTGCAAGATTTTCATAGTTTTTCGACTCCCAAAACTTAAGCAGACGTCAGAATCCGTCGCAAACTCACAGGACTCTTATTTGGGACCCCCAAAAGGTATTAAAACACTTTCCAGCTTTAGACGATTTTTTGGGGAGCATATGTCTAATTTGCCTGGGCTATATGGAAAAATCGAGTTTTATACCTACTTTAGTTTAATATTATCAGTTCACAAATTTATTACAAAGGGGTTTTAATTTTGAAAAGTTAATGTTTACAATAAACACATTATGTTAATAATTAGTTTCGTTAAAAAACATTCTTCTAAATATTGTAAAGCAACTCATACTGTCACAGTTGTTTCATTGTTAGCTGTTATACTTGTGATACAATAGTCAAAAGTAATACTCTATAGGATTGGCATTTCCTTAACTTATCATTGAATTAGAGTAAAATATGTTTAATTTTAAACTCAGCTACCTATCTTATCTTGTAGAATCTGTCTTGTACCTTATTTTGTCACAAATGTAACATAAACTAAACGTTATTCGCAAGCAAACTTCGAGTTCAATCAAATTTCATGTAGTATACGTGTTTCTGTATCTTGTTCATTGTACCTGGTTTGAGGCTATCAACAGTTATCTCGGCACGTGAGAGGCTAACCAGGTAATTTGTACACTGAACACAGCCCGTGATATCACCGATAACGACATAGCGACATAGTAAACCATCGTTCCTCAGATAAAGCGAAATACAATCATTTTGCAATCTAGACTACTTGTAAAAAGTAGTCTTGAAACTTTGATGAAATCCCCAAAGTCCCCAGTGTTCTGAAATGCTCTTAAATCGTGAACATTTTGTATTTTAAATCGTATAACGCAGCCTGACTGAGATCTGAGATGATCAAGCAACGTTTAGAAGGTGCATAGTTTCACATAAACGTACGAGAACCAAATTTTGTTTGCAAAATTGTTTTCGAAAGAAAAACCACGGAGTATAACTATTTTGTTTCGATTGGCAAAAAATAATACTGAACTTTTATCACTTTACTTAATACTGTATACAATAGACATCCTATCTTCGTAGTAGTATCTATTGAACATTTTAATTTATATTCATACCATAATTGCCTAGATTACTTTAAACCCCTCTAATTTCATTTCAATTCTGATTACCAGGTCAAATCAAAATAATAATAATTATTATTATTAAAACTTGACATGAGTTAATTACGGAAAGTAAATAAAAGATACGTCTTATAACACTTAAAACATATTTTTACGCTTATTCTGTTACTCACAAGACGGTAAATATACAAAAAATACGGTAAGTGGTGATCGATTTCGATTGGACACTCAAATCATCATCAGACCCAATTGGCGAATTTTATTTACTTTCCGTAAATTTAATAACACGTACAATGCTGATCAAGAAGTTATTATGAGTTACTTGTACACTGCAACGAGTGCACTTACTGTATACTTATAAGGATCAAGCAAAACAATAGAGTTTAATGTAATTTAACTATCAACTCTAAACTAGTTAGTTATGTGGTTTCAACTAACACATATTGTCACTCATGTGTTCATCATATTTACAAACAGCTGTAATGTTCAGCAAGTGGCTTAGCCACAATATTACGAGGTAAAAACCGCCTCATCCCGGGATTCGCTCCATCTTTATTGCATTTCCCCTCATCTGGTGCGAGATTGCACTGAATCGCATTATGTTAAAACTCCGTTTCGTCACGATTGTTGGAAAAATCGTTTACGTACGACCGTAAACTAGCTGTTCTAGTTCAATTCATTAGAATTGAAAAGATCTACTTAACAGCATCGTTGTTTTGCTTTACAACACGAGTAACGGACCAATGAGGTTCAAGGATTGAGAGAAAATAAGTAAAATTGTAATACATAAGCTGTTGTGACCAATTTAATTGATTAAACAATGAGTGAGTGGTTGGAACAATAAGTGTTGCATCACAATCTGAGGCTATGAGAATACAATTATGTTTATGGCTTTGTTATGTTTATGTTTATGTTATACACGTAAACATAACCTTTCTTGAAAGTTATGAGTCTAGTGATTTGTACTAATTAAGAAACGGTCGTTGGTAAATTAGTGTGCACAACTCGCGTAATTATCCTTAACGTCATTCGTAAGGTTTAAAGGCTCTCACCAAGAATCGTACCTTAAATTTTCTACTCGTGTCGTCAAGACTATTCCGACGCAAACGTTGCGGAAACTACTAACACAAAACGAAAAATTTTTATAGGATACGCATATAATGCACTTTTAGAAATCTGCTTGTCATAACAAAGAAATGAATACATATATTAAAAAAAAACTCGTTTGAATAGATTTTTTAAAAACTTTTGGAAATCTTGTTGAACGAACATTATTGAACTGAAAATCTTTAACTTGAAATGAATTGTGAACAATAAAATAACAAACTGATTATATCGCTGAACATTGCTTATTTACTTTCTTATCACTCTATTTTTGAAGTTTCTTACAGTACATTCTCGAAAGAATCGAGCCTCTTGCCTCTTAAAAATATTGGGACATCTTGTCGTCGTCATTACAAATAGTAGGCCTACATTTAAAATATAAACACGAACACGGACACAAACTATTTACAAAAATGAATGCGCGGCCGGCCATAAGTACCGCGGTGACGGACACGATGCAACTAACCCAACGGAAGGATTCACAAAACTACAATCGTAGTTATTTAGTAAATTTTCTAAATGGTAATAGTAAAAAAATATGTCGTAATATAATATAAACTTAAATTTGTTTTATTATTTTAATTTCATAGTTCATATTAAATTATATTAATATTTGTAACAGTTTGTTACATAACAGGCTCCGTGATCGTAACCGATAACTGATCAATAAATATTTCCAAGTTGTAACGCTATATAACTTCCTCATTCCCTCACCAGATTTATATGTCTAGGTTGGTAGTTAATCTTGTGATCTTTGCCGCTTACATTGGCAGCAATTGCTTGTAGTCTCTTGATAAAGACGAATAGCGAACTGTTCTGTTTTTGTTGTCCTAAATCACTGGCTTCAAAACCCAATATTAAATTGAGAATGTCCGATAAAAAAAAAAAAAACTATTCGTTAGTCAACGTCTTTAAACATACTGATGTTTAATTTAAAATACTAATATCGTTAAAACCATGTTTGTTCTCAACCATTATATGCGTTTTATAAATTAAACTTCTATAAGTTTTAGTTAAGTATTATTAATAATGAAAAAGAAAACAAATTATTGGAATGGAAATTAAATTGCTATTGGGTTGAAAAATGTTAAATAAACTTCTCAGATACGTGATGGGCCGCTAATTACGAGGCTTCGACTTTATCACCTTTTAATTAGTCCAATTAATTCCTGAAGAAAAACAAATCCCTAATTAAGTTTTGTGGGAAGATTAGTACTGCGCGATAAATAAGATTTATCCTTAAATTTTACGTTGTCTTGCTGTAAGCGAGGTACAAAGTTATTTACTATCATAACGAAGAAAAAAAAGTATACTTAAAAGGGTAGTTCAGGAATTTTTTATGACAGAGGAATGCTTAAATGCAGACAAGTATTATTCTCTTCTCTTATGAAAGCTTATAGTGTTTTATTTTCTAAATTAGTATAACTACAGCTTGCTGGACTCCGAAACCACATTTTGCACCAATATACCATTGCGTTAGGTCATTGGTTGTAAACTGGATTTGAAAGTAGACATCCAAGTCAAGACCAACACTCTTAAGCCCACCAGCAAACAGTATATTTACAAAATTCGATTTTAATCCAACTATACACATTTTTCAAATGTCATATTTCATCTATGAGTGAAAATACGTCTTAATTCACTTTGAAAAACACGGTCCCTTTAAAAGATTGTTATTACTTAATTTTGGGTTTAAATAGACTATTTTTTATAAAGAGGGGTTATTTGATCTACATATAAATAAACTATAGTACTATAGTAAATTACTTTATACCATCCATTAATATTGTTACAGTTCAAAGAAACAAGCATATACAACAAACTCCTGTGCAAGACGCTAATAAAAAAATATATTTCATTTCGTCTTTTTGGTTCTACATTTTGTTTACGGACTATACAACGTACAGAGCTATCCATAAAATATTAAGGGAAGACATGCGAAAATAAACTCAATTAAAAGCAAAGCAATGTAAACAGTCCAGCCGCAAGATGTACATTGTACCACGACCGCAGTCCCCCCCCTCCCCCCCAATGTAGGCGTTGTCCCGTGTGACAAACATGTGACAAGCCTGTGACAAACGCTCTGCTGCGTTTTATGTGACTTTGCCACAACAATAAACAACTCACGTTGTCACTTTAACATTGCGTCGGTTTCATTTGCAATTCTCAAACGTTATATACGATGATTTATGCAAAAGGATGAATATGGATGTAACTTAAGGTTTTTACAATTTGACGATAGTAAGAGTTTATGGTTGATTTGATACATTCTATTACAGATATTTAAAATTTGTTAAGGTTCTATAAGTAGATTCGGCGTATTTAGTAAATCATTAATGTACGTTTTGAGACGTATTTTGTATCTTCTGATACATAACAATGGGATTTTATTAGCTTTTTTTTAATTTTCTTTGGCCTAAATACTACAACAAACAAGCTTTAAACCAAAGCTGTGCGAGGCAAACTTATGTTGATTTGTGAAAATTGAATTCATACTCATAATATAGTATGCCTGTAGTAAAAATTATCAATATCCTTCAGAAATATAGTTTTCAACATTTGTGAACGAATACAAATAAGAAGTTCATAGTATCTAAACCATTGTTAAGTGTCAAAAATTTTCAAAAATTTCTTCCTTAAAAAACACAAGGGTTCATTTTAAAACTTATAATGAAAAAAAAACTTTGTAATCGGCATTAAATGAAAAGGTACTTTCAAACAGAATAACATGTTGTTGCTTGGAATTGATATTTTAGGTTTGAAACCATTGACTACCAAGCTAAATGCAGGAGGGTTTGTTCGTATTCTAGACAACAGTTTATTGTAGAATCATTGTTTGTATGTCTGAAGCGTCTGAATAAACAAAACAGATCCAAACTTCAACGGGGTTTTGTTGAGTGATGGTCAAACAATACGCGGTGTTTTCACAACTCTTCAACAAATAATTTTTACTTTTTAAAATGCAGTTAACACAGTGGGTATAGCAATTGAAAATAACTCGTTAGTATTTATATAGGCACTGATATAGTCATCCGGTTTACATAAATGAACTACATTACTCAGTAAGAAAAAACATTATGTAACGTTGTTAAATTAAAAAAAATTACCATAACTCTAACTAAAGAAATCAGATGTATGGTTTTTTCAACCTCGAAACAGTTTGACAAAGTAGGTTACTAATTGGGTTAGATATAGTCTGGCATCTACGTTAGTAAATCTTAATATTATAATTGAAAATTAAAGGAGTCTAGGCTGTTCAATTTAAATTTAGATAGGGTACTGGTAACAAATATTCGTTTATGGACATGAATAGTATTTCGACTAAGGAAAACCATATAGACTCACGTATTTGTGTATCTTTCAGCGGAAAAATACCTGAAACAGACAACTAAAATTAGCTTCGTGTTTAATAAGATGATAACTTTGGTTTTCTTAATTTTTAGGTACATTTTTAGATGAAGTATTTTTTCTGGAACCCCTAAATAAAATCCACATAGACCTAATACCTACTTCCCCAACACGAATAATTTATCTATACGGAATTAATAGCCACAAAGTTTATGTTACACTAAAAGGATTATTCAGCTTCTAAAACTAATCGATAGCGTATGTTTGAAATTGCAAGGTTTTACTTTGTCCCCACCATGGTTATACCTAAGTCTCAGTGATTTCCATATTCCCAAGTCTCTGACAGTACTAATCAACTAAGTGACATGTGACTGTATGGGACGATATGCAACTTCATTCCCATGAGAATTCCCTCTAAATGACAAACATGACGTCATATACCCATGAAGTCCTATGTGGTTTGACAAAATACACTTTATAGAAACCAAATGATGTTATGTGCGGTTATTCCATTATATTTTATATAATACATTTAAATATAATCATAATCATTTACCGGTTAGCACACTAATAATCTACGTGTGTATTATTAATTAATTATTTAATAACATAAATAACGATTATATTTTAACTTGTGTTATATAGTTCAAGCCAAGGTAACTTACAGAGCCAACAAACAGCAACATAAGTTACATAAATCGGAATCTCACCATCTGGTTTGGCCAATGTTAAATCGTCTGGACATAATTGAGGTCTACGATATACAAGAAACAGCTACATGGATATAAGGAGCTTAGAACATTTTGCGTATAACTGTATGGTTTAGAACACAGGTTCACGATTCAAAACAAAACAGTAAATTAGGACCCATTATAAAAATATCAACATTAAAACACACTTCAAAAGTGGAAAAGTTAGTGAATGTTTCCAAAAGATTAAATGGAGAAGCGTCGTTTTAAAGCCCTATTTGATAACTCAAGTTAGACATTATTAACACAATTTACACTGAAGAGTTGAGAACTAAATAATGACGTCATTGTCTTAGTTAACGCTGGTTGTTTAATGATTATGCAGCATCATTAAACTGACTTAAATGAACCCTGATTGTTTATATCTATTAGTAGAAAAATCATTTATAAGGAATGACATTATTATTTTAGAAAGAAATATTTATACATTATAGCTTAATAGGTAAATACAAGGATGGTATAAACTGTATAACACTTTTGATCATTCAATTTAACTGTGAAAGTAGTAGTGAAATACAGTTTGTAAACAAAAGGACGTGCTCAAAGTTTCACACACTAGTAATACATGGAGTAAATAGTAAAAAGTGACTCTTTTTCATACATGATTTTAACAAGTCTAATCCAGTCTAAGTATATGAGGGATTAATCTTGTTATAATTTTTTGTTATCTTTTCATTCTGCTCATATGCTTAAAACACATATATTTTGTAAATGGTGTATCCGTATGAATGAATGAATGAATGACAGAATGGAACGAATAATGAATGAATGAATGAATGGAACGAATGAATGAATGAAACAAATGAATGAATGAATGGAACGAATGAACGAATGAATGAATGAATGAATGAATGGAACGAATGAACGAATGAATGAATGAATGAAACGATCGAATGAATGAATGAATGAATGAATGGAACGAATGAACGAATGAATGAATGAAACGATCGAATGAATGAATGAATGAATGAATGGAACGAATGAATGAATGAATGAATGAATGAATATATGAATGAATGGAACGAATGAATGAATGAAACGAATGAATGAATGAATGAATGAATGAATGAATGAAACGAATGAATGAATGAATGAATGAATGAAACGAATGAATGAATGAATAAATGAATGAATGAATGAATGAATGAATGAATGAATGAATGAATGAATGAATGAAACGAACAAATGAATGAATGAATGAATGAAACGATCGAATGAATGAATGAATGAATGGAACGAACGAATGAATGAATAAATGAATGAATGGAACGAATGAATGAATGAAACGAATGAATGAATGAATGAATTGAACGAATGAATGAATGAAACAAATTAATGAATGAATGAATGGAACGAACAAATGAATGAATGAATAGAACGAATAAATGAATGAATTAATGAATTAAAACACATATTTTGAAAATGGTGTATCCGTATGAATGAATGAATGAATGAATGAATGACAGAATGGAACGAATAAATGAATGAATGAATGAATGAATGGAACGAATAAATGAATGAATGAATGAATGGAACGAATGAATGAATGGAACGAATGAATGAATGAATGAATGAATGAATGGAACGAATGAATGAATGAATGAATGAATGAATGAAACGAATGAATGAATGAAACGAATGAATGAATGAAACAAATTAATGAATGAATGAAACAAATTAAGGAATGAATGAAACAAATGAATGAATGAATGAATGGAACGAATGAATGAATGAATGAATGAATTAAAGATGAATGAATGAATGGAACGAATGAATGAATGGAACGAATGAATGAATGAAACGATCGAATGAATGAATGAATGGAACGAACGAATGAATGAATGAATGAATGGAACGAACGAATGAATGAATGAACTAATGAATGAATGAATGAATGGAACGAATGAATGAATGAATGAATGGAACGAATGAATGAACGAATGAATTAATGAATGAATGGAACGAAAGAATGAATGAATGAATGAAACGAATGAATGAATTAATTAAATAATTAATGACAGAATGGAACGAATAAATGAATGAATGAATGAATGAATGAATGGAACGAATGAACAAATAAACACGAACGGACGAATGAACACGAACGGACGAACGAACAAAAAGATAAATAAATAAATAGTTTTCTGTAGGCCTAAATTATTGTTTAGTGCTTATATAAGCCTGCCAAATATGCTAATCAATGATTCTAAGGTTTGATACAAAATAACAGGTGGGTTAGTTCATCCACTAAAATATTTTGTTCTTTTAGCATTCGGAAGATGAGGACTTTGAATGAATTTCGGATTCGACTATCTGACTTATTGTTATCATCCTAAAACGCTATTACATAGCTGAATTAATTATAACCCTTATTAATACAGATACATAAGATGTTAAGAATGTTATGTGAATAAATGTCCTTGATTTCGCTCATAACAAAATAATTAAATATAGGTACCCTTATTAAATTGCCAAAAATTCCGAAAATAAAAAATAATATTTCAAAATTTTTTACGGATTTAGCGGTTAAAGCGTGCAACATCAGACATGACATTGTGGGTTCAAATCTAACTCATTCCCCATGGAATTTTTTTATGTTTTTATTCCGTGGTCCAATAGCTTGGAACACAGCTTAGGATATTGGTCAACTCAACAAGTAGGGGAAAGATATAACTTTTAGGTATGAAAACTGATTTGATATGGAATCAAACTCAACGAAAACTCATAAACTAATTAACGAATTATAAAATATTTTTAACATTAGGTAGAGCACTTATGTTGTTTGATCGAACACATCTTACATACATTGTTGCAAATCCTAATGTAACCATTTGCCACAACCGGTCTTACCAATAGTTAAGAGCAGGGGGTGGTATAAATTAAAGCGGCACAAGGGAAGGTCTTTATTTCCCGCCAAAAGCGATACATTTCAACTGCCGCCAAATTAACGACGTGGCAGTCCCGAACTGAAGATCTATCTTATTGCCACACTTTCAATGTGTCTCTAGACTCGGTGTTGGGTGGGATTTGTTCAAGATTCCCAATTTGGGGGAGGTAAACGCCACTAATATATGTACAGTGAATATTTTATTTAATAGTACTCACTTCTAGCATTTACTATTGCGATAATGAAGTATCAATAGTACCAGCTACCAGAATTCGTTAGTATTCTTAATGTTTAATCTTGATTATTCGGTATGTTACTCGATGCTATTATTGTGGGAAAATAAATACACGTAAAAATAAATTAACTAAAAATAAATTATGTTAATCTTCACTTAAATGGGGAACTGCATTTATAAATAGGTAAAAAGGAAAAGTATAGGTTTTGAAGGTGTGTCAACTCACAGTTTTCATGATGGTTTCTGCATTAACCATGTGAACCAATTAGCTTAACAAACTATCAAGACCTATATAGTGTGTATGATGGAACCTGTCTCCTTACCGGTGATCTACCTGAGATTGGCCAATGGTTTAAGGTCCGAGCTAGTACCAGGTGACAGGATATATCATACACACTATAGTACGGAGGGTCAGGAGACAGGTTCCATCACACATACTATAGTACAATTTAGTCAACATTATAAACATAGATGATATATCACATAGTGTGTATCTTTGTAGTTGATTATCATCGTAGTTTTATCACTATCACCTCTGACCATCTGGTGACACATTGGTGACGGATTGCGCTTTCGAACCACTGACTCCGGATACGACTGCAGTCGTAGCCATTGCGATTATTGATTTATATAGCCTAAACAGTACGCGTTTACCAAAAATACATGTAGGGGAAGAAGCCAAACAGTTTATTCGACACAAAATAGAAATTTTAGCGCACTCTGTCTTTAAATTGACTCAACTAAAGAAATGTTTATACAAAACTATCGACAGCATTGACATGTTGATGAAATATTTAGTTCCATCAATAATCAAAGATATTACTGACTGAACACAGCTTTAATTGGGCATTGTCATTAGAATTTTCAATTTTGTTTCTAAAGCCATAAAAGGGGTTTAAAAAGTAACTTTTTTACAACACTGTAACCTTATTAAGGTAAGTAAATCTCTCTTTATAGTGTAAAACTTAAATCAACGTAAAAAAACGTGATCTTTCAGAAGGCACTTGAGGGTAGGCATCGATTATTCGTTTTGCCTCCGAACCAACTTTGAAACCATGTTAAGATGCGTAATTTACACACGAATACCTTAGTTTATAATAAAGCTCATCTAGCAATCAAAATGTCTGGTTTCGACCCCAAGTGAAAAAAAAACAACCACCATAAAGTTGAAAACTGGTCCCAGCTGTTACCTTGATCGTGCTTTTAGCATACAATCAGGCTATAAAAGGAAATGTAAAATAGCTTACTCTACAGGTTTGTTGTGGTGGGGGTATTATACTACATAGAATTCGCAGTATACATGTAGGTAATCCACCACTTCGACATATTGCAGATCCGATAATGGATCGTACATTAGAGCGAGAGCTAGGTCAGGGGATTATGTTTCAATACGCCAAAACAAATGGGACGATCTCACTTAAAACCACAACTAATGGGGGGTCCTATTAACCCTTAAACTGATATTTCTAAAGAAAGTATTCAACTTTAATTTACAAGAAATAATGTATATGCTTAGCAATAAATAAATACTCGAATAAAAATTGTATTTTAAAACAACAATTTATTACAAACTACACAGTTGTTTTGACAGAAATTTTGTTTTAATACGAGTGCGCACAATTATTGGGAAGATCATTACAAATACAATTACATCATCCACGGATAGTAAGCTTTGAACAAGGAGAAGCACGAGCAAATTCAAGTTAAATCCACTCTAGGGTTACAAATGTATTTGTAACACAGAAATCCCATTTAAAACTAGAATTAATATGTAATAAAAGTTTCATTTCTGAGATGTTCTCTACCGGATCACTTAACAATTACTAACCTATACTTCTAAAGGGTACCTTGTTGCCAACATAATCCCTACGTTGGCAACAAGGTATTTAACCTCTAGATTCGTAATAAAAGATACAAATACTTTAAAACATCAATAAATTACAAGAACGTTTGTGTAAGGTGGTGAAGCTTAAGTATTACGATAAACATTTAGTATATTTTTATATATTTTGTATATCTTTTAGCGAAAATTAATTAACACTACGATATAAGTGGAAAAGGTTCAAGTGCCTACATGATGAGAAGAATTGTGTAGTTTAAGCATCAAAAAGCCTTGATACGTGAACAATTTGAATTAGAGGCGAGAGTCGATTCAATTCACGATTTATTAATCGCCTCCATATTTACTTGGCATTCCCGGCAGGATCTAGGGAGATAATTTTGAAGCGTTTAGCCCTGCACGGGATGAAGCCCTAGGGACATATTGTAGTTAATTAGTCATGTAACTACACACATTTAACCCTCTCCCCCAATCACGACCCTTAGTAGTCGCCTTGACGACATTGTCGAGATTTGCATTGTTAGATAACTACGGGGCGATAACAACAGTAAAGCTAATTATATTTTTGACGAAATTCTGTATGAACGAGTACGTGTTGGGTCAAACGAGTTTGTGAACCAGCATGATCCGGTCTATGAGAAAGGGGTTTTATGGGGTAAATTAAGGGTTTCATTATTTTCAACCATAAAACACCCACTAATGGGGGGGTAAATTGTCGACCCTTAAAATGCAAACTTTCTCAATTCCTGTTAAAATTATATTACAGAGCTTTTTGTACGTTAAAGCGTTGCACGTTTAACAGTTACATAGAAAATTCCCAAAACTGTTATTTTCAACTCATATTGTTTTCTTACGAAGAATAAGTAACCTACAAATCACTGAAAACACACTTTATTAATTTCCCTGCAGCGGGAACCCTAGGTATTCTTTAAACCTAAAATGCTATTTAAATAGGAAAATAAATCTGATATTTGAGTGAAGATCCAATCAGGCAAATGAAAATTAACTTAGTGTGCAGGTTTGCTATGTTTATCTATAGTACATACGATAAGGGGTTTAAGTAGTTAGTTTTATCCAGAGGGGCAAAGAATTTAAAATTATAATAACACTAGCTGTAACCCGCAGGCTTTGCCCCGTTTAACCTCTTAATTTTCAAGATTATCTCGTTCCCATGGCTCAATCACGTCCTGGTTGAAGTTTGTTCGCTACGCTCACTCACCTTTAGGTTGGAGCTCGTTCGCTGCGCTCACTTGCCTTCAGGTTAGCTCGTTCGCTACGCTAACTCGCCTCCAGGTTGAAGTTCGTTCGCTACGCTCACTCACCTTTTGGTTGCAAATTAGCTGTTGTCATAAAAGTAAAAAAAATAATAGTGCTGCACCCTGTTAGTAATCCTTGTAACTTTAATGCTATTGAACATCATAGAACATAACCAACTTGTTTAGTTGAAACAGCTGTTAAGATTCAATAATTCCATTTCTCATTAGGTTAACATGGGAAACTCCAGAGCCACTGGGGCGGAGCCCGAAAGGATTTTTGAAATAAGAATATGCCTATATGTTAATCGGGAATGTGAGATATCATCATGCCAAATTTCAGCCCAATCCGACCAATATTTTTCGCGTTCACTTGTCACAAACATACATCCATACATCCATACATCCAAACTTTCTCATTTATAATATTAGTAGGAATAGGATTTAATATATACGATATAATCACATGGTTACTGGCAGTTATAGTGTTTGTACCAATATAGTACCAATGTAAACCGACCCAATCAGCCTAGCCTGTCATACGAGCTGTCATGTTACCAGTCACTAGGGGTAGTTTAGTACAACTACCCTCTGGGGAACATGCTTACTACACTAGCAGGGTAGTCGAAATCGAGCAAAATGTCTTTGTGGTGTGAAGTTGTCAATCGGTTTATATTCAACTTTTCATTTTTGCAAGTTTGTCTTGTTTAGTTTTTATATGTAAAAAAAAAAAAAAAACTCAGTGAATGTCGCTTGAAATACTGCACTGAGAGGGAAAAGAGCACAGTAGCTGAACATGAAAAAGTTTTAAATTGACAATATGAAATGTTTTAAAAGATATTAAAAATATATTAATTAAGATCCTACTTCTAGGAAAACCCCCATAAACTAGGCTACTTTCAAAATTGTCATGATTGATAATATAGGGATTAACGTATTTGTTCCTTTGCACACTTAATAAGTTACAAGAATGTACAACGCCTAATTGAAATCAATAAGAAAGTAAATCCGATCCTGATATTTTATACATATTGAAATCATTTAACTTACTCTTTGTAGATTCAAACAATCACTGTACTACTATAAAATTTGGTATGAAACAATACATTAATATTTATAAAATTAGAGAAATCTTTTTGTAAGAACCCGGTATTTCGTCCCATATTCCATCCAAATTTAACGTTTCACAAATTGTTAAACTTGCCCATTGGCAATAGAAGGTAAAAATATAATGATCACAAATTAAAATAAATAATGGTCTGTACAACAACGTATATACTTGCGGTGTTTATTTACTAGTAATAATATATTCCCCTCTAGAAGACACATATATTATCCCCTCTACGTTGTATTAACCACACGTTGCAAGCCGTGTTTCAATCACCTCCGGCAATTCTCCCCTTTTCCTTATTTTGCTCGTTAACAGTAACTCCAGCTGACCGCGATCGTGACGTTTGTTAACCAAACCATTTATGTCGTATCGATATCCCATACTCTCTACCCGGCTTCTAACATCGCCTTCCAACCTTCCAACTACACGTGGTGTACATTCACTGCACACGCAATTAACTCTCAAAACTGTACTTAATGTGAAGAGAAAACCGCTAATGATTTCATAGATTTGTATTTTTGTTTTCAGATGTGTTACGTGTTTAAAGCTATGTGATATTTTTATATAACTATCCGGAAGTTTCGAAAGTTTAGTACCAACACATGATGCTTCGTCCTGTAATCCAGCTACTAGGAGGTCACGAATTGTGGATATTAATAGGCATGCACTGTGAATGCGATGCTCCCTGGTGTGGATTTACGACCACACTAGTGAGTACTACGACTATCCGCAGTACTATCCTGATAATTAGATTAATTCGTCAATTGCAAAAAAAAAAATTGTTCGGATTCCTCTATAACCTGTAGGTCCCTTAGTTTCCATTGTATGGGCTATTAATTAACATCTGTGACTAAGGAACATGTCGGCATTAGTCACTAACAAGACTACAAGATCGCACCATTCATCCTACACTCATATTTGGGTTAAAATACGAATATAGTGGCGTCCCGATCTTAAATAAATTATTGATTGATTGATACTAAATTTAAAATTTATATTATTTTATATTTTACAGGAAGTACTTTCCTTAAAATATTAAAACTCAAACAATAGTTTGAAACCAATTGGATTGCTATGTTCAAGTACCGTGTTTTTACATTTCGTGAACTATTAAGAGAGAAGAAATTAGCTATAAAAAACGTCCTCTACATGAACTAGTACAAGCTGTAAATTGTCTTCAAACAATCCAAAAGGATTTTAAATCCACAATGAAGAAATGGATTAAATAAATGTCTTGGAAATGAATTTAGGAATTTTGTATGATTTTATAACATGACGTCGTTCACACTTGAATTGTGTTTAACTAAAATCCTTGAAATTGATAAATATATTTTTTTACGCAGAGTGAATTCATACTTGAGACATTTTCCAATAGTTTTGCTTTATCCGATTATTCATACAATATCAAACTGTCTGTGTATTCACTGACGTTCGATTCACAAGCCAATGTACGCTACTATGACAATCCCTTGTCTAACTAGGAGTACGCTTATTCTGCGCGTAACGGGATGAGTGAACTCAGAATAGTTATTTTAATGTGCATTAGTACAATTTTTATATTTTTGTATATGTTTCTTTCATAATATACACACACGTAGATAATTATTTTGAAACAAAGAATAATATAATATCGTAACCGTTTATTAATTGTTGTCAATGGTTATATCAATTTGTCAAAGAATAAAGAACTTGGAATAATAATTTTTCACAAAAATTCAGGATTTCGTAAAATGAGTATGTTACAAACTATTTTATTAACACAATTTTACTCTTACAATTTTACCCTTATGTACAGTAAGAGCATAAATAGGCCTACTAAGATTTCAAGTGTGTGTAATATTATTCCTCTTATTTCAAATAAAACTTAAGTCATTATTTTCAAATCTGGAGTCATTTGTTTTAATTACTTTACATTGTAGCGATATTGCTTGACAATTATGGGGATTGTTCTTTACTTTGAAAATGGCAATGTGTTCAGAAATTTCATAAAATTTTAGCTATAACCTTTTGATTTTGTAACACATTACAGTACTTCAAATTGGAAATACCATTTTCCATACTTTTGAAAGCTACAAGTAATATGAAATTGCCAATGAATTTGAAACTTTTAAACTGAAATAAAATGATTGTAGTGAAATTATGCAATTAATGTTTAATATTGGTTATTTAACCAAATTACAAAAATAATAATACAGCAATAAATAATAAAAATAAAATATATATATATAAATAGTTTAAAATATACGTATATACAAACTCACTTAATTAAAACAAATTAAACTGTCATAGTGCACTCGACTCACAGGGCCAGCACATCCCCTAACAGCTGCGAGCCGGTACACTATAGCAATTTCCCTATCACTCTCCCCCCCTGAGATGGTCCTTTGACACCGAAAACCATCACCACCGTCTTCGAAATATGTTGTAACTGTTATATTGTGCAATTGAGCGATGGTCACAATGGTTTCGGTGCCACCCCACTCGTCCACAGAAAGATTTTCCAGGAAGCAATTCAACCTTTCCTCCCAAGGAACAATAACTCCATTTCGCACTGCTGGGTATTTCGTCAAGTTGGCACTTATAGAGTCCTCCAGCTGTGCGCGCCAAAGGCCTGTAACATTAAACTTTTATTAAACCTAATAATTTTAAGTAATTTTATTCAATATCGATACAATAATGTTATACTTAAGGTTTAATGTTGATTAGCCCTATATAAAATTTAATTTTATCAAATAAAATTTCTATATAATTGCATTTTGTTTTTTCGAAGTTTGTTGATTTTTTTATATAACAAGGTATATTGTAAAAGTGGCAAAACTCAATTTTTACTCCATAAACTCCCATTCCCATGGTCCGATCATGCAGATCGGCAAACCTATTCAAGTTTATCCCACCTTACACTTAAAACCAAATTTCATCAAGATCTGAAAAAATAATTATCGTGTTCACGTACGCATATATATATTTAAATCTATATGTATATACATATATAAATTTATATATAATTCAAACGAATGGTGTTTTTGGCCTTTGGGGACATTAAAATAAAAGAGTAAATCGGTCCCGGACCCAGGTCTTATCATCCCACTTACGGCATTAGCTACTTCTGGCTTTTCTATAGGGAAATTTGCTAAAATCAAGATGTGTATGTCATAATCTATTTATTGTTTGTAATATCTGTGTTTGCCCTATAATTGAATAAATTATAGAAAAACTCAAGTTTATTGTCGAGTGGCAACAGGATATTGATAAAGGTAAACACAGTAAACTGTCTCAATGACCTAATAGAAAATAAAGAAAAGTTCTAGGATCTTCCTTATTTTTTAAAACTTGGTATGATGTTTCATATAGTTGAGTTGAATTATACCATGAAATTCCCTTTTAGCGAATTTCCCTAAGTATGTGTTCCCGTTGGCACAATATCTCGAGGAAAATTAATATGATTTTGATAAAATTGTGTACAGGTTCTTGAACCAGCATGATCGGACCATGGTAATTGGGTTTTAAAGGGGTTGAATAAGGTAAAAGTGGGGGTTCTAATTTTTGACCTTCAAATTTAAAAAAATCCGATTTCTTTACAAACTATTCTGAATAGACTAAATAAATAAATTAAGTAATAATTAATTAGTTATTTAAGTAAATAATTAGTAATAAACTAATTTAATGTGCTATATTGAAGTTTTATTTACGTCTGTTGTTTATGGATAAAATTAAAAAAAAAATTCTTTAAAACTCTAAAGGTTATTCTGCTGAGAATAAGTAAAACTTATGGTTTGCTTGTTTATAGAAAAATTTTGATCAAACTTGGTATATTTGTTTAATTTATACTATTAATAATAATATAATTATACTATTTAATTTAAGCTATTAATATTTTACAAACAATACACCTTTTTACCCTGTTTGTAGCAGTAAACCTAGGTAATTGTTAAACCTAATGTGTTTTAAATAGATTGAAATGAAAATTAAAACAGGCAAATAGAAATTCATGTATACTGCAGGTTTGCTAAAACAGGGGTGTTTTGAATTTTGTTAGCAGCTTGTTATTATTTTAGGGAATTTTTCTGTACGTTTTTTCATGAACATACAATGACAAAACTTGATTTGAATATTTATTTAAATTATCAATTCAATCAATTAAAGTTCGCTGACTATACAGGTTTGCTGCAAGGGATTTATTTATATAATATTTTGCAGTTTTATTAGTGGTCGCATTTGAATATGAATTGTGGCTAGGAATTCAGCTAATTATTTTTTTTACCTAATTTAAATACATATTACAGTATATTTAGTTTGATTGTTATATTTATGTACCGGAATGCAAGTCCTGCTGACGAATATACTCCACAAACCTTTTTCGTAAATTTTTGACAAATTCCATATGATTGGGGTTAATGGGGGAAGAGAGTCCAAGCTGGTGAAGGACAGCTGAGAAGAGGCAATGACCGTCGCCGGGCATCACGACAACGGTCACAATTCCCTCGTGTACTCTGACTGTCTCTTCCCGCAGTGCAGAAGGTTGTGGTGGAGCAGGAGTCTTGGGTCGGTGAAGTGGGGATGGAGCAGGTGCAGGTGGTGGTGGTGGAGCAGGTACAGGTGGTGATGGTGGAGCAGGTACAGGTGGTGATGGTGGAGCAGGTGCAGGTAGTGGTTGTGGAGCAGGTACAGGTGGTGGGGATGGAGCAGGTGCAGGTGGTTGTGGACACCTCACAGGTATAAATGAAGACAACCGAAAGGGCAAACCCTGAGCCATCTTCATGATGTTACCCTCTGCTTGCAGTTTGTCCTGATGGTAAAATATATATATAGATATTTTTCAGGAGACATTTTAGTTTAAATCCAATCAGGCAAATGGAAATTCGCTAAGTCTGCAGGTTTGCTGCGGCGGGGGTATTTTCTTCTTCATTCGAGGCATCTAGTTGTATTATCACACCAAAAATATTCAACACTTCTGTTGCCTCCATGAATCATTTCATTTTTTTATAAATATTCTTTGTCAAAATGTAAAACTCTACCTACACTTACCTTAACTTTTGCATTCGCAATCGAGCCTTTTCCTTTCTGGATTTAGCTGCTCCAGCCGAATCATTTTGCTTAGTTTGGTTTTTTTTCTTCTTCATTCGAGGCATCTAGTTGTATTATCACACCAAAAAAAAAATCCAATTCTATTAGTTAGTGTAACAAACTCTAAAACAATAAATAATACCAGACACAACACTAATTGCTTAATATTACACAGATTATTGTTGTATGTGTCAATTGTATGGGGAAATAAATTTAATACTTACCGGTAATGTACATCTTTATAACATTACCTTTATTAATGATAAACCGTACCTAATTTTGTTTAAAATATTCTATCAACATAGAATGTACATTCAGCCTGATTTTTCCTTACGTATGCAATATTTTAAAATTCTGAAATTTAAAGTAAATTTAGGTTAGGGCCTACATATTGAAGTTGTTATGTAAACAAATGAACAGTAAAATCCTAATTCATGTTGAAAATCTGATAAATACTTGACTTATAGGTAAAACCATAGACAAAATTACTCTAGTCATTGGTAGGCTATATTACCTTTACATCATTGAAATAATGCCTGTTTGCATTATCCAACATTTGATTCAAATCAATTGAATAGCCATTTAAAGTAACTAAAGTTAATGCTACATTAGACTAATTCTGGTGACCCTAATTAGGCCTAGTTATTCTTTTTGAGTAAATTGTGCTCAAGGTATTTTAATCCGATCGTTTGCCCTTTTTTCTGTATTTTTAATGCTAGCTAGTTAGAAGATAATAATATTATGATAATAATAAATGACTTATATGTAGTTTTAGGTGGCTAGTAAACATGTGTACAAACAGCTGGTACAGTAATTCTTTTTTGGAACACCATTACCGCAACGATACCAATGTTCAGCGAATCGTGTTCGTGGTATAGTGGTTATAGTACTCGGCTGTCATTCTGGAGGTGCGGGTTCGAATCCCACCAGCTGCGCTAACTTTTTGACAACAATTTTGCTTAGAATGTGATTTATTCTTTACTGTAGGCTACTTTTTTTAAATTTGAGACATTAATAATTTTATTTTATGAACAGAATTATTTGTTATTAACTATGTTTTTTAATCATTTCCCAGACAGACTGTTTTACTTATATAAAGGTTTTACTCGCCTTTGTTAAACTAACTGAAACCAGTGAAACCTATATCAACTTACTTGTAGACTATATTTAGTTAAGGTTTAATGTTATGCAATAGTGTGTAGTGTTACAGATTAGTAAGTACAGTATAGATAAATTGGTGGTAGGCTAGGCCTTGTATTTTTGTTAAACTACATCCTTACATCTAATACTTATTAATTAAACCACGAAGCATATAGGCCTAAGTTTAATTTAATTGGTTATTCATTTTCATCTAAGTGGACACAGATATGCTAAGTCCTTTCTTATTTTATGGTCTATATAGGCCTAATTAAACTCAAAGACTTACCTCTAACTTAAACCAAAGCCACAACGATTTAAGTTAGTAAAATCAACATTGTATTTTCAGGTCTAAAAAGGCCTAGGCCTAGTATGTTACTTATTTACATCTACAATAGTAAAGTAGCCTACTGTGTGGCTTTTATTGATATAAATTATTTTCTAGTGTTTTATGCTCCACGTTTCATGTTCTCCTAGCAACATTTAGGTCTACTTATTTAACAATAATTAATTGTTTTCAACGTAGCAACGATTAGCCTAATCCATCAGCAGGAATTTCACTAAGTAATGTATGCCACACAGGACAGATTGTTATTAATTTTGTAGTAACCTGTATTATTAAACAAATACCGGTAGCTATAAAGAGTATTATTGTTATATTTATTATTAACTTACCTCTTGTATGAAGAATTATCCTGTATTCTAAAATGGTAGTATTGCGATACAATTCAACAACATTCAAATGGCAACATTCAAACGAAAACCGATGTATGCACAACAGCTGAGTTACCAGTAATTGTTGAAGCGTGTTAGCCACTGGGATCGTGGAAAAATCTTCATCTGTTTGCCAGCATTGTTGCCGGGCTAGTTACTGACTGGGATCGAGGAACAACACAACCGTGTAGTCATCATTGATTTTAAAATTGTTTGTGGTGTAGTGAATATTGTGCAAGTTGGTATTGCTTCGTATCCTATAGGCATCGTTAACTTTTTATCAATGATTTTGATTATCAGTGATTTAATTTTGTAAAATTATTATTTTGTATTTTAAATCTGTAAGTTCGGCCGCTTAGAAAACGACCTGCGCGCTAATGCTAAACCAATGCTGGAGGAGGTCGCTAGCATGTTTTTAGTATAAAATAGACTTACATTAAATTGAACAATGTAAACAGCTGCTTAATAGTAAATTTATTCATATTTGTGATGTAAAGTTTACTCAGGGGAGGTGTAGGCCTAGATGATCTTACGATGACAGCTGTGGGCTTCTCATTAGCTGAGGGAACACCATTAGCGTAACAATGCGGATCGAAACCATGGGCTCCGGTGGTCTAGTGGTTAGTGTGTCGAGCCGATAAACTGAAACTCCCGGGTTCAAAACCCGCTGATTCCACTAACCTTTTGTTTAAGATTTTTTCATTATCAGCAAGTTTGGTTGGTTTGGTTCGGTCATGACAGTTTAATTTTATTATTAAGTCGTTATAAAATTGTAATTGAGCAATTTCTAGTTTTATTTAATGAACAGAATTAATTTTTCTATTAGTAAACTTTTTTATATTATTTCATTATCAGCAAGTTTGGTTAGTTCGGTTAGGTTATGATAGTTTAATTTTATAATAAAAAAAAATATAAAATTAAATTTGAGGCATTTACAATTTTATTTATTTTGTGAACAGAACTATTTTTGCGATTAGTAAACCTTCATTGCCAAAATGTTCTCTACTACAGCGCTGTTCACGGAGGAATTTTGAACTAATGCCTTTATTGTACCTCCCCTAAGTCAGACCCTTTAATAATCTATATAAACTGTATACAAATGAATGCCGACTAATATAGTAAAGTTTAATTTATTATTCTGAAAGCTGTGAAATTATAATGATATACATTCATAGACGCCAAACTGTTTACTCTATGAATGAAAGAAGAGTAAAAGTCGTTCTCTCTGTCTACTTCAGACAACAAAATTGTTGGTCGCAAAACGTAAACAAATAAAAAGAAGAAGAAGGTAGCTCCTAATGTTATTCTTATGGGACAAATTTAAAAAGGTTTTTTATGGGTTTTATAATTACTACTGAGCGGAATCGTCTAGAATTTTAATGAGGTCTTCCCACTGGTGTCATAATTATTTGTGCAAAATTTGAACGCTATAAGTGCGACGGTTCTTGAGTTTTTGGTGCGAACACACTCACTCACAGACAAGCGGACAACTTTTCTTCAACTCCGCTATACACGATACATAGATTCGTTCACTTCGTTCACTCATCTATTAGACCATATTGGACAGACGACATTAGGCTACAGGACATTGGTCTGTTGATATTACGTTGACATATACAGCCTACGGGGTTTAACTAACATCTTCTAATGTAACAGCTAATCATGTAAACGGTAAAATATTTGTTTTAAGTTAATATTTTATAAACACATTTCCTATGTTTATTAATAATCCTTGAACTAAAATCTCACGATAAAATATATTAAATATAATCACATTCGTACATTGATAAGAGCAACACTACTAAAAGACTACAAATGTATTTACAACCCACAAATAAAGATATTCTACTTTTAAACGATATACCTCTAACATGGTATCTAGACGAATCAGCTTTGAGGTTCAACCCCCTACAAAGATCATCAACCGCAATAATAAAACTATACTTGGTTTTGTGCGTAGCAAAACTTTGAAATGTATGTATTTTTTACGCCCTCTAAATTTACAGTTACGCTGGCGTACACACTATACACGTAAACACTGGTTAAAACACATTATTAATATTCGTGTGTAATTTTTAATTTCCGAAATTGAGAATATCACTCAACTTCCTCAAACATCAAACAAATTAATTAATTAATAACGAGTAATAGTTAATTTAATATTCGTAACCCTAAAATATTTTGACTACATTGACTGATTATTTAGCAATTACAGAATATGATTCTGCTAACCGAAAGAAAAATGAAATCACAACAATCATAAAGCATTGGCTTTGGTATTCTAGCCGAGTCTATAATTAATTGTACAAAGATTAGGGGTCAAAATTTCAAAAGAGGGGTTAGAAGTGTCAAAAATAGTTGTGGTTAGCTGCAACTAATTTGTTCTTTCACATAAATATCACAATTTTCACATGAATGTACCAGCTAAAGGGTAGCTTTTCATTTCCATCAGCTTTATCATTGTTTATTACTGATATGTTACATTGTGATTATTTTATTATTTATAAATTAAACAGTTTTCTCCGTGTTTTAACTAACTCCAAAGACTAGTTTCTTTCCAGCCCCTGTAGATTCCACACATAAAAATATTCTACACAAGTATATATAAACTAAATTTTAAAACGCTCTAACGCGCCTAATTAAATCCTCAAAAGCGCCGAATACACGGACTCGTTTTTATTAAATTCCGCGGAAAGTCTCCGCGGCGATGTAAAACGTTTCAACATGCGAGTTACAATTTTAATTTACAATTACGAGTAAAGTGGATATGACTCGGAGTTATAGTTCGGAATGTGGTAAAGGGCGAATGAAAATAATAACCTAACATATTTTAAATCGTAATATATGACTTGTATCATTATATGATTTAGACTTAATATTATCAACTACACAATCTCTTTAAAAGGGTCATACGATGTTTAACATATCCTACAATTATACTGAATCATTATTAGCCTTTTCAGTCAACTGAAACTATGTTACAAAGAAAGTAATTTCTCTTTTCAAAAAAGTCTGACAAACGACACTGTCAAAATACTAGCAATATAGATGATTTTTTTTTTGTATTAGCATAGTTATTTGCTTTACTTAAATAGAAGGTGGAAATTATATATTATTTTTAAAAATTTTGGCAGAAAAAAATTCCCAATAATTTGAACCCAATACAGAAATAATCATTTCCCAACAACCGAAGAGCAAAACGAAATTACGCCGACAGTTAAATCACAATCGCATTAAACAAGAATGGATAATACAAAAGCACGTATACAAATTAAATGAAAATCCACACTATCCTTTACAAACTCCCTTGTTCATAATGCTAAACTAATACAATATTTACTGGAAAATTTTAATTAAACCCCATTTCACAGGTGAAATAAAACACCGTACAACCGTTCTACCTTTCATGGACGTGTTCGACTGGAAAATTTAATAAACATCGGTTGGTATTATTTGCAACGTTTCGCGGTTTAATAATTTTGTAAAAGTCCGACGCTGCATCGGTGATACAGTTGTAGCATTACAGCCGTATAAATGTCCAGTTTCATTTATTGCACCACATTTGTGGACGAAGCTAATATCGTTTTCGTTTCGATCATTTTACACGATTTCCATCTGAGTCCTATTTTGATTTTCCAATCTATTTCTGATATTTTCACCACGTTAATGTCCTCTTTGTTCGTCACCCGTATACTACTTTGGTACCGGTACCAATAATAGTGCAAAATATTAAATGAGAAAAACAAAAATAACTTTTAAATTTAATTAAAGCGAACTGTTATCAATTGTTGAGTTGGGGATGCCACCTAGGTGAGTATTTTAACCCAAATATGATTAAAAAGAGAGAGTAGAATGTTGTGAGACGATCTTAGTAAATTCTTTACTGCCTAAGATCAGTTGTTTTATTAGCTAGGATCATTTACTTAAAGGTCAGAAACAGGTGGTCCCAGTTTCGAATCATCAAAAATCTACTATTCTCATGATCCGCAGACCTTTTGATTGCAAGGCAAGCACTATAACCACTCAGCTACTCAGCCTTTTAGATAACAGCAGAATTAACATTTACGTAGTTATTTATTTCAGCGTAGGTATTGAATGTTTTATTCTAAAATTGTTACATGATTTCAACCAGTTTAAAATTTCCGTTTAAATTTCTTAAAAAAAACTTCCCCGGTAGATATATTATTTAAAAACTTGCCTTGTCCGAAGTTAACTTATAAAAAGGCAATATATTTGAGCATCAAAAGTAACATACATTTACCAAGAAAATGTAAGCAATTCCACCAATAGTTGAATTGAATACCTGAATTTTCGATTTAAATTTCTATACAATTGAATGGCATACAACACAAAAACAGTATACTAGTTCACACAATCAGACTATTTGCTCTTGTTAGAGTACTTTTGTACACTACCATACACATACACACTTCCACAGCACATTTCCCGCACTACAAGTGTTTCATTTACTATCAATGAACCTCCGACAGTACACTTGGGGGAGACATAAAGTGACAAATAAAAGTTTCCCTCCTAAACCTCGCCACCCCATTGGTCCTTCAGTTTTGTATCTTGTCGGTCAAGTCGGACTGTTTGTATGTTTTACAGCTGCTGATTTGTGACCACCTAATAAGTTGATATTTTTGATAACATGATTTTTCTTGGGTAACTTTAATGCAACTCAAAACAGTCCATACTCATTGTAAACAGATAGATTTTTTCAAAAACACTAAAGTAAATGAATATTAATTCTACTCCATAGCTTGAACAAGTCTTTAAAAATATTGTTTGTATAGTCATTGACTTTGAATACTGCATGTAGACTGATTATCGTATAGCAAAATTCACAGATTAACTTAATGCAAGGTTAATGTTTGTTTCTAAGTACACGTCAAAGAAATATATCGTTAGAATTTTAGGACATAGTTTCCTTAATTCTTTGTTAATACCAATAAACATACATTAAGAATATAACTACAATCTAAATAATATTAGAACGATAAAAATAGCCCAATTCACATACCGGCTGGTGCCAAACGTTAAAGTCATTTTTTACTGATTCATAAGAAAGTAGAAATACACAAAGAAGTTTGTTAAACTCTTTGTATGATGCTCTACCACTGCGGTGTATTGGTAGTCTTTTGCTAATCAGTAGTGAATGTGGTAAACATAAATTGACCATGAAATAAAATTAGCTTACCACAAGCTTAAGCACGATGTGAGTTTTCGGATTCACTGTTTTACCTGAAACAGAAAAGAAAATTTACAGATATAAGTATGAGTATTAAATTAATAAGTTAATTCAAACACCGTACTTAACTGGTTTCAACTGAATATTCAAATTCAAAGTAATTTATTCAGCCAGATTAACAAACATTTTGCATTCGCCAAGTCTTAACTAATAAAGTTGACGGTAAACATATTTCTATATGATTATATGAACGTCAATAGTTCCGTTACACAAACATTTGTCTCATATTGAACTGTAAATCCACCAAAGAGCAATCCATTATGTGTGTAATTTGTTTTATACAATAACTGATGGTAAAAATTCAATTTACGCAACAAAAAATATAAATATCAAACAATAACACACTAAGATACAAAATTAAACTTTTTTAGACCTTAAAAAGTCAAATTTGGAAAATTACCAACCCCTATATTTCGCATGTAATCGCATGGAGGAAATCTTTACGCTGTTCAGTTATGAAGCACACCCCATAGTTTTAGTTACTCAACCTTATACTAACTACAAGTCAAGGGAAGGCTAAGTGGGTATAAAAGGGTAAGTGTGCGAAGCTACATGACACCAATTAACTACAACTACCCCCGAGGGAGTTCGTCCCCTTACGTGTAATCTGGAAATAGTTTGGAATGGATTTATTGTTTCGTACCAAAATTGGGAATATTGTATATTTTATTACAAGTACCAAAAGTTGCATCATCCTAGGTTCAAGATTAATTTTTGAGGTCGCACCGAATACAAGGCAAAAACTAAAATGTACATAATGAAATTACAATTAAAACATTGTAGAAAAAAATAATTTATTACAATAAAAACACAGAGCATCACACAAACCAATCACATACACTGTTACAGTTAATTTGCGTATTATGTAACGGTATGAACACTCCAGGGGCGTATTGTATGAACGGTGTATCCAAAATAGCGTTTTACCAAAGGTAATTGGTATCTATGACTAAATTCAGTCCTAATTGGATTGCCAATTAGGACAAAGTTAGAGTGTTATTGAAATTTGTAACGCACAAAGAGAACTCAACACAGAACGTAAACAAGTCAAGAGGTAAAGCTACGATGAATAATTATTGATCAACAAAAGGTTAAGTAGCTATTACGCATTGTCATCGATGGTTTGAAAATAGCTAGGAATAATAATTAGATATGAAGTGTTAAGACTTTTTTATAATAAGCATGTAATAAACTAAACTTATTTTCTTCAATTCATAATTAATCATTTACTAACCAGATTTTATTAATAAATGCGTTTAAACCGTACACACAATTTCTTGATTGAACAATAAATAAACAGTTTTACTTTATAACGTAGTAAATATCGCTAAGTTAATTGAATATTCAAATCTCTACTTACACGTTTACAAGGCAATATTATTCACCATTTCCACAATAACGTATACTGATTCATTTCATTCTATCGCCCGATATTTGTAACATAACGTATTTCATTCTGTTCACGTTAAAACACGAAATCATTACAAAGACGTATTTGTTTATAACCTCACTTTCACAACGCACTAATACAGGCTCAACGCAGACTGGAAGAAAACCGTATGAGACACGATTAACAATGCATTGTTTGAACTGTGGCCAATCAAAATGCTTGAAAGATATGACGTCATAACAGCTGATTGTTTATTGATTGTAATATGTTCTCCCTTGTTAAACTATTATGCATTTTTAATACCTTATAGTAACAATATTTTGGAATAAAAAACTGACAAAACTAGATTTTAAATAAACTTTAAGACTTTTGAATCGCAATCAGAGCTAAACTCAAATTACTATTCAACTCATACACGCTCTGTATGCATGACAATAATACATAACGATAGATTAATATTACTGTATCTTGCTTACCTATAAATATCACACATTGAAGTTTTTCGTATGAATGTAAGATGTAATATGAATGTGATGTAATACAATATTTTACACATAGTATTATTTAAAAGTTAAATATTTAAATTCATTAATTGTTATCTTAAAAATGATATTTATAATTAATCATAAAGTAAAAGTGAATTAAGATTTAAATATAAAAAAAAATATTTGGTTTAGCGTGAAAAGGGAACTCAAAGAAAACATTACAGTGAAAAAGCTAAGCCAAAGAATGGCGATGTAAATTTTTAATGAACTTAAAACATTGTTAGGTTATGTTTATTTTTAAAACCAAGGGAGATCTTATGAATATTTAAACTCTGAGAGCCTGTGAGTAAATTCTTTAAATTAATGCGCGACCCTTAGTAAAGGTTCAAGAATTTATAAGGGATATTTATATGAAGCAATATAAAAATAACACAAATTCCTAACAAATTTCACAATAATTATTAATAATCCTCTACTTTGGATGTAATTTATTTGATAGTTTTAAAAATACATACAACCAACATTTACGCATGATCCATAGACGTTTTTATGAAGCTGCTGACAAAATTAAATTGTAAAATTAATAATTTGTTAATCATAATTTATGTTAGTTTAATTATGCTTTATATAAAACAGTTACTAATTGAAAATATTAGGAAAACTCTTTACACTCGAGATCAATAAATACAATTGATGTAAGCGACTGTCACATTAAAATTAGGCATAGAATTTAATACGAATAGTAAATTTAAAACACTTAAGGCTGTCAAAAATATACGAATATTTTCCTAGCAAATAATTCAATTACCTTCTTGAACACAAAACACAATATTTTTCTCTGTCAATTACGAAGTAATAAACAATAATACTACAAAAACAGAAATTAATTTTCTTTAGAAAATCCAAATAGAAATATATATAAACCCGAGGAGTAGGGCAAAACCTGCAAAGCCCCCGTATAACCCAGTTTACTGCCGACCGGAGATATCGTCGCTTTTATGGTCTATTAGGGAAGAGAATCACTTTCCCCGAATGTCTTTCCCCCTTTGAGTTAAATAATTACACCATAACCTTTATAACAAGATGTTACCAGCATTAAGCTTGATGGATTTACACAATACAGACTCAAGTGTTCATTGCTGCAAGTATTGTTAGCTAAATGTTGTGGAAATAGCAAAAACTAAATTATGGTGGTTTATTCTCTAGATTAGCGATAGATTCTTTAAATGGTGTAAATTAATATTCATACGTCGAATATAAGTTATTTAACATGTGCTAGAGTCAGATTACCTTGTAATTCCTACGGATATTTCGTACATACTTAGATAAAAAAAATTTCTACGTATAGGCATTCAAAGTTAAGTTAATCAAACGGGGTTTAACACAACAATTATAAGTATATACTTAAAAGCCACAGGGGCTACACGAAATACATGTATGAACGTGCCGATTAGAGAGACGCCGAAGTTGTTGGACCTTTTTGAGCGCAAAATATCTGTAGTCAATGCAAAATACCAAAGATCGATTAAATGTGGTGAATGTAAAATCATCCTTTTGCTCAAGTTACTGAAACGATACCTTATACTTTATACTTTCTTATTAAATGGCGACCATACAAAGTAGGTATTTTAAGCCAAGTATGGATGGAGATGAGAGTAGGATGAGTGGCGCGATCTTGTAGCCTTGTTAGTGACTAAAGGCTGTTTCACACTGGCGTCCGCGGACGATAATTTCGTCCGCGGACGGATGAAATGATTCGGATGGATGCTACGCGCCCCCTCCACATTGCGAGCTACGTTTCAAACGTCCACTCATTCGCGCATGTGCATAGGGAAGTTAGTTGGCCATTCCCATGGTGGAAGTAAATATTTACTCCCACCATGGGCCATTCCTACTACAATCATAGATTAAACATACTTCCTCTTACAACTCAGTGGAGGTGTGCAAAATTTCTGAGCCTTCTGTCCCATGGTGTCAACCCGGATTTTCTGTTCCGTGGCTTGATTGAAGAAGTGATGATAGTGACGACGAGGTAAAATAAATAAATATTTTAATTAACAACTTTCATCCATAAAAAACACATTAAATGACTCTGTTTTCGCTAAAACCTAACAATCACGTGGTTTACATTAAACAAGTACTTACTTCCTTTCCTTTTGACCATTTAATCACTTAACATTCACTATTAGCTATTCTTCATTTTATGAAGACAAATACAACAAACCTAAAAATAAAAGCCAATCAGAAGTGTCTACAACACACTTTCATCTCTGTTCAATTATTATTAAGAACTTGGTATGAAAAACAAACGTATAATCCCCGTTTCTTAATTAGGTTAAACTAGTATTGCGTAAGTCCATGTTCAATTAGTAATTGAATTTGGTTGTTGTTAAAATTTCATTAAGTTTTCAAAGATAAAAGAGATCATAAACAAAAGCATCAAGATTTTGGTAAAACGTTTGAGGAAAGGCAGGTAAGAAATGGTTATAGCCCTGTACATTATGACAGGAGGGTAAGGCCGACTTTATGGCACATTTCGTGGTAAGAGTTTCGTAAATATTACTTTGAGGAGCACCAGGCAAGGCGAGGGCTCTATAAATTTTAAAGACTCAAATTATTACCAACACTTGTGTAAACCTAATCTTTTTAAAGTCGGTGAATTCTCTTTATCCGAGTTCAGTAGTTACCGGACAGTAACTTAAACCTGGTTTTGAAATAGGTTTCTTTGCAAATAAATATTATTTACATTCAAAAATAATTTTAGATGTGTCATTCCTGAAGCCTGGATACAATATGAGTTTGTTGCATCATGACAGATACAAAGCAATAAAAGTGGAATTTAATATGAGGTGTGTAATATGTGGAATGTAATAAGACATAAAGGGGTGTGTTATGCTATGGCAAGGACGATTTTATAGATTAGATATTGTGTTAAAAGGAGGCAATATCTGTTGTCGATGTAAAGTAAACTAATATCAGGTTATCAACACTATAAATATCACAGCAGTATACAGGTTCCATTGTGTACCAGCCAGTGTATTGAGCTGTGTCTATCGTCACACGGCCTATTGTCTGCAATATCTGTTGTCGATGTATTGTCACATAAAGTAAACTAATATCAGGTTATCTATACTATAAATATCACAGCAGTATACAGGTTCCATTGTGTACCAGCCAGTGTATTGAGCTGTGTCTATTGTCACAAGACCTATTGTCTGCAATATCTGTTGTCGATGTATTGTCACATAAAGTAAACTAATATCAGGTTATCTATACTATAAATATCACAGCAGTATACAGGTTCCATTGTGTACCAGCCAGTGTATTGAGCTGTGTCTATTGTCACACAGCCTATTGTCTGCAATATCTGTTGTCGATGTATTATCACATAAAGTAAACTAATATCAGGTTATCTATACTATAAATATCACAGCAGTATACAGGTTCCATTGTGTACCAGCCAGTGTATTGAGCTGTGTCTATTGTCACACGGCCTATTGTCTGCAATAGCTGTTGTCGATGTATTGTCACATAAAGTAAACTAATATCAGGTTAAATACACTATGAATACCACAGATCAAGTCATAGATATCTATATTAAAAATATATTTGCCGATAACTGAATAATATATTGCTCTATATAAAAGCTTAAATGTATACCTTTACATCTTGTTACACAGAAATTATGTGGAGCATAAAGTAACAAATCTGTTTAGCATTTAATATAAGATTGAGGTTTAACCTCAAACATTTTCTAACCAAAATATGTAAACATAATAAATCATTAATAACAAACACTAAAATTAGCAGTTCTATATCAATTAGTCCAGCATTACTATTTCAAAATAAGTTCCTAGGTTTATGTTTCCACACGATTATTGAAATAAACAGAAAAAAAAATATTCGGAAACCAAAATATGAAAACTCCTCCTATAGAGATCCAAAATGCCCATGTAAATTAGCGTGTTATGTCAATATCCAAAACTGTACAAATCGTAACTGTAATTTAAGTCCAAAGAATATAAAATCTAAATAAGAAAACTTGTGATTAAATTGTAAATATTTTCCGGTTTAATTTTCTACAACCTTTTACTGATTGTGATAAACATCCGCTAACAAACACTTGTTTTGTGAGACAACTCCTGTTTTATAACCCTTATTTTATACACCGAGTCACCACCATACTTGTGAGTGATCCCCCCTTGTTATCTCAATACGACGAATCTCAACTCACTTCTAAAGCCGCTTGTTATAAACCTAATGCCGCATAACAAGTCGATTCATCCACTGAGGGATGAATATATCAAATATACAGGTTAACGTGACTGCTTGGCTAAGCGATCGAGATAGTCATTGTGTGTGTGATGAAATTGTAAGGAGATTTACTTTTTCAAATTGACCTTCAGATACGACTATTCAACTCTGGGCACATTGAATGTATGATATTCATTTTGACTTTCGTACTCTATGTCATGGTCTGACGCTCTCTGAAAAGGACCCTCATTCTATGATAAACTTCCTAAGGAATGCTTAGTTCTATTTTTTTTTTTTTTCAACTAAAAATATCTATTAGAAAAGGGGTTCTGCAGTATCCAGGAATTCCTGTCTGAATCATTTCATTAGCATAGCATAATTATTTATTTGTATACATATTTAATAGGATAAATAGGCTAACTTATTAATTCTTCGTTTTAAACTGTGTTTTACGATTGAGATATGTGTAGTGTACTCTATTCACGAGCAAAATACGTCTTTGTCTACTTATAGCAAAGTACTTAAAAAATAATTGAACGTTACTATAATTTATACTTTGTGCAAAATAGTTTGATAGGACAGAGTGAGTTTTTGCTTATCTATAAATGCTTTCCAAACGCAAGTTTTGCAAAGATATGATGGCTATTAAGTGGTCACTTTAACATATCGATAACACCATAGAAATCGGATGTTTACTTCTCCATTGCCAAAGGCCATTATAGGCCTAGTGTATGATTGAGTATCGCGTACACTCGTAGTTATTAATCAAATTCATAAGCATCCAGCAAAACTCTTAAGTCCTACGCTCAATAACTTACTTATTTTACCAAGTGACACTTGCGTTGGTTACGTCAAACTAAAATAAATTTTAGTAAGATTAAAATGATAAAAATAACCAAAATCAAAAACTTTACAGCATATTTTGTTTCCAGGGATGAATTTAACTCAAGCCGTCAGTCAGGAAGTCACGGACGCTGTCACATTTATTTAAAATTAAAAGAAATGATTTTAAGTTCCTTTTGAATTTCAGGTGGTCTGACTTTTCCTTTAGATGAATTGGAAGGTTTTTGAACGGAAGTATCGATTTGTAACGGATATGTTAAAAAACAAGTTAAATGATGGACAGGAGCAGGAAGAGTATTAGAAGTTATTAAACTGCAGAATCGTTAAGAACTAAATTGAACTTATTCGAAATATTTTAAACGTTTACTTGGTTGGTAAGTTGGTAAGATTGATTTACTCATTTCTGAAAATAGTGTTACATCCCACAATGTAAACAAAGGACGGTCATAAATAATAAATACAAGGACGAACTTAGGTTATACAAATTAAAATCACTCACATCAACGAGTCAGAGGGCTGTGAGAGGTGGAAAAGTGGCAAAAGTAACTTCCACCATTTACAGCTTCCTTAACGAGCTCCGCCTGACATTCGAGCAGTTCTGAGGCTTACCTCCCCAATAAAACCCAGGCAAGTCTGTGGAACTACCTTCGTTAAGATATTTATTGTAATGGCGAGCATGTATCTTGGCGTTTCAGCTGATTTTCTCTAAATTGTTCCAACACTTCTAAACAGTTACGGGAGAAAATACGGAAAAGGTTACAGCAAAACGTTAATTCAGCAATTAAATGTATATTTCTTTAATTTGTGTTGTTTAGTATACCGATAAGCATACAAGTATACATAATTTACTGCATACTCCTTACTGGTATTAGTTTAAATATAATAGTTGACAAAAATTTAGTACATGTCCCAAATGTGAAACAAAACATTTTACAAAGTTCGTTCTATCCGCTGACTACTCATACTGTAACTTTATATGTTTTTTCTATGCAGAATACACGAAAAAAACTAAAAACTTTCAATATAAAATCTAAACGAATTACACTTGCTAAACGTACCAACAATTACACACGCTAAAAGCTACATTAGGCGGAAGTAAACTAATTTACAAGCAAAATGTCGGGAGAGGCTTTTGAGGAACATCTTGCAAGAAAACGTTACAACAATGACTGACGTAATTTATACATTAGACTCTACAAGCGTTGGAACTTATTTGGGTGAATTCGTAGATAAAACACGTAGATTTGTCATCAATATAAATCAGCTGATTTCAGGATTTGTTGGCACTGAAATACGGTACGATGACCGACGTGAAGAAGGGAAAAATCGAACATACCTCATCAGGTTTACTGTCTCTTTGAAGTAAGAACAGGCCTTCTCAACAGATATTTTTTTCTGAAATAAAAAAATAGATTAAATCTGTCTTGCACTGATGACATCGTGGAATTGTTTACTACGAAAAATCTACCGACTAGATTTTAGTACTATCTAAATGTTCTTAAAAAAGGAGATGAAACCAGTTAACAAAGTAATATCTCCGATGACGTAGGCTACTGGAAATATTTTATTCATTGAATAACCAAAACACATTTTGTAACTCATTATGATTTTACACTTACATCAAACAAAGCTAAATGTAAAAATTTTATCATTTCACTCTATTGTTCGGAGAAAAACTAGCGTAAGCCTAGAAAGTAACCGTCGATTTCCACGGGTTTCACCTGTTAATTATTTATTCACCATCTACGAATTAAAACAGGATTGATGTGTTATATGAAAAATCCAAAGATTGTTTGTTTGATTCCATGTGATATTGTTTCAGGGACCAATTGCCATTAGTCATCGGGCTATCCATTAATGACGCTAATCTAGCAAAAGTTCTGCGTTAGCTACTAACTAGACCAAGATTTTGACCGTTACCTTACAAAACAACGTTAAAAATGCTTATGACGTGGAAACAAAAGGTACGACCAAATTACTAGATGTTCTCAAAGCAGATGATACGAATAAATATAATTTAGTTTACTTTATTTTATTTTGAAAAATCAGTTTGGTTGTCGAATGATTTTCACTACATACAGGGTGATTTGTACTCAGTGTGACAAAATTTTTTTGATGTAAGTACAAAGTAAATGAAGTGTGATGATGCATATCAAATGTTCCAAGTCTCAAAATTAGCATCCCGAAAAATTATTTTATGTTTTTCAAAAATAACCATGCTTTTAAACTTAATACAGTGATTTCTCAATTACCTGTATATGGATTTGAGTAGATAATGTCATTTTCGTGTTCTACATAAAATTTTGAACAAGAATAATACAAAATGACAGAGGATCAGTTGTAAAAACTCCATTGTAAATAGATTCAAAGATAAAAATTAAAATGTTTGATAAAAAGTTAAAAAACAATGGTCTATTGCATTTTTCACACCCTGTATACAAGAAAGTGTCGGAATATGTTAAAAACTGCGCCATTTTATACGCTTTCCAACCATAACCTACGTTATTGAGGTTTAGATATTTTTTTGTTTGTAAGAGTGGTTTGAATACCAGAAAACAGGGAACTTTTTACTGTTTTTACTGTTCAAGCTGAATCAAAAATACAACTTTTGCTTAATACATGCCGACTTTCTATGTTTTAAATGTTAAATACACCATGCTTTGCAGTCTTCAAACCATTAAAGCGTACATAAGCAGACATAAACCTCAATAGTGTAGCATATCGTTGGAAAGCTTATAAAATGGCGCAGTTTTTAACATATTCCGACACTTTCTTGTATACAGGGTGTGAAAAATGCAATAGACCATTGTTTTTAAAATTTTTATCAAACATCTTAATTTTTATTTTTGAATCTATTTACAATGGAGTTTTTACAACTGATCCTCTGTCATTTTGTATTATTCTTGTTCAAAATTTTATGTAGAACACGAAAATGACATTATCTACTCAAATCCATATACAGGTAATTGATAAATCGCTGTATTAAGTTTAAAAACATGGTTAATTTTGAAAAACATAAAATAATTTTTTGGGACGCTAATTTTGAGACTTGGAACATTTGATATGCATCATCACACTTCATTTACTTTGTACTTACACCAAAAAAATTTTGTCACACTGAGTACAAATCACCCTGTATATCCAGCACGAAATACGTTAACATTACTGTTTGACAAGTTCCACTACACAGGTTGATTAAGTGCTTTAAAAGACCGTTTAGGCGACACGTATAGCCTCTATAGAGACAACTCAGACTGAACTTGGCCCATAAGAAACACCTTGACAATCTTTATGTGCTAACTTTCCCATTGTTGCTTCCACCTCCGGCATTTAAGCGTTTAAAATAATATTATGAACGTAACCTTTGGCAAAATATGTCTAAAAAACTTCAAATAGATAGCTTCGATTCTACTATTATTTAAATTTAGAGAAATCAAACTTAATTAACTTTCCATTTTGTAAATAATTGTTTTGTTCAATCCACAATAATGAATGATAAAGGTATCTTTGTCAGGAAAGTGTTTAAGGTTCCGAAAAAAACGTTTTTTTTTTCAAAAATGTACATAGGCATACTAAATAAAGAAACTTAAAAGCCTTATACGTAATTATACTTACTTAACCATTAACAATATTGCAGTGAAATGTAGGAAAAGTATATTTTAAACCTACCATAACAACTAAAATTGCATTACAATTGACGTAGAGTTTTTGAATACAGAACCTGAACATATCTTTTTCTCCTTCAAAGTAAACTTTATTGTTGTCCTGACGGCATGATGGCAAGCATTCGAAATGAATGCAGTATTGATGTAAACCTATCAAAACAGCATTTACAGATTGGATGCAGTATGCAGTTACCAATCGCAATGTCAGTAGCATAGTTTGTTTCCCTAAACCAACAGAGTACATTCAACGAAGCTATAACAACAAGTAAAGCTGTCAGGGTTTAAACCAGTGCAAAAAGTTTCTGAGTATACTCAATTATAATTTGATATTTCCAGTCATAAATTTAGTACTTCACAGATGTAGACATTAAGTTTTCGAAGCATTCTCACTTATAACGATTTGCTTTCATAAATTAATTTACACAAATGTACTCATTAAGTTTTCTATTATTGAGATCGTTGTTGACAAGTAATATTCTAGTAAACACGACGAAGACACTAAACGTTAGTAAGTTCACAAAAAAAGATTATATAGCTGAAAATAAAATATTATTCTCTAAAACTATTGTTAGATATTTTAATTGTACGGATTAAGTTTGTTAAATCTGTTATCATTCGTTAGCAAGCAAACCCTTAAAGGAGTAAAATATCCAATAAGCATATTCAAACAACTATTATAACATAAGTACAGTAAAGTATCTTACTTACAAATGTCCGTATTCGTCGTCTTTTACCTGGAAACACAACAAATGTTTTTAGAGTGAAGCCTTTGTGAAAAATTACGTTTCAATGAAGTAACCTACGTGAAAGCAGCCCACTTTAGCCCAGGTGGTTCAATAAAACGACATTAATTTCTTTAAAAAATAAAAAAAAAACCTATTACACCTTTAACATAGGAATGGGGTGACAATGTCTACTACCCTCCTTTTCATCTAGCATTGTGACCCAGCCAAAGTAACAACAATAGGGATAGTTATGACGAACTATTTCGTAATAGAAACCCAATTTTGTTTATAGGCTTGAAAATGAATATTTTTGACTGAAACTAGTGACCAACTAAGGAAAACCAGGTCACAACAGTAAGGCAGGTGAGTAACCTTCAATTTGCCAATACGAGATCCAGAGGCTAAAAATTTTAAAATTTAAAGGTTTTAGCTGAGTTTAGGACATTTCAATATTTTACAACACCCTGTACCCGGAGGTTTAAAAATCCCACAGTCAGCCGCACATTACGAGTGCAGTTTTTGCGACTGGTTGTTGCCGCTAACGATGATGGACCGTTGTTTTTGTGTGCGCTGCCAAAGAACTTCCTTTGTAACCACTCACACCCCCTGCATTAACCCCCCCCGCACTAGCCCCCCTGGTCATCTCCCCCCTGCGTTAAACCCCCCCACGGTCATCTCCCATACATAACTTCCTCACATAAGGCTTAATCGTTATAGCACTTTCGTAAGCTATTTGTTATTAAATGTTCTGCAAAAAATATATATAAATGGTTTTGAGTAGTATTTATTATTTGAATTTTATGTAGAGCTAGTACTACCATATTCATTCTCTTTTAATCTTTCGAGCTATGAGAGTTGATGTGTGTGGGGGGGGGGGCAAAACAGACGCTATGGTGGGCAAATAGTCACTTTTGGTTTGACATGATTAAATCGTTTGCGTTAAAGAAAGTAAAAATTGAACTAAGTTTTTTTTCACTAATATTTGCTACAACTTAAGCATGGGGATGAACTGCCAACTTGATGACTTTGTAAAGCTACAGATTTTTATTCTGATGCAGTAATTTATATAAAAATCATTTGCCAGTGTTTCAACGAATTTAATAAAGTTAATAACACCTCATACCCATCAGGGTATTAGAAACGTGAATCGATATTTGATTAATTGACGTTATTTACCGGATTGAGAAAATTGATTAATACAGCAACAATCACCATCGTTCCATTATGGGGTCCCGCGGGTACAGTCTGTGCATGTTAATATTGACTGGGTCGCGTTTTAACTGTTAAAGCATCAGTGTAAATGTAATTGACAATATCCCTGAGTGACGCAGTGTGGTTGATTTGCTTAATTGAGTGACGCATTAGTAAGATAGGGACAAATGTTTACAATGGTTTCCAATCTGTGCAGAATATATCAGGATTTTATTTGTAAAGGTTGTTGGGTAAACTGGTTAGGAAACTAAAAAGACTCTTGTCAAACATTTTTAAGAAGGATGTTACGGTGGTTGAAATATAACCAAAATCATACTAGCTGACAACGATGTAACTTATTCAGTGCTCTTTGTGGAATTTCAAGTGCATTCTTTTTTTCTCTTTTAATTAAACAAAGCGGACATAAATCAGAAATACTGAATTTGTAGCATGCAGTTATTTAATATAACACTGACAACGTCTAGACAAAGTGATCACATACCTAATTTGTAGTACTCTAGAAAATGAAATATATGAAATAATCTTCTCACAGCTTATAACAAAAATCACTTCTTACTTTTTGATCTCTTACATGTTCATTTAAGCAAGAAGAGAGACGTAACAAATTTGGCATCGTCGTAATCCTTGTTCTGTAAAGGTAGATAACCGATTGAAAACAATAATAATTAAATTTCTATCCCTAAACCGCAATTTCTCAGTTCTACAGCCCAGCAGGGAAAGTAAGTTTCAGTAATATATCAAATGATATCGCCGGTGTCATGATGTGTCCCGTGAGGGTGGTTGGTCCTACAAGACATCAGGACCTTCCCTTCAACTGCAGATGTGACTCAACATTGCGAGCTTTTGAATTTCCTCAGTTTAGCATCAGATGACATAATATAGATGAAACTAAATTAACAATTGAAACACCCCCATTGACACAAATATTAAAAACCTAATGCTACACATTACTCGGTTTTGATCTAGTTTTGTACAAAAGTTTTCAATAATATTCTAATTTATAATGACACTCATTACGATACTAAATATAAAAATAAAAATATAACCAGATTAGTTGGCGCAAAATGTGTATTTCCTGTTTCATCACATTTTAATGCGAAAACTTTAATTTAAAAGAAAATATTACTCTTTCACTCCTAATATAAATCAATATGGATTAATAAGTTATATCACACTTAGTCACAGATCTGTATCCAACTACCAAGACTAAGATAATTGCTACTAATAAGGAAATTCCTCTAATAGGAAACAAATCTTCGCAACGTGATAACAATTAGAAGACACCGAGAGCGTTGCTGAACCAATTAAACCAATTAAGAGAGTAAACAATTAAATCGTAACGAGCAGAGAGGATAAGTTAATTGGTATGTTGCAAATCACTCCATGAATTCAAACTTGAAACAACGATAATTTGTATGAAACGTGTTATGATTTAGGATAACATGATGAAACTGCTTTTAAAAGAAGAAACCATTTTTATAAGTTGAAAAAACTTAATTTTGAGTTAATAAATTAATTGTGTTAATAATGGGCAAAGAAAATATTATACGAGTAGGATATTTGTTAAACAACCTGCTAAGCAGCTTTAGAAGCACTCTTTAAGCTTTTAGAATTTCGATGCGTTCATGGACTTATTTGTACACATGTTTACTTTTGCAACTTGGGAGCAAAAACTAGAATTTTCTAAGCAGTAATTCTGAGAATTTCACTTCTACGTCAAGTAATCTTATCATGACAAGGGTCTCGTTGTTGCTCGTTGAAGTTGATATGTTAAATGAAGAGACAAGACTAACAAGAACACTGCGTGTATCTCAGGTGGAAGATTTTCATATTACAAGTACAAGCTGAAATTACAGACTACTTAGTTTAAAGCTTATGTGAAAGTTGCTACAGGGTTATAAATATAAGTTATTTCAGTAAAAACTAAGACCAAATCTAACAAATTAATTACTTTGGAAAATAGACTTTTAAATACACAATCTAATGAACAATGGAACACAGTACTGTAATTATAATGATATAACTTTGATAAAGGTGTAACTTTATTCAAACGTGAATGCGTTCAACAATATTTTACCCGTCTCAATATGTCTTAGACATGAAATCTGAATCAGTGGCATTTACACTTCCGCTCTGAATCAAAGATACAAACGACTTCCGGTATCAAATACAGCTACGTTATTGACGCATTTGTTATTCACCCGCTGTAAGTGATGTTCCTATACATCTAGCTCGTACAGCATAAACGTTCTATATCAGTCGATAAGAGTTGGAATAAAGATTCTCTGATTGAATAATTTATGTGCATAACTCTGAAGATAAAAAAGCAAATAAAAACCTTAAGTTCTATATAATAGTTATATTTTTCTCTAGAAAGTATTTAAAACAAAACCAAAATACTATGAATGTTACCGTGAGGCAAAATCTAGAAGTATATCCATTTAGTTTTAGGCACAAAAATATTCTGTAAATTAGGAAATATTCAATTGCAAATCTGTCAAATTTAATTAAAACAATGTAGCTAAAATCTCTAAAATTTATAGGCTATCAATAATCATGCAATAACTGAGGATTTCAACTGTTATCAGGTAATTGAAATGTAGGTTGTTATACAATCGTTTCTAAACAAGCCGAAGCGAAACTAACTTTTATGCAGAAATGTTTATTTACTTTACTTGTATATTCTGAAATAGCGACCATAAGAATGTATGTATTTAAGCCAGGTATGAGTGGAGATGAGTGTAGGATGAGTGGCGCGATCTTGTAGTCTTGTTAGTAACTAAGGTCGACACGTTCCTTGGAAATAATGAAGCCTACATTACTATTTCAATGCGGAAGGATATAGCTTTGGTAGAACATTTAGGTAGAAATACTATGATATAACACCGTGCGCAAGGTATTATATCATAGTATTTCTACCTAAATGTTTCGTACGTGTCGTCGTGTATGTGTGATAAATGTAAAATGTGTTTGGACTATTTATTTAATACATCGACGCTGTTGCTACAAAGCAACATAGAAACAGATTCAACCTAGTGACAGTGGAGCTGAGGATGACCTGATGGTTGAAACGCGTACTCCACAGCAATTTATGGATTGATGGCGTAAGTTATTTAATTATATCTATCTTTACTTGGTATGGTTCATATTCATTAAGTCCAAGGACGGTTCCGAGACATCGACCTACGACATTAAATTACATAAAGCAATTGGTGATCATCGAGATTTGAACCAGCGCCTCAAAATTTACTCCTTCTACCTCAAACAATATGTGTTCACAATAATAATAAACCGATTTACAAACACCAAAAATAAATCGTAGTCGATATAGCACAAGTTGAAAATATATTTTCCATTCCTTCGAAGTGAAAAGATGTATCTGAATCCTTAAGGATGGGTCGGGAAGGAGCAGCAGATATTTATAGCTTCCTTAACTGCCACAGCCTGACTTAGCTCTCTCAATATCATTGCAGCGCATTTACAAAATGGCTCACTCTCCCAGCAATACTTCAAAACGCCGATAACATTATACTTGATGTGTAGTTGGAAATCGGTGTCCCCGAATCGTAGCGCGTGTATTTGAAACGCTTTTGGTGTGGAGATTTAAAATAAGTAAATATTAAATGAATTTATCATTAAGTAAATATTTAATAAGTACTTTGTATTTTCAATTCTTTTGAACAATTATGGAGCAGAAGAATGTATATTTAGATATTATATTGTATTTTGTTTAATTAAATCAAAGATCTGCTGTCTGTGGTGAAACGTGCAATCGAAATGAAGCGATGATCACAGTGTATATAAAATTTAAAATAGATCATCGATATGAATATTTTCACAATCCTACATTTGAAATAAAAAAAATAAAAATAAAGAAAGAAAGTTAGGTGAAAATCATAAAGTGGCCATCATCAAAATGTTTTAACGTTTAATATACATTATGTATTGTGTTGTTGGACGTTTATAATCTGATGATGAAGCATTGTGCTTAGAAAATGAATATGATTTTCAAGTACTAGTGTTTGAAATGTCCCCCAACACGTATACGGTTAGCAACCCAGATCATATTAAAAACAATAGTTTTGGTGGAAATCGCAGTGAACAAACAAGTTTCTGTTATATTGAAGTCGTTTATGGAAATTACAATTAAATGTGTAAGGTTTTATAATTCCATCAAATAAACAGCTTTGAATTGTGCAATTGACTCTCTTAGTTATAACTAAAATTGGTTTCAGTGAACAGCATTTGGTGTTAGTAAGTATAAATAAAAATGCTATTTAAGTATACGTATAATAATAATGTAACCAGATGGTTCAGTTGGTACGACTAGAAAAAAAACCAAATTTCTATTAATAGAATGATTCTCTATAGGCTACTATACCATTCATACTATGATCAGCACATCGCTTACAAAGTAAAAAAGCTCAACAAAGAATGTTAGAATTACAACAAATTGTAGACATGTTTGAGGATAATCTAAAGTGTTTTATCTCCCACGCCCAGCAGGAGACTGATGGTGCACTACACTTCCACACACAAGTCCATTAGACCTTCCAAACAGCTTCTAGTGATCAGCTCTAGATAACGGGCAAGTGAGTCAGAGTACGCTATGAAACAAGAACACAGTTTTCAGGACGAGAACCATTTTTAAGTTAATTGATGGTAATATTTAAGTTAATGTTTGAGAGGTTATCGAGGGTAATTTTCCATCACACAAGGCTTTAAAGTATATTATTTAAGCAATCTTTGCAGGTTAAAAGTTGAACAATAATCATTGAAAAACATTGCATCAAAGTAAGTCACTTTAAACTTGGAATAGTGAACAATATAAGGGTGGTTAACTTGAAAAAAAATATTTGTAAGTACTTTAGAACATGTTATGATAGCGACTTCATTTATACAAAAAACATTCATACACAAATTTAAACAAAACAAATTTTGTCTAAATATTTTTCGAAAGAAACAAATATGATGTTTCTAGTAGTATTTTTCACTCTAACACGATCTAGTTTAGCCTTTGTATGTCAACTTTAGAAAATATACATATTGTATTATTGGAACTATTTATCCTTAAACAGCATATTGCTACAGGAAAAAGAAACAATCACAATACACGTTCTTATGGTAAATAAATAAAACATACATCGACAATATGCTTTACAAATTATAAATCTAAGAACAACTTTCTTTTGTAATAGAAAAACTTGAAATTATAACTCAAGGAATCTCGTGTTAACAATATTGAGCTAAATAATAATGAAACCATTACATATTTAACGGAACTGTTAACCTAACCAAAAAAGCTACAGACAAAACAACAAACGAACGAGAAAGATCCGAAACTGTCCGAATTGATAAACACTTGAACGAATCAATCAATTTCCCAATGTAGCGGAAAGATTAAAGTAAAATTGAACCGTTCAGTGTTTACTGAATGACAGCAAGTGGATGAATAGCGATATAAACGGTGGCCGCTGTCATCCAAACTTTCAAGTGACAAGGCGTTAATTTACAACACTCATCAATCTTGATCGGGCGGTTTATTTGATTTGGGTAAAAAATCTGAGCACTTTGTATCATGAGGTGGTCGAACGTTTGAGCGAGAATCGCTTAAAAGTTATAGAATAAGGTGTTCATTTCCAAATATTCCTGTATGAACTAGAAACTTTCGTATGGACTTTATAGAGTAGGTGGTGTATTAGTGAAAGTGTAGTACCTTTTGAATAAGTTAAATTGAATTTGGTTCAAATACCACTACATCAAATGATTGTATTTTTAATTGTCCTATAATTTCGTACCTCTGGTATTCTGAACTAACCTTTAGCTGTAGGTCTATCTAACAACCCAAAAATTTAAGATCTATTTAGGGAGAAGAATTGTAACTGTGAGGGAAAACCTCCTACACTAATTGCTATACAATGTTTTTATGGGTTTTAATTATTTTTGGAACCATCTAGAAAATCTCTAGAACCATTTTTCCAGCCAAAACATTGAAAAGATGGCAGCACCTCCTTTCGGATTTCCAGCTAACTCAAAACTCATATTTTGTAACTATTTTACACAACATAGGAAAATAATAGTGGATAATAGGAAAATAACATTGGTGAGTCGGTGGCTCAGTTGGTAGCGTCGCAGACTTCGGGCCCAAGGCAGCAGTGTCGTGGGTTCGGATCCTGGTCACTGCCACAAACTTTTATCAGTACAGTTCACCTTTGTACTGTACCGGCTCACCCCTTGCTTTGCTGGATACGTTCCACGCACAGATCTGTAGTCTATGTGGACGGGCAAATGCAAGGTTAAAAGAGGCCGCCAACCTCTTTAAAAAAATAAAAATAATAATAATTCATTTAAATCTCTATACTAACTTAATAAAATTAACTTAGGAGCATAATGTGCTTGCCTATTTAAATAATGCGCCCATTGAATTTACTAAGCCGATTATAATTCGGTTAACAATTTCACCAATACATTTTCGAACAGGAAATACTTGTTAGACGTTTATATCAACTGGAAGGTATTTCCCTTGAATTTTTAATCGGTACAATTCCTGATATTAAAGCGCGGTGCAATACGATTTAGAGGGAGAAAATAAATGATACAAGGGATAAAACAAGAGGAACGGCGACGAAAGATTTATCGTTGGATCCGAGCGGATATTGAGAAACCGACACCTGCCTTGCCTCCGCGACCAGCTGTTAGATAATTGTTGAAACTAACAAAATGTGTATAGTAACGATGTTAATATAAAAGAAATGTCTTAGTATATATATTTTTTAATATTAAATATACTGATAGCTATGTATTTCAACTCTAAGAGCGTGTTATATTAACTAACCGACGAATGTCTCGCTAAACCTCTTGAAATAACAATGCATTAATTTCTTCAGATATAAATACAACCAATATTATTTTAAAAATAAATGCAAATAAATGAACATCTGCTAGGCTTTATTGGACTTAGAAAAGAGATTATAGAATGGCGATGCTTACTCACTTGTAGAATTTCCAAGACAGAGAGCCGGTTCTCTTAGCCAATATGTATACTATATGTAATATGGTTACTACCATTGATTATTTATAAAACGAAACACATCTCTTCTGGTTTATACAATTTGTGTCATGGTATTTTGAATCTAGACACATTTTAATCAGTATAATGTTAAAACATCTCATTCAATACAATGTTTTATAAAGGTCATGATAACTTTTAGTTACCTAGACATTCTTTTCAAAACGCACACTATGCCCACTTACAATGTATAATTTTGTACTTTTTCTGGAAAATATACCTCAAAATAATGTATTTAACATATTTTTTGCCTACTTTTTAACGTATCTAAAGAATCACTATTTTTACTGTATAACATTCTATACCATTGACTATTTAGTCAAAGTCTATACTCATTACCTTTCAATAATTAAAGAAATAATGATACTAACAAGAACCCAACAAATCTCATGTATCACCTCATTATTTTTAAACTTCACAAATCAGATTTTATAAAATCCTCCCTAGTATTGACTCCAGAAACATTATGACATCACATAAGTTGTTTGTCTTATACAGTGTGTTTGGCTTATTCTGCAAAACCCAAATAAGTATATAAAGTTGAAGTTTTCTAGGTGATGTTGGTTAGAGGTCAGATTATGACAGTCATAAGTTACAGACACGATATGGCGAGTTTATGACACAACCCGACCTTCTGAAATATTTATCAGCTGGGAAGCCAAGAGTGGTGATTGCTAGATTTTAGGTTAAAATATACAGTAACATTTCAAGATATGTACTTTTTTTAAGATAGCATAACTCACTGAGTCCTAAAATGGTTATTGACATAGTTTTACCTTTAATGGGTATACAAAATGCCTTTTAGAGTTATGTACGGTGGACGTAAAAACGAAAGTTATCTATCTGTATTATTTCCTAATTAAAAATTGTGAAGGGTTCTTTCTGCCCTCACCATTTGTTACCATATGAGAGTTTGTCAACTTATCAATAGTTTCCAAGAAATCATTAAACAATTAAAATATATATCACAAATCATAGTTATATTTTCAACCTACTTGATGTTAGAATGTGATTAGAGGTTTTTGGTGTAATAAATTTAAAAAAATCATCCTAATTTGACTTGTGTATCACCAAACATTGTAATTTACCCAGTATCACTAAGAAAGTAATATTCAAAAATATATAATGTAATCATACCATTGTATCATTTATGATTAAAATATATATATATATATATATATATTTAACTCATAAATAAGCAGTAATTTAGGTTCATCTTTTACACATTTCACAAAAAAAATGTTTCCCTCGATAACCACTTGTGAAAACATACAGCTTTTAAGTAAAAATTTTAATCGATCAAGTAATAAAGTATACAAAATTTTTAAAATCTTGAAATTCATTAAACACCTTCCTTTTTGGGGAGCGAGCTGGCGTAGTGGTTAGAGCGCGGGACTTCAGTCCCTGAGGTCCCGGGTTCGATCCCCGCCAAGTCACCAATGGATTTTATCTAAGTGATAATGCCGCAACCCCTAGGTCTAGCCTGAAGTAATGTGAAAAACAATCCCAGGTTCGTGCCTAGCGTCCTTAGGACAAAAAAAAAAACACCTTCCTTTAGCGACAACAAGCGACCAAAAAACTTTCAAGCTACAAGGAGATTCCAAGGAGCTTACCAACATCTTGATCATTTCCATTACAAAGATTACCCTCCGTTTTTGGAAGTTTAATCGCGCCCTAAGCAGTTCGCAACCAACCCACTTCTGTATCTTTCACAATGAAGGGGGGGGGGGGTAGGGGGGAGGGGTTTTAGGGGAGAACAGCCATTATACTAATGGGTCTAACACCGACTCGAGCCTTCCCGAATGGCGATTGTCTAGTGCCAATAAATGCCCATTTACTGTAATTTACTTTGCTTCGAAAAACACGAACGTAATTTTTCCAACCGATACAAATCCAAAGTCTTTAATTGTTTAGGTTAAATAACGATTCCTTTTCGGGCAAATTATCCTTTACTGTTGAACAAATCACAACTCCAATATCACTAATCTTTGGGATATGGGTAAGTAATTGTTTATCGAACGGAATTTTCTATTTCTTAATATTTTAACAACACAATTTTTCGGTAGATAAGGAAACTCTTCCTCTCTTTAAGAAGCCTTTATTTGCATTTTAATGATTGTATTTAACATACCCTAACTGGTTCATATAACCTAAAATTAATTATTCTTTGCAATCGCGTAATTTTAAAACATGGCGAAATCAGTTCTCGAGTTACATTTGTTTATTTATTATTTCCGATTCCAAGGGAGTCTTTAAAAACCGAAGCCAAGTAAGAAAGTATTTAATTTTGAGTACCTTTCATGGGTATTAAAACATATTACAAGTTTAATGTAAATTATTTACATAGGTAGGCTATATTACAATCTTTACACAACACGATTTCTCAACAAAATAGTTAAAAATGATTTCGTGGACGAGTATAACCCCAATACAGACGGTTCTTCTAGTTAAGAAGTCTAAATGTTAACTTAGCGAGGTGAATGTACAGCTTTGAGACAATTTTGAATCTCAATTTTTTGGAGTTAAAGCAAAGCTAAGAGATTGGTGATTGAAGAAATATAAACATAAGCCCTCGGTGGAGATGACCTGCGATTTGACCACTATACAGCTTCAAAGTCGAGAACTCATTCTATACCAGCAATTAATGGAGTCTCACATTAAAAACTCTAAAATAGTTTGAATAGTTCCAGAACGCTAAAACACAAATTTTAGCAACCATAAAACTTTAAGAAAACACCCTAAAAATTGATATAATCAATATCCCAAAAAAGTAGTAAAACTTTCATTGCAAACATTGACAAGGTCAATACTCCAAAATAAGTGAAAAACAACACACAACAATGCAAAAGAATAACTGATCACCTCGTTTATACCATTAGCAAATAAAGCTACTGTAAAACGCACACATCCGATTGGACAAACCAAACACATCGCTCTCGACATAATCATCCGCTTCATTATCCAGCTGGTTCCAAACCCGGACAACGACATTTCCAACGTTAATTGTCATTATTTCGCGCCAAAGTGTTCATTCACAATTACTGGCGCATCAGATCAACTATAATGTCTTTACTGCTCCAAACGTGAATTACTCGATATTGGTTGAACAGTGTTCATTTCAGAACATTGATGGAAACATAATGTTACTGTGTAATAAAGAAAGACTTTAAATCAATTATTTTTTAAATGGATACAGGTAATTTCTTTGTTTTTCCTTTTTAGGGTATTGTTGCTTACATTTTACCAATCGCGTTAAGGGTCTTCGATATTCCCTAAAACAACACATTCCCTGAAGTAATTTCTATACTAGTCTTAAATAGAAAAAAATTATCTAAGTTTGTAACGGACATAAATATTAACACAATATTTTAACAGTTGATGATCCGATTTTCGGATGTGTAGGCTTTAAACCTATTGGGCCTACGACCTAATAAAGAAAAGGAAACGAACACACAACTTTCATCAACAATCGCTGACCGCAGAGGACGAAATTAACTACTTTTCGCCATCTTAAAGTGCCTAGTTTTGAGTAAAGTTAGTATTAGAAACTAACATCAGAGTTTACAGACCTTTCTGCACATACTATTAACCTTTTAAATATACTATCCTAAAATGTGGAATACTATCCACTTCATAGGGAGCGAGCTGGGTAGAAGTAGAGCTCGAACAAAGTACGAGGTCCAGGGTTTAAATCCCACCAATCACCAATAGATTTTATCCATGTGATAATGCCGTGACCCTCTAGTGTGTAAAACAGTTCCGGGCTAGAACCTAGCATCTTAGTATGTGAAAGTAAGGAAATAATTCTAATTGGTGTTAAAATCAGAGGTTGAAAAATACCTCTGTGTCTTTAATGGATTTGACTCTGTCCACCAACACCACCAACACCATAAGACAAATATTCACGTAACGCATCCCAAACAATATCACTTAAATATAATATTTTACCATGTAATCGCAGAACAATTCTGATGTGAATATTGTACAGCAGAGGCTGGTAATTATTGTAGCGGATAACAAAATCACAGTGACGATGCGTTTGGTATTAGCGGCTTCAGCGAGGCTCATAACAGCCTCTATATCAACACAATATCACCTATCAGGGACAAAACGTCGTACTGTACATTCAAGCAAACTATCAATAGTGAATATATTTGTAAAACTTTGTAACACAAATAATAATTATAAGCTTTATTCAAAAATTACTTTCTGTATTCCTCTAACGGTTTACCATCACAGTTTTTAGTAATTTGATCTTTCTAAAATAGTTTATAACCAAACTAAATTTAACTGTAGATTTAAATCTAGCTTAAACAACATTTTCCATAGAAAATAGGTTTTCTGCAAAAAAAAAAGGATTTTAAGAACAAAATTCCTCTTTCTCCACCATAAAGCATTTCCTTCAAAATTATCAAACTGTTTCTCAAACTAACTAAAACCTACGTTGGGGGTTTTTAATACGTATTGAATAAATGAAACGTTTTGGGAGGAAATAAGGAGACAGTTACCAAAATATTGGCCCATGATACTCCACTTGTGTTCACGGGCGGAGACATTTAGCGGAGAAAGAAATCAAGATAATCTAAAGCAATCAAATTTTAAATAAAATATTTTTCGGCTTCTAGAGACCCTAACAATCGGCCTATAGTAGTTCTGGACTTCGTTGTTGCGATTAACAATACGGCAATACTAGCTTCTCTGAGTGTTCTAAGTTCAAAGGGAACTCGCTGCTAAGAGTGTCAATGTTTCCAAAGCTAGTGAGCAACCATTGTGTTCACTTGTGAAAAGTTTTATACAATCATTATTTTGTACGTATAAACGCACCATGGAATCCGAGAGGGGTGGGGGAGCTAAACAGACTACCAAAGTTTAACAAAGCATTAACATCCCCTGGTCTTCAAACACTACGTAGCGGACAGCGATCAGGAAGGGTAAAGTCAGTTGGTCCATTAATCTAATGGACTTCACTTGAACCCTTTACAACCCCTCCATAACGGACGGCTATGGACGGGAGCTGAGAATGGAGGACTTTGGTTTATCTGGCTAGCTGAGTGGTAACAATAGTTCACCAAGTCAGATCAACAGTTCTATGTCAAGAAAATCTAGTATTTATATATTTCTGTTTGTTTTTAAGGGTGCTCCACGCAGGTTGGTCTTTCGTTTCCCACCAAAATAATGCTCAATCTACAGATATTTATAGTTCTGGTTAGTTAAGTAGTTATAGTAGATTGCCTAACATCCAGTGGGGTCCACCGATTTGATCATAAAATTATGTAGTCGGTTTTTTAACGGTTTAAAATTTGACCTAGCTATCCTTGATCAATGGGCTTTTGAAAAATGATCCCATATAGAGAAACAGCTCATTTTGGCATTTACCAAAGCTACAGAAATCTGAACTGCATTCTACGGTGTCAGCTTAGAATACACACCTAGGCGTCTGTTTAAAAGGCACAACAATAATCAATTGTTATCTCAAAGGCTAAATAATGTTTTTCATATAGATACTGAAAATACAATTAATTTTTTTGTACAATCTAAAGACTTCTTTGTGTGTGCTTTTTTTTATAGCAACTGCATTGATTTTAACAATTTTAACTAAATAATTTCTCCTGTAATGTTTTACTTTACTCTTTAGTGTTGAAAGATCCCAAGCAGTATTTTACAGAAGTATCTTTCTCTTTGGACATGGCAGTTTTTAAGTTTGGTAAAATAACAAGAAACAACTGATGGCATAAACGCATTCAAATTTAACTGAACATAAATATAGGCCCTACCTAAAAATGTTCTTCAGATAATAAAAAAATGAAACATCTAGGAGTATTATAAATGCAATACATGTGTTAGAAATGAATAACTTAATTTCTTTGACGTTATTTTAATGCCTTAAGTTCCTTCTTTTGGTCGACGATTTTTCAAAAACTTAATTCCCTAAAGTTTTTCCAACTGAAATCATAACTCAACCAAAACACAGCCAGGCTTGAGGCCAAAAAACTCTTTTGGCGCGACCCCTGGTATATCAACAGGGGAGTGCTGAGTTAAGGCTTCCAAACGGTCTTTGCATTCTAAACTTGTTTGTATTAAACCATTTTTTATGTTTATCATTGAATAAGCAGTATACATCTCTGTAATTTAAATTTTATCAAAATTACACTTTAAGATTACTTAACAAATGTTTTCGCAAACCTTGTATGACTCTTAAACTGTTCCGAAAGATTTTATTCCCATTTAAAGCGTATTTGTACATAATTTCAAAGTTGATGCCAAGCAATTTGGTAACAGTTTACAATTTAGAATGATAAATAAATTCAATTGTATTGTAATAGTCACTCATTTCTCATAAAACTGAGCATTTAATCAATGTTGACGAAAGCGTGTTATTTAAACCATAACGTGTGTTAATAAATCTAGTTTAGGTAAATATAATAAATATCATAAATGATATAAATTAACTGCTCTTAGCACGAGTTCCATGACCTTCTAGGACACTCGTAAAGTATTATTAGTTGTTTTAAATATTAATCAGACAAAATTGTAATGTCAAACGATATTACACTAAAAGTTCACAATTTGCACACACAGAAAACCACAGAAACACAACACAGAAAAACCGAATCAAATAGGGAACTTGACTCAAGAGTGGCACCTTTAAAACACCCTTTGGGAATTAAATGCCACAACAGGCGATTAAATAGTTAAAAGGTTAAAGGAATGCGATAACTGGTGTTTGAATAGATAAGCACCGATAACGAAGGTCACCCCCCTTGCATTTAAAAACCCTCTGCACTGCGTGTAGCATCGTTGTAATAAAGGCACCAAAACTAACAATGACGCTTACTGTTAAACAGCTGATTTAACATACTTCTGTTGTTTTTATCACTGACTTTCAACAAGGCAAAATCACAACTTTGAAAATCTTAGTATTAAAATTAAATATCTAATTTAATAAATGATTGTTATTCAAGTAAAAACCCGTTTTCATCAATTTAACTCACTAAAAAAGAAGCCATTACTCTGTTGGTTCAAAAGAAAAGAAAATTAGTAACTTCCGAAATCATCTTGCTTTACCAACATTATTTTAGCAGTGATTAGTTTATAGTGGAACTTATACAAGTTTTTATTAACCTTAATTCATTAACATACAAAAATCATGAACGAAATGTTGATATGATGATACTACAATAGTATTTCTTTTTTACTCAATGGATTTTAATATTACGTATACATTTAGTTTCACCTTATATTAGTTGACTTTAAATTATTAAATTATTCTTCACGTAAGTAATAATATTGACTGTTGGATACTGAAGTAGACTCCCCATCTATATGGACCAGCTGTAGCCAATTTTTTATTAAAAAAGAACGTAGTTGTGTGAGAAAGTCAAAGAATGCGTTAGTATCTAAAATCCTATTTTATACCTTATTTTTTGTTGCTGACCAGGTTGATGTCTATAATTGAAGAATAACAGTTGCTATAACCATAGATAGAACATACTCATCATAAGTCATTCTCCAAGTTAGACTTGGTAAAATAGTTTGTGTATTTGACAGAATTTAGAGATTTAGATCAGCGCGATCTGTATGTGGCTTACATGAACTACGACGATTTTGATACAAAATCTAGCTGCAAATTTAACATGGGGTTTAATCTTAAACCTGCTTAGTTATGTTTAATTTTGGTGACGATTGAATGAACTGATGTCGACTGAATATTTCTCTACAATACTTTTTATACAATATTACGATTTGTGATTGTCTCTTTGGTTGTACTTCTAGATAGTTTACAAATACACCAAGTTCAAATACATTAACTCTTCGAATCATCACACATAAATCGAACAGAAAGTTTGTTTTCAATAATTAATTTAACACTGCCTTTTAACATACAACATGTAAAATTGGTAAAAATTTTCACAAAAACAAATACGGTAGAAAGCTCTGAACAAAACGTGATTACTCGAATGTAACTAATATCTTGATTAAAACACTCACACTGTACAGGATCGCAGATTAAATACAAACGCGATTATTTTCCTTTGACAATTTAAAAAGTAATTCCACCATACAATGCCACTAATCCCCGAGTAGTGCATTTCACACCCGATAGGTAAATTAATTTTGGAACCAACAATATCAATCCACAGGATACTGTAAAGGTTTGGTATTGATTTACAATTTCACACTTCACCGCATTAAGCAGATTAAAATCCAATGTATCTGGCTTTATGTTTGGGTATCGTTTGATTTCTAATTAAATTTATTTAAATTACTTCGTTTACATTTTTACTTTGTAAATTACTACCGATTGAGGATTAATGATAATTATTTCCCGATTTAAGGTATTATGAAATTTGTTGAAATGATTCCAACAAAATAAGGGGATTCTAAAGGCCTACTTCGCCGTCGAAAATCACGGTGGTATAACACAACTTGATAAATGTTTCAAGGTTCCTGATAAACCAATTGACTGAAACTATGAAAGTCAAATAAAAAATGTTAACTGTATGTAAATATTTCACAAAAAGATAAAATAATTGTAACAGTTTGTTAACGTCACAGAAATATATACATTTTATTCATTTTTAGTAAACATATTACCCATCGAAGAATAAACTATTGGTGGAAAAATAAAGATTAAAATATTGCGTAGGCCTAATCCATTGTTTTATATCATTGCTTAAATAATTAAGCACGATTAAATTATGTTGGGTAATTGAAGATACTAACCAGAATACAGCTGTGAATCATCAGAACAAAGATGCTTGTCGTAACAGGAAAAATCGACATAAATATATCACTGATTAATTCACTTGACACTACACTACTATTTTAAACAAATTTCAACTAAAACACTCACTATCACTTAAAAAACAATGCTAACACTCACTACATAGCAACTGACATAGGAACACTACGTGTAAAGACATGAAAATACATTGTACCGTTCAACGACACTAACAAAGACAACAATGAACCGATATGAAACAACCCTGAACGATAAGTCAGCTGGTCAGCTGATCAGCTGATCAGCTGTCAAATAACAAAGGCTTCTGGTAAGTATACTAGCCAACATTTTAATGCACTACAAAATACTCAATACAATCCTTAAGATCTAATGTTAACTTACATAGACAAATGTTTTATAATACGAGAAATATAAATAATTATAACTATTTTGAATACGATGTTAACAAACTCGAAAAATGGAATGAATGAATAGTAAACAGCCGATTATATAAATTTGAAAACATGCTCTTTAATCATATGTGAAAATCATTAACATGGGATAAGAGATAAGTGAGATATATGACATTAAAACCTGTTGAATCGTTTATAAATAACCACTTTAAACTACGTAAAATTGGTGTGGTACAAGAATTCAACAAATTTATTTCTAGGATAACAGTTCCAGTCAGTTCCAGTGCCAGTACTACCAGTACTCAGGTACCAGTTAGTAAGGTAGAGATAGTATAATCTGAATTTTGGTTTAAAATAGTTATAGGCTACCACTGGAATAAATGAAATGAACAATTGATACATTCATTTACAAAATATAACAAAAGTGTGTATTTAAAATATTGCTTTGTTATATAGGAGGATCAGCTAACTTAGTTGAAAGCATGTACAAATATTTCTCCATGTTTTTATTTTAAATCTTCATTATTTCTTAAAGAACTATGTTGGAGAGATAATTTCTATCTGTGGAAAAACGTTTATTTCATAGGTTTAAATTATTTTGATACCAATCTGCCATTATATATGTTTAATCTTTATAGCATAATGTATTATTTGTTTTTGTTCTCCAGTTAACTATGTCTTGTATCCTATGTAATGTATATTAATTGTCAATTTTTATTTTATTGTATTGTTGAATGCATAAAGATATTTTGAATTGGATTGATAAATGTTGCAAGTATGTTTGTATGATTGCTCTAAATTAACACCAAAATTAATGGAAGTGTAAATTTCTTAAGGAGGATTTAATAAACAAAATCTTTTTCTTCCGCATCCTTTCACAGTTGCAAACAAATTAAAAAATATTGACACAGATGGCATTTATTTCTAAAATCCATTACGGAAGTGTAACTATTTCATACGGTAGATTTGAATAAACAAATCTTTCTCTTACACGCCCCCTCACCATTGCAAAGCACGAGCATATTGTCTAGTCCTGTATAAACTACTGAAACCTATGTTCGACTAAGAATGATGACCACATTGCATTGTAGTACCACGAACCAACGTCGATGTAGTCAGCGATGACGTCATAATACGCGAACAATTCCGAAACCATTTGTTCTACAAACATTCCCCATCATTAACCCGGTCCGTTGTCATTACGTCAGCAATGCACTGAGTGGAGAGACAAAATCGTTCGAATCAGTTCTCGTTATGATTACCAGGCCATCTCTCGGTCATATAAACATTAAAAACGCTGCGAGTCACATTACATCTTCGTTGGGTACCTGGTGGTCAAGCTTTGGTACTAATTTGTTTCCTTCTTCGCAGTCACAGTAAGAAACTAATGGAACAGACTTAAACTTCACAAACTATACAGTTTAATTAGCTATGATATAGAAAATATTTTAAATTCAGAAAATACGTTATTATCAAGAATTTACATTGTAGATAAATCATACTCCCTTAGTAGATTTTCCATCCCTATGGAACAGCTGAAAGCCAATTTTATCGTTAGTTCTGTTCAGTACACTAAAGGGGTAGTGTTTTGTTTACATCTTGTTTCTTTTTATTTCAGGCATTAAAAACCCCGTTTAACCTAATAAAACGATATTATCATAAACAATAACTCATCCTCTAGTTATATATCCAAACAGTAAAGCACAAATCATGAAATCAACTCGAAAATAGTGCAAACAAAATTTCGTCGACACTAGCCACCAGTGTCACCGGACGAGACACGAAAAACGAGCTTCGAAATTTACAATGGGATATGAAGTCTAGCCTAATTATTACTTTCGATTTCGGTTACACAGTTTAATTTCAATTAAAGTTTTTCTCATACATCATGAGAGTCTTTGCAAATTCAGCATAACGTCAATAAAAGTCTATCAGTTGTACAAATATTTCCCAGTACAGCACAATCCACAATAAAATATACACCCGTGTTTATGATAATCAAATTTGAAATTCGTCTCGAATTAAAATATTTGGAAGGTAAATATTTAAATAAAGCAATTGTTTACATTTTTTTCCTAAACTCAGCGTCTTGACTTCACTACGCTACATTTTATTTGAGCTGAATACAAACTAAAAAAGCTTGTTTTTAGCTTCGACAAGAAAGAATAGGTAACACATTTTTTTATTTAAAATATTAATTTAATTTTAAAATGTAATTCCCAATCTGAAACTTATTCCGGTTCAATCCAAGTTTGCAGCTGTCAGTTTAATGTCAATTGCAGCGCGCTGCCAGACAGATGAGACCAGTCGCTGTGATTTGCGTTGAAAATAATTACTATCTGTCAGAGATACTAGACTGTCCCTTCCTGTTGAACAAGGAAAGTGTATGTGTGTATGCCCAGCGTTATCAAAGATTCAAATAGGCGTTTCAACTTAATATCTTAACTCTTTAAACATTTAAAATCATTCACATCGGGCTTGACGACGATCAACGTGGTGGAAATCGTCATTCAAACATCCTGTTAAACATGATTTTCATAAAATTAATGTTTACCGTACAACCTTAGACTATTGAAACTAGACGTTTCATCCCCATGTTTAATTTGGCGCAGTTTTCCAATAAAAATCGTCTTAGTTGATGTGAGCCACCGGCAGATTGTGCTGATCTGAATTACTAATTTCTGACGTATACACTAACGTTTTTACAAAGTTAAGCTTATGACCCATAAACTATAGTAACAGAAAATAAGGTAGACAATTGAATTTTGGACACTAGCGCATTCTGTGATCAGCTCACACAACTAGGGTCTTTTTAAATACAAAATTGGCGACAGCTGTTCCATGTAGATGGGGTGTCATCTTCAGTCAATGGTACAACTGTAGACATCACATAAATCTGCAAAGACGTATTTTTTACACACAACTATTAAAAACATACTCCACACGCACAGCATCTTTTGATTGAAATAATGTCACGTTTATATCCTCTACAGATGGGATTTATATAGTCTATTTATAAACTCTCCAGGCCTTTCACGCAAGATGATACATGGCTACATTACAATGTAGGTGGGAATGTGCAGTGATGTAGAATGTATACGGAGCATCTACATCATTCAAACTTGACACGTCCATATACGCGCATAATGGAGGGGAACGACAAATGTATTTTATTCAAAATATTTTAGAGGTTTGTTTGACAGATTTTTGGCAGATAATTTTCAAATAGGCGGTAATATTTCTCGATGTTTTACCCTGAAATACCTGAAATACTTCAAGAAGAAAAATAGTATTAAACAAATCGTAAACAATTATGTATGTATCGTACCTGGTTTCGTCTGAAAACTGAAAATGCTAGCTAGATAATAATTATATTAGGGCGGAAAACGCAACTATAATTTCGGGTCGAATAGAATGTGTCTTCTTCTAACCTCTAAACAGAGTTCCCTCCAAAATGAGAGCCGAAGGGTTTTGAGAGGGAATTGTGCCAAATTGTTTCGTTAGTCTGGGCCTCAAGTGCTGCTTAATTATACATTCTGGGACATGAGTGGCCCAAATCCTTCTTGACTTTAGGTTCCCTAAGATACCAACATCGATGGGATTAAGAAGTCTTTTGTTTTGTTCAAGAGTAATTCAAGTATAAATTATAACTGGCAACATACTCGTGTCAAAGAAGAAACAGATGCCGAAAATCAAACTACCTACCAACTGCTATTGTAGTCGAATTAGAAAGTTATCTGACAAAATTTTTCGAATATTACAATTTTCTCTTTGGTTAAAAGAGTATTGATTTTTGCACAGCTTTAGAACAATATCAAATGATATTCATTAGATTAAATTTATTGAAGAATCTGGACCTGTTCCGTTAGTTAATTCACTAACATTTGTAGAATGTGGTTAGGTTAGGTTTTTCTAACTCTATACTAAGCTATATATAACCTCACCTAACCTAACCAAAGTTCAAATCAATAACACTTCTATTTCTTTATTGCTCTAAAAAATGGAGGTGGTGAATTAACGGAAAAGGTCCAAAAGATAGTTTGTTACCAAATGTTCACGGAGAAAATTTCATAGGAATATAACAATGTATATTGTTAACAGAACTATTGGTATTTGAAGAGAATAATTTTTAAAGTATTAAAAAACGCTTACAAATTACACTTTTAGAAGAGTAAGAATGTATTCTATCATTAGATAGTGCCCACATAAGCGTATTATTAAAAAAAAAATGAATTTGTAAATAAAAATTAAAATTAAGATTTAGCAATGACAACAAATACATTAGTACATAATATTTTACAAAAATTCTAATTCTAGGTATTAATTATCTAAATTTTTGTTCTCTGGCCAAGACAAAGCTGGGGGTCAGAGGAAGTTGAAATGATTGGTTCGTTTCCAACGTTCCAATATCCTCCGTTGGACAAACACACAAACAGCCGCTGGACACAGCTTCCAATACAAACAACCCATAAGATATTGTTTGGGTTCCAACAAGGTAAACAAGACTTATTGTTGGACGAAATTAGAGTTGCCTTTTAATTAATCCGTGTGTGTGTGTGTGAACAATTGAAACTATACCAAATACTTTTCACTATTGAGATACTATATTCTAAATATTTTTAACAGTTTAATCCTCAAGTATTAGAATGGGAACAATAATTATAGTTTTCCCAATTTTAAGTAGATGTATTTGTTCATTAAAAATATCGATGTAAAAAGTTATGTCAAATTAATTAAGTTAAACTGCATTTTTTAAACCAAAATATATAGAAATATTCTGTTTTGGACATTGATTGTTATTAAAGGTTCCGCAATATTCCCCATCAAACATTTTTAACCCCCCCCCCTTCCCCAGTAGGGTTGGTGGTAGGGGCTGACTTTTTTTCAAAAAGCAACCCCTATTGAGTGACTCCTCATTTTGGAGGGTTTTTTTTTTAAAAAGACTCACCGTACCGCAATCTTGAATGTACAAACAGGACGTTTTAGCTCTTAGGCGTAGTAAATATTTAATTTTTTGTATTTTCAATAAAATTACATCAAAATACGGTATGAGGAATGAACTTGAGGTTATTTATTCAGTTTTTACAAACATTTAAAATCATAGCAAGCTAAATGCAGAGCAATAATAAGCTGAGGGTGAACAATTGTCCAATATGAACAATCTAAGATTTTTTATAGTACTAAGTACTCAACATTCTTTAAACATTACAAGAATTGAAAATAAAATCACTAATGCATCCCCCTAAAACTACACTAAGGTTGAGGAAACATGAGTCAAAACATAAATATAGCCTACTTCTATTGAAAAGTCAATAAAGAAATGTGTAAATAAAAACCAATTAAAGGAAAAATAGAGTTCTTGCGAGACTAATATCCATGTTAAATAAGTTTTTTCAACTTTCAAATGATTGATACAACAAAAGATTTATCACAAGTTAGTTTAACTTTGTGCGATTCGAAACACATCACAGAATAAATGTTGATTTCCACTTGATCATTCATGCTACACAGAGTTCAGTTATCAAGACATAACAAGATAACTTTGTACTGTTTGGATTGTATTTTGAATAGTCCTTGGAAATTAGTTTTGGATAGTAGTTGGAAATTCAATGTTGTCATTCTATCCGTACATTATGGCATTACATTTGGTATTAATACTTGATATATCGTAGTATAAAAATTAAATACCCCCGCCGCAGCAAACCTGCTGACTAAGCGAATTTCCATTTGTCTGAATTTATTTTTAGTTAAATATATTTTAATAACATTAGGTTTAACGAGTACCTAGGTTTGCTGCTACAAGGAAACTAATAAAGTGTGTTTTTTTTTTGTAAAATATTGATAGCTTAGTATAAAATAACTAAATTTGCCAAATTTGATCAACAAATATCCATAAACAAGCAAACTACAACATTTGACAATATTCTCCATAAGAATAACATGGGAATTTTAAATTTAAAATTTTTTTTAATTTTCTTGGTTACTAATAATCGAACAAAAATACTTTTATATACTAAATTATTTGTTTTTTTAAGCTCATTAAAAAGGTCTAAATAGAAATTGGGAAATTTTGTGTTTTGAGGGTCAATAGTGAGAAAAACCAATTTTTACCCCATAAAACCCCCCGTAAAGCCCCGTTCCAATGGTCCGATCGTGCTGGTTCGCGAACTCATTCAAGTTTATCCCGCTTTACACCTTTAAACCAAATTTCATCAAAATCGGACAAAAATTACTCAAGTTATCGCGTTCACGGACGTATATATATATACATATATAACAATTTGAACGAATGGTGTTTTTGGCCTCTGGGGACATCAAAATGAAAAAGTAAATATGTCCCGGGTCTAGGTCTTACCGTGCCACCTACGGTAATAGCTACTTCCCTATAGGGAAATTCGCTAAAAAGGAACACATTTCTTTTCCAATACAAATAATCTGAGGTATGCCCCAGCTTTTAGAAGCTCCCATCGAACTTGGAATCTTTAAATAATTACGCGAAGGAATACTTGGGCTATAAATAAAGAGCGCGATCCCTTAACACCGGGATTCCAAACTTTTCACTTAGTCCGCCACTTTGGAGCCCTGTCTATAAATATGTATAGACAGCTTCGGTAAAACACTTCCATTACTGGGCTAAATGAGGACAAAGTGAACCGTCTTTGGGTTCAAATAACAAACTTTGTAAATAGAACACTAAGGTGACATGGTCTGTTTGTAAATTACATCAGAAAAGTCCTTTAGTTAGAATAACATTAAAACTATTACTATTCATAATAAAGCAACGCCTCCATCGCACCAACCTGTGAAATAAGCAATGTTCAAGTTGGTTGAATTAATTAATTGACTAAACAAGTTCATAATAGGAGGACAATTACAGTAAAAAAAATTATAGTACACATAAAATACTATTGATACGAATTGGTGCGTAGGTTTGCTGATTCGAGGTACGAAATATGAGTTTTGCAACGAAATTATGTTTTGCCAAATAATATCAAATAATAATATAAAGTACCAAGAAGTCCATAGCAATTAGTTTATTCTTCATGAGGATATAATGAATAACCACGAATAAAGTGCATATTTTACTTGCTAACCGATAAAATTGAATTGAACATGTAGTACACCTCATTACTACTTGTCTTTTTGATTGGATGATATATGGAAAAAACCAAAAATTCATTATCTTAGGCTATTGTTAGGGTAAATAATAAAAAATCTACTTAACCTTTTAGTCAAAACCTTTGATGAATTCTGATCGATTTCGTTTTCGTTTTATACCATTTATAATAATTTATTGGAGTCATTATATTTTTTAGGTGTTAAAACACTTATAAGCACACACATGATATAAAAGTATCTACAATATAAAGATCGTGTCAGGTAAAGGGAAATATATTCAGCACATGATCCAGACTGTATAATTAAACAGCACTTGAGACATGAACCGAGTAAACAATTTGCAATAATTCCCTCCAAAACCTTTCAGGCTCACGTCTTTGGAGGGAAATTGCCTACAAGAGACGGTGAGAAGTGAAAGCATCATTTAGCGTTTCTGTTAGAATCATTTAATTGTACTAAAACAACAGAAGTCGTTGGTCAACTGTTTAGGAAACACAAAATATTGATTTGGAAAGACTGTTGAAGGAATACGTAAACATATTTTTTTTTTGCACGCGTTGCTAGGTTCAAATACTTTTATAACTCTAGAACATACAGAAATTGTAACCGGTAATGTTCTGGAATAATTTACCAACCGATTAATTTATTATGTATTTTAATCAACAAACTGTTTACATTATATTGTGTACAAATCACTTTGTCACAATCAAGTGGTAAACAATAAAACTAATTAAATCACACAACAACCCTAATCACCTTGTTATTAAGAGCGACCTAATTAGTGTTTGCCATTTCACACGATTCCAACATTAACACTGTTAGAGAGACCTTTGATAATATTGTTTCCACTATGAATGCTTTTGTAAAAGGTAAACCCAGTGTGTATTGTATTGTTTGTTTACGTTCCAATCTGAAAAAAACTAACATTTTTGTCTACTAATTTATTGTAAGGCACTAAAATAATGTATAATTTGAGATATTCGCTGCAGTGGTAAGTTCGCAGTACGCGAGAGTGAGGTACATAAACAAAGTATCTAAGCGTATTTATTTCCTGTATTCCCTTTTTCCTATTCCGAAGGCATGATTTTCATCGAAATTCATTAACTACAACTAATAACTCCTACCAAACAGGGTTTCATTTGACAAGTGTTTTGTTTAGGAAATTAAAAAATATACTTTCTTGTTGGAAGTTATGGAAATAACTATTGTAGAATAACATTACCTAGACAAAATTGCATTACTTCTAATCCTGACACTTTTGAGTAATTACTGTCCTTAATTTTTGAAGATCCTTTATCAGTTATTTTCTAGTTTCCTTTATCTACCACGATCCCAAACCGACTTCTAATTCAGCAACTCCAAATCTTATATCCTTGAGTTTTATTTACTAAAAAATACTCCAGATGCTATTTTTAAAACACACAACTCTAAAGTAAGAAAAAGTCTTTTTAACCTCACTCAAACTAGAAACCTCTAAAGTAAAAGCTTTCAATATCCAAGGGATTTATTGACCTTTCAACGCCGGATAAAGTATTTGGAGCTTTCCAGTTTGAAGAGCTAATGAATGAAAACAGCCGAGTTACGCTAAGTGCCCCCCCCCTTAAATACCCCCCTCCCTGGGGCTCGGTCACTTAATACCTTTCATGAATATTTATACAGAGGCACTTGATAACAGTCGTAATCCGAGCGTCTTGGCAAAGAAAATCAAAATAGCCGTAAACAAAACTGAAGGGAAACCAACATACATTGCAGTTAATAGCAAAATCTGTTTCTACATATGTATGTAATACTGCTTAAAATAATAATGGGTTAGTAGATTATTAAAATGATATATGGGTTACTAGTATTTTTTGATTAAAATGACGTCATTTTGACATTTTAATCTAATTGTGTCTTGTTTACATTTTCAAACTACTCTAAAGGGCACTATTGCAATATTTTACAGATTGATACCTAAATTTACGCATCTTTAAGTTTAGGGCCCACTGTAGTTTAAAATTGAATGTTCCCTAGAAGGGACAACACCGTGCTTGAAATTATTTTGTATACATTTCTTGTGTGGGGTAGAGACTAAAATATGCTATCGTTTGTTTTACACATTGTAAATAATAAAAAAATCTATTTTTATCTAACACTTAAATTGCTCTCTTCACTTTTCTTGGCTATGGATTCTACCTGTATTTACTTATCATCACAAAACACCTGCGTTTTACAATTATATGCAGAGTATTATGTACTTCTTCGATGTAAAAGTGGTAGTGGGTAAAGAACTAATGGCGGGGACAGTTATAAAAAATAACAGTCAACACTTAAAAAGGATTTCTACTTTAAATGTATTACCTCCCCTCAAACTTACACACACGATAAACAGTACATGACGCTACATACAATACACAGTGTACAGGTTTACAACCCCAGCTAAGGTAAACAATTCACCACAACCCTCTACGACATAATTCACCCCCAGCAAAAACATGCGGCGTAAAACGTTCGCGCAAATTGATTTAAGCCTCTTCTGACAAAAACAATTTTCAGCTAAGTAAAACGCGTAGCCAATGCAAACAAGGGATTTTTAAAATTTAATATTGTTTTAAAAAATAATTTAATTTATGATCAAAGTACTGTAACTCTATTTAATTTAAAACGGAGTTTGTGTGATTTATGCATTCACAACGATTACCGTTATTTATTTAAATTGTACAGAAAACAAACTGTTAACATTTCTTAACTGTCGTTCTGATTATGTTTTATGAATACCCGTAAACTAACCTATAAAACAGTCAGTAAATTTTATTGACAAAATAAAATTATCGAAAATAAAACTAGTAGGTAATGAAACTAATAGCCACTCATACTTTAGTTAGTTATTAATAGACCTTGACAAATGTGTTTTACAAACGGCAATACATTCAACCTGTTGAAATGATGGTGATGATCCAAAATTTAATTAATACAACGTCCAGTAAACTCAACCTTTATCTAGGGTTAAGCAAATAAGTGGTGAAAAAACGTTTATAATAGCACTTATAAAATTCACATTGTATTCACATAACTAAAACAACCCGGTTTTTGTTATAGCATACCTTCTCTAATAAGTTTTTTTTTCGTTTACACTTTTCTAAGTTTTGTTTTTAAACATAAAATTTACACAGAGGTTTAGCCAATGTTTAAAAAACATTATCACTTTCATATCGTTAGACATTTTCCAAATTTACTAAAACATTTCAACATATTGTATTTGCCAACATATTGTACAATTTTACAGCACAAATTGTAACAAATATGGATTGTGTAATATTAAAACACGTAGGGTGTTCTTTAAATTTAAAACTTAAACAAACAGCAAAACACAAAAAATAGAAGGATTTGTCAAAACGAGAACGCATATTAACCACATTCGGAGCTACATGAATGCAATCCTAATGCACAAATGCGATGTACATCAGTAATTCAGTGTACATTGTGAGGTAAACTATGTAGGGATTTGTGGGTCTCTGACTCTATGTAAACGTCACTATATTTCAGTTATGGAGATGAAATGAATTCTTTCATTAACCTACATAACTGCACGAGTCTAAAAAACAACATATTATTTTAAGTATTTCCATCAAATGTATTTGATGATTCCCAATCTTCATTGTTATTATATAAACAGGGGTTTTCAGTTGTTGGAAATTTAGTATAAAAATTTGAAGCCAAGAAAACGGATGAAGATCAGGACCATCTCACCAGAAGGTATAGTGTATTGGGTTAAAATTAAAATCAACGCAGTATTGTGGCAAACAACTGATTAATATATCACTTGACACAGAATATTGTCTTTGTTCAACGAATTTCAACACGTTTTATGGCATCAAATGTTTACATTGCATAAGAAGTCTAATCTTTGTATAGTCAATGGTATAAACTATTTAACAATTTTGTGACTTTAAATCCATGATAAATGTTTAGATTTGTGGGAACTTTAAAAACACCACAGATTCATCATACCGAGTATTGAAATTTGATGGTTTATCAGCTAAATAGATTGCGTAAGTTTGGTACTATAAATTATCATGTATTTAATACTTAAAACATACCTTAATCTATGGGTTTACCTTAATTGATGTTTCATTGAAGTGTTATACCTGAAACAAGGATTGTCTTATTTACTGATTTGTAAGTTAATAAACGTTAAAAAATAAATTCGATCCATATCAATATTTTTAATAATAAGACATACAATATTTTATTACATTAAAACGACACCGACATATTAGAATGTTTAATCATAGGTTAACACGAGTGAAGGATTATTGTCTAATGACGATTAAATTGAAATGGATAAGGTTAAGATTAATAAATAGATAAAGTGATCTATTACATATGTATATTCTCGTGTATATTGGATTACAAACAATCCATATAAAATAAAACAAAAATACAAAATATACTATAGTACCGCATTTTACATCCCTTACAGCCTACAAGACGGAAGTCGAATATTTACCCCAACACAGCCCCAAGTTTATGCAGATCAGGCCAAGTTACAAGTTTGCCAAACTTGTGTTTACAGCCGTAGACCGTCCCTTATCTGCCCTACATGTCTCGAACTTGGCTTTTACTCAAACAACATGGTAATATCTAACTTATACGACCGTGGAAACTAGTTCACGTCTCCGTACATTTATGGAGGTTAGTTGATTTAAGATATATAATTGTTGTTGATAAACTTATCCTATAACATGAGTTGGGCCACTCTTTAAAACTAGCACAATTTCTTTCCCGATCATATCTAAAAAATTGTAATTTGAAAATACAGTATATATTGTATATATTAACGTGCCATTTAAATACAAATTCTTTTTCAACTTCCTGAAATTTTTCTGTATAACCTTTAGTGCATATGTTTTCAAAGTATCAGAAAAATGCAAAATATACCAAATATCTTACGATTTTTAGCAACTAATGTTGGAGTAAATATTTGACAAAATTCTCAAATTGATCATACCCCAAATATCAATCGTTACGTTCCCTTCACTTAGAATTGATCATCATCAAAGTATTAACGTATTTTGATAATTCTAAAACATTTCTAGGAGAAAAAAGCAGTAAAGATGATTCACGGCGAAACACTTAAATTGTGAGTAATAAAAATGTAATAACTACTTTTCCGTAGTTGTAAAACAATCTGTATAACCATTACACAAAGAAAGAAACGAATATGACAACACTATAACCAGACCTGGTATATAAGGGATTGTTTAATTTATTTCCGTAAGCATTTTTATTGCATCAATATGGCTGAGATTTTAATAATGTTATTTACTTCTAACACTATGTATTCAACAGTAACAATTATATTATTTTTATGGTTGAATAACCTTATAAAATTGCTAGAAATTTATTAAATTTTCGTGAAAGATTAACAACCCACACCTTTATTATGTACTGAGTAGATATTTACAATTATGTACTGCCTGTACTTAAAAAAGAACATGATATATGTATATTATTTAGAGTATTTCTGTAGACAAAATCACACCGTATGTTAAGTCTGTGTTCACCGCAGTAGTGAAATTCACTCCTAGTCTTGTGTGAAAGAGACAAGAATATATTGTTATGGCAGTCTTTGTGCTGTGACGACGAAGTTCTCTTTCGCACACATTTTCATCCCACGAAAAATAAAGTTGGGATAAAATAATATAAACTTATGAAGTTCATAATGTATTCAGCACCATGGTAAGAATAAAAAAGTAAAAGAAATGCTAGTAGGCCTAATTAATTTTTTTCAAAGATGAAGCATTGTTCTGGTATTTTAACATACAGCAACCAAACTAATTTAAAATAGAAATTAAATCTTAATTGCAAAATAACTTCTTTATATTTCAAACACAAAAAGATATTTATCCTAGGAATACATGATACAAAGTAAATGTCCTTTCAAAAACAATTACGATATTGTAAGGTATAACATTTTGGGAGCATCTAAAAGAAGATCAAATGCCAGAAATACATCAATTACACTGAAGGAAGTGCCTTGAAATGTTTAACGTTTCCAATCATCCACTCATCTGGTAACATAAACCTGTAAAACAATACAATTTTGAATATAACGGGTTTTGTAAATCATAGTCGCAATAAAAGGCAAATAGCATATAAAAGTATACAGATTAAATGTATTAATAACAATAAATAGTTTATGTTAACAAACAATAATACTTTTATACATGACAAATATATGAACAAAATATTTGTAAATTAAACTGTGTGCATACAAATATCAACAGTAGGAAAACACATAGAGCAATAAAACACAATTAAATAATAAACGGAATAGTAATTACACCATAAAAGCAATAAAGCGAGTTAATTACTCACTAGTTAAGCCCTTCATGTTCTCCGGGTACAATAATAAAACCACATCAAACCCAGCCATAATCCAACGTCCCTTTTGTTGAGCTCCAAATGAATTACGGCTAATTGAACTCGTTCTCTGTACAAATTTGAACGTAATTAATCTAAAACTAATTACCTTACAGAACAAACTGATCGGAGTCAATTTATTATGAATAACAGCTTTTGACTAAAACTTGATTACGACTCAATTGTTGTGACTATGATAGTAGTTTTAGACACTATTGCAAAGGGATAAATAAAGTAAATACTTGTAAAAACGTTGGATAAAGTATTACATTCCAAGGTGTGTTAACTTAGATAGTCTGTGTAGTAGCACTGTAACTATTATAAGACTATAAGACTGTAAAGATTATAAGACTAACCAACACAAGTACTTTACATAGCATTGTAAATGTTGAAGCTCGTCTTCCGTGTATAGTTCATGTCCGGTGACACTGATCGCTAGTGTCAAAGGAATTTTGTTTACATTATTTTTGGGTTAATTATATGATTTGTGCTTTACTGTTTCATTGTATAACTAAGGGACGAGTTATTGAAATAACAATAAACAAATTGAAAACACGACCTCTACAGTACACAAGGCAGAACTAAAAATAAAATTGGAACAAGCTGTTCCAAAAGGATGAGAAATGTACTAATAGTTTTATATACATGCTACCACTGTTTCTATAGCCCAGACCATTTTCTTAGCGTCTATTTACTACTGAAAGTCGGGTACGGTTACGCACAATCAATATGCTATTGAACCAACGGTCGGACGAGCACCATCACTAAAATAATTGAGCAGCCTAACTAATTAATTTAATCCGTTCGATTTTTTTTATTTATGATAATATTATTGTAGCTAATGTCATCATTCTCGTCCCTTGGCTATAAACATCAAAGATGATCTTAATTTCTTGACAAGCCTGGTGCAGTATGTTTCGGTAATACAAGACACACCCTCCAGTAATTACTGTTCCTGTATTATAGGACATAACTCCGAGGCTCAGAAGCATAATTAGGCATAGATTACACCTAATTAGCTCCGCCATTAGTACAACAGAACCTGATATATTGAATACTAACTGGTCACCGTGTATTTTGGTGGTTCCAATAGATTGTAAAATAAATTGACGTCAGTACTGTACCATAATTTGCTACAAAAAATGTGTCTTTCATTACGTCGACTTTTCGTCTTAAAGCGATTAAAACTTTATGTGTTACATAGTCTACAACTTAAACTTTCAGTTTGATAAACAATTATCGTATTCCATGAATGAGATAACCAAAGAGACAGTTTTCTTTGCCCAAGACACATATTTATCAAATTATTACTTGATAGACTTTTTTAATTTTACAACCAACAGTTTTTAAAACCTTATAATCCATAGGTTGATTCTCATTTCATAAAAAATGTTAAAATTAATCACGGGACTACGAATTTTTCGTATACGATTTATTCTGAAGATTCCAAATTCTGACCGAATACTATATTCAGTGCAAAATAAGCCATGTAGAAGAAACGCACAATACAAATAGGTTATGTTTACTCGGCAAAGTCTAGACACTTAGTATCAACTATCGTATGGTTATTAGAACAGAGTTCTACATTGAGGAGAAATTTAACCTCGCCTATGATTCTAATTTATTGGTAATTATTATAATTTTAACCCAAACCCCCAAAAAGGAAAGCACAACCTCTACTAGAACAGACAAGTCAATTGACCTAACATTTAGTCGATCCTCATTTGGAAATGACTGAAGCAGATGGTTAAATGTTTTACTTGTTCTTGCTAATTTAAAAAAAAATAGTATGATTTAGGCGTATACAAATAAATATTAATCTCACAAAAAGTACTTGTATGAATTTTAAAACTTTCCACACACATGTCCATTAAACCAAGAAATGTTTACAGCCATGATATAGTAGCAAGATAACTACACGATCGACTAAACATAAAAAGTAAACCGCATAAAACAAACTTGTAAAACAGTAAAACAAATCACAAATCTCGTTATTTCGTAACACACAGCTGGAAGACACACATACAATCTTCACAACAGAATGTGACGACGATGCATTCCTTACGCTCAGGCGGATTTTCAATTTCACACTGAGCCTAAACCCTGGTTGTAAAGAGGAAACGATTTGATACAGAAAGAAGACGTTCTTTACAAATAAACAAGCAGTGCTGCGCAATGTACAAACGCGTGTAAATATATTTCACGTGTAAAAGGAGTGATTTGATAGTGTTTTTGCTGTAATAACCGTATACAAAGAAAGAGTTTATAAGTGGACTGTATAAATATTAACTGATGTTTGTTACCTTGTTGTTGCATTGGTTTTCACTAGGCCTACTCCTCTTCATGTATTTTCCATTTAAAATTTTACTGTCCAGGGGCCCCTTTTTGTGGTCCTCTTCATATTGCATACTGGCAATTTGGTTAACTATATCTTGATATTATATTTTATATGTTTCTTGCACTGCACTTGATATTAATTTTGCACTGTGAACTGATCTGATGCTTACTGGCATCAACATGGTTATAGTAGCACAGTTAAAGTGAGAGAGAGATTGCACTGTACTGAATGATTTTTGGACTGCTTGCATTTACAGGACTGACAACTTAAAAAATGAAATTATCCTGCCTATACCAACTTGGTATTATAAGAAATTAAATTAACTATTCTTTCTTGCTTACTAATAATAAATTAGTAACTTTGACAATATCTTTTGTCATGTTAAATAAAATATATAATAAAGTAATAATTACATGACAGATAGAGTTGCAGGGTAATCTTTGCATCAAAGTTTTGGGCTTGATTAAGGATTCGATTAAAAGTAATTTTGGTGTTTCTAATTAAAAATGTATACAAGTGGTCTTCGTTCTAATCCAGTTCTGGCTTTAAAAGTAATTAATGTAAAGTAATTACAGTAAAAATGTTGTAATAACTTTAATACTTTACTTTCGTATTAAATGGCGACCACAAAGTAGGTAGTGGCGCGATCTTGTAGTATTGTTAGTGACTAATAGACACAGCTGTTAATTAATAGCTCATACAGCTAATGGCAACTAAGGGAGCAGTTTATAGTGGAATCCGAACCACATTTTTTTGCCTTGGTGTATACGAATTGGTCTAATTATCAGTATAGTACTGAGGATAGTCGTAGTACTCACTCGTGCGGACGTCAATCCACACCAGGGAGTATCGCATCCACAGTGCATAAATAAATATCCACTTTTTACACTTAATAGTACATCTGCCTGATACTATAATTTACACTATCTTCCTATCAGAGTAGTTCTAAGGTCAGCAACTAAACTTTATAAACAATGTTATATTGAGTCAGTACAAGTTACTTTGCCTGCTTTACAAAATACAAGAGCATGATTTAGTTCTTTAAATCTACAACGTAAAACTGTTACATAACCACACATAGTTGTTTACAAAAACAAAATCGAACTGTAACACTTTGTTAGTATGCTAGGACAAAGTTTGAATCTTTATTACGTAAATCTAGTGCAAAGTTAAAGTAATAATGTTAACATTATGTATTTATTGCATCAATCAACATTTACCTCAAAAAAAAGCTTCAAATTTATACATATACTGCAGATTTTAGGAGCATGAAGCATATGTCATACTAAACTATCTTCCTTAATATAAATTAAAGCCAAACACATTTGTAACGCTCACCGAGAATAAACAAAACACCTTCTCTTCATAATGCAATGTTTAAGACTAGAATAAATGTTTGGAATAATCAATCAGTTTGTTTACTACAATTTTATACAATCGGAAAAACTATTGAAGTTGAAATTCACGAAGGTATATCTATTAACGACTGAATCCTAGTACTTGGGTTAATCACGGCTTACTTACAGGAGTTCTCACAGTGAAGTTTACAGAACTGATCAAATACAGAGAGATCAAAGACCTTGGATTGAGCTTGTAAACTAAACTAAACACTCCACACTAGGTATGGATTGCTATCACGTTCACTGTTAGAAATAATTATAAAGGATATCTTTAAAATACCCTGGAATATTATTAATACCTATTAATTAATTTTATGTAATGTAATGTGAGTTCAAAACTATTGACAGGTCTTTTGCTTCTTTGAAGACTTGAACCATTTAGTTAAACATAAAAATATTTTACTCATTGTGGAAGAAAACCTAGTTGTTTGATAGGTAATTGTTATCTATGAAAGAAGTCGATCTAAAAAGTAAATTTAATTTTACTACAATACTGTTCGAATAAACATTCAATAAAGCAATATTGGTGTACGGAATTGCTGAGACAGAAGTATTAATCTATTCAATTTCACTCTCTATTTTCAACAGCCAATAAAAAACAATAAGTTATTAATTAAGTTAAACATTTGAATAAATATTGATTTATGAAAATCCAAACTTATAGTGGGTATAGTATTGTACAGGACAAAAAGACGTATATTTTTCACCTCGCTGCGATAATCAATATTAATAAATTAAACCTAAAAAATCAATGAGCCCTGAACATATGCTAAAAGAAAACCACAATCATGGAAAGTTGAAATAAAATGTTTACTCTTCATTTCGGACCGCTGAAATTATTTTGATCACCTTCAAGATATTTCAATCCACATATGTAGAATGGACACCAGTTACTGCTATGAGGACTTTATGCAACGTTTATTTTTGTGTCAATAAATTCATTTGATTTAGGGTTTCAATTTTTTTAATGCATGTATTTAATTCGTTCATTATTAAAAAATCACCACCAATATAACCCAATTTAAAACAAGCTGAAACGGAAAAAATTCCATTTAGCAAACAGCCATTAAATAAAATTGTCTAAAAGAGTACTTTGTGGTCCCCTCTTTATTAATATCAATCTTAATTGATTTTACAGCGATGTATAAGCCCTAACAATATATCTTCGCAGCCCCATTGACGGGGTAACGCAATGAAAGCACAGCTAAAGAATGCAATTTCTCATAATGCGCTCACAGTAAGGGCTTAAACATTACCATTTTAAAGGCGCTCAGACGGGCTCTTTGTGTGTTTTGTTTATGGGGCAATTCTGTTTCACCATTCTTATCTTAAGTAACTTAGTGCCAATGTGTTTTCTTGAGTGTGTACCTAACTTGGGCTCGTTCTCGGGTTTATTACCAAACAATAAACTGTTCAGATAGTAAAGAGAGTGGATTTTGGGAGATTTTTATGGATTTTAAGGTTCATTTTACATGTTGAAATTAATCGATATTCTTTTTAGTTGCAGTGACTGCACCTGTTTTGTTATTGAGGTGATAAATTTAAATTAATTTGTGTTGTGCCCTAAAACTACTACAAAATCAACCTCAATAAATGAATAAAAATGGTGTTTATCAATAAATGAACCTGATTCGTTTGAACCTAGTGATGAACTTATAATTGCGAAACAGCTGTGGCAAATTTCACCACAAAGGACCGATGAACGAAAACAAATGTATAGCTTTGTATAACAGATGTAGCATGTTGTGTTTGCTTATATTATTATTTTATTAGTTCCAAAGCAATCATAGTATTTTTTACATTTTTTTAATCAATGTAAAAGATTTGATAAAGTCTATGATCTTAAAACGAAACCTTTTTTATATGGTTTATTTACATTTGAAACATGTAATAAAAGTGACATGCAATTGAAATTAAGCTTCAATTAAACAAATTGTAAGATAATACTCATTATCTAAAACAATGAGAGAAAAATCAAATACGAATAAACAATAAAAGAAGGGACCTGTATAACAACTACCATTTACGATTTCATCCAACACAACTCTTTCGTACTATTTCCAGAAGTAGGATATTACATAAGAAAAGCCTATATAATTATATCTGTATAACATTTTAACTGCGTTTACTACCCAATCTGAATATGGTAGCATTGAATTTTTACAATTGTCAACTCAACCCTTATAGATCCAACCCTTGAGTGAAATGAGTTAGCAGGAAATTAAGCTTATTTGAATTTTTTTTACGAATAGGTGGAAAAATGTTAATGCGAACCTCTTTCTAACATCGTCCAAAACTTTTCAGGAACACGTTCAAATTCCTACGCGGAATTTTCCTGCGTTATGAAAATAGAGACGTAATCTACTTCAAAATATTCGTCGACTCGGGCAAAAGGTCCAACATATTTCTGCCAGTCAGATTTCAAAACTTTCAGAAGTGTCAAAAGTTTGCCCCAACTTGTGATAACAACACTGATAAAGTCGGAGCCGAGTCCCTTTAGGACTTTTTGCAGAGGTTTGCATGTTTTTTCGCTCCACACTCAGAATTATCTAACTTATTGTACCAAAGGTAATCGACTTATTTTACTAAATTTCTATTATTATTCTTCGTTTAAGAAACGAAAACCAATTCCAGATTGATTGAAGCATAATGGAGAACAGGGACTTGTTTCATTTGTTAAGACACATCTGTCCAGACATCACACTAATTAGAGGAAGAAGATAAGAAGATTACGGAACTGAGAGTAATAGCTGAGATGGAAAATAGGGCAAAATAAACTAAATTGAGGTCATTTTATACCAGCTACGGTCAAAGTTGAAATTAAGCTAGTTTTATGGCATTTTCTGGCCCGTATACAAATGTGTTTCGATGTTAAGTGTTTATACATTTCTCCACCAACTTTGACACCAGTAAACAAACAATTTTTTTTTCTCTATTTAAAGTTATTGTTGTTATATGCCTACAGAGTTTTATTAATTGTTATATTTTTTTCAAATTCTATCTTCAATAACTTAGCCTATTTATTAATCTTTTTTTACAGTATTTATTTTTGAGGCCCCTAAATAATTAATAGTTGGTTATCAAGGTTAAATGCATTTATTAAAAAGAAATTGAAATTTTTTGTTCTATTTTGATAATTATTATGGTTATTTATTTTGAAGGCTAAATTTTATTAAATTATTTTCGGATATATTTTTATGATTGTATGATTGCATATCTTGTTATGATTGTAAGAAAGGCGTTTCCATGGACGGAATTCTCTACTGTAACGAAAAAAAATGTCACAAAGCTCTCACATCTGGTTCATTTTTTTCAATGGGAAAATAGAGGTTTAAAGTTAAATAAAATAGCGCTAAACCAACAAAGGACAGGTTAACTCTTATTAACAATATGCATCTTATTTAAACAATTTAAGAATTTTTCTATCACCAGCGAAAAATAAACGTCACCTATTTACTATGTAAAACTCGTGAAAACAAGAAAATCATATACTTTACTGAACGATATTGGAAAATGTCCACAATTATTCTTTAAATGCCACAAACTCGACGACAATAACACCTTTAACAACCAAAATTTACCTCTAATCAAATAATCACAATTTAAAAGCTGTGTAGACCCTAAGCGAAAATGATCCTCTTCACCACCGAATTCATGGTGTATTTAGGCTCAGTTTCGTAGACCGAGCTTCCCCGGAAATTGGAGTTTCAAGTCCTTTGATCTGACTATGTTTGATGAGAGCCTAGTAAACCCGAGCTTTCAAGACTTATCCTTCCACTAGACCGTAATTAAGGATCCTCGTACGAGAGTCCTTAAGGAGATGAATCCTAAGAATGTTTCAAATGCCTTATAAATATAGAGCTATTTATTTTAAAGGACTAATATCGTGAAAAAAGTGCTTAACAAAATAAATGCTTTAGATAAATTTAACGCAAACCCAAAAATACACATTCATAAAATTAGTTCTGTAAAACTTTTAAAGGAAACACATTTTGGGAAGGTCACTAAAGTGAATGATAAGTATCACTATCATAACACCTTTGTTATGTTTATTTTATTTCGTAAATAACTTTGGAGATTTAAAAACCAAAATATGTATACACCTTCTTGAGATATTAAAACAAAATTCGACATTTTCTTTGAACCTTTAACTTTACGGTAGATTAGTGTTTATGAATTTATACAAACAATTCTATGTATTTCCCCTACTCTCTAACACCCCATGTTATATCTCACGGCTCTACCCGTCTTACCACAAGGGTCTATTTCTCGTCGTTTCCAATTCTGATTTCATCCACCCTTGCATATATTGTTCTCGGGTCCACCTTCCTTCGATCCCATCACCTCCTCCTTCACACTGTCCCTTCCACTTTGAGACACTTTTTCAACATTATGCCCCCACTTATCCTAACCTATTCCATTGTATGGTTGAGTTAGTAGTCCAAACATTAAGTAAAAAAATGCAGTTATGTATCAAGTATGACCACTATACCACATTCCCAAAATCTCACCAAATTACAGTTTTATGTTTTATCAGTAATTTAATAAAAAAATAATGACCATTTTTGAACCATAGGGAAAATACTATCTAGTCTAAAACCACAAAATATCAATTAACACAAAAATCCTCATATAACTTCAACAAGTTGTAGAATGTTCAAATGCCTGAAACAAACCTTGAAAGTACATACCCGTTAGTTTGTTCTACTTAAATTTACAGACATTTGATCATAATTTTTCAGTTTACTAATCTTATTAGTGTTGACAATGAGATAAACTCTCGTCGAAATCTTTAAAGTTAATAAAAAGAAAATTATTCTTTTAAAAACCGTTTCAGTCGCGGCATCAGATTTAAATTAAGCGCCAAACACAAGTGTTCAATACAACACTGTCTTGGTACTAATTTTATGCCAGTAACAACCAATTTCTGGCAGAATTTTCATTTCACACTTCCCTTGGTTCGACTAGTGAATTGAAAAATCCTTTTTCAAGGCAAACAGAGCGTTGAAAATTAAGTTTTCACCGAAGTGTAAAATTAAAGTCAACCTTCTATTCGGCATTTCTTTCGTAAAAATTGTTTTGTTCGCAAAGAAATTATCATGTACCGTAATAGATATTTTTTATGATAATTTACGAAATATTTATATAAATCGATAAGGTGGCGGGTTTAATTAAATATTTATTAGTTTAAATAACGCTTATATTTAAATATTCCATTTCAATTACCGAATTGTAATATCAAAAGCAGAATAAATTGAGGTTGGTTCATTATGAAGAACGTGACGAAACTAAGATATGTAACTGAGAAAAGGAGTTTTTCTCGTAGACCATTGACATCATAAGTCTTAAAAAATGTTGTCTTTTATATTATTTGTATATTATATTATTTTTTATTTGTCTTTTAATTGTCTTATAACCCGAGTAGTTGACTTTTCTTTTACAACTAGATCTGGAATATGTTTTCCATAGTAAAAAGTATTTTAATTAATTATACAAAAGAAAATTTTCGATGTAAACCCTTTTAGTACATTGTAATTTAGTTAATGCCTTGGGCTGAAAGTAGCAGTGTTTTGCAACACGTATTTTAGACATATCTTAACGCGTTATGATACAAATGTGTCTACATGTTTTATATCCAAACCTTCAATTCGTTGAATAAGTTAAGTATTTAGCATGTTATGTAAATCCTACTAAACCAGACGATTTTACGAAACTATTAGAAATAGATTTTAACTGATAGTATTATAAGTTACTACCTGAAAGTCAAAGTTTAAAAAAAATTGGAACTTTAGATGGTTAAATAAATAATTGCAATTATAAATTTACAAAATTAAACCCAAAACCCAGTTTCCCCAAACACCAACGCTCGGTATCGCTTGTCAACAATATGCCTTTGTCAACACGATGAGGTGGAATTTAATTATGCCCAGGTGAAAACAATACTTTTATAACGCAATCAGCTCCCACAATACACTGTCAACAATAACTCTACTGTTGCCGGTGAAACAATTAAAACCTAACAGATATACGGGTTACAATTGGATTTACAGTGTTCATTTCACAACGGGGAATTTTATTCGTAGCGTTACGGTTTAAAATATCGATATCGTTACAAATATTCGATTGTCTAAATGATTTCATAAAGAATGCATCTTGCTTTTACATACATAGGATTCCATCTTTTGTATTGCGTTTTGCAAAACACTACAGTGAAAAATGTGTTAGTCGAAATTTGCAGTTAATTGAATAAAAAAGTTTTGAAGTCAAGACTTAGCCAATACAACTTGTATATTGTTAATTCTGGATGAATAAATGATTTGATTTGTTTTGAATTCACTTTTAGAAGAAAATAACTGAATTTGGTAGTGCTCTACTGTAAAATGCAGTTTTGATTCCTTAAGACAGATTTTTACTGACGACAAACTAAAGGAGCTAAATACTGTAAACAGCACATTTTTTGTCACTACTTCAACTTGTATAAATTTAGTAAAGAGAGCCAAAAAGAAGAAATAAATCACTTGTAGTCTATATGAGGTGCTCATTTAATCATTCTCTCTTGGAGTAAAAAGAAAGAAAACGGAAGAGATCTTTTCCATACAATGATGTACAATATTTTAGAAACTAACATTTAACAAAATGTACAATCATTTCTAAGTTTAAATACTCACAACTTAACTTTCAGTGGGAAGTGTGTTCTCCTTACCTGCAATAGAAAAAGAAACGTATTACAAATAATGTAATATATTATATAAATATATGCATAAATCAGCTAGTGAATAAAACATCGTTTGAGCTCAGAAAAAAATTTTAAATGAGTTTTGTTACTATTGTGGACAAATTTGATTAAGTGAATACTTTTGAAGGATTCTAATACGTTCATTAAGGGTTTGTTGACAAAACATAAGGGTAAATAATACAAAAAATGCTTTCTTTCAAAACACTATCCACCAGACAAGACAAAATACACACCAAGTTCGAATAATGTCTGACAACCCTAGTTGTTAAACCCATTTAGAACTACAAAAACACATTAACTCTTTACAGATCCACGGTCGGAGGGTTCTAAACCTCTTTTTCGTCCAAAATGCTTCTTTAACGACTGATTGATACATGTAAACTTAAGGTCAGCAGTAACTAGACTCGGAGGACACGGTGGGTGTAGCAAAAACTGTCACGCACCGGATTTTCAATCACCGATCTTTTGTTGGAATCGGTTTTACGCGTCCATTGTTGTTTGGCACCGAACTTCCGGACAGTTCGAACACGGTTCATTTACCAACACAGGAGTACAAAAAGTCATAAACATGTTGAAAGCTAACACCATATACAATCTAATTGAAACTATACACAGTTGAAACATAGTTTTAGCGAAACGGTAACAAGAATGTGTATTCAATTATACAAGAAACCGATTTGATGTTGTACTTAGACAGTGGTGATGCAGCACCGCAACTGCAAGTTTCATTGGACTATCAAACCGATATCGTCATTTTTTAATCTATAAAATAAGTTAAAACAGGTTACAAATTTAAAAGAAACAATTACATACCACCCAACTTATGAAAAAAACTAGGTTTCACACTGGAGGTTAAATTAAATCAAGACCCGTAGATCCAAAACATTTTCTGAGAAATAAAATAGATAACATGTGCAATGAGGTAAAGAATTGTTGAGCGGAGCAAGCGAAGGTCTTATACTACACTGTTTTACAAACCCCAAGGACGACTGAAGCAATCCGTAAAATATTCAATATGGTCATTGTAACCAATTATGGGAATGCATAAATCTGAAACGGTAGAAATAGGATTAAAGGACTTTTCTCTACGTGAATTTATTTTTTTAGAAATTTAACTAAGACCTTATGGCTGCATTTGTCGCCACACGGAGCAGTGATAAATAGATATTAGAAAGTGATAAAAAATATTTTCTAAACATTCTTCGTTTTTAAGGTCTGACATAAGTTAAAAGAATCAGTCCTAAGTTAATTATTAATATCTCAAAAAATAATGTTTAATGACACATAACAACAATATCCCAGCCATTTATATGACGTTGTCGTCTGTCTGAGCAAGTCCCATGACTAAGTTTTGAAAGTTGCTCGCAGATTCAATGCAACACCGGTACAAGTTTAGCAGCTTCCGTCGTTTGTAGTTTGGACTTGAAGATGACAGAGGAGTCTGCTGTGACAGACATTGTCCCCGACTCCGCGTTAAACATTAACACGTGTATTTACAATTATTACAGAGAATACATATCCGTTACATTGCAAAAGGAAATACAATTTTATCATTTTGTTATATATGCTGAGTTGGTTACTTCTTTTAATCTATGGTTTAACTTTTACCGGTTTTAAATTGCCAGCTGTTAGCAAATGTTAATATTAATGTGTATTAGAAATGCTTGATAATAATTAAACACATGTTAATTAATTTTTAAAAGAGAATGTAAACAAGAGTTATGTGTGTTGTCTTATAAAGATATGTTAAAATGGTTCAAATAAAATTTTTTTATTTACTACTTTCACTGAGTACTCATCGTTTTTTGTCAGTTTATTCGTAACACATTTATTAATCACAGCATGACTTTAAAAGTATCATTGACTTTCTTCATACTTTTATACTTTATACTATTCATTAAAATGGCGACCATGCAAAGTAGGTATTTTTACCCAAATATGAGTGAAGGATGATCATAGGATGGGTGGCGCGATCTTGTAGTCTTGTTAGTGACTAAGGCCGACATATTCCTTAGACACAGATGTTAATTAAAAGCACATACAGCCAATGGCAACTAAGGGACCTACAGTTCATAGTGGAATCCGAACCCCATTTTTGCCATAGTTTTAACGAACTGGTCTTATTATCAGGATAGTACTGCGGATAGTCGTAGTACTCACTCGTGCAGACGTTAATCCACACCAGGGAGTATCGCATCCACAGTAATATTGACTTGGTAATGCATTACTTCTCATCCTATATACAACTGAAGCCTTTTTTGTGTTTGTTTCATTGAGTATTAATTAATTTTGAATGGTCTGGTTAAATTTTTTTGTGATATATCAGCATGTTTTGATGATACTCTTTTTGTGATCAGGTTACATTGAAATACAATTAACGTGTATGATCAGCATATTTAAATTATTCTCTTTCAATCCTAATGTTTTATTTAATTATTTTCAATAGCCTCTACGTGAAACAATGTATTATAGTGATTCACATTCAGTCCCCATAGAAAACCTGCCTACCAACATACATAACCATAGAAAATGTCCCACCGACTACTCTATTGACAACTGTCTGTTACAATGGGAGTATTTGCGTATGTAACGTCCCACAAGCATTCAGTTCTGCCATTGTATCGATAGTTAACTTATTGTCTGGTTGGTTCTCGCCCGGTTGTACGCGGATTGAATGAGTTATGCAGTGTACAATAGAGTGGAACGAACAATCGCTGTATTCATGTGCACGCCGTGCATACACTGCGAGTTTACCCTGGTGTGAAATCTATTTGATAAATAATTTATTTTTGTAAAAAAATACAACCGACTTCAAACGCTCTAAAAAGAATGAAATAATTTCAATAAAGTAAACTTTTTGTATTAGGCAAGCTCACGCATTTTAAGTCGGCGCGGCTCTATGATGATTTTTGATACAAAATTGAAAGAGGGTGTCCATATTGCAGGTGACTATCTATAACTAAAGGTGTTAATCTGCATGTCTTTTTCATAGTTATGCGTTAAGTGTTATTTTATTACCGTAATCAGAGATCGGCATTATAGTGGTATTAACGAGTATCTTTAAAAAGATTATAACGCATTTAAATGTTTCTAACTTGGAAAAGTAACGTTTTAATACTAAACTAGCTTCTTTTCCCTATCATAATATCAAACTAAATTATTTTCCTATTCATATAGAACATTTGTGTGTGTTATTTTCATAATGCATTTATTCTGAAGTAAACATCAAATACAAGAAAATATTTCCTTTAATATATAAACAAAACAGTTCAGTATGTTTTTGATATATTTATGTTATCCAGCTACAATTTATTGATTTTCAAAATACACACACAATATTTAATTTCAATCATATTTGCAGTTTGAGCCGCGCCGACTTGAAATACGTGAGCTTGCCTAATACAAAAGTTAACTTTATTGAAATTATTTCATTCTTTTTAGAGCGTTTGAAGTCGGTTGTATTTTTTTACAAAAATAAATTATTTCATGATTTTTAGTGACTGTATAATTTTTTATATATTAATTACTTGAGGATTTTTGATTAGCAAAACTGTTTGAAACAATCAAAAGTTCCACAGAACAATCATTATTTTAAAACTGCCTGAGTCACCTGTTCAGGTTACCAATCGATGGGTATGAAAATAAACATCTTTAGATATTCCTTAAGAAAGAAAGAGTTGTCCATTACATTAGGCCTAATGAACAACTAATTGTCTTTTCTAGATACATTGAAATGTCAGACATAATCGTTTCCTGCAATAGGTGTCCTACATTATAAAAATAAATACAGTAACGTCTCAAGCCTTTTGGAACAATATGAAAGTTATTCCTCAGCTACCAGCACTAAAAATCTCTCAAAAGTGGAAAATTGGTCGTTAACACCATAGTACATTTCGTATAGTACCTTTGGAAAATATTATATGAAAGATTGGTTCAGCTAAAAGTGGTGTAAGTCATGTAGGGGGTTTTGTTTGCTCAAGATATAGCCTAGTCGAAATTGCAAATCATCTTCCTCTAGGACTTTCCAAAGCAGGCATAATAGTATTGATATGATATAGTAACTGGGTAGAGAATATCAATAAACATTCCACATCTGCAAATGCATGTTTAGTAGGCTAATTAAAATATTTAACACTTTTAAGACAATTGACGATTATGCACTGTCACACTTCTTAGGTCGTGTAAGGAATAATTGCATTTGATTTATATTTAGGCCTGCTTTATGAATGCTTTGGTTTTCACAATACACCTTTATTTGTCAATATCATACAGCTATTCACTGAAACATATATGTTTTTGTAAGTCAGAATATTCAATACTAAAAACAGAATTACTGTATACACAAATCAGGTCAAACGTTGAAATACATTTTTTATAGTAACCAAAACAAAATGCATTTTTCTCAATGTAATTCATTTAGGCTCCATGGCAAGAAATAGTTTATTGATCAATATGAAGCAACTGTTTCATGAAGAATTGTCTGTAGCTTCATTTAAATGGTTTCAACTAACAGCTGTAGGAATGTTATTATTATTTATTGCCTTCTCTGCTCAAATGTAAACAATCTGCACAAATGTAAACAAAATAAATGTTGAATATTTAAGGTTTTCAGAATTTTTTACCTAAACAAATATTATACTTAAACATAATATATAAGGTACCAAATAGAAACTCTCCTGGTTATTTTGGTGGTGGAACCACACTGATCGGTAAACGAATCACAGAGAAATTGGTGAACATACATAGAAAAAAAACATCGCCACAAACAAATTGAGAACCTCCTCCTTTTGTTGGTAGTGGGGAAGACGGTTAATTAGCCTGCTATTGTTTAGCTTAAAATACAATGTGTGAATTGGGAAAATATGCAGCTACTTTCAACAGTAGAAAAAATAACATAGACCAGACACAGTTGTTTGTTTACGATAACTTATAACAGTACTTTCTCAAATAACAGTTATTTCCATGTACTATACATGTTTTTTTTTACGAATTGGATAAAAGTCATTTTATTTTGAGTGGGGGACCGAAAAAATTTCAAAACTATTCTGCTGATTAACAGGGTCAAACACGCTTGTTTTTATGGTCACTTAGGATACAACAATTATTCAATAAAGAACAATTATTCAATAAAGAACAATTATTCAATAAAGAACAATTATTCAATAAAGAACAATTATTCAATTATTCAATAAAGAACAATTGTTCAATTATTCAATAAAGAACAATTATTCAATTATTCAATAAAGAACAATCATTCAATTATTCAATAAAGAACAATTATTCAATAAAGAACAATTATTCAATTATTCAATAAAGAACAATTATTCAATTATTCAATAAAGAACAATTATTCAATTATTCAATAAAGAATCGTTTTTTAAGTGGTGTAATCAGTTTAGTGTGACTTAATTAATTGTTTGGCGAAATTTGTTTCTACAATTTAAAGCTTTCAGTTGTCCATAAGAGATCAAGGGTACAATATTCTTATCTTCTTTTCACATTCAAACTTAAGTTAGGACAAATTTCTGAAAATTATACTGATTTGGTTTGTTGTTAAGTGTGGCTATTATCAATTAGAGTGGCGAGCGGGATAGGCATGCTCACAACCTCTCCCCCACCCCATTACTTTTATTACAATGTACAGTAATACCAACAATTAATTTCATATGGATTAATTCAACACCACTAGTTTGAGTGTTTAGGAACCTTTCCCTTATTCTTCACTCCCCACACTCTATCCTAATTAACAATATTTTTAAATGACTCCTGATCTGATTGATACAAAACTTGTAATTTGATCAAATCCATCACTGAATGATTTTTGGTAAACGAAAAATGTACGATCTTTTAGCAAAACCTACCTTAAGCTTAGTTTAAGACTATGAACAAAAAACTCACAGAATTTTAAAAACATATCCCCAAATAAAACCTATTAATCTTCCAAAATTTGATACATTTAAATCGATAACACACTACACCTTGTCAATAGAAGCTGAACGTGTTGTAATGGAAATCAAGCGATAACTAAATCAACCAATGAAGGGATTCTAGGAGAAAGGGGTGACCCGAAAACAATATATGCAAGTTGGGTGGATGAAATCTGCATTGGAAATGACGAGAACTAGGCCCTTGAAGTAGAGCAGGGTGGAAATGTGAGAGCAACATGGGATGTTTCTGTGTGTAAGGGACTTTACAATCTTACTGTCAGACCATCAAGTTTCTTAAGCAAAAGATGACTCACAGAAAAAGTTGTTTTTTTACTTTCAATAATATAAACGGAAAGTAAATAAAAGAAACGTCTTATAACACTTAAAACATATATTTACGCTTATACTGTTACTCACAAGACGGTAAATATACAAAAACGATGGTAAGTGGTGATCGATTTCGATTGGACACTCCAATCATCATCAGACCCAATAGGCGAATGACAAGAATCTTGAATGGCGTCCCTACTTATACCCTATTGGCTACCGGAAGCACCGGCCAATACATTTTTATAAGTACAACTGGAATCAAAATGTATTTGTTCATTAATCAACTTATTTCTATCTTTACATTTTTCCTTATAAATATACAATTCCTCCCAAGCATTCATTACATATCCTTTCTTACAATTCTTTAAAATATCTAGACTATCCTCCATTTTTCCTAGTGAGTGCCCATTTTGTAACAGGTGTTGTGCGACATTTGATCTTTCCGGTTTGTTGTTCCTCCACGCAGATATGTGGTTTTTGAAGCGGTTTACGAAGTTCACAGTCTGTCCAATGTAGAAGCTATCACAATCGTTACAATTGATTTTATAGATGCCCGAAGTGTCAAATTTGTTACAATCTTCTATTTTTGGATGCAGTATTTTACTCATGGTGTTCTGAGTCCTGTAGGCTATTGAAACTCCGTATTTCTTGAATCTGTTAGCAGTCCTTTGTGTTGTAGTCCCCGTGTAGCTAAATGTGATATATCTGGTGCTTTCCTCTTTTATCTCTTCTAATGTTGTTCTGCTGTTTAGTGTATTCTGTCTATCGATTTTTCTCCTCGTCTTCCTTGCGATGTCCTCTATCGTCTTGGTTCGAAATCCATTCACTTGGGCGATCTTCTTAATGGTGTCCAGTTCCTTTTTCCTATTGGCTTGGCTAAGTGGGATCTTATAGGCTCGGTACAGCATAGATCTAAAGGCTGCGGTCTTGTGGATTGTCGGATGGATAGACTTGTTGTTGATGGTAGTGTCCGTTTGCGTAGGTTTCCTGTAGATGTCAAACTCTATCTTGCTGTCTTTTCTCTCTAATGTGAGGTCCAGGAAGTTGATCTTTTTGTTTTCTTCAAACTCGTTGGTAAAGGTGAGGTTTGGGTGGTGGCTGTTTAGTGTCTGCATCATCGTTTCATGCTCCTGCTCCTGGGCTTGTCTGAAGATTACAAGAATGTCGTCTACATATCTAACATACAGTTTTACATCATGATTCTTTCTTAAATTCATTAACATTTCTTTTTCCTGGTGCTGTAAAAATATTTCTGACAAAATTGCCGAAAGTGGACTTCCCATAGCTAAACCATCTGTTTGTTCGTAAAATCTATTGTTAAATCTAAAATAATTTTGCTTCAAAACAGTCACAAGCAATTTTACAATCTGATTGACATATTCATCGTCTAAACTATTCTGCAAAAGCCTACATTTAACAAGATCTACAGTTTCTGATACAGGTATGTTTGTGTACAGATTTGCGATATCAAATGAGACTAGCCTACTATTCGAATCTATATCTATGTTCTTTACACGTTCAACAAATTCATAACTATTCTTTACATTGTATACATATTCTAATTCTAAATCATTGCTGAGCTTACTTGCTAACAATTTTGAAACATTGTAGGTAGGAGCACATTTAAAGTTAACTAATGGTCTGATGGGTACATTCTTCTTGTGTATTTTTGGGATCCCTTTCATCACGGGCGCTTTAGAATTTAGGATGTTCATCTTCTGTCGATATTCTTCGGGAATCACTCTGGTGCATCTCTTCACGACGTCGGACAGCTCTCTTTGGTACCTCTGCGTTGGATCCTTTTTCAGCTCTTTGAAGTTAATTTCTTTGATGAAATCTTCCGTCTTCTTTATATATTCTTCTTTTCCGAGCACTACGATGGCGTTGCTTTTGTCTGCTTTTACAACAATTGAGCTATTCTCTTCCAGCTTCTTCTTTATATTGTTGCATGTCTTCAGTTCTTCATTTCTGCTGGGGTCTATGGGTCCTAGGCTGGTGAAATAATAGAGAGAATAGCTCAATTGTTGTGAAACCAGACAAAAGCAACGCCATGGTAGTGCTCGGAAAAGAAGAATATATAAAGAAGACGGAAGATTTCATCAAAGAAATTAACTTCAAAGAGCTGAAAAAGGATCCAACGCAGAGGTACCAAAGAGAGCTGTCCGACGTCGTGAAGAGATGCACCAGAGTGATTCCCGAAGAATATCGACAGAAGATGAACATCCTAAATTCTAAAGCGCCCGTGATGAAAGGGATCCCAAAAATACACAAGAAGAATGTACCCATCAGACCATTAGTTAACTTTAAATGTGCTCCTACCTACAATGTTTCAAAATTGTTAGCAAGTAAGCTCAGCAATGATTTAGAATTAGAATATGTATACAATGTAAAGAATAGTTATGAATTCGTTGAACGTGTAAAGAACATAGATATAGATTCGAATAGTAGGCTAGTCTCATTTGATATCGCAAATCTGTACACAAACATACCTGTATCAGAAACTGTAGATCTTGTTAAATGTAGGCTTTTGCAGAATAGTTTAGACGATGAATATGTCAATCAGATTGTAAAATTGCTTGTGACTGTTTTGAAGCAAAATTATTTTAGATTTAACAATAGATTTTACGAACAAACAGATGGTTTAGCTATGGGAAGTCCACTTTCGGCAATTTTGTCAGAAATATTTTTACAGCACCAGGAAAAAGAAATGTTAATGAATTTAAGAAAGAATCATGATGTAAAACTGTATGTTAGATATGTAGACGACATTCTTGTAATCTTCAGACAAGCCCAGGAGCAGGAGCATGAAACGATGATGCAGACACTAAACAGCCACCACCCAAACCTCACCTTTACCAACGAGTTTGAAGAAAACAAAAAGATCAACTTCCTGGACCTCACATTAGAGAGAAAAGACAGCAAGATAGAGTTTGACATCTACAGGAAACCTACGCAAACGGACACTACCATCAACAACAAGTCTATCCATCCGACAATCCACAAGACCGCAGCCTTTAGATCTATGCTGTACCGAGCCTATAAGATCCCACTTAGCCAAGCCAATAGGAAAAAGGAACTGGACACCATTAAGAAGATCGCCCAAGTGAATGGATTTCGAACCAAGACGATAGAGGACATCGCAAGGAAGACGAGGAGAAAAATCGATAGACAGAATACACTAAACAGCAGAACAACATTAGAAGAGATAAAAGAGGAAAGCACCAGATATATCACATTTAGCTACACGGGGACTACAACACAAAGGACTGCTAACAGATTCAAGAAATACGGAGTTTCAATAGCCTACAGGACTCAGAACACCATGAGTAAAATACTGCATCCAAAAATAGAAGATTGTAACAAATTTGACACTTCGGGCATCTATAAAATCATTTGTAACGATTGTGATAGCTTCTACATTGGACAGACTGTGAACTTCGTAAACCGCTTCAAAAACCACATATCTGCGTGGAGGAACAACAAACCGGAAAGATCAAATGTCGCACAACACCTGTTACAAAATGGGCACTCACTAGGAAAAATGGAGGATAGTCTAGATATTTTTAAGAATTGTAAGAAAGGATATGTAATGAATGCTTGGGAGGAATTGTATATTTATAAGGAAAAATGTAAAGATAGAAATAAGTTGATTAATGAACAAATACATTTTGATTCCAGTTGTACTTATAAAAATGTATTGGCCGGTGCTTCCGGTAGCCAATAGGGTATAAGTAGGGACGCCATTCAAGATTCTTGTCATTCGCCTATTGGGTCTGATGATGATTGGAGTGTCCAATCGAAATCGATCACCACTTACCATCGTTTTTGTATATTTACCGTCTTGTGAGTAACAGTATAAGCGTAAATATATGTTTTAAGTGTTATAAGACGTTTCTTTTATTTACTTTCCGTAAATTTAATAACACGTACAATGCTGATCAAGAAGTTATAATATAAACATAAAATATTATTGGTAATTTGTTAAGGTTATTGAATTTTCTCATTAACATCCATTTGTTGAATAGTTTTGTTTACTATTGCCTGTTACTATTATTGGATCACTCTTACAAGTAAATTTTAGAATAAAAGACAATGATTTGGAAAGTTTAATTGTATGTTGTTCATTTGATGTTTAATATTAATTATATGTTTGAGTAAAGGTTTAGGTTAGTCGAAACCAAATTAAAAATGTGCCAAACACGTACAATGTATGTAGTTTTCCCCCAAAAATATATCATTCTCTTTTTGGAATTTTAGAATAAAATTTGTAAATTGTTCAGAACATAAAATAAGTTCTTTTAGTAAGAGAGATATAACGTAAATACATACACATATGTGAACGGTCTGCATCAGGTGTTATTTAAAATGGACGACAACATGGTTTTATACAGATTGTACTGTTATGACAATATTAAGGTCTATTAAGCTGATATTGTGTCGTCTTAAAATTTTTTAAATATTAATGAAATAAGTTAAAAGTAATCCTTTATGATTTCTATTTATGACAGACGATTACATTATTTACAATGGCAATACAACAATACGCTACATTTATCATTTGCACTACTTAAATTTAAATAAACTATGCATTTCAAACTTTAAAGTTGAAAGTTGAGGAGTTGTTTCACCGGGCTGTAAAACAAGCAACGTCAAACTTTTGACACTTCTGCGTCAACTTTTGAAAACTGCTTCATACACTCAGCGTGATTAAATATGACTAGTTTGTTTGACATGTGTCATCTGAGTTTTAGTTTTATGCACGAAATTGCACAAATAAATGTTTCCCAAACATTCGGAACCACCACTTTACTTTGTTTGTGAAAATAAGTTGACTTTTTACAGTAATTTGTTCTCTAAACAGACGCTTTCAGTAACGTGATTCAATTTAGTTAGCAACGAATTTTAGATGTAATTAGTTAATTATAATTGTAAAATAATTATTAACTTCTAGTTAAATTACATTCAAATAAGTACTTGAAAAGTCTACAAAATAGCCTTCGTTCTTCGTCCTTTAAGACAGAATAGTCAAGTTAAAAGAAATCAAATAAATAACGAAAATATAAATTCTACTTATTTATTTACTCTCCATATTATCTACAAGACGAACTTTCACATGGAAGGAGCAAAGAACCTAAATTACTTAAAAATAACATATTGTTGCAGATGACATTGTTACAAGTTAGATCGCGCAAAATTCTATGGACAGGGATTACAGATAAAAAAATATATACTCCATCGAATAACTAATAATTTAAGTTTAATACAGTTCAAACATGTTTATTATACAGATAAAAAAACCAGCCCAATCCTATTCCTAAAATGTTAACCCTAATCCTCGTCTTCCGGTGTCATGGCGGTGGATGAAGTTGTGAACCCGTGTGGGATGTGCCGAAAAGGAGTTGTAGACAACGATGTTGCGATACAGTGTGACGGTTTCTGCGATCTATGGTATCACGGATCCTGTGTGAATATAAATAAGTCTAAATATAACGCTATCAAGAAGTTGGAGGAGACTATAGTGTGGTTCTGTGTGCCGTGCAGCCAGAAGTTTGAGAACCTCAAGAAGTCGTGGACTAACTGTGACGAGTTCATCAATATACAATTAGTGTTAGGTAAAATGTTTGATCTATTGCAAAATGCCGTGACAACAAAGCCAATGGGAGTGCTAAAGTGTAATGAAAATCCCTCTGCGGAAAATTCTAATTTTAAAAACCCTTTGACTAACGAGGTTAATAAAGCTGATGATGACAATGACGTCACTCATGACGTCGAAATTGGTAGTGAAGACGCGCACTTGCTCTCCCAGTACGACAACGTGACGGATCTGAATGATTCTAGTGAACTACAAATTGACGCTGCAAAATGTGGATCAGAAATTGATGGGAGCCATCAAACTGAGAATATTATTCCTTCACTAACTCAAGTTTCTAAAAATGTGGATAATTTGAATGAAAACGGCTGGTCGTTGGTAAATCGTCAAAATAAAAAACATAGAAACTACTCTCTTGCACTGCAGAAGGTTGCCGCACCTGTTACTTCCGCCACTAAGGCCCAAACTTCTCATCAAATGAATAATGAAGCTAAGGTACGCCATCTTGCTAAAGTGAAGACGAAGTTCGTTAGTGTAACAAACTCTAGTAGTGCTCATAAAAACGTTATTGTGGGTTCTGGAAAGGCTAGTAACTTTCTATCAGGAACTAAAAAGGCTTGGTTTCACCTGGGCAAGGTTAAGAAAGGGACAACTGAAGATTCGGTTAAACAGTTTGTGTCTGAACAGTTTCCTAACATAGACTGCATCGTGGAAAAGTTGGAAACAAAGGGTACTAATGACAGTTTCAAGATCGGTATAGACTTTGCTGGTAAGGACACCTTCCTAAATAGTTCTATCTGGCCTAAAAACGTAACAGTAAAGCGTTTTTTATTCAGGAAAGCCTCGGAGAAAAACTCGACTCAATCTCAATCAGTGCAGGGACTAGGCCTGAGCTCAGAAGCCCTAGGCCAAACATCAAACAATTAAGTGTGGTGCAAAGTGTCTCATCCACTCATGTAAATAACAATTTGTGTAATATATCTTTTTTAAATGTGCAATGCCTTAGGACTAAGTTTAATCTGGCTTCGCTTTTTTGTTCTGATGCTAAAGTAAATGTGTTCTGTATTTGCGAACATTGGCTAAAGGTGGAGGAACTGGAGTTTTATCCAAAAATTGAGGACTTAATACTATCTTCTGCCTACTGTAGGCTTCATCACAATGGAGGCGGTGTGGCAATATACGCAGACAAAAACTTCGAAACTAAGTGCATTAAATTTGATGATCTCTGTGCTGAGTTCGATATGGAAGTCACAGGACTTGAACTAGTTGGGACATCCATTATTATATTAAGCATCTACCGTTCTCCTGACGGTTCCATTGAAAATTTCTTCGAGCGTCTTGACGCCTGCCTGACTCGACTTTCATCTCTTCGTAAGACGATCCTACTGGGTGGCGACTTTAACATCGCTCTAAACCATGACGAGCTACATACAAGGACTTTCACCAACCTTCTGAGGACTCATGGCCTTTTTATTGCAAATTTTGCTCCAACCCGTGGAGATCGTTGCCTCGACACGGTGGCTACAAACCTGGACACCTGGGCCTTTGAGGTGGACGTGACCGAACCTCTAGTTGCTGATCACAAAGTGGTGACTATAAGGACTAACATCGCCTCGGTGAGTACCACTTCAGATTTTCCTAGTTGGCACTCAGAATATAGTAGAAGTTTTAGAAATATTAAAGAAGATATTCTTCCACATTTCAGACATGCTTTGTCTCTAGTAAACTGGACTGTCTTATTAATGGACTTAAGTCCTGAGTTAGCCCTAGAAACATTTTTTAATGAAATAAATGACTTATTTAACATCTACTTTCCTGAAAAGATTAAGGCAAAGGGCCGTAGTACTAAGCCTAATTCTAAGTATGTGGAACCGAAAGTAAAGGCTAACACGTGGTATACTCCTGAGCTGTCTAGATTTAAGGCACTAGTTTTAGCCATTAGAGATAGGTATGTGTCGACTACATGTCAGGAAACTAAAGAACGTCTTAGACGCTTGTACTTCAAAGCAAAGAGTACGTATAAGGTTAAGGTCGATGATGCTAAGAGACTCGATAATATAAGTAAGATTGAAGGTGCACTAAATCCATGTAAGGCGGCTTGGTCTTTAGTTAATAGTAATAGAAGCCTCTCAAAGCAAAATACAGCCCTATGTAAAGTTAGCCCAGACGATTTCAACAAATTTCTGTTGGGTAACGTTGAGAAACTGGTTTCGGAGATTCCATCAGTGGCTGACGATCCTGCTGAAAATGTCCCACGTTCAAATGTCAACCTTGTACGATGGCAGAGAGTAACTCCTTTGGAGATAGTAAAGATCGTGTCGGGGTTTAAATCCTCACGTAGCCCGGATATCTACGGCATGTCAACTGTTGTCCTCAAGGCCATAGTGGATGTAATTGCTCAACCTCTATCCATGATTATAAATGGCTGTCTGAGCATTGGAATTTTTCCCGATCTTTTGAAAGTTGCACGAACGGTCCCCATCTATAAAAAGGGCGATCCTTCAAACCTAAACAGCTATAGGCCTATTTCTGTAATTCCTGTGTTTAGTAAAGTAATAGAAACCATCATCAAGAATCAACTAGTAATTTTTTTTTAATCAAACAACCTTTTTTCCGATCTTCAACATGGATTCAGGCGTAATAGATCTACTGTGACTGCGATGGCCGAACTTGTAACCAGAGTGCAGGATGCTTTTGAATCTTCGGACACGTTGGCATTGACACTTTGCGACCTGAGCAAAGCATTCGATTGCATCTCCCACAAAATCCTAATTGACAAACTCGAACGTTATGGTGTGGGTGGTGTCGCCCTACACACATTCAAATCCTATCTTGGTAATAGAAGGCAAGTGGTCTCTTTGAGTGGTGCAAAATCCCAGGCCATGACTGTAGCCCATGGAGTTCCCCAAGGCTCGATTATGGGGCCTGTACTGTTCCTTGTCGCCATAAATGACCTCGAATTAAATGGTATGGCCCTTAGATTTGCGGATGACACTACCATCTTCTCGTCTGGTGCAAATCCTACTCTTGCACTTGAGACAGCTGACATCCAATTTGAAGAAGCGAAACACTGGTTTGCGTCCAACAAATTAAAATTGAATGAAGACAAGGCGCAGAGACTTACTTGTACTCTCAGTCACCACGTACAAGATGTACCAAACGTAAATCTTCTTGGTTTTGCAATTGATCCAAAACTTGCTTGGGATAAACACATCCAATCAGTTGGAAAAAGACTGTCCAGGGTGGTCCATCTACTTCGGAAGTTGACTAGGCTTGTCAGTAAACCTTATTTGATTATAGTGTACCATGCTCTGTTCCATAGTATTTTAAGCTATGGTCTCCTTCTCTGGGGCCATGCACCATCATGTCTTGAAATTCTCAAATTGCAGAAGAAAGCAGTACGTATTTTAACTTCTAGTAAAAGAAATGACCATTGCAAACCTCTGTTTGTCAGCACCGGTATTTTAACTATTGTCAGTCATTACATTTTTTTGTCAGCCGACCATGTGAAGGCAAACCTACATAAATTCCCTACAAGAAATACTGTTCATAGCCATGGTACAAGACATCGCTCCGACCTGGACATACCGTTCTGCCGGCTGTCTAAAACCAAAAACTCTTTCCCAACGCTTGCCCTGAAGATTTACAACCACCTGCCTACGTCAATCAAGAACCAAGGGGAAACGGCCTTTCGTACAGCCCTGAAAAACTTGTTGAGGGAGAAACCATACTACAGCCTACAAGACTTTTTTAATGAAAAACTCTTAAGTCAATAAGCCTGCGGCAAAATCATCCACCGCCAAAGTACTTTTAAATACAGTTCATACTTCAATCTATGGAAGTTTTTATGTATATAGTGTAAATAGAAAAAAAAAGAAAATTGACGCAACCTATCCGGCTTTGCTGGTCTCGGTCAAGGAGGAGGTAATTAAGGTAATTAAGGTAATTAACACAAAATTTCGTTACATATTCCATGCTAGTTTTCAATTATACCATGGTTTGAAAAAAAGCCATGAATTCAAGAATGCGATTCATTGCTTATTTTGCAAAAGCAGTTAACATTTAAAAAGCAAGCTGGGACGAAGTGCTTTTGTGTTTTCTTTATGGTACAATTCTACCTCACGCCATTCTTATCTAAACTAACTTGGATACAATGTGTTAATTAAATTCTTTGATCATTACTGAACACCCCTACAAGATTTTAAATCTATGAAATGTTTTAGCAACTCTAAAACCCCCCTTTTTAGGGTTCTTTAAACCACAACAAATTAAATCAAACTTATAGATGTTTTCTTATATTGAGACACAGTATGCGAACAAAACAAAACGATGTTTATATTAGACTAATATTACAGGTTGAGAAAGGGTAATAGTTATATACTTGTCTGTGTTTACACTGGAAACAAGTTGTAATGATTGTGTTCTCAAATACTTCAAAACTACATTTACAGCAGTACTTTATCTGCAGTTAATAAAATTACAAAATCAAATGACATACTTTGATCATTACACCAAAACAACTACAACTTGTAATCTTTCTACACGAGTTCCGTTAAAGCTTCTACTGAGACTATCTGTTTGTATCCGTTCAAAGGTTTTATTCTAAAAGCAAATCTCATTCTCTTTGCATCCAGGGTTTAGGATCAGCGTGAAATTGAAAATCCGCTTGAGCGTAAGGGACGAACCGTTGTCACATTGCGTGGTTATTGGCTGAGGATCTAGTTGTAACCGTCAATATAACAAGGATTTGAGTCTGCCTGGTAACGAATATATCTGCGAGAACCAAAGTTTGTGTTCTTAACTCATTTAATCCATCGAATAGACAAAAAATACAACCCGATTTGTAAACCCTTACAAGAATGTATATAGAGGTGTCTCATTTGTTTAAAGTAAGATATAGTATGCCATATATTCTTTTGTTTAATCCCAAACATTAGCTACTTCTCATGTAAAAAAATAAAATTTAAAATAAAATTCACACATTTCAGTCGGTGAATATTTTTTAAAGCTTAATATTGTTTAAAATTGAAATTGTTTACGGTTGATTGAATCAAAATACGTCGAATTGTTTTACAATCGATCATCTGAACGAATTGAAACTTTGTCAATATAAATAATTGACCTGTCCAGGACGATGAAGAGATAACGGATCATCCATCACTCGACCAAATATTGTCAAACCGTTGATAATCGCCGCTTATCTCTACCTGAACACTACCTGTAGTTGGTAAAAAACTTTGTCAATCTAAAAAAAAAATTATCGCGACGCATTTAGGACTGGATGCTAAACATTTCCATAGGGAAACTCAGTACAATGTTATTTTCTCTTAACAATCATAGAGAGTTATAAACTTTTTTTTATGGTTTTCCGTTTAAAACGTGTCAATAACACATTCAACCATTGAATCTGTTTCAGATCATGTCAGTATGTTAGCAGCCCAAACGATCTTCAAATTAATTGGTAAATATCCAAATTCTTTCGTCTGATAATGTTTCCCATGATAGGCCTAAATAGTTGCCACTAGGTTCTACAATATGTAGATTTTTACTAAAGTTGTTCGTTATAATTTACACAATCTTTCAACTTTATCAGTTTAGTATTACATAAAATTCGTGCAAATACCAACAGGTGTTCAACCGGTTTCAAATATGAGCCATCATTGGGCTAATAAACATAATACAGGTATTTACACAAATTAATTATAAAATGCAATCAGGAGGCTAAAATAACTAGTATTAGGATTGTTAAACTTACATTTTGGGTCACTTATCCATCGTTAGTTCGTTTTTACACAATTTTACCCAATCTATACAACCAGGCAAATATTTTCTGATAAGTGTAATGTCTCAAACGAAATAAATTGTAAAAGCTTTTTGCAATAAAATTCATAAAAACATTCTTGAAACCCCCATTGTAAATTGACCACATAATGGGTTGGGCTCAATATATGTTTGCAGGGGCAATCAAGTCAACACTATATACTTTTTTATATAAACAACATTTTAAAGAGAAATACCTCCTGTATCGTAAAACAGTGGTTGCAACTTATACTGACAATTAAAATTCCTTTAACAGTTATTATTGATATGTAAGGTTATCGATGTGTGCAGTGAAAGACTCTGCAACGATTGACACCCGTTGTGTAACCGGAATGTTCCACACTAACCCAAAGTAAGGCGAAGGTGTAGGAATCCATTACAGGACTAAGCTCTCGGCCTGATCCTGAAGGATATTCCGTTCTGTATTGATCCTTCCTAGACCGCGACCTTTCCTTGATACAGTTTACAATGTATCAGACAGAGATATTGAAAAATACATTTAACAATGGAATTATTTTAATTAGTTTATTTTACAAGTAAAAACCAGACACTTGTATCACGTTGAAATACTTATAAAACAAATAATGTACCAGATAATTTTTGTTTAAACCGCGAAGTGAGGAGAAATGTATCTACTGTAAAAGAAGAAAAACAAGGTTTCGTCGATATTTACAGTTCAATCACACAATTGTAAATATAACAATAATACAAGAAATATATCACGCATCTAAGTATTTTACGATTGGTTTGAGATGATCGTGTTTTTATTAAAACATTAATTGAATAACATTTTAAATTGACAGTTTCCTTCCATATTTAGAAATTGTTATACACAATAATTATCCTCCGTGGATGGACACCCATCTAAGTTTTTGAAACAAGAAACATCATTGTTAGTCAATACTTAATGACTTTTAACACCTTAACACTTTTTTGTTGTGATACAGTCCACATTATATCACACACAAATATTGAAAATGAAATATAATAATTAATGGAATTACTTTAGCTGGCAGAGTAGTTGGTTTATTTTACAATTCAACAATAGGCAGTTATCAGGGGACGCTACTACGTGCGTATTTTTACCCAAAATATGAGTGAAGGATGGGTAAATGTATTACGAGAACAAACTTCTAAAACACAGTGATATTTAATCTACCTATATTAGTAATTTTGTAAAAAAATATCGGATTGAGGAATTTATCTACTGTAAAATTAAACGAAAAACTATACAGCTAATATGCGTTTTCGTCGGAATTCACGGTTCAATAACACAAGTTGATATAACAATACCATTCGAAAAGTACAACTGGATTTTGCATAAAACTAAAACTATTGACGCTAAGATGGATTATGTTTTTATTGATAGTAATTAAATAACATATTTAAACAATTATCCTTGTTTATTAAAACAAAAATAGTTAATGAGTAGTTTCCTTCGTGGACGAAAATCCTTTTAACTAAATTTTGAAAACAAGAAACAACATTGTTAGTCAATACATTGTTTCCTAAAATTAAAAACTAAAAATAAACCTTTGAAAATGGTTTGTTTTAGTCGACTAACATAAAATTGGACACACGATTTATTTTGTTACCAACCTATAATTTTGTAAGGATTTCACACTTATTTTTGTTTAAGTCCAAAAATGTGTTTAAAGCATGAAAGTCCGCGAAATCAAGAGTAATGCTTTAGTAGAAGAATTAACTGTTTGATTTACTATACTCGTATCGATAAATAGTCCCCTTACACAATTTATCAAATGTTTACATACAAAAGTAGCTAACCCAACCCCATGTCTCCGAAGCTTATCGTTGCATACATGGGTTAAAGCTAAAAACCGATCAATTTAAACCAAAAATATTAAACAGAAAACTTGTTTTTTGTAGCTACGAGTTGACAACTACAGATGATCATAACATGTTTTAATACATTGACAAAATTTCAAATAAAGCCCTTAATAACATATCATTCAATAAGAATTCACGTTAGCATTTTCTTCACTTAGTATTATTTTCAAGAGTCAGTCTCCAGATAAATTCCTTGTAATATCCGAGAGCGTAAACAAACGTCATTGGCAGATCCCATAACTCCAGACATTCCAGACTTACGTATGTTATTGGAATTTCCCATTGCGAGAGGGAATTTCTCCGTGTCTACAAATATTTGAGCTGCGAGAAGGTATCTCCTGATACTTCCAGATATTTCGGGATCAAGTTATGTTTCTGGATTTAGCACGAATTTATCTACAACCGAATAGCTAGTGGTCAACTAGTAATCAAACTGTCTTCGGTTCACTCCTGAGAAAAGATATTAGCTTTGGTTCGAAACTAGACCCAACTTTCCTTGATTTACTGACTAATGAAACAGCTGATCTTAGTCAGTAACATTAACAAAGCTACACAGATCATCTCACTCAATTCTACACTAGCCTTACATTCATATTGAGTTAAAAAAAAACACCTAAGTTTGCCGTCATTGTCTCAAAGTAGCTTATTTCTCATTAAAAATATTAATAATAAATTGATTGTAGAATGAAATTACCAAGGGTTGTTGTAAATTCTATATAATTCTAAAAGTCAAGTTTGCTACAAATAAGAATTGCCAAAAAGTGCGAATACAATTTTAAATCCTACAAAATTAGTAGGACACGATATTAGATTATTTATAGTTGATGTATATTTTGTTTATATTAAAAATTATACACCTATTAGGGTTCTAGACCAATAAATATTTAAAAGGCAGCGGTTTTCCAGCTTATCCAATTATTAAACAGTTCATATTTCCATTAAACTAAAAGGAAAATTTACAAGTTATTCGTAAAACACGTACATTAGATTTATATTTTAAGAAATTTCTGTGAATATACAAAAAAATTACGGTTAAAACTGTGTTAATAAATCCCGGCAATCCATCAGAAAATCTTCTAAGACATAGACATACATCTGGGTGTTTATTTTAAGCATAATATAAATGGATGATGAGTTTAGAATATAGTGAAATAACCCAAAAAACTTTGTTACTGAATAAGATCAGCTGATATTAGACCAGAAACCCCAATTACCAAAGTAAAGAGCTAATCAATAAAAAATCACAAGCTTCAGTTTCCCTTTCTTTAAGCGAGTAAACCAAACCCAAAGTACTGAGCTAACTTTTTCAATTTCCAAAATATTTCTCATCCCTCTTGCAATACATAAAATATATTTTCCCAACTCTGTAGCATACTACTGAGCACTGGTCGTCATTATGCACCTGTTTAAAGTTTCAATCTCCATCACAATATGTTCAGATCAGGAGCAGACTGTGCGGAAGGAGCCTCTTAATACGGCATTGGTCGCAGCTGCCGCATAACAAATGGAACTCGTCTGTAACCTAAAGGTCTGATACGGCGCTCTATTTCACCGGCAACCCTAACTTGCCTAGCATTACACCTAGTTTATCATTGGAGCCTGCGTGGGGAGAATATTGAATACAGTGTACACTGAAGTATCCTTGATATTGTGTACGATGTGTTAACTACAGATAAAGCATAACCTCAGATAGAACAAAACATCTCCCTTAATACATTTCCACCTTTAAGGAACTGCTGAAGACGATTTTATCGTTAGTTCTGTCCGGTGTACTGCAGGGGTCGTGTTTTGTTTACAATTTGTTTCTTGTTATTTCAGTTACAAAATTACGTGTTAAATTACGTGTTATTTCAGGGAACAAAATTTTGTCGACGCTGGCGCCCAGTGTCACCACACTCATGTACTAGACACGAAAAACGAGCTTCAAAATTTACAATGGGATGAAAAGCCTACTTGTGTTGGTTAGTCTATTGCATAACCCAGTAACACCCACCCTATAGCCTAGGACTATAGCAATACATTTTAACACAATTTAAACTTTGATAAACATGAAAGAACAAGATAAACAAACTCAACGTTACCCATCCATGAAAGAAACTATTTTGACGTGCAACAATTGAAAACCTTGTGACTTATTTTGAAAAATCCCAAAATTTCATAAGGTGTGAATCTACCTACAATGTCAAAAAATCTCAGAATCTATCTGAATAGCAACGAACATAATTCAAAATTTTTATGTATCTAATAGACAAAATGTAAATAATTGTTCATTGTGTAATTGGACGATAAAGATAATTGAAAGCTACATGAAATAATAAACAATACGGGTTTCGACCGTGCATTAAGTCTATTTGCAGAAAACCAAGGCAAGCACAATTACTAAATAATCATTATGGTCAGTCTCCTACGAAAGAAATCCCATACTAACACCTTAGTAAAATCTATTCTAAACTAATCCTAACACCACCCTAACCCTTGCTTATCAATAATCACTAGAGTTCGACCGCAATCACTGTTTAAATCAAAGTTATAATGTGCGGCAAAAAGCCTGCAAACACAGAAAGAAGTACAAATTACGGCCACAGTTGGACTGGCATTGTTCGAGATTAATGGAGTTCCCTTAAATCTCTGTCCCACTTCTACCTCGTAGTTAATGGACAACTCACTACACACTCTGGGAGTGCAACTAAACGTGGAACGAGTAGTAGTCTACTTAAATCTCTGTCGCACTTCTACCTCGTAGTTAATGGACAACTCACTACACACTCTGGGAGTGCAACTAAACGTGGAACGATTAGTAGTCTACTTAAATCTCTGTCGCACTTCTACCTCGTAGTTAATGGACAACTCACTACACACTCTGGGAGTGCAACTAAACGTGGAACGATTAGTAGTCTACTTAAATCTCTGTCGCACTTCTACCTCGTAGTTAATGGACAACTCACTACAACACTCTGGGAGTGCAACTAAACGTGGAACGAGTAGTAGTCTACTTAAATCTCTGTCGCACTTCTACCTCGTATTAATGGACAACTCACTACACACTCTGGGAGTGCAACTAAACGTGGAACGAGTAGCAGTCTACTTAACATTGTCTTGGTAATTTCAGTTGAATAACTTTTATACCTTCAAAAGGTATTCACTCATACGTACAATTCCTCTTATATTTTAAAATCCATGAGATTTTTTACATAAAGAAGAGTAGCAGTAACATATTTATTTGCAGGTTCAAGTTTATCCTTGTCAATTCAACTATTTAAAACCACTACCAATAACTATGAGGGTTTCCACAAAGAACGGTAATCGAAATATATTTGTTCATTGTTACATTGAGTTGGCCTGACAAAGTTTATATTTTCTGCCAAATTCAATTAATACTAATTAAATTATAAATACAATGTTTTTACAATATGTGTGTTATGTGTTGTATATGTGTGTGTTGTGTATATGTTGTTATGTTTTATGTTTGTTACAATGTTTTTTTTTCCTTTCTTGGTGTATAAATTTATACAGATTGATTAGTTACTTGCGGTTCGTAGAATTAATTTAACTTAAACAGGGTATTTGGAGAGAACTTTAAGTATAGTAAAAATTATTCTAAAACCCAACTATATTGTATTTAAGCTATGTAAATTTATCATTTGTCATTTTTATTGCTTAATAGATTTTTACCGAAAAGGTATTAAGTATTTCAAGATAATGTAAGCTAGCCTCTTTTACATATAAATACTTCTGTTCTAAATAATCTCTTAACTAATATCGACACAGTATACTTCTCGTTCGTTACAATTTTAGATAATTTTTTTTTTCTTTAAACGTTTATTTAGAGTAATCCTAGGTTTTTGTAATGATATTTCCTTGATCTATATGATAACATCCGTTATATTTTGAAATCAATAAATGCACATTGGATACTCCAATTTCTTTCCAAATATTCATTACATATCAAATTAATCTTTCTCTTCCTCATCTTCCCTCACATCCAAAACGAAGTTTCCATAATTACTGTTATTGATAATCACTGCTATTGGCCTTTCAAAGGGTGAAACAAGTTACTCCTAAGCTTGGTGTTCCTATCTAACTTAAAACATTTCAATCATAATTTACCAAGTATACAAAAGTAGAATTTCACTAAAACAGGTTGAGAAATAGAACAAAATATGATTTTTCTATTACATATTAACCTCAAGCATTGTCAGTAACAAAAAAGAAGCCTCACTCACACTAGCGATGTTTAAGGAGCAAAAACTCTAAAACAGAAGCAGTAACAGAAACTAAAGGAATGTACGCCGTTTGAAGCTCACATTCGACTGAGTGTGGCGGAATAAAGAGTAAGTTTGAATCTCTGGTTTGGTTTGTCTGAAGTTAACCAACTACACTTAAGCTCCGGGTACGAAAGCTAAGTAGTTCGTTTCTCTCAAACACTAGTATATCCTTTTATATACGTTTATTTTTAATTCTTGTAGCTGTTCATCGTATCCCTAAGAAAAGTCATAGTTTATTTAAAACCTTTAAGTGGAAATAAAAAATAAACAAATAGTTGTAAAACTTAATATTTTTAAAAACGAATCATCATTTAAATGTTGTAGTTTGGTTAAATTGTTTTTGATGCTGTTGGAAAGAGTGCAAAGTTACCACTAAAATTTAAAAAATCTCTCTTCCTTGCGTGATTAAAAATTATATGTTATCCTTTACGCAAATAAAAAATGTCAAGTAACTACAATTAACATATCAATTGATTAAAGTTGCGAAACAAATAATTACTAAATTCACGAAAAAACAGTTCAACCCAAATTTTAAATCCCAACACACAGCACGATGCTGATTCATTATACTTTATTTGAAACAACCACACTAATCCCGAAATAATTAAAACATTAAAAGAGATGGTTTCAGACTTCAAACAGACCGAAATTAACTCATTAACATCATGACAGTATCCACTCGTATGAATAGACTCGTTTTCTGCACACAAATGGACGCTTTACACAGCGACAACAGACATAAAAGCATAATTAGTTTAGCGGAGGTACAAAGTTTGAACAGCAGATGATTGCCACGAAATGTGTTGAGTGGATAATACCTCAGTTATAGAACTTGAAACTGACTGCGAACACAAGCATTTGGAGGGGATTTAATTGCATGTTTTATTTTATAACGGTATTATCAAGGTTAGTTTATTTAATCAGTAGTACCTCGGTACCTTTTTTCAATACGAGGTCTAGTTTTTACCTAGAGAAGTGTCGAAAAAATTGTCGGGTCATAGGTTGCCATGCTGGTGACGAAATAACAACGAAATATAAACATAAATTCAAAACAAATTGAAGAAATTCCATCACATGTTTTATTTAGCGAGGGGTGAAAATAGAGAAGTCTGTACATAAGATATTTTTGGTAGATTTTTCGACCACTGTACGACCTCTAGTTCATATTTAAAGGAACTAAATAACCATTACAACTGTTTCAACTAAAAAAGTTCGTTCTATGATGGTCAATAACAAAAGTTACTAGGTCATCAGGGTGCATTAAAATTTAACTTGAACCGGACTCTTACTATGTTACATCCACAGTATTTTCCACCCAACATCACTTTACATCCAATACAGTCATACATTGATATTCCAATGTAGATCTCACGCTGTCAACTGCACACCGCATCTACATGTGAATCCTTATTAATGACGTGCCTTTGTGATGCAATCCGGTGATAACAGATGGAATCAATCTCGTGTTCTGCTGCAGACAGAATGTGTAATGACTTCGACGTGATTGCCTTCTCAGTCGGATCATTAGATCATACCACTCACTATTGCTGAAGTAGACATCAACATGGACCAGCTGTCACATACTTCTTATCAATAACGATAACAGATGGAATCAATCTCGTGTTCTGCTGCAGACAGAATGTGTAATGACTTCGACGTGATTGCCTCAGTCGGATCATTAGATCATACCACTGACTATTGCTGAAGTAGACATCTACATGGACCAGCTGTCACATACTTCTTATCAATAACGATAACAGATGGAATCAATCTCGTGTTCTGCTGCAGACAGAATGCGTAATGACTTCGACGTGATTGCCTCAGTCGGATCATTAGATCATACCACTGACTATTGCTGAAGTAGACATCTACATGGACCAGCTGTCACATACTTCTTATCAATAACGATAACAGATGGAATCAATCTCGTGTTCTGCTGCAGACAGAATGTGTAATGACTTCGACGTGATTGCCTCAGTCGGATCATTAGATCATACCACTGACTATTGCTGAAGTAGACATCTACATGGACCAGCTGTCACATACTTCTTATCAATAACGATAACAGATGGAATCAATCTCGTGTTCTGCTGCAGACAGAATGCGTAATGACTTCGACGTGATTGCCTCAGTCGGATCATTAGATCATACCACTGACTATTGCTGAAGTAGACATCTACATGGACCAGCTGTCACATACTTCTTATCAATAACGATAACAGATGGAATCAATCTCGTGTTCTGCTGCAGACAGAATGTGTAATGACTTCGACGTGATTGCCTCAGTCGGATCATTAGATCATACCACTGACTATTGCTGAAGTAGACATCTACATGGACCAGCTGTCACATACTTCTTATCAATAACGATAACAGATGGAATCAATCTCGTGTTCTGCTGCAGACAGAATGCGTAATGACTTCGACGTGATTGCCTCAGTCGGATCATTAGATCATACCACTGACTATTGCTGAAGTAGACATCTACATGGACCAGCTGTCACATACTTCTTATCAATAACGATAACAGATGGAATCAATCTCGTGTTCTGCTGCAGACAGAATGCGTAATGACTTCGACGTGATTGCCTCAGTCGGATCATTAGATCATACCACTGACTATTGCTGAAGTAGACATCTACATGGACCAGCTGTCACATACTTCTTATCAATAACGATAACAGATGGAATCAATCTCGTGTTCTGCTGCAGACAGAATGTGTAATGACTTCGACGTGATTGCCTCAGTCGGATCATTAGATCATACCACTGACTATTGCTGAAGTAGACATCTACATGGACCAGCTGTCACATACTTCTTATCAATAACGATAACAGATGGAATCAATCTCGTGTTCTGCTGCAGACAGAATGCGTAATGACTTCGACGTGATTGCCTCAGTCGGGTCATTAGATCATACCACTGACTATTGCTGAAGTAGACATCTACATGGACCAGCTGTCACATACTTCTTATCAATAACGATAACAGATGGAATCAATCTCGTGTTCTGCTGCAGACAGAATGCGTAATGACTTCGACGTGATTGCCTCAGTCGGATCATTAGATCATACCACTGACTATTGCTGAAGTAGACATCTACATGGACCAGCTGTCACATACTTCTTATCAATAACGATAACAGATGGAATCAATCTCGTGTTCTGCTGCAGACAGAATGTGTAATGACTTCGACGTGATTGCCTCAGTCGGATCATTAGATCATACCACTGACTATTGCTGAAGTAGACATCTACATGGACCAGCTGTCACATACTTCTTATCAATAACGATAACAGATGGAATCAATCTCGTGTTCTGCTGCAGATAGAATGCGTAATGACTTCGACGTGATTGCCTCAGTCGGATCATTAGATCATACCACTGACTATTGCTGAAGTAGACATCTACATGGACCAGCTGTCACATACTTCTTATCAATAACGATAACAGATGGAATCAATCTCGTGTTCTGCTGCAGACAGAATGCGTAATGACTTCGACGTGATTGCCTCAGTCGGATCATTAGATCATACCACTGACTATTGCTGAAGTAGACATCTACATGGACCAGCTGTCACATACTTCTTATCAATAACATACACTAGCTGAATGAGACACTCATGTAATGTTATTAAGTCTAAAATTCTATGCCTGCCTTAGTTTTTGTACAGACCCTAAGGTGTCACTCAAAAGGGATTTACATTTAACATTTAAAGCTACCCCTAAAAGATTAAAGTTTAGGAAACGATGAAAAACTAGGCCAACCAAAAAGAGATCTTTAATCTCATATACAAATTTGTAGAGTTTAGTGTTCCTAGTGTAACCCATTTAAAAGTTAACAAAGGGTGTTCACTCAATTGTCTAAACCTGTATCAGTGTTAAATGTGCATTATAATTGGTCGCCTTTACTATATATACCCATAGTAATTAAGTGTACATAATTATACGATTGATATTTGACAGACGTTCCATAATAATAATGAGCATGTCATTCCAAAATTGTTATCAGTCCTCGAATTTTAAAATGGATTTTAGAGTGGTTTGACTCATGTTGATTAAAATTATATAGTTTCAAGCTGTACGGTTAACCATAAAATGTTAGTGCTATAAAAAAAAAAAAACGCCTGTTTATTTTTTAAACGTGTTTCATCTTCTACAGTATTTTTTTAAATTCACCCGTAAACAATTTATTTGTTTGAATTCATCCAGATCCATGTTGAATCTTTACAACTAATAATTGTAATCAATCTGTAAATATTGGTATTACAAAAAGAAACATTACAAAATTACTTTTCATTGTATCATTTTTGTATTATTCGATGAACACAGGTTCATCCATTTTTATTTTATATTCCTTTAACTTTGTATATATTATATAAATCAAATCAACACAACATCTTCTACAGTCATCTTCTACTAATCTATTTCGCCCATTATTTATACACAACCTAACACAACAGTGACGCAAGCAAGGCGAGAGTTGGAAGCACGGATTTTATAACAGTTTATTGACCGAGGGAGAAAAAGGGAGTTTCTGAGAAACATGAAAAATGTGTAGAAAAATGAGGCAGACATAATGCGTGCAAGTCATTATTTGGAGCTTAGCGGCTCCGTCCTCTCGGGGCTTCGACCCTCATTTGTATCTTCCAGCGACTCTAAAAAATAAATTAAATTTCTTCGGATTTTTTAAAAATTAAGTTCTAATAATGCAAGAACATATTTTAACAAATTCTTATCCTTAAATCTTGATGTTTTTGTGTGTCAACGCTTAAGTCTGCGTCAAGTTAGATTCCTATAGAAGACAGTTGGTTTAAAAAAATATAATTATAAGCTATGTTCAATATTTTTGCAATAGTTTAGTTTTACAGTGTTTAAAATATTAAACACTATGACAGAATTGTAGTAATTATTACAATAATTGGATTTTTAAATTAGTTTTAAAAGGGAAACTCTTTTTTAATTTTCTAGGAAATGTAAAAACCACATGTCAGGGTTTATCATCCGAGGCTTATAAGGTGTACGTTTCACAAATCCCGAAAATAACACCTCACACAAGTGTGGATTCACCAAAACATTACTTAACTTTTTTTTTTCAAACAGATCGAAAAGAATGAATATTAAATGCTGTGATAAAGCAAATGCATGTGTACGATTAATTCGGGTTTAATACAGAACAGGACACCAACAGGCATTTACCCAGCTAAATTTCCCTCCGTGTTTTACCCATCCCGAAAATAACACCTTACAGAAGTATGGAGACATCAAAACATTACTTAACTTATTAAATAATTTTCTGAAACAGATAGAAAAGAATGAATATTAAATGCTGTGATAAAGCAAAATCATGTGTACGATTAATTCGGGTTGAATACAGAACAGGACACCAGCGAGCATTTACTCAGCTAAATTTCCCTTTGTGTTTTATACAGTAGATAAGCTTTTATAAAACAACATTTTCTCCTGGCATTTTCAATATATTTTAAAATTGACTACAATGCAAATAGCATTAAAAGTTACTATTTAGATTATTACACCTTTCATAATCAACTCCTATTCCAGTTTCGGATTTTTTGAAGCGTACACATATATCTTCTAGTTTTATGTGAAGTTTCATTAAAATATTTAAGACTCATTTTGGGGTTTGTAAAAATTAATATTAATTTAAAAGTATATAAAAATATTCTTCGAATAAACAAGTGTTATGAACTTTTCAACCAATTCTTCGTCAATCAATTCCACATGCGAAATAGGAACAAGAGCGTTTGTAGATTTGAGATTAACCCATGTTTACCGTTTAGAACTAACATCTGTTTTTGACTTAAGACAACCGCCTACACAAGTACACGCTCCAAACATAGAATATACTCTTTGGACGTATAACTACGAGTAAAACTACTTATAAACAGTTGCTTGTACTGTACTCTGTATTCCTGACTAAAGTACTAACTGCAAATTTTACACTTAAATAAAATATAAACGTTAAATTAAACTGCAGAGTCAATAGTAACCGAACTTGAAACACGTCAATACTACAATGTACATTAGGTTTCCCATTCTACAACAGAAGACTATCAGTCTGTAATCCAAAGCACTGTTTATATTAAATTGTTTTTATTCATGGTTAACTCAGACATACATTATGACTCATAATGATTTCATGTTTTTGATAAGGGGTGAAAATATTACTGGTTTTAGTCAAATTAAATATGTTTCGTTTTACAACGCATTTTATACTACACACTAATCAATAAACCAAATATCTGCTCCCCATTGGATAGTTTCTCCTTACATTCAAGCAACATTCTCTCCCCTTACAACCCTTGAATGGTTATGTTTTCGTTTATAACCTTTCATCGCCACTGATAGTGATGCAACGAATCATTGTACCAATACCAAACGAATATGTGTTATTTGCCACCAGTGTCATTTGCCACCACTCTAGGATTTGTGTCATTTGCCACCACTTTATACCTGGCTGGGTGAGTCATCAGCCACAACCCTAGTCCGTGGGTCATCACCCCTCTAGGCACCGGCCGATGGACCAAGGAATACCTATAATTCACACTATCACCCTCTCCTGCAACATTTTTATGGTAAAAATTCCAACACTCTCTAGGAGTAGAGAAATACATGGCGGAAACGCTCATTACTATTTGTGGTTTTGTAGTGTTACGACATAGTAGTGCTGTTCTCACCAAGTTTTACAAAGTGTTACCTAGTTTAATTTATTTAGTTATTAATTCGCTAAAAACGTTCATATATATTTGCAAATCTACATGAATTAAGCTTTCCAATGACCCACTTAACTTGGATTAACAATGTCGGAATTAATTAATTACACTAATTAAACACACATTTAACTTAAAACAAAATAAAGATGGTTAAATAATTAACAAATCGGTCCAGTAGAACTCTAGATTTAGTTGTACAAAGATTTTCAAAGTTGAATTATATATAAGGAGATGCATATATTGCACAAGAATGTAATCACAGTTAAATGAATCTTTAATACAAACTATATCTAAAGCGGCTAAATAAAAGTGTAAACTAATAACGTACTAAATAAAACCACATTCAATCAACAAATTAATTTAGACTATAGACGGACTTGGTTAACATAAATATTTTTAGTTGATTATTTTTAAGAAGTTATCAGGCAGAATTTTACACAAAATAATACGGACATTTGAAGGATTCTTTCCAAAGAACTTCAAGATAACTTATGATAACAAAACACAGTTTTTAGGTCTGTTGTTTATCCCATAACTGTTTCATGAACCTAACGTCTCAAAGGAATCATTTTCAATATATTTTATGATCTTTTTAGAATGTAGATGTAATTTAAAAACATTTATCTTTGCACTTTTTCTCTAAACTTACTCGTTTCGGAGCTATATCATGCTGAATGTAACCAAAAGCTGCTTTAATCTTAATTTTACACGCTGTAACTCCTTTGCGTAGCTTAAAGAAAAAAATAAACTGAAAACATTTTAAAAATTACAGTCTAAAATCGCCATGAAATACAAGGTGTCCGATAAGAAAAGTTAAATATTGAAAATATCAGACTTTAAAGGAAGAGAATTCATATTTTTGAATGTCATAAGATAGTAGTTTAAATTCCCCATATAATGTTTTCTCGAAATCGAATAGTTTCTGATATTGCAAAGGTGTTACATTTAAGTTCTTCACTCTGTATATTTGCAGAATACTAAACACTGAAACTGCGTCTTTTCAGGTATTTTAATGGGATTTAATCTCATTGATGAGTTGTATCGGTTGTATACTGTGCCAAATGTTATTTTTGTATTATTTATCTAATCTTAGGCCATGTAAGGAATATTCAAATAGCTTAAATACCTTAACATAGATAGGCCTGTACTGTTTAACTTGTTATTATGTGATTTTGGACTCAAAATGTGCGTTTTCTTTTGCCGAACAAGATGGTAAAATTAATTTTCACAATTCACAGTTCTAACGGGAGTTAAAAACATTTATTTAATATAAAAAAAATTATAAGTACATCTACATGGTTATGACTCATAGGAACGGCCACGGCGGGAATTCCAGGAACTGACCCTACTGGTGGCAAATGACACTGGTGGCAAACGACACTGGTGGCAAATAGTAGGACACCTACCAAACACTAACTGTACTACTCAACAACAATTCAATTGATCTCAACAGCTGATTAGTTTAGGTTCGAAGAATAATTACTTTTTCCCTCAATCCTTGAACCTCATTGGTCCGTGAACGTGTTGTTAAGTAAAACAATGATACTGTTAAGTAAGTAAACAATCCTGTTAAGTGAATCTTTTCAATTCTAAAAAACAAACTGAAACGGCTACTAAAAAATACGGCGGTATGTAAAAATTTCAATAAATTTAAGAGGAAGCCTGATCAAAAATATAAACCTTCTCCACACAAAAAATGCTCAACAAGTATGTAGTAAGTATTTGATTGTCTAAATTACGAGCATGGTTGAAACACAATGACATAGTTGGTTATTCTGTGACAATATGCTTGGTTGCATTTTTATCCGTTGTTTAAGAATCATCTGATCTTCAACAATACACTTCTATACAAATCCGAAACCTATTCCCGCTTGGCGTTTGGATTGCAATACAAAACCAGGTGTAAGGCGAAAAAAAGGTATATACTATTTGACATAAAATTAAGCTTGATGATATTTGAATAACCTGTCGTCTACACTATTTACTTACAAGTAAGAATGCGAAGCTGAATTCCCTTACCTGAAAAAATGATAATCAAATTAAAACAATTGCAAACACTAAGTACAAAACACCTTATGTAGATTTGGTCAACTACAACATGTTTTAGAATAAAGGATGTAAATTGTAACTACTCTTACTGCAAATATTTTTCCAAACGATAGTTACTAAGTACATCCGGTTAAAATATAATTTCGTTGCAGTTAAGACACCTGCCAATTTTAAAGACAAGAGTATTTAATTTTCAACAGGAACTAATTGAACAAAAGTTTTCATGGAAAGCTAGAACTAAAAGCATCACTATTTATTACTGCTTTAAGTATATAAGCTTCAAGTATTTGTAGACTCAAATTGCACCGTTATACATACGGATTAGGAACTTGGCAAGTTTAACCAATGACATTCTACAAGTTTGTACAAGAACACTTAGGAGAACTTAAGACAATCCTAAGTCAAGTTTCAACTAATCTCTTCAGCCTGTATCATTAACAGCGTTCCATTTAGATAAGTATACTATATCGAATACCAAATCATGTATTTAATTCATTAATCATTTAAATGACAAAACACAGCATTTAAACACAGTATTTAAACAATCTTTACTAAGAAACATCTAGCTATATACATGTAATATGGCTTGGCGAAATTGAACAATTTAGCTCGTAATTTAAAATGAAGAGTGGGGAATGAATGAAATTCTATGGATAAAACACCAAAACACTTGAGCTCTTCATTGGTAAAATAGTACTCGTTTCGAAACACTATACACTCCGTTATTAAGGGTGATTCTAAACCTTTCACAGTGTCCAAAACATGTTGAAGATCAATTCTAATGTCCATGGAAATATTGTTCAAATGTATTTGAATTAGAACATATGGTATTATTTCATATGTTAAACATTATTAATAGTGTTTGTTCCAATGATGTAAATAGTTGTTGGTTTCAGTATCCCATTTTTGTAAGTATAAAATTAAACCTTTAATTCCAAGACTTAAAGTTTCCTACTAATAACAGGTTATGGGCCCAGAATCTACTACAAAATTCACTAGAGTCCTACTATGGATACTACTCTGAGCTACGTCATCTTCAGTTACAAAACATGCGTCATTATCTGCTATATGAGATCTAAACTGTTTACCTTTTAACTTAAGACAGTCTGCTTTACGGTGTCCTTTTTCATTGCACTCATAACATCTAAATTTAAACGGTTTGTTTCGCTCTTCACTTTCTTTAACCGAAAATTTAGATTTCTTAAAGAACTTTTGTTTCTTTTGTCCAAAAAAAACAGCAGTATCGTGTACCACTGAACCAAACTCACCTTTCATGCGTACTTCTTCAGATAACAACTGATTTTTAAGAAAATCTAAAGTAATTGCATCAGGATTTTGGTGAAATAAAATATCTACAGTACGAGTTACTGTTTGATAATTTGAGGGCATAGAAGACAAAAGTGTCGTTATTATTTCCTGATTGTCCATTGTTCCACCAGCAGACTTAAGGTCATTTACCAAAGATTCAAATTTTGTGAAATAAGACAGTAATGAGCTCTCACCATTGAACTTTAAGTTACCCAGTTCCTGTTTTATTCGTACTTGCTCTCCAATGCCAGTCGTTCCATACGTCCTCTTGAGGAGATTCATCATCCCTTTTGCTGTCTTCTGGCCCTTGATGGTCGACATGATATCATCCGTGATATGCTGTACTATCAGACCTCTTGCTTTGACATCTTTTTCCATGAAGGCAGACCTTGGCCCTTCTTCTTCAGGAATTTCTTGTGTCAAGACATCTAGGACTTTATACTGTTCCAATACCAACTCTAATCTGAACAGCCAATTACTAAAATTGTGTCCATCAAAAGGTTTCAATACCAAAATTGGAGTTCCCATTGCCATTCCAAGTCAACCTTATCCTCAATTTAGTAGCCCATAACCTGTTATTAGTAGGAAACTTTAAGTCTTGGAATTAAAGGTTTAATTTTATACTTACAAAAATGGGATACTGAAACCAACAACTATTTACATCATTGGAACAAACACTATTAATAATGTTTAACATATGAAATAATACCATATGTTCTAATTACGAATTCTAAACGAATTCTTGAAGTAGTTTCCAGTGATGTTTGCGGTCCCTTTGAAAGTCAAACACATAATGGTATGAGGTACTATGTATCATTCTTGGATCACTACTCTCATTTCACCCAGGTCTATTTAATGAAAACTAAAGACGAAGTTTTAGACAAGTTCAAGTTATATGAAGCAACAGTATCTGCTCATAGTGGGAGCAAAATTGATCGTCTTAGGTGTGATAACGGGGGAGAGTACATGTCGAATGGGTTTAAAGTTTTTTGTCAGAAAAAGGGAATAACTTTGGAATACACTGTACCGCGCAATCCACAACAGAATGGTTGCAGTGAACGCTTAAACAGAACCATCTCTGACTGCATGCGCTGCCTTTTATTTGATTCAAAGATGTCAACCGAATTTTGGGGTGAAGCAGTACTTTCTGCAGTTTATATTATCAATCGAAGACCAACTACAACATTGGGCAGAAATGTTACACCTGCAGAAATTTGGTACGGATATAAGCCTGATATCGCAAAAATCAAATTGTTTGGTTGTGTGGCATACTGTCATATCGATAAGGATCTTCGTAAGAAACTTGATGATCGAAGCTCTAAAATGATTATGATTGGCTATGCAAGCAATGGATATCGATTGTGGGATCCTTTTAAAAGAAAGGTAGTCGTTGCTAAACATGTGAAGTTTTTCGAGAATGACTTGTATTTTTCTGAGAAAGATAAACAAATTACTCAGCCGTTTGAAAAAACTGAGCAAACTATCTTCATTGAAGAACAAGTAGAGGACACGTTGCCTGATAGTGATAACCAACAAAACTTGCATGCTGAGGAAGATCAAGTCATACAGGAGCCAGGTCCTAATTCTAATGAAGCTGAGCCGGACAATTATGGGAATGACCTGAGAAGATCGCAAAGACAGAAAAAGATTCCATCGTGGATGGATGATTATGATGCAAATTTTTCTACTGCTTTATTGGTGGATGAACTTCTACATGAAGGTCCGAACTCCTACGAGGAAGCGATTCAAGATAATGGATGGAGAGAAGCAATCAACGAAGAACTTAAAAGTCTTCATAAAAATGAAACTTGGGAACTGGTCGAAACTCCAAAAAGTGAACAGGTAATTGATTCTCGTTGGATTTTCAGGGAGAAATCAGTTAATGGTGTTACAATAAAGAAGGCAAGATTGGTTGCTCGTGGATTTCTTCAGGGGGAGAAATCTTATGAAGAAATTTTTGCACCTGTCGCAAGGATGGTAACTATAAGAACTTTATTGTCAATTTTGGTTGTACATAACTTATTATTTTGTCAGTTGGATGTTAAATGTGCTTTTTTGAACGGGGTATTAAGCAGTCCAGTATTTATGAAACCCCTAAAGGAGTAGAAACTAGAAATGGACTTGTTTGTAAACTTAAGAAGTCTTTGTATGGTTTAAAAGAAGCTCCTAAATGTTGGTATTCTCGGTTGAACGAATTCCTAATTGGTATTGGTTTTGAACGATCTAAATCTGACCCATGTTTTTATTTCACGAAAAATGTATATATTGTAATTTACGTTGATGATATGATAATTTTTGCTAAAGAGAAGAAAGATTTGTTAAGTGTTAAATCTAAGCTGATCTCCACTTTTGAAATGAAGGACTTAACTAATGAAAATCACCTAGAGTTCCTAGGTATTTCTATTGAGAAATGTCACGAGGGTCTTAAGCTCCATCAATCGAAGTTGATTGAGAAAATAATCCATAAATTCGGGATGGAAAATGCAAAACCGGTATCTTTGCCAATAATACCAAAACTTCAGCTGGTAAAAAGTGACAAATGCTATACAAATTTGCCGTACAAACAACTTCTTGGAAGCTTAATATATCTAATGCTGGGAACCAGACCTGATCTGTGCTATTCAGTTACATACTTCAGCATTTTTCAAAATTGTTATGATTGCACACATTGGAAGCATCTGAAAAGTATTGTAAGATATTTGATTGGAACAAAGGATCTCTCTCTTATGTACACTAAAGAACACTCAACAGGAAGGGATATACAATGCTACTGTGACTCTGATTTTGCAAATGACGTTGAAGAGAGAAAAAGTATCAGTGGCTACACATTTAAGGTGTTCGGTAACACAGTTGCATGGAAAACAAAGAAACAACCTGTTGTTGCTTTGTCTAGTTGTGAAGCTGAGTACATCGCTCTTGCAACTTGTGCTACTGAATGTGTTTTTATCTCCCGCTTGATGTCTGAAATGTTGTTTATAGAAATGTCACCAGTATTGGTTTATGAAGATAACCAATCATGCATCAAGATGGCCACAACTCTGGAAACAAAGAGGTCAAAACACATTGATGTGCGATTTCACTATATCAAGGAACTCATAGCAAAGAAGATTATTGAAGTGAAATATATTGCAAGTGAAAATCAAGTTGGTGATTTTTTTACTAAAGGGCTATCACTTGCCAAGTTTAAAAAGTTCAGAAAAGAACTGGGACTTTTCTAAAAATTTGTTTAATCAGTTGTGTTTGTTTAAATTTGAATTGGATTGAAGAATTGTGGGGGAGTGTTGAAGATCAATTCTAATGTCCATGGAAATATTGTTCAAATGTATTTGAATTAGAACATATGGTATTATTTCATATGTTAAACATTATTAATAGTGTTTGTTCCAATGATGTAAATAGTTGTTGGTTTCAGTATCCCATTTTTGTAAGTATAAAATTAAACCTTTAATTCCAAGACTTAAAGTTTCCTACTAATAACAAAACAGGAGGTGAAAATCCCAGTATATATATTTTGACACCCAGTATTAGGGAAGGGGGGAGGTTAGGTTCATTTATCAAACGCGGTCACAAGTCGCATCAAGGCTTCGATAATAACTGATGGAGCATTGTATATTTACACTAGCTACTATAGTTAGGTTGTACAGTTATTCTAAATTAAATACGTATCTAAATCTTTTAAAAGGGGAGTGTTTTTAACAAACCCTACAGTTTGGTTAGTTTAAGTTTTTGCTATCGTAATTCATCGAGATATAAATTGTGTTTTTTCTTCAGTTAATAGCTGCGCGGTTGCTTATTGTGTTGTAGAAAGTCATTGCAATAATTTTACTTTTTAACTGCAGTTTTTTTTTAACACCCATGGGCTAGGCCTGTATCATTCAGATATACTATCTCTAGATTTTAGTTTCCATCGGGATTATCAAGAAAACAATCTTGTTCTTGATATCTAAAAAGCTCAATTTTAGACCTTAAACCCCCTCCCCCACCCCACTAAATAAAATTGTGGTATAAAATAGACATCAACTTAAGCTGAGGTTATATCGCGTTCATATTAAAACCATTTTGTACCTAGATACATAATTAAAGGGCGCTTGAGAAGGTTGTACATTTGACACCAGAACAGTTGGTTAACTAACATAGTTAATGTTGGTTAAAAAAGTAAACCTATAGATCTATAAGCACTCGCAATTTGTTAAGCTTTTTTTATTTTTTAACATTCATATTTTTTTATTGATTTATTACTATTTTAGAAACACCATTATATTATATTTTTGAATAACTTTTATCGAGTTTAATTATGATTCACATTTTAAAGGGTATTATGGACATGGTTCAGGGTAGGCTGATTTAAAAACAATTTCGCTAACATGTGAGCTACTAATAAACTCTGTACAATGGAACTTGTCTTCTGATCGGAGATCTACCTGAGGACTGATCAATAGATTAATTGGATACAGGTTCCATCATGCAGACTATACACTGTGAGCCTTTAAAGATTCCACTATAACATTTGGTGATAGTAAATGTTTTATATTACCAAAGATACGTTATAGTGATCTATCAATTATTTGTCAAAAAACCTTTGTGGAAATAACAGCTTCTACTCAACAAAGAATATCTCCGAATAAAGTTTTATATTATATATTAACAGTTTTAAACCTACAAAAGATGTATTGCGAACCAAATCAATTGATTACGTGTAGTCTAAAAATAAATGGTTTCATGACTGTTCTATTCTTCCTTAAGTGTGTTTAAAACTTTAAATATTTCCACACTGATGGAGAAAAAACTAATTAATCGCAGAACATTTTTTAATATCAAATTCTCGTCATATGGACTAATATATGTCACAAGAGCTTTAATCAAGGCAGCTAATTATTAATAAAGAGTCGGAGATATTAGAGAGAATGTTTGCTGAAAAGCCAAGATGAAAGTTGGAGATTCTCAACACAGCCTTTCATTCGAAGTAATTACATTTCTCAGATTCACCTTTTAAAAATATAAAATTATATTTTAATCTACAGATATTGAGGGCAAAGTAATATATTTATTTAAGTGTTTCAATACCAATGAAAACTTAATTAAATTATTACTAAGCTCAATTAATATTATTAATATGATATTACAATTTGCATACAAAAGTTAAGATATTTTACATTTAATGTTTTACACAAACATAATATAATGATATAGTTTTATTTTTATTTAGGAATGTAGTACAGTAGTTAGGTATGTACAAGTGTTAAGGAATGTAGTAGTTAGGCACGAACACTTTTAGGAAGGTAGTAGTAAGGTATGCAATGAAATTAAAAGAATATTTTTATTTACTCGGGAAGGGTTTTACACTTAAGCTGTATCAAATTTTGTACAGATAAGCTAATATAAGCTATTTTATAGGTATAATTAATTTCTTATGGAGATGATGATGTGCAAATGTTAAGGAAAGAGGAGTTTCAAGGTAAGTTGTCGTTTGGGAATGTACTAGGAATATACTAGAAAGGCGTGTACATATTACCATATGTAGTTACCATACGTATGTTGAAAATCGCTGGATTCAAAACCTTTTACACATTTTTTACATCAAAATCTTCAACTTAAAGGTTATAAGTGTAAAAATTGTACTTCCCTTTAAATATTGATAAAGTGGAAACAAACTCACTAGTGAAAAGTAACACAACACAGTACATAAAATGGTAATTTTCGGACTTAGTTTTTCAAACGTTGAATTATTTTTAACTACAGTGAAATTGTAATAAAAAAATTAAATGTATGGATTGAGAATACTGTAATATAATCAGTACATGTTTTTCTAAAATAGCAACAATCTTGCAATTCACTGCTTTGAGTATCAAATCAAGGTTCACATAAAACATGGTTGCAGGATGAAACATTTCAAAGAAACTCTTACATTAAAACTGTTTAACCTCTATGCTTATTTATCTAATATTTAACCATATGATTTTATTTACTTTTCTTTAATAATATTGTCTTGTATTAGTGTCTTGATTAAAACAGTTTAGTTTCTTTTGATCTTTTAATTTTTATTTAAATAAGAAATAGAACATGGCGCAGTCGAATGAAGAACCCGTATCCCTAAACATTAAGCCTCCTGAAGCCTTTTCCTTCAACCCTCAGGACTGGAAGACATGGAAGACTCGTTTTGAGAGGTATTATTCCCTTAGTAATTTAGCTCTACATTCTGGAAAGCATCAGATTGACATGCTTATCTACTGTATGGGGGAAAAGGGAGAGGACATACTTAATTCATTCAGTTTAAATGACAATGACAAATCTAATTTCAAAGCTGTTATACAGAAGTTTGACGATCATTTCCTTCCTAAAAAGAACTTAATTTTTGAACGGGCTAGGTTTCTAAAACTTACACAAGGTTCCATGCCGATTGAGAACTTTATCACAGACCTTCACAATCATGCAAAAAACTGTGATTGGGGTCAAATTGAAGAGGAGATGATTCTGATGGTTTTGATTATTGGTATGCGGGACGAAACACTAAGTGATCGTCTTCAACTTGAACCCGAATTAAAACTAAACACAGCTATAAACACTATCCGTAGATCTGAAGAACTATTAAGACAGATAACTTGCCTGACATAGCATTAATAAATAAAAATACTCAACATTTAATTAAGACAAACATTATTCCCAATAAATCAAACAATGATCAAAATTTTAAGCGGATTAATGACAATAAAAGCCTGTCCCATGTCGAAAAGAGATGTTTTTGGTGTGGTTCGACAGTTTTACACAAAAGATTCAACTGTCCAGCTAAACAATACAAATGTGGGTTTTGTAAAAAAGTTGGTCATTTTCCAAATGTTTGCAAATCAAACAAAGTCAGTCAAATTGAATATGATGATACTGACCTTGAAACACCCATTGAAAATGTTTGCTCGCAGTACATAGACCCTCAAACATTCATTGGCATTGTAGGAAAAAACTTGCGTGATGATCCATGGTCTGTAGTGTTAAATATGAATGACAGTGATGATGTTCTTTTCAAAATTGATACAGGAGCAGACGTAACGATTTTGCCTTCCGACATTAAACTGAATAAGAAAATCAGGCTCACTCCCACATCCAAAACATTTAGTGGCGCAAATGGTCAAGCTCTTTCAATTTTAGGAACTGCTACTGTAAAATTATCACATAATCACAAAACATGTTATGAGACTATATATGTTTCTAAGGGCACTTCCCAGCCACTTCTAGGTAAACCTGCAATAACAAGTTTGCAGTTACTTAATCGAATCAACGAAATACAGCCATCCAGTAATGACTGGTATGACAGACACCCCAAACTGTTTGAAGGCTTAGGTTCCATTGATGTCAAATACAAAGTAGAACTGAAAAATAACGCCAATCCATTTGCAATCAACACGCCTCGTCGGATTCCTCTTCCTCTTTGGGAATCTACTAAAGAAGAGCTTGAAAGAATGGTGTCAATGGGGGTGATCGCTGAGGTACACCATGCCACAGACTGGTGCTCTCCAATGGTTGTTGTGCCAAAGAAGGACTCTAACAAAGTTCGCATTTGTGTAGATCTTACTAAATTAAACAGATGCGTCAAACGAAGATACTATCCTATTCAACCCATCGACATAACACTTGCCCAAATCTCAGAAGCAAAATGCTATTCTAAATTGGATGCTAATAACGGATTCTGGCAGATCACATTGGACGAAGAATCCCAAGATTTGACAACGTTCCTGACACCGTTTGGACGTTTTAAATTTCTGAAACTACCCTTTGGAATAACATCTGCACCAGAAGTGTTCCAAGAATGCGTGAATCGAACCCTTAAAGGTCAAATGAATGCACTTGCGCATATGGACGACATAATTGTTTGGGGGAAAACTCAACAAGAACATGACTATTTCTTAGAAGAAGTACTTACCAAACTTGAAGGTGCTGGCTTCACCCTAAACAAAGACAAATGCTTGTTCTCTCAAACCTCGCTAACCTACTTAGGTCACCATTTATCTGAATCAGGAATCAAAGTCGATGAGACCAAAGTCGAAGCTATACGAAAAATGGCTCCTCCAACAGATATTTTAGGAGTTCAAAGGTTACTTGGTATGGTGAACTTCATTGGCAAATACATACCTAACAAAAGCCGGTTACTAAAACCCATTACCGACCTACTAAGCAGAAAAAACGAATGGTGTTGGGGTTGTGAACAACAAAAAGCATTCGATGAATTGAAAGAATTATTGTCTTCTCCACCTCAACTTGCATTCTATGATAAAAATAAACCGACTATGATTTCTGCTGACTCTTCTACACAAGGCCTGGGTGGAGTACTTTTACAACAACATTCAGATGGGAATTGGAAGCCTATTTCTTATATTTCACGCACTCTGAGCGAAACCGAACGAAACTACTCTAACATTGAACGAGAAGCTCTATCATTAACATGGAGCTGTGACAAGTTTAAAGACTACATTGTGGGCAAGCACATCACGCTAGAAACAGATCACAAACCTTTGGTAAGTATTTTGACTACTAAAGAGATCAATGATATGACTCCCCGTCTTCAAAGACTAAGACTTCGTCTGATGAGATATTCCTACAATGTGACATACACTCCTGGCAAACATTTAGCCACTGCTGATTGTCTCTCAAGAAGTCCTGTAGCAGCTAATGAGAGTTATGATTTAGATGAGGAAGTTGAACTGGCCATCCACACAGTAACAAGAAACATTGCCTATGTAACTGACATGGTTCTTGATAGAATTGCATCGGCACAGCGGGCTAGCTCAGAACTCAGGGTAATTAAATCTTACTGCTCAACTGAATGGCCTGATAAAACTAAGATTCCCGATAATCTTAAGCCATACTTCACAGTTCGGGATGAAATCTCTTTTTGTGACGGACTATTGCTTAGAGGAGAACGTCTCATAATCCCGACAACTCTTAGACAAGAAATGTTGACAAGAATACATACAGGCCACCTAGGCATAACGAAATGTCGACTTAGAGCCAACAATAGTATGTGGTGGCCAGGAATGTCACTTGAGATTGAGAAATTTGTTAATGATTGTCCTAAATGTACTGAACATAGAACACAACATCATGAACCCCTTTTGCCCAGTGAGCTTCCATCTCGTCCTTGGGAAAAGGCAGCGATTGATCTCTTTAAACTTGAAGGAACATGGTTCGTAGTAATCACTGACTGTTTTTCACGTTATTTTGAAATAGCTACATTAAAGAACCTGTCAACTGCTGAAATAATCGAAAAATGCAAATCTGTATTCTGCCGTCACGGTATACCAATTGAGCTACGATCTGATTGTGGTACACAGTTTGCTACCAGATACACTGGTCTTGAAAACTCTGAATTCAAAAAGTTTGCTCAAAACTATAACTTTAAACTTGTGACAAGCAGTCCAAGCTACCACCAAAGTAACGGTGCAGCTGAAGCTGCAGTCAAAATAGCGAAGAGTGTACTAAAGAAAAACAAAGACGACCCATATTTAGCCCTCCTAACCTACCGCAATACACCTCTATCCACAAGTGGATACAGTCCTGCTCAGCTAATATACAACAGATCACTGCGAGATAACCTGCCTGTTTTACCTAAAAAACTTGAAATCAAACCCGATCTCTCTCAACTAAAGGAAAAAGAAGATACTTACAAAGCATCTTACAAGAGAAACTACGATAGGCGCTACGCTACAAAAGAACTTCCATCGCTGCCTGTAGGTAAAAAAGTATGGATCCAAGACCTAAAAAGAGATGGTATTATTATCAGCTTAGGACAAGAGCCAAGGTCATACTGGGTTAAGACAGGAAACACTACGTTGAGAAGGAATCGACACCACCTTTTGCCTTACAAAGGTAATACAACCAAACCGAACAATCCTATTCCTTTATCCATCAAAGATACAACGTCAGATCCTCTGCCATTTACTACTGTTACTCAAAACAACTCTTCCCTATCAAATACTGCTGAAAGAACAACTACTACACCATCTAGAATAACTCAAGATAAAAGTAAACCTTTTTCACGATCAACTACTCCCAATCAAGAAGCTGCAATAAAACAATCATCAAGAGGCAGAATTATAAGACCTACGAAACGTTTTCCTGACTAAAATCTGAAAAGAAACTCAAAGGGAAAGATGTTTAACCTCTATGCTTATTTATCTAATATTTAACCATATGATTTTATTTACTTTTCTTTAATAATATTGTCTTGTATTAGTGTCTTGATTAAAACAGTTTAGTTTCTTTTGATCTTTTAATTTTTATTTAAATAAGAAATAGAACAAAAACTATTCTAAAAATGTGAATATTAACTTTGTTTTGCACCATCTTTGTTGAGCCTGGTGAGAGAACAATTCCAATCTTATAGACGCGACGTCGAGAAATGCTTCCTAAGAATGAGAATATTAAAATCAGAGTATTACATAAAGTAAGAATTTAAAGACGTTCACTCCTAAGCGATGTTCTACCCAATAATATTTCTTACTTCTTTTATCCAACTACAAATAGTTTTTCTGATTTAACACATTCTTTCTTAGTTTTGATTGAAAATGTATTAGCATTTGTATTTCTTTTAGAATTGTATTCAAAATATTTGGTTTTGCTTACGGTTGATAAAAGATAGCACTCACGTGAAATAGCCTGTGATGTATTTTATTAGTCATGCTTTACATTTTGGAATATTACATTGGAGATGATGTTTCTTAAATACATGTTTGCTTAAGAGAACAAACAATGAGATGGTTGAAGTAACAAATTATGCAGAGCTTTTGGTTTGTAGTTAGAATCCATAAATAGCTTTTAGTCAGTAGTTACAAATCAAGCAGGGATTTTGGTTTGTAGCTACAATCTACACGAGGATTTGCAGTTACAAACTATTTTAGGCATGGGTTTTATGGTTACTAACAATTCAAGCCTGGTGGTCTGTAGTTGCGAACTATAGAATGCTTGTGGTTTCAAGTCAAGTACGCTTATAGCCGCGGAACCTACAGTTAAGTTCATTAGTGAAGTACTTTTGGTCCAATTACTTAGTTTTAGTTCAATCTATACATATCGAAGGTGCAGCTCTTGCAAATACGGTATAACCTGAAAATGGAATATTTATGAGTTAGTAGTTTTCTAATCTTTTTAAGCATATATTTTATTCGGGGTGTTTTAAAATATAGCGGATACTTGGTTCAAAACTAGACTTCGGATAATATTGAGTCGACTTAAGAAACCTGTAAACCTCTGTAGTAAAAATTTCCAAAAAATTAAAAAATCTTTTAATAAAAAAAAAACAATTGACCTAACGTGTCACATCTTCTATATATTTAATACACAGTTGTAACACTGTTTTCTCAGTAATTACTGGACCGATCTACAAGTTCTATGTGTCAAATTAAAGGGAATAATGCATAGATTTGCCGAACTTCATTAGAATTCACGTTTTTTCTAAGGCTTAAGACCTACAGCCCTTCAAAGGTTGAGTCAATACAATTCTTATTGAAGAATATAATACACAGTTTATAAATTATTCGTCAGCTGTTTAATGTTTGCCAGACATTTGTTATTATTTTTATAACCTCATATTCAGTATGTAATAATTATAATCTAGGAATTCCTGTAAAAATTTCCAAAAAATTAAAAAATCTTTTAAATACCAAAAAACAATTGACTTAACGTGTCAAATATTAAGTTGAAGTATCAAAATAAACATGACCCCATGTGAATGCTCTCCTCGTTTCCCGGGGAAACTGTAAAGTGAAGGGCAAAGGGCAAATATGCCCTTGGCAAACACGTGGCAAATTGAAAAGGCCGCTGGAAGGATTATCGGCCCAGAAAAACCAACATTGTTTGCAAAACCTTCCAATGTATCTTTTATAACAGAATAACAGTCAGCGGGAATTATAGACTTTGCCCAAACGTGTACAGAGCTTCACTCTAAAATTAAAGGGGTATTTGTTTTCAAAAAAAGGATTGTGTTATAAAAGTTTTTGCATTGTAATTTTTCTTTAGCTTGTACAGTACCGCATATCGGTTGTTATTAAAAACTGTAAGTTTATTGCGATTAAGTTTATTTATTGCCTTTTGGTAAACCTTTTTTTTAATTTCTAACTATTGAATAGTTTGAAAAGGGCGCCTATCTCAAAACGGCGTTGTGCAACTAAGATTATAATTTGGATTTGAAGGAAATTTTCAAATTTTCAGTAAAAAGGAAAGTAAAAGTTAAATTTCCTCAGAATACAGTTTAGTGTACTTCTTAGCACGTTTTGGTGAAGGTGGTTCACCAACATAGGAAATTTGTAGAATGATAAACTGACGGTTTAAGTTGGATTACATTTTCGTAACACAAAAATCGACAAGATTCAACCCCTCGGGATCAATCTCAAAGTGCGAGTTGTATGAAAAACGCCAGGTGTTAAAATTAACAGGTCTACCTTTAATAGACTGTTATTCTAAAATAATTCCAGGTTCCACCTAAGTGAAATGTTATTTTCCATCAGAAATTAAAATAGAATACGGTGGTTTGTGTTAGAACTTATGCTTAAAAAGTTTTTAGATAAATATATCACTGTAGATTATACACACTAAGATTATGGTTGCATTATTATATACTTAATTTTTACTTAAGAAGTCAAGTGAGTTCAGCGAACAATTGTATACAGGACCATAAAATTAAGAAAATCGTCGTAGGAAATTTCGGATGGATCCACAAAAATGTTTTGATTAACTATGGGGTTAATGGATAAGCTGAAGTTAAAATGAACATACAACGAACCATCAGTTAATATCGAAGCCTTGGTGCGGCTTGTGGCCGCTTTTGATAAATTAACCTAGCAACCCCCCCCCCCCCTTCTGTTCGCCCAAAACAACGGGTGTCAAAATATATAAACTGGGATTTTCACCTAGTGAATGCGGAGCAAAATGATTTTTTTTGTACAATAACGACACATAAATTAGGTAGCGTTTAAGTCCTGTAGTATTTACAGATTTACAGTTTATATTCCCCAATTGTTTTCCTAGTGTGTAGACAATCAACTGAAAATTTGAGTACAGTTAACTCATTGACTATTTTAAGTAAATAGTTTTTTTCTTCACTGATGTCTCATTTTCGACCCAAGCTCTAATCAACCGTGTCTTCGCCATGGTTGGATAAAAGCGAGGATCGAAGAACACTTTTGGAGAGTAGGAACAGAACTATATTTTTCGTCCTCATCAAATAAGCTAACAAATAAAAAATATAAATTATTTTATGTTGCTTACGTTTTAAATTTAGCCTCCAAAAGGTAATTTACATCTGGTTTTAAATTACCAGCAAAATGCCCACGGGATTGTTGTTGTTGATTTAAACAGCTGTTTCGAGGTATTAAACTTTTTGGGCTTTACGATTAAGCTAATGAAGATCCGACTGACTACAACGATTTTATATAACTTTAAAGTGCCTTAAAAATACCTTATCATCTACAATCCAGTTGATAGCAATACAACAATAAATTCCACTTAGGAACGACACTAATTTGTTAGATCATTAAAAAAAACTATTAAGTGAGGACAATTAATATCCGATGAGCTAAACTAAAACTTGATTTGTTTTTTCTCTAACGAGAAATTAAACTACATTGTGCTCCCAACATAAAAGAACTAATACGACGAAATGATGTTTGTATACCCATACAACACTATTAAATCCTGCTGACACAGAAGTAAGAAAAAATTCAAGTAAACCATTTTTTTCATTCAACAGATTATAGTACAACAAAATGTACACCCGTGTTCGGCGTATGTAATAAATACAAATCTTGTAGTTCAATATAAGAGGTATACAGTATAAGGTGGTGACAAAATTCCAATAGCATCATTGGGCTGGATTCAATATAGCAATAACTTGGGAACCGTAATCCTACATCATCGCATTCCTTTCGCTGAGATAGATTTTCAATTTCACACCAATATATGGCAAGACGTAAGACCCAGACAAATTCAAATAAATAAAAAGTTTTCTTTGAAATAGTACAGGGATTTAGGTAGGTTCTTAACAGTAACACCTCAACTTAAAATGAGTATTTAAACGTAATCTACATTTTAAAAATTCTGAGAACTATATCTTTGGTAAGTTTCTAAAGTAGTTACAGTATAAAATTTGGGAACCACGAAATAAAACATTTTATCAATGACACAAAGATTCTTACTCATAAAAGATAATAATTTTCTTAGAAATCACGATACTGTCTACAATTCTCTTACTACAAACGCAATACTGTTAGAACTATTCAATAAGTGATCAGTACAATGAATTGCAAATGTTTTTCAACTTTGCTGTAAAGGTTTTTATCACTGTACGAACTTATACAATAGCAGACGACACCCCGTTAAGTAAATAAGTTAAAATTAATTTGTAATTTATTACATACATGTAAAATATACATTTCGTAATAATAAAGATTTTCCATTTTAAATTTTGCTGCAAGTGTATTTTGGCAAACTGGATTTGGTTGATGAATTTCAACTATAGTTTGATAAGAGTTTTCACAATATTTTTAACAATTTAGGTGAGTAAAAAAAAAAATATCTGTACGTACAGATAAGTTTGAAATAATCTCACGCTGTCAAAATCTACATCATCTACAATCCTATTAAAAAGGACAAACCCTGATTAGATGACAACCAAAGACAAATCTGAGTCTTTCTAATTGACCGTTCTCTGGTTGGAGAGCTGATTGAGGTACACAAGCGGGTTGGCAAAAGGTTCTTAAAGATTTTGAAATTAAATTTAACAATTTACTCTGTACTATTTCCAATTACTTAAACCCATATTTTTATACAATATTCTGCTTACCTTTATTATGATATAACATTAATGACATGGTACGTAAAAGGTAATGTTTATGGTAATGAATACAAGTTTTTAAATACCTGTAGTAAATACTACCACGGGATTCTGTTTATGGTTTATCACTTTACACAACTTTTGGTTTCGAAATGGTTTATTTTCAAGCCGAACATTTATTGTAATTTTTTTATCCCTTGAACTGTGAAGTGTTGTCTGTGTGAATGAGGTTTTCTAACCTATAATTAGCTTCCACCTTATTTATAGGCTAAACAGTGTTCGAAATGTGATATTAGACCAAAATAGTAATTACAGTATGGACATCAAATGCATCCCAAGGATTTAATTACAAAATATTATACATAGACGAGCCAGCTTGAGTATCAATATTTGAATAAAAATTACCAAATACGTAGAAGAAAATATAACATTTAGAGATGACAATACCGAATTCTTGCGATTCCAACGTTTCTATTCCCGCTAGTAATAGCATTCACTGGGTAGATTCGAAGACTTGCAAACCGAATATATCTGTTACATCCGCGGGGTGGGAGGGAGGAGTGGGAGGGGGTAGTAAATCTCTTTATAAGGGAGGCAGCTTTCTATCAGCCGTGGAGTTGTGTCTTCTAATCCCACTTTAACGAACTCGGGCCACTTTGTCAGTCGAACCTTTCACGAGATTGAGACTCGCTCCGTGTGTAGGGGAATGGAATGGGGAAACATGTTTTGTGTAAGCAATTACTTGATAATAAAGTGTGGTTTATGATTTCAACTTGACTTAAGGAGTCGAACTAGGAAATCAAACAGTGAGATGATGTAACAAATTTACGGAGTCCTGCAAAATGAGACCATTCAAACCATAAAATAATCATGAAGACACACATTGTTCTTCATAAATCATTAAGGTACTAAGTGAATGCTAGCTTACGCAAGAATATGGTTGAATAATTTGCAATGCGGATGAGAATAGAGAACTAAATAATATTCTTGACATGAAACCAACAAATGAAGTAAATGAATTGAATTATTGGAGTGAGGTGTTGGGTATAGTAATAAGTAAGGTTCTTGATAAACAGCATAAAGAACTACTGGAAGAATTCAAGAACAACTGCATAGCTTCTTGAGTTGGGTATGGTCGAATGGTACCTTAGTATAGATGCTAATGTAGACAATTGAAAATGTTTCGTATTTTTGACAAGGGTTGTTGTAGGTAACTTGATACACTGCAGGCTGTTTTAAGGAATGAATGGAACATCTTGGGTTGGGTTTTGTGAAAAAGAATTGTAGTTATCTACTTTCTTGTCTTTGCTGCTAAAAAAGCACATCAGATTGAGGTCAAAGAGGAATTTGACAGGTAAAGGAAGAATTGATCATCTTAGGGTAGGTTTACAGGATAAGGATCGAAGTTACAATCTTGGTACACAGCCAGCTGAGGACAAGGAGGATCATCCCAAGGTGGGTTTAGTGGATAATGATCGGAGTAAACTTCTTGGTACACAGCAGACTGAGGACAAGGTGGAATTGATCATCTTGGGGTGGGATTAGTGGATAAGGATCGTACTTAACTTCTGGGTACACAGCAGACTGAGGACAAGGTGGAATTGATCATCTTGGGGTGGGATTAGTGGATAAGGATCGTAGTTAACTTCTGGGTACACAGCAGACTGAGGACAAGGTGGAATTGATCATCTTGGGGTTGGATTAGTGGATAAGGATCGTAGTTAGCTTCTGGGTACACAGCAGACTGAGGACAAGGTGGAATTGATCATCTTGGGGTGGGATTAGTGGATAAGGATCGTAGTTAACTTCTGGGTACACAGCAGACTGAGGACAAGGTGGAATTGGTCATCTTGGGGTGGGATTAGTGGATAAGGATCGTAGTTAACTTCTGGGTACACAGCAGACTGAGGACAAGGTGGAATTGATCATCTTGGGGTGGGATTAGTGGATAAGGATCGTAGTTAACTTCTGGGTACACAGCAGACTGAGGACAAGGTGGAATTGATCATCTTGGGGTGGGTTTAGTGGATAAGGATCGTAGTTAACTTCTTGGTACACAGCAGACTGAGGACAAGGTGGAATTGATCATCTTCGGGTGGGTTTTGTGGATAAGGACCGTAGTAATCTTCTTGGTACACAGCAAGCTGAGGACAAGGACGAATTGGTCATCTTGGGGTGGGATTAGTGGATAAGGATCGTAGTTAACTTCTGGGTACACAGCAGACTGAGGACAAGGTGGAATTGATCATCTTGGGGTGGGTTTAGTGGATAAGGATCGTAGTTAACGTCTTGGTACACAGCAATCTGAGGTCTTGGAGGAATTGATCATCTTGGGGTGGGATTAGTGGATAAGAATCGTAGTAAACATCTTGGAACACAGCAAGCTGAGGTCTTGGAGGAATTGAACATCTTGGGGTGGGATTAGTGGATAAGAATCGTAGTTAACTTCTGGGTACACAGCAGACTGAGGACAAGGTGGAATTGATCATCTTGGGGTGGGTTTAGTGGATAAGGATCGTAGTTAACTTCTTGGTACACAGCAGACTGAGGACAAGGTGGAATTGATCATCTTGGGGTGGGTTTTGTGGATAAGGACCGTAGTAATCTTCTTGGTACACAGCAAGCTGAGGACAAGGACGAATTGGTCATCTTGGGGTGGGATTAGTGGATAAGGATCGTAGTTAACTTCTGGGTACACAGCAGACTGAGGACAAGGTGGAATTGATCATCTTGGGGTGGGTTTAGTGGATAAGGATCGTAGTTAACGTCTTGGTACACAGCAAGCTGAGGTCTTGGAGGAATTGATCATCTTGGGGTGGGATTAGTGGATAAGAATCGTAGTAAACATCTTGGAACACAGCAAGCTGAGGTCTTGGAGGAATTGAACATCTTGGGGTGGGATTAGTGGATAAGAATCGTAGTAAACATCTTGGAACACAGCAAGCTGAGGTCAAGGAGGAATCGATCATCTTGGGGTGGGATTACTGGATAAGGATCGTAGTTAACGTCTTGTAAACAGTATGCTGAGGACAAGATGAAAATTATCATCTTGGGGTGGGTTTAGTGGATAAGGATCGTAGTTAACGTCTTGGTACACAGCAAGCTGAGGTCTTGGAGGAATTGATCATCTTGGGGTGGGATTAGTGGATAAGAATCGTAGTAAACATCTTGGAACACAGCAAGCTGAGGTCAAGGATGAATCGATCATCTTGGGGTGGGATTAGTGGATAAGAATCGTAGCAAACATCTTGGAACACAGCAAGCTGAGGTCAAGGAGGAATCGATCATCTTGGGGTGGGATTAGTGGATAAGAATCGTAGCAAACATCTTGGAACACAGCAAGCTGAGGTCTTGGAGGAATTAATCATCTTGGGGTGGGATTAATGGATAAGGATCGCAGTTAACGTCTTGGTACACAGCAGACTGAGGACAAGGTGGAATTGATCATCTTGGGGTGGGTTTAGTGGATAAGGATCGTAGTTAACGTCTTGGTACACAGCAAACTGAGGACAAGGAGGAATTGATCATCTTGTGGTGGGTTTAGTGGACGAGGATAGTAGTTAACGTCTTGATACACAGCAAGCTGAGGACAAGGAGGAATTGATCTTCTTGGGGTGGGTTTAGTGGATAAGGATCGTAGTTAACGTCTTGGTACACAGCAAACTGAGGACAAGGAGGAATTGATCATCTTGTGGTGGAGTTAGTGGATAAGGATCGTAGTTAACGTCATGGTACACATTAGGATTTTGGTAATATTCTTGGTACACTGCAGACTGAGGTCAAGAACTAATTGATCATCTTGGGGTGGGTTTAGTGGATAAAGATTTTATTAATCTTCTTGGTAAACTGCAGACTGAGGTCAAGGAAGAATTTATTGTCTTTAGGTGGGTTCTGTGGATTAGGATTTTGGTAATCTTCTTGGTACACTGTGGACTGAGGTCAAGAACTAATTGATCATATTAGGGTGGGTTTAGTGTATACGGATTTTAGTAATCTTCTTGGTAAACTGCACACTGAGGTCAAGGAACAATTTATTATCTTCAGGTAGATTCTGTGTATTAGGACCTTGGTAATCTTCTTGGTACACTGCAGACTGAGGTCAAGGACTAACTGAAGATCTTGGGCTGGGTATAGTGGATAAGGACCCTAGTAATCTTCTTGGTAAACTGCAGACTGAGGTCAAGGAAGAATTGATTGTCTTCAGGTAGATTCTGTGTATTAGGACCTGGGTAATCTTCTTAGTACACTGCAGACTGAGGTCAAGAACTAATTGATCATTTTGGGGTGGGTTTAGTGGAAAAGGATTTTAGTAATCTTCTTAATAAACTGCAGACTGAAGTCAAAGAGGGATTGGACATCTTGGGGTGGGTTTAGTGGATAACGATTTTAGTAATCTTCTTGGTAAACTGCACACTGAGGTCAAGGAACAATTGATTATCTTCAGGTAGATTCTGTGTATTAGGACCTTGGTAATCTTCTTAGTACAATGCAGACTGAGGTTAAGGACTAATTGAACATCTTGGGGTGGGTTTAGTGGATAAGGATTTTAGTAATCTTCTTGGTAAACTGCAGACTGAAGGCAAGAAAGAGTTGAACATGTTCAGGTAGGTTCTGTATATTAGGACCTGGGTAATCTTCTTAGTACACTGCAGACTGAGGTCAAGAGCTAATTAATCATCTTGGGGTGGGTTTAGTGGATAAGGATTTTAGTAATCTTCTTGGTAAACTGCAGACTGAGGTCAAGGAAGAATTGATTATCTTCAGGTAGGTTCTGTGTATTAGGATCTTGGTAATCTTCTTAGTACACTGCAGACTGAGGTTAAGAACTAATTGAACATCTTTGGGTGGATTTAGTAAATAAGGACCTTAGCAATCATTTTGGTAACTATCTTTGGTGTCATACAAAAACTAATTATTAAAATAGCTTTTCAATTCAACAGGTGTTTCCCTACAAATTTATTATTCAAAAACACTCAATTACTTTCGGTGCGTCAACTTTTTATCAAAACTTTACTTGTATATACCTACTCCAATCAAGATTTGATAGTGACGCCAATCACACATAACTATCCCACCAGAGGGGTGCGTTTAGTGGATAAGGACCTTAGTAATCTTCTTGGTAAACTGCAGACTGAGGTGAAGGAAGAATTGATTATCTTCAGGTGGGTTCTGTGGATTAGGATTTTGGTAATCTTCTTGGTACACTGCAGACTGTGGTTAAAGAGGAATTGGACAACTTGGAGTTGATTTTGTGAATGAGGATCTCAGTATACTGCAAGCTGAAGACAAAACCAATTGAACAGCCTAAGTGGCAGATTATGAAGAAATTGTTGGATGCCAGTTAGGCGTGGATTACTCTCATTGTAAAACCAGGATTACAGATGAGCATTGCAGTTTTACAGACGAGAGCTCTTTTCTTCACGTTATTGCTATTTGATCCCTTAAACATAAACATAATTTACACACAGATTATCTCTGAATTAAAAACAACTATTATTTGTCAGGGTTTTACAACAAAATGTTTTAAACAATGTTTTAAAAACACAGTGATTTGGACAAAGTCATGGACTAAAAGAATGAGTACCTAATCATCATACTAAACCAACACAAAGGTTAATACTGAGTAGATACATAATATTTTACAACTACTAGAGGTATTAATAGCATTTAATCGTCACACCCTTATATTGATTATTTAAAATTACAAATGTTATAATTTCGGTGCCAATAGGTTTTAAATAGGTTAATCTATAATTAATCAGCTATTATTTGAGCAGATTCAAAGCTTAAAATTTATTCAGATGGCTCATCAATGTATATTTTTTTGTTTAGTATTCAATTAATTCAAAGTATTTTATTACATTGAAAAATTAATAAATAATAATGATGTCTACAAACACTACAACCACTACCTACACCCCAAACACTAACACAACACTAACACTAACACTGTGTCTACAAACACTAGGACTAAACAGCTGATACTGGTTAGTGCTCCCGGGTAACACTCCCAAGTTTCTCAGCCTTGTTAGTGCTTGCTAAATACATGTTGTATAACTTTGTAGGAGAGGGGGGGAGTTTTCTTCTCCCCTCTCCACTCTCCCTCTCACTTTGGGAGACTTCAATTAACATTCAGAGTGTGCGTATGTATGAGGGTCCTTCAGATAATGACCAGAACATGTGTGCACATGTGTGTTGAACATGTGTGAACATGTGACAACACCTTTGAACTTCACCACGAGTCAATACACCTTCAAAGCTTGTCTTGACTAATATTTAGATTTGTATGAATTTAGTAATTTCAACCTATACAATTACTATTACTATTTGGCAAATTGAGTTTTGTTAGAACAACATCAATTATGGATAATCCAATAACTACACAAATTTTTTTCATCATATTTTTTTAGATTCCTGTACAGAATTGTTTTACATATTACTTCAGTCTAGGCCTAGAAGGGGTCGGGAAATTATCACTAAGGTAAAATAAAAAATCCATTGGTAATAGGTAGGATTTGAACCTAGGACCTCTTTGACCAAAGTCCCCGCTCTACCTCTAGACCAGCCCATCATATTATGTTTCAATTAATAATTTACAAAGTTTTTTTACAAATAAACAATAATTGTGAAACTATAGGTTACTGGCGAGACTAGAGTTAGTACTAAATGAACAGTTAGTTTCTCTTAATGAGACGTGTCATATGTTCAGTGTTGTTATCAGTAAGTGCAAGTACTTGATAACATATCTCGCAGTCACTGAAATATCCAGTTACGCAAGTTGAACTTTCATTCTAGACTACTCGTCTACTTAACTATGAATTACAAAGGATTTCAAAACTAAGTAATGCTTTAGAAGCAATTTTAGGTTGTGTTTGAATTGCTTATATCTTATTATATTTTTTATCAAACAACATTATATGTATTTAGGCACAAAACAGCAAAAAGTACAAGTTTTTCTAAGCTGATCCCTAGAAAACTGATTCAGATACATGTTCTTGTTCTATAACATAGCTTCAAACGACACCTCCAACGTGAATTACAATGTTAAAAAAGTAAAATAAAATGAGAAACTTAAACTTAACGTTGACAAAGTGAACATTGATTTCTTGTAATATCTACTCAAGGATACATTCAAAATGTCTACAAAACTAAATTAACAATGTGGTAAGCCTACTGTCGTCTTTATTTACAGGTTTCTAAATTATCAATCTTTATGTCAACCAGTTTTGAACATTTAGAATCTATATATTAATAGGCAAGTACCTATTAATCACACCAAGCGCAGAATACTGAAGTAACAAATGTGACAATGGTCTACCGATCTCTAGAATGACAAGGGTGTGGTGAATTGTGTGATACGTTGTACTCAATGGGCCCTTTGTTAAGCTGATTGTGGACCAAAGTTCACTCTAGCTGGACAACATAACAATTCACGAACCTCTGACATATATAAATTGACGCATCATTCTTATTCACTTAAATAAACTGCATAATTTACTTTATCCATTCAATTTTTTAAGATTCCATTTTGTGGGGAAATTATTTCCAAAATAATATGTATATCTGCTTTTCGCAAAATGAGTTACATAGGCCTCTCAGCTTGCTAAATTGTGATCTAATGTGCCAAATAATAATATGTTATTAGGCTATACAGTTTGTTAAATTGTTATCCAGTTTCGTATTTGTACAAAGTGGACTGTAAGTTATTGACTTGTGTTCAATATGAGGATTTTACTACACAGGATTATATTTTGACATTGCCAGTTAATCCTAAATCAGAATGGTGAGAAAGACTTGATACGCTAAAGTAAACACTGCAGGTTATTGTCATCAGAAATGTTTTAAGGTATATATTTAATTCATAAAATAAAAACTAAAAGGAAATAAAATCTTTGACAAGACCCAAGCAGCAGGCTTATTGAGAAAGATAATCTTTGGAAAAATGGTTGTATGTCAAATGTGGGTTTAGTAATGAAAGGTTGTTACCAGGGTTTCCTATCAACTACTTTAGATTCAAACAAGCTACAATTAAAAATATTGTCCCTTAGCAACAGTTACCTGAAAATCATTTGAATTCCAAATTTGTTAGAGATCAGTCACATACAAATTTACTGCAATAAAAATTAAGTAAAATGAAAGGAGAAATAGAACAAGTTGTATCGGCTGTGGTACAACTAGACAACTACGGCCAGTCTGGAGTGAGGGTGTCAGAAGTTGCAGACTTCCTACGGCAACAATACGGCCCGGACAGCCTCTCTGGGTACAAGAGTGCATTGAAACTGGCCATCAAGGAAGGGTTTTTGACCATCAGTGAGAACCGGTTGTTTCCAGCAGTGGCTGACTCCGAAATGTTGGAGGCACGCAGACGAAAGAGGCAAATTAGAAGGCGGTATGGTGGCATGAGACGATACAGTAACAGCGTAGTTGTAGCCCGACGTCGTAAACGATCCACCAGGACACGGCGTGGTGGTAGACGACACAATGATGACAGCGTAGTCCTTGCCAGACGTCGCAAACGATCCACCAGAAGACGCCGCCGTCATGCAGGTCAACATCACGAGGCAGACAGTGAAGTATTAGAGGCCCGACGCAGGAAACGATCTAGCAGACGATCTACCAGAAGACGCCGCCGTCATGCAGGTCGACATCACGAGGCAGACAGTGAAATATTAGAGGCCCGACGCAGGAAAAGATCTAGCAGACACCGCAGACGATCTCGCAGAGGACGTCACCACGATATCACAGACGTGCTAGAGGCTCGAAGAAGGCGTAGGTCAGCAAACCGTCGGTCTCGTAGACAAGCCAGGAGGCACGGTGACTCTGACAATCTCATTGAAGCCCGGCGACGTCGCAGGAGCAGTCGCAGTCGCAGAAGCACTCGTAGACGTAGTGGCCGCAGACATGCAGAGGCCCAAAATGCTGGAGAAGCTGCGCGGCTTGAGGTTGATAACCCATCACAGCCTGCAGAGTGCAATGAGGAGTAACCTCACTAACATTTCGTAAATTTTGTGTTTCTGTCATGTCTTGTTGTGAAAATACATAAATTATCCTGTTGATCTTATAATATTTTGTTTTACAAAGAATTGTATTTAATAATGACTTGCTACAATGCATTACAAGATTGTAAATGTCCTTAGAGTTATCCCGAAGACATTTTAACACATTACAGAAAAAGTTCACGAGTACAAAAACTAATTGCAAAAACTATTCCGAAGGAAATTTCAGATCAACCTGATCTTCTTCTGCGGTAGCTAGACATAGGTGGAGCTAACCACATCAGTACTTGTAGCTCATCAGATGTTATCACTGACATTCCAGGCTACTACCGTAGGCTATGAAACATCAATAGAATTATTATTTTAAGCAGGATAAAAAATTGTTAGGTTCACTACCTTGAAAGGCTGTAGAAACTGATTTGAATATAAATGCTTTACATTTTAGTTTTATGAAAATGCAATAATGGATTATTACACTAAGGAATATTTAAGACATTTAGATATTGGCCATTTTATCGATCAGAGGTTTAAGTTTTCGTTTACACGAAGTCAGTTGGCAGACAGGCTACTTGCCTCACGTAACTTAAAATACACTAGAGCCAGGCAACCAGCCCTAGACATAGACCTACTACGTGCTTTTAAAATTCTGAGAGCTATTAATATACTGAGATAAATTTGAGCAGGTAATATGTGATCGTATGGATTTTTAAGCATAGCCTACTAGGTTAAAAATATTTTTTTGAAGGAGAGCAAGAAAATTGGGATTCTTTCCTGAACGTTGTTGGATTTATAATAACGTAACTTAGCTTATCAGGTCACAAGGACAGATCCAATCCAACCTAAAATTTGTTCGTGACGACGATGACAAAACAAATTCCGTCCAGCCTGGCCTAGATGCTCTAGCTAAATGGGTCGATTTACCAAGTATTTCAAGTAGGCTAGGTAACTTAGGTTACTCCAACATGTTTTAAGCTACAGTATTCTAACCTGTAAGTTTGGTGGGCAGTGGTCTAGTAGCTCCAACATATGTTTGATGTTCTGGGCGTCCTGGATGACGAAGTTTAACTCCATGTCAAACTCCCCGCCCACGAGCTGAAACATTGTACGTTCAATAACTAATTACGTAAGTGGAAAGTTTCACTAAGTGTAACGGTACGTCCAGAGTGCACGCTGATTCAGATTTTCGGCAGCAGGAATGGAACTTGCATTCAAATGGATGTGGTCGTAGTGGCCGCCGGTTTCTGAGCCCACGCGTAAGCATCTGCATACCGGAATTCTTATTCATGTTGGTTTCAGATTCCGATTCAGATTTTGCTGGTACGCATACTATTTAATTAAATAAATTTTGTTTTTATAGTAAAATATTTAATTTTTCATCCTTAGTTTTAGGGTTACTACTAAACGCTCTTCAGCAAAATTGTTTTGTTTGTAGGTTACACACGTTTCTTACAATACAATGACCAATTTAAATAGGCTATTAAGTTTCGGTAGTTTCGGGCTCCATTCAACGCAATATAGAAAGAAGCTTTATCATTTCTAGCTATCGGAAAAGAGGTACCTATATAATATCATGAACACAATTTTTCACTGGCTGTAACTTTACAACAGTTTTAGACGTTATAATTTTACATGTTAATTCCCCATCCGTCAATTCCATAACAACGAATGACTTGCTACTTTGTTAACCGAGTCAGTATAGGCTACTGGCGGCGTATTTCCTGCTTCCACTGTGACCACCAAAAAAATATCTGACTGAGATTAACCACGCACCGAAAATCTGAATCGACGTGCACTCTGGACGTACTGTAAGCTTAAAGTTCAAGACAGCAATCACACAGAAAACAAAAAAGTAAAAAGAGGGAAAGTACAAAAAGCAATGAATGATATGGATTGGAAATATGAAAAGAATGCTAGAGGAAAGGATTATGAGTTGGAACGATGCAACGGAAGGAGACCAAGAGGGAAGACAATTAAAGAGTAATGTGTAGAAAGATAAAGAGAGTGTAAGGTAAAGAGGGATGTGAAGTAGAATGGCGATAGGCTACCTGATAGTGGAGGATAAGAAAATGTGGATAGATAAGAGAAGATGTAGAGGCATAATCAAAGCCTACACAAGAGGATAACTGGAAGGTGGCATGTATCTGTTTAGTGTAAGTAAGCCTCATTTCAGAAGCCATTTACTTGAATTCAAAGTCAAAATATGCTTACTATTGCATGATCAACTGTATTTATTATAACACCATAAAAGGCTAAGTATTTCAATGTAAATAAATCAAATGATGTGAACCCAAATAACAGGCTACAGCAATTAATTTATTAGAATAACCTCAGCAATACCGCCTCTTGAGCGGAACTTCCTTGCAATCACGGTCAAATCATGAATATTCCCTGCGATGACAAGGACATCATTACCTTCACCCACGATCTTGGCGAAATTATTACGTTAATGTTACAAGAAATTGTTTTTGTATATTGTGGCCCGATCTTGCTTGCGGCTTTAGGCTAGTGGTATTTACTAGTGGATTTAGGCTACCTAGTGGTAAATCCTGCACTGAGAGTTAATGGTGGATAGCCTACCAAGTAGTTAACTTAGTCGACAAATAAGTTTAGTACCAACAGATCCGTGTATGGAGAAGCATGGATTTAGTCGTCAAGGTATTGTAGTTTGTCTAGCTCTGTTTTAATCTAGCTTATTCAACAGAATGTGATAGGCTTGTGACTTGCATAAGATCTATCCAACCAATTAGGTTATACAAAATATTAAAATCACAAAATCTAATTAATCCTAACATGTTTCAGTTAGCCTATGTGAGTTGGCAATCGATAACTTATTAAGCTTACCGGTACGTGAATAGGTAATGTATCAAATAACAACAATGTAAATTACTGGGTACTGAACGTTATAAAGAAAAACTTGATTTACACTTCACAAAATAAAACTTAAGACCATCTGCTATTTGGGTACAGTTGCCTTAGGAAGACTAGCTTCATCAGCAGCCAAATAATGATAATTATAAATAATGATCTGCAACATTGTTCCAAGCTTTACAAGTTTAAGATCAAAGGACAGAGACAGAAGTATCGGAAGTGCACAAAATCGTTCCCCAAACACCATAAGATTAGTGGTTAGAGTACTGGGAGTCAATATTTGACCATGGTAGGAAGGAAATACGGGATCCTCAATAAATTTTTGCAAGGGTCATCTAGAGGAATTTAAGTTAGCTAGGCCTACCTAATTTTTTTCAAGGCTGCACTTTAGTATCTGTCCTACATTCATTCGAATGTCGATCAATATATCGATTAGGCCTATTTCATTTGATGTATCAAGTTTGGTTAATAATCGATACATCGAATAATCTATACATCGATATTTTTAATTTGAATGAATGTAGGACAGATACTAAAGTGCAGCCTATTCCAAGAGACAAAAAGGTTAGGCCTACTTAAGAGAGATTAGCATTCATAATTTAACTTATCTGACGAGTTCTATTTTTCTGTATCAATCCATAAGTAGCCTAGGCCTAAAAAATGTAGCCTATAACCTATCATGCTCTTATGGACGAATAAAAAAAAGACTAGAACTTTGATATCCGGCTCGTGTTGTCTAACAAATAAGTAGCCTATCGATGCGATTGACAACCAAACTTAAAACTTAGCCTAACAAAAAATCTAAACTTTTTATAGTTCAGCCTTACATAGTAAATATTTTACATGTCAACATATTTTTTTAAATAAATTGCTAACTGCATAGAGTAAGTTTTATCTGAGCCAGATCTGTTAAAAGGTTTAAGTTTTTGAATTTTGCTGTTTAACTGGGGCCTAACCTCAAAGAAATTAAATTATTTTGGAATGTACTCTTAGAATATATCCTACAGCGGGTTATTACCATATCCAGTTGAGAATTAGCGGTCAAATCCATTTTTATTGCACTACAATTTGCAACAAGGCCTATTTTACAACCCGGTATCAGCCACTAATCCTATTCGCATAAATCACACATAACCTAGCAGGAAAATTATCATTTTAACCCTACATGGTGAAAGTAAAGTAAGAAATTGGTAGCAAAGATAGTTATCACACTAACAACACACACAAACTCGAATGTAAATGAGAAATATACTAGAAATATTTATGTAAATACAACAATCAAAATAACCGAAAACACTTCTGTCAAAACAAATTTGACAGCCATTGCATCACTAGCGCTGTCGTGGAAGCTAGCCGCATCGATCTTATAATGTTGCGAGTAAACAAAATTCTTCGTGCAGTAAAAGGGCAGTAAATTTTAGCACTATACATATTGAAATGAAATGAAATGAAATGATTTATTGCCGTTACAACTATGTACAAAGTTCATGACAATCGTCAAAATAAAAACAAAACAATCAAGATGGCTCTGGCAACTAAAATATCTAAAACTCTAAACCAAAGTACTCTTCATGTTTATACAGGCAAGCCATGTTCAAAAAATGTAGTATTAACAAGAATCAAGAATCAATATTTTATTCCAGTAAACACATGAATGCATAAGGCGACGTCAAAAAGTGGATTACATGATGCAAATACACAATTCAGAGATAAATACAGTACAAAAACAATTCAGGCAATAACAAAAAAATCAAATAAGTTACAAAGGTAATCTAAAATCATACTTTTATTAATACGTATAGATTCAGAGTTATGAATTTAATTGAAAATAAAATGCTATCCCTTTTTAACATAGTTTATGGATGTTAATGTTTTTGATGTTTTTATTTCACTATTGTATGCAATCTCAAAGGGATTTTGAAACCGCGCGGTAAGTCAGTAAGTGCTCGATGGTTATTTCTATCATACAAATTCCACACTGACTACGACGATTAAGGGCAAATTACCTCTTTTTAAATCAAGATAAACCCCAATCCATTGTTTTCAGTCTCCGAAATATTGAGCATGAGAGGTGACAAGTGTAAAGCATTTAGGCGGTTACCTAGACTGTAAGCTGAGCTGGATTTGGATAGCTGGATTGGAACAGTCATGTTGACTATGTTTGTAGCCGACTGGCAAGGGTTGTGCTTGTGCACTTACTTCGTAAGTTAAGGTGATTTGTACCAAAAAGAGTGGTTAAGGACTGCGTATGTGGCCTTTTCCCAGAGTATCATCACATATCCGGACTGAGACTTTGGGGTGCCACACCTGGAGTCGAGGGGTCCTACTTCTCCAAAAAAAAGGCTATAAGAATAGTCGCAGGGGCTAAGCGCCTGGATCACTGTGAGCCTATCTTTAAAGCTGGGTTTTCCTAGGCACGGAAGCGGAGAGCGGAAAAGAAATTAACATGGTGTTCCGCTCCGCTTCTAGGAAAACATAGTAACATTAAATTACCTAAGACAAGTGAAGTCCGCTCTCCGCGTTCCTCTCTCCGCTCTCCGCTTCCGCGCCTAGGAAAACCCAGCTCTAGGCTGAATCTCTCAAGACAGTTCATAATCTTTATATCTTTCAGACCCTCATCAAAACTAAGCAGAAGGTGGGCGCTCTCGAGCTCAGGAGCGAAATCCACTTGTAGGCCCTACAATACGAGACGTAAACAGGATGTAAATGTACCCTTTGTTAGGCTTGAGAAATTGCAAAGAAACTGTAATATGACATTGTAAGCCTTAATCTATTCAATATGTTCTCTTGTACAGCCTGGAACCTTCCAAGTAAACAGTTCAAAAGGGGAGTGAAAAGGCTCCTCCTGGCCAGCCCAATTGAAAGTATTTATGATTTTTTTAAACTACAAAAAAGAATATGTAAGTAATTTTTGACGGATGGTTGGCCTAGTGTGCTGTTTGCTTTTTCACTCTTTACATGGCGAGTTTCAGGTACTTTTTCATTTGTCACCTGACACATTATGTATTTCATTTTCTGTTTCTTATGATGTTGAAGGTATTTTAGCCAGCTCGCCTGTTGGAGCCGTAACCGATATTGGTTGTGACAGAGAGCTGCGTCTGGTTTTTTAGATAGGAAAACTTGTAGAAGATCTCTTTATTGAAGCATTCAATTGTAACAACACCTTTAAGCATATAAAGACCATTAATTACTGTATTTTTTTGTGGAATGAATATTCATATAACTAAAATTAAAATTGTTACTAATAAACCATGGATTTTATAATAATATAATCTCTCATAGTTAAATTGACTGATATTTTCATGTTTTTAGCTTAAATACTCCTATAAATTGTCCCAATTAAAATATTTAAACGATTCTACAATTAACTAAAGCAGGGGTGCCCACAGGGGGGGGCTATGACGCAGACTGCGTCATTGAAATTCTTGGGGGGGGTCCAAAAAGGAGTTGAGGGGGGGGGGGGTAAAGTTGGTAAAAACCGTGTAACATGACAAAAATAAAAAAATACGACACAAAAAAGAATTTCAATTAATGACTGTAAATTTACAAAAGTTATTATTACACAATTGAATATTATATAAATTATCTAATTATCTGATCCACAGAACACCGTTTTTAAACAACCATAATAGTTTTGAAGAAAGAAAGCGTTGTCGACAACTAGATTACAGTTGTTCATTGTTGTATAGTGGAATGGGTTTGTATAGTGTGACTTGAAATAGTGGAATAAAACTCTCACGTAGCGTAACTGACAGAAACTTTTTAAAACAGACATTTTTGCGCTATGGGAACAACGATATAAGAACTACATAACTGTGTCGTTTATATGCTACCGTTGTGTGGGAATGGCATGGAGAGAGGAAGTCCCACGAGAAATATGCACCGGAAGTATATGTTTGCTATCAATCCCTACCTTTTTACGCATTTTTACATTAGTTCTCTGCTGATTCTCGGTTACGCACGGTAGTAGGCCTACATCACTGATTCTTTTATAATTTTAAAAGTTACATTAATTTCTTAGTTTTTACGTGCGGTAAAGACTTTATTGACTTTGTTAAATTGTGTAACCGGTACTATTACTCAATTTCCATCTATAATTACGTACCACAGAGTCGTGAGTAATGTAGGTACATCATGGTGATCTAGAGTGCTAACTCGTGGTTTATTTTTCTCTGTAAAAATGCCCAAAAAACAAAAGCTTTTTAAGTATAAATGTTTAGAGTTGTTGTGCAATGCTACCGTTAGGCATGACAAATGGAATGAACACTGCAAAAAGAAACATCCTTATAAGGTCAAAAACCAGTTGGAAGTAAAACACAAAGTTATCGAGTTTAAATTCAGCGACGAAGCGAGATGGAACCCTATTGTTGAGAACCAAAGGTGAGTTGTTTTTGTTACCTAGACTTATTATATATGTTTTACGACTATATAGAATTCTTCGTCTACTCAATGCCACACTAAAAATTAGTGTGACCTTGGTCTACTGCACCAAAACAGCAGTTTTAAATTAATGCACGTTTTTAGCTCCTCGCACAGACAATCTACCATTGTAATCTATTGTCTATGCTCCTAGCGAGTAAAAATCAGCTGTTGTCAACTCAGTTGTAAATTTCAATTGTTAAAAATGCAAATTGTATTGTCTAAGTTAATTGTTGTTATTTTATTGTTGCCTTATTATTGTAAACAGTTCGACATATCGATAATATAGTCTAAGTCTAATAATACTAATGACTAATAGTAATGTATACTAGACAAAACGATTGAATCATAAAATTTACGAAAGCTGCTTGTTTTCACTAGCCAAATTAAATTAAAAATAAGTTAGAAGTGGTTTTGAGAGGCTAGTATCTTTAAATGACAACTATTTATTTTGGTTTTGTAACGTAGTTTAATAAAATAAAATAATAATGGTACAGGTACAATATGACAAAAATATGGTTCAAAAAATATTTTCAAAAAGATATTTATGAAAAGAAATAAGAAATATATTTTCCGACCTTGGCTTCCCGGCCTCGATCGTTCTACTTGAACTCGGGTCGAAGATGGTAACTTTTACTTTTAGGCCCTAGAAATTAAATGTACGATTTAAATATTTATTGTTTATCGTAGGGTTTTGACACTAAAACCTGGTGCAAATTTTCTCCCCTAAAATATTACAATTAACTTTTAGTATTAGTATTAAAAAATCGGAATGCCGATGGAGGCCAGGTAGGTTCACTAACACAAGCACGGACCGCACACACACACACACACGCACACAAGCGCAGGGAATTATGGACTAGTCGTATTCCTGCCCGTCAAAATATTCTATTCAGTGTACCGGTACTTAACGACTTAACTTATCAAATTAAAAATTACATATTTTTATTTGTAGTTTTATTTTGATGTCATTATTATTTTTGAACTCTTTATATTATAACAAGAAAAATTATCCCAAACAACGTTTAGTTAACTGTATATATACACCATTCGTGTAATAATAATAAACACCGATTAACATGGGACAAACACACGATTGCTTGTATTATGAAAACTAACAATGCAGTATTAAGTATTTTCGCAAATAATGATTATTTATTTCATATCCGCTTTTAAGTGGAGTGTTCGGTGAGGCGTGACTAATGGGATTTAAAGGCCGGACCACCTCGCTATTCATCCTCCGAGCAACTGTCCCTGTCCCTTGTACAAGAAGGTTTGGGGTTACGTGCGTGCGACGGGACTTGGCATTCATAGATATTCATTATTTGCTAACACCTTTTTAATAATATAAGTATTATTGTTGTGGTCCACGCACCGCATGGCCTCGATTGTTGATGCACTGATTAGACAGCAGGCCTAATTTTCACGTACAAGGTAAAATTATTGCGGTGGCTTTAAAGTTTTCGGTAACTGGTAACTTGAAACTTTGGATGGAATATAAAATTTTGGTCAACAATCTAAAAATATGAACGACAAAAATCAAGGAAAAACTGTTGTGATGTTCACAACTACTGGTATAAAATCACATCGTCGCCTTACTATTTTTAAAATTTAAAATTAAAACATACATAACATATTGATATTTTGCTATTATTAGAGCTTAAATTTAGTTTTGTTTTTCAGAAATACTGATCTATCATCGAAAGAAGTGTCTTCAGATTCGTCAACTCTTCTACCACCGGCTTGTAACAGTGGATTTCTGAAATCTCCAGCGTCCTGCCCTGGGTCAGCCACAGCTGTAGCTGAAGAAGCGGATGGCCTTCAACATGATCCTCCATGTCAACAGACTGGAGCTATCAGTGAGGACAACATTGCATCAACGAGCAAAAAGGGTGAGACACAGTTAAGCTTTAATCATGATGACCATACAACTATGCCACAAACATCAGAGATACAAAAAGAAGTATTGTTAACGGTAACAGAAAAAGACGAAGATGGTGTTTTGCATGACGAAGCTCTGTCATCGTTAGAAGATTATAAGGATCCGTCTTTTTATGGTAACAAAAAAATTTTACCTGAAGACATTGAGCTGGCTCTCAAATTGGAAAAACAAAAAATTGATCCTACTTTTAAATTCCCTAGTCAAAATAACAGAAAGTTTTCACTAAATTGGCGTTTCTATGAACTTCCTGATGGGGTGAAAAAAGAACGAGAATGGCTTGTTTATAGTAAGTTAAATGACTCTGCATACTGCTTACATTGCATGCTTTTTGCCCTACCAAACCAACACTCTGTTTGGTCAGCAGGGGCTGGATATCGAGGTTGGTGCTTAGGTAATGCAATACGTGATATTGAGAAGCATGAAAAATCAGACATGCATTTAGGGTGCCAGGCAGCGAGACTACATTGGCTCTATGGAAAGCATGTAGGCAATGCAGCATGTAAACACCACAACGAAAATGTTCAGCACCAAAGAGATGTACTGTCAGTCGTTATTGACTGTGTTAGGTATTTGGCAACAGAAATGATCGCTTTTAGGAAAAACAATGTGATAGACGGAAAACTTTTGAATCTGTTTAAACTGTTGGCCAAACATAATCCCGATGCTAGGATGTACTACGAAAAAATTGAAAAAGCTAGGCAAAATAAGAAAAAGCTTGGCTCCAATTTTTTGAGTTATAGAAACATTTTTGATTTGGTCAAGGTCATGAACAACCTTGTTGTCGAGAAAGTCGTTTCCAAGGTCAGTGAAAGTAATAAGTTTTCAGTAATAATGGACTCAACACAGGATGTGAGCAAACGTGAGGTTACCACGTTAATAATCAGGTATGTGGAACACGATGGTAAATTGACAAGGCCTGTTGAGAGGTTAATAAAAGTATTTACAGTAGCAGATACTAGTGGGAACAACTTGAAAGTTATATTAATGGAAACATTAAAGGAGCTTGGTCTAGATCCCAAACTTATCGTTGGACAAAGCATGGATGGAGCTGCAAATATGCGAGGCTCTGTTGCTGGCTTGAAAACCCTTATCCAAAAGGAAACAAACACAGCATTTTACGTGTGGTGCACATCACACAGGTTTGCGTTGGTTATCGAGCAATCGATCAGCATCTGCCCTCAGATGAAGGAGTTGTTTTCTATTCTAGAAGAACTATACCGATTGTTTTCTTCTGGTCACAAAAGAAATGATGTACTGGTGAACAGTATGTCCAAAAGAGAGAAAAGTTCAGAAAAGAAAATGAGACTGAGGAGGGTACAAACAACCAGGTGGCAGAACAAGGCAGAAGCTGTGAAAGTTGTTTTGGCATGCTATGAGGAGGTAAGATCATCTCTGCTTGAGCTACAAAATTCTAAAATCTTTGACTCTGAGACTACCATACTTTCAAAGGGAATTTTAACAAAGCTCAACAACAGTGAAACGGTGATTGCTCTTCATGTTGCTCAAGCGGCGTTTAACGTGATGCACCCAGTTACTATTTGCCTGCAAGGTATTGTTTTGGACTATGGAGGCGTCCAAGCCATAATTCAAAGCACCAAAACCAAGATTGCCAAATTGAGAAATGATGAAGAATGGGACAAAGTTGTCAAAAACGCAGAAGAGTTCTCAAAAAAATATGACATTCCTGAAGCAGTACAAAAGAGACAAAGAAAAAGGAAACGGTTTGCTGACGAGCTAGGGCTAGACGAGCCCATTGTTGATACTCATAAGAAGCTAAAAGTTGAGCTATATTTCAAGCTGATAGATGCGTTACATTTTCAATTGGAAGATCGATTTTCAGACCACTCCCTAGCTATGGTAAGTGAGATGACTCATTTCACTCATGCTGGTTTAGTCAAAGATGTTAAAGGCAGTGTTTTACCGGAAAATGTAAAAGCTCTATGCGAGTTCTACGGCTGGGATAGCAGCATTGTAAGCGAAGAGCTCAACTCTTTTAGTCACTTGTATGCTGTTGCTCATCCTAGTGTCCCTGTTGACGACTTGATTCCTCCAAAAACAAGAAAAACATCCATAGACTCAGGAAAAAGCAAACTTATATCAGAAGAAGGGGAAGAATTTAATACAGAGCCGTCTGAAAGTGAAAGTGTAGATTTTTCAGAGCAAGTGGAGATTTTATGGGTGACTAAAGGATTTTTGAAACCCTACCGATGCCTGATTAACTTTTCTAGCTTCTACGCTTTGAAAGTTGTTTATGCAACTTTACTCTCCTTAGCTATAACCAGTTGTTCAGCGGAGAGAGCAATGAGTCGAGTCAAAATTATAAAAAACAGGCTCAGATCAGCTATGGGGGACTCATGGCTGTCTAACCTAATGGTTCTATCTGCTGAAAAAAATGTACTAGAATCCATTTCCAACCAAGAAATAATTGACAGGTTTTCTCTTACATCATCCCAAAGACAAAAACTGCTATGCAGGGTTTAAAGATGAACTAACTAAAGATGGTCACAGCCTACAAATTTTAAATATTTGACTTCAATCTGTTATAATGCCCGTTTTCTAGCCCCTAAGCTGATCCTATGATTAAATAAAAATATTACCTATCAAACCGTTTGTATTGTATGTATTTATTTGTAAAATATTGTATGCATTTGTTTATTTGTATATTGTGTATTGTTGTTTGAACTGTTTTTTTTATATATATATTAAAACATACTACTGTAATAAGTTAGAACTGCTGCCTATGAAAACTTAGCAAATACTAAGCACTACCAAATAATGAAAATCCAGTAATTTTTCATAACTTCGTTTTTTTCTTGATTTTGAGAGTAGGCCCTTTGGATTGTGTGTCGTAAATAACTGTACATGTAATGGTAGCCTTTATATACTTCATCTTCGCCATAAATTCTCCTACGATACTTTATAGTAAATAATGTATTGCTTCACTAATGTCTAGTAAATGACATATAATTGATTTAGTATTTCGAATTTTTGTGTCGTACAAATGAATTTATTATCTAGTTGTTTTCACTTCCTTTGAAAGAACATTTGAAGAATTATTTAATCTTAATGTATGCTAATTGTAATTATTGGTAGTTGAGTTGGTACTCAAATATTATATACAACAAATATAAACTTATAGGTAATTGATTGTTATTGAAACATTATGTGAACTAAAATAGGTTTACTTACGTTGTCGATCCTATTGTAGTATCATGCGACTAGTTTCAAAACCTTTCATTTTCAACCCCTTGTCGTCTCACATAAAATTATTTGACACAGTGTCGTCATAAAATACACACACGAAGAACACGGATTCAATGATTTAACATAAAATAATGCACGGCCGGCCATAACTCGCACGTCGGGCACGACTCAACTACCCGAAGTCTGTGTGGTTGTGGTGACATTGACCTTGGAGGGGGTGAAACATCTGATTATAACGTGCCTTTGTTAATATCCCCAATCCTGTAAAATACTATATTACGGCAAACATTTAATATTTATTTATATGGAAATCTAAATTTGTACCATAATTTAGTATTTGGCAGGATTGAGGACATTGATAACAAAGGCGCTCATAATCAGCTGTTTCAGTTTCACCGTGTCACCCTCCAAGGTCAATGTCACCAGACAAACGTTGGGTAGTCGTCGTGGCGTGTGCTATGCCCAATCGCAAATTAATTGATGGTTATTCAATTTATGCGTGCTCTTCGACCTTCGTGTATCCTAAATGTAAAATGTTTTTGTATTGAGTTCAAGTTTTTGTATTGTGTTCAAGTAATTGTATTTGTGTAGTAACGCCCGACAAGGGCCTGAAAGTAAACAACTTTAGAAAATATTCGGCCGAGACTACAATAGGATTGACGTAAACCTAACCCAATTTATTCGTCATACATAAATTCTGGAGGCAATGCTTTATAAAAATTATGTAATAATATTTTTCTGTTTTAAAACCAATTACTGTAACGTAACGTTCACAATTAACTCTTTTGAAATTGTTATTTGAGCAGAATTATTTGATTGATATTTCTTTTGTACTATAACAAAACAATGTTAACTGTGAAATTATACTCTAGAAATATAATATAAATATACATTTTACATATTATAGACTGTGTTTGAATTTTCAATACCTATATAATAGTTTAAGAATAATACGAAAAGCTTATTTTTTCGCATTTGAAGTGCCTCATTTATAGGGGGGGGGCATATGCCAATTTGGGGGGGGGGGTCATATGCGAATTTGGGGGGGGGGGTGCGTCATGAGGACTGGGGGGGATGGGCACCCCTGACTAAAGAATATTAAAACACTAAGTAATCACATGTTGTTATTTTATAAAAATGTCTCCTAAAATTGCCACAATCGCATCTCTATGGTGTACAGAAGCTAAAACCTCGCAACTCAGTCTGGTGTCGAGGTGAAAAGCGAAGTTGACCAAACAAAAGCAAAGCTGAATAGAATGAACCGACAACTTCACTGAGTGGATTAATAAAGTTGAATTGGATCAGTTAAAATCTGACAAGTTGAGTGAGTTAGAGGCTATTCATACCTCGTGAACTGAGGGTGTTCAATCTCTACTCTCAACTTTTGAATTAGCTTTTCATTGACGAATTAGATTGAAAGTAACCAGAAGTACTAAATACTGAGTTACTGACATTACTGAACACAGTGGTTCAGTGTTAGTGACTTGGTAGCAATCAGTATCATTACTTTATTAGTACTTAGAGACAACAAAATCTATGTAGTTAAGGCTGAAAATAAATCCAGAGTAGGCGTGGAATGGAGTGAGTGATCTGTAAAGTGTTTTTATTGTCAAAATCATATGTTTCTTTAGCTAGGAATATCACCATGTATTCCAGCGATAAAGGAGAGCTGAGACCATTCAAATAAAACTGACTTTTCTCAGGATAATGCGGAAACCTTGATTGTCAGGAGGGCACTATAACCACTTAGATAGCCAGATATAGTCAATATGATAGACAATTCATTACAACCAAGTGGTATGTATCAATATTATAAATAAAATATCATTGATCATGGAGGTTGTTTTTTATAAAATACAGCCAAAATTATAAGTATAGAGAGACACTGTTTAGAGACAAAATATGATCAGTGATATGTGTTCTAACACTGTTGTCTCATTGTGTTTTGGTTTACAGTTAACATGAATTTATTGTAAACAAGAGACTCGACATTGTGTTTTTGCAAGCTCTAAGATTATGTTTACATATTATCATAGATAAAACATACTCCCCAGAAGCATGGATCCATGGCTGAGTGTATTATGTGTACAGAATACATTTAAACTACCTAATTCAATCTTTTTATGCCAAAAAAGGTGTGTAATTAAGTTTCCATGATGGATTCCAATAAATCAACTACAGGTTGTACGAAAGTAAAGACTAATGATACAATACTTACTCTTTCTATAAAATGTGAATCAATTAATCTTAAACATCGGTTGTTTTTAGAGAGATCCAGGTTGAATAACACTAAACTATGTAAGAGAGAGAATGCAACAATGCAGATCAGCTGATCGGTAATGAAGTAACGGAATCAAGGCTGCCAACTCATGAACTTGTTTAGTCTCTAAATAGTGACTCAATAAACTTGTAGTTTGAGTTGTGTGTAAAAAAAAAACACCTTTTATGCCCAATCTTTGGATGCATAGCCCAATGACAGTGGTAAGTGGTATCAAAAAAGTAGTGCTGTGGTAGTACATGGGCTGATAATCCGACATTGCTTGTTTTTGACTGGCTACATCACTAAAATCAACACTGGTTTGACCATACGACTCCCATAAGGCACAGTACGTATTGTCTTTTTGTTTGAAGTTAATTTTTGGTTATGGCGAGCGTATGGTATTTAAGAGATTACTGCAGTCATTTTTCATTTTAATTGGTAAAAACAAACCTACTACTCACCCTACTACCTATACTACCATCTACCCTGACTGTAAACTTATACTATCAGCCGGGCTAAAATTTCTCATCTGAAGACGGGATTAGGATCCAGATCCTGAAGTGTTAATCACGGTAGAGAATGACTACCATCACTTAGATAACTTACTGTCTTATGGATCACTTCACAGACTAGAGTAAGTCTATACAATAATTGACAGTTCCACTTTTAAAATAAATAAAAAAATCTTATACACAATTGTTCAAAGTTTAAGTAAACCATTTTTGAAAATTTGAGTAAATATTTAAACATGTTACATGTTTTGATCCCATACACTAAGTAGCCCAGGTAAGTATATATCACGCTTAGAATATGTCTCGGAGACAAATATAAATCACCTCTACAATACGTCACTGAGGCAAGTTGATCGACAACAAACTTGTAGTCAACGAGGGAAATTCTCTTTCAAACTTGGATTTTGCACCTGGTAGCAATTACTTTATTTCACAGTGTCATCATTTCCAAATCCTAGATTTAGCTTAGTAGTGAATGTTCTTTTACTTATTTTGAGTGTAAAAAGCTCTGAAATAATCCTGAATAACCTATTAGTATTTAATCTTATATTTGGAAGAACTTTTTCGACTAAACGACACCACAAACTCTTGCGTTGTGTCGTGTAGCATCGAAAATCCAAACACACAAAGATCGTTTCTCTCAAAATTAAAAAGTTGTATTTAATTGATTTATCCGTCTAAAAAAAACATATTGGTTTAGGTTCGCAAAGCAAAAACCTTAATTTTCCAGTAGGAATAAGTAAATATCTAAGCTTTAGCTAGAGGGACTGTTTTTAATAACTTGTGTTTTTGGATAAAAATAAGGCTTAGACTTATTTAATGGTGCCTCAAGCTGAGATTATATTGCAATTTCATCTCTCTGGATGAAATTAAATTCCTGTTTGAATTTTGAAGGATTAGATTTGGAAATAGAATAGCTACACACAAACTTTTATCTAATACAGTAGTTTTTTCTTTTATAAATTGTTGCACAGTCTTCATAAAGTATTAACTGACATGGTCTCAAATTAAATAAAAATGATCCTAATACAGTACTAGAACAAATCAAATATTAACATTTTTAATATCTTACTGTGAGTGAAAGTTATTTTGTATCATATTCTATAGAACCAAAATATTTTTTTCTCAATACTTTTCACAGTTTACAATATTTAAAGCTCGATCATATCAGATGTGTCAGCTGTTAAAGTATTAAAGGACGAGCGGACGAGGGTTTAGTGGATTAACAGCTGATCGGTGCATTGCCCGTGTTGTCAAATGAACCATTCACTATTAATAAACAGGATCGCTTGTGGATACGCGACCACTCAACCCACGTTTAATGGGATTTACCGACATCGATCGTTTATATTTTACAACCAGATAAACGGTAAGCCCGTTTACTTGTGAATAACCTATATTTCAAAATTTTAGTTTAGATGAAACCTGTGAGTATGTAGTAATTTTATCTGATATAATTCAGTGAATGTATTGTAATTTTTAATGGATTTGTTAAGGGGAGAGTCCAGATTCTGTAGCTACTTAGTCACCTTGTTAATACAGAGTAAAATTGATTAGTCCAATTAAAAATGGCAACTGTGTCCAGCTACGTTGGACTGGGATTTTCTCCATCAGATCATCCCTCCAGTCCTTCTCCTTCGGGTGTCTATAACAACCCCTCCCCTCGTTGATGAGGAGGGCGTCCGGAGAAATTTAACTAGCTTTTAGGAATTTCCAGACAGTAAATCAAAATTGGCGGTTTAAATGCTATTGTTAAATGGTCCTGGCTAAAGAAACAATTGGACTTTTTCAGAGACCAAGCTGCACAGAACACACTCCATCCTACACTCATTGTGCACTCATTGTGCACTCATTGCCAGCTCAAAATACTCACCTAGGAGTGTGTAGCAGTTATAATAATAGTGATATTGATATTAGAGACCAATATATCAACGATGGAGTTAATATTTGATATTTATTCACATAACTTCGCTACTCTGCACTGCAGTGGTTGTAACTGTAGGTTTACAGGCATCATATTCTTATTTATTGTATGCATTGCAGACGCTAATTGGGGCTTATTTTGTGAACTGTTTGATCTTGATCGTAATGAATAAAATAAACTTGTTTTTCCTTGTCTTTCGGCCAACGGTTTTGTTCTATAAACCAACTCAGACTAGCTTTTCCTGCACAATTTTGCAACTCTCTAATGGCTCAAACTCATTTTCTACCCCTTCTTCTCAAGAATCAAGAAATCAGATACTAAATTTTACCAAAAAAAGATTGCAAACCAGGGTAATAATTGATAGAGCTCTGAATAAACTACAAGAACGACAATTTAAGCTGCTAAAGTATTGATTGTTATGGAAGTTTGCAATAGTTACTACTATAATTTTGCGACTTGCAAGTGAATTACATCCAAAACATTACGTAAAAGCTTCTGTTCAATGTAGCTTATCCCTACACAATGCAATGAAATGAATACACACTAAAGGCATGCTAGAATTAGTAGAACAGCTTATAGGATTTTCTACTACAAGCATGTTATTTAATTAAGCATGCAACTGCGTTGTGGCAACAAAATATTCTCTTTCTCCTCAGACCATATTTTAACAATATTTTGAAGCAAAGTCCCATTCCACGCAAAGATATTTCAAGTATTATGCTAAAGCTTTGAAACTTCTACAACATGTAGTTTTTGGTACAAATCTCTGAATCTATGTTTCCATAGTGATTTTGCTTTGTATTGCATCTTATTTGGAAAGTTCAAAACATATACACAAATTTTGCATACACAATTTTGTTAAAGGGACTCTTTAAGACCTGTATGCTTGCTGGTTTTTGTAAGAAACTACAAAGTATTTAAGGAAGAAGTATTTCAAATTAGTAAATATCCCTGCACGAAACCGTTGATCAGCTGACGACCATCGTCCAATCATCGAAGTACAATTTTGATAATTATTTTTTTTTGTAAAAATTGGAGAGAAGGGTGAGTAGGAGCTTTGAAATAGTCAGTGGTAGGAGGGATGTGTATAATTTAAAAGGGAAGTCTTTATATTAAATGTTTCTGAGCATTCATTTCATAAAAGAGTTTCTTAAAGTATCACATGATCAGATGGACGGGTTTAAAATTAACGAACAGAGAAATATGTGTTTTATTTCCTCCAAATTATGGATTAAAGGTCCTAGATATTTTTTTCAATCTATTTTAATTAATTGGACTGCGGGTTGCAACATTATTTGTCTGTGTTAACTATTTCAAACAGAGTTACAAGAGAAAAAAATAATCTTCTTTTTCTAACAAGTACCATATAAAAATAGTTTTATTTAGTCGGATCCATAACAACACAGTTAAAACATGGAACAAACCACAAGCCTTGTATAGTTTGTAACAACAAACTTTACCTTGCTTGTTCCGTAAACCGAACATGCACTGCAGTTGTGAACAAGTTGCTGTTAGTGTAAACTACTCTAGCGTTCAATTGAACAACATGAACACAATTGTCTCGATCCAAGAACCACTTAACAAACTATATCTTTATTAACGATAGGTCGTGGTCGAGTGGGTTTGTGGACTTTGGGCAAAAGATTAAAAAATTGTGATCTTGGATTAGAGGGCTCAAAAGTTTTATAGGTTCTTCACTTAGTTTTATAGTTTCATTTGGTCCATATTTTTGCAAAAATGTATAAATGTCTTCATTGAAATGTTCAATGCCCAATTGCCTAGATAAATTCAAACCTAAATCAAACTGGGAACCTGATCCCATTCCTCCTAACCATCCAGTAGAATAATTCATTAATACTTTAATCTCCAACATTGCTGATCCTAAATTTGAATCCTCACTAAAATCCAAGGATAATCTTACAAGAAATGAAAGAAGAGCTATACGTTAATTGAAAGAAAATTCTTCTTAAGCAGATAAAGGCAACAAGGCCTACAGTAATCTTTAATCGCGAAGTTTATATAAGAGAAGCAGAAAGGTTCAACTGAATTCTACAAAAATATCCCAAATGACCATATCTTAACTTTCAATGAAGATATTTGTAAATTTAAAAAAAATATGGACCAAATGAAGACCTACATCAAGAAACTATATAAAACTGTTGAACCCTCTTGATTGAAGAAAACCAATTTTATATCTCTATTAAGGTTTTCTTTACAAAAAATAACACATCGTTACATCTAATATTTTTTTAAAGAACAGACTTTAACTTAAATGTATAAAACGTTTGTAGTTGATTCAACTATTGCAAAATTCAATTTAGCAAAACAAAGACCAAGAAAATGTTTACTCTGATTTATAAATCGTCTCAACATTTCCACGCTGTTTGGAGCTCGTTCAAGAAAACCAACGATGCACAATGCCTTCTATTCCACGTTGTATTTTATTTATTTTGTCTTAACATAAAAAGAGAAATTGTTATCACAAGTTATTTTATTTTTATTAAAATTAATAGTTTTCTAGGTATACAATCGGGTTTTTACAAAATAAAATTCTTATTTGTACAAATGCAAACCCCAGGATAAAAGGTTGCACCATAAATAGGCCTACAATAATACAATTATCCTAACTAATGAGTAAGGGAAAGTAACAAAATTTTTGTTTTTGTAGCAATCAATAATAATTTCCCCTGTATATTATTTTTAAACGGAATGATACAATCTGGACGATATTTTTATAAGCTAATTCCAAGACATTAGATGGACAAGAGAAATAAAGCAGCTAAAGTATTTAAGCCTGATATCCTTTAGGAGGATGAGCAATTATTTACAAGGACAAAGCTCAGTCAGTAATCCCTTTATTTCTCTATAAGACTGATTGCGTCGTCCGCTCCACTAAGTCAACCTTTTTGTCCTCTTCAGAATTGTTTATTGGTGATGTTTTTTTTTTTTATTTCAGGCTTTCTCACTTTCCTTTAGTTCTTACTCTATGTAAGGCCTATTTGTTAGTTTCAATCCATAGTGTACTAAGAAGAAATAAGAAAATTCCGTGTACAGCATCTGAAAAATTTCAAAAACCACCCTAATTATTTAAGTTGGAGTTTCGTTAAAGTATTTAATTTTTTTTTAATTCTTCTGTTAGGTTGGTCAATGAGTGGTGTGGAGTCGTCAAAAAGCTGAACAGATTCAAATAGATTGTAAAAATGAATTACTACTGTTTATAAACATATTCTCCATCACATGAAACATTTTATGGACTAGCTAGTCTGTAATTTAATCAGCGGTGTTTGTTGCTGTTTTTTAAATCTCACAAAGATCTATTGTTTATAAAACAAAAACTAATTTTGTTTTAACAGTTTTGTAACTAAATAGGTACCAATTACTTTGCCCCTCGTGCATTTAATTAACAGATTTTATATACCGGTAGTTAAACTTACACAAAGAGAAGTTCGTTAGTGTTAATTTTGTTTTAATTCAGTTCTTTGAAATTGTAGAAAACAATCATGTTTTTTGTAAGCAATATTTCAAACTACAAACCAAGTATTTTTTATTTTTATTTATTTTAACCGGGAGTCACTGTTAAACCCAATGATCTGAGGGCCGTATTACGGGGACAGAGTTTATTGGAGATGAAGTGGACGGACTTTTATTGGTTGCTAACCTTCATTTATTTTATTGTTACTTCTCTGGGAGTCTGTGATTGTTCTAACAGAAATAAAAACTGTCATACATTGATAAACCCGTTAAGTAATTTCTGTTAGACATCAGTTTCAGCATCACAATTAACATACTGTAGCCTACTTTAATTTATTCATTGACAAAATAAATAAAGCGCTGATCTCCAAATAAATAAGTGCCGTCAATCATGGATTTCTTTTGAACACACCAACTTTTTAACCAGGTAACTGAAGGACAATTTATTTTAACCATAGCACCTTTTGTTGTCACATTCAGAAAATAAAGTTTAGACAGCAGCACATTGTGAGAGGCTCTTTAAACTAACTATGTTCTTTTTTAATATTAAATTTGATGCAACTGGTCAACATACAAAAGATATCTGCATAACTCTGCATAAAAGATATCCAAAAATGAATTGTCTAACAGATCAAATTAAAAATAATCTCTACAAAAGCAATTGGAATACAGAAGTTCAGTTTTTCATCTTCAAAACGGAAGATTTGGTGTGTTGGTAAATATGATTTAAATAATAAAGATTTGATAAATGCTGTAGTGAGAATAGTCAAGTAATGTGATTTTTATTTTAAGTTTATTTCACATACAAAATAATTAACCAAACAAAACAATAATTTGTTTAAATCGAAGAATGACAAAAATACAACTCCTGACCAATAATAATGTATTATTGATACAACTCAAATTATTTTAGTTAATATATATAGGTTTTGAACACAAACATTAATTAGACTAAATAAATGTGCAAACAGAACTCCATGTTTTGTTTCAAAGTCGTCACACATCGAGAGACTTAATTAGCTTGAAATCATATTTGAACTGAAAACAAATTATGAAGCATAATACACTGTTTGGGGACTACATTAATTAATCTAAACTGAGCTCCGCTACGTACACCATATTAAATATTTATTTGATCCAGTGTTTTGACATTGTTTTTAAATTTTGGTGGGTAGTTTCGTTGGAGAGGATTTGTAAAAAATAGAATTGAAAAAAAGTTTATTTAAATTGCACTTTAGTCTTTATGGATTAGTCTATGCTTAGTGATGCCTTTTGAATAAGAGTTAGATTTAGTTTTCTTAAGAGTCAATGTTCCTAGATACGTATTTTTAAAATTTTATTTTTAATTTAACTTTTTTAACTTGATCTCATAAATTATAATACCCTACTATCGACATAAAAACAAAATAAATTCACTCACTCATAAGGGATGCAATGCAAAACTTGTTACGATTCTGTATGAGTCTGTTACGATTTCAGTTTTGCAGTTTCAGCATTGCATCCCTTATGAGTGAGTGAATTTATTTTCTTAAATTAGAATAAAATTTAAAAATATGTATCTAGAAACATTGACTCTTAAGAAATCTAAATCTAACTTTCATTCAAAAGGCATCACTTCATTAATAATTCATTAACAATTTCATTAATAAATGAAGGGGTATAGATTTATAAACGGACCAATAGTTTGTATACTACTACTGTAATATATAAGGAAAACTATTCCCAGTTAATGCTTCCTTAGTTCACACATTAACACAAATAAAAGATTTCCTAACACATTAACTGGCTTCAACTTCTGATATAAGAATAAATATTCTTACAAGAAAATAAGAATACTTTTGACAGCAGTAAACTTAAGCAGAACTGAACATCCAGTCGAATAGCAGTGTCCAAAGTCAATGACATTACTTAGACATTTGAAAGTAAAAAGAAAAACTAAATCACACACACAAACATAATCCGGAAGGTCGAGATATACTAGAAATACATTCGAAGAGTTTTCTCATGTAAAGTTGGTTCAAGCTGAACTCACCGAGGTAGAAACGCGATCTTTCTAACAAACCTTCCTACGATGCTGACTTGGAGTTTAGTTTTCTCAGGGAAATCTTCATCTTTTGTTGTGGAAAGAGGTTAATCATCATGAAGTAAGTTTTGGAAGTATTATGTTCAGTTAGTTTTGTAATACTAGGCTATGTACATTGATTTTACTACAGTGAAATGAGCTGTTATAGTAATTACTTGTTATTCACTTTCATAATAAGCAACTGAGTTTTCAAGTGTATATTTAGTATATAGTGTATACTTAAGTTCTAAAGATGCCTAACACAATTCTGCGAAAATGCATAGTGTTCGTATTCTCTTAATTTAATTTGTGGAGGAAAACGATTATATTGTAGAATGGAACTGATATTGTTAATAGAAATGATATTGTTGAGAGAAATGATATCGTTGAAGAGGCGAGTCTATAACTCAATATCACAGATCAGCGGGCCTATATTGCTGCCATTTATTGATCAATGCTAGTTGAAAGGAGTTCATAAGAGAAGAAAAAGACACCTCACACGAGGTTTCTGACAACAAATAAATATTTTCCCAACAGTTTTTACTACAAGTAATATTTAAAAGATACTTAACTAATGTAAATAATTTACCCAAACCGTTCATATTTATCTATGTAAAAATACCACGACTGAAAAAGTAAGATTATTTATTTGGTATAAAAACTATGAAACATATTATGTGAAACGTTCCCTGAAAACCCGATTTGGCTATATGCTTAAGATTAATAGAATTAATTGTATATATTGCACATTGTTTAAAAAGAATATAACTTTGTTACAAGAAAATTGAATTATTTATGCCTATTTCTGTTACGTTTTTACCTAATTTTATGAGCAAAAACTCTTAAGTTATTTCAAAACAGATTTTGGGCATAAACACACTAAACAAAACTTAACAAAACGCCCAAGTTCCAAGCTTGAGTGCAAAGAATTTGATAGCTTTGATTGTAGAAAAGTGGATTAGTCATTTTCTAATAATCCTCTGAAATATTTAATTCATTTTCTCATATTGTGACTATTACATTGTGTTACAATTTTATTAAGCCCAAAGGAAAATTCTGCTCAGTTTCACTCGATTGGAAAAACTCGCAGTGAAAACAAACGTGTTTGTGCAGCGACATTCAACGACTGAGAAAACATTTGTGTTTTGTTTCCCTTGAATAAGAAAACTAAAAGAAAACACACCTTTGAAACATTTCTGACAAACGATTATATTACTGTATTGCGAGTAATCAAAATGATTTACCGTTTGCTTAAGTTGAATGAATTATACTTTATTCCATCACAAATATATGTTAAAGAATTGATAGCCTATAAATAAATTGTGTACTTATGTTACATGAAAATTTAACAGGACTCACTTGTTCTTGATCATTGGGATTTTAATAAACTATAAACTATGCTGGCTAAACAAACAAACGAACTTAGTAACGTAGTTATATGGGGCGTCTCACTATTACAATTAATTTTCTTTGTAAAATACTTATATTCCACTTATAACTCTTAAGTTAATATGTGTGAGTAGCGTTCCTATCTTATACTATTGACACAAAACTAACTATTGGATAGTAATCTAGGCAAGCATGTTTCTTTAAAACCTTTATTTTTCTCAGCTCGTGTGCATCGCAAGGAAAATCTACGCATACTGCTGGAAAGATATTTGCCTGTAGATGTGCAGAATACCTTTATAAATGAAAATAGGCTAGAAGATAAGCACAAAAAAGAATTACAAATTTAAAAAAAAATTAACATGAGTCTTTTGGATTGCCATGCTGGTAACGAAAATAAACAAAAAATCAAAACAAATGGAAGAAATTCCAATCATATGTTTTATTTAGAATGTGGGGCGGAAATAGAGAATTATGTACATGGGACGACCTCTAGTAGGAATAAACATCTGTTTGAATATTTTTCAACTAATTATTTGGGAGATTTTGCGTGACAAGTTCCCTCAAGTGTTAATGATACTGAATTAATTTAATATCACTCAACGGACTTTTATTTCATTTCCAAGCCTGCGAATTATCACCACCGATATTTGACAGAATCACAACCATGTATAGAGTTATTGGATGTCATAAACTCCACCGAGGCGTTGTCATAAAGTTTGGTCTATCAGCCTCACATCCATGAACAAATCACTTTCCGCTTTGAGGTATGAAACTCATCTTAAAATTAAGTTATCGCTTTCAAAAAATGTTATACCTAATTACGAATTGCCTTAACGAAAATATTCCCTCATCAGGGATCCATTTTAAAAATGTCTGCTTTTAGATTGAGGCCTAATTATTAAAAATGCACATTTGAATTTATATCAATTAGGAAAAAAAAGGTGGGTATTACATTTGATGGGTAGGATGGTCTTAAAATTGTATATGACTATTTTAATAACACTAAAGGTCTTATGGATTTATAATAGGAAATATGTTAAGCTAATGTTTGTACCCTGCTAAGAATGTATTTTTAAAACCCAGTTGATGTCTAAATAAATACTTTCCCAAGTGCATTTTTCGTTTCCATTATTTTCAAAAAAAATGTCAAAATGACAAAATGACAAACCAATATTAGTTTTAGATAATAGAAAAAAATCGACACTGTACTATTAATCTTAAACATTATTAAAATGGTTAAAAAACGAAAATGTTTGTAAAAAATACAAGTAAAAACAAATTTTGCAAGGAGCCATGGGAATCAGTAAATTCTGATTCAATAAGGGAGGATAAACAATAATGATTACACGAAAATTACAGTTTCCTTCAAAAAACTGTGCAATTTTAAACAATATTTCCTTAGTATTATTTCCACTTGAACAAATTTTATAAATTATATACTATCACAACAAGAGTAGTTTAACCCTTATCTCGTACTTGGCATTGTTCATCAACTAACATAACCTAGCACAACATGCCAGGTAACTCAAAGATTAGAGTTACTCAAGTTCAACACAAGTTATGATGCAAATTACCATCTCGTACTAAACGTTGGCCTCGTTCTATAACTCATCCTTCACAGTGGAAGTTTATACTTCGGTGAACATCTGCTTCTTGTCATTAGATAATTGATTGTCTTTCGTAACAACCAAAGATCGTTCCTCATTTAACTAATAGACAACGATGCTTTAGAGTTTAAATAATTAAATTATTTATAGGCTTTTTAATAGATTATTTTACAGATTTCACTATACAAAATTACCGACACTAACAAATTCTCATATCAGGTGAAGAGAATTCAATGTACATTTTCTAGACGTTTTTATGTTTACTATTACGTTAATGTTATTAGAGTTGTTTAGTATTTGTATTATATCAGCAATAGAACTATTTTAACATACTATATCAATATGTTTATATATATTATTTTAACCCAAGGCTAAGCAAATACTGTAAAATAAAGCAAAATACCCCCGCCGCAGCAAACCTGCAGACAAAGCGAATTTCCATTTGCCTGATTTGATTTTCAATTAAATCTATTCAAATAACATCAGGTATAACGAGCACCTAGGTTTGCTGCCTACAGTGTAATAAAGTGTGTTTAAAAAAAAAACACATATTTTATAGTAAAACATTAATAGCTTAGTATAAAATAAATAGATTGGGCAAGTTGATCCAAATATATGCATAAACAAGCAAACTACAACAGTTTACTTATTCACCATAAGAATAACATGGGAATTTTTAATTTACAATTTTCTCCGTAACCAATAACCATACAAAACCCCCGCCGCAGCAAACCTGCAGACTAAGTGAATTTCCATTTGACTGATTGGATTTACACTGAAATGTCTACTTAAAAATATAACATTTATTCCCTATTTAAATAGAATTAGTTTAACAAGTACTTAGGTTTGCTGCATCAGGGAGGGTAAAACTGTTTTTGTTGTAAAATGTTAATAGTTAGTAAGAAATAAAAACATTTTCCAAATTTGATCAAAATATGTTCATAAACAAGCAAACTACAACAGTTTACTTATTCTCCATAAGAATAACATGGGAATTTTAAATTTACAATTTTTTGGAATTTTCTCCGTAACCATTAGGCGCATAATAACGCTTCAATATACTAAATTATTTGTTTTTTTAAGCTCTACAAAATGGTTTAAAAATAAATTGTGAAATTTTGTGTTTTTTGGGTCAAAAATGGGAAAAACCTATTTTTACCCCATAAAATCCCCCGTAAACCCCCGTTCCCATGGTCCGATCATGCTGGATCGCGAACTCGTTCGAATAAACGTAGGTTTACACGTTTGCACCAAATTTAATCAAAATCGGATCATTTTTGCTTGAGTTATCGTGCTGACGGACACACATATATATATATATATATATAAATATATATATATATATATATATATATATATATATGAATTTGAACGGATGGTGTTTTTGGCCTCTAGGGACCTCAAAACGAAAAAAAAATCGGTCCCGCGTCCAGGTCTTACCATGAGTACTACGGTAATAGCTTATTCCCTATATGGGAAATTCGCTAAAATAAGAGAAGTTTGATAACATCGCACTATAAAATTAACTATATAAAACAGACTTTAAATATGCTTGAGATTTTCCAATAGCCCAAACAGTCTACCTGCACAATCCAAGGTTAAATGTTGAAGCCTTATAATAAAATACCCCCGCCGCAGCAAACCTGCAGACTTAGCGAATTTCCATCTGTCTGATTGGATTTAAACTAAAATGTCTCCTTAAAAATATCACATTTATTCCCTATTTAAACAGATTTAGTTTAATGAGTACTTAGGTTTGCTGCAACAGGGAGGGTAAAAAAGTTTTTTTAAGGTACTGTGGTTTGGTAAGAAATTAATGTATTTTCCAAATGTGATCAAAATATGTTCATAAACAAGCAAACTACAACAGTTGACTTATTCTCCATAAGAATAACATGGGAATTTTAAAATTACAATTTTTTTTTATTTTCTCCGTAACAATTAGGCGCATAATAACGCTTCAATATACTAAATTATTTGTTTTTTTAAGCTCTACAAAATGGTTTAAAAATAAATTGTGAAATTTTGTGTTTTTAGGGTCAAAAATGAGAAAAACCTATTTTTACCCCATAAAACCCCCCAAAAACCCCCGTTTCCATAGTCCGATCATGCTGGTTCGCGAACTCATTCAAGTTTATCTCGCCTTACACCTTCAAACCAAATTTTATCAAAATCGGACAAAAATTACTCAAGTTATCGTGCGGATGGACACATATATATATATATATATATCTATAGATATATAAAAATTTGAACGAATGGTGTTTTTGGCCTCTGGGGACATCAAAATGAAAAAGGAAATCGGTCCCGGGCTTAGGTCTTACCATGAGACCTACGGTAATAGCTACTTCCCTATAGGGAAATTCGCTAAAAAAAAACAATTTCAACTAATCCATTAACAGATTGTGCTGCTTTAAATTGGTTCTTATTTATTGGCCCACGATAAATTAATGATTTCTAAAAAATCTATGTTAGATAGTAACAAGACGAAATTATAGACAGTCCCCTTATAAAGAACGGGAAAAATTGCATTGGTTCATAGAACTGGAAATTGTGAGATGTTAAGACTATCATTTTGTAAAAGGATATTTGGATGTAATTCCTATTATTCAACAACAAACCTTAAAATAATCTATGACATTATTCTGAATCAATCTCGCATGAAAACATTATCCATGGCACCATCAAATCGTGTGTAATGCTTCGTATGAAATGAACAATAGATACAACGGCGTTGTCTAGCAATACAGAGCCACGCGTGTACTGCGGGTGTTGCGTCGAGAGAATGTCACGGCGCTGTGTGTTAACAGCAGTGAGCGATGTAAACGTTCGTTCTTTATGCGATAAGACCCGTATATATATATGACAAAAAAATTAGGATTTTATAGTTATAAAAACCGTACCAAATTTATGTATGGTCTAATACAAAAAATTTATTGTCTTTGTGGTCAACCGTTTTCAACTAATTTTGCATTAAATTGTTTAAATTTTTATTCGTTAAAACATTTTAAGTGTATTTTACAGCCAGTCACCCATTAAGTAACTTACATTCATTAAAAAAATTAATATTAAATAAGTTTTTTATGTGAATTAAACTTTCTAATGTGTTCGTATAGGCAAAGACACTGAGGCTTTTTTGTCACTGTAAAAACAATAGGATTATTTACAATTAGATTATCTATCCATCTTTACCTAATCAATACTGTACAGGATAAATTAATAATCCTACAAGAGGTACAATCATTTTGACAAAGTCAAAAAGGGTAAATCGGTAGAACGAACGACGCAATCAGTCTTATAGCGAAATAAAAGGATTACAGACTGAGCTTTGTCCTGCTAAATAATTGCTCATCCTCCTAAAGGATATCAGGCTTAAATACTTTAGCTGCTTTATTTCTCTTGTCCACCTAATGTCCCGGAATCGGATTCTAGAGAATCCATGTAACTAAATGAAATATTTACGTTTAATCTGTAATACTTCTTAACTATGGCCGTTCTTGCCAAGGTTCTTTCATTTTGTTGCAACAGCAGTCATTATTTAGTTTCAGAAACACAATAAACAGCTGTTTGAGTTATGAAAGTGAAAGTTTTAGTTTCACATGGAAACAATGAATAGATATTAACAGAGGAAGACAAGTTTTGAGCATTTAATTAGAATATTTCTAACGGTTCTAACATGTTTGCATTTAAGAGTTAGTATTGCCATTGATGGAACATTATTAGTAGATTTATCATCCTTATGGATCAGCTGAAGACCATTTTATTGTTAGTTCCGGACGGTGTACTGTAAAGATTGTGTTAACAATTAGTTTCTTGTTATTTCAGTCATTTAAAGCCTCGTTTAACCAAATAAAACGATTTAATCATAAACAATAAATGAATGGAAAATAATTTTAATAAACAATAACTCGTCCCCGAGTTATATAACGATACAGCAAATCTCAAATCATGACATAATCCCAAAAATAATACAAACAAGATTTCGTTGACACTAGCGCCCAATGTCACCGGCATGAACTAGAAACGAAAAACGAGATTTAAATTTATAATGTGATGTAAAATCTACCTTTTCTGGTTACTCTATGGTATTACAAACGTCAAACAAAGAATCAAAGACGAATAGTTTTATAAATAGAATACATCAAATATAGCCTAAAGTAGAAGGCGTTGTTCTTTGTCGTGTTTCTTCAACAAGCTCCAAACAGCGTCAAAATGCTGAGAAGATTTATAAATCAGAATAAAAACATCGTCTTTGTTTGACTTAAATCAGATTGTTCTTTGATCTTAAGCAAATGAAAAGTAATAACAATTTTATTTAGGTTCTCAAATAAGTAATTGAATATAAATTGTGCTAATTACATTTTCGTGTTTTAAGCTGTAAGAAAGACATTTTGAATCTTGACATACAGAAGAATATCTTATGGTGAAATAACCTCTGAATCACTCAATTTAAGCTAAATGGTTTATGTTTTATGTTACGAACCTCCATAAGACGATCCCGATTTGAAGTTTTGTAATGTATTTTCGTTCCGTGTTCGTGTTTTTTGTCTTGTACAATAGTTATGATGGATCTACCCAACTTGGACGGATGACTCATGTTCTTGTTTCACTTGATACACTCTATTGGTACGAAACTGTAGTAACGTTACAACAAAACCTGGATCATATGACGGAAAAGGGAATCATTTTTCCTAATAGTTTATTATTTTGTGGTTGGAGGATTATGTGCAAAGAGTGTATGGTAGAATTGAATTAATTTCTCTTCTATATTTCTTTATTTTCAAAATTGCTTTTGAATATTCCATCCTCCTCAAATTATCATTTCAGTTGCCACGGCTATGGAATGCCAAAGGAGTTCAAAACACTAAATGAAATAACGATCAAATAAATGAAGGTTGGCAAACGACAAAAACCCCTTTAGGCTATCTTCAATAAACTCCCTTATGTTGTTTGGATTATTGAGTTTTACTGTGACTTCTTGGCTTTCTGTTCCACAAATATTTGTCCAAAGCGCTTGCTGTGTCCTACTACAATATGATTTCAATAACTTATTAATATAAGTTTATTTGTCTTTTCTTTACCCTTGAGTGTTTAGGTTAGACAAAAAAAAAAAGAAGCGGCATACAGTAAATCGGGGACACCCTTAACAAGTTTGATCTGGATCTAAATCACTTGATCTTTATACAAACAAAGACAAATTTTAATAATGTGTAAGATGTTTAACTAACTATATGATCGTTTATGCATGGCTAAAACTAGTATAACCTAAACAAGTATAAATATCAAGGTTTACCTGTAAAATAGTTTAAACATGTTGACTTAATAATGTTCTTCAACAGTAATTTCTTTTGAATTCTTAAAAAGTACCAATATATGAATTCAAGAGGAAACAAAACAAAGAAAATGTTTGTTGAATAACTTGTGCAGAATTTCTCTCGTCATTTCCCAGAGATTTGTTCTTCACGTTCTGTAAGATCGTTTATCCGATTACAGTAGAAGGATTAAATACTTAAAAGCTATGTTTGCTCTTTGTATTTAATTTGTTTTGATCCTCTCTGTTATCTCCTATTGTGTAATTTTCTAGAATTAATTAGCGAGAAAAAGGATTTATTTAACGATTACGTTATCAAGTATGGTATTTCAAGAAGTGGCCGAGTAAAATCGAGGAAACGCTTCTGGCTGCAAACGTTTCAGTGTCTATGTCGAGTGCCATCTTCAGGAAGTTTTGATTCTTAATGTTTTAAACAGTCTTCGGCAAAAACGATAACTTTAGATAATTTGAACGTGGGATCCAATCTGTCTTACGGTATTATTGTTTTAAATTTTAATTTTCTCAATGATTTTGTACACCCAACTGTTTTTGGAATATAATTTGTTGATTGAAAACAGGGATTTGCTGACTGGTGTTGAAAATCGTGACTTAAAAGATGAACTATTCGTTTTAGACCATTATCTGACAAAACATAAATGTATTGGGACAGTTTGAACCTTATGTCAGCGGTTGACCTAATTTATTCTGTAATTATTGATGCCTAGCAAATATAACCTGAAACCATTGACTATATAACATAGTCATGGTCATCATAGTCATCATATATATTACATAGACTATATAATATAGTCAATGCTCAAACTCAATGTATGTCTAGCCTCACTGTAGCCATGCTATATCATGACAATTGTCAATGCATTTTTTGTAATGTCCAATGACAAATAAATATTTCTGATTTCTGTATCAGCAAACTTATGCAAGAAGATAAAGTTAAAGAAAACAACATGGAGCTTGCTGGAAAGATAATACAGTTAGTTTATGTAAATGAAAGAAATGAACTTCAAAGGATACGTATTCTGATTGACGAATTGTATGAGGGAATAACAAATCTAGAGAAATAATTTATAAGATATGAAAAAGTACCTCGAGAGGCTCTAAAAGAATCGCGATTGGTCTCTGTTTTTGGAATAACTGTACCCTGTGACCTCCCCCAATGGAGACAATCCTAATGGAGGAAATACTACCACTGATTCAATAAGTATATTAAACTAAATATTATTACGGTAAATATTTCTGTAATCGTTAATATTAGAGATAAAACCATAAAGATGGAACAAAAAGTGATTATTTCACGGTTGTGAAGCTGATAGACTAAACTTTACGACGGACGCTCCGGTGGAGTTTATGAAACCAATAACTCTTTACACGACTCTGATTCCGCAAATATCGATATTTACAGTTTAGAAGCTTAGGTGAGCTCAATATAAGTGATTTTCATCATACACTTACTAGTTTTTACTCTTCGAAACTCCATTAACGCTTCAACAAACCAACAATAGTGTCAAAACAAGACACAGTGACTTGCAACCATGAAATGTTCTTTTTTGAAATGTTTTACAAAAATATGACTTTAAAAAAAAACTACAATTGATTTATAATCCTATTGTAAAATGCAAAATCCTGTTTTAATGATTGGAGACGCTTTGTGTGAGTTCAAATCTTAATCTCAAACAGAAATCATGATCTAATAGTAGTTTATAGTTTATTTCACTAACTATTGTTCTTTATTTTAATCCATCTATATTTAAGTATTCTTTGACTTTTTACCTGTAAATGTTTTGATGAATTGTGATGCTCTACATAAATGTATTTCCTCTCATTAAGACAATTTTCACTTTGTTCACACTCACTGTTTACATACATAAACAAACCAAAGTTAAGATATATTTGGTTCTATTTTGTATATTTGGCTATATAAAATACAATGGCAGCATAAAAAATAGGAAATGCCATTTCATTCAAGCGTTACCGCACTTAAAAAAGGGATAAAATTTGCTTTGACTAATCTAAATGATAATTTATCCAAGGATCATAAACATACAAACCTTTAAAAATAACCCAGTATATAATCTAATCACAACCTTTAATTAATGATCACATTATTATCAAAAAGATAGTAATAATGAATCTTAAAACAAAATCAAAATATTTCGTTACAAATCAATGCCTGATAAAAACGTCGGTCACAATTGTGAAACTACTTGTTGTTTTTCAGTTTTCTCAGCCAACGGAAACAAAACACAAATGTTTTCCCAGTCACAGAATGTAGCTTTATCTTTACACACGTTGTTGTCACTCAGCAATGTTTTTTCCAATCGAATGAAATTGAGCAAAGTGAATTTCCTTCGGGTTTAATAAAACTGTGAAACCCCCCTAATAGTCTATTTACCTCATACTGTGAATACGTATGTTACATCTTTAGGAAGAAATCCAAGATGCAACTATTATACAAATCTGATTAAATGTATAGCCGGTATTTCAAAAATTCCAAAAAGTTAAATGTATTACTCTATTTTTTTAAATACATTTTATTTTAATTAATTTGTTCACTATGTTAAATTGTAAATATTTTGCAAAACAAAATTGATGTAAAATTTCAAAAATATATTTAATTGTACGCTAACGGAAAAAAACTAAATAATCATGAATCAGCAGAATAAAAAATGTAAATAATAATTTATTATGATTCATCATTAAAATGAGGTAGCCTATACACCATAAATTATAACTTTATTAAATTACTTAATGTATATAAAATCATAAAAAAATAATGTAAGTTTTCTGAAGGTGGGAGATCTTTACTACAGAGAAAAATTCTTTCGCTTGAAAAAAGATCTGTTTTACTTTAATGTGAACTGAGTAAGGTTCAGAACCATTTTGTGACATTTACACAAGGCTAAAGTTTGTTGATTGGCCAGGATTAAAAACAGTCATTTAGGACAAAAGTCCTGCTATGTCACTTGCACATATAGTTTCAAGAGGAAAACCCCTCTTACACCTAATAATGGTTTCCTAAATAGATCAATCTTACATAAAATAAATCAGTAGCTAACTAGTAAAGACCAATAAGCCAAATTTTAAGCCAAGCTGGATCATAAAGGGTCGGTATAGAAGGCTGGTGAACTGTGTTATTGAAACTTATAGACTTCACTTCAACAATATCAAGTGAACTCTCTCAACTATGTCGTCTTCCACAAGTCGCTGATTATTGCGAGAAATACGGTAATGTTGTTGCTACGCTTTCGCAGAAAGGGTTTTGATGATTCTGTTTTAGCATGTAACTTTTTTCCTCTGGTCGTTTTGATATTTCATAAAAAGTGTTTTTGGAGATTATCGTCAGGATAAAGTTAGTTTTATTGTTTGGGGGATTACTTCGCACTAAGTTTTTACATTGTTATATGTTGTTCGAAAGGTCGATCGTAAGAATACACAACTTGAGCTCTTTTGTTTTAAAATTAAAATGTTGTCCATTTATTTTGAAATTAACGTTCACTAGAGGACTATTGCTTAGGTTTGTAACCTCTTTTAATCTTGCATTCGCCCCTTATGGGACCAAAAGGTGCGTGTGAAATATACTAAGCGAAGTACAGGTGGAGAAATTGCAGTATAAAACGAACTATTCTGAGAAGCTATAGAATACATACTTGGTATTGTAGCCTCGGCCATACTGATACATTTTATTGTAGCACCAAAGGATGCGAACTCACAACATAACTGCATACCTTGGCTAAGTCCATCACGCTGGTGAATAATCACTCGAACCTCTAAATATTAATTATAAAAATCTAAGGAAAGTGTTTAAGCCGATTTAGAAAATAAATTTATACCAGCAAAGAAGATTTTACAGTTTAAAATTATAAAAGGTGTTCAACTAACATAATCTAGCTTATTTCTTCACGAAAACAACTGCACCATGCGCACGTACATTCAATATTACTTTGTAATTCTACTACTGCACCAACAAAGATGAAGATTTCCCTGAGAAAACTAAACTCCAAGTAAGTGTAGGAAGGTTTGTTAGAAAGATCGCGTTTCTACCTCGGTGAGTTCAGCTTGAACCAACTTTACATTGGAAAACTCTTAGGATGTATTTCTTGTATATCTCGACCTTCCGGGTTATCTTCCAATGAACTTTGCGAAACTTTGAAATCGGAAAAGAATTTCACCTTACATGTTTACTTTACTTTAACTTGAACAAAATGTCCTAATAAATTACAATGGTAGTTGATTTGAGGTAAAAAAAGAATTACTTCCAAACTAAAAGGTTCTGGAAATACAATCCATTATACCAATTTTTGTAGTCCATTATCTTTTCTTTTTTTTAATTTGCATAGGTTAAGAATTGCCAATCGAAATGAGTTAACCTGGTTTATTTACCAATTATTTACTTCATATTCCTCGTGTTTTATTCTATTTCACGCTAAACCTATTTAAAGTTATTTAATTTCTCAACTAATAGACTATCATTTAAACTAGGTAGCGTACCCCTTATGTATAATGATCACAGATTACTTAGAAACCTGAATAATGTTTTTGAAGGTTGAATAGGAAATTTTCACAGGTACTTGTGGTTATGACGTGTATGTCAACATAATTTAGATAAACCTCACTTTCTATAAAGTGGAATATAAAACCAAAATGAAAATAAAGAAAGAATTATTGAAACTCAATAAAGCTTTTGTTTAAGAGATCGGAAATCACTTGAGACTAATAAAGCCTAAATTGATTTTGTTTCTCGAAAAAGACGGGAAGGTTGCTATTTTTATATTCCCCGAACACTCTTTTATTTCCTCCTAAAAATAACATGGATATTGTCTGGATATTCCATCATGTCCAAGAAAAGTGTAAGGCTAATATCTTTAAACAATTTACAATCAAACCGCGATATATAACGATTAAAAAAATATATATATGACTAGAATGTGTTTATGGTATTCACTAAATAAACACCTGATTACCAGTTTAGCCATATGTAAATTATATTGCCACATGTAAATTTTCATTTGTATTTTGAATATTCTTATTTTTTACAGCATAAATCAAATCAAATCGTTTATTTGCATATTATATTTGTATACAATAATACGTAAGAAATATCATGCATTGTCAATATTAACATAACACATATAAAGCATATAACATGAGACTTAGACAATATAATACCCTTTTTATATGCACATTAAAAATTACGAACCTTCAATGTTATTCTAGCCTCATAATGGTTTAACACCAGAAAAGAAGACAGTAAAACCAAAAAGAACACTTAAAACATACAAAAGAAATCATACTTGGACAAAATGTTTCTAAGAAAAAATAAAGAGAAAGGAGTAAACAATCAATGAAGAAAGGCTTAGTACACTACCGTCAAAAAAACCACTCACCATCATGATGAAATGTATTCAAAATAAGTTTAAATATAACTTATTTCACTGCAAAACATACCTGTAAGAGAAAACTAGATTAGTTCCACATCAATTAACGTAAAGTTTAATAACAACTAGTTATGAGCGAATAATAATCGTTTAAGTTTCATCACAACTTCAATACCATATTTCTAAACTTTGACAACTTAGTTGGAAGTTAGATTACATTTTAATGCAGAATCAATAAATTGTAAATGGTAAAACAGATATAGGCCTAATATTTAGTGAAATTACAGACAAAAAGCATATTGCTTGTTTTATTAAGAAAGTGAAGGCAAAGATTACAGGTATGAAATGTATTCAAATATATAAAAAGTAAAGCAGTGCATAAAAATACGTACAAAAAATTATTGGCAAAACTGCTTTCTCGTACAAAGGTTTGTTTGATGAATTAATAGTAAATTTATCTTTTTGCATTGAATTAATTAAGTTAAAAAATCACTTTTAGGCATGATCACCTTTATGCGTTTTTACTTTCTAAAAACTATAAACTGATTAAATTATTAAACTGATTAAAGTTACATGATTAAACCCATTTTGATACATCAATTATCAATTATATTAATTATTTATTATGGGACAACACTATGTGAGTATTTTAGCCCAAATATGAGTGTAGGATGAGTGGCGCGATCTTGTAGTCTTAGTGACTAAGGCCGACATATTCCTTAACACAGCTGTTAATTAATATGGTTTATTGTTTTAAGCTAACGCTAAGTAACAATATACATAAGATTTAAGCCATCGAAAAATCAATGTTTTATCCGATTTTAAATAGTTTAATAAAACATGTGTATCAGCGCACTTAAGAGGCTGTGTTAAACATGTGTTAAGAGGCTAAATGTTTTAAGAGCTTTGGTTTAGAGAATTTGCATAAAGGAGATTCTTGCCTCATGAATTGGAAACTAATTTAAATAAATTATATAAATGTTGTATTTTATTCAAACCAGTCCAACTAAACACACATTTTAATGGCGTTAATAGGTTAAATTTTGTAACAGCGACTAGAGAATTTACATAATCAAAGAGATTCTAGCCTCATCAATTGATGGTATTGGATTTAACCAATCCATTTCAACGGATTTTGGTCTACCACTGAATTGTGAATGGATTAATTGACCGTTAAATCTTTAACAAAGTACATTGCTAACACGTATTTGTAAATACTATTAACATACTAATGACAATTACCATTTGTAAAGTGTCAATACTTAATGTTTATGTGTTATATGTTTATGTTAACTTAGCTGTTGTATATGTTAATGTTATTGTCTAAAGGTTACGCCGAAGAAAATAGTTCCATGAATAAAAACACTGTTGTATCGTGACTAAAATAGTGTGTTTATCATCGTATTGAACTTTAAATTTGGTATTAATAGATCGGTATTTAGTACAGGCATTATAATATCTTAGTATAGGCATTTAGGATAATCAAAATGTTAAAATTCAAGGAATTTGAAATTGTGCTTAGGGAAGAAAACATAACACATGAATACAACCTTACGTATTCAATAGCTGAAATACTTTAAACAATGTACGTCACCTTAGTTTTGTTAGATAATAGTCTTAAAGTATGGTGCTTTGCAACCTAAGACAAGGCTAAGTCTGAAATGCTTCTTGGTATTACTCTTGACCAGAAACTAATATGGGAGGAACATACCAACAACTTAGCTAATCGATTATCTAGGGTTTGTTTTTTATTGAGAAAACTTAAGACTTGTGTAAGTCAGGAGCTAATGAAAACTTCGTATTTCAGTTTCTTCCATTCACATTTGTTATTTGCTAATATGTTGTGGGGAAGTAGTGCTGGAGCAGATAAAGTTTTTTTGTGGCAAAAGATAGCAATAAGAATCATGTTTGGTTTAGAGTTTAGGGATACCGGTAGGAGTCATTTCTCTGCACATAATATTATGACTGTACTATGCATTTTTATTTTTCAGAATTTGTTTTATGTCAAGGAAAATATTACAGACTTTTATTGTTTTAGTGACATTCATAATTATCAAACAAGTAATTCAAACAAACTAGTTTACCAATCCCAAGACTAGAAAAGTATGCAAAGAGTCACAAATACCAACAAATAAAATTTTTTAACAAAATTTCAGAATCACTTAAGTTGTTAGATTTAAAATCATTTAAAAATAAGATTCATGATTGGCTTATTAGTCACACATTTTTTTCTATAAAGGAATTTTTAGAATGTGATATAAGTACAGTGTAAACTAAGTTTTGGGTCCTTTCTTTACTATGAGTATTCGAATGTCTTGTTGTTGTTGTTGTTGTTGTTGTTGTTGTTGTTGTTGTTGTTGTAAACGTTTTATTGTCTTGTTTATTTATTTTGTTGTTACTATTTGAAATCTATATTGATTTTATTTTATTGTTATTATTATTATTATCTTGGTACTGTCTTTCAATGAATAACTGATGAAGCCTACTGTAATCATGTATTACTTAATGGTGAATAAACTTCTTGATTCTTGATTCTTGAACCTTACTCATTTCCCCAACTCGGCTTTGCTTCGGTTAAACTAAACTTTGGTACGGAAACAAGTTACTTTCATACAGGTGGTAAAAAAGTAGTGTTTGGTGTTATGAAAGATCATTTTTTTTTTATTGGAAATCGAAGGTGTTTATAAACGTTATGTTGGAGAAAAGCAATTTTCGTATACAGAGTGATAAAAAGATAATATAACAGAGAATTTCCGAACATCTACACACAGTATGCAGCAGGGAAGGACAAGACAGAAGTGAGCAGATGCTAGGCTGGTGGAGGGGGAGGGAGAGAGGGGTGATTGAGCTATATTAGATCTTTTCAAACCTTCCTCCTCCGCTGACAACCAAAAGACTGATGAACATTGTTATTCGTCATTTTATGTCGTATTTCACCCCAAAATCCCTTACTTCCCACAGCTGCTTTATTTATTGTTGTCTCGTCATAAAAGCTGGAGAGGAGAATACATTTTTCATCCACCTTGGTGTATACAGTAGAATTTATATTTATATTTATCTTTTTTGTTATTCTTGAAACAGGAATGAAGATAAATCATTCGTAAGTTATCAATAATATTATTTACGTAAAGGCTTAATCAAACATACTCCCTTACGAATTTAATCAGCAAAGATTTTGTCAGTTAGAATGGTGTGTAGAGAGAGTGAGTTAGACACAGAAAATCACCCTCACTATGAAGACGTACATAAAAGAATATATTCTCTCAGCTGAACCACATAGCCAGTCACATAATGAAAATTAACCAAGATGACTTAACCCAGCCATAGAATCAGCTGATGTCAATTAATCTATATCTATAAAAGAGGAACTATGTATGTATGTATGTATGTGTGTGTGTATACGTTATGGACTCCGAAACCGCTCGACAGATTGTAATGAAACTTTCAGGCATTATTAAGCATCTTTCAAGGATGGTTCGAGTGAAGTTTGGTGCAGATCCGTCAAAAGGGCTCTGCCCCAGAGGGTTTTAAGTGGGCCAATGTCAGACTTTTTGATCTACAATGTTTACAAATAAGTATAATTTAAAAGCAGATGTTTACTTTCACCAACTGTTTTGTAGGTTTGAATAATCACAACATTCTGTATTAGCATTAGTCATGATTTGAAATAGTGCCACAGTGTTATTACAGAGTGCAGCACAGAGAACTATTTTACTTTTTAATAAGTCCAAATGTATTAAACCCCAATCGCAGCACACCTGTGCAGTCAACAACGTTTAAATTCTCCAATGTTAAATATTAAAACATAAAAACCTTTAGCAAACAATTTATGACAACCGCTAATTTGCAACCAAAAGGTGAGTGAGCGTAGCGAACGAACATCAACCTGGAGGCGAGTAAGCGTAGCGAACGAGCTAACCTGAAAACATGTGAGCGCAGCGAACGATTTCCAACCTGAAGGTGAGTGAGCGTAGCGAACGAACTTCAACCAGGACGTGATTGAGCCATGCGAATACTTATGAAGTTAAGCGGGGCAAAGCCCGCGGGTACAGCTAGTTACTTATATATTTCATACACTACTTTCTAACTAAACGAAACTGAAACGATTACTTATTGTAAACTATAGAAGTATAAATGAAAAAAAAAAACACAAAAAGCTGTTTATCTATGTTAGCAATCGACGTCAACAAGACAAACGCCCAAAGCGTGGTTACGACTGCAAGTGACCACTTTTACAATGAAACTCCTGAGAAAGAAAATAGGCATTTACACTGCTATAAGCCATATGACTGCTATTTTCCAAGTACCCATTAAATAATTCTTAAGTTTTGTACTTCTTAAAAATTTATATTAGGGCTATAAAAAATTAACAAATATTAATTTATAGGTAACGCCAAATCAAGAATTAACAGATTTTGTTGCTGTTGATCCAAAGTAATACAATTGTAGGAAAGATCAACAGACTAAATGAACATAAAATTACCATAAAAGAAAAATAAGTAACGAAACAGCCAAAAAACAATAACAATACTTGTAGTAACTATACTTTTACTTGCGCAGATCTGAGCACACAAATGGAATGGATGAACCATAAGATTCGAGGTTTTTTGGTTTTGGAAAGAGGTTTTTGGTTTTTGGGTGGGGGTGGTTTTGAAAAGAAGGAGTTAATTGTGAACAAAGTTTATCGCTTACTAATTATAAATAATATTTACTACAATTTCACCTATAATTTTCTTATTTTGCTCAATGTAGACAGATGCTAGCTGTTTGCCCTTGACCAACTATTAACCAAAAGGACCGGGGTGTAAACTAAGGTCACACATTTTTATGTTTCAAAACCAATCGGGTTGTTACACTCAATTCAGAAAGAATATGCAAATAGCATTAGCAGAAATAGTCTTCAGAAAATTTTCCTATCGATAATGAACACAAGTTTATATGGAAAACTAAAAGTGTAACAGAAGGTTTAATTCAATCACCCCACAGCCGAGGGAAATCAATTTGCTTGTAGGGATTCAAACTTTTCCAATTTCTGATTCTCTGATCATGCGTATTCCCCAGCCGGGATTAGAGCACTTTTATAATGAGCAGAACACAATCTGAGGTGTATTCAGAAAATTTCGACGTTTCAATGTTATATATTGACAACTCCTTAAATTACTTGATCATATTTTTGGATAAACATTGGAACTATCATATTTGTCAAAGATTGATTGAACGATTTGCTTTAAACTGAACTTTGACTCAACCTAACACAGGATCATGGTTCGCTCAATAGTGTAAGTAATGAAATATTTCGATTAGTTAAGTGATTCAGAGGCTAGTGTATATATAATAAGCTATTAAATTAAAATACCTACTATGTAAAGTGAATGTTGTAAAAGTTGCTTTGGTAGAAAACAACAGAAATATTACCAAGTAATCAATTTATAACTATTGGCGAAAACAAAATATAACATGTACTTTGAAATCCTAACTTAAACTTCCGCTTACTAAGAACGTATACATTTAATCATTGTTTCAGTGCTATTGAATTTTAATGTTTGCCTTTCCATATTTCTTTGTTTATCAACCAATTCCAGCACAAAATTTACAAAAAATTTAAAAATCATCGTTATTCTAAGCCTTATAAGCTGAGGATTTGCCATTGAATATCTTAAATAAGAACAAAGTTGAATTATTTGTTTAACCAAAACGTCACAAAAGAGAGCAAATAGAGGGTAGAATGATGTTACTGATAGCATTTCCTGTGTCTGTCAATATACGACGAGAAGTAGGGAACTCAATAACACAGACTCGACTCAGGAACGACCAACTACGACGATAAAACTGATCTGTTAAACTATCGACCTATTTCACCTTCATTTAAAGAATTGCATTAATAATAAATTTAGGATTTATAAAACTTAATAGTGTTGTATTTGTTTACTTATACTTCTTTAACAAAATAATTGACCTTAACATTGCAATTTTTTACTTTACAGGACTGTTTAGTTCAATAATAATTTATTAACTTTATTTTATGATGATTAATTTTGAGGAACAATTTTCACAGCTATGATTTGAACAAGTATTTTAACCACTGTACTCTTCTCAACAGTGTAGTGGCAAGCGAAAACGATGAGTATATATTTTCAAACACATAAAATATCGTACTCAAATATATATTGCATGGTAATAAAAAATATCTTGCTTCAATTTAAGTTCTTAAAACAAATAACAAATCATCATTTAAGTAGGCTAAAACAGTTAGCGAATTTCCCATATAGGGAATATTTATAACTAAATTATAAATTATAAAGTGCTGCCATATTATTCCATCCAACCAAATTTAGCCTAAAACATAGTGTATAGTGTTTGACACATTTGATTGCCACTTTGATATACAAAAAGTATAAAACAATGAAGATAACGTTTGGCAAGTTTAAGTAATATTTTGTCAAAATTAAAACCCATCACCCCAAAAGTAGAGCAGTTAATATCAACTTTTGAGATTCACAAAATGCAAATATTCTGCATCTTAACTATTTTTACTCAAAATGCTGTCTTTTGTGTAACGGAGAAGCCGGAAGCAGTCGTTTACAGCCGGAAGTCGTACCAACTTGACGACGTCGTCTTTCCCTACAGCATCTCATTTACCGTTTCTTTGAATACTAAATATATATTAAAACAATTACTGATTTAAAAGTTTGAAATTATACAAAAGAATTTTATTCAGTGTTATATTTTAAAATGTAGAGATGAGATATTCATTTCTAGAGGCTTTTAATTTTTAAATAAATATAACTTCAGGATATCCGTATTCATTTATCATAAACAAGGTTTGTGAGTAAAAAACTTCTTTTTCATTTTTCACCCAACACACACTACTTAGTAAAATTTATAGGAATTTAAATTAATTAGGATTTATGGGTAACAAAGTATTTAATAACAATGTTAATAAAACCACAGAATTGCAGAGAGTTAAAATTTAGATGAAGAGTTGTTTAAACTGATAGTACTATTCAGAAAAAAGATCTATCTGGCAGTGTAACATTAAAGAAAAATACATTTTGCATACGAGTATGTTTCAAAGCGCAGGAAGTTTCATGACTTTAAATAAAATAATATCACATACAAAACAAAGCTACGTATTCCCAACTATGTTTTACCATTGACTATAATAGTCAATGGTTTTACCCAATAGAATGCAAATATTTTGGTTAAAAGTTATCGTTTGAGACTCAATAGCTTTGTTGCAATACGATAAATGACTTTTCTCTATCAAAATTGAGCTAAAAAAGTGCGTTTTAGTGTTAAAAATGATCAAAGTAGGGAATTTTACGAGATTTTGCCATTAATACCACTGTTAATTGTCTTTCAGTAACTAATTAGGACGAGTTATAATTTTAAAGAAATCATGAAAATACACTGTGAAATAAAATAAATTCTTTGAAATCCAGAGATAACCCAATGAATACTAACGATGGTAACAATATTTCTCTTAAATAATAAACAAGTTTGAAAGGAGTCAGAGGTGATTGAAGACAGTCTATTAAGATGTATTAGCCCTCTGAAACTCCCTAATTCTCCCCGGCAACGCCCCATAGGAGTCATTAACTTCCTTCTTTATTCCTTCAATTGTAAAGTAAAAGCCGTCATCCCATATTTATAAACTTTATTTCTTTGAAGGTAAAAAGGTTTTTTTTTAATTATCTCAAAATCATTACATACAATTTATTTTATTCTATTGTTAACGTAACCCTTAAGTTCACTGTAAATTATAAGTCGTGTTAAACTATTGAATTATACCAATAATTATGTATGTTTTGCATCCTGTAATGTTGTGTTCGAAATTACCTCTCATTTTACTTGCATAGTTTATCTTTCTCTGAAAGCTCTGTTGTTGTTTTGTGTCATTTCTAGTATGATTTTAGAGAATTTGGAGATTGGAAGTGTGAAGTAATAGTGGTGTAGCGTTAGAATCTGTCGTTAATAAATGTTACAAATCATCGTGTATTATGTAAAAACATTATCATGGATTAATGTTAGAAGTTTTCGAAGGTTAATGTTAGAAATCGTCTGAGACCATTATTTAACTATTTAATACGAGGATACACAGAAATCATTTCAAATAAACTATAAATGTACAGTTTTTCAAATAAAGTAGCAAACTTAGGTCTATGACAGCAATAAAGCAATGATTAGATGATCCAAAGATATGTTTCGAAGAATGTTCCAAAGACATGTCCAAAATAATGTTTTAAAGACATGTTCCAAAAAACTTCCAAGAAAATGTTCAAAAGACATGTTCCAAAGAATGTTCAAAAGAACTGTTTCAAAAACATTTTTATTCAGTATAGAGTATAGTATACTGTATATGGCTGTGTAACTGGGTTTACAAGATTATAAAGCAAAAGATCGCTGGTTTTTGAAAACAGTCGGTAACTATTTTAATGGTCAAAACGAGACCTAGCTACCCTTGAGCATTTAGAGATTTTATTACGATAAAGAAACAGCTGATATTTTTAACAAAAACATAGATCGCTTACTGCATTCGAAACTCACCCTTCTTCAGCTAGAACACATTAACAAAGCTCGATGTTGTCTTAGTGTATTTATTGACTACACATTGATAAAATATACCAGTAAATATGGACTTATATTCACAAAACTATCTATTTCGAAATTTGTAAGAGCTCAAAATATAAACATGCAGAATATATTTTCTGATTGCCCTAACCAGACGCATCATAAGTTTAGTCCTGTTCCCAAAAGTAAATCATATTCCGCGCCGAGATTTCCAACTTTTCCAATCTCAACTTGTGTTGACAATTGTGGAGATCAGATGGGATTACCAGATTGTTACAATGTACAACGAGTTAACTTAACTTGGAAGTTAAACATCTGTTCTCTATCGTACAGCTGATTATTACAACTTGTAGGACTAAGTTCGCAGAGAAATGGACAATATTTACGTTTCAAATATACTAAATTACAACCAGCTGTGTGAAATATTTACAATGTTTTTTTTTCATTTTACCGTTTTGTGTATGGTAAAAAATGATAGGTGGATCAAACATCATCCAATTAGGTAAAGTTAAAAGAACATTTACTCTTGAGAAATCCGAAAGACAATTATTGAGTTAATAAAACGTTTCATAGAGCTTTCGTTAATTTGAGGTTTAAATAAAACAAATAAGGAAACAAAATGTGTTTAGAGGGAATAATTGGGATTTGACGTTTAAGATTTGGAAGGAATTCAAATTACCTGAAAAACCTAACAAGAAATATTGTAATACGTAAAGGCTTTAAAAATGAAAATCATGTTTCCCCAAGAAATTATTTAATGTATATACAAATTCTTTTCAATTTCATCTATAAAATTTTCGTTTTATGATCGTATCAACTGTCAATTGTACCAAAACACATACATTTTACTATTATTTACTCCACTAAATTTCGTTTATCTTAAAATAATCAAAAATAATTTAAAAATTCCTATTAAATCCAATTGTATTGCATCTAAATACGCAGACACTCCTGCGTCATCTTATCAGATAAATAAATGTGCATAATTAATTAACTTAATAAATCTGTAATTACTTAACTATTCATACAGTAACTTTGAATGTTTTGTTTTTTATACAATGATATCTTGCATTTCCTGGTGTATCTTTGCTATCATCAACTCAACATTAATTTTAATCGCAATGTAAAGTAATTTGACATTATTACCTAATTTTGATGAGCAAAAGAAAAGTTTTGAGCAACGTCAGAAATCTTGTCGCCGACGCGAAAATTTAATAACTCAACGTTCCTCGCTAGTGGAACTGAATGTCTTTATTAAATTTGACAACTTTCGCGGGAAACCATTGTTACAAACAGGTGCCAGAAAAACACTGTTGATAAAATAATTGTACTTAGGGAAAACTACAGCTTATTTAAAATTTACCGTCAATTTACTTTAGTTTTCATGTTCGAGTTTTTTTAATAATTTGCAGTCTTTTCTCAAATATCAAACATTTAAAAACAAAAAAATGTTTTAATTAATACCTAAAAATAATCAAATTTATATTTATGTACAGCTTCCTTCTTGAGATTTTTTACACTAAGGGAACGTGGTACATAGTGTAAATGTCTGAAAGAACAAACATTTTAGTTTTTTTCTTACTTTAACAAGTTAACAAGGCCTAAAGGTTAAAGGGTAAAGGACTTTTAGTAGCAATTAATTTTGGTTAAAAATTTATGTGAGAAAGAAGCAATTTTCTACAAAAGCACGTTATTTTAAACAGATTAAAACTTAAAATTATAATAGAACATGTACTTCATTGTAGGCAATGTGTATTTAAATCTATAAAAGTAATCATTTTATTGTTTGTAAAAATAAACAAATATTCAAGAGGAGGCTACATTAGTACATATACATATATATTTATTTATTTTAATAATTTGTTCACATATTTTTCTTTTCCACGAGGACCCATTTATACAAGGAATGCCTTGTTAAATCTTTCCAAAGTTATTCTGTTACAGTGAAACTTTCTAAGCTACGAAACACACGCAAGGCAAGGGTAGACTATTTTAGTTCCCCAGTAGGAAAGTTTTACTAAGTTCAACTTTACCAACTTATCACTTTACAGCAAAGTCTGGACTTAAAGTTTCGAAGAACCGTTGTTAAGATGAACTAACAACGTTTCACGTGTTTAAAAAATTCTTCTAGAGTTCTTAGAGTACAGTACTACTTCTCCAGAATACTTCTAGATAATAAGGTTTAAAACTTAAGTATAGATGGTACGACTGAAATTGGTTTGTTGAGGACTGGGGCTTAACATTTTAACAGATTTCATCAATAATTGTAAGGTAGCAATATATTTATAAATTAAAATTGTTAACGGTAACCATCCATTGTTGAAGCAGAGCTGAGAAAAGGGGACTATATTTATATATTTACATCAGGTTAGCATTATAAATACGAGATGTAGGATGGATGTTGATATGTAAAATCTTTATTTGTGTTGCAGTAGAGAGCGCTTGGATTAATTGTCAAAAAACCAAAAACTCACTGTAAAAACATTTTTAGTTGTTTATCTGGCATGTCTTTTATTTGTATACATATTTTCACTGTCTTATATATTGCAAAAAGAATGTAAATACTTTGTCTTTCAAGAGTGATATCCAAAGTTATAAGACCAAAAACTGTGTTAAACTTAAGAATTATTACTGAACTTATAGCATAACTCAAAATAGTTTTAAAGTTATTCAACCATTTACCAAATTATATGCAAGTGTTACCATTATATAAATTTTAAATTCTTGTTAAAAATTTGTTATTTAAACACTATTTTATGGCCGACAAGAATATTTAGACTATCATTTTGACATGTAAAATATTTGATTAATTGTTTATTGTTGACTATATTGACGCAGCCTACACAGCGTTAAATGTTTTTTGTATATTAGTGTCTCTGGAATACACATTAATTAAAGATAGATTTAATTTCATTTCATTAAGTTGTATAAAGTGGCTTGAAAATTGTTTAGCCTAAAACTAAATTACTACTTTTCCCAGCTAAATCAAGGATTCAAAATGTATTTTGATTTAATCGAAGTTGTAATCAAAACCAATATTTATTGAATCTACAAGTTTATATATCAATGGTGGCGCTTTCATTGTGTCTAGTAGATTCAAAGGGGTACATTTTCCATTCTGCGTACCCCGTAGCGATAAACAAATGGAGCACTGCTAGATTCATTTTGTTCATTTGTCTCTTTTGGTAAACAAAAATTAAAATAAATGGTCTAGTTAGAATTAATAGTAAATCTGAGGCGAGTTTTATGCTGGGAAGTGGACAAATTTACCAATGTATTTCACGTAAAAAATAATAGAAATAATTTTCCTTGATTTGTTGTATAATGTAAGTGTACGAAGGATTTTTTTTATATTATACTATGTTGAATTTTACTCGTCATACGTCTGGTATAAAGACAAAAAGCATCGAGTTGGTTGTATTTTAAAAACCTGAAAGTTTTCCCAGAAACAGATTAAATAACCTGTTAAAATATACGACCTTTGCTAACCGAGTTACAAATATAAATTTTGTATAACTGACTCAGCGAGATCTGCATTATGCTAACTGACATTGTAAACTCTATTACCATGGAGATTTTATTCATCGTCCTCAACGAAGCGCGAGTGTAAAAATAAATGTATTCTTTTGTAAGCAATGTTGGGCTTCATGTGAAGAGTTATTTAAAAGGTTAAATCACACTTGTAACATGTACATATTTACATATTGTTTATCCATGCAGATTAATTACGTAATTTAAAAGAATACTTTTTGCAAATATTTACCATAACGTTACCATAAAATTAAGTTGAGGTCGAATCTGAACGTAATTTAACCAGGATGAGTTTAGAATGAAGTAAGTTGTATCGTGTAACTTTGTTACTAGCTAAGATCAGCTGCTAATCTATCAAGGATCGTTTTTTAAAAGTCCAACGACTTTAACCAACTGGGTCCAGTATAGAACAAGAAATGCCTTGACTTCTCAATATCCAAATTGTGACCTCTGATTACTTTTCGAGCATTGTAACCACTTCTTCAATATAATATAGAACAGATATGACTGCAAGTAACATGAAGGTTTTTATAGCCAAAGATTATGTTCTCTCTAGGGTTTCGTATGGAGAGAAATGACGTACGTATAATTTATGCCTATATTTATATTTTAAACATAATTTTTAACTTTACCTTAAAATACGTTTACACTTAACATGTAAAAGACAAGTATGTCTTTTAAAAGATTAATATTATGTCATATAAAAGACAAGATTCGTGTCTGTACATTTTAATTCATTAAAACTTTAAACGGTCAACATGTTACAGTTTGCATGATTAATGTTACATTTTTAAAACTGTATAAAATAATAGTCAAAGAATTACATTTATTCTATAAGTCTCAAAGAATAAGTATGTACTCGTAGGCCTACTGTCATCGTAAAGGGGGATTTAAAACAAAATTAAAACGATGGGATCAAATATTTAGATAAATTCCCAAAAGAAATATAATATAAAAAGACATGCGGTAAGTGTTGGATTCACAAAGATGTATAAAACAGCGTGAGTTGAATGGTTAATTTAACGAATCACGCAGGTCGTCGAGCTCCAAAGGGTTCAAAGATATGTAGACGACACAATCTGACAGAAGGAAATTAAAATAGCTTCGCCGTGTCAAAAACATTCCTCTTCATGCAAAGGCTGTCTTTGTTAAAAGTTTAACACAGAATTCTATTTAGTATCTTTAATGTGATTTTAAAATGTGAGTATCAAAAACCACTGTATTTTCTAACATTTTCCTCGAAATTGAAGTTAAAGCAAATGATTTAGATTACTTTTCGTTTAAAAGGAAACGTGTATTTTATTCATGTATCTGTATCAGTTTCATACTTTTATTCTTCCACCTATTACTTAAGCTAGCCTACATAAGATAATTCTGTCAAAAATTGTATTTAATTTAGTCTATAATTATGTATGTATAAACTACAGTTACGCATAATAAAGTTTATTGGACAATGTTTTTCTTGATTTACAGTTTATTTTCACTTTCTCTCACTATACATTCATATTTGAAGGAAGTATTGTTTTCGTAAAAATTTTCGAGTTTTGGGTGGGAATAAAGTTTGTTTTTTATCATTAGCATTCCTTAATACACATTGAGTTACAGGACAACTAAGGAACTATGAAATAACATAATTCAAGATTTCTGGAAACCACTCACTTTTGAATACTTATTTAATTGGAACTAATATGAAAATTATAGATGTTCAAGAACTCAATAGTAAGCCAACTATTCTTTGCGTAAGTAGATCTCCAATATAAAACCTATTTCACCTTGCACGTATGTTCACAACATGTATAAATAAAAATGCAGCTTATTTCCGAATAAAAGTTTATAAAGAAATGTCTGGAATATTTTTGAATGTCTTTTATGAATTCGTACTAAGTGTTAACATCAATGGTATAAAAAACGTACACCTCTGCATAAAATTGTCCCTCTAAATCTCGCATTATTTATAAAAGTATAAAGTAAACATACATATTTCCCACGGGTGTCGGTTTGTATGTAAACAAGAGCCTCGTTTGCAGATTGCCATGTTCCCGCTTGTACACGGATTATATGTTTGTTGTTTATATATTCTGTAGTCAACGAGGGCTTGTAAGCTTCAGTTTGACATTAGCATAATTGCATTGATATTATGCATCCAATGAATAGAAGTTAAAGTTTGTGCATAAGAAAGATTTAACTTTTTATTACAAAGCTCTCATTGTTTATCATGCAGAAAATTTAAATTTAATTTTACTTTCCGACTTAAAATCCTTTCAAAATGTGTTTTATGACATTGAAGAAATACTTCAGTAACTTAAATGTAAAAAATACAAACATGTAATTGACTTCACTTGGGATAAAGGTACTTGTGGAATAATTTAAAAATATTACAATCATTAATCTAGAGGCCTATAAATTTTGTAAAAACATTTTACAGATTTAAAAATGCTGTTGACCTGTTATTACATTATTTGTAAAGCACTACATAGCACTTTATGCCATAAGTTACGTTATATTGCGGGATTATCTATTGGTGTAAAGATGCCAAGGAGAAATAATGTTGAAGGCAAACAAATGAATACAAATAAGATTAAACGTCGGGTGCGTGCGAAGAAAGTTGATGTTGGCGATGAATTTTAACAACATTTCCTCACGAAAACATTTACCCTAAGCTAATAAATATGTAAACTTGAAATAGTATAGACATACTATTACTTTTACTAGTTTTAACTTACAAAATTTGCAAGTTAATCAACCCAATATTTAAATATTAATCAAGATTTATATCACCTATACTATTTAAGCCCGTTATACATTTTAAGATAGTTGTATAAACCTTCTGTGTGCAAAGGAATACATTATCAGGTAAGTTCGCTCTGGATATGATTACTACAAAATAATCCCCCAAGCTTAGCCTAAGATATCCAGCGTGGTTTTCTCATTAAGTAACGCCCGGTGATGTACCGTTTCCCCTAAAGTGTATGCCATGGTAACAAATTTGATCGAAAATTATTGCTACATTTTACTGTTTAGCGTTTGATCATTTTAATAATCAGTAAGATTTAGCTCAGTTGGTAGCATGACCAACTAAGAAATCATGGTGGCGACGTCGTGGGTTCAAATCACGGTATCTGACTGATCTTTTACCAGTAACATTCCCCTTTTAGCGGCTCACCCATAGTAGACAATTAGGCAAAGTTTAAATAGGCCGCCAATCCCTTTTAAGAAAGTCCACATTTATTAATTGAGAGTTATTAATTGATTGAGTTATTAATTATTAATTGAGATGGGGACTCCACTTAGGTGCGTATTGTAACCCAAATATGAGTTTAGAATGGTGTGAGATGTGTAGCTTTGTTACTCAGTTGCCAGAATCATTTCCTAACTAGCAGCCTGCGATGTATTTGATATATAGTTGATAAGGGTGAAAACTAATATTTCTCGTCATATGCCTATATTATTTGCATTGCGTGCGCGATCTCTTTGAGGTATTATCTTAGTAATATTATCTTAGTATTATGTTCGCGACACCTTAGTATAATTGCAAATGGTAATATAATATGATAACACCAAATCTATTATTTTCATTAAAAAATATCATTACAATATTTTACTTAAATCCCCTAAACCATCAATAAAACATACTAATAAAACACAAAATCATATGACAACACAAACCCAACGTAATTTTTTTTTACATTTTATACAAATAGCATTACAATATTTTAATTTAATTCACTGAAACATCACCCCACAGATGGGTTACATAAGGAGGTAAGGAAAATTGTTTACATCTGTTTTGTACATCTGTTTACATCTGTTTTGATGTAAACAAATTCAAACTTGAGACGGTTCAGATGATTGAAACAGAATACGAAGGGCTTTCACGAGATATCATCCAACCCCTAGAGTAAATCTAGAGGATAAGAGCTTTAAATCTATAGGTACCCAAAATGCCAATAAAAATAAAAATGTAAGATTCGATTTGCTGCACACAAAAATCCAACAAATTCTTTCAACAATATAGATGACCAGGGACAGCTGGGTCCAGTTTCGAACCATCAAAAAGCTACGGACTTTTCAAGATGGGCTCGGCAACCTTTTGAGTGCTAGGTCAGCACTATAACCACTCAGCTACCCAGCCAGTTTAAATTACGAAAATAAAATGTTTTTTTTTTAGTTACCCTAAATATAAAAAATAGTTTCACTTTACTTAAGACGTTTAACAAAACTGTACTTTGGTACTACCCAACCACACCAAAGAATCTACTTCCAAATAAGATTTTAATTAGTTTAAAAAACAAAATATTCTTAAGCTAACCTAACCACCCTTAGGTTACTTTTTTCAAGTATTAATTTTTTTACCGTCTGATGGACGATTTGAACGTAAAAGTCATATCATCATACTCACGCCGTTAACATATTTCATTCAGTGCGTTTTCAAAGTTTTGTTGGAGAACATAAGTTCCAAGGGAGCTAAAACTTTTCCGAAGTGTTTTCGCGCGAGACTTAATAAATCTTGAGAGGACTTATTTACCTCTCAACAGTAAAAGAGTAAAACAGGAGCAACCTTATTATTGTAGTAAATTTTAAGGTGATCATTTTTTCCCCTTTTTGGTATTTAAACTATTTCACGCCCTCTTACGTAGAGATGTTATGGAAAAAAAACAGTCTACTAAGCTACAACAATTTGTTGCTTGAAAAAGATACAACGATTCAAATAACTGATTATTCATAAACATTGTTTTTGGGCGTCGGCGTATTAAATTGTAATACTCTGTATTCTTAGACTCTTCTATTTACTTTCGCTTCAAGGTTACTTAAGTTTATCAAGCGTAAAATTTGGTTAGTTTTCGACGCCATGCAATCTGAGAAACACGGGTTCGACTACCATATCTCCGAAATTATAAGAAGGTGGGATAAGTTTAATCTAAGCGTTTAGTGCTGCTCTCTTTTAAACATAAGAAAAAAGGGTTAAAATAACAATTTTGAAAAGTTATATTATTTTTTCATAGATCTCTATTCTAAAATCTTGCTCATTCTAAGTTCTTAAACACCTAAAACCATCAACACAAAGACATAAAGCTTTAACTCAAAATATTTAATCGATAAATTTAAATAACTAATCCAATTAATAAATCATATCATCTGCATAGTTATATAGCTATAAACCAATTACAAATTCACTGATTATTCCTAAAGAGTAATTAAAAATATAGTTAAATATTAAATTAACATTGTCTGAAACATTATTTTATTTAATTGGTGATGATTTCCAATTGAATATCAGTTCAAAAACTAAAATATCAAGACCACCTCGTTAAAAAAAACTTAAAAACACATAGTTGTACAACATATTCCAACCTAAATTACAAAAGATAAACTAGAATTATGGATCGCTTGAAATCAAAGTTTGCACTGAATTTACTCCACCCATTGTCGATACTGTTTCAAAATCAAATCGTGTTCTTTAAAAATCAAAGTTTGTAATTTAATTAAATGAAGGCGACCCAATACAGGTCACGAACCGAGCAAGTTTGGTCACAGAAACATGATAAGTTACCTAAGTTTGAGTTCTCTTTAACTTTACGTTGCAGAATCTCGGATGTCTTTTATTTTGCTACGTGATCTACAGCTGCTGGTTTCAGATCAAGTCCTATACATTTTAAGAGACGAGGTTAAAGTTTTTAAAATTGTAAAACTGTGTTATTAGGAGCCCAGATTTTGTACAAAATAACTAAATTTAGTTACAATAGTAAATAGAGAGCGAATTAATGAAAATTAGTGAAACTACAAGTCACACTCCCATAAACCATATACTTAAATGTTCGTCATGCCGAGAAACCTTGCGCAAAACTATTTCATAAATTGCCCTATAAGGTCGTAATTACTTTTTAAAGAGAACTTTCTAAGCCTACATAACTCATGTTAAAAATACCTCAGCTTTAAAGGTAACTGTTAAAATCAGGTATGATTATTTCTTTGTATTACTGTATTCTGTTTTGTTAATTTCAGCTTAACTTAACCAATCAAGGCTGTTATTAATACTTATAAAGTCAAACGTTCAACCCAAATCAACCCAACAATCTTGCCCGTGGGTAACAGCTAGTTTTCTTAATTTTTATTTCATCGTGAATTTCAACAAGAAGAATTTTTTAAGTACCAACAAGTGTGTAAATTAAGATTTTTTTTAGTAAGTCGGTTACATATTGGTTTTTTTAGTTGATTGAGTTTGAGAAGGTTCTCAAAGATATTATCAGAAACTTAGATATAAATTTAGGTGAAAAAAAAACATTTGGTACACAACTTGTATGATACCCTGTATTTAGCTTTTCTGTGATACAAATAAAATGTTTCAACTGAAAAATGGCGTATTTTGTTATCAAATAATATGAGTGTGAACATCTTTGGAAAACTTTTGTTCACATTTAAACTCAATAACATGTGTATCAGCCTAAACATATCTCTCTTTCTCACTTTCAAGGAAACTTATAATCACCAATCTATCACATACTCATAAAATAAAAGCAGAACTTAGAAGCAAACAAAAACTCGTAGACGTTTCCTAAATATAACTCCATATAAATATATATAGATCAGTTTGTTATGTTTGTTTTACTTTATCTTTACAAAATTTCAACCCTTCGAGGAAGGAAGGTGGTAAAGGGAAGCAGATTGCAATGTAGACAGCATTTCCGGTGTCTGTCAATATACGTCGACGAATGCGGAAATTTAATAACTGGCGGGAAAACTGACGTTTGCAAGATGTCGGACGAGATAACATTTATTGAACAACTTTTCTTCGAAAATGTGGGTGGGAGTGAGCTAGTTCTTTGCTAGCAAATCTGTTCTAATAGCTTAAACATTATCAGACTTTTATTGAGACTGTCCAAATGTAAAATTTGTATTCACGGGGGTTTTGTTTTTACACGATCATGATTTGTATTGCGATTATTATAATTTCAGAGTACATTAATCAATATACAACGATAGTTAAACGTTTGCATATTTAAAAAGAATAGTTTTTATATCAATATAAATTTTGAATTTAATTAAATAAACGAATTTAAATAATACTTTGTGAGGAGAGGGGGTTGGTTCCAAATTGAGATAGCACAATAAGCAGCAATAATTTAATAAACAACCATAGAAAAATTAATAACTTTAAGTTTTAATTACGTAGATAACTTTACCAAATAATAAACCAGTGTAATTAAATATCAGAATTTTTTTAATAGTAAACAATTTTATTTTATGCATTAAAATTATTTAAATAAGAAGTTATAAATACAAATATATGTGTATTATTTCTCACAGCTATTTTAGTTCGGGTCTCGATAAATGTAAATTTATTAAACAAATCCTTTCCCTTTGGATAAAGTTCGTTTTAGAAATAAATGTAACTCACAGTAGGCCTGTATTTGCCAACAACTTTATCGAGTTTAAGACGCGGCCCTATGGCTGGGCATCCTCTGTGTGTATTCCATTAGCTAAGCTAACGTCCTGTAGCCCTATGGCCCTTATTTACCCAGAATTGTACTGATAGAGAGCACAAGATACATTCGTAAATGGTTTTAAATTACCATTAAACTTTCATAGGAATTGCTCATAATACTTGGAAAATATTCAGTACATATAGGACAAAAGTTTTAACAGAAAATCAGAAATATATTTATGAAGTTTTTTTATGTAAATTTTTTGGATAAAAGTTTTGTTTTTTGCTGAAAGATAATGTTAAACATTAGAATAGTTGCTCACGTAAAGAATTACCTATAGATTTAGATTATTCTTGATGATGAAACAAAATTCGTTTTAAAAGCTATAAAGCATGAAAGAAAAACTGTGGTAAATTTAACTGTAAAAAGTCATATGTATCCCCATGAGTACAAATAGTATTCCTTATATTAAAACCTCTAAAAACGTACCCAGTCACAGTGATATTAACACAATCATTTTAATTACTAAACATCCCTAATTAAAGGTCCATGTAACTCTGAATTTTGAAATTATTTACAAATAATTATAGCAAAATTATACCCTTTAAAAACTTGTATTTTGGGTGTTATTAGAAAAATTGTATATAACATTCATCGTTAATAATACAACATAATCAAGAAATAAGATATTTTTGTATGAAATAATAAGAAAATATTGAGTATGAATCAATTATAAAGATTTAAAATATAAATATATTTACAAGTGACTATGTGAAGCTTACCGCTAACTGCAATATTCATAAGTTGACCAGCTTACCTGGAAAAAGATAAAAATATTTTACAATTTAATACAACATTTTTAATAATATCACTATTTACATAACCATTTGTTGATAGAAACTTTGAGGTGTTCGTTAGTCTTAATAGATATAAAAGGATAGCAATTATCTGGTATGCCTGTTTATCTGTGGGAAATCTTTATACAATATGAATCAAGACATTATTTTGATCAAGAATTGTTCAAATTACTAATACTATAAACTTCTAAATAAACACTTATGCTACAGAGGTGTAAACTGTACAATAATTACAGTAAATATCAAGATATTGAACCCCTTGGACCAGTTGTTTTATAAACCCAATATCCTGATGAGATCAGCGCCAGCGTTGACAGCAGAAGTAACAAGTAACAGCGTTGACAGCGTATCCTGTCTGTCAATAAACTTTGACGAGAGGAAATTTAATAACTGGAAAAAAGCTGCGACATGTAAAAGTCTCAAAAAAAGTCACATCACGACTAAGAGAACCATTCTTATAAATGTCTTTGTTTAGAATTTGTTTACACTATCTTACTAGTTATGGATAATTTACCTTTTTCAACTATTGGACACAATACAGATAAGTTTTTATTAGAATCTCATGTTAAATTGGTATCTTCGACTTCAAGAACGTTTGATAATATTGTAAAATATGAAGCATGTTTTTGAACCAGTATTTTTCATACAAGGTTACGTTTGAGTAAGCTTTGTCCCTTTATAGTATTTTTACAAGTATTTTTAGATTGATTCCACAGTATGCTATGTAACAGTTAACAAAATTAGTAAAACTTACAGACCCTTTTCGTCTACTAGAGGAAAATAACTTGAAATCGACATTAAGCTGATATATAAGCATTAAGAGTTGATCCGTAAGGAAAAATAATTAAAAAATAAGAAAAAAGTGTGTCTATCCAAAGCCAATTTCCAATTCAAAATTAATTTCAATTCAAGGAATGACAGTGTGCTGTTTAAAATATCAGTTTACTTATAATTTAATGTTAAACTAGAAGGGAAACCAAGGGGCTTAACTATATCATACTGTATTTTATAACATAGTTGTGTGACTATTAAACATCGTAGTGCGGAAAATTAAAAGATGAAAATAAACCTTTTCTGTTTCTCATCAGGATTTCACACTGTGTAAAGGGTGTACTATATATTCAGCAAGGATTTTATGTATTTGTTAGCGACAGAATTTCAACATACATTATTGCTACAAAAGCTTACAGCACTGTAGTTTAATTGTAAAAAGGCAACGATTGGTGTAATGAAAAGAGACAATAGAAACTGAATACAAATGAGTCGTTACGGTGTAAACGTGCGGCGAATATATAACTGGGACGGTTATGTGAAGAGAATACATTTAATGAAGTTGTCACATGTTGTATAGTGGGCTGATGCACTAAATACTTAGTTTAGGTATAAATACTTTGGTTCTTCTGTTGACGTAAGTCTACAACTAAATGAAAATATAACTTTTTTCTATGTTCGAAAATATAACAATGTGGATATACTTTCTCCCCCTATACCAAAGTGTTTTATAAAGGAAGTATTTTACATTTTATAACAAAAATTGGTACCTCTCCTACGTGGGTACCTAGTGTAAAAAGGTTGCTTGATTACACTCAATTAAAAGTAAAAGTTCATCTAGTGTAGTATTAAATTGTTAACATATTACATATATTTTGAAAACAAAACCAATAAGAACTGCTGCGAGCAAAATGATCCAAGCGAGAAAGAAACTGTAACATAAAAATTAAAATATAAATTTTTTCCAACCTGTATTTTGTAAGATACAGAATCTTAATACAGCTAACATCTCAGAAACGGGCAGGGATAGGACTATTTTCAATCAATGAAAATTACGTAATATAATATTATAAATCCACCATAAAATCATACAGCTATCGTACAAAAATATTTTAGTAGGCAATCATATAACAAATAACTAGAATTGGTTTTAACAATTAAAATATTTAGAGAATTTCCCACCTCAAAATTCCAATGCACAACCCACACACAAATGGTTCAAACGTGATTTTTTATGATAAACGTTTCGAAAATGTTTTCTTTTTTCACTCTTTGCAACCCTTAGTGCAAGCAGCCTCTATAACCAACCGATACATAAGTCAAGACCGTGTGACACCAACTGTTCGCCAGCTTTAAAAGTTCAACGGCTCGGAACAAAGTTCAGTTGGAGAAATATACGACAGAACAAAAATGATTCATGGAAACAAAACTGGAATGAATTACTACCCTAATGTGTGGTCGACCTTGTATTTGTTTAACTGACCAAAATGTCTGATTCAATGAATTCAGTTTACTTACAAAACGTTGGGTGAATACTTTGTGAAAACAGTACTGTTCATTTTGGGTATTGTTAACTGTTCTTTTTCGTTTAAACTTATCCCTTGCAACCTTAAAGCATATATAGATATTTATTTTTATATTTACTTACTATAAAAAGTGTTGACTATTTATTTTAAACTAAACTTGCATATAATTTACGAGCTTTTGGTTTCTATCAAATAAAAAAAAACTATTTGTTAAAAATTAAATAGTTTTTCTACACCGTTAAATATATTTACACATAGCCCAGTCAATCTAGGTAAAAAATCATGCAAACCCGGAAATGCGAGATATAAAGCTGAATTTTGGCACAGATGTTCTTTATGATATCCTTGACCATATCCTAAAAGTCCCCTACCGTCCCCTGTTTGCTTCTTCCGGTATAAAGAAAAAGGGGGGGAGGGGGGCGAATATTACTTAAACGCGCAATGCTTGAGAACGGTAAGATATACAGATATACGAAAAACGGATTTAGATGCAGTAAAATGTGTCCGTCAATAAAAGGTCATGAGGTTAAGTGTGATACCTGTGACCGTTTAACATTAAATATAATTAATTATTTTTTTTACTTTTTTTAGCTTGAAATTATGTTATAATGCTGTAATTCGTGTGTTATTTCTTAATGTAAAAATGTAAAAGCTCTTAACCATTTGAATAAAGTACACACAACTTATAGGCTATAATCGGTTTAGTGTTGAAGCCGGATTCCGGCACGGTGCGATGCCAGCGGTCGCGGTGCGGATGCGGTGCGGTAGAGACCAACGATCACATAAGACCAATAGATGGAGCACGCCTATCTATCTAACTAACATTAAGCAGGTGAAGCCAGGTCCGCCATCTTACTGTAGGATAGAAGCGCTAGATGTCGATGAAAACGGCACCAAAACTCAATGTTCCGCTTCAAAATAACTCGACATTTAGCCTACTTAGACTTAAGTTATATGGTTGAAACTTCGTATGAGTGAAGTCAATAAGTCTATGACACTATTGGTTTTAATTAAAAGCTTAAAAGTTAGTATTTTCTATTTTAAATCTTCAAATAAAGTCGGTACTTTTAAATGAGTTTTAAAATATGACATGAAAAAGTTCGTCGGCTGCTACTTTTTTTATTTTTTGGTCAGGTAAGTTAAAAAACGGTGGATTTTGTAGCTAAAGAGTTGAACCTTTTAAATCATATTTTTTTAAATTTTTAGCTGGTGTAGTTTGGTTGTAATTTAAATTGTAATATGGGGGCTACCCGCCGCGCCGCGTGGCGTCATGCGGGCAGATTCTGCATACAACCTCACTCTTGTAATACAGTTTAGATACTCAAATTTGGAGCTATACAGAAAAGTTACTAAACTAATTAGAAAAAAATGGATTACATATAAATCTTCTTCGTTTTATTCTTTGTATTCATCTAAAAATTAACATTTTTAGCTCTTTCATAAAAATTAATATTACAGTCTGAATATAAAGGAGAGTTGTATAAAGAGTTTCAGAAACTATCTTGTCACTTTGAAAATTCGTAGATTGTAAACCAAACATCAGAACTTTATCAAACTTTATTGCGATGTAGATACATATATTATAAACAGATTTGTAGCTTTTCAGAATTTTCCTTTCGCCCAAAAAGTTTTTGTTGTTAATTATGTAAACTAACTTTTTCTAAGAAACGGTAAACGCTAGAAGAAAAATCAAAAGCGTATTTTGAAGGTCATTGTGTTAGTAACAGAAATATTTGTAATACAAAGGCGTATTGTCATGGATACCATTGCTATCGACTAACATTTAATTAGTTGCGCGCGGTACTAGGGCTCATCACAGCCGGCAGCCGCCATCTTAGTTAAGATTAGTGAAAAATACTGATTTATACAAACTACTTTGTTGGCTAAAGTCACATTCGCCTTTCAGTGTTGACATAAATGGAGGTTTGATTTCTTTGTCAACTGGAACAGTTGCTGACGCCAAAATAAACCCGGAAACCGCCACAGAAACAGGACTTCTTGCAATGAGTCAAATGACTGGCCAAACTTTTGGTGATGTAAAACTAAAAAGAAAAAGTAAAGTTACTCCACTTGCTGCTGTTTATGCCACGATCAAAGTAAGAGGTCACGATGTTATAGAAGTGAATCCGAATCAACTGTTCCTCAGAATATCGTGTATTTTAAAATCACCATCTGATTATGAAGAGTACATGGCCTTTGAATTGGCTCCGAGGCCACCTTCTCTCTTTAACGGAGCAGCGATGAGAAAAACAACCAAGTCAGCACTTTGTGATATTATAGAGATGAGCACACCTACCCTTAATAGTTGGCCTCAAGACTGTGTTTATGTATTGGACGGAGGACATTTGCTTCATCATGTTGTTTGGCCCAAGCCTGCCACATATGGGCAAATAATTTCAGTATATGTTGAATTTATTCGCACCCATTACGGTTCAAATGTAACAATAGTTTTTGATGGCTATGAGGGACCAGCGACCACAAAGTATCAAGAGCAAGATAGAAGAGCTTGTCGAATTCCATCAAGAACAATACATTTCGACTCAAACATGACAGCATCAGTGACTCAGGCTGAATTTCTCGGTAATGCTGCAAATAAAATCCGACTTATAAGTAAACTAAAATCACACTTTGATCGAGCTGGCTTTTCTGTTCTACAAGCTGCAGCAGATGCTGACTTTTTGATTGCTTCAACAGCTCTTCAACAGTGTTCTGAAGGTCTGAAAACAGCTGTGGTGGGTACAGACACTGATCTTCTAGCACTTCTTGTCCATGGAGTTAAAAGGTCAGATACATTGTTCTTCATCAAACCAGAAGGCAGTAAAGGTTCCTACAAAGTTTACCCAGTAACTGAAATAAGTAGTAACTTAGGCAATATGAAAGACTGTATACTGTTTGCACACGCATTTTCTGGATGCGATACAACATCCGCAACGTTTAGAAAAGGGAAAAAAGTGCCCTGGAAAGTGTTGGAAAAAAATGTGGAACTTCAAAAAATGTCAGATGTTTTTAAAGATTCAACTGCTCAGCCTGACAAGTTAACATCATGTGGAGAACAATACTTTCTTGCAATATACGGAGATACAAAGTGCAAAACATTAAATGAACTAAGGTACTTTATGTTCAATAAACTGATAGCTAGACAGAAAATTACTTCAAGCTTTGATTTGTCAGTTTTACCGCCTACTTCGGATGCCGCACGCTTACACACTTTGCGGGTTTACTATCAAGTGCAGAAATGGCTTGGGAAGGATCTGGATCCATGTTCATGGGGTTGGCTTGAAAAAGACGGCGTTCTTGTACCTCAATCTATGACTTTCCCACCGGCACCTGATAAACTCTTGAATTTCGTTACATGTGATTGCAAGAAAGAGTGTGCCCGATCGTGTGATTGCATAAGGTCAGGATTAGCTTGTTCGGCAATGTGTGCTCATTGCCAAGGTAGAGACTGCAACAACACACTGAAGACAATTGATTTAGAGGAAGAAGACGTTGATAGTTACTAATGTCCAGTTTTATAGTAGGTATAAAACACACTGTTCAATACAATTGCTTAACCTACTGTTGTGCATATGTAACTCTTAAAAAATTTGGTTTCATATTAAGGGAGGTTAATCCAATATTTTGTACAAATATTATTTTTGGTTAGTAATCTTTTCTGATTTTACTTAAAAATGTAACAGTAAAACTTTTTAATATTACTGTATCCTGTATGTTATTTATTGAATACCATGCTTGTGTTATGTTTTACACCATTGTCCACGTTTATTCCGGAGGTTATTTATACTATTCCCAGCCAAATATGAATTTTAAGGGGAAAAATAGAGTGTAGTGTTGACGAAAAGCATTGATAAAGTAACTCTAGGACAGTGCAACTTTGTATGAAAATACCCCCGCCGCAGCAAACCTGCAGACTAAGTGAATTTCCATTTGCCCGATTGGATTTTTTATTAAATATATTGAAATAACATTATGCCTATCAAGTACCTAGGCTTGCTGCTACAGGGAGTGTAATGAAGTGCGTTTGTAGTAAAATATCAATAGCTTATTATAAATTAAGTTTATTTTCCAAGTTTGATCAAAATATATCCGTAAACAAGCAAACTACAACAGCTTACTCTCCTTAAGAATAACATGGGAATTTTTAATTTTTTTTAAATTTTCTTCCTAACCAATAACCTTACAAAAACACTTCATTATACTAAAATATTTGATCATTTAAGCTTTTTTAAATGGTTCAGAAAGAAATTAGAAAAATTTGTGTTTTGAGGATCAAAAATGATAAAAATCAATTTTTACCCCATAAAACCCAATTTTTTCCTCATAAAACCCCCCGTAAACACCCGTTCCCATGGTCTGATTATGCTGATTTCGCAACTCATTTACGTTTATCCCACCTTTCACCTTCAAGCCAAATTTTATCAAAATTGGACCAAAATTACTCAAGTTATCACGTTCAATGTGCGTTTAAATAAGTTGCGCCCCCTCCCCCCCCTATTTCTTTATACCGGAAGAAGCAAACAGGTGACGGGCGGGGACTTTTAGGGTGTGATTTTACATACCATAACGGACATCTGTGCAAAAAATTAGCTTTATATCTCGCATTTCCGGGTAAAAACCTAGATTGACTGGGCTAACAATAGAAATTACAAGATTATAAACGCATATAAAACCTTATAATAGCGATTGATTCAGGACAATTAGTTAACAATGACTGAAACGACAAAACCATTTAATGCATGAAATTATTGAAAACTGTTATATATTATACATCATAAAATATATATAAAATTTTATGTTTTAGAGAATACGTAGATATAAACAATAACTATTAAAGAAAGTTTGTTGTAGAAATAATTAGTTCAACTAACTGCGTACAAATAATTTCCACATTGAATTTTATTGAAAAAGTTGAAATGGTTTGTGTATCAGTATATGTTTAAGTGGGTTGTACAAAACTAATTTAATTTAGTAAGTTTCTAACTTCATTATTATTTGTAAACACAATTTAGTAACATTAATTCAAATAACACGATATTCTTCAAGATTATACAAGTACTATAAATATACGTTTAAGACAAGGTGTTACCATCAAGACGAATTTCAGATATGTGATGCGTGGTTTGGGATTGTTTATGTATTTTCGTCCTAACACTTATGAGGCTTCTTCCGGTAAACCTTTGAAATATATTCTTCATACTTTATACCTACCATTTGTTTTTGAGATTTTCAAATTGTGTAAGATTCTTGAAAGTACTACCTCTTTTATTTAATTTTTCATAGATCTTTTAGTACATCACTTAAACCAATATTTTCCAAATTACTTGTGTATTCATTTTCATCGATGAAATATTAAACAACCTTTCAACTAAGTTTGAATTTAAGAAAAAAATATATTTTTGAACAATTACAAATTACGGATTTCCCCCAAAATTATCGATAACGTTATTGACTTTTGAAAAAGTAATTTTGGATGAACAAAGTTCTTACTAAAATGTATTTGTAGCATTGTAAAACTATTATTAAACCATTATATTTTTAGTGCGTAAAAAATAATAGTGATTTTGCATTTAAATTATATTGCCTTTGTCTACTATTACATTCATTTTATATTAATTTACCTTCGCAATCGTTTAACATTTATTCTAGGTAAACTTCTTTTTAGGTTAAATTTAAAAGTTCTTTATAAGTTAGATTTCAATTACCCCTTTATATTATATTTAAACACTAAAATTGTTGCTTTGTTTCATCAAAATGTACAGTCGAACAATATGATTTAGCTGATTGGAGCCTTCAATCATAATGATGAAAGCTCTCTATGACTATTCTGATCGTCATATTATTGCCAAAATCCAATATATTAGCGACGTACAGTTCACGAATATAACCTCCATAATTGGAACAATTGCGATCTATGCTCTGTAATCTGCAATGCCTTTGTTTCATTGCATTTTCCCAGGATATAAATAATAATGCATCTGCAATATTTTGGGCTATTTCTAGTGATTTCAGGGGCTGATATGTTTGTAGATACTATATTCATAACGTTTTGTGTTATTTCTTCTTTAGATATTGCATTTGCGATATTTTTAATAATTTCGTCTTATTTCCCCGAATATACTTATCTTGTAATGGATTCTACATTTTTTGCTGAATTGTCCTATGACAAAACTAACGGAAATATAAGTAAGAAATCTATATGTACTGTAAATTAATCAGTCTTATAAGCTGTATAATCCTTCAATATTTTAAGTGTACATTTTTTTTGTGTCATTGGCAACCTTATTTTTTTAGGCAGATGTATTTATTTTTATAAATAAATTCTCTCTTTATTGATATATAAAACCACTATTGCATTTTAATCTCCAATTTTTACGGTGCAAATTTCTAAAATTATTTCGAATTTGATAGGCTTTTAAACGCCTGTTTCGTATTTTATTAGGTTTACATTGACATGAATCACTTACAGGGATAACATCCCTCAACAACAACATTATAGCAAATCTTCTATAGAAATATAATCGTAATTAGCTTACTTTTAGCCATACACTCAAAATTACGTTTGTTTTCACAAATGCAACAAAGTTTTGATGAATGGATCTATTTAAAAAATGCACAAAAATCACACACGATTACACACAATAAAAAGCAACAAAACAGTTTTAAGATTGAACTGTGACGGAACAATCATCTTAAAAGAACGGATATTCTACAGTTTTGGGAAGGAGAATTTAATATCGTACATATCTCATCGAATCCCATCGCATTTGTTTCAAATCTTATAGACACCAGAAATAGGAACGAGATCTTATTTGTTTCCCTTAGGTGCTCGTTGTTCCCTCCCAGATCCTATTGGGTTTATACAAATGTGTTCTTGTACTACTTATTTTTAAATAAAAGAAATTAAAATTTGTATTTTTGTAGATTTCGCACATTTATCTCCGACTAAAAGTATCACACGTTGCCCTTGTATCCTTCCAGTTGGGAAAAGAACAATTATAGTAGCAAGTATAGGATTTCAAATTTCAGATTAAGAGTTATCTTGACCAGCATGATGTGAATTAATATCACAAAAATCATAATGGTTTGACCATTTAAATTATTGAAATCCAATCCAACCGACACACATTTAAAATCTTTGCACAACTCAGACATTCCATGGTATTATGCCCATAACATGTCTATAGTTAACTCTTTCTTTACATACATATTTTGAGCTGTGTTTTAGTTCTTTATAATATTTCAAACGTGGGATAAGAACATTCCAGAAATGTAATATTGTAGTTTCAGAAAAGATGATCATCTTCCACTTAAGAAAAAAAATTATAAAACTAGATGGTGTTAAATACTTTCAGTAATAATAGAAATCACGAGAAAATATTCTAGGCTGGAAGGATGTTAAACAAAACCTCTAATTTTAACAGATAAGGAAAACAGCTGAAAGGAACTTGCTGTTTCTAGGAACTTGAAGCACTTAACTGTATGTACTTAATGAACAAGAACTTGTTTACCTGCGATTGTAGGTTATTATCAGATAAACTTTCTTTGAACTTCCCTTTTGGGCATTCTGATTAACATACAATCCTGATTTATTCGTAAAAAGAGTGTTGAAAAATATGAAATCTTAATGTAGCTTATTTTCCTTAACCATTACATGTCACACTTAAATAGATCAATAATTAAAACTCATTGTAATTTGAACATTATGATCAGGTTGCCTCAAAATGTATTCATTGGTTGCATTTAATTGTCCTGACGACTTTGAAAAGACTGTATACAGTTTCTGAATTAAATATACTTCAAATTATAATATTTACCCTCTTTCTGTTACATTTAATCATATTTTTGTAAACATTTATTTCATTGTAATATCGTAATATTATTCATACTAGTGATTAAAGAAATTGTACTATTTATTTTAGTGGGATGTTAAGATAAAGCAAGTCCACGTATCAGGTAAAGGTCTACAACATCAGGTTCATTGTCAAATTATTTATTTTTTACTGAAATATATTGCAAAAGTTAACGTCCAATAACTTTGAAGTAAACTACCTACAATGTATGAGGGATATTCGGATTTTTAAACCTATTCCACTAACTGTACAATTGTATTCATGAAAAAGCTAAAGAACAACTTTAAACTATCAAAGTGTGTTTTTTAAAGGAGAAAACAAACAAACGCGAGTTAATCTGTGTATACGGAATGCAAATTGAAACAAAACAATCGACTGAAACAACATCGCTCCGATATCTCGCAATATCGCTCACAATGGATATTAAGTTCCGAATATGCTTTGTTTGTTGTTTTCCTGAATTTATTCCAGTCATTATATCGAGACAATGGATTTGATTCGTCCTTGGTCTGAATAAACCGAATCACTGGACAAATAATGCTGAGTGTTCAAATGATAAACGTTTTATTTTTGTTGTAAAATCATTGATACGTGCGTATAAAGTGGCTTTGAATAAATTTATCACTCAAATAAAATATTTTTTAGGCTTTATGAAGAGTTGAAGTATTTACTATTTAATTTCAATTTATTCGTTCTGGGGAGTACGAATTGAATCTAAAGCATTTTCTTGTACTGAATATATACTGTAGCCGAAGAAACCACTTAAAAAACACAAAATGTAAACACATTTTGCCGTTTAATTGTCACAAAAATAAAAACCTATATAGCTTTTAAAAGATATCATGTAGTTGTCTAAACCTTGATGGATTGAGAAACAAAATGTTTTTTGTAATATTGATTATTTATATTTGTTCTTTTAAAAATATTTGTATGCAACTTGATTATGTCAAAAACATTTTTACCGGGGGTTAAAAGTATTTTTTTTTTAAAGGGGTCACATTGTTTCAAGTATTTTTTTTATATGTATAATTATGGATTTTCGAAAACCGAAAAAATACTGTTCAGTAACTTGTATTATTGTGATATAAATTGGATAGTATATAATACCTAGGATCTTTGAAACTTATAATATGATGCAAGTAGTCACTGGAGTACTGTAATAGTTATATACATCAATTACTATTTCAGTACTTTATAACATTGGTTATACAAAGTGTGCCAAATACAGTTTACAAGCTGAAACTTTACCGAACACATTAAAATCCAAATAAGATGAAATCGCAAGTTAAGACTAACTGGAAAAGGCATGTCGGGTTTAACTAATAGAGTTGGAAAGGCGCCAAATCTGAAATTGGAGGGAAGCGATCGCGGGTCACGCAATGGCAACAGGTGATGCTCCCGCCAAGCGGTGGTTTTGGAGGGAAACACAGTTTTGGCACACATATGAGAAAACGTTTTGATGTCATTGGTGCATGTTAGACTTCAACCATGTATTTTGTTACTAATGTTAAGTCATCAATGTACTGTAATTATCTTCAACAAAATGACACCAGAGTTGAACTTGCATTTTGGTTTTATATATCATCGAAGTATATTGAAGTAATCTTTTATTACCCATCCCGTCCTATTGGTTTCCAACGTACAGTCAAATAATGTAGAAAGTAAAAGATTTTTAATTCACCTTCAAAGAATTTAAAGCGTTGTTATACAAGTCATGCAAAATGTCTCTTCAAAAAATTATCAATTCAATACTCGTTTACAGCGTTTAAAAGCAAGTGGATATTAAAATCGAGTTTATTTCCATCACATCATTATTCGCAAGTGTACAAAACCCATTTAGATACTTGTGCAAAGACTCACGACCCGGGCTAAGTGCAGAAGTTAAGTTTGCAGCCTAACAAGTTAAAGATAAACAAGAGTTTTCATTTCCCAGCAGAGTTGGAGCAGAGTTGGTGAGATTAGAAGTCGGTTGACATACACGAGTTGAACTCTGTAAGCTAATGACGTAAGTGGCAATATCACTAAATCTAAGCAGCTTAACATTTGTAGCGTGTTTATCAACACACTTTATACGAAACAAAATGACTTGATTTTGGACAGTGATAAATTCAACAATGGAGATTGACGGCTATATTTTTTTTATAGTAGATTCTTTAAAAGACTGTACAATTAATGCCACCAACTACATTTTTCAAACCGATGTTTTAGCGGGTTTTTACCCAGGGAGAGGTAGAACTGAGACTTAAACCGTGTAACATATGCAACCATTTATTATAGCATGGCGTAAACATAATGAACGTATATTGCAAATTATTGTGCACTTGCCTTTAGTTTTTTTTTCAAACAATAAGAAGTAACACTAACGAAGAAATCATTTGAGAATCTTTTGTAAATGTTTAACAAAGAATGTCTACCAGTACTACACGCAACACATCGCAGGTAAACTGATTAACGTTAACAACCTGAGCTCAATTTGTACCGGAAAAGTTCCAAGTCACGCCATTTCAACAGGTGTTTCGTCTGATGTTTCGTACATTTTATTGTGGTATCTTTGCGGAGCGCACGGTTTTTATTTAAGCACCGGTTTTTCAATACAGACGAAATTAGAGCATTATATTGGCCTGCCATAATCTACCAATTCTGCCATTATTCATTTTGAAATAACTTATTTTTAGCGCAGATACAATCATGGCGTAGAGTCATAGACAAAGCTGATCATGCTGTCTGCTGCAAAGTCTGAAAGTGTTCCTAATCCAGTTACTTTTGTAACTGTTTGGGAACAGGTTGCACACAAAGAAAACCTAGAATTAGGAAACTGTTCTAACCTAACTAATCGATCATGATGTAACATAAAAAAATTCTGGCAAAAACGTTCAATCCCTAACTGAATATACCCGTAGTTTTCTTTATTTGAAATTAATTCTTTAAGGCACAAACATCGCAAAATTTTAAAGGAAACTCCATCTTCACCTAAATTAAATTTAAGTGGGTAATTCAAACAATTTGGACAGAAGTAACTGTTCCCTTGTAACACTGGAACTAGAACGGGAACGGGTTGAGGTAAACGTCAACAGACATCAGAGTGACGTCACGCCATACCAGCCAATATAATGCTCTCATTTCGTCCGTATCGATAAAAGCGGTGCTGAAATGAACATTGTGCTGTTGGATCTCTGAACTGAAGTAAAAGCAACAGACAGTTCCTTGAAGGTAATTAACGACTACAAAGGGTTACGTTTGAGAGTAGAAGATAACGTAGTTTTTATAATACCAGAGAGAATGTTTTAACATTTCTATGACAGTGTAACCAAAACTGATTTTAGAAGACTAAAACTAATTCGACAACATAAACTAGCTCTAACTCTGCGAGAGGTTCACCGAACTATGTTTCAATTTGGAAAAAAACGAGCTGAAGCTGTCGGAATTAGTTGAGATGTCTCCGATCTTATTTTCAAGAGAAAACTTTAGTCCCTGATGGAAACTCGTTTTAGTAACACGACACAGATTTTAATTGGAAACAGAAACGTTTAACACTAAGATATTAAAATCAGAGATTCAAATACAGATAAATGAAAGGTAATAAAAACTGTACATATATGTTTTCCAACTTCTCCAAAACCCCTCATAATAGGTAAGCAGTGGGAGCAGGAAACACACAAGTCTCTGTATTCGCAAAGTAGGACTTACTGTGATATTTTATGTGTAATTTGTAATACTCTAACTTTTTGTAATGTTTGCGGCATATGGGTTTGTTTAGATTTAAAAGGACCACAACATACTAAATTGTAATCAAAATTTGGTAATCGTTCCAGCAGTTTTTGAGGAAATCCGAAAAAGTTACCAAAAAGAAGACTACTCGAAATATCACGGACTATTACTTAAATAGCAAATTTCATCAAAATCGTCAACAGGAATAGTCTGTATAGTTGTACACATACATCACCTTTCAATGTCTCTTTTGGATTCACTGGGACCCAAAATGTAAATATACATTTAAAACTCGAAATATTTGACGAAAAAATACATTTTATGTATTTATAGGTAGAGAAAAAAAACTTTAAACATGATAGCACAACAGTAATAGTGTACTTAACGACGATTGGGTGGAAAGTGTGACAAGTTGATAGTTTTCCACCTCCAGAAACGAAGTATCTGTCACGTACAATAGCGTCTGTTTACTGCTAAAGACATTTCTAGATTGAACGTGTTTGTCATAAACAGCAAACGTTCATTACGATACAAGTGGCTTTTAACGGTGAATTGGTCGGTAAAAGTGTCTCTTATAGCTTTAATGTTTTGCTCTTGGTCTTAACAGGGAGAATAATGTAATCTCATATCATATAACATAAGACAGGTTTTTGTTAAATTGTTGATTACACTAAACTTAATTGCTTTGGGGTAGTTGACTAATACTGTTCAATACTGTTCAATGAAATGGCGACCATACATAGTAGGTATTTTAAACCAAGTATGAATGGAGATGAGTGTAGGATGAGTGGCGCGATCTTGTAGTCTTGTTAGTGACTATGGCCGACATATTCCTTAGACAAAGCTGTTAATTAATGGCCCATACAGATAATGGCAACTAAGGGTCGTACAGTTTATAGTGGAATCCGAACCACATTTTTCCTTGGTATATACGAATTGGTCTGATTATCAGGATAGTACTGCGGATAGTCGTAGTACTCACTCGTGCGGACGTTAATCCACACCGGGAGTATCGCATCCACAGTGCATGCGTATAAATATCCACAAACATGGTGGTTCAATGTATCAATCTGGGTTGATGTAATAAATATCGTGGGAACTTCATAAACATATTTGTAAAATAATATGCACTTTGCGCCAATCAATCGTCTGTAGGTAGTAAGTTTTAAAATATTATTTTATATACTTTCCCCAAAACACGAATAATGCAATAATGCTATTGAAAATTTCCAAAATGTCTTAAATAGATGCATTACACCATCAAAAACATATTGAACTTCTTTAGTTTCTACAAAATTGTTATAAGAAATAACAATTGTTATTACTAAGAAGGTTGCATTTTATTGACAATAATGGGTGTATTTCTCAAAATGTTCATTTATTAGAAACGGAATCCATACAAGCATTTTGAGCAAGATAATAGCCTAAAGTGGACTAACATGTGTATTAAAATTAAAGCAAACATAATCTTGAGTCAGATAACTTCTGACATATATTTTGTGTATCATATCTCAAATTAAATTAGAAATGCAATTTAATTAAATATTAGTTTAATATCAGTAGCATCCATTGAATTCAAACAATAAAACTAGCAAATTGCCGGCATTAAAGCTGAATTTGCATAAGTGACTTAACCGACAAAAAATGGTGAATACATTAAACTAACCTTTGTTAACGCATTTAGCGAGGAACGAATTAGCACGTACTTTAATTTGCATGTTAATGAAAGCTAAATATTTAGTCTGCGGTGTGTAAAAGTGTAATTACACACTTCTACCGACCAGGGAAACGACAAAAAATACTGGCGAGTTATTGCAGTGTAGATAACAAGTTGGTGAAAACAATTTTACCACGTCAACTAGAAGCTCACTCTTCTTACAAGTTTATTTCAATTTTGAAGAAATTCTTTTACTATTCTTCTCAAATTTTTGCCAAGGATTGATGTAGTACGCCCAGTAAGGTTTACAAAAAAAATCTATGGAGCCATTGTGACCATACATTCAATTTATGTAAGCTCAAGACAAGTAATCAAGATTAGAAAGAATTAGTTCAAGGTTAAACCTCTATTCCTATTCCATTTCTCAAGCTTAAAGCTAAATTCTCTCCTCTCTAAATTCCCTAATCATTTCAATCAACTTTTTCTAACTTTGCCAAATCGCAAAGAAGAGTTTGAGTGCACGTTTCATGTATTAAAAAAAAAATCATGTCTCTATGGTTAAAAAAAACTTAAAAGAAAATTAAAGTTTGCATTGTAGGTTTGCAAATTCACATTCACCTTTAATTTAAAAGTGTGAGTGGAAACTCTACTTTTTTAGTATACAAAGTCAACCAACTTCGTAAAACAACGAAAAGAACGTTAACTATTGTTTAGAAGTTTATTTTTACGTCATATAAGATGAATGTCACAACCTTTGTATTTTGTTTTGAATGGTTATAATCAATCTTAATCATCTTGACGGCACTAATGGAGGATACGTGTTGTTACTTGTTTGATGAAATGCTTTGGTAAAGTCTTTCAAAACTTGGTTTCATAGTACAATAATCAAGATAAGCGAAAATTTATCGAAAAATTAGCATTAAACTCAAAACATAAAACGACGATTCTTTTTGCTGACTGGAATTTAATACATGTTCTTTGTTATGGATATTTAATTGACCTCTTATAATCTTTAGATCCGAATAGAGTAATTTACTGAATTTATAAACTACCGCTTGTTTTCTTGTGTTAAGCAAAGATAGAAGCATGTACCATAAAATTCCCTAAATTAAAAGAGAACCATGGTAGGTATTTTTAACAAATCACTCAAAATGCCAGAAATATAAAAAAATCACACATCTTAGTTCCATGTTTTTAGAACTTTATAAAAAATCTACTCGTAGCGCCTAAAGCAAAAAATGTAAAAAACCATGCAAACCAAGTTCATAAAGAACGAAATAAAATAATAGAAAAAATTACAAAATGTATTTCATTGTAATAAGAAACTAAGTAAATTACTTTATCTTTTTGCATCTCAAAGGACTTAGCGTTGTACAAGTGAAGTGAAAGTTAACTGTTGGAGAGGCTTTACTGCTTATCAAGTTTAAATAAGACTTAGCGAAACAGTTCACTAGTAATACACGGCTTTGGACGGCTTCGAACTGTTTGATGTTTAATTCTGTTATATTGCCTTTAGGAAAAAATATACTTTTGAATCTGTGGTATCCAGGCCTAGTACGAAACTAATTGTTCTGTGCAATTTAAAAATATACTTTGTAACGTGAACGTGTACAAAGCGTGAAGGGTTCACCGTACAAAGATTGAAAACATCGTTTATTTGTTTCATTACAATCATTTATAGAAGTAAAATAGTTTAACACAGAATTCTTCATGAACCAGCTAAATGGATATGTTTATCCGCAAAAATTACTAATCTAAATTAATATATTTCCCAATTTCCCATTTAGCAGACGTTTTCTTGAGAAGTAGCATTTTAATCTTACAAATACAATAATTCTTCTAAAATTATCCTAAAGGATGAATTAACAGTTTCCTTTATTTATCAATTTATAGTTGGGTTGCTGAGTGGATTTAATGATCGCATTGTAACTATGAAATCTATGAAATCACTGGTTCGATCCAGGTAAAGTTTATTAGCTTTTCGATGGTTTAAAATCGGATTCTTTATCACCTGTTGAATACAATATAGATAGGGTTATCAATTAAATAAGCGTTTCAATAAGCGTGACTTTCAAAAACGAAATCATGTAAGTATTACATACGTGCAGGGCCTCTTATAATTCGTACTAGGTAGCCTAATCATTTGGCATAAAATAAAGAAATATTTTTGATCAAACTTTAAGAGGGTTTACCACGTAAAGATGGTCCTACAAAAAATAAATTCCTGACATTGTTAAAGTATCGAGTTGAAATAAACTGTAAAAAATTCACAAAGATCCAAACTATGCACTGGCTGAACTGAATCTTAACAATTGTTACTTAAAGTTTTAACAAAACGATTTTGAAAATCCGTAAAATAGTCTTTTTCACGTGCGATTTTAACTTCTAAATAATAGTTAACAATTATTTTTTCTCCACCCACTGCAAGCTCTGATTTGTTAAGATCACAAAAAGCACACAATCGTTGAAAACAAATAAGTTTCAGAGTGTTGAGAGCTTGTAACGTTAAGTATGCTTAGCCACCATCTTGAATTGACCTGGTAGAACGCCTTTATTAGCATATTACAAAAATCAAACTATAAATGGTACCGTACAGTTAAAAATCGTTTCTAAAAGCGAAGGATGAAGGAGTAGCATCTTTTTCACACAGTAGATTTAAATAAGCATTTTTTTCTTTCCACTTCTTCTCCCCGTTGATGAACACGGGTACAACAGCTAGTTTAAGATATTAAATCTAGCTACAGAAGTACATTTCAAGTAACAAACAGAACCAGCAATCGGTCGAATGATGTTCCACTCCAGTTCAAAAGCTTTGATTGTAATAGGTCAAGGCAAGCCTTTCCTATAATTGGCTAGCCTTTGTGTTGTTTATGTAAACCCAATGATGAAAACATTACTCAGTAATCCTATTCAATGTGGTGCTTGAGATCAAACAGATTTGAATTGAAAGATCAATGCTTGACTTAAACATAAAGGGAAATAAATTCTTTTGTAAATGGCACTGCATTGGAATAAGTAAATAAATTGTTTTTAATAAAAAAATATGCGATATAATGATTTAAGTATATTCAATATATTTTTGAGAATATACAGAACTCCCGATGTTTCTGTGTTTGGGCGGTTTAATTTATTTTTTCGTTGTAAATTCCATAAACCAGACAGATAAATTAGAGTTTATAAACCAAGCTATTGAAATATTTATTTGCTGTTCATCTTCATTCATTAATCTCCAAAAGTGTGTAACATTTCAAGCTTCATTTATAAATGCCATTAAACCCACGTTTCAAATTTGTTTATTATTAAAACTTACTAAACAGTGACTAAATCTAGCATGTTTGAGGAAATACTTTTAGAATAATCCAACCTGATAAAATATGGCAATTCGCTTAACCTGCATTGGGATATTATTAAATCATTAGGTAACAAAAACAATCTCAATACTACAAAAACACTGATGGTGTTTCAAAAGTGCAAAGGTTTAAGTTAAACTAATCCTAAATTTATTAAAACTACAATTTTATTTTTTAAGAAGGTAAAAAGAATGTTGTAAAGAATGTTTATGTAATTTTTTTTATACCAAAAGGGGTAAACTATTCCAATTTGTTAATTTTACAAAAATAGTATCAATGTTTTCAACATTTTGTTTTTGCTCATTTCCACCGAACGGTTAATCATTTTCATAGACGAAATAAGCTATATAAAGTATAATAATATATTATTAATCATAATGAAGGCTGAATTACCATAATATCAGAAAGTATCAATTAATTTAGAGTATTGGATAAATACTTAAATATATATCTGCAAAATGTGTTATAATAATTTGCAAATACTAACCAGAGTACTGCTGTGAATCGTCAGAACAAATTTGCATGTCGTAACAGGAAAACGTACGGCTAAACAAAATCACTTGACACTAACTCACACTAATAAGTAAATATACTAAAACACACGCACGAACACTACACGACAGATATACGAACACTCACTACAAGGACACAACCCAGACTACGCGTAGTAACATGAAAATACAGTGATTGATTCAGCGACAACAATTGACCAATGAGAAACCAGCAAGTAATGCAAGTAGATCAGCTGATCAGCTGATCAGCTGTCGACTAAATAGGTTTATGGTTAGTATAATAGCCAGCAATTGAATACGCTACAATATACTGTATATAAACGTGTTCCTGTATTATAATACACATATTACATTTAATGCATAACATAATACAGTTATAGTATACTATATCAATCAATATAATATGAAAACCTGCAAATAACTCGTTAGAAGAAATATATTTTCGTCACTATGCAATCATGTAAATATTCTTAAGATAATTTTATTTATATTAAAGGTTATCAACGGATTCAAAGTTAAATAAAACCAGCCGGTTCCAAAGCCAATACATATAAAATAGTGGATTAATACAAGGGAAAGAAATGAAACGGAATACAAATGAATGTAACGATTGCAGACGTGATCAGCGAGCAAAATCCCATTGTGTCTGCTCGATTTCTCTACTTCCCTACTTCTATTGTCATCTACTATACTTCTCTACGTACATACTTCCCTAATTATATTTTGTTGGGTGGGATTTCAAGAATAGTTAATACCTAGACCCTAACTAAGGTAATTTTTTAACGGATGATAGTTTTCTCTAGTTCTCTCCCTATCTTATAAAGAGTAAAATTAGAATTCCATGAAACGTTAGGGGATATTTTGGTTTACCCAACCTCAAAATTTATAGGTCAACAGTACCGAATAGCCTGAATATTTTAGGCTGAAAATGCTACACAATAAGTGCAACAACCTAGTAAGCTGTTATACTTCTTTAAGTCTAAACTTTCTATAGTTGATTTTAACCAATTAAAATTATTTTCATTCTAAAACCATCTACAGTGTAAACATTATTGGAAATGTCTATATGAAGCCAAAATCTGCCTACAAATCTAGAATGTATATCAAATCCAGCATGATGAAAACCCAATAAATCATAAAACACAATTAAAAATTGGTTTATGTTGCATTTGCATTTTATATGCATTTATACTATTTATTAAAAATTTTCTAATTTCATTTTAGTGTTTGGTTATGTAACTATCAATATTTTCCTTGTATGTTGTGGAAAGTGTTGAACGTGGTACGCCTATGAATTATCTGTATACAATTTTGATATATATGTTTCATTCATAATAAAAATACACAATTTTAAATCTAGAACAACGTTTGCAGAATATACACGTCATAATAGTAGTGTTAAGACTTATGATGATCTACAGCTGTTAAGCGTTTTATATTCTCACAGAAATATCGTTAAACAGTTTAACATGTTCACTTACTCTTAGGTGCTTCACACGAGCAATTTCGTCCCCTTCTTTGTCTGAAGCACTCTTTACAGTGACTTGAAGAGTTTATAAGTTGCACTACATCATTGTTGCTACTACACTCGACAACAATTGCTTTGCTCATGAAGGGTCTTTACACTGTACGAGTTCACAATAGATTACTAATTTCAAACTGCTTATAACTAAATCCATAAAAAAGGAAGTATGTATGTACCCAATGGAATCTGAAATAACTCGACAGATTACAATGAAACATTCAGGCATTATTAAGAATTATTCAAGGATCCGTCAAAAGGGCTCCGCCTCAGTGGCTCTGGGGTTTCCCATGCTAACCTTATGAGACTCATATTTAAATGGAATTAAAGAATCTTAACAGCTGTTTCAAATAAATAATTAGATTCTCTGATGATCAATAGCATTAAAAAGTTACAAGGTTACTTAAGATTTTTAAGTTACAAAGTTAACCAACAGGTAAAGCACTGTTAATTGTTTAAATTTATGACAACAGTTGCTAATTTCAGCCAAGCAGCTGTGATATAAAATGGGAACTGTCAAAGTAAGATTGTTTACAGTTATGTTTATTTTGTTAATTTAATGAATATTTTTTGTGCTAATAAGGCGTTTTATTTTCTAAGTGAATAATTTATTAACTTATTGACTTTTTTTCCAAAATGTTTATAAAAACCTGTTGTGTTAACGAAGTAGTCAGTTAATACTTTTAGAGGATTACTAAAATTGTATCTACATACAGCAGATCTAACGGAGAACTAACTATACCCATACCCAGATATGTTAATAGAGTAAAAAGCAAAAGACTAAGATAAGCAGGACATGTATGGAGACGAGAAGATAAGTCTTTAATAAAATCTGTTGACCAGTATAACCAGAAGGCAGGAGACCTCTCGGCAAGCTTCTATGGAAGAGCCAGGTGCGGAGGGACCTAGCAGTATTGAGAACCACCCCAGAGGCAACTGAAGATAGAAGGAAGTGGAGAGACATCGATGGCGAGGCCAACAACCTACTTAGGTTTCAGTGGCCAAGGAGGTAAGGTAATGGGATAAAACTCGAAATTAAAGCAACGTGGGGGTTTTCGTAAACGTACTTCATGAAATATACACCTCGTAACTTTAATATGAAAATACTGACCGGGAAAGGATATTTAAAAAATGAACAGTTTAAACAATAGTGAGACACAGTGCCGAACATTGCCGACACTTTGGAGCTTAGTGTAAAGATGAAAAAGAAGCAGGATCAATTATATAAATAATTGCATTGCTTTTTCGCCAAGAGCATTGATATTTAACGAATGATAGCTTATCAAAAACTCAATAAGTAAATAATACATTGCAGAGGTCAAAAGTTCGTATAAAGATTGACTTTAAAGATATTAGGGGAGGCAAGAAATTTGTCATTTACATATAATTGCTGCAGCCAGTTTTAATTTAAATAGAAAATAGTACTAACTATTAGTGGAATACCAAGGATCGTTTTGTACGGCAAACAGGTAAGGCAATTTAAACCTCGATAAGTTTATTCAGACGATACAGAGGCCATTCCATCGAGAAAATTATAGTCAAATAACCCACTCAGAGATCAGTACGGTATAAATTCCAACCACTTAGTTTATCTATACCACAATTAAAATTCAGACTACTCATTCGGTTTCACTTTGGTGAAAAGTCAGTGTAAGCAACACAAATCTGTAATTTACACCATTGTATTGTGTTGGAACTAAACTATTTTTGTTTTTAACCTGCATTTGACTTAATATTAAACATCGGAGGAAAGTCTAGTGCTTTCCACAGTATACAATATAGAACCACGAGACCAGTTAAAATCCCAGTAAAACACCTGCCTCTAGGGAAATGCTGGATCAGTTTCCCCCGTTTCAGTAGTAATTTCCCGTGTGGTCCAATACAGGTTATGTTGATCCACCGCTAGGGTCGCTGGGTGTATTCAAAGTATCACATACTGCAGTGTGTGACTTTTTCCAGATTATCAATTAAACAATAGCTAAGGCATACAAATAAATAGTACATAGTATACATTTCGGTACTGTAACTCTATTTATAGACCACGTATTGAAAAATTTGGTATTTTTAGAAATAGTTTACCATGAAAATTATATTTTAACCTTTTGTTTCCTTAAAAACCTAGAAAATTCAAATAATTCTTTCTTCAAGCTTACCAATAACCAATGGTTTGATGAAAATTGCCACATCTTACCTGCAACCAAACAATCAAAATTTAGAACATGTATGCAAATCAAAATTAGTAATTCACAGCTGTTTGCCAGCTTTATCACATCAGGTTCCAAGATTTTCTCACTATATCCTGCACAAACATGTCTGGAGATTAGAAACTTAACAGCATGTCCAAAAGGAAAGACTGGAATAAAATTCGTGGACAAAGGTAGCGAGAAACTATCGACCCCAAGTTGCTAGAATTACACCTGCTTCAAACACAGCTTTCCTATATTCTCTCATTGTAACCTGTACACATACATTAGGATATAACTGGGACGGTTGGCGTCGTCCTGTAATCCGGCTACTAGGAGGTTACGAATTTGGATATTTATAGGCATGCACTGTGGATGCGACACACCCTGGTGTGGATTAACGTCCACACGAGTGAGAACTACGACTATCCGCAGTACTATCCTGAAAATTAGACCAATTCGTATATACTATGGCAAAAATGTGGTTTGGATTCCACTATAAAAATTGTAGGTTCCTTAGTTAGCTGTATAGGATTTTAATTAACAGCTGTGTCTAAGGAATAAGTCGGCCTTAGTTACTAACAAGACTATAAGATCGCGCCACTCATCCTACACTCATCTCCATTCATACTTGGCTTAAAATACCTACTTTGTATGGTTGCCATTTCTTTGAAAAAGTATAAAAAGTAATAAAAAGTATACCACCTGTATAGAGGAATCAAAAATAATTCCTCATATTTAAGACCAAAGCGCTAAAATGGTCACCGTTACGTTGAAAAAGTATAAAAAGTAAAAAAAAGTATACCATCTATACAGAGGAATCAAAAAGAATTCCTCATATTTCAGACCGAAGCGCTAAAAAAATTAAAAATAAACTTGATAACAAAATTATTGTTGAATATAATTTTGAGAAAAAAATAAAGAAAATGTATAGTTTTGTTTCACAAAATCAAATTACATTTTAAAACGCAAACTAGGAACGTGCTCGATAGTTGACGATAAAAGCTTTCAAGCTATTGCAGAAGCAATAAAACCCAATTGACCCTACAAGGGAAGTGAGTTTTTGTTTCAGCTAAACAAGTCCTCTACAATCACTAAGCTGTATCGAGATGTCCATTATCAATAGTTAGATTAGTAAGAGTTGAAGTAAAATAATAATTCATGTATTTAGGCTAAGTCTGGATTTGTCAGTTACCGTCATAACTACCAATGTAAAAATATACAAAAGTAAATAAACAAAAATGAGAGCAAAAACTGCTGCATCTACAGCATTTATTGTATGGAAAACTATGCAAATAAATTCTTCTGGGAAAATTAAGTTTTTAACTTTGATAAAAGCTACAATATGATTTGTGGAGATTTTAATGTTTACCATCCTTTTATGAAACCTCCAAAACCTGATATAAGGGGCAATGTACAGATACTTCAGTAATTTAAGCCTTAGTCTAACCAATACCAACTCTTTTACGACAATTCCAAATTCAAACCACAAACAACCAATCATACACCTCACCTTTTTGACACCTGAGCTACACACACATAAACAAGTGGGAAGTTCTTTCTGATGCAATGTCATTTCACTGGTGGTAGTTATTTTCCGATCACAATGAGCATGATATTTTGGAAATGTAATTCAACTCAGAACATAAAACGCGAATCAAAAAGAAATATATCCTAAGCAAACTGGCCTCAGTACAGAAAACAAATTGAAAAAATAATCCTATAAAATTATAGATCTACCGTACCAAACAGATAGAAAGACTTGAAGAAATAATAATAGAATCTGCCAACAAAACTAATCCTAACTGGGGGATGCCTAATTTGCAAAACAAAAATGGCTTCCAAAGTCATGAAAAGGAATGCTCACTTGCAGTTGCACACCGCAGTTAAAAAAATTCAAAATTGGAATGAATCCACAAAACTACAGGTTATACCAAGAAGCACAATTACATACCAAGGATACGATACAGAAGGCTAGGAAAGAAGACTGGTATCAATAGTATGTTCTAAAATTAAGAAGAAACTGTAATTGCCATTGAAGAAATTGCATGGCACAAACATTTTTTTACCGAATCAAGTCCAAGTGGATACTACACCAATAAATGAAAACTACGATCAGACTGAAACAATTAGGAAACATATTATTCCTGACTATGCAGCCCAAACAGAGGAAATAAAAATAAATAATTTGTGACACAAACAGCCCCTTGAAGTGAATTGACAATGAAAGAACTAATTGCTGTGATAAATTCAAAGAAAACTGTCTATTATACTGTGAGAAAACAGAACATCACGTTAAAACTTAATGAGTCACTGTCACAGTGCAGTTCATTGTTTTATGATCTGTTAATTTTGCCTTTTATTTTATAATAATCATTGACATCCTCACGAAGGGCTAAATACTTTATTATTGAAGTATTAGTAAAGAAATGTTAAGTTTAATGAGCTTTTTTAAGAAATTATGCTATTTACCACATTCGGTTGTGACAAAAACAATATATTTAAGACAATGTGGCCATAAGAGTTTATGTTTATGTGTTTTGTATATTAAAGTTTTGTGTGAACCAAAAAAATTAAAAACCAAGGCATGGTTGAGAGAGACTACAGTTAATTTAGAGCTGTGAAGTTTGTGTGGTCTGAATGAAGAGCTCGCAGGAAATGAGGTCCACTCCACCCAGCCCTGATATCATGAAAGGTACATCAGGGAGGGTTTAAAGGGGTTTTAAACCACATAATGGACCTAATAGGATTTATTCTCTTGTTTTTAGCTGGTAAAGTCTGACCTTTTGTAGATACAAGATACTGTGCACCTTTTTATAAACTAAAAGAATAATAATGTTTATTTCTAACAGGGTTAGTAGACATTTCCTAGAAAAGTTGTAATTTTTGGACGGTATACGTATCAACATATAAGTATCAAACTAATTTTGAGTTCTAAAAGTCAAGTAACTTAAAGAAAAGCATAACGTAGAATTTTGATTGAGGACTTAAAGAAGAGTAAAAGGAAGGATTTCATATTTACAAATCCAAATGCATTTTATGTAAAACTCTCTTTCACAATTTTACATGAAACGAAGTATTCGCGTTATGCAAGTAGTTAAGGGGTTCATGTTAAGAAAGAAATGCTTTATTTCTACGTATTATTGAAACTTGGATTAGTTACATTTTTAATTGGTTGAGCATAGCTTATGAATTTTTGCTAACTATAGTTTATAACAATATATAACTAGAGGTCGTCGTCCAGTGGTCGAAAATTCGACCAAAATATGTAATGTACAGGATTCTCTATTTTAACCCCACGCTAGAATATAAAACATGCAATTAGAATTCCTTCCATTTGTTTTCATTTTCTGTTTATATTTTGTTGTTATTTTTAAAATTTTTAAATTCATTTTTTATGATTATTTTGAGCCTATTTTAATTTATAAAGGGTTTCTGCACATCTTCAGGAAAATTTCTTTCTAACAGTATGCGTAGATTTTTTCTGTTATGCACGTGAGCTGAGAAAAAAGGTTTTAAAGAAACATGCTTGCCTATTAACATATAGATAAGCTGTTGGGTCAACTCAGTAAAAAACTAGTATAGAATGAAATTGATATTCAGAAAAAGTTACTCTGACGTTTAAGTGTAGTTTTTGTGGAAATATTCTCTATTTTTAGAGTTTTTGCCAAAGTTTCAACCACAAAGAACTAAGAGAAAAGTCAACATTCGCTGATGGACAGCAACATGCTCCATCCATTACTGGTCGAAAACATCCAGTGAAAGGAAAGGCAATGTTTTCTAACACAAAATGTCCAAAAATTTAACACTTATGAAAGTGCACTCTCAAATTTGATTGAGATTATAGGATTTCTGTATACAGAATTGCAATTAGTAACGGTAACTAACATACTTAAACACTCGATTAGAAAAAGTTTAAAATTTTTTAAGCGTAAAATACAATACATTAAAATAAAGGTAAAAATTGCTAAACCTTTTAAAACTTGGCGATGTAGTTAAGGAAATGGAGATTGCCTTACAAGATTGGACTTGGAAAAGGAAGGTAAAATCTTGCTCTTTCTGCCACTGTATTCCTAAAACCTTCTAGTTATTTTATAATTTGTTATTTATGTGAAACGTGTTTCAGTATATTAAACATAAAAGCAATGTTAAATATTTACAAAATAATGTTATTTCATTGCTGTAACGTTTGAATTTACACCATCACCTTATAATTATCAAAACTGAAAGATCCTTATAGTTAGATAGTTAGCGGAATATATAAAGTAGTGGCTTAAAACTGCTAATCAGATTTTTTTTTATTTAGTTGCATCCTAAAGTTTGAGAGTTTTGTCATATTTTCATAAAATAAATCGAAAGCTTTTGCTTTTAGTCTTTTTTATTTCACCTGTTAGCACAAATATTTCTGAATTTACAGATGCTGTAAAAGTTGTAAGTTAATTAGTGTTAACACAAAAGTGGTAATTATATACTGGATGGTTGGAATACAGTCATAAAGAAATGAAACCAACTTTGTGCATTAAAAAGTCCTAAACATCATGGACCCTTTGGGTATTTCTCTTTGTCTGTACGTGAGCATGCTCGGTTGTATTACACTTTATCCTCCTTTGTATGAGGAACTGAATCTTAGTTTAATTTAACTAATATTTCACTTGAATAACAAAATTATTGCACGACCGTTCCACCACTATGTGTTATTTTTAATGTGGGCCCATCACAAAACATCGTCTTGAAATTTAACAAAATTAAAATGGATGTTCTAAGCACATTTCAAGTAAAAATTCACATAAAATAGTAAAACTTGTAAATTGTATGCCTACATTTAAAAATAATATCTAAAAATATGCAACTATGTTACAATCATTGGTTTAATCTGTACAGAAATCTTAAAAGAAATTTAACTTAAGTTGTACCCCTAAAAAATATAAATTAAATTTGAAATTATTTTAATTTTTTTAAAGCCCTTAATGTATTAGAGTTTCTTGTAAATATTTGATAACCGACAGAAAATAAAACACTACTAGCAAAATAATACGACAAACATACAAAGTATTGTTGTATTTATAAAACATGACCATTCAGAAAGTAAAAATACAGTAGGCCATTCTTTGAAGATTTGTAAACTTTCCTAATATTGTAACAGTTTGGACTAATTTAACCAACTGCCAACAAGTTTGCTCCAGACTAGCTCAATGGGCGGGGTGCGATGTGTCTTAGGCCAGTGAGGAATGAAGAGTTGGTTTGAAATTGTCTTTAGCGTCGTTTGTGGATTTTGACACGTCTTCTTCAGGTATGCAAGAAGCAAGCTGATCAACATTTGTGTCAATTTTGTAATCAAACGAGTCCAAGGTTAAGTTACTAACTGACATAATTTGATTTCTTGATCTATTTCCATCACTGTAATTTAAACTTATTGATTGCACTCTTAAGTTATCAATGATGTTTCTAGCCTCTGCAAACTTCAACAAAAGTTTGTTGTAGTTTCTGTGCTGGGCGTCAATATACAGGGATTTCTCATGCAATTCATGTTTCAATTCCTAAATTTCCCTCAATAAATCGTCTTTCTCAATTGGATGCACAGTTTCTGTCTCTTTTGGTAATACAACCGGCTCGTTTTGCTGTTCAAGCTTTTTCAAAAGTTTATTTCTTTTATTTAAAGCTTCCGATTCTTTTATGTTTCTTATATACGCTTTAACTTTACTTTGTACATGGTCATAGCTTCTTCTCCCGCTGGTAAGACTAAGACAGCTAAGAGATCTTTGAAATCCTGAATCTTTGGATTTAGTGGTGGATGATAAGGATTGGCTATTGATTGTTTCACAAGACACAGTATTGGATTTAGCGCTATGAGTGAATGATGTAAGGTTAGAAACATCGTGTAAAGACACAGATTTACTAAATGTCAGATGTGGTTGTTTAACAGGCTTAATAGATGGTTCTACCATCTCCATTTCACTGGTCTTTGTATGAACAGATTGTTCAGTCAGATCATCGTTTATAAAATTATTCTGGAGTGGGTTTGTTTCATTTACTTTAATTCCCAATTCATCCGAATTTGGGATGGTGGGCGTATGGTCTATTTCATCTAAATCAATTGTAGAATCGCTACAGATTGAGTTGGTGTAACTGCTACAACTACATAGTGAAGGTTTCTTTTCTTCACTTATGAGCTCTAGCTTTTGAGGCAGCTCAAACACTTCCCTTATTTCATAATCAGTCATATTCAAACTGCAGACCTGCCAATATCCTTGGAAAATGGGTGTACTTTTAATGTTAGGCCTACAACATGGCATCAACACAAAAACCAACCTACATCATTTTCGACCAATTAAACCTAGGCTACTCTTTTCAATCAAACACACAAGAGCAGTAACATAACATCCTCGGCCTGTGCATAGGCCTAATTTATTATCCTTCACACACGGTTTCGGTCTAAGACGGAATGAATCACAAACGCAAAATAAGTTAAACTGTTTACATACAAAGTCCTGGTAGCCTTTTCTTAATTCTCTGCTTCCTGTCTATGCTTTCAATCTTTATCACTCGATCTGATTGATGTCTATCCTCATCATCTCTTTTTGTTCTCTTGTGAGATTTTTGGGAAGCTGCTGTGTCCGACCCAAGGACTGATGAGGAAATACTTGAACTGTTGTCACTGTAATCATCATCCAGTTTGTTCACCCTACATTGAGACATTGAAGATGACTTGGGTAGATGAGTGGAATCCCCGTCTGAAACTGATGATTCTTCATAACACAATAAATCTGTATTTATAAGCTTGGCTTGAAGTTTGGTCGGAAACAATTCTTTGGCAGATTTTTTTCTTGTAATCGAATTTTGCTTTGTATTGTTTGTATCTGTTTGCTGATTGTTCTTTCTATTAAAAATACCCTCACAACCATTTGTTGGAGCTAACTTCACTTTACGGTCGTGTACCAACTTTTTTTCCTTAACTTTTTTGGTTGGCTTCACAGAGGCGTTAAAATTCTTTACTTTTTTGTTAGTCCCTTTAAAATTTTGGATGTTTGTCGATTGAGTTCCTTGGCGTTTAATATCTACTTCCATTTCTGTAATAATGCACTTGTTTTGTAGCTCCTGAGACAGTACATTACATACTTCATTTTCGTCCCTTTTTGTGTTTGTAAAACACTTAGATTTGCAACAACCTTCATTTTTCTTAAAATTCCTTTGTGCCGGAGAGTGGGAATGGCTTGGATCCTCGCACTCGCAGTCTGATGAACTGTGGCTTCCCAACAGATTGATACTGGGAAGTGATGCCTGCCATTTCTTTACCTTGTCAAAAGGATCATCATTGGGGAGATCAATGTTTATGGACTGTCGCCGTGGTAAGTTTGAGTGGTTATTCAGAAGTGGATTGCCATTTCTATTCAAACCATCATAGCTTTTTGACAACGCTCCTTGGTGCTTGGTTCGAGCTTGAGAATCAAATCTAGGAACGCACGGTTTTAAATATCCTAGTGGTTGGTCATTCTTCACCTTATGAAAAGAGCTTAAGCCCAGTAAGACAATTTTTTTCAAGTTCTTGTCATCTGGGAAAAAAGTTGTTTTCTGTACAAGAAAAAAATCTGCCAAAGAATTGTTTCCGACCAAACTTCAAGCCAAGCTTATAAATACAGATTTATTGTGTTATGAAGAATCATCAGTTTCAGACGGGGATTCCACTCATCTACCCAAGTCATCTTCAATGTCTCAATGTAGGGTGAACAAACTGGATGATGATTACAGTGACAACAGTTCAAGTATTTCCTCATCAGTCCTTGGGTCGGACTCAGCAGCTTCCCAAAAATCTCACAAGAGAACAAAAAGAGATGATGAGGATAGACATCAATAAGATCGAGTGATAAAGATTGAAAGCAAAGACAGGAAGCAGAGAATTAAGAAAAGGCTACCAGGACTTTGTATGTAAACAGTTTAACTTATTTTGCGTTTGTGATTCATTCCGTCTTAGACCGAAACCGTGTGTGAAGGATAATAAATTAGGCCTATGCACAGGCCGAGGATGTTATGTTACTGCTCTTGTGTGTTTGATTGAAAAGAGTAGCCTAGGTTTAATTGGTCGAAAATGATGTAGGTTGGTTTTTGTGTTGATGCCATGTTGTAGGCCTAACATTAAAAGTACACCCATTTTCCAAGGATATTGGCAGGTCTGCAGTTTGAATATGACTGATTATGAAATAAGGGAAGTGTTTGAGCTGCCTCAAAAGCTAGAGCTCATAAGTGAAGAAAAGAAACCTTCACTATGTAGTTGTAGCAGTTACACCAACTCAATCTGTAGCGATTCTACAATTGATTTAGATGAAATAGACCATACGCCCACCATCCCAAATTCGGATGAATTGGGAATTAAAGTAAATGAAACAAAACCACTCAAGAATAATTTTATAAACGATGATCTGACTGAACAATCTGATCATACAAAGACCAGTGAAGTGGAGATGGTAGAACCATCTATTAAGCCTGTTAAACAACCACATCTGACATTTAGTAAATCTGTGTCTTTACATGATGTTTCTAACCTTACATCATTCACTCATAGCGCTAAATCCAATACTGTGTCTTGTGAAACAATCAATAGCCAATCCTTATCATCCACCACTAAATCCAAAGATTCAGGATTTCAAAGATCTCTTAGCTGTCTTAGTCTTACCAGCGGGAGAAGAAGCTATGACCATGTACAAAGTAAAGTTAAAGCGTATATAAGAAACATAAAAGAATCGGAAGCTTTAAATAAAAGAAATAAACTTTTGAAAAAGCTTGAACAGCAAAACGAGCCGGTTGTATTACCAAAAGAGACAGAAACTGTGCATCCAATTGAGAAAGACGATTTATTGAGGGAAATTCAGGAATTGAAACATGAATTGCATGAGAAATCCCTGTATATTGACGCCCAGCACAGAAACTACAACAAACTTTTGTTGAAGTTTGCAGAGGCTAGAAACATAATTGATAACTTAAGAGTGCAATCAATAAGTTTAAATTACAGTGATGGAAATAGATCAAGAAATCAAATTATGTCAGTTAGTAACTTAACCTTGGACTCGTTTGATTACAAAATTGACACAAATGTTGATCAGCTTGCTTCTTGCATACCTGAAGAAGACGTGTCAAAATCCACAAACGACGCTAAAGACAATTTCAAACCAACTCTTCATTCCTCACTGGCCTAAGACACATCGCACCCCGCCCATTGAGCTAGTCTGGAGCAAACTTGTTGGCAGTTGGTTAAATTAGTCCAAACTGTTACAATATTAGGAAAGTTTACAAATCTTCAAAGAATGGCCTACTGTATTTTTACTTTCTGAATGGTCATGTTTTATAAATACAACAATACTTTGTATGTTTGTCGTATTATTTTGCTAGTAGTGTTTTATTTTCTGTCGGTTATCAAATATTTCCAAGAAACCCTAATACATTAAGGGCTTTAAAAAAATTAAAATAATTTAAAATTTAATTTATATTTTTTTAGGGGTACAACTTAAGTTAAATTTCTTTTAAGATTTCTGTACAGATTAAACCAATGATTGTAACATAGTTGCATATTTTTAGATATTATTTTTAAATGTAGGCATACAATTTACAAGTTTAACTATTTTATGTGAATTTTCACTTGAAATGTGCTTAGAACATCCATTTTAATTTTGTTAAATTTCAAGACGATGTTTTGTGATGGGCCCACATTAAAAATAACACATAGTGGTGGAACGGTCGTGCAATAATTTTGTTATTCAAGCGAAATATTAGTTAAATTAAACTAAGTTTCAGTTCCTCATACAAAGGAGGATAAAGTGTAATACAACCGAGCATGCTCACGTACAGACAAAGAGAAATACCCAAGGCTAATGTCCATGATGTTTAGGACTTTTTAATGCACAAAGTTGGTTTCATTTCTTTAGAACTGAATTTCAACCGTCCTGTTTATAATTACCACTTTTGTGTTAACAATACCGTAATTAACTTACAACATTTACAGCATCTGTAAACTCAGAAATATTTGAGCTAACAGGTGAAATAAAAAGGACTAAAAGCAATCACAGGTGTTAGGTTTACCCTGCTTACCACAACTATAGGCAACACTACTGGGAGATTGGTTCCTTGTGACAATCGACAGACAACTTGCCCATATCACAAGGTGGCGCCCTTTCAATTGAATACTATCCATCGTAGTGTAACACCTCACTGGCCTAAGACACATCGCACCCCGCCCCTTGAGCTAGTCTGGAGCAAACTTGTTGGCAGTTGGTCAAATTGGTTAAACTGTTACAATATCTGGAGGATAAACTTTACTATCTTATTCAGCCGTATTTCTTAGGAAACTAATTTTGAGCCAGGAGAAAGTTTCGTGCACTTGGTGACTTCAGTAGTATTCCACCGATATCGCATTTAAGCATTGTTCAATAAATCGTATGTCTTTGTACATTACTTTATATTGTTGTAAAAAATAAATATACTTCATAATCGACAAAATTATTGTACTTTTACTGAGATTTTAGTTTATAATATACTATTTAATAATTTCATTACTTAAGTATTTTATAACACATAACATTAACTTTTGCAACTAAATTTAATTACCAAAAGATACCCTGTTTTCATATCAGATCTGCTGCAAAACCCCAGAGTTCAACCGAGTGTGCTCATATAAACTTTCTCACATTTAATTAAACAAGCTCGTAAAAATACAGAGCAGAACGACGAGATTGTACTTTCCTTTCTCTGTCCAATCTCGCGAGGCAATCTCCATTTCCTTAAATACGTCGTCTTATTCCTCGAAAACCAGCCGAGCGCAGTGGCTGTACACTCGTGCAATTGGTGTGTACAAAACAATACAGTTATTGTTGTAATGTAAACAAATAATGTTAAAATGCAAATTAGTAAAATTCTTTACACTTCAATTGGTTTCAATCTGTTGTGTGATTAGAATTTGTTTACAGTGATGTAATACCAATAAAGTAGGTTTAAACGTTGTAATCCAGTACTAGACAAGAACTATAATCACAAAATATTGAAATACCTAAATAAATGTTTCTCAACTATTTATTTTGCTTCGTATTAACATTAACAATATTTATGTAATTTGTTTTTACATTTTTATTTCAAATAATTTATTAATACACCTATCAAGGTGATATATATTTTATATCACAAATGGTTACTATCTTATTTCTTTATGTAATATAATAAGCATTTAATATTGAAGATGATTTAGTTTATTTTATTCTGCTTTACATTGAACAAGATTAGTATAAATTTTAAAAAAAAAGTAGAAACATCCTTAAACTCTTTCAGTGCTTTGGGCCTACAAGGTGAACCTGACTGGTTATAGGAAATTATTACTTATTTATTGGACACATTTTAAGGAGTGTTTTTTAAAACTTGTATTTTATCGGTTAAGAAATAAAATATAGTAAGAGGAGGTCTGCAATACCTCATTAATACGACCTGTCCTTAGTGTTACACTTCATCGTAAAACGAAGTATTTGGAGATAAACTATACGTTTTACCTGAACTGAGTACATTACGATCCAAAAATTTGCGTATTCATTGTTTTGTGTAAAGAGAAAGTCAAATTGTTTGATAAACTGTATCTGTGTCGTTTAAAAAATCACGACTATTTTGTACTTCACCGAACGTAGTATTTTCAAATCTTTTAGCTTAATAGTTTTCTACGTAAGAATCTATGTATTGAAATCATTGGTGTTTCAGAAAAGATATCCCTTTTAAAATTCATCCCAGTGCTGTATGCATTGGAAATATTTATGTTTCATGTAAATCCCAACACTTTACGATTTACGTTTCTGAAACCCAATATGTACATTTCTAAACAGTGTTTTCATCAGCTGAAAGCTTAGCCTCATTTCTGAAGCAGATTCGATACAGCCTCTAGTTTATGCATGTAGCTCTTCGGTTCCGTATGATTCGCTCTATTGAGTTTACAATGTTTGATGGGCTTAGAACAATGCATATACTCATAAAATAATATTCTAGACTACCTACTTATGATTTTTTTTTTACTCTGTTGCAGTAAACTTTTAGGTAATTACTATATCCTTATACATCGTTTAGATATGTGTTCAATGGTATCAAATAGTTTTTACATTGTATTTCCTTCTAAGATACTTTGAAACGGGTAAAAACTGTGATATAACTCACAGTTTTTATAAACACACACATATATCGTCAGTTGACGATTGTAAAGGAATTCAAAGAGAATTTTAGAAGAGGATTCTAACTATGGGGTTGGAACAGTGAACGATCAATGTGATATCAGGAATAATACGTTTTTATAAGGTAAACACAGTATTTTATGTTATATGGGAGGAATTAAAACAAATTATTAATACAAAACAGTATGTTTTACATCATACTAATATTATAAGTGAGAAAGTTTGGATGTATGGACGTTTGTGAAAAGTAAACGCGGAAAATACAGGACAGATTGGGCTGAAATGTTGTGTGATAGGTCACATTCCCGATTAGCATATAGACGCATTCATATCTCCAAAATCATTTCGGACTCAACCTTAGTGGCTCTGTAGTTTACCATGTTAACCTTATGAGTATACTTTATACTTTAATTCTATCTTATTAAATGGCGACCATACAAAGTAGGTATTTTAAGCCAAGTATGAATGGAGATGAGTGTATCAAATCAAATCAAATCAAATCGTTTATTAAGCCAGAATTAACAAAATATTATACAATTTGTATTGGCTAAGTCATCATTACAACTATTTACAGAGGTCTTATGCAGTACTAAAAGCTATACAGTTCTATATACATATTTAAGCTACATCACTATTCATTGAGCTGATTTTATTTACAAATTCTTGGACGCTGTAACAGGTAAACTTTATCAACAAAGATTTTAATTGCTTTTTAAATTTTAGCAGGTTTGGTTCAAGTTTAAGAGGAAGTGGAAGTGAGTTAAAAAGTGTTATGCCATTGTACAGTAAGTGCTTCTTGAAAAATGTTGTTGAATGTTTAGGAATTGGTAATGTGTGTGAATTGCGCAATGTGTATTGGTGTTTTACAGAAAAGTCAAATTTAGAAAATTCTTGTTTCACAAATGTTAAAGATTCAAGAATGTAAATAGATGGGAATGTCAAAATTTTTGAATTAAAAAAATATTTACGGCATGATTTACGCCTTTTTAGAGAGAAAACAGTTCTCACAGCCATTTTTTGGAGTTTAAACAACATTTTAGTCTGCTGGCACTCGCAACCCCAAATAGGAACGGCGTATGCTAAGTGAGGATAAATTAGCCCATAGTATGCCGTCAACAATATCTCCAGATTCTCATTGTTCCTGAGGTTACGCAGAACGAAAATACCAGAACTGAGTTTTTTTGAAATGTAATTGATATGGTCATGAAATCTAAGATTCTCGTCTAAGATCAACCCAAGGAACTTGACATTTGGTGTAGGGTGGACCTCAGTTTCATCCAGAAGGAGACTAAACCCACTGTTTGATCGGTTTGAATGATTTGATAAACGGAAGTTAATGAGCTGTGTTTTGTCTGTGTTGATTTTCAATAAACTGTCGCCAAACCATTGAATTATAGCGTTTGCATCCAAAAAACTAATTTGTTCCAGATTTAGAAAATTGGAGCTAGAAACTGAGAGAGAGGTGTCGTCGGCGAACAGGGATAACTTTGAGGAGGTTATGCAGGAAGAGAGGTTGTTAATAAAAAGAAGGAAAAGGACTGGTCCCAGGACGGAGCCCTGAGGTACCCCCCTAGCAACAGAATTCTCAGCAGAAGGGTAGGCTCTAACGCACCCAGCCTCATCAACTGCTCTTATTTCTACGTATTGCCTTCTGCCACAAATGAATGACCTGACCCAATCTAAGGCCGATCCTCTTACGCCCACATTACTCATCCTATCGAGCAATAAGTTATGGTCCACTGTGTCGAACGCCTTGCTCAAGTCAAAAAACAAACCAGCCGAGTAGTTTGCAGCATCTAATTCACAAACCACCTCATTTATCAGTTGAAACATCGCTGATGTAGTAGATTTACCCTTAGTAAATCCATGCTGGTTTTCGGATATAATCTTATTTATTGTCAAAAAGTCCCATAGCCTAATCACCATGATTTTTTCAAATATCTTTGAAAATACAGACACAAGTGGTAGGATGTAGGAACATAGGATGTAGGATGAGTGGCGCGATTTTGTAGTCTTGTTAGTGACTAAAGCCGACATTCCTTAGACACAGCTGTTAATTAATTGTCAATACAGCAAATGGCAACTAAGGGACATACAGTTTATAGTGTAATCCGAACCACATTTATGCCTTGGTATTTACGAATTGGTCTAATTTTCAGGATAGTACTGCGGATAGTCGTAATCACTCGTGCGGACGTTAATCCACACCAGGGAGTATCGCAACCAAAGTGCATGCCCATATATATCCACAATTCGTGACCTCCTAGTAGCTGAATTACAGGACGACGCCACCCGTCCCAGTCAAAGTATTCATATTCAAAAGGAATAAAATAATTTCGTCAGCTGTTTCAACAACACAATTTTATTCTATAATATTAAATTAGCATTTATAAAGTTATAAGGTTTACTGACAAGGTGCATCATTTTTCTTTTGCATTTAAGGCAACATATAATTTGAACCAAATGCTTATATCAAAATGGCATCTATTTCACGTCCTCTTCCCGTTGCAAAGCACGGGTACAACGGCTAGTCTGTATTGATAGTTGTGTGCTTTCAAATGATAAATTAACCTAAATTCTAGTCATAAAACAGCTGTAACAAGACAACTCTAGGCTGTAACTAAGTTACGGAGGATAACAGTGTTACAAAACTGTTACACATGCAGTGAGTAGCCAAACGGTCAGATCTGATTGTGGTTTTGACATTTCTCTGTCGTATTTTTTTTTATTCGTAAATTTTCTACAAAATTGGTTTTTAAATATTATTCATTATTAAAACATTTCATTCCTATTTTTAAGTTCTGTTTTCCCCTAAAAACATTTGTCAGTTAAAATAAATTTTACCTTTTCTTCGGCCATTGTTTGTATTGTATCAACCAACGTACAAAAATTATTGAACCCAAATATGTCAGAAAATTTAATACACAGCTACCTTTTGAAAGTAAAAATATTCCGCCACAAAATATTTAACCTGAATAAAAAGAAGGTAGAAAAGAAGGTTCAACAGAGATGATCTTGGTCAGCTTTGAAGGGTCACAAAATGGAGGACATGATGGGAAGCATTTGACAACATCAAACGAACCTTTCAACGGGGTTTACTTTGATATCTTTGGTACTCTTGTTTATACCTCAAACACAAGAGAGATGAACAGTCTGAGCATGTTGTGTGTTGATGTGTGTTGGACCGAGAACAGGAATATTGCTTTGAAGAAAACGTTCTTACCATCCACAAGTCGTATTTTGTCAAACAAGAAAATTTTTGTAGAGTTAAACTGCATGAATTTCGTGTTTACATAGTCTAAAGCCTATTTGTAGTTATGCACTATGTACCTCTAAGATATAATGTATAGAAAAAATTTGATTTAAAAATTAAAAATTATTGTTTGATTGCAAATATGGATACTAATTAATATTAAATGCTTTAATATTTGTAGTACAATTGGATAAAATATACCTGGTTGGAATGTTTGTGATAAACAATTCTACATTATATAGCATGGCGATACATACAACTATAAGTAAATAAAAAAGATGGACATTAAATATTAAAAAATATTGTTTTATTAATGGACAACGAATTCAGGCATTTCAAAGTGCGTTTACCAACATAAACATGTAATTTAAACAAAAAAAGTCGTTGCATTATGTAAATGCATAGGTATGCTACAAACTATAATAGTTTAATATGGTTAAAACACTTGTTATGCTTATACAGTAGTCTTTCTCGATAAGGTAAAAGCAAATTTGTGGTTTAAAAATTCGTTTTGCGTTACAATGCTTAATTTCTAATCGAGAAAATTAAGAAATTATTCTATGAATAGAAGTGATCAAAATATTTATTCAATATCATGGTAAAGACGCGATAAAATTAATTTTACAAGAAGTAACTATAACTAACTGTGTTGTATTATACATCTTGGCTACATTTATGCTATCCAAAGAGATATTCCGCTGGAGATGGAGTTGAAACTTTTTCCAAGAGAGTGTTCAGCTTCAAAACCAAGGCAGCGTATTCAGAACAGTAAATTGAGCGGAAGAACCTCCTTCAGGAACACATTATGTTCCGCTGCAGACAGAGCTTCGCTTGATACAGCGAACGTATTGTGTTTTATGCTGAGGAATATAGAGTGTATGCAGTTTTGTTACGTCTTTGCAAAGTTGAGTATTATTGTTGTGTAAACAAGCAAATGTTTTGTAGAATCAGGTCGAATTGATCATAACATTTAGATGAAAGAGGATTGTTCAAGAAGGTTGAAGGTATACACATAAAAATTGCATGTTCAAATATTCAATTTATATCAAGTTATATCAATTCCACAATAAAAAGTTTAAATCACTTATTGTCGCCTTGTGGTACAAGTGCATCCGGATGGATTATGCGCATTTCGGTGTCAACGCCATCTTTAGATCCGTTTAATAACTACTATTGCCTGGAGAGGTGCGTAGAAAATTCACAAACAAAATACATAAAAACATTAAACACTAGACGACTATTAACATAGATTTTCTTTGGCGCGGGCACGACAATATGAAGGCGAGCCAGAAGTTAGTAGAGATTCGACACTATTTTAAAATACAAAATTACTGTCCCACTTATTTTTATGAATAAAAAAATAGTGAACATTTGTACACTGTTGCCTTCGGACTGATATTATGTGTTCTTAATCAAATTTTTACATAACTTAATTGTAGGATGAGATAAAGAACAAATACGCAGTTCTATAACCATTCTGTATTTGTAGTGACAAATATATTCGTTAGCTAAATTTATAATTACATATTTTGTGATTTTCTTTTACAAAATAATAAGTATCAATTTCAAAATAACATTTTAATTTATAGCATTTCTAATCGTTTTATCTGCTTGATACGTTTATATTACTGTACTTATATCTCATTGAATGCATTTAACACGCACAGTACAGACAATGATTTGAAGACAACATGTGTACATACGAATTTGAGAGATTTAAAGGTTTTAGCATTTGGATGAAACCTTTTTCGTATTGTACAGGGATTGTAGAAGCACGGTTGGCTGAATAAGGTTTTGATGAATTGGTCTTTCAGATGTGCCCTGCTCGTACCTCTGTGTGTCCCACTCATTGTTGGGAATTGAAAAACTCTGTGTATTGTTGATGTCACAACCTAAACTGTGTACAAAGATGAAATAGAAATACGGTTGGTAAAAAGATATTTAAAAAAGGATTCATGTATGTGATTAAATATGTAGTTGTGTGATTATATTCTCTCTACAAAAAATCTGTAGTATATACGTTTGTTTTGATTATTTATAAAATTGCTTCCGCCATCTATGTACGTTCAGCAATTGTGCACATTTCTTGTGTGCTTCGAATATTCTTTTTTGTCTGTGTAGGTTGTATATTTTTTAATAATTTTTTTTTAAATATGTTTGTAAATAATATTTTTTTGGATTATTCCTGATGATGGAAGTGTAGACTTCCAAAACAATAGTTTGCAGATACATTGTAATGTATCTTATGACTAAGGTTAGCGAAGTATATATTTTTTACATTTACTGTTATTGTTTAAAAAGATTTACATATTAATTCCTGTTTTTTTTTTTTTTTTTGCCAAAGAAGTTTGTATATACATTTATCGGATTGTAGTAGGTGTTTATTTTTGGTGCTGCGATAATTTTGGTTTAAGCTCATAAATCCATACAAAAATATGTGAAACTCAAACACAAAAGAGACGAAACAAACAGCATACAGTAAAGTGCCTGAGGTATTTTCTCCTTTGACAAAATACGACTTATGGATGGTAAGAACGTTTTCTTCAAAGCAATATTCTTGCTCTCGGTCCAATACACATCAACACACAACATGCTCAATCTGTTCATCTCTCTTGTGTTTGAGGTATAAACAAGAGTACCAAAGATATCAAAGTAAACCCCGTTGAAAGGTTCGTTTGATGTTGTCAAATGCTTCCCATGATGTCCTCCATTTTGTGTCCCTCCAAAGCCGTCTAAGGTTATCTCTGACCAACCCTTTCCATCTTCTTTGTTCCAAGGTAAAGATTTTACACCGTAACATTGGTTGCGCGCTTGCATACATGTTTCAACAAATTGTTCCAGTGGTGTCGTCTTCACAATTATTAATAAAACTATAAGAAAGTCTTTACCTCTTATTTGAGCCCCTTTTAATCGTTTTCGTTCTGAGCTACGTAAATATTTATTCCAATTTTCATGTAAAGGCTTAAGCAGTCACTCATTCTTATTCCAATTTAAGACAGTACTTACAAAGGGAATCAGGAAATGCCCACCCGTACATAACTATAAAAGGGATCTCAAATAAACTCAGAGAATTATTAATCGCTCACATTTCAAATCAACTCAAAACAGTGTTTGAAATCAATTAAACTGTATTGCTTTTAGCGCACGTGTTAAGCCTGCCAATTAGAATACGACTCAGTGAAGTTATTACCTGAAATACATTCATAAGTAAACAACGTTGGAAAATTCCGCATAATATGTCCATGTATTATACAAAACCGCTTTTTGAACGCTGACGTAAATGTAGCCAAGATATGCATCAGTGTTGTTGTTGCTCGTCCCGGCGGTGTGATTCCCGCCAAAACGTTATACAGCTGGCGGGAAATTCAGGAATGGCGGATTTGAATTTTGTTATCCACCTGTGATTACTAACGATGCCATGCATTTCGTTGAGAGTTCTTGAATTTATCTATGTGACATGTGATGATTTCCTCTTTGGTAGATACTACCATTGACTATTGGATGCTGAAGTAGACTTCCCATCTATATGGACCAGCTGTAGTAAATTTTTTTAATAAAAAAAGAATGTTAAGTGTGAGTCAGTCACAGAATGCGCTATTGTCTAAAATTCTATTTTATACCTTATTTTTTGTTGCTGATTAGGTTGATGGGTCATGTTGCTATAACTCATCATAAGTCATTCCCTTGTATTGATAGTCAAAGATACTACTTACACGCACAAGTTTAAGTCATGGGGTAAATTACCTTTCCAAATATATTCATATGAAACCAGCACTTTTTGTGAAAAACCTATTTAATGATTTAAATTACGTTTTTTTTTGCTAAGTGTGGAAAATGAATTACCTTTTATCAAGAAAATAAGATAAGTTAATTGGTTGCCTAGTTTTATATTTTTCCTAAAAATTCCCAGGTATTTAATTATTAGAAAGTAAAATATCTAACTGCTTTACAGCTATCATAATATACCAAAACACGTGGTAGTAATTAATACTGTTATATTGGTATTAATATTAAATTGCTTATAATAATTTTGAGCACTCTTTAGTACGAATTGAAATTTAATAAAAGAAAAACCACAAAAGAAAATCACAGCAAAACCGTTGTTTCATTTGTTAAAAGCTTTGTATAAAACCCAGGATAGCCTTCGGGGTGTAAAAGCCACTGGTTTGTATATTCTCGAGCATTAGCGGGAATTGGTTTTGTTCTAATTGTGATTACAAATAAAACTACTTTTGCAATATTAAGATTTTGTTTAGTAGCCGAACTGCTTGAGGTAAAATTGCTATCGAAAATGGGATTTATTTAACATGTTAAAAACTTAGCTTTCACATTCATTGGTTGTTTTTACTATAAATAAACTAACGCTTTTCAAGGCTAAAAGTAAAACTAAAAGTCTGGTGCACTAGACTTAAGCATTTAGTCTAAACAAAAACATAAAAATATACTAAACAAAATCATAAAAATATATTTAAAAAATAAGAGTAAAATAAAGTACTAGTTTAGTGATTTTACAAACTCAAAATCATAAAATGAACACGATTAGATTTGAACTTAAAATAACTCATCGGTCATCTCAAAGAGCATTACTCATATTATATCTTTCAATATAAAATGGCAGGTATGAACTACTAATATAAATTTGAAATAAAAACTTCACCAAAATTTTCAGAATTTTTAATTTTATGAGGCCTTTCGGCAGCTATGCTGGCATCATCAGACACATAGCATAAAATTAATAACAATAAATAACATAAAACGAAAGGCCTCATAAAATTAAAAATTCTTAAAATATTGGTGAAGTTTTTATTTCAAATTTATATTCATTCCAATATTACTAGTTCTTCTTGAAGAATGAACTACTAATGTATGATATAATATGATTTATTCTCATCATTCTTAAAATATAATCCTCACACATTATGTACAATTAACTCTACACTAATACAACTTTGTTTACAGCTTTCTCTGTTTGATTAAAAGATGACCCCCTTCTAGTTGATTCAACATTTTTATCAACATAATATTTGTTACATTATTAGATTTGTTATTATTCTTATGCATCGTGAAACAACGAGTTAGGGGTTACAACGTGATCCATTTAGTGTTTCAACTGAACCGAAACATCATTCATTAACTGAAATTAACATTGGTCTACTGAACTATCGCCAGCTTGCAACGTTCGAGAGAATGGCTAATGAAAATGTATTGTCAATAATGTGGATGTATGCTGTACGATGTATTATTGTATGTAACAATGTTTGAAACAAGCCACTATAGAGTTCGGACGTCACAACAGTACATTTCACAACAATGTAATGTTTAATGGCCAAATAAACAATTTGAATTTGAATTCATCACTAGTACACAAAGTGTCCTTTCAACCCTGGCTCTTTTTTTGTGAAACTTGGGTTCCTGTCCAAAAGAGTCACTTAATGCCCTATTGATATAATATACTGTTGAAACGTCCCAAGTTGTGTTATAAGCGAGTTTAATAAAATGTCGAGCTTTTGAATGAACTGTTACGTTTAAATAAATTATATTAAAAATATTTATCTAGGTTTGCGAAACTGATGAGGCATTTATTAAATAAGTAACACCATGAAATCAACTAATCTTCTAGTAGTAATTTGTAAAATTGTCAAACAGAGATTTCTTACCTGTTCTATTACCCTAACCCCTCCCTAATTTCCGATTCAAATTATAAGTTTGCCAATCTAAATTTTCGCGAAATAAAATCATGCTGGAATCATTTTATAAACAGGGAGAAACGAAATTTAACACACACAAAAATATATTATTAAAATTTGTCCATATGATAGAATATGACTTAAAATACTTTTAACGTTTTCGATCGATGCTGTTTTCCTGCGAACCGGAAGTCAGTCTCGAAAGCGGAAACGACTAACAGTCTTGCAAACAACGTCAATACAAGAGTCAATGATACCAACCGCACTTCCGGTCCCAGATAGACTGGGAGTCCCTTATATGGGGGAGGTCAATAAAATCGTCAGCTACAGTGTTTGGGTGTGGATTTATCAATATAGTTTTAAAGTAGACTTATTTAAGTCGAAGTAAAATTATTTTCTTCTAAAATACCTATAAACAGACCTATTTAAAATTTAGACTCACGATATTTGTGGGAAACATGTAGGACTTGGGACGTTTTTCTGAGGGAAAATTTAGTGTTTTGTTTGTTAAACCAAAAATTGTCTAGATTTTTTTAGCTGTTCTAGAAACAATACATACATACATATATGTACATATACAATACATATATTTAGCTAGTTATATTGATGTTCTTTTCAAGATAAACTATGAATAAAAAGAACTCTTCACATTACATCTGAAAGCACGTAATATTTTAACACAAAGATTTTCTTTACCGGCTATTAGGTCAGTTTTTAGTTATAATCCCTCCGTTATAGTATAAATTTATTAGACTAACTATAAATTTAACTTCTTTGCCTTAAAAACGCAACCGTGAAGACTGTAAAAGTAGTTTAAACATTTAATTTCATAAGCGACTGAGCACAATACACCCAAGTTGTAAACTCAGTTTTTCACGGAGCTTTACCAAAATAATTAGCGAGCACTCAAGAAAGCGTTGTGCAGACATAAGTTGAATGCTACTCCGTCAACTCCTTTGACAAGAATTAATTATGTGTTGTGAACAAAGCGAGGCATCACTTACTGCGACGCCACACTTCACACTAACTGGGGCTGCTTAAATATGACTGTGTAGGAGTTGAAAAAGGCTGGTTTTCTTCTGATTTCACCACATTTGTTTCGACCAACACATTTATTTCCGAGATGTATTATCAATTGATGTGTAATTATATGAATAGCTTCGTAAGGCTATACTATCGAACTCTACAGTTGGTGTAAGTTAGGTTAAATCTTGGGTGGGTTACATCGGGTTAGGTGTACTACAACCCATTCCTACGATAAGATCAGCCTAGGCCAAACAAAATAAATAATCACTAAGTCAATAACTCATTCGGTAAAAACAATGGATAACTTGGTAGTTAAATTTACGAATAAAATTAAGAATTATTTAATTTATCTTAAGGGTTGGTTTAGAATTATTGTGTTTTTTTATAGCTATAAAAATCTACATAAGTGATTGGGAAACACAAAATGTTAGGTTAATACTACTGTAAACTTATTTTGATGAGTACATTTTCCTTACAACAATATAGGATGGAAAACACGTAATACTATGTAACTCATTCCTATTCATAAATAACGGAAACAATCTAGAATTGTGTTAGTTTTCTAAAGGGTTTGGTTTAAACATCCAAATTGGAACCAATAGTTTTTGTTTGGCTATAGAAAACTGGAAATAGTAAATTAGGCAATACCTACCAAGTAAATATTTCTGTTTGTGACTCTGTCAAACTCTTAGGCTTTACTTTGGACCATAAGCTTGTGTGGGATGAACATATCAACGCCCTATGTACAAAACTTAATCGAGTATCATGGTGGAATGGCCTCCGGATCGTCTGAATTAACTATATAGTGGTTTAAATTACCTTGTTACTGTCAAAACGATCCTTTGTAGTTAGTAGACTACAGCTGTTTCATGCTACGAATGGAGCACATCATCAGGTCAGAAGAATGTCAAGTAGTCTTCATATTCCTCGCAGTGGAGTTCGTCAAAAGTTTAATAATAAATAGAGGACAAAACACATAACACACGGAAACACGAAACATTTAATATTGGTCGACCAGACGACGGTAACAACACACGTGATACGGCGCCGGTAGAGGGTGAGTCGCGACTCACCCTCTACCGGCGCCGTATCACGTGTGTTGTTACCGTCGTCTGGTCGACCAATATTAAATGTTTCGTGTTTCCGTGTGTTATGTGTTTTGTCCTCTATTTATTATTAAACTTTTGACGAACTCCACTGCGAGGAATATGAAGACTACTTGACATTCTTCTGACCTGGAAAAATGCCCCAAAAGGGCCCAATTTGGGGGGTAGGGGTGCTTTTTGAGAAATTTTCAAATGTAAACATGGGTTGTGTGATACATCAATTTAAAGCTCTAATCACCCCGATCATTTTGGTGCAAAAAAAGTTTAATTATCTTTAACCGTATTTACAGGGTGGGTCAAAACGTTTTAAAAAAGGACTTTGAAGTTAAGTACCGTATTACCCTAACTACTGAACGGAACAGCGCCAAATTTCTTTCCAAGCTTATTCTTGAGCTACTCTTTAAGATAACTTGTAGTAAGGGCATTTTCCAAGTTATTTTCTAATTTTTAAAAAATCTCAAATTTTAAGAATAAAAGAAAGCTGAAAACTCAAAATTCTTAAATAGCAAGGTATAACAAATTTCATACCACGTGAAAGGTCCTTTTTTAACAAACATTTTACGTATTTAAGTTTTCTTTCTATCTCTTACCGTTTAAAAATTGCAGTAGAAAAACATAATTTTCTGTGGTAAAATTGCAACTAGTTTTCTAATAAAACAGCCAAAATTCGTCTCTAGACACATTAAATGGTGCAATAACTGAAGGAAACAATTCATAATTATTTTAAGGCAGATAGGCAAACAAGTCATTACGTTTTACTTTGTGAGAAACAAGTTTTATAGCTGATGAGAAAAACCCAAGCGTGGGCCGCTTTCTGTAGTACCATTGACTAGTCAATGGTAGTACTAATTTCAAAAGTACCATTTCCTGTAGTACCTAATCAAATATGGTGTAAACTTAAAAAAATATACTTTATTTTACTTATTGGTCATAACAAAAGTGTTCCAGGATAACTGCAAAGTGTTTAACAATAGATATCCAGGTATAACCTTGAGTCATATGGCTGTAAATGATTTAGTTAGGAAGTTTTCTGAAACTGGCTCAGTTACCAATGAGAAAAGAACAGGATGAGGGGTCCAAGATGAATTCTGACACACGTAAAAGTAGTCGATCAATTTGTTATGAATCCTACTACATCGTTGAACAAAGTGCAATGTGTTTTATTAGAAAACTAGTTATAATTTTACCATGGAAAATTATGTTTTTCCACTGCAATTTTTAAACGGTAAGAGATAGAAAGAAAACTTAAATACGTAAAATGTTTGTTAAAAAAGGACCTTTCACGTGGTATGAAATTTGTTATACCTTGCTATTTAAGAATTTTGAGTTTTCAGCTTTCTTTTATTCTTAAAATTTGAGATTTTTTAAAAATTAGAAAATAACTTGGAAAATGCCCTTACTACAAGTTATCTTAAAGAGTAGCTCAAGAATAAGCTTGGAAAGAAATTTGGCGCTGTTCCGTTCAGTAGTTAGGGTAATACGGTACTTAACTTCAAAGTCCTTTTTTAAAACGTTTTGACCCACCCTGTAAATACGGTTAAAGATAATTAAACTTTTTTTGCACCAAAATGATCGGGGTGATTAGAGCTTTAAATTGATGTATCACACAACCCATGTTTACATTTGAAAATTTCTCAAAAAGCACCCCTACCCCCCAAAATGGGCCCTTTTGGGGCATTTTTCAAAATTGAAAATAATTTTATTGGATTTGGCATGTCCAAATTAGGGGGAAATGAGAACAAACAAGTGTTAAAAGCCTTACCTTTGCACACAACAGATATGGAAAGTTTTCAAATGAACACCCTGTATATTAACCATTGTTTGGAAGCTATCAAATCGATGGCAAATGAAATGATCTTATTTTCAATAGAGACATCCATCCGTATAGCACTAGAACTTGTAATGATGTACATACTCCTAGCCATAGGCTAAGTAAAAGTCAAAAGTGTTTCCCTGTTTCAGGTTTCAAATTTTTCATTGCTCTGCCTGGTAGCATTAGAAACTTTCCAAAATTGAAGTTTAAAAAAGTGTTAAAGAATTGGCAACTAAGAAATCCGTTCTATAAATGTGGCGATTATTTTGAGGCTTAAAACTGTAAAAGGTTGAAAAATAATGTAGTGCATGGACCCAATGATAAAAAGGTATGCCTAATTTGTATTTACCTTTGCATGGTTTTGGACTTGCAGTTTTGTTTGGTTTGTTTTCCTTTTTATATTTAATTTTAGTGCATTTTAATTGAACTTTGACGTAGCCTATTGTACAAACTTAATGGCCTGATAAAATCTTTGAATCTTTGCATCTTTAGGTTAATAAAAATGCTTTAAATGATAAAACTAACAACATATATGACTATAGTACTCATGCTATGGACCACACAGTAAAAACAATGATGAAATGCCATAACCATTACAGGCGATAGAGACCAAAGGGATTATCTAAGGGAGGTGAAATGACGAAGTTGACTTCGGTGAAATACGATCTCAGACTCAAGGGTTCAGACAAGTGGGTTGGGTGGGGGGGAGAGATTTATATAGCAAAAGGGGGGGGGGGTAAGAGGAGTGTGTTGACCGGTGTGATATGGTGTCAAAACACAGGTTTTATTCAGGGTTTTCCTTGTTTTTAAGCTAGTGTTCTTTTGAATATAAAACTACTCTTACAGAAAACGATCCAAATATTAAAATGTTTAATGGATTTGGCGGAGATCGGAAATGTCCTTCATGTACCGATTTCCAAGATAATTAATATTTAGCAAGTAATACACACTATATTGTGTTTAGCTATAGGAAATATTGGATAAATTTAGTAAACTAAACATGACCATCAGGATTGCAAGCGTGGACAATGTTGCATAATGAAATCATTAACAATTTTATAGCATAATATATCTACGGTGTAAGCTAACCTAGTTTTCACAAAAGGAGCCCAAGTGCTATAAAAAACATTGTTATACAAAAAAAACTCTTCAGCACGGTTGTTCTTGTAATTTTTAACATTTCAGTATCATATGCTTCAATCTCTTTTTCAATAGGTTATTTTACAACTTTCCTGATTATCAGATTAATTATAACATCTACTAGTTATCTGCTCCTGGTCTTCTGGTAACATGACAAATTAATAGACCACTATTTTGTAATTGAACTTGCCTAATCAATCTATTTATTTAAATTTAAATGTTTTCCAAAGGAATTTAAATTTAATTCAGAGTCCACACACAATTCTTAGTGATGTTTCCCAAATTCATTTGACAATCTAAAGACAGTTAATTGGTTGAGAAAGATTTCAGTCGGTAAACAATTCATCGTCAGAAGAGAAACTTTGCAATTCAAAGTGCGTTTAACAGCTGTGCTTTCAGATGTCAATAAAGACTTTGCGTTTGTGACGATTTGTGGGGTTTGTCTCACCATTTACTTTCCACCACACCATGATGTTTTTAGCTGTTTTACATACGTTAATTGGTGGCTGAAAGTTACGTTTTGCTGGCCATGCCAGTTGTCATCGTCATTTGGGGACTGATCTGGTTTTTACATCCCTAGGGCCATAAAATCGTCTGCCCGCTTACCCTCTTAAAACATGAATGCATTGCATATTAAATACACAATCAGTATCCATAGCATTGCAATCGAATTGTTTTATTGTCACCGCTGTTAAGCAACGGTTTATTATTATTTTTGCTGATTTGCTGATTATTATTCTGGTAAATAGTGGTAATAGGATATAGTGTGGTGAAAAATTGGGTTCGTACCACGGACCAAAATGGTTTTGCAGCTCTCGATCGTTTTAAGTTCTCAACTTGGTCTCGAACTTAAAAACTATCTCGAGCCGGCGAAAACTCATTTTTGGGCCCTAAATAACCTTACATTACCTGGTAATCTCTTATGTTTTTATAATGTGTTTGTGGATAACATGAAGACCATGTCAATGTATTTTCCTGTTTTGAGTGCAATCTGTTGTTCACTATTTATTCCTTGTTGTTTTACAAACTTAAATTTGAACTATAAAGTTATTAAACCAACAGTTGAAAATAAGACGAAAACGGAATGAGAGGATATATTTTATCCCTCTTGGCAGCTAAATGTTTGCACTCTAGTATTTTAACAAAAGAGCCCAACGTATGTAAATCCCATATAAGAGCCTATAAAAATATAAGAACCTATATTAAAATCATCTAAAATGAGATAGTAAAATAATTTCGTAGATATCTGAGCGCTTGGATGTAACGTAGATGGAAAACAAAAATATTCTTTATAAAAACCACACACAATAAGCTGATGCAAGTCCCAAACTATGCAATACAGTTTTTACCATCCGGACAGATTTGTTTCAGCTCGGTCATAAAACAGCTGTAGCAAGACAACTCCTGTAACTAAGTTACGGAGGATAACAGTGTTACAAAACTGTTACACATGCAGCGAGTAGCAGAACGGTCAGATCTGATTGTGGTTTTGTCATTTCTCTGTCGTATTTTGTTTGCCTCGTAAATCTTTTTTATTGTCAGTTTAAACTGGTCTGTTTTACCACCGAAACCTGGTTTGTCGAAACTCGTTGTGAATGTTGATGACACATAACGTAATGGCCACAACGATTAGTTTAAGGTTTTGTGAAATAGTCTTTTCCGCACTCATATCTTCATTAGGGTTGTGTTGAGACCGCAAAGTGAAGCGTTCTTGATTAAACAGTGGACAGACTGGACAATTCATTTACCTCTGCGGTCAGACAGAGCTGGTGCGGTTTACCGCATTGGCTCAAGTACATATAGCCCTGAATTAATAATCTTATAGCTTGTAGTATGTAGCTTGCGGTTCTACAATACATTAAATAATATTCTATTCGCATGAAATATATTATTTGTTGCGCATAAATCTCTGAATAACTAAAAAAGGTTTAAAAATACCCGTTATACAGTGATCCAGGTTTTAGTCTATAACCAAGGTTTTAAACCTAAAGGTTCATTTTAGCTGTCTTCGAAATTAAAAAAAATCTTCTTCATCCCTAGCACTGTTAAGAGTCGTAAATACATTTAACAGAAAATATTTATCACAAATTTTGCCAAATGTAATAAGTGGTCGTTTTGTGTAGGCGGAAAGAGACGAGTCATGGCTGAGGGAAGAAGAGGATTTTTTTCAAAAGGGTAGACAGCTTGAAAATGAACCTTAAGGTAAGAAACCTGTTTTTGCAGACTAAAACCCGGACCTCAAACAGTTTAACAGATATTTAACTTGTTGTAATAAACAGAGTCTAAGAGTCCATAGTCTAAACATATCTAAATAACTGTAACAGCTTTATGACCTACATATTATGTTTAGTGAGGGTTGAAACCAAAATATGATATTAAAAGTTAATTTCAATTCAAATGATACCAAGAATGCATTCTACAGACTTCCTATGTAGCCTAAGTAAAAATGTGAAGAAAAAAACGTAGTAGTCTGTTGAGATGGTCTACCAACTAAACAATGACAATATTCTGTGTCAAGTGATGACTAATCAGCTGACTGCATTGATTTTAATTACAGAAACATACTTTTAAACCATTTTTAAGAAGTAAGAGATATCAATGCAAAGCTCATCTGCATATTTGTATTATTAGTAGTATTGTTACAAGTCAGGAACCCCACGCAACAATAGCCAGGCGCCGTCTCAAAAGGGTTGTTTGTCTCACGGATTCTACGAACGCGCCAGTGACAGACAATAGAAATATGTCAACGGACTACGTGAATAGGGGCTCCAGAAGCTTCCTCGGCGATCTGTAAACACCTTTGTCTACGTTACTAGGGGTCTCTAGAATGTTCTATGGCGAGCTTATATAGGGACCGTCTTCCGGCATACGGCAGTTGAGTTGAGTTGAGCCTTCCGAGAATCGTCGCAGCAAGTGCCCGTCGGTGCTAGTGGCAGTGACAGTGTAGTGACAGTGAGAGTAACAGTGTAGTGACTCTAGTAACAGTGTAGTGACAGTGTTGTAACAGAAGTGATAAATCCTGTAGAGGCTAGCTGTAAGTAGAAACATTGTAAATTAGAATAGGCTTTAGCTAGGTTTAGATAGGGTTAGTTAGGTGTTAGGTAATTGTAATATCTGTAAATATAGAATAATTAGTGTGAATAAAATAGTTATTATAAAATCGCCAAGTTTTTATTGTAAAGAACCCGTTAAGCCCGCAACAATTGGTGTCAGAAAGCGGCATTATTTTGGCGATTTTAATTGTAAAATATTAAGTTTTATTTTGGTTGTATTAGATATTAGTAAGGTTCAGGGTCTTTGCTACATATTAGTAATTTGTGTCGTAAATTTGTTTACAAAGGAAAAAATCATTCATTGTAAAATTATTTTTATTGTTTGGCATAAAAATGGCTTTCAAAGGTGTGAAACTTGATGAGTTAAAAGTAGCTGATCTTAGGAGAGAATTAGAAGAACGAGATCTAGATACTAGTGGAACTAAATCAGCCCTTCAGGCACGACTTAAACAAGCTTTAATTGATGTGGGTGAAGACCTAGATAACGTTTTATTTGAAACATCTGATATGAATAAAATGCTTAAGAACTTAGAATCAAAAATGTCAGAAAATAGTAAAACATTAGAGTCAAAAATGTCAGAAACTAGTAAAACTTTAGAAAACCTAGAAGCTAATATTGAGGCAAAAATGTCAGAAAACAGCAAAACATTAGAGTCAAAAATGTTAGAAAATAGCAAAACATTAGAGTCAAAAATGTTAGAAAATAGCAAAACATTAGAGTCAAAAATGTCAGAAACTAGTAAAGCGTTAGAAAACCTTGAAGCTAATATTGAAACAAAAATGTCAAATGTAGAATCAAAAATGCTAAACAAGTTAGATGAGTATTCTAGCAAAGTTGATGATTTAGAAAGTAGGATGAATGAAATAGATGAGAAATTTAATTGCATAGAAAAAAATCTAGAAGATAGGTTAGTTAAGCTTAGGCAGGAAATTGCTGCATCGGGGAGCTTCACACCTGCGTCATCGGCTAGCACTGGCGAACTTCAGCAGGACAACGCCCTAGAAACGATTTCCAAGCCAGCGCCCACCATTGCTGCCGTTGCCCCTCAGAACATCGTCCCTCACTTCGATGGCAAAACTCCCTGGGAGGACTACATGCTTCTCTTCGAGACAGCGGCTATGGTCCATGGGTGGACCGAGGAGACAAAGGCTTCAGCACTGTGCCTGGCACTACGGGGAGATGCATTAGCTGTTCTGCACGCTATGCCAATGGCGGAGCGGAAGAATTTCCCAGAACTAGTGAGGAGATTGGTCATGCGCTTTGGGCATCGACACATGGACCAGCTCTACCGATCACAGCTGCGGAACCGGATCCAGAAGTCCAGTGAGTCACTCCAGGAGTTTGAAGCCGACATTGCTCGCCTGGTGAGAAACGCCTATCCATCAGTCACGGATGATGTCTACGAGAGTTTGGCGGTGGATAAATTCCTAGACGGTCTACGTGAACCTGAGACTCAACAGGCAGTGAAGCTCGCCAGACCAAAGACCCTGAGTGACGCACTGACACAGGCACTGGAGTTTGAGGCTGTGCGACAGTCGGTGAGGGGCCAGGCTCGAGTCCGCGTGGCAGACGCAGAACCTACAACTCCACTGGACATCGAGGAGCTAGTAAAGAGAGTGCTGGAGGCACTAAAAACTCGTCGCCGGCAGATGCGCTGTTGGAGCTGCGCACAGATGGGACATCCCCGGAGTAAATGTCCTTCGACCACACCAGAACCGAATCAGGAAAACTAAGGAGGGTTGATGGAAAGGGGCAACCGTCAGCCCGCGATTGGAAAGCCCCGAGGAAAAGTGGTAAAGTTGCTTCACTGGGAAGTCAGTCGAGCAGTTTCTACATAGATGGAAAGGTGAACGGGCGTCTCCAAAGTTGTCTTCTGGACACCGGGGCGACTATGACCATCCTGAATCCAAACACTGTGTCGACGGAAGATATTTCACCAACATCATGGTCTCTACGTACAGCTACAGGTCAGCTAGCTCAGGTCTATGGGCAGACGGTTGCTACCTTCCACATCGGCGGCTGCGTGTTTCAACACTGCGCACTTGTTGCTGACATAGACGAGGACGTGATTTTGGGAACCGATATAATGGTGAAGTACGGACTGAAGTTGGACATGTCAAGAGGACTAGTGACTCTCGGAGACGAAGATGTCATACTTCGGCGTGGAAAAGATATCTCTGCACGCGTACTTCTACTGGAAGACACAACGCTACCAGCGCGCAGCCAGGTCATCGTTCAAGCCACAGTCGAAGGAGATTGGACTAGTGGGCAAAGTGTTCTGCTGGAGCCAGCAAGTGACAGTGAATCCCAGCTTGGACGTGGTGTCTTTGTCGCCAGATCCTTATTTAACTTAGGACATGAAAATCCGGTGCAACTGATGAACTTGAATGGTTTTCCTGTTACGATAAAAAGAGGAGTAACGATCGGAACGTGCGTGGCTGTTAATTCGGTGGTACGTCAACTAAAATCATGCCCGCCATCTCCAAATGGATTACCAAAGGAGCTAGAAGATTTCGTGGAGAGCACCTGTCAGGAGCTGACGCATCAACAAAGTGCAAAAATAAAGGACTTTATTACTAGATGGCAAGATGTCTTTGAGTACGGAAGTGGCCCTAGAGGAAGGACGAATATAGTACAACACAAGATAGACACCGGAGATGCAAAACCCATACGTCAGGCCCCTAGACGACTCCCACTGGCAAAACGTGACGAAGCCAAGAGAATCATAAAGGAGATGGAAGCGGATGGTGTCATCGAGCCTTCTAGCAGCCCTTGGGTGTCACCTGTGGTACTAGTGAAAAAGAAAGACGGCTCAACAAGATTTTGCGTAGACTACCGCCTTCTCAACAATGTCACCAAGAAAGACAGCTACCCTCTACCCAGGATTGATGACACACTCGACACTCTGGGAGGATGTCAGATATTCTCAACCTTAGACCTCAGAAGTGGCTACTGGCAGGTCGGGCTCGCTCCTGAGGACAAGGAGAAGACAGCGTTCTCTATTGGGACAGGACTTTGGCAATTCACTGTGCTGCCTTTTGGACTTTGCAATGCCCCTGCTACTTTTGAAAGGCTCATGGAGAACGTCCTCAGGGGATTGTCATGGGAAACATGCCTGGTATACTTGGATGACATTATCGTCCTAGGCAAATCCTTCGAAGACCACCTGAAGAACCTGGAGAATGTCTTCATGCGACTGCGGATGGCTAATCTCAAGTTGAACCCCAAGAAGTGCAACTTGTTCCGCAAACAGGTTAATTACCTCGGCCATGTTGTGTCAGATAAAGGAGTATCTGTGGATCCGGAGAAGATCAGAGCTATCACTGATTGGCCAATACCTCAGGATAAACACCAAGTTAGGAGTTTCCTTGGGCTGTGCGCTTACTACAGAAGATTTGTAAAAGGATTTGCTAATATTGCCAAACCACTAACTAAATTGACGGAAGATAAGAGAACCTTTGTTTGGGACAACGACTGCGAGAAATCATTTGAAGAGCTGAAGGCCAAATTATGCAGCGCACCCATATTGAGCTACCCACGACCAGACGGAAGATTCGTACTAGACACGGATGCCAGCAATACTTCCATTGGAGGAGTCCTTTCTCAACTTCAGGATGGAGAAGAACATGTGATCGGATACTTCAGTAAGGTACTGTCAGCACCTGAGCGAAATTACTGTGTCACCAGGAGGGAGCTTCTGGCAGTGGTGAAGTCCATAGAACACTTTCACAAGTATTTGTATGGAAGAAGGTTCCTCTTGAGAACGGACCATGCCGCACTGATATGGCTTCTAAGATTCAAGTCTCCAGAAGGGCAGGTTGCTAGATGGTTGGAAAGGTTACAGGAGTATGACTTCGAATCAGTCCATCGTGCGGGACCGAGCCACAGGAATGCGGATGCACTTTCAAGAAGACCATGTGGAGACACCTGCATACACTGCACACGCAAGGAAGACAAAAGTGCATCAGTTCATCGCGTGACCGCCGTTGACGACGAATGGGACAGTAAGAAACTGTCAGAGGACCAGAAGGAAGACCCAGACCTAAGACACGTCATGCAGTGGAAGATGGACAATAAAGGAAGACCGTCGTGGCAGGATATTGCTCCATTGTCTAAGAACGTCAAGACCTACTGGGCGCAGTGGAACTCAATTTTAATGGAAGAAGGAGTTTTGAAGCGAGTCGTCGAATCGGAGGAAGGGGTGCACCGAAAACTCCAAATAATAATTCCAAGGAAGAGGGTTCCTGAAGTGCTAAGGGAAGTGCACGATGGAATTTCTGGAGGCCATCTAGGGGTACATCGTACACTGGTGAAAGTAAGGGAGCGCTTCTACTGGGCTAATCAGAAAGATGACGTCATAGACTGGTGCAGAAGATGTGTGACCTGCGCAGCATCAAATGGCCCTGTCAACAAACGAAAAGCCCCAATGAGGAAATACAATGTAGGTGCCCCGTTCGAGCGCATTGCCATTGACGTTGCAGGACCGTTCCCCATGTCCGATGCTGGAAATAGATTTATTTTGGTTGCAATGGATTACTTCAGCAAATGGGTAGAGGCCTATGCATTGCCTAACCAGGAAGCGGTAACAGTTGCAGATATATTAATCAAGGAATTGGTGAGCAGATTTGGCGTCCCGCTCGAACTTCATTCTGACCAAGGAAGAAATTTTGAGTCAGCGGTATTCTCTAGAATGTGTGAAGTTCTTGGTATCCGGAAGACTCGAACAACACCTCTGCACCCACAGTCAGATGGCATGGTAGAACGCATGAACAGGACGATGGGAAGATATCTGTCAAAAGTTGTCTCCGAACATCAGCGGGACTGGGACCAATACCTGCACCTGTTTCTACTTGCGTATAGGAGTTCTGTCAACGAAACCACCGGTCAGACTCCAGCCAACGTAGTTTTCGGCCGAGAGCTCCGTCTTCCATGCGACCTACAGTATGGCTTGAAACCAGATGAATGTGTGGTTGGCGAGGACTACGTATCTGATCTGCGGAAGAGGATGGACGAGATACATGAGAAAGTTCGTCGCAACATATCTGGAGCAAGCGACAGGATGAAGGAGAGGTACGACGTGAAGGCCGAGAAAGGAGGGTTCACACCTGGAGACCTCGTGTGGCTACATAATCCCCGAAGGCGTCGTGGATATTCACCTAAACTCCAGAACTCATGGGAAGGACCCTATGAAGTTATTTCCCGTCTAAATGACGTCATCTACCGCATTAAGAAGCAACCACATGGCAAAACCAAAATAGTTCATTTCAACAGGCTTGCGCTCTACAAAGGAGATCACGGCCAACAAGAGAAACAAGTTCGTAACCTCTCAACCGAGCCAAGAGATGTCGTGCCAGAGAGACGTGGAAATGAAGGACCGAGGCTGGTATACAAGGATCTCTTCACCTTGCCAGTGGAGTATGCCTTGGCACACTGCGTAGCAGAAGACCTGAGAGCGTCGCGAGGTATAGCCACAGTCTTCAGGACAAAGTTTGGAGGGACCGTAGATCTTGAGCGCCAGAACCCCACCATTGGCTCAACCCTTCACCTGAAGCGCAATGGGCAGCATTTGTTCTACCTCGTAACGAAGGAGACGTCAAACAAGAAGCCCTCCTACGAATCCTTGAAGAAGAGCCTGCAAGACCTGCGAGACAAGCTCCTTCGGATTGGAATCAAAAAGCTTGCCATTCCTAAGCTGGGATGTGGTTATGACGGACTGGAATGGAAGATTGTAAGAAAAATGGTGCAGGAACTTTTCGTGGGCACTGGCATCGACATTGTGGTCTGCGTATTCAACCCATGGGGAACCGGAGACATTATTGGTCCAGAAGATCTCAAGCTTCGAGAGAAATCTGTTCTGGGGCAGAACAGTCTTAAGGAGGGGGTAGTGTTACAAGTCAGGAACCCCACGCAACAATAGCCAGGCGCCGTCTCAAAAGGGTTGTTTGTCTCACGGATTCTACGAACGCGCCAGTGACAGACAATAGAAATATGTCAACGGACTACGTGAATAGGGGCTCCAGAACCTTCTACCAGAAGCTTCCTCGGCGATCTGTAAACACCTTTGTCTACGTTACTAGGGGTCTCTAGAATGTTCTACGGCGAGCTTATATATTATCAATTATCAATTATCAATTATCAATTATTTAAGATGGGGACGCCACTATGTGCGTATTTTAACCCAAATATGAGTGAAGGATGAGTATAGGGACCGTCTTCCGGCATACGGCAGTTGAGTTGAGTTGAGCCTTCCGAGAATCGTCGCAGCAAGTGCCCGTCGGTGCTAGTGGCAGTGACAGTGTAGTGACAGTGAGAGTAACAGTGTAGTGACTCTAGTAACAGTGTAGTGACAGTGTTGTAACAGAAGTGATAAATCCTGTAGAGGCTAGCTGTAAGTAGAAACATTGTAAATTAGAATAGGCTTTAGCTAGGTTTAGATAGGGTTAGTTAGGTGTTAGGTAATTGTAATATCTGTAAATATAGAATAATTAGTGTGAATAAAATAGTTATTATAAAATCGCCAAGTTTTTATTGTAAAGAACCCGTTAAGCCCGCAACAGTATGTTAACCGATGTTTCACCAGATTTAACATATAAAAGCCTGTAAGGGGGGTGAATAGATTTTCAGATGAATAAGGAGTACAAAGAACCAAGTGGAATTTAAGAAACAAAAAATTACTAAAGAAATCGTGTTCAAATTTTAACATCTTTTCAGATATTACAAGTTGGGTTGAAACCGGTCGAGAGGGGTTGAAAGGAAAGGCGTCAAATCAAGTTAGTTTAAGGTTCTTTTTGAATTGCGAGCTTGCCCAGTAAATGAGCAACGAAACAAAGCCCAAAGTTTCGCTTTCAAGGGAGGAAAGAGTAAGACGCCAGAGCTAAGAATATTCCACTAATGATGCGAGGATCAAGTTACTTTACTCTTGTAACGATTACGTAGACGTTGCTGAAAGATACGAAGGTTTCATAGAAATGTTTAATGATGAGTTGCTATTTAAGTCCTTCGCTTTACGAGAACGAAATTTAACTTAGAAGGAATGTAATGTAAAACTATACAAGATTGAATATTCATTAATCACAAGCTAAATTTTACATTACATTTACATAAAAAGATGAAGGTTAAAAGAAAACTGAACTGATTGTTTTGTTAGCTATATCAGGAATTTAATTTTTGATTAAATGATATTTCCTTAGTTATTATCTATATATTAATAGGCAAACATGTTTTTTAAAACCTATTTTCTCAGGTCGTGTGCATCGTAGGGAAAATCTAAGCATACTGTTAGAAAGATATTTCCCTGTAGATGTGCAGAATCTCTTTATAAAATAAATAGGCTTAAAAATAAGCACAACAAATTAATAAAAAAAACATGGACCTTATGGATTGCAATGATGGTGTCGAAATAAAAACATAAAATCAAAACAAATGGAAAAAATTGCAGTCACAAGTTTTATTTACATTGTGAGGGGAAAATAGAGAAGAATGTACATTACATATTTTTGGTCGAGTTTTTGACCACTGGATGACCTCTAGTTTTATTTAATCCATCCATCAGCTGATAAAGAAGACAAAACAATCTATAAGGGAGTATGTTAACCCCTCCGTATAAGTACCCCCAAACTAAGAGACCTTTTTTGAACTCAGGGGTTTGCACGATTGATAGTTTTGAAAGCTCACAGTTCCCTTTTTTTCTATGGTACTTTGCAATATTCTCATCTTAAATTATGCTTTAAGCCACTAAATAAGCGATAAACCCTTAGAGGGCCTTACTAATATTTAAGGAATACAATAAAAAATCAAGTGTATTTGAAATTTGATTAAATAAAACCATTTAGAAACCTGGCAATTTAATAACTCAATGCGTCTGTAGTACATTACGCTTCAAACTGGCCCATTTCTTACCAAACCCAAGCAAATTACATTTAACAACGACGGATAACGGTAGCAGAATTAACATAAAATCACAGTAGGAATGATGGAAGGCCGAGATTACTCAAGTTAGTTAACCTTCGTCGCAGCTGCTTGTTCATTACACATAATTAATGACTCCGGACGAGACTGGCTTCCCAACAGGAGAAATGCACTGCGGTGGACGGAATTTCTAGTTCCCCAGGCTCTTAAAAATTCCCATTGTTGTAAATAATAAAAGTGGTAATAATTAGTGTAATTGAATTCTCTTAGACATCTTGATATTTAATTGAACTGGTTCCCGATCATACTGGGACATTTGGGTTATCTAATTTCAACAAGTAAAAATGTGAAGATACAGTTGCCCATCTGCTTTACCCGTTCCTTGCTAAGGGGTAAAGATGCCGAAAAGTGTTATGTTGTTAATAAAACTTATATTAGAAAACAGAAACACCAATTACACGCTACTAATGTAGAAATTATCTAAGAAATTAAAAATAAATCTTTGGCTTAATTGAAACATTCATTTTTAATCATCAATAATAATGACTTAAAAAATAAAACAGAAAAATCGAATATATTTTGCAATAGTGGATGGGAGTTTATGTAATTCACTACAACACTATTTTAAGATAAAGACTCAAGCGAGATATTTAAACTGAAATATGAAAAGAAGATGAGTGTAAGATCAGACTATTCCAGGACTGGGACGGGTGGCGTCGTCATGTAATCCAGCTACTAGAAGGTCACGAATTGTGGATATTTATAGGGATGCACTGAGGATGCTCCCTGGTGTGGATTAACGTCCGCACTAGTGAGAACTATGACTATCCGCAGTACTATCCTGATAATTAGACCAATTCGTAAATTACAAGGAAAAATGTGGTTCGGATTCCACTATAAACTGTAGGTCCCTTAGTTGTCATTAGCTGTATGTGTTATTAATTAAACAGCTGTGTCTAAGGAACATGTCGGCCTTAGTCACTAACAAGACTACAAGATCGCGCCACTCATCTTACACTAATCCTTCACTCATATTTGGGTTAAAATACGCACATAGTGGCGTCCTTATCTTAAATAATTGATAATTGATAATTAGATGTTTCTTTAACCTAGATCATTAGGTCAATGAGCCAATAAACTACTGAAAGTAGTAACCAGTTTCATTTACTGTGGCTAAATTAGTATTGAACAAAAATAAGTGGAAATAAACAGGAAAACTAAAGAAATTACGGTACGGGTAATTTGCTGGCGTCAGTTGATGCAATCAATTTCCCAATTTGTCCAGTTGCCGTGTGTTTGCGCAAGCGACGATCTGATATTCAGCCTTTGTGTCAATCGAATCAACAATCAAGCTTGTAAAGAATCCTTTGCATTGGAGACCCTAATCCAGTTCGATTCAGTCGTTAGCGCTGTGAAATGCTAAAGCCAATTTCCCCGATCTTTTGATCCGACGAGTGTTCTGTGCAAATTCAACTTCCAGAGAAATCGTTGCGGTATGTGAAATAATAACAAATATTCTCGAATCTGCTTTGTAATTTGCGGTTGATTTTTGTAAAGATCTTTAAGAAATAAAACCCCTTTTTAGAACCGTATATATTTATCAACTCGTAATCTACCTCTGTATAAAATATCAGCCTGTTTAGTTGAGTAGTTTTTTTTATTCGCCCACGAAAAACACTCACGTCGAAACCACATTTGCTATATAATATAACAGATGGATTAATTATAATTTTTGTAAACAGAAAAAAACAAGGAACTTATAAATTATATGCAATATAAAATATTTGTTTAAAAAAACCTGCCTTAATTAGTATAGCCTAATTTGTTAATGAATTATTTTAATTTATATTTTTACCTAACAAAACCATATTTTCTGTGCTATTACATTAGAAGTGCAGTTATTATTCTGTAGTTATATTTTTCTAAGCAAATAGAAATGTTGGTAGTTACTTACAGAAATTCTCAAGTTTCTTAGGTTCTCTTACCTGTAAACAAAAATATATCATTACTCAAAACAAAAGTTAACTAAACAAATTAAAATTACTATGTAAGACTCTTGTTTCGAAAGTGCAGAATTGTGAGTATACTACTCATAAGTAAATTTACTAAACGAGCTAATTTACTAAAACGAAGAAGAATATTATGGTCATTTTCCAGGTTGAATTAATATCCCAAGGATGTAAAATAACCAATTGTTTTCACTATATTTATTTACCAAAATCCTTAGCTTAAACATATCCATGACCTAAATAGAAAATAAACACCAAAAAATTTTATTTCCGTATCATTCCATTAGCTGAAGGTTAGAAATAGCTTATACAACTCCAACCAGTCCAGTTTCAGTGACAGATTAATAATATATTTCATGAAATGGAAAAGTTGAACAGAACCACCTCGGGGCTTAAAGAGTTCCAGTTGCTTCGACGTCCAGAAGAGGAACTGTTTTCAAAGTTTTCGCGAGTCGCTTTTGTTCATTGAAATTAAAATTGGATTCCTTTCCTGCCAAACCTTTTTGAGAAATGAAAAGTATAGATCGACATTTTTTTATAAGTTTAATATGAGGTTTCTGGGTTAAAATATGGTGAATTAGTAAGTAAGTTTCCTTAAACACATCACAAACATATGGAACCATGTTAAATCTTTGAAAATAATCTGATCATGCTCGAAGTAAGCGAGTCAAATAAATACTATGCATAGTTATGTGAATGAAAAAATTATATAGTTTTCATCATCAATGTTTTTACAACACCAGTGCAATAAATATAGTTTTGCTTCATAAAAATACTTCTGACAAACTAAACAACTCATTCATAAAACATAGTTATGCTTCATAAATAAACATTTCTAATGTGTATTTTTTTTAATTTTTTATTAATGAAAAGTTGACCAGTTTGATCTTGGAAAATATATTATGTAGCAGTTTAGTAATGATAACTGGACCGAACTGTTTTCGATAGTCGTGCACATGTAATTTCTATTAAATTAAATTAATTAAATTCTAATATATTTCTAATAAATACCAATATGACTTGATATAAAACTAGTCCTGTCGGTAAATCACTGAACAAATAATTTCACTACAAATCCTCATTCTTCACTCATATTAAAGAAGATAATACATATAGCATAGAGTTCCTGAATCAAAGGAAATTGAATTCATCAAAATAATAAACTATTTTCAATACACAACTATGATAATTTATGTATCCATTATTACATTCGAAAAAAAAGAAAAAACATTTTTGACAATACATTTTCTGTATTTTCTACTATAACGCATTTAGTCAACGAAATTCATGTTTATGATTACGTAGATGTAAATATGCATATTTTAAAGTTATATATATATATATATAGGTCTGGTCCAAGAAGGGTGTTAACGCACATTACACATATACCAGATGAATGTATTGTACTACCAGGGCTGTAAACCTCTCACTAAAAGCCTACACCTGTCCTCACGTATGTTAATGTGAGTTATACGTGGTTATACACAGGTACACGGCGTGCTAAACTAACTTGAACACGCTTATCGGTATAATTACGAGATTTAAAGTTATAAAACTTGCATTGAATTCGGAATTGGTTTTAAAAATATAGGATGTGTACTGTAGGCTATTTCGAATCAGTTTTCTTGCAGAAGAAAAATATTTTTCGTCATTAGTTTTTTAATACATAATATTTGTCAATTCGTACGTTACAAGACTTAAAGTAGGAATTGTTATTTTATCCAAAGGTGGTAAAGATTAAGATAGACTCGAGGACATCGACTGTCCATTTTTTTACCTAGAAAATCATTCGCTGGTTTACTGGCGAAAATAGTCCAAATTATTGGAAATACAGCTAATAAAATTCTTTTGTTTTCATCGTGTCATATTATATGTTTCAAACCAATATAACCTTTATTGGCATTCAGATAAATTGAAAATAATGTAAAAATGGGTCGGCCATTTGAACGAGAATGCATTTTTTTTTGGAAGATTATTAATGTTGAATCAAAATAACGGTGGCAAATGAACGAACGAAACATGCATGAAATAGTTTTGTACCATTATTTTTGAAGACATAGAAGATTACGCATTGTAAATGAGTTATCATTAATTAAATATTGGTTGAGTGTGATAAAGACTTAAGTTCACTACACGGACCAATTGCTTATTTTCGTTTAACAAACGCTCTTGTTGAAAAAGAGTTATTTTAGACCCTATATATTACATTAACTCCCACATTTCTTGAAGCTGGCACGAAAACAGGGGTTTTACAATCCATACGTTTAAATTTTAAAGTAATTCTTATTTCCTTAGGGTGGTCAAAAGAGTCTAGTTAAATCAAGAAGCTGTACATTGCAAATCCATTGAAATATAAGTGGTTTAGAGTAAGTAAGTATACACCCATGAAAGATTGCCGTTGGGGAGCGAGCTGGTCTAGTGGTTAGAGCGCGGGACTCCGGTTCCTAGGGTCCCGGGTTAAAACCCCACCAAATCACCAATGGATTTTATCAAAGTGATAGTGCCGTAACCACTAGGTCTAGCCTGAAGTAATGTGAAAAACGATTCCGGGCTCGTGCCTAGCGTCCTAGGACAAAAAAAAATTAAAAATTGCCGTTAACTGACTCCGGAGGGAAAATTTAATCTAAAATTAGCTCATAGATTAGAGGTTCTTGTATGAACTTGAATATCAAGCCTGACTTTTACCTTTATATTTTTGAGCAATTGGTTCCATATCATAACCTAATACTTTTACATCAGAGTCCGACCAATAAATAATTTAGATCTAGCCCTGTAAATACACTATAACTCAAATAACACACCTAAAAATGGATAGGTAATACGATTTTATAAAGTTTCAACGGTTTAAGAAATTTTAATAAATAGTATGGTTTTGAACTAATCAACCTACAGTAAGGTATTAGATGGACGAGACTTTGGTCATAAGGTAAGAAGCTTAAAGACTTCTTGGGAAAGAGGAAGCCAAAATCATTTAAAGGAAATACCTTCGAAACGAGAAGTTTACAGTGTAATTATTACAACACACATATTTTTAGTTCTAGATTTTTAAGGTATAATATTTTTTTACTAGTCACAAATCTCAATTATTTTATTCAAAATATGCCTGTATCATAATACATTTTCAATTCTTCACGATCAAATCGTTATGATTACACCTTAAAATACTTATTATGCCATTTTCCATTAAATAATGGTAAAATAGCATTGTTTACATATTCTTCAGGATTATATACCCAACTTATTGCATAACTTATACTCCCAAACCTCGCTATATACAGGTGTTTAAAAGTATTCATGGTTTCAACCTCTTTATTGCAAACATTTAACAATAAAAAGATAATAGATTTATGAAGTGATAAACATTTAACGAAAATGTGAAAATATAGTAGTTCGTCAAACTAATTTTGACTCAAAAACATATCTTCATTATAGCTCACTCATAAATTAATTACTTTAAACGAAGAACAACGTATCAATCTATCAATCTATAAGAACAATTTTTTCCTTACCCAAACGCCAATCATGCAGAAAAGTTTTCTCAGATTCTAAAATTCTAACTCTTCCATCGATCTACATTCTTGAAACCCTCATCTTTGTCAAACAAAATCTTTCCCTATTCACTGAGTCAGGAAACCCCCGTATTCACACATATTCACTCCGAAGTTCTCACAATTTACCAATCCCTAAACATATTTATCTTTTTTCAAAAAACACTGCCTTTACAATGGAATTAATTTGTATAATAGCCTCCCCCTTTCTTTAAAATTAGAATCAGACCACTCAAAATTCAAACGATGCATAAAACAACATTTGCTTAAAATCTCGTGTTATAGCATCCAGGAGTTCTTGAACCACAGGAATTGGACTGTTGTAAACCCTGGTGTGTTGAGTAAGATGTGTTGAGTAAGATGATGTATATATAATTAGTATTAAATATTGTTGTAAATACCCTAATCTTATCTTTAGCTTAAAACGAAGAAGGAAAGCTGTATTATTTATGTTTGACTTAGCTAATGCAATGTATTGTCAACTTAGCTGAATAAAATGATTTGATTTGATTTTGATTGGATTTGATTTTTTTGTACTGTTTAACGAAGTCTAAAGTTGGACTATCCTGTTAATTATTTATAGGGTAATTATAAATAAAACTATATTGAATTAATAATCCATCCAATTTGAATGGTAAAAACACTTGTATGGTAAAAATGGATGTCACGAGATTTAATTAAAACCTTGATAACCCTGTACGTTGGTATAGTAGTGCAGCCTCAAATATAATATCGATCGAAACTTGGACAGATGTCAAGCTTTTGTGTAGAGTTAATTAGTTTTGACTGACGCTTGAAATATATCTGATGAATGGAATTGAAAATATGCATTTGAATCGCGGCGTCACTCGCAGATATAAGGGTGCGATATTCAATTTAAATATAGAAATTGTTTTTACAACATTGCTAACGTTAGAATCATTCACCTTTTATTAATATTGTAAATCAACGTATTTGATACACATCGATGGTTAAATATTTCAATTATGTTTTAGATAAAAGGTTGTTTATATGTATCCGTGTGTGTCTCCGGGATGGTGAAAAAATTATGAACTTGCCACTGAAATTAAATAAAAAAAAAACACTTAATTAATATGTAAACCTATTATGTCCTTTAAGTTTTGAGCAACGTGACTTTAAGCTTGTGTCACTTCATTTTTTCGTTTTACGGAATAAAGTATTAACTAAATCGACAAAAGAACGCTCGTGGAAGAGCAAGCTAATGTAAATAGTAAATTGTAAAATGTAGACAATCTGTGTTTGAAAATGCAAGTTTGTTTGTACGATATTTTATGAATATCATCTTAAGTATTGATAACAAATCGCTTACCTACTGAAGACAAGGTGATTCCGACCTAACTATGTCAACAATTAGTCTATAAGAAAAAAAAGACTAATACTTTGATTCAACTAAATCCATTTGGCATTTGATAGTAGTCTTTGACAACGTCTTTTTAACTTCAAGAGTGGTTTTATCTTTAATTTCAGCTTTGAGGATCATTCATTAACATTAAAACTATTCTAACACGAGATGTATTTTACTAAGCGATGAAAATAAGTAATGCTAAAGTGAATACATTTTTGTACTGTAGAATCTAAATATGTATTGTAAAATTTATCCATTAAAGATTTGCTACAATCAACAGGTAACAGGAAACATGAATGAAACGTATATAGTGTTTTTTTTTTTTGTGTGAACCATAAGTATTCAAAATTAACGAATATATTACATATTCATTATGAATGTAGCTTAATTGATGAGCAAACCGAATTACGAACACAACAGTAGTGCTGCGACTGATATAATTGACGAAGCGTAAAATAATCAGCTGTGTATACAGGACAAGCGATCATCTCGGAAATCCAATTTTCCGCCTCATCAACTGTTGGACACCACATCCTGTATCGTTCATCAATATGACATACGTACCTGAACAACTTCATCAATATGACACTCATACCTTAACAACTTCATCAATAGACACTCATACCTTAAAAACTTCATCAATATGACACTCATACCTTAAAAACTTCATCAATATGACACTCATACCTTAAAAACTTCATCAATATGACACTCGCACCTTAGCCATCTCATCAATATCACACTTGTACCTTAGTCATATCATCAATATGACACTCGAACCTTAGTAATCTCATCAATACGACACTCGTACCTTATACATCTCATCAATATGAAACTCATACCTTATACATCTCATCAAAATGACACTCGTACCTTATACATCTCATCAATATGACACTCATACCTTAGTAATCTCATCAATATGACACTCATACCTTAGTCATCTCATCAATATGACACTCGTACCTAAGTCATCTCATCAATATGACACTCGTACCTTAGTCATCTCATCAATATGACACTCGTACCTTAGTCATCTCATCAATATGACACTCATACCTTAACAACTTCATCAATATGACACTCCTATCCTAGTGATGTCATAAACTTGTACCTTAGTCATCTCTTCAATATGACACTCATACCTTAGTCATCTCATCAATATGACACTCATACCTTAGCCATCTCATCAATATCACACTCGTACCTTAGTAATACATCAATATGACACTCGTACCTTAGTCATCTCATCAATATGACAATCGTACCTTAGTCATCTCATCAATATGACACTCGTATCTTAGCCATCTCATCAATATGACACTCGTATCTTAGTCGTCTCATCAATATGACACTCGTACCTTAGTCATCTCATTATTATGCTACAAGTAACTTAGTCATCTCATCAATATGCCACTCGTACTTTAGTCATATCATCAATATGACACTCGAACCTTAGTCATACATCAATATGACACTCCTACCTTAGTCATCTCATCAATATGACACTCGTATCTTAGCCATTTCATCAATATGACTCGCGTACCTTAGTCATCTAATCAATTAGACACTCGTATTTTAGTCATCTCATCAATATGACACTCATACCTTAGTCATCTCATCAATATCACAAACACACCATAGTCATCTCATCAATATGACACTCATACCTTAGTCATCTAATCATTATCACAAACATACCATAGCCATCTCATCAATATGACACTCATACCTTAGTCATATCATCATTATCACAAACATACCTTAGTCATCTCATCAATATGACACTCATACCTTAGTCATCTCATCAATATCACAAACACACCATAGTCATCTCATCAATATGACACTCATACCTTAGTCATCTCATCATTATCACAAACATGCCATAGCCATCTCATCAATATGACACTCATACCTTAGTCATCTCATCATTATCACAAACATACCATAGCCATCTCATCAATATGACACTCATACCTTAGTCATCTCATCATTATCACAAACATACCATAGCCATCTCTTCAATATGACACTCATACCTTAGTCATCTCATCAATATGACACTCGTACCTTAGTCATCTCATCAATATGACACTCGTACCTTAGTCATCTCATCAATATGACACTCGTATTTTAGTCATCTCATCAATATGACACTCATACCTTAGTCATCTCATCATTATCACAAACATACCTTAGTCATTTCATCAATATGACACTCATACCTTAGTCATCTCATCAATATCACAAACAGACCATAGTCATCTCATCAATATGACACTCATACCTTAGTCATCTCATCATTATCACAAACATACCATAGCCATCTCATCAATATGACACTCATACCTTAGTCATATCATCATTATCACAAACATACCATAGCCATCTCATCAATATGACACTCATACCTTAGTCATCTCATCATTATCACAAACATACCATAGCCATCTCTTCAATATGACACTCATACCTTAGTCATCTCATCAATATGACACTCGTACCTTAGTCATCTCATCAATATGACAATCGTACCTTAGTCATCTCATCAATATGACACTCGTACCTTAGTCATCTCATCAAAATGGCACTCGTACCTTAGTCATCTCATCAATATGACACTCGTACCTTAGCCATCTCATCAATATGCCACTTGAGATGGAGGTCATTAATTTTACTCATTAATCTGTGACCCTAGTCATCTCGTCGGTTTGAAATTCGTTACATTTTTTTCGAGGTAGATAAATGTTGTTCATTGACGAAAGAAATGTAGTTGCACATCTCCCAGACGTACAGCATACTTTTATAGCTTTTGTCACATTTGGATTGTCTAACAGCTCCCTGATGTCATACCTTAGTTTCCCCTCGTCATTACAATGTTAGGAAACCCCCTCACTATGGTCATAACTCCCTCTTAACAACAATATTACTTTATCGCTCCCTCACACTGTCACCATTTTCTTAGCACCCTTATGTACACAGTGGAGTATTACAGGACACCAATAGATTTCCAACATAGTCTCTCACCTAACTTATAACAAAATTATTATTGCATATCTTCCTAACGACATCGGAATGACTTTAATAGTAATATTTTAATAATAGGAGTCTCTAGTACGTCATTAAAATCATATCCTAATACATACAGCGATGTTTCGTGTAGATTTCGGGATCATCTCATAACTCCAAGGTTTCATAACTCCAAGTGATCATAACTCCAAAGTTTCATAAGTCCAAGAGATCATAACTCCAAATTATATTTAATCCAAAGTTTCACAACTACAAGTACCCGAAAAGGGATAATTTCATTACTCCAAGAAAAATATAAGCGCAAGTGATCATAACTCCAAAGTTTCATAAGTCCAAGTAAAAATTAAACCAGAGTCTCATAACTCCAAAAGTTGAGTGGAGTCTCATATCTCCAAGTGGAATGTGTAGTACAGTCAGCGCCACAAGTTCCTGCGCTGTCCGCTCCGCTGTAATACTGTCAGCAGCCGTTGCCGCAACATTGTACAGTATCTATATACCTACCGTCGCCTGTTATATACTTACAGATTAATTAATTGCTATACTTCTTCCTTCTATGATAAAGGGACTTTAACCTTTAACTACTCGCGCGGGTTTTACTAACGTATGTACTCGCGTGGGGTGTTTTTGACACCCCGTTATTACATATTTGTTATAATTGTATTAACACTAATAATTGGTAAATAACATTTTTTGTTGTTATTTAAGTTTATTTTACTGTATACTGTTTCCATGAAAGAGTTATTTATTTTAAGTTATACAATGTAAATAATATATTTCTTTTACCAACTGCAATTTGTATGTGTATTTGGTCAACTTTTGCATATAAACCATTTGTTGTATTAAAAAATATGTATTTTGTCATTGAACTGTTTGATATTGAATAACTAGCATATGTACTATCCGGAAAAAGGGCGTTTATAAAAGAATCATCAGGTTTTAAAACATTTTATTGACGTTAATGTTTAACAAATATGGCTATAAAATATATCAACAGAAAGGATAACTCTTAAATTTTTCTAAGATACCCCTATAAGTGCTCAATGTGCCGTCCATTAGCCGTGGAGCAAGTTTCCAATTTATGTTGTAAATCGTCCCATACACCGGCTAGCATCGCAAGGTTCATTGATTCTACAGCATTGTGAATTCGTCCACGGAGCTCTTGAAGTGTTTGAGGCATTGTCATTATAAAAACGTTGTAAAAAATCACACAACGAAAGATCAGAAGATCTACGGGGCCATTTGAGAAGGGTCAAGTCATTATCGTTAAATCTGCCAATCCAACTCAGTTTCTAAGAGAACTTTTGCGTGACCACTGCTTTTACATTTTAATACACCTCCAGAGTTCAACTGGCGATACCACCTTAAAATGCTTTAGTGTGTTTTTTAAAATGACTCCAAAACTCACGCTGGACGGTTATTAAAGATGCACTTAATGAAAAACACTTTGTCATACCGTAATGAAAAACACAAATTTTTGTTCTTGAGTTGTAATTATTTTGCAAACATGCAAACACGTCCAATAAAAAAACCAAGACTGATTATTGAACAGCTGATTATAAAACTTGGAAACATGCTTTTTAAGCACATGTTTCTAATATTAATGTGAGACAAGAATTGGGCGAGGTACATGCCATTAAAACCTGATGATTCTTTTATAAACGCCCTGTATATAATTTTTAAAAGATTATATTATGTCTGTGAATGGTAAAGGTATTATTTTTTCCTAAAATGTACTACTAAAAAACAGTTTTTACGGGGGGGGGGATCGTAATACACACAAGTTTTGTGCAAACAAATTTATTTATATGTCAAAAACACTTGTTTGTTATCGAAATAAATGTAAATAAAAAATGTCCTTTCATTACTTTTAGAGTCTTTCGCAAAAAAAAAAAAAACATTACCTTATACAGGAACTTGTACTTTTTACGAAACGTTAACACTCACGTGGGGAGTTGAAAACACCCTATACTTTGTAATACACATGTATTACCAAGTGAACACTAGAGATCGCACGGGGACTTTGGATGAGAATCGTTCACAGTTTTAACTTTACATTTAAGGTAATTTACACTAGGTGTACAATGCAGTTGTCTGCTTGCAATATTGAGCAGATAGCAGACATAATAATCAAATAATTTTCTAAAGTCAATGTTACATATGTTTCTCGTAAATGAAATGCATACTTGCAGTATCCAATCTCATTAGTATATATTTTGTTTCAAATGAATGAAATGTCTAATTTCGTTATTCAAAGTCAATTAAAAGTCTGGTTCAATTAAATGTATTGTCTACTTCAAAGTATATATGTTTCATCTGGTTCTCATAAATTAAATGTCTATTTGCAGTAGCAGTATCCTAAATCAATAGTACACCAGCTTCACAAAAATGAGAAATTTACTTGCAGTATCCAATGTCAATGGTCCATTTGGTTCACATAAATAAGATGCCTATTTGCAGCATTCAAAGTCAATGACACGTCGGGTTCACTTAAACGAATTGTTTACTTGAAGTATACAAACTCAATGGTACATATCGTTCACATAAATAAATTGTCTACTTGCAGGATCCAAAGAAATGGTTAATTTGATTCCCATAAACGGAGTGCCGATTCGCAGTATATTAAGTCAATGTTACGTCTGGTTCACGTCAATGGAATGTCTACTTGCAGCATCTAAACTCAGTGGTATCTTCGGTTCATATTAATGGAAGTCCTAATTATTGCAGTACCTATTCTGCCTAAGTCTGCATTATTTAATTGTAAGTCTAGTTCACTGAAATGGAAAGCCTACTTGGAATTGCAAGTTAAATGGAAATATAACTCAATGGTAGGCTTATATGGTTAAAATGTAATGGATATTTATATTATTTAAAGTCAAAGGTGTTTCAGCCTTATTCCGGCGACCATAATTATTGGTTGTTTTCATTTTGTAGTAAATTATGCTCAATGATATTAATCTTATTGTTCTTCCCTTTTTCTGTGTCCTATACGGTAATGTACTTTTCAAACGATTCTTTGACTAACATAATGTGGCTACAAGTGGAATAAAATTGTAGAATACACTAAAAACCATATAATATGTTGAAAAATGATCAAATATTTACAAGAAATGTTTATTATATGGAACTGTTAGGTACGTAGTCTATGAGTTGAGTCTTAAACTCGTCGGAAATTATGACTTTCATTCGTTTTCAAATAAGTTATTTGTTTTTGAATAACTACTTGACTTCTTTGTAATTGCTCGATTTCGAGCAACATGTACACTATACATTAAAACGTCACAGAGTGATTTATTTCACGATGCTAATCAATAACCATTTGACATATTTTCATGATTTTTGTGTTGCAAGAAACATTGTTACTCCTAGGACTGCCAATAACCGATACCGTATGTTTCAGTTCGAAAGACTATGACAACATACCTTAGTGTAGCAATAACACAAATAAGGTCCTCGATATCAATGCTTCTGTTTCATTCAATAAGATGTTTTATGACATTTCTTCAATTTGAGTCATGCCTATTTATATGTTATTACTATACACATTACAAATAAAACTGTGAGCAATACTCTTACAAAACTTGTACAACCTTTTTTTGTCCGAACATAATCCCCCAGATGAACATATTTCCTAGCATCAAAAACATATTTTTTCAAGTAAATAAAACAAACGCCAATTAATTGCATTGCCCAGCTCTTTCATTAAATAAACAGAATTAAATTATTCAAACTGCGAAAGCATAACAGACGTAGCCCGTTGAAATCGGCCTATGGGGACCTGAGAAATTAGTCCATACCTATAATATTCAGCAAATATGCACATTCTAAGCTCAAGTTTGATGTGCAGTATGCCTATATTTTTATTTGGTAAACTGCCATAACCGTTTACATTTAATTTGATTGTATTTATATGCAATATTTATATTTTAATTTATATTTATATTGATATTTTTTTATTATATTATATTTATATTTATATTAATATTTATAGGCCTTTCTTACTCAAATTTACATTTTTTAAACGGGCAGTTCAGAAGACGGGGCACGGAAGCCACGTCATGTTGGTAACATTGACAATTCGAATTAAGCGGCAGGCAGGTTGCCAGTATGGATACTAAAAAAGTCCCACACGCCCCTGCTCGCCCCTCCACGCAACTCTCCATCAATTCCAGAACATGACAGGATCCATAATGTCATATGGGTTCAAGTTATGACCAAATGTTACAGGACCACTTTTGTTAGCTGTATTGTTCGACACCTTTTAATTTAACTCTTCTCTAGAGTCATTATTAAAAGAATTAATAAATATTTTCGTAATGAGCGACATTTCCTGCCTGTATGCTAAACGAAACGTGATACGTAGATCTATATAATTAATACGCGAACACGAAGTTTGTCGGTTGAACTCCTCCGTCATTTCTTGACCGATTTTATCTATTGACGTATCATTGGAAAGAGCGTGTCGCGTAGATTTGCAAACTGGTCTTGAACTGGATTTGAAAAAGTCCCTTGGGCTCTACCCCAGTGGCTTTGAAGGTTCCCATGTTATCCTTATGAAGATCATAATTGTTAAAATTTTTATCAGCTATATAATTTAATTGCTGTTAATATTTAAACTGCATTTCAAAGAAAAGCGTCCTACAAAAATTATATCTTTAAAAAATAAATCATCGAAAGAACCCATTTGCAAATTATTGAAACATTAAAAGTCATAGAAGAAAGTCCTAGTAGAAGAAATAGAGATAATACTTTTTTAAAGAATTAACTATCGTCATTAGCCTGTATAATGAAGAACACCTACAAGATTCAGATTCCTACAAACTATGAACGAGGATGTTAGCTGAAGTGCTACAAATTTTATTAGGAAACATGGACTTAACTTTGTGATCATTGCAGAGGAAAACCCTCTAAAGCCAAAAAAATCTGGTACGTCAATGACATTAATCTACGTTTTCATAAAAGTCAAATAATTTTAATAATAGCCTATGAAAATATCCAAGAGCCCCTTACTAACATTTTACTGAAGGATTTTAATTATTATTCATATAATGCTAAGGGAAACAAAAATCAACTTAACGACAGAAGGTCTTTAACTTTGCATTTTCTCAGTTAAATATAATTAACGTTATTGCAACTAAACAATAAATACACCAATTGAACAAATAAAATTGTGACAGACAACAGAAAGTCCTTATGGTGATGAAAACAGATTCTATCCTTATTAAAGAATGAATGAAATTTGTAAACTTACTGCTGGCGACAAGGGTGGTAGCATGCATAGGTTTATCAATAACGAAGATAAACATGGACAACCTTATGCGGCTATACATATATATTTTTAGGAAATGTTGATTACTGTTATGTACATCGTGAGTATCTCCATATGATACACACCAGTAAGCTTTGAGTTGACTCTTTTAAACTCATTGTAAATATTACTGTTATTGTTTTTGAAATAATTTCTGTAATACCAGTACCTTGCAATTGCTCGAATTCGAGCAAAATTTACACTAGTTAGTATTGGTAACAGATTCCTTACTCTCATAAACATATGGTTTGACGCCACAAACAAATTAATTGGACAATCCGTTCTCTACAAATTATTTAAGTATCATCCACTTATTAGCGCTTGCAACATAAATAGCTCCATAATATCATATTTTAATTTGTCTGAAAAATGTAACAAAAAAAGGAACGGATGGTGTTTTTGGTCTCTAGGGATATCAAAACGAAAATTAATTCGGTCCGGGTCCAGGTCTTACATGAGTACTACGGTAATAGCTTATTCCCTATATGGGAAATTAGCTAAAACACACAACTGATATTGCTTACATATGTTGTGTATACAATTAAGTGACTCTCAAGGCCCATAGAGTTTGGATGAAGAATTATGTCACAGACAGTGTTCCAACTAGGGAAACAAAGAGGTGTGTGGTCTCTGTTAAAAATTTTTAACATTTGCCCGTCCACATAAGACTACAGATCTGTGCGTGTAACGTATCCAGCAAAGCAAGGGATGAGCCAGTACTACAGTACGAAGGTGAACAGTACTGATAAAATTTTTGTGGCAGTTAACAGAATCCCACTAATTTTACTATATACTTTCGATTATTATTACTATTATCTCTCTTGTGAGGTTTACAAAAATAAATTTCACTGGCTATTAGAATAGCCTACATTAAATTATGTTTCTTAAATAAGATCCTTCTTGTGTCTGCTTATTTATTCTCCTTATTGGTATGACAAGTATTAGCTATATCTATATATTAATAGGCAAATATGTTTCTTTAAGGCCCTTTTCTCAGCTCGTGTGCATCGCAAGGAAAATCTACGCATACTGTTAGAAACATATTTTCCTGTAGATAAACAGAACAACTTAATAAATTAAAAAAATGATGAAAATAAGTTCGAAAACGAATTTAACATAAACAAAAAACTGACATTTGGATTATGAGTTAAAATTCTGGTGACGCAATAACAACGATAAATATACAGAAAATCAAAACAAATTGAAGACTGGTACACAATCATCACATGTTTGATTTTCAGCGCGGGATGAATATAGATAAGTTCATATTTTATTTGGATTGTGGTCGAGTTTTGACCACTGGACGACATCAATTCTTATATTAAAGTACTTAACTCATTAAGGTACTTAAATAATACCTAAATGATAAATACCTTCTATTTAACTCAAATAAAACAATCTGGTATTAAGTATAGATGTATTTACTCAAAAACATATTTCTATGATAATTTAGTCTCGAAATCCAAATGTTTCTAGACCTATCTATAGATTATATCCGCTTGTTTGGATCATACAAATCTAGTATTTTTAAAATTTTAAATATGGTATTTTTTTACTAAACCCATTATGCACTACAGACATTTTGCGTACAATTTACTTTGCTAACATACACTCTCATATTTGTTACGGAATAAAGATTTATGAGGGAACAAGTAATTGTAACTATAATCAAATTTTATATTTACAAATGAATGCTACAAGATGAAACCTTAACGTGGATTAATCCTGTGTAAATTTTTTCCGAAAAATAGGAGATGAAAAATAGTGGAAAAAAGGCACTACGACTTATTTGCGTTGTGCATCACGAATATTATGTAGAAAAATTTCGAAATTTCGTACATACAGCTGAAGAAGTTAAGACTAAATATTTTTCATAGTTTAGAAATTTTAAAACGTGAACTAATACTGTATTTCCTTAATATTGTTGTTGGAAGACGGCAATTATTGCTAAAATACCGTGCGCGTAAACTAATTCATTCATACCTCGTGGTGGTCATCTAAGTCGATTATTGGACAAACTAAAAGTCTTACGAAAAAATGTTTGGAACAAAAATTGAAGAACATCTTATTATCTATACTTTTCTCGCTGAAAGTTTTCATCTGACCAAAAAATAAAAAAAATCCTCGCTCACTTACTTTTTCATGTTTACATTGAACAACCTTTTCATATTTTCCATTATTAAACATTAATCATCTGCACGAACTAAATTGTATTTATATAGTATTAAACATCAGTTTACGCAGAATTTAAATATGTAAATTTCATCCTCTCACTATTTGTATTACAATTTAGACGAACGTGCAAAGCGACAGGGAACGCACCACTTCGAATAGTCTCGCCAACATCGGAAACTCTCTTCCAGCATGTGTGTGTGTGTGTAATGGGTGCGTGTGTGTGCGTACGTTATCGTTTCCTGCACGGACTGTACCCATTGTCACTTGGAGTTATGAAACTTGGTGTTATGAACCCTTGGAGTTATGAAACTTGGACTTGTGGTCCTTGCAAATCTGTACGTTTGGAGTTATGAAATTTTGTATTTTAATTTACTTGGTTTTATTTTAACTTGGACTTATGAATCTTGGAGTTATGAACGCTTGGAGTTATGAAACTTGGTCTTATGATATTTTGGTTTTAATTTACTTGGACATAATTTTACTTGGAGTTATGAAATGTTGTATTTAAAAGTACTTGGAGTTATGAAAACTTGGAGTTATGAACCTCACCCCAGATTTCGGGGTATCGTAACAACAGAAAATCTTGTTTAATTTATATTTCACTACAAAATGTGTTTTTGCCATATTGACACTTACTTACAAAGATCATATAATAAAAATCCTATTTTAAACCAACTCAATTTCTCCAGCAAAAAGTGTTATGTAAATCCAGGGAAGAAACCCCTCAAATAACAATTGCGGCGGAGTTTAAAAGAAAGCCGTAATTAAGACGGTGTTGAAATAACGAAGTGGCTGAGCTCGGCCTCATTATACAGCTAATGACCAAACTTGGGCTCGGACTCGGCATGGTGTTGCAAGTTGTGGAAGGTGTAACTTAGAACTGCGTGTAATCTGTAGCCAACTCGTGACTGGACGGCACGGATATTAGAACACAAACGGTGTGGGTCATGAGAATAAACAAATTACGTCACTGGTCCAAAATCAAACGTGTCTGTATTATGTTTTAATGTAATCTCACAAATAATGTGTTAAGGTATTAGTATAAAATTTAGGACAGTGACAAACTCTGGCACGGCAACTCTGCTTGACAATGGAGTATCTGTTAAGGTTTTTTAGGTGGTTTGGGAGGACTACTCCTCCATTTGAGGAGAAGTCCCCCCACTACTTTTTTGCTTACTATTAATGTAGCAGCTAATTGACTTTTTGACAAACCTCAGATGTTAAGCTATTATTTTAAAGAGTAGAGTGGATGGATTTCATCCTCTAAACGGCCGGTGATATGAGAATCATCTCATTTGCTCATGTCTTTACCGCAATCGGACGATCCCCTTCCTAGTTCAAATGTATTAATTATAATTTACTTTATCCCTTAGTACAAATGGCGAGCAACGTCTTGCAATTATCTAATACAGTGCTACCTCCAGCTTTACCTGTAGCTCAGTGGTTTTGTGTTTATAATTCACACGGTTACTGTTCTTAAATCCGTTCTCGAGTAAGTAACGTATTTCTTACAGACGTTTGACATAATGGAAACTATAGTTAATGGACCATTGTCGTACAAGTAAAATACAAACAATTTCAAACACACCGGAACAGCTGGTAAAGTGTCAATCCGTCCCCAGAGGTATGACGTATTTGCAGCTGATTGACACCGAGGAAACTATTGCTAATTGTATCCCTAGGGTATGACGTCACCGGTTTACAAACCAACACAACTGTGTTGACTTACAAATTGTGTTCTGAAGTAGTAGGGTTTGGTGCGAAATTATTGTGCCTACATCCACTGTTGTGTGAAAGTATCCAACTGATTTGAAAAATTACATGATTTTTTTATTGGTCCAAAACTGAATGGTGAAAATGTCGTCAATACATACGAAGGGGCAATATTTGTAACCACTGCACTATTATTTATGAACTTATATAGTTATTAATATATTAAGGCTATAACTTATCTGTCATTGAGTAACAAACTTCAAGCAATATAAACACGTTAAATTAACTTAAGGTAATAAATGAGTGCATGGTAAAAAGTTATACGAGGCAAAACTCTCTACGTTAAGCAGGTGGACTAAAAATAGTTGTACTGATGTTCACAAATGAAAGGAATATCTTGATAAAACCCGATATGTTGTTCAACACACTATAAAATAAACTAGTGTACATGTTGCTCGAATTCGAGCAATTGCAAAGTATTACATGAGTTATTTCAAAACGAATAACAATCAATCATATTTTAAAAGAGTCAACTCAAAGATTACCTGTTTGTAACTCAGACCATGATATAATATCTTCGTTATTGTTAACCTAAAGCATTCCGGCCGGTTTTCTCCTTCTCAAAATGCCTCGCTGTACAGGCAACACAGGTTATTGATAGAGGGCCAATTGAGAACGAAAACTCGTTTTGGGGTAGTTTTAGGGCGCATTTGTAACTTAAAGTTGAGATTGTCCAGGGTCAAGTGCTGACTGTGATGAGTCAAGCCATAGACAAAAAGAATTCTTTTTGTCTACGGTTAAGCCTATTACATACGCGCCACTGTTCTGCGCTCGTTATCACGATTACACGATGTTTCGTTGTCGCGTCGGGGGCATTTAAAAGAAAAAACAACAAATAAACTAATTATAGTTACACAAAACAACGATAAATGTACAAATTTAAGCTACACTCATGCTAACACGAACCGTCTAGGGGTTATGTTTACACAAACTCAAATAGTAAATAAATGTACTCAATGTGTTTCATTGAATTGAAAAATAAATAACAGCTGATCAAAATGTAAACAATTATGTTCTTCATAAGGATAACATGGGAACTTTCAAAGCCACTGGGGCAGAGCCCAAGGGACTTTTTCAAAAATGTAAGGTCGGTTTGCAAATCTACGCGACACGCTCTTTCCAATGAGACGTCAATGGATAAAATCGGTTAAGAAATGGCGGAGGAGTTCAACCGACAAACTTTCGTGTAGCGTATTAATTATAACGAGAGGTCGTCCAGTGGTCGAAACTCGACCAAAAATATGTAATGGACTCACTTCTTTATTTTCACCCCACACTGTAAATAAAACATGTGATTGGAGTTTCTTCCATTTGTTTTGATTTTCTGTTTATATTTCGTTGTTATTTCGTCACCAGCATGGCAACGCATAACATCCATGTTAATCTTTTCAAAATTTTTAACTCATTTTTTGTGCTTATCTTTGAGCCTATTTAAATTTATAAAGGGATTCTGCACACCTCCAGGAAAATTGCTTTCTAACAGTATGCGTAGATTTACCCCACGATGCACACAAGCTGAGAAAAAAGGTTTTAAAGAAACATGCTTGCCTATTAATATATAGATAGATATAGTATTATGTAAACCATTCAAAACAAAAAGTGTTAATCGACTGAAGTTATAATAATCATTGATAAAACCCTTGTTTTATTCAATAACTGTTCAAAAAATCTAATTTAAAAAAAGCTTGGATGTTCAGTAATGATCAGACAGTAATAGTAATTAAACGAACTTTCCACATAGTAATAACCTATTCAAACAATATTAATATTAGTTCCGTGTCATTTTGATGAGGTTATTTGGATTATAGGGAAAACTTCGTTACTGAATAAACGTTTAGGAGTGTAAATTTAAAACATCTAGATGTTGGTATATTCCCGATCAAATTAGTTGAAATTTACTATACTAAGTATCTTTCTAAAAATACTACTAGTTATTTAAGGGTTACTAAACTATAAGTAACAGACAATAATTCATATACGAATAGCCAAACCTTCGAACGAATCAATATCAGTTTTAAAACTCATTTACTTAAGCGATATATTTCAAAACTAACTAAAAAAATATTGAAGCTACGTGGTACACTCAGATTTGTAGTATGCATTTGCAGAATTTTCAAAAACAAAATTACCTTATCATGCGCTTCCCTAGCTTCTACAGAGAACACCTCCATTATCAAGTTGACAACTGTAATCCTACTTAGGAAACTTGCACTGGAAAGCATGCACGGAACACTTGACACTGGAGAACACACTTGAAAACTCAGGGAACACACTGGTCAAACCTAACACTATCAAACACTCAAACACTCTATATGTTACATCCTCTATTTGCACAGACTGCTAAACAAGAACACACTTTGAGCGGTGAACTATTCAACAATCAACACCTAAGAACATCCTAGAACACATAACATACTACACAAGGAACACCGTTAACCGAAACACACTTCACATGACTACAGCAAGTAACTCGCAAGGTGTTCCCGCTGCTGTGATAACCACTGTTTGTTCTGATAAGTTATTTGCTCCGGAGATTTTATCAGTGCGACACAACAGGAGCTATGACCTGGAGATCCAATGTTACAGATCAATCTATGGCTTTCTGTAGATTGGGTGAAGACTTCGAATAGCAAAAGGTCTCGTCTGAAAGACATAGGATTATTACTTGATAAGTAGACGTGCATGTAAAGTAGGCTAAAGTGAATCCAGTCACGACGTCAACAGACAGGTAAAACATTTGTGATTGGTGTGATTGATCTCATGGCTCGATTTTAACACATAAAAGAGACGTGCCACGTCTTATTTGGATAAAAAAACGTTTTCCCTAGGGTAAGTTTAAAAGGTTAGTATTGCTACAAATGGATAACTTCTTTTGTGATCAGGAAAAGTTAGTTCAACTTATAGTCAGCAAAGTTTTAACCCAACTCAGTTTTAACCAATTCATTGGCCTACATTATACAAAATACTGAACCAAATTACATTCAAGTTAAAAGGTTTATAGTGATTTACGTTATGGCATTTTAAAACATATATTGCGAACTAAATACATAACTAAGTATTAATTCAGAAATGTATCTTTTTCCCTTGAATACGCCTTCTTACTGCCCATGATAGGGTGTTGAATTGACATATGAAATGCCAATAAAATATATATACTAAGAAATAAATGAAGAAAAATATTTACGCACAAGTTATAATTGACTTATCAGAAATACCTATCTATCAATCCCTCAAACAGACTTGACATATTCAGAAATATTCGCGGCCATCAGATATTCTTGTTATATAAATGCAAATATCGAACGTGCTGGCAATATTGTGTTACATATTCATGAACTTGTTGAAATGCATCCAGACACTTTCAGAGGTTAAAGGACAGTTTCTGGTCAAAGTTTGACTCCATCAGTGAAGTTATGATTGATAGATGAAACATTTGGGTAAAGTGTGCTTTGTAATAAATAGTAATTTATGTGATATATTGGATCTAAAAATAGAATTTTAATTTCAGGTTGGATACATTTACCTTCAAGGTTAATTGTTAATTTATAGCCCATTCACACAATTTTTCCCATCCCTAATTTGTTTATGCTTGAATATAACTTTATTGTAGTAGACATGCCTATTTCCTTCATACCAATACATATATTTATAATACATTATATCTATCGGAAAGGAAACATCATTAAACGCTATTCAAGTCAGAACAATTATTTAAAATATCAGAAGAAGCAAGCAATTGCAATTAGCAGTTTTCGTCAGTGTCGAGAGTTTTTAAGGGAAGTTCACGGCTTTAAAAGATTAACCTAATTATTCTGGCCTCCAGGCGACAAAATAATTAGAACGAATTCGCGAGATTGTCAATTTTATTTCACTTTCTTTCTCATCACTTTCTTACAAAAGGTTGTTTAAAAAATTGTCACTATCTTAATCATGTTTTGAATTAGAATTACAAACGTTAGATACACAAAGTTGGATTGTTAAGTAATTGTATTTAAGCCTTAGGCCTAATTATTAAAAATTTCTCGTCACCAATTAGTCATAAGATGTTAGTCTTAAGTTGATGAAGATTTATGGTAAGATATAGAAAGATGCTTTTGAAAACTCTTTAAAGTGAAAAAAAAAACTAGCTTACACTTTTATTTACACTTTTATCCCATTGGGAGATGGATTCAAACTAACCATCAATGGCAGAAATACATCTGTTACAACAAATACTCCAAACACGACCCAAGAAACATTCTACTACAAATACAAATCTTTGGACGAAGAGTCGCTTAACATTTGAACCGACATAAACGATTGCCTAAAATGTGTTTAATTTGAGTTTTAGAATTATAATTGCCATATGCTACATAAAGAATTGCTTCGATATTCTTGTACAAAACAAAAGTAACAGCGTTAGGAGTTTTAACGTTGAAAATGAGTGCCTGACTCCCTTTAAAAATAAATGCTCGCTTGCGACATTTTGAGGAGCGAAAATGCCCAAATTCAAAGTGACGGCTTGAGTTGTTTATTGTTGTGGCAACGTCAACAACACGCAGCAGAGCGTGTTTGTCACGGTTGTCACAAATTTGCCACAGGCTTGTTACATGTTTGCCACAAGGGTGAACACAACCAGCAGAACAGCAATGTGTTGCTAAATGTACCAACATCAAAATACCTAACTCTATTCATAACTAGCTTATAAACGTCTAGAACTGCGTCAGTTACAAATAAAACTTCGTTAAGAAGAAAACAAATGAATTTTACAAAACTGCAATAACTTGAAAATATTTCTCAAATTGTGATAATAATGTAAGTAATAAAATTTTTAAGATTAAAATGTAAGATCAAGAGAGTTAATTAATTGAGTATAATTTTGTGGTAAAAGAATAACTTTCCACGGGTTTTCTGTGTATGCTTACAGGACCGTCAATGAATTAATGTTTGTGTTTTTCAAAAATGTTACTTATTTACAAGGACTTTTGTTAAAACGTTAGAGTGAAAATAAAATCTAATTTGCTGATGTGAACAGCACCGCCTAATATCTTCGAGCTGCTTACGTGGGAGGAAAATGGGCTGCCTTTCTGCTTTTGTGCTGATTTAGTCATTCAACAGCTGTTTATATAAAGTAATTCTTATGGACTTTATTCTGCGAACCAGCTGGTAAATGAACCAGAGAGTAAGTAGAAAATAAGCACTATTTAATTGAGCTCTGTTTCTATAATCATTGGTGGGTGTAACTTTCAAACTACAATGGATTTGAAAGAATGGCTTTATATTCTTCTTTCTTCTTTCACTTGCGAAACACAGTTATAGCAATTTATATGTAATTTAATAGTTGTCTAATGGAATAGCTCGGGGCTTCGGTCACCGTGGTCCTGAAATCGAACACAGCAAATCACCAAAAGTTTGTTATATTACCGCAGCCCATTTAGTTTGAAAAAGACGCAAAACAGTTCCATGAAAGAGTATAGCGTTCTAAAATCTGAGGAGGCAATAAAGTAATGTAAAATTACAAAAATAAAAAATGTTGAAACTAGAACTAAATTATCGAATGATATATGTTTCCAATTACCACAAGATACTGATCAATTTCGAGTGACGTGTTCACGTGTCTTCGTTACTAATGATGTTTGTATCAAGTATGCGTTGCTCGTTACTTTGACCGAACAAAAGTCCTCGGTTTCATTCATACGAGTCTCGGAGTCGCCTGAAGACATTGTAATTAAAATTATTTCGTCCTTCGTATGCAAATCCGTACTTTATTATCAACTAAGGTGTCGAATACATATAATAAATTGTTTCTTACATTTATACCTATTCATTTTATATATCAACCACAAACAAAAATTGCTTAGCAGTTGTAAAAAACGAAGTACAGTAGTTAAGACACTAGGTGAACATAGATGAAGTGACTTTTTTCATTAATGACCTTTTAGTATTTTAAAATTAATCAATATAAAAAGCATAATACGAAATCTCAAAAAGAAAAAAGAAGTGATTTCCGATTCAATTAAGTGAAATTTGGAGATTTCCATCAGTGAAAACATCTTAAGAAATTTAAAATAATATAGATTTCAAAGAATATAACATTTTAATTCATATGAAACTTGAGTATACCTAAACACCTTCATGGGATATTCTTGTCTTTGGTTTGATTCTGCAAGTAAAACATCGTTGCATTTAAAGAAAGTGTTAGATAAATAATAATATTAAAGCTTAATACCTAAACACCTTCATGGGATATTCTTGTCTTTGGTTTGATTCTGCAAGTAAAACATCGTTGCATTTAAAGAAAGTGTTAGATAAATAATAATATTATAGCTAAACATTAATCTAAATAGGCACAAATAAGTGAGTGTGTTTGGTTGTGTTAAGCTTTCAATGGATGACTTATAAACTCGAGTTAAAGACTTTTCTCTCAAGATGAAGTAACTCCAATAGCATTCCAACGTAAAAGGTTTTGGGTTTGAAAGATTTCTTTCAGTTTTTCTCCTTACTTGTAAAACTTGGTCGAATTTACTTTGATCAAAAGACTTATATTGCCCTTGGTTGAGGAACTATTTAGCAATATACATAAGAACAGCTGAAAATTCCTTTAATAGAAAGAGCATTGAAAAATACTATTAATTTGGTTATGTTTTGCTTTGGATACTTAATGAACTATGAGACTTCTTTATTAAATGGCTACAAAAAACAATTGAAGGAGTTTAGTCCGTCGGAAATGCTCGAACCGGAGCCTTTGTGACGAACAAAAGTTGAAAAAATATAAAAAATATCTTAACGTAACTTAATAGGTTAAGCGAAGAAGTTCCGTTGGACAGTCATAACAACTCCAGTTCAAATAAACTCAGAATAAATTTATTTTATTGATTTGTAATTATCTAGTAAACAAGGCTGTCACAGTTCATGAAGTAGCGAATAGTAACTTAACCAAGAAAAACAAACTTAAGGTAAATGCACCAGTAGCTGACAGTGCTCCAGAAGCTGACAGTTTGAGTTTCTTTACATTATAATGTGGTCTCTTAAAAATATTTACACATGATTGCATTGTTAGAAGAACATATGTTTATTCCTGATTTGATTACAAAAAAATCTGTGAAATTTAGCACATACTCGCTGAATGGTGGTGGTTTGAAAGCAACCCTGTCTGTACACATCACATTTAGTCGATTCCCTTAATGAAACTGTTAAGAAGGTAAGTTTGGTTTTTTGTCATTTCGCAAAATTTCTTAAATATTATTAATGGTTAGGCTCATTACTTTTATCAATTATACCTTTGTTGACGATTTCATGATAAAATTGGGGTTTTAGGGGTTTTGGATTTAAAATTATATCAATGTCAGGCTTTGGTACACTAAAGCCATACAAGTTCCAATAGCTGACAGGGGATATTTGCTACTTGCACAATATTAAATTAGTTTTACCCATTGAAATTTGCATGCTTTTTATAATTTATGTAATCTCAAATTTTTATAAAATGATTTTAATTTTTTAATTAATGAGCCAAATATATTTAAAAACTTTATATTTTTTTAAATATATAGGCCTATATAAAATATATACAGGGTGACCGTTAAGTCTTAGGACGACTTCATAACTTTCAAACGACAAACGATATCACAACCACATTTGGTATACCGTTACTGGAAATTGTAAGCTACTTTTCTGTGTACATGGTGGTCGGATATCACCTTTGGGGGACGGCCCGTCGGGGGTCAGAAGAAAATCTTTAATGACAGCCTATGTTGAGTTGTACATCATTTTAAAGGTCTACTTCAACTGAAAACAATGCCGCAAACCGTACTTCAAAAGGTTGATCCTGCGCAAAATGACAGTTGTTTAAAGATTTAAAAAAGTGTTTTAATTTAAAGAAATTGGCTAATTTTGAAAATCTTTGAACATCTGCCATTTTGCGCAGGATCAACCTTTTGAAGTGCGGTTTGCGGCATTGTTTTCAGTTGAAGTAGACCTTTAAAATGATGTACAACTCAACATAGGCTGTCTATAAAGATTTTCTTCTGACCCCCGACGGGCCGTCCCCCAAAGGTGATATCCGACCACCATGTACACAGAAAAGTAGCTTACAACTTCCAGTAACGGTATACCAAATGTGGTTGTGATATCGTTTGTCGTTTGAAAGTTATTAAGTCGTCCTAAGACTTAACGGTCACCCTGTATATATTTTTTAATGTAAATATTTTTATTTAAAATATGTAAAATAAATTTTCTTAATAACGTTTTACATGATTTTATTTATAACTTAATTATTAAGTTAGATTTTATTCGTCTTATAAATTATAAAACCCTTAGGTTTAGCAGCTAGTACATTTATAGTTCCAGTGTCAGCTACTGGGACAACACATAGTCAGCTACTGGTACAAGCACTTTTTTCACTGTCAGCCACTGGAACAAGTACAAAGGTTGAATTAAGTTCAAAAATGTTATAAAATATATTTTAAAAACCCTTTTTGTGTGACAAATTTGAAAACTACACTAAATTTAGAATATCATAAAATCCGTAATATCTCTTTAGTTCCTATTTATTCAAAACCACGGATTATTAAGTGCGTATAGTTTCTTATACTGTCAGCTACTGGTGCGTTTACCTTATAAACATTTTTGGCATTAACAGCTGTTCCAACCAAAACAAACTTAAAATTCACCTGTTAAGTTTAGTGCCATTGAATACCCGGTACCTACCTTTTCAATGTTTGAGCAGAAGACTTTGAGGAAATTTTCAAAGGTAAAGAAGCTATTTAAAAAAAAGATTGCTCTAATTTATATTTGAAATGAACATTTTCCCAAAATATATACTTATATAATTTGTATGAATGATTGACTTTCATCGTGTTTAAATCAATGCAGCTCTTCAGTTTTGAATTTAGGCCTTATCATTCCTATATAATTTACTTAAATAACTTATTAAATAATTAATTAACTTCGTTAACTTCTTATCATCACTAGTTCTAATATGCGAAACGCTATCAAAATATTACATTACAAAACAATGATAGTAGTATTCGAAACATTTAAGAGCATCACAAATAAAAGATAGTATCTCATAATTAACCTTGTTACATAATTTATCTAGTAAAAAACAGAAACAATTAATTAATTAGCTGTAAGAAAGGACCTTAATCAGTTCGGCAGCAGCGCTGGATAGTTTTCTGTAGTAATGAGATTTTGGACCAATCAGTTAAAGGGAACGATACGATTATAAGTATTGCCTCTCGAAATCAGACATTGCTTGAAACCGGTATTAATAAAGTAAACTAAATATTGGTTATGTATAAAAAGTGTCAGTTTTATGTGTCTTTACAGCATTACATAAGTTTGGAGTATAAATTACTGGATAAATTGAGGCAAATATAAATATTTTGAGACATACCAAAAAAATATAGAGAGATACACCTATGATGGTTCTTATTATAGAGAAATAATATTTCCAATTCTCCTAATCTGCCATTTAGCCAATTGTACTTATTTATTTTACTGTTAACTCTTTTGCTTGAATATAGTAAAAATATCTAACTCCAAAGATAGAAAATGTTGCAGGTGATGAAAATCTTTCGTGCACCTGCGCGTTATTTTTATTCCAGACATAGTATTTTTTTGTCCACATTACTTCAGGCTAGACCTAGGGGTTGCGGCATTATCACTTAGATAAAATCCATTGGTGACTTGGCGGGAATCGATCCCGAGACCTCAGGGACTGAAGTCCCGCGCTCTAACCACTACACCAGCTCGCTCCCCAAGACATAGTATTGAAATAAAATGTATAATTAACAGTCTGGAAAACTGGAGAATAATTTGTTTGTTTTCTATTCAAGACATAGTATAGAAAACAAACAAAGTATTCTCCAGTTTTCCAGACTGTTGATTATACATTTTATTAAATTGTGTAAGCATAATTTATTTTTGTAAAAAAATACGACCGACTTCAAAATGCTCTAAAAAGAATGAAATAATTTCAATAAAGTAAACTTTTGTATTAGGCAAGCTCACGTATTTCAAGTCGGCGCGGCTCAAACTGCAAATATGATTGAAATTAAATATTGTGTGTGTATTTTGAAAATCAATAAATTGTAGCTGGATAACATAGATATATAAAAAACATACTGAACTGTTTTGTTTATATATTAAAGGAAATATTTTCTTGTATTTTATGTTTACTTCAGAATAAATGCATTATGAAAATAACACACACAAATGTTCTATATGAATAGAAAAATAATTTAGTTTGATATTATGATAGGGAAAAGAATCTAGTTTAGTATTAAAACGTTACTTTTCCAAGTTAGAAACATTTAAATGCGTTATAATCTTTTTAAAGATACTCGTTAATACCACTATAATGCCGATCTCTGATGACGGTAATAAAATAACACTTAACGCATAACTATGAAAAATACATGCAGATTAACACCTTTAGTTATAGATAGTCACTTGCAATATGGACACACTCTTTCAATTTTGTATCAAAAATCATCATAGAGCCGCGCCGACTTAAAATACGTGAGCTTGCCTAATACAAAAGTTTACTTTATTGAAATTATTTCATTCTTTTTAGAGCATTTTGAAGTCGGTCGTATTTTTTTACAAAAATAAATTATTTCATGATTTTTAGTGACTGTATAATTTGTTATATATTAATTACTTGAAGTTTTTTAATAAGCAAAACTGCTTGAAACAATCAAAAGTGCCACAGAACAATCATTATTTTTAAACTGCTTGAGTCACCTGTTCAGTTTACATAATCAATGGGTATAAAAATTAACATTTTTGGATTTTCCTTTAAAAAAACAAAGAGTTGTACATTACATTAGGCCTAATGAAAAAAGAATGTCTTTCCTAGAGACATTGAAATGCCAGACATCATTTCCTGCAATTGGTGTACTTCTACATTATAAAACGAAATACAGTAATGTCTCAAGCCTTTTGGAACAATAAGAAAGTTATTCCTCAGCCACCAGCACTAAAAAATCTCTTAAAAGTAGAAAATTGGTTGTTATCACGTATATTACCTTTGAAAAATACGTGTATGAAAGATTGGTTCAGCTAAAAGTGGTGTAAGGGGTAGGTGGTTTTGTTTGCTCAAGATGTAGTCGAAATTGCAAATCAGCTTCCCATTTCCGAAGCAGGCATAATATTATAGACAGTGAAGAATATTAATAAACACTCCACGTCTTCAAATGCATGTTTAGTAATAAAAATATTTAACACTTTTAAGACGATTGACGATTATGCAATCTCACACCTCTTATGTCGTTTAAGGAATAATTGGATCTAATTTATGTTTAGATCTCTTTTACAAATGCTTTGGTTTTCACAATACACCTTAAATTGTCAATATCATACAGCTATTCACTATGTTTTTATAAGTCAGAACATTCAATACTCAAAACAGAATCATACACAAATCAGGTCAAACGTTGAAATACCTTTTTTATAGTCACCAAAACAAAAAGCATTTTTTCAATGTAACTTATTTAGTCTCCATGGCAAGAAATAGTTTATTAATCAATATGAAGCAACTGTTTCATGAAGAAACTGTCTGTAGCTTCATTTAAATGGTTGTAACTAACAGCTGTAGGAATGTTATTATTTATTGCCTTCTCTGCACAAATGTAAACAATCTGCACAAATGTAAACAAAATGAATGTTGAATATTTAAGGTTTTCAGAATTTTTCACCGAAACAAATATTATACTTAAACATAATATATAAGGTACCAAATAGAAGCTCTCCTGGTTATTTTGGTGGTGGAACCACACTGATCGGTAAAAGAATCACAGAGAAATTGGTGAACATACATAGAAAAAAAAACATCGCATCAAACAAATTGAGAACCTCCTCCTTTTGTTGGTAGTGGGGAAGTCGGTTAAAAAGAATGTTTTTGCGATTGCTATAACAATGTACACTTAAAACAAATTGCATTCAGACAAAATCTTCTCATTTGGCACACCTTAAAACGCGTTATTTGTTTCAAAGGTTGGAAATATCTTCTAAATTATCGTGTAAAAAACGTATAATTTCGCACTTCAATAAATGTTTCACACATTCGAAACATTCGAAAGTTGAAAGCACATACAGAGTTAACTTATTCATAAAAGTAAAAACTACCCTATTCAAATAAAAGTTTAATACTCATAATGTGGGAAACATAAACACATATACGTGCTTCTTTATTCCATAGTGTAGATCTATAAACATGTTAAATTCAAAGTCGTTTTTAAGGAGCCAAACGAGTGAAGGAGAGTTTCAAATGCCCGCTGGTTATTCAGATTGTTTGCGCCAGTAATGTCTCGCTCAAGGCGCCAGTCTGCGACGCGACCATTACTTCTCACGAAAATGCTCTTTTATGTCGATAATAACCCTAAATTCATAATATTTTGGAAAATAAAAAAGTATTATTTTATTCAGTATTTTTCCAAATGCAACCAAACAACGTCCAAGGAGTGTATCTAAAAAGAAATGAATGAAAAAAACTAATTTCAGTGTATTTTTAAGTTGTCCTTATGTTCAAGCCCATATAATGAGTTAGTAGATGGATTACAGACTATCATCCGGGACATCCTGGTTATGTTACTAGTTTATCTGAGTACTGTATTTACTACAGCTATTAGTCAATGCTAGAGCTAACTTTAAGCAGTAGGTATATATGTATTGACAAGTCTATCATACAAGAACTACAGTGGAACCTCGATAAGAAGACCCTCGATAACAAGTCACCCTTGATAACAAGTGTCATTTTAAAATCCCCTTGAATTAACTTTACCCCAAATCACATGTTATTGCAAACCTCAATAAGGATTCAACCTTGATAACAAGTCTCATTTAATAATCCCATCAGAGTCTTGTTATCAAAGGTTCTACTGTATTATTGTTTTGTAGTGATTCCTCCAATAACAACCATATTAATTGTGCCAGATATTAGATTTAAAATGATTTTATTTGAGGCGATTTTAGGACTAACAAAACTTTCCTACTCTCAAGTTTAAGAATTATATTGACAATGTTAATAACAAGTATATTTTCACAGCTAAATAAATTATTAAGAGATATTATTTTACAATTTCCCAACTAATTAAAAAATGCCCTATGCATTATACTATTTTTCATTAGATAAAAATAAAATGTTCATTCCAAGTAAAACAGCGTGATCGCCTAACAAAATAATAAAGCAGAAAGATTTTTTCTTTAACGTTGAGATGAAATTTCCACTAAGGACGGGACGTTTTCATGAAATAAAACTCTGCTAAATTGTGTCTTTATTGTACAGAAGCAGTGACTGTAAAGTCCGTCGGACATATCGTAAATAAAGCGAACAATTGAATCAGGAATTGACCTCACTGATGCCCTTTGACCTTTGCTGCTCCCACCACAGAAATTGTGTGGTACAATAACTAAATGGAATGCTATTTCTGTACTTAACAAATTACGTTTATTTATTCAACCGCAGGTTAATTATAAAATATAAATTGTAAGTTATGTTTTCATTTTGTAATAACCTAATGAAAACATAACTTTATAACTTTAAAACATAAATTTATATATACGAAATAAATGTTAAGGGCTAAATAATTTTATTCACAGTACTGTATTTTATACAATGTTAAAACAATTTATAGCTAGAAAATTTCAACGAATGTATTTTCTTTGAAGTGTACAGGTAGGCCTTTAACTGATTCTTGGATTTGTCTCTGTGGAAGAAGATCTGTGACAGAACTAATCAAATCAACCTAATATTATAAAATCATGGATCTCCCTGCACAGATCAAAATCCTAGAATCCATTAGACCATTTAAGACTATTTAATATTTGTATGACACCGAACACGTCGGTTTACGTATTTTGAGGCTAAAATTTGTGAAGTATGAGTGTGTAAAAAAATATAAGATTGCTTTGTTTCTGACTAAGACCAGGTGTTTAAGCCTGACTCATTAACTAAAAGCCAAGATCCTCAAATGACGATAAAGCCCCCGTCCTCGTAATTAATGTAATGGATGAATAAAACTACTATTTAAAACTTTAAAGAACCCCAATCATGGGACAGTACAAGCATAAGGTTTATTTTGATTATGATGCAAATAATTTTCACTCCAATATAAGAAAATGTCCTCAATATTTGATGGACAACATTGTAGAATATGTTTCTATATAATGTTATCTGTAGGGTTTTACACCAATATTCGTGAAAATTGAGTGTAAATTTAATTACGACGCCACTAGAATGTTTGGTCGTAGTTTTGATGGGATATGAATATCATTGGTCGGATTCCAGTAGGGAACCACTTTGGTTCAAAGCTTTTTGTCACCGAGTGATGCCGCTGGCATTTTCATTAGTGGAACAAAACAATCTGGATAACCTCGGGTACTTCAAATGATCCTTCCGTCCCCGGCTCTTAACTTAAGTGTTTTGCGCTGGAGGTTTCGTGAATTAATGAAGTTTTAGAGGTCAGAAACCAAGTAAAATCCTAGAAAAAACTATTAAAATCTAGTTAAAATTCATTTTTAGGGTCCTTGGACAGCTTTGTCAAGACAAATAAACTTTGAACTGTTTGACAGGGTTGAAGTTAAACTTGTTTTTTTGTCTTAAAATCCACTAATTATTCATTCGAAAAAAAAACCATGAGACAGATAAATATTTACACAGCTGCGTAAGTCAGTGAATCAATTACGTTTTTAGGTTTTAATGGTACAAGTATACTTTAACTATAATTGGAATTCTCAATTTAGTTTTCTCATTTAATGGAAACGATTGCAATTTATTACGAAATGTGTGATAACACTGTAAGGGTAAAACCTCTGACTAAACAAATAGTATTATTTACAAAACTGATAGCAGAAACTATACAAACTTTGTGTTCTACCAAACGATAACAACAACTGAACTAAAATAATTAAACTACCAGATAGTTATAATACCAAATAAAGCTCACCAGCTAGTTTATTAAATAGCTTAATAAGGTAAATAATAAAAAAATACAAACTACAAAACCTAGGTTTGGAGAACGTCCAGTGAATCAGATACAAAATACAGTAGATATTTTTTTCAATATATACACACATATGTTGATAGCATTTATTAGGTATAAATACACAATATAGCTAAAACCTTCATCAAGGTGTTTTTTATGTTATCAAGTAAATCATGAAATAATACGTCAATGAAAGGTCAAGTGAATCATTATAAATAGTTTGTACGTGTTATTTTCTGGGAAATGTATATTACAATAAAAATATATATTAATCAGCCAGACATGTTTCATTTTTTTAATAGTGTCATTGATTTTGAAATTTATAAACAAACAACATTTCCAAAAACTTCCAGTGAAACGAAAACAAACGAGAGGTCGTCCAGTGGTCGAAACTCGACCAAAAATATGTACTGTATAATGTACTCACTTATCTATTTTCACCCCACACTGTAAATAAAACATGTGATTGGAGTTTCCTCCATTTGTTTTGATTTTCTGTTTATATTTCGTTGTTATTTCGTAACCAGCATAGCAACGCATAAGATCCATGTTAATTTTTTCAAATTTTTAAACTCATTTTTTGTGCTTATCTTTGAGCCTATTTAAATTTATAAAGGGATTCTGCACACCTACAGGAAAATAGCTTTCCAACGGTATGCGTAGATTTTCCCTACGATTCACACGAGCTGAGAAAAAAGGTTTTAAAGAAACATGCTTGCCTATTAATATATAGATAGATACTACAGTGGTAACACCCCAACAAATTCGTAAATTTATTAAAATATGTCTTACTATAAAAATATGGTTTTTTTTAGATTCGAAAAACAGGTGGTTGTATTAAGAGATTTTTAAAAACGTGTTGGAACAAGTCCATCTAAGGTAGCCAAAATGTTACACGAGGCGGGCCAGAACAATTTAATTGTAGTAAATCCTAATCCAGCTCAGTCCACCCTCTATAATGATGAGATTACCAGAAGCTATTAGTGTCGAGATTTCTAACTAGACTGATCCCTAATGGTTTTATGACCAATAATTACAGTTTAAGAAAATTATGTTTACTTGTTTCACTTGTTTAGCAGGTAGGAAAAATGTATACTTAAATGATATAGTTTTAGCAAAAACATTAAGCAACAATAGCACATTATTTTTTGTTAAATGCACAATAAACAGAAAAACTACATAACAAAAATCACAACTCTTCTGACCCTTAATGGAACAATAAGTATTGCTTGCAAAACCTATAAATACAAATCAAAGTTGTAGGAAGGTTAATGCAATCCTAATGTATTTAATGGCTTTAATACGGATTATGAATAAAGCAAAGTATATTTAGGTAGAAAAACTCAAAGTGTAATTAGACTACCTTTCTCCAAATACACATTGAAATTTTATATTTTTTATAGTTGAAACTTTTGTGATATGATTTTTGTTGCAAAATACGTGTAATCTAATGTAAAGTAGGTACAAGATAAGATATTTTTGTGACAAGATAATAATAGTAAAGGTATTTACAATTGATTTCACTAATAAGTGCTTATTTGTAAAAAAAAAAAAAAAACACTCAAATTTAAGTAAGGTTTATTGCACGTATCGTTGTAAAGCAGGAATAGTTACTTGGTAACTTGGGAAAAGCTAGGAAAGTGTACAATATTTTACCGAAGGTTGTCCGGGAGGGTTTCTTGCAGTAAAGAAGGCGTCTCGATCGTCACTGTGTTTGGGATGCGGTCGTCTTCTCACACGAAAATGCTTTTATCCAAAGATTCATCTTAGGTTTTATTCATATTTAAGGTAATCTTCTAAGTATTGACTTTGTTGAGTTGAGCGTTTAACTGAGCTGTCATTTCACTTGAATATAGATTCCAGTAATACTCAAATTTTGGGTTTACAAAATAAAGAACGAACTAATACTGTACAAAGAGGAACATTGACAAGCATTTAAAATAATTGCACTCACTTTTACTAGCCCTAAGGTAAAGTATAATATATTCTATTTGTGCACATTTTATTACCAATCGAACCTCAAAATTGATACCTCATTTTAAAGTTCTACAAATATAAGGGAAAATTTTAACTTTCTTCGAATAGACGTACATTTTAAAATATAGACAATTTTATTTAGAGATTTTCCAAAACAAAACACCAATTTTGTGAAAACAGCATTTAAAAGACCATTTTAAATACACAAAAAAAGAAAAACTGCCAGGAACACTTCGCCGTTTTGAAGTAAGAGGTCGAAAGTCAGATACAAGAGTCTCAGATTAATGAGAAGGGAAGTTGTGCCTCGTTAGACGTCGAGTGAAACAGACACTCGGAATAAACGACGTGTATATGTCTCATGAGTAGTTGAGACGTGTAAATGTCTCATGAGTAGTTGAGACGTGTACATGTCTCATGAGTTGTTGAGACGTGTAAATGCCTCATGGCTTGTTGAGACGTGTAAATGTCTCATGGCTTGTTGAGACGTGTAAATGTCTCATGAGTTGTTGAGACGTGTAAATGTCTCATGAGTTGTTGAGACGTGTACATGTCTCATGGCTTGTTGAGACGTGTAAATCTCTTATGAGTTGTTGAGACGTGTAAATGTCTCATGGCTTGTTGAGACGTGTAAATGACTCATGAGTAGTTGAGACGTGTAAATGTCTCATGACTTGTTGAGACCTGTACATTTCTCATGACTTGTTGAGACGTGTAAATGTCTCATGACTTATTTAGACGTGTAAATGTCTTATGTTAAAAATACAGTAAATAATGTTAGAGCGACGTTTTTCATTTTTTGAAATCCAAATCTATTCTTATGATGTCACCTAATTAGCCAAAAAGACATAATTGTTAACGATTGAGTATATTCCACATTCATTTTTTTTCTTTTTTTTTTCTAAAAATGTAGCGTTCTATACATAGCAAATAGATTGATTTCATAGTTTCATAGCACGTCCGCATGAAAGCACTACAAGATAAACAAAGAGACGAAAAAATAGTTGATTAAGCTGAAGCAACAGATTCCCATATTGTTTGAGGCAGCGTGGATCATTACAATATGTATACGTGAGGTGTGTACAGCATGGAGCTATCAAATCTGGGAATCCAATTTTCCGTCTCATCAGCTCACATGACGTCACCTCAACAATATTGTGGCATAAATATAGAACTCATTCACCTACGGAATGCTTCACTCATCTACGAAATCTGAATCCTAAAGAGTAAAAGTGGTACTAATAAAACTATTTTGTCTTTATTCTAAACACCAAATGTCGTTAGAAATATCCTAAATTTGGATTTATTTAAAACTAAGACCTTTGAGCAACAAGCTATGTACCTAGAACTAATGAATCTAATGACGGTAACAGATAGTAACTCATCATAGTGGATTGACTTTTAAACAATATGAATTTCTTTAAATCAAAGCAATCATTAAACAATAAATAAATTTTTCTCAAAGTTTTACAAATTATCCCATTGGATTCGTAAATGGAATTGAACGGATTATTTTCTGTGTTGCGGTTATCAATCGATAGTTATTAAAGAACGTAGATAAATTGTGGTATTTCTTAGTGTTTCAATAGTGTCCCGAATCTTGTGTTTTTGTCCATACACCAGCTTAGATGAACCACAAGTTCAAATGAAGTAAGGAAGTTTGAAGGGAGAAGCACTACTATTCACAGACACCGACCACTATACAAGTTTAGATAACTAGGTTGAGATGAGAGTGCTCGGCGAGTTGGTCAATAACTATGTGAAATATAAGTTTGCAGATGGTTAAGAAGTTTCCTGAAAACATAAAAGAAAGTTCTCACAACGGAATAATCGTGAAAATCTTAAAATCAATAAGTTTTCGTATTTTAAAAAGGATCATGAAAGCAATAGCAGATTGATAAAAAATCCTGTTAAGCTATAGCCTAACTAATTATTCCTCAAATATCCGTACGATGTGTTTATGTTTATTATCTATGTCCATGCAGGTTGACTGTTTCCACGTGTTACAAATAAGAGAAAGATTAATCAACAACTTATTTAAAAAAAAATATATTGTCCTGCGTTTATAAGTTTCTGCGTTACAGAAATAAACTACATTCTCAGTCACCAATTTAACCGATAAGACTTGAATAAAATGTGTCAACAGATTTTAAAAGGGTAACATTTGTTACCACAGTAATAAATGTATTATTCACAACAGCAAATTAGATTTCCTTGTCCAACTGTACATGCCACTGCCACACGTGACATGTCTTTAATTATTCTATTCACCACGTACAATGCAACATTGTTGTTGAAATAATTTTGTAGACAATTTATATATATGAGATTCGTTCAAGGAAACAGGTGTTCCACACTCTTAAATGCTGAAATAACAAGGCGGCGTTGATGTTCAACGCTGCGCTGACGTTCAACGCTAATCTTGTAGAAAAAATATAAAAAAATAATAGGTCTTCCAAGTACTAAAAAAGAAAAAAAAACACCTAGCAAAGAAACTTTCTTTTCTTTGTGTTATAGGATTCCCTCTTAAAAGTTGTAACAAAAATAATATGGTAGGAGATACTTTTACATATTTCCAATACTAGCTTGATATGTGAATAGCTGTGATAGAATTGTGCATATCGCAAAGCTCCTTAAAGCTAGTAGGTAAAAAATATATACCAAGCGACAGAGTAGTTGTTGCATTTTTACTAGCAGATGTGTGATGAAAAATTCCTATAAGAACAAAGAAATAGGTGATTGCTTATTATCATTCAAACGCGTTTAAAAATACTCCTTGAAGGTTTGATAAATGGTTTGAATCGTTTTGGGAGCTATTAAATAAACAATGCTGCTTAAATGATTCCGTTGAATAAATGAGAAGGCTCTTGTGTGTGGCTTTACATCTTGTAAATAACATGAGATGCGAGCTTCTATTGAATGTGGTAAAATTAGTTCTTAGCAAAGTAATAATGTTATCGCAAATCTTAACATTTCTATGAATCTGAAAAAAATTTTTTTAACTTCTTCAGCTTGTTATTCTAGTCTGTTATTAAGAAAACAAGTCATGAGACATTTACACGTCTCAACAAGTCATGGGACATTTACACGTCTCAACAAGTCATAAGACATTTACAAGTCTCATCAAGTCATGAGACATTTACACGTCTCAACAAGTCATGAGACATTTACAAGTCTCAACAAGTCATGAGACATTTACACGTCTCAGCAAGTCATAAGACATTTATATGTCTCAACAAGTCATGAGACATTTACACGTCCCAACAAGTCATGAGACATTTACAAGTCTCAACTACTCATGAGACATTTACAAGTCTCAACAAGTCATGAGACATTTACAAGTCTCGACAAGTCATGAGAAATTTACAGGTCTCAACAAGTCATGAGACATTTACAAGTCTCAACTACTCATGAGACATTTACAAGTCTCAACAAGTCATGAGACATTTACAGGTCTCAACAGTTCATGAGTCATTTACTCGTCTCAACTACATGAGACATTTAAGCTGCGCGCGCACTACGGCGGCACGGCACGGACGGGCGGGCGGCACGGCAATTTTTAAAAGTTAATAACATTTAATGCCATATGAGTGCGCCCACTACGGCGGTACGGCCGGCAACGGACGTTCGGCAGCTTCCGCCGTTTGTTAAAAAGTCCGGGACACAGAACTCCAGGACATTTCCGAGCTGCCGTGACGCCCGTACCGCCCGTACCGACCGGGAGCACTACACACCGACCGGGCGGGCGGCACGGGACATCCGCCATTCTCAACTGATCTCTGTCAAAGTAGCAGTGTTTTCGTGTGTTGTAAACATAGATGTTAGTAAGTTGATTTTTCTCGTTGAGAAAAACCCCAAACTGTACAACATGCGACATCCGGAATATTTTAATAACGTCCGGCGTGACAGTATATGGGCAGAAATATGATCTATAATGAAACAATCAGGTAAGTTTTACACATAATCCTTCTACAAGATCAGGAAACAAGGTGTGGAACTCTCCAAAACTTAGTCTTTTCCTGTTTATGTTGTGTATCTAAAATCTTTGCTTGCACCTTCTTGTCACCTCTTCCTCTGCTAAAATTAAACCTACTATCACCACTTTATCTACATCCATCTTTACTCACAAATTTTAGCTCGCAGACTGTCAACTGTCCTAAATTGCGGATGTGCGGATGTCCCGTCCCGTCCGTCCGTGCCGTGCCGCCCTAGTGCGCGCACCCCCTCTTAAAAATGCCGTCCGTGCCGTACCGCCCGTCCGTGCCGTGCCGCCGTAGTGCGCGCGTAGCATTACACGTCTAAACAACTCATGAGACATTTACACGTCGTTTATTCCGAGTGTCTGTTTCACTCGACGTCTAACGAGGCACAACTTCCCGTCTCATTAATCTGAGACTCTTGTATCTGACTTTCGACCTCTTCAAAATGGATAGCTTTTAACTGTTGTCAGGCTAATGGTGGAAATACATTTGACATAGTTTTCTTTTGCCTTAAAATGAGTTATAAAATACGTTTAGGTATTTTACACTATTTTGTCGCAAACGAAAAATATAAACTCAACCAAACGTTTGTCAATTTTGTTTTGTACATTTGTATAAATTTGTAATTTGTAAACTTGTACACTTTTCTACGTACGTTGTTATGTCCCAAAGTGTAAAACTGTTTTTAAGTACTCTTATTTTGCACGTAACAAAAGGTCGTTGTGCAAAGTAACTTATCTCTCAACCTAATATGTGCGGATGATTTTCAAATTAGGTCTGCAGCGCTCTAATGTACAAAAGATAAAGCTACTTACCCGAATGAAATCCTAGCGTAATTGTTTCACATTTTGGTGCAAAATTGTGCCAGTACAGCATCTACTTCACCCGTAGCCTTACTTACATGGCATTTAATCTTGATCTGGTGTTTAGAATTGTGGATATTTATAGGCATGCACTGTGGATGCGATACTCTCTGGTGTGGATTAACGTCCGCACGAGTGAGTACTACGACTATCCGCAGTACTATCCTGATAATTAGACCAATTCGTATATACCAAGGCGAAAATGTGGTTCGGATTCCACTATAAACTGTAGGTCCCTTAGTTGCCATTAGCTGTATGGGCTATTACAGCTGTGACTAAGGAATAATTATGTCGGCCTTAGTCACTAACAAGACTACAAGATCGCGCCACTCTTCTTACACCCATCTCCATTCATACTTGGCTTAAAATACCTACTTTGTATGGTCGCCATTTTATCGAAAAGTATTAAAGTAATTTCCCTTAAACAAGTCTCAATGAAAATCGAATTTATAGTTGGACTAGTAATAAATAATATGAAAATAAATTATTTCAAGAGGTACGAAATGTAAATATCAGATGTAACAAGAACTATTTTTCAAAGTACAATCTTTACAATGAGTATGAACTATTGCTTTTAAATTGAATGGGCGATTTTCAAATTACATCATACATCTCTTTTACTGAAAATGCAAAATTCAAACAAGAAAAATCGAAAAATAAAGGCATTTTAAAATAATGGAATGAACGTAATCGAATCACAAGGGTGACGAGAATTGGGGTATAAATTCATCGACCTTTCTCTCCATCCATCTTAGCTGACGTCCCATCTTGTGGACCTCCAAGTAATGGAAATATGATCGAAATCGATCACTGTTATTATATAATTTTGTTTTACATTGCAAAACCTATTTCAGCTACTAGTTTACCGTATTAAATTTTTTTCACTGTAAAAAAGTATGCATTTGCGTAAAAGCACAATGTTTTAATGTTACCTAATTGTTTCAATGGTTATGGATGAAATTGTTAACATATTTTGCTTATAGCTACAATAATGGGAAGTTAACATTTGTGGTACATCTATATCTATTTACTTATTTAATACGCAAGCAGGGTTTTTGTGACAATTACTCCTCCAAAAATACTGAACCGAATGACATTTTTTTTTGTGTCATTAGAAAGACCGTAACGTGAAGTTGTGCAGGAAACTTTCTTTATAGAGAAATAATCAGAGAGTGAGGCCCTGGGGCCCTTTGAAGTTTCGTATTTCTCTATAAGATTAACGTGGGAAACAAACATTGTTATGAAACTCCAGCTGTTGTCAGAAATCAAAGTCAGGTAGTTAATGGTTATTTGGTGCTATTAATAAAGGCTGAATTTTTTAAGTACTGGCGACAATGGGTGATACCATGCAGACTACATTATCATTGACAAAGACCAACAAGGACAACCTAATGCGGCTATAAGTGGGAAACACGTTGTACAATATACTAAAAGCAAGATCAGCTTTTGAAAAATTATAAAATATTTACAAGAAATGTTGATTATATTGAACTGTTAATTACATTGTTAGTATTATCATTAGTTACGTAATCATTGAGTTGATTTTTTTAATCTCATCGGAATTTATGACTTATATTTCTTCTTAAATAAGTTATTTGTTTTTAAATAATTCCTTTACTTCTTTGCGATTGCTCGATTTCGAGCAGCATGTACAGTACTTTAGTTAAATCTGCCCACATCAGCATATATTACAATCAACAATTAACTTAGTAATTCAAATCAATTATATAGTAGAGATTATACAGTATAATTATACGTGCTATATTTAGGTAAATATATATTCACGCTCAATGCTTTTTATTGGTTCCGCATACAATTTTCACAGATTGAAAACTGTCTTAAGTTTTCGATTGAAAATAAAATCTAATTTGCTGATGTGAATAGCAGCGCCTAATATCTTCAAGCTGCTTACGCAATTGGCTGCCTTTCTGCTTTTGTACTGATTTAGTCATTGAACAGCTGTTTTGAAAACGTAATTTGCTCTTTATAAAAAGTTGTGTTGAAAAGCTCGTCTAATATTATGGTTAGTATGAAAAATGCATCTCATAAAGAGTTTTAACGTAGACCTATATATAAGTAAGAATAATTGAATATTTAAAAATTTCATTTAAATTAAACGGGACCTATGTAGTTTGTTTCGATTTCTATTCAAAAACTACACAGTTGCGTTTCCAGAATTAAGTAGCAAATTGAAATATTGAATTCCGATAAATTTAACTGCTTCATGTTCCAGATTAAAAATGGATCGTTTGAAGAATATTAAGTAAAATGAGTACACTGGCAGAATTAAAGGAACTGATTAGTCTTGTTAAATCCTAGAACTAAACTATTTCACAACAGGGAATTCTCAACCTATAAATATAGATTTTCAATTAATCTTTTACACTAACTATAACCTTTGAGAACTGATACAACTATAACTGTGATACTCTATAACGTAAGCAGTAACTGTATTTATGGTGTAATAGATTTTTGTCTAAATGCGCACCTCCGATGATACCATTTACTTTGTCTGATAAAATTACGTTATGCAAATTTGGTTTTTCACCTGTGACAAAAGACGAGGTGCGTTTATAATTATTGTTACTTACAAGATTTTATTTACATTCAAATTCATTTATAGGTAACAGATCATTGAATCTTTTAGAAACAACACACATGTTTCGAGTTCAGAGTGAGCTATCGCCCTTTTTACACTCTTCAACATTAACATTGACATTATGTTAAGTAGCTTCAGCAAATAAAAAATATTCGCTTTATGACGTCAGCACCCATGTTTTACAAATGATGTTAGTTAGTTACCTAAAAGAAAAATATCTAAAATAACAGTGCTTAACTAATAAATCATTATTGATATTTATCTTTTGTCCCAAACATTTGAAGGAGCGAACGAATTAATAATTTAGAAACTTCAACGTTTGTCAATTACACTAAAACAACACGAACGTTCCAATCACAAGTGAGTTTGTGTAGGAAGGTAAATAGTGACTGAAATGACTGATACTGTGGACCCAGTAAACATGAGTGACTGAGTATTGCCGACTTGGCGACTGCCCTGTTGATTTTAGATCAATAAATAATTTATCATAGGTAGTAAGAGGGTTGAAAACACGTTTTGAATGACTATATGTAGTTTTTATCAAATGTGTAATAGTCGGCATGAAACAAAGTAGGTTAACAATATTTTATCCAATCGCCACTTCAAATCGTTTTCAGTTCAATTTGTTATAAATGTATTGTTTTGTATGTGTATGTTGTTGCATTCATAAACGAGAAAGAATACATTGAATACTATTACCATTAATGACCAATCAATCAACACCATTGTTTGATAGGTTGCTCTGTCATCATCACGAACGTATCTCTATCTCTGTCTGATTGAAAGGATATGTTTGATTTGGCTGATTGTCGCCGAGCAAGATACACTAGCAACTGAAACACACCATGTATAGACACATACTGATTCTATCTATCACAACACGTGCAGTAACATTAACTCAACGTTTGTCAATTTTCTTTTGTCTTCAATAATTTGTAAACTTTTCTACGCACGTTATTTTGCCCCAAAATGTTAAACCTTTTTTTGCTCGTTGGCAAAGTTTGGTGAGTTAAGTAACTTATCTCTCAACACAATATGTGCGGATGATTTTCAAATTAGGTCTGCAGCGCCCTAATGTTCAAAAGATAAAGCTACTTAGAACCACAATGAAATCCTAACGTCATTGTTTCACATTTTAGAGCAAAATTGTTTCAGCTCAGCATCCACTTTACCTGTAGCCTTTATTTACATAGCATTTAATATTTCTCTGGTGTTTAGTAATTTTTATAACTGGCCTGAATGAAAATCTACTTGATAGTTGGACTAGTAATAAACAATATGAAAATACATTATTTCAAGATGTTCGTAGCCTGAACATAAACAATAAATTCAGTCATAAATTATAATGTCATACAGAAATAGTGCTTGATATTGGAGGAGACATAATTTGTTCTTGCAATATTCCGAAATTGCTTCTATATATCTAGACAGCAAATTACTAATTGAAAAATTAGAATCACAAATTTATCATTAAGGTATTCCTTACATGTGGAATATTTTCCCGAATGTAATCGTCGTTTGACATTAATTTCCTTACCTGTATGCTTATTTAGTAAACAAAGGTAACTTTAGTTCAAGCGGTTCACGATGTTTTGTCATATCTGTTTTGCAGATCTATTTTTATGACGCTAATTAACAAAATCCGTTACACTTCAGATCTACAATAAACCTAACATCCTTTCAGTTCTCTTAATTGAAACCCCGTACCATAAACTATTTGAACAGTAATGTATACATGATATATTTATTTCCTAAGTAAAAAACTCATTGATAATTATTGTAACAATACCTGAAGATAGTTTTAATGCCAAACTTTTTAGTTCTCAAAACTAAATAAATTTTTTTAATGAGCATTGTTATGTATTTGAGTTTCCTATTGGAGAAAGCGATTTATATTAATACAGCAGCGACCATACATCATAATAACTGCCAGACCTCGCTACGGGGAAGATCAAGGCCTGATGTTGTGTTTTATATGCTGGGAACAATTGTAACATTTAGCGTTCAGATGTAATAATATAAAATGCAAACAAGTTCTTTAGTGTTAAATTTAAACAATGCACAAAATAAATAAATTAGAAAGGTTAATTTTAATAAACCCAAGTGAACGCAAGTAAGATTTTACGAGAAATTCGTCCTCCCTAAATTTAAAGTAACACGAAATTACACGAGATAGGGGGCATTTATTGATTGCATTTATAACCATAGGTTCAACCACAATCTAAATGCTATTTGCCAATGGGCTGTCAATTAACTATCTAACAAATTAGTTATCTAATCAATCGACTAATGACTCTGTCAATTAACAATTGCAATCAATCGGTGAATAACCAATGACAGTGACAAAAAATCTAACATTTAAACAAATCCATGATCATATAAACTGAACAATAAGTCGACGTAAGATATGGTATATGCACCAACATTGAGAACGTCTTTATAAATGCCAAAAAAAAAAAAAAAACCAGTGACATTTAAACACAAAACATGTTATGTAGTCATGTTTTTTGCCGGAATTTGCCTTGTTAATTTATCAAACTAAAGTAGTTGGCACTCCATGACATTCCTATAAAACAGTTTCACAAGTAAGAAGATGTGTGATTATAATCGTGTGTAATGCTTCGTATGAAATGAACAACAGATACAACGGCGTTGTCTAGCAATACAGAGCCACGCGTGTACTGCGGGTGTTGCGTCTAGCGAATGTCACGGCGCTGTGTGTGAACTTGGGAGATAGCTATCACTTTCGTTATTTTTTATACAACATATACTTGCATTAGACAACATATTAGAAATCAGAAAATTCCCAACTTAAATATTTCCTTAAATGAAAAATAAATAATAAAAATATTAGATAAAAAATTATATTGTTTTACGATGATTAAAAAAAACATATTTCTTTTATAGGCGTATTGGCTCTTCCAAATATATATATATTAGTATAAATTTTTAGATCTAAATAAATATTTTTGATAAATGTTATATTAATCATCAGTTAGTTATAGTTACGGATTTTTTAGATTGTTATAGCAATATTAAATTATACACTCATTATTTTAACCAACGTTTTTTTTTTGGGCGATTTCGTAACGAAATGTTGCAGTTGTTCTAGATAAAAACTTACTATCAAGATTACGATACTTTCCTAAGATGAAATCAAATTGAAAAATATCCTGAATAATATAATTAAACCAAACTAATGTTTTACCTTAACTTCTTAACCATTCAACTAAACTAATTATAGGATAAGATTTTAAGCGGAAATTTAAACAATAATATTATTTATTAAATTATACTATATCTATCATATACAAAACATCCCAGTGTAATCCATGCACAAATATGAATGCCTCAACAGAACGTACAGCAAGACATATGACATTTATATCCATCCTGTGACACAGGCTTCAGTCTGACATTTGACATATCATGATTGGCGTTCTGATCTTGCAGCTTCACACAATATCACTATATCGCTATATCACAGTATCATAACATCAATGTATGCACAAATATGAATGCCTCAACAGAACGTACAGCAAGACATATGACATTTATATCCATCCACCTGTGACACAGGCTTCAGTCTGACATTTGACATATCATGATTGGCGTCCTGATCTTGCAGCTTCACACAATATCACTATATCGCTATATCACAGTATCATAACATCAATGTATGCACAAATATGAATGCCTCAACAGAACGTACAGCAAGACATATGACATTTATATCCATCCACCTGTGACACAGGCTTCAGTCTGACATTTGACATATCATGATTGGCGTCCTGATCTTGCAGCTTCACACAATATCACTATATCGCTATATCACAGTATCATAACATCAATGTATGCACAAATATGAATGCCTCAACAGAACGTACAGCAAGACATATGACATTTATATCCATCCACCTGTGACACAGGCTTCAGTCTGACATTTGACATATCATGATTGGCATCCTGATCTTGCAGCCTACACCACACAATATCACCATATCGCTATATCACAATATCTTAACATCAATTTTATATATAATAGGGGGAGCAGGTATGGTGTTATTCAGGTAGCGATTAATGATATTCATTGCACTAACTTATTTGCCAACTTTCAGCTGTTTTCAAGGCTACTATGAATTTTGAACTCCTAATAATCGAGCTAGCTTAGGTTTTAAACTGGTTACCTTCAGCTTTAAGGTAAACGCTTAAAATATACAGAAACAAAAGCAAAAACAAAAAACAAAAACAAAACAAACCCACAACAAAACAAAAGCATAAAAATAAAAAAGTGGAAATGTAAAAAAAGCGGTATTAAAATTTACAAGATTTTGGGAGCATTTAAAGTAAAAGATGTATAGAGGTTAATGCTAAGAAATAAGTAATGTAACAATGTATACATGCCATTGTTAGATTAAATGTTTGACTACTTAAAAACGATTGATTTTAATTCCAAAATTACTACGTCAACGTTGTTTATAAGTACTACTTTACTTATTAACAAAACTATTACGACAAATTTGATTGCGAATCCAAGCAGGGTTGTAAAAATTACAGTTTATGCATATAATTTTCTGATTTTAATGAAAATAGTGTTTTTCTAAAACAACATTAGACAACAATCCAAGAACGATGATATAAATACATTTCAGCCATTTATATCAATTCATATATTGAAAGGATATCCATCTTCTTGGGGTTTCGATTCATTGATGAAGATAAATTCGACTTCGATGCAATATATCTTATTCTGTGTCTTTAAAGTATTCGATTTCCTATATAATCAATCCATCCATTCTACACTTACAAATATATAGATTTTATCTGCTCTTAAGTTACTTAATTCCACGTCGAATTAGTAAAAAGTCTATGTCAATGATTCAGGCTCAGTGTAAAATACGCATACAAAGTACATCGGTTTTCAGAAACCGATAATTTAATTGGCACTTATTTTTATCTGTTTGTTCTTTACTAACCACAATTAAAATAGAGCTAAATATTTACCCAAATATTAATAAACAATCACTTTCGCCTCTCTACAGAATCTAATTAAATAATTATTGGTTTCCAGTAAAGTTCCAAATAAACAAAGTATGAACGAGTCGGCAATACTCAGTCACATGTTTACTGTGTCCACAGTATCAGTCATTTCAGTCACTATTTACCTTCCTACACAAACTCACTTGTGATTGGAACGTTCGTGTTGTTTTAGTGTAATTGACAAACTTCGAACTTTATCACAACAGTCTTTAATGCAATCACTTAATTATTTGAAACGTAATTAATTGTTACAAAAGTGATACGGTTATAAGTTTTGAAGTTATTCTCTAAATGTTGAAACGTTATGTAGAATTGCCGCAATGATAAGGTTTTAAAGCTTATTCGGATATTTTCCTGTGTAAAAAGGCCCTTTTCGTATATCACTGAAGAATGAATAACACACTTCATGTTTTACATTGAAAAATTTGTAGTTCTTGCAAAACAAGATTTTGGAGTTGCTATATAGTAAAATATAATCAAAATATTGTAAAAATATATCTGAACGAATAATCCTTAATGTATGCTGAAATACTCTCAATCTTTATAATAAATTACGCATTGATCATTAAGATAAGTAGTATTTGTATAAAGATTGCAATATAATACAAAATGATTAATAGGTTAGTTCCAATTAGTTTATGTAAAACTAAACAAATACATAGTAAATACAACTTCGGGTTCTAATTTAAAGCTGCATGGGAATTTCAGTGACACTCTAAACCAATATAAACACACCAGAAACAGTTTCGTGGTGTCCTGGATGAAATTATTTTCTCACAGGAATACGTTTTATAATAGGTATATTTTTCTATTCCAAAACTTTAACCAAGCATGATGTATTAATACACTTTGTCAAAAAGCACATTTGACGATAGTAAAAACTGTTTATGGTAAAAGTAAGGTACCGAGCGAAACTAATATTGCTTTTTGGTTGCAAGAAAATTCTTCACGACATAAATGCAGAGCAATTTCCTGTTTCATTGTCGAAGGAGAACCTTAGTTGCGCTTACCTCGTAATCAGTGATGTTATAAATTCATTTGATCTTAACCCATCTTAATCGAGCCTCTCGTAATCGAGACTGCACTCTGTGAAGACTTTAGTTACAAGGAACATTGTTATAGCGAAAAAGACTATTCAAATCGTTAAAAATACCTTAAGTAATTTGATTGTCTTCACGTTAATCCCGTCGGTTTTAACAAAGTTTGAACAATTGGTTTATGAGTCAAAATGCAATAGTTTAAACAATGCAATGAGCTTGTCACAGTTTTGCAATTAAGAAAATGTAACTTCCTTTCTAGGAACATAGAATTCGCATTATGGATGTTATTTTTTTTTACTTTTCTAAATGTTAGTCCACAAGCGACTTAAACTACGAGTGCTGTTGTATGTAACTGCATGATCCACAGATAAAATAACATAAGATGAGCGCAGTTGTCACACAGTGGCAAAACGATTAGATTAGTAAATTGGTAAGATATCTCTTCAGGAATATACTTTTAAGTGTGAAGAGGGGAAATGCTTTTACGCATACAGGTGATCAGCCTTTATGTGAGAATCATCAAAATAAACAAGCTGCACAAAATTTAGTACTAATTATTTTAGCAAGACTATAGATCTATAGTACAAACAACTTATATAAAAATATTTTATAAATATGGAAAGCGTTAACAAAAATGGTTCTTTATAACCATAATATTTTGTGCAGCTTAACACAACTAATTACTGAGCCAAACAAAACTTAATATTTAACATTTAACAAACCGATTAACAATCAAAACACAAACACAATTGTGTTGCTGTTTGTTGTGTTCTGTACTATCGATGTGTTTACACATATTAGCTTGATAATTAGCTCATTGTCAACACAAAGGCTGCAATACCAAGCTAATATATATTGTGTCTAAGAGGAGGGGGGGGGGCTTATTAGCAAATAATTTAAAAGCATGATTTGTTATCCTATCTTTTTTTCTGAAACTGAAGATCTAGGTAGTGATATAAATTTAAAAAAAGTTGCACACATTCTTTGGGTTTAAGAAACTTTGACATTTATTGTAGTGCCGTGAATATAAAACCATTTATAAATGTAAAGATTTTGGATTAAAAATTGCGTTGATGAAAATTCATGCATGAAATAACACTCATATAACTGTTTGTACGGTGCTCTCTCATTTGTTCTATGAGTATTTTTCCTAAATATATGTAGTTGCACTTTTACAGTTCAATATATGGGCGTTGGGAATAAACAAAAATCCTGGGGGGGGGGGGGGGTTAACGGAGGGCAGAACATAGAAGGACTTTAAGCCAGGTTCATTTCAACAGATGAAAGAGATTTCGATCAAACCACAAAGATATATTTGAGTTAAAGCAACCCCAAAGTAAACAGTTGCAGAACTTCCCACACATGTAATTAGGTCAGAGTTACAGATATAGAAATCGATTAACTCTTGATATATGTTTATTTTAAGATAATCTATTATTTTAATGTTAAATCACACAAACAAAAATCAATTTTACTTAAAGAAATAAATGAAAACGATTCAACATTTTTTGTTTAACTTCGTAAATCTACACAGTTATTATTATTTTTTTTTGCACCATGTCCCGTAGGGAAACCTTTCTATATTTGGGAATACCATCTACAAAACTTTAAGTTGAAATTTAATTAAATTTGTACGAAGTTAAAAATGATTTGATTTTAACTACGGTGAAGCTACGTAGCACAACATTGTTCATAAATGATAAGTATAACAGCAAATTGAAGATGTCCCTCACCGAGCTTCTTTATTATGAATCAGTCTTGGTCAAGTTTTCCACAAGATTATTACGCTAATATCGTTAAGAGATGAGTGTAAATATGTTTGATGCATTATACTAGTTAAGCTTGCATTAACTACAAAGTTTTAGGGATACAAATTATATTGATTACTTTTCAAACGAATTCTCTATACAAGGTGTACAGATCTACAAGTGCACTCATTATATTTGTAAGTGGTGAAATAAAAAACAGTACATAAAATTTGAAGAGAGAATTGAAATCGAAATGTATGGCTTAACTTACATATAAATAAAGAGTTAGGAGATCTTACTTGGGTTAAATAAATAAAATAAAAACAATTCAAAACCTAAGACATGGTCCGATTTTGTAATTTTTATATAATCAATACACTGGTATATAGATTACATTTAAAATGAAATCTTAACAGCTTGTATTAAATGTCACTGTAGATGCTTGATTTCAACAAAACTTATTTTTTTTATAAAAACTTACAACCAGAAAATTAATGAGGATTCTTTCCCTGTACCGGATGGCTAAGTAGTTACTGTGCTTGCTTGGATTTCGAAAGTTTCTGGTTTAATTTAAGATAAATCGATTCTGAACCACATGTGTTTGTTCATTAGGCTATTACTTGAAGTTTTTTTTTTCAACAACAGGTCAAAGTAAAATGGTAAGAAGAATTTTGTTTAGGTAGTTTAGATGTACGTACAACAGTTTTAATTCGACCATCTATTATAAAAAAAATTGAAAGCCATAAAAATCTTTAATCAACCATTATTAAGTTAACAGAAATACAATAAGCGTCATCCAGTTTTAAATACACTTTTCAGATGATAAATGAGAAAAAATTTTCACAAAATACAGATTTAACTGATAAACAAGGCAATTAATAGAAGAAAACCAATTATGCACTTCTCAAATAATCCCAAGGTGTTAAAAGCTAATTACGATGGGTAGCAGCACCTGCGACGGAATGAGTTCAATTGACAAGGATTTTTATCCTTTCCTGACAAACCATTCCTGAAAATTATTCTTAATTAACTGGAAAAGTTATTGGCTCTACTCGTGTACCTCAATGATAAAAACCGGCCGCGTTTTATTTAGTTTCCAGCTAGCTTAATCGTAGCCCTAAGCTCATGAAGCATGATAAAATGGAAATTACTGCTATGGAAATCCATGCATCAATGGTATCAAGTTTTTATATGGAAATATTATTTTTATCTCAGGGTTCAATCATTTATAATTTATAACATTATCTTAATATATAATATCGTCTACCTATTTGAACTTAATTATTTTAGACTATGTATAGTTTGAAAACAAACAACGTTAGGTGTAGCCATCAGTTTCACCAAGTTATTTTGTACAATTATTACGTTGTGTACGTGATCAAACTCAACGTATAGCAAAATTCTACATTAAAATACTCTACGAGTGGCTTATAGAAATATTTGAGTAAACAATGGTAATTTGGTCGTAGATAGAACCTTATTCCTGGCATCCAAAAGTGTTGGTGATAGTTATTAAGTTAGTGGTTAAATCAAAATATTATAGGGTTAATATAATAAAAGACGAATTCAGAGAAAAAATTATGTAAGAAACAGTTCGATGTTATACAATATCCTAAATATCTTAATCTTACTTAATAATCGATTTTTAAACATGTAAGTGATTCTTGATGCCAGCAGTTAGTTAAAAATAACACATACTGGAAAAATATTTGAACTTCATAGAAACCGAGTCCATTGTGATTTCCCAAATGAATTCCTATATCTGCCTTCACCACGTTAGGGAACGAAAGTTCATTGAAGTTCCACAAACGTCAAAGTTCACCTGCGAAGCCAACTGAGGTTACAACTGTTTGCTTTCTAAAAAAATCCTACGCAAAGGATGTGCAGAACCGAATGTGAAATCCGTACAGAAATTTAACCTGGGATTTTGATTTGACTTTTACGTAATGCTTTTGATAAAAATGGCGATTTTGTTTTGTCAATTGTTTTTTTTTTAAACAATCATAAAGTTTACGTCACACTGGAAAAACACTTTGTTGGTAAAATGCACAAACATTATAAACCACATGGTTTACCACATCATAAATACCTACCTTAATGCAGCCGCAACAACATAATAAAGCACATCATTTACGTTGACTTAAAGTATTAACGGACAAAGTGAGGACCGTGTTTCAAGAAGCTGTTTATCATAAATTTATCTTGACGTCGGTTCCACAAGATTATAACGAAAATTCAGGGAAGGTATAAGTGTAGATATTGAAGATTATTACATCCATGTTTATAAAAGATAATTTTAACATTTAGGGAAATAGTTACTTGAAACTATACGTTTACGTTGGTAACTAACGTATTCATTCTAGTTTATCTTTACTAGAAACGTTATCAAATGTTTCAGAAGAAAATTAACGTTTGTAAAGTCGTATATAGATCTACGTACCAAATATTGTTAGAGAGAACTGCTAAGAATAATCATACCTGCAACAAAAAATCATTATTAGTTTGAATACAATATAGATAACGATCTATCAACTATCCGATTATTATTGTATTTACTAAAATGTTCAGTAAAAACACGATATATGAAAACTTACGAAAAAGTAGGAAACTATTATATAAAGTAAGACGTTTGGATCGATCATTTGGTTTGTTGGCGAAGAACGTTAGGGTAAGTTGGTAGATTATTGGTAAAAAAATAACGATTAACGAATAAGTACATATTTAAATGAATAACTCAAAGTATAAATTAATGCAGATTTTAAAAATAGTTTTTCGAAACATAATGATTAAACTAATATAGATTTGTATACGTACCCAATCAATACAAAATGTTAACTGAATGTTTGTTGACTTTCAATCGATTAACTTTTTGGCTTTGACACTTACAAAATATTGTAGTAAACAGAATTATTTAGGGAAAATGGACAGGATACCAATCAGAAAAAGTATTACTTCTGTTGAATCAAATAATATCAAAGCTGAAAAGGTGCAGCGGTTATTTTTATAGCGCTTAAAGCTGCAATTGAACGGGTAAAACCAATTCTCCGTTCTTTATTCAAAGTGTGCTTGAGGGTTGATTACGTTCGTAGAAGTAGCTATGGAAATAAAATTGAGAATGAAAAGTTAATTATAAAACGGATCAGTATAAAATAAAAATATTTTTGTAATACAATTCCAAATAAGGTTTATTGATTTGCTAAAATAACTAATTCTTACAATGTAAGTGAGTTCAAGACATATACTTTTAGCGAATGTCCCATATAGGGAATAAGCTATTACCGTAGTACTCATGGTAAGACCTGGACGCAGGACCGATTTTTTTCGTTTTGAGGTCCCTAGAGGCCAAAAATATATATATATATATATATATATATATTTATATATACATATTTATATATATATATATATGTGTGTCCGTTAGCACGATAACTCGAGCAAAAATGATCCGATTTTTACGAAATTTGGTACAAACGTGTAAACCTACGTTTATTCGAACGAGTTCGCGATCCAGCATGATCGGACCATGGGAACGGGGGTTTACGGGAGGTTTTATGGGGTAAAAATAGGTTTTTCCCATTTTTGACCCAAAAAACATAAAATTTAGCAATTTCTTTCCAAACCATTTTGTAGAGCTTAAAAAAACAAATAATTTAGTATATTGAAGCGTTATTATGCGCCTAATGGTTACGGAGAAAATTCAAAAAAATTGTAAATTTTAAATTCCCATGTTATTCTTATGGAGAATAAGTAAACTGTTGTAGTTTGCTTGTTTATGAACATATTTTGATCAAATTTGGAAAAGGTTTTTATTTCTTACTAACTATTAACATTTTACAAAAAAAAAACAGTTTTACCCTCCCTGATGCAGCAAACCTAAGTACTTGTTAAACTAATTCTATTTAAATCGGGAATAAATGTTATATTTTTAAGTAAACATTTCAGGGTAAATCAAATCAGTCAAATGGAAATTCGCTTAGTCTGCAGGTTTGCTGCGGCGGGGGTATTTATTTCTTATGACTCTAGGCAAGTAAGATTGTTTTTGGCGGCATTATAACTTAGATAAAATGCATTGACGATTTGGCGGGATTTGAACCCGGGACCTCAGGGACCGAAATCCCGCGGTCTAAGTTATCTCATCTCATTAAGTTTTCTCAGATTAAGTTATCTCATCCAATTCGGTTTAAGAATCAGATAGGGTTCTCAATTTGCTTTATAAATATACTATTTTAATACTTAAGTTGAACAAAAAAAACATTATTTTATGTTGGACCTCAAAAAGGCAGTACCTTATTGCTAACTAGCTGACATACAACAAACACTGGTCTTAACTCTTATGATACTCTTACGTATGGCAAAAAAAAAATACTTGAGACGCGAAAACACTTTGTTTGGAGCAAATGTCACTAGCTTAACCTTTTAACTCATGCCTATGGCTGGAATGTTTGTTAAGAATTTTACATTTTTATTGTTTGCATTTTAAATGGATTGAAAAAAAATTTTATGTCCGTCAATATAAACAAAATGGTATGGATGTAAAAAACAATGAAATACTGTACTAATCAAAATATTCACACTGGAAAAACGGGGATGAGGTCCATCAGACTAGTCTTCACCTAACCATTTCTGACTTATCAGCCGTTAATACTACTATATGGACTAGAATGTTATGGAGACATTACAAAAAACACAATAACTAAAAACTTCAATGACAATCTCTGGATTTGTGAACATCCTATGATAATTTTTTAAACTTAAAACTAGTCAGACCAAAGACAACTTACTAAAACTATATAACACCTAAAGAGCTAAAAACCAAAGATATAACAAAAGCAAGAACACTGTATAGAGAATATATAATACTGCAATGCAGTTTGTTTGTAGTACATGAGAAGGAATTAGTTCTCGCGGAAGGAGTTGAACTTAAAATGGCTGCAGAGTTTTAATACGTTTTCATAGTATAATGCAGTTCCCACATTTTAGCAGTAAACTCTTAAGAGCTAGTACCGGGAGTATAAATTTTGATGCTATTGTCGAAGACGTTTACTATCTTGAAGATCAATAGCAAGATTTTGATCTAGTATCCATAGTGTTTTACTAGTCAAAGGTTTTACTATAACTTTGGCATTCAAATGCGGATACAGTAAAAGAATTACAATAAACTATACATCCTTAGTTAAAAAGCTAAAGGTAACCTATTATACAACGCTACTACCAAAGAAGTAATATAAAATATGTGAACTAAGTAAATCGTAATAAAGTATTTTGTACTTACCCAAAAACACAATAACATATTAAACTGCGATTTTACTGTCTAAATGCAATCATCACTAAACCTACATATCAACAGTATAATGGTCAACACAACATTATGTAACAGTGTAGATGAACTTTGTAATAAGCCATGAACAATCACACACCACTGTGCTTAAGAGTTTATTGACTGTGTGATGACTAAGGCAATCATCACTAAACCTACATATCAACAGTATAATGGACAACAAAACATTATGTAACAGTGTAGATGAACTTTGTAATAAGCCATGAACAATCACACACCACTGTGCTTAAGAGTTTATTGACTGTGTGAAGACTAAGGCTATCATCACTAAACCTACATATCAACAGTATAATGGTCAACACACCATTATGTGACATTATTCTTTGAGGTAAAATTACTTTAACTGGTAAAATTTAGTTAATACAAAAATAGTTTAACTTTTTTTGTAATCGCCATTTAAAATATTCTTATTAGTAAAATAAGCAATTTTATAAACTAAGCCACTTATGTATAGGAACTAAAGTAAATAAATATATGTTAAAATCTTATATAAGTCTATAATTTAAATAGATAAACAAGGTTAAGTATTTCATTCTGCTATTTATGTTAATTTTAAAACTCTCTATATGTGAAATTCATTTTAACATGTAAACAAACAACGAAACACCTCTTTAGACAAAAGCAGTGAAAATTGGCTGAAAAGCAGGAATGTTACAATTGGCTGCCGTTGGTAAAATGAGCCTAATCCGTTTAGGACGAGTTGTCTGTAGTTGAGACAAGCCAATGTTGTAAAGTAGCTACAATAATACTTCTTTGACGATCCCTGTCTTTGTTTGTAGAAATTTTGAAACTAAAATTATATCGGACAGAATGAATTGTCATGGTATTACATCATTTTGGAAGTGATCCACTGTGTTGAAAGTATTTAAATAAATCAATTTATAAATAGTTACGATTCTATATCGTTTAACGTCACTTGTTATTAGTGAAAGACACTTCGGATAGTATTGTACTTTTATTCTCTGATGCGGTTTTATTTAGTACTTTTTCATTACTTCGTGCCATTGATGAATAGCTATTAAATAATTTGTAACATTTGTAATCTAAGAGTTTATATCTCTACTTAATGTTTCTGAAGAAGCACAACCATTTTTCTTTGACCAAATATACCTAAGAGGAATCTCTCCACAATGTACGACAAAGTCTAAGAGAATTCTTTTCTGACAGTTTCTTTGTGTGGGACTGTTTACCCCCCAACGTTCAGCTTCCTTTTGTAGAATACTTTTAGCAGTGCGAAATAAATAACACACAAACTACACCAGAGGCATTGGTTATCGTTTATCAAACATCAAACTTTGTTGAGAATATTATAGAATAAATATTAACTAATTCTAGGAGTAGATCCCATTGTGAACCTCTGTTCAAAACAACTGGTATTATGACAATTGTTAATCTTTATATTCTAAAATGTGTTATGTTTGTAAAGCAAAATTCAAGTGTCATACACACATTTTACTAGGGGTAGAAACACTTTGGGCAGGCCTTACACTAGACTTACCACAGTTCAAAGAAGTTTTGCTATGTCTGTGAGGATTGTTAATTGCTTTGCATGTCAAATCTTAGACATTTCTTTTAATCGCTTGAAACAAATTTAGACTTTTTGGTTTAATAAACACTCATTATACTACTTGGATGAATTTTTCGAAGAGTACAACAGGCCTAGCAAAACATTTTCTAGTTTTTTTAGTCTCACCAAGTCAATTGCATGTTATATGAATGTGACATCATTTTAATTATTGATTGAATAAGGTAAGATTTTATCCGAGCCATTGTGATCATCTTTTTAATATGTACCAGCTTGTTTAAAATAAAAAACTAGTTTTTATTTATTTATATTTATAGTTAGTAAGTAGTTACCAAATTAATTTCTTGCCATGTTTGATTGCTGAACTGATTATTTATTTATTGTCTGGAAATATTTTAAGAGATTGTTTAATGTCATTCATGCAGTCATGTGTTTGAGTAATTTTTATGGTGACAATCTTATAATTTGACAAAATCTATAGTGAAGCATGTTATTCAATGATTAACAAAGATTTGATTTGATATGATGTATAAATTTATGTAATATGGTAATTGGATATTCAAATAACAAATTATTCATATTTTAAATAATCGTTTTTATTTTTTTTTTACATGGAAAATCGAAGAATTAATTTATAATTGTTCTCTTACATTGCATGATTATGATTATTTAAAATATTAATAATTTGTCATAATGTTGTTGTTTGTAATAATGATTATTATGGGTGGACCAACATTTCGGAACGAGTAAACTAGTAAAAATCCGACTTGATTTTTAATTTTTCTATTAGTTTGCGCGGAAACAAAATGTTCCATGCAGCAAATAATGGAAAAGTGTACTTTACCCGAGCAAGTGTAATGGACATATGACATTTGTTGGTAGTAAATTGAAGTTATTACACATCGATAGGCAACTCCGCTAAAAGCTACTGCACTTTATTGAAGTACCGAATTAGTTAGTGACGAACGACGAGGAAAAATAATTTGTACTGCATTGAAAAGTTATTTATTGAATGAAACTATAGATTTATATTCATATAACATGTACCATGCATATTCATTACGTATATTTTACTAACATATTTTATCTTCGGGTGTTACTAATTTCGAACATATATACAGTATAACCAAGCATAAAGAGAAGCGATGGGTTAAAAACACAACCAATAATAATAATTAAGAAATACAAAATAGTTTTATTGGGAGGTTTTAGTACAATTCCGTAAACAGTTCATAATTCATAATTTATTTACAAAAGAAATTAAGTTAAAAAGAATATTTTACCAACTTTTTGTATAACAGATAAAAGTATTTCTACTAACCAAGGTTATTAGTAGATATTCTGGTTAATAGGTATAGTTACCGATAAGTTTCCAAAAATCTATACTATTATAAAAAAGAGGGGGTGTCTGTGTGTGTGTATGGGAAAAGTAAACGCGAAAACTACTGGTCGGATCGGGCTGAAATTTGGCATGATGATAGCTCACATTCCCGATTAACATATAGGCATATTTTTATCCCAAAAATCCTTTCGGGCTCCGCCTAGTGGCTCTGGAGTTTCCCATGTTAACCTTATGAGAAATGAAATTATTGAATCTTAACAGCTGTTTCAATTAAACAAGTTGGTTCTGTTCTATGATGTTCAATAGCATTAAAGTTACAAGGATTACCAACAGGGTGCAGCACTAGCACTATTATTTCTTTTACATTTATGACAACAGCAAAAGGTGAGTGAGCGTAGCGAACAAACTTCAACCTGGAGGCGAGTGAGCGTAGCGAACGAGCTAACCTGAAGGCAAGTGAGCGTAGCGAACGAGCTAACCTGAAGGAAAGTGAGCGCAGCGAACGAGCTCCAACCTAAAGGTGAGTGAGCGTAGCGAACGAACTTCAAAAAGAACCGAAATTTCTTAAACCATGTCCTCACTCATAACTGCTATAAGCATTTGATACTTATATGCCAACCCCGTACGAAGGACGGGTACTCTGCTAGTATATTTATATTAAACAAAAACAAACTGATTATAACAAACAAATTATAAAGAGTAAGTAACCTAAAAATAAACAACAACCGAAAATATACTTTCCATTAAGTAGTACTATACATGTTATACGTGCAATGAATAGTTTTAAACACCCTAAATGTTTTTGTTCAAATTCAACTTCATAAAGTTAAATTTTCATAAAGTTTATCTAAAGAGTTTCATTTGTTTAAAACCCTTACCCCAAGACTGACGGTGAGCTATTCCCCAGATATACCGGCGCTCTCGATGCCTTTTAAGGCAAGAGGTTGAGAATAAATAAGAAGGGGAGCACTTTGAATTTATAGTCTTTCATTTCTCTTTGTTTCATAAGTATCTAAAAATTAACAAGACCAACCTTTTATGATATTTAACAAATTACATTACAGAGTACATTATAGAGTAAAAATAACTAGCTAACCTTCCTTCGAAAGCGTTTAAAAAAATTAAATGAAATTGGTGAGACTCACGATGTTACATTCTGTATCAATAAAAGAATTAAACTGATTTTAATTAGCGTTAAAAATTAATGGTACGCCTGATCTCGTAACTGCCATTAATTTATATGAAGAGTTATTTTAGAAGATTATGATGTTAAATAATGATTCTTTCTAATGAACAAACTTGTTTGTGTCATTAACAAGGGAAAATTTCTCCCTCTTATTGTTCGTTCATTTATATTTTGTTGAAAATAACAATGATGCAATGTTATTTTGATAATTTGTTTGTCTTCTACAAATTAGTGATTTCCTTATAGATACATCAGTACGAAGACAACTGAACGGTAAAAAGATTGGATTATTATAAGGTGTTCATTAAAATCTTAGATTGTGTAAAGAATGTGAGATGAAATAACGAGTGATGGTCTATTACTTTTTGTTGATAATATTTGATTAGTTAAGAAGTTTAAAAATATGTGTCACGCTTAAAACTAAAGCTAATTAAATTTTGAAAACTTGAGTTAAATTGACAGTAAAAGAAGCAACGTGCTGCCTAACTTTTTTGGCACATAATCACAGTTTGTGTTTTATAATTCAGCGTTTATTTTCTCGCAGGCGCTTTTTTCTATAAAAGGCGATTTAGTATATACAATCGGTTTCAGAATATCGCTGCCCTTCCCCAGATTGAAGTTATTGAATTCAAAATGGACGGAAAATACCAATAAGTACAAAGTAAAGAGGGTTTATTGTAATATATAATGGCAACCAAACAATTTCCTAGTGAAAACCCCTTACAAATCAAAATAAACTGTGCATCTAATGCAGGCTTGTTCAAGAATAACTTTCTTTGAACATAAATTATAAGAAGGACAGCGTGGTTCTTTTCAAAAACACTGAGAAGACTTTCCTCGTGTGAACCTAAAATTCTCTACAGAAGAAGAGATTAAATAGACTCTTTCATATAATCTCTCATGAGTAATGGACGCAAGTAAAAACATCGATTGATGTTAAATAAATTTATCAATAAAACCACATGAAGTAATAGTAATGACGTGTTTTATCTCAAGGATTTAGTCCAGAAAACAGCTGTTTGCCGTCATCTTAATCAAAGGGGGTTTCATTACGTACTAGTGTACTGTAATAAGATTTACCGGACACCAGCCAGCTGATTATATACTGTATTTGGCAATGAGTGAGAGTGGTTAGTTTATAAACAAAAACATAACCTTTCAGACGCGTCCTTCTGGCGTCTGATCTTATTACGGTCTTGTTTACCCTTTTTTTACATATTGTGTGCCCGTTTGGGGTAACAACAAGCTCCAAACCAAGAAAATATTCAAACTGCAAAAAAGAGCCATCAGATTAATCTTCATATAAAAATATAGAGAGTCTTGTAGATCCGTTTTTACTAGAAATAATATGCTGACCTTCCCATAAATTTTCATTTTTGAATCCTTGTCATTCTTAAAAAAGAATTCAACAATGTTTCATTTTCACGAGTCATCTCACCACAGCTTCAATCTTAGAAAGAAATTTGACCTTCCTATTCCTAAATCCCGTATTACTAAAAAAAAAAAAAAAAAAAAAAAAAAAAACAGTAATTCCCCATGTGTATCCATCTTTTCAATTAATTATCTTCCCATTTCAATCAAGGGCGAACATGATTTTACACAAATTAAGCATGGTTTGAGGGAATATTTTGTTGATAAGGAATTTTGCAGTGTTTCTTTGTTTTAAAAATGTAAATAGTATGTACCTCTTGAAGTTTGTATCCTTATTTTTATGGGTCTTATTTTATTTGTTTAGTTTTAGTGACTTTTGACCTGTACATTTATGTATTATTATGTCAATAAACGATTCTTATTCTTATTCTTATTCTAACCATTTCATTGCGGATAACATATTGACGCGACCTAAGCATCAAGAACTCAATTTGAACTCAAGAAGTCAATTTGTTTTTAAATTTTTAATTAGATGTTGTCAAATAACATAAGGAGAACATGAATAACATGTTTCGAATTGTTTTCAATAGTCAAAAACGCATTAATAATCGTCAGTATATTTTAAACTTAAGTAGTTTGTTGTTAAATAATGTAGCTTTACAAATGAACTGTCGAACGGAATAATTCCAATTCAATTAGAACGCGCAGTTTGTTGAACAAAACTCGTTTAACGCTTAGTCATAGCAGAAGTCAATTAAACCACCGTTTGTCATATAAATGACTCGATGAAAGCATTTAACAGTGGATTTATCTCCTAACATTGAACAGAAAATTTGTAATTTATTCGTTTTTCACCCAACTACGACAAAAACGGCTGTTTTCAATTCATGTGTGGTTTCCCATAAATCAAACAAATATACTATAGTCGATAGTCTAGATGAGCATTTTACGATCTAAATTCGTCCGCCAGTATTCTAAAAGAAAGTAGTCCCACTTAAAAAAAAACTGCATTTATTATAGTCTTGTTGTGTTTATTATTGTGAAACATTGTGTATTGCATAAAAATATAACTCTTTATTGATATAAGTAGAAATGTCAAAATATCTCCGATTTATATATTTTGAACTTGAGATTATTATTGCGTTGGCAGAGTAATATATCGTGCATTTAAATAACGGTAACACATGTGCGCTTATAATAGCACAGCAAACCAAGTTGGAAAACCCCCATTTTAGAACTTAACTCTTACGGTTAAACAATCCAAACATGTTTCATTACTAGGCGATGAATTTCATAGTGGTGCAGTGTAACGAAAATACACGTAAACGGAGAAAAAATACTTTTTGTGAAGATAAAAAGTATTGAAAGGAAGTTGAAGATGTAGTTGGTAAATACATAATATAATATGCTAAAATAGCTGTTTATATAAATTTGGACTGTGGTAGTTTTTTTACCCTATGGGTAAAAAACAACAGAAGTCGATGACTATGTGACCAACCGAGATAAATTGTCTATGTTAATAACAATTACATCCTACTACAGATATATAGGTAAAATAGTTTATTTTGGTGACATGTGTTTATTGTACTTAAACAAAACTGAATACATTTTATTGTATATATAATATATATACAATAAAATGTATTCAGTTTTGTTGTATATTATACTATACAAAGATCACCTATAAAAACATACATGAACAAATTAAACCTAAAAATAGTGTTTAACATATTTACAAACACGGCTAAAAGCAATTCAAAGTTTCAATTGTGCTCCAGTAACACAAGTTATATACTGATGTACGAATGGGACACTCAACACTTAACCACTATTATACAGATACTGGTAGTTACAGTTTCAAGTGATCGTTTAAGGCAGTTACACGTTGTTACTACACCACAAAGTCGTAACAATGCAACATTAGATAGTAACATCTTATATTACAACTCGACGTAACAACGCTGTGTTAATGGCCAATTGTAAACTGTTTAATGTAAACTTCGTTAGAAGGGTTGTAGTGTATCTGTACAGTGGTGAACAAAAATTTGGTTACAATGTTATTTAATATTATTGAATAGTGTATGATTACTGTTTGTTATTGGTTGGAAAACACTGTACAGGAACCGAATTTAAATCTTTCAAATTTTCAATACCTTTAATCTTCTAAACGATGTAAGGGTAGGTACTTCGAGGCTGGTTTGAACTATAAATTAAAAGAATTAGTAAAATTTAAATGTTTAGTCCCCAAAATGAAATTGAAGTGCTGCTTTGGGAGACCTTGGAAACTCGTCTTTCTTTCTTACAATAAACCACTTTCCAAAGAGTTAAAATTTCTTACGATAATAATAATTTTCTTAGTATATTAGGTAGTAAAATTGTATGTTTACCATTTAATTTGATAATTGTGTTGTAATAATCAAAATATTGCAAAGATAAATACTGAATTGATAATTTTAGTCCAAACAAATGGAAATAAATTTTGATTATTAACATTGAGAACACTATTCATACATATAGTCCGTGTTATAAGTGAATGACGACGAGATACAAATACAAATGTGTATTTCTTCAGAAGTAAATCATGTCTAATGTAATCCCATGAAGTAGCTAATGAGAAAGTTTTCGAATATTTTATTTCAAATACTAACTGCACGTTAACAACCAGAAAACCTTTTATTGTTGCTACCGTTTAGAAAGAACGTAAACAAATTACTTCAGCAGCCTTTTTCATAAACACGACAGTACATTTCAGCGTAAGATAAACGAAGCCTCCTCGATCATATTTCCCAGCGTTTCATTCGCCCCAGACAACGACCCCGGTCGTAATTCCCAAGATATATATTCACTCACGTTGCTTTTTAGGGGATGAACACGTCAAGGGTAAGTAAATAAGAGTGCACTCTGAATTTATAGCATCGTTCCTTTGCTCACTCTTAGTGGAAGTAAACAAAGAATATTTCATACCATGCCTTAATTTAATACACCGCACACATATTTAGTACGAGTTCGTTCATTTGTTTATTGTTAGTGTAAAATAAATGTTGACAGGCTCAAATGTTTTACAAGATTGTCAAAATTCACAAATCGTCAAGGTTTACTGGATATTAATCAATTTAAAAATTGGAAGTAGTGCAATAAAACTACAATAATTTGCTAGTGTGAAGTTTAATTAAAAACTTAATCCATGATTGTGAAAGAGCTTCCTTGTTGTATTACACTTTCGTGAACATTCCAAAATGTAGACATTTCATGAAGCTTCTTACTTTGATCACTAAATGTTTTCCAGAATATTTTACCACCTAAAATGACGGGAAGATTATACATCGGTTCACAAATGAGGTAAACATGCAAAGACGAAGTACAATTCGATTTTCCAGAATTTTAAATGCTGCAGGAACATTGTTTAAAACTATTGACATTTAACTACAAAATTATTATTTGCTCTAAAATTTATTTCTAAATCCGAACGTCTTCTATTAAATCCTTAAATAATTTTAAATAAAACAGGTTGCTTGTTCTAGGATTTATTATTATTAAATTTGGTAAACTCCCTTATTTAGCTGTACAGTGTGTAAGTTAATCCTTATATCAGCTAATTTTTCTCAAAGTGCAGACAACGTTGGTGCTCATCAAAGCAATGTCATTTGTGTTGGCCGTTTGTAGTTAATTTCTTTAAGTACTATACACCACTTCAAAATATAACTGAAAATCTAATTTCATTATTGATAACCCAGTGTATCTGGACGTTGTTATTAATAATAAATATGTATAAGTTCTTATGAATAGTTTTGATACTTGTGATTCACATTTTATTGTAATTTTCAGACTTATGTCTAACCCCTTTTATTGAAATATATATCTTAAGTAATACAAAAGCCTAGAACTTTATTTACTCATATCCTGATGACGATCACGACACAATGTAGGAGTTCCATGGGAACATTTTGTTGCTGTTATTTTTAAATTATTAAAATATCAGGAAGCATATTGGTTTTTGTTAGTTTTTAGAAATTACAACGTGTTATGTTTATTAATAATACGTGTTACCAACACCTACAGTTCAGTCTTACAACATCTCTTTGATAAAAACGAAACTTTTAATTTCAAGCCCGTGCGTGTTTATAATTAAAACGCACTTCCTCGGGTGTTCATTACAAAGAAGAAGTTCCAATTAAAGGTCCACAAGACGTGGCAATTTCGTGTCCCTTTGAAACAAGAGGCCTTTGGAAAGAAGAAAATTAAACTCTACTTCCCAACAGCTGTTTTTAAGGAGAGCCTAAACATTTTGAAGCATTAAAACACCTATGCGTCACAGGCGAGTTTATCCAAACAGTAAAAATACTTTTTGTTTCCCGCTCCGAAAAGGTAAATACTAAACAAGATTTGATACTATAAGTGTAAGTAAAAAATTATTCCACCGTGACAAAACGTGGTACTTTAAACTGTAATAATCACTAGTTAAAGCCAAAAATATAAATATAATATCTTCATCGTACGTTAGATGTGATATATAATTTACTAATAACTACTTATTTACTTCTTTGTAAAAACTTCCAGGGAGTGTTTGTGTGTTGTTTATTTTGCACTAAGAGTATTTTGTTACAAAAGAGAGTAGAATGTTACAGGGTTAACAATTCCACAAAGAAACTGTCAGGAAAGAATGCTCTTGAGCTCGTTGGAACATTGTGGAAAGATTCTTCTAAAGTGTATTTGGTCAAAGTAAAACTGTTGTGATTCTTGGGAAACCCTAAGTAAACTATACAATGCACATAGTATATTATCTTCTATTTCAGATCTTTAACTAGTTTATGCACCTGGTACTAATGCTTATAATTTAGACGTTAATACTTAATTTATAACCATTAACAGATTTACTAAATGCTAATTGATATACAAGATTAAGGCAAACAGATCAATATGATGTAGTCCATATTGACCTATCAACCAAAAGAAACGAGATAAAAATCCTAGAACCTCACTAAAAATAGTTTACCCTAATTGAACAGTGAGTGGACCAGTAATTATTTCTATTTTAGGTTCTTATGAATTTTCAAACTACATTTCACTACTTAAATATCTACAAAGACAGGAATCGTCAAAGAAGTATTATTGTAGCTACTTTACAACATTGGCTTGTCTCAACTACAGACAACTCGTCCTAAACGGATTAGGCTCATTTTACCAACGGCAGCCAATTGTAACATTCCTGCTTTTCGGCCAATTTCAACGCCTTTGTCTGTCTACAGAGGTATTTCATTGTTTGTTTACATTTTATACAAATGTTCAACTACAGTATCCTGTACAAAAATAATCAATCATAAAACAAAAAAATAGTGTAATAGTAAAATCATACAATCATACAAATAATAGTTTATATTTTTTTTATTAACTTTTTTTAGCTATTCACTGACAGATTACTCAGACTGCAACTGAATACTGCATCATATAGCCCGTTCACATAACACAAACTCGTTCACATTATATAGCTTGTTTACAAAAAATAACTCGTTGAAATATCATAACTTGTTCACATTATTGAGCGGAGCGAGCGAAGCGAGCGAAGCTCTTATACATCGACTCTTATGCATTTCGTAATACGCAAACTCCTCCTAGACGGCTCAATTAATCGTTTTCAAATTTTGTATGGTGATAAAGACCATATCGGTGAGTGCCAACAGATAAAAATCTATATGGCGTTAAAAAAGTCTCTCAGGAATCCGCCCCACTGGGTCTCAAAGTTTCAATGTAATCCTTATGGAAGCAGTATTTGACACATAAACAAAGACATATGATCAGCTGTTGACTTTTAAATGCAGTAGATAAAGAAATAGCTGATGAGCATTATTACACAGATATTAGAACAGAAACGGTATGGATCATAAATTATAATCAAATGACGACACTAGCTTGAGGTCCGTGACGTATGAAGTGGTGAAAGAAGTAGTCAATACGGGCTGTCCGGAGTGTGGGAACTGTTAATGACGATTAGATTTACGTATCTACAATCTTAAAATGAGAGAGGGAAACAGATCCGCGACGTAGAAAGTGGTGAAGGAAGTAGTAAAGGCGAGCAGTCTGGAGTGTGGAAACTGTTTATGACGATTAGATTGAGGTATCTGCATTTCTAAAATTCTATGGGAAGGGACGAAAACAGGTCCGTGACCGTGACGTAGGAAGTGGTGAAGGAAGAAGTAAAGGTGAGCAGTCTGGAGTGTGGAAACTGGACGATTAGATTAAGGTATCTGCATTCCTAAAATTCTATGGGAAGAGAGGAAAACAGGACCGCGACGTAGGAAGTGATGAAGGAAGTAGTCAAGGCGAGCAGTCTGGAGTGTGGAAACTGTTTATAACAATTAGATTAAGGTATCTGCATTCCTAAAATTTTATGGGAAGGGAGGAAAACAGGTCAAAGACGTAGGAAGTGGTGAAGGAAGTAGTAAAGGTGAGCAGTCTGGAGTGTTGAAACTGTTTATGACGATTATATTAAGGTATCTGCATTCCAAAATTCTATGGGAAGGGAGAGAAACAGGTCTGCGACGTAGGAAGTGATGAAGGAAGTGGTCAAGGTGAGCAGTCTGGAGTGTGGAAACTGTTTATGACGATTAGATTAAGTTATCTGCATACCAAAATTCTATGGGAAGGGAGAGAAACAGGTCTGCGACGTAGGAAGTGATGAAGGAAGTGGTCAAGGTGAGCAGTCTGGAGTGTGGAAACTGTTTATGACGATTAGATTAAGTTATCCGCAATCCTAAAATTCTATGGGAAGGGAGGAAAACAGGTCCGCGACGTAGGAAGTGGTGAAGGAAGTAGTCGAGGCGAGCTGTCCGGAGTGTGGGAACTGTTTATGACGATTATATTAAGGTATCTGTAATCCTAAAATGCTATGGGAAGGTAAGGAAACAGGTCCGCGACGTAGGAAGTGGTGAAGGAAGTAGTAAAGTCCAGCTGTTCAAGGTTTGGGATCTGTTTGTGACCATTAAATTAAGGTATTTGCAATCCTATGATGCTATGGGAAGGGAGAGAAACAGGTCCGTGACGTAGGATGTGGCGAAGGAAGTAGTAAAGGCTAGCAGTCCGGACTGTGGTAACTGTTTGTGACCATTAGATTAAGGTATCTGCAATCCTAAAATGCTATGGGAAGGGAGGAAAACAGGTCCGCGACTGGAAGTGTTGAAGAAAGTAGTCAGGGTGAGCTGTCCGGAGTGTGGGAACTGTTTATGACGATTAGATTTACGTATCTACAATCTTAAAATACTATGGGAAGAGAGGGAAACAGATCCACGACGTAGGAAGTGGTCAAGGAAGTAGTCAAGGCGAGCAGTCTGGAGTGTGGAAAATGTTTATGACAATTAGATGAAGCTATCTGCATTCCTAAAATTCTATGGGAAGGGAGGGAAACAGGTCCATGACGTAGGAAGTGGTGAAGGAAGTAGTAAAGGCGAGCATTCTGGAGTGTGGAAACTGTTTATGAAGATTAGATTAAGGTATCTGCATTCCTAAAATTCCATGGGAAGGGAGGAAAACAGGTCCGCGACGTAGGAAGTAGTAAAGAAACCTTGACAGCCTTGACAGTAAGTGGTCAAGGCGAGCTGTCTGGAGTGTGAAAACTGTTTATGACGATTAGATTAAGTTATCTGCATTCCTAAAATGCTATGGGAAGGGGAGAAAACAGGTCCGTGACGTAGGATGTGGCGAAGGAAGTAGTAAAGGCAAGCAGTCCGGACTGTGGGAACTGTTTGTGACCATTAGATTAAGGTATCTGCACTCCTAAAATGCTATGGGAAGGGAGGATACAGGTCCGAGACGTAGGAAGTGGTGACGGAAGTAGTAAAGGCGAGCTGTCCGGAGTGTGGGAACTGTTTATGACGATTATTTTAAGGTATCCGTAATCCTAAAATGCTATTGGAAAAGAAGGAAACAGATTTGCGACGTAGGAAGTGGTGAAGGAATTAGTAAAGGCGAGCTGTCCGGAGTGTGGGAACTGTTTATGACGATTAGATTGAGGTATCTGCAATCCTAAAATGCTACGGAAAGGGAGGGAAACAGGTCCGCGATTATTAAGTGGTGAAGGAAGTAGTAAAGGCGAGTGGTTCGGAGTGTGGGATCTGTTTATGACAATGAGATTTAGGTATCTACAATCTTAAATATGACATAGGAAATGGTAAAAGAAGTAGTAAAGGCTAGCAGTACGGAGTGTGGGAATGTTTTTGCCAATTAGATTAACGTATCTAAAATACTAAAATGCTATGGAACGTGGTGAATACAGGTCCACGACATAGGAAGTAGTAAAATATGAGCATCAGCATAGTGTGAGATCCGTCTGTGGCAGTTAGATTAATATCTCTTCAATACTAAAATGCTATGAGAAGGGAAGGAAACAGGCCCCACAACGTAGGAAGTGGTGAAGGATGTAGTAAAGGCTGGCAGTGCAAAGTGGGGGGACCGTTTGGGCAGTTAGATAAAATGAATCTGTAATACTTAAATGCTGTGAGAAAGGAAGGAAAGAGGTCTATGACGTAGTAAATGGTGAAGAAAGTAGTAAGGCTAGCAGTGCAGAGTTTGGGAACTGTCTTTTACAATGACATTAATGTATCTGCAATCCTAAAATGCTATGGGAAGAGAGGAAAAAAGGTCTACGACGTAGGGTGTGGTGAAGGAATTAGTAAAGGTGAGCAGTGTTGAGTTTGGGAATGGATTAATTTACCGGCAATGCTAAAATGCTACGGGAAGAGACTGTAGCCTGTATGTTAAAATGATTACGAAGCACGAATCGATACATATTTTCGATACATGCAATCGTTTACAATCGAAATTTACAACTGAGTTGACAACAGCTGATTTTTACTCCATAGAGGCTAAAACGATTTTTACTCCCTAAATATTAAAAATGCTACTTTAGACCCGCAACGCATGCATTAAAAACTACTTTTTTACTGCAGTATGACAAAAACAATATAATATGAACCCTTGATGACTTCGCTCAATTTTGTGGATGCCTCTGCGAACGCCTCCTAGTAATAACATGTTCACATATCATTACTTGTTCACATAACGAAACTCGTTCACATAAAATAACTTCTTAACATAACAAAACTCGTTCACATAGCAAAAACTCGTTCTCATAACAAAACTCGCTCACATAAAAGAAGTCGTTCACATAACAAAACTAGTTCATATAAAATAACACCATTTAACACCACTGTCCATTTTAGCGAATTTCCCATATAGGGAATAAGCTATTACCGTAGGTCTCATGACCGATTTAGTTTTTTCGTTTTGAGGTCCCCAGAGGCCAAAAACACCATCCGTTCAAATTCACATATATACATATTTATATATGTGTCCGTTAGCGCGATAACTCGAGCAAAAATGATCCGATTTTGATGAAATTTGGTATAAACGTGTAAACCTACAATTATTCGAACGAGTTCGCGAACCAGCATGATCGGACTATGGGAACAGGGGTTTATGGGGGGTTTTATGGGGTAAAAATGGGTTTTTCTAATTTTTCACCCTGAAAACATAAAATTTTGCAATTTCTTTCTAAACCATTTTGTAGAGCTCAAAAAAACAAATAATTTAGTATATTGAAGCATTGTTGCATGCCTAAGGGTTACGGAAAAATCTCAAAATAATGTAAATTTAAAATTACCATGTTATTCTTATGGAGAATAAATACAGTGTTGTAGCTTGATTGTGTATGGACATACATTAATGAAATTTTGAAATTTTGTTTACTTCATACTGAGCTATTAATATTTCAATAAAAACCCCCTGTTTTCTTCCCTGTAGCAGCAAACCTAAGTACTCATTAATATTAATGATGTTTAAATAGGAAATAAATCTGACAATTTTAAGGGAACGATTTAGTGGAATTCCAGCTGTGTATATGGAAATTCGCTTAGTCTGCAGGTTTGCTGCGGCGGGGGTATTATTATCTTACTATTATTCTATTGTTTTATTCTTCTTCATTTATCCATAGTCATTAACTAGACTTGTAACTGGGGTTGGGGTTGATGTAAAAGTTTGTATCTGTAGTTTATTATTTATTTGTAACTTAACCAAAGAATTAGGAAGCTCTATAGGTGCAATTACCTTTTTTGTTGCCTGTGTTCTTGAGTTAGATTTTTTTATATTTCCCTATGTACATTTTGCCAACTGTTGGGAAACTAAAACTAACTTGCTCACTATCTGTTTACAATCACATGGGTTGTTTTAAATTTGTGTGTTTGTTTTATCTTGAAACATTTTCTGCATAATAAAGATTAACAACTATTAATCTATTATATTATCTTTATTTATTTAAAATAAACACTAGGAAAACACTTATTATGCCATATCCTTATCACTAACACTATTGTTTAAATATATTTACAAATTTACACCTATCACTGATATTGCGGTGGGGTCTAGAAACTCTGCGAAGTCATGTTGGTGGGAGGTTTCTCAATCTCTTTCAGACAAAAATGTGGTTCAGATTCCACTATAAACTTAGGTCCCTTAGTTGCCTAGCTGAAGCAGAAGAAATTAGCTGCATGGGCTATTGACTTCATATATATTTACAATTTTAAAGTTTTATTTTTATGTTCATGGGCTATTGACTTCAGTCCCTTTTTTGATCCAGCCTCAGCAGGAACCGGCAATGACGTCTTTATGTCACTCAGTTTAATCATAGCTATGTCAGCAACATTCTGAGAAGTAGATGGCCCTTCAAATTTACACTTTAGGGCAATGGAACAGTTCCATTGTGGCCCACGTCTGTTTGATCAGAAAAACTAACCCTAATTCCACTTCAGAACTTAGTACAAGTATGCAAACTTGTCTAAAAGTTTGAGAAAGAGTTGTTCTTTATACTGGTGTGTGACACTTAGCTCTAATAACTGCAAATAGAAGTTAAAGTTGTGAAGAAATAACCTAGAAAAGTTACCACCTTAGAGGCAGCCATTTGCACCAATGAACTATGGGTAGACAAATAGTTTTGGAGTTCACTCACAGAGTGCAGCAGTTGGCAGACTAGCCAAATACAAAAAATTGTAGTTGTTCCTCTGTGGCCCATGTTCTATTGTGGCCCTCCCATAATTAACCCCTAAATTACAAATACTCCCGCCGCAGCAAACCTGCAGACTTAGCAAATTTCAACTTGTCTGATTGCATTTTTACTAAAATATTTCCATAAATAAGACATATTTATTCCCAATTTAAATAACGTTAGATTTAACGAGTGCTTAGGGTTGCTGCTACGGGGAAGGTAAAAAGTGTTTTTTAACCATACAACAATAGTATAGGATGAAATAAATAAATTTGCCAATTTTTTTCAATATATATCCATAAACAAGTAAACTACAACAATTTTCATTTTCTCCATAAGAATAACATGGGAATTTTAAATTACAGTATTTTTGAATTTTCTCTGTGACCGTTAGGCATACAACAGCACTTCAACATACTAAATTATTTATTTTTTTAAGCTCTACAAAACGGCTTAAAAAGAAATTGCATTTTTTTTTGTTTTTAGGGTCAAAAATTGGAAAACCCCATTTTCACCCCATAAAATCCCCCATAATCCCCCGTTCCCATGGTCCGATTATGCTGGATCGCAAACTCGCTCAAATAGATGTAGGTTTATACGTTTGTACCAAATTTCATCAAAATCGGATCATTTTTGATTGAGTTATCGTGCTAACGGACACATATATAAAGGGTGTCCCAAAAAAACAGGGGCAATTTAAAAATGTTATTACTCAGCTGTTATAAAGGCTGGAGAGTTCATTGATGCGTTAAATGGATCTTTATTTGATGCCATTTAGTGTTTAATTACTATGGATCATCAACGGTTACCGCAACATCGTACCTTTGTCCTACATACTTTTAATTTGTCTATCACTTCTACTCAACGTCAATTACGTGTTCATTTAAACGTTGGCCGTAATGGTGCAACCCCACACCGAAAAACTACTCAAAGATGGGTAAGCAATTTCCGAACATGGCTTCTGCACTCAAAATCAAACCTAGTGGGAGACCCCGAGCTGATCGAACGTTGAAAAACATTGGAAATGATTCGCACTAGTGTGCTGCGTGTCCTAAATTGCGTCGAGCGTCCTAAGTCACCCGTTTGCAGAACATTGCATTTAAATTTAAATTTGCATAGGTTTAATTTTGAGTACAGAAGCCGTAACCCGCCCTCAGGCCGACTTGCTCAGGAAATTGCTTACCCATCTTTGAGTAGTTTTTTTTTCGGTTTGGGGTGTCACCATAACTCCCAACATTGAAGTGAACACAAAACTGAGTAGAAATGGTGGACACATTACTCTTGAAAAAATTCTCTATGGCAAAAGGAAGATTTTGAGGTAACCATTGATGATCCATGGTAACTATACACCAAATGGCATCAAATACTGTAAACATTAATTTGCCACAACAACGAACTCTCCATCTGTTATAACAGCTGAGTAATAACGTTTTAAAATTATCCCTGTTTTTTTGGGTCACCCCGTATATGAATTAATTTGAACGGATGGTGTATTTGGCCTCTAGGGACCTCAAAACGAAAAATTAAATCGGTCCCGGGTCCAGGTCTTACCATGAGTACTACGGTAATAGCTTATTCCCTATTATTATTATTATTATGGAAAATTCGTTAAAATAGCTCAGCTGTTTTATACTTAGGTCGATGGGAGTCAGTGTACTAAATGGAGCATCACTTACAACCTTTATCCATGCATCTAACAACATTTTTACAAAATTGTTACTTGCCCCCTTCATCCACTCAACCCTTCAATTATTGAACTCATGGAACATTTTGTTCCTCCAAATTTCAAAGAGTTTGGGCACATTAAATTGCCTTAAAAAACTTGATCACTACAAATTTGAGCCCTGTGAATTCAAAAGATCTTACAGATGATCACAAAAACAGAAACTTGCTGCAGCACTAACATTTCTGGAACACTACAAAAAAAGTGCAGTATCCATTTTTAAAGTCAGAGCACAATTTCTGTCTTAACCTTTAATCATTATCAAAATCCCAAATGTAGCGACAAATATGAATTGGCATGTGGAATTTGAAAATAAAAATTTGATCAAAGAGCCCACATCACAACTGGTGGAGAAGTACAATGGCAGCATTCATTTAACACTCCACTCCTACTACTAAGTATGATACACAAGCTCCCATAGCTGGATGTAGGAAGCTGAAGTGTAGGAACGGTCCAAGACTAAAGATGTTGGTGATATCACTGCTCCAAACAGCGTGATGGCGAAGCGTCTGTTACTTTCTGTTACTTTATGTATTAATAATTTACACTCCCACCTTATTTTAACGTGTCTCATGCTCTATCCCTTTCCAAACAGTAAAAAAATCTTTTCTTTAAATAATTATAAGAAATCTAAATGAATAAATATTTACCACATCACAAAGCAATGGGTTGATAACATTTATATTTTGTACTTACGTAGGCTATTAAATTAAATTAAATTAAGCTGAAATGAAAAATTATTAATAGTACGAGTACGTGACATTGTCTAAGGATTAAATAATTGATTTCATGTACAGTGCCAAGGAGAAGGCGTGTGTGGTGATAGTTAAATGGCTGTGGACCCTCGTCAAGAGGCTGGTGGCTTGGTGCTTCTATGTTAGTGAAAAGCAAGAAGCATCAAACCAACTAGTCTTCATTCCCAAACGAGTGTGGCAGTCAGAAACACAGAAGTCATTTGATGCCTTGATGGAGAGTTCCCTTAAACTCCTATCCCCCACAGAGGCAGGGAAGCTTGTGGGATTCACAACTCCTGGAAGAATGCGGTGGGTATCGAAGAGAGAGGGGTTGAGACCCATCATGAGTTCTAGGTGAGTTTCTTTTGAGTAATCTATATGGGGATGAAATGCATTGATAGCAGATTTCCTGGATCCCCCAAGGAAAATCCAAAATTTGTTGGGTATCCTTGATCTTGGAAAAGGACTTGAGTTTTGCTTTCAGCCATGGAATTCAATTTTTTGCCAGAGAATGTTATTACTAATAAGTATTCTGTAGTATACAGGGTGTGGCTGAAAAGTAGCTTGCACCAGTTAAGTTTTCGACCATTTGAGATATATGAAATCTGTTTGCGGCAACCTTCTTAGACTTGAAGGGCTACAATCATTTTGGTAAATTTTGAAAATTTTGCCTTCTAAGTATAGTCATTTTACAGGTCTTGACGAAACATAAAAATTAACATAAAGAAAATAGAAATCGGACCATTAATAACAAAATAATGGCAGCTAAAAATGATTAAGACAATGGTCATTAAACGTAATTTTCTATTTTCTTCTGGGTGTTTATAAAAGAATGCCTGGATTTTAATCGGTCGTTGCTCGGGGACTGTTTAAGAAAATTAAATGATTCGAACGTCAAATTGCAGTGAAAAGAACAAAGTTTTTTCTCATACTCTGATACAATTTGTAATCATTTAATAAAATTCAGATTTTCATCAATCATATATGAGGGTAAAACTGGCTAAGTCTGTATGCTTAGGGCCATCGGCGGGTTTATCTGATGTCTTAACTGAATATTTTTAGGCACAAAGACTCTATTTTTTACAGATAACATCATTTATATTATTAATACGCTACATGAAACTCTGTGAACAATAAGATTTTTTTGTTTTAAGATTTAACCCCATATATTATATACCAAAAATGTTCGTCTAGGTGTGTAGATTTGCAAACTGACCTTACATTTTTGAAAAAGTCCCTTGGGCTCTGCCCCAGTGGCTGTGACCATGTAATCCGTGTGAAGAACATAGTTGTTTAGGTTATGATGATCAGCTGTATCATTTAATTGCTGTTAATATTTTAGTTGCAATTTAAGGAAACGTGTGCTACAAACATTTGACTTAGTTCAAATGAAATATTTACTATTTGAATTTGGGTTGGCTTAAATAAATATTCCAATGGGAAAAGGGAAGAAGGATTGGCCAATTCGATATACTACAGAGAAAACTGAATTTACACTGTGCTGCATTTCTTGAGCAATCATTGAAAGAGCCAATTTACAAACTAGGGAAACATAGGAAAGACATAGAACACCGCCAAGTAGAAGAAAAAGAAATTATGTTTTTTTTTTTTTTATAATAGTTATTATGAAAAAACCTAATGTGGCTATGAGTGGGAAACATTTTTAGAAAACACTAAAAAACAAGATCAGCTTTTTGATAACTGATAAGATATTTATAAGAAATATTGATTATAAGGTACTGTTATGTACATCAAGAGTATTTCCATAATCTTTGAGTCGACTGTTTTAAAGTCATCGGAAATTATGATTGTCATTCATTTTAAAATAACGCCTGTAGTACTTCACATTCGCTCAATTTCGAGCAACAGGTACACTAGTGAAGTGTTGATTTAGGTATGTTCATTGTTCAACCTTTGTCGGGCAATCCATTTTTTGGAGCTTCTGATGCAGAATCGTCAGATTTCTTTGACTATGTCATAACTTCTATTTAGCCGGCCAGGTGTCTTTTCAAAACACTTCGGTGCCACGAAACTCATTAGACAAGTGTCAAATTTCTTTATCATCAAGTAGATTTAAATTTAGTTTAATTTAGCAATCGATATAAACTCTCTGAACCACAGATTGCACTCTGTGCCTTCTATTGCACCGTAAACATTGCACTGGCGTCGAGTCGCAATAGCGCCCTACTACCCCGCACCTGTTTTGCACATTCCAAGGTCAAAGTTACCTCCCTTGCTACATAGGAAACAAAACTTAGTTTATCTTGGCTTCAACCTGACGTATAAAACGTTTAGTTACCTTGAATAGTATTCAAGCAACTACTGTTTTTTTTTTTTAGCTATTATGGCAAAAAGTTATTATGGTCTAGCACGAACGTTGCTATTATGACCACAATAGTTGCTTTTTACAAAAGGAATTAAAAATTCTAAAAGACTTAGAATTTTAATTGGAGCTTTCACCAAAAATTGTAAGAAGCTCAAATTGCTATATCCTAGTTTGTGTCATATTATTTTCCTAAGTTAAATAAATGTTTACCTTTTTTTATTTCAGAAAAAAAGTTCCATTGGAAGATGATAGAAGAGCAAAAAATCTGTTAAATTCTCTACTAAAACAATGTCCTCCAGTTAACTCCAAAGCTATGCACAGCATCTGGGATCATTTGCTTCAATTGCAAAACCAAGGAAGAAAGCTCTACTTTATCGCTTGTGATGTTCTTGATGCCTACGGCTCCGTCAAACATGTTAGTACCATAAAAGCAGAAAATAAGCCAATAATTCAGTGAACTGTAAGTCATCCAATGCAAAAAAAGTTTAGGCCTATTATTTGTATCAAACTCATGGATATATGCAATAATATTAAAAAGTAATTATTTATCTACTTGATTTTAGCGAATTTCCCATATAGGGAATAAGCTATTACCGTAGGTCTCATGGTAAGACCTGGACCCGGGACCGATTTAGTTTTTCGTTTTGAGGTCCCCAGAGGCCAAAAACACCATCCGTTCAAATTCATATATATATTAATAAGCGAAATAATGAACCCTGAAATTCATTTTTATTTAAACTGATACGTATTTCGGCACTAAGGCCATGATCACAGTATGAGCTATATAAAAGTATGTAAACAAATAAAATAAATAAATAGTTAATAACATATGTTTTGAATTCATATTAAATTTTGATTAAATGGTTAGGTTTATTTTTTAACATGTAAATGTGCAAGATTCTTCCCTGATTTGTCTGAATCAAATATAAACTATATATATCAAAAATTAAAGTATATAAAGTAGCCCTAAAAAGATAACAGAACTATAAAAAAAAAATATATATATATATATGTGTCCGTAAGCGCGATAACTCGATCAAAAATGATCCGATTTTGATTAAATTTGGTATAATCGTGTAAACCTACAATTATTCGAACGAGTTCGCGAACCAGCATGATCGGACTATGGGAACAGGGGTTAATGGGGGGTTTTATGGGGTAAAAATGGGTTTTTTCTAATTTTTCACCCTGAAAACATAAAATTTTGCAATTTCTTTCTAAACCATTTTGTAGAGCTCAAAAAAACAAATAATTTAGTATATTCAAGCATTGTTGCATGCCTAAGGGTTACGGAAAAATCTCAAAATAATGTAAATTTAAAATTACCATGTTATTCTTATGGAGAATAAATACAGTGTTGTAGCTTGCTTGTGTATGGACATACATTAATGAAATTTTGAAATTTTGTTTACTTCATACTGAGCTATTAATATTTCAATAAAAAACCCCCTGTTTTCTTCCCTGTAGCAGCAAACCTAAGTACTCATTAATATTAATGATGTTTAAATAGGAAATAAATCTGACAATTTTAAGGGAACAATTTAGTGGAATTCCAGCTGTGTATATGGAAATTCGCTTAGTCTGCATTTTTGCTGCGGCGGGGGTATTTTAGTTTGATTGTGGGACAACGTTTATTCACATTAGGGGTTTAGGTGTTTGGACTTCAGTGTTTTGTACACTAAAATAGGATTTTTTAGTCACCTAACTCAGGGCTCAGTAAAGTACATAACGGGCTGCAAGTCCAATTTTTGTATTCAGTCTAATGTGTCCATTAAATGAATTCTTGAATCAGTATAAATCTCACATTGAAAATGAATCCATTCTGACAAAATACTCAGAAATACATCATCCAACAAGATTAATGATAACATTCCTTTTCCCATCTGATGTCTGTCAAGCAGGAGTGATATGTGATGTTTCCACAATTTCAAATCCTCAACAAAACATGTACTGAAATTATATTTTTCTCTATTTGTACTTAGTAGCAACAATATAATACAAAGAAAGCTTAAAAATGGTGAGAGTTTTTAAGAAATTCAACAATTTAATGCAACTATTTTCATGTGTATAATTGACATGTTAGTAACTAATTTGGAATTTCTTAGGAAAATATACAGAGTGAGGCAATGAAAGCGCCCCAATTCATAAATAGTACTAAATCAATAATATTCACCCTATAAATATAAATAGCACATCAAAACACAGCTTATCTTTTGCCATTTAAACTTAGTCATTTTTCCATTTCTTGAAAAGAAAATCCTGCAAGTGACGTCCTTGTCCTACTTGAAATTCATGTTTAGTCACTTGAAAACTCCATCAAATAGTCCTTCAGCATTTCTTCAGGAATCACTTTAGTTCCACATGCAATCACCCTGTATATAACAACCTCCTCTGTTTATTATCATATTGATCTTATGTTAATTTCTTTTGTCGGTAAAAACGTATTGACAAAATCAGAAAATTCAACTTAAAAAAATGTATGTTTATCTTTTATGCCATAACTGTAAGGTTTGAAGATAATCCATTACAAAATGTGTCTATTGAACGTCAGATTGTTAATAGTTAGATGCATGAAGACTGTACACAGGGCAACACATAACTTTGCACTGAGCCAATATGTAATGTTCAGCTAGACTGCAACAATGTTAGTTCCCTTGGCGACCGTAACAGAGTTCAGCTCTTTATGTGCCTCTGTTGGTTAACGAACACTAACTTATTACAGTACTGTGTAATGTAACAAGTCCATCGACATCCCTGAAATACTGTGTAACAATACAATGAACAGAAATATGTATATGATAGTTTTGCTGTGTTTTAACTTTTGAACAATTGTTTATGACTCTATGAAAATAACCTTGAACCTCTGATTTTTATGTTGTCATTTGCTATAAACTTTTTTATGTTAATTGGGACACATAAGTTTTAATTAATTTGACTGAAAATATTATGTGATCTAAACGACTTATATCATTGCCATGTCTATTTTAGTCTTCTAGTTAAGTCTGTTAGTTTCGGTATATGATGTTCATTTGTGATAAAGTTCGGAGTGAAATAGGAAATTTATTGAAGCTTTAATAAATTAACTATTTCCTTTGGAGCCAGGTTCATTCCTGTACCTGGATCCTTAATCAATATTAATAAAAGGATAAAAATAAATAAAATATTAATAATGATTTTTTACAAGAAATTGTGGTTTCTGTACTTTTTATTTATTTGGCCCTTAAAGAATTTAAACACATATTAATTTTAATAAGACACTATAGTCCTATATAATACGAAAATTCTAAAAAGGACAAAACGCTAAGATTAAACCACAAGCTATACGATTTTTGTAATCACCTTCACCTTTGTTATTGCAGAAATAATTTGTATCATTAATGTATATCGTTTGTTGTGGGTATTATTTTTTTAGCAATCTATTATTTACATTGCTAATACTTTTGACAAGAATTCCCTTGCTTTTAATATTTTACTCGGTCACAGAAATGTTTTATAGTATATTTTATTTTGTATACTTTAGCAATTTTTTATTTTTTGTAAGGGACGGTCCAGCATTGGCATTTTTACTATCTAACGTCAAAAACTTTTCTTGGATATGGTAATTAATTAATTGTTAGTCCAACAGAAAATGGCATATAGAGCTGGAAACAATCTCTCATTAAATCAAACTATAGCTTTTAAATAAGTAGTGTTTTTGAATATCTTCAGTTTGGAAGGCGAGCACTAGACACTCGGCTATCCAGACATCATTGTCCCTATATGTTCTAACGATCAGCTTCTCTCATTGTTGATCTTGTTCTGTGCTTCAGTCGAAGTGACACGTTCCATAACACCTGTCAGCTTATGCCGTGGATTAAAGAAGATCAGCTGTTCTGAAATGCGACACACAACACGTGACATTTGAGAGCAGCTCAAACTAAAGCTCAGTGTCTACGAAGTCATTCTACATGAAAACAAAATGCTTTTGCTAAGAATTGTACTCCAATTCAATTTTGACTGTTATTAACTGTCGAAAATTGAATTAGTAAAACAATTCGGTCATGGATCAAAAATGTGTTGTGATCCGATACGATGTTTTTTCCACGATGATAAAAAAGTAAGCTCAACCTCTCGCAGTTGAAGTTACAGGGGAAATGTAGATTGTTTAATTTGCAAAATTAACATTTTACCCTAAATTTGAACTTTACATTGTAAATAAATACCAAGGATGACATATCTAATGTATAAAAATAACTGGATAAATCGTCATAGTCTACAATATAAAATCACTGAGAAATGTTTTAGTGAAATATTTAATGAAATCGCAAAAATTTTAACATTTTATCGCTATACAGAAACATGCAGCTATTTATTGTATATCCTTTTAAGATTATACAAATTATTTGAAATGGAATATTACATCTCATCTATCAGATGGAAGAACTAGACGTGTATTAAAGAAACGAAACAACGCCTATTTTTTTACAAATGGTACGACGAACAATTTATTTTGCTTTTTCTAACCAAACAATTACCAATCCTGATGCCGTAAAGCAACACAAGACTGTAGTGAATTTTTAATTAAACTAGTTCGACCACAAACCTTAATTGCTTACTTACTCTTTACACTAATTTTCTCTTGGAATACTAAAACGTCAACATTTCAGTTATAACACACCCACTCTTGAATTTTCAAAGACTTCAGAGTCTAATTCAAATATTTGATGCAGTTCAGCCATAAGGGAGGTAAAAAAACTCGTCTTTATCGAAAATGAAAATAGAGAAAATGTAAACATTGCAATTTTCCTTTTTGTTACAATGACGTCCAACTAATATTTATTTCAAAAGTTTCCATTTCGAAGCTTTAAACTTTCTCAGGGTGAAGTCCCAAAGTATTTTAAAGACATGAATAGGCCTTTTTGTGCCGAGTTCTTAACCTAATTTTTGTGAAATTTCAGCCTAGTCGGTACTGTAGTTTTTTTAATGGAAAAACGCTCAGACAGACAGAAACACACATCTTCAATTAGGTACATTTTTATAATATCAACAATTACTTAATGCATGCAAGTTTTAACACATCACCATGATCAATCAATGGTGAATGTATATTTTATGCATAATAATACATTTTTTCGAGGAAATTTCATTGCAGTTTTTCTCGTAATTTAATATCACGGCTTAAAAACACAACGTTGACTAAGGTTGATTGTGCCCATCCATTGAACGAAGCTGCTTTGATAAAAGTTACCCTCTTGGGAATTTTTCACTTTCAGTTTATATATTCGTTAAAATAATAGAATGTTACAGATTATCGTTATTCAAACCAACCACACGGTTTGAATTTGTTTACTAAATGCTGTATCCATGAACATTAATCAAATTTATATGGATGTACTGTTTAATAAATGTAATCGATTATGTTTATTTTAAATGAAATTTTTCAATAACAGAGGGTTTCGTTTTTCCTTTATTAATCGTTGAAGATAATGGACAAACTCATGTTGTTACTACCCTAAGTAGCTTTGTTATTATACAACTGCGTAATTTGTAGCAAAATAAAAATTTCTGGGGGTTTTAAGGGAACCATCCACACCCTGGTATTGTTACTATTCCGCGTCGACCTTTATTTAAAAGCATAATGACGAATGAGAACTGAATCCAGAATTTAATCTTAGAAACCTTCAGATTTGAAAGCAATTTTACACAGTCATTTTAACATTATAATAACATAAATTAATTACCTACCCAATGTCAAATGACATTTAAGTAGAGAAAAAATTATTTACGTTTTGACGAAGTATATTTTAGACCAGAAGTTGTATCGATTATTTCTAAGCAACAGATTTAACGGTTAACATCTGTTTTACGGTTGCATTTCAATGTTAATTGAAACTCATATTATACTGGTCATATAAATATATGTAACGTCTCCAACATATTTTTCTATATCTCAAGAGACGCAGGTTCAAGGTAAAATACATGCAAGATTAATACTACCAGAGCACCATTCTTCACAGTGGCATCTGACAGAGAAAAGTATAAAGCATAAAACTCATATTTTATATTACTCAAAATACATATTTCTTGGAAAGAAAAATCATTTATATTACATCAATTCCTAAAATAAGGAATAACAAAGTACCAATTAAAATTACCCAAACAGGCTTTTAGCACCGTAATGGCTGCATAAAGCCATTAAAGCTATAAAGCTTGGACTTATCTCTCATTCTTTTGTCAAATTGTCAAGCGAGATTCGATTTATATGTCACTATAATAATTTTATAAAATTATCGGAGCATTAATATTTATTTGTTTATTTCCTGTAACAATACACCATTTTTATGCTACATTTTATTTAGTGAATATGAAAGGAGTTTGAATTGTATCAATCGTAATTTCTAGTTACTTTATTTTAAATGTTTATTGATTTGAATTGAGATGTTTTAGCTATTGAGTAGTATATTTTTTCAAGGATATATGATCTCCAACGGGGTACGTAACATATTTAAAAATTACAAAATTTACATAACAGTAAGTTATGTTTGAACAGCAAAATACACAATGAAAACGTACTTAAAAATTATACTGTTCTACATAATTCTCTTACCTTTTGACATATAGGTTTTCCTTATTATGGCAAAAAAAAAATAAATAAATAAATAAAAAAAAACATCAACTACCTCTGCCAACTCAGTAGCCTTCTCATGAATAACCTAATATATAAGTTTAATTAATTTAAGTTGTAACTTTTTATCATTTGTCCATACCACACTAATTTTAACTAAAACTAAATCAGAATTTAGTGTACAAATATTTATTTTGCACATAAAAAACACCAATGCTAAAAAGACCATTGTAAAAGAACCAGAGTGGTTCGATGAAAAGTAAATGTTTAAGCTGGCGAAATCGCTTTCGATTTAACTGACAGGGAAAGTTTGAATGTGTCTAACAGTCTTTATACAAAGAAGCTTAGCATTGTTGAAACATTTCCATACGACTTGCCCGATCTGGAATTAGTGAACAGTTTTAACAGAACAAAACACTGATATTTGAAAAGATATCTGTTTAATGTTAAAAAAATAGTATGTATTGTTAAGGAAGATTATTACAAAAAATAATTTTGCACTTGATGTTTAAGGAGTATCATATTTTATAACAAGTAGTAGAGAAAATGCCTGTTTATTATTTGAGAAAGGATAATTATTACAAAATTGAATGAATTCTTTTTCAGTAACAGTTTATGAAAAAGAATTAGATATTTGAAATGAAATCATGCTTGTAAAAGATAGAAAATAATTTTCTTAAAATTAGTTGTTATTTTTTACAGTCTTTTATTGATTTTACTGAGTCGAATAAGAAAGAACCCAATGTGGTTGTTAGGGACAGTAAAAATTAATTTACAAAGTCATCAAAAGCCATATTCAAATTTAGTTGCCTTTGCTTTGATTTATAAACATTGTGGATCTAAACACTACAGGGATTCTAAGTTAATGGATAATAGCCTATGAAAATTGTAAAGTTGCAAGTCATAAAATTACAAAAACAATACTTTTAAATTTTCTGTCTCTATGAGTCCTATACGAAAATAAATACCCATAAAAGTAATAATTGGTTAAATTATGACGGTATTTAGTCAATAACTACAAGACAATATATTTTTTCAGTTACCAAGCTAGTGATTTACACGACGATAACTAACAGCCACTAGAAAACATTATTTAGTTTGACAACTCAACAATAGAATCAGAAAGGTAACCGTTTGTCATTGTAGTTAATGGCTCCATCAAACCATTATGAAGCTGAAAGCCTTTTAGTCGACCATTTAAATTTATAATGGCAGGACTTTGTTATCTTAATTAGTTCGAAACAAACGATTTGCTATGTATTGGGAAATCTAACCCAAATACATTCATTTGTTTTGTATTCGGAAGATTACTTTGATTTCTTTGTAAAATTTTTCATTTTTCTTGCAATGGCCAACCTGGGGACTGGTGGAGGAGACATGTCATCCTCTTACAATGATGATAACTATGTCAATAATCGCAACTATCAAGACAGTCGACACTGCATGGAGCAACGCAGAACAAATGTAAAATTTACACACATTTTTTTTGTATTCGAAAGATTACTTTGATTTCTTAGTAATTTTTTAAAAATGAATTAGTGATTCAGTATCAAACACGTAGTAAGTTGATGCTTAAATAATAATCGGGAAACCTAAATCCCCGCCATGTGTAATTTCGGTGTAATTTCAGTCTCTTATTCATAAATCTTAATCACGATTTATTCTAAATATGCAATTTTTAACTTGCTTCTTATAAGGAACAGTTTCTAATAGTCATAATATTTCAAAACTAGAAACAATTTCTTTTGGTTGATGGAATATTAGGTAATAGAAATATTTTATTTGGTATCCAACGATCATGGTTGATCTATCATGCGTTTTTTTTCAGCAAATTCAGTTATGCGTTACCTAAGTTTGTAGTAGGGAAGTATTGATTTTCTACAATCCAACCATTTCAACGACTGAAGAAAGTTGCTAGAATGCAAGAACCTAAATCAACTTACTACACTGCCACAATTGTAGATTGTTATGGATATTTATGAGGTGGAAGTAGAAATATGGATAGTTATGGATCACCACACAGTTTTTGGATTGTTAAATTCGGTCCAAAATGTATATTAAATTTATATGTGCCAACCAATATATAACAATGACAACCAGCAAATTAAACTAGCCTTAAAATCACGAATTTGACTCCAAACACATTTTTTTCTAACACAAGTAGGTTTCAGCAGACATCGCAGTTTTCCTTAAACCCACTAATTGATCTTAAGACATCCAATCGATAACTTTGGTTTAAAAACACTGAGCGATTTAAATCGTTGAGCTGAGGAAACACCGGATCGGTTTTACCTTTTTCACAGTTAGCGTTGAACGAGAAAATTCTCATTAACTAACGGTCGGTCTGGCGCGGCGGCAGCTGCATAAAACATGAGACGCCAACTCTCAGCAGAGCTACCAACCTACCGGTGTAAAATAATGGTGAGATTTTATAAATTATGGGGCATGTACCATAAGCATAATCTAAAGACGTTGCTAGCAGAGTTACCAACCTACCGGTTGAAAATAATAGTGAGATTTGATCAATTATGGGGCATGTACCATAAGCATAATCTAAAGACGTTGCTAGCAGAGTTACCAACCTACCGGTGGAAAATAATCGTGAGATTTGATCAATTATGGGGCATGTACAATAAGCATAATACAAAGACGTTGCTTGAGGGGTTACCAACCTCCCGGTCTAAAATAATGGTGAGATTTTATAAATATGGGGCATGTACCATGAGCATAATCAAAAGACGTTGCTAGCACAGTTACCAACCTACCGGTGTAAAATAATGGTGAGATTTTATGAATTATGGGGCATGTACCTTGAGCATAATCTAAAGACGTTGCTGGTAGAGTTACTAACCTCCCGGGCTAAAATCATGATGAGATTTGATCAATTATGGGGCATGTACCATAAGCATTATCTAAAGACGTTGATAGCAGATGTTTCTAGCTGAGCTCTTGGTATAAAATTATGGCGAGATTTGATTCATTTAAATATGTAAGTGAGAATAAGCGCGAGACAATGCTAGCCGTGTTACTAACATTTTGGTAAAAGGTTATGGTGAGATTTGATCAATCATGGAGCAGGTGTCATAATCATAATATAGAGACATTGCTAGCACAGTTACTAGCCTTTTAGTCATAAATTATGGTAAAGTTTGATAATTTATGGTATATGTACAATAAGCATACTCTGAAGACGTTGCTAGCAGAGGAACAACCTCTAGATACAAAATAATTGTGAAGTATGATGGATTATGTGACAGAAGTCATAACTACAATCGTGATACGCTGTGCAAACTAATTAATAATCTTTCGATAGGGAATTATGAGAACTTCGATCAACTTTCTTAGGTGATGAAAAGGATAAACAAATGATGTACCATAAACATATTTGAAGAATTCGCTAGCACCCCCTTCGGGATTCTCCATCATGTTTAAGAACCTTTAAGTAAAAGCCTTCCCCATTGCAATGCCATCTGAGGTCATTAGTAGAGTTACCAAAAAGACCAATGTCACATTATTGGTAGGGTGGATGAACTAAAGCAAGATAATAAACAAATAAGGTAACCTAACGTGAGGTTATTCTCTCGTTTCTAAAAAGTAAAAATTCATCAAGCTACCAATTTACTACAAGAGATTATTCAAACTTAATGTTGACTGTTTAGCAGGAGAAAGTATTTATTATAACGATTTCAAACATAAAAATATTTTAAGCCACAGAATAGCATATATTTTCAAGGCTAGCTGTAATTGACTTTTAGTGAAGTTTGAAGTAGAATTGGGAAACTTTACTTTGCTATCCATCTTAAATAAATTTAGCTTCAATGAGTCAATGACAAATGTAAAACACTACATTATAACGAATGCTTCAATTTCGTGCGACCCAAATATGATGAGTGCGGTTTGGAGCATCACTTTGTCCAATCAAAATCCATTAGTGGTAGGGAAATATACGGGTAAATACATCACACCATACAGACCAACTGTATCACCACATATCACTTTCATCCTATATCACTATCACTCTGTTACTTCACCATCTTGATATTACTATCACTAGTCCCATAATAATACTGTTATCCCATATCACAATCGATTGTATAATACATCGACTCTCATATAGATCAAATTGCACGTTTCGCCCCTAATAACCCAATAGCTTTCTAGTGTGTCACTTTCCTTCAATTTAATATTTACATGTTATACATCACTTGTCCCTTCAATAGCTGTCGTTACTTTCAACTAATACTACGATTAATTTAATTAAATATTACTATACATTTACGAACATTACCATTAACGCCAAATCATCAGCGAAGTCATGTGATATCGACCAAAATTATATGTCAAATCGTTATTCCTTATGGCCTTCTTACTCACAGGCAGGACCATCAAACTGATTCCTTTAAATTATTAAATACAGCCATGTCATTTTAATTTCACTACCAATCATTTTCTAAGTTCGTTCAAAATTAATCTCCAATATTACAACCTCCATCATATGTACGAACGAATTAAAAACCCTTGAAACCACTTGTGTCACGTCATTTTAACTTACATAAATGATTTTTCAATTAAGAAAATTTAATTGACTGAAACTACAACTCCTTTTTAAATAATAGGTCTACATCATTTATCAAACACAGAAAATAGAAAATTCAAGTTCAATTTAAGATGTATAAATATTTGGCTTGACAGATTATAAACACGTAAGTTCGTCGTCCGAATAGAATATTTCCAAGAATGAACAAAGAGACAATTGTTGAAAAACTAACAGACTCGTCCGACTAGGCACAATGTGTTCAAGTTCTCTTCAAATTGTGTAACAATATGAAGAGCTTTGTCCGAAGTACAATGGCACAATATATGTTTGCTGAGTAGGTACACTTGACTGAGCTCACGTCATGGAATTTCTTTAAATATTATCTTATTGTAGCTTTCAAGGCTGGATTCGCCCCGAGTATGTTAACAACTTGAGCACAATGTTTGGATGATATGAAAAATGTTTTTCGTTTTGAATTTTCTAAACTCGTTAATGTTCAAGTTTAGTAAATGACTGTTTTACTGTGAGCATTTCTTTCAAATTGAGATAAAAATCGAATCATTTTTGAAAGAGGGTTTTTGTAGTTTTGCAAAATAAAACTTTGACGAGAAAATTAGACAGAAAAAAAGAGTGGGAACTTCTTGCTACTCAGATTTTGTTAATCTCATATTGGTATGGTGTGCTTTAATAGGTGTAAGTAGTTAAAGACTAAGTCATATACTTAATACCCAATTGTGTCTGTGTCATTCTATGAAAACCAATAATTCAATAACAATTCAAGCTGTTTACTAAGTTGAACATTGATAAGGTGGAGATGAATGAGTACTGTATAACTTGTATTATAGATAAACAAAATCTAATAAATCACTCAAATGATTTTTTTATTATTATGAAGGTTCTTTCATAAAAAAATAAATTACAAACGACTTTACATCATGGAACGTTTGCAAGGTAAAATTAATCATTAGGTCATAGTTTCATTTCAATTATACAGGGTTTTCAAAAAATAATGGTGGGGTATCAACTGTCTGTAAAACTGTTTATATATTTTGCCTATAAGACAAAATAAATATTTCATATTGATACCCCTAGATCCGGTAGCTCAAACAGTTCTGTTTACATCAATAAAAACAGCTGTGTTGATTGTTGTGCTAATCGACAACCTACTTATTATTTTAAATAAACTTAAAGTGTTATTTTCTTATGGCCCAAACATGTGTTCTGTCAAGAAAAGGCTAAGTGTGTAACTAAGTGAACTAAAGTCAGTGACAGCCAATTCAGGGTGTCGAAACCATAGTTTATTCTAAAAAAAAAAAACTCGAAATTTAGCCCATCTACTAGAATGAACCAGAGATGCAGTCCCTATTGTAACGAGAAAAATTAATGTTGAACGTATGGGCTGAAATAGATCATCGTCTGGACGTCTGTAGAGCAAGAAATGGTTGTAGTTATGTCGAAGCTTATTAGCTATGTATAAAATCTTTTTGATGTCAGAAATTCAACGAAATAAATAGTTTTTTTATCTTTTCTCGTTTTCTTTTTATAGCATAACTAAACCCCACCATTATTTTATGAAAACCCTGTATTTCAAGTGACTGATTCAACATAAAAAAGTATCCACACTAAGACGATGTTTGTTTTAGTAATTTCATGACTTTTGTTTGCACGTTTTGCAAAAAGTAAAATTAAATCACTCAACCTTGCTTCTAGAGTGTTGGACGAAGTAAAGAAAATTGCGAGAACTAAGTTAATAATAAAGTTTCGCCACCGAGGAGTAAGTTATGCAAAGTTTCAGTTTATCGGTTAAGTTGGTCCTTCTAATATCCAATATAAACTAACTTCAACGTCAAAATGTGTAACAGTACATTATTAACATATTTGATGTATAGCTTTTGCTAGTATTAAGCCAAAATCCGTTTAATGTGTCATGTTCTATTTTTTCCACACTAGAGATAACGTGCTTTTTTCGTCAAATATCTTTCCACCAAATTTGTGTTAGTTCAAATTCAGTAACTGCAGACAAAATTTTAGATAACATCTATGTTCGGGACAAGTCAAAAAATGTTTTCTTAACGATAAATTACTTGTTGTATATATTTTAATCTACTCCTTCATAAAGTATTTTAATAAAATCTATAAAGTATTAGCATTGACTATTGGATACAGAAGAAGACATCCCATCTGTATGGATCAGCTGTCGCAAATTTTTTACTAAAAAATAATGTAGTTTTGTGAGCCAGTCACAAAATGCGCTAGTGTCTAAAACTCTATTTTGTACCTTATTTTTCGTTACTGACATAGTTGCTGGGTCACAACAGTAAGCTTATAAGCTCATGATAATAATAATAATAGCAGTAATAGCTCATAATAAGTCATTCCATCAGTTTGACTTGGTAAAAACCATCATGTAATCGGCAGAAATCAGTAATTTAGATCAGCGCAATCTGTAGGTGGCTCACATCAACTAAGACAAATTTTATTAAAAACCTGGCTACAACTTTAACATGGGGATGGAATGTCTAATTAGGCTTTTGGGATAAATTACCATGTAAAACAGCTGACAGATAAAGCAAAAAATAATGTTTCATACCAACTAGCTTCCCAATTTAATCGTCTGGAACACATACCTGCAACCAACAGAAAAAAGTTAGACATATCAAATTTTGCTTAACTTTACACACTTTGATTGATAAAAGATTTGTACTTTTCAATATATTATTTTATTTCCAGTATTAATTATAAACCCGTATATTTGAACAGTTGCAAAAGAACGAACTTAAATAATTTTGATCGGAAGTGACAATTTTACAACAGTAGGCTATATGTATTTATTATACATTTAAAAAAAACTGTGTGATTATTATTAATGAGTTTGTAAAACATCTTCCATTACTAGCAGTTATAATTTTGGTCAGACCATTTTTTATCCCGCGAACACAACAACGCAAAAAAAAACATCGTATAAATAATAATTAAAATTTTCTCACAGAATACCAAACCTAACAGTAATATTGTGACAATCAATCCCATCTAGTAGTATAAGGTTTAGTAATTGAGCAAAGCCAGAATGTCAAAATTGGCTTCTCAGCATTCCATCATCAAATACAGACAAAGGAGGGACATCCTTAGGTATTTGACTCGATTACGACTACGTCTTCTCTTATAGACAATAGGAAGTACCAAGAACAGTACTAAGAAGTAGACACTAAGAAGTAGACAAGATGTTCTCATTAAAATTGTAGCTATAGGAAAAATGAAATTCGTTAAATTGCATCGTCAGAGTATGCCAAAGTCAATTATTTATTTATATTTTATCCACATACATTTCTTCCAAATTAATCTCATGTAAACATAACTATGTGTATAACTTGCACGTCAAATTCAACAGACTATGCGTCAACTAAATGTTCACAGAATAAATATTTAACATGAGAATTCTTCCAGAGAATCGTTGTAAAATGCTGCTCAAAACAGCTGGTCTATTCGGACGAAATGCATTATGGTATTCCTACTAAAAGGTCAGCGGTTTAACATTTTAAGCGTAAACCATGTTGTTGTCAAATAAATGACAAGTACAATTTTTGTTATTTATATTTACCGTTTGAAAATAAAAAAGATTATTGTAGTTATGTATAAAATAATTACCTTATAGCAAATAGAGTTATCAAATATATAAAAGACATGAATGCCGACGTTAATAGCCTAAAAGGGACTGCAATATGGCAATTCAATGATTTCAATCGAAAATATTATGATAAACTTCAAAAGCACTGTAGTATGTAACCAATACTATTATCCAACAATACACAAAAAAACCCTAATACTTGTATACATTATTCTGAAATGGTGACCATAGGAATTTAGGTATTTTTAACCGACTTCCCCACTACCAACAAAAGGAGGAGGTTCTCAATTTGTCTGTGGCGATGTTTTTTTTTTTCTATGTATGTTCACCAATTTCTCTGTGATTCTTTTAACGATCAGTGTGGTTCCACCACCAAAATAACCAGGAGAGTTTCTATTTGGTACCTTATATATTATGTTTAGTATAATATTAGTTTCGGTGAGAAATTCTGAAAACCTTAAATATTCAACATTTATTTTGTTTACATTTGTGCAGAGAAGGCAATAAATAATAATAACATTCCTACAGCTGTTAGTTGAAACCATTTAAATGAAGCTACAGACAATTCTTCATGAAACAGTTGCTTCATATTGATCAATAAACTATTTCTTGCCATGGAGCCTAAATGAATTACATTGAGAAAAATGCATTTTGTTTTGGTTACTATAAAAATGTATTTTAACGTTCAACCTGATTTGTGTATACAGTAATTCTTAGTTCTTCTTGGGCTTCTAAATAATAACTACACAAAGTAAATTTAAAAGATTTATCAACAGACTACAGAGCATAAAGCTACATTTTGGAGATGACACGGAAGTAGTAGTGAACAAGAAGAACTCACATGAGCTTAGCTTAGAGTAGTTTTACATAGGCCTACAGAGTAGTCTTACATAGGCCTACAATGGTAAAATATAATATATAGCTTATGTATATAACATCTCCCCCCTAAAAATAAGGATTGAGAGTTCATGAAAACAACATTGATTACACAATATTTACAAAACAAAACTAGTCTTCAAACCTTATTGGTTTTTTAATTACTCTTTCAAACCTTGTTCGGGATTAGGGGTTGCGACAGGAGTCAAGCTAGTTTGATTAGGTGTTGAGGCAGGAGTGTTATATACATAAGCTATATATTATATTTTACCATGTAGCCTACTTAAAATTTCATCAGATTTGGGAATCAGATAGTGCTCTCTTTTGATATTTTTGTTCATTTCCCTAGGGTCAAGACATAGACGCAAATTACCATTAGGCTTTTCAACAATCACAAGATTTTGAACCCAGTTAGCTTTGAATGTATGTTACTTTCGCATCCAACCATTAAACTTTTTATGCCAGTCAAGATGTTTATTTTTTTGTTTAAATAATTTGATTTGTTACCAAAAAGTTTTTAATAGATTTTTTATGATTAAGCATAACCATCACTATCTACTTATAATTCACTAAATAATTACAAACTGGGCAGTTGTGGCTATTGCCACTGTTGGGAAACTTCCTCGTCTATTTGGAGCTTTAAGATTAGTTTTATTGAAAAACTACAAACTTTTTCCATTTCGTATCAAGCATCACAAGTAACATACAAATTCCCTTGTATCTTTAAAATAGAAGATAGAGCAATAGTCATTTACTCAGCCACAGTTTTCAATTTGCACAAAGTGTAGGTGCTTCAGGTCTGGTTGTGTTGTCCAAGTACAGTCAGGGATTCATGGTATAGTACTAATTGTTCACAGGGAGGATGGGATAGTACAGAAAAAAAAAACTTACGATCATGTAACCATCATTGGGTCTGATAACCAAAGTTTGGATAACCAAAGATCATATAATCAAGACTATTGTATTATATGTTGTTGTATTGATTCTCAATTGACTTTGACCCATCGTATATATTTTATTCGTTTAGTTTAGTTTCAAACTATTTTATTTCTCTATATGTTATATATTATGTAAGATTTTACTATAATTATCTTGTGTTTGTGCAATGTGTTATAACGTTAACTCCAACCATCCTTATTTCTGATTTAAAACATTTTCAGCATCACAACAGCCACATCATTGGGTTTGACCACTAATAAATAATGAATGGAAAAAACGATTATTGTAGGGGTTTGTATTAATTTAAAACAGCCAAAATTGATGAGATATTGTCTCATAAACTACTAAGTAAAATTTTAGTAGTACAGTAAAGGTATCAACAATTCACAAGGAATTTCAAATTTAACTATAAATAGTATTGAACACCTCTTTTCATATTGCTTACGTTTTGGGCAAACATCAATAATTAAGTTTTAAAAATTTGGGACAGAAATTTTGCTATAGTGTTATGTTGTTGAATCTAAAATTACATTCTATTCCTTAACTTATATATTTAGTCAATATTTGTATTTATTCATTTCAGCAGTAAAAAACTGTAAGTTTACTGAAAATTCCAAAAATCACCAAATAATTTAAAGATTTCCTATTTTTTTGGACACTGATTGAGAATAGTTATAAAACTAAAGATTTGAATTATCTGCCTTTAGGTAGACGAAGTTTTAGGAAACAGGACCCATCACACAGAATAGTAGTGCAATATAACAATGCAAAGCTTATTAGTTTTGTTTGGGTCCTTAACTGAAATCCCACTTCTGACACCATCTTAGTTCTTCTTGGGCTTCTAAATAATAACTACACAAAGTAAATTTAAAAGATTTATCAACAGACTACAGAGCACAAAGCTACATTTTGGAGATGACACGGAAGTAGTAGTGAACAAGAAGAACTCACATGAGCTTAGCTTAGAGTAGTTTTACATAGGCCTACAGAGTAGTCTTACATAGGCCTACAATGGTAAAATATAATATATAGCTTATGTATATAACAGTAATTCTGTTTTTAGTATTGAATATTCTGACTTACAAAAACATATATGTTTCAGTGAATAGCTGTATGATATTGACAAATAAAGGTGTATTGTGAAAACCAAAGCATTCGTAAAACAGGTCTAAATATAAATTAAAATGCAATTATTCCTTACACGACCTAAGAAGTGTGACAGTGCATAATCGTCAATTGTCTTAAAAGTGTTAAATATTTTAATTACTAAACATGCATTTGCAGATGTGGAATGTTTATTGATATTCTCTACCCAGTTACTATATCATATCAATACTATTATGCCTGCTTCGGAAAGTCCTAGAGGAAGATGATTTGCAATTTCGACTAGGCTATATCTTGAGCAAACAAAACTCCCTACATGACGTACACCACTTTTAGCTGAACCAATCTTTCATGTAATATTTTCCAAAGGTACTCCTACATGTTAACGACCAATTTTCCACTTTTGAGAGATTTTTTAGTGCTGGTAGCTGAGGAATAACTTTCATATTGTTCCAAAAGGCTTGAGACGTTATTGTATTTCTTTTTATAATGTAGAAGTACACCGATTGCAGGAAACGATGATGTCTGACATTTCAATGTATCTAGAAAAGACAATTAGTTTTTCATTAGGCCTAATGTAATGGACAACTCTTTCTTTCTTAAGGAATATCTAAAAATGTTTATTTTCATACCCATTGATTATGTAACCTGAACAGGTGACTCAAGCAGTTTTAAAATAATGATTGTTCTGTGGAACTTTTGATTGTTTCAAAAAGTTTTGCTTATCAAAAAACCTCAAGTAATCAATATATAAAAAATTATACAGTCACTAAAAATCATGAAATAATTTATTTTTGTAAAGAAAAAAATACAACCGACTTCAAACGCTCTAAAAAGAATGAAATAAAGTAAACTTTTGTATTAGGCAAGCTCACGTATTTCAAGTCGGCGCAGCTCAAACTGCAAATATGATTGAAATTAAATATTTTGTGTGTATTTTGAAAATCAATAAATTGTAGTTGGATAACATAAATATATAAAAAACATACTGAACTGTTTTGTTTATATATTAAAGGAAATATTTTCTTGTATTTTATGTTTACTTCAGAATAAATTCATTATGAAAATAACACACACAAATGTTCTATATGAATAGGAAAATAATTTAGTTTGATATTATGATAGGGAAAAGAAGCTAGTTTAGTATTAAAACGTTACTTTTCCAAGTTAGAAACATTTAAATGCGTTATAATCTTTTAATCTTTTTAAAGATACTCGTTAATACCTCTATAATGCCGATCCCTGATTACGGCAATAAAATAACACTTAACGCATAACTATGAAAAAGACATGCAGATTAACACCTTTAGTTATAGATAGTCACCTGCAATATGGACACCCTCGTTCAATTTTGTATCAAAAATCATCATAGAGCCGCGCCGACTTAAAATACGTGAGCTTGCCTAATACAAAAGTTTACTTTATTGAAATTATTTCATTCTTTTTAGAGCGTTTGAAGTCGGTTGTATTTTTTTTCTTTAGAAAAATAAATTATAAGCTAAGTATGAACGGAGATGAGTGTAGGATGAGTGGCGCGATCTTGTAGTCTTGTTAGTGACTAAGGCCGACATATTCCATAGACACAGCTGTTAATTGATATCCCATACAGCCAGTGGCAACTAAGGGACCTACAGTTTAAAGTGGAATCCGAACAAAAGTGTTTGCCTTAATTTCCGATTTGGTCTAATTATCAGGTTAGTACTGCGGATAGTCGTAGTACTCACTAGTGTGGATGTAATGCACTTTAGGGAGTATCGAATCCGCAGTTCATGTAGTCTAGGCAGGGCATGTCTATAAATATTCTATCATCAAGAGAGAAATGAAATATACTAAATCATTATTATAACATTAGGAGACCATTTAAATATCCTAGTTTGGTGACAACAAAGCGTCTTATGGACTTGAAACAATTTATCCCATACACTTTTTACATCGGTAATAGTTTGAATCTTCACGTATGTATTGTATTGCTATGTGATTGCACCTGTTTCAGCACGATACCCCAAACGTATTCCTATCAAATTCACAAGTTGTCCCACAATAAAGTATATATAAACAAATTATAGCAATCTTGTACATAGCCCTTGTACAGTAGATTTCTACAGTTTACTTTGTAGTTTCAACAATCAGTTCTCAGAAGCACGTATTGACAGTCTGCTTTGCTCTGAAGCACAGTGCGAGTGTAGAACAAATAAACACTCTCGTGATTGCTGTCTGCGATTCAGTAGATATTGATATGGTGAAGCCTTCAGAAGCCTTCAAACGTGCTTTGTCAACTCATCCGAGAGTGTCTATTGTCTTACTCGACAAAACACTAACTTTGTATCAGTAAAGATAAAAATGGCGAGTAACAGATTCCTCTGAAGAAGGACTTTACAAAATTTAAATTATTTGTAAGCATTTCAAATAAGGATGAATCTGTTCAAGTAGCTCATTGCTAAGGGTTGAATCCACAGTTGATGGATTTAAAATGTCCCTATTTTCATTAAAAACTACTATTATACTAAGTATACTTAATTATCCACACAGATTAGAAAATGTAATCAATGTCCCTTTAGTCCCTAAATTATTCTCTACTACAAATTGTAATTTTTTTTTAGTAGTAACGTTAGTAAAGGAACAAAAAATATATACTCTATTGCACATTTCACATTGTTGATATTTGTTGTTGTTGTAATAAAGCAGCAGAGCGAGCAAGTTGCAAAGGTTTTAGTGCTTTTGCTCTCATCATCGGCCAAAAACATTCAAAATGGTGATTGCCTTTAAAAATTAAATAAATTATGTATGTATTTTTTTTTTTAACATACATTATGAAGACTCAAACACTTTTTACAATTGGACCCACGTGAGTATAAACAATATCAATGTAAATCAATAACGGAAACGTATTTAATCCAGAACGTTGAGTTTTACTTACAGAGACTAATGTACTCGTAGTTTATCGATAAAAAATTGGGTGTAAAAAATTTGAAGGTGGTTGAGAAAATAATGTAATAAAACACTGTTTGTTTACATTAACTTTAAATTCAGGTCTCCCAATATTGCTAAACTAAGCAAATCAATATTCCAAGTTTGTTTATTCATTTACCACCCACGCCAGAAATATACAACCACAAAGGGTGAGGCGAGGATGGGACGGACAGCCCTTGGGAGCAAATATGGTTAATAATTCCACCTCAGGCGGGCAACTGTCTATACTCGTTTGAGCCTAACAGTCAGAGTGACAGAGTACTTCAATGATAAAAAATAACTCGTTTATTAAAAATTCCAGTATTGTAAGAACTTCAAGGACAAAAAGTACAATATTATTTGGTGGAAGTATCACTAATGATCTTAATGTTTAGAATAATTCGTGTTAACAACGAATCCAGTGTTATTTTATACCAAAAAGAAGATTGTTGAGATAAACTTAATGATTAGTATGACATTATATAAATTGGAGCCATTTTATCCTAAGTAGCTAATACCGCAGTCTTTGTGGTATTCTCCTACAAAAATTTTGGCTAGCTTTCACACCTACATCTTGGCAGTCATATTCGGCCCCACATTGTTTTAACTTCATTTTGTTACTAGTGTAAACCAATTATAAAATAAAAATATTAATTTGTAAACAAATGAAATTGTAGCTAAGGCAAACTCATACCTCGTGATTTTGACTGAACCAACTTTTAAAAATATATAGTTTTCTAAACGTTGAAATATAATAAAAGGTGAAAGCGTTTTTCCGAAACATCAACCAACTTTATAAACATGCTAAAACCATGGTTTACTATATCCAAGTTCTATAATCAACACACAGCTAAAAATTGCAGCGAGGAAGTCTTATATTACCTTTTAAATGATATCCAACCAACCATATAGGGTTGAAATGGACCACTACATTTATTTACTACATTTATTTAGGTACAGGAAATCTTACAAATTTGGCCGATGTATACTGGTAGCCACATCAGTGACGGTCGAAATCGATCATTATAGTATTTATAAACCGTTTTAGCGAATTTTGTAAACATGTAACTATACCTAATAGTGCTAAAAACCATGGTTTACTATATCCGCGTACTATAATCAACACATTGCCAAAAATTGCATCGAGGAAGTCATACAGTAGCTTTTACATTATATCCAACCAACCATTTAGGGTTGAAATGGACCACTACATTTATTTACTCTCGACTTGGCTTGAATGTTTCCTCCGCTCACTGCGGTATGTGGCTTACACGGGGTTCACTTTGAAGTCTGTCAGAGCAAATGCCGGGGATTCCTGCCCTGGGCTTGGCTTGTATACTTGTTTACTAACTAGGAATGTTCAAGTGAACTGTACATTAGGGTATCGTCTTAATTGAAATCTTTTATTTTTGAATTGGTAAATTTAAATATTTTGTGTGTATTGTTTCCCACGGTTGCTCCTTTTGCTGTAAATAGTAGTTATCGTAAGTGAAAATCATAGTTGCAACGTCAGATTAAGGATCTAAAAAGTTTAAAACGTCGAGTACGAATCGTTCCTCTAATGGTGCTAAATAACTGAATGTATCTGCTTGCTGTATTCCAACGCGCTAAGAATAAGGCCTTTAAGGGACGGTTACAGTTTATTCAACGAAACAGTATCCAGACAATTTCAAACCAGTAAACAACCTTACTATTGATCGTCAAAATAAAGGATTAAAAGTAAAGTCAATTAAGTTAAGTCAATTTAAATTTTAGGGACACTGTTCCCTTAGGTACGCGGTAAAAAGGTTATTTTACCCCTGGGTTGAATTTATTCTTACAAATAATATATAGTATCTATCCTTACTTGTCTTCCTTACGCGGACGGGGTTAGTACACACCATTTTGTTAACGGCCGATGATTATAATGTAACGATATATGCCACGACATAAAACATTTTATGTCTCAAATGAAATTTTGAAAGCACGAATACAATGACAAGAGGAAGACAGAAGTAAAAGAAATGATTGGAATTATATCCATACACAACTTTACGATAAAAACCATTTATCAGCAGATATTCTGGTACTGAAAAGGAAAAAGTAAGCATCAGACGCAGGCCCTAAATAACTCAAATAACAACAACAACGTATTTTAAATAATATTCTCAGAACATTTTGTAGAAATAAACAAGTTTCGATTCATTTATCAATTTATGGTTGCCTAATGCCCTTTTCTCCAAATTAATATTTAGTTTTATCTATTTAAATTCGTATACAGGATGTCTGTTAGTTTCTTTAATAGGCTATTACAGTTTTCAATGAAAAATAAATGACAATGTTCTTATATTGTTGAAATGCTAACCCGCACCTCAATGTCACAACCAATACAAATAATGTATTTTACTAAAACTAAAATTTATAACCATTAAAATGGTATATTACATGTAAATGCAACACTTCAGGACTATCATTATTTTTTTAATTGTTCACCCTGTTCAATTAACACAAAAACACATAAATGTCAGATATGTATGTTGTACATCTCACATCCGATACACACATTTGAATAATTACTACAAAATACTCTGTTTCAACAAATTTACCACACTTTCGTATTCATCTGGTTGTGTGTATTTTGTTTATTAAAACAATCAGGGTAAATTTGTTTACAGTATAAGGCATTAATTTCAATGATTTTGTTTCAAAATCCGGTGCAAAAAGAATGGCTCATTCGTAACAGTCCACAACCTAAAGTCCAAAAAGAAAATCTAAACTTATCAGTGAACCTGAGGGCACCCGCATGTAAACATGGGAAGTTGTACAGAGACTTTTAAAATAATATTTTACAGCCTTAATTTATTCAAGATTTATAATTTGACATTCCAGTACCATATGATACCAATGTAATACAAACACATACTTATTTCATTCTCAAAACATATCATGTTTTTAAATTTGTTTGTGCATGCAACCAAATTTAGTATTTGAATAATTTAATGAAATAAACTTAGTAAGACCTTTGTATGTTAAATGTTAAAATTTTCATCAAAACTAGATCTACAAATAATTGCAAACCTTATGTAATACTTTGTTTCAAATCAACTAACTCGCCTTAACAAAATATTAAAAATTGTATTGTTAACATAGCTATTCCAAGGCTATAACTTACAATTCACGAAGTATATTTCTTAAAACATTCGAAAATATTAGCAATATAAATATCATACATGTTGCAAACAAGTAAAACAACAACACACGATTAAAATACTAGTAGAAATGTTTAATGCGTAGATCGCGAAGAACAAGATGCAACTGGAAATAAGAAATTGTCCTTCTAGTCAACAATGAGTCGCACAGCTGATTGTAAACAAATGTTCCGACGCACGGTTCATACAACAATCACAACGGTAAGTGACGTTCTCCTACATGACGTAATAGGAGTTAATAAATGTTGTAATGATTTAATTGGCTAAAAAAAGTTTATAGATTTTAACTATGATCATGCATTTCAATTGGGAAAGAGTAACATTGGATTATAGAATAGGAATATTTTGTATTGAACGTTTTAATGGTGTTACTAAAAGAAATGTTTAACGCTATAAAAAATAAATCAATTACCTACTTACAATAATTATAAACAAATTAGGATTTAGTTTTAGGTGTAAACTCAACTACGTTTGGTAAGGATTTGCAATGTATAGTAAAAACGTTAGGATATAATTTTGAAATTATTTCCTTGTTAAGATGTTATAGCCTAATACTTACGGGTTAATAATTCAACGTATTTTTGTAGGTACTAAGTAAAAGGCTACGATTTCACTTTCAAATCTTTTGACTTTGCATTGGATAAATCACCATATGAATGTTTTATATCCTCAAAATTTTATAAACATACTTAGGAAAATATAGTTTTCATTCTAAAATAAATATTCTGAACCGTCTTCAGTTTCATAACTAAGATTAAGTTACATTATTTAGTTAGATAAAGAGTAAGTCGTATTCTGTTTAATAGGTACCAAAATCACGTTTTAGCAGTTCAAAATTTCACATTTCACAACTTAATAAAGCACTCCTTACCTTCAATGGTGTAGTGACGTCTTATTCATACAATAACAACAAAACACGGTTTTAGTAAAATATCAGCAACAACACTTCTAAAAGATCCGCCATATCACATATCACACTCAAATCACAGTAAACATAATTAATTACGTAAACACGAAATACAATAGTGTTGTAGTAGTAAACACAATAGTGAACCACACAGAAACAGGACGCGACTGGAAATAAGACGTCATATTCTCGACTGGACAACAATGAGTCAAGAACAGCTGTTTGACAAGTGTACCAACCTCCCCTCACGAATTATGCCAGCTATAGTCTTTCGAGTGAAACTATTTTGGATAATTTAATTGAAATTTATAATAGTGTTATATAATTTTAGTAATAGTAGTATTTTCAGTGAAGCTTCATTAGAATCAGACTGAAAACAAGTTTAAATAAACCGTGTACTAAATAATTAGTTTTTGAAGTATTGTTTGACTATTTCTATTGTAAAATAAAGAGAGTAGCTTTTACCACAGCTCTATTTGGTAACATTTTTATTACTAATTTATTTAAGTGGAAAATGATCTAAAACAGGAAAGATTTGGTGCTAATCAAATCAGAGTTTTTTTTTGTGAATTCAAGTGTATTTTTTTATAAGACGGTTGAATATAAATAAGATAAACAGAAAAGTTACCTTTATACTGCAACGGGAGTGTTGGCAATGAACTTATTATAAACTTCAACACGGTTTCACACATATAAAATTTTCTTTTTAGAATATAATTTAAACCTTTAAACGAAATAATATATTCAGTCAACTTTTTTCTCTGTATTCTTAAATAACACGTTAACAAATATTAAAACTTTGGTACGGACGAATAATATAGTTATCAGTTGCATTTTAACACATGGTTTTGCATTAAATACAGTAAATAACACTGAACATTTAAAGTAGGGTATTAGTTAACAAAATAAACACACTAAAAATTAGCTAAAAGTTGTTACTATTTGTGAAACTGTAGATCTTTCAATCAAAATAGGTACCATAGTTACACACATTAAAACTGTATAATGCACTGTTCTTATCGACAAAAAAAGTACCTCTTGTGTAATATAATACTTTACTTTGAATTGACAACCATACAAATGTAGGTATTTTAAGCCAATATGAATAGAAATTAGTGTAGTACGAGTGGCACGATCTTGTTATCTTGTTAGTGACCAAGGCCGACATATTCCTTAGACACAGCTGTTAATAGCCTATAAATATTATACTGCAAAAGATCTCTACGTATACAAGGTTCACAGCAATATTCCCAATGGTTTCCATCTATTTATAATTTTTTTATTTACCATGGTAGTTTCCCTCTATTGAGACTAAACTATCAAATGCAATACGATAGATTGAATCGATTCTTGATTTAATTTAAGAATTTTTACTCAAATGTCCACAAAATTACCTGCAACCTTCAGCGCGAATACAAGCCTTGCTTTGATAGTTGATATGTGAGGAATGTACAGAGAAATATAAAGCAAATTCCTGGAATGGTCGCGACCCGTTCCATTGTCAGACATTGTACAAGGAACTGCGGAATTGGAAATGTTCCAAACAATGAGATATTTCAAAAGTTGCAAACTTTTTGATTAATTATGACTGGGATTCGCTTGACAATTATTGGATTTCGTGTTTTTACTGAGATGTTTTATCAGTTTATTTTTCAAGAGATTGCATTTGATTGAAATGTCACTGCGACGATTGAGTTAAAAATAGTAGTATACGCATGAATATAAATAGTGAGGTACAATACATACAATGGGCTAGTAGGTGTGAATATAATTTAGAATCTTCAACTGGCCATGAATGTGAATATTGTAGCTGATTAGATATTGCTAAAAACAAATATAAAACACAAAGATATTGTTCCTGTTTAGTTGAATTCTACCGTGAACCTTTGGCTCTGAAATTAACACTTCATCGATTGAGTCCCTGCAGTACTGTTATTTGCGATATTGAAATGTTTAAATTGCTGTCACTTACATAACGTAAATACAGTTTTCGAAGAACTGGAGAAAAACTAAAGAAACTTATGTACCCACTTTATGAACATATGTGGTTACTAGTTTGAAGATAAAAGCTCATAGAGGCTTTATGCGACTGATGTAGAGATATATGACTTTGGAGTTAGGGGCTTATACTTGTAAATATGTAACTGCCAATATTTAGTATGGTCATAAATCCATCCACTGCCTTGGGCTTGAAATTTGTGTATAGATGCATCAATCTTTAAATGTGCATTTTCAATTTGAGGCTTTAAATCTCTCTTCTCAATAGTTAAGGTGGTAAGGCTTCTAAAATCTGCAATACATTCTTTCTCATTAACTAATTTTCCATTTTGATCCACTGAATATTTTATAAATTTGATTCTCCTTACTAAAGTCCATTTTATTGGCAGAGGACAAGACTGAAGAGTATTTTTAAGTTCAGTTCTAATCGATTCGCCAACAAATTTTATCATTGTATATGGACATTTATTGCAAGAATTGACGTGTCTTTTAAAATGACCAACAACATTTTTCTTACAAAAATTACAATTCTTGTGATTTTGTAATATATGCGATTTTAGAGCCACATTATTATCACAGATTAAATCACAAACCTTGCACAGTTTCACCTTCATTTGATGCATTACCTTGTAGTGGCGGACCAAATTGCTCTTCTTGGACAGCGAGGCGGGACACAGTGTACAAGTCGGCATCACGCTCATGAATGAAATACCACCCGGATGTCACTTCTATATATAGACTCTCACCACCTGTCGCATGACCGCTTCACATGACCCGTGTGGCAGTGCCCGCGGCCGGGAGCGCACCCGAGTTCACATACAAACCTCGCACTGTCAAGTTGATGATTTTGAGAATATACTTGTGAATGGATGTGGATTGAAGTTGTACAATGGTATTGAACATTAATATAGGCTTGTATAGGCCAAGAGCTGGATTTTTAAAAAAGTGGTCAAAAAAAGCTCACCATTTCCAGACGTGTTTTTCAGTATTAAAAAAGTAAAAAATTTATATATGGGTGTATAGGTCGAGAGCTAGGTCCTTAAGAAAAGTGGCCAAAAAAAGCTCCTGGGGCTTCGGACATTTTTTTCGCCGAAAATTTTAAAAGTTCTGGGCCAAAAAACGCCGGAAGTGGGGTAAACCCAGCTTATTACCACTACTTTACATTTACACTTGTAAGGGTCAATAAATATAAGAAATAGCTTTTTTGGCTTGATATTGAATATTTGATATAGGCTTGTATAGGTCAAGAGCTGGATTTTTAAAAAAGTGGTCAAAAAAAGCTCTCGGAGAAAAAATGCAAAAATGCCAACATAAAGCCTCTAAAACGTCTCCAGTGCCCCTATAAACGTCTCCATACCCTCTAAAAATGGGCATAAAAGTAGTGGTAATAAGCTGGGTTTACCCCACTTCCGGCATTTTTTGGCCCATTTTTAGAGGGTATGGAGACGTTTATAGGGGCACTGGAGACGTTTTAGAGGCTTTATGTTGGCATTTTTGCATTTTTTCTCCGAGAGCTTTTTTTGACCACTTTTTTAAAAATCCAGCTCTTGACCTATACAAGCCTATATCAAATATTCAATATCAAGCCAAAAAAGCTATTTCTTATATTTATTGACCCTTACAAGTGTAAATGTAAAGTAGTGGTAATAAGCTGGGTTTACCCCACTTCCGGCGTTTTTTGGCCCAGAACTTTTAAAATTTTCGGCGAAAAAAATGTCCGAAGCCCCAGGAGCTTTTTTTGGCCACTTTTCTTAAGGACCTAGCTCTCGACCTATACACCCATATATAAATTTTTTACTTTTTTAATACTGAAAAACACGTCTGGAAATGGTGAGCTTTTTTTGACCACTTTTTTAAAAATCCAGCTCTTGGCCTATACAAGCCTATATTAATGTTCAATACCATTGTACAACTTCAATCCACATCCATTCACAAGTATATTCTCAAAATCATCAACTTGACAGTGCGAGGTTTGTATGTGAACTCGGGTGCGCTCCCGGCCGCGGGCACTGCCACACGGGTCATGTGAAGCGGTCATGCGACAGGTGGTGAGAGTCTATATATAGAAGTGACATCCGGGTGGTATTTCATTCATGAGCGTGATGCCGACTTGTACACTGTGTCCCGCCTCGCTGTCCAAGAAGAGCAATTTGGTCCGCCACTACAAGGTAATGCATCAAATGAAGGTGAAACTGTGCAAGGTTTGTGATTTAATCTGTGATAATAATGTGGCTCTAAAATCGCATATATTACAAAATCACAAGAATTGTAATTTTTGTAAGAAAAATGTTGTTGGTCATTTTAAAAGACACGTCAATTCTTGCAATAAATGTCCATATACAATGATAAAATTTGTTGGCGAATCGATTAGAACTGAACTTAAAAATACTCTTCAGTCTTGTCCTCTGCCAATAAAATGGACTTTAGTAAGGAGAATCAAATTTATAAAATATTCAGTGGATCAAAATGGAAAATTAGTTAATGAGAAAGAATGTATTGCAGATTTTAGAAGCCTTACCACCTTAACTATTGAGAAGAGAGATTTAAAGCCTCAAATTGAAAATGCACATTTAAAGATTGATGCATCTATACACAAATTTCAAGCCCAAGGCAGTGGATGGATTTATGACCATACTAAATATTGGCAGTTACATATTTACAAGTATAAGCCCCTAACTCCAAAGTCATATATCTCTACACCAGAGAGTATTAAATCAAAACATGCAGTTTTAAATATAAAAAATGATGATAATAAATGCTTTCTTTGGTCGGTATTAGCAGCTTTAAATCCAAGGAATGCTAAACATGCTAATAGAGTCTCCAATTATGTACCACATGAAAGTCAGCTGAATATGTCAAACATAAAGTATCCAGTGAAATTAGCTGATATAGATAAATTTGAAAAACAAAATAATATAAGTGTTAATGTATTTGGGGTTGAAGATGATAAATGTATATATCCATTAAGAACAACTAAACTGAATAGTAATACTCATGTAGATTTATTATTATTACAAGAAGGTCGTAAATCACATTATTGTTTAATTCGTGATTTTAATAGGTTAATGTTTTACTCTACAAAAGATAACCGTAAAAAGCATTTTTGCAAGTTGTGTTTACAACATTTTTACACTAATGATAAATTAGAGCGTCATATAACATATTGTAAGAACTTTGATGCCCAACGAGTGGAAATGTCTAAACAAGATACATTACAATTTAAAAATTATAAATATCAACTTAAAGCCCCATTTGTGATTTATGCAGATTTTGAATGTTTTATAAACTCAAACAATCATACTCCATCTGGATTTGCATTTGTTGTAGTGAGAGATTCTAAGATTATTTCTGAAGAGTTATATAGTGGTGCAAATGTTATGGATGTGTTTTTCAAAAGGTTATTTGAGACTTATGACTTCATTAAAAGTCAAATGTCGATATATATTCCTCTTGAAATGACTCCAGAGCAAGAGGCATCTTTCCAAAACTCAACTCATTGTCACATTTGTGAAAAGCCCCTATATTTTGATAGGGTGAGAGATCATTGTCATTCATCTGGCCAATACCGTGGAGCTGCCCATAATGATTGTAATTTAAACTATAAAGTAACAAAGAAAATACCAGTATTCTTCCATAACTTGAAAAATTATGATGGACATTTAATAATGCAACACTTGGGAAAGTTTGATCGTAAATTAAATTGCATAGCCAAGGATATGGAAAAGTACATTTCATTCTCAGTTGATGATTTAGTATTTTTGGATTCCTATAATTTTCTGTCCCTTCCATTATACAAATTAGCTTCCAATTTAAATACATTTAGATTCATAGACAATCCACTACTACAACGTAAAGGCGTATTTCCCTATGAATACATGATGGGACCAGATAAGTTTGCAGAGTCTCTACCTTCAATTGAAAAATTTTACAGTACTCTAACTAAAGAACATATCTCCCCCATTGAATATGAACATGCTAAAAATGTCTGGACCCATTTTAATATAAACAATTTACAAGAATATCATGATTTATATCTTAAAACAGATGTATTGCTACTGGCTGATGTGTTTGAGACATTTAGAGACCTGTGTTTAAAGGATTACAAACTTGACCCCGTACATATGTATTCACTTCCTGGATTAACATGGGAAGCCTGTCTTAGAATGACTGGTATAAAATTACAATTATTTCAAGATATTGACATGCATTTGTTCATAGAAAGTGCAATCAGAGGAGGAGTCAGTATGATTTCCACACGTTACGCTAAAGCCAATAATAAATATATGGGCGAACATTATGATCCCAATCAAGAGAGTGTGTATTTAATATATTTAGATTGTAACTCGCTATACTCCACAGCTATGTGTGAGCCATTGCCCGTGGATGGATTTCGTTGGACTAATGAGGTAGACTACAAATACAATCAAAATGATGAGTTTGGATACATTTTAGAAGTTGATTTAAAATATGATAAAAGCTTACATGATTTACATAATGACTATCCATTGGCACCAGAGAAAATGAATGGCAAATTAATACCTAATTTAAATGACAAAACTAAATATATTTTACATTATAAAGCATTACAAAAATATGAGGAATTGGGTTTGGTTGCTACAAAATACCACAGAATTTTAAAATTTAGACAGTCTAAATGGCTTGCGCCCTATATTAATTTTAATATTGAAAAACGAAAATGGGCTAAAAATGATTTTGAAAAAGACTTTTACAAATTGTTAAATAATAGTCTCTTTGGTCGAACAATTATGAATCAACGAAAGTTTCGTGACATATATCTCAAGGATGAGTCACTATTAACAAAATATGTCACTAATCCAAGGTTTGACTGTAGCAAAAAGTTCGATAACAATTTACATGCTATACATTTAAATAAATTAGTTGTAAAGTTTAATAAACCTATATATTTAGGAATGACCATTTTGGATATTAGTAAAGTAATAATGTATGATTTCCACTATAATTATATGTCAAAATTTAAGAACAAAAGATTTCTTATGACAGATATGGATTCTTTAATGTATTCTATAGTTACAGAGGACTTTTACAAGGAAATAGAATGTGACTTGCACTATTTTGATACCTCTGGATATAGTAAAGACCATTTCTTATACTCTGATAAAAATAAAAAAGTCACAGGCAAGTTTAAAGACGAATTAGATGGTCATATTATGTATGAATATTGTGGTTTAAGACCAAAGTTATACTCTTACATTCCTCTAAAATGGTTATATGAAGAAGACAAGCAAGCTTTAGAGGTGAAGAAAGCTAAAGGAGCCGATGGTGCTACAGTTAAACATCTCCTCAGACATCAACATTATTTGAACTGTCTTGCAACTGGGCAAGATTACTATGAGAATGTGACAAGGATAAAATCTACAAATCATCATCTTCAAACCTTGACCATGAACAAGAAAGTACTATCATTTGACGATGACAAGAGGTTTATTCTAGAAGATGGCATCAATACTCTTGCACTTGGTCATTATAAAATTGATGTTCAATAAATTGTATGTGTAGATATATAATAAATACAAATGTTAAAAAAACTCCAGTCTTTCATTTATTTACCCTTACCATCCACTTGATAGAATTGGTCAAACATAAATCTATATTTGCCATTATTCTTTGACCTTTCTTTGTCTATTACAAAAAAGCCATATTTAGTTTTATCCCAACATTGATGACAGAGATTTTTAAATTGGTCAAATGAAAAGTCATTACCAACATGATTGTGATATACATGTTTTAAATTTAAATCATCTTGTTTAAATAATATTAGGAAATTTACATTATCACGTAAATGTTTGTGTACTTTGCTATAAGATTGACACAAGTAAAAACAGTTAATATTTTTATGTCGACCCATTGAGAAAAATTGTGTAATATTTGGACTATTTATGTCATCAAATATGACAACTGACTGTGATTCGACATCATTTGGTGTGATTTCACAGTCAGTAAACGTGTGTAATTTTACTTCGTCACACAAACTAAATATTTCAATTATTTTTTTATATTTTTCTTGTTCTAAAGATTTTGATATTAAATATAAATTTGTAAATTTTAATCCTTCCTTTCTTACAATTAAATTATAAATTACAACTGTCTTCCCACTTCCACTTGGACCACAAATAACACATCGAATATTGGTAGGAAAAAGACCCAACTTCTTTGGTATATTTTCCTTAGTATGTACTATTTTAAATTTGTGTTTTTGTTGAATAAAAGACATTTTTTATATAATAAAAATGGTAAAAAATGATAATAAGAAAACATGTAAAAAGGGCAAAGGTTTATTCTTAAAGCCTTACAGGGGTCGAGGGTTATTGAATACTCTTATAAATAACCTTCCATTTCCACTTCACATACCATCATATCGCTACTGTGGACCTGGAACGAATATACGTGAGAATTTAGCTAAAAATGTACCTCCAAAAAATAAGTTAGACTCTTATTGTAAAGAGCATGACATATTCTACATGAATAATCCCGATACCGCTGCTCGGAACAAAGCAGACATGAGATTAGCAGACTTAGCTTGGACTAGAGTAACGGCCAAGGACGCAAATCTTGCTGAAAGAGCAGCTGCTTATGCCGTGACAAATTTGATGAAGGCAAAAGCAAAAATGGGAATGGGATTGAAATTTAATAAAAAAGATGGACAACTACCAGCTGTTAGAGGCCGCAAAAGACGTGCCTCACTTCCGGGGGGTGTACCTAAAAAACGAGCTAAAAAATCTAACACCAAGAGTAAAAGAGTGCGGAATAGTTAATTTAGACAGTTCATCTGGCACACATTGGACAGCATATCGTAAAAATAAAGATATTGTAATTTATTTTGACCCGTTTGGAATCCAACCTCCAAAAGAAGTAATTAAATATTTTGAGGGACATAAAATCTTCTATACTACTGATCAAATACAAGATTTAAATAGTTCTATTTGTGGAATTTTATGTTTATCATTCATAAAAAATTTTTGTTTATAAAAATGGATTCATTTACTATAACATTTTCGGGTACAGAGTCAGAGCTAAAGTCAGTGTTCTTTCCTCCCATAGAATTAAATGATGATTATGTAATTGGATTGGTAGATTTTCAAAGTTATAATTCTATATTTAATGTAAAAAAACCACTTAATACTTTAACATATTACAAAGTAGAGAAAAAAACATTACCAAAGGGAGAGATCTTAGTTGATGATTTAAACCGGTTATTAAATGGTAAACTTAAAGTTATAATAGATAAAAATGGAGAAGCATTAATTAATACTAAATCCAAACTTTTATTTAAAGGGCTTATTCCAAAATTAAATCAACTTAAAGGCAACAAATTAACCATTGGAGAAGGTGATGATGTTTTCTATTATGACCACAATGCTCCAGTTACAATAGAAATTTCTGAAGGAACATATGAGGTGGTTGAGCTTGCAAAGGAAATTCAAAAGCAAATTCCAAACTTTTTCCTTACAGCTAATAATAAAACTATGAAAGCGACATTACTTTCTAGCCACGTGTTTGATTTTACAAAACCATGTTTAGGGTCTGTTTTATTGGGATTTAAAGGTGTTTCTACTCCTGGTGTTCAGTTTGAATCTACAAATAAAATAAACATTAATAATGTAAATGTGATTAGAGTAAAATGTAATATTGCAAACGGGTCCTATTTAAATGGAAACAAATCACACACCATACATAGCTTTTATCCAGAAGCTCCTCCTGGCTACAAAATTATTGAAGTTCCAAGAAATATTATATATTTTCCTGTAAATAAGAGAAGTTTGGATGTTGTCAGTATTACGTTTGCCGACCAGCACGACAAGGCAATTGACTTTAACGGAGAAGAAACTACAATTACTTGTCATATAAAAAAGATATGAGAATTTATAAGAATTTATCTATAAGTGTGCAAAATGCTAGGTTCCTACGATCAATAGGACTAAAGTTAAAATTTTCTATTAATAAAAATGGAAGATTTTCTAGACGTTACAGGGAAATCCCAATTCGACGATAGTGTGGTTAAAATTACAAATCACTCCTATGTTCCCCACAACACTTTAGCAATAAATAATTCTGATGAAATTCGAATATGTATTAATAATCAAGATTTGCTAACTCTGCCATGTAGGAGCTATCTGTATATTAAGGGAGAAATTGAAAATCATGATAAAGGTCATTTTATAAATAATGCATTTGCATTCTTATTTGATGAAATTAGATATGAAGTCGCAGGTAAAGAAATAGACATTGTAAGAAACCCAGGAATTTCTAGTCTTATGAAAATATTGAGCTCTTACAATAAAACTACTAAATTGACAAATGTAGCATTTGATTCTGACATGAATTTAAAAGAGTTCCATAAAGGTGGCAAGTTTAGTACATGTTTGCCATTAGAGTTGTTAATGGGTGTATTTGAGGATTTTAATAAGGTTTTAGTAAATGTCAAACAAGAATTGGTGTTGAAAAGATCCAAAAATGATTTGAATTGTATATTAACAACCACTAGTGCTCCAGCGAGTGGCACTGCTGATATGATTCCTAAAATTACACTTAACTCAATTCAATGGGTTATGCCACATGTGATACCATCAGATGGGGAGAAGTTACAATTACAAAAGATGTTATTGCAAAATAAAAATTTGCAAATTGCATTTAGAAGTTTAGAGCTGCATGAACTTCCATCATATCCGAATACTACAAGACATACATGGTCAGTAAAGACATCTTCAAGTTTGGAGAAGCCTAGGTATATTATATTTGGTTTCCAAACAGCTAGGGATAATAGTGCACGAAAAAGAACTGATGAATTTGATCACTGTAAATTAAAAAATCTCAAAGTATTTCTAAACTCTGAATATTATCCTTATAGTGATTTAAATCTCGACTTTGAACATGGAGATGTCTCTAAAGCTTATGAGATGTTTATGAGGTTTAGAGAGACTTACTATAATACTATCCCAGATCCTATGATTAGTAGGGCCGAGTTTATGAAGAAATATCCACTAATTGTAATAGACTGTTCTAGACAGAACGAAACAGTGAAGGAAGGAATTGTTGATATTAAATTAGAGATTGAAACTGCAGAAAATGTGCCAGCAAATACATCTGCATATTGTTTGATAATACATGATAAAGTGTTTGAGTACAATCCTTTGTCAAATGAGATAAATAAAATGTAAATAAAAGATGAAAAACATTCAACAAGAATTGGTTGACTCTGCAAATCAAATACGAGAGAAATATAGAGCTTTAAAACGTGGCAAGTTTCTAGAGGCTGAAGAGAGGTTCCAAACATTTCAACCTTTAATTGAGCCATTACAAGAATTAAAAAAAATCACATCAGAGAGGCCTCGAATGGAGATTCTCCCAATGACTCCGTCTAGAATATCAATGATACCAAGATTGCAACCATTACAAACACACACCCCACAGAAATTAGATTTTGGTCTTTTAGCATCAGACTATTTAGGAAATTACCTCAGTAAAAGTAGTATGACAGACACTACATATGGTATTAGACGAGAAGCAAATAAATTTTTTATTGGAAATAAGGAAGTTAATATTGCCAATGATGATGTTACAATTGCAAATAAAACCTACAAGGGGACAAAAGGTTTGTGGCAATTGTTAACTTTAAAAGAACCTGAGGATTATACTCCGGCTGATTTGCAAAATTATAAAGAGATTTTAGAAGCTACAAATGGACATTTAAAGAGTTACAAAGATGGTGCACCAATTTCAAGTAATAGACATACTAAATATCTTAATATAATTAAACCTCTATTTAGATCTGTTGGTGAAGGTTTGAGACAAGTGACTGGTAATAAAATAGACTATATTTATTGGGATGATCCTAATGAGCTTGTAGATAGGTTAAGACTTCTTTGGCTAAGTCGCCAAGCCGGTAACTCAGGAGTGGATAATGAAATAGATTCCATTATTGAGGAATTGAGAGAAAGTGGAATTATTTATTAAATAAAAATATGTTTATAGATAAATTTTATCGTTTATATAATCCATATAATAAGCCTGCAGAACCCAGGGCTAGTAGTGAACCTACTTTAAATTTACAAGACGATAGTTGGAATGGTTTAAACCGTAAAATTGGTAATGTTAAAGATGGGGAGTTTGTAGATGATGTATCAACTTTGGGACAGACATTAACTAGAAAAGGTGATGTCTTCTTACAAGGTAAAACTAAATATGAGTTTTTAGAATCCAAGAATAAAAATTGGAATGCTAAAAAACAGAAAATTACTAATGTGGAAAAAGGTGAAAGTTTAGATGATGTGCCCACTTTACAACAGACTTTAATACGAACAGATGGTAAATTTGTACAAGACAATAATAATTATGAATTTTTAGAATCAGAAAATGGTGTTTGGAATGCTAAGAAACGGAAAATTACTAATGTAGAAAAGGGTGAAAATTTAAATGATGTGCCCACTTTACAACAGACTTTAATACGAAAAAAAGATGGTAAATTTATACAAGACGATAATAATTATGAATTTTTAGAATCAGAGAATGGTGTTTGGAATGCTAAGAAACAGAAACTTAGTGATTTGATGGAAGGTACAGATAGTAAAGATGCTGTGAATGTTTCACAAGTTCCAAAAATGGAAGCAGGCTATTGGAATTTTAATAATAAAAGGTTAGTACGTGTTAAACCTGCCATTGATGACACTGACTGTGTTATAAAAGAACAGACTATAACTTATAATAAAAAACTATATTGTTTTGATGCCAGAAATATATTTATAAGAAATCTACCAAAAGGGGAACATTCGGATGACATTTGTCTAATGTCACAGGCTATGCATTACGATGGATCAAAATTTGTATATGGAGAAAAATTTTTTAATTTGATGGAATATAATCCTGATTTATTAGTTGCTGATCCCACATCTTTGAGTGGATTTAAGTATATAGATAATAGACCATATATACCAGAAAACTATGTATTTAAAAGAATGGAAGATAATCTATTGATTGGGGCTAATGGTGATGTATTTAGAGTTACAGGAAAGGATGATGTTATAAAAAATGAATGAAATTGCATACGAACTTCATAAGCCTGCAAGAAAGAATTTCATTAGAAGGTCTTTTAAAGTATTGGGTATAAACGAAACCATACAAATAGATTTAATTGATATGCAAAACTATGCTAGAGAAAATTCTGGCAATAAATATATTTTAACTTTAATAGATACATTTTCTAAAAAAGCTTATGCTGCTCCACTAAAGAATAAGACAGGGTTAGTGGTTACAGAAGCCATTAAAACAATTCTACCAAAGGGGGTTAAAAACATTCAATCTGACAATGGAAAAGAATTTTTTAATCAATATTTTAGCAAACTAATGAAAAAATTAAATATTAATCACTATCACACATTTTCTACAACTAAGGCTGCAATTGTGGAGAGGTTTCAGAGAACTTTAAAGAATTGGTTATATAGGGAATTTAGTGCTCAGGGGAGTTATAAATGGTTAGATTTACTTCCAAAGTTAATTCGAAAATATAATAATAAGGTGCATAGATCTATAGGAATGAAGCCTAACCAAGTGAATGTTAAAAATAGTAAATATGTGCATGAGAGGTTGCATGAAAGGACTTCTAAAGTAGTGCAAGTTAAAAAACCAAGATATAAGGTAGGTGATAGTGTGAGGATTTCCAAGTATAAACATGTTTTTAGTAAAGGTTATACTCCAAATTGGACAGGGGAACTATTTACAATAGCAGAAGTTAAGAATACAAAGCCTGTGACTTATATCTTGAAAGATGAAAATGGCAATATAATCAGGGGAGGTTTCTATACAGAGGAGTTGTTAAAGACCAAGTATAAGGACATGTATTTGGTAGAGAAGGTAATTAGGAAAAAGGGTGATTTATTGTATGTCAAATGGCTTGGATTCCCAAGTAGCCAGAACTCATGGATTTCCACTAAGGATATCCAAGGGAGCGCGTCACCACTAGAGACGAGATGTGGGAGCATGGGTCGAGAGCAAGAAGCCTGGAGCATACCCACGCCATGAGCCGGGAGCACACCCGAGTTCACATACAAACCTCAATCGATTTTGAGAATATACTTGTGAATGGATGTGGATTGAAGTTGTACAATGGTATTGAACATTAATATAGGCTTGTATAGGCCAAGAGCTGGATTTTTAAAAAAGTGGTCAAAAAAAGCTCACCATTTCCAGACGTGTTTTTCAGTATTAAAAAAGTAAAAAATTTATATATGGGTGTATAGGTCGAGAGCTAGGTCCTTAAGAAAAGTGGCCAAAAAAAGCTCCTGGGGCTTCGGACATTTTTTTCGCCGAAAATTTTAAAAGTTCTGGGCCAAAAAACGCCGGAAGTGGGGTAAACCCAGCTTATTACCACTACTTTACATTTACACTTGTAAGGGTCAATAAATATAAGAAATAGCTTTTTTGGCTTGATATTGAATATTTGATATAGGCTTGTATAGGTCAAGAGCTGGATTTTTAAAAAAGTGGTCAAAAAAAGCTCTCGGAGAAAAAATGCAAAAATGCCAACATAAAGCCTCTAAAACGTCTCCAGTGCCCCTATAAACGTCTCCATACCCTCTAAAAATGGGCCAAAAAATGCCGGAAGTGGGGTAAACCCAGCTTATTACCACTACTGAGTAACGAAGTAGATTGATGAACCTTAGGTAAGTTCAAATTAAAAAGCTTGTTAAGAACTATGGTTTAAAACAACATGCTGCATTGTGATAATAAAAGTTTGGGATCCAGATAGTCCATTGACTTGACGACACCGGTATATGAAACTGTGACCTGACTGTGTCACTAAGTCATGCTTCGTATATCTAAATTATATACATTTGTATATATTCCATGAAGTTTAATTGCAGTGAGAATAGTATTATTATTTTTACGTGGGACCGTACATTTACAAAACATACTAGGAAGATTATATTGAAGACTGCTTCGTAGGTTCTTTGTGGATAAATGCTAATCCAAAGGAATGGCTGCCAATAAAAAAATATCGTTCTTTTCAAACCTTTTTTAAATAAACTTTGTATTCATATGGTTGTAATATCATGTTTGGTTTTATGTAAAACATACAATTTATTTACTCACGTTCATGGAACAGTGCAGATTTTTGACAGACAGCACAATAAAAAAATATATAAACGTATTAGCGTGTCAAAATATGAAAGTGTAGAATTGGCAAAAACACTCGTAAACGTTTTAGATGCGAAACTTCAGGGCAGGATACAGTTTAACTCATGGGAATGGGAAGGGAACTGAAGATAATGAGTTGGAAACTGAAAGGATTGAAAAGGAAACTGAAGAGATTTGGAAGAGAATTGGACGGATCGGTAAGGGAACTGAAGAGACTTAAGTTAACTTACGGGATGGAGAAGGAAACTGAAGACATTGAGGAGGGAACTAAAGAGATTGAGAATGAAACTGGAGGGATTAAGAAAAAAACAAGGGTACTGAAGAGATTGAAAATGGAACTGGAGGGATTGAGAATAAAAGAAGGGAACTGAAGAGATAGAGAAGGGAACTGAAGGGATTGAGAAGGGAACTGAAGAGATAGAAAAGGGAACTGAAGAGATAGAGAAGGGAACTGAAGGGATTGAGAAGGGAACTGAAGGGATTGAGAAGGGAACTGAAGGGAACTGAAGAGATTGAGAAGGGAACTGAAGGGATTGAGAAGGGAACTGAAGGGATTGAGAAGGGGAATAAATGTGTTGAGAAATTAACTGAAGGTATTGAGGATGGATTTGAAGGGAAATCTCCCAAAAAGAAAGTAAAGCTAGATAAAGTACATAAGGAAGTTCTATCTTTCTCAAAAATATTCTTTTTACTCACCGAAAAGGCCTTGAGAAAGACCAGACACTGTATTATGCCCTCCATGGTGTCCCCGGTGAGGCAGAAGGTGCCTGTGAGATGGCGACCCTTGCGTCCTATGGCAGAAGCGGTGATGGAGGCTAGGCTGGGGCCCGACGGCACTCGCAGCAACCTCTCCAGCGAGGAATCCATCACTAGTGACTAAACTGCCATCACTTCACTCATTCGACCACTCACGACAACATTCTACCACACAGACTCTCCAAGGTATACAATAGTCACTCGCTAACTTCAGGGAACTTTTGAATTGTACGATTTGATGTAAAACTTGAGTAAATCAATATCCAACGATTTCACTTGATCACTTGGGACCGCATTCCTCACTAAGTTGACACGTTTGTGGATACGAGTTGGTCACTTGTTGAACGTCATTATTATTTTATCACTTGAAATAACATTTTCACAGGAAGATTTTGATTATCAGGCGGTCACTTAATCAATATCATCATAGTTTATGACATAAGCCTGTGGAAAGATTATGAGTGTGATTACTAGAGGTTTTAGTATTAAAAAAATTATAGCTATGTGTTGAGGGCAAATTTTTAAATATTCTTGGAAATTGGGAGAAATTTTACCAGTAAACAAGTCAAATACTAGTAGGAATTCATAGTGTAGTGTCAATAAGTGAAATTTTTTCTAAACGTGTAAAAAATGTAAACGGTTCTTCTAAATTTACTGTTCTATATTGACAGAATAATTTTCTAATAATAATTGTGCAAATATCAAATTAATTTATCTAAACTACAACCTAATCTTAGTACAAATTTCAAAGACTACACAAACAATTTAAACAAAAGCTTTCAAAGTGATGAGAAAGGTTTAGAGTTTTGAGTAATGAAGATTGAAGTCGACTCCTACATAGTCTGCGATGAAATGGTTTAAACGCTAAACCCTGTGACATTTCATTAAACGTTATCACGGTCACTGGGCAGACGGTGTTTGAAGTATGTAATATTATAGCACAAAGGAGAGTAATCAGTGCCTGGGATACATTTAGGTTGCATTAATGTTTAGTCTAGGTCACTTTAGTGTAACAGTTCATGAAGCAAATAGTAGCATGGCGATGCTGTATACTATTATAACCTCAAACTATGTACAGTGTATATTGTACTAAACTCCAGCCTGTCTACTTCATGTGAAATTACATCGTAGTCAAGGGATATAGGTCTAGTTTTGTGCCGTGAATATATCAACAATAGTGACGTCGCTACTTAAGGTAGAATCAATTGAAGCTAGTTATGTGACTATTTTTACGTAGATAAGCATTTCACATCCTTTGCTTTATTTCTCAACTGTTCTACTTCTCCTTTCGTAGTTCTCCGTACGTAAAAAATGTCTCAGAAAAGTTAAGGCACATAAATTCAAAATACAATGTTTGGACAGTTTTCAAAAGTAAAGATACAATTCGTAGCCGCCTCACCAAACTTAAACCTTAAAAAGGAACATCGAAACGCAAAAAATATTGTCTATAAAATTCCTTGTTCGTGTAATTCGTAAACTTCGTAATTTCGGTGTAATTTCAGTCTTCAAATCTTAATAACGATTTATTGAAAATATGCAAGTTTTTAAGTTGTTTCTTAAATGAACAGTTTCTAATAAAGTTATAATATTTATATAATCAATTGTGGCTAGTTAAGTCACCATTTTTCGAAGAGTCAGTTGTCGCTATTGACGTCAATATTTTATATAGAGTCAGTTCTAGTAAGTGACGTTACCATTTAATGAAGAGTCAGTTGTAGCTGATGACGTCACTATTTAATGAAGAGTCAGTTGTAGATGATGACGCCACTATTTAATGAAGAGTCAGTTGGGGAATGTTGCTGGAAGTCAACAGTACCGGAAGATCAAATAATTTATACCTGTGCCGCTAGGTCAAAAACTACAATGTTTGCAGTGTCTGTAGATCAAAAGTCCCAGTAAGTCAAATAATACAGTCCGAGCTAAAAACGTGGTCTATGTTAAAGCAGTTGACTTATTGGGAATTTGACCTAATGCAACAGCAGTTTTAATATATCGAAATACGGTAAAATACAAGTTCAGTTTCGCTGAGTCAACAGTGCCGGAAGATCAAAAGCAATAAAAGTGAACGTCGATTCAGTGTAAAGTAGACCTCCTGCAACGCTTACTACACAAGCAAAACTCGCTTTTAGTTACTTCGTGTTTTGTCATAATTAGAATAGAGCTAAAATTATCATATTTGGTACATAGCTTATCTATTAATGCTTATTGCCAACTGTTTGGTCAACACTGTAAATAGGTATAGTTTATGTAATGAAAAGCCTTTCGTCAAAATTTGTGGCATGAAATACACGCAAGGACGATCTGAAAATTTCTGGTTATTATATACGTTTGTAAAAGGAGATCCATTTAATTTTAGAACTATTTTATGAGTTATAATGTAGTCTACACATAAACTGTGTAAATGTATTACGCCTCGGAAGGGTTGAAACCTGTCCAAACCATCATATATATTATTAAAACGTAAATGGGGTTTTTTCACGATTCTGAATCAACCAGTCGACGGATTTTCATAATTTTTGTGTTCAAAGAAAGATAATTTTGAGAACTAGGGAATGTCAAAGCCATAATTTTAAATTAGGGTCCCAGTTTTTTAGAAATTAAGTTTTAGTTTTTAAAAAGTCTATAGCCGATGCTAACCTTCTCCAATAGTCAATGCTTCTAGCTAGCTTTTAGTACAATATAATTTGCTTAACATAACAGCTGTAACATTCAGCATTTGTGACACAAATTCAGCATTTGGAAAAAAATTCAAATACATACTAATGGTTGACTTATTTATACTATGTGTAATGTTTAAACAATACACATTTATTGAGAGTTACTGAATTGTCCAAAGGAAGTATTTGCAATTCTATTTTCTTGAACTCTTAGAGAGCCTTTGAATGTTATTAGGCTAACGAAAAAGCGTTGTGCATGTTTACTAGTGCTACTCAGCAACGAAAATAATTTAATTTATCTCTAAAAAACATATTCTAAAGTGCACTGAGCAGCAGTCTAAGAAATACTATGTAACTTTCTCATATAGTTACAAAATGCTCAAACTTGCATTGTGACATTAATTTATGAATCGGCTTATATTTCTCCAACAGTTATTCATCTGCAGAATATGTTCAGTGTGCTTTTATCGTGTCTAATAACATCAAAACACAAAAACCTTGCCTAAAATGGTACCTATCTTGACACATTATTTGCAGTGGCCTATATTACGGACCGTGGCCCACTGGGTTGGTAACATCATTGAAAGTAACACGATATTTTGGCTGGAAGAGTAAATACTATTTAAACAGCTACTGTCATGACAGGAAGGTCATATTTCTTTTAAACTAGATCACATTATCCTTTATAAGTTGATTAACAATGCATGTAAACGTCAATATTTACGTAACAGCCAATTTAAATCTCTTTGAAAATGCCATATTGCTATTTGATTTGCATTATTTGTTGCCAATGAAGCCACACGACCATATAAACGAGGAGGCCCCCAACCGTCGATTTCGACGGCTTTCACCTAGTTCCTTATATACCGGGTAACCGCTGTTCATGTGAAAACGGTAAAACCCAAACTCAAACGATGATGATGATGTAGCTACAACGTATTGTTTGAAATTTAACAGCTGAAAATAAGTGAAATAGAAAAGGTTTTTGGTTCAATCCATCAAATTGTAATTGGACACTAGTAAGTACTAGTGCACTTGTTGCTACCTCCCCCCTTCGGTTTCATGTATTCCTCTCAATCAGTTCAAACCTAGGAGGATTAAACATTAATGTTAATTAATGTTAAATCCTCCTAGGTTCAAACCTGAAACACCCAGATCGAAACTCGCCTGTCGTTATTTTAACATCGCCTTATTTTTTTACTATATTTTTCAAAAAAGAAAGATTACATTGATTTACTTTGGATTTTAAAAATGTGAACGTTTTATTTTATTAAAGATTTATGGTGATAGGTACGTAAATATTGTGGTGTAGTAAAGTATATTATATTGTAGTTAAGTGTTAAATTTTGAAATTTTAGGGCGAATCAAGATGAATCATTGTTTATAACATGGGTCTCTCCTACCTTAACACACATACCAAGTTTCATAAACATCGGTTGGAAAAGTGTAAAGATAAATATTTGTATGTAAAAAATACAAAATGGCGGATATCTGGTTAACGAAACGATTTTGGAAAAAATGTTATTCTTGATTTTCTGTTTATTTTGACCCAAGGAATTACTAGGTAAAGTATCTTCCCTCTTATTTTAACACCCTGTTTATGATGTATTCTTATAAGTGAAAAATGTAAGCTGGTAATACAGAAAGATGTTTTATAAATAATATGAATGTACTGGTGATCTGTATATTCATCTTTTTCTTGTCCTTAGAACTGTACATTAAAGTCCACTCAGCAGTCGCATCGTACGATGTAGTTCTTTCCATGCGTTGCGAAATGCTAAATTTGCCGTCCTCTTCAACCCAAGTTATCTATTGAACCACTGATTGTAAAAAAATCCAAAAAATATATTTTACGCATCACACTTTTGGCTACAACTTTGCCACAGACAAAACCTCCCTAACCCAAAAACAAAAAAAATCTCGCATGCTAACTTTTTCATGTTAGAAATCACGATTTAAAACCATTTCACCATACAAATCAATTTTTATTATTTAGATCGGTAAATAGTTAAAGTTCCAACAAAATAGTCATCGAGTAGGACTAACCAAGAAGCTCTGTGCCAAATTTCAAAATTTTAGCACAACTTTAAGTACACCAAAACACGAAATTATTGAAGTCATGCGTCGAGAGGACTATCGTTGTTTTTAACAGATTATACTTTTGACCTTCCGGCACTGTTGACTCAGCGAAACTGAACTTATATTTTATCTTATTTCGTTATATTAAAACTGCTGTTGCATTAGGTCAAATTCCCAATAAGTCAATTGCTTTAACATAGACTAAGCTTTTAGCCCGGACTGTACTATTTGACTTTCTGGGATTTTTGATCTACAGACACTGCAAACATTGTAGATTTTGACCTAGCGGCACAGGTATAAATTATTTGACCTTCCGGGACTGTTGACTTTCTGCAACGCGTCCGTCAGTTGTAGCTAATAACGTCACTATTTTATGAATTCAGTTGTAGGTAATGACATCACTATTTTATGTAATAAGCTGTAGCTAATAACGTCACTATTGTGTAATCAGTTTCAGACCATGACGTCACTATTTTATGTAATCAGATGTGGCTAATGACGTTACTATTTTATGTAATCAGTTGTAGCTAATGACATTATTGTGTAATCAGTTGTAGGTAATGACGTCACTATTTTATGTAATCAGTTGTAGGTATTGACGTCACTATTTTATGTAATCAGTTGTAGCTAATGACGTCACTATTTTATGTAATCAGTTGTAGGTAATAACGTTTTTATTGCGTAATCAGTTGTAGCTAATGACGTTATTATTGTGTAATCAGTTGTAGCTAATGACGTTATTATTGTGTAATCAGTTGTAGGTAATGACGTTACTGTTGTGTAATCAGTTGTAGCTAATGACGTTACTGTTGTGTAATCAGTTGTAGCTAATGACGTTACTATTGTGTAATCAGTTGTAGGTAATGACGTCACTATTTTACGTAGTGTCAGCTGTAGCTACTGTAAAGTCAGCTGTACGTCGCTATGACAACCCTGGGCGCCGCACCGACGACTCTCGCCGATCAATGATAATGAATCGCTCTTATCTTCCGCTCTGATTGTTATCTATCCGGTTATTTTCTAAATTTATCACCAACACATTTCCACTCTGACGATGACGCAAAGTTTATTGTGATTTCAGCCAATAACGATGCGTTTCTCAACTGTATTCCATCTATGTACAGTAGTTTTTTTTTCTTTTTTTGACTACAATTACTGTCGTAAACGATTTCTAATATCTTTATTTAAAACCGACAACTAATAAAATCGATAACTAATAAAATTATGTATTTATAGTTAAACTTTGGTTTTAAAATCAGTACAAACAAAATAAATAAGCACTAACGTACAGCATATGGTACGTTATTGTCAATTCCATACGGGGCTGCAACTTAATGAACTTGGAAAGAAATTGCAAGAAAATTATTAAATACCCCCTTTTTCGTCCAGGATGGGATTCTTTCAATTATAAAAATAGAGCAGGAGGTCTGTCGATATCGTTTTAGACTGAATTCAAACCAAATATATTGGTTAGATATTTATAAGAAATTATTCATTAAACATAATTGTATACGTCCATCAAAGCTCAGTGATGATTTGTACCCAGTTCTTTCAAACAGGTGATATTAACATAACAAAATTAAAAATACAAATAGGAATTGATTCGATCTAACCACTGTAACGTAGAGCAATAAGATTTAGAAATTTCAATAACATTTCTCAAAATCAATAGCAATTACATTTTTTGTAAATCCGATTCGAAACCCGATGATACAGGTCGACGTTTTTGGACTCAGATAAAAAATTGTTTTGCCACCGTTTTTCGCTTAAGCCGCGTATTGTTGTAAAACGAATGATCGATTTTTGTCCTGCTCCAGTTGGATTAACTTGTCGAGGTAGAAATGAAAGCGAGTTGAACACATGACAGGCTGTGCGTGTGATCCACTATTGGATACACTGTTGGCAGCAATACACTCAAATACTGTTCTGCAATACAATACGTTAATATTGTCAACTGACAATACAGTATAATATTTAATTAATCTCTGAAAATTCACTTTTTTATGTTCACAGTCTATATATTTTGTTTTCTTCACGATTTGTGGTCGTAATCATTAGTGAAATGCATTTACTACCATAATCAACTTTTGGTTTGCAAATAATTTTAGGTGTGTGAAGGTTTTTGATCAATTTTAACATTACTTTCAATTATTGTTTCTATTTTACTGGTCAGCCAGGGAGCACTATATTTTTCAATGCAAACAATTTTAAAATATTTTCAGAAAACTTGACTAATTCGATTTTCTCAACCTAATCTATAAACATATTACGAATCCAACTTGATTTTATCAACTAACACGAATACTACTTCTGAATCCCGTTAACTACTTTGTCTATAAAGCTTGGAACCAACTGGATTGAAAATCCAAATACAACCTCCCAGCTCTCCTATTGGCTCTACACTTGCACGAGTTTTGTGAATTGCTTGCTTTTGTTTAGTTTTCTCTATGCCTATTTGATTATTTTTTCATTTGGTTTGTTCTTGACGTTGATCATGATTTTGATTGCTTGATGTAAAATTAGCTTGATTGTAAGCAACAGTTTCTTCTTAGCACACTGTACTGGTATTCAACTTTAAAAAAATTACATTACGTTACACTCCACTTATATAACAATGGTTAGTAAATTTGCAAGCTAAGCTAACGAATTTGTATCTACATTATTATTTAAGGATTACTGTTGGATTTTAAACCAACCGTTGCATATCTAATAATTCCTAACTTGTTTGAAAGGAATTTAAAGGTTTGATTAAAGCTAGGATGGATTCGAACTTTTGAGAAAACCATAAGCCGCACATCTATCAATTGCGTACTTGAATGAAAGGTCTTGCTGTGAAACTTCCCCGAAAAATAAGAGTTTTTTGACAAGCCATCTCCTAAGGGTAGGAACATCAAATTTAAGGACTGTATTTAATTACATTTAAAACATGATACACCAGCTGTTCAATTTGTTTTTGATTTAGTTTGTTTACTTTTCCTTGACTCGACCTTTAGATTTCATGTCCCATAGATTTCTGTATTGCATCAAGAGTCGGTCAGAACAACTAGTATTAATAAGGATAAGTTTGGTTCTAATACAGTCCCTTTTCACACAACAGTTTAAGGATTTTTCAGGTGAAATTTTAGATAGTTGTAACTAGCTCAGACGGAAAATTATAATTACTAATTGTTACTTAGCTGGGTCTGAAATATTTTCGCATGAAATTAATTCAAATACAATATTCTCAGAAGAAGATAATTTATATATTATGTTGACTTAATATCTTGTATTGATATTGGTTTGAAACACTAATTGACTATGGTTTAATATTACTTACTCCCAACGGCAATTGGATGCTGACACTATTAATTGCATATAGAACATCGATTGCGTCATATCGACGATTATATTATTAAGTGCAGCAAAGAAATTAACTGGTCTGAGGCTGAATTTTTTCATGTAAGAATTTTAATATTAATTTGATGTTTTATCGATGGTTTGTCAATTTCAACTTTTAACATAAAATCAGAGTTTCAAAGACTTTTTGTTTTCGTAGCTTATAGTAGTCAATACGGAATTATTAAAAATATATATAACATTTTTTTATCGAGCGTCCTACTTAACGAAAAATTCTCCTATTTGATGAAATGGGAATTTTTTTCGTAAAACTTCAATTTCAGTATGAATAAAAGTTTGTGTAGATGTTGTGCGAGTGAGAATCGTATTGAATAACGAAGCTATAATTAATATGTGAATATGTTGTTTTAGTAACTTTAAAATTTTAAATATATTTGTAGATGATAAATTAACGATATTAGTGTTTGCAAGGACAGAAGAATGGAGATTATTCAGAATAAAAATGCAATGGATTGTCCAGTCTGACCCAAGTGTCACTAGCTACTTAGTTGAATCCTAAAAATCTGTTTGCATCCCTACATGTTTTGAAGGAAACAAAAATCTATTTAAAAAGGAGTAGTTTATAACAAAATGAATGAAAATCTTACAACCATGTAGTAATAAAAAACCATCATCTCGTGTAATCTAAAATATTAACTGTACTTGTATTTTATTTCTCTCATATTTCATTTTTGAATATTCACTTTCACGTAATACCTACATTTTCCCAAAACTACACAACCATTTCACATTCACTTCTTTAGTTGCCACTGTGTTTCACTTCAACACTACCACATTTCACTATTCAACTTCACTTCTGACAATGACTTTCACACACCCTTCGACTTCAACCTCCAACTTCACCACCGGAACGTCACACGGACCTCAGACTTCCGGTTCACCTGAAAACGCGGGATAAACTGAACAGAGGGTGGTACAGCACCGGGAGGCTGGGACCATCCCTCCCGAACACCCCCGAACATACCCGGAGACTCCCGAAGTTAACCGAAGCCCGTTGACCTTGACCCAGTAATGATAACAGTATTGTTGATCTCCATTTTGCATGTGTCGAAATTAAATCACTAATTGAACAAAGAAATATGTTCCTGGATTGTTAGTTTTCCCTTTTACTTTCTCCCCCTATACAAACTATTGTTTTCGTCAAAATTGTCGAGTCTGAGTTTTGAGTGGATATATCCATTTTGGGTCCCACTGAACCCAAAAAAGTGGTTTTCGAAGTGATTTCTGTGTGTGTGACTTTATGTGTGGATGTGTACAGAGATACAGACACCTGTAGTTGATTTCTAATGGGAATTTTCCCATAAAACCCATAAAACAACGGAATATCAGATTTTCTCGAAAATGGCCCCAACGATTTGGATAACGTTTAGTATGTTATAGTCCTTTAGGTTCTGAACAAAATGGTACAAATCCCATTTCCGTAATAACTACGGTTCAAAAGTTATAGTAACTTATGTTATTTTCCCATAAAGAATCCCATAAAATTACAAAAAATCTGATTAAAAAATCCAGGTTTTGATTGAAATTAACGTGTTATGGTTCATAATTCTAAACAAAATAATGCAACCCCCATTACTGTAACAATTACGGTTAAAATATTATGGCAACTTTGTGATTTTTTCTACAAAATTATCATTGTTACTCCGACCACTTACCCATGATAAAGGTTGTTGACAAGCTTATGGGGGGAAAAGTATGTGTCAGATTGCTGACACAGTTTATTTTTGTTTTCAGAGTGTGCATTTTAAAGCAAAGATGGGTGTTGAATATGTGAAATTATACATTTCTTACTGGCTAAGATTAGCTGGCTCTCTAGCCATTTATTCAGCCTAATAACATAGGAGGGCTGGTTCATGTTTCAAACTAGGCTTTGAAAACTATTTTGCTTTTCCCCTGGATTGAAGGGGCGGACAACTGATTACTAGGCTGTTTCTGTATCCGATAAGCTATCCAGCTAAGATCGCATCGAAAACGGCCACCTCCAATGCAGCTAAACCAAATAAAATGTTGATTTCAGTGCTACTGTCCATATTGGTGTTGCACCAGCTAGGCCTAAGTAGCATTACAAAAAAAAGGTATAAATGATTTTGTTTTGAAGCAAGTCATTGTAAGCTTTAAAAATATAGTAACAATTTATGAATGTCAAAGTGACATGTGTTGACGTTATTTTAGTTTAGAATTTTTTAAGTAACGTTTATTACCATTTTTGAACTACTATAAAAAAAGTCTTCAATAAAACTACATATTCTGAGAATTCCTTGATATCGTTGTGTACAAAGGGATGAAAGTGGAGAAAACGTCAGGGACACAAAGCATAGAACCTAAAACCAGTCAAGTCCTCACATTATTCTACGAGCACACACACACACACACACACACACACACACACACATACTCGACGTAAGGATATCATAAGTTCAGTGTCAGCCCACACGAAGCTTTATCCTAACCATACCTTGCCCTTTGTCAAGATATGAAAACCTTCACAAAAACCTTCACCACCCCCATAAAGTTTTTATTTTCATCACCCAAACAACAAGTTTTTCCAGCACCTTCGTTCAGCCAATAATAATAATTCAGTTATATCTCTTTCTCTTGCAATAAAAACTTCGATATTCATATAAAAGTAAATCTAATATAAAAATGAGTTAAAACCTGTGTCCCTCTTGAAATTTAATAAAATTATAAATTTTGTATTAGTTTAGTGTTAAAATTTTTTACTTCATTGCATTAGTGGTAAACTCTTAGAGAGGCGTTCGTTAAAACTTAAAAAACACCTAAGTTGAACTAGGTACTTGAAATTCGATGCCACTAAAACTAATATTAATTTAAATAGGTGTCAGCACGTTAACGAGGCATATTACACAAGTAAAATCATAATTATTATTAACCTACAAATTTACGGTTATGGTCGGTCCATCACACCCAAGGAAACATAGAAAACAGCATTCAAGAACTCTCAATGACGGGCCTGACATTAAAAACACTAGAAAAACAACTAGCTTTGCTTTAGATTTTGATATTGAGAGCAAACTTAGATGCATCTATAGATTCATTGGAAAGCGACATCAATCTAAACATGAGTTAGGAACTGCAACGATTGCTTGTTCAGGTTGTGTCAGTCAAGCTGCTTGGTCAGCATCACTAACTGTAGCTACGTCATCAACTGTAGCTACGTCACCAACTGTAGCTACGTCACTAACTGTAGCTACGTCATCAACTGTAGCTACGTCACCAACTGTAGCTACGTCACTAACTGTAGCTACGTCACCAACTGTAGCTACGTCACTAACTGTAGCTACGTCACCAACTGTAGCTACGTCACTAACTGTAGCTACGTCATCAACTGTAGCTACGTCATCAACTGTAGCTACGTCACTAACTGTAGCTACGTCATCAACTGTAGCTACGTCACTAACTGTAGCTACGTCATCAACTGTAGCTACGTCACTAACTGTAGCTACGTCACCAACTGTAGCTACGTCACTAACTGTAGCTACGTCATCAACTGTAGCTACGTCACTAACTGTAGCTACGTCACTAACTGTAGCTACGTCATCAACTGTAGCTACGTCATCAACTGTAGCTACGTCACTAACTGTAGCTACGTCATCAACTGTAGCTACGTCATCAACTGCACAATCACTGCCATTGTGAATGTGACTGAATGAAGCCGAAAGTGAGACTAAGCACTAAACTAAACCACATATTGAGAAAGAGAACTAAATCAATCCTCGTATTGAGAAAGAGAACTAAATCAATCCACGTATTGAGAAAGAGAACTAAATAAATCCACGTATTGAGAAAGAGAACTAAATAAATCCACGTATTGAGAAAGAGAACTAAATAAATCCACGTATTGAGAACGAGAACTAAATAAATCCACGTATTGAGAAAGAGAACTAAATAAATCCACGTATTGAGAAAGAGAACTAAATCAATCCACGTATAGAGAAAGAGAACTAAATAAATCCGCGTATTGAGAACGAGAACTAAATAAATCCACGTATTGAGAACGAGAACTAAATAAATCCACGTATTGAGAACGAGAACTAAATAAATCCGCGTATTGAGAACGAGAACTAAATAAATCCACGTATTGAGAACGAGAACTAAATAAATCCACGTATTGAGAAAGAGAACTAAATAAATCCACGTATTGAGAAAGAGTACTAAAGGAAGCCGCGTATAGAGTAGGAGCACTAAATGAAGCCAAGAAGGTGGCTTAAAATGGTTTTAATCATTTCGAATTCTCAGGAAGCTATTTCGAGTCCAAAAAAGCTGGGAGTATTTTTGTACATATAAAATCCAGCTTGCTAGTCATGGGTTTGAAAAGATCACTTTAAATGTGCTTCTTCTATATTCGTTATCATATGTTAAACAGTTAAACGTTATTCAGACTTTCTATGCCATTTTTCAGCAAAACATTAGGTACTTTTTCCACATAAGACCGCGCCATACAATAACGCCATTAATTATGCCTTTGACTATCAATTGACTAGTTTGTTCATAATTTTCGCTTGAAGAGCAGTAAAATGTTAAATATAACTACTCATACTGAGTTTCCTGTTTCCAAAACCAAAACAATTTATAAAAAGACCGTCGATCTAGGATAGCTCAGTACATTTTAGAGCCAAAAGCTGACTCAACTTCAGCAATATCGAGATCAATCTACATTATTTGACTATGTCAACTGGTTGATAAGTATGATGAAGCTATCTGTGAAAGTGGTTTACCAACCAGGATGGTCGGATACACATAAATAGAAGATTAAACGAAAAAGTTATCAAAATAAACTGTCAGCTGTGACACATGTCCAAACATGTTCTGTCACGTCGAGGTGTTGAGACGTAGCATATCACGTGACATGCTCTGCTGTCAGCTGACACAACGTCACGGTTAGTCAAAGAACGTTGGTCAGACTGACGTTGCGGACGTCGCTAACGAGGAAAGAGTAAAAATAACATGCAAGGAGTTGTTGAAAAGATAGAGAAATTAATTAACTATTTCATTACTTTAATTGTATCTCATAGACATAAAAATTACAAGGAACATTCGAATCGAAGTTGTATACTTATTACATAGTCGGTATACAAATAATAACTAAGAAGACTAAGATCCATGCTTTAATATTACATTAGAGTGTGGTTATGACTAACGCCTTTTCTTTACACCATTTACGAAAAGATTAAAGTTTGAGAGATTAAAATTATATCTTACTTACAGCGTTGCAGTGAAGATTCTATTATCAAGAGATCATAACACTACTTTTGAAAGAGTTATATAAATATATAGTCTGATAATGTGTGTCAACGAGTCAAAATGAAAATCTTTATAAAATAAGCAAACCAGTAGTCAAGTTAGTTTTTATTTCATAGTAATTAGTAATAGTACCTGGAAAAAACGTGTTATTGTTAAATAAATGTATTTGCATATATATTAGTCTGTTGTATTTAGTAAACACTATGTTGAAACTCTGAATAATATTTTGTGTTTAACTATGTACTTATAAAAAATGTACTTATGCATGTCAAACGAAAAAAGTCTATTTCAGTAGTTATTATAACACTATCAATCAAAACGAGCATTGTAAATGGGTGATATACAAATAACGCTATACATAACTATTTGAATTCAAAATATCAATATATAATGAAGTATATTGATGTTACAGAGCATAACACCTTTAAGCCAAGACTATTTTGGGATTCGAATGTTACATTCCCTCACCCGCTAACATCTGAATATTGGATGACAGCCACCATGGTAATCCGGCTTTACTAGCGTACTAAAACGTGCAGTAAAACAAGTTAAATAGTACATACTCAAGCTGCAGCACACCTGCAGGCTAAACAAATCTTATTTTGTTTGATTGGATTTAAACTAAAATATTTCTTTACATTTCAGATATATTTCCCATTTCAAAACTTGAGGTTTAACGAGTACTTAAGTTTACTGCTGCAGGAAACGTTATAATGTTTTTCGTGATAATAGCTTAGAATCAAATAATTTTTTTCCAAATATTATAACAATATAACAATTAACATGGCAAGTACAAACATAACAATAAAAATGACAATTTTAAATTTTAAGTTTTTAAATGTTCTGTGTAGCTTATTAAGCATGTAACAACCCTTTAATTAACTAAATATATTTTCAAGCTCTACAAAATTGTTTGGAAGAAAATTTATGCTTTGAGGGTCAAAAATAGGAAAATCCCACTTCTATCACTGATACCAAACCTCAATCCACATAAAACACTGTTTCTATTGTCCTATCATAGTGGTTCGCGAACACATTCGAATTAACAAAGGTTTACATGTTCGAAGTGAATTTCGTAAAAATGAGTTCACCTTGACTAGAGTTATGACGCTTTTAGACACACATGTTAGCTTCTATTGTACTAACTAATATTATAGCCTCTAAGAGCATTGCAAAAAAAAATAATAGTAAATCGGTCCTGGGTCTACATTTTTCGTGAGACCTACGAAAATAGATTATTCTTTAAATTGGAATTTACTTATAATTCAAAGGGAAATGCAATTTCTACTATCAAAACTATATTATTAAAAAAATAATTTCTAATTTGGCACTTTAGTTTTAAATAAAGAAATAAGGCAGAGAAATGTAAATTATAAAAAAACTAACTGAGAACCGTATTTAAAATAATATTGGGATTTCATAATTATTTTTATTGTAAAATTATTATAAGTGCATTCAAATAATCATTCGATTCAAAAGCACTAACGAGAATCCAGTGAAAGTAAAACAATTTTGTCATTGTAAAAGACGAGTTTTTATATTATATTACAACGAATAAGAACCGAAGGAGATAAAGGTGGTTCTGTCAAAGGTTATCATACAATATTCAACAGCAGGAATACGAAATAACATCTGAATGGCAAAGTAAAAGTTTATCTCGGAAGAAAAACTCATGCCGGTTTCTTTCCCTTGTTGAATAAAGAATTTTAATCTACAATTAAAAAGGTTTATTATTTCTTGGTTAAGTATATACCAACACATACAAAAAAACATCAAAACAACAGTGTACAGTGTGTGCAGATGTATTGTTGCTACATCATAAGCAACAATAATAAGAATGCCTTTCGCAGTTAAAACATAACCTACATAGAAAGACGACACATTCATAGTTACAGCTGTTATTGTAATCACAGCTGATTAATTAATTATTGCAGTTGTTATCACATGTTCTTGTAATTGTTGTTATTTTGAATAATGTTCTTACTTGAATAAAGATTGTCATACAAAAATGAGACGAATTATTTCTGTTTTGATAGAGCTTCTTGATCCGTAAAAAAATATTGGTAGATATTACCATGGATAAAGCATACTCCAGATTAGTCATCCTTATGGACCTGCTAAAGACAATTTTATTGTTAGTTCTGTCCGGTGACCCCAGGATCGTGTTTTGGTTACAGTTTGTTTCTTGTTATTGAAGTAATTTTAACTCGTCTCCTAAATATATAACCAAACAGTGAAGCACAAAAATCATAAATTTAACCCTAACATATTAAAAAACAAGATTTCGTCCACACTAGCGATCAGTGTCACCGGACATGAACTAGACACGAAAAACGAGCTTCAAAATGTACAATGCGATGAGAAGTCTACTTGTGTTTGTTAGTCTATGATATTACTGAACCATTATCGATGAACAATGTTATCACGTTGTTTGTTAGTGTTCGTTACATAACAGACCAAGGTTTTTTTTATTAATGGCGTGTTAATTTAAGGCGAAATCTCAAACATACACATAAAAGTAATACCCAGCTCTGCTTTTACAAACTACGAATTAAATAGATTGTTCATAAACTAAATATTGATGCTGTAAATCGCCAATCAAATAATTTCCTTCTGTTCCATGTAAGTAAATACAATTATGATACAAGGAGATTTTTAATGGAATCTGTCACCGCCGTGTTTGCCTTAGATCAGAAAAGAGATCCAAGTGTGCCTCTGGCTGTGGATGTCACTGAGAATGGTGAACCTAGTCTACCTGTCATTGGCAGTCGCAAGGAACGTTTCAGGACAGACTTTAATCCTTTGCAGATTCTTATCAGCATACAGGGATGTCCGAATATAAATAAATAGAACATAAAACATAAATTATGTAAAATTTGCTGTTTGCATTAGTTATTCAATAGGAGTATTTATTGTAATGTAGCTATAGTGATGTTACTTGATTTTTAAAATCCATTCAGAGCAAACTAAATTGCTAAAATAACGCATTAAACCACTCTTCAAAACTCGTCTAATCATTAACTGGAAACTGGTTTACTTATGAGTGAGAGTAATTTTTATGATCAAGAAAATTTACTTTCATGAAACGACAAATGTAATAAGGGTGGTGATCTCCCTGTTCATTGTATTGTTTACTACAAGAGATGTTCAGTATTCCAGCGATGTATTGACGTCACCATCTTCATGTTTATTGTATTGTTTACTACAAGAGATGTTTAGGATTCCAGCGAAGCATTGACACCATCACCTCCCTGTTCATTGTATTGTTTACAACAAGAGATGTTTAGTATTCCAGCAATGTATTCACGTCACCACCTCCGTGTTCATTGTATTGTTTACTACAAGAGATGTTCAGTATTCCAGCGATGTATTGACGTCACCACCTCCGTGTTCGTTGTATTGTTAACAACAACTGATGCTCAGTGTTCCAGCGATGTATTGACGTCACCACCTCCGTGTTCGTTGTATTGTTAACAACAACTGATGCTCAGTGTTCCAGCGATGTATTGACGTCACCACCTCCGTTTTCATTGTATTGGTTACAACAAGAGATGTCCAGTATTCCATCTATGTATTGACGTCTCCCCCTCCATGTTTATTGTATTGTTTACTACTAGAGATGTTTAGGATTCCAGCGAAGCATTGACACCATCACCTCCCTGTTCATTGTATTGTTTACAACAAGAGATGTTTAGTATTCCAGCAATGTATTCACGTCACCACCTCCGTGTTCATTGTATTGTTTACTACAAGAGATGTTCAGTATTCCAGCGATGTATTGACGTCACCACCTCCGTGTTCGTTGTATTGTTAACAACAACTGATGCTCAGTGTTCCAGCGATGTATTGACGTCACCACCTCCGTTTTCATTGTATTGGTTACAACAAGAGATGTTCAGTATTCCATCTATGTATTGACGTCTCCCCCTCCATGTTTATTGTATTGTTTACTACAAGAGATGTTCAGTATTCCAGCGATGTATTGACGTCACCACCTCCCTGTTCATTGTATTGTTTACACCAAGAGATATTCAGTATTCCAGCGATGTATTGACGTCACTACATCCTGTTCATTGTATTGTTTACTACAAGAGACGTTCAGTATTCCATCTATGTATTGACGTCACTACCTTCCTGTTTATTGTATTGTTTACTACAAGATATGTTCAGTATTCCATCTATGTATTGACGTCACCACCTACCTGTTTATTGTACTGTTTACTACAAGAGACGTTCAGTATTCCATTTATGTAGTGACGTCACTACCTTCCTGTTTATTGTATTGTTTACTACAAGATATGTTCAGTATTCCATCTATGCATTGACGTCACCACCTTCATGTATAATGTATTGTTTACAACAAGTTATGTTCATTATCCCAGCGATGTAGTGACGTCGCCACCTCTATGTTAATTGTATTGTTTACTACAAGAGATGTTCAGTATTCCATCTATGTATTAACGTCACCACCTCCCTGAGAATATTGCTTTTTTTTAACTATGATGGTTGAGTTTGTTGTCTTTATTTGTACAGTATTAACTGCATTACGTGAAAATGCCTTCCAGAAAAATTAAATACAACGGGTTTCACTAGGAAAAAACGAACAAACTAATCTCTAAAAAAAAACCTGCTTTACATTTCCTGTAACAACAGTATTTAGTACATTTTCCATCGCAAGCGCTTACACGTGAGATGTTTCTATTAGTCCACTACGTCGATTGTACAATTGCTGACGTAGCTATTGCTGATTGCCGTCCAACTAAAATCACTCGGCTGCTGACGAGCGTGCTTCAAATTGAGTTGGGTCTCGTTGAGCTTGTATTGTGTAAATTGTACTTCGAAAACAATTGTGGGTTGGACTCCTCGTTAAGGAAATAAACATGTAATAGTGTTTCAAGTTGTAAAAAGTAGTAATAAGGATAGTTTTCAGTGCTAAATTTTAAACAGTAAAAATTAAGGTTATGATTCTGTATGAAAACGGCTAAGTAAGTTATGGAAGTAAACCGACGTAAGAGTTATTTACCGTTTAATTAAACGCAGCGTCAGTTAGAGCTGCCTCATATTGTACACAGCACGGCTTGACGGCCTATCTGCACAATACTGGGGATGATTTATGATTTCATAAAGTAATAAATACAATAATGTACATAGTAAGCATTATTGTTTATAGAATAGAAAACCACTCCCTAGATAAATAATATATATAATAAACGTTAATTTAAATCTTACAAGTTACAAATTTCCAGTTAATTATAGTAATATTGTAATGGTAACGTTAAAATAACTAATAAATTAAATGTTTATTCAATCTTAACATTGAATGTAGGTATACTAATTGTGGTCCGTTTGGGTCCTCTAGTACACCTTTAGGAGTATAAAAAAAATTCATGTAGAAACGATAGGTCAAATAAAAGTATAAAACAATCCATAAAACGAACAAGTTATTTTCTAAAGGGATAACCCTATTTAGAAAGGTAAAACTTCTGATAAAAATTAATCCTTGATCAATTGGTGGCGCGGTCATGTAGGTAGCGATGTTAAGTGTTCTATTCAAATGCTGTGATACAACTTTTTTGCTCCACTTTACACTTGTAGCTCAAGAAGGATTTGCGATTTTTGGCCTCAAACAAATTTTAAATAGATTTTTAGTGGCTGATCGTAGCACTTGTTATTGTTTATACCATCCGTCATAAATGGTTAAAATTTGTCAATGAAAGATTTTCGTCAAAATACATACTAATGCTATGCGAAAAGTAAACCATCAAACCACTACTTCTTTGCATTCAATACAACTTAGTAAAGAAATTATCGTTAATATGACAATAAGAATCATTGAAGCACTACTGCTTTGCATGTAAGATGTATATAGATAAGATTGTTTATATGAAAATTAGAATCATTAAAGCACTACTTCTCTGAATTTACATGATAACATTTTCCTGGGAATGTCTCCATGTGTCGTCTGCAAAGCAGCGATTGTCGCAATTTCTCCGAGCTTTGAGCAATTTTCGGAAATCTTCTTTGAGCAAAGAACCTCTGAATATCAAAGACAAAGGATTATGCGATGGTTTACATATCTTTGTCAAGATAATTAGGCTCTGCTTTTGTAGAATAACTCTTGTTAAAGATTTTACACAGCAAGTATGGTACTTCAATACACAATATTTAGTTAATCAGTTTGTTACCTTTAATTATTTTGCCTTTTTGAATTCAAAGCATTAATATTAACTTCTTTAACTTTATCATAAAATCTTCTAAAACAACTGATGTTTAAGTTTCGAAGGAAAATCAATTGGGATTCAACGTTCATTTTTGTTTTACTGGCATTTCTTAAATTTTACAACAATAATAAATGTAAAAGTAATTCTTACCTAAAAAAATACTATTAATAAGTCTGAATCTTATCTTCCATCTATGGAAATGTTTTCCAACAAAATAGAGAACTAATTTTCTTTGAAAGAAACAATCTGACCTAACAATTGATATAAAACTGTATGGGAATTGTTAGTTATTTTTGTTACCAAACCATAGAGCAGACAGTGACTTGTATATGAGTACGTCATTTTAGGCTGATTATAAAGATATCAGGAAGATCAGCTGTGAAACCTTTTTACTGACTACGATCAGCTGTTTTTTTGGGTGAACAAAAAATAATCAAAAGAAAAATGACCAAGAACTGATTATCCAGTTTCGACCCATTCATACTACTGACCACGGATATTAGAACAGCAACGGTATTGACCATAAACATAAAAAATACGTCACTGGCTCAAAAGTAAGCATGTGTGTAGTACCATTTAAATAGAGAAGTTTAAAAACATCCAAACATAAGTTACGCTAGTATTGAACTTGAGCCAATTACGTCATTTGTTTGTGTTTACGATCCATACCACTTATATTACAACAGAAACTGTACGGTACGCGTCATAAACATAAACAAATTACGTCACTGGCTCAAAACTATAAGTGTAGTAATATTTAAATAGAACTGACAAAAAAACATCCGAACATATGTTACGGTTATTTGTTTTGAATTCGAGCCAGTGACGTAATTTGTTTTCATGAACTTGCATCACGTTTGTGGTCCATAGTTTTTCGACCTGACTTTTTTCAGCGGCAAACATTGTTAAAAGATAAACTACTCCGTCACGCAGACAAATTAAACACATTATCGAACAGCCACACAATTTAACTATCAGCTTATCTTGTGCGTGAAAATATGTTTTAAGAAAGACACTGAACAAACTCCAGCGTACAAATCTTTCCGGAAAATCCAATTATTTTTAGAGAATATATTTCAGACACGAAGGGAAATCTGTCAGATCAATCATGTACTGGTGAATGACAGATGATTCATATTCTGATGTCGTGTCAGACGCATCGCACATGTGTTGCAGATATAATAAAGGTGGATTGAATGTAACGGAGACGGTGCTATGGAATATGAGGTGGTTCTAGTATTTAACGTAAATGTATACCTTTTTTTACCAAACCCGATTATGTGTTCACCGAAATGTTTGTAACGTAAAGTGATAAGGAGTGACCGGAAAAAGACTTTAATTGTTCGTTAACCCTTGCCATTTAAAGACACTATTTACTAAACATTGTTGGCACAATTTCAAATGACCTCTACTTATGGAAAAAACTGTCAGTAAGGTATAGTTCACTTTTATTTACGCAGGTTTCAATTGTTTTAATAAATTCTTCCTCTATTCGTAAACTTCTCGGCCTACCATTATCTGTCACACCTTCCTGGTTAGTTGCTTCCTTAAGGTCCATTAGAATATCGTTAGAGTAGTCTTATAGTAATAGTGACGAGCTGTTGGCCCGTCTTACGTACAGGAATAGAGTAGTCTATTAAAACAACTGTATGTAGCGTGTCCAATTCAAGCATATTTTAATCAGTTCAAAATGTATAGTAAAGAAAAAGCTGCCAAGATGAATTAAAGTATAAGTTTAAGTTCATTGTTGTTTTCCCAACCTTTCCTCAAAAAGCCGAGTAGTAAACTAATTTCATAAGCTTTCTTTTGAAGATTCGTGAGCTTCGATTCGTATACAGCAATGTATATTTCTCTGCTTCCTTTATTAACAGCCTTGTCTACCGCACCACGAGTAATTCTTGGGGATTCCTGTATTTATTGGGTAAAGCGAAAGCTGAGATCAGGTACCTGCTTCCCATAAACCTACCCTCCACAACAAACAATAGGAAACAGCGTTGGCAGTGTGCGTTTCCCCTTAAGATCCTTCAGGCCGCAATTAAAATTGATATTTTAGGGGTCAGTAAAAAACAATCACCTTATATCTTCTAAATTATACTCTAACACCATTGTGGGTAAGACAGATTTAACAAACCTATGCTATGTTGTATGTTACTGTGAATAAAAAAAATAAAAAATTAAGAATAAATATAACTACTTGATGGACAAGAATGCCGAAACTTTATATGAAGCTAAGTAAGTTATGGAAGTAAACCGACGTAAGAGTTATTTACCGTTTAATTAAACGCAGCGTCAGTTAGAGCTGCCTCATATATTGTACACAGCGCGGCTTGACGGCCTATCCGTACAACACACATGATTGATGTCTTGATACAGCAGCTAATATTGTTCTGGATATAGGTGAAATCAGCTGATTGGTAGTGTTTGATAATCACAGATGATTGAAGAACTAGTTATTGAGCCAAAATAGTAGTGAACTGATTAAATTGACTAAAAATAGTAGACATTTTATCCCCACGTTACGAATGTAGCAAGATTTGAAACTAACTTGAAATTTTTGATTTTTGCCAAACTCGCTAACTTTTTTATCTGGACCTGAAAGGACAATCGTTGTAAACTAACATATTTTAACACGTAGGCTATCATTATTACAGTGTCTTAGACTATAAGGGGAAACATTCAATCTTTGTCTTATTAAACTATGTTCAAGGTGGTCTTTATGAATGATATGTACGTCAATGTTCAAAACCAAATTCTACATTTTAGTAATTTTTTTGGATTTGTGATACTGAATTGACAACTCTTCTTTATGGACCAGTTGTAATTTTTTTAAGATATATGGATTGCACTACGGTGTAAATACAGTATATTTTTCCCTTAGTTTTTGTTACTGAAAAAGATTATATGGTTAAAGTTAGTTTTTTTATGGAAATTTGTAATTTAAATTTACGATTTCTGTCGGTGATCAATTTTCATACGCCAATTTGATTCTAACTATTTTTTGTTTTAATATAATTTGAAATTCCTTTAGGTATACCCCATTGGGAAAATCTTAAGTGCACACACATTATGGGAAGCAACATGGTAAGAGTGTATTCGATGCAGGTATCCAACTATATTAGGGTATTAGGTAAACCAGATTGTAAAGGAAACAGTAAATATATAATTATCTAAATCAATATTACGCACCCGACACAAAATTACCAGAACATATATTGCCGTCCTAATTTGGATAGTAAGTACCTTTGAACAATCGTGATCAAAATCATACAATTGAAGAAATTCAAAAGAACCCGTGAACAAAACAGATAGGGAAAGCAGCGGATTTAATTTAAAGAAAAGGAGGAAGAAATACTGATTCTTTGTGATGCGAGACGAGTACTCGAATAATCGAATTCGATGTATCGAATGTCGACGTGCTGAGGAAGCGTGGTCGTCAGCAAGTTGAGTCACAGTTCGTTACTCGCTGATTGCTACTCCGCTTTTATTTACATTCTATCTTTTCTTTTTAGAGAATTCACTGAGCTACTGAGCTGTTGGTTAGACAAGCAAACACGAGTGTTTCAACTCAATATTAGTCGCGGCTTTATTGTTTTGAAATATAAAAGTTTTCTAGCTAAGCGTATGAAAGTTCGGACTAAATAAGTGTATTAAAAAAGGTAGATAATAAAACAGATTTTAAACAAGTTAAAGTACCGGTCGAGCAGACAAAAAGGATTTTATTTAGTAATAATTTAACATAGCAGGAGTCTCCATTAAAAATTTGATCCATAATCCAGAAAACCATAGAATATTGGAAATAGATTTACCAATTTTGAAACTAGGGCGTTTTTTAGGGGTAAAGGGGTGAGAATTTCGAAAAACGCCCAAGAGGGTTTTGTAGAAAATTCAACTCCTGGCCATGAGAATTCTTTCAAATATTTGCTAGCTCTTACCATTTTTTTTCAGTTATAGCCGTTAAAAAAATGTGTTTTGTCGTTTATAGATGTCCTTCGTCTTGAAATTTTAAAGGGATTAAAATTACAAAATGTTACTTTTGGAAACGTTACCGTTAATTTAACATCACGTACTACAATGCTGCAAAATTTCATGCCTCTAGCACGTTTCTTAAGTGTTCAGATAGCACGTTTCTTAAGTGTTCAGATGTGCATACATAGCTCGTTTACTTTCAATGATACTCGTATTTCCCATAAGAATAACATATTAAACAACAAATAGCATAACAATAAATAACATAATCATGGGGGGTTAACATTTGAAAATGTGACTTTTTTTCATTTTCCCGAGGGTTTGGGCCCACGACCTACAAGCGTGCCAAATTTCAACTCCCTAGCACTCCCTAAGTGCTCAAAGACAGTTTTTTTTTTTTTTCACGAAGAAGATGTTTTTTTATGAGTAGAAACAAATTGAAATTATAAAGTGTAATCTAGAGGTATCATCAAGTAAATATCTGGGTGGTAAAATGGTTATAGTTCTCCCCTTCAAATCTAAAGGACGCTGGTTTGATATATATTAATAATGTTTTCAAACAACAACTCGATGTAATTCTGTAGCAAATCAGGGCCAAGCCGTTCCCTTATAGAGTTCAAATGCTTATGGCGTACAAAAATAAATTTATAAGAAGTACATTGTATCTTAGTGTCGTTGAGTAGGTACCTAATGTGTCGTCGTTAAATTTAATTTGATCTTATCATAAAGTACAAAACGAAAGATTTTAAAACCGCTACCAACAGCCTAATTCATCCCACACATAAAGGTTGATTTGCTTCACAATGGGCTTATTTATAGAGTAGCGCCGAATAATGGCTGCCTCCGAAGGGGAAATTAACTTTAATAAATTTCATCCCGATGGCAGATATTAAATTCCGGATTAAAGTTTTCCGCCGCAACGTCATTATGAACTTTGCCGCCATTACTTTGAACATCGTAAACAAAATTACCCGTTGGCCATGAATTATTACGTCTCGGTAAAGATAATTCTTTGACAGTTACTGGCTTTTACCGCCCGAGGGTTATTGCAGAAAGCAGTTGCAGAAAAGAAACTCGTTAGAATGTGTGTGGAGCTCGTGGTAATGGATTGCAGTATTTTTCAGTATCATTAACGTATTGGAATACTAGCAATTAGACGATTATAGTTGGAAAATATACATTAGGGAAACCCTAAATAAGTTACTTTCACATATTAGATTTTTTAACGTTATGTATTATTTTTCGGAGGTATTTAAAATACCAATTCAATTAAATAAGCCCACAGTAAGTATTTATGGGTATAGAATTACAAAAAGATAATCTTAGAGGGAGCAGTTATTTAAGTAAATCCATCATGGTACTACATTAGCTAATTGGAGAGCTGGCTTAGATTCGCCTACCTTTAGTCTACTTTTAACGAAATAAAATAAACGACCTCCCGTTTTAATCAAGTCAAACAAGTTAATTGAGCGGAGCGAGCGAAGCGAGCGTAGCTCTTTGGGATCAACTTCAATGCAACAAATAGAGAAACATCACTCAATAACGGCTGAACGCATTTCAGCCAAACTTAACAAAATTACTTAGACTAATAGTGAGATGGTTTTTAAACAAGCAAATTTCAATTAGATAATACTAATGCAATTTAAAACGAACTTAAAATTTCAAATTTTTAACATTAGGCTTATGGGACTAAAGTAGCCATATGACAGTTTTTTGTTTACAAAATTACTTAGACTAATAGTGAGATGGTTTTTAAACAAGCAAATTTCAATTAGATAATACTAATGCAATTTAAAACGAACTTAAAATTTCAAATTTTTAACATTAGGCTTATGGGACTAAAGTAGCCATATGACAGTTTTTTGTTTACAAGAAAAATGTAAACAAGAGAATCATAAGGTATTTCTTAACTTTCTAGACTTTTCTTTTAAACGTTTTAAAACCATTCCTATGATTTTAATAAACAAGAAAATGCCGTTAAAACATTTTTTCAAGGCGCGGAATTCACTGAAAATTTAGAAAATATACGGAACTACTTTCTCAATGCGCGGAGCATAAACAAGGAGCGGAGGGATACGGACCGCGGTGACTACTTTCTTGGGAACCTATTTGTGTTGCCAGCTGATTAGAATTTAGAAACAGCCAATGTTAGAAATCAGAATCTAATAAGCGATATATCGAACCACATCGAAATCGATATTTAATTCGATAATACCTCACAGGTTATATTATGTTGAATTACATCGACGGTGCAGTAAGTTATTACACTTATTAATAAAACGCAGATTGAAAACTGATGTAATTTCGGCATGTGGGGAAGGTAGGTCGGGGTTTATGAGTATTCGTGGTTTATGAGTATTAGGGTTTTGAAGTAAGGTTAGATTAGGAAGGTAAGGTGTAGGTTATAGGTAGGTGATCGGGTTGTTTATTTGTGTTGCACCATATAATTTTTATCTTTTGGAATAGTTGGTTAAACGGGGAAACGATTACAAAAATGCTTGCATTATGGTATTAACAAGCCATCTACGGTATTCTAGCATTGTCTTTATATAAAGTCAATGATTCTAGAAAATTACTACATAAAAACCAAATGAAAAGAACATTTGGATTTGGACCTTTGACCATAGCAAAACTAACATGTAATTTATAAAATGTGAAAAGTTGTATATCATTAAATACTATTCTGTAATATTAATAATTGTTCGGCAAATCCTCACTTTAATGGCTCGGCTGAAAATGGAATCTGCATTTTGTGAAACAGTAATTTGGTAACAATTCAGTAATTTTAAACAGTAGCCTATCCTGTATAAATACTGTTATTTGATTGCCAAGCCACGGGCTATACATACGTCCAGATACAACCATAATAATAAGTAATTAAATTAATTACCTAGGCTTATAGAAGTCCACTTTTAACCACGGTATGGATAATTGTCAAGGCTTGTCCAGAAGTAGGCTACTAATTTCTAATTATATTATCTACATTGTATATTTAAGGCATGTCTTCCCTTCTTATTATTATTCTGTTTTCACTTAAATCAGCTGAATGCGATGTTTACTTATTACTTATGTTTAGGCCTACATTTCAGCCATTTTATGTTGCACGGTTGAATTTAAATTTCAAATTTCCCCTCCTGTTGTTATACTTTAATACTCGTTTTTTTTATAGTTACTGTTTTTTTTGTACTTAAATACTTTAACCGATTGTAAGGGTGAAAAATGTAGCCCAATGTTTTTTTGTTGTAGGCTACAGTTGCATTTGAATGTTAAATTACCTTTTTTTCAAAAATCACTTTATTCACATATATAAATACAGGAATACATTATCAGGGTAAGAATAGTATTCCCCCGAATGGACTTTCCCTTTTTTATACTTTACTTTTTGGATGTTAATATCAGATTCCAACTACTGTAATATTTTCATGGTCAAAACTACCATAATGCACTTCTGGAAGAGGTATCTGAATAACAAGATGTAGTAAAAACAAATTTGAATTATTATAATTTTAATCAATAAAACCAGCATTAGTACATCTATTGACCTTTTTACATTTAATTACTTATACAAATATCAAATCACGTTTGTTCCGCTCAACTGGCTTTCACCTCTCTGAAAGCAACCCTAGTAATAAATTTAGCACTTTGTTTTTCTAATTTACAACTACAAATTTAAAGGGAACTAAACATGCTAATTATGTAAAGCCATGTATTCGAATCTCAAAGAGATTTAGTACACCGGTAGATCCACTACAGCATGTTAACCTGAAATCGTAAACTGGATTTAATGTTTTAAGGGATCGCGTAACACAACATTCGCGCGAGACACAATAATGTCCCGTATGACAATATAACTCTGTCATTGCCCAAGCCAGGTCGAAAATAGAAAGCCAGAAATATCTCGCTGGAGAGAAGGGAGGAGGTATTGGTTAAACATTACGCTATTCATACAACACTGCCACCTGTAAAGCACAAGGTGGGAAAATTTGCAAACACACTTTATTTTGTAGTAATATCTTATTTATCATTTTGTCCAAGGGTTTGTGGTAGGAAGTAGTTAAAAGGGTTATCGTCAAACTGTTGTAAAGGTTTCAATGCAAGGGTAAATTATTTTTACCTGAAGGGCAAACAATTATTGACTGGAGTGGGAGATGTGGGCGGATTGTTTTTATTTATACACAACCAATTTTACTCAACACATCGTTATTCAAAGCCATTTGTGTTTTTATCAAGTTCAATTATTTGTTTTACTACAATAAATACCCTTTTGCGATATTAAAATCAATTTAAATAATGCTTTTTCCTATTTTCGTAATTATAATGTGCATTTTTAAAGTTTTACCTGAAGCTTTTAACTTTATTTTAACAAAAGAAGCAGGCTGAAACAGTTGAATACATTGTTTAGTAAATGATTACCTAATCTGAAACCACCATTTCAAATTCAACTTTGATGAAATATGTTTGATAAGTAATACAAACTTAAATGTTTAAACTAAAAAACAATAAATTGTCAATCATAAAACTTTGAAACGTAAGTTTCACTTATCGAGAAAAAACATAAAATTTATTTTTTAACTTGGTACAAACTAAAATGAAATGCTTTGACTTGCAATATTGTATAAATGAACATGGTCATGATAGTTTGAAAAGGTTTTAGCCTTACCAACTATTAAATCGTGTACAGCATTTTGTTAAACAAAGACGCTAAAATCTGTGTGTACATTAACTTTCGTGCACTTGTTACGGATAGAAAAGAAACAACTTATAAATATTTATTTCACAACACTACTTCCAACTATTAAGTTTGGATTCATTGTTTGTTTGTCACGCAAGAAACGTTATACAGGGTTATTCTAAATGATGGACCCATTTTTAATGCTTTATAATTTTTATACTATTAAACTTACCGCTATGAAATACACATCAAACGAAAAAGCAACTCAAAGAGTTTATGCCTTCCAAAGACACATCATTTAACAAAATCGATCCAACAGAACTGTAGATTTAATTGTACAAAGTTAAAAAGTAATCTCCAACTTTTTTTACCACTAGAAATTTGGAGGTTTCTTGACGTTTTTGCAAATAACTTTTAAATGGTGAGGAAATCAACCAAAGTGGAAGGTAATATTCCGAAAGAGAATAAAATTTCCTACAATCTACTATTATGCATATCTTGAAAATACTCAATAAATGTAGCCTAAATTTGGCTTAAAATAAAAAAAGTGTGAAATTTTAAGAAATGCAATGCAGTAAAAAATTGTCTTTTAAATGCTGCTGAGAATATTCAAGAAACTAACTCAACCAATTTTAAAGCGACTTAACTAATTCTTACATTTTTTAAGAAGTTTAAGATAAGACACCTTTTTTAAAAAAGTATTCAACCTAGCTAGTTAATAAGAACTAAACATCCATGTAAAGTCACATATATTGAATAACACACTTTATCTATGTCATTTCGTATTATTAATGAAGGTACGCTTCCAGAGAGAAGTGCAAAGTGTTTTTGTCAAAGCATTGGGCCAGGTTCCAACTGGATCGTCTGCGGCTAGTCTATATGCAACGACATCAATACAGCTGTATCAATTCTGTATAAAAATCAAAACATTATACCATATAAAACATACACTTAACCCCGATTACGTTGTTACTGCAAAGATTGTAAGACGAGTACAAGATTAAAACACGTTTAAAAGGAATCCTAAACAATTTACTGAGTGAGGTTACCTAAAAAAAATTTAACTGATTTAAATCTACAAATGTGAAAATGCTTTTTATCTTCGGAGACTTGTGAAAAAAACTTCTAGGACTTACAAGGCAATATACAAAGACATTTCAAGATGAATTGGGTCCGAAATATTACCTGCTCCAGCAGTCTTGTTACTGTAAGTATTTCGGTGCTTTTTAAAGTACGGCAACACTAAATATTGCCAAAAGGTTTTGCTTAGGAACAAACGTTTGGAAGTTTTTAACCTTGAAATTTTAATTTTACTCTGGTACTTTTGATTTGTCTCTGAAAATATTCGTCAATAACGGTGTCCTTATTGTTAATTATAAATTGTGCAAAAATATTGAGCCTAAATCCACACAGTATACACCAAACCACATAAATAAAGAGGTTTTTTTTTATGGATTTGATATAGTTAAGGATTAGCTGGTGAAAACCTCTTAAGGCGTGGTTTAAACTAGATAACGTTTTAGTGAGTGTATTTAAAGTTATTTGACGCAATCTTCGAACTTAATTCATACAAAAATCAGTTGGTTATAAGCATAAGCAATCGTCTTGTTCCAGAATATAGAAGACTAAAAATCAAAATTATTACTATAAATTGTGATGGAAACACCATATAGATGAGTATTGAATGGAGTGAGATGCCTTGTGTAGCTTTGTTACTGTTAAGGCCAGCTGTTTTATTAGCCAGGGCAATTTATTAAAAGCTCAATGACCATCGAAAAGCTAAAAACTTTTCTCAGGATCGAACTTTTGATGCGTTACCTATAACCACTCAACCACCAAGCTATTTTAAATCACTATTAGACATGGTACCTTATCCACTATTTATTGTGATTGAATCCCACAAGCACAGCCAAACACATCACAGTATACCAGCAGTTTCTAAAAACGCTAATCTGTTAGAATCACAGCTAAAATCTACGAGTCCTGTATATAAATTCTGTAACTACTTAAATATTACACAATTTTAAACCTGGCCAAACACATGTTTAACTAATCAGTCTCTGAACAACAAAATACATCTCAAATCTTCACGGGATCAAAACAATAAGCCGCCGTAAAATTAAAAGACTTGTCAAACAATAGAGGCTAAGCCGATCCAACAAGGTGGATGTGTTTACAGCTTAGTGACAAGGTTGGCAGAACTGTTCGTCACAAATTAACAGTACACAGTTGGCAACACTGGGGAACAGCTGAGGCTGGTATATCATACCTTTCCTCCCTGCCAGAGTTGAGTGGAAATAGCTACAAAACCGAGTCTGTCTGAGGTGATGTTGTCAGTGGTTAAAATTGGTTCTTAGAGAAAACTCTGATTTGCCAATTTAATTTGGTGTTTCGCTTAAATAGATTTAGTATGTTGAGTAAGGATGTGTATTAGACTTTTTTTTGCAAAATTTGAACTAAAAGTTACTGACAAGTTTTACTTTCACTGTTAAATAGTTGAACACAACTTAATAACCAGGAAAAACTGTAAGGTCAACTTTGTTGACTAAAGCATGCATTATTTATTATTTCACAAATATAAAATTCTCCAAACTAATTTTGTGAAGGGGTTACATTTAACTATGTTTCATTTGGATACAAAATAAGGACCTTAACATATATAAGCCCACCACAATGTCTTTCAGGATGATATGTTTTGATTATCCTTAAAATTATGTCCAACGTAGGTTATGTTATAATAGGATAAGTTATGTTAGGAAATAATCAACAAAAAACTTCTAATGTTCATATTAACACGAAAATTACCATTTTAAAGTATAACTGAAAAGGTACAGAAATTGATTGCAGATGGTCTGTCTAGGAAGAATGTGTAAACCCACGGTATCTGTAACCCGATGATGATATTTTCCCTTCCCAAATAATACTTCTACTGTTCAACACAACAATACTATCTTACACAACTATCCCAATACTAGTTTTACACCTGAAATTTTCAGAGTTGTAAATATTAAAAAGTATAGGTTAGGGAAGATTCCACATGTTATTGTGAAAGGCAACATAGATGTGCCGTTGGAGGTAACAACAATGCCTGACATTGTTCCAATTCCACCGTTCCCCTCGCCACCTCGCCAACAACTCTAGACACGAACCGACGGACTGGACCATTCAGTGTTAACTGGTCAGCTGGTATTGTTGTGGAAACTCAATCACGAAAATATTGCTTTGATTTTCAGTAATTTTCAGCGACTACAGAATTGTAAATTTATATAGAATTTGTTATTTTGGTGAATCGTGCACCGAAATTAAATTTGTAGTTAAATCAGTTTTCGAATATATTCAGTGATTTATATAGTAACAACAGTTTTAGTCACTCACGCTTATCCATCAAACTAATTATCATCGACCGATTTAAAACTAGGGTTGCTTTCAGAGAGGTGAAAGCCAGTTGAGCGGAACAAACTTGATTTGATATTTGTATAAGTAACTAAATGTAAAAAAGTCAATAAATGTATTAATGCTGGTTTTATTGATTAAAATTATAATAATTCAGATTTGTTTTTACTACATCTTGTTATTCAGATACCTCTTCCAAAAGTGCATTATGGTAGTTTTGACCAGGAAAATATTACAGTAGTTGGAATCTGGTATTAACATCCAAAAAGGGCATTAAAGTATAAAAAAGAGAAAGGAAATTTAACATTCAAATTCAACTGTAGCCTACAACAAAAACATCGGACTTCATTTTTCACCCTTTCAATCGGTTAAAGTAGGCTATATTAAAGTATAAAAAAAAACAGTAACTATTAAAAAAACGAGTATTAAAGTATTACAACAGGAGGGGAAATTTGACATTTAAATTCAACTGTCTTCATTTCAACCCCTGCAATCGGTTAAACTCAGCTTTCTTTGCTACCTTCCCCACATGCCTAGATTAGATCAGTGTTCAATCTGCGTTTCATTAATAAGTGTAATAACTTACTGCACCGTCGATGTAATTCAACATAATATAACCTGTGATGTATTATCGGATTAAATATTGATTTCGATGCGGTTCGATATATCGCTTATTAAATCCTGATTTCTAACATTGGCTGTTGTTAATCAGCTGGCAACACAAATAGGTTCCAAAGAAAGTAGTCACTGGTCCATATCCCTCCGCTCCTTGTTTATGCTCCGCGCATTGAGAAAGTAGTTCCGTATATTTTCTCGATTTTCAGTGAATTTCGCGCCTTAAAAAATGTTTTAACGGCATTTTCTTGTTTATTAAAATCATAGGAATGGTTTAAAAACGTTTAAAAGAAAAGTCTAGAAAGTTCAGAAATACCGTAATGGTACTCTTGTTTACATTTTTTTTGTAAACAAAAACCTGTCATATGGCTACTTTTGTCCCATAAGCCTAATGTTAAAATTTGGAAATTTTAAGTTCGTTTTAAATTGCATTAGCATTATCTAATTGAAATTTGTTTGTTTAAAAACCATCTCACTATTAGTCTAAGTAATTTTGTTAAGTTTGGCTGAAATGCGTTCAGCCGTTATTGAGTGATGTTTCTCTATTTGTTGCATTGAAGTTGATCCCAAAGAGCTACGCTCGCTTCGCTCGCTCCGCTCAATAAATTGATTTTGAAAATAAACATCAAAATACACACTACACTTGAGACCCTATCTTAAAAAAGGTTGCTAATTATATTTTTTCTCAAAATTAATATGAAACTTTGTGATATTTATCACCTACCTATAACCTAAGCTAATAAATAACCGAATAAACCCAAGCTAATTTGTACAACAAACAAAACAAGTTTCAAACAAACAATTAATTTACTACCGTAACCTCATCATCATCACATCAATGCAAAGAAAATGTTTTGTTTTGTAATTTATCGAGTTTGCACTCACTACAATGAGAGCAACAATCGCAAGCTGTTTCTTAAGCTGTGATCGCCTTATTTCAGCTCCAGTGCCTTAAGCACGTCTCTAGAGCTTGTCTTGCTAATTTCAGCAAACAGGAAGCTCAGCAAAAATACAATACTTTCGGTACTGATGGAAAAATAAAAGAATATACGAGATGGAAAATGTCTAATGTCATTCGAGTTGATGATGTAGGTATTTTAGAGTATTTTACTTTCCAATAATGGATTTTTCTAATGTGATACAATATTTTTATTAAAATTTTATTTAATTACAACTGGATTAAACAATATTTTAGCGTTGCATCAGAAACGATCAACAAATTGAGATCCCTGGAGGACACATCGGTTGAGGAAGTATCACATAGACTTTAACAGTTAAAAACATCTTTAAAGTAGAGTAGTGCAACTTTAACAGTTAAAAACATCTTTAAAGTAGAGTAGTGCAACAGTAACCTGATGCACACAATCTGAAGCTTTCGAGAGGTCAATGAATATGTCGAGCAAATTTTCTCACCTCTCTACACCATCTAAAATATTTCAATGAGATTAGTGTGGATAATGTTATGAACCCTCACCTGAAGAAGAGGACCTGAAGAAACATCAACTCCGGACCAGAAAAATACCAAATTAGTGTGGATACTGTTATGAACCCACACCTGAAGAAGAGGACCTGAAGAAACATAAACTCCGGACCAGAAAAATACCAAATTAGTGTGGATAATGTTATGAACCCTCACCAGAAGAAGAGGACCTGAAGAAACATAAACTCCGGACCAGAAAAATACCAAATTAGTGTGGATAATGTTATGAACCCTCACCTGAAGAAGAGGACCTGAAGAAACATAAACTCCGGACCAGAAAAATACCAAATAAGTGTGGATAATTTTATGAACCCTCAACTGAAGAAGAGGACCTGAAGAAACATAAACTACGGACCAGAAAAATACCAAATTAGTGTGGATAATTTTATGAACCCTCACCTGAAGAAGAGGATCTGAAGAAACATTAACTCCGGACCAGAAAAATACCAAATAAGTGTGGATAATTTTATGAACCCTCAACTGAAGAAGAGGACCTGAAGAAACATCAACTCCGGACCAGAAAAATACCAAATTAGTGTGGATACTGTTATGAACCCTCACCTGAAGAAGAGGACCTGAAGAAACTTCAACTCCAGACCAGAAAAATACCAAATAAGTGTGGATAATTTTATGAACCCTCAACTGAAGAAGAGGACCTGAAGAAACATAAACTCCGGACCAGAAAAATACCAAATTAGTGTGGATAATGTTATGAACCCTCACCTGAAGAAGAGGACCTGAAGAAACATAAACTCCGGACCAGAAAAATCACAAATTAGTGTGGATAATGTTATGAACCCTCACCTGAAGAAGAGGTCCTGGAGAAACATCAACTCCGGACCAGAAAAATACAAAATTAGTGTGGATATTGTTATGAACCCTCACCTGAAGAAGAGACCTGAAGAAACATCAACTCCGGACCAGAAAATACCAAATTAGTGAAGTAAATGGAATAAACGACCAGTTTCTTAAAAGTTCGGTTGAGGCCACTTACGTCGTTTTTCATTAAGATTCCTAAATCAATTATGAGACATGATCTATCAGTATATTACTCCACCCTTCCAACTGGAGTGAAAATATTGGAAAAATCTGTTAGTCTATACAAACTATAATTTTATCATTTTTATTATGATGTATGAAGATTTAGTTGCTAATTTGTAATAAAATACAAAACAGAACATTATAATTGAAGTCAATAATTCGATGGGGATAAAACTAAGCATGTTTTTGATACAAATATGATTTAGATTGGTGTACGATGAGCAGGATGGCTTGTGTAACTCTGATATGCTGCTTCTCAAGGGAAACTATTTCATCTAAGTAAAATGATCAAGAGTAACTAGGTTAAGATTAAAACCACACATCCAATTAAGTTTTTATGCTCCGACTATGTAGTCATCTGAAGAGCACAAAGAAGCCACCGTATTACAATATATCGGTTTAATTAAAGTATTTATAGACAGCAAGTGTGTATAGTGGATTACACCTATTTGGCAATGCTGCTTGGCCATTGAATTGGATATTTGTTCCAAGACAAAACAAAGTGTAGCATAATGAACAACGTTGGTATGTTGCTGAGGAACATAACAATGTGTGTGAGTAGGAATGTTAAATTGTGAGGATTGCAGAGCTATTATAAACAAACAAATTAAAAGTAGCATCAATTTGCGAAGATTAGGAGACGCTTATTAGGGTTATAAAAGGTTTTAAAATACTTTAAGAGCCTGAATAATCTTGTGAGAGCCAAGCTTACCAGTTTAAGCCCAGTTTAAGCCGTTGTATTTTAAGACAAAGCTGTGACACGTATCGTGCAAAAAAAAACATCTCAGTGAAACCAAAATAACCGTCTAAAACAAACAGGAAAAAGGAATAATGTAATTTTATACATTTGAACTATCTTACTATATTTCTTATTTCAAAAATATGTTTTAGTGTATAAAAAGATGAACAATCAAAATCAGAATCACCAAACGTGATAATAGCTTAGGTAGAAATTTTTTTTTTTATGTTCATCATGTAACTCGTAGAAACAGTTAAAACCTATTTTCAACAGCTTGTAAGTAAAGAAAAGAAACCAAATGTATTTAGTTTCAATAATGCTTGATAATTATCGTGATTGATCTTTCAATCGTAATTACATTTACAGCGATAAAATAAATCAGACACATATCTAGTTCACCAACTTAACAAAACTTTTCCCAATACTCTACAGAATTGAATTGAATTTTAAGATTCCTCAAGAAACTTTTTATCGTTTTAAACTTGCCTCATAATATTGTTCTCTTCAGTTAAACTACAGCCTAGTTAAATTTACAACCGCTTTTATAAAAAACTAACTTTAACTGTATTACTGTTATATACTGTAATGAATTAATAGACAATTTTCAAATTAATATGTTACTGTAAATAAACAAAATATAAAAAACACATCGTGTAACCAGAGAACCAATTCAATAGGCAATAAATGGTATTTAATGTTATATTGGGTAAATATGATCAAACACTCTTAATACGCTGTTAATTCAATGATACAATAGAAGTATGATTTTTGTATATGTTTGATATTTCATTCAATATAATTATTAACATGTACAATTAATAACAAATTTAAAGGCAAATATCAGAAAATTGTTTATGCTTAAATAAAGAAGAAAGGAAAATTTTTCTGCAAGCAATATACTTTTTAAATTTTTATTTGATGTGCCTTTCCTTGTTTTGTCGTATAATAAAACGATTTTAATGAAATAAAAATCAATTCGTACAGCCTTAAGCTTAAACATTAAAACTTCAAAAATGACTGCCTCCAAAAAGGACAGTATCAATGTTGATTGAACCAATTTAAAAAAAAAAAATTTACAAAAAACTGTAGTCATTTCTATGTTACACACGTGGACTACATTTAATCCAACGCATTCACTAATGGACATATTAATAATTTCCGAACGAGTTTTAAGAGGAAACGCAACTAAGTCTTAAGCCTAAAGCAAGCGCTTGCAGTAACATTAGCAAAGTTTTTCAATTTCAACACGACTAAACAAAACGTAGAGTTTGTTAGCATTTGTTTTACAAACCTTGCTAATTCCTCCGATATTTTCATTTAATGTTGTGTATTTTATCATGAGGGGTTCTAAAACGTTTTTGTAAAGGATCCCACGAAATTTAAATACATATTTAACTCCAGTCGGCTGAACAACATTAGAAATAATGACTTATTGCATATCTGTACGTTGAATGTGGCCTGTTTGCCTTCTAAAAAAAAAAATGTATACTGATAATTAATTGTAATTTATATTGTCTTGTTTCTTATTTTTTTACTGTTTAATTATTTTAATAATTGTTATTTCTCAAATTAACAGACCAATATATACAAATTCGGATTTCAGGTGGTGTCTTCGGATTTTGCCAAGATTGCCTACAGAGAACTTTAACTTTTCAGAATCTTAGTATACTTCATTTTATTATTTAGTAGCAGTATTGAACAATCAGTTATTGAACCGATGATACTGTTATGCATTGATTTCTAAGTATTTTTGTATCCCAGTGTTTAGTAACTTTTGGATACAAACTTGCTTTTTCAAACGAAACCAAGAGCTTTAAACTATTTTGAAAATAAAAGTAGTTTAAAGTTTTTAAAGAATCTAAGGTAAGTTTGATTAGACGCACATTTAAAATGTCCTTTTCTGATGCGGTTAATCATAATTTTTATTTCTAATTTAGATATACAATAACAATATTTCAAATTTTCCAGTTTATGATATCAGATATGTTATAAATAAACGGAAGACAACTAAAAGAAGGTTGAACCAACAAGGTCGGATTAGCCAAGCACTAGAAACAATGCTGTGGGATTTGTGCCAAAAAATTAATCACTGTCAAGAGAAAGCGCGTGTCTCCAAAAATACATAATAATGGGCACATTACTGCGTCGGTTTGACAAAAACCATATTACAGATTATATTAACGTATAGATTATTTTTTCAAAATATCTTTAAACCGTTTTAACAGGGTAATGGGAAATAGGGATAAACCATTTTTTGTCGGTTATTAATGCCATGGAAATGGCTAAACAGGCCTTGTAAATTTTTTTGTTATACAAAAATCCACATTAGAGCCAACCATATCGATGTGTTTTTAAAACACACCAGAAATATTTTCCTATTTGCTGACTGGTGTTTCAAAATATAGACTTATAACAACAGTTTTTAAAAACAACCGTAGGCTAAGTTCCCAGATTTTTTATTTAGGTAATACAGTATATTATGTCGCATTGATTTTGAAAATTAATATTGACTTATACTATATTAAAATGTACATTTTATCTGTATTTCATCTCAGGTAAGTTTGTGCGAGCTAACTTGTATCACATTGATACTATCCCATTTCATGAGAAATCGTACCGTTCGTTTCCCTTTCACTTAATACGAGAGTGTAATAACAATGTCATAAACAGGACCTTACGTGTTATTTGGCTATGATCAGCTGAGAAATAATCAAATTGATTATTGTTGTTGTATACTGAATATACAACAACAATACACCAAAAATACTGTCTTCAGCTGAAAAAAAAAACTATTATTTAATCGATTATATTTAACCTGAATGATTATGTATTCAAGAGCGAGATACAAAAGACAAATACTCTTCCCAAAAACCGTATTTAAAAGACAACTTAATTATTCACAGCCCACGATGTTCCTGTCTTTGGACAGTGATAAAGTCTAAACGTGCTTCCTCAAAACGACTGACGCAGCATTGGTTATTCATTGCACCTGGACTTCTGTTTATTTATTATGTACAATACTCCGAAGAAGGAAGAAATTTATCAATCAAACTATTTAAATAATCAGAAAAACCTGAAGTATTGAGCAACTTGCATGTATTTTGATTATTTCTAAAATTATCATTTTTAACTTAGTTTAACTTAGTCTAAGATTCCTAAGGTTATGTTTATAAGAACAAATTTATATTCGTACGCAATAACTTTAAACAAACGATGAATATGGACATTCGATATTTGATAAAATAAAAATGTTTAATCAGAAAGTTGACTAAATATTTTTCATTACTATATGCACCCCTTATTTCCCTTATAGTCAATAAATGTGGACGAAAGAGATGAAAAATTATTATTTGGAATTTGACAAAAGAAAAAGATTCAGCTCAATAAGTTAACAAATGTCCTCCAATAATCGGCAGTGTTGCTATAATTTTAGATTTTAAAAAAACTATTATTTTTAACATTTAATCAACATTTTTAACTTTCGTCTCAATTGGGACTGGTGTGATTTCTAAATTTACTTCTCAAACATTCATCTCAATATTTATTACTGCCACAAAAACAGCAATAACATTTTATTGAGCCAGTTAACGTATATATTATGAGTTATAGATTTTCATATGAAACCATGTTCATCGCACTTTTTTGTACGGAAACAAATATGACGATAAATTTAACTACTTGGCGATCCACTCAAACTACATATAATAAAATAGCAATAATCTTACGCAGCACTCAGAATCCTCGACAACGATTTCTGCCAAATCCTCCTACAGAAATATATTTTTTTAACAAAGTAAATCTTTAATTTTGCCACCCGACACTATTGGCCATAACGTCGGTCGGTGTGTTAGGTCTAATGTCCGAGGCCTTCTTACATCTTCCACTCACGTCCACATCGTGACCAGACTACAAAGCTTTACAAGATGGCGGTGTTTCTTCTGCGAGAAACAATTATCCTCCAACCAAGACACAGGTTGTATTCCCAGCGCCATCTCACCTGTTAAATAATTTAGTTGGACTTTCCTCAAGATAGAGAATGAACATTAAATTTATTTAAAAAAATCGTGTTGAGCAAAAACTCTGTTGGAATATGTTAAAAGTCTACGGTGTCTTCAAACTGTGTTTTGCGCTATCCATAGATTTGTACTATTTAAATATATGGGTCATTGATAACGGTGGAAATAGTGGAATTGGTATGTTTTAAAATTAAGGAAAACGTGTTGGTGTTTGACACGTCAGATTCAAAGTGAATGAATTATATTCTTAAATTATAATTATGTGATTATACTTTTTTCTATATGTGTGTTATGTTTTTTGTCATTTCATAACCTATAAAATCATTTAGTTAGTACGGGTTATTAAACTATAGCAGAGTTGATAGATCGTTGAAAAAAAATCGTAGGAACTCTGAATGAAATAGAAAAAGAGAATACAGCTTTGGGTACGTGTAAGTAGGCCTAAATTAGCAACTTCTTAGGTACGTTTTGAGTACAGTGAAGTCCAATAAACTAAAAAATAAAATTCTTTTACTTGTAAACCACTACGAAAACTTCCGTAAGATCTAATGAAAATTTAAGACTCAAGACAACAATAAAAGCTACGATAAAATGGAAGAATTTAGGGGGAAATCTATGTTTTAAAAATGTAGTAAAAATGTTCTACAATTGAGAACACAATATCCAATTGAATAAATATTGCCTAGAATCGTTCTAGGACCTAGGACTTAAGCATCTAGCGAAAATCTTCTCTACAACGCAAAACAAAGTATTTACTATGTTATCGTTTGTAAAATGAAAGCGTTCAGGCGTAAGCAACGATTTAAACATGTGAAATTGAAGCAACAGTAAAATACGGAGGTAAAATATGATTTACACCCAGACAACACAAAATACAATGGAAACAACAGTAAACATCCAGGGACAAGACCCCGCGTTGTGGCTAGGTCCGAGAGGGGGACTGGGGCACTTCTATTTTCTGCTTGTACAACAACTATAACCGTTTTCTGCGTAGGAGGAGGGGGAGAGCACCAACAATCGCGGGAAAATAGCTAGATTCCGCGGGTAAATTTAGAGCCTACGCGGAATTTGGAACCTGTGATGATCTTCAGTTGACGCAGCGGACGCCTCTCACACCGGACTCAACATGGTCGCCACGGTCAGTATATATATATTATACATATACATATATATACATATAAATACTATATATTATAGTATATATAACAGTGTATATAACAATGTATATACAACACATTGGCGTGGGAAACCACTTGGATGCCGCACTTATGATTTGTAAAATTTGTTACACATTCCTTGAGGTTGAAGATTAAACAGAAATTGTTTCTTAAACTTATTGAAACTACTTCATGTTGTGAAATTTGAAACCTTTGTAAATATTTGACATGCATATACTTTACTACTTTTGTGAATGAATGGCTTTTAAATATACCATTTTGGAAAATATTTGATCTTTTCTCTAGGGGATGGGCAAGACATTTTGGGAACGATATGGATTTTATTAGATTATGACTATGATTCCTAGAATACTAAAGGTTGTGTATTCAGCTTAAGCCAGTGATGAAGATTTTAAATTGCATATATTTTACTACACACTTCTCAAGTGTATACACACAACTCTTTTAATATAAATTTTGAATTATATTGAACGCATAAGTGTTTTATTGTGAAAGTGAAATATTATTTTTGGTAATAAATAAATTGAAATGGATTTTCTCACACTCAGAATCGCAGTGTAACTACTTTATTGAAGCTAAACAAAAACATTGTTAATGGACAAATAAAAAAAGTCTATTATTTTGAAAATAATTAATCCTTTATCTTAGGAGTAAAAAATTAGTAGAGTTTGGATTTTATTGGATTTCGACTTTAATTCATTGAACACCACATGTATACTAAAGAGAGTAAAAGTATTAATAAACCGATGATAAAGTTTGATAAATTCATATACTTTGTGAGATACATTCTTGATTTGTATTACATAAACACATCTTTTGGATGAACATTTTAAAATATGTTGCGTACTTTAGTGTTATTTTAATAGGAGGGTAAATATTTTCTAAATTTTTAATTCTCCTCCTTTATTGAAGCTAAAAGATAAGTTTGTTGCGCATTTATAGGGTTTGCGCATAGTAAATATATACCTCTCCTTCTTCGCAAAACATTATCTTATTGATATTTTGCCTTCCAGAGGCAATAACAAATCTTTAAACACTGATCTAGTTAGACTTTTTCAGACTCCTAGTCGTTGTGAGAACTACTTCATGTTGTAAATAAATCTTTATTCTTAGGAGATAGATGAAAAGGGTTAAAGGCATTATCAGTTTAGTCGAATTACTCACATTCTTGGGTAGATGTGAAAACCACTTTTGTTGTGATATTTTAAACAGATCAAGGAATGTAGTAAATTTCAACTATATAACACATTCTTTTCAAATAAATACCCATGTATTTTTCATAATTAGTTAGTTTTATTATTTTATGTGAACATTTTTTCTTGTTCTGAATTTATTTGGGCTTTTAGGAACGGTATCAATTAGTTTGGACTTTCTTAGACTCCACATGATTGAGAAAATTACTTCATGTTTAAAAATTTAAAACCAAAGTTAAAAATTAGCACATAATATATAAACATTGCTTTATACATTTTTTTGTAAATAACAATTTTTTAGCTAACAAAGTTTTAATTAAATCTTATGAGAGTGGTGAAGACTGTTTGGAACTTGACAACTTTGTTGTTAAATCCTATACTAAAAATTTTAATTTCATAGAATATTTTTTAATATTAGTATATATGTAACGTTGGACAATAAACTGTTTAAAGTTAATTAGTTGTAGTAAGTAATGTTAGGTATTTGAGGTAAACAAAATTTATAATTTTCATGTCATAATCTAAGAACAATATTAATCCCATAACATCTAAAAAAATACAATATGTACGTGTATATAAAACTCGCTACTTATAATAACCTGTGTTTTCATGGTCATTTATTTCAAAATAGCCTACGACGCTTAGATTTAAATACAGAGTGCATATTGTTTCAATGTATAACACTGAAACCAATAAATCATAGATATGACCGTATTATAAAACTATGTAACCCTAACATTTTAGATTTTCTTTGTGAACCATTACTAAATGGATTTAAAAAGCATAGAAAAAGAATTTTAACTCAAGCAGTCAGTGTGTTGAAGCACGGTGCATCTGCATTAACCATTAACCATTAACGCTAACTCCATTAACAGTTAACCTTCTGCAGACCACTTATCACAAAACTTAATTAAGCACTATGTTCAGATAGTTTAGTTGCACTTACGTTCTGCCAGGAAGTAATATCACTCACCTGAAATCAGATTTAATAGTTAGAACGCTCTGATAACTTGAATCACTAAACGTACGTTGAAAACCTAAATAATACATAATGTAGTTATTTTACCCAAGTTCGTACGTAGTGTACATGACATATCTAAAGAATGTTTTGTACAAATGAGTGTGAAATCAGGCTGTGTGAGGAATGTAAGGTACCTTCTTACAGAAATGCTTTCAAACCACTATTACTGATTAAATAACCTGCGAAAATGTTTCACAACAAACAACCAAAAACAACCTACGTGAATAAAACTATAATAAACCTAACTAGCTAATAATTAAACTAATCGACATAAATAGTCATAAAAACCGACTTGTATTTTTCTACAGGCAAATGTATCTAAATCTTGATGAAAAAACGTAAAATAATTTATGTATTTCAAAAAACATATTAAATTTTCTAATCTGGATATGGTTTAATTGGGAAACTGTTACACTTAGAAAATGGGTAAATATAATATAACATATAACAACAAAATTTAACACAACTTACATGTGAAAAAATGTAAAGAGAGATGTATATTTTACATTAACTAATGGCGATAGTTGAAAAGATGTATAAAATAAAGTGTTTACATTATTTATGAAAATTACGAATACAAATTTTTTCACATCAAAGCTATTCAATAGACATTTGGGTGCAAACCCCGAAATGTTTAAAGCAAGTAATTAAAAAAAAGTACATTTTAATACACTGTTATTTTTTCACTATGTTTCCACTTTAACAAAATTGTACGGAATAAAGATATTGTTGAATGCATTTCAAACATTTACATTGTTTGGGCCTTTTGAAAATAGTTATGCCCTTTGAAAATCCGTTAAGATATTTTTAAACCGTGACTGTAAATAGATCATAATAATACGAAGCCTATATTGTATTAAATTTGTTCGTAAATACTAGGTAAACTGTAATCGTACATACTCCAGTTTATTTCCCCAAACAAAACTTGAAAACCTTTATTAGGATATTGACTTGATATGTCCTTATTCGTTTAGTGACTTCAAGTAAGGAATGAGTGACTCATCACATCAAAGATGTTTAAAAACTTATATTAGAATCCAACATGTTTTAAACTAAGTGAAAGCAAAACAGCCTCTAGGCAAAGAACACAGAATTGCAAGGGAAGTTTTAAAAATAAACTTTCCACAGAACAATCTTAAACTGTCGGTAATACAAGTATTGGAAACAGTTTAGCCAAGTTTTCGTGCGTAACTTGTATTGGTTTGTCTAAAAACTGTAGTAAAAGGAGGACATGGGTGCAATCATACAAAAGTTAACTTTTTTTAATTTTGGTATGATTATAACATTAGGTTATTAGGCTATACGTTAAAACGTGACAGTTTAACTCACAAAGTAAAATTTATTTCACTTAGGAATTCAGTTGTAAGTTTATTTCATAAAAATGCACCAAAATATCAAAATGGAGCTGTCCATTGGAATGTAAAATAAATATATAAATGGTACAAAAAATATTTTTGCCATAAGACTTCACTTCAAGAACTTTTTGCATTTTGCTACAAGAATATTTTCCCCAGTTTACACCCTATGTTAGTATAAACCCATGATGGGGATTTCATAGAACTTAACGTATGTCGATATTTGTAGAAGTTAAACATGTAGCTACAAAAAACTATGTTCCCAAGAGTCGCCATTTATAACACAGTATCAAATTTATTTTATTTTGCTCATACAATATCTCTATCAGTTGAAGGTAGAAGGATTCATGAGAAAAAAAGGTCTTGTTGAATAATCCATCCCATAAAATGCAAACAAATACGGGGTGTATTTAATTGGAAATAAATTATTAATAAGTTTAAGTTCCATTGTCTTTATAATGCTTCTTCTTAATTTGATTTTAAGTTAATTTTTAGTAAATATTTTCTATAAAGAGTGTAATAAATGTGTTCTAATTATATTTGTTTCTATTTATAGGAAGATATTGACAAGGAGCAAATGACCCGTAAGTTATAATTTTAAAATCAGTTAAAACCCACAAAATATAATTAACAATCCAATTGCGTCATTAAAATGTCCACAATGTTTAGCTGAAGGTTTAAAATATTCACCATTTTCATTTTTAAAACATCTAGAAATAAAATGAATCGTTCTGTATCCACATATAACACTTAATCATCTAATAACAGATTGTGTTATTTGCCGTCCTGAAAAGTAAATTGTTTAAGCTGTGCACAGTTGATGGAAATCATTTATATTGCTTACAGTTCTTTAGGGTAAATAGATTGCATTGTACACAGTTTTTGTGGTATAATATAAATTAATTCAATCCAACCCTTAACATTAGACGTTTTTGTTGTTTACATTCGTTAAGAGTAAATTGAGTTTAGAGCCGAGTAAAGTCAATTATTCGAGGATTCCAAACATTATTTACAAGCTAATAGTTTGTGCTATTTACAATCATCAAGAGTAAAAAGGTAATGACGCTCAGTGAGAGAATAAGAATACGTTTAAAGTCAATTATTAGTTTTATGCTAAGATAGGTTTGAAATTAAGATCCGTGTATGATTCATGATTATGTTTCATATATGATTTCCATGTAACTACCTAATAAATCAACTATTATTGATATGTACACATTTACTCACAAACAGTGAGTGTTGTCAGTGTCCTTAAGAGTGAATAGTGAGTGTTGTTCATAGTCCTTAAGAGTGAATAGTGAGCGTTTTTAAGAATCTTTAAGGATGAATAGTGAGTGTTGTTCAGGGTCCTTAAGATTGAATAGTGAGTGTTGTTCAGAGTCCTTAAGAGTGAATAGTGAGTGTTGTTCATAGTCCTTAAGGGGAGTCGCTACTGAAAAATCACTAATTTTGTAAAAAACATGATTTTTTTATCTTGTTCTATGGGTTGTAAGGTTTCAGAAAAACATAACATTTGGTATAATATATATTTCTATCACTGTGAAAAAAATATTTGAAGTGAAGCGTGCGCACCTCTTTTGGGGCATCAACTAGGCCTAGTATAAATTTCAACCGCTGTTTTTTGCGACTTTAAAATTTTGTTTTTTTTTATATATAAGTTCTTATAACTTTTTAACTGTTACAGCTATATGAATGAAATTTTTACCACACATTGTTTATACTATAAATCAACTTTCTGTGAATGGATATTGTAATTGGGTAAATAAAAGTACATGAAAAAAATTATAAAGATTTAATACCTATATTTTTTTCTAAAACTTATTTTTGAAGCCATAACTTATAAACTAATTGAGAAAATAACATGAGTATGCAGAGAAAGTTTGTGCTTTCTTTGCTCTTTAAAATAAGATATCAAACAATAAAATTGGTTCAGTAGTTAAATAGTTATAGGAGATTTAAAAAAAACCCCCATTTTTTCCCGCCAAAAAAACTTTAAAAACTCCAAAAAGTATGTAAAAATTTTGTTTTCTTACTTTAACAGCAGTAAATCTTTTTCTAAGACTAAATGAACTTAAAAAAAGTATATGATAATTTTTAAAAGCATTTTGTTAAAAATCACTAGTTTCAGTAGCGACTCCCCTTAAGAGTGAATAGTGAGGGTTGTTCATAGTCCTTAAGATTGAATAGTGAGTGTTGTTAAGAGACCTTAATAGTGAATAGTGAGTGTTGTTAAGAGTCCTTAAGAGTGAATAGTGAGTGTTGTTCAGAGTCCTTAAGAGTGAATAGTGAGTGTTTTTAAGAATCTTTAAGGGTGAATAGTGAGCGTTGTTCAGAGTCCTTAAGAGTGAATAGTGAGTGTTTTTAGGAATCTTTAAGGATGAATAGTGAGTCTTGTTCAGAGTCCTTAAGAGTAAATAATGAGTGTTTTTAAGAATCTTTAAGGATGAATAGTGAGTGTTGTTCAGAGTCCTTAAGAGTGAATAGTGAGTGTTGTTCAGCATCCTTAAGAGTGAATTATGAGTGTTGTTCAAAGTCCTTAAGAGTGAATAGTGAGTATTGTTCATAGTCCTTAAGATTGAATAGTGAGTGTGGTTCAGAGTCCTTAAGAGTAAATAGTGTATTGTTCCGAGTCCTTAAGAGGAATGGTGATTGTTGTTCAGAGTCCTTAAGAGTGAATAGTGTTGTTCTGTAATCTCAAGAGTAATAATTTTGTATAATTTACAGTCCTGAAGAGGGCGTTTGATGCCTTCGCCGCCGGTAAGGGCTACATCGAAGCCAACATGGTCGGAACCATCCTGTCTATGTTAGGCCACGACGTGTCTGACAAGCAGCTCAAGGAGATCATCGCGGAGGTCGACGCCGATGGTGAGAGTTTTGTCCCACTTTTACACCCTAGAACACTTAGACGCTAGGCCAGTCCACAACAGTTTTAGAAATTACGTAAGACTTGGCTAAAACGGCCATGATGACATCGCCACTTTGGTAATGTCCATAGGAACATTGGTTTAAATCCAGGAAGAAACGATATACAATGACCTTTGCAATTTATAATATTTATTTAAGATTGTAAACTTAACTTACTATAAAGTTTTAATATGAGCAACTTTTTTCCAAATTTTTCTTTGAAGGGAATAAAATAACGTCAAACCGTCAAAAATGACATTGATTTGTTTTTAAATTTATTAATCGAAACTTTAGCAGACAGATTTGTTTAAATCCTGTATACGAATTTAAAGTTAGAAAAAAAAAAAAATACAAAATGAACACAAAGATACTGAAACAAAATCTAAGAGCATATTGCTCATAGTTATAGTTCAAAAAGTGTATGCTATTTAAATAAACGCTGTTATGAGAAATGAAAAATACTCCTTTGCCATTTATTATGTAGTAAAGTTATCCCTACAGGTATTATATAACAGTAAGCCTTCGATAATCCGTACATGTTTAAACATACTTCGGATAATCCAGACAGCCATTTGGCAGCGATAAATAAAATTATCTTCTACTTAAATTAGTAAAGTGCCAAATTATACTTGGCAGTGTTACTGTCAGTGGCAGTGTTAAGGCAGTGTAAGTGCTTAGCATGTTTTATTTAAGAATAATGCCGTAAATGCGTTTAATTTCACTTAATACATTCTGCTTTACATATACATTTCAAACTTAAATACACAGTTAAATACACAGAATTGGAAATGAACTGTTTAAAGACTACGTGTAAAACGTGCTTCATTTCAGCCAGTATATCGCGTCGTATTTTTTTCATATAAGAATTGATACATTCCGGACGAACTAGACCCCAAATAAGAACGGATAAGAGTTTCAAAAACGCAATAAATTATTGATGGTTTACAAACAAATTCAGCAATACAAGTAAATATTTGAAGGGCACACGGGAAAAAGGGGCTCATTGCATTTTTTTAGATTTTGAGATTGGTACACAAACAAACGTAGCCATAGCAACCAAGTCCATGTAGCGTATTATTGTGTTGATATGTCTCATAGGTTAAGCGGGAAATACACGGTTTTAAATCAATACACTCGGGAAGAAGGAGCTCATTTCAAGCAATTCGTGGGAAAAAGGAGTTCATTGCAGTCCTTTCAAGCAATAAGCGAGAAGAAGGGGCTCATTGCAGTTTCTCCTGGTGGCGACAACTTGTACTACTCCCAATATCATTTACTGTAACTAGTTTGAGGTTATGTTTTTGTTCCTAATAGTGTTGTGAAGAGTGTTTTAGCAACATTTTACAAACTAATATTTGCGTAAGTTAAAAACTATGGATGAAAACGAAGATAGTAGTGATGAGCTTGTGAAAAAGTGTGGAAATGACAGCAAAAAGCGAAAGTCGTTCGGAAGAATGAAAGAAGTAAGTAAGAAAATTAAACTTATGAGTCATGAGTCAGGCCCAAACTGCCTATGCCGTCTAAAATGTTTTGAATCAGTGCCGAAAGAAACAAGGGTTGAAATACTTAAAAATTTCAACCTTCTTGAGACCCATGATTTACAAAATTCTTATCTTTGCGGCCTAATTACTGTCCTTCCAGTACGCCGTCCTACAAAAAATGAAAATGCTCGAAAATGTGATGCAGTGTATAAGTATAAGATCCGTGGTTTAATTAATGGCAAGATGACAGAACAAATCGTGTGTAAGAAAGCATTTATTGCTATACATGGCATCAGCAAGAAAAAAATTGAATATCTAGTCAGATCGTTAAAACTCGTTGGAGTGTCCCCAAAAGATAAACGAGGTAAACATAATAATAGGCCACATAAACTGACAGATGACGAAATAAACTGTGTAAAAAGTCACATATCGTCCTTTAAAGGGCGTAGCAGTCATTATGGCTTACATGACTCGAACAAACTCTATCTGCCCGAAGAGTTAAACGTTGTAAAGATGCACATGATGTTTAAGGAAAAATTTCCTACGTACAAAGTATCGTACGAATCTTACAGAAAAATCTTTTGTGAAAGCTTCAACATTGCGTTTGGATACCCTAGGACGGACGCATGCAGCATTTGTGATCAGTTTACGGTAAAGGTCAGATCATTAGAATTAGAGTTAAAAAATGCTCCTGAATTTGAAAAAGCGAATATTACATTAAATATTAGGAAGTTGAACGTTGAAAATGAAGTTCACAAGCGAAAAGCTGAACAGTTTTATTCTAGGAAAAGACAAGCAAAACGACAAAGCAAGGTAGATGATAGTCTAGAGGCCATTTGTATTGATTATGGAAAGAACTTACAGGTTCCTAACATCCCTACAAACGACATATACTACAAAAGACAATTGTCCGTTTATGCATTCAATGTACATGTTTTGTCCGATGCCAGAAGTGTATTTTACATGTATCCTCAAACAGAAGGAGGCAAAGGCAGTGACGAGGTTTGTACATTCGTACACCATTTTGTTTACAACTATTTGGATGAAAATGTCAAACATTTACGCATTTTTGCTGACTCTTGTGCTGGGCAACAAAAGAACTTTACTTTCTTCAGATTTTTGTTCAATTTAGTGAACTATGAAAACAAGTTAGAATCGGTAACAGTGACGTTCCCCATTCGGGGTCATTCCTATATGGAAAATGACAAGAATATGGGACTAATAAACACCAAATCCAGAGCTGAAGTTCCTGAAGATTGGGTCAATATAGTTAAAGAATCTAGAAGAAACCCATCACATTTTGAGGTAGAGGTTGTAGATCATGAACAAATTAAAGGATGGACCAAATTCTTGGATGAAAAATATGCTACAAAGTGCCCGTTTAAATCTCGTCCAATCCGAGAGCTTCATATTGTTCGTGGTCAACATGTCCAATTCCGGAAGAGTTATTTTGGGGCATTGGAAAGTGCTTCTATCTACAAAACTGTCCCAAACAGAGGTCGTAAGAAAAAAAACCAGCCATTGCCACCAGTCAATGTTGGAAGGTCGGATGAATTCAACCTTCCTGATTCGTGCTATAAAGGTAAGCTATTAAGTTTATGCCAATCACTTAATTTAATTTTCGCCTGATCTAACCAAACCTAACCTAGGTAACCTAATCTAATCTATCGATTACAAGCATAGGCCTACCCTAACTTAATCTAACCTAACCTTACATAGGCTAATATAACCCATCCCAAAGAGTAAATGAATAAATAAAAATGCTTTGTATGCATAATTATTATTATAAATAAATAAAAATGTCTAATTGTTCAAACCTATTAACCTTCTGAGTGCTCGATTAACTGCTATAGGTATGTTTGACACTTGGCGCAGACATTTACATAAATGGATATAAAAAACTCATTTTGTAGCTTAAATGTATAAAACTATATAGTTTATGAAAGAAAATAAAATGAGCGATAGAGCAATATGAAAATCACAATTTTTTCAATAGGTTTAGTGTGAGTAGGCTATAGGCTCAATTTCAGAAATACAAAAAAGATACATTATTTTAGTTTATGAAGCCTGTTACGTGATTTTGGTACAATAAATAAAAAAATCAAGATAAATAGTTTGTCCAGAATTTAATGGGGGGTTAGAAAATATACATTATTATAGGTAATAAACATCAAGACACGTTTTAACAACAAAAACCCAAAACTAAGAGTCACGATCGCGAACGTTAGCAGTTGGAGGGTTTATTAATTTTATAAATTTAAGTGGCTTAACCACTATGATATATTGGATCTTTTCAGATTGTTTGCCCTTAAAAGAAGCAAAGTACAAAGACCTTCAAGACTTGAAGAAATTTTGTAGCCCATCTGCAGCCGAATACTTCGAGAAACTATTGCATGAATGATGAAGACACATTTTAACCCTATTCAGGATTTACAGTACTAGATGTTTTCTTGAGTTCTTTGGATAGTTTTGTTAATTTTATTTAAATAAAACTGTATTTCTTGATGTGTCAAATGAGTGCATGTTATTTTAACCTACCATTACCCTATCTAACCTAAAAAAACTGGGGAAATAAGAGTTCATTGCTAAAATGAGCCCTTTCTTCCCGTGCAATTTGTGTACTGAAAGCAACTTTTTTAAAATTTTAATTAAATACAATGTATAAATTAATATTTTTAACACTCTATTGCACAAAATAACAATTATGTATTTAGTAAGTCATCTACTAATTTTTTAAAGACCAAATTTAATAAAATTATTCAACTTGTAAACAGAAAACAGCTGTTCCTGAAAAATCTATAAAATGTTGATGAGCCCCTTTTTCTCGTGTACCCTTCATTTATAATTGTTTTTAAAGTCGTTACCACGTAATTATTGCCAGAAAAACTCATCAAAGATATAATTACAAATTACCTAAACGAACAAATCTTCCCTACCCAGTGACCCTTGTTCCCAACTTTGTCCCTTACCTCTGAAAACTCATCTAGTTCAAAAACCAATTCTGGTGTTCTTTAACGCCCCGCCGCGTTCACAGAAGTAATTAAAGTTCGCAATGGTGGAATAATTTTTAATTAAACTTATTTGAGCAGAACCCAGGTCGGTTCGGTGGAGTCTTTGTAAAGTTGTATTGACATTCATTAAGTCTTCCTAACCTCAATCTCGGTAAAGTAGTTCTTCAAACTCTACAACTCTTTTGTTGGTCAATTCAATTTTAAATTTTTTTAACAATCTTCAACGTTTTGATATAAATAGTTTCAAACTAATTTACTAACTAAAATTAACTAGGTAGTTAGTTGTGTAAAATGAAGGTGTATCAAATTATTTCAAAAATCTATACTTTTTTAATACGCAAGCAGGTTTTTTGTGACAATTACTCCTTCGAAACTACTGAACCGATTTACATGTTCTTGGTGTCATTGGAAAGAGCGTAACGTGAAGTTGTACAGGAAACTTTCTTTTTAGGGAAATACTTAGAGGGTGAGGCCCTGGGGCCCTTTAAGTTTCGTATTTCTCCATAAGATTAACATGGGAAACAAATATTGTTATGAAACTCCAGCTGTTGTCAGAAATTAAAAGTGAGAAGAAGAACATATGTTAATTGTTAACAGTCAACAAGTTTGCTAATTCAACAGTTAGTTTGCCACAAACATTTACTTGCTTGGTGGAAATAAAATAGTTACTATTTGAATTTGGGTTGGCGTAAATATTACAATGGGGAAAAACAAGAGAGACTGGATAAATTAATATACTAAAACGAAAACTGAATTAACACTGTGCTGCATTTCTTAGTAATCATTGAAAGAGACGATTTGCAAACTATGGAAACATAGGAAAGACATAGAACACCACCAAGGGGAAGAAATAGAAATAATCTGTGTTATAAACACTAAAAAACAAAATCAGCTTTTGAAAAATGATAAGATATGTCCATTATCTAACACTAGTTGTGTTATTATTTTTTATTAAGTTATTCACACAAACAATAAAACTTTGTATAGCTATAAAATATATCTATTGAGTTAAATTTATCTTTACAGAAATCCTGACTTAGCCAAGAAGCCTAACGCACTTATTCCTGTAAAGACTATCTCTCAATTTCAGAAAACTAAATCTTTTTTAATTTACGACATTATTTATCAAAAACAAATTTCAAAGTTGGGGGAAGTACAACGGTGGGCGTATACACAGTGGGCAGGTTGGAAGTGCCAGGTCTTATAATAGCATCGCATGGAATCCGCCGAGAACTGTAGATGTTCACAATCTGGGGAAGGTACAAGATTACACAGCTGTTGACGATGGAACTCGCGTTATTTGCATTTTACGACAAATATTTACGTAGTAAATTCAATTTTCACATTGTATATATGGGATAGAGAACGAATTCGGAAAAAACTAAATTATATTAAAACATCGTTTCCTGGCGCGGTAGTTACATGAGATTAGATGTGTTCCTATTTTTTAGATTTTTTGGAATGACACATAATGTCTAAAAAATAAGAATTATGTTGTTTTGCAAAAGGTTGTTTTGTTTACTATTCTAATTTTCATTGATAACCAGTCGACTGTACAAATTAATATATGAAGTAATATTTTCTTATAGACATACTCGAAAGCTATTTTAAGACGTTATGGCACGTAATTTAAATAATATCAAAAGCAAAAAATCTTGGATAAATAGTTGACGTAAAAAAAGAATTACAGAACTAATGGTTTTAAAATAAACTGTATAGCTGAAAGAAAGGTTTAATTTGACGAAAACACTCTAGGTGAACGGAACAAACAATCCATTACACTATACCGGTATGCAAAAAAGTTTTAACATAATTTTTATGTCAAAATATTTAACAAGGGCCCATCTTTATATCCCAATTCATACGTTTAATTCCTAAATTATGTCATATAGATTTTAACGTCAAAAACTTACATCGGACAGTCTTAAAAATCCATGAAACATAAAAACCATAAAACTCAGTTAATGTTTTAACGAAGTGGTAACAATCTTGTATTTCCACTCGATTTCTCTCGCTTGTTAAAGTTTAAACTGTCTTTTCGACGATAACTTGAGGTAAACCATCTTTAACACCTCTTTATCAGGACGTTCGAGTCATTAAACGAACATTCCCGTCAGTTGAGCAGTTCACATAAAGTCACTTAAAGTCAGTTACAAATTGTTTAGGTCTTTTACATAATGAACACTGTTAGATTTGCCACTAGGATCTCTGATTAAGATGCTTAAACGTTTCGTTATACAAAATGTTTAACGTTAAAATTATACAAAATGACATTTGAAAAAGGGAAGTTTTTTCGTGATATTAACAGTAAATTCACCAGAAAACTGTAAAAAATAATTACCAAAGTTTAGAAAGTTTATAATTGTGTTTCTTACTTGGGGTTGTTACTCATTTCATTGAATTTTACATGTATTCAGTAGCGATATTCCGGGAATGTATCTATTACTTATTTAATCAACAGTTTATGCAATTTCAAATGCACTTTTTACCCACTCGAAGCAGCAACGTTAAAAAAGCATTTGAAAAAGTATTTACAACCGTTGTTTTATAATTTTAAAAGGAGGAAAATTTAAAATTGGTAAGTCCGGAATTTGTGACTGTACGAGGTTTCAATTTGATTATCTTTTGAGAAATTCAAAACCACGACTTAAAATAATGTTAATGTTGAAATGTTTAAGAGTAAAACTAAGATTTATTATGGACACATTTCATACTTAATTATAAATTAATGAAAAGAAATTTAATAATTTAGTAGATGTGAGTATATTACAACAGCTATCACTAGGAACGGTGATGTAAGTTGTTAACACAGAAAATGTCATAAAATTGGTAAACTTTGGCAGCGAGACGGCCACTGAAATATGTGTTGGCATCCGTTAGTAGCAGAGTTAATTCCTACACGTGGTATTCTAATACCACGTCTCTAGACAGCGATACTTTACATTAATTTGTCACGTAAAAATAATATTTAAGCGTTTGATACTTTTTGAGGATCTCCTCAAGTCACATTTCTCTCTTAAACACCACTTTAATTCACCCGTAACGAACATTATTTTGGCCAATGCTTCCAACACGGTCATCATACTACATTATGATGGTGCGGATTTCTAAATAATTTAGTTATTTTGAAACGTTAATTGGAATCTTTTCTCCATCACACAGTGTATGATATACATAATTCAAATAAATAAATGCTCAATAAACAGTTGGTAGAATCATGCCGCACAAAGAAAATATATGCAAACCCCCTAAATTGTATACTGTTATCTTAAATTGCAAGTTGTCCTATAGAGTTTTGACGGTATGAAAATACCTAAAGTGAACTTTGTAGTGCCTTAAATTATTTATAACTTATTTATACAATAGTTTAAGAATTTTCATCCCCAGAGAATTTCGATTTCAAATACATAGTTTTAAAAATTAAGGTTGAATATAAAAAATAGCTTTGATTTTTTATCCTATTCAAATTTGTGTTTCCATTTAAGTTGGCTGACTAAAGCTTTGACCATGGTGGAAGGAAAAAACATAGGTGTGCTATTCCCACATATTTTATTGTGATAAAAACAATAACAATCAAGTCAAAACAAATACATACTAATTTGACAGTTACAATCAGGTGATCTCTTGTTTGCAATCCGAGTGACGTCAGAATATGTGGGAATAGCACACCTATGTTTTTTCCTTCCACCATGAGCTTTGACCATTACCGTTACTTGTTTACAATAACAGCTGATTTCAGCGATGATAGGAACCTAAACCAGCTGATTCGTAAAATAGGCACAATACATTGTGTTTACTATGATATGAATTAATCCGTCTAGAAAATATATGCAATTTTATGGGGGAGAAATCTATCCCCTCCACTTGAAACTATCTCTTTGAAATAATAGCTCAACCACTGAGGTTTGCCAAAACATCAGTAATTGTACCATATATAGAAAAAAGTAGTGGGGGGACTTCCCATAAAAACCACCTAAATTTTAAGAACAGAGTATAATGTCTTTTCACATGGATCACCAGTTAATGAAAGCCAATATTTATTTCAATTTTGCAGAAACTTTTGTACAAGTAATAAGTTGTTACACATTCAACTTGTTCACACAATGACTTGTATTGTTATAAGGATCCGGCCAACTGGAGTTTGAGGAGTTCGTGACCCTCGCAGCTCAGTTCCTGGGTGAGGAGGAGGAGGTGGACGCCGCCGCCATGCTGGAGGAGCTCAAGGAAGCCTTCAGGCTGTACGACAAGGAGGGTGAGTCTGTGGTGTGGGGAGAAGAGGGGAGAAGAGGGGAGAAGAGTGGAAAAGAAAATGTGCAGGGAAATGTGTGATTTGGGGGTTGTTGGAGAAGAAGTCATGGATAAGCCTGGAGAAGTTAGACACGTGTGGGTTTTTTTAAGTGTACAAAAACTGGTACACTTTATAAATATGACAAAATGAAGATTATGATGAGGTCAAAAACGTGTATAGTGAAAAGGATATGGATGAAGGTTATAGGATAGCGTAGCATTTGAAATAAAACATCTGTAAGAAGAAATACAACAGCAACAATAACAGATAGCATTGTCGTCGAAACTCGTAATCCTGTTCTTTAGATGGCAAGAACCACTTGGCGATCAATGTAGTAACCTGATAAAGAATATAGTTAACATTTATTGCAGGCTACATAGCTTATTTTCAATGAAAAATATATCTAATGTAGCTAGTGAGACTTTAAATCTTGGATATAAGATGAGGTTGTAAGATAGCGTATCATATGGATGGAACGATGGAACATGACTCCTGAACCTCCATCTACTTAGGCCAGTTCCCAGGTAGACGGTCAGAGAAAGGTTGTATCATACAGAGTATAGCAAGCACTATCTCCATTCGACCTACACAGCTATTATACACTGTTTGGCGAATGTGACCGATACAAGATATCCCTTCTATGATTTTCAAATTTTTTAAGTTACCCCTACAGTTAATAATTTGTGTTGTCCAGGTAACGGATACATCTCAACGGGAGTCCTGAGAGAGATCCTGAAGGAGTTGGACGACAAGCTGACCTCAGATGATCTTGACCAGATCATCACTGAAATCGACACTGACGGCTCCGGCACCGTCGACTTCGATGGTAAATAGTTTTATGTTATATATGTTAAGTCACCTCCTCTAATAAGTCATAACTCGTTTATTGCCTCAAAAAGTTTACATTATTCTAGTTTTCCCAGATGAATCGGGTGACATTGTCAATACACATAATCTCTTCTCACATCACTTCGTCGTCTTTTCCTACATAATCTCTTCATTTAATTTTTTAAGTACTTCTTAGCTCTAACTTCTAACAAATTTAAAACAGTGATGTTTCTTACTTATTCTCATAGACATCTGAGAAAATATGATAGCCTATACTTCAGAAAACCTATTTTTTGCCCAGAAAGATGTCGGGAAGATGGTTTTGTACATTAGTTTACATTATTATAGTTTTCCCAGATGAATCGGGTGACATTGTCAATACACATAATCTCTTCTCACATCACCTCATCGTCTTTTACTACATCATCTCTTCATTTAATTTTTTAATTACTTCTTAGCCCTAACTTCTAGCAAATTTAAAACAGTGATGTTTCTTACTTATTCCCTTAGACATCTGAGAAAATATGATAGCCTATACTTCAAAAAACCTATTTTTTGCTCAGAAAGATGTCGGGAAGATGGTTTTGTACATTAGTTTACATTATTCTAGTTTTACCAGATGAATCGGGTGACATTGTCAAAACACACAATCTCTTCTCACATCACCTCATCGTCTTTTCCTACATAATCTCTTCATTTAATTTTTTAAGTACTTCTTAGCCCTAACTTCTAGCAAATTTTAAACAGTGATGTTTCTTACTTATTCCCTTAGACATCAGAGAAAATATGATAGCCTATACTTCAAAAACCCTATTTTTTGCTCAGAAAGATGTCGGGAAGATGGCTTTGTACGTTAGTGTACGGACAAGAGGCCTAAGAGCAACAAATAATCAGTTAAACGTAACTTGATTGCTTAGTAGTTAACCTTTTGGGCTTCGATGTGACAATGATGTGCTCGATTTCGGTATATCCACTAACACAACGTATGAGCAACTTTAATATAAAATATCCATTACAAAATCTCCATCAGTGCTCTACATTACAACAAATCAAACACAAATGGAAGAGACATTTTGAGCAACCTAACTTTTTAATTATCTAAGCTGAACGATGACTTTTGTGAGTGAGATATGTTGTTCCCTTAACTCAACTGATGGCTACGTCGTGCTGAAGTTGAAATAGAGCATTTCAATCGCGATTTCTTTATTATATAGTGAATTAAATTCTACATGCCTCTTGGGGTTTACTCCTTTTATGTTCTTCTTATTTTTGGATTCGTGTTATTCTCCTTCTTTATCTTGTTAATTATCTTTGTTATATCAAGTTTGCACTTACATGGTGTTTGATATAACTTTATTTGTTCCAGAATTCATGGAAGTCATGACAGGAGGCGACGACTAGACTCCTACACATTTCAAGTTCCGGACCAAAAAACATTTTTTTGTTTATTTACTATTTTGTTTAAATAAAGTTATACGTTTTTACAAACGTAAATGGTATTTTAGTTTGAACCTTTTCCAAAAAGATTTAGTTTATTGGTGAAATTAAATTGCATATCGTGTTAATTCAAAGTTAAGACAAGTATTGCAATCGACTTTGCCTTAGACAGGCTTAAAATATACATATAGTACTTAATTTATGTATTATCGATACAGATTACTCATAGGCCCCTAAGTATAATGGAATAGAATACCTAATGTTATATACATAAACAAAAATACTATCATCCAACGAACCTCTGAATATATGAACGAGAATATTAACATTTTGATCGATTGCTCTTTATTAAATCTAAATGATGAACAAACTTGGTAATTTTACTATTCCCGTTTGTGACCTACTTTACGCTAAAAAGTCACTGTAATATTTAAACTTCAGTTAAGTGTAGGTATTATTTACATAAAACTTGAGGTAATTTCAAGCACATAGCCTCGTGTGAAGTGTACAGCGTGAGTCAAGATGACAAGCTCAAAGAGGGCGTTCAACCGTCAACTGATAACACAGTCTAATCAGCCGTGACATAATGCCAATAGGTGTCAGAGGTGGGCAGAGCGGGGTGAGCCTGTAGTAGATAAGTATGCAAGTCCTTAAGATGCAATTTAATCCCTTGTAGTAACCGTCGACGTACAAATATTATTTTTAATCACAATCTATCGAAACTGATTGCTGTTGAGGTCAACGAAAATTATCGTCTTCTAAAGCTCTTATCCCAATTTATATTCTCTAAGTTGGTAATCAATTTTAAGTAACTTAAGTGTTTCATTTTAATGTAGATGGTTTGTTTTCAGTCAACAATATAAATGTTAAAAGTTATTCAGGATGATTACGAGTCCACTAGTGTTGATTTAAAGTTATGAATAGCTCGACTATCCATTACAGTTGAAAGCAGTGAGCTCAAAAGTAATGATTTAAAATTGTTCAGAAAGTATTTCAACTAAAAATAATGTTGTACAAATAAGTTAAATAACCTAATAAGAGTAGAATTAAGGAATCAAGTTAATATTTTGGAACTAAAGTTTTTTCCAACTATAAGCCAATATTTGCTAAACGTTTTAAGAAACACTGGTTCAACAGTGGAAGCATAAGCTGAGAAATCGGAGCAAGCATAAAAGAATATGAAGCCAATAACACGACCTTACAATGCGGAAAAGATTGTCAATATCCATTTACAGCTTTCCTTGAATATCCGTGGATTTTCAGTCCGTTAATCCAGGGATAGTGGATACAAAAAAACTTGTTTATAGTTTGAATTATTGATCTGGAGTCATTTTGCCATGAATTTATTTATTTTTTATAAAAGGAAAATATAACTGCTCGTCACCATAGACTACTGGTCGATTCCATTATCTAAATATAATTAAATTCTGTTTCGGTGAAGTAAGATGGGAAAGCTAGTGGAGATCACAACAATACGATAATGGAAATGATCTGTCTCGAACTAGGGAGGTCTGACTCATATACTTCAATAGTTAGATATAAATCTGTTAGATTCAATCTGAAGTATAAATGTACTAATTTATAAGACAGAACGATGTTCTATTACAGGGTATATTGTAAACGACATTCTTGAGGAGGAATTAATAGAATTCGAGGAAAAATTAAACGTCTCTATTTTTGATGATGAAGAAGTTAATTCGTAAATCAATAAAACATATTGTTGACAAAAACCAAACACATTCTACTTCTTTGTATCAATACACAGTAAAGTTACAGTTCTTCGAGAATTTTAAACATATAGAAATGCCACAAACAATAACTCAACAGACGCTGCCTATATCAGCGCCCCCTAAAGATATGAATTATCCAAATGTATTCGGTAAAAATCAAGAATCCTTTGGAAAGTTATCTCATAAAAGTGCAACGGTCAAGAAATATATCCACTTCTAGAGTTTTGAGAAATGTAACCCCGATAAAAAACTAATCTAACATAATATTACAGCACAAAAACGCAAATCAGTCAATTGATCCGCTACAATCGGACATCATCAGTACATTTAACGCAATTCTTATAAGGTGAGTTGAAACAAGATCTTATTTGTATACCTCAGAAAACAAATTAAACACAATGAGCAATTATTGTGTTCATCTAATGTGATAGCTTGTAGTGTGTTTCAGAATATTACTAATATAAAAATATTGTTTTGGATAACTTACTAAAGTTAATAATATGTACGAAATAGAATTACTTGGTAATATATAGGATTTGTATTTAAAAAAACGTTAGAAAGTGAAATAGCATATAATAACATTTTCTAAGGAGAAGAAGGTGCGACCTGCGGTAGGTAATTAATTGTCAGAGCAGGAGGCCACGTAGACTAATTAACTGTAAAGGAAACCACGACGTCCGAAGTGGAAATTCTTACGAGGGGAAGCATTTCCAAAGTGTTTCCCCCGCCGGGAAAGACAGGGTGGTAACATTATCAATATACTTAATACGTCAAACATACCTAAAATATACGTAATATACACGTAATATGTACGTAATGTATACGTAATATGTACCTACCTACACACGTAATTTAATTACATATATAATTTCATTTCATACTTGTAAATAGAGCTACTCCAAAAATGTATGTAATAAACATAAAGGGCTCGTAGGTTTTAACTAAAGAACTTATAATTCTTTGTTCAACATAATGTTTTAAATTTTCAGATAAAAATGACCATCACCACGAGGTCTACAACTGTTCAAAACAGTAAAAAAAGAACACGGTTCAACAAATGTATTTTAAAAAGACACCCAAGCATTCCTGTGCACAAGGAAAGGTCGAACACTCTTTGGATATCCAAGCAGTTGTAAACGGATATCGACAATCTCACCCTTATTGAAGGGTCAGATTCTCGTATTCATGTTCGTTTGTGCATATCGCTGCGATTCTCAAAGATATCCTTACATTCTACGGGTCATAAAATCTGCTTTTACAATTTTATAACGCCAGAAAGGATTTTCTCTGATGATTTTACTTATGTAAATAGTATGATGAGCAGCGTGGAGTTTTAACCTCCTGTTGCATGTTCTCTACATTCACTTTTAAATTTCTTTATAATGTTGAAACACTTCCGCAACCAATCTTTGAATACATTGTCATAATCGTTGAATTTATAGTCTCTCTGCAATTTCGTGATTGTCTGTTTCATTATGTGTGTAAAGTGGTATAGTTTATTTATTATTGTTATGCTAAATAATCTTGTTTTCAATTAAAATGGCTCTCAAATTTATTACCAACTTATGACAGAGGCTTAAAGCATGGTTCTGTCCCATTAGGGACATCCTCGCCTACCCCATGATAACCAATGAACAATATCATCAGCCCATTTAGTAGGAAGTAAGGAGACAGAAAAGGCCTTACAGCTCCTGAGGAACCAACTACAAGGTATAGGGGAGGTTCCCAACCCTAGGTACATACCATGTTAGTGGCTCATACAAGTTGAGTTTGCTTGTCTCTAAAATATACCTAAACGATAACGTAAAACGTAGCATACATAATCTTGTCCCCTTTATCGCAAGATATTTTTACAAAATTACTTTGGGTATATAATATGTATACCTATTTATATTCCAATTTGTAGATAATAATTTAATACGGAATTATACATTCTTACGCCTTTACTCAAAACTGCATTAAATTTTAAGTAAACTAAAAAAGATGAATCTGTAAACATGTTTACACATACAGAACATGAAATTTGACAAAAAAAGTTTGTAGCCCTGTTCAAGGACATCTATAATTAAACAACGCCTAGTTAATTCAATATTAATGCACTTGACAACTATAGGTAAGCATTTAGATTTGTATTAGAAAATCCGTTCTCAATGTTAATTAACGACTAATTAAATTCCAGAATCGTTCCATCTAGGGCGGAGTGAGAAGCGTGTCGGAATGTCAAGACAAATCTAAGATTTCAAACGAGCTTAATTACTACGAGAACCAAAGTGATCTGCGTCTTTCCTTTACGACTTCTTACTAAAATATCCAATTGTATTGAATTGACGTAAATGTACTGAGCTTATAGAAATTGTAGCCTATAAGAATTTTGACTATGTAATTTGATTACATAATACTAAGTTGTGATATAACCGGTTGAGTTGTGCTTCAATCAAACTGTTTGATTATTATCTAATATTGTTCTCTATCACATAATATATATTTTCGTGCTGGGGTAGTAAGCAAAATATAAATCAACAACTACTGTCATATTATTATTATATTGCCGAAACAAATCGATAACTTATAATTGACAGTGGCAGATGAATATAAATTAACTGTTGTACGCTATGTTCCGGTTAAGACATGCATTTTTTTACGCAATTCAGCAACTAAGGAACTACAACACGCACATCCTATTCATAGTGAATGCTTGATTTTTTGTAGTCTTCCTCCGTCGTCTAAAGGAATTTAAAAGATCAAAGAGGAAACAATAAAAACAAAAATAGCTTACAACTACATTCTAGGCCAAAATGCTCTGTTTTGTGAACTTTTGAAAATCTTGACGATACATAAGCGATATTCAGCCCAAGATGTGTAACTCTTTAGATGTATGTTTCGCATTGCTATTCAATTACTGCCAACACATTGCCAAAAGATATCTTCGTACTAAGAAAGGCCAAATTAATGTTCAGTTCAAGGTAAACATATATATTACGTTTTGTCGTAATTGACCATTACTATTGAATTACTACCAAAACATTACTAGTTGATTGGCACTCAGTGTTTAGTGACGGGTCAGAGCACTGTTCAGTTCAAGATAAACAGATTCATTCATCACTCCGACGTCTTTGACAGCTGAGACGTCAGTTTCGCTTTTCTGATTGACATTCACCATTTATTGTATTAACTACTTTACTTATTTTGTTCAACTTAACGATTTCATTGTTAATATTCGAAGATACGGACAAAAGTCTGTAACTCTTGTAATTATTGTCATTTTGGTCGTAATATTAAAAAGACAACCTCAGTTGACGTACACTCGTATATCCTAAAGTCGCAACAGTGTTTAATTTACCGATTGGCTCAATTATATCAAAACAAAATACTACATGACACGAAAAATATCTTCGATCAATTTCTTGAATATTATGTTTAGCGAAATTACCTTTAATATCAACTGATACAAATATATTTTAACAATCGAGAGATTTACAAACCGTATATCTTTACGGTACACGGCACATCTTGAACATTTCAAGCTGACCAACGACTGTGCCAATATGGATTAAGTTATTGTTTATAAGGGATTTATGAAAAGACTTTGAAACTACACTTGTATTTCGTACATTTGTGAAAAAAGAGTTTACATTCGCTGTAAAAACACAATGACGAACGACCTACAGATAACCTCGGCGGCGTCTATCTCTTACACGGAACATCAATATAAGGTCATAACTCTATGTTTATGATCCTATCCTGTTAAAGTTTGCATTTGCAGTCTTGCCATCAGGAAGACTTTTATACCGTAGTTAGTATAGGCTAATGTCAATTTAAAGAAGCAAATTTTGTCCTCCCCCATTGCAAACGCAAAGCTTGAGTATAACTGCAATAAGCACTTTAAACTTATATACCAACCCAGTATGAAGGACAGTTACTAAGCTAGTAGACTATAAAACTTGCGTATTATAATGACTGGTCCCATAGTTAAAAAATTGCTCTTATTGTGAAAAGAAAGACCCTCTTATTAATATAAATTTTGTTGTTGAATAATCCATCTGTAAATTTTAAGTAAATTATTGTTTAACTTAAGTTTTGGTTGATGAGAAGGGGAAGGCTCTAAATCCAGGCACATAATTAAAAGCGTATCGAACATAAAATCCTTCTTTGAAATAGAACTTATTTGTTCCAGTTGTAGATTTCTTCAACGGAATAAATTTGGTCTATGGGATTGTCTCCGACTTCTGTACCGAGGAGTTCTGTCCCACAATGTCTGGGGGTCCGAGGATTGAGTATTTGTGGGCTGACGCCACTACCCGCTCCACAGTACATGGCCCTCCTCATGGACTGGGACGAAACTCAAATAAACAACGAGACACTCTTTCCTGTTTCTACAGGTAGGTCTAAAAGTAATTTTGACAACATCAATAATTGTTTTTAAGTATAAATGTTTTTAAAGTAGTCCTAATAATTAAATGTGAAACAAAATCGGGATTTAATTTGCTTTTGAATGACCAATGAATAAATGAATAAACCGTTTGGTCTCAGCTATTTAATAAATCTAAATCGAACACTGGACACAACCGACATACTATGTCCGAGGATTTGGTGTAAATTTTACCCCCCCCCCTCCCTCCTCAAAATCATCACCTTTCAATACAACTCACCACCACCTGGTTTCAAGAAATTTCGAACTAAGACATCAATAACTGCAATACCTTTCTTCAGGTCAAAATTGTAGATCGAATAAAAGAAATTGACGTTTCCAATAAGAAACAAGTTAGTTAAACGATATATTTTCCCAAAATTGCGGTTCAGAATTAGCATTTCTCATAAAACTCATTTTCGACGAGTGTTAAAGACCTAAATTGAAAAGGGTATTTTTAAACGACGCACAAATGGACTGAAGATCGAGGGGTTCAAGAGAGTGCTGTTTGGGCTCAGAAGACGAGCAAGTTTGTTTTTCTTGGCGTCAAAATGAGTTTGTCCAGCGCTTGAAGACTCAATAAACTAATTTGGACTTCTCTCGTTTATTCACTTTGGCAATCGAGTTACTCACGTGGTTTTCAGAGAAATCAAATATAACTGAGAGGGAAAACGGTATAGATTATCGATCGGATATAATAACAAGCTGTATACTTGTTGGTAACACAATGAAATAAATGTTGGGCTATAGTTATAATAATGTTGATTTAATGGTGAATCACATGCAGTAAGGATTGTAAGTATAAATTTAGTTTTAGCTTACACTTTCATTCATACTCAAAGTGAAGTAACCATTATTCTTGCAATTTGGATAGTGTACTTGATCTGGTGTCGGTTTGTTGTATTGGAATTGTTGGTCGTTTTATATTTGAGTGACTCGAGCACCGATTGGTGAATTATAATACAACGATATAAGGCTTGCCATGGTGACCAGGTAGTGTTAATTCTTTATTGGAGGAGACGAGATGTTATGTAAACACTTTAAGAGGGCAAAGATCCTCTCAGTAGTGTAGAGCTCCCGTAAACGGTGTATTTGTTTTAGTGAGCATCGATAGCAAATTACCCGTCATAGTAGAGGTGTGTTATTAGAACATTACGCTTGTATTTTTTTTACACTTATTCACTTAAATCAGTGGTAGTGTCAATGATCGTCCCGAGTGAACACAAGAACTGATAAATTATACACAAAAGGAAGATGATAAATATTTCAAACATATACATAATCAACATGTTACTGTTATTAAAATAATTTACAACTATGCCATACAGTGGATTTAATTAAATAACTTAATAAAGGAAAGTGGTAAAAAAGAGTTGCGTAGTAATCAGCATAAATGATAGTATGGATTCAAGATATTCATGTCCTTAAAAATACTTTATAACTCTTAACAAGGAGAACTTAATTAAGGAATGCAGTACACAACAATAGCACAGTAATCAATAAATTGTGAATCAAGATGTTTAACTCATTTAAGCTTAAATTGTAAATACAATATTACAAATTTAACATTTTATGGTACCTAAAGACTACGGAATTCACTGATTTCTACTCTCTTTGTTAAGGGGTAAGAACGAGTAAAACAACTTAAACTAACTCCTTAACGATACTTAAAAAAACAAATATTTTTTAATATAAAAATATAACCTTTTCCATCTACTTTGTGATATTTAGGAACCACTTTCATGTGCACGTTAAAATGTATAAAAACAAATACAGTTGTGCATTGCACAAAATATTTTTCGATAACATTTCAACCGAGAAAAAATGTTTTTCCCCTTTTCATCATGGTTTAGAATCACTTGGAAGATGAAAATTATTTATACAACCCACTCATTTTCATAGACAACTTTCATTATTTTTCCTTATGTTTAATCACCTTATTTAAGCAACTAGAATCGTTTATTTGATCTATACAATGTACTGTAATTCAATAATAAATATTTACATAAAAAATGGGAACATTAAAATTTAGTGGTTACATTTTGAATGTTGACGAGTGCTGCTATCTAATCGATTAGTGCTGAACTGCCAACGCTGCAGTTAGCGCTGTCGTTGGCAAACCTGTGAACTTCGTCTAACATTATGAATGAACAGAAAGTTGTTTTGCCATTTGTATAATGATGTGGTAGATTACACGAATAAAATACTGATGGAAAATTGATGTGTGCATCTACCATATTTCACTTAAAATGCCAGATAGTTTTTCAAAACTGAATTTTCCATATATTTGCCAAATTTTGACACCGAAGTGTCAATATTTGTGGTAATATTAAAAAAAAATAAATCATCGAAAAGGGTCTAGAAAGTAGTTACTGAAAAATAAAAATAAATGTTTAATATTAATTAACACTTTGAATTTACTTATTGAAAATTACATCCGATAATTTTAAGATTTAAATCCTCTTTTTACTACTAAAATATACAAATAAACATTACTATAATAATTATACAAATAAAAGAAAACTAAAAGAAATCAATAAAAAAGATTGGGGTTTATAAAAGTTTTCGTATTCTTGATTTGGTTTGCAGCTACCTAGAATAAATTTCACAAAGAATGTTCGTAGTTCTGTGTCATAAAGGTTCTTGTTGGTTTTCTAGGTCGACTTTATTAACTTAGTCCTCTCTTTAGTACATACTCCACTTCAAATTGTTTTAAAACTGTCTTTGTGAAATTAGGTTTTAGAGATTTCTTTTTTCATTCACCCGGAACTTAAGTTGTATTTTAGTAGCAAAGACACAAAGTACGCAGATTTTTTTTGAAATACTATGTTTATCCGTAGAAAGGTTATTTAAAGTAAGGAAATATTTATAGAATAAAATAAGTAAAAAATTGATTTCAATAGTTATAAAACAAGAAAAGTACGTATTGTTGGAATTATAAGTATAAACTTCTTTTAAATACAATTGTTGAAAAGTGTAAAGTGAAACTAAAGTAAGACTTAATTAGATTGCCAAGTATCTGTCGACACCTTTGTAAAGAGTCGTCGGGTGCTAAACAAAGTTATTTCGGAAATGGAAGCAGTTTTCGTTCTTTTAAGGGAGGAAATACCTTAATTTGTACAACAAAACGTTCGTGTAATAAAATGCAAGGATGTTATTTGAAAACGATATAAATTACTCTTGTACATAGGTTAAATATTTATTGCCTTTGGGAAGAAAATATTAGCACTATCCGAGATTTAAAATACATTTGCGATAAAGGAGGGAAACATTAAATGTTATAAAATTCCTGTACCTAAATTGAAATCTTTTCGAGATTAAAAAAGTGAATTGTGTACCTAACATTTTATTTTCTACAATTGCATGTGAACTGAGAATAATTTTCTAACCAAGTAGGCTAAATAAAATGTTGCGAATTAATTGTTGAATATATTTTACATCCCTTTTGAAAGTCCAAAAATAGTAATTTCCAACATGAATTATAAGGTACTCTTCTGGCACGCTTTCTAATGTTAAATAATACATAATAATAAGTTGTTTTATAACAAAAGTTAACTTTATCCACGAGTGTTTCACACTTTTTTTAGCTTGTGATTTGTAAAGACTGTAATTAGACTTTTTGAATAGTAAATATTCAAAATTATATAAGATTAGTAAAGTTATATTACTTATAGCAATTATACTTAACTTTACATTGACTGGAAATACTGAGACAAACTGTATTCATTTCAATTACCTAGAAACAAAGAAAAGAGTAAGTTCGATCATATTAAAACAATATACATACCTAAAAAATATATGAAAACCAATCTTATAATTACAACAATGTTTAAAACTATTATGTGGAAAAACTGCTGAAAACATTGTTATATACCAGTGAATACAGACAGAATTTAAAGCATATAACTGTAAACGAATTGGAAAAAACTTTGGACCACAACAAATAGATTAGGTTTTAACAGCAATAAATATTTTATTTTAAAACATGTAAACATGTTCAATCCAAGTCGTTAAAAATGCATAGCTTTAAGCAGAGGAATCATCAATTTGATAATATTCATTATATCAGGGTAACGTGCAAAAATAACTGAATGTATAAACTATTTCTACAATACATCAAAGAACACAATCATTATATTTTTAGTAACTTCAACAAAAAAGCAACTTGTCTACAAAAATAAATTTCATAAATCCAATCTCAACCAAACATAATGAGTATTCGTCCAGTGATGGTAAAATAGAAACAGTCAACTGGGTGAATAAACATTTACTTGGTTTATTAGGAAAACCAATACATTATAGGGGTTTAAAACTCAACCAGCTCTACACTGTATTTAGATATTCCGCAACGCACAAACACTCTAATTGATTTTGGTTTGAGGTCAGAGAAATTGTTAGATTGGTTAATTTTAACAAATACTTATTTTTTTAAATTAAAACCTATTTAAAATTTGTAAATGTTTTCGCAATATTCATCTAGATATTCTTGAAGAATAACTTTTACTCACTTTAAGCAACGTGTCGCCAGATCACTGACCCAGAAATGTATTGATTTTGTGTGCAAAGAAATCTGAAAGCTGATAGAGTCATAACGCAGCACACTCTATCGTCTATCGTGTTATTGGCTAATGTATTGGAAATCAAATAAAACGATGGAATCGGGAAAACGATACCATGTAAAATAAACGGTATCAGCATTCTGACACATACTTTCTCCCATAAGTTTGTCAACAACCTTTATCATGTGTAAGCGGTGAGAGTAAATATACGGAAATGGGATTTGTACAATTTTGTTCAGAACTTAAAGGAATATAACATGTTACATTTTTACCAAAATCGTTCGGGCCTTTTTTTGGGAAAATCCGATTTTTCTGTTATTTAATGGGGGTTTTATGGGAAAATGACATAATTTACAATAACTTTTGAACCGTAATTTTTACAGAAATGGGATTTGTACAATTTTGTTCATAATTTAAAGGAATATAACATGCTAAATTTTGATCAAAATTGTTCGGGCCATTTTTGGGAAAATCCGATTTTTCTGTTATTTAATGGGGGTTTTATGGGAAAATGACATAATTTACAATAACTTTTAAACCGTAATTTTTACAGAAATGGGATTTGTACCATTTTGTTCAGAATATAAAGGACTATGACATACTAAATTTTTATCAAAATCGTTCGGGCCATTTTTGGGAAAATCCTATTTTTCCGTTTTTTTATGGGGTTTTATGGGAAAATCCCTATTAAAAATTAAAATTTCTAAAAAATTAAAAAAAACTATCAAAATTGTAAGGACTATAACATACTATGTTAAATCAAAACCGTATTTTTTTCTAAAATCCTATTTTTTGTTATTTTATGGGGTTTTTAAAGGAAAATAACATATTTGACCATAACTTTTGAACCGTAATTTTTACAGATATGGGATTTGTACCATTTTATTCAGAATTAAAAGGGCTACAACATACTAAATTTTTATCAAAATCGTTCGGGCCATTTTTTAGAAAATCCGATTTTTCCGGTTTTTTATGGGTTTTTATGGGAAAATCCCCATTAAAAATCAAAATTTCAAGAAAATGAAAAAAACGCCTGGAGATACCATAGATTAAAACCTACATACCAAATTTCATCGAAATCGGACCACAGGTGTAGTCTCTAGCTCTGTACACATCCAGACACACAGACACACACACACACACACACACACACACACACACACACACACACACACACACAGACATCACTTCGAAAACCACTTTTTTGGGTCCAGGGGGACCCAAAACGAATATATCCACTCAAAACTCAAACTCGAAAATTTTGACGAAAACAATACTTTCTCCATATACTATGGTATAGGGGGAGAAAGTAAAAATATATGCAGATTATACGTTCCGTTATAAGTTGCGATTAATGTTAACTTGTATCAGCTGTTGTAAGAAATCAGCTGATTTGGTTATGTCACCTGAGTTTACGTTTTGAGATTGCTTAAGTGATCCAACAATACTCACGAATAGTAGAACAGTGAAGGAATGGATGAAAAACACAAACAAATTATCACTTGCCCGAAAGTAAACATTATTTAACAGTATATTAAATGAAACTTTGAAAAAAACTACCAAACCAGCTCTCCCAGGCTGGTATAGACACTCAGGTCAGTGATCTCACTTTTTATGTTTATGATCCACACAATGTCTGTTCTAATATTCATGTGAACAACTAACAATAATCCAAGTTACACTTTATCGATGTTTGAAAGAAAGATGTTCAGCCAGGGTAACAAGTGTTCAAATTTGTTTAAACAAATCGTTTTTTTTTAACATAATTAGTATGATTCTATTCCGAAAGTTATATGTGTACAGGGAAATTTTCCCTAAGTCTGAACTTAACTTAAGTATAGCTAGTTAAGAATAAAGATACACACAGATTTTGCTACGTACTATTTACATAAAAAAGAAACACTAATACGCATTCCTCATTCTCTAAATATTCCCTCGAACCGTGTATTAATTTTGAAAGATCAGGTTTACTCTTAAATTGACTAGAAAGAGAACTAAATATTCATATGGAAAGGTCATACTGGGAGCCATACTGGATAATGGAATTGATAGTTCAATTCCACCTACGATTGAAGTTGTGGTTATGTGACTGAGGAGTATGATACAGATGGGGATTTATTTAAAGGAAGGAAAAAATTGAAAAATTGATGAGGTAAGCATGTTGTTTAGAAAAAAAAACAGGTCTGAAAAAAAAACCATATATATTTGAGTCTTTGTTTAGTATTTAGTTCTTCGGTAAAGTATAAGAGCAAACGTTAAAAAAACTTTAAACAATAACAAGCATTATCTTCCGTAAAATCTTTATCATGCTTAGGCTACCGTAACAACTAAACAAAATATTTCAGTTAACGAATAAAGAACCTTGGTTTTTTGTCGGAGGAAGACATTCTAGTTTATTTCAAGTCAAATCAAATCATGGAAATTCCTCCACAACAAATATTTAATAAAGACCAAACAATCTTACGTTTTCAACGAGAAGAAGCAATCTTTCAGAGTAAGTATGTAATAAACTTAATATTAACTGAGGACGTCAAATCACATTTATTAACAAGCATTTCCCCGAACCTTTTTTTAAGTAGAGTTGATGAAATTTCCTTTACTTAATATTTAAATAAGATTGGGACGAAACTGAAGTGATTTTAACCTAAATAAGGAGGGAAGTAGGATTAGTGAGGTGAATAGTGTTTCTGGATAAGTTTAGTAGTTTTTTTTAGACAGGAACGTCTAAGTGAGCATCATGATCAAACTGTTAACCAGTTAGAAAAACACTCTTACAAAATATAAAAATAAATATAATAATCTTTCATTGATTACCTCTCAACAGAAAAGCTTTAGCTTATAACATTTTGATGATTATTATAGCCAAGAGTGGCGATTCACTGTATAAACTAAGAAGTGAAGGTGTCAAATACTCAAACTACAATAGTTATTATTAAGAAGAATATACAAAAATATCCATTAGACGTTGGATTTTATTTCAGTAAGAGTTATTTTCTCATCAGAATAGTTGGATTTGGTGATATGTACAAGCTTGCAGTATCATCCTGATAATTATGCCAATTCGTTAATTACAAGGCAAAAATGTGGTTCGGATTTTACTATAAACTGTGGGTCCCTTAGTTGCCATTGGCTATATGGACTACTAATTAACAGCTGTGTCTAAGGAGCATGTCGACCTTCGTCATTAACAAGGCTACAAGATCGCGCCACTCATCCTACACTCATCTCCAATCATACTTTGCCTAAAATTCCTACATTCGTAAGGTCACCATTTCAAAATAAAATATCAAAGTATATTATAACAGGGTTCATTTTAGGACCTAGGATGACATTTTTAAGTTTATTTTAGTTAATATATATCTTCTGTATTAGGTTTTTTTTGTTAGAAAAAGCTCTGAAAAAAATAAAATCACAAAATACGAAGAAAATAATGAAGTCTTCAGTTTTAATGTTAATTCAAATAATTAAATTTGGGTTATAAACAGAAAATGGTGTTACTTAATCTTCGTTTTTAATTTTGGATTTAAGTGTTTAACATTTTATTTCAACTTGGAGAAACACAAGAAGATTTCAAATTACGACATTAACGAACTAAAAACGGTTTATACAATGTGTGTCTGATCTATTTAATAAACAACTATGATGGTACATCAATGATTTGAGCTACTTCTTAGTAACATCACAAACTCCTCCCCGTTTTGAAACTAACGCTCAGATGTAAGCTTCTGTATTGTATCGCGTTTGCGGCCACAAGCAACATTAATCTCAATATCACAGAACAGATTGGGCATTACAAATTGTCCAGGTTGCTACCATTGTGCCACAATGGCCTCGTCACAATGGCTATTGTACATTGTGCGGTCGACTCACACGCGATATTGCACAATGTAAACCCACCTCAGTCGACTCTCGTAGGAAGGGTTGAATCTAGGTATTACTAATAACTCTATAGATTTTGCTAATTTATGTCAATATTGTTGTGTCTGTTGGGTGTGTTAAACGCGTAGTGGCCTTAGTGTATCATACTGTGGCGTTTAAATCCAAAACATTTAATGGGTTTAACTGTTCTCTCTTGTGACATGTTTGTGTACTTGAACCTACTTTCAACAATGTAACTGGGGTGGACACTAGTAAATTCATCACTTTAGAATCGTTTATACATTTTTAAAATGTAATTGGAAAAATATCAATTTTATCAATTATCAATTATTTAAGAAGGGGACGCCACTATGTGCGTATTTTAACCCAAATATGAGTGAAGGGTGAGTGTAGGATAAGTGGCGCGATCTTGCAGTCTTGTTAGTGACTATGCCGACTTGTTCCTTAGACACAGCTGTTAATTAATAGCCCATACAGCTAATGGCAACTAAGGGACCTACAGTTTATTGTGGAGTCCGAACCATATTTTTTCCTCGTAACGAATCGGTCTAATTATTAGGATAGTACTGCGGATAGTCGTAGTACTCACTAGTGCGGACGTTAATCCACACCAGGGAGCATCGCATCCACAGTGCATCCCTATAAATATCCACAATTCGTGACCTAGTGGCTGGATTACAGGACGACGCCACCTGTCTCAGTCAAGATACATAACTAAATAAGATACATTCTACTGTATTAACATCCGATAATTCTAGTGTGAAATACGAAAGTAGAATGACTGTATTACTGGCTATCAAACAATCAGCTAACTAGACCTGATCTTTCAGTTATTGTAATTACTTTTGGATACTATAGTAAACCTTCTATTGATAAAATCGATTAGAACTCGATAGAACGCGTAGTGACAATCTACAGCAATTGGAACTCCAGAAAGTGATATTAAAACTCATCGATAAAAACAAACCAAAGTCAATATTCCATTGAAATAAGTAACAGTTCAATAAGCCCCTCACAGACTGTATTGTCAAAATTATGTTTCCTCCTTTATTATTCTGTGATATGATTCAAATGGTTTACAATATGAAGTCATTTTAATTTGCTAGGCTACAAAGTTTAAATCCAGTAGAAATCTGTAATTCGCAACACCAAGCTCTGGCAGTGGTTCTATCCTCTTTCGGGTTAGGAAAGTCTGCTTGATAGACCCCAAGCAGTGAAGACACTCAACCGTATCTCAAAATCCCATCTTACCGTTAGAAATGTCCCAATCTTTTTTAAAAACAAAATACAATAATAATAACCATGTGAATAGCTATTCTAACAAAAATTAACAATAATTGTACAACAATGTAACTAACAGTTCATTTCAGATGACAATACTAACCCGAAGGAAGCAACCAAAGTGAAAAAGTTATATGTAAAATATTGATATTGTTTTAACCGAGCAAAGCCGGCCATTTTTGGCAAAATAGAGGGGAAAATTCCTGGCAGCGGATAAATATCCCCTTCATTTCCACTAACCTAGCAACGACTTCAACACTGAAAAGAACTTATTTAAAAGTGTAGCATCTTTATGATCCTATAAACTATCACAGTATTAAACACATTTGAGGGAAAAATAACTTTGGGGGAAGTGCCTTCAATGAGAGGTTTTTCAACCGAGCTTTCTTTGTGTAAAGGATTGGCTACAGCGGGTCCATTTGGACGGGATGACTTGTATTTTGTGTTCATATATTATTTCTCAATGATCATTTCGGTTACTTTTTTCTTGTTTTTGTCAACGGTACTTTATCACTACATGGTTCACGATAACAACTATTTAATGTTAGAACATTTTCACGTGCCTAAACTAAATTCCTAAACAATAAACATGTTTGCAAATACAAAATTTGGAATAAACCAACTAGGTCGACTGCATGTAGAACTCCAAGAATATATTCTGGAATTCCACTTGGTTAAATTGTTCTCATATCTCATTCTCAACACGGGGGGAGGGGGGAGGTAAGAGGAGGGGGGGGGGTGACAAGGGGGTGGTGTGATAACGCGCGAAAACACGTCATAATTTATAACTCTAAATAAAATATCTTTACCCTCGAGCTTAAACGTTACATGAGATCTCTAAGGAGTGAAAATGGTCGTTAAAAAGTATCTGATTAAAACTCCTTTAGTATAATCTCAAATATTAATCTGTGCTAATGCATTATGAATCACTTGTTTTGGAAAGGGCGTGAGTCAAATCTTTTCTACAAATGAGATTATAGCATATATGTATTATTTTGGGGTGGGTGTTTTAAAAGTATGTATCGATTGTTTGGTTGATTGAAGTTAATTGGGTGCTTTATTGTATATATTTCGACATATCGATAGTATAATAGTATAGTACAATTACACGTATTAGATAAAACAATTGAATCACTAACCAACCATCTGTTCATTCAGATATTAAATTGGAAACAAGTTAAAAGTAGTTTTGAGAGGTTATCTTTGAATTAGAACTATTTTAGTGTTGTAAGTTGTAAAATAGTTTGTTCAAAAAATTGTGCAATAAGACGAAAAATATAGTTCATCACACGGGCAAAAAGTGTCTCAGATAAGCTCATTTTCCGACCTCGGCTTCGCCTCGAACTTGAGCTCGGGGTCGACAAGAGTCACTTAAGGCCCTAGTGATTAAAAAATATACTATTAACTTTATAATAACTAAGAAATGTGAAAACAATGACACAAAAAACATCATGTAGAGGAAATCTTGCATGTAAAAACTGTGGAAAACATGTTTATCCAACGAAACTGATAATAAACCCTCCACCTGGGTCACACAGCTGCACGAAACTGTTGTGAAACGAGGGAATTTATCTGCCAAAGAGAGGTGGATATTTTAAAACAAAAATATATATATGACAGAATACTTAAGCTCTAAATATTATAACTGAAATAAGTTCAACTAAACTATCAAATCTCCACGTAATAGCACTTTTTGTTCAACATTAATTAAAAATAGTACTATTTTAGTAACAATAGATGGATCTCATTTGTTTAGTAAAGTTAGATTTAACGGGAGACTGGGTAGATGTTAGTTTATTCAGTGTAATGAACACTGACCCAAGCGGCCGGTGCATTAGCAAGAAAGACGAGCTGTTTACATTCCCTAGAGTCGAAAAAACATTTGGTAACCACTGTCCGTTACAGTAAAACATTAATAGATTCTCTTGAAGCCATAAATACGGACTTTTATCAATGTAAAACTGACACTTGTCGTATATACATACTTCTTGTAAATTGAAAAGTGTAGTGATTGTACAAATTTATCAGTGAGTTTCAATTTCAGAGTTACAGTTTCAAATCGAAGATACGAGGTTCTTTTTTACAGGGGATAGAATTCCATATGGTAATCATTCAGGGGATACAAAATTACAGGGGCGTACGATCACAGGCCTGACATATCTCTTTTTAATTTCCAATAGATCCATCCAGATCACTGGTGTCTTGTCTCCATGACATAAATTTGATAGCGAGTGGAGATTTGCCCCTTTCCTATGTGACGTCATGGTGACGTCGATCCTCGGCGGAGGTAAAACTAAGTTACATAAAAATTAAAGATTGAGAATTACAATCAGAAACTAATGTTTGAATTCATTGGTGTATTCTTCTTTAAAACCCCATGTATTATTTGACATCTATAACAATGAGACACATTCCAGTCTGTCATCTATCATAGCAGTCCCAGCAGCTCTTGTGTGATACCTTACAATAGCCGCTCTATTTCTCATTTTTTTCGGTTTCCACATCAGGAATCATGTGTGATTCTTGACATACCGCTATTCATGAGCCCCAGCCTAGTTAGTAACTCAGTGAGAAAACAAATGTTTTACTTTAAAATGTGTTGTTGCCAAATATATCAAGATATTTCAAATCACAAAATACATAAAACGTCATCCACCAAATCCAAAACGCCATGAACACAGCTGCTCCTAAAGATAACCATCAGAACCCATCACGCCAGCCTTCCACGAGGAAAAGAAGGAAGGCAAGAAATCGCCATGGACAACATAAACACGGCTGTTCCTAAAGTTGACAGCAGCCATCAGAACGTGAGAATCAAGATATTTCAAATCACAAAATACATAAAACGTCATCCACCAAATCCAAATCGCCATGAACAGAGCTGCTCCTAAAGATAACCATCGCCATGGACAACATAAACACAGCTGTTCCTAAAGATGACAGCAGCCATCAGAACGTGAGAATCAAGATATTTCAAATCACAAAATACATAAAACGTCATCCACCAAATCCAAATCGCCATGAACAGAGCTGCTCCTAAAGATAACCATCGCCATGGACAACATAAACACAGCTGTTCCTAATGATGACAGTAGCCATCAGAACGTGAGAATCAAGATATTTCAAATCACAAAATACATAAAACGTCATCCACCAAATCCAAATCGCCATGAACAGAGCTGCTCCTAAAGATAACCATCAGAACCCATCACGCCAGCCTTCCACGAGGAAGAGAAGGAAGGCAAGAAATCGCCATGGACAACATAAACACAGCTGTTCCTAAAGATGACAGCAGCCATCAGAACCCATCACACCAGCCTTTGAAGAGGAAGAGGAGGAAGGCAAGACGTGGGAGAAGAGACAAAAGACAAGTGGTTAAGACGGCAGAAGGTGTGGTGTCGGCACGTGAAGAGGTTATTGATCTAACAGATGTTAATACAGGTAAGTCTCAACTCACCTAGTGTTAATTTTACCTAACAATAGTAACATTAGTAACATTTTATAAATTTAAACTCGTTTTGATTTATATTATATATATGTAAAAGTAATTTACTTCTCTGTTATGCATTCCCACTTTTTGAACCCTCTATAAACAATCTTTTGAAAAGTTTTCATGAACAAATATACTTTTCTCCACTGTCGACGATAATGTTCACAATCAACAGTGTTAACACACAGCGCCGTGACATTCTCTCGACGCAACACCCGCAGTACACGCGTGGCTCTGTATTGCTAGACAACGCCGTTGTATCTCTAAAACCTTTGTAGCGTTTAAAAACTACTTGCATTACAATGAGCGTGGACATAACAGGTCTCTAGGAAATAGGAAATTTCTAATTCAAGCATGGTAAATACAGGCATTTAATGTTAACTATTTCTTACAATTAGGTACCGTTTAACATAAAATAATGGTAATAAAAACGCAATAGAAATGAAGTCTTAATGAAATATTCATCTATTTCAGTAATATTTTCAGCTGTATTCGTGTGAACACTTTAATTAAAACATTTACATTTATCTTACTACTAAAATATAATTGAATCCTATCAACAGTTCACTTGTAATTACAAGAGTAAAATATTACACGTTGTCGTCGTATTACAAATTTAATGTTCCGCTGTATAGTGCAACAGCTGATCGATTTATAACACCGGTAACTTGTTATATCGAGTAGAAACCTAGTTAGGCTGTAACTGTTTTACTATAACTTTTCATATTTTTATCGAAAGTGTTAAAAGGTAAAACGAGTGTTAAAATTGGAATTGTACAGAAACAGTTATTTTGGGGAGAACGGGTCCGAAAATAGGCGATTTGTGATGGTACTGCAGGAAAATGTATATTAGGTTAAAAGTATAGCTGTAAACAACAATTAATTATTAGTTAATAACATTTTTATTGTAACGTATTGGAATTTTTGACGTACTGAATTTCAGAATCCCGAAAGTAAATCTCAAACAATACTTAAGTGCCGATATCTAATTGTGAATAGCCACCTTAATATGGCAAAAGGCTTTCGTATATTTTTCTTTTCAACGCTTTGGGGACTCGAAGGACATTTTGAAACTTTAAACACATTTGCATGTGAAAGGTCCTTTAGTTTGTAATTTAAATGATGCCAGGACTTTGCCCAACGAAACCCCAAATCATTTTAAAAATACGTGTCTAGACAAAAAAAATCTTTATGTCATTTAGAATATATTAAACGATTTAAAGGTAAACTAATTTATACAATTTAAATTATAGTTATCGAAGCAGAGGTCAACAATCGAATAACGAATATCAGTCTTACTCACCAATGACTTTTCAGTTAAAATTTTTAGATTAAATATCACAAATATAACGTTAAATTTAACGTTTGAATACGAAGAGGTTAAAAAGTTATTTGACAGATAAGAGAATATTTGCAAAGTGATTTGTAAACGACTCTACCAAACTTACCACTTTGTATGACGTTACCTTAACGACTTGAGATAAAGTATTGTTGTGTGTGCGTATCTCTTTAAAGCAGAAATCATACAAATAAAATTTACTAGGTTTGTTAAGAATTTGACACTACACAATTAGAGATTTGTAAAATACCTAAATACATCAAGGAGATTTAATTGCCTATGATACAATATTAATATTAATTATCCATATTACTTGGAGTTTAAAAAATGTATAATATCACATGAAAACTATCAGTTCTTATACACGACATGTTGTTCTAATAATGTGTTTTTAGTTAAATTTGTTTACGTAACGATCTTATGTACAGTTAAAATTGTTAATATGTGATACCGAATTAAAAGTATAACAAACATAGATTACTAAATCGAACATCACATGTCTAGAAATTCAAAAACTTGTATTGAAACCAGTAAAATGACAGTAACCACAACACTATATTTAATTAGTAAATTAACCAACGTGTGTATTACTTTAAAACAATTAGTATCACGTATTTTATATAACTAGTGTACATGTTGCTCGAAATCGAGCAATTGCAAAGAAGTACAGGAGTTATTTATAAACAAATAAATTGTTTAAAAACCAATAACAGTCATAATTTCCGATGATTTTAAAAGAGCCAACTAAAAGATTATTAACTAATGGAAATACTCACAATTTACATAACAGTCTTATTCCAGTTTAAAGAGTTAATTTTAAACAATCAAACTGCCCATGGACGGGAAAAGGTAAGCTTACAATTTAAGTCAACGTAAAAAGGCTGTCGGCTTTTATTAAGTACCGTACCTAAGTTATTTAGCCAATTTGTAGACAATAAGGTGTAGGCTACTTTAAACTCTACAAGACAGAGTTAGGCGAAAGCTGGCAGAACTCTGAAATGGTGTTATTTATCATAGGCTTACTCATATGCCAAATCCTTAAAATAAAAATTCAATAACTATATACACATTTTTAATACAACATAGATAATTTACACATTGACTGTTTACAATTAACATATATTCTTCTTCTCACTATTAATTTTTGCTTCGCAACAGGAAAAATCTGTTTCATAATCATTGAAATAGATTTATTTATAATAAATAATCTATCATAAAGTTTAAGATTAAAACCTACCACATAGTTGTTTAATTTTTTTGGATCAGCTGTCTGAAATTTTGAAGTAGGCATTTGACAGTCCTGGTTGTTTACATTTAAATGGCCAAGCAAATGTAAACATTGTGAATTTTCTCATGCTTCCATGGAGACCAATTATTAAGATTTAATTTCTGACAACAGCTGGAGTTTAAAAACAACGTTTGTTTCCAATATTAATCTTATGGAGAAATATGAAACTTTAAAGGGCCCCAAGGCCTCACTCTCTAATCTATATAATTAATACGCTACATGAAACTTTGTCGGTTGAACTCCTCCGCCATTTCTTAACCGATTTTATCCATTGACGTCTCATTGGAAAGAGCGTGTCGCGTAGATTTGCAAACTGGCCTTACATTTTTGAAAAAGTCCCTTGGGCTCTGCCCCAGTGGCTTTGAAAGTTCCCATGTTATCCTTATGAAGAACATAATTGTTTACATTTTGATCAGCTGTATAATTTAATTGCTGTTATTTATTTTTAAACTAGCTGTACCCACGGGCTTTGCCCCGTTTTACTTCATAAGTGAGGCTCAATCACGTCCTTTTTGGTTGCAAATTAGCTGTACGGTAGTCATAAATTAAAATAAAATAGTGCTGCACTCTGTTGGTAATCCTTGTTATGAAGAAACAATAAATAAGTATATAGATATAGATAACAGGATAAAGTTCTGCACCCGGTACGAACATCAATAAACCTATAAACTGTGAAATGATGACCTGCGCAGCCATAACGGGAGGGACGGAAATTGTGTCATAAGATATAAAGAAAATCACTCAACGTAGGTGTTAATACTGTATGAAATAATGATTAAATTCCTTTTGACAAATTAAACAATAAACTGTCTTAATAACGAGGAAACTTATGTACAACAATTGTGTAGCATTTCTGTTTTCAATACATGTTTTGTGAGATAAAGGAAGTTGTTCTTTCCATAGTATAGCAATTAATTGCAATAGAGAAAGTCAAATATGTTTTCTTTAAATTCGTCTATTACTTTTGTTCAAAAAATATTCATCATTTATAATAATACGACAAAATTAATATTATTAATTTTGTCTAAAGACTAGAAACGAGTCACACTGGGTATTTCACTACGGTGCAACCCTTCAATGATAATAATAATATTGTGGTTTTCCTTTTGTTCTAAGGTTTTAAATGTTGCGTCTAAAACATTTATCGTATTTAATCGTATATAATAATACTTATTAGCAAATTGACATAGAAACAAGTTTACGGTTTAATTATGATGGTAAACAATGTACGTAGCTAGGAAATTGTGTTTGAAAAAATGGTGAACGAGGCGATTTCTCATCAATTGTCATTAGTTTTTTAAGTAAATACAAAGGATATGTATGCAATCTTTACTTAAGAAAATTTTTATAGGTGTTGATAGTTCTGAGACAAACTGATAAGTTAAAAGTTAAATTAATAAAATAGTTGTATTGTATCTATAACATTCTTTTCATTTATTGCTTATTAAAATTCATGAAACGTGATCACTCCGCTCAATCGGCTTTTACTGCTGTTAAAAAAAACTTAGTTAGTTTGTTAACTGTTTAAAAAATATAGTAATTATTACATCGATCATGCATTTCATTGAAATCTTTTATAATCTTTTCAAGGTTAGAAAAACTAAAATTACAAAATGTTAAGAGTTTTTGTTCACGTAGTTATTTAAACAATAACTTGAAAATTCTGAATCATCTAAAAGTCTAAGTTATTTTTAGCACAAGAAATATTATTAAATCAATATCCATAGTACAGAAACATGCTGAACTTAACGATAACTTTGACAACACACCCTACAAACAAGGTAGACAATATTGGGTCCAAATCTCATTAGAAGGTAACGCTCTACAGATGCCAGGTCAAACTTTGTATCCAAGTTGCCAGACAAGAAACCCACAACATTGTGTCGATTGCTTAAATGTTGACACCTTCATTTGTGAATATCATGGTTTAAGGACTCATAGCACAGTATTTCGTGATTTCAGCCTATTTCAAAGCATTGTTTCAATGAGTAACATGATATTTTTAACATTTCTATTCATGTTGATTGATTCGAGACAGTAATGTGGGTGTCTTGACGATGATTAACATAGAGACAAAGATGGATAAAAGTAGAGCGTTGTTCTGATTAAATTGGAACCAATAATGTCTAAATTATTGTTTGTAGGGTGTATTATTAAATTTCGAGTTAAGCAAATCGATACAATGATTTTATTCGGCCGATCAGCAATAGATTGTAAGTGGCTACGTCAAAAAGTCTACAAGATCATTCATCGTACATTCTAATATTTATATATATATAAATACCAAAGTTCCCAAAATTTTTGAGACAACTACAGGTTACACCCCCATAACCCATATACTGAATATGCTCGTCATGACGAGAAACCTTGCGCAAAACTATCCATTATTTCATAAATCGTCGTAATTCCTTTCTAAAGGGAACTTTCCACGATTACTTTTCTAGTAATCGTGGAACTTTCCATATATCTAATGTAAAAAAATACCAGCTGTACTGTACTTTCAAAGTATCACCTTATTAAAATCAGGTGTGATTATTTGTTTGTTTTACTGTATTTTGTTAATTTCAGGTTAACTTAACCAATCAATAGTTTTATTAATACTTATGAAGTTAAACGGGGTGAAGCCCGTGGGTAACATATAGTTTTAATTACATAAATTATAACCCATTTTGACTATTAGAATTCCAGATCTGTTTTAGTTAGGCCTATTTTATTTTATTCGTAATCTAGATCAATTACATTAATGGTTAAACAAACAGTTACACATTTATTACAGGTTAAAATATTTGCATTACTCGCCTTGAAGCAGAAACATTGAAGCTAATATGTTCCAAATTCAATTCCATACAAGAAAGTTATCATATAAATGTGTATTCACTACCTTACAAATATTTACCTGGTATTCACGTCGAAATTCATTTCACACGAAAATTATGTTCTTAACCACAGCGACAACACTAAACACTAAAAAACACTCACGACGCGACCTGCACAGACAACGCAGCAATACTGATCAGCTGTCAGCTGGTGGCTGAGACAGTAGACATTCATTGTTGTAATGACGTCACTGAACTTTGCTGCGTCACTAGCTTCAGTACACGACCACTATTACATACAGGTCAAGTACGTAACCAAAACAGCTGATACGTTGTTTGAAATGACAAATTGAAGATTGACTTAGTTAAATATGTTTACGTTTTAATAACTCTGAATGTCAATAAAGGTGTATTACTAGTAGTAAATTGTAGAAAATAACAAAGCGATGTAGATTATTTATTTGAATTCATTACTCAATTGTTTTTAAATGTATGAGTTGTAAATATTTAATGATAATTTTAAAACCCCAAAGCCGCATATAGCTTTCATAATGTCAAACAGTTCAATAATTTTCAAAGGCATCGTCAAGACAATGTAATAAAAGATTGTGTGAAAGTCAAGTTCAGATTTACTAAATTACTTGGTTTTCAAATTGAATTATCATCTAAAGCTAGTTAACTTATAGAAACAGTTTGTATTTGAAAAGAAATATTAAAAAATAATCTTGATCAAACACAAAAATAAATCGAGACAAAATTTTCGCTCTATATTATCAATTGCAGAAATTCTACGTTCAAAAAACTAATTATCTTTTCACACCATTTAGTTAAATACAAAAAGTTATGCGATGTTACAAAAGCAGAACAAATTAAGCAGCTAGTCTGTGGGATTTACCAACATGGCCTGACAGGTGTAAATCTGTTGTTAAGTCCTTTACACGACTGACAAACTTGCTTGATTATTTACCACGGTAAATGCAACTAAGCAAATAATTCGGTTAGTTGAATAGCGATAAATGGGGCTCATTAAATTGTAGAAATAAATGGTTACTTCATTTTTGGGTGTAGAAACGTCAGACACCACATTTTAGCAGAAAATAATATTATCAAAAAAATTAATTTTTAGCAGTTGTAAGTCTAAAATTTTCCTTTTTTAGGTGGTAATGTGGGTTCACCGATACTGCTGGTTCAAGCATTACTTGTAGGGATAAATCGATAAAATGAGCGAGAACTTAAAGAGCAACGCTGCAGGGGCTGAAAACTAATTGGCAATCATCCGTACAAAGGAAGATAGACTTTGGTGGGATCGAAAACGCCGGGAAATTTGATACGGGACGCTGTATACCTCTTATGTTCATGGGTTTAGTCTCCAGAGCAAAAACGATATTTCAAACATTTTCTTTTTACCTACTCAGTATACTGACTTCAATCAAAAATTGCGTTCAGGTTCTCAACACAACCTAGACACAATTACTGTTCAGGTTTTTATTGTGTTGTTTATGTTTTCAAACATTTCTGGGTATGAGCTCTTTGTACAGACTTGCAATGGATTAAATCATTTGTTTTACAACATAGATTTTGCAAGGCTATAACATTTATCTTTGAAAGGATTCTCGTTCGTTTTTTGTAACCCTATGTTTAGCGATCCAAACGATTACCTTGAGTAAGTGAGGTACATAAAAATATTATACTGGAATTGTAATTGATTTTATGATAAATTATTCATTGAATGCATCTGCGTCGGTTAACAGTAAGAATTACCAATCTAAGCAAAGACACTGTAAACGTTTAGAGATAACAAGGATATCGAATCACGTCAATACTTCGACGTGAACTGGGATCAAGGTCACTACAAGGTCATTCACCTCTATCACGCAACCCTGAAACTGGGGCGAATTGCTGATTGCATTCAATTTAAATGGTATTTTCTGATTGTAAAGTACAAATCCGTAATGACATCCTTAAAACACGCCGATTAGAAATAAGTAGAACAATCTTTCTTCCAAAAGTCGATAACCAAACAAACAGGTAACTTGATTCTAATAAGTCCTGGGAACTGGTTAACAATATAAACTTTCTTCGAACGGTGTACAAAATATAGGGATTTATAACTGTGATTTATCAGCAAAAAATTAAGTAAATAGTGGCGCTTACTTACATATGTACAATACAAAAATATAGTGTTGCATAAACAAGTTTATTTCTCCGGTGTATTATACACTAGCAGAATACCCGTCCTTCGTACGGGGTTGGCATATAAGTATAAAATGCTTATTGCAGTTATACTCACAACAAGGACAAAGTTTAATAAACTTTGCTTCTTTACATTAACATGCATATTCTACATTTATTCTATAGTATTACACATATACCGTAGCCATAATTTTAAACAATAGAGTAAAATTAATTATAAAAAATTCGCAAAATATCACAAATTATTCATGAATAAAAAAACATAAACATAACTGTAAACAATCCTACTTTGACAGTTAGTTCTCATTGCATATCACAGTTTTTTGTTGCTTACCTGTGTTCAATGCAAAAAATATAGTGCTGGACCCTGTTGGTATATCTTATAACTTGTTAATGCTTTTCAATATCATAGAACAAACTTTTTCAGTTGAAACAGCTGACTAAATTCTTTAATTCCTTTTAAATAATATGAACTAGTGTACATGTTGCTCGATTGCAAAGTATTACATGAGTTATTTTAAAACGAATAACAATCAATCATATTTTAAAAGAGTCAACTCAAAGATTACCTGTTTGTAACTCAGACCATGTTTATCGTCGTTATTGGTAACCTAAAGCATTCCGGCCGGTTTTCTCCTTCTCAAAATGCCTCGCTGTACAGGCAACACAGGTCATTGATAGAGGGCCAATTGAGAACGAAAACTCTTTTTGGGGTAGTTTTAGGGCGCATTTGTAACTTATAGTTGAGATTGTCCAGGGTCAGGTGCTGCCTGTCAAGCCATAGACAAAAAGAGTTCTTTTTGTCTATGGTTAAGCCTATTACATACGCGCCACTGTTCTGCGGTCGTTATCACGATTACACGATGTTTCGTTGTCGCGTCGGGGGCATTTAAAAGAAAAAACAACAAATAAACTAATTATAGTTACACATAACAACGATAAATGTACAAATTTAAGCTACACTCATGCTAACACGAACCGTCTAGGGGTTATGTTTACACAAACTCAAATAGTAAATAAATGTACTCAATGTGTTTCATTGAATTGAAAAATAAATAACAGCTGATCAAAATGTAAACAATTATGTTCTTCATAAGGATAACATGGGAACTTTCAAAGCCACTGGGGCAGAGCCCAAGGAACTTTTTCAAAAATGTAAGGTCAGTTTGCAAATCTACGCGACACGCTCTTTCCAATGAGACGTCAATGGAAAAAGTCGGTTAAGAAATGGCGGAGGAGTTCAACCGACAAACTTTCGTGTAGCGTATTAATTATATAGATACTCATAAGGTTACTATGGGGAACTACAGAGCCACTGGGGCGGAGCCCGAAAGGATTTTTGATGTAAGAATATGCCTATATGTTAATCGGGAATGTGAGCTATAATCATGCCAAATTTCAGCCCAATCCGTCCAGTGGTTTATGCGTGATTGAACTTCAAACAAACAAACAAACAAACACAAACTTTCACATTTATAATATTAGTAAGATTAGATCTTGTATTTACTTAGGGGATGAAAGAAAATTCATTCAAATAAATTATGATAAGATAATAAACATCAAAGCACTTTTCACAATAACAGTGACATCCTTCCTAATCAGGGAAGTTTGTAAAAAAAATTGTGGGTGAACATAACTAACACATAATCGTTTTATCCTTTAAAATATTTAAGTTCTGCTTCAGATTAGAAAAATAAATTCAATGCATTTGAGTAATAAGGAATCTTTCCTTTTAGATTGTTTTCTTTTTATTCGAAAATAATTAAGTTAGTTTTAAGATATCTACTTGAGGTTTAAAACTTCACATAGAACATCATAATCACTTGAACAATAAAATCATTAAACCTTTTATAATAATGACGGTAATATAATAAGGAGTAAATAAAGTTACAAGCCGATATTGAATTATATTAGCAATAACCGTCCACTTTACGTTCTTTAGCGGTTTACGGAGTAACGATTACAATTAGTCAAAGTCAAGTGTTCTTATAATTAGTGGCTGGAGTGTTAAGGCGCTCTTGCTCCAACATTGAAACTTGTGGACGCAAAACACTTTACAATTAGAAACTGTGTTCACGCCCCGACGAAAACAGCTGTTTAAATACTTGAAATAGGTTAAACATATTGAGACATATTGTGATGTTAAATTTGCAATGTGATATTACGAATCCGTCTTTTTAAACTTCATGTTTAGGGAGTATGTTTGTTCCTCTGTGATGTTTAGGGAGTATGTTTGTTCCCCTGTGATGTTTACCAACGTGAAGCCTGTTGGTATTGTAATAACCAGGTAATCCTTAGTTGTTTATTGTGAGCTTTTAGAAAACAATTATCCTGTTCGTAATTCAATATTTAGTTTAAAACTATTTTAATTGATACATAAAATGAACATATTGTCAGCATTACCTAACCACTGGACTCACGTGAGCGAGCCTACACGAGTACAAGACAACTGTACAGTCCTAAAAAACAATGGAAAAACTATCTGATCTTAGCTGAAGCAGGAGAATTAGGAGGTACAAGGTTAAGTTCACCTAAATTGAATATGTCCATGTTTTAAACAGTAATTGCCCGTGATGGGGTATGTTTAGAAAGATACTTGGATCCAATGAATCAACCATGGATCAGGTAATGGAAGCTTTAGATAAGTATTTTAAAGGAACGTTTGTATGAAAGATGCATGTTTATTTGACGATTAAATCTATTGCGTCTAAATACTCTTCCTTCTATTTATAGGCGTCCATGGTTCTGCTTTCTTACATAACTTTTGCCCTTTTTAATGTGATATTACAAACCCATCCGTTTTACCTTCATGTTTAGACAGAGTAATGTTTGTTCCTGTGATATGTTTGCCAACGTGTAGCTTTCAAAGTAATTGATCTGCTTGTTACTACACGATCCAAAACTCAAAATTGTTTAGTCTTTGTACATATTATTTACCTTGATCAAGAAATGTTCAGTTTTCACTATTCTTTATTGTAATAACTTTTCCAATTGTTATTTTGGAATAAATAATGAATTATGATCATATTGTAAAAAATTACTCGTTACTTTAACGGAAAGAAATGTTTAAATAAATGAGTGTGCAATAAGTACATCAACTACGATTTAATAGTTGCTTACTATTGATTGAACTGTTAGTTAAAAAAAAAACTTTTTTCATAACTTTGTAAACTAGGCCTATCATTCATAGAAATATATTACACCTGAATCTATTGATTTTACTAAGCCAACCTGCTCAATATCAATACGACGCAAGTTCATTTAGTTAATTGAACTTAAATGAAGACAAATGGAGAATTCCCAACAGTAAAAGCTAAGTGATAATTTCATTTAGACAATAACAAAAACCAATTACCTCACTAACCAACTTGAATTAATAAGCTGCCTTTCCTTATGATGACGTGCCAACGCACTTATGTAAAATATTTATAATTGTTGATAAAAATCAACTATTGTTTTAAAGTGTTATGTTTCTGTGTGTAATATTTACTTTTTTGTTCAATAAAGCACTTTTTTCATTTCATTTTATTAAAAAGATATTTATTAACTAACAAAACAATTTAAACTATTAGTTAAATCGATAAATGCATTGAAAAATGTTGTTTAATGTTCGTGAGGATTTGTGTGTAAACGAAAGGGGATGGACATAATAGAATTGTCAACCGAACTGACTACGTACCTCGACCAAAAGGAAAGTACATGTCTAAATAATATTTTTTTAGCAAAATTGATATCAATTTAACAGTTTGAACGCTGAAACCCGAATAAAGAATCTTGAAAATTATTGGTTTTTGGATCAGAACTATCCCCTGTCGACAAAACTAGGCCACCAACGCTCGTCTGTGTAGTATGCAAATCATCTCCTTAAACAACGAGACATTCATTAACCTCCTAGAAGTAATTATCTATATTGATCATAATTGGTGGCTGTATTTTGATAATATTTAATACAAATCCAGTTAAGTTAGGTTTGGTGTTAAACCACCAGACATGCAACTACTCGGCCTAATAGATTTTTCAGGTTTTTGTGTCTTCTGTTTAAGTTATTTTGTACAATAGGAGTCTATCACCGGCCGGCTTAAATTCATTTTGAAAGGGGTTTTATTAACAACGTTTGATCTGTCAGTAAGATGTCAAACATCTGAAAAATATTATACAAGTTATAATGATTTGAAATATTTACCCTACACAGCTTAAAGTTCCAACTACCAAGAGTAGATGTATGAAGTTATTCTTGAGATATCTAGTGAGAACCAAATTAAACCGATTAATTTTAGCGGTCTCTAACTAACATTGTACAGCAGTTGAATCATCTATTCAACACAACCTATAATCGGGTTAACTATACTAGGCCTATTGCAGGTCAAGTATAAAAGGAGCCCTAAGCTCGTAATAATAATCGTTTAATTACGTATAATTCAAATAGTTGAAGTCTTAACAATGAAATTCTCAATTAAACTAGGCAACCATTATTCGTTATAGCGTGGTTACAGTTTTATTTTAGTGGTATAAAACCAACATACCAATAATTCTACAAATTGCAACTATATATTCGACACAACCTCCTATTTTAATGGTTGAAATGCAACTGATAGAACACTTCCCAATAGAATTAGGTAACCAATAACACTAAACCTAATGCTAGTGTGCTGTTGTTTTGTTTTATTTTAGCTGTTTACATCCAATACTCTGCTTATTTACCATCTCTTGAACAATATATTTAATAAAACCTAATACCTAATAGTTATAATAAACCCCAATAACTTGAACTTGATAACCAACATTCAATCTAATAGTGTGGTTACGTTCGATTTTAGCCAATATACATACTGTTTATTTACACCAAAACCTCAAACATAGTTATAATAAACCCAATTACGTAGGACTTGATAACCAACCAAACTCAACCTAATTTAGAGAGGGGAATACCCAGGTTAACTTAGCATGAAAGCAACATAATGATTATTCTATACATAATTTATCTATTTAACACAACCCACTACTTCCACTGATTCAAATGCAACCAGTGTAGCAGTTCCCAATATAGGTAACCATCAGCGCCCGACCTAGGACAGCGCGTTAGTGTTTTCACCATTCAACACAACCCTTTTCTAATAAACATTATGCTTTACGCATTATTTATTTAACACAATCTACTCGTTATACATTCTGCATAGACGAGAGTGACCACTTTATCGACAACAATGATAACATTACCAAGTGAAGCACTGTGTTGACGACCTCCCTGTTGGACACCTGGCCGACTTCCACTAGGCCGATGAGGACGGCGAACTTCAGCCCGTCGTTCATGGCTAGTCGCACCACTTCGTCGGGCCTCTGGACCTTTACACTCGACAACTCCTCCATGGTCCGTCACTTCACAGCACTCGCGGGGTTGTGACACGGTCTGCCATCTTGGCTACATTCAGGAGTACCAACAGGACACGGGAAACGAAAGATTTACCCGGTTTACCCACCGGTGGGGAACACGCACCACTGGAATGGTATTTTCGCGGTTTACCGGCAAAAATAGTATTAGTGCGATTCCGTCGAAGGAAATGTGGTGAGTATTGATCTGTCACCACCCGCCGCCCGTACTCCGTGTCCTGCGCGCCGCAGAGCTTACTCTATGGAAAACATCGTAATTGGTTTGAATTACTCCGTGACTACAACTACACATTATAAAAAAAAAATAAAATTGATTAAATTGAAACGGAATAATTATTTAAAGAGCTATAATTACTTAATAAGCACGCATAAAAGCGAGATGTTCAATACAGGGTTCTAAATTATTGTTACACTTTTTTAACTCTAAAAATAAAAAAAACCTATCATTAGGGGATGAGAATCAATTGAAAAAGGAGATTCTAAAGTTTTGTTTGACGCCACTTTGGTAAACATTGTCGAAAAATTAGCCTCTACATATATTTTTAGATTTTAACTACAAATTTAAATTAATTACACAGTAAACTGATTTAAAAATCAACGAAGCTTTAAAGTCATGTTCCTCGCGGCTTACAATAATGGTGAACAACAACAATAACTGAGCGGTAAATTATAGAACTAATTGACCCTTAGTGATAGTACTTAAAACTTAAGACAATTCAATATAGAGTATGAAGTTTTGAGATTCAGAGTGGGAAAAGTGTGTAATTAATTAAAAATATTAGTTAAAATACAAAAAATGTTTGTAGAGGCAAATTTTGTAACTATATTTACCAAAGTGGTGTCAGATAAAACTTTATCTCCTCTTTCAATTAATTATCACACTGTGATAATAGGTTGTATAGTTTTTCATTTATAGACTTTCAAAAGTGTAACAATAATTTAGAATCACCCTGTACGTTTCGATATTGTGTGATTCAAATCTCAATCCCTGTCTTGATTTATGAAATATTTCCTGCGTAGAATATCGTTTGAAAGTATATCCAGGAACAGGAATTAAATTTTCTACAAAACCCTTGAAGGTGTTTTCCAAAAATCGCACTCTTTCGGGTTCAAAAAACTCCCTACTTTCAAAATTTGGTAAATTTCTTTCAACTTTTTACCGGTTTTCGCTATTGTTTCATACTTAAATCATTCCTTTTTGCAAATATTATTATTACTTTGTATTCTCCTTACTTTAGTTTAAATTTTACACGATACGTGTTTTTTCGTAACTTTACTCCTTAACCCCCAAAACTTAGGTTTAATGTCAACATTTGAAAGTTTTTACGAGCCCCATGTTATTCTTATGGAGAAAACATTTACCCCATAAAAACCACCATAAGTCCCCGTTCCCATGGTCCGTTCATGCTATAGATTTACTCTGGTTTACTTAAGGTTTTATCCCCCTATCGTATTTACAACCCCTCCCCCCCAAATATTAAATCCCCCCCAATGTTATTCTTACAGGTGCATAAGTCTAAATCACGTTTAGACATTTCTAGATTAACTGGATATCTGAAATTTTGAATGATTGTAGATTTTGCGCCCTTTCCGAAAAGTGACATTTTACAAATAGAACTCCCTCCCCCACGAAATATAGAATCCCCCCCCCCCAATATTATTCCTACAGGTCCATCGGTCTAAATCAATTTTACCCACTTCTAAAATAGCTAAAGATCTGAAATTTGGCTCAATTGCAGGTCTTGCGCCATGGCCCATTTCTATTTACCCCCTACCAAAAAAGGGGGCCTGGGGCCCAAAAGGCCCAAAGCCCCAAAGCCAAACGAGCCAAAGGCGAGTTATACTATCTACATGAGGTTGAAATTGGACTTTACGCATTTTAGGCTATAGATTTGCCAAACCGTAATTCACGCGGTAATTGAATTATTTGTACTAAACGCATTCTTATCTCAAAAGTCCTATCGGGCTCCGCCCCAGTGGCTCTGGAGTTTCCCATGTTAACCTTATGATTAATCATATTTAAAAGGAAGAAAAGAATTTTGTCAGCTGTTTCAACTACACAAGATGGTTCTATGATATTGGATAGCATTAAAAAGTTACAAGGTTTACCAGCAGGGTGCAGTACTATTATTTTTTTACATTTTATGACAAAATCTATCCTATAAAGGCCATAAAGGTTAAATTATGTTTTTTTAAGGCTTATGTGTAGGCCTAACTATTTTATCAACACATGTAAAGATCAAAATGTTTCTATTTCGTGTTCTCTTCCCGTTGCAAAGAACGGGTACAACAGCTAGTTACTTTAATACTTTCTTATTAAATGGCGACCATACAAAGTAGGTATTTTAAGCCAAGTATGAATGGAGATGAGTGGCGCGATCTTGTAGTCTTTTTAGTGACTAAGGCCGACATTCCTTAGTCACAGCTGTTAATGAATTGCCCATACAGCTAATGGCAACTAAGGGACCTACAGTTTATAGTGGAATCCGAAACACATTTTTGCCTTGGTATATACGAATTGGTCTAATTATCAGTCATATTACAAGTCATACTGTGACGTTACTCCCGTGTTCCTCAGTTGGCATACGAATATCCACCAGTTGTGATTTGTTTATCTTGCCTACACCAATACGTCTAGTATAAACCAAAGCGTTAAATGTTTATTACAATGAAAATGTTCGTGAGTGTAAATCCGATAAGCAACGTGCGGTGTGAGTTTTGTTAAATTGACAAATTGAAGCTTATGATAAACTTTCGTAAGTTTTAAACAAGCTCAGCTTGAATCAAATAATTTTGAAAGAACAACACCTTAATGGAAACTACGTAAGTACGTGGTACTAGTCACAAAAAATGTTTATTATTGTATTTTGATTGATGTTTTTAATTCAGTTTGCTTTGAGTTGTGATGATTATAAATTCATGATGTTAAGGGTAAATCAAATTTGTTTATAGAATTGTGTTGATTCGTATAAGTAAAGTTAAATATTAATAAAGAAGGTGTAGTCACGTTGTAGGAAAAATGTGTTTTCTTTATAAAAAATAGTGTTTTATTAATACATGATGCTATTTTAATTTTACAACGTTGTTGAATTTTATTGATGACTTCGTTACGTTTTCAGGAATTTCAATTTAAAAAATCATGAGTGACGTCAGAAAGCGTCCTAGCGATGCTGCTTACAGGAAAGCAACAAAAGAACAAGAAGTAACAAATAAGACCGGTAAAATATTAAATTTCTTTCAAAAACCTGAATCTGGAAATGGATTTACTAAAAGAAAAGATGTCGTGCAATCAGACCTAAACAAACAACGTTTCCCGAAGGTGAATTAGGCCCAAGCACCAGTTCTTTAAACTCAGAAGCAGAAGTATTAGTGAGAAGTCATGAAACTGCAACATCAACAACAGAAGAACGGAGCAATTGTTAAAAATATTATGAAATTGAGTCTACATCTGACAATGTTAAGCAGATCCAGTCCCCCACACAAGATCAAATATTAAAGGAATTAACAATAGTCAAGAGAAAGATTTTTTATTTGACCCTGCTAGCTACTGACCACACAAATAAATGAACACTGGTACCAACAAAGACGTTTCGAACATAGATTTAAGTCATCCCAAAAGACTCAGCGGCGGCCAACACTGCTTCTCAACTCAAACTCTATTTAAAACTACCCTGATAAATGGACAGGAAGTCAAAACAACATACCTAATGTACTCAGAAAGTTCTGGGAAACCTTTTTGTACACCATGTCAACTTTTTGGAGGAATTTCAAGAAAGCAAGAGAAGGATTCGATGACTGGAAACACGGAATCGACTACTTAAAAGGCCACGAAAATTTATCAGGCCACATCATATGTCTTAGTAAATGGAAAAAAGAATTACAGTGGCTGGAAGAGTTGAATCTCAGCTTATGGCTCAACTTGAGGACAAAAAGAGTTACTGGAGAAATGTTTTGAAACGAGTAGTTGAAAATGTGAGATTCTTAGCTTCTGCAGGTTTAACTTCGAGAGGACATTTTGAGGGATCGGGTCGACACATAATTGTGGAAATTTTATTATGTGTATCGAGCTAATATCAGAATTAGACCCGTTCCTAGCGACTTACATTTCGAAGCATGGAAATCTAGTTCAAGGGCACACTTCAACTTGTCCTCTACCATATATGAAGAATTCCTTGAAGTGATGGGTAAAAAAGCCACAGAAGAAGTAGTCTCTGAAATTAAAGTAGCAACGTATTTTTCTTGAGTGATCGATTCTAAACCTGAGATATCTCATGTTGACCAATTTTGCAAATAATAATTAGGCACGTTCCTGATCCAGTGGAAAGATTTCTCTGTTTTCTACCAAATGTTGGCCACAAATCAGAAGATCTCTTTAAGGCTGTTATGGATGTCTTTAAAAAGTATGATATTGATAAAGAAAACTGCAGGGGCTAGGCATATGACAAGGCCTGTAAGATGTCGGGAAGATTAATAAAGACCTTATTTATTTATTTTATTTATATGGTCTGCAAGCCAGACTTCGAGAAACAACACCTACAGCAATGTTCTCCTTGTACTCATTCGTTGAATTTAGTCGGGGAGCATTCAACTAGTAGTTGCAAAGAAAGTCGTGACTTTTTCATGCTTCTTAACAACTTGTACAATTTCTTTTCGCGCTCTATTAAAAGGTGGGAAGTACTAGTAGGTCGTCTGAATGAAAACACAATTTAAGTCTTAAAATTTTGTCAAAAACTCGTTGGTCGGCAAGGGATGATGCATGCGTTAAATGAAGACACGAATTAAATAATAGAAGCCCTTACAATTATATCAAATGACGAAACAGTAAAGACAACCACACGAAGTGAAGCATCCATCTACCTCCGTCAGTTACACAGATTGGAAACTGCTTTTTTATCAATTCTATGTGTTCTATGGAGATTTGCTGTGCAGGTTCAATTAAGCAAGTAAAAAACTACAAGAATGTGAAACCGATCTATCAGAGGTGGTACTGTAATATTATAAGGATCTTTATTAGAGTACATACGTAGTCTCAGGAGAGAGCTTGAATTTGATGTTTATGAAACTGGGGCATTGGTAAAATCAGAAGGGACCACATATGAAGACGAAGACGTAACAAAGAGGAAGAAGATTCGAAAACTCCAGTCCGATTAAAGTAAAGGAGAAGTAACGCAGATAGAAGGCAGGGAGTAGAGATATTAACTGTTTACTTCAATTAATAGGCTGGGAGTAGAGCTATTGACTGTATACTTTAAATAGGAGGCTGGGAGTTGATATATATTGACTGTATACTACTTCAGATAGAAGGACGGTGGATAAAACAAATAAGGAAAGCTAGGAGGCTAGGAGTACATGCACTATATATTTCTTTAGAATACTGGGGGTAGAGGTATGTAACTTAGGCAAGTAGTAGTTAAGATCTTGACAAGAATGCTGCAAGTAGAGATCTTAAATGTATTCTCAGTCAAGAGGCTGAGAATGAAGACTTGGATTTAAAACCTGGGTGTTAAGTATGGACTAGAATCCCAAGAGTCTGGACAAAATCTTTCGTCAGGAGAGTAGGAGTAGATTACATACTAGAAGGCTGGGAGTAGAGATCTTGAATGTACTGTATCAACGGTTCAGAAGGCTGGTAGGTATGAGGTATCATGACTATATCTTCAGTTAGGAGTGAAGTTGTAGAGTACGAATTAGATGACTGGGATTAGAAATCTTGAGTGTACTGTATCTTCATCTCAGATGGCTGTCAGTAGGCATCATGGATATACCCACATGGAAGGCTGGGAGTAGAGATCACAACTACATAGTAAGGAAGGTGAGAGTCATGTATAGACTAGATGCCTAAATATGGACTATAACATCATTAAGAAGATTAGGAGTAGAGTATGGTAAGAGTATAAATCTGGACTGTATCTTCAGTAAGGAGGGTGGGAGTACAGTATGGTAGGAGTATAAATCTGGACTATATCTTCAGTAAGGAGTGTAGGAGTATAAATCTGGACTATATCTTCAGTAAGGAGAGTGGGAGTAGAGTATGGTAGGAGCATAAATCTGGACTATATCATCAGTAAGGAGGGTAGGAGTAGAGTATGGTAGGAGTATAAATCTGGACTATATCTTCAGTAAGGAGGGTGGGAGTAGAGTATAGTAGGAGTATAAATCTGGACTATATCATCAGTAGGGAGAGTAGGAGTAGAGTATGGTAGGGGTATAAATCTGGACTATATCTTCAGTAAGGAGAGTGGGAGTAGAGTATGGTAGGAGTATAAATCTGGACTATATCATCAGTAAGGAGAGTAGGAGTAGAGTATGGTAGGAGTATAAATCTGGACTATATCTTCAGTAAGGAGGGTAGGAGTATAAATCTGGACTATATCTTCAGTAAGGAGGGTAGGAGTATAAATCTGGACTATATCTTCAGTAAGGAGGGTAGGAGTAGAGTGTGGTAGGAGTATAAATCTAGACTATATCTTCAGTAAGGAGGGTAGGAGTATAAATCTGGACTATATCTTCAGTAAGGAGGGTGGGAGTAGAGTATGGTAGGAGTATAAATCTGGACTATATCTTCAGTAAGGAGGGTGGAAGTAGAGTATGGTAGGAGTATAAATCTGGACTATATCTTTAGTAAGGAGGGTGGGAGTAGAGTATGGCAGGAGTATAAATCTGGACTATATCTTCAGCAAGGAGGGTGGGGGTAGAGTATGGTAGGAGTATAAATCTGGACTATATCTTCAGCAAGGAGAGTAGGAGTAGAGTATGGTAGGAGTATAAATCTGGACTATATCATCAGTAAGGAGGGTAGGAGTAGAGTATGGTAGGAGTATAAATCTGGACTATATCTTCAGTAAGGAGGGTGGGAGTAGAGTATAGTAGGAGTATAAATGTGAACTATATCTTCAGTAAGGAGGGTGGGAGTAGAGTATGGTAGGAGTATAAATCTGGACTATATCTTCAGCAAGGAGGGTGGGGGTAGAGTATGGTAGTAGTATAAATCTGGACTAAATCTTCAGCAAGGAGGATGGGGGTAGAGTATGGTAGGAGTATAAATCTGGACTATATCTTCAGCAAGGAGAGTAGGAGTAGAGTATGGTAGGAGTATAAATCTGGACTATATCATCAGTAAGGAGGGTAGGAGTAGAGTATGGTAGGAGTATAAATCTGGACTATATCTTCAGTAAGGAGGGTGGGAGTAGAGTATAGTAGGAGTATAAATGTGAACTATATATTCAGTAAGGAGGGTGGGAGTAGAGTATGGTAGGAGTATAAATCTGGACTATATCTTCAGTAAGGAGGGTGGGAGTAGAGAATGGCAGGAGTATAAATCTGGACTATATCATTAGTAAGGAGGGTGGGAGTAGATTATGGTAGGAGTATAAATCTGGACTATATCTTCAGTAAGGAGGGTGGGAGTAGAGAATGGACTAAAAGGTAGTAGTATAGATCTTGAGTATACTGTATCTTCAGTTTAGAAGACTGATACATAGTAGGCATCAGGAGTACATCTTCAGAATGAAGGCTAGGAGTATAGATTTGAACTATATCTTTTGTCCAGAGGGTGGGAGTAGAGTATGGACTAAAAACCTATGAGTATAGATCTGGAGTATACTGTATCTTCAGTTCAGAAGGCTGTCTGTAGGCATCATGAATATATCATCAGAGAGGATGGTGAGTGTAGACTTGAAGCCACGTATTAGCATGTCTTCTTATTAGTCTTCTTACTAGTATACTAGTCTGTATATACAGTATGGAGTATGGATCTGGATTATATCTTCAGTAAGGAGGTTGTAAGTATTTTTGAGTATTGACCAAAGAGTAGGAGTGGAGATCTTGACTATATCTTCAGTAAGGAGGGTGGGAGTAGAGTATTGACCAGAGAGTAGGAGTGGAGATCTTGACTATATCTTCAGTAAGGAGGATTGGAGTAGAGTATTGACTAAAGAGTAGGAGTGGAGATCTTGACTATATCTTCAGTAAGGAGGATGGGAGTAGAGTATTGACCAAAGAGTAGGAGTGGAGATCTTGACTATATCTTCACTAAGGAGGGTGGGAGTAGAGTATTGACTAGAGAGTAGGAGTGGAGATCTTGACTATATCTTCACTAAGGAGGGTGGGAGTAGAGTATTGACCAGAGAGTAGGAGTGGAGATCTTGACTATATCTTCAGTAAGGAGGGTGGGAGTAGAGTATTGACCAGAGAGTAGGAGTGGAGATCTTGACTATATCTTCAGTAAGGAGGATTGGAGTAGAGTATTGACTAAAGAGTAGGAGTGGAGATCTTGACTATATCTTCAGTAAGGAGGATGGGAGTAGAGTATTGACCAAAGAGTAGGAGTGGAGATCTGGACTATATCTTCAGTAAGGTGGGTGAGATCTTGAGTATATACTATATCTTCAGTGCAGAAGGCTGGTTGTAGGCATCATGACTATATCTTCAGATATAAGGCTAGGAATTGAGATCTTGACTGTATCTTAAGATAGAAGGCTGTGAACTCTAAATTGACTAGTAGGCTTGTAGTAGTGAGCTCAAATGGAATGTTGCTAGTAGAGATCTTGTACTGTATCCTCAGTTAGGAGGTTGGTAGTAGACATCTTGACGAGGACGCTGGGTAGAGGAGATCTTCAGCTAGGAGGCATGGGGTAGAGATCATATGTCTTCAGAAGACTATAATATATGGGTACTTATAGATCAGTTAGGAGAATGTGGACAACATCTTTTGGTAAGAGGGAGGGACTGGAAATCATAACTGAGAACTTGAGAGACAAAATAATCAACTGTTTACGAAAAACTATTTTACTTTTGTTCTTTCTGACACTATTAAAAAACAATTAAATCGAATTAATCAGCCTTGACACCTTTAATATGTTATATAGATAATAATCTACTTATATAGTCGACAATCATCTCTCGATGTGAAAATTGTACATAGAAAAATGCTGCTGAAGATGAGCCGTATTATTAGGCTTGAAACATGTACAGCATAATCAACTACAATAATTGACACCTACTAGCATACGTGATACGTAAGTAGATTATTATCTATAATAACAAAACAATTATATTTTTTTACATGTCAGATGCTTAGAAAGAATTATAAAGATATTGATTATGTGATATTCTTTGCAATATTTCTATAAATAAATAAATAAATAATAATGCCTTTAATTCCGAGCGTCTCTCAGTACAAATATCTACAATGATAAAATTTACGATTTAAGGAGTAATTGGTTGTGGTGGTGGTAATTATCAAGAGAGAAGTTTGATGAAAAATGTTTATTTCAAGAGTATGAAACTAGAATATTTAGAATACTGTACAATACAGACGATTTCAATATTATTAGAGAAAATACATTTCTTAAGAAATAATCAGGCTACAATTTACAGATCGCCTATTTTAACTTATGGGGCCCATAATAGTTTAACCAAAATGGAGGCAGCAAGAGTATTAAAAAAAATTCTACACCAAAACAAGCATGGAAATTTAATAGCATGGATTGCCTGCCAAGAGTACTATGTCAGTATTTTGACATACACAGTATTCTGTTGTATTTTATCAGTAAAAATCTATATTTATTTTTAAACAAAACTTATAACATATTTAACTGATTTCCTTAATAGAAAAGAAACAAAAAACAATATCCGTCTGAAAAAGAAAACACAAGTTACTGCGGGAAAATCTTCTCAAAATGTTCAATGATTAAAAAAACAGTTAAGTTCCTTAAACTAAACCTGTATGATTAAAACACACAATTAAGGAAATCCTAATAAATACTTAATGGAATGTTTATGTAAATGAAGAAGGGTACGTTTGAAGACTGTTGACACAAAAGTTTCACTTTTTTGTTTTTCTTTTTTTCTTTTTACGTTTCGAAGAATTCTTTTTAGATCTAGCCACAGTTTTTATATTTTTGAGTGATATTGTTAGTTTAATAGGTTCTTTTTTCACGTAGCACTGAGAGCTTAGAGAGGATTCGGGACCTGTGGGCATTCTTGCTTCATTTGTTATCTCAGGATGTAATTTGACAGGTATATTTTTCTTAACTTTGTTAGTTGTAGAACTTTGTTCTTGTAAACAATACATAATTGTCGTTTTTCTTGAGACGGGGTATTTAGGTACAAGTAAACTATGGGGTAAGGGGCTGACATATTCCAAAAAATCAACTAAATCTGTAGGTCTCACTCCAAAGTCGTGAAAAGCGAGTGATAGATCGGTTAAATTTGGAGACGAGCGTCCACAGTGCTCTGCATATCGATGGGCGGTTTGTCCAAGACGACATATAAACATTTTGAGAATGTCGACCAAAGTGTACAAAGGACAAGTCATAGTTTTTTTAAAGCCCACCATTTGGCAAATTTGTGCAACAGCTTTTACGAGCATATCTTGACCAAATTGTTCTGTCATTTTGTTGAATAATGAAATAAGATACTAGTCTTTCTCGAGGGAACTATACTTAGGTATACATATATTATGTCTTTGGTAACTGAGTATTCAGTTTAGATATGATTTACAACATATCATTGCAAACTTGTATGTACAAATCAATTTGAGGTAGAAAACGCTTTATTAAGCTCAATGTTTGATGAATTTCAAGTAAACCAATGAGGCAAGAATACCACATTCACTGACGATTATTAAAATTAACAAAAGTTTGTTGGTCAACACTCGTCGATTCATGGTGTTTAGGATAGACTGGGTACGGCTCAACCCCTGATCAATGTCCTCAAGACGGTTTCTCGCTCGTTCCAATGTTTCCCTCTGTGTACCGAGATTCGAGACAACTTCAACCCCGATCGCTTCCGTCTCTAATGCTGTCCTTTCTGATCGTGCAAGACTCTCGGATGTCCGTTCTAAAGCTCTTCGTCCATCTAGTAGCGTGCTTCTTTGCCTTTCCTCCCATGAGTTCATCTGAAAAAAGTACCGTACACATTAGCATCACAATAAAAGCAAGAATAAACATCACATGACTTTAACCTCTTTTGAGCTAAAACAAAACAATCCTAGCGACAAAATTCTATGTTATGATAGCTTGGAAGCATTCATTTAATCACTATTGGTAACTATTAACTAATGTTAATTTTGTTGAATTAACCGTCATTGATATTTATTTGTGTCTGTCATCTCATAACTTACAAGCTTTATAATCATCTTGTGAAATTTTTAAATCTATATATATAATTCCGTAAGTCAAATTTTTGTAAAGAAACTGTGAGTGACTGGATGGCCGTAGAAGGATGGGAGGGGTCTTACAGTATTTTAAAGGTCTTGACGTGAATTTTGAGGGAAAACTATTCATTTTTCTTATTTTTTTACCATAAATTCGCAACAGAATAAAACTTTTCCCATTAAAACAACATGGGGTTTAATTTGTTTACATCTTTTGAAATTAAAACAGCTGTGCCACAGATATGAAAACAGTGATCAATACACGCATTTACTTTTAGCCAGTCAACTATGAAATGTATACTATAATAAAACTGAAATATTGAAGATTAGTCGGAAAATTCTTTGTTTATATTTAAATCATATACTCAAGTTTCATTTTTTCATGCTTTTACGTTATTGTCGTGTTAAAGGAATAAACGACATAGAATAAATATTCTGTATAAATATTCAAAGAGTCGAAATTAAATCTAACTTCTGTTTTGTTTTTATTTTTAAATCATATGTTCAAGTTTATTTTAAATGATGTTGTTTTCTTTATATTTCTACACATTTTAAGGTTAAGGTTGTGTAAATATATACAACTAAAATAACCTATAAATGTTATTGGTTCTAAAATGGTGTATTTGCATTCCTTCGTAAGTAAATTTTTTTAGTGCAGTGAATATACAACGTAGAGTAATCATATTCGATCATACTTTTATAAAATCACCAGGGATTCAAGATGTTTTGGTATGTAGGCTGCTGGATATATATTCTTTTCATTATAAGTACTGTAATTAATATGAACGCCAGGGGAATACCACAAAGGCGGGGAACTGTTCATAGGAATGACAGTGCACGTAGGAGAGCAAGAGTAGATAATGACGAACTTAATCAAGATATGTTAGTACAACCCCTTTTTAGGAGACCCATGGTAGACGAGAGAAATGTAAAGATCCATGATGCAGGATTACTGGACCAAGAGTGCATTCAATGTAGTGCTCTTCATTTTAGAGAAGAACTAACGAATAATCATTTTATGACATGTTGCCATAACGGACTTATTAACCTTCCTCAGTCAAAAACTAATGTAGAACTTAAAAGTTTGTTTGAAGAGAGCCCACAACTGTATAAATTCATTCGACAATGCAACAGTGCGATGGCTTTTGCTTATTTTTCAGCCAGTAAGAAAGATATTCCAGGAAAAGGACCATACTGTTTCAAAATTCAAAGACAGATTTATCGTTCAATCTCAGATTTGCTGCCTCAACGTGATGAAGACCCCGTGTATGGCCAATTGTACATTATTGACACATCAACAGCAACAGAAATTCGTCAAAGGCGTCGAGAAAATAGTGACTTAAAACCTGAAATATTGTCAAAACTAGCTGAAATTCTATTAGAAAATCCATTTGCACAAATTTACAAAAGAGCTTCGGAAGAAATGGTTGTACAAGGTGACAGTGAATTAGAACTTAGGTTTGTAGACAGGATAAATATGGATCGTCGTAGGTATAATAAGCCTACTGCAGATGAAATTGCAGGCGTCTTCAATTCATCTGAAGGTGAACCTCCAATGAATTTTTAAAATTCCAAACAGGGAAGCTTTTATTTATCCTCATTAACCACAAGACCAAAGCTACCTTAGTAAACCAGTACTTATTCACAAACAATGATATGTTTGCTGCCTTTTCATGTTAAAGCACTGGAGTGATTCAAATTATTTATTGAAAATGACATCAACAAAAGCAAACAAAGAAGAACAACAAACTGGTTTTTACACAAAAGATATGGTGTAGGGATGCCTATTCTGACACATAGATAATGTTATTCTGAGTTTGTTTAAATACCGGTATTGCAAAAAGTTGTTTTACATTTGAGCTTTTAAGGGACTTATGTCCCTACAAGCCACTAGTTTTTGTATAATATTATAGTAAAAAGATGTCGTCCGTTGTAATTAATAAATAAATAAAGTGTGAAAGGGGAAAAAAAATTCAGAATTACCCGTACCTAAGTTTATTTAAAACAGAATATAGAAAAGGTTTGTGAAAATCGCGAGTAGCTTAAGTTTATTAGGTACCTTTGCCCCAACACAACAATGACAAGAAAAACATGACTAGCCTATTTAGAAATGGCATAGACCAATTGGTATGGCCTAGCCTACGAATGAACAATTATTGAGAACTAAGTTTAGAGCTCAAGCTGGATATAAACCAATAAATCTTGAAGGCTATCAGCCCGTTTTTACCCCATAAGACCCCCCATAAACCACTGTTCCCATAGTCCGATCATGCTGGTTCGCAAACTCGTTTGAACAAACGTAGATTTACATGTTTGTACCAAATTTCATCAAAATCGAATGATTTTTGCTCAAGTTATCACGCTAACGGACATATATATAAATATATATCTATAATTATAAAAGAGGATGTTTGTATATATATTTGGCAGTGATAAACTCAGACACCGCTGGACCGATGGACACGAAACTTGGTACATACATGTAGGATGTCATGGAATAGGTTCATACACCATCAATTTCGTGATACGTCCAATTGGCTCCGCCCCAGTGGCTCTGGAGTTTCCCATGTTAACCTTATGAGAAATGGAATTAATGAATCCTAACAGCTGTTTCAATTAAACAAGTTGGTTCTATTCTATGATGTTCAATAGCATTAAAGTTACAAGGGTTACAAACAAGGTGCAGCACTATTATTTCTTTTACATTTATGACAACAGCTAATTTGCAACCAAAAGGTGAGTGAGCATAGCGAACGAACTTCAACCTGGAGGCGAGATAGCGTAGTGAACGAGCTAACCTGAAGGCAAGTGAGCGCAGCGAACGAGCTCCAACCTAAAGGTGAGTGAGCGTAGGGAACGAGCTCCAACCTAAAGGTGAGTGAGCGTAGCGAACGAACTTCAACCAGGACGTGATTGAGCAATGCGAACGAGATCATCTCGAAAATTAAGAAGTTAAACGGGGCAAAGCCCGCGGGTTACAGCTAGTATTATATGAATTTGAACAAATGGTGTTTTTGGCCTCTAGGGGCCTCAAAACGAAAAAGTAAATCAGGCCCGGGTCCAGGTCTTACTATGAGTACCGTACATATATGGCTTATGTGCGGTCCAAAATCAAACGAGGCATCAATCTGAACGCCCAGGTCCTTAATGGTGCCACACCTTTCCACCCTGTTCCCGTCAAGGAAATAGTCGGCTTCCAAGTTGTTCTTTTTTCTACTGAACGTTATACGCCGGAACTCGCGACGAAGCTAGCAGAGACGTGAGACTGAAAGACAACAGCCAGACGTCGACCAGAAAGATAGCTCTCAAACCATCGAAGCATCGTGCCAACAACGCCATAGCCCTCCAGCTTAGCAAGAAGATGACGGTGACTGATCTTGTCAAAGGCTTTGCTAAAATCTATGTATATAGCATCAACTTGCCTTCGTCAGCTAAAGGCATCCATGACTTGGCACTGAAGCGAGAGGAGATTGGTCACAGTAGAGCGGCCAGAGGTGAATCTGTGTTGCTCGTCTATCAACACTTGTCTGAACAAGGGCTGAACTATATCTAAGATTAGGCCTTCGAACACTTTGCTTATAACGGACAAAAGGACAACTGGCCTATAGTTCATAACGTCGCGGTTGTCTCCCGACTTTAATATGGGGACAACATAACCATTCTTCAGGACCGATGGAAAAGTGCCAGAGGACAGACTGCGGTTACCCGATACAAATAACACTCGGAGGGTTAAACAATCGAATAATCAATATTACTCACTCGGAGGTTGTTTGTGCTCAACAGATAGGCCTATGGAAGTGTACCCCAGTAGGGCCTAGGCCTACCCCCATCCAAGACAATAGCTGCAAGCTGCCATCCCCAAAAATGAGAGAATGAGAATTTTATTTGGTCTTTTAAACATGCAGTTACATGCAATCAGGCAAGTCATTTAAAACAATCATCTGGAAACAATCAAGTAGGCAGGCTAGGCCTAAATTACTAAGAGACTGGGTAGGCCTAAGTCATAGCCTTCATCATAGGCCTCGAGCCAAGTAATAAATTATATGTACTCTTTAACTTAGATGTTAGTTTTAAATAATTTGTAAATAGTAGCCTATGTTAATATGTCTCTGACGCAGTCTAAGTTATCGGACATTGTCGGTCAAGGATTAAGATGTATTATGAGTAACTTAACTTAGGTGAATTGAGTGCTTACCATAGATAGGCCTAAGCCTCAGTGAATAAACAGTCGTTGCTGTGAGTTTAGAATTAGCTGCAACTCTAGGATTTATTCGACAGTGGCTAGGCTAATAAAAAAAACCGAATTGTATTTATTACAAAACTAAAGGTACTAGCCAAGTCCAAGAGACACAGACGACAATCCAAAATAAAAAATCAAACTAATTTAATTTTAATTTAACTCCTGTCGAGTCTCGAATTATGTCAGTCCTACTAGTGTCAAGCCTGTCTCCTGTCAAAGTGTCAAGCCAAGAGCGACTAGGAAAGGAAGGAACTAGGACTAGGACTAGACTGACTGTAGCGAGACCTCAAAACCAGCTGATAGTACCGAGTTTTTTTAATTGTCTTGTCACAAAAAAAATGTCATCTGAAGCTGAGATAAGACCACTGAGCTATAAGACGAGACTCCCACTCTGACTGGGACTAGGAGTGGAATAGTAATGGGAGTTGGGACTGGACTGAGACTGAGTGAGTCGTGGGGTCCCAGATTATCGACATCCCAGAAGGTCGACACTGAAATAGTCCCATCTTGTCAACAGCTCAAAATATCGACAGTGTCGGTCATATGAGATGTCACTAAGATGGGATGTCGACAAGATGTGACAGTTGTGTACATACAATACCACGAGCGAATGAGCTGATTGTGGCTGATTCCCCTAGTTGGTAGTAATATAAATATAACCTAACAAACAAAACTAGAGTCTGGATTTTTTTAGCAGGGTTGCCGTCTCTGTGCCCTAGAGAATAGAGATGAGTGTTTTAAATATATTCATCTCTATGGTCACTGTCAGTGGTACTGCTACATCGCCGTGGCTACATCCAAGGCCACACTAAAAAAACCTGTTTTAGCGAATTTCCCTATAGGGAAGTAGCTATTACCATAGGTGGCACGGTAAGACCTAGACCTGGGACCGATTTTCTTTTTCATTTTGATTTCCCCAGAGGCCAAAAACACCATTCGTTCAAATGTTTATATATGTATACTAGCTGACCCGGCGAACTTCGTATCGCCTAAGTTATAGGTTTCCCCTAAGACAGACCGATGGAAAGAAAGTACCGTTACGTTTAATTTTCAAGATGATCTCGTTCGCATCGCTCAATCACGTCCTGGTTGAAGTTCGTTCGCTACGCTCACTCACCTTTGGGTTGGAGCTCGTTCGCTACGCTCACTCACCTTTAGGTTGGAGCTCGTTCGCTGCGCTCACTTGCCTTCAGGTTAGCTCGTTCGCTACGCTAACTCGCCTCCAGGTTGAAGTTCGTTCGCTACGCTCACTCACCTTTTGGTTGCAAATTAGCTGTTGTCATAAATGTAAAAGAAATAATAGTGCCGCACCCTGTTGGTAATCCTTGTAACTTTAATGCTATTGAACATCATAGAACAGAACCAACTTGTTTAATTGAAACAGCTGTTAAGATTCATTAATTCCATTTCTCATAAGGTTAACATGGGAAACTCCAGAGCCACTGGGGCGGAGCCCTTTTAAGAATTTCGAAACGGGAAATAGTTTACGACCGATTCGTATACCTACAGAATTTACACACCAAATTTCATAACGATCGGTGAAGTCGTTCCGGAGGAGTTTGCAGACAAACACTGTGACACGAGAATTTTATATATTAGATATATATAGACTTATATATATTAGATATATATAGACTTATATATATATATATACGTCCGTGAACGCAATAACTTGAGTAATTTTTGTCCGATTTTGATGAAATTTGGTTTAAAGGTGTAAAGCCGCGTTTACACCGGAGTTTGAAACACGAGTTGCAAACAGAAATTGCAAACATCTCCAAAAACGCACATTTTTAGACGAAACATTTCGCTGTTGCAAACAGTTTTTCAGTGTTTGCAACAGAAATTTTTGTTTCCACTTGAAGTCGGTAAAGATCAAAGGGAGTTGCAAACTCTTTGTTTGCAACACTAGTTTCGGTCACTGTGAGCCGATGAAACACGAAACAGAAACATTTCTCCGCCATCCCCTACGCTACCACCTCCAATCTCACTCACGTGATCACTGCGACCCTGTGTCTCGACTCAGTGTTAAATTAATCGGGAAATTATGTTTGACTGTCAATGAATTAACACTAATCTCAAATGACAAGGTCGTCTAATTGAAAAATAACAATAACGTCTCATGTGAATTAAAAGGGTTATAATTAACTCCTTGCAATCTTTAAAAATTAATAATCATTTTTATTTTATGATTTATACAATCACCGATGTTCACCCAGCATCGTCTCGGCCTACGTTGCTTTGACAACACGACACACGCCGCCGCGGCTAAGACATCCTCGACACTTGAAATTCTCGGAAGGACTGATCCGAAGAACCAGAACGAGGCGAGTCATAATCAAGGTCAAAATTATTCCAAACAATTTCAAGAAACATGGAAACAAATCATGAAATAAAAATTGCAAACATTTATTTGAAACTACTGTTTGCAACTGCTGTTTGCAATAAAAGTTTGCAATTTTTTGTTTGAAACTCCGGTGTAAACGCGGCTTAAAGCGGGATAAACTTGAATGAGTTCGCGAACCAGCACGATCGGACCATGGGAACGGGGCTTTACGGGGTAAAAATTGGTTTTTCTCACTTTCGACCCTCAAAACACAAAATTTCCCGATTTCTCTTTAGACCTTTTGAAAGAGCTTAAAAAACAAATAGTTTAGTATGTAAAAGTATTTTTGTTCGATTATTAGTAACGGAGAAAATAAAAGAATTGTAAATTTAAAATTCCCATGTTATTCTTATGGAGCATATTGTCAAATGTTGTAGTTTGCTTGTTTATGGATATATTTTGATCAAACTTGGCAAATTTATTTATTTTGTACTAAGCTATCAATATTTTACTCAAAAACACACTTTATTGGTTTCCTTGTAGCAGCAAACCTAGGTACTCGTTAAACCTAATGTTATTTAAATAGATCAATTGAAAATCAATTCAGACAAATGGAAATTCGCTTAGTTGGCAGGTTTGCTGCGGGGGTATTTTTGTTTGTTTTTGCTTTTTATTGTTGTTTTTTTTATTACTATCTGTGAGTTGTGCTGTTTCTAGCTGCTATGCAGCCGTTCTGTCTCGTATTTGTGTTTTCTGAATGTTTCGTAAGTATGGTCAGAGATGAAAAAGTTAGTTTAAAAGCTATTTAAGTCTTTGTGTCTGTAATCGTTGTTGTTATATTGTATGATTATCTCACCTTTAACAATAGTGAGGGTGGAGTTAAAAAAATCCGAGGATAGAAGTGGGCGAATTAGTTTTTTTTTACATGCAGTACCGGTACGAAAATTTAAAGCAATGCTTTTGACTGTGAAATTTCTTAACCGATGGTAAGATGAGGAGCAGTGACTTCTGAACATTTTTTTATGTGCTTATGTTTATACCAGGCAACACTTGAGTATTATCATGAACAGCATGTTTGATCTGTGGTATTATTAAATAAAAATGTTCGTTAAATGTCTTTTCTTTTTTATGGTAAATGAGGAGCAAATAATATACATATATATTGCATCCAATACTTTAATACTTATACAAACCTAAGGCAGCCGTGGCTTTAGTAATAATTTTTTTCCAGTCATTGTGTTTCATCTCAATGGTATTGGCTATATCTTCTGAGATAAAAAGTTAGTTATTGTACTATAGTTCGGCCGCTTAGAAAGCGACCTCCTCCAGCATTGGTTTAGCATTAGCGCGCAGGTTGTTTTCTAAGCGGCTGAACTATAAATAATAGTCATTAAACCTACACTATGTATGTATGTATATTGAACATTAAGTTTGTAGTATGAGAAATGCCATCCACAGCATACCCATGTTCATAAATCATGTTAACATTACTACTATAGTTTCTTGGGTAGACATTTCTTTGCAATTAAATCTCTGGGCTGAACTATAGACTAAACTGAGTATGTTTTATTTATGACTAAACCGACACAAGTAGACTCATCCAATCGAAATATTTGCACCCACCACCCAAAGCGGTTTCTTTTATCAATGTATTGAAATTTATTAATTTCATGACAGCCAGCATTATTGCCGAACAAATAACTTATCAACAAAATCCTTTGTCATATTCATCTATTTAATTAGGACAGTCAATGACATACTGTAGTTATTGGTTGAACAAATAAATGGTACACACCTATTTTTTTTGGCGTTTGGTATTTCTATAAACAAAAATTTGTCTATGCAATAAAAAACACTAAAATGGATTGTGAAAAGGATGAAAAATGTACTTAATTTCAACCATGATAAATTTAATATGTACATCAATTAATAACGTTAGTAAAGTAATTCATTATCAAAGTATAAAAATAAGTAGGTACCTGAGTTGAATATAATACAAAACTTAATTAACAAAAATTTGTCTATGCAATAAAAAACACTATAATGGATTGTGAAAAGGATGAAAAATGTACTTAATTTCAACTATGATAAATTTAATATGTACATTAATTAGTAACGTTAGTAAAGTAATTCATTATCAAAAGTATAAAAATAAGTAGGTGAGTCAAAATTTAAAAACGTACGTTTTCAGGAAAAGCACTTTGCAAAATTGTTTCCCCTTTTTTCAAAACTTTTATTCGTTTTTTTATTTCATTAACATTTGAAGTTTCATAAAATGTCCATGGTAACGCAATATCTTTGGTAGTTTTTTTTAAAAGAGCATCTTTAGTGGAAAAACACAAAATCCTGTCACGACCATAACGGACGTTTAAATGAATATTAAAAATAGTTAATATTATTTTTATAACTATGTTTTGCTATAAACTAATTTACTTTTATGACCATTATACAATAAAAAGGTCCCTGAGCTGTTGGTATATTTGGTCTTTCTATAAAAAAATAAAAAATCTCAAAACATTGAAAAAAGCCAATAAAATCTTTTTAAGTTTGTATAACTCCGAAAAAACTTACCTGAGACCCGAAAAATCGTTATGTTAGTATAGAGGTGTGCTTCCTTTGTGTATAAAACATTGAAATATGACGATATTTTAATTTTCGAAATTTTTATGATAGAAATCATAAACGTGATGGTCAGGGACAAGCGGTACGGTCGTGAATTGTCTGAAATAATCTAAATCTTTCTAAACAATCCTTCAATTATACTGTTGGTTATAATAAAAATAGGTGTTTTAATTGAACTAAACTGTTCAACTTACAATTATATTAAAGTTATTGTCACAACCAAACACACTATAATCCATAAGGCTGGATTGGTCGTGAAAAAACCCGCAATGGTCGTGAAACTTTGGTCGTGAAATTACGTATTTTTTGGCTCTGTTCTGGTGGTAGCCCTGCACCTCATGTTCGAGGATACAAAGTGGACTTCTAGGTTAATCTAGCAATTGAAATATCTTATAAACAAAAATTAACACCATGTCTACTTCATCGAATGACTGCGTACGGTCATGGACACACCAAAATTACAAAAAACACAATCTTTCCTTTATTAATCTTGTTATTCCGCCTTTCAACTCGAAACGACCGGCACTACAATCCTGACGTACACCCCGAACTAGTCTCTAAAACTAACTGACTCCATCAACGCCAGGCTTGCCACTGTCGTGCTCCAAAGTTGAAAATTTTTCCCAAATGGTCGTGACACCAAATCGAGGGACAGACTTATTTTGTCACGGAAGTCAGTTTGCAATGACAATAAAATTGTAATATTCTCCTTTTTTGTAAGTTTAATAACCATTGATGACATAAAAATATGGCTTTATATATTTTGGCATGAATAATTAGTCTTAAAACAGCGTGAAAGTTGGAAAATGTACCCTAGGGACACGTCATGGTCGTGAATTTCGAGACTTAAAAAATTCGAAAAAAAATACCTAGAACCTATTTAAAACTAAATAAATGTGTGTAACATGTTGCCCCCGTTCCAAAAAATATAAAAACACATAATAATAAACTACAAATCCAGTATCTACGAAGTAAAAGGCCAGGGACATGAAAACGTACGTTTTTAAATTTTCACTCAGGTACCTGAGTCGAATATAACACAAAACACAAAACTTAACATATTACAGACGTGAGACTTATCACAAAGTCAGAATAAACAACACAGCATGAAGTTATCACAGAGATCAGTCGAGTTTAGGAATCGCAACACTAATCATAGCGAAGATGAACCAAACAGTTTCACACACAGATCATCGAAGTTGCTGACGTGTTCAGCCTTGATAAAGTTCTTGAACTCTGGAAAAAAATTTGAACTATAACATATTGTTGAGGGTGAATGCATAGTTTTTCATCGTGAAATGTGCTAATCTCAATATATGCTCTTTAAGAAGTTAGCAACAGAGCACAAGGGTCTATGATTTTAATAATTTAGTATGTTTATTGAGGATAGCAGACTAGGAAGGAGTCCAAACCGGTGCAAGAAAAACAAAACTTTACACTATATATACACAAAACAGTATAATATTCCACTGTCACTTAGTGGCGGTGTCAAGGGAGAGGGTGGCTACCGCGGTGGAGGGTCCTTCCCCAGAAAATTTGCATTACATTTTTAAAGCGGTTTAGTGACTTTTTTTTAAGGTTAAAAGAGGCCGCCAACCTCTTAAAAAAAAAAAAAAAAAAAAAAAAAAAAAAATGACTTTTTAAAGCAATTTCCAAGGTCTATAACTGTGTCCAAAAACCTCCATTGGGATTTGAAAACAAAATGTATGTTTAAATTTATACTTCGTGGGTACCTACAATGGTGGGGCATTAACCCCTATAGGCCCCCCCCCCCAAATCTTTGGAACCGCCACTGCTGTCAATGAGAGCATTTCAAAATTCAGTAAAGCTAGAAAATGAGTGAAATATTCTTAAAAAATATACTCTCTAGGTTAGCAACAACCAAATATAACATTCATTTGATCCAAACAGTATGTAACAAATCATAAGGGGAAACATCCTTTCAATCAGTCCTACATTCTAAATTTACCATGAACTTTTAAAATCACTAGTTTTACAACTTAAGTTTATGTTGCTTAATGAGTGGGCTACATAAACTGGAATTTCCGCCAAACCAAATTCATCCAAATAAAACTCGAGGATCAAATAAGAGGTTCTTTCCATAGGAATGTAGCGCAAGTTTTCAGATAATCAACCAAGTTGTTTAGGTAAGTTATTGTTGATCTGTCTCTGAGTAAAGTATATGTTCAATTATTTTATGAATTATGTAAATATTTCAAACAGAATAACTTGTTACAGATAAATTATTAAAACAAGGTTTTAGAAAAGAAAATATTAATCCACCACTTAAAGAATATAAATTGAATTCATCTTACCAATGAACAAGTCCTTTCTTGACGGATCCGAGAATACTTTACGAAGATTTAAAACCAAACTGTCGTAGTTTGCACTGTTAGAAGAACCATAGTTTTTCACTGCTTCTTTGAAAATTTTAAACTCTTCTTTCTCGAGTGTACTCTTAACCTGTAAAAAATGCAAAGACATATATAAAGTTCAAGCTAGATTTTTGGAGGAAAAATCACTGGGTCAAGAAACTCTTTAAAGGAAGAAAGTATGGATTTGAAAAAGCTTTAAATATCTTACCTCTCGGACATACTCAACCGTGCTCTTGGCCGGTCGCTGGGTGGAAGCTGTATCAGAATTTTCTGAGCTCGTTGAGTCAAACTCAAGCGGTTGATCCTTTAGTTTGCGCTTTTTTTGAGCAGGTTCAACATCAGAATCCGTCAGTTTATCAGGACAGCTGTCACACACAGCTGTTTTGATGTCCTCCCCGGTTCTCTACAAAGAAAAATAATATTATAGTGAATACAGCAAAAGCGATATGAAGAAGATAAGTTATGCTTAGTAAAAAAATTATAAACTATGAATTTAAAAAAATCCTTTTTGTTTGTTATTCTCAGTAAAAGTTGTATACCAGAATAGACATTGCTCTATTTGAGGGAGAACACGGCAGAACGGAGTTCCAGCACCTCTCTTTTGGAAAGAAAAAAAATATTGGCATAAATAGGTACAAATCACATATTAAATAGGTAACAGTTTCGGCACCTCATTTTACAAATCGAGCACTGAGAATTGCATAAATATTTTTTATACGAGGAGCAGGCTTACACTGGACTCTTCTCAATAGACAATAGGAAAAATATCATATACTTACACAAAATTGAAATATATCAAGGTCACTTCCCTCTCTGTGAATGACAAAGTGGTCAGTGACCATAAAATATTACAATTGTGAGTGAATGATGGATTTAAATGTGTTTCATATGCAGAAGATACATCCACTGTAGGCCTACAGGTAAGCCGGATCTTCCTACCAATAGCAAAATTTAAAACCTATTCTGGTCAAAGGCCATCCAAAAAATACCTACTCCTTGAATAATTTGTTTGTGTCAAAAATTATTTACCAACTAACAGAGTACCCGTCCTTCGTACGGGGTTGGCATATAAGTATAAAATGCTTATTGCAGTTATACTCGAGCTTTGCGTTTGCAATGGGGGGAGGACACAGTTTGATACAATTCCCTTCTTTAAATTTACGGTATACTATAGTATTACACATCTAACATAGCCATAACGTTCTACCCCTTCATCTAAACAATAGAGAAAAATAAATTATTAAATTCACAAAATATTACAAATTATTCATTAAATTAAAAACATGAACATAACTGTAAACAATCCTACTTTGACAATTCTCATTACATTTCTCAGTTTTTTGTTGCTGCTTAATTCAAATTAGTATTTTTTTAATACAAGCAAAAAGAATAATAGTGCTGCACCCTGTTGGTAAATCTTAACTTTTTATGCTTTTGCATATAATAGAACCAACTTTTTTAGTTGAAACGGATGACTAAATTATATAATTCCTTTTAAATACGAATACTCATAAAGTTAACATGGGGAACTGCAGAGCCACTGGGGCAGAGCTCGAATGGTTTTTTTGAGATAAGAATACGCCTACAAGTTGATCGGGAATGTAAGCTATCATCATACCAAATTAAAGCCCAATCCGTTTAGTAGTTAATGCGTGATTGAGCTTCAAACAAACACATAAACTTTAACATTTATAATATTAGTTTTTTTAGTAAAAAATTAAAAATGGCGAGTCTTATAATATAACCTAGATGGTCGTAATCATAAATTTTGTAGATCGCAAGCGATACCTAAATAAAATCATGAAACCCTACTTTATTGCTTGCTTATGGTAAAGAAAACTAACATTGCACAGTTGGAGGATTGCTCCCACAATTTATTTGTTTTACCACAAATCCATTACTCTGAACTTACGATGTATCAGTAGTTTGTAAAAGTATTTTTGCTTTAGAGAATTTTATTTCAGAACACTCAAGGCTGATGGTAGACGACAGCTTGTTGAGATTGGCCAACTCACTGTCTTATTACTGTAGTTACCACTAGTTTGCCCATGACTTTGGCTTATACGGTAGCAGTCTATAGATCGCAATACTGCATGTGATCGCAAAATATAAACATAAAATGCACCCACAGTTCTATATATACCCTCTAAATTATGACCAATAGGCTTACATTTACCTCCATGTCTTTAAAGAATTCGGACACCCGTTCGTAAACAGGTCCGAACTCTGCGCTCTTGTTGATAAGGGGCCGCATCCAGGCGGAGAGATCTTTGGCGACACTCTCTTTTTCGAAACGACAGTCGCACAATAAAAGTGCGCCAAAGTCTCTCCTATGCCGGATCAGTCGCCCCACAGCCTGGTTGACTGCTTTGGTACCCTCTGCCATGTACCATTGATGCTCCGACAGAGCCTGGATGGACAGAGTTGGTTGTTATGCAGGAAATACGTGTTAGCATCAAAGACTACCCGAAGGGAGTCGGATATTGCTAAGGGAGTTCAGTTAGCTTATCTGGTAAATAACAGTTCATAGACTCGTAGGGGAGAAAGAAAAAATTCACTAATTTGGAAGCTTCACAACCAACTTGTTAATTTTGTGGTTATAAAATATTTCTCAAAAGTTAGAGAATCTTGGCAAGAATTGGTGTAGGCTCTGTTGAGTCTCTCTAGCAAACAGTCTAGTCTTGCTGCCAAGAAACATTTTTGGTGGTAAATCCAAATATTTACAACAATAAAAATACACCAATGACATAAAAAAAGTTGACTTTCCAAAAAAAAAAAAAAAAAAAAAAACATCCTCAATTGAATGAATGTAAATTATTAAAATCAATTGAAAAAAACTTAAATATTATTCTTCTTTGACTGAAGAAATATTAATTGCTAACAAAAGTTACCATAGTGTATATAGCTATTAGCTATTAGTACCATAAGCGTTCATATAAACAGACTAATGAAGATGTGCTGTAAGGACAGAATTTGCTGAAATGTCCTTGTGAAATGTACTCATGAAATGTACTCATGAAATGTACTCATGAAATGTACTCGTGAAATGTCCTCGTGGCTGTAGTGTCCAGCTTTATCTCAGTAAACATTAGGCCAAATAGAGTAAAATAAAATCATTTCTACAGCTGTTAATATTCACCAAGACCGATGAAATGAGTACAATAGGTTAAAGTAGCAAGGGGTTTAGCCCCAAACCTCACCATGAAAGAAAACAAAACAGGTAACATTACTTACCATTTTCTTTTGCATGTTCTTCATGTACTCTCGTTTAAGCACAACACGCAGATCTCTGAACGGAGGGTACGGCAGTCCTGTGATGATAACTGCGCGACACTGTGAGTCCGCAAAGTCCATCCCCTCGGACACCTTCCCTCGCAGAACGGCCAGGAGCACTGCGCCACCCGACCCCTCCATCTCCAAGGATTCCGAGTAATTCTTCATTACTTCCGCTAAGCTCTCCCGTTTCTGCGGCTCAACAAATATTTTCTGCGGACAAGAAGAGCAAATGCTTGTTATTGTTTTTAGGGATGGGCGAGATTGGATTTTTAGTTAGAGACGAGACGAGACGAGATTTTTTATTTCTCATAAAATTTCGAGACGAGATCGAGACGGGATTTCCCTTCTCATACACAACGGGAAATGCAAGTTCAAAATTTTTACCTGATTTTGTAACATTGTTAGATGACTGTTTAAATAAAAAAATAATGATAATAGGCAAGAATATTTACAATCTTTTATTAAAAAAACATCAGCATAACATTTTTTTATTAATCACGCCTAACTTATAAAAAATGCCTACGATTAGGAAACATAGTGATATCAGTTAGGATAGAGTTCAACAAAATAAAAGCAATATTAATTTTTATAAAATAGTTACTTGTTTTGACTTTTTATAGTAAGAAAACATTCCTCACGCTGCTTACACTTAACAAAACTTCTCAAATGTTATTAAAATAATTAAAGTAATATTTACATTTAAAGAATTAATTAAATAAGAACGCCTTCGCAAAGGAAACGCAACTACAACACGCTCCTGTATTGCGGGTATTGCATTAACTTTCTGCAGGCATTTTTATTTTTTTTTCTCGTCTCGATAAAATTCTCGGCCAAAAATAAATCTCGTCTCGTGTAACAAGATTTAAAATTTCCTGAAAATTCGAGACTTGACCATCCCTATTGTTTATACAAAATCTCATATCCTGGACAGTGCACACTACATGAATGTTTACCGACCTTCTCAACGTTTATCTGAGACCAAAGTCCCGTCTCCCGCCAGTGATCGGTCGTCTTGTGCATTAAAGAGAACGAGTTGAAGAACATGAGAATGCCATCTGGCACAACTCCGCACATCTTGTGTAGAATTCTGCCGAGTTCCGCCATATAATTGGGGTTCTCTCTGAAACAATGGGGAAAAACATTAGTTTGAAAGCAAAATGGTAGTTCAAATTCCTTGCACAATTCAATTCAGGATAAGTAAATTGTTAATATGCTATCTAATGAGAAAAGTTAAAATAAGTTATAGGGAAAGTTAAAATCATAAAATGTATTTATTTTTTTTATCTTTTTGGTTCTGGATTGTTGTAGGAACTAAAAACAGAACCAATAGAATTTAAGAAATGAACTGGATGTGTTTCAAAACCACACATAGCTGCAGTACTTTACTACTACTAAACAATAACGGGAACAGTGCTAAAACAAACGAGTAGTTATGTGTTTATCTGTGGACAAGCTGATTCGTTTGTGAGTAAAAAAAACAGGCAAATATTATAACATACCTGTTGGCAAAATCCGAGATGAGTTGTACCCCAGTAGGCCCTTTTCTCAGGGCATTGATGCACACCTGAAAAACCCAAATGTACACATATAAATACACATGTAAATAGTTAGCTAGCTTGTCACAACACAAAAGTTAGCTACTGTACTCTATTAACTAACAACGGCCTGATGGAAAATCACGCCTTGAAATGACAGGATTAACAAATAAACTAAGAACTCAACAGAGTTTAAAACAAACAGGTGTTCAGTTGAGTGGAGAAAGAAAACACAAAGAAGTTTGTAAAAGAATTACTGACTGGCTGGTTTGAGAAATTGTCGAAAAGATACTGGTGAAAAAATTGTCTACAAATGCTGAATTCAGGTTTAAATTTTTGGGATTTCAGACACAAACACATTAATTAATGGTAATCATAAATAATTAAAGCTACATAGGCTCACCTCTTCTTACAATAACCATACTTGATATTCCAGTTTTTTAAGGTCATTAAATTATAAATTTGAAAATTAATTTAGGATTTTTAATAAAAGGTAACGGTGAGATCAATTCCAGAAGCTTCAACAAAGACGTGAACTAGACCTTGGCATTTTATTTATTTTGAATAATATTGAACAATCCCAAACACAAAGCAGAGTCTTCCAGCAGAAAAATGCATTTTTCAAATAAACTTCATCATCAAGGCTTTTACTTCTCACAAACCTTAAAATTTGTGTAAGCAAAATTGCAAATCAATCTAGGACATACCTGAGAAGGTTTGATGATGTGCGGATTTTCCAGATACACTGGAATTGGGATGCCGAGCTCGGCGATGGTGACGTTGGTTGGGGAGAGAGTCCCGCTGGTGAGGATTACGCTTTTAACTCCTTGTTTCAGGAGAGACCGCATGCTGGGACAAAAAAGTTACAGTGCAACCTCAACCTATAGCCTGCTCACATAAACTATAGCAACAAACTCTAACGTCACCTAACCTATAGCTTATGTTTTTAGGAAAAAGCATTTAGCTTGGATTAAATAAATAAATATAGGATGGAGAGGACACAGCTAACTCACCTGATGGAAGGTTGCAGACGAGTCAAAGAACACATTATGTGTGTGATTTTATGTGTTCTTTGACTCGTCTGCAACCTTTCATCAGGTGAGTTAGCTGTGTCCTCTCCATCCTATATTTATTTATCTAACCTATAGCTTGCATTATCTAACCTCACATAACCTATAGCTTGCATTATCTAATCTCACCTAACCTATAGCTTGCATTATCTGACCTCACATAACCTATAGCTAGCTTTATCTGACCTCACCTAACCTGTAGCTAGCATTATCTGACCTCACCTAACCTATAGCTAGCATTATCTGACCTCACATAACCTATAGCTTGCATTATCTGACCTCACCTAACCTATAGCTAGCATTATCTGACCTCACATAACCTATAGCTTGCATTATCTGACCTCACATAACCTATAGCTTGCATTATCTGACCTCACCTAACCTATAGCTTGCATTATCTGACCTCACATAATCTATAGCTAGCATTACCTGACCTCACCTAACCTTAGCTAGCATTATCTGACCTAACATAACCTATAGCTAGCATTACCTGACCTCACCTAACCTGTAGCTAGCATTATCTGACCTCACATAACCTATAGCTTGCATTATCTAACCTCACCTACCTATAGCTTGCATAATATAACCTCACCTAACCTACCACCACTGTAAGGTTAGCCTGCTATCTACCACAAAATACCTTATAAGCTATCGTTTATTTACCTTTTTGTTTATTGTTTTTTTTTTTTCGTTTATTTACCAATACACAAGTTTACTGTAATATCTTTACAGTAAACTTATAATATTACAATAAAGTTCTACTCACGTAAATCCTGGACTGAAACACCAAAAGTTGACGACCTTCGCTGTAGAGTTTGGTACTGTTTTTGTGTCTGACCATGCGTCACAATTGCCCTTCTTGGGTACTTCAGGTTCAATGTAAACCTGGAACATGTTAGTAAAAATATTAAACACTATAAATATACAAATGGCTTAGTTATAGCCTCTCCAGGCAGAGTGACAATGAAACAATTGCTGACTGAGGATGTCAATCCCAGAGAGGAGAAAAAGAATGAAAGCTAAATAAAAGCGAAACACCTTTGTTAGACACATATTATGATTGTAAAAAAAACCGTGCATTTTTGTACGTGTGAGTGAGTGTCCTAGTACATGTGGTTGGTATTGGAACAAAAACACCGAAACCATAACTCTCATACAAATTATTGTAGGTGTTGCAAAAAATATTAATTTCTACAGATTGAATACAACCGACAGATTGTGCTGATCTAAATTACCTATTTCTGTTGAATACACAATCTTTTTCACCAATTCAAACTAATGGAATGACTTATTGTGATCTATAGCAACTGTTATGATCCATCAACTTGGCCGGCATCAAAAAATAAGGTAGGAAACAGAGTTTTTGTCACTAGTGCATTCTTTCAGCATCCAATAGCCAATGCTAATACTCTGTGAGTTGCTCATTCTATGTTCTATTTTATTTAAATATTGCCTACATACACGGAATGTCTACATCAGTATTCAAAAGTCAAACCTAATCTCACCCTATAGTAACGATCCGAGCTTCTAACGGGGCCTCCTTCGTCAAAACTGCTGAACACCGTTGCGAGGAACTCGTTAAACTTGAGAAAGATCTCTCCTTTACGAGTCAGAGCGGGGTCGCAAGTGGTCGTCAGGAACAATGCGAGGTTGGACAAACTGGTATCCAGGAGGGAAAGCTTGTCTGCGGTAATCTGCGGAAAAAATACCTGTTTGTGATGCATTGTAAGATTTTTTTTTAAACAAAAATTAGAGGACTTACTTACTTACTCCCAGGGCCATTTATATCGGAGGTGATATTTGGCCGCACCAACAAATCTTCGCCAAGTTAACCGGTCTTTCGCATCATCCTCCGTTGCCCCAATTCTCTCCAAATCTTCTTGCACTTGCTTCCACCACCTCTGCTTAGGTCTTCCCCGGGGTCGTCTTCCTGTAGTGTTTCCCTTTAAAACTCTTCCCAGTCTACAATCTTCATCTCTTCTTAATATATGACCAGCCCATCTGATTCTTCGGCACTTGATTTCTCCAATTACATCTGTGCTATTATACAGTTGCCTTAATTCCCTATTGTGTCTTATTCTCCATTCTCCTAGCTCGAATATTGGTCCAAAAATCTTCCTTAAAATTTTATTTTCGAATACTATTAGTTTCTTTTCATCTCTTTTATTTAATTTCCAGGTTTCTGATCCATATAGGAGAACTGGGCAAATTATTGTTTTGTACAGCCTGATTTTTGTTTTCCGGGACAAAGATTTTGATGAAAGTAATTTATTGCAAGCATGAAAACATTTATTTGCTGAATTTATTCGGCTTTGGATTTCTAGTTCATCAGTATTTTGGTTGGATATAATTACTCCTAGGTATTTAAAACTGTTGACTTTTTCAAATTAGAGGACTAGATTTTCTATTATAACTAATTAGAAAAGTGTTTACAACGTTCAAATTCCAGATACATATAAACAAACATACCATTAAAAAAAAAACTTCATACAAATAATTCACCTTTATTTGCACCCCAAAAATGATAATAAGGAATTAAGTCTCAGACTTTTGCAGCATTTAAGATATGAACCAAACAGAGTTTGAAATAACCTATTATATACAATTTTAGAGTACGAAATTGCTCAACGCAGCGGAGAAAAGAACATCAAACTTTACAAATAATTAATTCTAAAATATTGATTGTAATTTAAGGGTGTGCTCTACCTCAGCTCGGGCTTCAGTAGCTATGTTGCGCCATAGCGCCGTAAGAAGCACTTGCAGATGTCTAAGTCCTATCAAATATTCAGTTAAATTTTAACCATTTTTTCATCTGAGGAAGGTTCCTTACTCTTTAGATTCAAATTTATGAATCTATTGTTTTAATTTTCTTCTAAAAATTCATTTTTATGTGTAAAATGTTTTAGAAAAAGCTTATTTTGAAATATTTACCAGTCACTTCCCACTTAAAATTCTACTTATCAAAAAATTCAAACGATACAAGCCTACAAAAATAAGAAATGAACAATATATTTTCAATCGGTTAAGAACTAAGCTGACAATGACGGAGATCATAAACCCTTGCATTAGCGCACAGCGGACCGGTAGAGCGCACCCTTATGAAAACATGTTTCAGTTGGACAGCTGTACAGAGTCTTGATTACTATTTAGACAGGTCATTTTTCCCCATTCCACACTAATCCTACATTCAATTTATAAAATAAAAAAGAAAATTATTAAAAATGATCAAAATTTTACAAAAGTTTACAAAATGCACATTAATTATTTTTAAAGGCTTCTTACCACTTTTTGTTAAACTTAAGCAATGATTTTTTAATACACCTGTGTATTTCTCATAGTAAAACAGTTTTAGCAATTTTACAAAGAAAACTTAAGTAATGTTTAAAAAGAGAAAACAAAACAACCTCCTATCTAATGTAATTCTGTCCATCAAGAAGATATATTGTTTGTCTCTGTAGCTAAATATCCTCTAGGATCAATTTTAGGGCCCCTTCTTTTCATATGCTATCTAAAAAAAATATATCAACTTCATTATCAAACCCTGAGAAAAGCAGTACCTATATGTTTATCCGCCGATGATACTAACCTAAAAATCTCCAAAATTTGATTTGAAATTTAATTCTAAACTTCTCCCAAATTGCAGAAAATATCGGGTTTAGCATCAAACAGTTTTTTTACTTACTATATATTCACAAAGATAGATCTACGTAAAAGTTTAGTTATGTTAATCATGCGTTCTGTATATCGGACGTTGGAGCCTAAAAGATTATTATTACACCTGATTTTTGAATAAAGATAACTAGGGGTGTGCGAATAGTGATTTTCAACCTCGAGCCGAGCCGAGCCGAGCTTTTTAAAAAATGTTCGAGCTCGAGCTTTTTCGAGCCGAGCTTTTCCTAGCGTAGGCCTAACCTTATCTTAATTATTAAACTTTTTTTTTCTTAAAAAAGTGCATAATAATAATAATGTTCAGTCAATTTTTAAATAAACACAATGTTATTTTAATATGTTTAAAAACATTGAGAATTGTCAAGACATCAAATAGTAGATAATCACGATAAGAACTGAACTGAACTAAATGAAGATGCAAGAAATAAAAGGATATCGATTGAAGGCCTGAAGAGATATGCAGTGAAGACTGAGACAATCAGATTGTCTTTCATGACAGAACAGCAACGCGACCTTGAATGACGACAAAACAACTAGCAAGTCGATTACATATGTATATTGTAACTACTATGAATATTTAATTCTACTTTGTATAAATAAATACAAAATAAATTTAAAAACACGTGATTATTCTTGTTGTTTTCCATGCACAAAATATTTTTGTTTAATGTAAAAATGGATTGTATGTTTAACAATAATTGCAGTCCATTATTGTTAAGCAGTATGGTCCCAAATTATTGTTTTTGATTTTAAAACATCACAGTTCATTTGACAAAATTATAGTTGAAGAAGCCCAATGGCTTGTGCAATAGTTTGTTTACAAGCTTTCTCCAGACCACGGGGGAGGGGTGGGTCTGATTTTACTCCATGCATCTTGGGTCTGATAAGCCTTCTATTGTTCACCCGCAAGAAGGTCCGACCCTCATTAGTGCCGCTCGGCTGCACTCAGTGGGGAACCCAATACAACAAATCAATCTTTTAAATGAATACAAATATTTGGTAATAATTGTTTTATTAATATTCACCTTGAAATTTCAATAAATTTGGTGTAAAATTTGACAAAAATCGGCCATTTTGACCGATTATTAATACAGTACCAAATACCAATAAAGTAGTACTTAATTGGTAGGTAAAAATTAACCGATTTTCGTCAAGTTTTACCCCATGCTGTGCGCTATGTCACAAAAGCTGATAACGACATGGGTGATTAGTAACCATGACAACATGTTGAATGCGTGATGAAGGGAAACCCAAGAAATAGAAGAACAAAGAGAAAGAATGACGTTGTTATCTTTACAGTACTGTAACAGTACTGTAAATAAACTATTACAGCGCCCCTAGTATCAGGAGCGAGACAAGCACGAGTTGACTTTCATTTGACCATGGTAGTTCTTTTTTGCTTTATGCCTGTTCATTCCAGACGAATCTAATCGTAAAGCAAAACAGCCGATAACGACTAAACTAGTTTATCAGTATTGCATCATACGGCTTCTTTGCCGTTTGCTGTTAGGTCGTTGGAAACGTATTGCTGTAATTTTGTCCTGGGAAACTAATGGTAGCTATGGAGATTTAGTTTTCTGTCCAAAACGTCAAAATATATTGTATATCCGAAAAAGTCGGATAAATAACGGATAGTGTCGGATATCGAATTTGGGCCCGGTTTGGATACGGATATCCGAACCAAATCCGACCCGATTTTTCGGATATCCGCACACCTCTAAATGAATCCTATTAATCAAAAAAGAACATGGTTGGTTTGGATCCAAAAAGGTGGAGAGACAAGTTTTACTTATATATTAAAAAATATATAATTGACATATAGAGGAAATAGACCAAAGCACTAGAATTAATTGAATAACACACAAAGTAAACAAGAAATGAAATGCAGAACACGATGATTTAACACTGTCACTCAATTTTGTCATCTAGAAGGGTCGGCGAACTAATCAATAAATAGCCAAAACCAGTTTCCTCCCCTTCACACAGTCTCACCGCCCCCTCCCCCCCCCATCCGGGTGGCCCAACACTTTGTCCTTGAAACACCCTTGCGTCTGAAACAATAAACCCTTACACCCTCGTTGCTGTTTTGACAACAGGTTTATGAATGCGATCACTATTTTTCATTTCCAGAATTAACTATCAATTATTATTATTTGCAAGATACAAATAGGAAACTACATCACATTATGGTATTTAATGACCCGTACTATCAAAAATTAATAACTCATTACTTATTTTGAAAATAAAAAGCACTCATTACAGCACGCGCCACTTATTGATATATATATAATCCTCAAAGTAACTGTTACTTTTATACAAAATAAAATAGGTACAAAATTGTGTGGCCAGTCAATCTTTATAAACAAACATTTTATTCTATAAAATACAGATGGTAAATAGGGGTTGGTTTAAAGGAAATAAAATACAAAACATATTAATTAATTATTTTGATAAACATTAGAAAGGTTATGGGATTGATTGAACTAAAATAACCGCAGGGAAACTTATAAGTAGAAAAGTCGTCAACCACAATCTTGTTTAATCAGTACATTGTTAGAGAGAGAGAGAGAAAGAGAGATAGCAGATAGGGGCGTTTGATAAGGAATCCTAAAAAGTAAACAAACAAGGAACAACGACACGACGATACTCGTTTACAGCCTTATTGTGTCGCCCACTACATTTGCACACGTGACCACCTTTGTTTCTTCCTTATCTTTCATCCGTCCCAAAATAGAATTCCTGAAATAGTTTGTTGGTATAATCTCCCCTCCCACACAAGGCGCAGTGCTCAGTGCGCAATGTAGGTTGCCGTGGCAACCGTGTGTCGTCATAGCGACTTAGCCAATCACGCACTCGCACTGCGTTGTATATTACGATACGAATAGTTGTGTTGGAAAGACAACGCGATAGGTGGTAGTTTCCTCAAAATTACGATCGATAATCATTGCGTCTTGACTGAGCTGAGGTTCCTGTTATCAAGACAGAATTATGAAACGGAGAGTAAATTTAAATGAAAGTTAGTTCCTTATTTATTAATTTAATTTTTATTTGCTAGTTCAATAAGTATTCGGCTCGAACATTTCAAACTTTTTGAAAATCACGAGCCGAGCCGAATAGGACGCTATTCGGCTCGAAAAAGCTCGATGTTCGAATACTCGCACACCCCTAAAGATAACAGCAAAGAAGTTAAGAGTAAAGTCTTAAGATTATTCTTTCCTATAGATTGACGACCAATCAATGGATGGATTAAAACAACAGATAGGCTACAAACTAAATGATTTACTTAACAAATAAATAACAGTAGTGATGAATAAAATATTCTCACCCCGGCTTTAGCGAGCAGTTCAAATATATAAGAGGCAGGGAACGTTTTCCCCATCTTCTGCCCTTTGTCTTTTCCATATTTCACTGTTTCGAATTCTACTGCGTCAACAGCATTTTCCAACGAGAGGAACATCGCCTTCAGACCACGCAAGTCTTCCAACGAGAATGCCTTGGGCGAATCGTCCGTCAAATCGGTGAGATCTTGCTTGATCTTCTCAATAATCTGCAATACGACAATAAGAGAACCTCTATCAGCAATATAACAATGTCTGTAAAAATCTTCCAATTAAAACCAATAAGAGAAAATAGTTTTATAAAATTTGTTGAAGAAAAATTACCTCGAGATTTTACATCAAGGCTTGAGGTTTGTTTGTAGTATTGGCTGTGTACAATGTTTTTTGATCAGAAATCCACAGATGTTTGGTGACTTAAAAATTTTATGTTTTCAAAATGCATTCTTTAACAAAAATTAGAGGGTACTTTTATAGTAAATAGGCCGCTCTACTCTCTTCAAGAGTTACAAGACGGAACAACTCTATTTAAGCAGTAAATAGCCTCAACACTCTTCTGACACAGTGCATCCAATTTTCAAACAACGACAAAGAGGACAAGTAGGTATTACATTACAAGTTGTAAATTTATACTTTAAGACAGTGAAATTTGTAAAAAAAAATACATAGAAGATGAACCAAGCTTTGATTAAACTTAGGAATAGTGATGTGCGATGCATCGAAAATACATAAATATTTCTATTCGATTCAGCATACATCGAAATATCTATAACAATTAATTGCTTCAGGCTTATTCTAATTGTTAGTGAGGTCTAGATTTTCTTAGGACAACCATAAAATTACCAGTGTCCATCAGCAGGAGGTTAGGTCAGCAACTATCCTGTTGTTCATAAATATTTTTTTTGGTAAATTTTTTACTTAGGTAAACCTTTTTTCAAGGTAAATTATCCATTACAGAAACACAAGTTGTAAATAATTTTGAAATAAAATCATGCCGTGCTGCATTGAATCATATCGCATCAACGCATCGAATCGAAAAAAAAATGTATCGCACACCCCTACTTAGGACTATCCAAAGATGTACAAAAAATACCTGTTCAACTTCCGCAATGCAAAGAGCAATGTCCGTACTGGTTATCTGAACAGAAGCTGACTCTTCACACATCCTCTCTACGTTGTGAGCTTCGTCTAGGATAACTACTGTGTTCTGCCAACATAAAAAATCATAATAATAGTTATAAAAGTTATTATAATAATTTTATTCCTATGACATTTTTATGATAAAGTGAAAAGATGACTTTGGGCCAGGGTTTTAAGGATTTTATGGTGGACAGTTAAACAGGCTCCCCTAACTAACAAAAATGGATGAAAATGCACAAACACAGAATCTTTGGAGCTAGTAAATATTGTGTGATGTAGCCTAGGCCATAGCATAAAATTAAAGTACGGAAAGTAAATAACAGAAACGTCTTATAACACTTAAAACATATATTTACGCTTATACTGTTACTCACAAGACGGTAAATATACAAAAAAGATGGTACTAAAAAATAGATTCATGATCTACGGATCGACAATGTGAAAAATGACGCAACACTGAAGCATCCACTGAAGACACGGTTTTAATGCGTGACGATCCCAGAAGCCTACAAATCACAATCAGTGACCGTGGAAGCCTGTCCAGGATACAATCTACAAATACAAATCTGATTACTACTCACGTCCAATATCAGTTGTTGTTGCCGTCTCGTCTGAGCATGAAGCAGATAGTTGTACGGCATAAACACAATGTCCGCAGACGACATCATTTCACGAGACATGTAGTAGGGGCAGCACTGCGTCTCGTTGCCGAACTTCACCAAGTCCTCAATATCGGTGACCTCGGTGGGGAAGTTGTTCTGGTCATGCTTCCGAGACTCCAAATTGTTGTAGTAGTGACAAGAACGAGCGCTAATTTTCTTTCGACACATGGCCACCTGCAGTGATAACAAAAATGATTGCTAAATTTTTTTAGTATAAATAAATATGCCAGTTTCATGACTATGCTGATGGTATTGATGTAAGTTTGGCATGGAGGCATTTTTTGTGACAAATAATCTTCTTTATTTAAGTAGTAAATATAAAGAACTACTAACTATTTGCAATGCATTTTGAAAGTTTTAATTGTTTTCCTACTGAATAACCAATGATTGGGTTTGATTTTGAACCACCAAGCTGCCTGGGTAGCTGAGTGGTTATAATGCTCATCTAACAATCAAAAGGCTACCGGTTCAATCCTGTGTAAAGTCAGTAGCTTTTTGATAGTTCAAACCTGGACCCAGCTGCCCTGATCATTGGGCTTTAAATGAACAAGCTATTACCCACGGGCTTTACCCCGTTTGACTTCATAAGTATTAATAAAATTATTGATTGGTTAAGTTAAGATGAAATAAACAAAAAATAGAATACCGGTACAGTAATACAAACTAATAAGTACATCTGAGCACAGAAAACGTACTACTATAACCCAGAATGCCAACCGCATGGTAAAAAGCATTAAGCGGTTTGAGAGAGCTTTGCCTGTCAATCCGTAGGCAGCGCCACCAGCGTTGCCATGCAATAGCATAGCAACGCTGGTGGCGCTGCCTACCGATTGACAGGCAAAGCTCTCTCAAAACACTTAATGCTTTTTACCATGCTGTTGGCATTCTGGGTTATAGTAGTACATGTTCTGTGATCTGAGGTATTTTTAACATTAGGTATATGGGAAGTTCCCTTTGGAAAGGAATTACGACCTTAAAGGGCAATTTACAAAATAATGGATAAATTGCAAATAATAGTTTTGTGCAAGGTTTCTCGTCATATATATACTTAATATGTTCGTCATGACGAGAAACCTTGCGCAAAACTATTATTTGCAATTTATCCATTATTTTGTAAATTGCCCTTTAAGGTCGTAATTCCTTTCAAAAGGGAACTTCCCATATACCTACCTACCATATATATTAAACCATATTATGGTTTATGGGGGTGTGACTTGTAGTTTTCTCAAAAGTTCATGGGTACTTTTGGCTTTATATGGATTATCCTGGCTATTGAAACAGCTGCTCATAGTAAAAAAGTTAGACACATTCACTCCATTCTACACTCATCCTTCACTCATGTTTGGGTTGAAATACGCACCTACGTGTGCGTCGCTGTCTTTGTAAAGATTAACAATAATGATTAACACATTGATGTTTGTTTCTACATTTTTTTACTGTTGGTATTACTGTGATTTATGGTTTTTAAAGAAATTGAAATTACTCTTAAAATTTTTACTTTTTTGAAATTTTCACACAATATGTTACTATAAAGGCGTCTATGACGACACGGCGCTGCTATGCAATGTGGGGGAAAATATTCTATATGTTTTTATTTTTCTCTTGGAAGATGTCAAACTTGGATTGTTAGTGTTACATAAGTGTGATTTTTTGTATCTGAAATCTCCTGGACATTTAGTATTTAACAGGATAAAAGTATATGGTTGAGAACATTGTGCGCTAACCTTCATCGATCCATTCTCTCCGGCGAGGTCAGGGTGCAGACACAACTGGTCTCGTGAGCCGAGCACGGCTGACTTCATGTGTCTGTAGCTGGTACGCTTCAGCTCCTTCATAGCCTGAGCGAGTTGTGAATGAGTCCGAGACGCATAGATTATCTTGGTCCTACTCCGGTTGTCACCTTCAAGATTGTAAGATCAAATTAAGTACAAAAAAATTTACTAAATCCTTCAAACTTGACAGTTTTGGATTACTCTGATGACTAGTAAATAATTTATACACAAAATACATAGAACAACTTCGCCATTATTATTTCAAATGTGGTGGTGGACTATAGAACTTGATAGCTTCAATAGTTAACCATTTAGACCGGACCTGACGGTAAATAAAGACATTGAGACCGAGATACACGAGTCACACATATTTTACAGCATAAGTTGGTCCAAGCAATGTTATTTAGGCTACTTATTGACTTTCAAAATGAATGACAAAAATATAAATTTACCTTGGATTAAAATACTAAGACATTACCAGTACTAGGGAAAACCTCACATTAACAGATAGGCCTAACTTACTGGGATCACACTAAGGGATTTTGTAGTGGATTAAATTTATAACCTACCCCGTGATGATTCACCAGACTCCTTAGTTGCATTGGATTTGTTAAGTTCCGACTGTAAGACTTGAGCCTTCTTTAATTGGAGCCAAGCGAGAGACGAGCACAGTAAGCTTAGAGTCTTTCCTGTTCCGGTTGGACTCTCCAACACCCCATTCACACCCTGGAAATTAAAGAAAAATTAATACAAAAATAATGAAATAATGAAAATAAAAAACTTTATAGAGTTGAATTGAATTGAAAATGTCTTTATTCATATAATATACAGTGGTATACATTGAATTATGCTAAATTACAGCTAACAACTTAATTTCATTACAATTCCTCCACAAGTCATAAGGAACCTATTTAAACCAAAAGTTAATCAAAAACAACAAAAAGTATGGTTGTCAGAGATCATCAAATTTATATAATGTTTTATTTGTCAGATGCAGTTTTAATTTTTTCTTAAAAATTTTTACATCTTTAACGTTTCTCAATTCCACAGTTAGCCGTAGTAAAAACTTAGCACCCACATTTATGTTTTTTTTATCATAAAACTCTAGCCTGTGGAAATCAATGGCAATTTGATTTCTATTTCTTGTATAATAGGAATGGCTGTCATCTAACCTGGGAACCAGATTGTTTATAGGCTACTTAGTTTTTGAGCATCAAGTGCTGTGTGAAAAACATATAAACTGTAAACAGTCATTATGCCCAAATCTGTAAAATGCTGACGAACCGAATCTAACTAAAACCTAAAAAAATATCAAGTCATATAACTTAAACATTATAGATGGTAAAACAAGTTTTTGTAGTTCTCAAGTCATGATTCAAAGTTGGTTTTATGACATGTCAGTGTCTCTGGCTGAAAATTACACACGCTAGGCTAAAGTTACATCAACGTTTTTATTGATTTAGCCCTATGTTACATATACACCCTAAAATTTAACCTTATAATGTTAAAATGTTGCACAACTTGGTCTGAACAGATGATCCATATGCCCCTCCATGATGCTACTGAATGATATGCTATGGGGGTGCACCAGTAAAGAGAATGTCAGTAGGTTTATGCCACGAATTCATGTTATCAAACTGAAACAATCGTTCTTACGACCAGTCCTGAAAAATGGCTTAAGCCTATGCAATAAAAACGTAGCCTATGTTCTTAAGCTGTGTATTTTTCATCAGGCCAATCTAAACTTATGGCTGTTCTTTAGTTTACGTCCTACATTTACTCACATACTGCAGTTTGGTTAAGGTTAGGTTTCTAAGTTAGTTTAGAACAGTTTCATTTTATAATCAGCTGGTAGTTAGGGGCCTAATGTATTATAGGTAGTAAGTGTAGGACGTAAACTCAAGTGCAACCAAACTTATAAAGGCCCAGACCTATTTAAATTAATGGATATGGTTGCCATCCCCGGTTTTCCCCCGGGGGAGATTACCGGATTTTGACGTTCAAAATTTAGCTCCAGGGGATTTCTGCATAAAGTGAGTGTTAGAAGTACCTACTCTATGTATACTATCAACTGCCTGCCATTTGAGGATAAAATCATATGTTATTAATTGTTATGATCTATTTACTTTTTTGTTTACTTTTTATCAGTTTTGTTCTCAACCATGTTAATAAACCATCAATTGTTTTTCATCTCTTTTATTTTGTAAAAACTAATCACTCATACTATCTATCATTAACATTATTGGTCCTAAATCGAGCCGGAACAGCAACATATCAAAACACTTGTATCTATATCACTGAAATTTTATTCATCAAAATTTATTTTATGTCTACCAAAATTTGAAAATTCATTATCATTATGGCATCACTGGAATCAAAAATAAAACTCCAAAAATCAAGATTACAACACCTGGAAAATGCTTCAGCCTTTTTCAAAAACAAAGATACATCTACTATAACTAAGGCTCAACTACAAACAAGACTTGAAGTTTTGGAAGCAGACTGGAAAAAGTTTGACAAAGATCACGAAAGGATCTGTGAGTCAAAGCCCGAATTGCTAGAAAATCTCGACTATCTAAATGAAGACCACTACAGCCGCGGAAAAGAAGCTTACCTCATCAACAAATCGGAAATGCTGGACCTCCTTGACTTAGTCTCAACGTCATCTCTCCAAAATGCAAGTATTACAGAAAGTAGTAAATCCAACTCTATTCTCAGACCAAAATTGCCTCAAATATCTTTGCCACAGTTTGCAGGAGATTATCAATCCTGGAAACCGTTTAGCGATCTTTTCGATTCTTTAGTAATTTCTAATCCTGATTTAACTGATGTAACAAGATTACATTACCTCAAAAATAGCTTGGTAGGCGAGGCTGCTCAGTTGATATCTAGTTTTCAAATCACTGAGGAAAACTTTATTCCAGCTTGGGAAAAACTAGTAGCTAGATTTGAAAACAAACGGGTCTTGATTAACAAACATCTAGATGACATTTTCAATATCCAACCTTTAAAACAAAAATCTGCCAAAGGTCTTAATCATCTGATCTCAACTGTAAATGAGAGTTTGGGCTCACTTAAATCTCTTGGCTCGCCGATCGATCAATGGGATCACATCTTAGTATATCTGACTGTTCATCGTCTAGATCCTGACACACACGAGGCATGGGAGCTTCACCAAGGCGTATCGACAGAACCATCATCGCTGCAAGACCTACAGACCTTCATCGAGGGACGTGTACGGGCTTTGGAAAACATCGAAGCCAGGGAAGTGTCTCACTCGAATGGAATGGTGAATCAATCAAAACATCAAGGTAAACCTCAGCACAATCCTAAGATAAATGCAGCTTTGGTAGCAGAATCTAAAGAAAAAGGTATGTGTAAACTTTGTAGTCATGCTCATTACATAGTATATTGCAAAGAGTTTCTCGCTAAAACACCTGTTCAACGTAAGGACTTCTTATCAAGTAAAAGGTTATGTTTCAACTGTCTTGGTCCTCACTTGCTCAAAGAATGCCGATCTCAAAAATCATGTGTGAAATGTGGTAATCGCCACCATACATTGATTCATGACGCTGTCAGTAAACCTTTTGATACATCTAGTCAAATCAAATCCACTTATCAAACACCAAATCCACTAAATACGGAAAGAAAATCATCAAACACACCACAAGTTTCCTCAAATCACTCTCTTCCCACTGTAAATCGACACACAGTTCTTTTAGCTACTGCTCAAGTTAGAGTAATCAGCCCGAAAGGTAACAACATTGTATGTAGAGCTCTAATAGACCAAGGCTCCGAAACTTCCTTTATCAGCGAGCATCTAGTGCAGACTCTTCATATTGAACGCTCCTCATCATCACTCTCTCTTATCGGTATCGGAGGAAATCAATCATCAACTACTCGTGGATTAGTGTCCATTAACATTGGGAGTACATCTAACGACAAAGTCATCTGTCCGTTAACAGCACATATTCTGCCAAAACTCACGGCTAACTTACCTACTATGACACCAGGTAAATCTAACTGGCATCATATCAAGAAGCTTCAACTAGCTGATCAAGATTTCATGACCCCTGGGTCTGTAGATTTGATACTTGGAGCTGATGTTTATGGAAGTATCATTCTTCCTGGACTTATCAAGGGTCCGCCTCTATCTCCTATCGCTCAATCAACCATCTTTGGTTGGGTGTTATATGGGCCATGTGGATTTTTCATCAATGGCAACAAATCATCAATGTATCATTGCCTACTGGAGAACAAAGTAGATGATTTACTTCAGAAGTTTTGGGAACAGGAGGATTTTGCCAAGGATCTAGTTAAAGTTTTATCTCCTGAAAATCAAACGTGTGCAGAACACTCGCAATCAACACACTCTAGGACTGATAGAGGAAGACATGATTTTAAACCCCCACTAAAGGAGTCTGCCACAAATCCGGAATATGACAAACTCATCTGCATGGAAACATTGAAGACCAATAGCAAAATTGTGCTCTCTTTCTGCCACAGAATAAAATTGCCCAGTTCCCTGTTGCAATTTGGGGGGGGAGTATGTTAGAAGTACCTACTCTATGTATACTATCAACTGCCTGCCATTTGAGGATAAAATCATATGTTATTAATTGTTATGATCTATTTACTTTTTTGTTTACTTTTTATCAGTTTTGTTCTCAACCATGTTAATAAACCATCAATTGTTTTTCATCTCTTTTATTTTGTAAAAACTAATCACTCATACTATCTATCATTAACAGTGAGGAATCTCCTTTTTTGACTCTCTACTAAAATACACTGTATAACGGCACTTTTGGAATAAATTAAATGTTTGTGTTTACAAATTGTTATGCCATGACTAAATGCAACTCTTGTACTCTCTTTATTAACGGTTTTGTTATTCCTTAGTTTCACTTTGGCTAGTAACGTCCTTAGTTCATCCTCTGTTTCATTACTCCCAGTTATTATATTTTTGCGTCTGCCGGCCAGTCCAAAGTATCCGTGTTCACTACCGGAGCCAAACCGAGTATAGCAAACAGAGAGCGTTTTGTTTACGTTATATTCGTTATTTTTAGTGAGATGTAATACGCAAGATGCAAATTTCATGCTTTCGCATAATATTGACAATGTAGCCCGAATATTAAACAGAAACGGTCTAGGCCTATGGATTGATAAACAAACAAATAACGTCCCTGGCCCGAATGTCAATAGACCTACTAATAGCCGTAAAAACTGGTTTGGACGTGTTTTCTTTCGGGCGGGTGACATAATTTTTTGGTAATTATTTATCATACTTACACTGGTTATAATTTTGATATGTCTACTTACATTTTTAACGCTGAATCCAAAAATGCAATCAGTTTTGGTCGGAGAGATTCCTAAGGGGCCGTAGGCCTACAGTTAAATAATTAATATTAAGCTTAAGTTTTGTTGATTTATCAACGTATTTGTGGTATCCGAGTCCAAGTTCTAGTAGCGACTAACACTATACTCTGTCTGAATTTAATGTGCGGTTGAAGGACAAATTAGTTTTCCCCTGTTTTCTCCCTGGCCCCTGCCACCACAACATATTAGCCTACAGCTGATTCATACTGTTTATAATTTTACAACAGTTGTCACTTTGTTTACATTTTAGTAGTAAACAACATTGTGATTATATGATTATATGATTATATGATTCTGATGGTATTTTTTTGCAGTTTAATATTATTCAGTATGTGTTTAATTGATTAGTGTTAATTAGAAATGGCCAAAAGGTGCCAAGACATTACTATTCAAACTAAAAAATACAATTTTTAGAGTGTACAATTATTTAAAAAAAGCATTTATTATAAATCTGCAGGATGACACTGACTCTGATGGCTTAAGCGAAGATGATGGTCCACATTACAACTAACATTTGTTAAATTTACACCATTGTGTTCATTTTGTGGTTTAATATATGTTTTAAAAATCAAATCAAATTTATATGTTTTTACGAGATTTGTTTTCTATTTGGTGTGTACTAAGGCTATTGGCCTTTTATTATTAAGGATTTGAAATATTTATACAATTAGTAAACGATGAAAAATGCAAACACTTTAATATAGCTGTTACATACATATGGTTCAATTTCTGTGTATCTCCAAACATAACTCGTTCATTCAAAATGGTATGATCAATTTGTTATGTTAGTTTATCCTCAGTAAAAGAAAATTGAATGCATTTACTTGTCATTTACCTAGTGAGTTTAATGTTGTACACTGATTACTCAGGCATAAACAGGATAACCCAATGGTTTTCATCCTGATCTGACCTTAGGGCTCCGCTAGAGACATTGACAAAGTTCCTATTACCGACGGTATTAAAATAACAACTAAATAAAGAAGTGAAGAATCACTTTAGAATTTTTAAACCAGTTTACCACGATATTAACTAATTTAATAATGTATAGTTACATTACCAGAACTGAAATTGTATTTAAAACAATCCATCAAAAGCAAAAATGTTAGTCCAGGATTATGTATATTACATTATAACAAAACTTTTAGTGAAATTAAAATTGATACGTAGATTATTTATTGTTAAAATAAATCTTATTGTTTTATTATGTGTGTAGTTCAATCATAATAAATAAATGCTTCCTAAAAAACCTGTCTGCAATATAAAACAGATGATTGTTACAGGGGATTTCAGTGTAGAAAAGGGTAAATGAGTGGGAGATTTACCATGATAGGGAAATCATATGTTGAATTCCAACCGCACAATTATTTTAGACATACTTTAATAGGGGTGGAAGGTTTGTGGAGTGGAACCAGCTGTCAGTTTTTTACATTCGATACTAAACAGAGAAAACCACACACGACGCCATGAGAGTAAAATCAGAGTTACAATATGCAATAACTATATTTTTAAAAGAAAATGGACTTTAGTGCTGCTTAGAAAATAACTTATGTACAATATATCAACTGTCCATAATCCCATAGTACATAACTCCATTGTGCTTTAAAGTGAAAACGTGCCACAGTACATAACAGTAGATAGTAATGTACCAATCCTAGACCAAAAAAGGAAGACTTTAATAATTTAATGAAATTTGTTGTTTTTCAATACTAATATGTTAAATTTTTGCCTCTTTTAGGCCAATTTCTAACATTTTCATATTTTTCTAGAAAAAGTATATAATTTTGATGAAATTTTCATGAATATGTCTATATTTTCCATAAAATTGAGTACAAAACAAAATGTTTTTAAAAACAAGTAAAATTTTAAAATTTAATGAGTAGTTTTTATACAAATTTAACTAAAACAGTTTCTTTATCTTTGAATGTTTTAATTTCAGTAATAATTAAGTTTAAATCTTTTTTATTTAATTCTTTAATTGTTTTTTCATCAAATATATTAATAAATCTATGAGGCAAATGAACTTTACATTTTTCTAATTCAACAATAACTGTTGGTCCATATTTATCTTTAACTTTTTCAAATTTTTCTATTTTATATTTTGTATTCAATTCTAAACTTTTTATTGGTTTATATTCTTTGAATTTACATTCTCCAATATTATTAATCTCTTCTAATAGATCCATTTATTACAAAAAATAATTATAGAAATTTTAAACAGTTAATAATTGAAATATATGAAAATAATTTTAAATATCACACAACAGTTTGTTAGAACTGTTGTGTGATATTTAAAATTCTATTTTTTTAAATAATATCTGATGTATCACTTATGTTATCAGAAAAACCATTATGTTAATTTATTATGCATGGATCATTTAAAGTTGATAGATGTTTTAAGAATTTTAAAAAAATATCATCAAATTCTGGTTTTATATAAAAATTCAATTCTAAAAGTTTAAAAATCATTGGTAATAGTTTTTTAAATGATATATTTCTTTTTGTAAAACTGAAATATGCATTAAAAATTACTGTAATATTTCTTTTATCTTCAAAATTTAATTCAAAATCAATATTGAATATTTTGTTTAAGAATTGATAGTAAAATATCCAGTTTGTATAATTTCTTTGTTTTAAGAATAATTTTATATTTTTAGGTGTTATTTCAAAACTATTGTCTAAAATACATAATGTATAGATTTCATTGATTAATTGTTGTGTACGATATGGTTGAAAATGATTAAATTCTCTTAAAATATTTATAAGATGTTTGTTCTTATTCTTTCGTCTATTAATCTTTTTTTCAGAAATAATTCTTTTACATATATTACATCCTATACAATTTTCAATAATTGTAAAGTTATTAAAATTATGACATCTATAACATACATACATTTATATATAAAATTTTTATATCTAAATGGAAGAACTTATTCAGTGTCATAAATGTAAGAAGAAAACTAAAAATATTAATCCAGAAATTGTTGAAATGAAGAATGGTTTGTTTAGAATTGCTACCAAGTGTTCAATATGTAAAACAAATAAAAGTAAAATAATTAAAAAAGAAATTAAACCAATAATAAAAAAGGAGTTAAATAAAAAAGATCAAATAATTGAAGCTAAAGAAATTCATGCTCCAATAAGAAAAAAATTTCCAAAAAGAAAGCTAGTTACATTAGGTATTGATGATTTATGGGCAGCTGATTTGATCATTATGAAAAGTTATGAAAAAGAAAATGATGGTTATAAATATATGTTGAATGTTATTGATACATTTTCTAAATATGTTTGGTCAAAACCTTTAAAGAAAAAAGATGCAAAATGCGTATCTATAGCATTTGAACAAATTATAAAAGATGCAATAAAAATTGGTCATAAATCACCAAACTTATTACATACAGATAAAGGACTAGAATTTATAAATAAAGAATTTAATGGAGTTTTAAAAAAGTATAATATTAAATTGTATCATACAGAAAATGAAGAAAAATCAAGTATTATTGAAAGATATAACAGGACTCAAAATGAAAAAATGAAAGTTCTATTTGAAATTAATAAAAATGTTAGATGGATTGATATTCTTCAAAAAATAGTTAAAGAATATAATAATTCATATCATTCAACAATTAAAATGAAACCAATTGATGTAAATAAAGAAAATGAAAATGATTTATTAGATACAGTTTTTAAATATATCCCACCAAAAATAATTACAAAATCTAAATTTAAAATAAATGATAGAGTTAGAATAGGAAACAAAAAATCAACTTTTTCAAATAAATATAAAAACAATTGGTCAAGAGAAATATTTGCTGTTTCTAGAATTAATAATACAAATCCTGTTACATATAGTATTAAAGACTTGAATGATGAAGATATAATTGGTAGTTTTTATGATTATGAATTGAAGAAAACTAATTTGTAAAATTTTATACTATATAAATGGAGAAAAAATGTATAAGGTGTAATTTATATAAAGATGTATCTGAATTTTCAAAAATGAAATCAGCAAAAGATGGTTTATATTATTATTGTAAAGAATGTTATACAAGTTATAAAAAGGAATTATTTGATAATATTAAAGTAATTGAAATAAATCAAAAAGAGTGTTTGAATTGTAAAGAAATTAAAGACATATCAAATTTTTATAAAAATTACTATAGTAAAGATAAAAAGTTGGCAATTTGTATTGAATGTATTAGACATATGTTTTTAAAACCACAAATGTGTGAATGTGGAAGAAGTATTAAATGGGTCAATAACTATTCAAAACATTTAGAAACTAAAATTCATAAAGAAAATATAACAAATAAGATGAATTAATAAACTAGTTTATAAAAGTTTTATTGAAAACAAATACTCTAGAAAATATAAATTGACTAGTTGATTACTAATTTTATAAAAAAAATACTCTAGAAAAAATAAATTAATCATTAATTTGGGTATATTACTTACATTTTATAAAAACATATTTTCTAAGTAAAAATTATTTTTATTAAATAAAGGAATTTTTTCTCATCTAAATGGAAAGACGAAATGAAAATATATTATGTCCTTATTGTATTAAAAATATATATTCTAAAAACTATGCAAGACATTACAACTCAAAGAAACATTTAGAAAATAAAATAAAATATGAAAATGAAGCTAATAATTTAAAAATATGGTGTAAACAAAATTATATTAATGATTATAAAAACAAAAATCTAGATAAATTAAAAGAAATAAAAAAGTCATATGATCCAACAAACTATTCTTTATTTAAAGAAGAAAAATTAAAGGAAATTGCTAACAAACTATCTGTTAGAAACTATACAAATTTAGTAAGAAATGAACTGATTAAAAGACTAAATAAAATTAAACAAAATCCTAATAATTTAAAATATAGATCATTGAAATTTATTCGAGATTTAGCTGTTAAAAATAATATTAAAATTGTAAATAAAACTAGAAAGGAATTGACTGAATTATTGACTGATCATCTTAAAAATAAACCAATTCTAAAAGAAAATATAATAAATATTCAAGAAGCTTCTTCATTAAAAGGTTATTTTCAAGAATATATTCTAACAAATTCAAATGATGGTTTGGATATATCTGATTATTTAGAATCACAAAGAAGTGAAATTCAAAAATTAATTGAAAAACAAAAATTTAAAAATATAAAAGGACAATTAGCTTTAACATGTGAATATCAAATAAAATTGGTTAGTGGTGAAAATCAAACCAGTACAATGTATTTTGCTCTTAGGAGTTCAGATATCTTAAATATTAATGAATTTATAAATGATCAGTTTAAAAAATTAATATTAAGAGAAAATTTGAATCAACCATCAAATGGTAGTGGTTGGTCATTAAGTAGATGTTTAGAATTAAATCTCAAATTGTATAAAGTTAATTCATTAAATGCTGGTTCATATATTGAACTACCAAATAAAATCAAAAACAAGAAGAGTTGTATAAATTTTAAAAATAAAGATGAATATTGCTTCATTTATGCAATTAGATGTGCGATTGATAAATATAAAAATAGGAAATTAGATCATCCAGATAGGGTTAAACAGTATCAGAGTTATATAAATGATGAAATTTTTAAAGGTTTTGATTATCCAATAACATTAAAAGACATAAAATTGTTTGAAAAAAGATCATTTGATCCTAAATATAACTATCCATCCATGTCAATTAATGTTTATAGAATTGATGAAGATGAAAAGATTGTTCCATTACAAATATCTGAAAATTATGATGCAAAATTAGACATTGATTTGTTGTATTATAAAGATGGTGACAACTCACATTACATATTAATAACTGATTTAAGTAAATTAGTTTCTAACCAAGTTTCAAAAGATCATAGGTCATAAACTATATATTTGTAGACGATGTTTGACACATTTTTATAAAAATAGTGATTTGAATAATCATTTAATAATTTGTAAATCTCTTGAACCTTGTCGACCAATTATGCCATTTTCTGGTGAAACTGTTAAATTTGAAAATTATTATAAAAAACTTGAACATCCTTTTGTAATTTATATGGATTTTGAAAGCATTCTGAAAAAGATTAATACTTGTGAAAATAATCCAAATAACTCATATACAAATAAAATTCAGAAACATATACCTTATGGATTCACAATTTATTTAGTTTCTAGAGTGACTAATAAAATATATAAACCAATTTGTTATAGAGCAAAAACAGATGAAGAGTTGAAAAATGTACCAAATAAATTATTTGAATACTTAGATGAGATTTCAAAGTATATAGCTAAAAAATATAATTCGAAAAACAAAAAGCCTATGAGTTTAACTAAAAATGAAGAAATTGAATATCATAAAGCAAGTGTTTGTCATATTTGTGAAACTATTGGTTTTGATAATGACACAAGACGAAAGGTAAGAGATCACTGTCATTTAACAGGAAAATTTAGAGGTGCAGCACATTCAAGTTGTAATTTAAATCTAAAATTTCCACAAAATATACCTGTGTTTTGTCATAATAGTTCAAACTATGATACACATTTGTTTATTAAAGAATTAGCTAAAAAATATGGTAAAATTGATTTAATAGCAAATACTGATGAAAAATATATAAATTATTCAGTTAATTCAGGATATGGTTATGAATTTGAAGATGATAAACCTAGAAAATTTGTAAAATTCTCATTTGTAGATACGTTTAGATTTATGGCCTCATCAATTGATAAGTTAGCTAAAAATCTGAAAGAATTTAAACACTTGACTAAATTTATAAAAAACATTGATATAATTGAAAAAGATGATGAAACATTTGAAATATTATCTTCTAAAGGTATATTTCCTTATGAGTTTATAGATGATATTGAAAAATTAAATTATGATAAAATATTAGATAAAGCACAGTTTTATAGTTCTTTAACTGATGAAAATATTAGTGATGATGATTATAAATACTATCTAAAAGTTTGGAATAAATTAAAAGTTAAAACATTAGGAAATTATTCTGATTTGTACAATATTCAAGATGTGATGTTATTAGCTGATATATTTGAAAATTTTAGATCAGTTTGTTTAAAGAACTATCAATTAGATCCTGCACATTATTTAACATCACCATCATTAGCATGGGACTCTATGTTAAAATTAACAAAAATAGAATTAGAATTGATAAGCGATTATGATATGTATTTGATGATTGAAAAAGGTATAAGAGGTGGAATTTCTCAATGTGTTACAAGGTATTGTAAAGCAAATAACAAATATACCAAAAATTATGATCCTAATAAACCTGAAAATTACATGTTATATGTAGATGCAAACAATTTATATGGATGGGCCTTAAGTCAAAAACTACCATATAAAGATATTAAATGGATGAATCCAAATGTATATACAACTAATGAATGGAAAGAAACTATATTAGAATTAGATGAAAATGCTGATTATGGCTATATATTAGATGTTGATTTAGAATATCCAAAGGAATTACATGATAATCACAAGGATTTACCATTAGCTCCTGAACATTATAATAATAAGCTTTGTACTACATTATTTGATAAAAAAGACTATGTGGTTCATTCAAGAAACTTAAAATATTACCTAAAACAAGGTCTAGAATTAAAAAGAGTAAATCGAGTAATAGCATTTGATCAAGATAACTATATGGAAAAATATATAAAACTGAACACAAAATTAAGAGCTCAATCAAAATCAGACTTTGAAAAAGACTTTTTTAAGTTAATGAATAATTCTGTATTTGGTAAAACAATGGAAAATGTAAGGAATAGATGTAATATAAAATTAGGTGATGAAGAATATTCATTAAAACAAGCTAAAAAACCAAACTTTAAAACGTTTAGTATATTTGATAAAAATTGTATTGCTTCACATTTGATTAAAGAAAAAGTTAAATTTGATAAACCAATATATGTGGGATTTTCAGTTTTAGAATTATCAAAGCTATTGATGTATGAATTTTGGAGTCATACCTAGGTCCACCGCGGTCAATCTCCCCCGCGCTAGTTTCCGCAAGGTCTGCGGCCGGCGGAGCATGAGACCAACAATCCCTCCCACTTGCCTCTGAGTCGCACAGTTTGGTTTGGCCGACCTAACCAAACGGTGCGGCGGACAACTGGAGACTACTTCACTCGTAACTACGCAGCCTGCAAAATGTAGGATACTTTACCAAAGCACTGCTGTATTGCGGGCTGACTAATGAGACCGTTTTCTGTAAAGTAGTAATTGTACAAATTACCGTACACTTGCTTGTCTACGAGAAAATAATTATTCAATTGTCATATCTATTCCACGATTATTAATGGTTTTGAAATCCATACACCACTTTACTCACTAATATTAATGGTACAGATTAAGCACATGACATTAGAATAATAATTCACTTTAAACACAAATGCAAATTGTTAACGACAACATTATTACATTTATTAATTAAAGACAAATCAATCAAATAACAATAAGCCGTTTAATTACTAACACAAAAGGTTTCGTATGATTAGATTATGCATACTGATAAACCACCTATGGTCATCTATAATAATACTAGTGAACCTGTGCGGCTCAATGCCCCGCAAAATAACATATGAATTTAGAAAACAAATTCATCGTGTTACATATTGACTCGACGTCAAAAATTAAATACAGTAATAATAAAGCCTTAGAAGAGAAGCAGTCCAGCCATTTTCTAGCAGTATGTGTATTATATTTAGTAAATGAATAAGTGTTCAAGTTCAAGTATGTTATAGGGTAGTTATTTTTTAAAGATTTTTAAAAAGACATTTAACAAAACATTTTATCATATCAAACCAATAGGCCTATGTAGCATATTTTGACTTTTGAGGGTCGTAAAAATGCTGCTTGAAGATAACACTTTTAAAAATAAAAACAAAAAAAGAAATATTTTAACCACAAAAGCACTTCCATGAATACTACGATTTTAGTCTTCAGGAAGATTACCCTCGTCAAAATTTTCCGTAATGAATATGTGTAACCTATTAAAAGATGTAGCCTTACTTAAAACAACATATAATGTAGTTGCTCATGACTGATATTGGTCTGGGTAAGAACAGTGCTGCTCTTTAATTAAAGTGCTTAAGTTAGTTGGCTTGGTGTTTTCATAACTGCAAACTCAAAATCACACCACAAGTAAAAAAGAATCAAGTTATCAAGTTAAAAAAAACCTATGTTTGTGTAACAACATTATTCACATGTAGTAGATGATTTGTTTGATTTGTTGATCAGATGTTTTGTTTCAAATGAATTAATAATGCCAAAGATTTGTAATTTTAAATACATAAATTATTATAGTAAAGTTTTCCAAATCATGGTAACTTATTCTCAACTAAATGTTACTATTCCCAGCATTAAAATAAAGTAGTAAGATCCATTATGAGTAAACTTTAAGGTGTACAATCCTTGATTGAAATGTAGTATACATTAACAGTCATAATACACAACAATTTATTATGTAGTAGACTTTGACTATGTTCAAGTAACAAACATATGTTTTTGTAAATAAAAATTATCTCCTGTGTTATCCTTATGGAAAAATATGAAACTTTAAAGGGCCCCAGGGCCTCACTCTCTAATTATTTCCCTAAAAAGAAAGTTTCCTGCACAACTTCACGTTACGCTCTTTCAAATGACACCAAAAACATGTCAATCGGTTCAGTAGTTTCGGAGGAGTAATTGTCACAAAAAACCTGCTTGCGTATTAAATAAGTACGAGAGGTCGTCCAGTGGTCGAAACTCGACCAAAAATATGTAATAATGTAAACTTACTCACTTCTCTATTTTCACCCCACACTGTAAATAAAACATGTGATTGGAATTTCTTCCATTTGTTTTGATTTTCTGTTTATATTTCGTTGTTATTTCGTCACCAGCATGGCAACGCATAAGATCCATGTTAATTTTTTCAAATTTTAAACTCATTTTTTGTGCTTATCTTTGAGCCTATTTAAATTTATAAAGGGATTCTGCACACCTACAGGAAAATAGCTTTCTAACGGTATGCGTAGATTTAACCCACGATGCACACGAGCTGAGAAAAAAGGTTTTAAAGAAACATGCTTGCCTATTAATATATAGATAGATATAGAAATATAGATTTATTTGGGTTTTCTTTTCCGAGTCGGGTTAGCTCTTCTACTCGGCCGATTTTCATAATTTTGGCCTCAAACTAAAGGTATGGACGCACTACAGATTTGCAATCAAGAATCGGCATTCATTTTTATTGACGTATATTTCGAGTTATGCAAAACTCATAAACTAACTCGTTCATAAACTAACCTCATAGTTCTTAGAATATTTGTATATTCAACCAGCTGTTAGTTATAACAAATTATATTGCACTAAAACAAACTAAAGATTTTATAGACTGTTGGAAATAGTATATTTCGTACCTAGGGCCGAAAATGAGGTTTTGCCGGCTCGAGATAGTTTTTAAGTTCGAGACGAAGTCGAGAACTTAAATCGATCGAGAGCCGCAAAACCATTTCGGTCCGTGGTACGAACGCTATTTTTCACCACACTATACCCTATTACCACTATTCACCACAATAATAATGCACACTGATAGTCAACACAACTACAACTTTAAGGTTATGTGAAGAAATAATTTGAGGAATCAGCAAAAATAAAAATATATAGTTGCTAGGCAACGGTGACAATAACACAATTCTATTGAAATGCTATGGATTTTGATTATGTATTTAAAATGCATTCATGTTTTAAGTAAGTAAGCGGACAGCTGATTTTGCGGCCCCGGCCTGTAAAAACCTGCTCGGTCCCCAAATTATGGACAGCTGGCATCGCCAGCAAAACCTAACTTTCGGCCACCAATTAACGTATGTAATACAGCCAAAAACATGATAGTGTGGTGAAAAATAAATTAGAACATCTATTATTTTAATTTTACTTTTTACTAGCTGTTCTACGTACGGGAATCTTGTAGTAAGTTGAAACCTTATATTCAGAACAGGAGTTGGTTTGCATATTTAGTGTGCATTTTTCCAGATATGCTAGCAAAACTATTACTGTATAGGAATACATATAATCCTTCGCAAATACAATATCTGACAGTTTCAAAGCCAGAACGAATGCTTCGCAATTAAATGTCACCCGATCGTGTTAGTCCATATTTTATATCTAATGATAAAAGGAATTGCTTTATAGATCTATAGCCCTAAGGTAGACCTGTAATTGAAAGTTACTTTTCTCACTGGTTAAAAAAAGTTAAAAAAACTACCTCAACCAAAAACTACTGCACACTTTATTCGGGTTGAAATTTTCAATAACAAAGGTGATCTTGTCTTTTTCAAGAAACACTGAGAAATAAGGACATTAATGCGCTACCAACAGACATACACACACAATAGCAGTTAGGGGATTTGCTACGCTTTAACCAAAGCAAATTACAAACAAAATAATTATTTGAAAGTTTTGATAGTGTCATCAAATATTATGATAATCGTTTTTAGGCCTAATCAAACTGTAAAATTTGTGTAAATCCGTTGGTAAATATATAAATAAGTAAATAAATACACAGTCCACAAACAATTTATTCGTTAACAACGCCAAGCTTTAAAAATTCATTATGGTTTGCTAAAAAATCTTTCAATAATGTTTTATCATTTCATAGCATAAACTAACATTTTGGAGTCCAGACAGAAAACGCAAAAATTATACAGTAGGACATCAATTAAATTTAATAAGAAATAAGGTGCAGCACTAACGATAACTATAGTTGTAAATAGTGATGTGTTTCTACATAAAAATGATTCTTACTGCTACCACCGGTTCTAAGGAAAAGTAGCAGTACCATAAACCAACGTTTACATTTAAGAAAAGAACTATAGTACTTGCAACCAATTCAAACTGTCCTTCTAATCAAACTGTTTTATATAGGTTTTAATCCGTTGGCAAATAAATAAATAAATAAATACACAGGCCACAAAACATGTAACATGTAACGTTAACAACGTAAAGCTTTAAAACTCACTATGGTTTGCTAAAAAAAAACTTTCACTTGATGTGGTGCAGTACCGAAGTTATTAATCTCCCTTGGTTTTAAATGTCTTTTAAGTTTTTGAGAATCAAAGTTATTTCCCAATAATAGCATTAATTGTAAGTTAAGCAACTTTCAATGTTAACATATTAATGACAGTTTGAAGAAACCACCTTTATCCAAACAAAGGTTTCTTATGTAAAATATTACGTAATCTCTCTCTAAACGATAATTGGTACATCTATCTAGCAAACATTCGGAGGAAATGTGACAAAAAACGCACAAATCTGGGGTTTTGGACGTTTGTAGTTTTACTTCCTAAGTAGGAAAAGTACCGATATCGTTGTCGAAATGTAAGTAGTAAAAACCAAAAGTGACACATTGGAAAATTGAGTTTAGCTACATCTGTAAGTTAAACCTCTGTTACGATCACAGCAAAATCAGAAAGATCTTCCACGATCGCAGCAACATCCACGATCACCCAGTCACCCACTGCAGTTGTGATTTTTTACTTTGCACTTACCACAACTGTCCTTGAAGCGCCGTCAATGAATGGAAACCTTTTTTGTAAGGCACAACGTTTTTAATCTCACTTGGTTTGGATGTGCTAACAAAACTTGATCGGAAATGGTTGCGGTATTTGTAAACAACTTTTACTGTAAACATATCAGTGACAGCTAGAAGTGAGAACTAATCCAAACAGCTGATCGTTATTTCATCAAATGTAATAGTAAACATTAGGAGAAAATTTGACAAAAATCGAACGAAATTGGGTTTTTGATAACACGTTATTTTGTGTTCAAAGAAGCGAGGCCAGGTTTTTATAGCCAAAGACACTCACCAATCCAGTAAATACAGACAAATGATTAGAACCTTGATCGGTACTCTAGTTTTCTAGGAGTAGGCCGCGTAAAATGACATTTTGGCGTTACAGACGCAACCACAGAATGGACAGACAAACAGATAAACAGACATACAGACAGAAATTGAGATAAGGCTCGTTTCGGCTTTCTTAGCCTATGAAACGTAAAAATAACCAAAAACTGCATGATTCTAAGCAATGTACAGACAAAACTGTAATTTTATTTATATAGATATTTAAATTATCTCTCGTCCTCTAACCGAATAATTAAACGTATCAATTATTAAAGCATTACACATAGTATAGAAAGTCAACCCTACGTATGTCATTTCATTTTCATCCAAATGCTGAATTTGTGTCGAAAACGCTGATTGTTTACAGCTGTTACGTTAAGCAAATTGTATTGTACCAAAACCTAGAGTAGAATAATAGCGTCGGCTGCTGGACTTTTTAAAATTTTAAACTTAATTAAAAAAAACTGAAACCCTAAACTAAAATTGTGGCTTCGACATTCCCTAGTTCCCAAAATTGGCTTCTTTCAAATCTTTCTTTCAACGCAAAAATGATGAAAATCAGTCAAGTGGTTGATTCAGAATCGTGAAATAAAAAAACCTGTTACGTTTTAATATATAAGATAACGTACACATTTTTGTAATATTCCTGGAATTAGTTTGGGTTTTTATTACTCGATACTTAAATTATATAAATAGCCAAAGGCAAGACAACGTCTGCCGGCTTCAGCTAGTTTTTTAATAATCCTATCTCCTCTCTGGCATTATTTAATTCGAAAATGATTACATTGCATTATAAAGTGATTTCATACGTTGTAGGCCCACTTATTATGTCTTACAGTATACCCCTTCAATCACGGTTAAAAGATTAAATACACCTATAAAGAGTTATTAAATTGTGAGTGAAAATAGAATGATAAGTATTTGTTATTTAATTAGAAGAAGATTTACCTAAAAATGGGGCCCATTGGCTTCCTTATGGGGCAAGAATAAGTGACCCAATGTCCCCAGTGTCAATAAGCAAACTTTTTTAATTAAAAGAAAACTGCTTTTCGTGGTGGGCCCTCCATAATAGTAGGCTATTTTTAGGACGCATTCATCCCTTAGCCACCACCACAGGTACATAAATAAATAATTATTACATATGAGATTATGAATTTCAAAATGGAAAAGAGTGTTTCTTCAGCGTGTAGATTCTTAATATAATAATAATACGACATATTATAATAACGAATAATATGACAGATTAAAGTGTTTTCCGTACGTAAATGTGAGTGAGTGTATGTATAATTGAAGTAACATAAATTATGGAAGCAGCCAGATTGGGTAAAATAAAATATGTAAAAACAACAATTCATTTAATTTAAATAACAACCCCTAATTATTCGGTCCACAATGGAATGACATGCCGGGCACGTTATCGGTACTCTTACTTGAGTACCATCTCCATTAATAGAGAATAACTGTTGAGAGACAAATGCCCTCAAACACCAAACACCTACTACAAAACACGGGGTGGCCACAGGGGGTGCAAAGCCTCGTGGGCTGCATAACACCGCAGAAGCGGAGCGGCGCGGCGGTTCGATGACCAGAGCGTCCAGTTTTGCGAGCAAGAGAACAAAGAGTTTGCGTTCCTTGAAACCCAAACAAAGACTGATGTGTTGGGGTGCGAGCTTTCTCTCGGCGGCAGGGCAGGTAGCTGGTAGCTACAGCCGCGACAAGGGTCACTGCAGTTGTAGCTAAATAATATAATCGACGCATTGACGGTGGTGGATATATATTGTTAAAATAAAAATGAATTATAATAATTATCATAGTTCAATGTCCTAATTAAGAGCTTAATTTTTACGCAAAAACCTTATATCAGACAAATGTGCTTTATGGACAGATTTCACGTTTAAGTCCCTACCACGTGCAACACTTGGTTTTTTTAGCAAATTTCCCTATAGGAAATCAATAGTTTCTTAGCAAACGTATTGACTGTTTACAATTAACATATGTTCTTCTTCTCACTTTTAGTTTCTGCCAACAGTGGTTGGAATTTCATAACAATGCTTGTTTCCCATGTTAATCTTATGGAGAAATACGAAACTTTAAAGGACCTCTGGGCCTCATTCTCTAATTATTTCCCTAAGCAGAAGGTTTCCTGCACAACTTCACGTTACGCTCTTTCCAATGATACCAAAAACATGCCAATCGGTTCAGTAGTTTCGGAGGAGTAATTGTCACAAAAAACCTGCTTGCGTATTAAATAAGTAATAGATAGATATACTGTTATAGTGTCCCTGTTGCTGTTTTCTTTTTAGTATATCAATTCATCCAGGCTCTCTCTCTTTTTTCTATTGTAATATTTGCGCCAACCCAAATTCAAATCTATATCTATATATTAATATTAATATACTTATTTAATACGCAAGCAGGATTTTTGTGACAATTACTCCTCCGAAACTACTGAACCGATTGACATATTTTTGGTGTCATTGGAAAGAGCGTAACGTGAAGTTGTGCAGGAAACTTTCTTTTTAGGCAAATAATTAGAGAGTGAGGCCCTGGGGCCCTTTAAAGTTTCGTATTTCTCCATAAGATTAACATGGGAAACAAACATTGTTTTGAAACCCCAGCTGTTGCTTTGACATTCAAATGTAAACAACCAGAACTGTCAAATGCCTATTTCACAATTTCAGACAGCTGATCCAAAAAAATAAAATAACTATGTGGTAGGTTTATTTAATCTTAGACTTTATGATAGATTATTTATTATAAATCTATTTCAATGATTATGAAACAGATTTTTCCCATTGCGAAGCAAAAATTCTAAGTAAAAAGAAGAAGAACATATGTTAATTGTAAACAGTCAATGTGTAAATTATCTATGTTGTATTAAAAATATGTATAGTTTTGGATGGTGGTTTGTGTTTAATGATGTTATATAATTATAGAATTTTTATTTTAAGGATTTGGCATATAAGTAAGCCTATGATAAATAACACCATTTCAGAGTTCTGCCAGTTTTTGCCTAACTCTGTCCTGTAGAGTTTAAAGTATTCTACACCTTATTGTCTACAAATTGGCTAAATAATTTAGGTACGGTACTTTATAAAAGCTGACAGCCTTTTTACGTTGACTTAAATTGTAAGCTTACCTTTTCCCATCCATGGACAGTTTGATTGTTATAAATTTACGCTTTAAACTGGAATATGACTCTTATGTAAATTGTGAGTATTTCTATTAGTTAATAATCTTTTAATTGACTCTTTTAAAATCATTGGAAATTATTACTGTTATTAGTTTTTAAACAAGTTATTTGTTTATAAATAACTCCTGTACTTCTTTGCAATTGCTCGATTTCGAGCAACATGTACACTAGTCTTTATAATTAATACGCTACATGAAACTTTGTCGGTTGAACTCCTCCGCCATTTCTTAACCGATTTTATCCATTGACGTCTCATTGGAAAGAGCGTGTCGAGTAGATCTGCAAACCGGCCTTACATTTATGAAAAAGTCCCTTAAGCTCTGCCCCAGTGGCTTTAAAGGTTCCCATGTTATCCTTATGAAGAACATAATTGTTTACATTTTGATCAGCTGTATAATTTAATTGCTGTTATTTATCTTTCAATTCAACGAAACGCATTGGGTTCATTTACTGATTTTGGCTGAATAGAAATGAAATAAATGTACTACTTTAATTTACAATTTAAATAATCGAAAAAGCCTTGGCAATTTGATATATTTTACCTCCTATATAATGAAGAACACCTACAGTATAAATATTCCCACAAAAAATGAACAAGGATGTTAGTCGAAGTGTTACTATTTTGTAGGAAACACGGACTTAACTTTATGATTATTGGCAAAGGAAAACACTCTAAGGCTGAATTAAACTGTTACGGCAAGGACATTAAATATATGTTTTATTAAAAGTCAAGAGATTTAAAATAATATGACTACATCCAAAAAACTTTAATAAAACTTTCATTGAAGGATTTGCATTATTCACATTTAAGGGAAACAAAAAACCATCTAAACAATATTAGGCCTTTCAATCCTGCATTTTTTCAGGTAAATTTATCCATTGAGTATACACGTATATAATTGAATATACGTGTACTCAATTATATAACATACGTTATAACAGTAACTAGCCAAATTATTGCCAATTGAAGCAAATACAATTGTGATAGAGAGGTTATGCAGAAAATCAGGCAGTTCTTAAGTAATGTAAACAAAATGTTATCGTTGTAAAAAAATTACAGAAATTTGTAAACGTACTGGCAACAATGGGTAGTACCATGCAGACTACATTATCATTGACGAAGATCAACATGGACAACCTAATGCGGCTATAAGTGGGAAATATTTGTAGAATACACTAAAAAACTAGATCAGCTTTTGAAAAATTATAAAATATTTACAAGAAATGTTGATTATATGGTACTGTTAGGTACGTGATCTATGAGTTGAGTCTTTTAAACTCATCGGAAATTATGACTTTTATTAGGTTTTAAATAAGTTATTTGTTTTTAAACAACTACCGTACTTTACTTCTTCGCAATTGCTCGATTTCGAGCAACATGTACACTTGTAGTAAAATGTTTCATTTCAACCAAGTGTTTGTAGCAAACTGTTAAACTGTCAAACTTCCATTACTATCCAAACTATCCATTATTTCGTAAATTGCCCTTTAAGGTCATAATTCATTTCTAAAGCGAACTTTCCATATACCTAATGTTAAAAATACCTTAGCTGATGTACTTATTTGTTTGTTATTCTTTCAATTTATTTCCTTATTAAAATAAGTGTGTTTTTTTTGTATTAGGTACTCTGTGTTAAAACATGTAGCACATGAAATGGTTGATATCACCCCATTTTTCAGGATTCTCTACGGAGAAAATTCGTTTGAGTGGTGTATGTCTCAAATCAAAGAAATAAAATGACTCGACTTAAATTACTTAACACAGGTTATCAGTAAGGCATATAAGGTTTTCTTAAGTTCTCGATTCTGGAAACACTTTGTTGCAGCATGTTACCTCGAATTGAAGCAGATCGTTTAGCATTCATTAGAAGTCATCAGTTAAAACTGAGAGCATAAATACCGGTAATGTAAGTGAGCCTTGACGACGCAAATAGAGATATTTAAAATTAGTTTCTAATAAGTACAATACAATAATTGAAAATATGATGTCATTTTGAGAAATTTTACAAAACTACAACATAGCAGCGCATAAATAAAATATTATTAAAAGCAACAAAGATTAACAATCCATTGATTAAATGAATGGAAAAGGCGTTCCTGTCATCCCACAATACAGCGGAGTTTGCAAAAGGTATACTAGTTTTTGCAGGCGTTGTTTCGTATGGTACTCAGCCATACATATACAATAAGTGCCGGCTATGTATAACAAGCTTTATTTTTACAATGATTTCCTTGTAAAATCAAATAACTCAATTGTTAATATAAGTGTAGTAAGAAGATTCGTTCACTCATCTATTATTACAATTAATACAATAATAGCATTCCCCAAAAATTTAAGTTGCCTTTTTTAAAATAAAACTTATTATGATATCTTCTGGCCAAAAGTTTAATTATCGTTCTGATTTTAAAATATTTATTTAACATTGCAAAGTTTAAAGTAAATTATTCACCTACTATAGGAGGGTTTCGAAAAGGGTAATTAACTTCAAAAAATACAAAAGGATTTTTTTATTCTAAGAAAATAAGCAGAAACCAGATTTATTTATCTTAGTAGCAAAAATGCTATACAAATATATAGCACGGGTCACTTTTGTATTAGTCTTACTCTTATCCCATTTAAATACTATAATAATGATAGTATCAATAAACAAATGCATATTAGTTATGTAAAGGAGACTTTGTCCTGACCGCACCAGCCTAACAGATGCGTTGGCCACTGGCAACAAGGTCTACCGGCAGCAAACACGACTACATCCCCTTCACCCGGTTCAGCTCGGACATTTCGCACCACCAATCGTAGGTCAGGTTGGTGGTCGTAGACCTTGTTGGCCGCGGACCTTGGCGCGTCCCCATGAATTTTATTATGAAAAATTGAAGAAATTTGATCCAAATATAAAACTATTATATATGGACACTGATAGTTACTTTGTGGAATTAAAGAAAGATCCTTATAAAATTATTAAAGAAAATATAAATGATTTTGATACAAGTGATTATAAGAAAGATCATGAATGTTTTAATGAAAAGAATAAAAAAGTAATTGGAAAATTTAAAGATGAATTAAATGGTGAAATTTTAGAAGAATATTGTGGATTAAGATCAAAGCTATACAGTTATGAGTTTGATAAGAAAAATCCAGTTAAATGTTAAGGAATCAAGAAAAGTGTTGTAAATAAGTCAATTAATATGAATGATTTTAAGAAATGTTTGTTTGATGATGTGGAACAATATAGAGAGATGACATGTATTAGAAGTTTTAAACATGAATTATACACAGTGAGAATTAACAAATTAGCTTTAAGTAATAAAGATAATAAAAGATTTGTATGTGAAAATAGAATTGATACATTACCTTGGGGACATAAAAATATAATTTAAACATAAATAAATGGAAATAATAATCATACCAAAAGAATTAATAGACAGTGAATATGATCAAAAATTGTTTTTGTTTAAAACTAAATTATCAAATAAATATTTAATTTATCTTTTTAAATATAAAGGATATTATGTTTATCACAATGCCTTTAATTTTAATATAAAACCATTCTTATATAAAGTAATACAATATGTTAAAGAAAGTTTTAAGGAAAATGATCAAAATGTAATTAATTTAAGATTTTAAAATTAGTGAATATAAACCTGATTCATGAATTAATATATTTTTATTTTTAAATATAAAATTATTATTAAATAAATCAATAGTTGTCATTATTTATATAGAAAAAAATTTAAGTTAGAAATTTTGTTTTAATCTTAAATACACAATATTCTTAACATTTTTATTATTTATCAAATTTCCTTCATTATCTTGAATAGATATTACAATATTTTGAATTTTATTAATATTTTTTAAAGGAACATAGTCTATTTGATTTGGTTTTTCACTTATTTTTGAACCATATTTAACATTTGGATAAAAAGTATATAGAATTTCTGATTCTTTATGTAAATGCGAGTGATCATTATGATTTTCAAAGCTAGGTTCAACCAAATTACAATGGATTTCTAAAACATCAAAAGATCTTAATTTCGGTAACTTAATTCCTTTAATTAAAGTGTCTGGTTCAATCATTTCATCCTTTAAACCTAATAAATCAGTTATAATAGCTGTTACTATAATTTTAACAGGTGATTTTATCACAATAAGAGAACCCTCATTTTCTAATAAAAACCCATTTTCATCAAAATTATCTGTTTTCTTTTTAAATTCTTTTAAGCTATTTTTAAAGTTTTCTTTTATAGTTTCTAATGTGGGATATCCTTTGTTTAAATTAAAATATTGATTTATTTCTTTTTCACCATTCTTAATAGTAAAACCATATACATTTTTATAATCATTTGGTACATTTAATACAAAATTATCTGAATAAAATCCACAAAGACCAATACTATAATTTCCATCCAAATGAATTGGATGTTCTAATCTTAGTTCAATCTTTGAAGAATTGCCTGTAATTTTAAATAATTTCATCTTATTTAAATGGAAAATTTTTTAAAGGAAAAAAATAAGATAAAATTTGATACATATGATGAAAAAATCAAGAATAATCAACCAATTAGATTGTTAATAATAGGATCAAGTGGTTCTGGTAAAACAACATTACTATTAAATTTCATCTATAAAAGATTGATACCATACACAAATTTATATGTTTTTAGTAAATCACTAGAGCAGCCTGCATATATAAAATTACAACATAGATTTAAAAATATTGAAATGAACATTAACAAAAAAGTTGCAAATTTCTTTGGTTCATGTGAAGATATAATTTCATTAAATGATTGTAAACCAAATTCATTAATTGTTTTTGATGATTGTATTTTAGAAAATCAAGATAAAATAAAAGAGTATTTTGTAATGGGTAGACATAAAAACATATCATGTATTTATCTTTCACAATGTTATTCAAAAGTTGACATTATATTAATAAGGAATAATTTAAATATGTTATGTATTTTTAAGCAAAATAATCATTATGTAAAACAAATTTTTGATCATTTTGTAGGTTCTGATATGTCATTTAATGAATTTAAGGATATTTGTAATGATTGTTGGAAAGAAAATTATGGATTTTTAACTATGAATTTGATATTAAAAACAAATGAAGGAAAATATATGAATAAGTTTTCTAATATAAAATTTTCTTCTAAATAAATGTGGTGTATGCTTGATTTAATTGTTGATAAAATATTTGTTATAATAATATTTGCCTTATCTTTAGTGTTTATTTTTTTTATTAAATTTACAGAAAATAAAAAATGATGTGTTTGTGTTTATTTTTAGATTTACTTATTATTTTTGTTTTATTTATATTAATCATTAGTGTAGTGTTGATTGTGCTTAATCGACATAGTTTATGTTTATGTTAACATGGTTTATGTTTGTGTTAACATCATTTATGTTTATGTTAACATATTTTTTCTTTTAATAAATGGATAACATAACTGTCGACAAGGCTAAGAAGTTAGATGAAATTGAAAAAAAATTAATAAAAGAATTTAAAAATCAAATTAAAATTGATGAAAATTATGAACAAATTAAACAAAAAGCATATGAACCAATAACATCTGCAATTGGTAAAGTAGAAAATAAAATTGGTGAAGTTTTAAATGAAAATAAAAATTTAATGGATTTAGTACCTATTGTTAATCAATTTGCAAACATATCAATACCACAATCTGAAGAAGAATTTATGTTACCTTCAAGTACTCCATTTAGACCAATAAGAGAACAAATTATTGAAGAAGAATCAACATTTATAGATCCAAATATTGTTTCACCTCAAATATTAAATAAAATCATTGGTCCAATTGCACAAAAATATTTACCTAGAGCAAAAGATGATAAATTTGGTTTGTATTGGAATAAACATAAAAAATCATTTATGATTGGTGATAAAATAACAGTAATTGATAATCAGGGTGTCTAGTTTATTTCCATTATAAAATTCAAGACTAATTCCAGACTTTTCAAGACTAATTCCAGACTTTTCAAGACTAATTCCAGATTTTTCAAGACTAGTTTTATCCAAAATTAGTGGGTGTTGATACCAAAATGTATCGATTCTCGATTCTTGATATCGATACCAATTTTTATAGCTTACCCAATTTTCTAAATAATACTACACCAACTCTTTGTCGTTGTCATAAAGTAGTATGATAATGTGGTGTTTCAAGTAAAGAAATAATGCGGCAATACAAAATTCTAACTAGCAAATTTGGTTTTTTATCATGAAATCTTCCGCGTACCGTACGTTTAGACATCATCATTGACTGTGATTACAGAAACGTGATCGTCGTCGTCCGCGATCACGGCAAAATCATGAACATTTCCCGCGGCCGTGTATACATCGTCGTCGTCTCCCGCGGTCACGGAAGCGTCATCGTCATCTCCCGCGGTCACGGAAACTTCATCGTCATCTCCCGCGGTCACGGAAACTTCATCGTCATCTCCCGCGGTCACGGAAACTTCATCGTCATCTCCCGCGGTCACGGAAATGTAATCGTCGTCGTCCGCGATCGGGACAAACTCATGAATATTTCCCGCGGCCGAGCAGATATCATCGTCGACTCCCGCGGTCACGGAAACGTCATCGTCATCTCCCGCGGTCACGGAAACGTCATCGTCATCTCCCGCGGTCACGGAAACGTTATCGCCATCTCCCGCGGTCACGGAAACGTTATTGTCGACGTCCACAATCATGGCAGAATCATGAACATTACCCGCGGTCGTGTAGACATCATCGTCATCTCCCGCGGTCACGGAAACGTTATCGTCGACGCCGCGATCACGGCAAAATCATGAACATTTCCCGCGGCCGTGTAGACATCATCGTCGCCTCCCGTGGTCACGGAAACTTCATCGTCGTCTCCCGCGGTCACGGTAACGTTATCTTCACCTCACGGGGTCACGGAAACGTCATCGTCGACGTCCACAATCATGGCAAAATCATGAACATTACCCGCGGTCGTGTAGACATCATCGTCATCTCCCGCGGTCACGGAAACGTTATCGTCGACGTCCGCGATCACGGCAAAATCATGAACATTTCCCGCGGCCGTGTAGACATCATCGTCGCCTCCCGCGGTCACGGAAACTTCATCGTCGTCTCCCGCGGTCACGGTAACGTTATCTTCATCTCCCGCGGTCACGGAAACGTCATCGTCATCTCCCGCGGTCACGGAAAGGTCATCGTCGTCTCCCGTGGTCACGGAAAGGTCATCGTCGTCTCCCGTGGTTTCGGAAACGTCATCGTCGTCGTCCACTATTGCGGCAAAGTCATGAACATTTCCCGCGGCCGTGTAGACATCATCGTCGTCTCCCGCGGTCACGGAAACGTCATCGTCATCGACCGGGTTCGTGGCAAAATCATAAACATTTCCCGCGGCTGTTTAGACATCACCGTCATATCCCACGGTCACGGAAACGTAATCGTCGACGTCTGCGATCGCGACAAAATCATGAACATTTCCCGCGGCCGTGTAGACATCATCGTCGTCTCCCGCGGTCACGGAAACTTCATCGTCATCTCCCGCGGTCACCGAAACGTCATCGTCGTCTCCCATGGTTTCGGAAACGTTATCGTCGTCGTCCACTATCGCGGCAAAATCGTGAACATTTCCCGAGGCCGTGAGGACAATCATCATTGGCTTCGCGGTTACGTAAACGGAGGACGACGATCGCGGCAAAATCATAAAAATTCCCGACTTTGAAATCAAATTTAAGACTAAATCCCGACTTTCAAGACCATTTTAAAATTCAATACTAATTCCCGACTTTCCCGATTTTCCCGACTACTAGACACCCTGGATAATGATGATTTACTTGTTAATGGTAAAACATATACTGGCACTCAAGGTTTATGGAGATTATTGACATATAAAGACAAACCAGATGATAATTTATATAGTCAAGATGATTTAAATAATTACTCAAAAATTTTATGGGAAACAGATTCAATTTATAAAAATAATGATCCAAGTACTAGAAAACCAAAATCAAGTAAAGGTAATAAATATATGAATTTGATTAAATTTATTTGGGATTCTAAAGGAAATATTGAAGGATCTGGTATTAGAAAATATTCAGAAAATAAAATTGAATACAGATATATTGATGATTTAAACAAATTAGAAAGTATAATCAATTATATATATGCTCAAGAAAAAGCTGGAAATAATAACTTTATCAATGAAAAAAAGGCTATTAAAGATTTTATTTCAAACAAATTAGATGAATTAATTGAAAAACCTGATGGTATAAAATATTTAAAAAGAATATTACCAACTATAACATCACCAATTATAGGTTCAGGATTATTAAATGATTTTATAAATAATTTACCATTTGAATTGCATGTACCTGGTTTTCAATATCTAGGACCTGGAACTAAGCTACAAAAAAGATTAAAAAGAGGTGATCCTGGAATAAATGATTTAGATAAAGCTGCTAAAGAACATGATATATTTTATAGAGATCATAAAGATACAGAATCTAGAAATGATATTGCTGATAAAATATTACAAGATAAAGCATGGGATATAGCAACATCTAGTGATCATGATATAGGTGAAAGATTAGTTGCTTTACCAACATCAGGTGCTATGTGGTTAAAAAGAAAATTTGGAATGGGATTAGAAATAGGATTAAAATTTTAACCTATATAAATGGAAAAAGTTAAGATAAATTTAACTGATTATCAAAAATCTAAAATTAAATCTGCTTTTAAGAAAAATAAAAATTTGACTATACAATTTGAAATAGATCAATTTAAAAATGGTAATGATATATTATTATTAACTAAAAGACAATTGAATAAATTAGAAAAACATAAAAAATTAAATACTGGATTAAGACTTGAATTTTCTTACAATCAACTTAAACAAATAAAAGATGGTGGTTTATTAAATGAAATATTAAATGTTGCTGATTATATTCCTGGCATAAATAGTTTAACACCAAAAGTTAGAAGAGGAGCTAAAGTAGTAAAAGACAATGTTATTCCTAAATTTAGAGACTTTATTAATTGGTTAGATCAAGAATTAGCTAATGTAAAAGGATCTGGATTAGATGAAAAAACATTAAAATATGTTAAGAAAAAAATTTCAACCCATTGACTTTAGCTGATTTAGAAAAATTATGTCAAAATATTAAGAATTTTAGAGGTGTTTTTATGAGAGATATGCTTCCAAAAACTGTTAATAAATTTGAATGTGGTATAGTCAATTTAGATTCTTTTTCTGGTAATGGAACTCATTGGATATGTTATTATAAAAAAGATAAAATTAAATATTACTTTGATTCTTATGGAACTACTGGATTAGCACAAATAGCAAGTTTTACATTAGAAGATAAACTTAATACAGAAAACCAAGAAGATGAATAATTTTTACTATATAAATGGAGTTAATTTACTGTCTTAAATGTAAACAAAAAACCAATTCTAAAGACATTCAAGCAATAAAATTAAAAAATAAAAATATGATTAAAGCAAAATGTTGTATATGTAATTCAAAGAAAAGTTGTTTTGCAAAAATTTCTTCCTAATAAATGGCAAACTATAACTCATTTGATCTTTTTATTATCAGAAACCAATTTATGTTGACCAATGAAGATTGGAATATTATTTCAGAAAAATATGAATTGAATGAAGATATGATCAGATTGTTTCAAAATAAACTAAATTGGGAAAAGATTGCACAATATCAAACATTAAGTATACAATTTATTGATGAGTTTATTAATTATCAACTTAATGCTTATATTAATTTGGTTTGTAAGTATCAAAATTTAGATGAAGATTTTATTGATAAATATAAAAATGATTTGGATTGGGAAATAGTGTTACAATATCAAAATATATCAGCAAAATTCATCATAGATCATGCACTGAATATTGAACAGTTTAAAGAAAAAATGGATTATGACGAGATTGATTAAATTATTCCAAAAAGATTTATAAAACTATTCTTTATTACAAAAATTTTACTGGTTTTAAAAAACCTTTTTCTTTCCATATTTTTTTCATAAATTTCTCCTTAATAAATGGCTAATACTTATGAAATTGAAAGAGCTGAATATAAAAATTTTTATCCTTTATCTAAACTACATTTGAATGAACCAAACAAAAAAACTGAATTTAATATTGATTTTGGAGATGGTTTTTGTACATCTAAATTTCAATTTTATATTTCAGGAACACTAAAAAAATCTTATGATAGAGACTATGGTGCTACAGATAATGTAAAGTTGATTAATAATTTTGTACCATTCTTATTTTCAAAAATTGAAATTAGAAAACATAATAAATTAATTGAGGAAATTGAATATCCTGGACAATTAAGTACAATAAAAGGTACTGTTACTTATTCAAAAACAGAAGCAGTATCCAACATTTGTAATGGATTTCAATCAGATTTCAAAAATACATTTGAAGCTGTGGGTAATCTATCACATTTTGGATTAGGTTTCTTTGAAAATGTTAATGTTCCAATATACAAAGGAGGATTCAATATATGTTTTGTTAGATCTGAAGATAATGATGCCATTTTTAGATGGAAAACTAAAAAAGTTGATGGAACTTTTGATGATACTACATTACCAAGTGCTGGAAAAATAATTATTGATGACTTTTTTATTAGAGTTCCAATAATTGAGTATAAAACTACAAGTAAAATTCAATATATTAATGAAATAACTAAAAAAGAAAAAATACTATTTCACTTTAATCATTGGCAATGTATTGAACAAAAGACAATAACTGGAAAAACAGTTAGTTTTGATATAACAAATATTTATCGAAACATCTATAATCCAAAATTTATAATAATTGGTTTTCAAAAAGGTAGAACTAATGATCAATTATATGACACTTCAAAATTTGATAGTATGTATATTAAAAATATTAGAGTAAAATTAAATGGTCACTATTATCCTGATGAATTAATGAATCTAGATATAAATAATGGAAAATTTAGAATTTTATATCAAATGTATCAAGATTATAAAAAGGTTTATTATAACAATAGTAAAATGTATTATGATCCAACAGAATTCATTGAAAATAGACCATTGTATGTGATTGATACTACAAAAACTACTGTAAATATTTCAGGATCAAAAAATGATATAATAATAAATATGGATTTTGATTATGATATAACTGTTGCTAGTAAAACTAATTGCTATGTAGTTGTTGTGTCTGAAAGATTATTAGAGTATAATGTAATTAAAAATGATATAACTGAAATCAAATAAAATTATTATAAAACCACCATTTATTTACTACTTTTTGACATATTTTTCAAAATATTATTATATTTTATGAATAATGAGACTACTATTGTTAATTTAAAATTTGTTTCATTAAAAAATATTAATAAATAAAAATTTTTGATTTTCAAGGTCACAGGATGTGAATATTTTTTGTTTCATTATTTAATAAATTTGTACTTATCATATAGATATACCATACCAAATTTCATGTAAATATCTTAAAAAACAAAAAAGTTATTAAAGTTTTTAGTTTAAGGGTAGTTCACCCTAAATTTTAAAATTTTACTAAAAACATTGATAATTTTTCATAATTTTTTAGTTTCAGAGTTATTCAATCATTTTTAGAATTTTTATAAATAAAATAAAAAATAGGGGATGAAACTACCCTTAACATAAGTCAAAAAATTATTTAATATTCAATATATCTGTATACCAAAATTGATCAAAATTGGTTGAAAAACACATGAAATATAACACTTATAAGTTTTAATACCATATTTTTACCATAGCAACATTTTAATTCAAAGAAATAATAGAGAAATCTCATTTTATGGTGTTGGCTAACTTGCTTGCGTTTGACACTAGCGAACCTAGCGGGATAACCTTGCGTAATGCGACGATCATAGTACCATTTATCTGATCTTTTATATTGCCATCTAACTTAGTAGACTTGACACTTTGTAGCTCAATCCATTTGTTTGTTTCATTCTATTTCTATTTAGACTTAGCATTGATTATATATTTTAAGCATATATTATAAAACATTTTTCAATTAGTTAAAATAAATCAAAACAATCATATAAATCCACACTGAATTTTACTAACATTCTATTAGTTATTATTAATTATTCAATCACTTATTTTCATCAAAAGATCAACCAAACAAATTAGGCCATAGACTAATATTCCTTCAATAACATTATATTTACAACGCAATTTGTTTTTGTTGATTTTTACATTATCTTTAATCGTACAGAAATGTAAAATATATGAAATAGCATTAATTTTTAACAAGCTTTTCATTGGTGATATTTATTTTCAATTTAAATCAATACTTATCTTTTTATCTTAAGATTATCATTTTGTTAACATTTTTATGATTTCACAATTGAAATATATAAAAAGATATTTTTGATAATTAAACCTTAAATAAACCTTTACAAACTTGTTTTTTCAATCAATTAATCTACTTCAAGATTTTTATGATATAAAAATCTTTAATAATTCTAATAAATTTCATATTTTTTAATAGTTTATTTAATAATTAAACCTTTATAAACTCATTTTTAATCATTTATTAACGCGTCGCGATTTTTGCGACGCGTCAAATATTTAATAAATTCCATAAATTTAATAATTTATTTGATAAATAAACCTTTACAAACTTGTTTTTTTAATCAATTAATCTACTTCAAGATTTTTATGATATAAAAAACTTTAATAATTTTAATAAATTTCATATTTTTTAATAGTTTATTTAATAATTAAACCTTTATAAACTCATTTTTAATCATTTATTAACGCGTCGTGATTTTTGCGACGCGTCAAATATTTAATAAATTCCATAAATTTAATAATTTATTTGATAAATAAACCTTAAATAAACCTTTACAAACTTGTTTTTTTAATCAATTAATCTACTTCAAGATTTTTATGATATAAAAAACTTTAATAATTTTAATAAATTTCATATTTTTTAATAGTTTATTTAATAATTAAACCTTTATAAACTCATTTTTAATCATTTATTAACGCGTCGCGATTTTTGCGACGCGTCAAATATTTAATAAATTCCATAAATTTAATAATTTATTTGATAAATAAACCTTAAATAAACCTTTACAAACTTGTTTTTTTAATCAATTAATCTACTTCAAGATTTTTATGATATAAAAAACTTTAATAATTTTAATAAATTTCATATTTTTTAATAGTTTATTTAATAATTAAACCTTTATAATCTCATTTTTAATCATTTATTAACGCGTCGCGATTTTTGCGACGCGTCAAATATTTAATAAATTCCATAAATTTAATAATTTATTTGATAAATAAACCTTAAATAAACCTTTACAAACTTGTTTTTTTAATCAATTAAATAAATTGATCAGTCAAAGCCGTGACAACGTCGTATTGACCCCTGGATTTTTCTCGGCTCCTTCTGAGCACTCCGGGGAAGAAATTCGAGTGTGGCCGGTTCTAGGGGTAGGCCTAGCCTGACTTGGTGAATACTAGTTTATTCCCCCCCTAGAATTTTGCGTCACATCTCTGGCGCCCAAACAGGGACTGGGCTTCCTCGGTCTCACGTCCTAGTACTGTACCGTCGTTTTGTAGAAGTTTTCGTCACATCTCTGGCGCCCGAACAGGGACTCGAAAACACGGTTTTGGACTTTGAAATTTAGACGAAATGACTGGAGAAACAAAATCAACGTCTTCGAGTACCCCGACGACCATTGCCCGACCCGATACGCTACCGATCGGCCACGTGACGATATCCACAGTGGGAATTCAAACGTCAACGACGACCACGACCACGACGACGACGACGATCTCCCAAATGACTTCGACTATGGAGAGCTTACCGAGATCGCCGATAGACGACCCGCGCGTCGGTTGGATCCACACTTTGAGCAGACAAAAATAGCTGAGACGACGAAGTATCAGCTGGGAGTAGCGTCGCCGAGCTTCGCAACCGCTTTTACGAGTCTTGGAGAAACCCGTTGGGAAGCATCGGTCAGCCGATGAACCCGACGGTGACTTCGATATTGTGGACTACCGCCTCTGCGGCCCATGATATCCGAAATACCGCAGCTGCTGAAACCTCCAACGCACCAGGAGACGGCCAGCCTGCGAGATATACTCGGGACTCCCACCGAACATTCTTCACCCGTTCGACGAACCCTCAAAGTGTTGGTAAAGCTGCCAGCCAACATCCCATCGCCCAGGCAAGATATTCCGTCGCGCATCACGATCTTCGGTCCAACGACGGAACACGATCACCACGTACCGTTCGATAGACGCAACGATTTACCCAATGCCGTACGACCTTCGCTAAGCTTTGTAACGCGATTCACGGGAACCGTCAGCCGCGACCGCGCCCCAGAGATGACCGACCCTTTGTCGACGCGGTCATCTCAGGTGAGACGTTCAGCGCCCTCGTCGATACCGGCTCGTCAGTCAGTCTGATTGGAGATCGTACGTCACCTTCGGACGTGCGGCATCGTACCCGACCAGACTGACGTCAACCTACGTATGGACGACGCAGCGTGTGTTTCGGATCGGTACCGAGTAGACGACGCAATCTCTGGCCAACCTTATTCGCGGGTTATCCACGTCCCGGGCCTAAGTGTGGAGGTGTTACTCGGCATTCGGTGTACTGCTGACCTCGCTCTCGTCAGAGTACACACCGCAGTACGAAACCTCCACAACGACGATGTTCCCCCGCCCTTTCCGGTCAACAACAAATCAAAATTTTCAAAATTACACGAAAAACAAACACGAAATTTGCAGAATTTCTGGAACGCCAGATGCCGCTTTTTGACGACGATTAGGGGTAGTCGGCGTTGACTGAGCAGACGCAGTGGCTCAGGGCAATTGCAACTCCTGTCAAACAGAAGTATCCCAGAAATCCTGTTACGCAATCTATCGAAGTGGATGCTTTCCCGAGGCAACCCGTGGCAAACGAGGGCCACACGGGCCTGGCCACGGTGAGTCACCTCACATCGGAGGTGGCCGACGTGCCTCGTGAACGTCCCAACGTACTAATTCGCCGAGACCGGAAAGACGACGCATCGAGGCTACCGCGACGAACGACGGCCAATCGGGCCTTGTCGTGGTGAGTCACCTCACATCGGAGGTGGCCGACGTGCCTCGTGGACGACGCCCGACACGACGTAGATTCTTCAAAACCGAAGAGCCGACCGAACAACGCAACGAACTCCGACGCACGCCCCGACGGAGCTGGTGTGGTGATATCCCTCCCGTTGGTTGATACGATACGATACGAACGGTTACGACTAAACAACGACTTCTACACGCAACCCTTCTTCGAGACCATTCCGACCCCGTCCGAACCCCTACGTTTTTGATCTTTTTTTCTTTTTTTTTGCTGAAGTTGGTAAGGGGTGTAAGGTACCAAATTTTAAGGGGGGTAAAAACGTACTACGAATAAATGAACACCAGAACTTACCCGATTTTTAACCACAATAGCCTACTCCTAGGCCTATGTGTTGGCCATAGCTTGGGCTATGGGCCAAATAACGTAGGCCTATTTTTATTCACAGTGAAGTACACAAACACATCCACAACTACATATTTATTCATAATAGCACTTCGTTTCACATAATAAAGTTAAACCGGCCGATTTTACAGGTATTTAACGCCGACGACGACATAACCCCAAACTGGTGTTTATTTGTTGACAGACGACAGACGAAACTAGACCAGCTCAACAACGTCAACAAGTGAATTCGATCAGCTGTTGTCTAGTAGTACTTGAGTTCGCCGCTTGAGCGCGTAAGCCTCGAGCGGGCAGGAACGAAGGATTTTACTCCAAGACAGGATTATTCGTTCGTACGCCGTCTTCGAAGTAACTTCGTCGTTACATCTACGCTCGCACGATAATCGACACGACTATACGATTTTGTTACGAAGGTTAGCTAGCATACTTAGTTAGGACCTTTTCACGTTTTACGTTATTTTCTTTTCACGCAATTCTTAATCTATTATTCGTATTCGCTGTATTAAAGTCCAGATTCGAATGGTCTAAATTTAATAACTTTAACTTGAGTCTTGACCCGCCAGTTCCTGCTTGCCAGTGACTAGCGGTGGCCGTAAGTGTTGCATTCGTTTAATTTAATTCGTTATTAAATCTATCGTTTATTTGTTTCGCCGTTCAGATTTTATTCCCGTTTTACGTCGTTTTAATACCCTGAGACTTGTCGTCTAAGTTCTAAACCCCGTCTTTGGCGGGTGAAAGAATCAAGTCTTGGGAGCAGCTGATTTAAACAATCAGCTACGTAAACTAATACTAAATTTATTTTCAATCATCCCACGATAAATTCTCCATTCGATTATATTAATTAATTAGGTCCGACGACTCTGTAGGAATTGTTTTGCCTTTTATTCGATATTAGATCAATTACCAACGTCTTCAACTAATTAGTTTAAAGTTCATTACGAGTATTTAAATCACATTGGCTTAAGATTGGATACTTGTCAGCCGTACAGAGTCATACTAAAAGTCAGGCAAAATTTACTAAAACGACGCGTCAATAAATGATTAAAAATGAGTTTATAAAGGTTTAATTATTAAATAAACTATTAAAAAATATGAAATTTATTAGAATTATTAAAGTTTTTTACATCATAAAAATCTTAAAGTAGATTAATTGATTAAAAAAACAAGTTTGTAAAGGTTTATTTAAGGTTTATTTATCAAATAAATTATTAAATTTATGGAATTTATTAAATATTTGACGCGTCGCAAAAATCGCGACGCGTTAATAAATGATTAAAAATGAGATTATAAAGGTTTAATTATTAAATAAACTATTAAAAAATATGAAATTTATTAAAATTATTAAAGTTTTTTATATCATAAAAATCTTGAAGTAGATTAATTGATTAAAAAAACAAGTTTGTAAAGGTTTATTTAAGGTTTATTTATCAAATAAATTATTAAATTTATGGAATTTATTAAATATTTGACGCGTCGCAAAAATCGCGACGCGTTAATAAATGATTAAAAATGAGTTTATAAAGGTTTAATTATTAAATAAACTATTAAAAAATATGAAATTTATTAAAATTATTAAAGTTTTTTATATCATAAAAATCTTGAAGTAGATTAATTGATTAAAAAAACAAGTTTGTAAAGGTTTATTTAAGGTTTATTTATCAAATAAATTATTAAATTTATGGAATTTATTAAATATTTGACGCGTCGCAAAAATCACGACGCGTTAATAAATGATTAAAAATGAGTTTATAAAGGTTTAATTATTAAATAAACTATTAAAAAATATGAAATTTATTAAAATTATTAAAGTTTTTTATATCATAAAAATCTTGAAGTAGATTAATTGATTAAAAAAACAAGTTTGTAAAGGTTTATTTAAGGTTTATTTATCAAATAAATTATTAAATTTATGGAATTTATTAAATATTTGACGCGTCGCAAAAATCGCGACGCGTTAATAAATGATTAAAAATGAGTTTATAAAGGTTTAATTATTAAATAAACTATTAAAAACATGAAATTTATTAGAATTATTAAAGTTTTTTATATCATAAAAATCTTGAAGTAGATTAATTGATTGAAAAAACAAGTTTGTAAAGGCTTATTTAAGGTTTAATTATTAAATAAATTATTAAATTTATGGAATTTATTATTTAAAATTCTTTTCATATATTTCAATTATTAACTGTTTAAAATTTCTATAATTATTTTTTGTAATAAATGGATCTATTAGAAGAGATTAATAATATTGGAGAATGTAAATTCAAAGAATATAAACCAATAAAAAGTTTAGAATTGAATACAAACTATAAAATAGAAAAATTTGATAAAGTTAAAGATAAATATGGACCAACAGTTATTGTTGAATTAGAAAAATGTAAAGTTCATTTGCCTCATAGATTTATTAATATATTTGATGAAAAAACAATTAAAGAATTAAATAAAAAAGATTTAAACTTAATTATTACTGAAATTAAAACATTCAAAGATAAAGAAACTGTTTTAGTTAAATTTGTATAAAAACTACTCATTAAATTTTAAAATTTTACTTGTTTTTAAAAACATTTTGTTTTGTACTCAATTTTATGGAAAATATAGACATATTCATGAAAATTTCATCAAAATTATATACTTTTTCTAGAAAAATATGAAAATGTTAGAAATTGGCCTAAAAGAGGCAAAAATTTAACATTAGTATTGAAAAACAACAAATTTCATTAAATTATTAAAGTCTTCCTTTTTTGGTCTAGGATTGGTACATTACTATCTACTCATAACTTCATGTATCAGCAGCTAATAAATGATGTTACATAATCTTATCTAATCTAACCTAACCCAACCCAACCTTAATAGGCTACCAATGAGGAAGATACGGACTTTATGCGGATTCGTGACGGTATTAAGCCCTTTGAAGTGAGGTTAGATTAGGTAAGTTTAAGGTTAGGTTATAATGAGCCTGCACATTTTTAATATCGTTATTTCATTGTGTTTCACCCACTATTTAACTATGCAAAAACAGTCTGGAAGTAGCATAAATTAATGAGTCAGTTCATAAACCTAACCTTTACCTTTCTAATCTAACCTCACTTCAAAACACTTAATACAGGCACGAATCTGCATAAAACCCGACCTACCTTCCTCACATGCCTTAATAAGAACTCATTATTTGGTTTCAAAACGAATTGATTTGATTTCATTCCGCGTTAGATCAAGTATATGTATGCTCTTCTCACTCAGTACTGACCCGTCCAGACCACGCCATATTACCACTACCATCAGTACCGCTCAATTATCCTTAGATTCGTAATCCTAACCTTCGTTTTACGGCCACTTAGGAATCACTCCAACAAAAACTGATTGCATTTTAGGATTCAGCGTTAACAATACTGTAAGTAGACACATAAAAAAAAACATCATATCTTAGTGTAAGTAGGCCTACTGGTACGGTAAATATTTGCCAATTTTTTTTTGTGTAGTTCTTTTGGCTTATACCGTTTCTGTTATTATATTTATTTGTGCTAGCCTATGTAGGTATGGGCCTACAATTTAGCTAGCCTGTAAATTTGTATTTACTGTAGTGGAGGCCGCCAGCTAAAATCTCCTCTTTTTACAAATTACCATAAGGCAACTAGTGATGTGACGAGTCGGGTACTTTCCTGACTCGACTCGCCAACTGCCGTGAACTCGAGTTACGAGTCGAGTCAGACTCAAATCGAAACTCGACCCGTAACCAATGCATCATGGGAGTCCGCAACGACTTGGAGTCGACCAATAGGGTTAGAGTTTTGCGAGTCGGCCAACTCGGTTGCGGCCAATAGCGTATCAGCTTTACGAGTCGAGTCGACTCAACTCAAAACGTTCTGAGTTCGTGTAAGTTCAGCATTCTCCGTACGAGTTCTATTAAACAATTTGAACTGATACAGATCCCACCAGACTTGCACTCGGCCAATAAGGTTTCAGTTATACGAGTCAACTCCCGCCAATAGCGTTGAATCTATGCGAGTCGCCTTGTAAAGCTGTGAAGCTATTGGCCAAAAGTGAGTCAACTCTTTACGTCCCGAGTTCGTATAGGTTTGGCTTTCTACGTATGAGTTCAGTTTCTTGACTCGCTTTGAGGCTGTGAACCAATAGCGTTTAAGTTTTGCAAGTCGGACTCGTTACGTTACGAGTTCGTGTAGCTTCGGCAATCTCCGTAGGAGTTCGTACCAACTCGAGTTGAGAATGAGATGACTCGACTCGGGTCTTGACTCGAGTCAACTAGACTCGCCAACTCAACTCGTCACGTCACTAAAGGCAACCCTATTAATGGATAGGCCTAAGTGAAACTATATAAGTTGGCTAGCGAAAGTGTTTTTCTACAGCCCAGCCCCTCCCTGGCTACCGGTTAGGCCTATTGCACAGTCTTAAATAACTTACCAACTACAATCCAATGGTCACCATTTCTAAGCACAGTAAAGTATTAACACGTTCACTGCAGGCGTATCCGATCGGATACGGGCCGAGCGCTGTTCAGATGCTGCCGTAACGGATCGGATACACTCGGCAATGCCTTTCGTATATCATCGTTTTTGCTCTAGCGTCGGTCCATCTATTCCACGTTAGCGTGTAGTGGGTGACTTGCTTTTTGTTGTGTTGTAGGTTAGTAGTAAAATTTCCCCATAAAATCCCCGTCTGGCAAACTTAAAAATCAACTTGTTGTCCCGTCTTTCTCCCTCCAATTGGCAATACGATGGGACCGGCTACATTCCAAGCAGTGCTGCTATAGGCGCTATGTGAGTTTTTAGCGAACTACATCGACTCTTGTTATAAAACAGGACATCACCGCACGTTATTTGCTATTCGTCATACCGAAATATAAAAGCCAATCACCCAGCAATCGGGTTTGTTCGACGCTGCGGGCTGCGCCGCACTGGGGCTAGGCCTACGCATGCCATTTGATGGCCGCAGCAAACGTGTTAAAGTACATTTCTAAAAGTTAAACAGTGTAGGCTACAACTCCAGTTGTTGCACAATCTCAATCAAATGTGTACATCTAAGTTATTAGGTTATTTGAAGTTGTCCAACCCCTAATAGGCCTAGACTAGTCCAGACAAACTCACCTTTTGAAGACATTCTATAACTTTTGACATGAAATCTTCCTGAAGTTCGTATGGTTTAAATGGGAAGCTTACCGGCACATCTCTTATTTTTATATCTCTTATATTTACCGGCATTTCATTCATTGCCTCTGTCTGTCACTCAATAGGCCTATTCTATTACGATTTAGTAGGATTTAGGAAGGCTACTGGGTGTGGGTCTGCCACGCTACGCTGATCGCTGATGCTGATGATCTTTCCTTTGAACAGTCTCTGGTCTCTGTGTTTCTGAACCACTGAACCGGAAAACCGGACGGAAGTCCAATACTGATTCACTGATTCTAATTCAATTGCAATTCTAATCTAATCTTAATCTAACAAAAAATCTAAATCAAACCTACAATTTTAGTACAATTGCATTGCATGTTCCCTCCTTACAAAAAGATGCGCAGATAAGCAGATAACTGAATAAGAAAAACAAGGTGATGGTGGAACGAACAGGCCGAGGCCCGTTTCCTTGTGTTTTCTTTTTTTACCATGAGACTCTGAAGTTCTCCCATAATTTTATTACCATATGGTGTATTGGATGCATGTTTAATCTATGATAATATTTCTTAGGATTAATAGTAGTTAGGGCCGGTACGTTGGGTCTAACATGGGCTCTTATGGAGAGTAGTCAGGCCAGCGATTGGGCCAAAATTTGACCTTGAGATGATCTAGGTGTACTCTCAGCTGATTAGCTGACCACGTGCAGTAGGTGTTTTGTGGATAAAAAGTGTTGGCCTGACCGGGTTTCGAACCCCGGTCTTTTTGTTGGTAGTTGGAGTCGTTACCATATGAGCCACAACAGTAGTTATGGGTATGGTGGTAAATGACACCTTATACCTATACCTTTGTACCTATATACAGGGTGTGTATTGGAGATTTGATTTTAACATGGAGGTTCATGGGTTCGAATCTAACCTATGTTAGAGGTTCACGGGTTCGAATCTAACCAACCACTAATGGTATTATAGTGGGAGGTTTATGGGTTCAATCCTAACCTATGCTAGAGGTCTATGGGTTTAATGCTAACCTATCATTGGAGGTTCACGGGTTCGAATCTAACCTATGTTAGAGGTTCACGGGTTCGAATCTAACCAACCACTAATGGTAACTGAGGTTTACTGGTTCAATCCTAACCTATGCTAGAGGTCTATGGGTTTAATGCTAACCTATCATTGGAGGTTCACGGGTTCGAATCTAACCTATGTTAGAGGTTCACGGGTTCGAATCTAACCAACCACTAATGGTAACTGAGGTTTACTGGTTCAATCCTAACCTATGCTAGAGGTCTATGGGTTTAATGCTAACCTATCATTGAAGGTTCACGGGTTCGAATCTAACCTATCATTTCTGGTTATTTAATCCTAACCCTATGCTAGAGGTTCACAGGTTCGAATCTAACCAACCACTAATGGTAACTGAGGTCTATGGGTTCAATCCTATCCTAGTAGGTCTGTAAAAAAACACATTATATAGTGTATAATGCTTAAACCTTACTGTTGATCATAATGGTAAATGTTGGAGGTTATTTTATAGTGTATAATAAATATAAATCAGCTGAAAGAGGGCTTAAGTGGAATTTTACCGTTGATCATAAAAGAATGTTAAATGTGTAGTAGTATTGGAGGTTATATTGATACTATAATTTGTATATGTGTATCTCTGTAACTTACATATACAGGGTGTGTAAATATTGGTTGGAGGTCTGTGGGTTCGATTCTAGCCTATACTAGAGGTTTAATGCTAACTAATATATCATTGGAGGTTATTCTATATATGCTATAGTGTGATGAAACAAATGATAATTTATGTATCTGATGTTAAAAACAGCTGAAAGAAGGCTAAACTTTACCACTGAGTATAAAAATGGCCTTTGTAAAGGTCACCAAATATATTATGTTAAACTTACATCTAATTTATGCTAAATGAGTTACTTAGGTTGTTTTTTGTATAGTGTTGTATTGTAGTGGGTGTTTTAGAGGTTTAATCCTTACCAATCACCAATCATTTCCGGTAGGGGTGTTTTTTGTATAGTTAACTGTTTGTATATGAGTGTTGGAGGTTTGATCTCTTGTATATGTAACATAACCTCACTTTTTACCTAAACCAGTCTGTTAATTCACCACTAGAGCGCTAGTGTTGATGGTATAATTATAATTATGATTGATGACTTGATATAAGATTCATCATAACAGATTACGGTAGTTAGAGATGGAAATTACGGCTACTTTTCGATAACGCGTTCCACCGTTCCGTGACTGACTGGTATTAGGTGACAGTAACCTGTTACTTCTGTCACCTAATACCGTGTCACTTCATGGCTTCAGTTACCGCGTTCGTTACCGTTACATACATTCCCTCCAGATCCATTTGGTAATGTCAACAGTCAGTCACGGAACGGTGGAACGCGTTATCGAAAATTAGCCGTAATTTCCATCTCTACGGTGATAGAGTAATGTGAGTTATTCTAAATTATTCAAAGTGAAAGTTCAATGTTCAATGCACTGCAACATAGTAACAGTAACAGATGCAAGTTAATAATTAATTGTATACTTTAAAATTAGTCTTGTTTCTCGACTGATTATACAACAAAATACAATAAAAACACCATTTTATTTTTAGTTATTAGGACAACTATTATGGGAATACTGAAAATCTCAGTAATTTAAGTATTATTAGTTTATAGGAGTGAACATTTTTAAGGAATAAAAAAAAACATGTAATTAACAATGTCTTATTATTTGAAAACTGATAAGTAGGCCTATAACATATTATAAAGTGTAAAAAACCAAACATACTTTTTGAATACTATACAAAAATGAATTGAATACTATACAAAAATGAATAGTACAATGTTACTTTTACCAAGTTTACCATAGTTAAGTAGTGCCTTGTTTATTTTTAATTAAGTAAGAATTCGAATTTAAGAACAAGAGCTGTTCTGCTCTTTTTGAGTCTAGTCTGGTACGTCTTTCAGAACTGATGTAGCCAGCTTTGGAAAAAAGTCTCTCGCAGGGAACCGATGTTCCTACAACACAGAACTTAGTTTTTGCAACTTCGCTGAGTAGTGGATATAGCTTTTCATTATGTTTCCACCAAAGAAGAGGATTCTCTTTCCGTCCGATACACTCTTCTTCTAAATATCGGTTTAGCTCCACAATTGCTGCAGATGTTTTGGATCCTGAAATAAAGCACAATATCGAATTTAAAATTATACAGAAGGCCTACTATAAAAACTGTATGTAGGTTATTAAGATGAATTGAAGTTTAAATCGTGCCGGTGGCGGTGGTTATGTAAAATTAAATTACAGAAGACAGTGTATGTATGTATGTAGGATTAATAAATTACCTGAAGGTTTTTTTGAAGATATCATACTGTCAAGGTCCTTCCAGACTGAAAATTTTGATGTTTGTTCAGGTTGATCATCTTCATTTGTTTCTTGGCCTTTAGCCTCATTCGCAGTTGATGCACAGTCAGTTCTTGCTGTATACTTTCTCTGCCAAATACCAGCCATCAGGTGTGAACAGTGGGCTTTGATGCCATCAGCTGCATGTTTGTCTGTAAACACTGCCAATTTGAATCTAGGATCAAGCAAAGTTGACAGTGCTATTGTTTTGCTTGATTCAATGTTAGCCAGTCTTGTTGTCAATCCTTTTAATAATTCCTTGATGACAGCCAGAGTCTCAGGTCGAAACTGTTCTTTAAGCATTTGATTGCAAACACGTATTAAACTGTTGGTCAGGGGAATTACCTGACTGCCTGTCATATAGCCCTCTCCTCCAAGATTCCTTGTTACCTCCTCGAAAGGTTGGAGTACAATAATCAGTTCTGAGCAAATCGTCCACCCAATTTCTGTTAACACGGGGAGACCTTTGTTTATTAATGCTACAGTTGTCTTGACTACATCCTGTAGTTCCACAATTCTTGATAACATGTAAAAGGTGGAATTCCACCTGGTTGCTACCTCATTGATGAGTTTTTTTGGGTTTAAGCCCATGGTTTTCTGCACTTCAATAAATTTATTAGTAGAGTTTGAACTTCTCTTGAAATGTCAGACAACAGTTTTTACACGATCAACCAACCCTACAACGAGTTTCAAACCATTTTGTAAAACTAAATTTACCGTGTGTGCGAAACACCCAAAATGTTTTACTTTAAGGATCGCTGCTGCTGCCACAACACTACTTGCATTGTCACTTACTAAAATTGCAACCTTATCACTTACATGAAACTTTGCCATTATTTGGTTAATGGCTGATGCCAAATTTTCACTTGTATGTGCCCAGATAGCAAGGACCCTTGATTCAAGGTAAACTTTTCCCTACAATTTGCATTCACAATTCAAGGTTGCAAATATTAGGAACATTGTGGCTGGATTCAAGGACAACAAAATACTGCCCTTTTTGAGTTCATAGATTCCGCCCTGAAACAGAGTCAACAAAACAACAGCGCGAATTCCCATGATGCAGTTCGACCAAGCGACGCCAGCCAGACGCCAGGATCCACCCCTAAACAATCCTAACCTCTTTGTCTTTGTCTTTGTGTGTCTTGTCAGTTTGTCTTTTTGCGACGTTTGTTTCTCGGGTTATTACTATATCAGAGTTTTTAGACATAAAGTATTCATATTGAAGTTAGTTTTTGTCAATTTTCAATTTCTTTGTTCATAGTTAATTCCATAGTGTTCGATTTTAGAAGACTAACTGCAACAAAAGTGCTTGTGAGCCAACGAAACATAAAGGTGAGTCAGCTAATCTTTTCATTGTATTCATAATATTTTTTCCATTCTTATGATAAGATATGTGTGTTAGAATGCTAATCATACTGGCATTAGAACCTCAAGTTACAAATGCTCTGAAGATTATCTTACAACAATAAACTGCCAAATTTGGACTAGGATCCAGAATAATTCTAGGCCTGTGCTTGCCCTAGGCCTCATGACTGGTGAATTGTTTTATAGTTGGCCTAGAAAGTATTGTGATCCGTTGGAATATTGTATCTGGAATTGTTCAAGACCTAGTTACTTATTTTTGCCAAATCCGGTGGGCTACAATATTATGAACACACAAGCCAATATGTAACTTAATGATGCAGTTTTTTATCAGCGCAGATTGTCTTAAGTTATCATAGGCCGAAGTTATGAAGTTTCATTTAAGAATGAAGAAATGATTTTCGATGGATTGGATAAATAGACCTAGGCCTATAGAAAAATATTTTAATTTAGCTTAGGCCTATGTCTTAAGTTATAGACTTGGTAATGTAGCCTAGGTCTAAGGGCTTATCCTAGTCCTATGTCCTGATGCTAGGGTTTTTCGGCAAACGTTTAGATGGGTTAAGATTAGCATCTCTCAAAGATTTTAAGTTTTGTACGCCATACCCATTGATTAAACTAAGTAAAGGTAGGCTACCGTAATGAACTAATTTAAAACAACCTTCTACAAAATGTCACTTGACTGGAGACCTGCCATTTTGGTTTTATGTAGCTGTTAACTTTAAATCATATCCTGGTAACTTGTGCCTATTTAAGTTACTAAAGATGTATATTGCCCATGCTGTAAGTTGTAAAGTTATTGTAACAAGGTTACCTAGGCTGCTGTGTTATTTTTCAAATTAACTAATTAGCTTCAGCGAACACAGATTTAAAACAAGTGGCTTGCCGTTTGAACAAACGTTACCTACAAGATGAGTTGCCATCTTGCTTTGCATCGAAATTTGCAGAATTTAGAACTGTAATTTAGACATTATTATGAATAACTTGGTCTGTGTGCTGCAATTTAACTTACGGTACCGGTACGGTATTAACAATTTTGGAAAAATTCTGAAATTTTCTGCTTTAAATAAACCTTACCTTTTGTAGGCCTATAGTTTTTAAATTTTATTGATGATTTGTAATTTAAAACAAAAAATATTAATAGCCTAAATCATAACTTAATATTATTAAAACCTTAGAGTAAGAAAGTTAGTAGGTTAAACTTACTAAAACTTTCGTTTGTTGGTCAAACAAAAATTCACTTGGAAGAAAGTTGTTTAAAAAAAAATTAATGCCAGACTTATGGTTTACTTCTTTTTCCATCTTGCTTAATTTAGCCAGAATTTCAGGTTGAACAGAGAGGCAAGACCATTGAACGAGTCTAAACTAAATTTTTTGTACTTGATTCATTTGGTAAATCCCACTGTACACCCCTGAAAACACACACTGACCAATTATGTCTATTCTGTACTTTACTACAGAAGTGAGATTGTCAAAGCTAGTTTGTTAAATACAAATACATGGCATATTCTCTCTAAAAGCTGATTGTTTTGTATTTTTCTTCCAATACTAGCTGTAACCCGCGGGCTTTGCCCCGTTTAACTTCTTAATTTTCAAGATGATCTCGTTCGCATGGCTCAATCACGTCCTGGTTGAAGTTTGTTCGCTACGCTCACTCACCTTTAGATTGGAGCTCGTTCGCTACGCTCACTCACATTTAGGTTAGAGCTCGTTCGCTGCGCTCACTTGCCTTCAGGTTAGCTCGTTCGCTACGCTAACTCGCCTCCAGGTTGAAGTTTGTTCGCTACGCTCACTCACCTTTTGGTTGCAAATTAGCTGTTGTCATAAATGTAAAAGAAATAATAGTGCTGCACCCTGTTGGTAATCCTTGTAACTTTAATGCTATTAAACATCATAGAACAGAACCAACTTGTTTAATTGAAACAGCTGTTAAGATTCATTAATTCCATTTCTCATAAGGTTAACATGGGAAACTCCAGAGCCACTGGGGCGGAGCCCAGAGGTCGGAGGGTAAAATCCTTTCTTAGTGATCGTCTACTACCCAAAAGGATGATGCCTGCCAAGATTCAGGTTCCTAGGTCTTATGGTTTCTGAGATTTCGTGATGAGTGAGTGAATGAATGAGTCAGTGGTATTTGAGCTTTATATAGATTTGCATAACAAATTCTTTTGTTATTGTTATCTATTATGAGGCGTTTCACTTAAACTGTTTCAGTTGTAGCCAAGAGACTGTTGGCTGAAGCCACTGAATTGAAAGTAAAAAAAACTGCATCCGTGCATGGCTGTGACAAGCCAAATTTAGGGCCAGTACCTAAAAGGTTTGTAGAGCATATTAGTTATAGAACTGTTTATTTCATAAGGTTTACTTTTGTTGTTACAGTAGAACCTCGATAGTTCGACACTCCCTGTAGTTCGACACAGGCCGTGATGACAAGACATGGCATCAGTGGCCGATGACGGGTTCACCAAGGTTAAAAACTAGAGCATTCTTAGTGTTTTCGTGCATGGAAAAACTCAATAGGTAGCCTACTTAAAATATCCCATTAACTTACATTTTTTCTAAGATCCAAAGTGTAAAAAGCATGTGACGTAAATTATGAGGGGCGAATAAGATTGTATTTACTGAGCAGCCTACCCCTAGTACCAGCCACGCTCAAATTTCTTCCCCGGGGTGCTGAGAAGGATTCACGGTTTTGACTGATTAATTATTTTAATTTAATCTAAGGTTCAGAGCTCTAGAAGCGCTCAAAAGATCCTGCAGACGCCCAGGAGGAGAGCAATATCATCCTCGCCTTTGTTAAAATGTTATTGCAAATTTTGCCTAACTTTTAGAATAGCTGTAGGACAGACGAGTACTCTACCCTGGCCAATTCGATAAAACTACCTACTCGTTTAAACTGTTGCAACAACGGGTTTTAGAATTCTAATAACAAGTCTCGGGTTTGTTAATTTGGTTTATTAGTATAAGGAACATACAAGGGTGGTTTTTCAAGTAAGAGCCAGTTTCTGCGTATAAATCATAATTCGCTTAAGTACGCTGCAGCAAGGCTCCTCGCCACTTGCTGGTATCATTTGTGAACAGAATGACACAATTTGCAGCTCTGTAGCTGACATGTACCTACATTTCGCTGTGTGTTTCAACAATTTTTTAGACTTTTTGTCCCCGTACGCTAGGCTGGAGCCCGGGATTGTTTTTCACATTACTTCAGGCTAGACCTAGGGGTTACGGCATTATCACTTAGTTAAAATCCATTGGTGATTTGGCGGGATTTGAACCCTGGACCCCAGGAACCGGAATGACCGCGCTCTAACCACTAGACCTGCTCGCTCCCCAATTTTTTAGACTATTGATAATGTCAATGATAATCAGGGCCGGAGAGAGCCATCATGGGCCCCTGGGCTCAGCGATCCCGGGCCCCCTATTTACTTGATTTAGTGTCCAGCCGTCTCCGTGCCGTTTTGTCACACAAATAACTATATTAATAAATGTTTGCTCACAGTTTCAGCTTTAATCACAGTCAAAACAATTCAAGTAAAAAATTACTTAGTGAACTGGAAAACCATGCTGAAATTTTTAACTCAAGCAGATTACATGTACAGAAAAAATTAAAAAAAAAAATTAGATAAAACATACTCCCTTAGTCGATACTTTATGATTTTTTTTTTGTTGCAGGAAAAGAGGAGTTATTGGTGCACAGAATAGGAACATCAGGCTGAGGTTATGCGACAGTAAATAATGTATAAGTAAAATGTCACTTAATTTAACTCATGTTCTAATTTTCAAGTTTGTTTTATACTTTATATTTTCATAAAATAAATTTACTATAACCAATGTCACTTGCTACATTTTATTTATACCCCCACAAATAGTGATATTTTGGCTATGTTTGAAGAACTGTTTTGAACTTTTAAACTTTTTGTTGATCACTGAGATGTCTTTTCTAAAGCAGGGTCTGGTGTAATATGATGAGGCCTTATTAAAAATTAAATGCTCTCACCCTTCACTCACAAGCTTGGCAGAATAGGCTTATTATTTTTAACCTAACTCAGTTATCCTATACAACATTTAAATAAAGTGTTATAGCATCATTTATAGGTTTCTAGCTGCCCCTCCCCTTGGGCTTCACAACAGAATTGAAAAATTTTCTTTGCTACAAACAGTTGTTTTGCATTGGTTTTGCTTAGAATTTTCCTAACAGCGGTTTGGTAGCTAATACAATTAAACGAAAGTTCTGTCAAAAGAAAAATATGTTAACATTGTAATTTTAAAGCCAGTGAGCCAGAGCCCTGATGGAATCTCTCAAAGCTACTTCTTGTACATATTAAGTGAAACCTATTATGGAGGTTAAGTGAAACCTCCATGCCACCAAGTTCTGAGTACATATGCATGGTAGTTTTTGAGGAATAGTGATCAATGAGTGAGTGAGTGGTAACTGTATTATAATATAGATTATAAGGTCAAATTATGTATCCACCCAAAGTTTTCTGCGTAGATTAAAGCTTAAGGTAATGTACCTTGCGTTTAATATTTTAAGGCTTAACTTACTGCCATAAAGCAACCAATATTTTGATGTCCTAATAGATAGCTGTCCCCGCGCTTAGTAGGCATCATTAAAGTTCTTGAGTTCACAAAGACAAAACAGCTAGGCTATCCACTAGGACATTAAAATATTGGACTACTTTAAGACCATAAGAATGCCGTAAGTCAAGTAAAATTCCTTGTCAGTCAATCACTTGTTACTGTATGTACTGAGTTGATCATGATTATGCTTTTATTTAACCCGAATTCAACAATATATTTTGATTTCAGCCAAAAATCTTTACCTTGAATTAACCTTAAATTTTCAGGTTATGAGTCCTGAATTGACCATGATTTTACCTTAATTTAAACATACTTATACCTTAATTCAACCTCAATTCAGCCTTGATTATGCATTACTGCCAGAAACGTTTACCTTGAATCAACCTAAAATTTTCAGGGTTGATTCAGGTTTCACAAGTGTTCAGTAGGACCCTTGAATTAGCCCTGAATTAGGCTTGATGGCTTGATATTTTAAGATTAATTCAGGCTTGCATCTTTGAAAGTTTAACCTTGATTTAATACTGAATCAGGAAAAAATTGCTATCTGGGTGCGGATTTCAAAACAGAGCATTCTAATAGTACAGATCGCAACTCAAAGTCATTAGTTATAAAATGGGCAGTAACTGCCAGGTAACCTTCGTTATTGGCAGATGTCCAAGTGTCCGTGGTGAGGGATACACTGTCAACTGATAACACCATCTGACGGACAGCATTCATACATATTTCGTACTCTGTGGGTATCATTGTGTTGGAAATCATTTTTCGGTTTGGGAGTTCATATGAAGGATTAAGGATGCTTACAAAGTTCTTAAAACCCCTGTCCTCAACTATAGAAAAGGGCTGGTAGTCATATACAAATAAATCCAGAAGAGCTTTATCTAATTTTCTCTTTTGAGTCATGCTAATCTTTTTAGGCTGCGGAAGGAAAGATGTTATGGTAGGTTGATCATCATTTGGCCGTGCAACTGAGGTACTAGGTCTGGTTAAAATTGCGCATTCAATGTTTGCTGATTTACAACTACTACTTGAAATTACAGTGATATGTTGGACAGCGAGATGAGTTAGGATTAAAAGAGACAAAGACAAGACCACATTGTACAACGACAAACGACATCTTTATTAAAGACCAACCAGAGACAACTTCCGTTCTCTACATCACAATCCAAAGGCTTGTACAGTAAAGTTCCATTGAGGCCTAGGCCATAGATTAACCATATGTAATATATATATATAAAGATACATCATTGCCCTCCACTTTAAATAACAAAAATTAATTATTAGGTTAGGCCTACATTTTGTAATATAACAACATCAACACAACCTTTCAGTCATATTCTGAGAAGGTAAATCTTTTAGGTGGCTTAATGACTCTCCCTTTACTTGAGACATTAGGCAATGGAGTGTCTCTCATGTTAAAGCTAGGCCTAGGTGGAGACCAGGGTGATGTTTGGTTGGATTCAGATTGAGTAGCAACAGGGGAACCTCCAGGAGGGATAGGTCTTGGCGGAGTGCTTGGATTTCTAGTAACAGGTTTAGGTGCACTAAGAACTAGTCCTTTCAGGACACTACCAGTAGAAAAACACACTTTCAACTGATTTACATGGACTTTATGTACGGTCCCAGCTGATACCTTGATAATGTACACTGTAGGGCTTATTCTTTTAACTACTCTTCCTATCTGATACTTAACTTTTATACCTTTGGATACAGGTTTGTTAAGATTCACCCACACAAGTTGATTGACTTCATAACATTGAAATTTTTTAGGTAGGCCTATGTTAGTTTTTGACTGGTTTGGCTTAATTATCTTAGTATCCTTCAAATTAAAATTTACTTCCTTTTTTGTTACAGTCAAAGGTGTCCTGTAGGCGATTGTAACGATACAATCCTTTGATAGTGTTAATTACCAACAGATCTTTACTATTTTCATTTACCTCTAGTTGGAGATAGGCCTGCGATAAGTCTAACCTAGTAAAGACAGTACAGCTAGTAAACTTATTAAAAATATCTTCAGGTATTGGTAAAGGATGCTGGTCAACTCTTAAGCACTTATTCAATGTTGTCTTAAAATCAACACAAAGCCGGAGATTACCATTTGACTTGGGAACGATTACAATAGGACTCGCCCAGTTAGAATGTGTGACTTTAGTAATGATGCCCTCTTTTTCCAGCCTACTCAATTCAACAGAGACCTCATCTCGCAAAGCATAGGGTACATTATAGGCCTTATGAAAAATAGGATTGGAACCATCTTTTAGATTGACATTTACTTTAAAACTTTCAATGGGTTTATCATTATCTTTAAGTGCAAATACTCTTGGAAAAACCTGCGACAATTTCTTGACAATATTAGCTTTCGAGTTATCAGGAACAGAGTTAACATTAGGCTTACAATTATTCACGTCCCAGATCTTTAAACATTCGTTTGAGTGCTCTAGCTTACAAAGTTTTCCAGTATTAGGTTCCACTTGGGTATCAATGTTACAACAATTAATAAACTTAGGCATAATATTTACAGACCAGTTAGGTGACAGGATATCAAGCCAGTCACGGCCTAAAATTGCATTCCAGCTTACTAGACTATCTGCGACAATGACAGGTAAATAATGTGAACTACCGACACTTGAGTCACTGACCACGACTTCACATGTACCTAATATATTTAAGTTTTGACCGTTCACTCCCCTAACTTGTCCTATGTATGGATTTAGCTTACCACATAACTGAAGTTTCGATGCAGTCGACTTACTCATTAGACTCACTGCACTACCTGTATCGATTAACCAGTCAATAGAATAACCGTTAACATTAAGACTTACTGTTAAAGGTTTGGAGACAGACATAGTATTACAAGTATTCATATAGCCTACACTTTTGACGGAATGACAAAACTTGGACGTATGCCCCACTTTACCACAATTATGGCACACCCAATCTTTGGCAGGACAATTACTTGGCTGATGTTTTTTGAAACAATGTGAACACCTTTTCTTAGTCTTAGAAAAGTTATTGTTTTTCTTCCGCTCACTGCTAACCGAACCACTGCGATAACTACTCCTAGAACTGACAGAAGTCACTGACTTTGAACGTGGACGACTTGGCCTAAAATTTGTACTGTCCTTGTAACCGGTAGGCCTATTGGATTTTGTCACTAATAGGCTTAAATCATTATTAACATTGCCAGCTATAATATTAGCTGACTGTTCAACAGCTTCCATGTTCTTAATTATAGTGCATGCTTCCTCAAAAGTTAACTTATCTTCTTCTGCCAGAAGCCTACTAACCATTGACGTATTTGACAAGCCAGACACTAGACGATCTCGTAAAGCTTGATCGAAGAACGAGCCGAACTTACAATGATTGGCTAAAGTTTTTATCTCGGTAATATAATCAGATATGGACTCACCAACATGCTGCTTTCGATTATGAAAAGCATACCTCTCCGCTATAGTCTTCTTAACCTTAGCATACTTCGACTTCAGAGAATCCACACACTGTTTATAAGTAGCTTTTGAAAATTCAACTGGAGCAAGGAGACACTTTAAGTCTGAATAAATAGTTGGACTTAGGTTGACACACAAATGACTTTTCTTCAAACCATCATCGTCTATCTTCTCAATGCTGAAGAAGAATTCTAACCTCTCGACGTACTGACTAAAGTCTTCAAGTCCCGGATCAAACGATGGTGCTTTAGACATCTTTCACCAGTTAAAAAAATAGACATTTAAGTAATTAATATTACACTAATTTGCTCGTCGCCAATGATATGTTGGACAGCGAGATGAGTTAGGATTAAAAGAGACAAAGACAAGACCACATTGTACAACGACAAACGACATCTTTATTAAAGACCAACCAGAGACAACTTCCGTTCTCTACATCACAATCCAAAGGCTTGTACAGTAAAGTTCCATTGAGGCCTAGGCCATAGATTAACCATATGTAATATATATATATAAAGATACATCATACAGATATTGCTGTAGTTTGAGTATTTTCACTGCCAGGTCCAGTTATGATTGAGGATTGCTTTCCACTTTCAGTATCTTTAAGACTAGGTAAGGTAATCAAGGGGTGTTTCCTCTGTAAGTGTTTTCTTAGATTAGATATCGTAGACTTATAACTTTGCATTGCTCCGCATAAGTCACACCGGGCGACTTTATCTTGTGGGTTAGGTATGGAGTAATAACTCCACAAATAACTAGATTTTTGTTTTCTTTTGGACATCTTAAAATTCTAAACCATTTAATTATGTCATATAAATACTCACTATTTATTATTTTATATAACACACACACACACACACAAATACGATTTTAACTAACACAACAGTAAATGAATAAATCATAAATCAGCTAATCTAAAGCAGCTTAACCTTCACTTCCAGTTCAACATTGCACTGACAGTGAGAGAAACATGGACTAGTCTGAATAGACGACGTTTCCGGTCGGAACACGAAAATTTTAATGTCATACCGTACCATACTCATATTACATCCTGCCTGTATTAGTCAGTTCTGTAACGGTAACGTACTCGGTCACTCCATTCTGGCCTTTGACGGTAACGAAGTTATACAGTGGCGTTACTGTCACTCAGACAGCCAGTGTCACTTCACTGTGTAACTTCGGTGCCCGTTACGAACCAGCAAAGAGTTACAGAGTACACAGTGACAGTAACGTATTTTTGTAACTGCAGTGCACGTTCCGAGCAAGTTTATAGAGTGCCCAAGCACGATACGTTACAAGTTCCAAAAATAATAGGGAGTCTGATGTCCGTCGGTATAGTACCTCTACCTCATATTAGCCAAATTCGAACCTGTGAACCTCTAGCATAGGGTTAGGATTAAATAACCAGAAATGATAGGTTAGATTCGAACCCATGAACCTCCAATGATAGGTTAGCATTAAACCCATAGACCTCTAGCATAGGTTAGGATTGAACCAGTAAACCTCAGTTACCATTAGTGGTTGGTTAGATTCGAACCCGTGAACCTCTAACATAGGTTAGATTCGAACCCGTGAACCTCCAATGATAGGTTAGCATTAAACCCATAGACCTCTAGCATAGGTTAGGATTGAACCAGTAAACCTCAGTTACCATTAGTGGTTGGTTAGATTCGAACCCGTGAACCTCTAACATAGGTTAGATTCGAACCCGTGAACCTCCAATGATAGGTTAGCATTAAACCCATAGACCTCTAGCATAGGTTAGGATTGAACCCATAAACCTCCCACTATAATACCATTAGTGGTTGGTTAGATTCGAACCCGTGAACCTCTAACATAGGTTAGATTCGAACCCATGAACCTCCATGTTAAAATCAAATCTCCAATACACACCCTGTATATAGGTACAAAGGTATAGGTATAAGGTGTCATTTACCACCATACCCATAACTACTGTTGTGGCTCATATGGTAACGACTCCAACTACCAACAAAAAGACCGGGGTTCGAAACCCGGTCAGGCCAACACTTTTTATCCACAAAACACCTACTGCACGTGGTCAGCTAATCAGCTGAGAGTACACCTAGATCATCTCAAGGTCAAATTTTGGCCCAATCGCTGGCCTGACTTCCACTTTTTCATTGTGTCAGAGCCTATCTGTCGGTTCAAGAAATCTCTTAATACAATTTTAACAAAAAATATTTTACTCAGTTTTTTAATCAATGCACAATTTCAACTCAGCGTTAAAGGTTGATAAATACACAAATAAACCCACAGAATTTACCTATGTTTTTATTCATTGTTAAGTATTAAAGTATGCTTGATTGCAAATGTTGCATTAAACTTAATTCATTCTTTGAGACAGCTACGAACTCTTATGGTGCGTATTTTAAGAGGGAAATCAAAAATGGTCTTTTTAGAAATGACTAGACTATTCGCACGTCAAAATGCTCCAGAGCCCGTTCCCGTTCCAGCTCCAGTTTTCTGTAACAGTTTCAGTATTACAAAATAATGCAACGAGAACTTCCAAAACGTTCAGTTACTTTAAGAAGCCAAACGTTCAAGAACAATCGATGGAGCCAGAAACAGAAAGAAAGGTGTTAAAAAACACATAAATGATAATTTGAAATATTATGAATTAAATTACAAATGCATACACGTGGTGTAAGGAAAAGTACAAACTCGGGAAAACGGCCAAATCAAAAATAAGATTTTAAGTAGGCCTATTCAGATTTTACTTGTAAGCTTACACTGTAAAATGTTAAGTGCTACCGATGACAGCCTGGTGATTTATTAATACTTCATCTTCAAGAATCAAGATTTTATTTCGGCCATTAAGTTATTTACAATAGGCTTTGTCTAACATAACATAACATGTTGAACTAAAAATAATATTTCAGTCTTTTCCTGAAAAAATAAAACATATAAAATAAACCACTGCAAACCAAACAACAGAGCACTTCTGTCAAAACTTCACACAGCAAACTATAAATTATCAAACAAACATACTTTTCAATAGACGTACGTATGACTTAAGTATTTAAGTTTTGTGCAGCCTTCATGGCATCAAAAAATCTTCAATTTTGTAATGATTGATTTGGTAAAGTAGGTAACATCAGGCCTAAGTTTTTTACGATTCCTATATATTGAAATTTCTAATGTGTATTTCTAATAAACATCTTATTGGCCAGCACCTATACTTTTGATTACTTATAACCTCTTTGAATTTGGCTCTGTTGAACTCTTTTACCTTTCTCTTTACGAAGTTGATCCTATCCATTTTGGCTAATATGAGGTAGAGGTACTATACCGACGGACATCAGACTCCCTATTATTTTTGGAACTTGTAACGTATCGTGCTTGGGCACTCTATAAACTTGCTCGGAACGTGCACTGCAGTTACAAAAATACGTTACTGTCACTGTGTACTCTGTAACTCTTTGCTGGTTCGTAACGGGCACCGAAGTTACACAGTGAAGTGACACTGGCTGTCTGAGTGACAGTAACGCCACTGTATAACTTCGTTACCGTCAAAGGCCAGAATGGAGTGACCGAGTACGTTACCGTTACAGAACTGACTAATACAGGCAGGATGTAATATGAGTATGGTACGGTATGACATTAAAATTTTCGTGTTCCGACCGGAAACGTCGTCTATTCAGACTAGTCCATGTTTCTCTCACTGTCAGTGCAATGTTGAACTGGAAGTGAAGGTTAAGCTGCTTTAGATTAGCTGATTTATGATTTATTCATTTACTGTTGTGTTAGTTAAAATCGTATTTGTGTGTGTGTGTGTGTGTTATATAAAATAATAAATAGTGAGTATTTATATGACATAATTAAATGGTTTAGAATTTTAAGATGTCCAAAAGAAAACAAAAATCTAGTTATTTGTGGAGTTATTACTCCATACCTAACCCACAAGATAAAGTCGCCCGGTGTGACTTATGCGGAGCAATGCAAAGTTATAAGTCTACGATATCTAATCTAAGAAAACACTTACAGAGGAAACACCCCTTGATTACCTTACCTAGTCTTAAAGATACTGAAAGTGGAAAGCAATCCTCAATCATAACTGGACCTGGCAGTGAAAATACTCAAACTACAGCAATATCTGTATGATGTATCTTTATATATATATATTACATATGGTTAATCTATGGCCTAGGCCTCAATGGAACTTTACTGTACAAGCCTTTGGATTGTGATGTAGAGAACGGAAGTTGTCTCTGGTTGGTCTTTAATAAAGATGTCGTTTGTCGTTGTACAATGTGGTCTTGTCTTTGTCTCTTTTAATCCTAACTCATCTCGCTGTCCAACATATCATTGGCGACGAGCAAATTAGTGTAATATTAATTACTTAAATGTCTATTTTTTTAACTGGTGAAAGATGTCTAAAGCACCATCGTTTGATCCGGGACTTGAAGACTTTAGTCAGTACGTCGAGAGGTTAGAATTCTTCTTCAGCATTGAGAAGATAGACGATGATGGTTTGAAGAAAAGTCATTTGTGTGTCAACCTAAGTCCAACTATTTATTCAGACTTAAAGTGTCTCCTTGCTCCAGTTGAATTTTCAAAAGCTACTTATAAACAGTGTGTGGATTCTCTGAAGTCGAAGTATGCTAAGGTTAAGAAGACTATAGCGGAGAGGTATGCTTTTCATAATCGAAAGCAGCATGTTGGTGAGTCCATATCTGATTATATTACCGAGATAAAAACTTTAGCCAATCATTGTAAGTTCGGCTCGTTCTTCGATCAAGCTTTACGAGATCGTCTAGTGTCTGGCTTGTCAAATACGTCAATGGTTAGTAGGCTTCTGGCAGAAGAAGATAAGTTAACTTTTGAGGAAGCATGCACTATAATTAAGAACATGGAAGCTGTTGAACAGTCAGCTAATATTATAGCTGGCAATGTTAATAATGATTTAAGCCTATTAGTGACAAAATCCAATAGGCCTACCGGTTACAAGGACAGTACAAATTTTAGGCCAAGTCGTCCACGTTCAAAGTCAGTGACTTCTGTCAGTTCTAGGAGTAGTTATCGCAGTGGTTCGGTTAGCAGTGAGCGGAAGAAAAACAATAACTTTTCTAAGACTAAGAAAAGGTGTTCACATTGTTTCAAAAAACATCAGCCAAGTAATTGTCCTGCCAAAGATTGGGTGTGCCATAATTGTGGTAAAGTGGGGCATACGTCCAAGTTTTGTCATTCCGTCAAAAGTGTAGGCTATATGAATACTTGTAATACTATGTCTGTCTCCAAACCTTTAACAGTAAGTCTTAATGTTAACGGTTATTCTATTGACTGGTTAATCGATACAGGTAGTGCAGTGAGTCTAATGAGTAAGTCGACTGCATCGAAACTTCAGTTATGTGGTAAGCTAAATCCATACATAGGACAAGTTAGGGGAGTGAACGGTCAAAACTTAAATATATTAGGTACATGTGAAGTCGTGGTCAGTGACTCAAGTGTCGGTAGTTCACATTATTTACCTGTCATTGTCGCAGATAGTCTAGTAAGCTGGAATGCAATTTTAGGTCGTGACTGGCTTGATATCCTGTCACCTAACTGGTCTGTAAATATTATGCCTAAGTTTATTAATTGTTGTAACATTGATACCCAAGTGGAACCTAATACTGGAAAACTTTGTAAGCTAGAGCACTCAAACGAATGTTTAAAGATCTGGGACGTGAATAATTGTAAGCCTAATGTTAACTCTGTTCCTGATAACTCGAAAGCTAATATTGTCAAGAAATTGTCGCAGGTTTTTCCAAGAGTATTTGCACTTAAAGATAATGATAAACCCATTGAAAGTTTTAAAGTAAATGTCAATCTAAAAGATGGTTCCAATCCTATTTTTCATAAGGCCTATAATGTACCCTATGCTTTGCGAGATGAGGTCTCTGTTGAATTGAGTAGGCTGGAAAAAGAGGGCATCATTACTAAAGTCACACATTCTAACTGGGCGAGTCCTATTGTAATCGTTCCCAAGTCAAATGGTAATCTCCGGCTTTGTGTTGATTTTAAGACAACATTGAATAAGTGCTTAAGAGTTGACCAGCATCCTTTACCAATACCTGAAGATATTTTTAATAAGTTTACTAGCTGTACTGTCTTTACTAGGTTAGACTTATCGCAGGCCTATCTCCAACTAGAGGTAAATGAAAATAGTAAAGATCTGTTGGTAATTAACACTATCAAAGGATTGTATCGTTACAATCGCCTACCCTTTGGTTTAGCGTCGGCATGTGCCATTTTTCAATCTGTGATTGAGTCTATACTAACAAATCTGAGTCATACAGCACCTTATCTAGATGACATTTTAGTAGGTGGAACTGATCTTAAACATTGTCAAGAAAATTTGAACAAAGTGTTATCTCAGCTTGAAAAGTATAATGTAAAACTTAACGTAGAAAAGTCAGAGTTTTTTGTATCTTCATTAGTATTTTTGGGGTTTGAACTGTCAGCAAAAGGTAAAGCGCCTTCGGCTTCTAAAGTACAACAAATTTTGTCGATGCCAACTCCTACAAATCTGTCTCAGTTGAAATCATTTGTGTCTATGTTCAACTACTATAGAAACTTTGTTCATATGTGTCCGGACCTATTAGAGCCTTTGCATAAGTTAATGAGAAAAGATGAACAGTGGAATTGGTCGTCTGAATGCGCTTTAGCGTTTGCAAAATGTAAAACAGCTTTAAGTGATGCTACTATGTTAACTTTGTATGATCCTAGCAAAGAACTAATTTTATCAGTTGACTCCAGTTCTTTTGGAGTAGGGGCCGTCCTTAGTCAAATAATTAATGGAAAAGAATGTCCAATTGCCTTTGAGTCAGCTACCCTTAATCAAGCACAAAGGAATTATTCCCAACTTGAAAAGGAAGCTTTGAGTGTAATTTTTGGTCTTCGCAAGTTTCATAAATACTTATGGGGGAGAAAATTCACCATTTACAGTGATCATTTACCACTTAAGAGTCTATTTGGTGAAACAAAAAGAATTCCGTTACTAGCTTCAAGTAAATTAATACGTTGGGCAACCATTTTGTCAGCCTATCAGTACAACATTGTACACAAAAGGGGTACTTTAATTCCTAATGCAGATGCGTTATCGAGGCTACCTAGTGCTGTTAGTTCTGTAGAAGATCAAGTAGATAGCCTATTCACTTACTTGTCAACACCATTGATTTCCTTTGAAGAAGTTAGCCTTGAGACACTCAAAGATCAAGCATTATGCAAAGTAGTTAAATATGTACTTGAGGGTTTTCCTCGTTCTGTTGAAAAGGAATTGCAAGTGTACGCACAAAACAAGCATAACTTAAGTGTACACAATGGTTGTTTATTTTTTGGTAGTCGTACTGTAATACCAGTTAGCCTAAGAGATAAGGCTCTTGAGTTAGTTCATTTTAGTCATGCGGGCATAACCAGATGTAAGCTGTTTGCTAGATCGTATGTTTGGTGGCCATCCCTAGATAATGATATTTATAAGAAAGTAGTTTCTTGTACTGTTTGTCAAGCCACACAAAACAAACGCAACAACAAGTTCCGTGTCTCATGGCCTAAACCAAAAAAGGCCTGGGAGCGGGTGCATCTTGATTTATTTGATTTCAATGGCTGTAAATATTTGATTCTTTGTGATGCATATTCAAAATGGATTGAATGTTTTTTATTGAAAGGTAAACATGATTACAATATCATCATGTCCAAACTTGCTGAAGTGTTTGCTAGATTTTCTTTCCCTAATGTAATTGTTACGGATAATGGTCCTCCTTTTTGTTCAGTAGAGTTAAAACAGTTTTGCTACAGGAAGAATATCAAACTATTTTACATTCCTCCATATTCACCTCAGTCAAATGGGCAGGCCGAACGGGCAGTACAAACTTTCAAAGTTTTGCTATCTAAGTTGACATTATCCCAATGCAAAAACTTAACACCAGAGCAGTCATTGTCTGAATCTCTGTTTGCATACAGAGCTACCCCCACTTCTGTCACTGGAAAATCTCCAATGGCTATGTTATTGAGTTTTGTACCTAGGACACCTTTGACTGTAACAAAAAAGGAAGTAAATTTTAATTTGAAGGATACTAAGATAATTAAGCCAAACCAGTCAAAAACTAACATAGGCCTACCTAAAAAATTTCAATGTTATGAAGTCAATCAACTTGTGTGGGTGAATCTTAACAAACCTGTATCCAAAGGTATAAAAGTTAAGTATCAGATAGGAAGAGTAGTTAAAAGAATAAGCCCTACAGTGTACATTATCAAGGTATCAGCTGGGACCGTACATAAAGTCCATGTAAATCAGTTGAAAGTGTGTTTTTCTACTGGTAGTGTCCTGAAAGGACTAGTTCTTAGTGCACCTAAACCTGTTACTAGAAATCCAAGCACTCCGCCAAGACCTATCCCTCCTGGAGGTTCCCCTGTTGCTACTCAATCTGAATCCAACCAAACATCACCCTGGTCTCCACCTAGGCCTAGCTTTAACATGAGAGACACTCCATTGCCTAATGTCTCAAGTAAAGGGAGAGTCATTAAGCCACCTAAAAGATTTACCTTCTCAGAATATGACTGAAAGGTTGTGTTGATGTTGTTATATTACAAAATGTAGGCCTAACCTAATAATTAATTTTTGTTATTTAAAGTGGAGGGCAATGATGTATCTTTATATATATATATTACATATGGTTAATCTATGGCCTAGGCCTCAATGGAACTTTACTGTACAAGCCTTTGGATTGTGATGTAGAGAACGGAAGTTGTCTCTGGTTGGTCTTTAATAAAGATGTCGTTTGTCGTTGTACAATGTGGTCTTGTCTTTGTCTCTTTTAATCCTAACTCATCTCGCTGTCCAACATATCACTGTAATTTCAAGTAGTAGTTGTAAATCAGCAAACATTGAATGCGCAATTTTAACCAGACCTAGTACCTCAGTTGCACGGCCAAATGATGATCAACCTACCATAACATCTTTCCTTCCGCAGCCTAAAAAGATTAGCATGACTCAAAAGAGAAAATTAGATAAAGCTCTTCTGGATTTATTTGTATATGACTACCAGCCCTTTTCTATAGTTGAGGACAGGGGTTTTAAGAACTTTGTAAGCATCCTTAATCCTTCATATGAACTCCCAAACCGAAAAATGATTTCCAACACAATGATACCCACAGAGTACGAAATATGTATGAATGCTGTCCGTCAGATGGTGTTATCAGTTGACAGTGTATCCCTCACCACGGACACTTGGACATCTGCCAATAACGAAGGTTACCTGGCAGTTACTGCCCATTTTATAACTAATGACTTTGAGTTGCGATCTGTACTATTAGAATGCTCTGTTTTGAAATCCGCACATACAAGTGAAAATTTGGCATCAGCCATTAACCAAATAATGGCAAAGTTTCATGTAAGTGATAAGGTTGCAATTTTAGTAAGTGACAATGCAAGTAGTGTTGTGGCAGCAGCAGCGATCCTTAAAGTAAAACATTTTGGGTGTTTCGCACACACGGTAAATTTAGTTTTACAAAATGGTTTGAAACTCGTTGTAGGGTTGGTTGATCGTGTAAAAACTGTTGTCTGACATTTCAAGAGAAGTTCAAACTCTACTAATAAATTTATTGAAGTGCAGAAAACCATGGGCTTAAACCCAAAAAAACTCATCAATGAGGTAGCAACCAGGTGGAATTCCACCTTTTACATGTTATCAAGAATTGTGGAACTACAGGATGTAGTCAAGACAACTGTAGCATTAATAAACAAAGGTCTCCCCGTGTTAACAGAAATTGGGTGGACGATTTGCTCAGAACTGATTATTGTACTCCAACCTTTCGAGGAGGTAACAAGGAATCTTGGAGGAGAGGGCTATATGACAGGCAGTCAGGTAATTCCCCTGACCAACAGTTTAATACGTGTTTGCAATCAAATGCTTAAAGAACAGTTTCGACCTGAGACTCTGGCTGTCATCAAGGAATTATTAAAAGGATTGACAACAAGACTGGCTAACATTGAATCAAGCAAAACAATAGCACTGTCAACTTTGCTTGATCCTAGATTCAAATTGGCAGTGTTTACAGACAAACATGCAGCTGATGGCATCAAAGCCCACTGTTCACACCTGATGGCTGGTATTTGGCAGAGAAAGTATACAGCAAGAACTGACTGTGCATCAACTGCGAATGAGGCTAAAGGCCAAGAAACAAATGAAGATGATCAACCTGAACAAACATCAAAATTTTCAGTCTGGAAGGACCTTGACAGTATGATATCTTCAAAAAAACCTTCAGGTAATTTATTAATCCTACATACATACATACACTGTCTTCTGTAATTTAATTTTACATAACCACCGCCACCGGCACGATTTAAACTTCAATTCATCTTAATAACCTACATACAGTTTTTATAGTAGGCCTTCTGTATAATTTTAAATTCGATATTGTGCTTTATTTCAGGATCCAAAACATCTGCAGCAATTGTGGAGCTAAACCGATATTTAGAAGAAGAGTGTATCGGACGGAAAGAGAATCCTCTTCTTTGGTGGAAACATAATGAAAAGCTATATCCACTACTCAGCGAAGTTGCAAAAACTAAGTTCTGTGTTGTAGGAACATCGGTTCCCTGCGAGAGACTTTTTTCCAAAGCTGGCTACATCAGTTCTGAAAGACGTACCAGACTAGACTCAAAAAGAGCAGAACAGCTCTTGTTCTTAAATTCGAATTCTTACTTAATTAAAAATAAACAAGGCACTACTTAACTATGGTAAACTTGGTAAAAGTAACATTGTACTATTCATTTTTGTATAGTATTCAATTCATTTTTGTATAGTATTCAAAAAGTATGTTTGGTTTTTTACACTTTATAATATGTTATAGGCCTACTTATCAGTTTTCAAATAATAAGACATTGTTAATTACATGTTTTTTTTTATTCCTTAAAAATGTTCACTCCTATAAACTAATAATACTTAAATTACTGAGATTTTCAGTATTCCCATAATAGTTGTCCTAATAACTAAAAATAAAATGGTGTTTTTATTGTATTTTGTTGTATAATCAGTCGAGAAACAAGACTAATTTTAAAGTATACAATTAATTATTAACTTGCATCTGTTACTGTTACTATGTTGCAGTGCATTGAACATTGAACTTTCACTTTGAATAATTTAGAATAACTCACATTACTCTATCACCGTAGAGATGGAAATTACGGCTAATTTTCGATAACGCGTTCCACCGTTCCGTGACTGACTGTTGACATTACCAAATGGATCTGGAGGGAATGTATGTAACGGTAACGAACGCGGTAACTGAAGCCATGAAGTGACACGGTATTAGGTGACAGAAGTAACAGGTTACTGTCACCTAATACCAGTCAGTCACGGAACGGTGGAACGCGTTATCGAAAAGTAGCCGTAATTTCCATCTCTAACTACCGTTACCGTTCCTAATACTAGGATATCTTTGTTCGCAGCCTGTTCCCAAACAGCTATAACAGTTACTAGATTAGGAACGTAATGTGACGTCATTTGGAGCAGACGTGCGTGGTAGCGGCGCCACTGAGCTATAATTCTAACTGGAGGTAGCACTGAATGTCAAAGATGCGTGTCGCCAGCCGCCATGTTTGCGTGAGGTGTGAGTTAAAAAGAAGCAATGTTATTGGATAAGAAAACTCACTGCTATACCAACCTAGTTATAGAAGCCATGTTATTGCTATGATAAGAAAACTCGCTGCTATACCAACCTAACAAAATCAGCGACACGCTTTTGACAGACTTCTGCCATGGCGGTGCTACCTCCAGTTATAATTTTAGCTCAGTGAGCGGCGCACGTCTGACGTGCGAATAGAAACTGCCTTTTTTCATTTAGGACCTGTCAACTCTAACGCGAGTGAAATAACTTGTTTTAAGTCTGGCTCTATTACTAATAAGGTGTTCAATCCGGTTGTACGAATGTATGAGACGTTTACGGCAATATTTAAGATCTAGCCAGCTCCACAACGCTCCAAGTGGAGTTGCTGAAAATAAAAATGTAAAATACAAACCAAAGAGTTATCAAGAAAAAAAGTAGAAGCAGACGCATTTTGAACTAGGAAGAGGAAGAAGCAATGCAAACGCCAGTCGCCAAACCAAACAAGTTTATGTCTGTTCCCGGTTGATATGATTGATATGATATGAAAAATGATTGTGTTGTAAAGTTGCAATTCAGTTACTTTACTTTAGGAACTTTTCTTTTATAAATAATTATTTTTTTTTACAATTTTCTCAGTATAAAAACAATAGCTTACTATTGATAGTTTGGAGGCATCGTTGAATGTTAGTAGCTTATAGCAACATGACTCAGGATTTGTTTGTGTTTTCAAAGAGTTTCCAGGAAAGGTTGGATGAATACAACTGTATTTTAACTAGTGATTTGAAAGCAGATGATGTGAAAAGGGAATGGAGCAATTTTTTGGAATTTCTTATTGAACCAGCAGGTTGGAGAGCGATTTGGAAGATCTCTCACGATGTGTGTACTAGTTTGAAGATCAACTTTCCATCTACTGTGGTTGTGACTGTAAGTAAGTTAGGCTAGTATTGATTGGTGGTTTTCTTGCCTAGGCCTAGGTTATTGCTCAGTCAAAACACTCACAATTTCATTATCACAAGTTTCAATTACCGAAAAATGTGGTTTGCCCAAGTTCTTACTTAATGGTACAATAAATCTCTTGAATATCTTAGAATTACCTGCGACCATTTGGCTGCACTTTAGTTTACGTTCTTCAATCATTCGAAAGACAAATATCAATATATAGATTATTTAATAGCCTATATCAATTATTTCATTCGGCTAGTCAGGCTAAGTTAACTTAACTAACCAAACTTGATATATTAAATTAAATAATCAATATATTGTGACAGCCCAAAAATTCCCAGACCCATTACATATCAGCTGGGGAGGTATCAGGCTCGCTGAACTCAGTAACTGCACAACTACAGTTTGTCTAATGCCCCAAGTGATCGTTAGGAGCAGCACTATCGAGTGTTGCACTGACGTCACGCGGCGTAGCCGCAGCGTTGTTTGGCTGGTGCCCCTCCACGGCCAACTTGGCTATGGACGGAGAACACTCAGTTGAGTTAGTCTAAATTCTAAATTCATTTCCTGACGATGGCGGAGATCAGTGAATAACCGCCGAAACATAGCCTATGTAGCAATTTTGACACTACATGTTAAGGATTGTCTGACGAGGTACCTATATTTGAACCATTATATGTCATATTACGCAATCCTGGGACTATGAAAATGAATTTTAATTTAGGCTAGAGCTTCGATCAACATATTAATTCAAATGAGTGTAGGACATAAACTAAAGTGCAGCGGACAATCTTAGTGTATCTCCGATGGTGAAGGTGGCCTTCATAATGCTATGGAAGTGAAGTAGGCCTTCACAGTTTGTAGAGCCCTGTAATTTTTCTTGCAGATGTGTTACTGACGATTCACATTTTGTTATTTGAAAATTTTGTTATATTTAAGCTCAAAGTAAAATAAATATTCCTCCTATTCCGTACTGGAAAGGGGGTCCATCGTATGAGATACCACTGTTTGGATTCCTTTATCTATAAACCCATTAATATATACTGTTTAATGTTTTTAATCTAATATTTTTTGCAGGTTGATCTTATTAACTTTAAAGAATTGTCGTGTACTGTCCAAATCAATGAAGTTGAAGATGGAGTTGCTAGCCTTCCTCTAAGGATGACTGATATTCCTTTGATAGAATTATATCCGACAATTGAACAAGATAACAATATCGTGCTGGTAAAACTTGTCGACACAGCCAAGGCTATTGATAGCCTCAGGTATGGACGCTTTTAGTTATTGTTTGGAATCTAGGTAAAACATAGTTCCTTAATTAGTAAACATTTTTAAAGTTGTAATAATATCATGGATATCAGAAGCTTGAGTTTTTATCACCAATCAACCAGGATGTGTTGCTACTTGTAGTGTACCTAGATTTTGTCACAATTTCAGATTTTTCTACAACCACTTGTGGATGCCTTGGGATGAGGATTATGATGATTCCGAGTCATGGGTCACGTCTCACTTGGAGGGAAGACTCTACTTGTAAGTTAACTTATACACAAAGCCTAGAACATTTGTAGTAACACCACAGTTGGTACCACTTGTTGCAGAGCAAGCAGTTTCTTTTGAACTTGTTTAAAATTGTTGGCAAAGGCTATTTGATAACTGGGTGATTATGTAAACATCTCATAAAATGAAATACAGCAATTGTCAGTGGAATAGGAAGGATGTAATAAACAAGTCATGATGCATTTCCAAACTACAAATAAATTTGGAAACTGTAAACACTTTTTATGTTAAAAAAGGGCTGTGATTACCGAGAATTAAAAAGTTGAATTTCAGCCTTTACAAGTATGCATGTAGCCTAATATTTAGTTAGCATGTAGATCTAATTTGTACTCGCTGTGGTTCATACGTTATGTTAACATATATCAACAATTATCTAAGCCATCATAGGTAGGACTCCCATGTTAACTACCTTAATTATCCATCTGAGAAATTCTCCCTTTCCTGATGTAAAGTGCAAGACTTTATTGTTATGGTCACAGAAAAAATGGATGAAGAGTAGAAAAAATCTGGCTCGAAATAGAAGTGTAGAAAGACCAATAAATAAATGGCATGACACTACTACAGAGGACTAAATGCTGACAGAAAATCATCATTCAGGAAGTGAAAAAAGAACATTTTCACCAAGGCAGACGACAACAATGTCAAACACCTGGGAAACTTCTGCTGATAAATCGATGATGATGGCTGTAAGATGTGAATGCTAAGCTGTTTAAGTAAACCAATGTTGTTACTGATTTCAGACAGTATGAGTTGATGGAACGTAAGGTTCCTAACGAGGTGGCTTACAATGTGTGCAAACTGATCTCCAAGGGGCGCAACGTCCTCAAAGAGATAGAAGACATTCAGGAGCAATTGTCGGATGAATCGGAAGGCTTCCCTACAAAGCTACTAGCACTGACTGAACTACACAATCAGATGACTCATATGCAAACCCAGTTTGGTGTCTTTGAAAAACCTGAGTTGCTGTAAGTATATACATGCTTTGATCTATTGGTTTTTTTGTAGCGTCTCCTTTCTTAATCCACCAGTGTTAGGCATTTGAACCCTAACAGCTGCTGGACACCCACTTCCCTTATTTCATTCGGCCTAAGGGTCACTTTGGGCTAGCCTAGATCTGGGGAACAATCCAAGTGTTTGGCAGATTCTACCTCCGTTGCACTAAATCTTTAATGTTTTGTTTGGTTGAGCTTTAAGTTATGGTTCTAAGATGCTGTCTTACTGGTCAATGGTCATACAAAAGCCCTACCAGGTTGCTGATGTCACTTTTCACTATTTTAAATACTGTAATTTTATTCTCGAGAGTTCCATCAGTTCAGTACTAACAATATTGTTTTGTTCAAAGATTATATTAGGCATACGATTGACTATAATTACTATAATTTATTGTCTAATTCCTGGGTAATTTAAATACAATTTTCAGAATAACTGAATACTATTTCAGAGTAATTCAGTAAGTTTGTTTCAAGCTGACATAAATACTTACATTGTAATTAGCAGTTCCCAATGAAATATTCCAGCCTACACAATTCTTAAAATACAATGTAGGCAGGAACTTTCTTACTTCGGCAACAGGCGACTAAGTAGAGTGTTAGGTTGACTGTGTAACAGTAAAACTTTTAACAGTACTGTATTTTTCATTCTTGTTAAAGATGATTTTGAAAAAATACATTTTTTACTTTTACAGAAAGGCTTACATTCAGCGTGCTCTGGTCAATGAGAAAACCCGTTGGGAAAATGAAAACGGTGACTCTGTTGTTTATTTGGTTCTGGAATCAAGTACTCCCGAACAACTCATCAGGATAGCAAAGATGACTTCAGAATTCAAAATAGTGAGGTAAGAATTTAAACTGTTAACATTCTCTGGACAAAAATTGTCTCATGTGTAGATGTTATCAACTTTACATGGTAAAGTTAACAGATTGTTGAAATGTTAGTTTCATCTCTATCCAATGTTGTTCAATGTTGACCTCTGCATTTTTTAGATTCGATACAGAACATAATTTCACAATACTCACTCCTCATCCATCAACAATCTTCTTAGTCTTTCAACGTTTCCTTCTCCTTCCCTATATCACCAACTTCATTTTCATAGTTAAATCCTTTCTCCCATATCAAACCGTCTTATTCTTGCTTTTCTACTCTTCCTCTTAAAATGTATTCAACTACTCTTCTGATCCCAACATTTCCTACCTCGAGGCACTTTTTATTTTGTGAATCGGAGTCATTTCGGTCTCATTTCTCCAACCCATATTTTGTACCAGTACCTTCCATACTTCTGCCTCATGAATAGGCCTAACTATTATCTTATTATAGGTCTTATAAAAATTGTTTTTTTCTATTATTAATTCCTTCCATTGCACAATCAGTGCATCTCACTTTGGCACGATAAAGTAGTCTTGTTTATCGAATCTTGGCTTATTTAATCTACCAGTTATCTGACCAATGTTATGCGACACTCGAGTACCTCGCTCTTTGAAATCACTCGCTCTTTCCTGACGGTATAACTGTATACCGTAGCGTATACATTGAGACAACCTATTTTACTGCCCCAGTCCGTAGGCTACTAAGGAGATATGCGCTAGACTTGAGGCTACACTTAACATTATTTTACCAGGAATTATCAAGGAAATTGAAAGGAAAGCAGGTTTACCTTTTTGCTTATCTGATTTTGGTGCATCCAGCTTAGGTAAGATAATATTCTACAAGATTCTACTTTATTTTTAAACTATATGTTAAAAACTTATTTGTCTAACCTTACTGGCTTGTTAAATTGTACCCAGGATGTTCCAACTATTACAAGAAGCTCTGCTAAAGACTCCAGCTGATGCCTCAGTATGGGTTGGGCAAGGAGAACATCCCGTCGAAGAACTAGGGAACTTTGGGGATGGCGGGTCCATCAAAGGTGAGAGTTAGAAAAATATAATCAGCAGGCAAAGTTTTGTGGGTAAAAGATTTTTGAAATGTTGTGATTCATCAAACTAACAAATCACAAACAAATTTATTCTATAACAAAGTTAAATTATACCCAGGAAGGACATGATTCTATGTTATTTGATTTAACATTCAAATTCAACATCGTTTTTATTGTATAGTTTTGTAAATGATCGTTAGGTGTTATTGTTCTAAGATAAACAAACCCCAACATTTATTTTGTAAGCTAAAAATCTTTACTATGGTTGATTACGACGCAACTATAAATATGAATTTTTCTTGTTGAAGGTGTGGAACCAGGAGCTGTCCTAACAGAAACTCCAGAAAATCCAAAGTTTTTGAATTTGCTAACCGGATGTCTTAGACTTACGAACCTCACAGTCCGAATGAATTATGTGTGGAACATCTTAAAGGTATGGTTGTAAAGAAACTATTATTTGATTTCAAATCTGTACAAATTATTGTAAAATTAGGGCCTAAGTACTTTTAGAACATTTAATTGCTTACGATTACAGAGAGGAGGAGATGTAAGCAAGATGCAGAAGATAAAAAGCGATAAGTCCTTTTTTTAACCCTTTGAGGTCAAATTTTCCCCCCATTTTTCAGCAAGTATAGTTTGCCATTCGATTTTGATTTTTTTTTGTGAGTATAGGTTGTTATTTTCAAGCAGTTGGGAAAATGGCAGGTGGCAACATATACCTACTCGTCATTCGACCTCAAAGTGTTAATTAAAATCTGTGTTCTTATAGTATGCAGGTATTACAGTATATTATATTACAGGTACATATAGTAGCAGGTATTATAGTACTTATTACCGTACTGAATTTCCATAGGAAATTCAGTAATAAGTAATAACTATTAAGGATGATTATCTAAATCATAACTAAACATTACAGTTAATCAATATGTGATATCTGATGTCCTAGAAACTACTTTTTTATTAACGATGAAGACATAATCAATTAGGGAAATCGTTTTCGCCAACATTTTGGAGACATTGCAGCATTCCATCTTTGAAGCGAAGCAACAGTCACTAAGTTCGTTTTGTTTTATAGGTAAGTTTTGACGTAGAATCGATTGACTATGAACCTGGAATCATCCTTTGACTAAGCTGGACACTGTTTTATTGTAAATTTAGCCAAGTTTCGCAGTGTGTCAATTAGTCGGTGATTAAAACTAAGTGTACCAATAGAAGGCTGGGGAGCAGCTGGTCTAGCAGAGCGTGAATCTTGCCAATCACCAATGGATTTTATCTATGTGATAATGCCACAATCCACTAGACCTTGCCTGAAGTTATGTGTAAAACGGTTCCAGGGAAGAACCTAGCGTCTTTGGTTGTAAAGGTGGGACATAAAGACTTATGTTTGTTGAAGGTGCGTCCTGGGACTGAGTGTATTCTACAGGACGTGACAGTAGAAGGAGCCTCAGTAACAGACGCTGTGGATGTGTTTCCTGGAGGGAAGTTGGTAGCAAACAACTGTCACTTTCGTAACTGTCGCATCGCCATTGTGTGCGACACTAACTCCACAATAGCGCTGAGTAACTGCACGTTCAACGGCAATCGGGTCGCTATTGAGGTAAGGGTAGTTGTTATTGCAGGCTTACATTACGATTGGTAAAAAAAAGTTTTCACAACATTTCATGATATGGAATCTGATGCATCCTAAAATTAGCAAGTAGTATATATGGGTAAATTATTGCAATTGTTAAAAGTGTAAATCCTATTAAATCTTTAACTTAAAAACATGGACTTTTGGTACTGAAGTTAGACCTCCCATCTATATGGACCAACTCTAGCCAATTTAGTATTTAACATTAACATCGTTAAAGGAGCTACTCATTGAGTCTGCTACTGTCCAACAATTATGTTCTTTCAGTTGGTTTTTGTTGGTTGTTGTTGTTGTTTGATATTGGCTGAAACATTAAATATACTAGTTAAAGTTTCGCTTGGCTAAAAAGTTGGCGTATTTGAGAAAAATAATTTACTTCATCACACTCTGTTCGGTTGTTCAAAAATTCAACTACTTCTGATTTTATTCCAAAAGTTGCTACAACTTTCACATCTGAATGGAATGTCTGGTTGTATTCGTAGCGATACTAATTTGCATCAGATGCAAACATGGCCTGTCTGTTGTGTTCGCCTTACCTTGATTTGTACTATAGGCATTCTTTCAAGATTTGTGTTACTACTACACTAAGTTATCTTATCCAATTGTGTTCAGTGACCAGTGATAGTATCCAAACAAACCCAGCGAGGAAGACTCATCCAATTGTTAATTTTACTTTAAGATCCATTTTTTTTTATATATTGACAAGGAGGAAAAAGTGGTAATTTTAATGTAAAACTTGTTAGCTCGAGTTGATTTCACAATTTTATGGAAACAGAAACACATATTAGGCTATGTTTTTTTGTTTTCTCAAATAAATAATAAATTTAACAGGATCTGTCACTTACAAAGTCTTTCCACTACTTATACAACTTTTAAATTATAACCAAAACAATTCATCAACCATAATTCATTACTTGCTATTTCAGATAAAGGGAGGCTGCTCTTTCACAATGGAAAACTGTTCCATATCAGATTCAAAAGATTATGGCATCAATGTAAAAGTCAGCAGCCTAGGAACCGAGCATTCTTTGGATTCCATTAACAGGTAATCTGCACATAATTATTTATACTAGTGCACCTATTGCTCAAATTCGAGCAATTGCTAAGTATTACAGGCGTTATTTCAAAACTAATAACAGTCATAATTTCCGATGACTTAAACAAAGTCTACTCAAAGGTAATGTTATCAATCACTCCACTCCAGTTGTTGAAACGAAAAACTAACTCACTCTGAAAACGAACGCTCTTGTATGTATTATGAACAGCTGCAATTTATTTTAACTATAGGTATTTAACAGGTCTTTTTGGGGATACAATGGCGTATTTATATGATACAACAGTAATCATTTATTTGTTTTAATTACAAAAATAGTTTTTAAAATAAACTACCAGAAAAAAATGCAATTTTTAAATAAACACATCACTTAAAATACTTTTATTACTAATATAAATTTTCTAGCGTTGACGGCCTTGAAGAATCTGGTACTACGTTCATGAACAACGTAAAGGATCGCCACTTTGATTATGAGAAGCTTGAGGATGATCTCAATTCTGATTGTGAAATGCTCTCTGCTTCAAGATAGATTCATCTTTCCACAAAGTTCTGTGTTGATATTCTTTAAAGATAGATGTAAAAAAAAACTACATTCTCACTCTATCGTTGCAGAAAAAGTTGTATGTTAAATTTCTAAAATAAATTTAAAACCAACTATATTCTCGCTTAGAAATACTATTTTTGTTATCACTTTAAATGTTTATCCCCTTTCATTGTAGAATGTAGCTGATTTGATATTACTTAATAAATAAAAATATAAATCTATGTTTTGTTTATCTATGTGTAGATCCAATCACTAACCTTCAAAGATCCTCAAATTTCAGTGCAAAATCTTTTACCACTATGTTAAGCAGTGTATAGTTTTGTTGGACTAGATTTAACTAACTGTGATACACTGTGCTCATTGGTAAGAATGAAGGCTGAAGAAATTAAAGTACCGTTATAGCTTTGTTACTGACTTATATCAGCTGTTTTTTAGCCAAATCATTTAGCCAAGCCTGATTCTCAAGGTCAATCGGGTTCAGTTTTGAACCATCAACAAGCCTTTGTCTTTTTACAGGATTGAAATTTTCAAGTAAAAACTGTCTTGCATAGCATTTGGTAGTGCAGTTAACTCAAATGACAATTTGAAAATCCTCATTTACATATAAGTAGTACAAAAAGTAAATAATTAAAACCATTTCAATTTAAACTTTTAATTAACTACAACAAACTAACAACTCTGAACAACACTTTCCGTCTCATTCAACATGAAGCTTCAAAGCCTTAGACGGACAACAATATAGCCACTCCAGCCAAGGTCCATTTAGACGCTTTCTCTTTAGTTTTCAAGTTAAAGGTCCAGACGTACGTCGGCCCGCGCTGCCTCGTCTTGTAGACGGGGCACTCGTAAACGTTCCTCGTCTCTTGTTTGTCCTGTGTGATTGCCTTGATGAACACCACAGGCATCATGGGAAACAAATCCTACAAAAAGAAAAAGTCAAGTTTGAAACTGGTAGAAAATAAAACAATTATTCAGAATTTCCTATGTTGTCCATAAACTACAATTCTATTGAGATAGCAGTTTTTTTTTATGCTATGGAAATTTGTTAACAAAGAAATTTGAGTGATATGCAACATTTGTCCATTGTGAATAAGTAAAAAATACTGGATCTAGAATATGATTGTAGCCTACCTAAAAAAACATATCAAGGCATCTACACAACATTTGGAAGATGCTAGGGACGAATTATTGACAAAACACTTGCAACAAATTGTTTAAGATGCGTTTCAAACGTTCCAGCTGGTTTACTTTAGAAAAATAGAGGACAGAGATTGGAAAATACTCGAATAAAAAAAAAATGTGTTCAAAGAGGTAATGTAAGATAAATATAATACAATTTGGTGTGTTTTTCATCCATGAAAAAATGAGGGATGGAAAGTTTAAAATCTCAATTGATTTCACACTATGCATGATGGAATTGTGAAAAAGAAACCTTTAGCTTAGAAGGGGCGATGCAGCCAAAGTCGATGTCCCATCGAGCGCCTTCCATGAACAGTCCGTTGATGTAAGCGCCTTCGCGCGGCGCCGCGGTGAACTCCTCCTTCTGCTTCTTAGTGACATCACACTGTAGACACATTTTGTCCAGCGGCCACTCGTTCTTGCGAGCCGTACTCTGCATGATGGCCGTCAGGAATGACTGCGGGTTGAAGAAACCGGCCAGCCACACAGACGACGGTAACTGTAGGAAGATACGTCAGTTAATTGTTGATTCATTGGGTGACCTAATAATATAAAACTAACACCAATGGAATTAGTTAGGATCCTGGGATATTATTTTACAATAAACTTAGGCGTAAAAGCAAAAAAGGTAAAATTAAAAAATTTAAGGTAAATGGTAAACATTGTATATGTATATCTCACATATACAACACATTGATTTTTTTTGTATATTTTTTAGGTTATTTGTTTGATGTCTTTTATCACATGTTACTTAAGATGTCCAATTATAAACAAAATAAAAGCAAAAAAAGTCAAATCCTCACTGCTTATTGCCTATTTTAGTTTGGTCTTCGCACCAGATCAGCCACCACACTTTAGTAAACTTATCATGGATTGCAGGATTCGAACCTGCACATGTAGAAACATCTCAATACACTCATCAGTGCAACGCCTTAGCCAACTCATCTATCAAGCCATTGTCGGCCAGCTGGGACGATTGCCTCTATAAGCATACGTCAACACTAGCGTTTGCAGGTTAGATTAGGCAAACTGCTTAAGCCCCAGTGTGAAGATTCCATGTTATAGACCATGTTATACTATCTAGAATCTATGGCCCTTTTTTTGTTAACGAGGTCTATTGTAACATATGTTATTTAATGACCAATAAAGATTTATTTATAATACAGTTACCAGTACAGCTGCAGCGTCACAAAATGCATTGAAGAGCTACACTCATGACACGTCGTCAATAACACTATAGTCTAACACACTTTAATATATATGATAACTTATGAGTTTTATGTTGATCACAAATGAGCAGGTATGAGTTTGAATTTTCAATAAATAAAAACTTACATTGAAGTCACCAACCCAATTCTCGAGTTCTCGCAGCCGTATCATCAGATCGGCGAACCAAGCGCTAAGTCCCAGAAGTGAAGGGTAGGCCAGCTTGGTCCAGCCCTCGGGCACGTTGTCTAGGAACAACGCAGCCTCCAACACTTCCATCTCGCCGGTGATGGTGAGCTCTCCCTGTGAACACAGTAATGTGGGTGTTATGTTAACGTAATACAAATAATACTGTTACTGACCCGACAACCATTACCTGGGTAATAGGTTTCTGAGAATGCCCTATTATTTTTGTAATGTCTTCTGAACTTTTGGAACAACCGAGTGAAATAATATGTGCTGATAGTGTCTTCCGATTGACAGCAAGCATTAAAATCTGTAATCGTAAATATCTGTCTGAGGTACTATCTGCAATCAATTGAATAATGGGGGGAGTAAAAAAGTCTGTGTTAGAATAACATGCTGAAGGCTGGGTGAGGTAGTAGTAGGAAACAAAAATAAAAGCATTATTTCACCTATATTACCAAAAAACTAAGGATCATCCATGACTATAGTTATAAAATAATGAATCATGAGATTACACAACCCAGCATTTAGTACCCAGAATTATGCTTGGATCAGAAACTTTGTCACAGCGTAGACTTGTTTTATCTAATACCCAGATACATTGCTATCTACTTGATAGATCAGGAAGATTTGTGGTTTTACAAAAGTGGTTTTAAAATTTCAAACTTCACCTTCAAGCCTAGACTGAGCTCCTTGAGAGACCTGCGAATCTCCCCCATCAAGTTGTTCATCCGTTCACACTCCTGGAACGCAACGATGATGTACGGCGTTCGTTCCTCTACACGAGCCATCATGTCTACGATGTTGAAAGGGTCGGGAATCTTGTCTCCGATCTCATCCACAATCAGTTTCACCTGCAATACACAATTATAAGTCTTGCGATTGTAATCACTACTAGGGTGAAATATGATTTTGTAACTTACTGATTGTAAGCTACGAGTTGTACGAGTTAATGCAAGAATGTTTGCTCTCCTTTGACCGCTGACCATGTCTCCGAGTACTGTTTAAAATTACAGAATAGAATATTTGCAAGGATTCTGCTTTTTTAATCTAAAATCTGCTATGAACCTATAGAAACTCGTTAAAATATATTGCCTGACTTTATATAAAGTCTTCAAACTGTCAACCGTTCCAACCGAGGAAGGCTTAAAATGTAACAAACCCTTCGTACCTCTAGAGGGTACGCATCCTGGGATTTAATTTGTATTGAAAATTTTAGTACAAACAACGACATCGTGCCTGAATGGATAGACAGCTTTATGATTTATTTGACCCCAACACGTGTCCTTGAGACTAGTAAAAGATTTCGCATAGCACCTGAAGAAATTTCTACTAGGAGCACTACGAGATTATAATAATAAAATCCACAATTATTGCCTACAACAAATTCATAACCACAAACCAACCTTGTCCTCCCGACTGATGCCTCCACTGGCGGACGCCCCGGCCTCTCTAGGTTGAAGCTCAAAGATGGTCTTGAACAGATTGTCTGAAAGCATTGTGAGGAACCCGATCTCGGCGTTGGCGTGGAGCCCGTACAGCGTTGGGCTCTCGGGAGGCAACATGTCGTCGATGTAGTTGTGGTAGCCTTGATAGTCGAGGTTTGGAGGTGCCTGGAACCCGGGGGCCAGGAACGAATCTCCCTCCACCTGCGGGAAACGGTTACGTCATGGGCAAAAGGATTACGAACTTGTTCAGCAGGTTGATGTTTAGGCTATTTGATATCATCATAGTAATGCCGATGGTATAGTTTAAACTGTATGTTTCTTATAATCTTAAAAGAATGTTTTAGAAACTAATTATGATTATATGACACAATGATGGAGTTTACGGCAACTCCTCGAGTCTAGAACTACACCATGTAACTGCCGCCATGTTGTAATGAGAAGCTGTATGCCATGCATTTTATTGTTTTTTGTTTGTGTTCATGAGTAGCGTTGCTTGTGTTTAAGTTTAAGACTTATGACAACATCTACGAGTAATTGATTTTACATCCAGCTTGAAAATGGCCGCTTGATTTTACGCCATAGACGTCAAAACCGGTTGCAATATAACTTGAAGATTACTTGGACAGAAAAAAAACTAAACCTCTTGTATATAGTTACAATTTGAACAAACGTAAATCATTCTTTATAGTGTAGATATAAAATTGTATGTGTTTTGTAAATTTGTATGTTTTGGAAAAAAAATTCAATTTGTGTACTGTAAATTATTAGTTTTAATCACCCAACTCTTAAACAAACGCCACATTTGTAAGGCAAAATGGTATTGCATTGCAGTCGTTTTTCCTCGGTAACAAGTTTAGAACCCTTTTGAAATGATAGTGTCAAAGCCTTTTTGACACACATAGTGGTGTCCCCATCTTAAATAATTGATAATTGAATTGAATTTTAATGCGCAATTTTTGCACCAGTCCCCTCGATTTGCATTATTTCAAGACTAACCACAAAAAAGCAAGCTCACCAGTTCAGGGGACAGATACTCCTGCAGATATGTGCGACACAGTCGTCTGTCCCAGTCGTCAGTGATGTGTCCTCCGTACATGATCTCTCCAAACAGGTACCTCAGGTCTTCCCACGGGATCTTAGAGCTGTTCTCCAGGTAGTTGTACAGCACATGCACGCTGATGGTCAGATCACCTACAAGAGGAAGGATCTAGTAAAAGACTACTCGAAAAGGAAAAAAAATATTGAACAGTTCTTTGCGCAATAGTGGTGTGATGCAGTCCATCCCAAGGAATCATATGATCAAAACGTTTACCATGTGTTGTATGGTAGTGTGTTGTTGGGGAGGGAACTTAGTGATGAATTAAAATCACCAATGAATTTTATGCTCCATAGCCTAAAGTAATATGTAAAACAGTCCTAGGGTGTGATAGTGGGATATAAACTAAGTCGTGTGAAGTTGAACTTTTATTCTTATGCGACTACCTAGTACCTATAAAACCAAAGTTTTGCATTCTGATCTGATGATAGAGCTGCATGATTAGAAACGTGCAGAAATCAACAACTAATGTTTGAACTTTACAAGTCAGAAAAGGTTGATAGACTAGATTAAAATTGTATTGTTAAAGCGCAAGTCATCAGTTGTTAGAACAAATGTAAATTTGGTGTGATGGTTAGCGAGATGGGTAGACGGATTTTGGTGCGAGGACAGATTCGATCCCTGGCATATCCACAAAAGCTTAATGGTTTTGCATCGCTTTCCCTCAAAAGCATTTGTGGTATCTTCATTGAACACGTCACTGGGCAAGATACTAACAAGAAAAAACCCCAATTTTATTACTCACCGACATTAAAGGGGTACGTGCGATTCCATCCCTGTGCCCCAAACTTCCTGCGCTCCGCAACGACGGCGTGGAAGTAACAAAGCGAGAAGAGGATAGCCTTGAACTCCGCTTCTTTAGAACATATCTCCAGAGTGTCTTGGTTGAAGTTGTCCAAGGCTTTGTGAAGATTGGCTATCATTCCGGTCGGCGGCTCGTTGGTTATCTTGATTGACGATTCTAAAACTCCCTGTGAAGTAGCGTCAGGTTTATCAATAAAAACGGTTTGAATTTTACTGGACGGATGTAGAAGTCAGTATTGGTTGGTAAAATGTTGGTGATGATCAATTTACTGTAATTATAGAGCTTTAGGAAGGTAAAAATAATTACCTAACCTACTAAAAGCTGTAAAGTAACTCTACAAAAATTAATAACTTTTAAACAGAAAATATAAAAGTATAATTAACAAACTGGAAAACCATTCCTTGTAACAAGGAAATATTTTTTTACTAGTCAAATTGTTAGCTACCTACATGAATTACGGAATAAATGAACAACAATGGCAATAGGTGTGTCTTTAAAGGCAAAAAAAAGATTAATGAAGGAAGAGTAGTTTGTGATGTGAAATATTTATTACTGACTAAGAACAGTTTATTCCTTACTTAGCCAGGAGTCCTTTTTAAACCCCTGCTGTTAACAATTATATCGTTTTGAATCAATGTTTCTTGAAAGTGTGTGGGTGTCAAACATGTTCTTTCATTGGAATATTTCTGGTAATGTAGCCTACGATCTTATAACATCCTGTCACTACGTTCAACTTCAATATGGAAGAACCTCTGTTAGCTTAACCTTGAAGTATTTCATAAAAGTACTGAATACTCACAACAGCAAATTCTAGATCATACATTTATCTTTTAACCTTAAAGTATTGTTAAATTTACTATGAACAACAATGAGTACTACACACACAAGCAAAATAATCATACACATTTATAAAAGAAAAGACTGAAAAAGATTGTATTTTCAAAAACTTTACCTAATTTTAGTTCTTTGATTCTATTCTATTTGAACATGCGCAAAGCTTTAACTCAAATATCACAAAGCATTTTTACATTATGTACATAAAAGTCACAAAATGAAAATCTGTTGTAGCATTGCATTTTTTTTTACGAGATAAGTTAATTTTATCAAAGACTTCTTTAGGATCTTATAATCTAAACTATAAACCAAAAGGCAGATCTAACTAATCTAATTCCCTAAGTCAGCCTCATGCTGCTTAAGCTGAAAAACATGTTCAAACGGATTAGTACACAATTTGTAGACATGTTGCGAGATCGATAAGTTGTTTTTCGCACAAAGCAAATTATAGCGTCATCATCACTTACCTTCATCTAAAAATAGATTCCCACATTGAGAATCACATGAAAAGGGAAAGAAACTTTATAAGATCTATAAAAAAAAACTATAACATACTTTGCTCAAACAAAAATTGTAAAAGGTGGAATGTAAGTTGATTTTTTGTATAGAAATAAAAAAATCATATGAGATTATCACTATCAATCAATCCTAGAGGAAAAGACAGAATGTAACTTATTTATATTTTCTTTTTACTCCTTCAATCCCAGCCTCAAAGAATGAAATTTAACATAGTCTGCCGAACATCTCATTTAGAATCCAGTCAAATTAACAGACAAAGAATGTTACATTTTAATCTGGGTAATTAATTACAGTAGACTCCATCTTATCCGGACTCCTCGGGACCAAGGCCAGTCCGGATAACGGGTTTTCCGGTTAAACCGACGTCCCCCAAAACTCGGTAAAAGGGACCATTTAAATGCATACTGTATAAGCCGATAAGGATTATTACATATTTAGACATGTGATCAATGGCCTCTAATCTTTGCTACGAGAACTGTCGTTTCAGTACCGCCCATTTCCTGCCAATCCAGTCCTTTTAAACCAATGTGCTGATAAAAATTGTCCGGGAAAAGAGATGTTATTTCCGCCGAGTGTAGTCTGGTTAAACCGATGTAGGTGTCCAGATAAGAGGGAGTCTACTGTAGCAGTAAAGTCCCACCAAATCACTAACAATCGGGATAAACAACCAACAGGTCAATATATATAAAATTAAAAGAAGGCCTAAGCCCCAAAACTTAAGCAGTGTGCTCTTCAACCTCTGAAGTATCACAATCCCAAACTAAACTTATTAAAGTACCACCAAATAAAAACCATTTACATGAATCAGATCCAACATAACGAGTAATTAATTTGTGAATTGTTCATCCCTTCAGTGGTTGGACACCAACCTGAGGAATTATATGAAACTCTGCACTAGGAGCCGGCTCAGCGCTGATGAACAGACGGAAGTCTTGATGCGGATTTTCAAAGCACGATTCCATCTTCTTCTCAAGCGTGGGCAGCCAGTTCTTGACCAGATGAATGTTCTGGGGAAAAAGAAAAGAAACCATAAGGTTGAAAAGTTTTAAGAGTTCGCCAGGTTATACGAGTCAGTAGAAGAACAATCTTATGTGTGAATGAGAAGTCCTAAAATAATAAACCATGGATACATGAAGAAGTTTATGTTACGTAATTCCTTTGTAGGTTTCACCTCAAATCAGGAATATACCTGTTATTAGCCTACCTTTAGATATTGGAATAATTATTGTATCAGATGTGTGGTAAAAATAGGCATAATTGAATTTCTAAATTCATGGAGTTTAAATTTTGAAACGAGTTTCACCTGCAATATGACCCAGTGGCCGTAGTGAGCGCTCGTCTCCATCGCTTGTTCCGCCACCACCTCCTGGCCCTGACCTAGTGACACGTTGTGGAAGTTGCGTCTCTCCGTTGTGAATCCCAGCTTCTTGCCAATACTCTCCACGTCCTATAACATATACATCGTACACCATGAGATCCACCAAATACCTATCAAATTTATCAATTAGAACAGTTTCCATTTTATAGTGTTAAAATATTTTACACATAGAGTACACTTTCTATCACCTTATTTTTACAATATCACAACGAGTTTTTTGATATTAGCAAAGAAGAAAACAAGAAAGAACTCCCTATCAACGGAAAGTAATGGATAGGTCCTTTTCCTTAAATAAGCTTACATTAAATTAAATTGGTTACCACACACAAATTTTAACAAAATTACTTATTTAATTTTCTCTAACCCACTAAGGTTTGTAAGAAAGGTAGGTGCGACATAAAAGATGAATGCGGAATGAAAGAGTTTTTCCCGCTATCTCAGCTTCACGAGACATTCTCATTCTCATAAACATTAAAGACAAGATCTGGATTATTTCTTTTGAGAATCAAGTTTCTATCAAATAAACCTCACCCTCGTAGGGTCGACGCCGGGGGAGAGTATGAAGAACACAGGCACTGTGGAGCTGGTCTCTTCAAAGGACTTGGCAAAGTCCACAGTTCTCGCTTCTACGTACTTTGTGCCGAGCTTCTCCTCAATGAAACACCTGAAACAACAGTGTAATGAACAGGCAGTTCAATAGTTACAGGATGTGTGGAGTAATTGCCAGGATAAAGTAATGAAGAAATATGTTTTCAAAGTAAGAGATGTAAAAGGCATTGAAAGAGAAATTAAACAATGCTTTGAATTGAAAACTGCTGTTTCATCCTAATATTCAGAACCTAAGCAACTGTATTCCAAATTTCCAAGTCAAAGACCTGATGAGAAAAAAAAAGCGGTGGAGAGTGAATTGTCTCAACGGGTCACCAGTTGCTACATATAATCAGCTAAACAATCACGTTACTTCACAGTAAGTATTCAAACATAAGACTTAATCAGCACCAGATAAAAGGTTTGTTAGACTCTCAGACATCTTGATTACAGCCTCAAGTTTGATATTAGCGCTCAAATCTCACCTGACAGCGTAAGTCATTCTGTCTGGTCTCATCGATCTCATCATACACAGTCTCTGCAAGGCGGATTTGTTTTTCCAATCCTGAGGGAACTTATCCCTTTCCGGACATTCGCCTTCGATGAATTTCTTCCACCTCTTCTGGGACCCTTCGATGTCCTTGTCCAAGTTCCTAAAGTATTAAAAATAATAAACCATTAGATATCAAGATTTTTTGTACATGGTAAAAACATTTTAAAAGCTATGAGGCATTTTGATTTTAAGGAAGAATATTTGAAAAAAGAAGTAGCCGATGTAAATCAGATTAGATTAATTCAAGTGTGTGTTTATTATTGTCACGAAAGGGCTCTCGTGGAGACCTTATGAATCATATGCCACTGGTTCAGAAAATTTAATAAAACTAGTGTACATGTTGCTCGAAATCGAGCAATTGCAAAGAAGTACAGGAGTTATTTATAAACGTTTAAAAACTAATAACAGTCATAATTTTCGATGATTTTAAAAGAGTCGACTAAAAGATTATTAACTAATGGAAATACTCACAGCTTACATAACAGTCCTATTCCAGTTTAAAGGGTTAATTTTTAACTATCAAACTGCCCATGGACGGGGAAAGGTAAGCTTACAATTTAAGTCAGCGTAAAAAAGCTGTCAGCTTTTATAATGTACCGTACCTAAGTTATTTAGTCAATTTGCAGACAATAAACGTGTAGGCTATTTTAAACTCTAAAGAACAGAGTTAGGCAAAAACTGGCAGAACTCTGAAATGGTGTTATTTATCATAGGTATACTCATATGCCAAATCCTTAAAATAAAAATTAAATGATTAATAACTTTAGTAAATCATTAAACACAAACCAACATCCAAAACTATACACATGTTTAATACAACATAGATAATTATTTACACATTGACTGTTTACAATTAACATATGTTCTTCTTCTCACTTTTAAAGTGACCTCTTACCAGAATGTACACTCTTGATACTCTTGACACTCTTGATACTCTTGATACTCTTGACACAATTTTTGATTGTGTCAGCCACGAACTGCTGCTATCCAAAATGAGTTATTATGAATTTAGTGGCATAGCACATGACCTGTTTGAATCTTATCTGACAAAACGATTCCAAAGAGTTAAAATGTTCGATGATGACAGAATTGCTCACTTCTCAACTTGGAGGGAGGTTGTCTGTGGGGTGCCGCAGGGATCTATTTTAGGGCCAGTATTGTTTCTGTTGTACATTAATGATTTGCCAATCAACATTAATACTCCACTTTACCTTTTTGCAGACGACACTACAGCAATAATTATGGGTCAAAACAAACAAATAACAAAAGTAAAGCTTTTAAATACTCTCCAAGAAATATCTGACTGGCTATCCAAAAACTGTCTTAGTTTGAATTGCTCCAAAACAAAAATCTTAGCTTTCACTTCTAACAATAGAAACAAACAAATAAATGAGGAATTCCTCATGCCAAATGAAGAACTTTGTGAAAATTCCCTTAGTGTGAACTTTCTAGGTTTTACACTTCAGGACAACTTAAAATGGCATGATCAAATTCTGGCCATACAAAAAAAACTTAATAAATCTCTTCATGCTATTAGAACTATTGCCAACATCTCAGATATAAAGACATGTCTTCAGGTTTATCATGGTTATTTTTTATCAATTGTTAGGTACAGCATCATCCTTTGGGGTGGGACATCAGTAATTGTCAAGATATTCAAGTTACAAAAAGAGGCCATTCGAGCAATGTTTAAACTAAAATTTAGAAAATCATGTAAACAATATTTCAAAAATTCTAAACTATTAACTGTACCAGCTCTTTATATTTTTGAAGTTCTGAAATTCTTTAAAAAACATCAACAATATTTTTCAAATAACAGTCTGGGGACTCAGGGTACAAGAAACACAGACACTCTGCGGTACCCTAAACATAGATTGTCTCTTTTGGAGAAGGGTCCATATTACATGGCAATTAAACTGTTTAATGACCTTCCACCAGAGATAAAAAAAGAAAAAAAAACTAACACATTTTTAAAAAAACTGGAAACTCATCTAGCTGCAACATGTCCTTATAAAGTGGACGATTTTTTTTTTTTAAACGAGCACATCTGTCTGAGTCAGGGGTGTTGTACTGTATATATTCTCATTTTTGTTAGACTGTATCTTATCCATTGTATTTGATTTTTTAATAATTAATTGTAATAATTGTAATTGTAATTAATTGTAATAATTAATTTACACTCTAGCATAATTGACATGCCATCTGTTACATGAGCTATGCTCAAATTTGTAATGTTTTTTATGGCAAATAAAGAGTTTGAGTTTGAGTTTTTTAATTTTTGCTTCACAACGGGAAAAATCTGTTTCATAATCATTGAAATAGATTTAGGAAAATAAATAATCTATCATAAAGTTTACGATTAATTAAACCTACCACATACATAGTTGTTTTATTTTTTTGGATCAGCTGTCTGAAATAGGCATTTTTGACAGTTCTGGTTGTTTACTTTTAAATGTCAAAGCAAATGTAAACATTGTGAATTTTCTCATGCTTCCATGGAGACCAATTATTAATATCTAATTTCTGACAACAGCTGGAGTTTCAAAACAATTTTGTTTCCCATGTTAATCTAATGGAGAAATACAAATCTTTAAAGGGCCCTAGGGCCTCACCCTCTAATTATTTACCTAAAAAGAAAGTTTCCTGCACACCTTCACGTTACGCTCTTTCCAATGACACCAAAAACATGTCAATCGGTTTAGTAGTTTCGGAGGAGTAATTGTCACAAAAATCCTGCTTGCGTATTAAATAAGTATAGATAGATTTGGTTTTCATAGTAAAAAAATTTATCATTTTACTTGATTTGTAATGTTTAAATTTATGACTGTTAAAAACCTGTAACCAAAATATGAAAATGTGATTGCTTAAACTATCAAAATATATATTTGTGATCCAAGTCAAAGTTTACTGCCAAGTCTACAAAGTAAATTAATCTGAATCAAATAAAAAATGTGATTAATTACTTTTAAAGCCCTTATAGGCCTAGTCAATTAACTAATGCTTGAAAGTCGATTACCACCAAAAAGAAAAGAAATGAAAGCAAAAATATTGCATTATGTTACAAAATAAACTCTACTCGTGTTCAAATCAAAATTCATTCTCAGCTAAAAAATAGAATTTACATAATTTAAACTATTCTTGCCAGTGACGGTGACAGCGTGTGAAATATGAAGCCTAGGATGAAATCAATCGTGTATGATCTTCTACTTTGTGACGCTCAACTCTACTGTTACCTGAAAACGTCCATGTTAGCAAGTGCTTTTATTCCGCCCCACAAGTTATTGGTCAGGAAGTCTACGGGACTCGTTAGATTGGGTACAAAGGGAAACCGCAAGAGAAAATCAAGTTCTTCCGGCGATATTTCTCGACTCGCCAGTAAAATCTATGAAACGAGCAGTGATACAGTCATGTGAATTGTTGTGTAAAACTGTATCTATTTTATTCAGCTGAATATATATTTTAAAACCTTTTGTCAAACCCAAAAAGAAGGATTCTTAAAAAAAAACAAGATCTCATAAAATTACAAGGAGTTTGATAATCTACGGTGATACATGATGTCAACGGTTTATGGCATTTAAAATTAATCATTACAGTGTGTTTTCGTACTGTCCCGGCTCACCCCTTGCTTTGCTGGATTAATACTTTACACAAACAAACAGGCTTCAAACAAATTCAAGTTTTATAAAATATTATTAACCTTTATAGAAATGTGGTGCATTGTTTTTTTAACGGTTATCATGAACTGTCAGTTAGTTTTTTTACGACAGGAAAAAATGTAAAACACTATTTAGTTCTCCAAAGCGTAGGATTTAAGAGCTTCAATTCAACAAACCCTTTACATACCACCAAGAAAATTCAATTCTCATGACAAATCTGTTATTGACCATCAATGTAAAAACGTTACTTCAAAACATCAAATTAATGTGGATTACCTGAATGGCCATTTGGGCAAGAAATATGAGTTTGTCACACTCAAACAGTCCACGACTCGTGTACATAAACACAAAGAACGTAATGAAATCAACAAGATTTGCGACTCTTTGCTGAAGACTTTCGGAAGGATCAGCCTTCGCTATAGCTTTTTGAAACACTACGCTGAATGCCTGAAACAATGCAGACAACAATTATATCGTTGTTTATGAAAAAGACAAATACAACTGATATTGTTGGCAACAGCATTCCCATTCTGCTTTTTTTATGAATTCCTATATATGTGTTTTTCCAAGTCATAACTGGACAAAGGTTGAATCGGGTTTAATAATTTTAAATTACATTCAAATTAGTTATAAACCTCCTATAATGTCGGTGAAATCTCGAACATATCCTACAGTGAAATTGTTAACTTCTCCTGTAATCACATGAAAACTGTGAACGGCTTTCACAGTCGAGTACCAAAATCGTAGAGAAATAATCGTCGTCTTCCACAATTGTGGAACACCCCGTGAAAATCATCTGTGGTCACAGGGAAGTCATGCACATCTCCCGCGATTGCAGTGAAACGTTTAAACCTCCAGTGCCAGTCAGTTATCAGACAATGGTGGGCTTTTTCACAAACCCCGTGAAAATCATCTGTGGTCACAGGGAAGTCATGCACATCTCCCGCGATTGCAGTGAAACGTTTAAACCTCCAGTGTCAGTCAGTTATCAGACAATGGTGGGCTTTTTCACAAACCCCGTGAAAATCATCTGTTGTCACAGGGAAGTCATGCACATCTCCCGCGATTGCAGTGAAACGTTTATACCTCCAGTGTCAGTCAGTTATCAGACAATGGTGGGCTTTTTCACAAACCCCGTGAAAATCATCTGTGGTCACAGGGAAGTCATGCACATCTCCCGCGATTGCAGTGAAACGTTTATACCTCCAGTGTCAGTCAGTTATCAGACAATGGTGGGCTTTTTCACAAACCCCGTGAAAATCATCTGTGGTCACAGGGAAGTCATGCACATCTCCCGCGATTGCAGTGAAACGTTTATACCTCCAGTGTCAGTCAGTTATCAGACAATGGTGGGCTTTTTCACAACACAAATTTAAGACTATGCAACAATGTATGCCATCCTTCATTGGTTAGTAACATTCTAGCTCACAACGTTCAACAAATTGTCATTCAAAGCCTGGATACATTATAGAAACACTATGACCAGGGACGCATCTAGGAAATAATAATTAGGGAAACATAAAGGAAAAAATAATACCTTGACTGTGTTAAAAAATTACAATAAGAGCTAAGCTACTTACAATATTATTATATCACCAGTACAACTTGAGTTTTGGACTCAACTAAGCTAGCACATTTAGAGATTTTCCTTAACTCAGTTAGACGTATCAAGATCATACCTTGAGTGAAAACTGATAGATAGGGTTGATCTTGTAGAGATCGTTCAATATGAAGTACAGTATAGAAGCTCTAGTAGCGGCTGCTCGGTACATCTCACGAGCTTCGTCAATCTTCGCAGACGTTACTTTGGCCTCAGCAACCTGTCAAACATACAAACAAGGTTAGGTTTGAAACAGAATAAAAACATCAGTAGACATTTGAAAATAATATAGAGCATACGATTCTTCACATGAAATTGAAAAACCTTGAGGGATATTCGGAAATGTGTCAATATATATTTTTGTTCACTTATAAAATATTGTAACCCAGATGCTATTTGTCTAACAAAATATCAACGTTAAGCAGTGGCTTAACAGGTTGGACCGTTTCCTTACAAAAGTGTTGAACGCCAATGGCGTCAAAACACACACAAATAAAATAAGATTTAAATACAAATTCACACAATCCTACATCAGTGACTAACCTTAACCGTGATCTCGTCCGAAGTCCTCTTCGTCTTCTCCAGATTCAACACAAGTTCCTTGTCGCCGAGGATATCAGGTCCGGCCGAGGACAGTCGCATCAGGAGATCGTCCTCCAGCTGTTTCAGGGTTATCTTGAAAACGTTCTGCTGCTTCGTCAAATCGGCCTAATGAAACAAATATTTTAATAACATAATTTGCTTTGTAAATAAGCTAAAAGCTGCAACTGATGTCTCGTAAGTTATCTGTTGATCCAATAAAAAGATACCTTAAACTATAAACTTAAAATTTATTTGCTTAAAATTTGATATAGAAGACAAAATGAAATATTACTACTTTACTAGGTTCATGATATATTTCTTTTCTTCTAATCACAAATTACTGGACTATTCATTCTACAATTTAATTTCAATTGTCTAAATTTTTTTGTTTGATAATCTTTAAATAAAAGATAAGAATCTCTATATTTATTCATGTTGAAGCCTTCCGGAATTGGTAATCAATTATAACAGGTTACGTACCTTGACGTCCACAATTCCTTAGTCGGTATCCGTTGACTATAGTTTCGACTACTGCGTAGTCATTATCAAAAACGGAACGTTAAAAAATTACATTCGTTGGATGTCGTCAAATCTTAAATACATTGAGCACACAAACAAACATAACACGAACACGGTAGACATTTAACATAATTGGCCGGCCGGCACACGTCACTGAACTGGTCGACGACGACTGACTGACTCACTAGAGTATTTCGTAATTGTACAGGCCAATTATGTTAAATGTCTACCGTGTTTGTGTTATGTTTGTTTGTGTGTTCAATGTATTTAAGATTTGACGACATTCAACGAATGTAATATTTTAACGTTCCGTTTTTGATAATGACTACGCAGTAGTCGAAACTATAGTCAACGGATACCAACTAAGGAATTGTGGACGTCAAGGTACGTAACCTGTTATAAGAATCTCTAACCAACCCGGTCTGTTTCATGAAGAAATCTGACAGATTGGCTGCTAAAGAGGCCCTTATCTCTGAATTAGTTCTTGAACAGGACTTTAGGTTTGTAGGTAAAATGTACCTATAGGAAATAACTTGTAAATAAAGTCTATCGTCTTCCCTACCTTAGTGTTAAGAAATTAGGTTTATGTTCGTGTACATACTTAAGTGTTTCATTGTCCTCGCCAGAAAGATAAATACTTATATACAACAAACACCGAGTACGCTACCTTGAGGGACTCCAGATCTGGCCTTTCTGCCTTGACCACCTCGCCCAACAGCTGTTCCTCCAGCCCGTCCTTGGTGACTGTGAAGTTAATGAGCGTCGTCTGCGCTTGCATCTCAGGCTTGTAGTGCGGATTAGCCAGCTTTGTGTGAAGTATCAGACGGAACTTCGGGTTGAAGTCCATCTCCTTGTCTCCGATCTTGACGACTCTGAAAGTGGTGCAAGTGGTACAGTTTTTGTCATTAGCATTACTTGAGTAGTCTTCACATTGTCCCAGACACATGGTTCTACAGGAATAAGTATATCATTTTTCCATCATACCATTTTTTCGGGTGGTAAATTACAACATAACATTATACAACAACATTATAACAAAAGTAAAAGTAACAATGTTAAGTCACATGACCTAAAACCACATACTAAAAAAGAAGACAATAGCCAAATGCAAACTATAGAAATCTAAATTCCTGAAAATGTGAGTTAAAAAACAAGACAGAAATAAAAGGTGGTTTGGTCACATAAAATGGATGAATGACCAAAAAAAGAGGGCCAAAACTTTGGTGAGAAGATTTAAAAAACCTCTAAAGAAATCGCAAGGAGACATAATGAAACACTTAACACTGAAAGAAAAACGTCTCCAGCAAAAAGGGGAGAACTGCCTTTGTTTAGAGTGACGAGGATGGAAGAGGCTACACTCGCAACACCGGAGCTAAACAAATGATGATGAATCTAGTGGAGTCCCAAATTTATCAGATTTCTAGAACCACAAGTTTCTTTTTACTAAGAAACACAATCAATACCTTTAGTCAGATTCAACTTACTTGCCCTTCTTGATGAGGTTGCGTCCCAACAGGGAGTCCAACACGGGATCCACAGTTTCTCCGATGTTCTCTATGAGGATGGCCGAGCCGTCAGACAACGCCTTCTCAATACGGTCGAGGTAGTTCTTCTGACCCAGCCGGATCACGCCGAGCTTGCTGCCGTACATAGCTTTGATCCACTTGATGCCTTGAAGCTGACAGAAAACAACCGGTTTAGGTTAAGTTAAGATAAACATATGTAATATGTAACTAGCAGGAAACACAGCTTATCCAAATCCAAATCTTTTCCCAGGAATCCATTATCATTTTATCATCAAGAAATACCACAAGACCTTCTTTAATATCTATTAACTCTAAATTAAAAAATCTGGATTTCAGCTGACCTGAGGGTCTATCATCAGCGGCCAACGTTCCGAGTTTGTGAGGATGGTTGCGTTCTCAGATGACATCCGGTCGCTGGGCAAGCCAAAGTTCTGCCATTGCGCAATCTGTGCTTCGTCGGTCAGTAGACTCAGAGGGTCCAGGTCTCCAGATAGTGGGATGACCGGCTGAGAACGTGGATGAAAATTAGCTAACCGGAATCACAACTGATTCTTTAACTAGGGGGATTAAATATTTAAACCTCACGACAATTGAATCAGTTACACAATTTTTCAAGGAGTGGAATTACGTCTATAATATTTCAAGGGATAGCAACTACGATAATGATTTCCTAAGAGGGAATAATTCATACCACAATTTTAACCCGCTTATTTGTGAAGAATAGAAGGTTCTTTGCATAAAAATCAAGAATCAACAAGCAAACAAAGTTTAAAAGATATTCGTATGCGTATAGCACGTACCTTGACTTTTTCAATGAAAGGTTTCCAATACTTGTTCATTAGGTCGAGCCGATATTTGCGAGTGAAGCAGCCAACATAGGAGATAAAAGCTGTCACTAACAACATGTCTCCTGGCAGAGTCTGTGACTGTTTCTGTAGACTGAAACATTGAAAAAAAGTTAATCACACAAAAAATTTACAATATGTAATGAGCAGATTAGAGAAATGTGTTGAAGGATCTAGCATTATAAAGCTGTGCATTTATGAATGATTTTTGACAACAGGATGGATGAGCTACATAATTTAATTTAATGAGGAATATTATCTTGTAGATACTTGGTATAATTTTTGCTTACTTCTCAACGGTGTCCTTCCATCTCTGATTCTCTGAGGCCAGCCCGTTGACGAGTCTGTTGGCCAGATCGATCGTCTCAGCGGTTTTTTCAGCTTCGGTTTCACATTTCAACTTGTCCGCAACTGCATCTTCAAATTTTTTCGTGAGTATTCCCAGCTGGATTTCTAACTCCTGAAATGTTGAGGTTATACGTGTCAATTTACTTAAATATACTAAGAATGATCGTAGGAAAACTCGCTTTTGAAAGCCTCATCTTAGAAAACTTGACAACCTTTATTTCTGCCGGTGTAGTTTGTTTGGCACTGTGGTTTTTCCAATGTTGTTACCACTCAAACTTGTGTAGGGATTTCTTAAGACTATTTAGTAAGACCTGTATGAAGATGTGTATTTAGCATACTGTACGAACCACTAAAACATACGATGAAAGCATATTCTATAAAATAAAACATTTTATGTAGTTCACTTGTATTGTAATTAATTGTTAAATCATACATCGTAGACAGAGTTAAACTACAGGAGTGACTATCCCAGAAACCAACACGTTACAAATAGTAGTAGCACTACAGCATAAGGCTTTGGTGCTCAAGGTCCTGGGTTCAAATACCGCCAATCACCAATGGATTTAGCTATGTGATTACGCCTGGAAGTAATGTGTAAAATGGCTCTGGGCAAGAGATGCTTAGTGTCCTAGGATGTGGAGTTGGCAAATGAATAAAGAGTATCAGTAGTTACCAGCAGTTTGGCTTTAAGCTCGGCCAGCTTGGCTCGCGCCGCTGCAAGATCCTGATTGGCCTGTGCCAGTGCGACCCTCTTCGGCAACACCACCATCCACACTTGGTGAAACGCGTAGATGTTGATGACCCAACTGCACAAGCCTGCAATACAGGAATCGGTAAAACATTGTCTCTAAATAGGTTCTCAACAAATTGGTGCAAGAGATGGACTATCAAAGAAAGACATGATAAAGAACGGTATAGAGATTAAAGTGTGTTGTCAAAGATTGATTTTGTTCTGGTATGGAGCAATACAATCAACTAACAACTAACTGATGGCAAAAAAAATGTTAAGTTGTACAAAGATTATATTCCATTGCAACATTGTATAAGAAGTATGAGGACGATTAATACCAAAATTGGTACTGTTACACTTCAAGACTGAAAAAAACAGTTTATTGAACATCAGGTAACAACACCAAGCCTTTAAGGTAAACAAGGAAAATATTAAACCTTTTAAGAGTAAATCGTCAAACATTGGAAAACAGAAGTTTGCGATTCAAAACAATATTTTAGCAACTAAAGAAACTGCAGACTAAAGTAGGTTACCAGCAGCTGCAGACGATTTAGCAGACACAAAGTCAGGATCAAACTCGGGGTCCTTGATATACTTGGCCAGTAACTCCTTGATGATGTCAGGATGAATGTTCTCTTTGTCGTAGTTGACCAGGTTGTGCAGGAACTTGTCTAGAGCTCCCATCATCACCTGACAACATGCATAGAAAGTTGGATGCGTAAATTTGGCAGAAATAAATGTAAGGATAATCTTGAATGGAAGGCCTGAAGAATTAAACTGTCAAAAGAAGCACTACTGTATACTGTCTAACAAGTTCTTGTACTGTTGAATGTGTGACTGTAGAGTATTTTATCATCACCAATTAGTAATAACTAGTGGCTTGTAGGGGCACTGGCCCCTATAATATTCTAGTAATTATTTTGTACAAATTATTAGTCTCATGGGTTACCCTAACTTGAATAATTGTTTAACATTTTTATATATTATAGCCTAATATGTATGATAGTTATTACATAGCTGCATTAAGCATTTTGATGTCTGCTCTGTTTAAAATAAAAATTCCAAAGGACTGTTTATGCGGTGTGTTTATAATTTAAACTTTCTAATCATAATACAACTAAAGAACATTTTCAATATTAATCTTTATGACTATTAATTAAATACATATAAATTTCGTTGAATATAGACAAATTCACTTCGAAAAAACACATAGAGATAATGTCATCCTCCAAATTGTAAAATGCAAAAACTCTCTGTTTTACAGTATCCATATTAAAGTAGATTCCTTGGTCTTTATTTGGTAGTATTTTAACATCATCTGGCCGCTTTACCCGGCTAAAAGCAACATAAAGCTGGCCACTGGGTAAACATTGGTTTTTTTCCAAATAAATGCCAACTTTTGTGAAGGTTTGGCCTTGCGCTTTATATAGAATAGCGAGAGCTAATCGCAATGGGAATTGAATTCTTGTAAACTTAAACGGCATATATTAGCATCTGTAGATATTAGTTTTATTTTGGCATCAAAAATATGTTCCCTTTGCCTACTCCAGTAATTCCTTCTAACTTTTTTCAGACATACTTAACACAACCAATCGTACTCCATTAACTAACTGATTCAGATCCTTAAAATTGTAAAAAAGTCTATTTCAGCTTTATAATACAGTAGTATACATATTACAGTACATATTACAAATTACCATATGCTTTAAATAAAGTTAAACCACATGTTTTAAAGTAAACAAAGCAGACATGACCTTGGATTCCCATGCTATTTAAATGAGAATTAATTTATTCCGTAATAACCTTTTGGTACATAATTAAGGAAAATGGCTAATTTTCCCCAAAATTTCATGCCCAGACCTTTAAAATGAGACCTCTCCCAGCTTTCTACGGCCTCCCGTTCACTCACAATTTCATTGTAAAATTTTGGGCTTACAGAATTAGATATATAGATTAAAAACCTTCCTTACATTCTAATGTATTTTACAAATTTCTACACAAAAAAATGCCACCAACCTTGCAGGCTTTCCAGCTCCTGTCTTTGGGCAGTTTTCCTTTACAAAACAACACCATCACGGCCTCGCAGATCTTGACAACGGCTGACGGCGGCGCGCCAAACGACTTCAGCTCTGTCAAGTTGTTCTAGCGCAAACAACAAACATCATTATATTTAAGGTATTTTAAGAATTTGTACTATTAACTTTATTTGATTACATTTTTAATTTTAGGGCCTATGTTACAAATATTTTAAATATAATATAGGCAATTCATTGACACTATTCAATGTACCAAGCATGTACAGATTACGAATAAAGATATTTTGATTTGATTTGATCAATAAACAACAACAACAAACACAAACAACAATCGATAAAAAATAAAGATGTTAAAATCAAAAACTAAATACTCAAAACTAATTTTTTTAAATGTGGAATCATGTAAAGGGCAAAGAAAGATTCGAAAAAGTGCCTTTGGCCATTTCATTTGTTATCTCTTACTGATAAACTCTTACTTTATTTAAGGTGTTCAATGCTGCCATGGCTGCCTGGAGGGCCGGTTCTGCTTTCTCCAAATCTTCTTCACACAGTTTTTGTTTCACCATGATATCCTCCTCCATAATCTTCACTTTTCTCTCTTCTTCCGCAACTGTTACAGAAGAAAAACATTACAAGTGTCATCTATAAAAATAAAAAATAAAGATTTTTTAAGAGTCATGGAATTTTATTGGCTGTTATTTTTAAGAATGCTTGCAACAGTATTGGATTCATTGCATAATCTTTTTGCATTAACAAAAGCTGTTGTCAAAAGATAAACCAAACAAACCTTTGATCTTCTCCTTGGCTACTTTGTCTTGTTCTTTTCCAACGATTTTGATCAGTTCTGTGGCTGCTTTAGTTTTTTCTTGAATGATTTTTTCCTGTTCAGCCAGCTGGGTCTTTAAGCTGGCCACCTGTAAGATGAATGATTTGTTTTCAATTTCTATAAAAAAACACTCAAAACAGTTACCTGTTTATTGTCATTGTGTTTATTGTGTTGTTGAATATTAATATGTTTGAAGTGTTTTATTAATATCACTTACGCCTAAATACTTGGAACATAAAAAGTAAAATTTTTAGTCTCTTGGACTTTTTTCCCAATATCATAAGTTAAAAAGTATTGGCTTTTACAAAAAACCCCATAGTACAAAAGTTGCTTAGAATCAGTCTAATTATCGATACAGTATTTTACCTTCATTGACTGGACTATATTCATTGCACAGTTATACAAGCAGATCAGACCTACCTGATCAGAACACCCGACAAGTTTCTTCAGTCCGTTCTGCAATCTCCTTGACTTGGCTAAACAGTCTTTGAGAGTGAACTTGAGCAGTTTGGAGTAGAGATGGATCTGCTCCAAGAATGATTTTGGCGTCGTGTAATTGTATCTCCGCTCGTTATCCAGGTAGACCTTGGACATGGTGTTGACGCTAGTGTGGACGTAGGCCATGAACAACGACACCGACTTACGTATCTGAGACTGAAAACAAATCAGGAGAAAAAAATCTTTAATTGAAAATACAGAACTCTCGACAATACGAGCCACTTGTTTAGTCAACCCTGAGATAAATGGGTCACCAGCAAATACCTGAAATCATAATTTGATATGTGTGATGTTTAAAGTCTCGCATCCTTCCAGTGATGGTGTTCAAACCGATTCCAATTTGAATTTATGATGTAGCTTACAAAAACTATATTCAGGACTCCAAGATGAAGCTACACACGGTTATTATTAATATATTAATCTAAATCAAAGAAAGACACTACTGGTCCTGTAAGTGTTAGTTATTTAGAGTCTAATGTTCATACTTAACAGAACTGTACTTAATAAAATATCTCAAATACACTTCTTTTGTGTATCTTGTATTACATTGTGTTTTATTGTATGAGGGAGCGGACTCAGGATCCCGGCACGTCAACCGAAGCTTCGTGTATCTTTATTCGACCAGACATATACATTAAAGTATGGTCATAAATCTTATATTCCCCAATAACCATCCAAGTTATCTTTAGTGAGCTGTATTTAATTAATTTTCGTTTCAGTGTTTGTGTCATTTAATAACTAACATAAATGTTATCAACAAATAATAACTTTTATAGGTTAAGTGGTAGACTTTCCAATAATAGTTTCACCGCTTTAAGCAGTTTTTGATTTGATTTAATGTTACACAATCTTCTAAATCATGACCTTGAAAGCTAAAGAAAATATTTTCTGAACAAAGATTACCGGTACACCTATAGCGTGTCCCACAATGTCTTTTTTTTCTTCTCTAACAAAACGTTTACAACTTCCGTTACTTCAACTACCATACCCTAGTGTTTCCGATCTTACCGGAAGTACGTCCACCTCCGCCAGGAACCTTCCGGAGACAGACTCCAGCGCTTCTTGTGGCCACTCCATGAACCAGTCGATGGAGGTGCAGTTGACGATGGCGGGGAACTTGCGTGCTCTGACTCGCAAAGTGGAGCCGACGGGGGAGAAGCAGAGAATCACCTTGATCAGACGACGCACTTTGTTGATGAAGTACTTCCAACAGTTGTCTCGTGTGTCTTGGATACCAGCGCCTTTCACCTGTTAAGGGTGCAGTGGTTGAAAAACTAACTTGGGAACATTCTGGGTGAATTCATTCATAGAGTAGTAGCACTTGATTAGAATAGATTTATACAACGGAGACTCAATAGAGTAACTATTTCAAGGTGAAGATAATCAATGGTGTTGCATGAATGAGATGATGGTTTTGCTGACTGAGATCAGCTGGTTCTTTGGCCAGGATTTATTAAAAACCTAATGATTAAGGTCAGTTGGGTCCAGTTTCGAACCATCGAAAAGCTACTGACTTTTCTCAGGATTGAGCCAGCGACCTTTTGACTGCTAGACGAGCACTTGTAAGGTGAAGAAGGTTCAAGCAAAGAGAAAAATGGGAAATCATGGAGAAAAAGAAACTAGGAAGAAGATTGAGGGGCCGAGTCTACACCTATCTCGGAAAAAACTGGAATTGAAGATGAAATATTTAACAAGTTGCAACAGTAATTCAAATTTTGATTTCTCGTGAGCACTTCTGTGATAAATTTGATCAAACAACTCCTCGTGAACATCTAAACTGTCACTTTGGTTACCTCTGGGCCAATGGCGTTGATGATGTTGTCGACTTCGTCGTCTCCGAACAACTCTGGAATCTCTCCGGACGCCAACATGTCGTTGATCAGAACCAGGAACTTCTCATCGGCCACCTGCGAGTCTGTCATCAGGAACATAATGCTCACATTCTTCAGCCCCGCTTTGATATACAAGCCTGCCAAGTCACTCTGGAAAACACAGTTAAGTTTGATCAGGTGAAAATATTTCCAACAATTAAATTATTCCAACGATAATTGTATTCAATCAAGTTGCTGCGGCTAGCACCACTTTGCAGTTGAACCACGGGATTGGCTCTCAGACCGGAAGGCAGCACCATAGATAAAGGGTTGAGAGTTTGAATCCCATCTCTGTTGTGAAATTCGTGAGGAAATCACCAGTCTGTGGCAAATCTTAATGGGAGAGGTCCACCTAAATTTAACACCTGAAACGAAATTTGACAAGGTGCGGCGGATTCCTTGTGAATTTCACCTAAAATCGTGCATTTTGCTTATACTTACCAAAAATGTGTTATCAAAAGCATTTTGTATTTTCGGGTGTATAAGATATTAAGAAACCATGAGAAAAATAGTAATAATTAAATAACTGAATAAAAAAAATCTCTTAAGACAGCAATGCACATTTCAATAGGTATTTATAGCTGAACAATCAGGCGGTATCTTAGCATCAGCTGTTTATTTAGTTAGGACCAATCATCAGAGTCAGCTGGGTTCAGTTTCAACCATCAAAAACCTTCTGTCTTCACATTATCAAACTAGTGACAATTGATTACCTACTAGACGAGCACCATAACTACTCAGCTACCTCTACCAGCTAACTCTCTGAGGTTTAGAGAGTCAGTACAGCCATGTTCAAGGTGACAATCGTATTCACCTTTAGATCATTCATGCTGTATCCCTTCTTCAGTTGCACCTGGAACGGGTCCAGTCCGGAGATGAAGGCGGAGAGACGAGACAAGGACTGTTTCCCGCTGCCTCCGACCCCCACCAGTAGAGCGTTGCCTCTCGGGGCCTCCATGATGCGGTTGATCCTGTAGACAGAGCAACTAACATCAATAAATTCCAAAGTGAATAGTGAAGCCACTAGTCAAACTTGTGAAACTGCAATCCAGTAATTACTTGAAAACACACATCTCATAGAAAGTTTAATAGTCGAGCCAATTAAATTGTGCATGAGTCGGTTTAATTTCTTAGTTTGATAGATTGGCAAAGATTCAAATTTATTTTTCCGACTCCAACTCAACACAACATCTTTCAAATGCACCTTTGTAGATTTTCCATCATATTGTACAGATCAATTCTTGGCCAATTGTACACAACCGTCTCATCACCAACGTTCTTTCTAAACACACTCTGTTTACAGCAATTTTTTTAACCATTGTTGTGAGAGTAACGGATTACTTATATGACTTCTATACTATCGATCAATTGACGGAAATAATCCAATTTAACCACGCCAGAACGTTGAAGTACCTGCACACATGGCTCATGGCGTCTTCAAACAGCACTAGGTTCATGGCGCCAACCAGATCGTTGTACTGCGCCATGGCCTCCAACAACAGCTTGTTGAGCGTCGACCAGCTCGGCATCGGCAAATACTTGGGGTCGCCGAGGCCATCCACAAAGTGGCAGAAGATCAGCGGTTTCTCGTTGTACTCCGCGTCGGGCATTTCCTGTGAGAGAAATACAAAAAGACGTCTTTAAAATAATTAATGTCTATTGTTTGCTTTTAAGTGTCTTCGAGAGCCATGTTTTCCAATATATTATCCCAGCTTACCATCTCACAAGACACAAATATTTGGCGTACCACTTAAATTAGTCATGCATAGATGAATTATGCTTATTATTTTAGTTTACTAATTTTTGTATAGATTTAATCAAATAAAACTCAGACAAATTGAACTCATATCCTTTTATTGAAATTACAGAAATGTGACTATAATCTTCCAAATAAAGTCTTCATTGATTTATTAATCAAGTTATAGATTAATTTTTCTAGCTTTCATACATTATGTACAGTATTTAGACTCTAATAAGCAAATTTAACACAAAAACTTGAGGCTAAAAAAAATCACTAAAAGTGATTTGTGGATTGTGTGTGTTCTACATTGTCTAGATTATGTGTTACTATTCGGTGTATTATCACTATCACCAAAAATCTTAACAAAATGTTATGTTAATAGGATGAAAATGTCACTATCGCCCTAGGATAGGAGGGGTTCGCATATTGAAAATCATCTGATTGTCAATGATTTTGTTTGGATGTATGTGTAAAAGATGTGCAGTATGTAGAAGATGACACTTTTTGTCCGGTCTTCAGTAGAACATGTGGAATGATCAATATCCCTTCTACTTTTTGTAATCACAAAAGTTAATGACGTACAAAGATTTGCGAGATTCAAATTATGAAAATGAGATGATCTCTAATGTTTGCAATTTCTACACTCTATTTCTTTCTAACTTGTTACCTCACCTCCACAACAAAGGCCTGCAGAACAGTGAACAACTTTATAAAAATCAACAATAGTTATTTAGCACATTATGTTCCTGGGCATCTTAAACCTATGTACAGTAAACTAAATATCTGTTGGTTTTAAAAATTAAATCCATATCTGAAGTTTTCTTGAAAAAAAACTGTTTAAAATTTGCTACAGTATCAAAATTCAGTTTTTTAATAACTTATTTTATATAGATAACAAATTATATAAACCAAAATAAGGCTGAAGACAGTACTATTACCTATGGCCATAGCACAATCATTTCCAAATAAAGCTAAGATTGAAAGGAAACGTCAAAAAGGGACAGTCTGCAAGAGCTGAAGTTAAAACTGAGTTTAATGATGTACGAGTAAAAATTACTTTTTTGGGCTACAAAATTTGAACTCCTAGAATCGCAACAATACTTACAGCAAACACTTTTTTTATGTTCTCCGTCATGAGTTTGGAGAAGATGTCGCGATCCTTGTGGTCCACAAGCTTATCACAATAGACTCTTGATGCTTCGTGCATCCAAAGTCTTACGAACCTGCCGGGAGTCGTGATACATTCGTTGTTGCAGAACAACATTCCCTGTAATCACAAACATAGGTTGGTGGCAATAAATATGTGAATGTATCATAGTCCGCAACTAACATACCAGTAGTTAAAATTACATATTCTACTATACAACTCATCATGAAATCAAAATAACTTTATTCTTGAGAACTTCTTACTACAAAACAAGTTTACAGAATTCCCGTCACCAAAACTAAATAAAAAGTCAACAACGGATGATAGTGGTTTAAGTTTCTAGAGGTTTTTCAGAAAAGTGCAAACATCACAATTTGGCTGATCCACATCAAACAGCAAGGTCGCCTCTAATGATGATGCTCATAGTCAACTTATATATCCTACAACTTTTGTTAGAAATCAAATTTACTACACATAATTTGGGTTTGTAAAAACCACTGATTCGTCTCACCTGGTAAATATTTGCCAGGTCTCGCAAATTGAATGTGTAATGAAATTTGACGGCCGTCGGCAAGAAAACGGTGGACATCTTGGAATGCATGGCCAGAGCAAGCTGCGTGATGAGGTCACAAGTCTTGACCACGGCTGTCGGGAACCTGAGCGACGAGTTGGACACGTGCTGGTGCAGGATGCTGTTGTAGATTTGGAACAAAGCTTCCGGGCCGGGAAAACTTGACAAAAAAGTAGATTTTGATTATTAATAATTAACCTCCTTATTAATGCTATAGTGCAAGCTGGTTTGGTGGTAGAACATGGGGCTTTGGTTCATTAGGTCCTGGGTTCAAATCCCACAAATCGCCAATGGCTTTTACCTATGATAATACCACGACTCTCTTAACCTAGTCTGAAGTAATGTTTTAAACGGTTCTAGGCTAGAGACTAACGTCTTAGGGTGTGAAGGTGGGACATAAACAATTCTGAATTATAAATATGTTAATTAATAGTTGTTTTTCATAACTTCCTTGGCTTTCAAAGATTATAGGTACTACAACGAATTCTCTAGGTGCTCTCAGAATCACCAATAACTATTTATCCAAGATAATTTGGACCTACTTGGTGAATCTAAAACTAATATGTAGTTTTATAGTCACTGGATGATTTACAAGGTACTTTTGAATTCAAATATGGGTATTATTTAGAAAGCAGAACAAAAAACACAACTTTCAGAGGTGGGCAAATTCTTCAACGTTGAAATAGGTACAAACTAAAAATCCTTGATCACAATATGGTGACAACAAAAAGTGTATAATACTAGCTTAGTTAGTGTCTTGTACTGATGATTAGATTACTGGAATATCCACCAGAATTTGAGGAGTTTTGACATCTTTTTCAAGAGTTTTAGTTTTCTCTTATAAAACACCACAAAGTATTGCAACAATTAGTTCAACCCCTTCAACAACCTCAATCCAAAGACCTCACTCACCTGAGTGCAAAGACAGAAAAGTGTCGCTGCAGCCTCGGGTCGATCGTGAAACTTCCCGCAGTCGGGTTCATACACGAGAAGAAGATGATATTGTGAATGTCCTTCAATGCGAGCTTGGTCCTGTCGTACCAATGTTGATAATCCATCCATTGTCGGATCAAAGTGTGCGGCTGCACTGTCCCGTACTTGTCAACCTGTGTGAAACAACTTGCGTGATTTACAATGTTTCCGGAAGCAATAAAAGATTATATAAAGCCAATAATTTCCCCCAGTGTACAATTATCAGCTACCTGATTAGTTTTTAACTGCCACAAAAATAGCTGTCACAGTGTTTAAGCCACCAAAACTTATCACCTTTCTTTGCAAACCCTGTTACTTCTACTCAGTATGGTTATACAGATGATCCATAGATGGGGATGTAGATGATTAATGAAATGTAGAAGTAGCTAATGTGTTCGTCACTGTTCTTCAAATTAAATCTTTATTCAAACAAGCAAAGTTAGGGCCACATTACCACTTCTTACACTTAACCTGCCTAACAAACAAATTACAGTAAATTAAAGAAAATAAACCGAGGCAAATTTTTCATGTTATTGATCTTACTAAGACTCTGGGATTTGTACTATTTTAAATCTTTGGAACAAGCGTAATATGACTTAAAAGTCTATTTCTACATTATACCAAACAACAAAGAGTTCAATTTAAATTCTGAATACATTAGTCGGTGTGAAATAAATTACACTGTGGTACATTTTCTATGTGTTAGTTTTGATTTACCTCAGGCATATTCATATCATCGAGGAAGTAGATCATGACCTTGCTACCAGGAGGTCCGTAGTTACGTCCGGCCTTCTTCTCCAGCGGTTTCTCTAACACTTTCTGTAGCATTTCTGGATACAAACATTACCAAAACAATAAGAAATACTAATAGAAATCTGTGGTGACTGTTCTATATAAGAAAATCTGCAACTTCTCTTTTGATTAACTTAGACTACTTGTTTCTAATTACATATCAAAAGTCACCTCTGGTTATTTATTGTTTTGTCTAAATTGAATCCTAATTTACAGTGAACATTCTAGTGCTTCATAGATGTGGGATTTTTACTGCACCATTTTTAGACAATTTTAGAATATAAAAGGTTTTGTGATGTTAATTAGTTGTAAAACTTCGTGTACTTTCTCTCAAATATCTGGAAATATCAAATATCCATCTCAAGCTATAAAATGTAGTTAGAGTTTGCAAAGGTGTGTATTTATAGGTTGTAAAGCATGAACACATGTTTTTTATGAATCTCGGGGGATTTCAAGGACTATCAATATTAGCGTACAGCACATTCAACTGTTATTAAGATCTTTAAGCTTAGCAAACCGCAACATGTTAAGAACATGCGAGAAAATTGACAACCAACATTTCAGCACAGAATACAAATACTATTTTGTATGGTCATTTCAGGAGTTGCAGACTTAAAGGTCACTCACCGGAAGTGGTGTAGAAATTGAAGGGCACGTTGGTGACGGCGTAATTTTCCGACAAACTGTTGAGCTTCTCGTTGATGAGCACAGACTTGCCCGAGCCAGCTCCGCCCACCAACATGACAGGTTTGCGCTTGTCTATCAACATGTCGACAAAGTAGCGGACTCTCGTCGTCTCAGCTGTGTTGACCAATGTAGACTGCAACATCAGTCACTCATTTATAAATTTGAACCCTCTTGCTAAAGACTGAGAAATGTAAGTAAGATAAATAAAGGATGATGCTTGATAGCAAATCTGTGTGTGTAGATCTTTAATTTAAACCCAAAAATATTAAAACCGGTTGGGTAGAAGAGCCAAACCAACTCGGAAAAGAAAAACCAATATTTTTTAATACATAGATCCGTGAATGCAATGACGAGGAAGTTTGATTTTGGATTTTAAAAAAGGTTCATTTGACCTGAAGCTAAAGTAACCCATTGACTTTGTAAGACAGAAGATGAAAACGTAAAATGCTAGTGAAGAAGTTATTTACTGTGGAGAAAAAGGTACACTGTCCCTAAAACTATTACCTGAAGTGGGATATCAGTGTCCAACTCAAACTTTGCGACTTTCTCCGTCCACGGAAGGAACCTCTTGGTCTCGGGGTCGATGAAGTAGTTGAACACGTGCCCGGCCGATGGGAACTTAACTGCCTTGAACTCATTGGTCCACCACTTGGTAAACTCACTACGCCAGTCAACCAGCTGAAAGTGGTAGATTCATTAGAAATAAGTCAAAGAAATCAGATATAGGTAAACAAATATTCGAAGTACCTAGTTTTTTTTTACAGAACCTTCTGTAAATTATGCAATACTTCTCAATTTTACAAATGACATACAGACTATATGATGAAATTTGGGAGTGTGGAGGCCTACTTGTAAGTTCTTCAGATGTTCTGTACAACTTAAAAAAACAAGTGTTTCTGACAATTAATTATTTCTATTTGTAACTAGACTGTGTACAGATAGAATCAAAGGCTTGAACTAAAAGAATATTTTTTGTGTGTAACAATTACAAAATTTGGATATCCTACATTAGATAGCAAAAATTTTTTCTACATCAAATTTGTGTACATTTATCAAAAGTTTAAAAACTAATTAAACTTTTCATTGTTTTTGTTACTGTTCTAAAGATTTCCATCTGCAACAAGGCCAAAAGGTTAGTTAAAGTTAACTTTAACACAGTTTTACCCCCCCCCCCCCCCCCCCCAAGTTAATAGTAATAGAAATGGAGGAAGCCTTCTGCTTTTTCTTATGAGAAATTGAATTTTTAACTATCCTTCTGTTTTAAAATTTGATATCATTACATAAATTTCTCATCTAATATTTTAAGAAAACAAAAAATTAATATCCTTCCTAGAAAATGTTTTACAACAACTCACCTGGTCCTGGAAGGTGCACGAGCCGAACGCCCAGACACAAGCGAAGACAAAGTAGATCTCATACCACTCCTTGGGACAGTCCGGAGGTACGTTGGCCGGAGTCAGTAGAGACTCCAACAGTGTACACAACATCTGCAGATGAGCAATCTCCGGGATGGGCGTGATCTTCTTGAACTTGGTCCTCGACGCTTCCAACACCGGAGGAATGTACTTGTCAAACAACACGATCAAAGTGGCCTTCTCGTTGTCGTTCGCTCTCGTCTCAATCCAGCTGGTGACGTATCTGGAAAGGTGGTTTGAGAGTCAGTTCACACCTCATGAACAGTTTCGTGCCAACATAACAGAAAAAAATCGATACCGTAAAAGGTGTAAGAGTAAAATAGCTTTAAGGCATCAAAATTTATCGGTTTTGTTTAGTCAAGATGTTTAGTATTTGTTACCATGCTCACATAAATATGTCAAATTGAAAGGCTACCTACATGATAGAATTAAAATACCCAACCGTTACATACCACAAATGAGTTTAGATAATGTTCAAAGCTGCTGAGTTATTTGCACTGTCAAATTGTTGTCATTAGTATTTAAGAGTCTTGGAGTAGTAGCTCACACTTTCCACATTTCACACAATCTCAACAGTATTAACAACAGGTGTACCAGTTCCACTGATCTCCAGGTAAAATTCATATATCAATTCATTTCATTCACTATTTTTATTTGGGGCTAAAGTTTAAGGATCAGTGACCCAATCAGTTAAACATGGGTAAAAGTCAATTAAGGACTCACGGGTTCCACCCTAAGTCCTGGGGATTGATGTAGAGGATGCCAGCGCGAGAGACAGTCGCGGGAGTTGCCGTTCGCAAGTTGGAGATCTCAAACAGGAGTCGCATAGACGGAGTGAGAGCGATACGTTCGTTGCTGGCCAACGTCAACACCTGCAAACAAACACTAGTGAGACGAGAACACCTTTGTAAGATCACAAACAGATTTTTATTGTAATACAGGAACGGAAATAAGTTTTTTCTCTCTTATGAAATTGGTTCCCAAGTTGACTAGTACTGATTAAAAAAATAAATTGTATGATCAAATTTGAAAAAGTCTCTGGTAGACATAAAACTTAGCTTGGGTCGTACAAGATCAAGATCCTCAAATTTCCTCAAAAAAGTAAAATGAGGGATTTGTTTTTTAAATGTGTCTATCCTTTATCCTGTTCTACATTTGTGAGCCAGTAGCTCAGTTGGTAGACTTTTAATTTACCAATGAAGTTCATTCTTCTACTTTTATGACTCACCCCGTTTGTGTGGGCAAGCAAACTAAAGGTAACAGTCTGCTAATCCTTTTGAAAAAAAAAAACAAAAACTTTTGGAAATTCCCACCTTATTATCGTCCATGACAGTGTTCAGAGATTCTATCCACATGGGGTCAATGTCACCATCAAGAACCATCCATTTCGGTCCATCGCCAGCCATATTTGCCTGCTCTCGGATCAGCACAGAGAACAGGCCTACAAAACAATGTTTCAAACATTATAATCATTAAATCGTAGCTGAGGCAACATTAATTGCTATGAACTGTGAGATTCTCTTCAAAAACAAACGCACAATAGGATTAGAAGAAAAGGCAAGTAAAATGGTCAACTTTTGCTGGCTGAAATTATAACTAGGCCTGTCAATGTTTTTACTAAAAAAACCCTGAATATTTTTAGATGAGCTAGTACATATTAATAAGGAGATTGAAAGTATAATTTACATCAAACTTACCATCCTTCCATTCTCGAGTGGATGGATTGATTATGCCAAACAACTCATCGTTGGTGACTGCCTTTGGTTCAAGATCGTTATAGAATGGTTTCCGCTTCAGGTTGTAATAAGTGCGGTAAAGTGTTTTCCACACTTGAGATTTTCCAGTACCAGCGTTGCCTATGATGAACACAGAATGTCTCACAGCAAACAGTTCTTGAAGTTGGACAACCTGAGAAAAATCAAGATGAAAAAAGAGAGTTTCAAAATTAAGTCTATTGCATTTAGTTAGTATAAAAAATAAACTACGCTATAATAGGAAGATATGAAATTTGCATGATTATTTAAGGTGATTTTTGATGAATTTTGTCGTCTTTTACACAGTTCTAGACAAACTTTGTTACTTTTTGCTCTAAGTTAAATCAACTGGGTAGCACCATCACTAAAGGATGATGCCAGCAATTTAATTTGTAATCCAAACAGATTCCGAAACTCTTGAAAACAAAACCAGAAGCAACTCCAAAACTATTTTGGACCAAAAGTAATGATTAGAGGGAAATTTTGAAATTCACATAGATTCGTCGCTTTTTCATCAAAAACAATCAAGACAGCTGACATACCTTCAAAATAAAATTGTCCTCAGGCTGCAGTTTAAGATCGATGGCTGCTTGGCGCACTTGTTTTTCAAAGTCCAAGTCTCGTTTCCGAGGCACATCAAGGGCCGGGAACAAGTCTCCGATCAACCCCATGAATATGGTCATGTCGTCCGTCACGATCTTGGGGATGTTGAAATCCCTCAAGGCTCTCATCAAGACTTGGTCTTCCGGCCTTAGTCTGTCTCCTCTCTGGAACATGTTATTTGTTAAATAAGAAACTATACGTTATACCATAGGACAATAAATATTTTCGAGGCTCTTGCCACAGGGCCAAACAAATTACTCTACTTGACTTGTAGACTCAAAAACATTTTAAGCAAAAGGGCAAACAAAGAGGAAATAGTTAGCGCATTACACCAAAAACTTCACAAAATTATTAAAAAAATATAACATACGGCTAGTTTATGGTCACATAATTCTAGGAAATTAAAAAGTGTATGCTTCAAGAAAATGAAAAATTGAAATAATTACCTTGAGCGATCCGGCAACCACAAGCACAGACTTGATGGCACGTAGACCCCAGTCGTAATGGTCCTGTTTGGAAAGCAGTTCCTTGCACAGTGAGTAGAGAGTGATGAACTTTCTGGCCAAAAGTCTAGCCTCTTGAAACCCTTCAGCGACCAGCATGATTTCGCAGATCAGCTCAAAGTCTGGCACGACCATGGCACATGGCCTGCAACAAAGCTACGTTCACTCACCGTGAAGTGATGAAGAATCTAGTTTATCGGAGCTGTGTAGTTTATCAGCTCAAAATCTGGCATCACTATGGCACAAGATCCTCAACATCACAAGACTACTAACAACAGGTTAGACTAAGTTTAGGATAAGTTCAATAAGGTTTCATTCATTTAGGTTGGTTTGTATCTTACCAGATCCATTCTGATCAGCTGACAGTAAAGAATAATTAATATCCACTCAACATTTTACTTGAACCACCTAAAGATAGGTTCAATACCTACATCTAAAGACATATGATGGATAGGCTGTCATACGACAAAAACTTTTTACCTGAAAAGTGCTTTCAGATTCTCCGGTAGCTCAGCCCGCCCGGCGTATCCAGGATTCATGGTGATAAACATTCCGACTGTCGGTACGAGCGCAATCAGCTCTCCGAGGAAATTGAACTTGGTCTTCTTGGCTTTGATGGCGTCCAGAACACACTTGACTTGCACTGCGACCACAGACAACACTTCTACCGAGATGCGGTTGAACTCGTCAAAACAGCCCCAGGCTCCCGTCTGTGCTAGACCCTTGTAAATGTTGCCACACGACTGTGAACAAGAAGAAGTGTAACTTCACTTTTGATCATATTTCCGTAATTTTTTTAAACAGAGTTCACAGAAAAAAAGATATTTGACAAGAAATTCCATTTATTAAAGGATTTTTTGATTATTAGAAACAAGAACAAGACCTAACTGTTCTTGATTCCTTAATTCCTTCAATAATCCTCCTTCACTCTTCTTTGCCTTCAAACACATAGCTTGGAGCATTGAAATCATCCAACTCTAATCTAATTGAATCTATTCTTGTATATGATTGATATAGAACATATAATAACCAAGATTTTGTACTTACCTTGTAGTCCATCTGTTCAGAACAGTTGAACACGTAGACCATGATGCCGATGGCCTTTCCGAGATCTTTGGTAGTCTCCGTCTTTCCAGTCCCTGCAGGCCCAGCTGGTGCTCCACCCATGATCAGATGTAAGGACTACGACAAGATTTATTAGAATACTTTCAAAACCCCTTCGATGGAAATATCATTAATAAATCAAAAAGCATTCATTTGGGAATATGTAATTTGCAAATATACCTGTGTGAGTGTAATGTAGCATCTGTCTGTGAGTGGCGTGATGACGAGACGCGGAGTGTTGCCGAGGTACTCGTAGTCATAGCGGAACTGGGCGTCGCAGATGTTGGCAAAACAATCGTTGACCTTCACATCCCACCTGCATGGCAAAGATTAAAAGTGTATACAAAACTACTTAGTACGTTTGTTGTTTCATATAATTCATTCTAGGACCAATCGCCGACTTTTGTGCAAAATCTTGAACATTACCTGATCTTAATGCCTCATCATATATCTAAACCAAAAAGCCATGTTCCACCTTTGCATTCCAGGACACTAAGCTCTAGCCCACAATTGTTTTCACATTACTTCAGAGTAGGCATAGAGAGTAATTTGGCATTATCACTTAGATAAAATTTATTGGCACGATTTGAACCCGAGACCTCGGGCACTGAAGCTCAGAGTTGTTTTCCCCACAGCTTACAATTGTTGGACTAGGCCTACCTGTGTCTGAGCTGGGATTGCCACTGGAAGGCTGCACTAGTCTCCACCTTGAGTTGTATCAGTTTGGCCACCACATCACGTGAGTGTACGTCTATGGTGCAGATGGTCATGATCTTCTGTCTGTCTCCACTGGTCAGGTCTCCCAGGAGCAAACCAATCAGAGTGTTCAGCTGACTTATCTGAAGACAAGTGAGTGACAATAAATGCCTAGGATTTATTGATATTGTCCTACCACTGCATGGAAATGATCACATTGTCACACCTGCAAGTAGTGTGCAAAATAGCTCATTTACGCTCTAGACCGGGAATGGATCATTCCCACTCGCTAATCAGCTGATTTCAATGTTGGCGTTTCTACACCAACCACAGCCGCGGATCAGGTACATACAACCAGTAAGTAAATAGCTTTTAACCTAAAAAAGCAAACATAACCTAAATGACATTTTATATACAACTGAAAAGTTCATCTGTGTGTCATGAGAAGTTAATTATGGTGGTAGGGAAAATTGTGTGTGAATTACAAGCACAAACGGTCATTGTAATGTATGGCCGCATTCAGCTCTCTAGCAGCAATGACGTACTTTGCGCTCTTAATACATAAATAGCTATTGTTGACTACTGCTATCCTAGGTCCTTGAAAAGAGTCCAAACATTGTTTACTTAGTGTTCTGTTAATGTTGTTGTTTGTGTCATAATTTTATTAATGAGACACCTTTATAATCTATGAGAACATTACAACAAATATTTAAACATAGTGTTCTCACACCCTTATTGCCTTATTATATAGTTAGGTTATTTTGATTTATCCTATTTGTAATACATTTTGTGTTACAGTTTTTTACAAATCTATTTCTATTTTTTTATTTTCACTTGTTTGTGTCTCTGACTGAAACTACCCCAGGAGCTTGGGAATTGATGCAACTATGTTGAGTACCCATAATTTTATCTACAAACCCATTGTTATCCTTTATTAACTAACAAATAAAGATTACCTGTTTCTTCTGGTAGTCTTTGAGAGCGTTCTCGTAGCCCTCCTCAAGTCTCGCAAAGGCCATGTTGACCTCGGTGGTCCACCAGATCTGCGTGCCGCACAACGCACACTGCGCCGGGTAGTCAAACAGCCATTGCTCCCTCGGCTTCTCATCGTAAGTGACCACGGCTTCGGAGAAGTACGACCGACCCGTGGCTCTCATTGCGTCCGTCACGTTGTTCAACCACTTCTCCACCTGGGACCATCACAAAGTATTTGGGTTAGAACATTGTTCTCGTCGTGAGTTTTTTAAATTGATGCAGTAAGTTATAATTTTTAAATATAAAGTGTCTGTTCTGATGGTTGACAGTGTAGAATTTGGATCAAGAATAGAGAAGCGCTTAATTCCTTGGACACCCAAATAACGTTACAGAATCTCTATAAAATCATCATTAAAATGTATAAGAATATACATGATGATGCTTGAAAGAAAACACCCAGACAGACATTTTTATGTACATCACAACATTTTGTATAATACAGTACATAAGAACAAATTTTGCACATTAACATATTCAAGAGTATTTTCATAAAACTTAGTTATGTAAAATACCGAAGCAAATTCATGGTTTAATTGATCTTTGGAATACTCATTATAGAATATTGTAATCACAAACAGCTTAACATTCTCACCTGACCGCTACAATCACAGTTAGCGCTAAACTCAACATATTCTCCATCTTTGGCGAACATTCCTCTGGCTGTCTTGGTAGTCTTGCCACCTTCCTGGATGAACTTCAGTCTGGCGATTGAATCATACAGTTTGGGCAAGTGTCTAGAACAAAGCAGGACCTCATTAAATCAAATCAAATCAGTTTTATCCACAATATATAAAAAATTTACAATTTTTCAAAAAAATAAAATACAAATATATATAGTCTTGAAGCATTATACAGTAAATTGTTTACGTAAATTAATTCTAGTAAAATTAAATTTATAAAGTTATAATAGTAAAAACTTAAATACTAGTTGAATGCTTGCTCCGGCTTGAATAATAACTAATGTAATAGATAATGGAAATGAGTCTACATGGACCACAGTGGTCTGTGCGTAGACTTGAGTTGTTAAAAATTATATATATTTTTTGAGCTAATTTGCAATTGAAGAAAAAGTTTAAAATTAAATAAAAATGTACTATGTGCTATGGGAACGTGTAAAGATAAAGATATGTTTAAAGATTATATAAAAAATTGGAGTAAATATTAACTTAAATATTAATTAGTAAACAAGAGGTTCGTTGGGGGAGCAAGGTAGAACAAAAATTCCCCGCAAGTAATGTCGGAGGGGGAAGCAAATGTCTCTCAGGCCCATAACGCATTGTATGCAAACCATGGGCCTAGAATAAAGGCAACTGTGGTACAAATTTCTTGGACAAAAGGCGTAACCAAGGACAACTTTTAGACATAAGAAATATGATACCTGATTGATCAGTTGACTTCGCTATAAATGTAAGCAACATGATGAAATAAAACTGTCAAATGTTAGTGTGAAGAATTTGGACTTTGCTGTTTTCAAATGGGGTACCAAGCTTATGGCCGATTCTAATTCACAGAGAGTTAGGTTACGTTCATGGAGAGATATATTTGTTTCCATATGTGCAAACTCACGGACGATTACAATTGATAGAGAGTTAATATAAGATCATGGAGTATTTGTTTCGTTTAGTGCAATCTCACTCCACTGACATAAGCTAAAATAAATTTATATTCAGCAAAAGGACAGTTCCTTTTTAAATAAATTTACGTTTAACCAAGCAATCAACTTACTTGCACACCAGTTCAGGCTGGTTTCCGTTAGACAATATGTCCAGCAGATCTGCGGAGGAGACAAAGTAAAAGCGAGGATACGCAAGCCTCTTTGTCTCCAGATATTCTGCCAAAGCCTTCTCGCACTTCACTAGCTCTGCCTGTAGAGCTTCCAGCTTTTCAAACAATTTATGTTTATTTGTTCCTTTCACAACGTTGGGAGTTTTCGCCATGTCGTCCAACAGAACCTGAAACAGTTACTTTTCAGAAATAGAAATAGTTTGTTTAAAATACTGAACAGTCAATTGAGTTGGTGTTTTAATTTAAATATTGCTATCTGTCTACAAAGAAAATATCTCTATGGATTCTTAGAATAGTTAAAAGTTTTAAGTGATTAAGCGACAATTTTTAGGTTCAATTGCTGGGTAGAAAAATAATTAATTGAGCACAAGATTATTAAAACTTATGCAATTGGTACACTAGTTGGCTATTAATTGAGTTTTACCCTACTTTCAGTAAAGCCTAAACTCGTGATTCTAGCAATACTGTTATAATTCACAATTTACTTAATAAAGCCACAGGATACTTTCAAACTCCAACCTTGAACTCCTTATCGACGGCGTCAAATCTCCGAGAGTCCTCCGGGAGTTGTTTGCGGATGTCCTCGGAACCTATGAAGATGGACTCCAGATGCATCCAAGTCCGTTGGACCTCCAGCCAGATGTGGATCACCTGGTCTGCGTTGGACAACTTCCGTTGCCAGTCCGACACCTCCTCTAGGAAATGAGCGATGAACTTGGAGCTCATCATGTTCTGCAGTTGGACCTGAAATGAAAATGTCGAATACAATTTTATCTGTTTGCTGCATTTAGAATATTAATTGTTAGGCATTATGATTACACGTCGTGATTTAAATTGTTATTGTTAAGTTTCTAGAATTTGCAAACCATACAACATGGTGAAAAGGAGGTACAACACTTAATAGTAACAACACATTTGGAAATGAAATATAAATAATGTGGTTAAAACTAAATTGAAACCTTTTCAATTAGGATTAACGACCTACTCGTCGATCACCTTCTCCCAGCTCACTATACATCTCAATACAGCAGGAAGCCTACCTGCATGGGAAGAAAGGTCTTCAATGCCTGACCAACCACTTGGAAATCTTAAGAAATTAAGACCTGAAGTGGAAGGACTCAAAGACTGGCTAATGGATCTACCATTCTACTCACTAAAAGAATTCTATGGTCAAAATTGTTGAGCAAGTTGAAAATTAAAATTAAAATCTATGTATATGACACTATTGTATTTCTTAAAGAAATCCCAATAAAGAAATTGATTAATTGATTTTCTTCAACTCAGACTTTTAAAATAGTAGGCCTACAACAAAAGCATGTCAGCATTTATTCTAAGGAAACCCTCCAAAAATTTAAACCACGTAGCTGAAGTAAGATCTTGCAATTTCTCAAAAAAGAACTAAGTAAGAAATGTAATACTCTGTCATTAAAATCTAGCGTTTAACACGTTCGCTGCTGGACGTTCCGGAATGTCAAACAGACCACGGCGCCAGGAGCTAGGAACGTTCCGGAACGTCGCCGTTCATTGTTGTTTAACGTTACCATGGATCGGCCAGCTCGTCACGAGCGTACTATATTTCTTTGCAGCTCTTGGGGACGTACTTTTCTGACAATAAAAAATATAGTTTCCCAAAATCACCACCAGGGTTGTTTAGAACAGGGCTTTGTCCCACCTCTTTCCTGCTAGATAGCGACACTACTTTACCGACTGCAACCTGGGTAGTGCTGCTATCTATCAGAATCACTTAGTACTATGTCCAAAGCCAGTTTTACTGCAGAACATTGCCATCCAGTATAACTACTGTTGTTTTTACTGTAATTCAGTGTATCGGCAGCAATTTTTACGCAGCGGCGAGCGTTAGTTCAGCTCCTGGCGCCGTCCCGGCATCTAGCGGTGAGCAGCGAACGTGTTAAAGGACCTTTTACACACTGAAATGAGGTAGAAGAGAAGAGGTTATACATGATCTATGACAATACGAACTACACAAAATTAAATTATAATCAAACATCCAAACCAACCTGATTGTCCTCGAGTATTTCCACCAACTCCTCGCTGACTTTCAGTATCTTGCAGCTGGTCCTCGGATGGACTTCATACTCAAACTCCATGGTGGCCCAGGTGTGAGTCATCTCTGCCAGAGTCTTCTCCATGGACAACTCCTTCACAGACTTGTCTACGATGGTCTTCACCTCGTCCTCTATCTTGTACAGCTGGAGAGCCAGCAAGTCGGCCAACGTCGTCTTGTCGTCCACCATAAACTTCATCTGCAACACAAACAGATTTAGAGAGCGGAAAACTGTTAAGAAAAAAATATTTGTACAAATTGCTCGACCAGAAACCTCAACTAAATCATCATGTTTTGAACAGTCAACAGCATGGTATCATGACATCATGTAAAGGTGAATAAGTTCTCCATCCCTCTCTTTGGAATGTGTTCGAGGATGGGCTACCCTCAGTGCAATAAAGTTGGACAGTTTCCAAAGTATCATAACAAAATTACACAACGAGAGGGAGCTAACATTATAAATTAATGTTATAGCTAAACATTAAGCTAGTCATGAAAAACACCGTGTAAATCCAATTTTTTGTTTCAAACCCTCAAAGAGTTAGCAGAAAACCTTCACTACCCTGCCAAAAAACCTTTTAGTGAATTAATTTCTCAAATTTGGTCATATCACATAGTTTGTATCAATTAGCGTGGTGAGCAGGATGCGCATTTACACAAGAGCCCTTCCCTCATCATGTCGCTTTTGTTTTTTCTCACAGTAATCTCAACAATTAATTGTGTTGGATTAATTTAATACCACTATTGTTTAATGTGTAACTCATGGGGACTTCGGTGGAGCACACGACACTGATTCCTGAGGTTCTGAGTTCAAATCTCGCCAGATCACCAAAGGTTTTTATGTAAGTGATAATGCCGCAACCCCTAGGTCCACTTGAATTAATATACAAAAATTATCCCAGCTTAGAGACCACCTTTGGACGAAAAAAAATGTTAACTGGTATTTTTGGGAGCCTTACTCTCATCAACCAACCGACACAATCTATACGTTAAGAACGTAAACGTACCTTAGCCGCCTCCATGAGTTGCCGCCAGTGACGGTCGCGCAGTGCCGGGTTCTGCAGCTCCGTCACAGCCCTCAACGCAGTGATCATGTTCTTAATGACAGCCTCCAACTGTATGTAAATATCCCACACTCTCATCTCTTTGTCCAACACTGAAACAAATCACTTTTGCTATCCAGCTTCTTTTACTGCGAGGAAAAACTGGTTAACGACGAAACTCCAATGGTTTCTGGGCTATGCCGTAATAGCCTGGCTATGTAGAATTAACATTTTATAACTTATTTGAACTCTTAGTTACACTCTTAGTGAGTATAACTTAATCACTGTTAGAGGTCCAAATGACAAGTTAGTGGGAGTAAATGGTGACACTTTCATTTAAGTTGGAGTCTAATTTTGTGTAGAATAGTAATAATGTGTTCCTAGTTTGCTAAATATTCGTATTAAAAGTTATTGTCTTACTTCTGATTTCCTTTGCAAACTTCTTCAGTTCCAAATCCATCGTTTCGCTGTCAATTTTCTTCCAAGGAGTGCCTTCCCAGTCTCGTATCCAAGCCAGGGCAATCAATATGTAATCCCAAAGGACCTATGGAAAATCATTATGTGTTATAGAAGTTTTCATTACAGTAATATAAGTTGGAATATAAAATACACAAATATTTTTATTTTGTTAATGGTACTAATTTATGCAAGATAATTTATATGAGAATATACCTAGATTACATTTAAACCTTACTATTGGTCATTATAACTAAAATAATGTTAATGCAAAAAATGTTCACGTGCCTTAGCCATTTTAAGCTCCTTTCTGACAGTCTTGATTATTTTAAACTCAGGCACAATCACTTCAAAAAGTATAGCCTGTTCGACCAGTTTGTCTATGGATTCTTCCAGCTTGGTTATATCTATGTTGGCTTTGTCAATTTCTCTATACACATCATCACAACCCCACCTGCAAATAAAACGTAAATATTTAACGTAAATATTTATGATAGGGTACTTAAACATTCGCCGATACCTTACCCTTAACCCTTATTTCAATGTAACTTAAGTTAAAAATCAAGGCCAACAAAGACATGAAAGATGTAAAGCTGATTTTTTGCATGGTGATAGTGTATGATAGGAAGGGTGTTTTCTGAAAGTTCCCCGAATTTCCCCCCCTTGCTTCCCCTTAAAACCCCCCTCCCCCAAAACACCAGGTTGAAAGTGTAGTGTTTTACTAAATCACCTATATCTTTTGATGTAAACGAGCTACTGTATCAGCATAATTATTTTTTCTTTGAACTCCCCGTAAAATTTACTTTAATAAAATAACCTTACATGTAGCATTATCTCTATTGGGTGGGTTTATATCTGTGATATAACAAAAAATATTATTTTTTTTACATAAAATTGTAGATTAGGTCAAACCCTGGTTTTTGCAGTAGGTCGTACGTCAATGTGTTTGAAACAAAACTTTTTACCTATTTTATGAGCTTTCCAAAAATGTATAACAATATATTTTAATTTAAGTTGTTACCGAATGAAGCTATTTAAATCCATGCTTCACTTAGCACATCATTCCAAATTGTTCAGTAAATATTACTAAATGATTACTTTTTATTTATTTATTGTTTACACACCCTGTGTGAATGTTTAACAAGCAAAATAAGAACACTGAATTACAAAAATAGTAAGAAAATAAGTACTCACAAGGATTAAAAATTAAGTAATCGGTAGTTATAAGAAAAGGCAAATATATGCTCAACAGGTTTAATTAGCCTACAGTTAAAAAACACTTAAGTAAGGCATAAACAATACAATACATATCAACTTTCTTTTCCCTCATCATCGTCAGTTCCTTCGTCAATGAAGGGTGGGAGTGAATTTATACAATCAATGCTTTATACAATCATTTATACAATCAATTTAGTTGTACAAAGTAAAAAAAAAAAAAAAAACTATTTAGTATTTTCTCACCACTTAAAATTTGTAGATCACTTAGCTTATTACCAATAACTTTTAAATGAAGGGAAAATCTACCAAAGTGGATGTGATATTCTGAAAGAGAATACAATTTACTACAAATAACTACCATGCATTTTTTGAAAATTCTTAATAAAGGCAGGCAAAAGCTGGCTACAAATAGAAACTTGAAAACAGATACTTAAAAAAAGAAACATTCACCACAAATATTTGATAAAATCACACTTTCATAATTATTTGCAAATCTAAATGAATTAGGCTTTCCAATGACCCATTAATTAACAAAATCGGTCTAGTAGAAGTCTAGATTTAGTTGTACAAAGTTTAACGAAAATATCCCTTACTCAGTATTTTATCATTACTATAAATTCAGAGGTTGCTTAGCCTTTTAGCAAATAACTTTTAAATGGTGAGGAAATCCACCAGAGTGGAAGGTGATATTCTGAAAGAGAATAACATTTCCTACAAATTGGTACCATGCACTTTTTGGAAATACTCAAAATAAGTAGCCAAAAGTCGCACCCAAATAAAACGTGTGAAAAACACAGTTTTTAATGTATTTCTTATGGAAAACATTTTTTTTTTCACCATAAATCATAACAAAAACAAACTTTCATTATTATTTGCAAATTTACATGAATTAAGCTTTCCAACGACACAATAATTATAAAATCGGTCCAGTAGAACTCTAGATTTAGTTGTACAAATATTTTTAAAACTGAATTATACAGGGTTAGTAAAAAGTGTGGAGACCCCCTGTTATTTTTTTAACGGCCCATACTAGAAAAAATAAACTGGGCACACCTTTATGGCATGTTATGAAGTACTTTTTGGGCATAACCACCACTTGGTGTACATCCCCAAAATGGGGGATTTTGGGGGAAACTCAAACAACCCTTTAAAAACCACATTTTAAATGTTAAGCCCCATTGAGTGGCCCCTCATTTTGAAGGTCCTGGTCAAAGAAAACTAACAACGCAAACTAGAGCTTTCTATCTCAATCCAGTAAAAAATGGAAGCTGATTAAAATCTTTAGAAATCAGAAATAACTTGCAATTTAATATTAAATTGGCTGCCATATTTTACTGTGTTAAGATAGAGACCTCTAGTTTGCTAGTTTTCTTTTATTATGATCTTCAAAATGAGGGGTCACTCGATGGGGCTTATCATTTAATGTTTTTGAGTTTCCCCCAAAAATCCCCCATTTTGGGTTTGGTAACCAAGTGGCTATTAGGCTTCAAAAGTACTTCATAACATGCCAAAAAGGTGTGTAGAGTTTAGTTTTCCTAGTGTGAGCCGTTACAAAATTTACAGGGGGTCTCCAGACTTGAAAAGCTGTAAGTTAAATTTAACTTCTGAAAATTTCAATTGGCTGCCATTTTTTACTGGATTGAGGTAGATACCTCTAATTTGCGTTGTTGGCTTTCTTTTACCAGGACCTTCAAAATGAGGGGTCACTCAATGGGGCTTAAAATTTGAAATTTTAGAGTTTCCCCCAAAATCCCCCATTTTGGGGATGATCATCAAGTGGCGGTTATTCCCAAATAGTACTTCATAACATGCCATAAAGGTGTGCCGAGTTTAGTTTTTTTAGTATGGGCCGTTAAAAAAATTTACAGGGGGTCTCCACACTTTTTACTAACCCTGTATATAGAATAGATATTTACTGGACAAGTTGGAATGGTACGCTAAATGCGCTTTGTGGCTGTTTGAAGCATGGATTTAAATGGCTTCATTCGGTAACAATTTAAATTAAAATATATATTGTTATACATTTTTGGAAAGCTCATCAAACAGGTAATAAGTGTTGTTACATTGACGTACTACCTACTGCAAAACCGACTTTTGGCTTAATCTACAACTTCACGTTTTAAATAAAATAATATTTATTTTGTATCACATATAAAATCCCACCCAATAGAGATAATGCTACGTGTAAGGTTATTTTATTAAAGTAAATTTAACGGGGAGTTCAAAGAAAAAACAATTATGGTGATAGCTCGTTTACATCAAAAGATATAGGTGATTTAGTTAAACACTACACTTTCAACCTGGTGTTTCGGGGGAGGGGGGGGTTTTAAGGGGAAGCAAGGGGGGGAAATTCAGGGAACTTTCAGAAAACACCTTTCCTATTATATACTATCACCATGCAAAAAATCAGCTTTACATCTTTCATGTCTAGGTTCTTACCTAAAGTGACTGGGCTAATGGTAGTCAGTTCCAGTTGTACATTTTCAATCTAAGCTATTATATGGGCTGTCAGTTCCAGACATAAAAAATAAATGAAGTTAATTTTGATCTATATTTATAAAAGAGGAAGTTTGTATGTATGTATATATATATATATATATATATATATATATTTGAACGTTATGGACTCCGAAACCGCTAAACAGATTGTAATGAAACTTTCAGGCATTATTAATCATTATTTAAGGATGGTTTGTGTGCAGTTTGGTGCAGATTCGTCAAACGGGCTCCACCCCAGTGGCTCTGGAGTTTCCCATGTTAACCTTATGAGTACTGATATTTAAATGGAATTCAAGAATCTTAACAGCTGGTTCAACTAAACAATTTGATTCTGTGATGTTAAATAGCATTAAAAATCTAATAGGTTTACCAACAGGGTGCAGCACTATTTTTTTATATTTATGACAGCAGCTAATTTGCAAACAAAAGGTGAGTGAGCGTAGCGAACGAATTTCAACCTGGTGGCGAGTTAGCATAGCAAACGAGCTAAACTTGAAGGCAAGTGAGCGCAGCGAACGAGCTCCAACCTAAAGGTCAGTAAGTGTAGTAAACGAGCTTCAACCAGGACGTGATTGAGCGATGCGAACGAGTTCATCATAAAAATGAACAAGCATTTGACATAAAACCACATTAGGACAGGACGACGTCCGTCGGGCCAGCTAGTATACAATAGATGCAATTGTCAAATTTATGACTCTTTTTTTCTAATCACTACACAGTTAAGTACACACTCATTTTCGCTAGAATTTTGTAAAACATCAACACATTTGCCAGGTTGTATATATTCTTTAGTTTAAAAAGAATTTAGGCTGAATGGAGCATTAGTGAATTGCCTTTGACTTTATTATTGACTAAAATCACCCATGAATGAATTCTCTATTGTCTGCAAATTGAGTCACAATATGTGGGCTAGACTTGAATGTCAGTTGAAATGTTAAGGCCCAAGCAAATAATCAATCACACAAATGCTTACTTGAAGAACGCGCTCCTCCTGAACGTCTCCTGGTACTGTTTTTGCAGGAACTCAAACAGCGCTAGTCTGCTGCGGATCGTCTTGGCCTCCGCCTGCATCAGTGGCATTGCTGCGGCTTTCATACCAACCGCCAGCTTCTTGGTGTTGACCCATCGGCCTGGCAGCTCCTGTGACAAGTATGAGGACGTAATGAGCCAAGGAACACATCTCTAAAGATCAGTCAAGAATCAGGTACTTCTATTCACCCAGAAGCTGGTATTTGCCTAGAATGAGGGATTCTTTCAGAATCAGGGATGTCTTACTAGTAAATTCTCGAGGATTAGGGATAAATTACAATTAAGGATAGTGAATCAGACAAAGTAGTAAAATATTATAGAGTTCAAGAAATAGTGATACATTTTCTGTTAGATATTTGTCAGAAAACAAACATTTATTATGCATCAAGAATATGTTGAGAATCGCACATCTGTCAAATGTTAGTCTCTGAGAGTAAAAATCTGTGGAAGGCAAAGGACTTTTTATAAACCTGAGTTTATTAATGTTTTTTGAACCCAGTGACAAGACCTGTATTATACCGTAATTATTTACCTATTTTGCCTGAAGGTCTTGTAGTTAACACTCGATTAACACTCGATGCGCATTTCGCCGCTCAGTGCGGCATCTTCATAGAGTATCTTCTTAAACACTACTGTTACTATGTACATATTTACAATATATTTTCAGTCACTAACCGGTCACATTCGCGGTCGCGGTTGCCCGGCGGCGACACGAGCGGCGGGGTACATTTCGTTCCGCACTGTTGACGTGATGGACTTGTACTGGATCTATGGATCTATGGAGATCCAGTACAAGTCCATCACGTCAACAGTGCGGAACGAAATGTACCCTGCCGCTCGTGTCGCCGCCGGGCAACCGCGACCGCGAATGTGACCGGTTAGTGACTGAAAATATATTGTAAATATGTACATAGTAACAGTAGTGTTTAGGAAGATACTCTATGAAGATGCCGCACTGAGCGGCGAAATGCGCATCGAGTGTTAATCGAGTGTTAACTACAAGACCTTCAGGCAAAATAGGTAAATAATTACGATATGAGTTTATTAGGAATTTGAAATTATAGACACAGAAAGCAATTTCTCAACAAGACCAGCCTCTGCTATCATATGGCTATGGTCACCATTTGTTTGCTAATACAGTATGACTTATATCATAACGGTACTTCCGTTTAGATCACCGCAAAGACTGGTAGGTCCATGGCGATAGTCAATATTGAGGAGAAAAGAAAAATATTCTGAGCTATCGCTTACCTGCAGAAGAAGATAGGTTTCCTCTGGAAACTCCATATCGTACTGTTTGACCATCTCAATGATGTCTCGAAGAGGTTCGAACATGTTGTCGGTTTCTACCTGACGATCTTTGACTTTGCGCAGATAACTCATGATGGTCACTAGAGCTTCGTAGTCTCCCTCCACCAGCGGTTTGCTCAGCTGCTCGTCCGCCTCCTTGATAAAGTCTCTCAGCTCTATCAGACTTAACAGACAGCATCATGGTCATACACACATTGTAGTAGGGGTAGAAACACTTTGAATAGGCTTGAACAGTTTATTTAGTTGCTGTCGTAGTTTTCAGTTTAGAGTAAGCATTCTCTAAGATTTAATTTGAAAAAATCTTTCGTAACATTATTTACAATGGTTTATTAAATGGCTGATCAAAATAAATTGTATTCCTCAGTTTGACAGACGCAACTTAATTATTTATTTTATTTTTTTTTGTGAACATCATGATTGGTACCAAATAATTAAATAACTTACATCATCAATCCATGAATTGCTGTGGAGTACGCGTTTCAACCATCAGGTCATCCTCAGCTCCACTATCACTAGGTTGAATCTGTTTCTATGTTGCTTTGATTTTGTAGCAACAACGTTGATATATCGAATAAATAGGCCAAACACATTTTACATTCATTACACATACACGACACGTACGAAACATTTAAAAAACGATAAATCTATGATTATAACACCGTGCGCACGGCTGGATGGGCTCAGGTTTGCGGCTACAAGCGTAACCTTGTGTAACCACAAGTGTAGCCTACTATTTAAAAGTTGCTACGTTAAGCGTCCTTCGAGCCTAGACGTTCTAACGTTCTAACACATCAAAAAATTAAACAATTATATTCAAATTACAATCACTCTGGTGTTTAAAAAATATTTTTGTAAGGCAGCAAATAACTCATCAGCGGCTGTTTGAAATTACTTACCAAAAATGGTTTACAATACCTGCATATAGTAAGGCTTTGTTGCTGATTTTGGCAACTAGTTTCAGTTCTTCTGAACCATCATCAGGCCTCAAGGTGTCAGGTAATCACTTCATTCGAAGGTTGTTAACAAACACAGTTCAATAAATAAAACATATACAAAACATGATAACACGAAACTAGTTGCCAAAATCAGCAACAAAGGATTACTATATGCTGGCATTGTAAACCATTTTAAGTATAATACATTAATCCGGAGGCTAAACAACTATTTTAAAATTTCAATTACCAAAATTAACGTTGCTCTTATGGCGGGCAAATCCAAGATGGCTGTAGCTTCCATGGACTCCCTTGGAGAACAATTAAAAACGACAAAGAACATTTCTAATATCACAGTATACTAGATAATTAAATTATAATCACATTGGTGTGTTATGTAAAAATATTTTTGGACAATAAGTAACTCTTCAGCAGCTGTTTGAAATTATCCAAGATGGTCGCCGCTAGCCTCCAAGGACTCTTAAGGATGTGTTTCAGGCTAGAAGGAAAAGGAAACTCTCATAACAAAGGGCAAACACTGGACATTTTAGAGCCGCCAGATAGGGGAAAGACAGTCGGACCTTCAGATAAACAAAGTCAATGTACTATAGTACTGACCTGTTGATCACATGATCCACTAGATGTTGTTTAAACATGTTGCCCCATTTACACACTGTGTTGAGCAGAGCTTGCTTAAACGGTTTGACGTCTACTCTCAACCAAGTGTCAAATATCCTTTGGTTATCAATCTTCGACAGTTCTTTGTAGAGGTCTTCGTATTCATCAATCTGCAAAGTGTAAACAGATTAAGTGCATTCAACAATGATTTTATTATAAACTTCAGAAAAAATAAATAATTGCATAGCTTTTTGTGATAGGAGTTGTCATCGTCTGAAGACGTATCTACTTTTTCTTGATGAATGTAGGCCTCAAGCTATCTGGTGACGGCTTTATCAAATTGGTGATAAGTGTGATTTTAACCTAAGACGCCAATACAACAACTCTATGTTAGGTAATCTCCATATCTGAGGACTCCCTCTGCCAAACATCAAAAAGTCTTGTGATAATGATTCGCTTTTACTTCAGAAAAATTAATTTATATTATGATGTTTTTAAAAAGTATTATTAGAGTGATGATAGGGGCAGAATATGGATCAAGCTGTCGTCGTTCTTTTAAGGAATTAAAAATAATGCCATTGACTTCTTTGTACATCTATGAAACAGTAAATTTTGTTCATTTAAATAATACACTTTTTGATGAATTTAGACCCACTCATAGTTATAATACTCGAAACCCAAATCTGCTAAATTATCCAATTCATAAACACTCTCATTTTGAAAAAAAAAAAACCCATCTATATGGGGATTTGTCTATATAATAAGATCCCCTCAAAAATAAAATCCTATACACCACAAAAATTTAAAATTTGGACTAAATCATGACCGTGACATTAATTGACCATTAGTTTATGTAAAATATGACACAGAATGTTTTTAATTGTTTTTTCTCTGATATTGCTTCAAGATCTTTATTTAAATTTGTCTTTTTTCTAACTTGTCTGAATTGGTAACTTTCTCTCAATTGTGCTGTTCTTGTTGTATTTTGTTGTAACTTATTACTTTTAGTTTTTATAACTTATTGATTGACCATGCATCTGTTCACCATTGCCTTTGTAATGAAGAATGTTTTTATGCAATAAAATACTTATGACTTATGTTTAGCTTATAAAATAATTGCTACAACTGTGTTTATAAATATTTTTTTTGGAATGGGAATACTTTATAGTACAATTTAGGTAAAAAAGCTTAAAGTTGAAAATTACAAGAGTGTGAAAAGTCAATTCTTACCCTTCTCTACAAATCCCTGATAGACGATTTTCCAGTAGTTTGTAAACAAAAGGAGTGTCTATTTTCATTTTTATGGTATAGCCTCTGGATCTCTGATTTTTACAAAAAAAGGTTTAAAGTACCTGTATTTGTCAAGTGATCCTAGATTATAGTTGGTTGACTACAACTGTTTCGTGTTCACAAACACATCTTCAGGTCAATGTTACATTGATTTATTCCATGGAATGGTCGTGAGGTTAAAAGTTCACAAACAACACTTACACGTACACGAAACACTAAACATTAATTGGCCAAAACACAAATATAAAAAACGTGAAATTAAAAAAGACGTTTCTTAAAAAAGTAATGTCTATGTAAGCTTTGATAAGATTTAAAAACATCAATACCCAACATTTATTCCGCTAACCTGCTGTTTAAACTGGACCAGTTTTGGCGGGCTCTCTTTCAACAATGCAACCCCTTCTTCGTTGTATTTTCCCTCCATAAGTTCCTCCTCGGACGACAAATTGTGGCCGTACTTCAAGAACTGTTCCAAGTACAACTGACGGTCGTCCAGCCAGAGGTAGTTGTACTCTTCAAACATCGACGAGTATTCTATCGCCTACAAAAACAATCACAGACCACTTGTGAATACTCTTATAACAATACTGGGTTGAAGAAAAAAGAATGTTAAAACAGTTAATCTACTGTTAACATTTCAGCAATCTCAATTTCAAATACGATAGATGTTAATAAAATGCTTAAGTTGTAAACATAACAATTTACATAAATTCCAATAATTCTGTATGAAATATATTTAATACATATCAGTTAAACATGTGTATGATTTTAAGAGTTGCATTAGTTACAAGTGTGCAAGTGCAATGTTCCAAAACTTACCTTTATTGAAGCGATTTTAACTTTTTCCATCGTTTTCGTTTTCATTGAAGCTACATCTTCCGATTCAATTATGTTGTCCTGGAACATAAATTACAATCGTGATTTTCAAAAGTCATTGATTTCCTGGTTTACGTCTAACACATGATCTAAATGTCCAATATTTGTATGCATTTAGTGGTGTGTTATTGAACATTACTGTAAAATTTCTGAGTGAAGACATTTTTTTATCCTAGCCTGATGATAAAGCTATGCACTTTGAAATGCACATAGTTTATGACTACTAATGTTCAATCTGTCGAGCTATAAAAGTTGAGTAACCTTGATTACACAAAGAATGAAGCATGAGTGATGTACGTAAATTAAATAGCACCTTCATCGACTCTGACTGAAATCAACAAATTCTTCAACCATGACCTTTTACCCATCAAGGACATCTGGTTCAGTTTCAAACTGTCAAAAAGCTACTAACTGAAATTTTAAGTTACTTAAACAAACTGGTACTATACCATGTACGTGTTTTCCAGCCGGTTGTAAGATACTCGTGGTATCTTGATGGCCATGTGCACAATGTCCTCCAGCAAGCCCTGGACTATGCTGTAGAAGGAGTGAGCGTCGTCCGCTTCAAAGTCCAGCGAAGGGACGAACACAATGTCCCTGTGTTGTAACTCCAGGAGGACTTCAAACAACGGAGCTTTGTCTGACACCAGACTCATCTCGTCCACAAACAGTCCCAGGCTGAAATACAAAGCATTTGGTGAAAAAAAGTCATAATGCTATTGTTTAATTCAGACAGTATATGGTGTGACATCATCAAACTGACAAAAGTAATGTCTGATAAAACAAACTGACTGACTTAAAAGTAGAAATCTTACTGTGCTCTTCAACGCATTAGAAGTACATTAGAATGAAATACCAGTGTTATTTGTTGCGACTTTTTACTGTTGTTTTAGACTCTACTTTCTCAGGTAAGCTAGCTGAACTCGGTTACAAAAAATGCCTTAGCCATATGGTTTCCCTTTGAGATTTTACCTAAGTAAACATAAGGTAAAGGCTGAAAGATGAGTGGATCTTCAGTTAATAACATTATGGACTGGCTATTCTTACATCTAGGCATACAAATTCCGACTCTCTAGTGTTTGTATGATATTCCTAGTACTGAAATACCGACTAACTTTACTGGAGTCAGTTAACTCGCATCAGACGACAATTTAGAACACAAAAAATTGGTTGTACAGGTGAAAGGATTAGCTTAATGAGTTCTTACCTACAATCCACAGCCTTTGACAGCCCATTAAGAACCTCGTCATCGACCATGTCCAAATACGCGTTCCACTTCGCCAACTTCTCCTTGTCATCAACAACTGTTTGGATCATCTCTTCCTGTGAGTCAAAAAGTCATTACTGAGAGATAAAATAGAGTAACCTTACTTATTAGGGTATATAGTTTTGGCACGAAAATCTACAGCAATAGAGATACTAATAATCATAATAATAGCAATAATAATAATAATAATAATAGTAGAGTAGTTTAAATACTTGTATCAGTAATCAAATTGGTTGCTGTGGCAACTAGTTTCGGCTCACTACAGCGCCATCATCAGGCGTTACATGGACTTCTTTTACTCACACTTCTTTCAAACGTTGTCATATTTCACACATAAAGACAAATCTCATGACTTTAGATATTAAGACGCGACCGGCGGGTATCCAGTATCAAAGAGGACTAGACATAAACTGCCGCCGGTCTAGTCTTAAAAATCTCTAACATTTTCCAACATTTCTTGGTCCTGGTTATTCCCCAAGAACCATCGGAACCGACAACCGTGTTTTGGAACCGACACATTACTATCTTTAGTCATGAGTGTTGTGTCTTTTTTGTGTTTGAAATATGTTGACCTTCGTCAGAGGCGATCCTGTCCTTGTAATGCCTGATTATGGCTCCACAGTAAGCCGAAACTAATTGCTACAGCGACCAATTGGATAACCGATAATTCAGTTGGTTAAACCACTTATTGTATATATTGATAATCCAGAGGCTAACATCTGGAAAAATACAATAGAGAGTGTATGTCTCAAACACAACATATACTCACAGACATAGTAAGGACTACAGGTATTTCCACTTGAGGAGGAGCCACAGACTCTTTCTTCTTCTTCTTTCCTTTATCTTTCCCTTTCTTCCTAGGCGATACCGAGCCCTTCCTCACCTGGGACCCTTTGGTATTCTCTACAATTTTAACTTCTTTTACTTCCTCAGATTTCTTTTCGGACACTTTGTCTGGAGGTTGGGAGACTTTCGATGTTTTAGTCTGCAGTGTCTCTTCTTTGACTTCTTTGGATGGTTTAGACTTGACGGAAGGCTTAGGTGACCCGATAGGTACCCCCTCCTCGGCAACCTCGGTTTTCACTTCTCCCTCTACCTCCCCCTCCACAGCAGGTGTCATCCCCTCCTCAACATCACCAGCTGGCACAGTAGGGGTTTCACCAGTCTCAGCGTCCACGGGCGTTTCTTCTGCAATAAGACAAACCTATTAACATTTATGTAAAATAACACTGCAGCAAACTTCATAATGTCTCCTTATCTTTAATGTAAAGTAATAGAAAATGGTGCAGAAAATCTTGAAAGCTTTAAGAAAACTTGTAATTTTCTAACAATTAATTGCATCACAATTGAACCACAACATTTTGGTAATGTAAAAAGAGTGAGATTGGGATAATTTATAACTCGGTGTTTTTGACTAAGAATTGTTTTTTTTTATATTTCTTTTATGATGCAATTACTTTGGCTTGAATTTTCAAGCCGATTGTGATTCAAAGAAAAAAAGGAGTGTAAAATTTAAACCTTAGGTTTGTTAAATAGTTCAAAATGCAATTATCAACAGTGAATGAAAATTATAATGATCTGAATGTTAGGCACCTGATGAAAGATCTAAATTAAAAATCATGTTTTAAGGGCCATTCAAATTTTTGTTTTTTTGTGAGGGAACCGTCCAAACGCTTGTTTGTATTCTTACAACTTACCCTTCCTTAACTACAATTTGTTGGATATGGATAGTAAATATTTTCTTATTGACCGTAGTTATTGAATACAATTTTTAATTTATACCTTCATCTTTCGGTTTTTCAGCTGTAACATGTTCCACAGCAGTGGTTTCTTCTTCTCCAGTGGGTGAGGGCTTTTCTTCTTCTCCAGTGGGTGCCGGCTTTTCTTCTTCTCCAGTGGGTGCCAGCTTTTCTTCTTCTCCAGATGGTGCCGGCTTTTCTTCTTCTTCTTCCCCGTCCACCTTGGGTGGCATGGGAAGATCCTCATAAAGTTCGTCCTCCACACCCTCCTCTTCCTGCGCCTTCTGCGGCGCAACCCTTAGAGGGATGTTAAAGAACAATCGGAAGTTCTCTGTCACCAGTTTGTTAACCTCTATTCCCGTCTGGTATATTTCAGCATATCTGAAAACCATTATTTATCAGGTCTTTGATTAAATTGATATGACACAAACACACCAGTATTTTAGACACCAATTTTTTTTTAAGTAAATGATAAGAGAAAGGTTAAACGATGTTGAGGCGAGGGTCCAAAAAAAAAACAATCTTAGGACGCACAAGCTGAGACCATACACTCCAAATACAATTTGTTAGGGGAGGGGAGGTTTCGGGTTTGAGGTAATACTACTAGCTACTTAGACCTGTTGATCTTTTGTACCACACCTCTTCTCAGTTAGCCCAAAAGCCTAACAACTGTGAGACGTCCTATCGTTTAATCTCCTCCAGCTGTTGTGGCCTTCCTAGAGATTTCAACCTTCTTTGGGCGAGGGTTGGACAGCCCAGCCACATGAAGGATTCTGCCTAATTTCTGTCTCTCCCAATGGTTCTTAGGTGTATCCTTATTGGGCTGTAAATTTATTACATTGAATTATTGAACCATGTGTTACTGCTAAAAATGATAATTCATAGGTAAATCACTCAAACTACCACCATACCTTTTTGAAACTCTCTCTGGAGCCTCATCCAACGCCAGCAGATTGTCTTTGTTCATGTTGTGACGACTGAAGAGTGGCGAGTCGCTCCAAGCATTGACAAGGCTTATGATTCTCGCTAGATTCTGTTGCGCTTTCAACACCCGATTCGCCAACTGTTCAACATTGTCTCTGATTCGCTCAATGTAATCCCAAGCATCTAAACATAACACATTCAAATTTGACAGCAAAACTTTCAAATTAAAAAACTGTAACCTAACAAAACAAATTTTTAAATATCAAGTCTTGTCACTGACCCTGTCATTGTTTCTTATTCGTGACTTCACATTCAAGTTTGGTAAAAAAAGGAAAATATATTGAAAGGATCCATAACCACTACAACTTCAAATTCCTGAAGTCACTATTAAAAAACGAGGCAAAAATTCTAACCATTAGCTATATTAGAGGCTAATAAATTTTTAGCAGTCTTATCAGCTGTTGCAGCAAAGTCTGAATAATTTTCAGTCATTTTATTACACTGAAGTAAATATATCCTTAAGTTATCAAAGCTAAATAATTCCTCTCTCACTTAGATATAATTATTTGACTCAAACAAGAATACAACCCAGTATTTTTCGACTCATCAAAAAAACTTAAGAAAAATTAAGTTATTTGTGAAAAAGTGATAGTCAACTCACTGGGAGAGGTCCATGTCAGAATACTTTGCGCCTCGTCAATGAGGTCGTCTATTGCTAAAACCTCGTCTTCCACCAAGTTGAACTCCTCTGCTTTGCTATCTTGTCTCATTTTGTTATACCTTTGACAAAATCAAGATATCGATATAATATTATGTATTAAAGTATTGATTACGAGCGTAAGTCTTATCTGTAAATTGAGGTTTAAACTATCTTCTGTCAAACGCAGCCAACTGCAACTAGCGGCCAAGCTAGCTAGTTCAATTCTGAGACAAGCACAATATTCTTTACATCCAATATGTAAAATAAGGGTGAGAACCAACTGCAATAGGGGATGAAGTAAATAACACGGAATTGATCTCAGATTTGAATTAGCTATCATTCAGCTGCCACAAGAGATTAATGGAGACCCTTAGGCCTTAATCTAGACAGTCCCTTCTGACTGCTGGGTATTGTCCAAGAATTGTAATGTTCAAAAGCAGTTCCAAGCTTTCAAACAATGTTCAACAAGCTAAACGTAGTTTTAGACATTATAATCTGATATCATTCGTCTTTGATTTGGTTCAAACATAAGAAAGCCAATAGAAACACTAATTCCACTGACTTTGCTTCTAGCCATTCTATTGGTAACCATAGAACAGTCGACTATTTAAGCTTGACACTAGTAACACCTCCAAAGTTTTTGGACCCTGGCTTTTTATTATTTGTACATTTTAACACCTGGACAGCAATGCATTCAATACAAGTTTTAGGTTATGCCTATATGGATTAGTATGCGACAGCTCTGTATGTGTATCTAATGCAAGCTCACCACCCGATGACGAGGCCCAAGTTGTAAGTGAACTGCCAAAGCTGCTCCATACGGTCAAACAGTTCCTGCGCCTCCTCTGGTACTACTTCCACGCCAATCATCTTCATGAAGCGCACTTCCCTCAGTGCGGCTTCCAGCTGCAACACATTATCACCACTTGTTTTGATAAAAGGAAAGAATTAAAAGGAACTCTCTTTAACTATATTCGGCACCATTATAGGATAGGAAGGATATATTACCTAATACATTTAACATAATGGAAACCTTAAGTAGCCGACTTGGCATCAGAAAATGTTCTAGAATGTATGTTTTATCTCCACAACACAAAACATGCCTCGTATTTTCCTCATCATTCATTTACTCGGGTGTGTTGCTAGCCTAGTGGTTAGTGTCTCAGACTTCGGTGCGGGAGGGACGGGTTCAATCCCCGGCACATCCACAAAACTTTAATGAACCAGAACGAAATAGAACCAGCCAGCAAGTAGAAGAAACCCCTAACAGCATGGCCAAAGGATGGAACCCACTACGTACAGAAAGAATTAATATTTAAAAACTGCTTATTGTTGTCTGTTGCATTATACTATTCCTAATAAATAGTAGCGTGAAAAGCTCAATTGTTTCTTTCAATGCTTTGTTACTTTTAAATATTGAAGTAATGTCAATATTTTTACCACACAAATATTTTTGGGTTCAAAAAGCAAGGTTGATACTATCAACAGAATAATGTGTGTACCTCCTTGTCAAAATTGAGTTGCAGCAAGCGGCTGTCAGGATCCACGAGGAGCAGAGTCTTGGCCAGGCTCGTGTTGCATATTTCCGGCACACTGCCACACCACTTGGTGAAGATCTCTGCTCGCAAGTCCTCCAGCAAGTCCAGCATCTCATCAGCCTTGACCAGTGCATACTCTCCCTCGGTGCTGGCTACAATCCTACAAACATACAACTCAACATTACATCCTTCAGTTGTCACACACTGCCACACCACTCGGTGAAGATCTCTGCTCGCAAGTCCTCCAGCAAGTCCAGCATCTCATCACCCTTGACCAGTGCATACTCTCCCTCTGTGCTGGTTACAATCCTGCAAACATACAACTCAACATTACATCCTTCAGTTCTCACACACTGCCACACCACTCGGTGAAAATCTCTGCTCGCAAGTCCTCCAGCAAGTCCAGCATCTCATCAGCCTTGACCAGTGCATACTCTCCCTCTGTGCTGGTTACAATCCTGCAAACATACAACTCAACATTACATCCTTAGTTGTCACAACTGCCACACCACTCGGTGAAGATCTCTGCTCGCAAGTCCTCCAGCAAGTCCAGCATCTCATCACCCTTGACCAGTGCATACTCTCCCTCTGTGCTGGTTACAATCCTACAAACATACAACTCAACATTACATCCTTAGTTGTCACAACTGCCACACCACTCGGTGAAGATCTCTGCTCGCAAGTCCTCCAGCAAGTCCAGCATCTCATACCCCTTGACCAGTGCATACTCTCCCTCAGTGCTGGTTACAATCCTGCAAACATACAACTCAACATTACATCCTTCAGTTGACACACACTGCCACACCACTCGGTGAAGATCTCTGCTCGCAAGTCCTCCAGCAAGTCCAGCATCTCATCACCCTTGACCAGTGCATACTCTCCCTCGGTGCTGGCTACAATCCTGCAAACATACAACTCAACATTACATCCTTCAGTTGTCACACACTGCCACACCACTCGGTGAAGATCTCTGCTCGCAAGTCCTCCAGCAAGTCCAGCATCTCATCAGCCTTGACCAGTGCATACTCTCCCTCTGTGCTGGTTACAATCCTGCAAACATACAACTCAACATTACATCCTTCAGTTCTCACACACTGCCACACCACTCGGTGAAAATCTCTGCTCGCAAGTCCTCCAGCAAGTCCAGCATCTCATCAGCCTTGACCAGTGCATACTCTCCCTCTGTGCTGGTTACAATCCTGCAAACATACAACTCAACATTACATCCTTAGTTGTCACAACTGCCACACCACTCGGTGAAGATCTCTGCTCGCAAGTCCTCCAGCAAGTCCAGCATCTCATCACCCTTGACCAGTGCATACTCTCCCTCTGTGCTGGTTACAATCCTGCAAACATACAACTCAACATTACATCCTTCAGTTCTCACACACTGCCACACCACTCGGTGAAGATCTCTGCTCGCAAGTCCTCCAGCAAGTCCAGCATCTCATCAGCCTTGACCAGTGCATACTCTCCCTCTGTGCTGGTTACAATCCTGCAAACATACAACTCAACATTACATCCTTCAGTTGACACACACTGCCACACCTCTCGGTGAAGATCTCTGCTCGCAAGTCCTCCAGCAAGTCCAGCATCTCATCACCCTTGACCAGTGCATACTCTCCCTCTGTGCTGGTTACAATCCTGCAAACATACAACTCAACATTACATCCTTAGTTGACACACACTGCCACACCACTCGGTGAAGATCTCTGCTCGCAAGTCCTCCAGCAAGTCCAGCATCTCATCACCCTTGACCAGTGCATACTCTCCCTCTGTGCTGGTTACAATCCTGCAAACATACAACTCAACATTACATCCTTCAGTTCTCACACACTGCCACACCACTCGGTGAAGATCTCTGCTCGCAAGTCCTCCAGCAAGTCCAGCATCTCATCACCCTTGACCAGTGCATACTCTCCCTCGGTGCTGGCTACAATCCTGCAAACATACAACTCAACATTACATCCTTAGTTGTCACAACTGCCACACCACTCGGTGAAGATCTCTGCTCGCAAGTCCTCCAGCAAGTCCAGCATCTCATCACCCTTGACCAGTGCATACTCTCCCTCGGTGCTGGCTACAATCCTGCAAACATACAACTCAACATTACATCCTTAGTTGTCACAACTGCCACACCACTCGGTGAAAATCTCTGCTCGCAAGTCCTCCAGCAAGTCCAGCATCTCATCAGCCTTGACCAGTGCATACTCTCCCTCAGTGCTGGCTACAATCCTGCAAACATACAACTCAACATTACATCCTTCAGTTGACACACACTGCCACACCACTCGGTGAAGATCTCTGCTCGCAAGTCCTCCAGCAAGTCCAGCATCTCATCAGCCTTGACCAGTGCATACTCTCCCTCGGTGCTGGCTACAATCCTACAAACATACAACTTAACTAAGCTGTTTAATTACTTGCCTGTCAAAGTCAAGAGGACCAGTGATGAGCAGCTGAATAAAACACTCCATCAACGGGCCTCCGCATCACACATTCTACAGTGTGACTGAATACCTAAACCTGAAGAAGTCCTAAGACACTAGTAGTCACATTAATAACTAGACACTTGAGGAGTGTGGGCAAATACTTAGCGTAGGAAAATTCCATAAACTGAAACTAAAATAAGATTAATCCTATTTAAACCACAATGTGCTACTTACGAGTTCTCAAACTGTTTAAAGCTCTCCACTGGCCCGGACACTCTGTTGGCCATCTTCAATATCCACACCAGTCCCCCGGCTACTGGCGGCCAGTTTCTATCCACCTCCATGAACCCCGTCTCCTCGTAGTACTTCAACTGATCGTTGTACAGTGTCTGCAAACAAACTTGGGAACTTGTAAAAACTTACGAGCTACACTATGAATGAATATCTCTTTATTTGGGCAAAGATATAATTTGACATTGTTGAATTATGTCTTTTGCCCAAATAAAGAGATAATTCATTCACTCATTCACATATTAAAATATTTCCAGCGTCTTCTTGGGGATTTCCTCCGGATGCACAAATATTACTAAAACAAAATTTGTGTTTTTTTTTGCAGGTTGGAAGTTGTAGAAGTCACCGTACCTCACATTTTTTTCACTACCCCTTATGTTTCGTCTGAATGTAAAGAGTGACACAGCACAGAAGTGTAAAACCTAGCTCTTATACCGCTAAAGATCCTGAGTAAAATATTGTGTGTCTTCTCTTTTGCTTTTCTACTGATATTATCTGACTACTTTTTAATAGTCTCAAAGGAGTTTGATTTTGTATTGATCTCATTAACCTTAGATTTAGTATTGATCTCATTACTACAATTCAATACAATTAATTACAACACAACAACAACAACAACAACAACAATTAACAATTAACTATTACAACAACAACAATTAATTATTGATCTATAATGTTTACGTTATTAGTCTATGATTTTTGATTTCATGCATTTAAAAATGAATCTCACCCATAGAGGGTTCACCAATAGTTTTGAAAGCGCTGGAAAGCCTTGGCAAGGTTTGCAATCATTGCAAATATGTGATTAAAGTAATTTTTTTTTCCAAGGTTACAACATAACTGTGGTCTTCGGGAAAAGACTGCGCTGTGTTGAACTAACCATAATACAGGCTAAAGTTCTGGATACATTGCAGGAATCCATCTCAAACGTAAGCTACAATAATTCAACAGCATACATACTTTGACTGTAGGAGCCAACATTTTAGTTTAACATACATATTTGACTATCAGAGAATTACACTTGTTATCGAGGAGCTACACAGTACCTTGATGATGTCCAGTTCATCATTAAGCATGTCTATGATGACACTGTACTTGGGTGTGATTTCTGTCTGGATGATCGGACGTTTGAGCATCGTGTCCCACACATTTATCATCTGCAATTCAAACACACGTAAATAACTTCGTATGGCAGCTCTACGTGTAAAAAGTTGGATTAGGCTCTTTTTTTAGGTAATAAATTGTTAGTATGATCAACTCGCCAAACGAGCTCAACTTTTGATCAACATTAACTAACAGAGTAAAATTCAGCTATTCTGACAAATCAAAAGTCACACACTTTTTACTGTCAGAGTGAAAACACGCTGATATCTTTACGGCTGTTTGTGTCAATTAGAAGGAAGAAAATACTGTATCGGTATATAAATATTTACTATACAGTTTCAGCTTGGAATGACTGAAAATATATATCAAAACTTATTGTTGTGAATCAAATAAATATAAATTGTAGACAGAATCACAATGATGTCTCACAGGACAGCAGTGACTAGAACAGTGCAGATGGTTAGGAACCAGCAATCTCTGAATAGACTTTCCATAAAGCAATCAAATAGCAAAGATTTAACATTTTATTTGTTCTTCATTAACTCTAATCTTATATTCCCTTCTATAACTTAGTCCTATATGAATAGGTATAAATTACCTTAAAGATGGATTCAAAATTGTGACACTCGTTGAAAGCTTGACTAGAGAGCGCCGCCATCCTTCTGTCCAGATCCAGCACTTTCTCTTTGAACACTTTGTAGTCGGAGAGGAACGCAGTGTCCTCCGGTTCAGCCGGGTTGTACGAAACGCTTCTGAATACGTTGAACGCCATGTTGAACTCGTCAAAAACGGCAAACACCTTCGTACTGATGTGTTTTCCGTTCAAACCTCCGATCTCTACTTTCTCCAGTTTAGAATACTCCAGCGCTATTTCGAAAAACTCCTGAAAAATTATTTAAGTTTGAATACTTTGTAAGTTTTTCAAAAGACTAGGTTTTATTGTTAAATAACTTCTTACCATGAATTTTTAGATACAGTACACAGTATAAAAAAAATAAAAAAAAATAAAAAAAAACTGAGTACTGGGTGTGGTGATAGTCTAGTGGTTAGCGTCTTGGTCATCAGTGCCGGAGAGACTGGGTCAACTCCCGGCACATACACAAAACTTGGACCACCTTCCCTTAAAAGCTTTTAATTTCACGTTGACTTAAGTTAAAATGCCACTGGCGTAGAAAAAAAAGAGAGAAAAAGTTTAATCAAAGGGCAGGCCAGAACACACAGTAATTTGAAGTTTCGTCAGCAGAACTCTTTAGTTCAAAGGAACGGAGGTAATTTTATAGACTTTGTTAAGTTCTATCACCTAATAATTTTCTTAAGCCTTTGTTTAGAACAGCTGATGTTTAAAAAATGATTCAAACTGTATAAATAAATATTTATTGATTTCTGTTCTTCTTGAAAACATGACTTATTTTATTTCTCTCTTAATATTTCATTTTTATTCACAAACACTCCACAGACTTATTCCTGTCATCACAAGAAACTATGCATCTTGTTAGGCACAGTAACTTTGGTGTTTGTTTGGAGCAGTATATTAATTTTTTTCTGCAGAAAAAATAAGTGGTCACAGCAGTAAAAAAACTGGTAGAGTTGAGTTAGAAGCGAAAACTCAAAACATTATAAATTCCTTCAAACAGAAAAAAGGGTTTTGACAAACTTTATGTCTTTAATAATGTCATGACTATAGGAGATTGAAGAGCAAGAATTAAACGGAAATAACAGATTTTAAAACTAAAATTATGTCATTGTAACTTTCTATCCTACCTTACGTATTGTGATAATAACCTCTTTATAATTCAAATGGTTTCTATTTCTTCCAAAAAAAAAACTAACCACTTGATGATTCAAATTTAATTGATTTGCCCTCCGATTTAAAATGATCAAGTGTCTACTGTGCCGTAATTTAAGTTAATTATACTTACACTGATAACTTTAAGCCTTTGTAAATACGCGTTAAGCCTCTTGAAGACTATTCTTGAATTGAAAAGCCAAGGAACTGGTTCGACACCTTCGGGAAACAAAGTCACCACTTTTTCTCTGCTTTTCTCAAACAGCCCCCTGAAAAGATTTCTTTGTTCAACATATCAGATCAGTCGATTTTGGCGAGTAGAAATAAATACCAGCATGATTGAGATAGCTAAAAATTCACTGGTTTTAAAGTAAAATTTGCTGTTCATTAATCATTATAGCGTTATTTGTGTTTCTTTTACTGCTCGGTGATGTTGATCACATTGTGGATTATTGTATTTTAACCTCTGGTAATAATTAGTCAGTAACAAAGCAGAGATCATCTAAAAACATTGTACACTCATCTTTCACCTACATTTGGGTTTAAATACGGTACGGAACGGTACGCACCTAGGTGGCATCCCCATCTCAATTGATAATTCTGATTTTTATTATAAAAATTATAGAAATAGTAAGTATACATACTTGAATTCCTCCACCATAACAATAACCTCTTGAACCTTCACCATATTTTCTGGGACCTCTCCTTGAAACAGTGAACTCGGATCCATATTTCTATTTGCCTGAAAAAAATTGATTGGACTGAAGATTTCTTTCACAAATATTTAACTCAACTAGGCACCAAACAATTATGTTTTTATCACCCAGAAAATTATTTAAATTGTTTTTTTAGGCCTACTTACCAAATCAATAATCAAGTTGGCAACCAGCTGAAGTAAGTTTATGATCTTTGCGGAACTACAATAGTATTTACAGTTGGCCCAGATCAAGCATACAATGTGCAGAAGTGGAGCCAGATATTTTATCACTTCTTTGAAATCACAAGCTTCTAGCTTTGCCAGATATTTCTCTAGAGGTTTTAAATACTTGTTTATTTCCTTCGCTTCTTTCAGACCTGAAAAAATTAAGAAATTGAGAAAAGTTAAAAGTACCAGTCTAGAAAAAAATTATCAATCAAATAACTCAAAAAACATTAGTTTTTAGTACCGGTAATAGAAATTTTGTTTACCAGGTGGTGAAAAGTATAGAGTTGGAAAAGTAGGAACAAATTAGGAAAAGATCATAAAGAGAACTTGCAGGGAAAACTTGTACAACAAGTGGAATATGAGGGGATTTATTTCGAGGGATGTAAGGCTTGTCAATACACCCACAACACTGGTGCTGGTAAATCAATGGCGATGAGCGTAAATTACCTTTAATGTCATTCATATACATGAGCCCATTGTTGATTTTTATTTACTTATCTTTTTAAAAAGCACAACAACATAAAAACCAGGAGAATTGTTCAAAAACTATGTCAGCATCAAAAATGCTAGAGTTTTAACAGTGTTCTTGAAAGAGATTAACGTCAATTTTCAAAACCACCTACTTGAAACAACATTGCGAAATATGTCCCTGAAGCTAGGAAAATAAGCGCTGTCTGTAATCTCTAGAATTGAAGCCATCTTTTTCACCCTTGGGTCAATCAGCTGATCGTAAATGCATTCCAAATTGGCAACCCGAGACCGCCAAAAGTCAATTTCTGAAAAAGATTACCAATTGATATTGTAAATAAATAAAAATGCCGCCTGTAACTACTGAAACAGCTTCAGTATCCAATAGTCAATGGTTTACTCAAGTCATAAGAACAGAGACACTACAAATTCAACAATAACGTACAAAGTGCAGTTATCAGAATCTTAGTCTTTTGAAATACAATTCTAGAGAAACATGATTCTCACTTAATGTGCCAGAAAATACATTTAGGCCTATAGAGTTTGATGCCAAGATAAGAAAACCCTTTTCTACCTCCTTTTAAACTAGTTTTTTTAGAATATTCTAGTAATTTCAGTATTTTTATCTACTTAGAATTGTTTCAAGTGACAAATTAGGTATTGATAATTTTCTAATTTTCATTTGTTCAGAGCTTTCCTTTAACACGTTGACTGCTGAAAACAACGTGCAGGCGCTCCCCAGTGGCGGGCAAAGCCCCGCCACGCAACCGAATCAGCGAACGCAATTGGCATTCAAATATTTCAGTCTGACGAATCACAAAAGAGCAGTGGTGACTGTGCTGTGTTACCCCGAGAGTGGATGTAGTTCACTGAAACACCCAAAGGTAGCAGCACTGCACGGATCCGTATCCAGTGTCTTTGTAATGTGGGTTGAAGAGAAAAAATCCCCGAAACCGGGACAAAAGCATTGCCAGACAGGATTTTACGGGAAATTTTAGTACCAACCTACACCAAAGTAAAGCTTGTATTCTAAGCTGGCAGTCTGGCAACAATTATAACGTCTCCGTCTGAGGCTAAGCTCACACTGACTCAATATATTTCTGTTGGTCTGGTGCCGACTTTTGTCGGCGCGCGCCACATTGAAGTGCTAGCGACGCCGACAAAAGTCGGCATTAGCAGTCAACATGTTAAACAATCTCACATTTCTAGTTCTACTGGAATATAGTTGGTAAATAATCTGTGCTATTTTCATCAACCTACCAGTAAATGGAAGCGGATTCTCGCTGGATTTGAGCGCATCGGCAGGAGTTTCTCGCAAAACTTGAGTTATTTGGGTCACCCACTTGATCACAGCTCCTTCTATTGCGCTCTTCAGCTGCAAATCGACATCTTCACCATTGCTATGAAAAAGTGGTTTACATGTAAATAATAAACTTAAATGTACGGTAGCACATTAGATATAGTATGATGAAATAATTAGGCCTAACTAACCTTGGGGTGTAAAGACAAGACTTTCACGAAGTTTTAAAACTATTCCTCCCCCCAAAAAGTTGGGTTTTCAACACTAAATTACTATAAAACAACATACTGTACATGAAGGCATACATTTTCGCCAAAGCTAAATCAATAAGCTAAAATGTTGATGAAGATGACAAAGTTTGTCTTATAAAAAACATGAAGGACATGGAACAGACCTATGTATAAGGTGCAGTCATTAAATAACAAGTGTCGAATTAAATATTGATGTGAATCTGCCAATAACTCACCAATAAATAGTGCGCGCGCCTGTGCGTGCGTGCGGTCTCGCCATTCAAGGCCACCAGTAGTGCGCGCGCGCGCTCTCTCTCTCTCCTTATTGTACTCTTCTCCCGCTTCTCCTGTCTACGTGTTATAGGTTATTTCAACGTTTGACTGAGTTTAAGCTACTTGGAGTGGATTTAAGTCACTGTCATAAGTGCTACGGAATATAAATAATATATAATATGCTTTATGGAATATAAAATATTTGCATTAAAGCCCGTGTATATTGTATATTTAAAACAACCAGTAGGCTATTGCCTTAAAAATAAGCTTGTGCAAATTATGAGTTTGACAACATAATAATATGATTTTCAGACTCAAATTAAAAAAAAATATCTTTATCATCAGTTCAACTTATTAATTAGTACAAGAATAAATTGTTTACCTATCTATTTTATGTGTGGTTTCAATACAATTGTAATACCTTATGTTTTAAAAGTCTATTGCGATGAATATTGAATATTGATGTGAAATTTTAGGTCGGCCGCTTAGAAAACGACCTCCTCCAGCATTGGTTTAGCATTAGCGCGCAGGTCGTTTTCTAAGCGGCCGAACTATAGTATGTTAGTTAATAACTTATAACAATATAGGTACAGCTGAAATTGGCTTCAGCTGTAGCACAAGGACGGGAAATAAGCAATGGGATGATATATTTTATATATCATTGCATTTAACTCCAATTTCCATAAGATGTAGAAGCGTCTTTCAGTGGGTAGAACATTGACCAGGTCATGTTTGCGGATACTTCGGTATCAATATAGTATCTCAGGAACGTTTCAGCGTCTTCCAGGGGGCAGAATAGTGACGAAGCGCTCACGCGGAATTTATTGACGGCGATATTACGGGTCAATAGAAACGCGTGCAGCGATTCCACTATAAAAACTTAATAGAGGACATGTTCACGGATACTACGGTATCAATGTAGTATCTCAGGAACGTTTCAGCGTCTTCCAGGGGCCAGAATAGTGACGAAGCGCTCACGCGAAATCTATTGACGGCGATATTACGGGTCAATAGAAACGCGTGCAGCGATTCCACTATAAAAACTTAATAGAGGACATGTTCACAGATACTACGGTATCAATGTAGTATCTCAGGAACGTTTCAGCGTCTTCCAGGGGCCAGAATAGTGACGAAGCGCTCACGCGAAATCTATTGACGGCGATATTACGGGTCAATATAAACGCATGCAGCGATTCCACTATAAAAACTTAATAGAGGACATGTTCACGGATACTACGGTATCAATGTAGTATCTCAGGAACGTTTGAGCGTCTTCCAGGGGCCAGAATAGTGACGAAGCGCTCACGCGAAATCTATTGACGGCGATATTATTGGCCAATAGAAACGCGTGCAGCGATTCCACTATAAAAACTTAATAGAGGACATGTTCACGGATACTACGGTATCAATGTAGTATCTCAGGAACGTTTCAGCGTCTTCCAGGGGCCAGAATAGTGACGAAGCGCTCACGCGAAATCTATTGACGGCGATATTACGGGTCAATAGAAACGCGTGCAGCGAATCCACTATAAAAACGTAATAGAGGACATGTTCACGGATACTACGGTATCAATGTAGTATCTCAGGAACGTTTCAGCGTCTTCCAGGGGCCAGAATATTGACGAAGCGCTCACGCGAAATCTGTTGACGGCGATATTACGGGTCAATAGAAACGCGTGCAGCGATTCCACTATAAAAACTTAATAGAGGACATGTTCACGGATACTACGGTATCAATGTAGTACCTCAGGAACGTTTGAGCTTCTTCCAGGGGCCAGAATAGTGACAAAGCGCTCACGCGAAATCTATTGACGGCGATATTATTGGTCAATAGAAACGCGTGCAGCGATTCCACTATAAAAACTTAATGATCACGGATACTACGGTATCAATGTAGTATCTCAGGAACGTTTGAGCGTCTTCCAGGGGCCAGAATAGTGACGAAGCGCTCACGCGAAATCTATTGACGGCGATATTATTGGTCAATAGAAACGCGTGCAGCGATTCCACTATAAAAACTTAATAGAGGACATGTTCACGGATACTACGGTATCAATGTAGTATCTCAGGAACGTTTCAGCGTCTTCCAGGGGGCAGAATAGTGACGAAGCGCTCACGCGAAATCTATTGACGGCGATATTACTGGTCAATAGAAACGCGTGCAGCGATTCCACTATAAAAACTTAATAGAGGACATGTTCACGGATACTACGGTATCAATGTAGTATCTCAGGAACGTTTGAGCGTCTTCCAGGGGCCAGAATAGTGACGAAGCGCTCACGCGAAATCTATTGACGGCGATATTATTGGCCAATAGAAACGCGTGCAGCGATTCCACTATAAAAACTTAATAGAGGACATGTTCACGGATACTACGGTATCAATGTAGTATCTCAGGAACGTTTCAGCGTCTTCCAGGGGCCAGAATAGTGACGAAGCGCTCACGCGAAATCTATTGACGGCGATATTACGGGTCAATAGAAACGCGTGCAGCGAATCCACTATAAAAACGTAATAGAGGACATGTTCACGGATACTACGGTATCAATGTAGTATCTCAGGAACGTTTCAGCGTCTTCCAGGGGCCAGAATATTGACGAAGCGCTCACGCGAAATCTATTGACGGCGATATTACGGGTCAATAGAAACGCGTGCAGCGATTCCACTATAAAAACTTAATAGAGGACATGTTCACGGATACTACGGTATCAATGTAGTATCTCAGGAACGTTTGAGCTTCTTCCAGGGGCCAGAATAGTGACAAAGCGCTCACGCGAAATCTATTGACGGCGATATTATTGGTCAATAGAAACGCGTGCAGCGATTCCACTATAAAAACTTAATGATCACGGATACTACGGTATCAATGTAGTATCTCAGGAACGTTTGAGCGTCTTCCAGGGGCCAGAATAGTGACGAAGCGCTCACGCGAAATCTATTGACGGCGATATTATTGGTCAATAGAAACGCGTGCAGCGATTCCACTATAAAAACTTAATAGAGGACATGTTCACGGATACTACGGTATCAATGTAGTATCTCAGGAACGTTTCAGCGTCTTCCAGGGGCCAGAATAGTGACGAAGCGCTCATGCGAAATCTATTGACGGCGATATTACTGGTCAATAGAAACGCGTGCAGCGATTCCACTATAAAAACTTAATAGAGGACATGTTCACGGATACTACGGTATCAATGTAGTATCTCAGGAACGTTTCAGCGTCTTCCAGGGGCCAGAATAGTGACGAAGCGCTCACGCGAAATCTATTGACGGCGATATTACGGGTCAATAGAAACGCATGCAGCGATTCCACTATAAAAACTTAATAGAGGACATGTTCACGGATACTACGGTATCAATGTAGTATCTCAGGAACGTTTCAGCGTCTTCCAGGGGCCAGAATAGTGACGAAGCGCTCACGCGAAATCTATTGACGGCGATATTACGGGTCAATAGAAACGCGTGCAGCGATTCCACTATAAAAACTTAATAGAGGACATGTTCACGGATACTACGGTATCAATGTAGTATCTCAGGAACGTTTCAGCGTCTTCCAGGGGCCAGAATAGTGACGAAGCGCTCACGCGAAATCTATTGACGGCGATATTACGGGTCAATAGAAACGCGTGCAGCGATTCCACTATAAAAACTTAATAGAGGACATGTTCACGGATACTACGGTATCAATGTAGTATCTCAGGAACGTTTCAGCGTCTTCCAGGGGCCAGAATAGTGACGAAGCGCTCACGCGAAATCTATTGACGACGATATTATTGGTCAATAGAAACGCGTGCAGCGATTCCTCTATAAAAACTTAATAGAGGACATGTTCACGGATACTACGGTATCAATGTAGTATCTCAGGAACGTTTCAGCGTCTTCCAGGGGCCAGAATAGTGACGAAGCGCTCACGCGAAATCTATTGACGACGATATTACGGGTCAATAGAAACGCGTGCAGAAATTCCACTATAAAAACTTAATAGAGGACATGTTCACGGATACTACGGTATCATGTCATGTCATATTTAGTCAGCAGAGCCGAAACTCCACGACACACCCGGTACCTATTACTTAACCCGGGACCTATGATGCCGATTGGAACTGACGCTCCAACCTTTATGACACCAAAGGAGGATGACTTAAGGTCATCACACTCACCGGCTGCCTTACGGCAAATAACCCATCGGAGAGAAGGTTGCCCCTCAATCCTAACCAGGGATACCGGCTACTTTATTCCCACGCCCACCCCAATTAAGTTCCAACAAGGCCGAAGCCCTTTGGACTAAAAGGAGTGCCCTGGACGTGCCATAGTGCAAGCAACACTCGGGACCTATCTAATCCCTGACAGGCAGAACCCGCCATCAAAGCCAGAAGGAAGGGGACCGCCAGCACGCTGACGGGGGGAACCCCAACCTCCCATTTACACCACTACCCGATCGAGGCCTTACCCAGTTGCTGGGAAACCAGAGATAACCAGAGCGATAGATCCCCAGATACCCCTGGCGGGCTCGGACCCAGCACCCGATCTACTTCATTTGCCCGTCAGACCCAACATCACTGCCAGGCCAACAAGGTTTCCCAAAAGGAGGCAGGTATAGAATTGGGACCCACCCGGATGAACCTATCCACCAAAGGTGGCGACACCCTTAACTCAATTGAGGTTCCAGGGAGAACCCCCCACACTCTAGATAACCATACCTTCCGTGCTCAGAGACAGGGATTGGCTGGAGAAGTGCCTACAACCGTTACCCTCACACTGCGGAAAGTTACGTTCCCTAGAGTGTCCCCGTGAGCTACGGGTACTCGCCCGATTTCACCTCCAGGAAAGGCTACTTCCAAAGTCGAGGATTTGCCATTGAAGCTGGTCGCACAAACAAGCAGGCCGAAGCCCAAAGAACCACAGACAGAATGTGTAAGGAACTATCTGCGCTTTTGGAAACATTGAAGAAGAGCGCGTCCAACATAATCATACTGACTCTGCCTCCGATACCGAAACTAGCGAAGAAAAGTAAGAACCACTTTGAACTGCTCAACATTTACAACCAACACATTAGAAGCATGGGCAACGGTGAGTTATGTTAATACCTTATCTGGTTATTTGTGATTGTGATTATGTATATCTGAGGTCATTTTGAGTTAAGATATACTTTTGGATGTCTTCATACTATCAATGGCTATACTAAAAGTAGCTGTTATTGCAAGATTAGCGGAAATATAATAAGTTAGAACAATATATAAAGGGACTATATATGTAGCAAAAAATGTGTCTAATACAGGTATTCACATGGGTATTCACAGTACATATGCATCATCACAGTTGATGTCAGCAAACTGCATCCAAGAATTAAAAACTTTACTCGGGTTAACAAGTTCATTGAACATATTCTATTGATCCGGCGTAATCGACCAGTGCCTTCAAGGCCACTGCTGATTAATGTAACTTGGATAAATTAATAAAAATTATACAAATGTTAAGATTTTAACTAATGAGTCATTCGTAAAAAACATCTGTAATATAAGTCAGACGGCTAACAATAGAACTTGTACATAACAATAATTAACTTCTTGATCAGCATTGTACATGTTAGTAAATTTACGGAAAGTAAATAAATATACGTCTTATAACACTTAAAACATATATTTACGCTTATACTGCTACTCACAAGACGGTAAATAAACAATACCCCCGCCGCAGCAAACCTGCAGACTAAGCTAATTTCCATTTGACTGAATGGATTTACACTGAAATGTCTACTTAAAAATATAACATTTATTCCCGATTTAAATAGAATTACTTTAACAAGTACTTAGGTTTGCTGCTTCAGGGAGGGTAAAATTTTTTTTATGTTAATAGTTAGTAAGAAATAAAAACATTTTCCAAATTTGATCAAATTATGTTCATAAACAAGCAAACTACAACAGTTTACTTATTCTCAATAACAATAACATGGGAATTTTAAATTTAAAATTTTTTGGAATTTTCTCCGTAACCATTAGGCGCATTATAACGCTTCAATATAATAAATTGTTTTTTTTTTTAAGCTCTACAAAATGATTTGGCAATAAATTGCTAAATTTTATGTTTTTTGGGTCGAAAATGGGAAAAACCTATTTTTACCCCATAAAACCCTCCGTAAACCCCCGTTCCCATGGTCCGATTTTGCTGAATCGCGAACTCGTTCGAATAAACGTAGGTTTACACGTTTGTAACAAATTTCATCAAAATAGGATCATTTTTGCTCGAGTTGTCGTGATAACGGACACATATATATATGTACTATCTCCAACCCGCGGGCTTTGCCCCGTTTAACTTCTTAATTTTCAAAATTTTCTCGTTCACATGGCTCAATCACGTCCTGGTTGAAGTTCGTTCGCTTTGGCCTCTAGGAACCTCAAAACGAAAAAAAATCGGTCCCGAATCCAGGCATTGACTATATAACACTAGTGTTATATAGTCAATGGTCCAGGTCTAACCATGAGTACTACGGGTACTACGGTAATAGCTTATCCCTATATGGGAAATTCGCTAATATTCCCTATATGGTAAATTCGCTAAAAGATGGTAAGTGGTGATCGATTTCGATTGGACACTCCAATCATCATCAGACCCAATAGGCGAATCAAACAAAGGGGTGCTTTTGGTGGCATTCGCCTATTGGGTCTGATAATGATTGGAGTGTCCAATCGAAATCGATCACCACTTACCATCTGTTTTGTATATTTACCGTCTTGTGAGTAACAGTATAAGCGTAAATATATGTTTTAAGTGTTATAAGACGTATCTTTATTTACTTTCCATAACAATAACTACAACATGCTTTAATATATGGTCTGATTTTACAGGAGACAGCCTTAAGATAGGAGACATCAGCCATTTGTACATGACTTGTCCCCCCCAACCAACGTTGCAGAATGGATCTGTTTGAGTTGTAAGTACAACAAAAACTTATATTCAGGAGTAAATATTCTGTAACTTTGGGCATTAGACAATATACAATAACAACAATTGTGTAATAGGGAACTGTCTTGCTAACTATTATACATCTAACGAACTAGCTCTTTCATGTTTTATACTGATTAAAAGATCTCACGGTCTAGTATTGAGCATAGAATTCCTTATGTAGTAATTAATTACTTCTATTTTATAAATATACATTACACTACACATGCAACAGGTGTTCTTTATAGGCCTATCATTGTGACAACATTGAGGTATTTACCACATACTTTATTTAAAATGGTGTCAACTGATGACATTAATTTACAGTTAATTCTGGTCCTCAAAAATCAATGAAATTCATTATTTTCAATGAAAGCAGGAAAAATCTTTTCCCAATTTTCAACACGGAAAAATACTCAACCACTGGCTAAAAAACCATCTCAACGGTTCTTTATGTTTAATTTACACCGGTCACTAATTTGTTCCAGGTGTTACGAAGGGTCTACAAGAGAGGATCTGATTCATTTGAATCGCTGTGGTCTGGAGATTATTCACAACTACATATTGAAAACATTGTAGTGACAGAATGTTCACACTTCAATAATATTTATTTACTTTTATAATTTTAAAATTTGTTGTGTTTAAATTAAAAATCAATAGTTTTCATGTAGTTGACTTTTATTCACAATTAGAATTAATACACAAATCATCACAAGAAATGTACCGTTATAAATAATTAAATGTGGATTGAAACAGCTATATAACAGTTCCATTGGGGCACCTTATTTTCTAGGCAACATCAGAAAAAATTAATTAAAAAGTAAGGGTATCAAATAGCATTGGTGAAATGAGTAAATAACGGCAATATCAATATTTTGATGGAATAAATATCATTAGTTCCCCACATAAATATTTGTCCTGTATCAATAAAAGGTCGATATATATATATATATATTGTTGTCAATATCGATAACACTAGATCGATAGCCAAAAACTAGTTTCTATTGTGAGTCTAAACAAAATGAGCAGTGACAATATTATGACAAAAGAATTTCCCCTACACCCCTACCCATAGTTAATAATTAATTAAGGTAATATAAAAACTCGTAATTGATAACAAATACTTGTGTCAGTTAGTCTATGGTGATATAAGTAAACTTAACATAGTCTGCTGATAAATACAGGCCAAACCATTATATTTACTTTACGTTCTTTGTTTGCAGTAACCTTGTATATAGGTGCAAGTTACTATATCACATGATGTGCTTAGATTAATATCTTATATACTAATAAACTTTTGCAAACCTTAGACAGCGAGCCTGACCATACTAATGGACAGAATTACACCGCGGTTGGTGCCAAATGAAAGATATTTACCTGTAGATGTGCAGAATCCCTTTATATATTACTATAGGCTAAAAATAGGCATGATATTGAAATTAAAAAAAAAAAACATTAACATGGGTCTTACGGGTTCACGAGGTGATGACGAATTAACAACAAAATATAAAAGCACGCGTTTCTATTGACCCGTAATATCGCCGTCAATAGATGCTTCGTCACTATTCTGCCCCCTGGAAGACGCTGAAACGTTCCTGAGATACTACATTGATACCGTAGTATCCGTGAACATGTCCTCTATTAAGTTTTTATAGTAGAATCGCTGCACGCGTTTCTATTGACCCGTAATATCGCCGTCAATAGATTTCGCGTGAGCGCTTCGTCACTATTCTGCCCCCTGGAAGACGCTGAAACGTTCCTGATATACTACATTGATACCGTAGTATCCGTGAACATGTCATCTTTCAAGTGTTTGTAGTGGAATCGCTGCACGCGTTTCTATTGACCCGTAATATCGCCGTCAATAGATTTCGCGTGAGCGCTTTGTCACTATTCTACCCCCTGGAAGACGCTGAATCGTTCCTGAGATACAACATTGGGTATCAATGAATACCGAGGTATGCGTGAACATGACCTCTATCAAGTATAGCCTAAAGTAGTATCTGGCGTCGCATTACTATTGACCCATCTTACACCCACCAATAGATAGTAGGCGAGCGCGTCGTCACGTCTATGGTCCTTAATAGACGCTGAATCGTTCATGAGATACTACATTGATACTGTGGTATGCGTGAACATGTCCTCAATCAAGTGTTCATAGTGGAAGTTTACAGTAATATATTATTTGTTTGACCTGATTTTTGTCTCACTGTTTGGTTACAAATCTAGTGGACGAGTTATGGTGTATAATTATATAGTATTTATTGGTTTTACGTACTTTTAAATGACAGTATACTCAAATAACAAGAAACGAATTGTAAACAAAACACAACCTATACAGTAAACCTGACAAAAATAAAATTGGCTTCGTAATAATTTGATGCGTGTATAGAATTAAATAAACTATTATTAAAGGAAATGGTCATTACAATACATAAATACTAAAAAAAAAAACAACTAAAACTAACTAATGAAACATATCAATAATTCCAATAATCATCACTACTGACGGAATGACATTTTCAAACAAATTGCATCTCTCTCTCTCTTCCTCCCCTCCCCCCACCCGCGAGCTCAACAGTTACAGTTCAATGCCCACAACCTCTCCTCTCCCCCCCCCAAACACAAACACAGGCGCGCGCGCTGCCCGCGCTCCACAGTACACACACACACATGCACTAGTTATTGACGAAGTTATTGGCAGCTTCACAGAAGTGAATTAAATAACCTAATTACAATCCTGAAAAACAACACCATCATAAAAACCTCTCTAACAATACTGCCAGTGTTCTTCTGATAGCAATCAATCAATTGTGTTAAGTTGGATGAATTTTGTCAATTAGTATGTAGTGAGGGAAGGACGAGAGAATGTTAGCCAGCACAGAAGGTCACACCACTAAATGCTGGTGATAATTAATTAACCTAAAGGCAATTAGGCTGATTGCTGAGATGGGTAAATGGGTAAGGTACTTGAGCGCTCGTCCCTCTAATTGACACAATATTTACTAACATTCGTTGATCGCAAGTAAGACGCACCTCTCCACTATTCGTTGTCTAGCCTCGTGTACTCTCGACACCCCGTCCGGCATCGGTAGCAACGTCTGTCCGTGGATTTGTCCTCGAACTTTGTACACGGTATTCTTCAACTCAATCACGTGTTTCTTGACATCTTCCACCACAACGGCCGGCCAACCTTTGTGATTGGCCGGATTGCAGAATATCGGAACAAACACCTGCACAAACAATCAAAGTTAGTAAAGCAGCTAATAATTACATTGAATCAGAGATACGAATAATGTATTTTACCTGAGTACGAGTCAAGGATGAGTTTGGAATGAAGTGAAATTACTCGTGCAACTTTTTTACTTAGTTTAGCAGCTTCATACTATTTAATTACAGCCTAATGATAAAGGGCAGTAATGTCCAGTTTTTAACTACTAAAAACCTACGGACATTTTCCTGGCTATTAGAAGACGAGCACTCATAACTACCCACCTGTAGGCTATACCTTGCTAATTTATACAACATTATGAAGAGGTTTCAAAACATCTAACAGTAAATATAAGTTTAACTTACTGGATGGCTAAATTATTCCAGCTGCAATGTTTTTTTATTCTTACAAACTCAATGAATGTTGTAGCCAAGCACGTAATTGTGTTCTTGATGAGTAGGCTACACAATAATAAATAGGCTACAATTTTTGCTGTAACAGAATAAACTGGAATCCTAAACCAAGGAATCAATCTTACCTCCTCTACCAAGACAGCGAGGTCGTCAACGGGTCGAGGTGAAATATCTCCGAAGATGAGGGCCTTGCGAATGTTCTCTGCTGTGATTGGTTCTGGCTTCACCCGAGCAAAGTAAGATGACTTAGTTTTGCCCGAAGTAGGGAACGTAAGGCTTGGGAGCAGCGTACCTGCACTAGTCAGTGTCACTAACAGCACTTTGTGCTCTGGCTTTTCCAAAAAGTCCATTATTATCGTCTGGAAAAGTTAATTTTCTGTTAATTTTTTCCCATTAAAATATTCATTTTTAAATCTATAGGCTATGCATGTAGATAGGCCTAATGTATTTTTGATTTCAAAAAACTTTCCCTATAGTAAAGAAGCTACAACTGTAGCTGGAATGGTAAGACCTACACTCGGGACTGATTTACTTTTTCGTTTGTCATCACTTGCATTGTATGTCCTCAGAAGCAAAACAAAAAAACCCCGCTTTTCTTTTAAATTCATATTGTGCATAAAATTCATAACCTGAGTCCATAATCATGATAACTTACACAATACAAAAGTTCACATGTAGCATAGGCTAAGTTATGTAGGCCATTAACTTAGAATATATTTTAATCTCAATTTAAACTTTTGTCAGTTGTAAATTTAATACAAAAAAATGGTAGGCTATTGACATTTAACACAGCAAGTAGGCCTTGTTATAATTTATAAATATGCCCTTACATAATATAAATATGCACATATTGTGCAGTAAGTAAATCAATAAACTTTATGAAAAACCTCAAACCTTGTAGGTATCGGTGTTCATCATTTTCTGCCATTTGTCAACTTTAAACTTTGTTGTCTTACTCAAATAAGTATAAATGAAGAGCAACCTTGGATCGCTTTCGACTGCATCTTCGTCTAACGGATCACTACTCATGATGACTTCACCTGGAAAATTCTCAAACTTTGTGAACTTTCTTTTGGTCAGGGACACTTGTAAAACTAATCCTGGACACATACCTATTCAAGCAATTACCATAGCAAAGCAGAAGTAGATATGTACACCTAAGTTAGTGGTTAGATAGATTATAGAAAATATTTTAGATAGGCCTATAAATAAATTAAACTTATAAAATATTCTAAACAAAGGAATCAAACTAACAAAAAGGTACCTTACTTCTAATTTTACAACCTATACCAGCTTACAACCTTAAAAAGTTATACTGTCACTGTCACCAAGTCTTAAAATAAGTCTGGTCAAGTAATAAGTCTTCTATCACTGCTCTACAACTTATATTTTTTTAACTTGCCCTAGGCCTATTATTTGACTTTAGATGATGTGATAGGCAAGTGTTTGTAAAATTATAGAAAGTAAGAAATTACTTAAAGACATAGAAAAGTTCGTTTAGTTTAGTGTTACCTGTAAAACTGGTGCTAAGTTTTTATATCAGATTACTAAAAATGGTTGTGTTTTAATGTTTTATCATCTAATTTCACATCATTTAAAAGATTTCACCGCCACAACAGAATTATTACTCTAGTCGGTCTGTGTTGTCATGGCAACGCACAAAGAAAAGAACAAAAACAATCCACTGGCAGGAAAGAGGATAGTGGGGAAACCACCGTAGATAAACCATTGATTATACATCTTGAGGAAATTTATAATCAATGACGAAACATACTCCCAACTCCCATGAAACCACGAATACTATAACAGAAACGTTATGGATTATAAACATAGGAACTGTCTAAACCATGTTAATGTTATTAGTATAGGATTCGGGCCTGTTACGTCATTTGTTTATGATCCATACCACTTTCTGTCTTCTGTTATAATATTCGTGGTGGAAACTAAGGAAAGAGAAAGCTAGTTTTAATTTATTACCATAAAATATATCCAGCAATATCTTATAATCAACGCTGACACTGTTTTACAACTAGATTCAAATTTTTAATGAAAATATCAGTTTTATACCTTTGTACCATGTATCCATCGATGATCAGTAGTGACTGGATAGATTTCGTCAAAGAAAAAAACATTTAAAAACATTTTCATACAGACCAAGTCACTAAATTTATGAAACCAAAACATTCGCTTCCCTTTGACTTTGACTTACAAATAAGTCAAATAAAAACAATATTACAAGTCTGGTTACAATAAATTATAGTAGCGATAAAGTACAGTATTAATTATGGGCCATTTAATGAGTCCCTTGCTGTCATTTAGGATCCCTTGCTTTTATTGAATTATATTATTATACTTTTGCTAATGATTAAGGAATATGCACAGGTCGTTAGCCCCTATTTTGAGACTCTGTTAATAGGTCACCACCACCATGACAATCCACCACCTCGGTGTTTCGGCCAGAGGTGAAAATCCACCAGACCACCACCACAAAAATACTGAGGTGGTGGGTTGACATCCCACTACCACGCATTTAACCAAGGTAATGGATTGTCATGCAAACTCACGTTTATGTGCTACCCCGACAAGGAGCCACCATGTTAACCCCCACCACCTCAAACCTCTACTTCTTGTTGTTGGCAGGTTGTTTTGGTGGCACCTCTTGACGCACTCCCTTGCTAAGCAGTCTACTCAATTAAAACCCTCCGATACTCAAACACAGACTAGGAAATTATTTTTCCCCTTCCGAATAAATATAAAATATTGTAAAATGCTCAATCAATGAATAAAATATTCATAATGCCGTGATTGTTTAGCAATATATCATCACGTTATGGCATTTCCTTTTAGTTTATGGAATTATTTTGATGTTAATCTGTAATATGTCAACCCTGTGCAATCCTACTATCAGTGGAGTTTTAAATCTATGCCTACGATGTCAAGTAGCTAATTATTTTTATGTAGTATCGCATTAAATGTCTACATCTTCCAAATGTCTGTTGGCTAACCTGATTAATAATTATAGTTACAATGGAGTCAACTGGAGAAGGCTGGAGGGGCTGATTTCGTTCGGATAGAAGTGTCATTTCAGTGTTTATGAAGAAATTCGGGGTTTCTGCCAAAAATGGCCTGTCGCAGGCCAGTTTATTCTGTTTCGAGCGAGTCCCTTTCATCAAATTTAAGTAATGACCCCTTAAGAGAATTATTTGAAGCTTGCAAAGTAGGGGACATTAACAGAGTGAAGAAATTAGTTACGCCTCAGACAGTCAATGCAAGGGATACAGCTGGAAGAAAGTCGACTCCATTGCATTTTGCAGCTGGTAAGGAAGGAAACATAATTTTGGAAGTTTATCCATTGGCAATACAATACAACGCCTATTAGGGCTAACTAGTGTTACTTTCCTATAGGCTAATCGTTAATGATTCTTTACTAAGATGTAGGATGGATAAAAAATAACTATTTTGAAGATTTACTTTATTGGGCTTAACTTAGTGCTTTGTTCCTAGTTTTACCACAGTTGAATCGTTGAATGGTAGAAATTCAGTTTCCTGAACTCACCTAAAAGCACTTCCTGAAATGTGAAAAATTGAACAATAACCCATATGGTACCTACAACTTGTTAGCTTATTTGTCTAGGCAGGCTAGGCCTTACACATGTTTATTCAGCTTAGGATAGGAAACATAGGCCTAGAATGTGTTCAATTTTTAACTCAATGTCAATTATTTAGGTTATGGTCGAAGGGATGTAGTTGAGTTCCTTCTCTCCGCCGGAGCATCAATCCAAGCTCGAGACGATGGTGGTCTTCATCCACTTCACAACGCCTGTTCCTTCGGCCATGCGGATGTAGTACGGTTACTTCTAGAAGCTGGAGCCAACCCTAACACTAGAGACAACTGGAACTACACTCCGCTACATGAGGCAGCCATAAAGGGCAAAGTAGACGTATGCATTGCGCTGCTCCAGCACGGGGCAGATCCCAGTATCCGTAACACAGAAGGAAAGACAGCCGTGGAGGTAGCTGAGGTAGGTCCTCGCGCCGTGCTGACGGGCGAGCACCGCAAGGAGGAGCTGTTAGAGGCAGCACGTGCTGGCGCAGAGGATAGGCTGGTGGCGCTGCTCACACCCCTCAATGTCAACTGTCACGCTAGCGACGGCCGACGTTCAACTCCATTGCACTTAGCAGCTGGTTATAACAGACATCGTGTTGTGCAGCTGTTGCTTCAACATGGGGCAGATGTGCATGCTAAGGATAAAGGGTGAGATTTATTTTAGATTGATTTAGGCCTAATCTGCATTTACATAACTAGTGGATCTTCCCTTTAAAATTCCAAAATTATGTGGTTTTTATCCCTTTTTGTGACTTAATATTATTAACAAATTTGAGTTTTAACTCTAATTTTGTGTTTGTTTACCTCTGCTATTTCCTTGTTTTGTAAATTTTGGCCATGGATGTAACAGTGCAAACTAAATTTAATAGTAAAAAATGTTACCGTCAGGTGTTATAAAGGTTAGTTATACTCCAAAATCAACTAGGTTAAAGTCTTGTCAGTCAATTCAACATTTTAAAAGATATTTAGTCCTACCCAAGACCTAACAATCAAATATTTGCTATGAGCTTTCTTATCTCCTTGCCCATGGGCATTTCATTACATCTCCCTTTCTTTAAAAGACACAGCAAAAACACAGAACTAACAAATTATGTTGCAATGGTCCCAAATCTGCTGCCTGAGGGACACCAAACTCCGTAAATAATAAAAATCTTATACATTAGGAACATAAGTGACTTATTCTTCATGTACAGCTGAGACATTAGTTATCCTATGTGTCTACAGTGGTCTGGTGCCGCTACACAACGCCTGTTCCTACGGCCATTTTGAGGTGACGGAAATGTTGATCAAGCACGGCGCCAACGTCAACGCGATGGATCTCTGGCAGTTCACGCCGCTACACGAGGCGGCCAGCAAGTCTCGTGTGGAAGTTTGCAGTTTGCTGCTCAGTCAGGGTGCCGATCCGACGTTGCTAAACTGTCACAGTAAAAGCGCTGTCGACGTTGCACCGACGCGCGACCTGCAGGATCGGCTGTCTTGTAAGTACTGAGATACATCTTCAACACATTTCCTAGGTACCGGTATCAGAAACCTAATGATATTTCCTTGCCAATTGTCTCTAATTTTAAGTTAAACTTTTTGTAGTAGACTTTGTCTTTGCAAAAATTACTATTTTTAATCACTGATAGGCCTATATTTATAATTTGCAAAATTTTTAAGATTCATAGCTGCTCTCACTCTTTGTATTCCTTTTTAATTGTTATTGCTTTTCATGTTTCAGTTGAGTTCAAAGGCCACTGCCTTCTAGAGAGTTGTCGGCAAGCTGACCCTTCTCGTGTCAAGAAGTATCTCTCCAGTGACGTGGTCAACTTCAAACATCCCTACACGGGCGATACACCTTTGGTAGGTGGCGTGAACAGAATACTATGTGTTAGTTTAGTAGGTTTTATTGGTTAGATAGGCTGTGACTTTATTTACCCACATGTTAATTGCGTGAAATGCAAATTTGTGAATAATCTGTATCCGGTATGTGAGCATACAAGAAGAGAAAACTCATTTCATGGAATTATATTTGAAGTTATCAATGAGTTGAAGTTAAAAATTAAGCTGTTTTATTAAAATTGTGCAAAATTTTTTTTCCAAGAAATAATCAAATACCGGTATTTTTTTCTAGTAGGCTAAGTTTCCTAAAATGGCGCTTAGCAAACACACAAAAAGAAATGCTTATATAGGCACAAATATAGTAACTAAACATAACTGAAATTTGTTTACCATAGTAGGATTCCAATCTACTATATTGGTCAGAATAGAATACCAACTAGTTGGGCTATCGTGTAATGTGATTTTTGTGTGTATATAAAAGCCTCTGACTTTGACTTAATACTTTTATTTTTCAAATGAGCCATCTGTGCTCCACCCCTTTAAAAATTCAATAGGCCTGTGTCCTGATGTTACCGAAATACTGCTACTGATATTTTAGTTCTCGTTACTGGTACTTTTCTTAAGAACTAGTGATACTGAATATTGTGGTTAGGTTATTACTTAGCCTTGTATTCAAAACACTCAGGAGACTTATTTTATGTTTATTTTAAATGAGGGTTTTTAAACTAAAAAATGTTAGTCATTCTCATGTTCTATAAATGATACGTTTCATTCATTTAAGGTTGCAATTTAATTTAAACACCAGTCGTAATCATTAAATTTGACATTTACAATTACTTGTACTTGCAGCACTGTGCGGTGATGTCGCCGTACCCCAAGCGCAAGCAGGTGGTTGAGACGTTGATCAGGAAAGGGGCGCATCTCAACGAGAAGAACAAAGAGCTACTCACGCCTCTGCACATTGCCACCGACCTCTCCCATTACGACTTGATGGACACTCTGCTCAGACTGGGGGCGAAGGTCAACGCCCTCGACGCACTGGGACAGACCGGTGAGTGAGCAAGAGGGAACGGAACAAAGTATACTTCTATTATACATTATTACCACTTTTTCAATTTGAAAATGGTGTTTGTTTCACTCAAGTATCCACAGGACAACACTGGTTTACTTTTTCCAGCTTGGATTTTATTTGAAGTATCAAATTGCTTCAGTTCAGACTGGTAGGCACATCATCGGTTAAAGTTGACTGTCAAACTATGTTGATCAGAAGATGACTGCGTCCATTAACTGGTGACAATGACCCAAAGTTTCAGATGTGCTGTGGCAATTTATCTTCGGGACAAGCTACAACTCAATCGTATAGAATTCAGTCTCTGTTCTACCAAAAACAATTTTTTCAGTAGCTACTATTCAGTTTAATTTCAAGATAAGCCAAATCATTGCTTGCGAAATGAGTTCAACTAGCTTACATGAGAAAAGTGGCTTATAGATAAATGAATAACAGATATTTGGAAGGAAAACTGAAATTTAGGTAACCAGATGAGATGCCTCGCTTTCGCTTTCAATATTAGGATTCATTATAGAAAGGTTTATCTGTTCAAATCTGCTCAAATTTCTATGGGAATCTATGCTTGTAAAATGTGAAGTTTTACTATTTGATTAGTGATAGTTGTTTTGACTGTGCGTTGTTTGCAGCTCTACATCGGTGTGCGAGGGAAGACAACATCCAGGCGTGTCGGATCCTGTTGTCGTACTCTGTGGACACAACCATCGTCTCACTGCAAGGTTACACGGCTGTGCAAGTTGCTACTGATAACGTGCACAAAATACTGCAAGGTAAATAATGTTGAAAGATATTGATCGGTTCAGTTTGCATTTATTGTGTGTAGGTTGGTGCCTAGTCTTGTTACTATCAACCTTTTAGATATTAATAATTAATCTCTAATTAATAGCCAAAATACACATGGGATTTGGGTCCATAATCGATTCCGCTCAGGATTCAACTAGTAACCTTCGGATTAGAAGGCTGGCACTGCCACCGTTAGGCTACCCAGACAAAACTTCACAACACAATTAGCCTAAATTGAAATTTTACCCCTACAAAAATGGTTTTGTAAACTCCTTCTGAAAAAATACTCCTCATAGTGGTTAAATACAAAGTTTATTCCATTGTGAACTTTTTGTGCATTGTCAACTGTCTCGAACTAGTTTCTTGGGTAGGTTAGGTTTGTTCTTTCATTTTGTCTACCTACAAGCCAAATGCTCGTTCTCTATAACTATTTTCAATAAAATGACAACTGAGTCCAGTTTTGAACCTTCCCAATGCTAACGGGGTGAAATTGAATAGTTTTACACCAGTGTTGATTTGATGAAGACGGTTGCAAACTAACTCAAACTGTGACTGCAGAACCACCAGCAGTGTTGGACCTCGAGAGTCAGCTGTTGGAGTCTGCGAAGGCCGGAGATCTGGAGCAAGTTCAGAGGCTGTTGACTGCCTACCCTCACATCGTCAACTGTAGAGATCTGGACGGAAGGTATTGTAGACAATCTGTTATATATATATCCTCTTAGAAAAGGTTTAAATACCTGCTATAAAGCAATCCAATTTTGTTGTTAGCACAACTAGTTTCGGTGTCTGTGTGACACCATCATCAGGCTGCACAAGGACAGTTTTCTTTCTTCATCCGAAGAGCGTCATATTTACACAAAAATAAATAAACATTTAAAAACGACACAAACACGAATACGAGACATTTATGGTAACTGATCAGTTAAGAAAACAGACGACGCTAACCCGGCGGAGTTTGAGTCCAGACTGCAGGTGGTCAGTGCAGTGGTGTACGTCCGTTATCTTATCATCCCAGGTTGCGTCCTGTCAATCATTTTTCTAAATTTTTCTAAAGACAGATATAAACTTAACACATTGGAAGAGTTTGAGATATATAAGGCAGTAAAATCCGACCACCATAATGTACTAAATGACCAACAATTTTTCTCGTCTAATTTTATGTATGACACTGCCATCGGTTTACTAGAGAGGGGAGGTGTGATTGACAGGACGCAACCTGGGATGATAAGATAACGGACGTACACCACTGCACTGACCACCTGCAGTCTGGACTCAAACTCCGCCGGGTTAGCGTCGTCTGTTTTATTAACTGATCAGTTACCATAAATGTCTTTAATTCGTGTTTATGTCGTGTTTAAATGTTTATTTATTTTCGTGTAAATATGACACTCTTCGGATGAAGAAAGAAAACTGTCCTTGTGCAGCCTGATGATGGTGTCACACAGACACCGAAACTAGTTGTGCTAACAACAAAATTGGATCGCTTTATAGCAGGTATTTAAACCTTTTCTAATATTATTTGGCAATCCGGAGGCTAACAACTACAATGAAAATATATCCTCTTTTATGGTCCTTTTTGTCTAAAAGAAAACACTGGCGTACATGGGCGAAAAGATTTTTATTAGTAAATAGATGGCTTAATTTAAATTCAACTGTCATATTCTTGACCTAGGTTTCAGCATAGAGTATTTGTGCTATCAGTATGAAATCTAATCAGTGTTGTGGCTCGGATATAACTTGTCGAGGCTGGTTAACTTACATGTTTTTGCACCTGTGTCGTCGAACCGATCAATAAATGTTAAACTGTTTATTCGTGTTCGTGCCATGTGGACTGTAACTTATGTAGTTTTAACCCGAGGACATACAACACTGGTGCTTGATGATGGCACAATTACTATGTGCTGTAACCTAGGTTGAAGAATGTGACTACAGTTGAATTGGATGACTGAAGGTAGTTAAATCAATATTAGTGTCTTAACCAGTTCTGGAGCAACATCCACATCTCATGGTTTAAAATCTATACTATTATAAAAAAGAGGTGGTTGCTGTATGTGTGTATGGGAAAAGTAAACTCGAAAAATACTGGTCGGATTGGGCTGAAATTTGGCATGATGATAGCTCACATTCCCGATTAACATATAGGCATATTCTTATTTCAAAAATCCTTTCGGGCTCCGCCCCAGTGGCTCTGGAGTTTACCATGTTAACCTTATGAGAAATGGAATTATTGAATCTTAACAGCTGTTTCAATTAAACAAGTTGGTTCTGTTCTATGATGTTCAATAGCATTAAAGTTACAAGGATTACCAACAGGGTGCAGCACTATTATTTCTTTTACATTTATGACAACAGCTAATTTGCAACCAAAAGGTGAGTGAGCGTAGCGAACGAACTTCAACTTGGAGGCGAGTTAGCGTAGCGAACGAGCTAACCTGAAGGCAAGTGAGCGCAGCGAACGAGCTCCAACCTAAAGGTGAGTGAGCGTAGCGAACGAGCTCCAACCTAAAGGTGAGTGAGCGTAGCGAACAAACTTCAACCAGGACGTGATTGAGCCATGCGAACGAGATAATCTTGAAAATTAAGAAGTTAAACGGGGCAAAGCCCGCGGGTTACAGCTAGTACTTTTTAAAAACTCCCTGAAGAATACAAAATCAAAACCCAGCCAAAATCTTATCAAAGCAGCCTTGCTGATTTTCTTCAAGACGTATAGCTTGCATTATCTAAGCTAAAATGCAATTTTATCCAATTGAGTAGTGTAGCATTTTCTTTTTTTATGTATGTTGACTCAGTCTTATTATCTTTCACTAAATACTTATTTATCAGCTAAGTTTTAATTAAATGTAAGTTATGAAAATTTCACCGCTTGCTTAATACAAGATGGTTGTATGTCTTAAAAACTTTTGTACATTTTAAATGTTTTTTTGGTTTTAGACACTCGACTCCGTTACATTTTGCTGCCGGATACAACCGAGTCTCAGTCGTAGAGTATCTTCTCGCTCATGGAGCCGATGTCCATTCAAAGGATAAAGGGTAAGTTCCAGACGTTTGATTTATATTTAGTGATAATTTATCTGTCTTGGGACATTTTTATGTCAAATGTATAAAACAAAGTTATCATGTGTCAAAGATATTTGCCGATCTCTTCCATTTACTTCCAATGTGTCTGACTCTGCCAACTCTTCTTAAAACTATCCTAAGTTAATAAACATCCTTAACATATGGGCCGTGCAACCTCCAAATTTAAAGTAGGTAGTGAAAAAAAATCTGAGTTAGTGATATTTTGTTAAACTTTGTACAACTAAATCTAGACTTCTACTGGACCGATTCTGTTAATTAAGGGGTCACTAACTGAGCTATATTGGATTTTAGAGTCAAATAGTCTTGGTCCTTACTGAACTTTCAGTTTAATTACACGCTAATAAGAACAAATAGTAAATATTTTGTGCTATTGCATAATCTATACAAAAATATTTCAGAAGTTTCAAGTAGCCTAAGTTTTAAGGTTCAATTTATGATATTTTACAATATTTATACAATATCGATGTATTTTTTCAGTGGCCTAGTTCCTTTGCACAACGCATGTTCCTACGGGCATTACGAGGTGACGGAGATGTTGGTAAAGAACGGGGCCAACGTCAACGTCGCAGATCTGTGGAAGTTCACTCCACTTCATGAAGCAGCGGCCAAGGGGAAATACGACATTGTCAGACTTCTTCTTCAGGTATCCAATCAACTCTTTATTTGGAGTAAGCATGAAGACATATGTTTCATGCTTACTCTTAAATCTTGATTATCAATTATCTTTAGATATCATTGGTCAATTTGCTAATGTGAAGATAACCTACAAATATGTTAAATTGTTATTAAAAGTTCAGATTTAAGAACAATTGATATTTTTCAGCACGGAGCCGACCCGAACAAAAAGAACCGTGACGGAGCGACGCCGCTGGAACTGGTGCGCGAGGGAGACCAAGACGTAGCGGACTTGCTGCGTGGCAATGCAGCGCTGCTTGACGCGGCCAAGAAAGGCAACTTGGCGCGAGTCCAGCGACTACTGACGGCAGACAACATCAACTGTCGCGACACGCAGGGACGCAACTCCACACCACTGCATCTGGCTGGTGAGTGAGATATGACTGAGTCTGAGGTTGATTGATAGTTAGAATGGATACACAACTCGTCGCTCACAAGACGAAGGGGCGTAAGTACATATGGTAAACCTATGTACTATTGTACCTTTTTCTTGCAAGTGTCAAACTGACTTGCCTAAGAAAAGAGTTTGAAACTGTTGACAGCACCCAAAAATGACAAAACAAAATTAATTTGGAATTTCACCCTTTTAATGGTGCTTTTTCAGAAAGAAGAACAACATTAAAGAGTTTACATCCTAAGAAACTCCCTGTAAGGGAGAATTACTAAAATAATTGTGTTGTGAACTTTTTGTGGGCTGTCATCTGCCTGGAACTCTTTTCTTGGGTAAGTTTGTTGTACATTCATTAAATCTTCCTAAGTGTAGGCCTATAATGTATTTCCAACCCAAGTGCTTTTTCTTTCAAAAACTTAATCCTAGGTTAACTCAATATCGTGATGTTTTCAAGAGAATTGGAATTGAAACTTTGCAAAAATGATTCTAGACAAAATGTTATTCAAGAGCACGCAGACTTGTAGAGGAGATAAAAAGTTTTGTATTTTTCTATATAATTGTTTAATGTCTTTAAAAGGGAACGGTGGCCGAATCCAAAATGGTTTCCGGATCCACAATCGCACTTGCTCAGGATCCCGATCGAACCAGCTCAATAACAAATAACAGTCTCACAGTATGTTTAACATGTGTTACAGCTGGCTACAACAACGTAGAGGTGGCCGAGCTGTTGTTGGAGAGAGGCGCTGACGTCAACGCCCAAGACAAGGGTGGATTGATCCCTCTGCACAACGCCAGCAGCTACGGACATCTGGACATTGCGGCTCTGCTGATCAAGTACAACACGGTGGTCAACGCCACGGACAAGTGGGGCTTCACTCCGCTACACGAGGCGGCTCAGAAGGGACGAACACAGCTCAGCGCTCTGCTGGTGAGTTTGGTGACGTAGTTGGGTCAAGTTGAAATTCTCTGAACTCATTACATCTTTGCAAGTGTAATGCACACAGGAGTTTCATCGAGATGAGTTACAGTAAAGCCCTTTTTAACTGCATCCTGTTAAATCAATACCCAGGTTAACAGAAAAAATAATAAAGAATTAAATAAATAGAAACATTTTAGCTAGGCAACGAGAACTGTCAGCCGTAGGTAAGTAAACAGCCAGCTGTAATGAAGCAGACGACGACTCAGTTCTTACACCAAGATAAAGATAAAGTTCAGAAAGTATTGATGATTATTTTAAAACATTAGTGTATTAAAGGAAGTCTGTTGTAGACATCTCTTTGAACCAAAATAGCCTTTGAATTCCGATGATTGATTAGGCCTACCAAAAAAAAAAAAATAGGTTATGAAAGTCCCTTTATTTCAGTCATAGTTTTCATAGTATAGCCTATACTATAGTAAAACCTATAAGAACTAAAATTACCAAGAAGAAGAATATTAAAAGTAAAATTAAGTTACTGTTCTCTATAGGCCTACCTACTTTAAAACTTAAATCTGGTCAGTATCAGATGATTTTTAACAAACAAAAATTAACTAGCGATTTTCGTTTTATTGACTTAATTGTTTCTAAAAACTTTCGCTCATGCTTGAATAATTTTGCCTTTTTTTTGTCAACAGTTGGCGCACGGTGCCGACCCGTTCCTAAAGAACCAGGAAGGACAAGCTCCTATAGACCTGGCCAGTGCGGAGGACGTTCGCTCTTTGCTGCAAGACGCTATGGCTGCTCACCCGTCGCCCTCGTGTCCCGCACCCCCTGCACCTCCTCCCTCCCTGCCTCCCGCGGCTGACACTGTTATCATGCCGTCTGGCGCGTCCATGGAACTCAGTACCCCGGTGCCACCCGCCGCTGCCACTGCTGATGCCACCGACGTCGTAGTGGATGTGGCCGCACCTCCCGATGTTACTACGCTCGCTGGCTTCTTATCAAAGTAGGTTTCGGGGTCAATGCTATTTACTGAGTTGTGTTGAATCATAATGTATTGTTTTCACATTTTTAAGAATGTAATGAGCAAATGAAAAGTCTCGTAATTAGGAAACGTGAAGATTTATCTGATAATTGTAAAAGAAATTTTAAACTATGTTTGCAGGCTTACTTTTTATTGGTAGAAGGTATCGAAAATTAAATTTTTACAAGAGTTGGTTCTTTGACATTGTATCTAAATATTTTATTTTACTGGTAATCATAAAAAGGGATCATTATTGACTATTTTCTACAATATTTATTTTTTTTCATATAGAGTTTTGGTCAGTATTTTCCCACTGAGGTTGGCACTGAGGTGTTTTGTTGTTTAATAGTCTTTGTTTTAATATAAGTGAGTTGACCATTGGATTAATCAAGTAGCCTATTGTCGGGACCACGTAAGTTTGCGGTTGAGGGAGGAGCCTAATTACCATATGGTTTTGAATGACCGAATGAGGTTGCCAAATCTAATAATACCAGCTGATTTGAAAATATTAGTGTATTTTAATTAGTGTTGTTAACGGGCGATGTGGCATTGTCGCACTAGCCTTGTCTTGTGATTGGCTGCCACCAACTGCAAACTTACGTGGTCCCGATAATAAGTATAGTTTCTTTAAACCCAACCTTTTTCAGATAATCTGTTTTAGTGTGTTGTTTTGTTTCAGTAAGAAATAATTTATAAGTCTTGACATTTTAACATCTCACTAATTCTGAACATCAAGAATTACGCCAACTTTTATTGTATCTTGTAATATATTTTTTTATTTTCCTTTCAGCCTCTGTCTTGAGCACCTGTTGGAGTTGTTTGAGCGAGAGCAGATCACGTTGGATATTTTGTCCGAGATGAGCCACGAAGATCTGAAGCAGATCGGCATCACGGCGTACGGACATCGGCACAAGCTAATTAAAGCAATTGACAAGCTGGCAGCCACTCCTGGTATGTGCTTGTTAACATTGCTTAAAGCTTGACGATTCGCCAGGTTGTGTTTTATAGATGTTATACTTTTTAGTCGTACTTATTCCATTAATTATTACGTTGAAAAACTTTGTAGATATGGACGTGATACCGATTTTACTGGTAGTATTGAGGGATATAAATTCTCTGTTGGTGACTTTGGATTTAATATTGATTTTAGAATCTTCAGTGATTGCACCGAAACCAAGATCGTCACGATTGCTTCAATGCCTCTAGATTCCCATTCAGAATAGATGCTGAAACTATTATCACGTTAGAAAAAAGGGGATGATAATTTCCCAAATTTTCGGGTCTCTAATAAATTGTTATTTTTTATGTATTTTTTTTACAAATTCAAAGTAAATGAATCTACATGAGTGACTAAGGAAGCCTTTTTAGGTTGGATGTCCAAAAAAGCTTTTCACAGTTGTATTTAACTTTCAATTTGTAATGCATCACCAATTATATCTGTTTTTTTCCTGCAGGAGTGTTGGGAGGACTGTCCAAGAACCCTGGCACTCTGTTGGTAGACCTGCTGGCCGAAGACAAGGAGTTTATAGCCGTGGAGGAGGAGATGCAGTCAACAGTGAGGGAACATCGGGACAGCGGACAGAGCGGAGGAGTGTTCAACCGGTACAACATCATCAGGGTACGTAACTCGGACACTTACGAGCTAAACCTAACATCAACGCACTCTTCTTTACTTTGCGATGGATAGGTTGAAGAGCAGGTTACCTTACGATGGCTAATCTTATGTGTAGAAAATATAATGATAGAATATTCTCAAAATGTGTCAATGTATATGTTGCCGTCGGAAGTAACCTATTTTATCTGTATGAAATGACAAAAGTTAATATACAAAATGTTTAAGTTCAAATTTTTTGGGGCGTTCCATGTGTGACTAGTTGGGGTTGAAATCAATAAACTGAAAAACTGGCTTCAAAATATAGTGTGGTTTTTGGAATAAGACTTAAATACTGTTTGTTAATGTAAATACCTGATGTTCCCTCGATATTCCGATGTTCGTCTTGAACCAGAATGTAGAAAGGGAATTATTTTGTCTTGTCAAGATTTGCACAAACCTCCAACCATAAGCCACTTCATGATTGTAAATTTTTACCACAGATCCAGAAGGTACAGAACCGCAAGCTGTGGGAGCGATACAGCCATCGCAGACAGGAAGTGGCCGAGGAGAACAACAATGTTCCCAACGAGCGGATGTTGTTCCACGGATCACCGTTCATCAACGCTATCGTTCAGAAAGGCTTTGATGAGCGACACGCTTACATCGGCGGAATGTTTGGGGCGGGTGAGTCCAAAGTACACTAGAAGATAATGTCTTCCATTTATTTTTACTTAGTAAAATACTTACTGTATTTTTACTACTTGACTCAAAAGAAACAAATTAACATTCAAAGTAATCAACAACCATTTAAGTTATAAATATTATTAAATGTAAGAAGGGTGTAGTAGTTGTCATTATTGTCATTTTTTTCTCTAGGGATATATTTCGCAGAGCACTCTTCCAAGAGCAACCAATATGTTTACGGCATAGGAGGAGGCACTGGATGTACAATGCACAAAGATAGGTCTTGTTATACATGTCACAGGTATGTAAATAGGTGTTTATTTCCAATCGCTTCAACTATAATGGCTTAGTGTTAACACCATATTATTAGTGCGATGAGCCGTATTGTGTCGATAAGCTTTTAAAAATTGGTGCTTTACGCAACCATTCTATAGTGGTTACAATGCAATTACTCTGTAGGTCAATTACTAGGCCAAACATTAATAGAAATCTAATCGTTTATTTATATTCTAAAAGATAGTTTTAAAGCACCACAAAAAGGATATCTTTGATGTTCATTTTTGTCGATGGTAACATTATTGCGCACATGGTCCATTATGATCAGCTAAGTTTTCACGACAATTCATCTGAGGACGGGTTTTTGAAATATTGGAGAAGTAGGTTTTGTATGTTTGTTGTCATGTTTCAGACACCTGCTGTTGTGTCGGGTGACGCTAGGCAAGTCGTTCCTACAGTTCAACGCTATGAAGATGGCCCACGCACCCCCGGGTCACCACTCGGTGCTGGGTCGGCCCAGCTGTGGTGGCCTCAACTTTCCTGAGTTTGTCGTCTACAGAGGAGAACAGGTAACCTATGCCGATGTGCCTACAAAGCAAATGAGGCCCCTCGAAAAAAATTTGCAAGAAAAACTCTAGTGTATAAATGTTTTCCCTTATAAATAATGAAAAATAGTTTCTGTTTTAATTTGAAGTATATTTTTTGCTTAGTTTTTACTTGGTATAGCTAAAAGTTACTCAGCAGACGCTTGCAGTCTACGTTTGGGGATTTCCGCTATGCAAGATGATTGAGAACTGTCTAAAAAAAGTTGTTAGAATATCAGTCATACCACTAAAATAGAGTCCAAAGCTATAGGGTATACAACGTAACAAAGAAATGAAATCAATACAATTTTGCTTCTTTGTCCATGGTAAGTTGGTGACTAAGTTGGTAGCGCTACTAACTTCATATCCATGGCAGCGTTGTTGTGGTTTTGGGTCCTGTTAACGGCTACTACATAAGGATACATTCCACGCACAGGCTCAAGGCGTATGTGGACAGAGAAATACTAGGTTAAAAGAGCCTAAGAGGCCCGAACCCTCTTAACATTTTTTATAGGACTTCAGTCAGTAGATTGATGAGAGCTGTTAAAGTTTGTATTTAACGTTCATTTTTGTACGTATATAATTTTCCCAGTTAAGATTGCTAAACTATGTCCTTAACTAAAATGTTCCTCTATGATTTAACTATCCTCTATGGCATGTAAAAAAAAAAATATCTGTTACATCTTTATTTTTTGTTGCAGGCTTATCCAGAATATTTGATCACGTATCAAATAGTAAAGCCCGAAGATACCTCCGACGTCAGATGAACCTGGACATTCCTTTTTTGTGATATTCTAACAAACTGGTTGTGAATATTTCCATCGTTTGGAATAAGCTCAATATTTCTTTAATAATTGTTACATAGTATTTTTTAATGTGGACTGAGATGTGTGTCGTACTTTACGTTCTGTGGTAAATGTGAGACACTGTTTCAAGTGTTATTTAATGTATATGTTGTAGGTACTATAACACGGACTCATACGTTTAAATTGTGTTTTATTTATTTCCATGTGTCCTGTATCCATTTAAGTGTAGGCCTATACAAAATATTCTTCAGGATAGTTCAATTTACCTGATTTTATGGGAGATGAGAAATCGTACTTAAGAAGCTTTGACAGGCAGTTATCCAATAATGAGTGTTTAAAAACTTTCAAATTTAAAGGCTTAGGAAAAAATATCAACACCTTATCAAGACTCCCTTCAATGAAAGTTTATTCCATAATAATATAACAAAGCCCGAGAATCGGCTGATCTCAGACTGGTCATACATACTAGGTAAGATTTTTTTTTTATGTCACTGATTTATGTATCCAGAAATTTAGCTAAATCATTGCTCAATATCTACCCATCTACCGAAATACTCATGCTTTGATTCCTCTTTGGGACATCCTGACTGCATATTGGCCTCTTGTACATTGGATTTCTATAGTCTCTTGTGTGATACTTTATTGGGTGCTCAGAACCATTTACATATCGATGATGTGTAAAAGTCCATTTCTGTTGGAGAAGTGAAGTCATAGAACTGCTCTTATGTATTTTCCTCAGAATGCCACACCCACACTCTTAACCTGGCATTGGTATCCAGTCTAGAATGCCTCACTTGGTTCCTCAAGACCCTCTTAAGTTAATTTGGGAAGACTGTAATAGAAAGAAAATGTAAATGTTTAGGTACTTAAGAGGAGAGGGCAATACCAAAACAATCACCAAGTCTAGAATCAAAACTTGTCCTTATAGTTTCACAACCTTTTTCAGTGGCAAAACGCATCCAATACAATACATCTTATCAGCTTAGAAAAATTATATTTAACAATAATTATTAGATGGATAAAAATACTAATTATTCACAATAAATTCAATTTGTTGATTTTATATATCCACAAAATAAAGAGTGATTTACCTACCTTAATTAAGTTACAATTAACATAAAAGTTACCTACCCTATTTAAAATCCATTTTCATAAACTGGATCATTGAAAGTGGACTCTGGAAATAAATTAAACGCCAGGGGAGCGAACCCCCAAATGAAATTGAAATCTCCAAACTACCTTTTTAATTACCATTCCTCTGGCTAGATCAAAAGCTAAGCTTTAAAATTACAAATAAATGGTAAAAAATCTGTTCATTAAGACAGGAGAACAAGAGGTGTTACAGATAAACCCGTACATAGATAGATTCTTGATTTGTATTATTTTTGTACAAAGGTTTACAAAATTTCAATTTTGGTAATGACAAAAGAGTTTTTCTAAGTGGTTTTTTGTTTCTTTAATCTATTTAACAATAACTAACTAACAACAAGTAACTAGAAATAATAAATTATTATAACTACCTAATTTGTTTTATGGCTAACTTTCTATTAATAATTAATTGATTCTACTAAAATGCGTAATCATGATCATTGAAGAAGCGAGAAACTACTTAATCTTCATACCTTGCCAAGCAGCTACATGACTAATAACCTAAACCTAGACTTTTTAACCGTTTCACTAAGTAAGAATCGATTCAATGTTTTCGGAAATAAATATCGTTATTGTTTAATCGAATGAGCAACTCGGAATTGTTATCCCGAAAACGGGATTTTTAAACAATGCGCGGGATTAATATAGAAAGAGGGATATAACGGGATTTTCATACATGTAAAGCGGGATTTTTTACAATGTACTTTATCCCCCAATACTAATAAATGGCGGGAAACGTCTGGTAATTCTCTCTGGTAAATTGGTAACAATAATGCTGATTGTAGTTTCGTAGTTTGCCACTTGAGGCAGCACATAACAACTGTGTTGTACAATGACAGCAGCTGCACTCTTTCGGGCCAAAACAAAACCATTAATGGTTAGTGTTAGTTCAATAGTTTGCCGCTTGGGGCAGCATCTGTCTGTGCCGTGGTGTTTGTAAAGCGGGATTTTTAGACTATGGTCGGGATTAAAACTGGTTTCGGGATAAAAAATTTTCTCTACCCGGTTACCGGGATTTTTGTCTCGGTCGTGTGGTAGTTGTGGAATTGCAATCGAATCACTGCTCTCCTCAGCTGTCAGCTGAGCAGCTTGAGCTTACATCGAATGATCGAATCGAATCGAGTAAAAAAAAACCTTAACCTCAAATTCTCATGTCCGTCGTCCGTCCCAAACACTAAACACACGAAGCACGATAAACCCAAAACAAGGTTTTTCACCGTCGTGAAGTTAGCGGCTCTTTTCATCGGCGCTTTTTCGGTTTGTAATAGATGTGGGTTGGTACGCCTGCGGACGCCACAAACGTGTTTTGCAGGGATGTCGGAAACACAAATCAATGACAATACGATGCGAAATGATGTTTTTATATTTATATAATGTCAATAATACATTGATAAAACGTGTATACAAGTTAAAACTAATTAATTGACGTATTTTAAAAGGCATATTTGAGACCTTGCTCTTCATTATACGTAGCTAAGGCTTAACATAACGCGAACAATTAAAACTCCGAACATAAAAAGTGCATAATCTTTTTTCCCAAGCCCACCACATCAACTTTGAGCTATTCTAATGGTAATACACAATGTGTAGAATACTCAGTGTAAATTTGATTGAGGCAGTCCAGTGAATTACGAAGCTATAAGGCAAAATCTATATGGTTGATAGGAACTCGCATCAGGAAAAAGTGCACAATCTTTTTCCTTAGTCCATCACATCAACTTTGATGTATTCTAATGGTAATATACAATGTGTAGAATACTCAGTATACATATGATTGCGGCAGTCCAGTGAATTACGAAGTTATATGGCAAAATGTATATGGTTGATAGGAACTCGCATCAGGAAAAGTGCACAATCTTTTTCCTAAGCCCATCACATCAACTTTGAGGTATTCTAATGGTAATATACAATGTGTAGAACACTCAGTATAAATATGATTGAGGCAGTCCAGTAAATTACGAAGTTATATGGCAAAATGTATATGGTTGATAGGAACTCGCATCAGGAAATGTGCACAATCTTTTTCCTAAGCCCATCACATCAACTTTGAGGTATTCTAATGGTAATATACAATGTTTAGAATAATCAGTATGAGTATGATTGCGGCAGTCCAGTGAATTACGAAGTTATAAGGCAAAATCTTTATGGTTGATAGGAATTTGCGTCAGGAAAAGTGCACAATCTTTTTCCTAAGCCCATAACATCAACTTTGAGGTATTCTAATGCTAATATACAATGTATAGAATAATCAGTATGAGTATGATTAAAACACGGCCTCCAAACGCCTTGGGGTTCGTCCGATAGGTTGAGTCATAATTGCTGTGCAGTGCTGCTGATATCGGCACAACTGTTAATAAGAACTGAATAACTGGCATAACTGAATAAGAATCTGTTACATAATCATATTATAATAACCTACAACTTTATAATATTTAAAATTGGATTTGTAGTGGTAGTCTGTATTATGCATTTGATTGCGGCGAAACCCCAAGTATTATATGTAGTTTGGAGACCGTGTTTTACATTTTAAACCAAATGTATTCGTAATAATATATTTTTTTCTTATAAGAAAATGCATCTAGTTAATATATAGCCGAGTAATTAAGGAATTACACTATTATTTATCGACAATCCATACGATTTTCGAAAAAAATAGCTGTACGATGTAGATTTTGTTGAACTTATTATTGTTATAACTTTGTTATTAGTTAAGATAAAACTTTTTACCCAATGACCTTTTCTATTGGTAATATTTTTTGGATTAAAACTACGTTTTAACCGATGTCCTATCTCCTACCGTTCTCGAACTACAGTCGTCTCGACGCATAGCCCGTTCCGCCATCTTTGCCCCCCTCCCCCCAAGTTCTCGACCACCTGAAAAGTAGGCGACATGCGTATTTTTTATCACCACAGTCCATATTACAACTACTGTATCAGCAAAGATATTTGATATTACTTCTTTGCGACACTCACAAATTAATTCTACTTTCGGTTAAAAAACTACACGAAAAGTCCATTTTTACATATTTTATACAATAACTTGTTTATTTATAGAGATACGACCTCGGACCCTATAACCATTATTGTTGTCCGTATTTTTAGAATTCTAACGACGTTTTAACCGATGTTCTATCTTTTACCGTTTTCGAACTATCAGCGTTTTAACGCATATAGCGCAAACCGCCATGTTTGCCCTCTCCCTCCCACCTTATCGACCACTTTTGAAATAGGCGACATACGTAATTTTGATCACCACAGTCCATATTACAATAATCAGCAATAACATTACGTACTACTTTCATGCATGCTCAAACCCCCTCAGCTCCTGGACTATAGGTATGTTGCCATGCCAACCGCCACGAGCCACGTGGACGTACAGTAGTTCAAACATGAACCAGTAGAGCGCGGCCCAGATCAGTCAGTCAGTGGCAATGGCAATATTTAAAAATATTATCCAACGGTCGTTTCAGAGCGATCTGTTGTGTTCTTGTTCTAATGTTCCATTGTGTGTGACTGAATCACTGGAATTGATCACTAACGTTGGCCAGGGTGCTATCGCAGCATTCAACCTTCACCCAAAAATGGTAGACAACAATTTCATTATTGAACCGTATGTTGTCGCCTTAAAAGCATGTATTGCTTGTAATGATTGGTAAGGATATATTTTGTATCCCGTTTCCAGTGATATGGGATACAAAATATGTCCTTACCAATAAAAGATATTAAAATAAAAATTAAACATAAAATTGGTCAGTCACCGTGTTGTTTATGATGTATTGAACTACTTTGAGATAAGTTCAATTCTTGATAAACTACTTGATTTTGATTTTTCATATACAGTAGTATCAATATTGAAGTTTACACATAGTACATTGAATTATATTTCAGTAACTTATTCCATATATATCAATATTTCCAAACGCAGCCTATTGCTACCGGCAAAAGTTACGTTTGCATTGTTTTCGTCAAAACCTTTTAAGTTAGTTTATATATTAGTTACTATTCTGAATCCTGAGCCCTAAACGTGGTTTTTATACGAAGTGATGTTGGTGTTCACTAACCTAAATAAAACGACTTGATTGAATTTAAATAAATTAATTAGTTTTGTTTTTATTTGATTACAGTTAAATACGAGTTTGATCGTACAGAGACTGGACAAATGTATTCAAATTGGGAAAACCGACAAATATTCTATTATTTTGTCATGATTGCAAAAACTGTAGTGACGAATAAATCAATGTGAACTTATATTTATAACCTTGTTACCGACCTCTTCTGATGGACTGAGAGCTAAGGAGGTCGTCTTTGGAAAACGCCGAAATATGTCTGGGGTTGTAAATTCTTGGCTAGCAGCTACGAAGGTCAACGAACGTCAAAGAGATGCCGCTGTCTCGGGTTTTCCTTAAGGGTTGGTTGTTAACAGGTGTTCGCACGGTGACACTATAGGGAGAGAAAGTAGGGACGGGAGCGAAACCATGTCGGTCAGCGCTAGATCAAAGCTGTGAGACGGCCCTGTCAGCCCATGTATTTCATACTTTTTTTGTAGTCTCGGGGAGAAATTCCAAGCCGGGCGTGGCGCCGTTTTCAATTTCAACACTTCCTTATGAAGCCCCTGACCTTGGTTGAATTAAATCTTTTTTCCCTACGCTAAGTTTGTTAGTTTATGGTAATATGTTATAAACAACAGACGAATAAGACGTTATACCATAATAATATTATGATGGACTACCATTAGACATTTAAGGCTTCCTTGAGTAAAGTAAACTCACTTACTTACCTCAATGAACCACACGATCACAGGCGAGAGGATAGATGTATGGGTATTCATCTATCCTATCGCCTGTGATCGTGTGGTTAGAGCATGATTATTGAATAGTTAGGTCAACCATATACATTTTGCCAGATAACTTCGTAATTTACTGGACTGCCTCAATCATATTTATACTGACTATTCTACACATTGTATATTACCATTAGAATACCTCAAAGTTGATGTGATGGACTTAGAAAAAAGATTGTGCTCTTTTCCTGACGCAAATTCCTATCAACCATATAGATTTTGCCTTATAGCTTCGTAATTCACTGGACTGCCTCAATCATACTCATACTGATTATTCTATACATTGTATATTTGCATTAGAATACCTCAAAGTTGATGTGATGGGCTTAGGAAAAAGATTGTGCACTTTTCCTGACGCAAATTCCTATCAACCATATAGATTTTGCCTTATAGCTTCGTAATTCACTGGACTGCTGCAATCATACTCATACTGATTATTCTATACATTGTATATTAGCATTAGAATACCTCAAAGTTGATGTGATGGGCTTAGGAAAAAGATTGTGCACTTTTTCTGACGCAAATTCCTATCAACCATATAGATTTTGCCATATAACTTCGTAATTCACAGGACTGCCGCAATCATACTCATACTGATTATTCTATACATTGTATATTAGCATTAGAATACCTCAAAGTTGATGTGATGGGCTTAGGAAAAAGATTGTGCACTTTTCCTGATGCGAGTTCCTATCAACCATATACATTTTGCCATATAACTTCGTAATTTACTGGACTGCCGCAATCATACTCATACTGATTATTCTAAACATTGTATATTACCATTAGAATACCTCAAAATTGATGTGATGGGCTTAGGAAAAAGATTGTGCACTTTTCCTGACGCAAATTCCTATCAACCATATAGATTTTGCCTTATAGCTTCGTAATTCACTGGACTGCCGCAATCATACTCATACTGATTATTCTATACATTGTATATTAGCATTAGAATACATCAAAGTTGATGTGATGGGCTTAGGAAAAAGATTGTGCACTTTTCCTGATGCGAGTTCCTATCAACCATATACATTTTGCCATATAACTTCGTAATTTACTGGACTGCCTCAATCATATTTATACTGAGTGTTCTACACATTGTATATTACCATTAGAATACCTCAAAGTTGATGTGATGGGCTTAGGAAAAAGATTGTGCACTTTTCCTGACGCAAATTCCTATCAACCATATAGATTTTGCCTTATAGCTTCGTAATTCACTGGACTGCCGCAATCATACTCATACTGATTATTCTATACATTGTATATTAGCATTAGAATACCTCAAAGTTGATGTGATGGGCTTAGGAAAAAGATTGTGCACTTTTCCTGATGCGAGTTCCTATCAACCATATACATTTTGCCATATAACTTCGTAATTCACTGGACTGCCGCAATCATATGTATACTGAGTATTCTACACATTGTGTATTACCATTAGAATAGCTCAAAGTTGATGTGATGGGCTTGGGAAAAAAAGATTATGCACTTTTTATGTTCGGAGTTTTAATTGTTCGCGTTATGTTAAGCCTTAGCTACGTATAATGTACAGTACGGTCTCAAATATGCCTTTTAAAATACGTCAATTAATTAGTTTTAACTTGTATACACGTTTTATCAATGTATTATTGACATTATATAAATATAAAAACATCATTTCGCATCGTATTGTCATTGATTTGTGTTTCCGACATCCCTGCAAAACACGTTTGTGGCGTCCGCAGGCGTACCAACCCACATCTATTACAAACCGAAAAAGCGCCGATGAAAAGAGCCGCTAACTTCACGACGGTTTGTTTTCACGTCTAGTGCCCAGTTTTTGTTTTTTTTTAGTTTGGGTTGAATTACTAACCTATATTTGAATACTCGTTATATTTTAACACATTATCTATCTACGTGCTATTTTTTTATTGAGTCATAACGGAAATTTTGATTTATTTCTATTTTTAACAGCGTATGAGTAAAACAAGTATGGTTAGGAAGAAAATTGATAACCGAATTAGGGTTTTGATCGAAAATGGAGTTACTTTGGGACATAGGACTATGTTTGTCGTCGTGGGAGACAAAGGAAAAGATCAGGTATTATATCTAGCCTATACTGCAGTTTTATTTAAATTAGATTTCAATCCCATCATTAACTAAATTATGTTTTACGCAGAGGATACGCGTCCGGTGGCAGTTACTGTCATAACCTAACCTAACGAACCAAACTTGCTGATAATTAAAAAATCAAATGAAGGTTCAATTCTCTTCATAACATAAAATTATAAATGCCAAAAAGTCTAACAAAAGATGTACAGTTAAGAAGAAATTACATTCAAAGCAAAATCTGTGACAAAAAGTTAAAGTAACCGATGGGTTTCGAACCAGGGACCCCTAGGATATCAGCCGAGCACTCTATCCACTACACCACGAACAACGCTGACCGAACATCGTATCGTTGTGGTAATGGCGTTCCGGGACCCCACAACCCGGTGACGTCACTACCGGACGCGTATCCTCTGTGTATTTTTTATTTTGAATCCAGACACCCTAACACATTAATTCGTTAAGGCGAAGTTAGTTAATAATGGTTTAGTGTAGGAATGAGCATCGATAGTCGATGTTTTTTACTTCGATGGTAGGTTAGGTACTGATATTTTTGTTACACCAATGTTTTTGGCCTAGTATTGAGATATCGATGTTTTCCATTAGTGGAGAGTACAAAAAGCAGACGAAAATCTATTTGTCCCGAAAACATCGATGTTTTCGCATCAAAGTTAATTTATCGGTAATTTGATGTTTGACCTATCGATGCTCATCCCTAGATTAGTGTTTAATGATGCGATGTATGAAAGCTATAACTTAGGCTTAATCTGAATAAGACCACAAATCAGTGAAGAAGATGTAGCCTACTTAAAGTGATGAAAAATTCAAGTGGGACTATAGTACGGTAGTATTAGTAGGCCTAGTATCAAAAATTACTTAAGTTACCCTACCTTTTCTTAAGATCAAGATCAAACTTAGAGAACCATCGTACTAAACTAACTTTTCAGGGGAGCTCTCTGACCATTCGGCTTTCAGGTTCTTTGATGCAAGCACAATAAGTACCAACACTTGTAAAAGATTGAGCAACTAATGGAATGTGCTTTATACAGCCCTAGTTTGGAATCGGTTCATTGTTTCATTGTCAGATGCCACGTCCTATTGGGTTGCGTCATGACAAGCAGGTCTCGTCAAACTGTAGCAGTATCTCATAGTGTGAAGGGTTAAGTTAGATGCTTAAATTTTAATCTAGGCCTAATGAAGAAACCCAGAAATTTGAATTTAAGTAGTGTGGCACTTGTGTGTACCTTAGTGGTTAAATAAAAAAATTGTTTTAGGTTGTTATTCTGCATCACATGCTGTCCAAGGCAACTGTAAAAGCAAGACCTTCTGTGCTGTGGTGTTACAAAAAGGAATTAGGATTTAGCAGGTTCGTAACTATGCCACTCTAAATAAATATTAAGAGTTGTTATACGGTACATTGCTTAGTTTGGTAACTCAACAATTCATAAAAATCATGCTGTAACTGAACTTATTTTTAAAATTTATCTTTGTTAAATTACCATCCAGACAACACATCATCAATCCCTACCATAGCAATCCTGTTATTTAATTTTTACTGTTTTTTTTTCTTAATCTAGTTTTAAGAAGAATAGTTTTTTTGCTACGGTAGAACCTCAATTAACCGTCACTTTTGGGACCGAGAGCGTGACGGTTAAACGAACGGACATAATAACAGAAATCCTGTTATGTATCAGTAAGTTGATTCAAAAGGTTTTGGAAAAAATTAAACCCTCTACAAGTGAATAATTGATATTATTTATATTTAAAATGCTTACATACAAGAGTAGTACAGAACTGTTATTTCATGTTGTACTTGTTCAATGTTCGTTCAGTGAAATAAAATCACATTTAAAAATAATCTAAGTACTGTGTAGTGGGGTGATGTATAACAGAGAGTGTTGGTTTAAAGGGTGACGGTTGATTGAGGTGATGGTGATACTGTATTAGGTTGTCTAGTCAAGTATTATTAATAAAGTAATCAGTTTAAAAGTGCCTAGATCCAGCCTATTTTAGTATAATTCTCTTGATTTTTTTCAGTAACCGGAAGAAACGCATGAAACAGCTCCAGAAAAAAGTCAAAACAGGTAAACTAAATGTTAATGAAGACGATCCTTTTGAATTGTTCGTTGCTTCTACCAACATCCGCTACTGCTACTATGCTGAAACTCAGAAGATTCTGGGAAATACTTACGGAATGTGTGTTTTACAGGTAAAGTCCATAAACATTTCACTTTTCATTCTTGCTAATCTCTAGAATCCTTCTGGTTCAGATCTGTTTGAATGGCCTCCTGTGAACAATTTGCATATATCTCTTTTGCTCAAAAGAAACTAGTCACAACTGCCTGTTTGTTCAGGGCTGTTTACTACAGAAATTTTCTTTGTAGGCCTAGTTTACTAAATAATTTTAAATACTTTACCAGAAGTTTTTAACCTATCTGAGTGGTTTAGCGCTCACCTAGTAATCAAAAGGTCGACAGTTTGTGTTTGAGTAGCTTTTGTGATTAGAAACTGGGCCCAGTTGTCTTTGATCATTGGGCTTTTAATAAGTGATTCTAACCAATAAAACAGCTGATTTAAAATCAGCAACAAAGCTACACAAATTATCTCACTTGGTTTTTCACTCACCTTGCATTCTTATTCAGCTTTTCATTTCAATATTCATTCTTATTGTTAGGCTGGTTTACGCTGTACAAAAAGTTAAAACATTTATGTGTTTAGTTCCAACAAGTGTGTGCAAATGGGATGGAGTTGACGGTACCATAAGTTATCTGTCTATCTTTTTTTGTTAACTTTTCTATCACAATTGGCTTCAGGACTTTGAAGCGCTCCAGCCGAACCTCTTGGCGCGTACTATTGAGACCGTGGAGGGTGGTGGTATTGTAGTGTTACTGCTTCGGTCCGTCTCATCACTCAAACAGCTGTACACCATGTCCATGGACGTGCACGAGAGATACCGGACAGAAGCTCACAAGGAAGTCGTTGCTCGATTCAACGAGAGGTGAGTTGATGTTGGTAAATTGATTAAACACGGCTTCTAAAGAAAGCAATCATTCAATTGGTCATTAAAGTAAAGGTACTGTTTGCTGTATCAGTATCTGTAGTTATTTTAGTTTTTACGCAACAGAATGAAATTACAGAAGAGAATATAGGGCAGGGGCGGACTGGGTACTCTATTAGGGCGTAAACCTTGACCAGCCCGAAGGCGCCAACCGGGGGTCTGGGGGGTATGGAATACCCCCCTGTACAGAGGGGGGTCCGGGGGTCCTCCCCCGGGGCATTTTTTAAAAATTATACCTGTAAACTCGCTTTTTTAGGCAATCTAGAGAGGCATTAACAGTGGAAAATCAGAAATCTGATAACTGACACTATTGATCAATGTTTGGTTTACAAAATTTAGACTATTTACCCACACGACTTGGTGCTATTCTGACAGTAAATAACTTATCCTAACAAAAATATAAATTCAAATGATTTTCTTAGGTTCTTTCGTATTATATTTGTGTATTTTCTTTGTTTTCCCTTGCATGGCTTGGCTGCATGCATACAATATAAATCATTTGCTTCCTGTTTACAGCCTGAACGTGCAACTGTTGTATTTTTTGGCACTGTAAATAACAGAAGTTATATATTTTAGATTTCTATGAAATTATTTTAACACAAACAATATGCTTTCACTGTGAACAAAACCAATTTATTGACTTAAACTTTTTAGCATTTACATTAAGACAAAACTGTAACCCTAAAGTAGGCCTACCTAACCTATTTCTACAAATAGCCTAGAGAGAACTACGAAGGTATTTTAGACTGGCTATCTGTAAGTAAAATAGGAAAGTTGACAAAATTAGTGCCATAGTGCATATTGAAATAATTAATTAATAGGCTGTAGCCACATATTAAAATACTGTTTACTGTTTAACCTTTACTGTGTAATGGTTAAGTTAACAAATACACTGTCACTAAATCTATTTAAATTTTGGAAAAGTACTGATTCTACAATACTGCTTTCGTTCATGTTTCCTGTGTAGGTAAAGAATATAAAAATTAATTGAAGCTTTCGACACAGAGACACAAATCAGACACTCACTAAAGAGGGACACATTTTAATTGGCAGCTCACACTCTTTATTTATTTATTACATGCACGGCAAACGCCATTCTACAAGAGAGTTGAGTTGATATTGATAAAAATTAAATATGACTTAAAGTGAAATAGTTATAGTGTGATCAATAATTAAATATTATAACAAATATGAATAATATTAAATTATCTTCACTAGTTGTTTACCACAGACGACATCGTGACACCGACCGATGTCGGATTTAGTCGCATAGTTACGAATACTAGAAAAATACCGGTATGGATCACAAACGTAAACAAATGATGTCGTTGGCCCGAATCCTATACTGAGCATTGAACATATGATTTGGCAGTTCCATTTAAGCAATGTAGGATAGGAATCTGAACTATTTTTCTCATACTGATTGTGTGACTGCCAAGTTAGGATCTTCACTATTTGTTCTTCGCAGACTTTCAAAATTTATGAGCAGAGATGTTTTGCTAACTGTATATTTTGCCCTCGTATATCCACATTTGTCCTATGCCGTTGGCATTTGGGGTTCTGAAAACGTTCACACCAAACAAATCTTTAGGATGCAGAAGAAAAGCCATCAGAGTCCTAGGTCATCTCAAGCCAAGACAATCATGTAAGCGCTTTTTTTCTGAAACGGGTCTTCTCACCTTTCCGTGTATTTACATTTTTCATACTCTGCTTTTTCTTAAGAAAAACTCTGAACTTTATCAGCATCTTATACCAAATTCAATATATAAAACAAGATCTACTAATACTTTGAACATCCCCAGACACAAAACTTCATTTTTTAAAAAGCAAATGTTTTACAATTCTGTCATTTTTTTAAATGCCCTCCCAAATGATCTCAGGAATGAAATGGACGTTCGTAAATTTAAGAGACAGCTTAAAGAGTTTTTAATTTGTAATTGTTTTTATAGTGTTAAGGATTTTGTTTGTTAGTGAAACAATGCAACAATGTTTATTTTATATTGTTTACCTATTGATTGTGACGCTTGCCAATGACTGTATTTGAGTTTAACGGCAATAAACATCATTTCATTTCATTTCATTTCAATGTTAAATAATGTTTATTTTCCGGCCAAAAACGTCATTTGTTTATGTTTATGATACATATCGGTATTTTTCTAGTACTCGTGGTCGCAGTGCAGTTTTTTTGGGTTCGGCGTAAAATGACGCTGGAAGAGGACAGCTGTTTTTAAGTAGCTCAGACCACAGAGTAAAGTAAGTGCCTTCCACTCGGAGTAGGCCTACACGTACGAGAGAGAAGAGCTGCTTTGCTCTCGCTTGTCGACAGTGTCTATTCAGGTCTCACACCCAACTTTATGTTTTGCTATTCACTGCTGAAACTTTTACTCTAAGTTTTTCCTCTAGCTTTCTAAAAAATACATCTCGTCTCATTTTTTATTTTTATGAATTTTTCCTTTAACGAGGGCGCAAATATTGGAATGTTGAGAAGGCGCATCGGCCCACTGGCCGGTGGGCCGGCGGGCCAGTCCGCCTCTGATATAGGGGTTTTATATTTATAGAGCAAACAATATACCGGTAGTATGTGGAACTTAACCATAATCTGGGTTTATTTATTAAAAAAAACCTGTTACACATCCACCCTAGATTATGGAGGCAAAAATTCAAACAAACCTATGGCTTATATAAATTTGGATCTCTTTAATTTATGTATTTACAGAATGCTATGCTAACTTGATGCAAATGTTTATTCAAAAATAAAAATATTTACTATTGTCTATTTATTCTAATCGTGCAGGTTCCTGTTGTCGCTGTCGTCCTGTGACCGCTGCCTGGTCGTGGATGACCAGCTGACAGTGTTGCCAATCTCGTCACATGTGTTGGATCTGGAGCCTGTCACCAGGGAAGACGTGGACACACAGTCTAGTCAGGAGTTGGCGACACTGAAGGAGAGTCTACGAGACACGCAGCCTGTCAGCGCTCTGCTCAACTGCTGCAAGACTTTGGACCAGGTACAGTATAAAGATGGGACGTAGGATTTAGAAAATACTGTTAAGATACGTATGTTTAAAGCGCAAGAGCCTAGAATATAAGGATTGTTGTTAGGATAGCATCATTTACCTAAATGAGTAAAATGTTACTGATTTTCCCAGGGTCGTACTAGGGATTATTGAATATATGTTTGATTATTGAATGAGCAATTTAACACTCGGCTACCCAGCCACTTAAAGCTTCCAAAAACAACAAAAATTAAATCAAATTAAATTAGGAAGAGAGCCTATGTAGACTTGAGTTGTCAAAAATATATGTTTTAATTTTAACAACAGATAAATTTAGGAAGAAACAACAAATTTGTAAACCAAGCAAAATATGTTTTGGCAATTAGTAATAGTGGATGATGAATTATTAAGAAGCCGTTATTATGGTGAGCCGAATTATTATGGTGAGCTCCGTTGAATTAAGGGAGAGCATATTAGTCTTTTTACCTGTTTAGTGCAGTATCGCAAGTCAGTGACATGTCATCAGTCGAGATAACGAATCGTCCCTTTTTCCTTTACAAGTTGACATAATTTTTCTACAGGGCAAAGCTGTATTGAAGTTCATCGAGGCAATATCAGAGAAGACGCTGAGGTCGACTGTGTCACTAACGGCTGCACGAGGACGAGGCAAGTCTGCCGCACTAGGGCTTTCCGTGGCCGCGGCAGTTGCCTTTGGTTACGCAAACATCTTTGTAACCTCCCCATCGCCTGAGAACCTCAAGACTTTTTTTGAATTTGTCTTCAAAGGTAAAATAGCTGTGTCCATTACGGATGTTACTCTTTATATTAATTTGGAGTGTATGTTTTTAACTAGAGATACCAGTACACCAGATTTCACACATCCAATCCCCAAGCAAATGCTCACAGAAATTATAGTCCCATAAGGGAATTGCGTATTTCAAAATTTTTCCAGAACGTAAAGCAAGAAAGCTTCCCTATACGCTTCAAGAACGATCTGGCGGACTAGATGCAGAGATCTTTACTTGATGAAATAGAGATGTTTCTTAAATCAAGTTTATTTTGATATTAAATTAAGTAATTTTAATATTTTTTATTTTTCATTGAAGATATATGTACACTCAATGACAAAATATCGATGCCTTCAGACTGTTTATTTGTTGTACTGCAGAAAAATCTCCGCAATTACAATTATGTAATATTTAGTTCTGTTGGTTTTTGTTGTGTTGTTATAGAATGTTTTTGTATTCAGGGTTCGATGCCCTCGCTTACCAAGAACACCTCGACTACAGCTTAGTTCAGTCTACGAACCCTGAGTACAACAAGGCTTTGGTTAGAGTGAACATCTTCAGGGACCATCGGCAAACGATACAGGTAAGACTGTCTTTTCAACACAGACCATTTTTTAACAGAAATATAAGTAATATTTCCTAGAATTTTGATTCAGTGAATTGTGGTTGTTAAATAAAATGTAGTATTGTTACAGTACATAGCACCGACAGACGCTCACTACTTGAGCCAAGCAGAACTTCTGGTGATAGACGAAGCAGCCGCTATCCCTCTGCCCTTCGTCAAAGCGATGCTTGGCCCCTATCTTGTGTTCCTCGCTTCCACCATCAACGGGTGAGTTTTTAAATTTATACTTAAACTACAATAATTTTAAATACAAAGTTACTCCTTGCTCTATGTAACCCCCTGTGTTTTCTTCAGCTATCTGGGAAAATGGTTTTCTAGTGCTGATTTTCTTACCAGTTCCCATAAGCTTTCTGTTTTGCCAAAATTTGTATGCTTGAACACAAAACCCTATTTTATGTCGCCTATTGTTGGTTTATCTAAAATCTATGATTTTTCCTAAACTTTAATAATTTACATGTTGATTGATTATCTGCAGATATGAAGGCACAGGCCGCAGTCTGTCATTGAAGCTTCTGCAGCAACTGCGCACCCAAGCAGCTCCCGTAGGTTCTGCAGCAATGAAGGCTAAAGACCAGTCCGCAGCAACCGGCCGTTGTCTCCATGAAGTAAGTTACTAATTTACAACACCAGACAGTTGTAGCACAATATACATAAACTCGTGTAGCTCCTCGTCCTTCAACAGAAGGGTTGGATAGCCTAGTTGATGCCTGGACCCGGGAATAACTAAACAAAATAGTCTGAATTTAGTTTATTCTTCACAAAGAGTTTACTTAATTGCAATCCATCACCAATAAACTTGACATATAATTTCTCCTTAAACCTAAACCAGATTGTATTTGGTTGTAAGTTGATGATTAAAACTAAACAAGACAGAAGGTATTGGAATTTATTGTGAGGATGCAGGCTTACCTGAACGGGAAAGAGTGAACCTGAACGGAAAAACCCAAAACTTATCAATGTATACAAAACATTGCAATAATAACACTACCACTGACTGAAATAGGTATTTAAAGGGAGATTTGTCTTTAACTCATTCCTTATTGGACTCTTTTTCCACTCATGTAAACCTGCTTCCACGAAAAGTCCTAAAAACCTAGACCCTTGTGTTCTATGTTACATCATTAACCTCTAAATCAGAAGTTGATACCAAAAGTGACACTGTACGTATATACCAACTCTTTGCATGTTTGCTGAGAAATGATTGTCTAGTTTCGTGCTAAGTTTGCAAAACATGACTGTCGATATTGACTCACATTGTCTTGTGATAGATCGTGCTGGAAGAACCTATCAGGTATCGGCCGGGAGACAGTGTAGAGAAGTGGCTTACCGATCTGTTGTGTCTGGACGCCACGTCTGTACGACTGCTGCAGTCAGGCACACCGCCTCCTGACCTTTGCGACCTCTATTATATCAACAGGTGGGTCTCCAACTAACCATTGACTTCCGCTTCTGATCATTTAACAGCTGAATAAAATTAATTGAACTTATATGATATTGATTCATGAAACTGAGCTGTGGTACGTGTAAACAGCTTCAATCTTCATTTTAAAAGAGCTGTTTAGCCTCCGGATTACTGTATTGTACTTAAAATGGTTTACGATACCTGTATATAGTAATCCTTTATTGCTGTTTTGGTTACTTGAAACCTTGAGGCCTTGGCGGTTCAGAAGATTCAAAACTAGTTGCCAAAACAGCAACAAAGGATATGCATGTATTCTAAACCATTTTGAGCCTCAATCTGCTAGATATAGAAATTTGGTTTCAGTTTCTTTCTTTTCTTTAAAGTAGACTGAAAGATTTTACTAATTTTTGTAGCTTGCCCTTGAACTGGCAAGACAAATATAATAGTGGTATAATTTACCTTTACTTTCGTCCCAGTCCAAATCTTGTTCTTTACTGCAACCTAGGTTTTGACTCTAGTTGCATCATGATCAGGCAGATGCCATTGTCGGGAATATCTAACTTCAACACAAGTCGGTTGCTTGGTCGTCCTCAGAGGGGTTCTGCATATGGACACACACAGTGTTCTCATAAATCACAAGTAGATATTCTCATGGATGGAAACACACCTGTATTATTTTATTTCACCTTCGCTGGAGCCAGCTGGAGAACACCCAATGAGAATAATACAGACCTTTTTCCGTCCAGGAGAGCATCTACTCATGACGAGATCCAAACGACCGACTTATTAAGTTTAATATTCTCGAAAAAGGCATCCATGGAATCATGCTGCAACCAGCGATAAAACCTTGGTTGTAGTATAGGACAACTATGAACTGGGACAAAAGTAAAGGTAAATTAAACCACTATAAATTTGAAAGATTTGAACACATTGAAACTAAAATTACACTGTCCCATCGACTGGGTTTTGTATTGCGGATGAAAACGGATACATAAACCAGTTTCTGCAGTAACGTTGCAATACATTAAGCTATAAGCTAGCTTTGAATTATTAACTTAAGTTCTTTCACTCTAAAGCTAAATTTGTTCACATACGGTAACTCTTATGTTCCAGGGATACATTATTTTGTTACCACAAAGCTTCCGAGGAATTCCTTCACAGGATAGTGTCACTCTTTGTGTCTTCACATTATAAGGTAGGCAAAGTCTGTCTGTCTTACATTAAACTTTATTTCACTCTTGAAATATTCAAATGGGAAATAGCAGATGGTGGTTATCTTGGTGGTGTAAGTTTTGTTAAAATCTTAACTAACAGATCTTTTAATTGTCCAGGACAGTTATCATAGATTAAAAAAAGACAGTGATTGTAAGGTAACTTGCAAAACTACTCATTACTAGGGTTATAAGGCCTAGTGAGTTAATTTCATTTTTGTACTGCTTTCCAATTTATCCATCTATCTTTTACACTTCTGAAGTGAATGAATCCAAGAGATTCCACTTAAGGCTACAAAGAAGTGTTATTATGCTAGGTTGTAAATCTGAGCCAGGTTTGGAAGCAACTGTGTGGAATCTATAAACTAATAAAACACCTAAAGCTGGGTTTTCCTAGACGCAGATGAGGAGCGCGGAGAAGCAATAAACATGGCCTTCCGCTCCGATACTAGGAAAACAGTAACATTAAATTACCTAAGACAAGAGGAGCCCGCGTTCCTCCGCTTCCGCGCCTAGGAAAACCTGGCTTAAAAGGTACACAGTACTAAGAGAAAAATTTGGACTCAAGTGTATTAATATCTTAAATCGAACCATACGACTTAAAGTTTTTTTGTTTATTGAGTTAGGATGGACTTTTTCCCATTCAAGTAAGCCTGCTTGAAATTGAATGCTGAACAATTACTCAAACCCAGGTCCTTGCACCCTATATTGTACCTTGTTGAATAACCTTGCTGAGTAAGAGTTAATTTTTCTCTAACAATTTAACGTTGAATGTTTCTGTGTACAGAACAGTCCCAACGACCTGCAGATGATGTCAGATGCTCCAGCCCATCATCTGTTCTGCCTGTTGGGTCCAATTCCAGCCGACTCCACTACTCTGCCAGAAGTTCTCTGTGTGATACAGGTACACTGAATTTTGGTGTTTATATTCAGATGTCGGTTAATTACTAAGAATTTTTTACATTTCTGAGTGCGTACAACTCGGGCACATTGGTTGATGAGTGTGGTCTCATAGATAGCCTCTGAGCCTCACCCTCACCTAACCTTTGAGCCTCTGAGGACATCAATTGGGGGGGGGGGGGGGAAGCGAGGCTAGGTACAGTGACCCATCAACAACCTGGCATAGGTACATGGGCATGTAGGGTCCAAAGAGACCATTATTAAATTTGAGAAGCTTAAGACCTTGACATTGTTTTGTTGTGAGTGGCAAGTATGTGAGTTCCATAATATGTCCTTCGATTCGTTGCTGCTTTCCAGTACTGTAGAGACGGTGGAGCTCAGAATTGCATGCGATTAATTAGTGTACATACTATACAATATATGTATAATACGTATAATTATTGTAATTTATGATTTGAATTCATATTTAAGTACCTGAACTGTGCGGTAGTTTAATATGAAGTTACATACATACTTTCAGGGTATATTTTTTTTGTGAAATGAAAAGTTTATTTGTATTTATTGGGGTAATGAACATAATAATTGATAATTGAAGAGTCCAGATTATTTTATTGAATGCTGAATTACCTAGGGACTGTATCTTTGTCAGCCTTTATAAATAAGGTTGGATTATCCACCCTGTTAGTGATAACACTATCAAAGCTTCAATGAATTCAGTAGACTAAAATACACTGTTGTCAGTTTATATTAGTGTGGTTGTAGTAGCTAAATGACACGTACAATTTTCTGTGGAAGGTGTGCCTCGAGGGTCAAGTATCACGATCGTCCGTCTCCCAAGGACTGTCTCAAGGCAAGCGTGCGTCCGGTGACTTGATCCCGTGGACGGTCGCACAGCAGTACCAGGACCAGGACTTCCCCTCTTTGGCCGGAGCAAGGGTCGTCAGGATAGCAACTCATCCGGACTACCAAAGTGTGCGTAATCTCATCTAAGTTAAACATGAACTGGTCTAATCTAATCTAGCTCAGCGGAGCCTGTCCCAGACAATTTGTACCAAAGCCAACCTCACTCAGCCTGACTTGAACAAACCTTACCTAAACCTACTCAAACTTTGAAGTTAAGAAAGACTTGCAATTTGATATAGCATCTTAAAACTTTGAGGATGGTTGTAGAGGATTTTGGAGTTGGACTTTGTACCCAAACTGTCTTTCTAAGAAACTGTTCTTGTGCTTAGGGGGTTGGATGGAGTTTCAGCTACAAATCTAAGAAAATCAATTATTTGTATAAGTATCAGTGAAAAAACCAACTCATTTAGCCCCTATGCCCTTTATATAATATAAGGGTACTTTGTTTTGTGAAATAATTTTGAAAAGATAGATCCTCTGAAATCCAAATCCACTGTTGGAGGAATAAATTTGGTGTGAATAAAACTGAACTTATCTATCAAGTTAATCTATTAGTAGTCAATATGAACGTTTTTTTATTTACATTTTTGTTGTTTCCTCTACAGATGGGATATGGGACTCGAGCACTGAATCTGCTCAAAGACTATTACGAGCTGAAGATCACGAGTCTTGACGAATCAGAGCTGCCGTCCGAACACATTGACAGTGTGCAAGATGAAGATGTCGGCCTGCTTGAAGAAACTATTGGTAATATCTTAAATACTTGTGTATCTTGAAATATGTGTGGTACTGGTATATGTTGAATTGTTTTTATTGTAAAGTTTTTATTTATCTTGAGGCTTGCCTAACTTCACTACATAATAATTAAATTGCCAAACAGTTGTTTTTAATATTCATTGCTACATAAATATAATTATTAATCATATCACTTACGCATGTAGTGTCTTCAACTTATCTTACCGTTTACGCTCAACCTTAAAGATTATCGTAATAAAAACTCCAGAGAAATAGCCTCAGAGACCATTGAATATATCTTAGATCAGTTCTTGGAAGTTTTGAACCAGTTATAGTGAATATTACAAATCTAGTCAAAGATGAGGATAAGATCTCTTTCCAAGCACTGGCTAGAAGTTTTTAAAAGTTCCTTCATCGCACCCTAGGACATTAGTCTCTAGCCTGGGACCGTTTTACACATTACTTCAGGCTAGGTGTAGAGGGTGATGATATTATAACACAGATACTATTGGAGGATTTGAATCCTTAAACATGAGACCATAGAGACCAAAGTCTCGCTTTCCACCACAAGCAGCATGCTCCCTGAACTTGATGTCCATTCTGGTAAATAATTACAAAGATATCATGTTCTGTAACTATTGTTTTTTTTTTTTTACAAAATCTGGTTTCTATTTTATGTGCGCCAGAACCACGCAAGTCCCTGCCTCCGTTACTGCTCAAGCTCAGTGAGCGGCCGCCCGAGAGACTCGATTACCTCGGAGTCTCATACGGACTTACGACCCCTCTGCTCAAGTTTTGGAAGAGAGCGGGATTCGTTCCAGTGTACCTCAGGTGACAGTGCTTTCCTTTTTCTTTTCAAATACTGAAGGTGAATTTGCTCTCAGCCTTTTTTTTGCAGAAAACTTGTTAATTTACACTATCAAGGAATTACTTAAGATATTGTAATGTATAATAGTTTTGTGGTAGTATTGACTATGATGATAATTTTATATTTTAACTGCAAAATGAAACTTCCCTGTTTTAGATCACTACTCTAACAAGAAGTCTATTGTGACAGACAGTTGAGGTAAAAAAAGGGTGGTGCAGTTAAACTATGTTTTTTTTAGCCTGTCAAAAATGTTAACATAAGAATAAAATCCCTAGTTCTATTAGTTTTTTAAGATCTTACTTAATTATTGATTAGGTTACTACATAATGGATTTCATCTCACAAAAAAACATTCTATCCAAAAAAAATTTTGTGGACGATTCCAGTTCTTCAATTCCACTTCAACAGTACCCTTTTTATGCAAATTGTAAAAGAAAACTCTCAGTATGTGTCTACAATCATCTTATGTTACAGACAGACTACAAACGAGCTGACGGGTGAACATAGCTGTATCATGCTAAGCACGTTACAACAGTCGCCGGCTCAGTGGCTTGCCGAGTATTGGCAGGATTTCCGACGCAGGTTCGTCTCTCTGCTAGCGTTCCAGTTCCGGACATTCCCCACGTCGCTGGCGCTCAGTGTAATCGTCAACAAGGCTGTCAGCGTAACACAGAAGAGTAAGTTGTTCAACATTACAACCAGTATAAAAAAGTGAATAGCAAGTATTCTTCACTGACCCAGTGGGAAACATCAGTTTGATACACAATGGGCCCCGGCTGTGATAGTGTCACTACTAACGTTCTTACAGATACGATAGCTTTGATTTTCTCTCTCAACTCAAATTGCATCCTATTATTTCAAGTCCTTCCTCCATACAAAAAAGTTAATTAGTGTTGGAAGACACATTTTAATACATTTCATTTCAATGTTTTAATTCAATCTTCATCAAAACGATCATTTCATAGTTTCGTGATTCTTAATCTAGTAATTTTTGAGTTGTTAGAGACTTAAAGTATATGAAGAAATTGAAACGTTGACATAAGAAAGCCAATAACGCGCTGGTAAACAATACAAGCCAATTGAGGAAACACCTCTTTATTAAAACTAGGGGAAACCCGTCGAAATCGACGGTTACTTTTAAGGCTTACGTTAATTCGTCTAACTGCGTTAAATTTGGTGAAATATACATATTTTAAGCATTTAGCATTCTTTAAAGAGTAATAAGTGTAAAAACAATAATGATATTAATTGCGTTAGTTTCCGACTCTGGTTGATCATTCAATGATCAAAATATTTCCCATACCGTACGTCATCGGAGTTATTATTAGTATGTTATATGACATCTCTTCCTTATCCTTTGGAAGAACATTTAAATAGTATTAAAATCGTATTGGTGGGTCTTTTGTAGTTAAACACTTCTGTGATTTCATCAGTGTAATATGATTTTATTTGAAAAGAAAATATTTTTTGGGAAGACATATTCTAACTTCAAAGGGAGGTATATCCGTTACAGTGTAAGATTGATTTTTCCTTCGTCACGTGGCATCAGTTCATATCGTACTTCTGTGCCAATGAATGAACCCTCTAGCATAGTTTTGAGAAATTGACTGTGGGGTTACTGTTAAAGCTGGAATTCCTTGACATGGGGTCTCAGCCTTATCAATAACATAAAGTTGTCAAAATAATCTCTCTACGGAATGTTAGGTGAAGTGGAATACTTGAAGTGAAGTTGGCGGCTTCATTGGCAACCAATAATGCAAATGACATAGCAATGGGACATTTCCAAAAGCAAAAATACTGTAAATTGGCTGTTACGTATATATTGACGTTTATATAATGTCAATCAACGTATCTTATAAAGGATTATGTGATCTAGTTTAAAAGGAATATGACCTTTCTGTCATGACAGTAGCTGCTTAAATCGTATTTTCTCTTTGTACCATATTTTACAGCCCAAATGTAGTGTTATTTTCAATAATGTTACCAACCCAGTGCGCCAAAGTCCTTAATATAGGCAGCTGGTAGGTGCAAATAATTTGTCAAGATGGGTACCATTTTAGGCAAGGTGTCTATGTTTGGATGTTATTAGACACGATAAGAGCAGATATTTCTACATAAATATTTGATATGTGTAGAATAATAATATGATAAAATGTAGGCATAAGTAGTGAAAAAGGCAGACACCAACCCATACAATATATATTAAGATAGTTCAATAACAAACAATTTAAGAATTGCTGTGAAATAAGGATTATCCACTGATTTCGTAATGGAACATTATAATGCAAAACATGATATGACATGATAAAGAGGAAAATCAATTTTAAAATCAGAAAATAACATTGCAAATACTTATTTGGTAGAATTCAGTAACTCCCAATAAATATGTGTTGTTTGAGATACAATTTAAAAAGGAACACTGGTCGAAAAAATGTTAGTAGGCTAGTTCTTTTGAATTTCAATCACGTTTTGTTTTTATTTGTCAGTAAAGATAAGCATTTTCTTCCGGCACAAGTGGACGTTTTATTTTAAAAGAAAAGATGGTTGTGGTTGTCTTCTTTTAGGACTGTGTTAATTTTTGGATTAGAAAAAAAGCAAAGCTCTCTCATCATGTCCCTAACAATTTTCCTTGGTTATTTGACTGACAAACCTTTCTTCTACGTAATCTGAATTATGAAAATGAATCGTACCGTAATGTTCAATATTTATACTTTGTCACTAGGTTTAACAAAGCCGGAGATGGACGTGTTGCTCACCAAGTACGACATTAAGCGACTGGAGATGTATTGCAACAACTTAGTGGACTATCACTTGGTCGTAGACTTGCTGCCTACGTTGGCGAGACTCTACTTCCTCAACAAGATGGGCGACGTCCACCTATCTGCCGTGCAAGCTGTAAGAAATAAATGGTTTTTTTCACTAATAGTTTATGCGTTCGTGATATTTTACTTATAAACGTTTGAGGAATAATTTTTTCTCCTGAAACTAAATACAGATTATGTACAGTACAACTTCTTTTAATGGCACCACCTTAACCCGAAACATCGGTTAACCGCACCATAAAAAGAAATTAAAATAAACTGAAAATTAGTTAAGCTTAACGGATATAGACAGTCGTATCAAGAAACACCTTTTCGCATAAACATCTATCAACTAGGGTTAAAAAATTAAATCCACAATCTTTGTTTGTAATAAACACTGTAAGAAATAGCAGTCAGTTAGAAATACTTATTGCTTTTGAGGCTATTGACTCAGAAGCAATAACACAAATGAATAATCCATTTTAAACCTAAGAAACACAATTTTTATAAACAGCAACACTGAAAATATTTACTCCTGACACACTGACAAAATGAGATCAATACTTAATTGAATCAATTTTGAACCTAGAAACTCACAGATAGAATATCTTTTTCAGGTTGTATGACACAAATAATTCACACAGGGATAGGAACCAGCGAAAATAAAAATGGATCAAGTAAAGAACACGATGTTTGTGTCAGGTTTGAACAAGCTTGGTTGGTTGTAAGTATTTGAAGATAAAATAAAACCAAGATAAGATCAACCCTGTTTTAATACCAATTTCCAAAAACTCATCACATAAACAAAAACAAACAAAAAGTCAGCTGATAAATATTACAATTAAATATGGTATTTAAAGACAGTACAACACTTCCCCCTTAAAATTAACCTGAGCTCTATTAATTATTTTGTTGTATATCGTCCCTGTCATCGGTGTAGAACTCATGCAGCTCTCCCTTTCATTAACTCTAACTTGAGTCCTCGTAGCTCATCCAACAACCCATTACATTCTTCTAGGACTCGCAAAATTTCAGAACTACGGCTGCGTACGCACCTGCGTGAAGAGAAGACCATTTTCAGCAGGAAATCATGTCTATGTTCCTTCTTACAGGCTACTAGGGCTAATACAACTACTTTGGGACACTAGGCTTGAACCAACATCACTGAGGATATCATAAGGTCAGAATGCAGCGAGCTTTACTACGAGTTGGAAGTTCGTCAGTGGTAGCTTGCCGGGGAGCTAAGCGAGCTACTAAGGAGCTTACTTACAATGGCGACGAGGATGGGATCAACCCTGTTTTAATACCAATTTCCAAAAACTCATCACATAAACAAAAACAAACAAAAAGTCAGCTGATAAATATTACAATTAAATATGGTATTTAAAGACAGTACATTGGTATAAGAACTTGATTTACGGATAGCCCTCATATAATTCCACGTTTTCAGGCGTTGCTGCTAGGGATGGGCCTACAACACAAGGTGGTGGACAGTCTGGCCACAGAGCTGGAGCTGCCCGCGTCCCAACTGCTTGGACTGTTCAACCGCAGCCAGCGACGGATGGTCAGCTTCCTGGTGTCTTTGCTAGAGTCGTCTGTGGCGGAGACGATGACGACGGCTCCGGCCGGGACTGTGGAGAGACTCAATCCTGTACAAGAGAGTCTGAGTCATGAACTGGACTCTGCAGCTCAGGTAGAAAACAAGTCGCTTGGAATTCACACGTTTGAGAACTTAGCGACTATCCCGTATACGAAAGCTAATACCTAAAAAAGGTGGTAAAGGCGTAGACCTGGGTTATGTTCCACCTTCATTTCCTAGGACGCATTTAAATTGATTAAACTTCATAAATTTAAAAATTACAGCCTTTTAAAATGTTCTAATTCATACAGTAGAGTCATACTATTCCATATTATGCTATTTTAAAAATCCACCTACTCCAAATCTAAGTTTTTGAAAATCATTAAATTTTTTTAAGAACATTAATACGAAGCTAACATGAAATCGAGAACATCTTCTGCAGTCACAGTGGAAACGATAACATGTTTTGGGGTTGCAGGAGACATCATCGTATCCAGCGATCGCAGCATAACCGTGATCATCCACGCTTATGATGATCAATTATTACAAAAATCCAATATTTTTCAAATTTCCTCTAATCCGAACAGGGCTTGTTCCTAGTTAGTTTGGGACTCTACGGTATTTCTTAAAAACTATTGACTAAATCCAAATTTTACATAGTATTAAATTTAGGGGGAGCGAGTTTGTCTAGTCGTTAGAGTGCGGGACCTCGGTTCCAGAGGTCCTGGGTTCAAATCCCGTCAAATCACCAATAGATTTTATCTAGGTGATAATGCTGCAAATCCTAGGTCTAGCCTGAAGTAATGTGAAAAACAATTCTGGGTTTGTGCCTAGCGTCCTAGGAAAAAAAGTATTAAATTTAGAGCACTTATAAGTCCCATGTGACATTTGTTGTGAAAATTGAGGTTAGTAAGTTAAGTTTTAAAAAATAAAAAACAAGTTTTGGCAATTTTAATAATTACAATTTTAATATGGTGGCCATGTTATGTTACAAAATACACTCTTCAGTGTGGTTCATTTTGCAGGAATTGAAGAAAAAACAAGACGAAGAGTTGAAGAAACTGAAGAAACAGAACCTGAGTCAGTACGCCATCAAAGGTTCGGAGGCTGAATGGGACAAGGCTTTGTCTAAGGGTTCAAAAAACTTGATATCTGTCAAGAGGTAGGTTTTGAAAATAGCTTTTGATTTTTTGATACAAACAAGCCAATACAAGTCAGATGAAATTGATCAATACCACATAGAAGTAATGAACAGAGGATACACTCCATGGTACACTAAAGTGGTGTCTAGCAATAGCGCTGGTGTCTAGAGCAAAGTCCAACACCCTCGACCCATGTACTACAACACTCACGGTGTAGTATGACCCTGAGCGAGGTGCGATAGGAATTTCCGCACAGTGCTTGCCATTCGGGCTCTTCCATGCTTGTCACAAGTACATTTCTTCCCCTCAGAGCTAAAATCCCACTCTTGTCCCATAATCTTCTTTCCTCTGTACCTTACTTCTCTAATAATTTCAGATTTCCCTATTGCCTAGGCAGAAATCAATTTGAACATTGTTTAGACTTTTTACTTATATTTTAAAGTTTCAAAGTGTATACCACTAGTTACTACTAACCTTATAAGCACAACAAAATTGAATCTAATATCCTTTTCAACTAAACAGTCAAAAACAGCATTTGAACCTAATATTTTTATAAAAATAGACAAAATTGATCAGGTAAACCAAACAAAGTTTCTGGGACTGGTCATTGATGAAAATCTATCTTGGGATAATCACATAAACTATGTAGTAAATAAATTATCATCTGTTGGCGTTCATACCTTGCGGCTGATGTCCAAGGTTTGCAGCTTGGAAACTCTTATGATAATCTATTATTCTTTATTTCATTCCCACATATCTTATGGAATCGCCATTTACGGAGCAACAACTAAGGAAAATTTGGATAGAATACTTATAAAACAGGAAAAAGCTATTAGAGTGATCATGAAATTAAATACCCCCGCCGCAGCAAACCTGCCGACTAAGCGAATTTCCATTTGTCTGAATTGATTTTCAGTTAAATATATTTTAATAACATTAGGTTTAACGAGTACCTAGGTTTGCTGCTACAAGGAAACTAATAAAGTGTGTTTTTGAGTAAAATATTGATAGCTTAGTACAAAATAAATAAATTTGCCAAGTTTGATCAAAATGTCAAACTTATGTTTGCCATAAACAAGCAAACTACAACATTTGACTATATTCTCCATAAGAATAACATGGGAATTTTAAATTTACAATTTTTTTAATTTTTTCCGTTACTAATAATTGAACAAAAATACTTTTATATACTAAATTATTTGTTTTTTTAAGCTCTTTAAAAAGGTCTAAAGAGAAATCGGGAAATTTTGTGTTTTGAGGGTCAAAAGTGAGAAAAACCAATTTTTACCCCTTAAAATCCCCCGTAAAGCCCCGTTCCCATGGTCCGATCGTGCTGGTTCGCGAACTCATTCAAGTTTATCCCGCTTTACACCTTTAAACCAAATTTCATCAAAATCTGACAAAAATTACTCAAGTTATCGCGTTCACGGACGTATATATATATATATATATATATATATATAAGTCTATATATATATATACACACATATAAAAATTTGAACGAATGGTGTTTTTGGCCTCTGGGGACATCAAAATGAAAAAGTAAATCGGTCCCGGGTCTAGGTCTTACCGTGCCACCTACGGTAATAGCTACTTCCCTATAGGGAAATTCACTAAAAGAACAGATTCAGTTAAAAATATCTTTCCTGAATTGGGTGTGTTAACAGTTTACAGTTTGTATATTTATGAGACAATTGTTTTTGCAAAACAATTTCATTTATTATCCTCTGCAAGTAAATATAACACACGCTTTCAAATTAACCTTCCTAGACATAATTTAGAATTCTACACCAAAAAACCTTCATATACAGGATTAAAATTTCTTCAAAAATTACCCATTTCACTTAAAAAAGAAAATAATACAAACAGATTCAAAAGCCAACTAAAAGACTTATTGATAAGAAACCCATTTTATTCTATCAAAGAATTTTTAAATAGTAATTTCGAAACGTTCATTTGAATTCCAGATACTAACTAGTTTTACTCTGACGTAATCGATTTTATAATTTGTTTAAGTAATAACACTCATTTTTAGTTTTCCTAGATCCTTTGTAATGAATTACTTTAATTATTTAGTTTATAATTTTTTCTTTATGTTAGTTTAATGACGCTATTTAAGACATATTGTCTAAACTTGAATAAAGAATATTTGATTGATTGATTGATTGAACCTCTTTAACGTATCTAGTGGTGTGAAGAGGCCACTTCCGTCCGAAGAACCTGTGGAAGACCCGGAACCCCCTCAAGATTACAAAAAGAAAAAGAAGAAGAAAAACAAGAACAAAAACTCTCTTCTTAGTTAGTTTTAGCAATAAACATTTTATTTTAAAATAGTGTCAACATGAATCTTTACCCGTGAGTTTGCCACTGTAATATTTAATTTTTGTTGTCAGATTTCCTTTAGTTTAAGTTATAATCAACTTAAAGAACAAATTAAATGGCTTGACTTATGCCTCTCAACGGACATGGAAGACAATAATGGGGTTCTGTTAATCTAGTTTAGTAGCTCAATCACAATAAGCTATACTCGGTTCACAATATTTAGGCGGTTTGAGGGGAAGTTCCCTAACCTCATTTTTTTTATTCTATGTATGTTGCTTAATCAGTTGTTGAGCTATTGTTTTAAAGGTAAGGATAGAGTGGAGCGGATAGATTTCTTCTTCTAAAACCACCTAAATATTGTGAACAAAGTATAATGGTGTAATATCACACGCAATATTTTAATATTTTGCGCACCTTTACCCAGAGTCTGTACCTTTGGTATAATAAATCTAACTTACTGAATACACACCTGCCATCAATTTACAATCATAAAACTCAATCCTATCACTTAGTTCTGTACTTCTATACTATTCTCTTTCGTTTGGTTTAGTCAGCTGTTTTCACCTGTCAGCAAAGTGCATTTAAATAGTGCAAATAATATAGTTTTTTATCTGTCTGGACTACTATTCGTGCCGTTAATGATCAGGTGCCGTAACTAAATGGGAAGACACCACACTATCACTGCAGTGGAAGGGGCAGTAATGTTGGAGCAAAGTAAACGAGAAGCTAAGTAGATAAGTAGAAGAGGAACTTTTGTTGTTAGTATAAGAAAAGAGAATTATGTGAACTTTGCCCTGTGAGTACTGACCTTCACCCTGAACGGACGACAGTTCAGAGACCCAGGTTAGTAGGGAAATGGCTGCCAGTTCTGGTCAACTCTATTGTATTTGAGTATATTTACATTATCACATCATTAGCATCTATTATAGTGAGGAAGAGGTGTCACAAAGAACTTAAGTTTTTCAATTAAATTGAAAATCGAGTTGGGTTACAGATTTTTATGTTTGAGCAAAGTGTACACGGAAGTTATCCAATTGTGAATATGTGTCCTGTGGGTTAAACCACTCGTTTAATTTCTTTCTACCCTGGAGTCAAGGCAAAATCTGTTGCCAGCTGTAACTCCCTAACGGACCTATGAGTAATAAACTGAACGGTTTTCTTATTTCAGCTATGGAATCACACCCCTTGATTTCAGTACAATTTAGAATCACTCATTTTTTAACAGGTAAAATATTTATTATTTTTGACGTGACGTTCAAAAGGAGCAACAACGTCCTAGGAAAAATCTGATGATGGCTCCATTGTGAGTCAAAACTAGTTGTAACGCAACAATTTGGATTATCCATTTATTACATGTATTACAGTTGTTATTATAACATTACAGGTATTTAAACCACTTTAATAGAATCACTGTATACAGTACGTAGTCCAGCTGTTGCCAGTTTTCAAAGAGAACATTCTTGATGGAGCTTCTACTTGAGCGTTAACTATCACAGTTCTATTTTTTATCTTCAAGGATTCTAATCGTGATAGTTGACAATTTTGAGACTTTGTGAAAGATGCAAAATTTTTAAATAAGTTTCCCTTCAGTTTGGTGTAATGAATTAAGAATAAAATATCTTATAGCAGCTCCACTTTGAAGATTTAAATGAAAATTATATATTTGTTTTAAATCTGGATATAACTATCACTAGAGTAGTGTACGTAAGGGTAGCTGAGGAATTTAATGCTCTCTTGACAATAAAAAGGTTTAATCCTGGAAACAGCTATTCGCTTTTTCAAAATGTATTTAGTTGCCCATGATTAGTGAAATAATTGGTCTTATCTGAATAAGAAGTTCATCTTAGTCTAGAAGAAAGAAGCTATACAGGTTATCCATGTACACCCTTACGTTCACAGGAATTAGGGCCTAGATAAGGACCTGTTAGGCTGTTAGTACAAGTCCTACATTTCTCTGTCTGTATCATATAATCATGTTCTATAATAGTAAAACAAATATAACGGATGTAAAATAAACACAAAAGTCATTGCAAGTTTTATTATTAGGTACAAAAGTTATACAACGTAATTCTAAAAAATATATACAAAGTTCATTCGTCACAAAAAATTAATTGTTGTGTACAAATTTGCTTAAAAAATAAGGCACGCAAGTTTAACTACGACACGATTACAGTTTTAGTTCTTTAGGGATTCGTGCCTAGCGCTTGTACCCCAGTTTTGATCGACTGGATACAATCTAGCACTTAATCCGCAAACTTCTCTCAAAAAGACTCATCTCGTTTGAATCAAAAGAGGTTTATGAGAAACTAGAAAAAAGAACAATCAACAATAGACAAAATTAATTGGTTATGTCATGTCGTTTATCTAAAAGAAGAGTATACAGTTTAAAAGTGATGCAAACAAATATCCCACTATTTAACTGTTTCTAGCCTACTTAAACTATGTACATTTCTCTTTCTTTTTTGTGAGTCCAGATCTATCTTTGAACTCTGTAAGATAGCTTGACGTAAGCTACATTCGTTAAAATAACCTAACGTTGACAAACTATTAAAGCAGAGAACCAACGTTATTCAATTCTGGGGACCAGTGACTGAATTAAAACCAAGTTTATGAGGCTACATCTTAGTATGAACTATTTCTATGGAAGGCATTATTCGGGAACATGACTAGACATTGTGATTGTCTTAGATAAATTATTGTCATCTGCAATCGCCACTTGACCAGCATTTGAAAGCTTTCCTTATTGCTTGGGAGGTAATGTCTCTTTTACCAGACGCAAACCTGAGTGATCTTTCGCGAACACTTCTTCTATTCGGAGGTAAGTATTCAGTGCCCGGTCTCTCAACAAAAACACTAGGAGTAGGAACAAACCCAGATGTGGAACCACCAGCGGAATTAGAAAAGGAACTTGAGCCGGATTGAGAAAATGATTGTGTATTCGGTATGGGGATTTCAATTTGAACTGGAGCAGACTGCGATTGGGGTGCAAAAGGTGGCAAATACTCTCTACCAGGAGTAGAAGAGGGTGGCAGAGGTTGGGGGGTAGATGATGGCGGGGGAGGTGGTGGAGGTGGAGGAGGAGGTGGTGGTGGCGGGGGTGGTGGTGGGGGTGGTGGCGGAGGAGGTGGTGGTGGGGGAGCAGGAGGTAAATATGTGTTAGAAGGGGGTGGAGAAGGACGTGGGGGTGGAGGAGGAGGTGGTGGGGGCGGAGGAGGAGGTGGTGGGGGCGGAGGAGGGGTTGGGGGTGGAGGAGGAGGGGGTGGCGGTGGAGGAGGAGGTGGTGGTGGAGGAGGGGGTGGTGGTGGTGGAGCAGGAGGTAAGTACGTGTTAGTGGGTGTTGGAGGAGGACGTGGTGGTGGTGGTGGTGGTGGTGGCGGCGGCGGTGGCGGTGGTGGTGGAGGGGGTGGAGGCGGAGGAGGCGGAGGAGGTGGGGGTGGAGGAGGTGGTGGTGGTGGAGCAGGAGGCAAGTACGTGTTAGTGGGTGGCTGAGGTGGTGGTGGAGGAGGAGGTGGTGGCGGTGGAGGGGGTGGCGGTGGAGGGGGTGGTGGTGGAGCAGGAGGTAAATACGTGTTAACAGGTGGCTGAGGTGGTGGTGGAGGAGGAGGTGGTGGCGGCGGAGGAGGTGGTGGTGGCGGTGGAGGAGGAGGAGGCGGTGGTGGTGGAGGTGGTGGTGGTGGAGGGGGTGGTGGTGGCGGTGGAGGAGGTGGTGGTGGAGCAGGGGGTAAATACGTGTTAACAGGTGGCTGAGGTGGTGGTGGAGGAGGTGGCGGTGGTGGCGGAGGAGGTGGTGGTGGTGGCGGTGGTGGCGGAGGAGGTGGTGGAGGTGGGGGTGGTGGTGGTGGTGGCTGAAACCCTCCTGCTGTTTGATACTCGTACCCAGTTCCTCCACCCGAAGTTGCTCCCTGGTAAGCAGGAGCTGGTGCAGCAGGGGCTGGTGCAGCAGGAGATCCAGAAGGGTATCCTCCTTGACCACCACCAGAAGAGTAACCCCTTTGTCCTGAACTTGATCCTGAAGAATATCCTCCTTGACCTGAAGATGAGGAACTTGCACCAGAAGAGTAACCCCCTTGTCCTGAACCAGAACCGGAAGAGTACCCTCCTTGGCCTCCACCAGAAGAATAACCACCTTGTGCAGATCCTGATCCTGAAGGATATCCTTGTGTTGAACCTGATCCTGTAGAATATCCTCCTTGGCCTCCGCCAGAAGAATAGCCACCCTGTGCAGATCCTGATCCTGAAGGATATCCTTGTGTTGAACCTGAGCCCGTAGAGTATCCTCCTTGGCCTCCCCCAGAAGAGTAACCACTTTGTCCTGAACTCGATCCAGAAGACGAAGAACTTGCAGAGGAACTTGAAGAAGAGCCTGCTGACGAGCTTCCACTTGAAGGCAAGTTAAATGAAACCTGTGGTCTATCATAGTTGTATCCCTCTTCAGCTCTACATAACGTGATCCAGGCCAACGCTGCAATCGCCTGAAAATTGAAGGGCGCAGATGACGATTTGAAACCATAACAATACCTAAATTAAATACTAACCAGACAAGTTTGTCTTCATTAAAGGTAGTGCTTTAGATAGTTCATTGCTAATCTTTCGTCATGAGCATAAAAACCGGTGTTACACAATCGAAACTATACATCCAGTTTCAGTAGTTGCAGGCTTAGCTTACAAGGAACGTGTCGTACCACAATTTGTGGTCCACTCGCAAATATTTAGTACCATCACAACACATTTAAAAGCCCACAATTTTAGATCAGTCTAAGCCACGCACCTTCATTTGCATAACACACTTGTAGGAATTTGGGCCCAATGGACGGTGTGGTTATTACTTTTCTTTTTTACTTTTTTAGAAGAATTTTAAATTTAATTTTTTCGCCAACATCATTTTGTAGAGGCATCAACTTGGCTATTGTTTAGTGTTTAGATACGGTAACAATAATGTTATGTTAAATAAGATAACTACCTCGGATAAAAACGTCATTCGGGCTACAAATGTCAGCAACTTCCCATTGTAGGCTACTAGTGTTTTAAAAGAGGGATTGCAACTCGTTAATCCAACTCACGCTGCGGTTGACTTCACCGCAGCCTTGGATAATTTGAATAGTTGTGGTCTCGCTGCCACACTACATGTGGTTAGGTAAAACACGAACGTAAAACCTATGTTTATTAAGAGAATAGAGAATCCCATTTACAAGTTAAAGATGTAGCTAGATTTAAAAGGATGTAAATTGACGTAATATAGCCACAAATTAAGTGTGGTTTTAAAACTGAAAGGACAAATTATTTTAACTGCTGTAGTAAGTCTACAGTGTTTCACAAAAATTCAGAGCCACTCGCATCAAAATATAAATCAAACACGTCAAAATCAAAATATATTTAGATTTTGCTCATCCGCCATTTTGTATTTTCAAAAGCCGTACAGTAGCTAAAAGCCTATATTGGTGGGTTCAAATCTGAAACTCGGTATGAATTTAAATTTGTATTGAAAGACAACATTTATGAAAACAAGCCATTAAATCAACCACTACCCTATATTATTTAATTCTTTTTGTCTATGCCTATATGTACTGTACGACATCAAATTAAAAAAGCATTTATAAACTCAAATACCATAATAGGTATTTTGGTTGTAAAAATTAAGGTTACCTAATAAATAATTAAACATGGTTAGGATTTTTAATCATCAAAATTCCAAAAAGGTAGCCACTAAAAATTATTGTTGCATTCCACATTAACTCGTAACTAAATATAACCAAAGAACAAATAAGAGTTTTTTTTGCATATTTTTCTTATGTCCCCCCTTCACGTTCCAAGGACGATAGATTCTAGCACGAAACTGTTTTACAAATTACTTCAGGCTAGTAATAGAGGGCTGTGGCATTATCACATGGATAAAATCCATTGATGGTTGGCCGGATTTGAACCCTCATCCTCGGGCTCCGAAGCCCCGCGCTCCACCATTAGACCAGCTCACACCCTACGCACAAAGAATAGCCAACTAAAATAACTAGGCGAATGACACATTAAGTGATAAAATAATTATCTGACAAAAATGTATGGCCGTTTAAAAGAAAAATTCTAATGTCTGAGACTTATTGGACAATTTAATTATGTTCAGAAGCAATGTCGTATTTTTTAGAAAGGTTCCCAAATGTCCGAAAATAAATTAAGATCTTTCAAAATATTACCAAGTTGCATAATGTCCAATACTGCATAACTGACGAGTCACCGTTAACAGATAAAACTATGAAATGTGAGGGATGTTTAAGAATAAACGTGCTCGAAGCCGACACTAGACACTATATAAAAACTCAGTTACCTATATAATTTTTAATCGTTACGAAAATGGATCAGTTACTACAATTCGATAGTCATTTATAAAATAATTACTTTATGAATTCAGACAACTAATTACGAATTAAGACAAATCATCCAGTTAAAAAATCAAGAGAATCAAAATAGTCTCATGACTTCCAAACAAATTTAATAAAAGGCCAATAACATCAAAGTATTGTCAAAAATACTACCAACTGAATTCACAAACACATTAGTTAGTTCTGAGTCAAAATTGAAAGTACTCACCAGCAGGGCCTGTACAGCCCGACGTTTCGTGTTGATCTCTCCCGTCCTCATCCTGCATCCATGTCGCGCACCATTGTCACGAAGATCCACCCGGGACTCTTATAAACTCTAGGTTGGTGTCGACACGGAGTGGCGGGCCTGGCAGCCCTTAGGTCAAGGTCTTGGATCCTCGAATTTAGTCGCAATTTCTAAACGTTTCTGTCTTCCGAGAACTAGATGTATTTCTAGTTTCGTTATAATGAGGCTACTTAGTTGGTACTGTATTTTGATCAATGTAAGTTTCTTATACGTGTTATAGAGTTGCATTTTTGTGTTTAGCAATTATTGGCTATTAAGAGTTAGTGGTAGTTTAGTATCCTTAGAAACTAAGACGACCAAAAAACTAATGGTCCCTGGGTAAAAAAATAATAATAGTTTCCAGTCACAGTCACACGTGCAGCTCTTGCCTATGTGTGCTGATTTAATAAGGAATTTAAACCAACTTGTACTACAGAATTTATTTTTATTTAGTTTTAGTTGATATTAGTTGTTATGTAATTTTTTCGTCATCTTCGTAAGTCAGCTTTTTAACTTGTTTGTACATGTATATATTTTAATTTATTTTACTTTATTAAATCAATTATGTTACAGGTTGTCTCAGGTCTTGACCAACAATGTTACTATTGTCAATGTCTTGTTCATATTTTATTAACACTTCTGTGATTTATGTCCTAATTGAACCAAAAATAAATGCTGTAAAAAACAAAGAAATTACACTCCTGGCCCAAAAGTAAACAGGTTTGTAACTGTCAAACATGTCTAAATCAACTGTTACGGTTATTTGTTTAATATTCGGGCCAATGACGTAATTGGTTTATGTTTATGATCCATACTGTTTCTTTTTTCCATCGATCTCTAACCACTATTTTCATATGGAACCTCGGCATTTATTCCAAATACTTTTCATAAACGGGAGATGAGTGTAGAATGGATTGAAGTGCATTATAGCTTTGTTACTGTCTAGATCTCTTTGCGTCTTAGACCATAAATAGTCCAATGATTCCGAAACATTTGAATACAGCTTGGGGACTTGAAAAATCTATTATTTCTCAAGATTGCATTGGCTACCTTCAGCATGTTATGTGAACACTACAACCATTAAATCATCACAGTTAGTATTTAGTTAGGTATCTTTCGGTGATTCAAAATTCATAAATTATTTTGAATCTAGTAAATTCATAGATTCAAAATAAAGCTTTAGGATCCTAAATATGTTGTTATTCGGATCGTGCATGTACGGGGGTTTCTTTTCGCGCGCAAGAGAACTAAGATGAGATTGTTGTTAAGTATTTGTTTTTTGAGTTATATTATTGATTTAACTCATGGAGTTGTGATGATCATGGAGACATGTTTAGTATAAACTACAAACCAGAATAGTTATTTAAGTTACTCGTATTTGTTTTCTAGGTAAAGACATGCATTTGTATGCTGAAATACTGCATGTTTAATATACGAATTTCAACGTTTACACAGCCTCTTATATGTAGAGTTTGGTCCAAACCTACATCGTTTTAGAAATTTATTGCACTGAGGGAGTACGATTTTCATGGAGATATCTCAAACACACAGACAGATCTCCTCGCGTAAGGAACCTTTTTAACTTAACAACTTAACACACTTAACACTGAAATTACAGTTTAGTATCCTAGGAACCACCAAGTTACAGCACACATGTCAATCAATTATCAATTCCTTTAAATATTGCCTTAAAGCCTTTGGTGATCGGTCGGATTCGAACCAATGCAACCAAAACAGAAGTTCCAATATCTAAACAGTTCAAGTGCACCTCACAACTAATACAATATTATAAAATATTGATGGATACAACAATCTCCCAAAACGGATATTTTTTGCTCACACCATTTTTAAAAACAAAAGCTTTAATTCTATAAACCTGGTCACTAAACTGGGAAAAACATGCAAAAAATCAACTATCTATAACATTGCATATTTTTACCAACAAACATAAAACTGTGATCTTAAAACCATCGTTTAAGATTATCAAATTTCGTTTTCCAGAGTTTACACAACATCCAATGTAATGACGCAAATAGAATATAATTTTTACTGGAACTTTCCACTCAGAGCTTTACAGCTACAAAGTACAGTTTGAGTGGGTAATTGTAGATTCAGTTGCATAGTTCTACAGACTATTTCCAGCCGGGTGGTAACGGCTGATGTCACTCGAGCAATTACAGTGTAATTGTAGCGTACAATGTAAAGAGCTTCACTGCGCCGGTCTGATTCACGAGCGCGCCGTAGTGCTGACAGAATACGGCGCATGCGCACTGAGCAGATCACGTTTCTGCGCAGCTATAACACGATAACTGTAGTATTTGCTCGATTGTTTTCTTACGCGTACAATTTGCTTGAACCCTGACCAAATGTACGGTTGAGTTTATTTTCACTGTTTTAAATTAAATCGGCGTCTTTGAATGATTTGAATTGAATGAAGTAAGCCTCGCTCAGGTCTGAGCGTGGAACGTACATAATGTGTACGACAATTTGTAATTTGTACGATAATTTGGACGTCTCCCGCAATTTTAGTCTCTTGTGTCTGGCAACGGCAACACTGGTTCGTCTCGGAGGATATTTGTCATGTTACGACAGGACAGACAGGTTGCGAGAAAAGACGTTAACAACCATTTATATTCAGTTTTGTCAGAAACCCTGGCCTGATTATGACCCAGTGTAGTTGAATCCGGTGTTATACCGAATCCTGTATACCGAACCCAGTGTTATAGACTTATAGATAGACAGACAAGATTGAATATATATTTTCCAATTTTAAATAAAATGCCGTTGGCATAGAAGACGCAAAAATCATGGTTTTGGAGAGGTAAAAAAGTATAGTCATCTTTACAACATTAGGTATTTTAAAACTTAGCAAGCTAAATATCACCAGCAACATGTGTGATAGACTAACATAATGTGCATTTTAAAATATTAGAACTTTAGCTGAGAAACGTCTATGTAAGGCTAAGACAAGAACAAGTAATTTTTGATAAAATATGGAAGACTATCTACGGAAACGAAACTTCCACTATAAAAATCAGACATTTGATTTTAAACGCATTACTTGAAATTGATTTAAAATGAAGTGGAAAAAATGAATTTTTTACAAGTAATAAATTACCTTCGTATTATATTATTTATTTTAGGTTTCTTGCATATTTAGAAAGAAAGCATTAAAAGAAATGCATTTGTTTATCTATACACCTATAATATTTAATTAGTTTCATCATAGGAAATATACTAAATGGTAGAAATAACCTAAAGAAATTCTATAGAAAAAATTGTGTGATGTAGCTTTGTTACTATTGACTTAGTTCAGTCGTTTCTTTAGTCAGTTCAAAACTTTAAAAAGCTAATAACATTGCTTGATGCCTTGAAATAAAAGCTGACATTTTTTAGTTGAACCGGCGACATTCTGAATAATAAAAATGGCAATATAAGATCCAGCTTTTCAACATTTGCAAAACCCGCAGAACGAGCAAGAATTCTACCATACAAACTAGTTAAGAGTCGAGAGTTGCGCAAGGTAGGTAACTAAGATGACATTGCTCCTAGCTTCTGTGGAGATATGAGAAACCACGAATGTTGCCAAATAGTTCGTCCGCCGGCGGTTTGTGGATTCCCAGGGCGCTCCGCAGACCGAAATTGGGACTCTGGTCTTGGTGCATTTACCGCTTATGTTCCCTGAATAACGAGTTATGGATACGTTGTAAAATTTACCATAAATTGGGAAAGGAAAAAACTCTTGACATTAAATGAGAACAAGAGCAGACATCAACATAAATAATCATTTTATAAGTCATTACTATTAAAGCGACGCACATCCAGCTAGGTGCGTAATTTAAGACGGAAATCCATAATGGTTTAGAAATAGTATGAAACTGCATATGTAGAGCTCTGGAAAGTGGCATAGACATCGCATTTTAAACGGTGGAAGATACGACATGTTTATATAATCAGGATTAATGTCTTTGTCAAGTTGTAGCGGGGTTTTCTTGCCATTATCCCCAAGTTTGTAAATAAATAAACAAACTGTTTATAAACGACTGCCGACGGTTTCTCGACAAGTCAGGACATAGTTTTACAACATAATATCATTATAGGTTCTCACTTAGTAGCACGTCTCCTCCACTGGCACTCAGGATTTTGTCCACTCTTTTCAATTATATATCATGATTTGTATGGAAACTCTTTTAATAGAATTATGAGGGAGCTTTAGACCGCAGGCAAGTGGTGCTGGTACAGTATCCAAAGTATTAATGCTCTTGATAGAGGGAGGGAGGTTTTCTTCGGTCCCCGAGGTCCTGGGTTTAAATGCTACCAATCACCATAGTGGATGTTATCTATGTGACAACACCTCTGTTGAACATACCTATACGTACTGCAGATTCGCCATACTAAATGTCAGCCATCAAATTTCTTCATCTATCAATTATCAGCAATTCTTTAAGATGGGGAAGCCACTATTTTGTGGTATGAATACGGTTTATCCAACTATATTGATTCTATTTTTAGCGCATTTATATAATTCTCCTTCCCTAAACTAATAAAATTTACCCACGGCCACAACTTCCCTCATAAGTATACCTGATTTAAGCATTAAATTGTAAATGGTTGTTAGCGTTGAATAAATAAATAAATGATTTAATCTATAGGTTAGAAACTATTGATTTTAAAACACTTTTACTTTTATATTATTACATGTTATACTGTTACTTGAAGGGAAAACATTTATTTTTCGTTGTTGGTCATCTTGTTTGTTGGTCAACTGCTGCTTGACTGTTGATAAGTTGAGAAAAAAATCCAGCTGTCACTTGTCTGTAAACAAACAAACACTCAAAAAAGCATTGCATGATGCAGGGTGCATTAATGAAATAAATATTTATCTTCTGCTTCTGCTATTCGTTCAATACTTACCAGTGAGTGTAGGCGTTTAGGATTTTCCAGTTTCAGTGGGCGAATCAAGATTGACCAGTTCTGGCATATAACCAGTTTTCTTACCGGTTTGGGCCAAATATTTAGTAAGTTGATATTCAATATATGACTCCTTTGTTACGTTACTCCGAATTAGGTCTAACCTCTAGGCCTAACTCATTTGGTAGGCCTAGCCAAGGGTCAGAGCCTATCTGGAGATGAAACTGAAAGTAAATATTACTCTAATTGTTATCATAGATACATTTCACAGAAATTAATTCCTTAGTTTTGCTTTTTACTTTTCTAATACTTAACTTACTTCTTGCGGAATCTTTATAATAGTTTTTTGGTACTTATTTATAAGGCTTAACTCACCTTATTTTGCTCATTCAGTTGTAAGTTACATGAATGTTATTCAATTTTCCAACTCCTACTATTTTATCTTAACAATTGGCGATTCTCATACAGTAAACCCTAGTAACATAGGCCTAGGGTCTCCTTCCTAAACAAATATTTTGTCCATAATCTTTGCTGGTTTACAGGTCAGGATAGGTCGACGAAGGAATCGCCATGGCTGGCTCTTCACGCTGGCTAGACACTGGATAACAAGCTTCATCCTCGGGGTCTGTGCGGCCTCCGTCGTCTTGTATTACACATTCAATGACAGACCTGGTAGGTAGGCTTAGAAGATAACATCAAGTCTTATATCATAACCCGACTTCTGACCAGGTTTGTTTGAGCTTGGGGAAGGACAGATAGGGTGAAATTAATCACCTGTAACTTACATAGTCACTAGGTGGTACACACAAATTTAAAAAAATACCAAATTCACTAAATATTTAAATTGGCCCATTTTTACCTTATCCATACACAATATGACCTATACTCTGTCCGTAGCTTACACTGATGAGTCCCACAGGTTCAGTGAATTGTAAGGATCGCCTAATACACTGGGATTTGCTTGTAACTCAATAGAATATAGTCATAGTGCTTCAACACTGATTTTTTGTGAAGCTGTGTTATAAGCGGTGTTATGTCCAAGACATGATTAGTCGCTAGAGTAGTATATACCATTTAACAAATGGTAAAGTTATCATCTAATTGTACTCAATCAAAGCACATGTTTGCTATCAAACAAGTTCCTCTCTTCATAGTGTCTAGTAGCCTACAATCAAAAGAAAGTCAAATAAATGCAACTAGTTGTATTTGTTTGTTTGGTGCTGAAAGATTTAAGGAGATAATATTTAATTCTTATCTACCCTATTGTTCATGTATTAAGCCCTAAGTAGATTCAGTATTAGGCTTATGTATCTCACATTATTTAGAGATTAATTGCCGAGTTTTATTATGAGATTTTTCTAACTACAGTAGACTCCCTCTTATCCGGACTCCTCGGGACCAAAGCACGTCCGGATAACGGTTTTTTCCAGTTAAACCGACGTCAGAAAAAACTCGTTATAACGGACAGTTAAATGCATACTTTATACAGTACCTATTTGACTTAAATTAAGGAGAGCATTGTATTTAGACACGTGGTCACTGGTCTCAAATCTTTCTCACAAGAACAGTCGTTTCAGTACCGCCCTCTTCCTGCCGATCTAGTCCGGTTAAACCGATGTGCTGATAACAATTTTCCGGTTAAAGAGATGTCATGTCTGCTGAGTGTAGTCCGGTTAAACAGATGTCCGGTTAAAAGGTGTTCGGATAAGAGAGAGTCTACTGTAAATGTAAGCTATGCACTGCTGGTGGTTTTATTTTATGACTAATTCCATAGGCCTACTCATCAAACTTGATAAAAACTGTTAACGCAGATTTCAACAACAACATGCTCGGTTTCAACAACAGAGAAGCTCGACTAGCTGGAAGAGTGAGAGAGATGGAAGAACAAAATCAACTTTTGCGTCGTCAGTTGACAGTTTCACAAAACCAGCTAGTGGCGGCAATGAAGACCAATCATACGGCAAAACTTCAGACCACACAGCTTCCATGTCAAAAACAAGAAGTAAGTGTAGATAAGAAGTGGATTTGAGAGCCTATGAAAATTCCTTAAAATTGTGATCAGATTGTGACAAAGTGTTAACTTGTTTTCCTGCAAATGAAGCAGATTAAAACCTACCATTTACTGACTAATCTCAGTTAATTTCTCCTTTGATCTCTTAATGTGACCTTGTCAAAATGTTGCATTAACAAATTTATACAAAACAAACTATCCAACTTTCATTATGTTTTACCTGTTTACTTTTTCTGTTCCGCAGACTGCAGACATCCCCAAGTGTGAAGTGATTCACGTTGCAATAGTTTGTGCCGGATACAACGCCAGCCGTTCAGTCGTTACCTTGATCAAGTCAATTCTGTTCTATCGTAAGAACCCACTTCATTTTCATCTGCTGGCCGACTCCGTTGCCCAAGTTATCCTGCAGACGTTGTTCAGTACATGGAGTGTACCTCAAGGTAATATCTTATTGAAATTCATTGTAATAACCTCGAAACTACAATATTTACTAATGGGTTTTTTACTAGCCTACGTATCGTCAGTTCCAAATTGTAACATTCAAGTGTTACATGTTTGGATCTGCTGTTTTTAATACTTCAGTGCTGGAAATAAATGAAATCTAAGACTTCTCTTATGCTGGAGCTAAAATTTATAATAGACTGCTTTAGTACGTAAATTAAAAATTCTAATTAAAAACTGTTAAAGTGCAACTTGTCACTGCCTATACTCTAGAAGAATATCTTTTAGCCTACATTATTATTTTATTTTAGAGACTTTTTCGTAGGTCAATTCTTTGTTTAGTTATTAAATAAACTGTAACCTATTCAATATCCTTTTACTTTGTCAGATATCGATCCTCGTAGAACGATTCGTAAAGTATACTTAAAGTTTATACCGATCACAGGACACAATATTTACAAAGTATTTCCAGTTATTTTCTCGAACTAAGGCAGAAAGCATCGCGATGCGTGCACGCTTACATCGAGCCGGCTGCGACTGGATTGTAAATACTTTGTAAATATTATATGTCCTCTGTGTTCGGTATAAACTTTAAGTGTATTTAACGGGTCTTTCTACGAGGATCGACCTGGTGATGTGACCGTCGTCACGAAAATCCGATCGTCATCTGACAAAGTCAAAGTACATTGAACAGGTAACAGTTTATTTAATAATTTAAGTCTTCAATATCCATTAGTAGGAAAATAAACTCTGATCTTATTTTTAGTTTTGACACACTTTGATCTACCGGATGTACAAATAAAGACATTAATTCAATTTGATTATACCCCCCTTAACCTAACCTCGTTCTCTCCGCAGTTGAGATGAGTTTCTACCTGGCAGACAATGTAGTGCCGGATGTATCGTGGATCCCCAACAAACACTACTCAGGTGTCTACGGCCTGATGAAGCTGACATTGCCCAAGGTGCTGCCTCCGGCACTGCAAAGAGTGATCGTCCTCGACACAGACGTTACGTTCGCCACAGACATCGCCGAGCTGTGGAAACTGTTTAGCAAGCTGCAAGAGAAACAGGTAGCATTCCTTTCCTTTGTTTCTTCTATTTTTGATTTCTGTTAGAAAATAAATCGTCGAATCTCTCAAAATTATATTTTGACGAAATCTATTGTAACTCATGTTATTTAATGATGAATAAAGATTTGATTTGATTTGATAACAAACGAATAATTTAGAGAAGCGTACTAGGTTATCTGTGCCACATTTTATAAAAACTACAAAAATTTACATTGAATATTTTTGTTCCAGAGTATCGGACTCGTCGAGAATCAAAGCGACTGGTATTTGGGGAAACTTTGGAAGAAACATCGTCCTTGGCCAGCACTCGGAAGAGGGTAACTAACTTACTAACATTTACATTGTGTAGCCTAAACTTAGCGTAACTTTACAATATTGTCACTTGAGGCCTTTATTTTGTGTTTTTGATCAGAATAGCTGTTGACTAGAGACTACACATACCAGACATATACAGTATAGTAACTAAACATTCAACAGCATGGCTACAAAAACCAAGTAGTTACCAAGCCAAATGGCTAGGCCGCAGCACTAGTCCTCACAACTAAATGTGGCTTATACTCTCAGACAAAAATGTTAGAATTTTAATAAATTTAACGTGTAATGGTTGAGTGGTGAATTAATACTATGATAGCTTTGTTACTTTGACTTATATCAGTTGGTTCTTAGCCTGGTCCATTTATTAAATGCCAAAAGATAGCTAGGTCCAATTTAAAACTATTGAAAAGCTGCAGACTTCACAGGTTTGGACTGGTAACCGTTTAACTAGTAGGCTATCTACAGCCACTAAGCTTCCCTACCTTACCTGTATGACATTATATAGCTTCCAGCATTGTGAATTCATCATGAGCCTAAATCCTACAAGTGAATTGATCTAAGCTTACCAGTATAATCCTGACCCAAACAGGTTTTTAAAATGTTATGGTTCACCAGCTACAACACCGGGGTGATTCTTCTGGAGCTGAAGCGGCTGCGGGAGCTCGGCTGGGGACAACTGTGGCGACTCATAGCGGAGAAAGATCTGATGACACACTACACGACGTCTCTGGCCGACCAGGACATCTTCAACGCGATCATCAAACAACACCCTTACCTCGTGTACAACCTGCCTTGTCAATGGAACGTCCAGCTGAGCGACAACACGCGGAGCGAGCTTTGCTACACAGAGGTCACCGATCTGAAGGTAAACTACATAGAGTAAAACTGAAGTGTATTTTAAAAGAAAGCCAAGTAGTTAATAAGAAAATTTTGGAATGGTATGGGTTTTATGTTGCTCATCTAAGACAATTTGAGTTCAGGGGTTAATGATACACTATAAATGGTCACAAACATAACACTTATAATTTGTATTAGTATGGGAGTTATTCCAAGTATGTTGCAGAGAAATGACATTTTTTCTCTACAACCTGTCTACAAAATTTCTATTTTAGGGGAAAATATTATTTTTATATTGTGAGATCCGTCACCACAAGGTGTTCCCGCACACCAGCTGAACAGAATGCTTACCTGCTTGAGTAATCCAAGCAATCTTGTCTACTTACCGTTTGAGATATCCTACGTCACCTTACCTGTTAGAGACATCCAATCAGTCTTGTCCGCTTACCTAAGAGAAATCCAAGCAGTCTCTTCCACTTATCTACTAAAGAAATCCATCAGATCGTTCACTTACCTGTTAAAAAAAATCCAAGAAGCGACGTCCACTTACCTGTTTAGAGAAATCCAAGCAGCGGCGTCCACCTACCTTTTAGAGAAATGTTAGCTACGTCGTCCACTTACCTGTTTGAACAATCCAAGCTGTCTCTTTCGCTTATCTGATAAATCCAAGCAGTATCATCCACCTACCTGTTGGAGAAGTCCAAGCAGCGTCGTCCACATACCTGTTAGAAAAAATAACAAGCAGCATCATCCACTTACCTGTTTCCAAGCAGCGTCGTTCACTTACCTGTTAGAGAAATCCAAGCAGCATCGTCCACTTATCTGTTAGAAAAAAAACCAAGCAGCATAGTCCACTTACCTGCTTTAGTTATCCAAGAATCCTGCTCCTCTGTTAGATGGATCGAAGAAGTTTGTTCTTTTGTTAGATATATCTTAGCTGTTTGTTCTTGTGCTAAAGAGACTAGCAGTTTGTTCCTCTGTTAGAGAGCTCCAAACGTCTATCGCTATTTATCAATCTGAGTGTCTATCCCTTTTCCCCAAACCGAATACCAACTTTAGAACCCAAGAATTATCCCGGCACATAACTGAAGTTATTCCCTCATGATGTTTTGTGACCTATTATTGTGTTTCGAGTGACCGCTGAACCTACATTTTTTCAGGTAAGTTTTGTTCAAGGAAAGGCTGTAGGCCAGAATTATTAATTGTAAGGAGGATAGCAGCTAATTTACCTTGAAGAAGTGCGGGCTGGCCACAGAACTTACAAAAGCAAAACTGAACACACAATATTTCGTCCTTTTGGGTGACTTTGTGAAATGGACAAAATATTGTCGAGACAAAATATTGTGTGTTCAGTTTATCTTCTCTCTTCTATGGCCTACCCGCACTTCTTCAATGTAAGCTAGCTAGCTCCTTATTCTCAAATACAAGTTTTCTCAGGTTAACTCCGAGTTTTCAAAACTATCCTGGTGGGGAAAATCCTTTAACACAAAATTTAACACTCGTTACGTTTCACATGTTCAACTACTGTACTTGATACGGTTATCCTTTTTAGGTTATCCATTGGAATTCTCCGAGCAAGTTGAAAGTGAAGAACAAACACGTGGAGTTCTTCCGTAACTTGTACCTGACTTTCTTGGAGTACGACGGGAACCTTCTGCGAAGAGAATTGTTTGGCTGCAACATCACCAAGACCACACTCAAAGAACGAGAACTGAGCAAGGTATGCTGCAAACCAACAATAATTGTACAATGTTGTTACTTTCCACCGTAATAATAAGCTATTTTTGAAATTGTTAGCTTGGCCTATAATTATTTAAACAATTCAAAGCATATTTTGTAAAAAATAAAAATGAGAGTGTTTATAATATAGCCTAGTATATAACTTAAAACTTAAAAATAATAAAAAAGTTCTATCCTAGATAGGCCTACATTTTTCACAAAACTGTTTTTTAATAATAACCTAAATTTGTCTTGGAACCTTTTTTTAACTTAACCTTCATTTGGTTTGGCTAATAACCTGATCATCTAAGGTTGTTAAGTTTGAGAAAATGTCATTTCTGTATTCAAAATTAATTGATAGTTAGATTAGTTTACTAAATTCTAAGGCTTACTAAGTTCACATTGAATTCTGATAGTTGATTGATTAATTCGGACATAGGACCGGTCCTGAAGTGGATATCCTGAAGGGAAGAGAGTCTAATGTATCATTTTTTTTATTTTAAGGTCTCTATAATCTAAGTCAAGTCTAACTTCATCCAACTTTCTGTCGTTTCTCAAAGTCCCTCTCTCTAAATCCCGAAACATCTCCTCAGCTGAACGAGGAAGACCCCTGTTACGAGTTTCGTCGCGCGAGAGTCAACAGGCTGCGTACGCACTTGTACTTCCTCGACTATGACTTTGAGCCGTCGACGGACGGAAGTGACGTGACGCTCGTGGCTCAGCTCTCCATGGACAGACTGCAGATGGTGGAAATGTTGTGTAAACACTGGGACGGTGAGTCAGTCGTCGTTTGCGTGTTTTTCGGTGATTATAAAAATCAGAATCCCTTTATTGTCTTTCAGCCACAAAAGCAATTGACGTTATCTCAAATAATTCAATAATATAACATCTTATTAAAACAAACAAATATTTAAGAAAGAGACGGAATAAGAATTGTGATATAACTGAGTACATAATGAGAATAACAAAGTATACAAGTCTATAACAAATCAAACAATGATCCAAGTAAAATAATAAACAAATTTAATTAGAGCATGGTTCATATAAATAATCAAACTTTAACAACACCCTTTAAATGACAAAAATAATAAAATTATAATAAAATACAGGAATATTTTAGGAAGGACCAGAGTACATTTACAAGTTTATACTCTACTGAAGATAGCTTAATTTATTTGTGCAAGAATGCACATTCACAAGACAAAGAAGAAAATTAACAGACTGCTCGACGCGTGGAAACTGTCAGGAGTTACTCCTTTATATGAATGACTTACCTCTAAACATTCATTCAGAATTAATTATTTTTGTAAGTCAACCTCTGCTTTTGCGATCGGATGTGCAAATTTCAGGAAATAAAACCTTGATCAAAAATTAAATTGGAAGGAACATGTTTGTTGGTTATTTGTAAAAAAAAATTAAATATTTATGTTTTTATTTCACATTGTGCATTGGTTAATGTTAGCAGAATAGTATGAAGTGATATGAAAAGAGGCCGCAGGCCAGGAAAACTCTTACCTTAAATTCCAAGCATTAGATGGGAGTGTCGAGTCCTATAGACTCGCCCAAGGTTGTGAAACTCATCAAAGCTATTCAGGAGTTTAAGAATAATTCTGCATCAAGTGATGATGAGGCTACAGCGTAAATAGCCTGTGTGTCTCCCGTACTTAAATATCACCCTAGAGTAAGAAGAGGGATCCGTAGACGGTTGACAAAGTTTTATCACTGCTGGTGGGTAGCAACTAAAGATTACAAGAGGAGATGCAGATGGGGAAAACCAGCAGATAATAACTGAAAACAGAAAGCTCGGGACTTTGGCAGGAGATTTGCAGCATACTTTCTGTGATGAACGAGAATATTGAAACTAAATTTGTAAGCATTTAATTTAAAGTATCAATCTCAGAATTCCCCAATTGAATTTCAAAACAGAAACTTTTCCAACGTTCGAGATTCGGTTTTGACACATCACTAATCAGTGTTGTGTTATGGGACTGCTCCTTCTGTATATATTAGCCTCCTTACTCTAATGCTTGCTCTCAGGTAATCTAACTGAACTCTTAAAAAATAAAAAAATCAATTCCTTATTCAGTTCTTAGTTTTCCTTTGAATCCTTCAAAATATAACCTCCAACAGATGATACAGTCGTTGCTCTTTTCACACAGGTCCGATCAGTTTGACGCTGTACATGTCGGATGCCGAGGCGCAGCAGTTTCTTAGCTACGCTCTCACCTCGGAGGTACTCAAAGACCGGAAGAATATCGGCTACCACATCGTCTACAAGGAGGGGGTAAGTCGAGTCATGGACTAAAATAATTTTCTGAGTAGAATGTCCACAGCTCAAGCTAGTTTGGATGTGTTTTTAGGATTTTTTGTGATTATAGCAGACTTACCTGAATGGGAAAAAAGCTGTGGTGGACGATTAGACCTGAAAAACCCTTCTCTTACTCTGAAATACTGTCTATGACAGTGAAATATTCCAATGTTTTTGCCATGTAGTTTAAACTTACTTTCACAGCAAAAGTATTTAATTCATTCTCGCTATTTACAGGACTTTTACCCTGTCAATCTACTCCGGAACGTAGCTCTACAACAAGTCAACACTCCGTACGTGTTTCTCACCGACATTGACTTTCTACCCATGTTCGGACTCTACGCATACCTAAAGAAGTCTATTCAAGCTCTGGATTTGGAATCATCAAAGAAGGTAAGAATCAATTACTTTAAATAAAATCATTTTAATTTTGCAAATTGTACAGTTTGGTACATTAAATAGTGTCACATTAGTTTTATTATCTTGGTACGGTAAAATCAAGTGATACATAACAGTAGTAGGCCTATATTGATTTTACTTGAAATATAAAATGCAAATAAAATGATTTTCCATAAAATAAGGAGGATAACAGCTAACTTACTTTGAAGAAGTGTAGGCCATAGAACATACAAAAGATACATTGAAAACACAATATTTCGTTCGGGGACTCACTTTCTCTACACTTGACAAAGTCACCCAGGGGACGAAATATTGTGTGTTCACGTGTTTAGTTTTACCTACCTGAGTGTAAACACCTTTAAATCACTCGTCAAGACTCTATACTAACACATATACCAAGGAGATATTTAGTCGCACCAACAAAGCCCTCTATCTCTCTCCATCTTCTGCATCTTCCTCTGTCGCTCCTATCCGCTCTATATCTCCCTTCACTTGTTTCCACCATTTTTGTTGTGGCCCCTCTTGGTCTTCTTCCTTCAGGATTCATCATTTACTACTTGTTTTAAATTATCATCTTCCCCTCTTCTCAAAACAAGCCCAGCCCATCTAATCCTTCCACATGTATCACAAGCTACGTCAACTACACGGACCTTTGTAAAATTCCCTTAGTTCTCTATTGTGTCTTTTTTTGCTCGTATCCACGCCAGTGGCATTTTTGTAATGAAGTATGAATTCAAACACTTTTAAGGGAAAGCGGTCCAAACCCATTAAAGTTTTTTGGATGTGCCGGGGATTGAACCCGTCCCTCCCGCACCGAAATCCAAAACGCTAACTACTAGTCTAGCAACACACACCTCTTTTCTTACACTCTCCTTCAAAAATGTGTACATAAATTTTTCAACAAATTTTATTTTCAAATATGATAATCTCTTTTCTTTTTTGGGGAAATTCTCATATTGGGAATAAGCTATTGTTTAATTTCCATGTTTCTGTTAAACTTCTTCGTAATGCAACAATGAATGTTTTTAAAATCTATACCTATGTTGTTTACTGTAGGCCCTGGTTGTGCCGGCGTTTGAGACGCAGCGTTACCGCACCAGTTTTCCACGCAGTAAGGCAGAGTTGCTGCGTATGCTTGACATGGGAACGCTGTTTACTTTCCGTTACCACGTTTGGACCAAGGGACACGCTCCCACCAACTACGCTAAGTGGCGTTCAGCGACTACACCGTATAGGGTATGTTTTGTGTCAGTATACGGTTACTTAAGAACTGTGGAAGTGTAAACGTACAGTTATGTCACCATGTTAAATTTGTAGGCAGCTTTTTTACCAAAATCGTCGTAGTTGATGTGAGCCTTCGTCAGATTGTGCTGATCTAAATTACTGATTTCTGTTGGATACACAATCTTTTACCAATCCAAACTAATGTAATTAATTATTGTGAGCCATTGCAGCTGTTATGACCCATCAACTTGGCCAGCAACGAAAAAATAAGGTAGAAAATAGAGTTTTAGACACAAGCGCATTCTGTGACTGGCTCACACAACAACGTTCTTTTTTAACAAAAAATTGGCTTCAGCTAGTCCATATAGATGGTACTGGTATTATGTACTTATGAAGTTAAACAGGGCAAAGCCTGTGGGTACAGCTAGTATATTATATTTGGCTTTTTCAATCACCCACCATTTTAATTTAGTTACTAACAGTAACAGAGGTAGTTTCTAATATGTGTGGAGGATTGGTGAGTTGGTTGTTCGTTCAGTAAATATTGCCACAGAATGTAAAACGATGACAAAAAAATCCCATTTATAAGCGCTTTCTTTAAAATTGATCAATACTGCTTTTACTGGACAGTCACATCACTACTTTCTTTGCTTGATGCAATGACCAGAAAAAGTAGTAGTGAAAAAAAAAATAGAAAATACTTAAGTTTATTTTGTCAACCAATAAACCACATGGAATACTGTAAGGCCTACCGCACACGAGAGACTTTTTGTCGGCCGACTATTTAGTCGTAGTCGGGAGTCAAAGTCGGCCCCATAGTGGTAAATCTGAGCGCGCACACGGGCCGACAGCAGCAAGACAGTCGGCAGACTGTCTTCAGACTGTCGGGGAGGTTTGGTGCTGACCGATTTTCCCGCCGACTGCTCCCCGACTCAACTGCCGTGTCTTATTGATAAAGGCACGGAGATAAGTTTGAGCGCGCACACTGACGACTAAAAAGTCTGTCTGTCTGGCAGTCGAGTGCGTTGTTATCATGTGTATTATTATTGTTATTGTGATAAGTATTGTTATTTGTGTGTTATTGTTACTATTATGGCTTCGACAACCACCAGTGCATGTGTTTTGAGGGACGAGAAAGTTGATAAACTTATCAATGAAGTTGAGGCACGGTCCCCTCCTTTATAATAAGGCGTTGAAAGAGTATTTGGTCATAATAAAAAAATAGCAACCTGCAGCAAACCTGCAGACTAAGTGAATTCCCATTTGCCTGATTTAATTTATTATTTAATCTATTTCAATAAAATTAGGATAAACGAGTACCTAGGTTTGCTGCTACAGGGAGGGTATTCAGGATGTGTTTTAGTAAAACATTAATAGCTGAGAATAAAATAAATAGATTTGCCAAGTTTTATCAAAATACATCCATAAACAAGCAAACTACAACAGTTTACTTGTTCTACATATAAATTACATGACAATTTTAACATTAAATATTTGGAATTTCCCTGTAACCATTATGATAACAATTAGCATGCTAAATTATTAGTTCTTCAAGCTCTGCAAAATGCTTTCTAAAGAAATTGCGGAATCTTTTGTTTTTATAGTAAAAAAAATGGGAAACCCCCATTTTTACCCTATAAAACCCCCCATAAACCCCCGTTCCCAAAGTCATGCTGGTTTGCGAACTCATTCGAATAAAATACATGTAGATTTACACTTTTGTACAAAATTTCATCAAAATCGGATAATTTTGTTCGATCTTGCTAACGAACAAATATATACAGTATATATGTGTGTGTGTGTGTGTGAATTTGAACGGATAGTGTTTTTGAAACACTATGTGTGTATTTGAAGCTGGGGTAATCAACACTCATTCATGACCACATGAAAGATTTGTCCGGATATTTCCTCAAATCCGAGTATAGAGATAAATCTGGCCTTTCAAGGTTCTTGGACTATAAATTAGATGCACCCAGTATTTTCTCTTAAGTTTTCTTCCACGAAATCTTGTCAGTAACGCACATATGACAGCGGTTTCTGTCATATACATCCATTTGACACTCGAAAGACGACTAAACAGTCGTGTCGTGTGCGCACCCATAGTCAACGACCAAACAGTCTTGACGACTTTTCGATTGTCCCCCCCGACTCCAGCCAGACAGATGGCCAACAGTCGGCCGACAAAAAGTCTCTCGTGTGCGGTAGGCCTAAGTGTGAAATAAGATCATTCTCAACAAAGCCTAATCCGAACCATTGCAGTTCTACCTGAAGTGTTTTGTGCGGATAACTCACTGTTTACTCTGTTTCCAGGTTCAGTGGGAGCCAGACTACGAGCCGTACGTGGTCGTCCGCAAGGACATTCCCGAGTACGACACTCGCTTCGTAGGGTTCGGTTGGAACAAAGTGTCGCACATAATGGAGTTGGAAGCGCAAGGGTTTGATTTTGTTGTGTTGCCCAACGCATTCATCATCCACATGCCACACGCTCCTAGCTTCGACATCGCTAGGTTCAGAGGCTCGGCTCAATATCGCAGGTACGGTTGAATACTGTTATAACCGGTATCAGCAAACTGACTCAAACTTTCTTCCATTAGCTAAGACATTTAATTTTTTGGATGTGTACAAAAAGCTACAGCAATACCTCTGCCATGGCATTTCCAGACAAATTAAACTTTATTGGTTTTATGTGTCACACACACACACAATATGTCCATTTAATATCAAATAAAAAAGAGAGAAAAATCTGTGTCCTTCTCCTCTATACTAATTGTAAAAAGAAGCAAAACAGGTGTTGTGTGCAATCCCTATTAAACTCAATAATACCGTCAACTTCCACCCAAGCCGGACACTGTTTTTATAAGGTGGGCCTCTCCTGCCAGCTAAGCCACAAATTATTGAGTCTAGTATGGGAATTCAAACCCACAAATGTGGAAAGACCTTTACGCTACACTCGTCAGTGTAACACCTTAGGCAACTGAGCTACCGTCACCTTCGGCTGGGTGCGAGAAGTGCTGCTATAAGCACACTAGCGCTCGCAGGTGAGTTTCAATGAACTAATGCCCAGAGCTATACTCAAGCTTTGGTTTGAAAGTGTTAATCAATAGACTACTGTCGTAACTATTTTATTTACATTGGAAATGCTTGTCACTTGTATGATGTCCGCAGGTGTTTGAAGATATTGAAGAACGAGTTTGTGAAAGAGTTGGGTCGCAGGTACTCCAGAGTGTTTGAGACCGAGGACAGCTGATCCATACTGAACAAGGACGGCCAGTGTCTCTTCTGTACAGTCTGATAATCAAGGTAAAGTCCTAGAGCCTATGAGACCTAGTCGGGCAGGTTGACTCCGGTAACTTCTTGAAATATAACATGGGCAATGACTCCTACTGGTCTCACGTGAAAACTACTTAACTAGTGGGTTAAAACAAAACTGAAATGTTGATACCACTCAAACTTTCCCAACGTTTTGAGAATCAATCAAATTTAGTCTGCATTATTATGCTTTGAAAATAAATTCTTGATCAGCATCGTACGTGTTATAATACTACCTGAAAGTAAAAAAGAATATGTCTAATAAGGCGCGTAACAATATATTTACACTTTTACTGTTTACTCACAAGAGGGTAAATACTGTTCAAGATATTAAGTGGTGATCGATTTCGATTGGACACTCCAATCATCATCAGACCCAATAGGCGATTGATACGATTCGGGAAAAAGGTAATTAGTTCGCGAATAATGTCATTCACCTATTGCGTTTTATGATGATAGGAGTGTCCAATTAAAATCGATCACCACTTACCATCTTTCATATGTATTTACCGTCTTGTGAGTCAACAGTATAAGTGTAAATATATTATTACTAGCTGTACCCGCGGGCTTTGCCCCGTTTAACTTCATAAGTGAGCTCGTTCGCATGGCTCAATCACGTCCTGGTTGAAGTTCGTTCGCTACGCTCACTCACTTTTAGGTTAGAGCTCGTTTGCTGCACTCACTTGCCTTCAGGTTAGCTCGTTTGCTACGCTAACTCACCTCCAGGTTGAAGTTCGCTCGCTACGCTCACTCAACTTTTGGTTAGCTGTTGTCATAAATGTAAAAGAAATAATAGTGCTGCATCCTGTTGGTAATCCTTGTAACTTTAATGCTATTGAACATCATGGAACAGAACCAACTTGTTTAATTGAAACAGCTGTTAAGATTCATTAATTCCATTTAAATGTGAGTACTCATAAGGTTAACATGGGAAACTCTAGAGCCACTGGGGCGGAGCCCAGAGGTCGGAGGGTAAAATCCTTTCTTAGTGAGCGTCTACTACCCAAAAGGAAGATTCCTGCCAAGTTTCAGGTTCCCTAGGTCTTATGGTTTCTGAGATTTCGTGATGAGTGAGTGAGTCAGTGGTATTTGAGCTTTATATATATAGATTACAAGTGTTGTTAGACATATTTTTTGTACTTTCAAGAATTTTTTTTTTAACACAAAACACTAGAAATGTTTCCAATTCAAATCTAAAAATTCGAATAAAAAACAAATGCAAGATTTAATTGACTCAATTCCACAGTGGAATTTTGAATTTTGCTGCAAACTTCTGTAAAAAACCCATTTCCAGTTTAATGAAATCAAATATTGTACGACAGACAATTCAAGCGATACGATTGGCTTGTGTCTTGCCAACACGAGATTATCGGTTCTGGTATTGTGTATGTATGTTACCGCAATAGCTGACGGAGTCAGGCAACTGAATGTTATTTATAAAAATATTTTAGAATTAAGGATGATCTACTTATATTTTGTTCCAGAGATCGGTCGTTCTACTTTTCGTCCCACCTGATAATGCCAGGATCTTGCCTTTCAAGTTTAATTATAAGCTTGATTTAAGTCTATCATTACTGTAAACTATCCATGACCTTCTCTCTTTAACGTAAAGAAGCGACTTATTTTCATAGGTTTAACAATTTTACAAAGTATTATGCATTTTTAAAGTTATCTATTGTTTTCTTGTTATTTTAACCTTTGTGAATTTAGTTTTTAAATATGATTTAGGATCCAAAGGGTTCTTTTATTTTTAGATGAGGAATCATACTGATCTCAATAATTAATTTTAAACTCTCTATTGTTAGCCTCGAATCTATTTTTAGTAACTAGAAATCTTTGGTTGTCTGCAGTTTCAAACATGGGTTGGTATACCATTGTCAAACCATGCTTATGGTTATACCATTACTCATCAGGAACATAATTATACGCCGTAGCTTCAACAAAATGTCCCTGAAGGAAAGTGTTTGATGATGGAACACTAACCATAACAGAACACCTGATCTAGACGACCAAGGTATTTATAGGTTATTATTTTAACCAAAAATTATTTTTGAGTGAATAATTGTACATCTTCAAACTGTTTAACATTATTGTTATAATTAACGACATTAGATTAACACTTACTAAATTATGTATAGGATATACATAATGCTTAAAAAGCAAAAGGCATACTTTATTCTGATTTAATTTTTTTAGATTAAAGAATCAATTATTTTATTCAGTATTGCAAATAAAGACTGATCTTTGTTTAACACTTTTCTACATCTTAGTTAAAATTATGTACTTATTTGTATTTGTTATCTTTATTGCACTTTAAAATATTGTGCACGTATTAAATTATTATTTTATACATATCAAATTTTACAGGGTGTTTTGAGTATACTCTATTACTGAATTTGTATAAAATCTTGAATGTGCAAAAACTTAAATATATGTAGTATAACGTTATTTTTATACCCACCAAAAAATAAACAGATGTTAGTTACAGCATTCTTAATAGTTAAGTTTCCATCCAGTAGACAAATGCTTGTATTTTTATTTTTAGCGTCGTACCTTTCTGTGATTGAATTCAATTGTCTAAGGATCTGCATATTATTCATGTTTAAATTAGTAAGTTAACTTGTATGTATAATTAACATAAACAAGGTGTGCCAAAATTATGTATAACTACTACCCACGGATATTGTGAGTCGGTGGCTCAGTTGGTAGCGTCACGGACTGCGGACCCAAGGCAGCGATGTCGTGGGTTCGAATTCTGGTCACTGCCGAAAACATTTTATCAGTTCAGTTCACCTTCGTATTATACCGGCTCACCCATTGCTTTGCTGGATACATTCCACGCACAGATCTGTAGTCTATGTGGACGGGCAAATGCAAGGTAAAAGAGGCATCCAACCTCTATAAAAAATAAAATATTAGAACAGAAACTGTATGGATTATCAGCATAAACAAATGATGTCACTGGCCCGAATCTTCTCACCCCTTATAATAATAATACAAACATATTTGCTTTTGGCATTATTAGTTTACATTTATGATCCATATTGTTTTTGTTATAATATCCGTGCTACTGTCTAAAACTATCACATGAATTTTTAAAGAAACATGCATACCCTTCTCTTGCATTATATATTTTGTTTTGTAATTTTGTAGATTCAAATAAAAATGTACTCAAAAGTTTGTATATTAATTAGAAATAGACGGATCACATTATTTTCAGTATTTTAGTGTACAACAGACAGTATTTAACTTGTCTTTGCGTGTAATAAATGTTATGTAGAATTTATACTACATTAACTTCTATAGTTAACTTTTTAGGTTCAAGATTACTACAATTTTAAGAGAATCGTCTAATTCCTAGGATTGCTGTTTTTCAATGATGACCAATTGTTAGAAAAAATTTTAATCAGTTCTATAGGGGTTCAATACAAAAATAAAATAATTATTTTGACAGTTCAAACATTTTGTACCAGATAAATTAAGTATTTTGTTGGAAATTTTAACTCTTAACGATCCATTCACTCAAGTTCTTTAAGTTCCCATAATGATATCCTCTCTAATAGTTGAGGTTTGACTCTCAGAATTGTGATGGCTACAAATAATTGCAATTTAAGTAATTACTTAACGAACAGTATTATTACATTGATATTCTGGTTTAATTTTAACATTTTTTACTAACTCCGGAGGACAAAATCTCTTTTGTAATTTTCTGAGTATGTTTGATTGTCAAATGTATCTTTAACATTGTCAAATTGTTTGCTGTAGAAATAAGCTTTAAAACTACAGTAGAACTTTGAATATCTGAGGGTAGACCAAACAGGCGGTGTATCATCTGTCAAAAAAATAACATAAAAATTATGTTATACAACTAAATTATCATGTTGGTTGGATAAATTTTGTTTTTCATTTATACGTGATCTCCCTCCCACCTATTCAATTGCCCCAAATAATCAAAGTTCTATTGTAGGTACTAAAATTAAGAATGTAAAATATTTATTGAAACGATCAATGTATTTACCCCTAGAGGCTCCTATAGTCAAGTAGTTTAATCATATTACTTTTGAAGTAAAAGTTGTTTCCTCTCTAAAAGAGTAATTTGTGTTACAATATGTAAATGCTAATGCTAACTGTGCTGACCCAATGTGATGTTATCTTGTAATGTATGTAAATTAAATTTGTTATAAAATTTTAACCGTTTGTGGTTCTTGACATTATGCCTTTTAAATCTTATTTATTAAGGCGCAAGGGGGGGTATCTTTCTCAATCAACCACTTGATGTATTTTTATGATTCTTTTTTTGAAGGAATTTTAAAAGGAAAGGAATGTCAACTAAGTACGCTGTAGTTTTGGCGGGAAACGCTGGGAAAGGCTGCAGTTTTGGCGGGAGACACTATGGAGGTTTCTTTTTTTGGCAAGAAACGATAGGAAGACGTAAGTTTAGGCGTAGGGTGACGCTTAACCTCAACCAATTACATTCTATGGGTAACTGTTTAACTATAACTATGTATATAGAATCTAATTGGTTGAGGTCATATTTAGTCCAGGACCTGACTAGGGTTCTGTGTGCATGTCGTGTATAGAGAATTTTGCTTTTGCATTTCAATATAGGTGTCTTAGGAAGTGTTTTCCACTCGGGTGTCAAGTTCGCACCTGGTACGTTTTCGAGCTATGACGTCATCAAAATGGCGGCCATTGATTTTTTTAAATCGTATATTTCGCAAACTATATGTCGAATTGGAATGTAATTTTTTTTGTTTGAAAGATAGTTTTAAATGCTACCTGTTTTACATTTACACATTTGTTGTATGTTTAGTACATTCTTCGTAATTTTGCAAAAACCTGTATTTTTAAATATTTTTGAGTTATTTTTGTTTGTAACGTTTTATTGATACAATTTATCAAAAATCACCAATGAAAAAAGTTGTAGAACATTTAAAAATCTTTACAAAAATACCAAATTCGATATGTTTTACTCAAAAGATTACGTCAAGAAACTAGATAAATCTCATAAAAACACCAATTTTGGCGCAAAAACGCCTATTAGTCCGGCATCTAGGGCAGTTCGCAAGTCTTATAAAGACAGTTTCGCCATTCAATGTTGATGTATGTGTCTAAATAAGTGTTTTCAACTCGGGTGTCACTTCTGCACCCACTGCAGTTTCCGGTTATGACGTCATTAAAATGGCGGAAAGGGCTATATTAAAAATAACGATATTTTACATACCATGTATCGGATCGGAATAAACTTTTTTTTGTTTGAAAGATAAGTTTACATGCTATCTTTCTTACATTTGCACATTTGTTTTATGTTTAGTACATTTTTCGTAAATTTGCAAAAACCTATATTTTTAAACATTTTTGTGTTATTTTTGTCGATAACGTTTTATTGATACAATATATCAGAAATAACTTAAAGACAAAGTTGTAGCACGTTAAAAGAGCTTTACAAAAATACCAAATTCGATATGCTTTACTCAAAAGATCACGTCAAGAAACTAGAAAATCGTACAAAACAACCTAATTTTGCCCAAAAACGCATATAAATCCGACATCGATGGCTGTGTACGAGTCATATATAGACAGTTTTACCATTCAATGTTGATGTATGTGTCTAAAGAAGTGTTTTTAACTCGGGTGTCACGTCTGGACCCACTGCAGTTTCCGGTTATGATGTCTTTAAAATTGCTACATGTTACGATTTCACCAGCTATTTTACTTAAAATAAGACCATTACCCTCTTTTATGCAAATAAAAGCACAACAAATCAATGTAATTAGTCCATAGGAATGTTTCCACTATATAAATACCACCGGTGCAGCAATCCTGTCGACTAAGGGAATTTCCATTTGCCTGGACTGATTTTCAATTAATCTATTAAATTAACATTATTAAATTAACAACTCAAACAATGTTAATTTAATAGATTAATTGAAAATCAATCCAGGCAAATGGAAATTCCCTTAGTCGACAGGATTGCTGCACCGGTGGTATTTATATAGTGGAAACATTCCTATGGACTAATTACATTGATTTGGTGTGCTTTTATTTGCATAAAAGAGGGTAATGGTCTTATTTTAAGTAAAATAGCTGGTGAAATCGTAACATGTAGCAATTTTAAAGACATCATAACCGGAAACTGCAGTGGGTCCAGACGTGACACCCGAGTTAAAAACACTTCTTTAGACACATACATCAACATTGAATGGTAAAACTGTCTATATATGACTCGTACACAGCCATCGATGTCGGATTTATATGCGTTTTTGGGCAAAATTAGGTTGTTTTGTACGATTTTCTAGTTTCTTGACGTGATCTTTTGAGTAAAGCATATCGAATTTGGTATTTTTGTAAAGCTCTTTTAACGTGCTTCAACTTTGTCTTTAATTTATTTCTGATATATTGTATCAATAAAACGTTATCGACAAAAATAACACAAAAATGTTTAAAAATATAGGTTTTTGCAAATTTTAAGAAAAATGTACTAAACATAAAACAAAAGTGCAAATGTAAGAAAGATAGCATGTAAACTTATCTTTCAAACAAAAAAAGTTTATTCCGATCCGATACATGGTATGTAAAATATCGTTATTTTTAATATAGCCCTTTCCGCCATTTTAATGACGTCATAACCGGAAACTGCAGTGGGTGCAGACGTGACACCCGAGTTGAAAACACTTATTTAGACACATACATCAACATTGAATGGCGAAACTGTCTTTATAAGACTTGCGAACTGCCCTAGATGCCGGACTAATAGGCGTTTTTGCGCCAAAATTGGTGTTTTTATGAGATTTATCTAGTTTCTTGACGTAATCTTTTGAGTAAAACATATCGAATTTGGTATTTTTGTAAAGATTTTTAAATGTTCTACAACTTTTTTCATTGGTGATTTTTGATAAATTGTATCAATAAAACGTTACAAACAAAAATAACTCAAAAATATTTAAAAATACAGGTTTTTGCAAAATTACGAAGAATGTACTAAACATACAACAAATGTGTAAATGTAAAACAGGTAGCATTTAAAACTATCTTTCAAACAAAAAAACTTCATTCCAATCCGACAAATAGTTTGCGAAATATACGATTTAAAAAAATCAATGGCCGCCATTTTGATGACGTCATAGCTCGAAAACGTACCAGGTGCGAACTTGACACCCGAGTGGAAAACACTTCCTAAGACACCTATATTGAAATCCAAAAGCAAAATTCTCTATACACGACATGCACACAGAACCCTAGTCAGGTCCTGGACTAATTATCATGATATCACCGGCCTTGTTAGTTTTCCACATCAACATTCCATTTATAACAAACCTTACAAGCATACTTGATAATTAACCTTCTTTATCACAAGTTCTGGTCGTAGGGATTGTCACTGTTTTTTAATGAACTTGTTAACTTAATTTACAATTACAATAGTCTTTGTGTTAAACATTTATATTTCGTAATTTATAATTGCTTTAAGTATAATCTCGTATTATCCTGGTAAAAAATCAGAGCCAAACTTTGAAGTCGAATACAGTTTTAGCAAAGACAGTGCTGGTTACTACTATACACAGGTTAAGAAAGCTCCAAAATCCGGAAAGATATAGATCGCAAGACTGTTCGAAATCTCATGTCTGTTTGTCATCAAAGCCCGGCTCTCTGGTAAATTATTTCCCATAAGCAAACCTGCTTACGATGTAAACTCGAAAGGTTCTTATTGGACTATTGCAAAAATATTTCACTAAGCAAGTCGTATTAAAAAAAAAACATTAGATATGGCAGCAGGTTTGCTGATTTGGGGGAAAGGAAAGTTTCTTTTTAGGATAGAATAAAAAAATGCATTTGTCAAATTTGATCAAAATATATAAAAAAACCTACAACAGTTTTCCAAAAGAATAACATACAGATTTATGAGAATTTTCTCTGTAACCTTGATAGTAATAGTACAACATTGATTCAGTATACAAAATTGTTAGTTTTTTAAGCTATAAACGATAGCTGTATTGAAAATCGTGCATACAAATTCCCTTACCTCCTATATTTATCCTATAATCTATGCCCTATACCACCGTAAAGGGAACACAAACATGTCTTGAAACCCTAGTTATTTCCAGACCCTACTCTGATGATCTAGTAAGTGATTTCCAGCACCCTAGAGTATTTCACATTTTTTTAGCTAGTATAATATTTGTTCCCAGTGACTTCAATTTTCCAGTTCAAATTTTCAATTTCAGTCCGCATTTTCTTCCTCGTGGCTGTCAGTACTGGTTGATTGTTCTCTTTCATCTTCTTGGTCCTCTAGTTCCCGATTCTTCTTTTCCAGATCTTCCACGTCTTGTTCTTCCACTTCCTCATCTTCCTCTTTTTGAGGGTACACCCCTCTGGGGAACCCTGGAGTAGCTGCCCTCGGAAATCCCGGACTTCCCTCTCTCGTTTGACACTCCGTTGAAGCCAAATCATCCGAGTCTCTGAAACTCTGAGTCTGAGCCGTCGTGGACTTTGTTTGTTCTTCCACGATCGATGGAGGAGGTATCGGTGGCAAAGGTCGTCCTTTCAGGGTGAGCACTTTAATCTCGTGAATTATCGTCTCTTTTTGCAAAATCTGGTTGTGAAGTATCTTTGTTAGACTGCGTACATCTTCGATGTATTCTTTTTCTCGATCGTTTGAATCCGTAGCAGCCTGCAGAACATAAGATTGGAGGTTTTATAAAAGGAAATTAAAGGTTTTGTTCCTTTAGAATTTGCAAACAGAAACACTGTCTAATTGATACATTTCTGATCTTCTGTATTATTAATTTTCATCAAAATGGTTATGGAAAGGCAAAAGTAAGAGTATGCTTGATTCAATTATGTTCAGAGCTCTTCTCGGCTTTGAGATTCAAACAACAAATTTTAAATCATAAATCTATTGCTAGAGAATTAACATACCTTAAGCTGGTTATTAATTTATAAAGTAATTCGAGCTATTTTAAAAGTTTGTTTATCATTGTTAGATTAAATGCAGACCAAATAGTTAAAACAATAGTTTAAATATATTTGACCAAGTAAAAAGTTAAAGAGTTCCTATGATAAATACCTTTTTTACCCTCTGTGTTAAAGTGATCAGTTTCTGTTTTTCTTCTTCTAGAGAGGAAAGCATCTGGAGTTTATGGGTGTTCTCTCGCATCAAATCTGCTAAATCCTCAGATTCTTCCAAAAGTTCTTCCTGTTCAAAATTAATTTATTATTTTACAAAGAATATTTTTTTACATCCGCCACAGTGGTTTGTTCCAATTTAATTAAGAGAACCAAATTTTCTTAAACCGTGTCCTCTCCCATTGCAAACGCAAAGCCAAGTATAACTGCAATAAGCATTTTATACTTATACGCCAACCCCGTACGAAGGACGGGTACTCTACTAGTAACAAATATAAATGTTGCTTATCGATTTCACAAAACCAACACTAACCTTTAAATCTCTGATAATCTTCTCATATTTTCTATGAAGTTCCTCTTCCCGTTTCGATTTGCGTATGTTCTTTATCATCTGCTCAAGGCTCTTTTCTTCTAGCGTTTCTACATCAACCTGCTGGCCAAACTTGCATATCATCGCTTTGTCAATGTCTTTCTTCAATTGCGATATCTTTGATTCCATTTCTAGACATTCTTCGGTCAACCGTTGTTGGTACCGCTGGCTCTTCCTGAAGTAGAAACAAACTTTAATTGAACTCAAGAAAAAAAAGCTTTTTTATTTTAAAAAAATCCCTATGAAAAAAATGAAAAATATATGTAGAATTACGATTTGCAGCCTAAAGGGTGATTGTCAGATTATCGAGGTTGAAGACTAACAAGCATCAAGTTACTTAATACTAACTTTTATCAGTACTAAATCCAAATTGTTATACCTTCTCGTACTATTATTTAACCACCAGCTCTCACCTCCCTTGCATGATCTTAAGAAAAGTCAGTAGCTTTTTGATGGTTCAAAATGAGCAGAATGCAGCTGACCAGCTGATCCTGATCATTGTGCTTTAAATAAATGATCCTGACTGATGAACCAGCTGATCTTAGTCAGTAACAAAGCTACGCAGATAGTACTCACAACATTGTACACTCATCCTTCACTCATATTTGGGTTAAAAAAAGCACCTGCTTCATTCCGAAATGAACCAAATAAAAGGTAAAAGTTAAGTAACCCCTAAATAATTAAAGCTGTAATATTTACCTGAGTTTTTCCAGCTGGGAGTCAGTTTGCCGCTGGAGCTCCGACACCCGAGCTCGTAGTTTGTCAAGCTCTGGCCGAGACATGAGCAGACTTCGGCCGCAGATCTGTCCGCAGCGCAGCACTACCAAGACCTCCGTCTCGTTCAACCGTGACTGTTTGTCTTTCTGAAAAATACCAAAGACAAAAAAAATTTCTTGACGACACATAATCATGGGTCATGGGGGGAGATTTCAGTATATCGCCCACTACTAAGTCTAGAGTGTAAGTTATCCCAGTATTCCTGTGGGGCGAGGGGATTGTAGGCCAAGACTGAGAATAAAATGGGCAAGACCACCAACCTATTTAGTACCAACTTTTAACAACAAATAAAAAATGTAAGTTCAAGATCAGCAAGTGATAAGAAGCAAGCAGAGGGAAGTAAAGAGATTAAACTTGTGAGACAAAATGTAAACACAGAAAAAGAAAGAGTGAAGTGCAGCTGGAAACATGAAGGTGATAAATGTAAAATTTGGAGAAGAGAAAGATGGAGGTATGGTAGTAAAAGAAGTAAATGGAAAACCAAGATCAACACCAACTTTGGGAATAAATTAACAAGTTGCAAATTAGCTCCGAAAAAAAAATTTCCACCAGTGTGTGGCCAAAATATGTGACATCTAGAAAACTTAAAACAAGATGCCCCGTGATAGTCTTTGCAAACAGCTATTAGCACAACTGCGCAGTCGCTCCATCTTGCTGGTACCATAATAAGACTGTTGCTATTCTCGTTAAAAATTATAATTCATTACAAATTACGTTCCTTAAATACAGTAACTGTATTCAGGCCGGTTAACGTCAAACATGAAACACCTGAGGCGTGTGGTGGGGTAGGAGGGGAGGTGGAATGCTATTGAAAAAAAGTTATTGTAAGGCGTTACAATCACTTTTCTGTATAACAACAAGTAGCAATTCTCAGTGTAAGCGGGAAAGCAGTAGGGAAATAGTAGTTTACAATTTTTAAGATTTGTCGACTATCTAGTACTTTGTCTAAAACCTTTGATACCTGTAATTTCTCAAGCTGATCCTGGTTCATCCTTAGAACTGGTTCAATCAGTTTAAGGAACTTGTAATTCCTCTCCTTCTCCCGTCTCATTAGGTCAATGGTATTTTTCTCTGTGTTTATTTTGGCTTCCAGTTTGTACCTGTGGTTGAAATTCATTTACTTTACTTCCAACAGTTCTATTACGAATTAATAACTAATCTCGTGAAGATTCCTACAAATTGATCAGTTATAATTAAAAGCAACAACTCGTATGTTCTACTATCACAAATAGCTCAGATTGTATACAAATTGTTCTGCGAGTTACCTTTTAGCTCTCAGTTGCACAGTTTCTTTGTGAATCTGCGGATCACACTCCGCAGGACATTTCCCGTCTTTCCGTCGTGGACTTGGTCGGCCGACACTCACTGTTGTATCGGAGTCTTCTGATGTTTCGCTGGACGAATCCTCGTCACTTTCTATAATATTATTTTTAGTTAGGTTAAAAGAACTTAGTTATCTAATGTTCTATCTAGAAGCACATCAATAGAAAAAAGACAGCCGCCTCAAGCAAAATAAAAGTATGCCAGCTAAGACAAAGCGTCCTAAGCTACTTTCTTCATCAGACAATGATGATGTGGTGTCCTGAAAGACTTAAGGGACAACAAGTCCTGAAAGAGGGGATGTCTCATGATACATGACTCTTATGTACTATGAAACGTTCGATAAGTATTTTCCTTTTATTAGAATTTTTTTGTGTAAAAGGATGGTTAAAAATTATTTAAAAGCACTACAAATTTGAAAACCGCAGGCACACAATTTAATAGACATGCTTACAATTATTCTTTCATTGAAAAATAAAAATTGCACGATATGAAATTGAATTGTGTGTGGTTGTGAATGCAGGGTCAATATGGTGGCTTGATGAACAAGATGAGAAAGGTGACAGAGTAGAAATACTCCTAGGATGTGACATGGAAGTACTCAAAAAAAGGGAGAAAAAGAAAACCTTTGATGAAACTATTGGCAGAGGACAGAACATTGACATAACGGCCATTAAAAGTGGCCTGCAAAGGCACAGATGGACATGAATACTAAGAGGATTGAAACCAAGCAATCATCATACATGGAAGAGGAGGGAGTTTGTGAAAGATGTACAAGAGAAATCCATTCAATAAAGAGTTATCAATAAGGAATAAGTACAAGAAACTAGATCATAAACGGAGACAAATCACATCTTCAGATGCTTGGTGAGGTTCAGGACAGGCTACATTGGCTAAAGAAAAGTATTACACATCTGGGACGGTTTGTTTGTGAAATTCCCATTCTTGAAAACAAATTGAGATGTCGATTTTTCTTTAGGTCAGAAACTATTTTATATCACGTTCTAAATCATATTTCTCAACAGTTGCAACGTTTGTGAGATTAGAAAGAACGGGTGTACCTCATGTACTGACTTGAATGTTATTACAATTACTGTCATGCTAGAAAGCACTGTTTGTGTTGTGTGTATCATTTTTAACAAACCTCCTTCCTCCTCTTCCGAGCTGCCAAATAGGTTCGGCCGACTCTTCTTGCGGAAGATCCGATTAAGATGTTTACCAACACGACAGTTTGCCGTCAGTTCGGCAAAGATCTTCTCCACTGCTGCCAACTTCTCCTCCAGTAACGCAACCTCGGCAGCTCTGACGTCAATCTTGTGCTGAAGAATGTTGATCTGGAAAAACAAAGCTAGATTCTGATGTATGTAAAGTTTTGAAATCAAAGTAAATTAAACTCAATCCTTATGAGGACGATGCACACTGTGGTGCCTATTTAAGATGAATATATAAGCAGTGTAATTGTAAAATAGAGTCTTATACCTTGTGTAGTTTGAACGCAAACTGTTATTCTTCAATAGCACCATTTGTTCAATGCCTTATTATCAAGAACTGGCAGAGGTTGCTAACCAAATATCATTTCTTACCTAAAACGATTTATGTTTCCTGTAATAAATCACCCTCTGATTTTCATGTTGGGTTAGTCTCTGGATTAAGATATTGCAAGATTAAGAAGGTTTAGATTACCTGTTGTGTCAATCGATCATTGTTATGAACAACTGCAGCTGTTTCATGCTGCTAAGAGCACAGCTTCAGGTAAATAATGTTAAAACACTATTTTCATTGATGAATGAGATTGTCAGCATTTATATATTACTCTTCTGGGACAAAAAACACAAAAACATACAAAAACTACATTTACACAAAAAAACTCGGCTAAGTAGTCCAAACACGAGGTGCATTATCTGTTGGTGATTAGTAATGACGTTTTTAACCTGAAGCTGTGCTCTTAGCAGCACGAAACCGCTTAGTTATTCATAACAAGGATCAATTGACGCAACATGTAATCTAAACCTTTTTAATCTCACCCTCTGAACTAAGGTCGCCCAGTCTCTTCTTACGCTTGGAAAGATTGATGGATTGTTTGAATTTTTCCAGATACCTTGAGCTACATGTTTACCAGATTAAAGCATGGATCAATAAGGGTTGGGAGTTAAAACTTGTCATTGGAGTAAGCCAGACTATGTGCATTTTTAACTATTTCTTATTACTTAATGATAAAAGAGTAATGGATAGGCAAAAGCTAAAATTCTCATCAATTGGTTGGACAAATCAATCACCCTGAGATGTTTTGTGTGTTTCTCCGCAAGGCTGTTGTTAACTCGTTCCATGATTGCAGACTCAGCTTCGTCAAAGCTATGCATTATGTGGAACTCTTGATGCAGCAGATTAACGAAACATTCGAGATACTTGATGTCGATCGACAGTTGTAGTCGTTGTCGAGCGAGTAACTCTACTTCCTGGTCAAACTGTGTCAGTAGTCGCGCCATCTCACTGAGGATCTGGTCTTGCTTGAACAGCTGTCTGCAGAAGTGAAGCGGGATTTAGATTTATTGCATTAGCGAAATTTCATCAACACCGTCAAATAAAATGATTAGGTGTTACCGTCAGATATTGGCTTGCTGTTTCAGAAAATTGACAAAAGATATAAAATTTACTAGATGATTTTGGATAATCAAATTTTGCACCATGGAATGTAGCAATTTGTATTGAAAAAATAACCAATATACAATTGCCAATAAATAGCTACCACTACAGGACAAACTCAAAAATAACCATTATTATGATACAAGAGAAAGAAAATAGTAAAAACAATAGAAAAGGAAAAATAACATATTTATAGAAACAAAGTTTATGATTGATTAAAACTAAAAAGGTGGGGAATTTCTTAATTACAAACTTTATTAACTTACAAAAACAAATATAAGCAAATATAAGGCATCAATCACCTGGTTTTCCGAACACTTCTGATTTCGCTTTCCCACTCGCTTTCTTCTTCTTCTAGTTCGATTGTGTTTCCCTCATCATTCACCACCATCAATGTCGATTGACTATTGAGGATGAAAAACTCTTCTTCGTACTCAATTGGGTCGTGATCGCAAAAGTCGGGGTCTTTATCAGGATAAATCTGTTACAAAATGAAGAAAAATTCTTTAAATTTGATGTGTTATCTTAAGTTTTAAGTTTATTGCCATAGTATTTATGTCTATTATTTCTTTGATTACTAATATGTTAATTATTCTAAAATTATTAATACAACTTTTGTGACTGTCAGTTTTTCACCTTAAGATTTTAAATTCTACGCAACTTAATTTTAAACCGACCTGATATTGACGTTCAGGAAACTCTTTCGGTATGTTAAGCTGAGGTTTGGGAGGAGGCAAGATTCTGCAGTCTTCTGGCAGTTCATCATAAAGATACAACAGCTGATTCTCCAACTGATGCACATTTCTTACTAGTTTCACCTTCTTTTCTCGTAAAGAATAGACTTTACGGTTGAACTCTTCTTTCATGTTGAATATCTGTAGAAAACATAAGTAAATCACTTGAAAAATAGTCCTGGACATAGGTAAGTGACATTCTATGTAATATTTACCAGCCTTTGAAACACCAATGATCTTCCTAGCAGGAAACAACAGGCGCTGCAACGAGAGAGAACATTGCTCCTGCATGCAGTAGTTGTGATGCACAGTCCGGTCGAATCTGATCAGCCAAATTTTTTCTGTTGTTGTGCCTCCACCTTTTTTTTACAGAACCATATTAAAATAAGCGTTTTTAGTTTCTACGAATTGACAACTCTTAAGATTGGAACCACTTCTCTTACCTCTCGTTTGGCTTGAACTAGTTGGTTCAGCTTATGCAGACTGGTGTTTTTGGATTGGTCAGGTAGTTTGAATTCTTCCGACGATTTCAGTTTGTAGTCTCCGATAGTTCTCATCGCGTGTTCAATCGCAGAAATGTCTGTTGAAAGGTTCTTGTCTTGGTCTGGTTGCGTTGCTAAGAACGCTTGCCACTGTAAACATTACATTTTCAAAATACAACTACCATAAACCTCTTTGAAATACAACTTGTCATTGGATTTTTTATAAAAGTCAAGCTATACAATGCTGGACTACACTTCATTAATTATCTGAAGGCAATGATCCTACTTTATTAGTAAAGGGTTGTCTGGTTAAGGTGCTTGGCTTCAAATCTGAAGGGCGCTGGTTCAATTTAAGCGAGATCGTTTCCAGACCCAGTTGCCATTTGTCATTGGGTTATGAATTAATGATGCTATTTAACAAAACGGTCGATGTTAGATAGTAACAAGACCAGGATATGGACCATCCCCTTTCAAAACGTAAAAAAATTTCATCGGCGCAAAAACATAAAAAATTAAAAGAGTAGATTTAACATACTCCCTACCTGTGTTAGTATTTATACATACTTGTGTTGGTTAGTCTATAGTAAAAGATAACAATAAAATGCCCATTATGTACTATAACATTTTTTAGAAGGATTTTAGATAATTATTTTTTAATCCTTTTTTAACTTAGAAATTTTATATACAATGTTCCTAAGACCAATGACATACTTATTTCTGTAAATCGGGCATTTAAGTTCAAAAAATAAATATGTGCCTTTCCTCGCCCAGGACATTTAAATATATAATTATTTTATATCACTTTTAGTACATGATAATGTATTTTTATGTAGGTTTTTTATTGGTCAAATGCAGAGATGTTACTGATTATTAAAATTAGTTCACCTACTTGTATAAAATGTTTTATGACTCAAACATGATATGTAGGCTGTTGCATTGCAATGGTAATTATTGTAGAATCCACATTCCTAATACAAGTTTTAAATTTACTTCGTTGACAGGGGTGTTGAAAATAATAATACTATAATTCGGCCGCTTAGAAAGCGACCTGCACGCTAATGCTAACCAATGCTAGAGGAGGTCACTTTCTAAGCGGCCGAACTATAATCATCTTACCTGTTTCTTTCGTTCTTCTTTTTTCTGCTTGGTAAGTTTGTGTTTCTCCAGAGCCCGTTTTGTTTTAATATTTAGCCTGTCATATATGTCCTGTACTGATCGCTGGTATGGTTCCTCTGACTCAACTTCAAGAATGAAAACCGGAGACAGTTCCGGCACAGCTTTTTGCAATCTGAACAGAATGGTTTAGCAATGAGTAATAATATTGTGGACAGTACAAACTAAATAAGACAATAGTGGATTCATCAACGGATGGTGCTCAAAAAGGGCTTGACTATACCCAGAATAAACGGAACTGATGAGAAAAGTACAGCAATTGTCTCTTACACTTTTAATATTGAAAAGTTCCACATTGTACTTACAGCTTATCTTGTCAAGAGAGTTTTTTTTATTTTTTTTTGTGTTCAACAAGCGAAACCTTTTTTTTTGTAGCTAATAAAAGCCTACTTGGCAGGACTCTTTGTGAACCTAATTGGAATCTTTGTGTACATTGTATGATTAAAGATGGATCTGGGTAGATAAAGAATTGTGATTGGTACTTACGATTCAGTACCAGTGTCTCTAATTTTTTCACAAGAGTTCTGCAGCACTCGTTTGATGAAAGCTTCTCCTTGTTCAAAGTCTTCTCCAAGTTTTCTATGAACAAACGTTGAGATGCTCCTTCTTCCTCTGGCAAATGTTTTGTCAGCATTAGTGATTTACAGTACAATACAGATGGATAGCTTTTATTTACCTTAATCTTTATTTGAAAATTTAGAGTAGTTACAAGGACATTTAATTTTCTAGCCATTTGCTATGTAAAATGCACAAGTAAGTTTTTAGTTTAATTGTATGCACGATATCCATCATAAACAAAATTAAAATTACATCATCATGAACAGGATGTTGAAAACAAATTTGAAAATAGAGGGTGTAACATCTCTTTGTTATGCTTCTTTACCTCTTCAGGCTACATCACTATGTTCTACAAAATTAAATTCAAGTTTAACGGGTACCAACCCAATGGCGGAGATTTCCACATGAAACGCAGCCAGACAATCCATGAAGTAGTGCTTCATCTTGTAAAGGCAAAGCTGACTCTTCTGAACTTCAAAGTTAAGTTTATGCTTCACCAACTTCATCTCCTTGTCTATCAACTCTTGAATGTGAAGTTGCAAACGTTTATCCAAACGAAACTCAGAATACCGTAATCTTTGAGAGTCCGGTAATGCTGCGTTCCTAAATAATAGAGTACTGTATTACTAATTTTATTGGTCAAAAGTCGTTAAAATAATATTATTTACATTTCAAACTGAAAATAAGGACACAGTTTGTATAATGTATAATTTACTCCTAATTACTAACTTGAAAATTTGTCACTATTTTATTTTATTTAAATTTATTTTAGGAATGACTAAATAATCATTTATTGAGAGAAAGTTAAAAAGTAAAAGCCAGTAACTTTTCGAGCAGTAGGCGATATTTAGTACGAAGAACAGCCAGTTGTTTTTGGACTCGAACTTTTTTCATCATCGCCACAGCCATTTTCTCTTTGATGACTGCATCTTTCTTTGCTTCCTCCAAACTCACCCCAGGCTCTTCCTCCAAAACCAGCTCACTTCCTGTTGTAATCTATTTGTAAGAAATGGAAGAATTAAAATATATATCATATTATTAATGTATGTGGTAATGTTGTTATTGTATGTAATATTTTATTTACATACAAATACGAAAAATATCGTAGCCATTCGTTGTTAACCTTGCCTGAGCCCTAGTCTGACTCCGTCACAGGGAATCATTTTTAGATTTATCTATAGAAAAACAAGAAAATTACAATGTTTCCATTAATTTGGTCTCTATCATGTTCTTTTAAAATTACATACAACGCAGGTTATTGATAAAATCAGATATAGAATACTTTTAAAATTAGAGGTTTATATTTATCAAATTTTTATGTCATTGATACTATCTGTAATGAAACTTGCAGCACTATTTCAGCTCTATGAAACTTCAAAACTTACTTGCATAACTGTTCCGAGTGATTCATCAGAAAATGTTTCGGTTTCGGTTTCAAGGCTGAAGACGAAAATGTTCCCATCCATTCCACAATCGACAAGAAATCTGAATCGATTTGAAACAGTTATGTCTGTGATCATTCCATAATCTATGTCATGGAGCCTAATGTCATCGTAGCCAGTCGCCAGCCAGGCTTGCGCAACTTTGGTCAAACATCTCAATTTGCCATTTTCCAACCCAAGATACCAAGTGGAGCTTTCGTTTCTGAAACAGTTGAGTTTCTTCTTGAATCTTTTCTCTCAGTGTCAGTGTGCGTATGCGGAAGGCAACTAGCCCACTAGAGAAAAACTGAAGAAAAATTGTCATAGTAACTTCTTAAACTAAATAATCGTTTACAGAATCTTTTTTTCTGTCAGTGAAAACTATTTGACTGAACAAGTGTAAATATGTGCTTTAAATAAACCGTAAAAAAACATCTCTTTTTAAAATAAAAATAGCTCTAAAAAAGAAATAAACAGTTGAAAACACATTCATTGTTTTTTAAGGTCTATCCAGTTCAAAAATATTGATATACCTACAGTTTCTCAAAAGAAAAAGGTTTTGATCCCTCTATTTTATATGTATAGTCCTCGCTTGTTGCAAAACCTTGTAAATTCAAGTATTGGCCCTAAAACATGTCCTAGTAAGATTTTTGTAAGATTGTAAGATGCCACTCATCCTGCACTCATATCCATTCATACTTGGGTTAAAATACCTACTTTGTATGGTCGCCATTTCATTGAAAAATATTAAAGTATAAACACATTGTTCACAAAACACCAATATTTACACATCTATGAGACAGTTTTTTTCAAATTCAATTAAATTTTTTCAAATTACAGTTTGACATACAACACAGTTTTTCTTTTTAGCAACAAAATTTAACCTATTTACATTTTTTCCAACTTACGTAATATAAGCGGTCGAAATATATTCTTTTGATATTGTTTCATTAAGTAGACATTTTGACTGCCAGCTATATTCGTACAATCCATTTTTATTCACTAAATATATTGAATTGTCTTTTGAATAAAGAGCACATATTAAGTTTTCAATCGCATCTCCTCCTGAAAAACACTTAGTTAAAGTACAAACTTCAATTTCGATCTCTACTCAAAATATATACTACATAATTCACAATATTTAAAATTAGAAGAGCTGACAAATCAAACTACTTTACAACAATAGCGAACAAGGAGGTAAAAATAACAAAGAGTTCAAGTTAAAAAAAACAAATTTGTATTTTCGAATGTACGTGCAGTTGCAGTGTTCCCAAAAATTCTAAGTTTTTATTTAATTATACTTGTTCCGTGTAACATGTTTTAATAAAAATAATAAATCACTAGTACTGTTTGAAATATGCTATGGTTTCAACTTAATAACTCTAAAGAATTGTTGATCAAAAGAATTAAGTAAATCAAGGGTAAATAATTACAATAGTAGATTAGGACCTTGGTATTTTGGGAATTCCGTTGATATTGGTGGACTCAACTGATAAGAAATCCCAGTAAATCCTTCTTCAGGGATTACAACTTCGCTTAATGAAGAAACACAGCACACTAGCAAAATCCTGATCTGTAACCACCAAAATTTGAAGTTTTGAATTACTTAATGGTTGAAACTAACATTTTCATTAGCAGTTTTCCCAATAAAAACACGCCGTAGCCAATTGTTTGACTAAGTTGTTGGTATGCTCTTTACATAGTTGTTTTTGGTCAAGGATAAATGGTACAAGAAGCTTTACTGACTTAGGCATATATAGTGTTCAGTCTGTCTCAGAAGGAATATAATCACTTCAGTTTTACTTTCATTTATCTTTATACATACTAACCGTGGTTAGCCGTTTTCTTTTTCAGTATCTAAGTATGCTACAAGACATCTTTGTAGGATCTATCTATGTACAACAATTTTACGTGTTTTTAAATTTCAAAATACAAACCTGTGTCGGGTTCCAGCACAGCCCTCTCACTGGAGCCTCCAGCTGGAGAAAACCGACTGGAATCAGTTGTATTGTCGACTGCAACTTGTACACAAACACCGATCTGTCTTCACTCCCCGTCACAAACAATGTTTTCTCAGGGTTTACGCAGATCGCAGTTATTCTTCCTTTGTGAGGTTTAGTTTCCTATGGAAAATTACTACTAAGTTAAATGCACATTTAATTTATTGCAACTTGTTATTCCGTCTTTCTGAACACAGTTTTGTTAGTCGGAAGTCAAGATGTCTTTAATATGGAAAAATTACATATCACTGTGTTTCAGCACTTCACACTATTATGATTTGCAATACGGTATATTTATATAGCATCGGTTCCCATAGTGATAGTTATTGTTTGGGTGGTTGATAAAGTCGAGTTTACGAGGCCAATAGGCAAGTTACGGGACAGGTTACCTGCATCTAGCATATTTCAGGTTCTGCCACACGACTGGCTACGTGTAAAAGTGACTTATTACTGATATCATAACAGCAATGTTGACAGTATAAAGCAGAATACGGAAAAAACATCAAGCGTCTGGTGTATGTTTTGAATTTCATAAATTGATATGAATTTACAAATTCATATTAATTTATGAAATCGCTCTGTCATATTTACAAATATTTACAAAATATATATCTGTCATATTTACAAATATGACAGAGCGATTTTTAGATAATAAAACTGTTATAGCAAAATAAAAAGCTAAAAAACTTGACCCATGCAATATTTAAAATGATGAGACTTCTTTCCAGTAAAATATTGTATTTGATACATATATTGACAGGTTACAAATCAAAGAAGTATAAAATAAGAACAAAACAAACTTAAATACAGGTGGCACTGGAGAGAAGAAGAAACATCATGATCCAGTCAGTTTCATTTAGTCAGTGGCAGTGAGATAAGACAGTGCTGGCCAGCCTGTAAGCCGCGTTTACACGAGGCCAGTAGGCGGGCAGGTAACTTGGAGCAGGTAACCTGAGGCAAGTAACCTTCCCCATGTGGACGACTACGCTTGTAAATTATAGGCAAGTTGCCTGTCTACCTGCCTGGCAGGTCGACTTGCACGAGGAGTAGACAACCTGCCCCCCCACCACTCGAAAACGGCACCTGCCCCACAACCTGCCTCGCACTGACGCCGTGTGGACAACTAGCTGTTTGTTTTCCTTGCACTGACGCCGCGCCGTGTGGACAACTTAGTTGTTTGTATTGGATGTCTGTTTATTGTTTAAATTGTTAACATTTTATATATTTGTGCAATACAATACCAATATAATGGCTCCGCGTTGGTCCGAAGAGATGACAATTCAGTTTTTGGAACTTTATAAGGACCGGCCTTGCTTATGGGACCAGTTTTCTGAACTGTACAAGAACAAGAATGCACGCGAAACAGCCCTTGGTGAAATAGTTTCCGCTATGAAAATTGAAGGGTTTGGAATAACTGAAGCTAAATCTAAAATAAAAGCTTTACGAGCCACATACTCTGGTGAAATGGCCAAAACAGTGAAAAGTGCAAAATCAGGCTGCGGTACAACCGATTTGTACGTGCCTAATGTAAAGTGGTTCTATATAATGAAAGGTATAATGGAAAAAGGAGCACTGAAAAGAGAATCGAAGAGCACTCTGGTAAGTAATGTATGTTTATTTATACATAATTTGGATCCTTTCTGTTCTGAACACATGTTCACTGTTAAGGTTAGGTTAGGTACATGTATTATTAACCTGTATCAATGTACCATTTTTAACTGCCAATGGACAGCACCTTCACCGACAAAGTATCTTTTGTAGGCGTCCCTTTTTTGCTTTGCCTTCTTAGTTTGCTGATGACTTCCTATGCGTACGACACTCTGTAGGCCATTAGTCTCTTGTCTCCAGCAACCGGGAAGAAATTGTCCAAGATTGTAATCTTCAGTGTCCACCGCGCCCCTAGCAAAATATGTGTGAGTTGACAACTTCCTTAAAAAATTGTGCAGAGCACATGAAGCAAAAACAATTTTATCCACCGAATCTGGAGATATTTGAATAGGTTTTTCAAACACCCTGAACCTGCTAACAAGTATGCCAAAGGCGTTTTCGACGATACGCCTAGCTCTAGAAAGTCTATAATTATAAATTTTGCTTTCCATGTCAAGTTGAGAACCTCCATAGGGTTTCATTAAGTATTCCTTAAGTGGAAACGCGTCATCGCCCAATATTACACCATCTTCTGGTAACAACCCAGACTCTAGGCTGTCCATTAATGAGCATCTCTGAAAAACTTTACCATCAGATACAGAACCATTACTTCCAACAGAAATGTATGTAAAACAGTAGTCGTGATCCACTAAGGCCAGTAGTATGATACTGTGTGACTTTTTGTAATTGAAAAAGGTACTTCCGCAATTATCTGGGGCTCTTATTGTTACGTGCTTCCCATCAATAGCACCGTAGCAGCCGGGAAATTGCCAACAGTCTCTAAAACCTTTTTCAATTGTCTTCCATTCTTCATGAGATTCTGGAGTCTGAAAATAAAATTACATGTGACAATAATGTTATTAAATAATATTTAAACTAAACCGTCTTGTGTGACATATATATATATATATATATATATATATATATACATAATATACATCTCAAAATAAAGTTACGGCCCTGCCGGTATGCACACAAGACGTTTATCCAGATGATTCAGTACAAAAAAATCCCTTTCTTTCCAGGAAATCGCGTCTAACAAGAGAAAAGCTACCAGTCCAATTCATGTTGATGATAACAACAAGCAAGAAAGTAATAATGAGGATGCAGAGTTGCTTCCTGAAGTCAATTCTGTTGAAGATGATAAATCAGCAGAGGACTGTGATGTTGGAACCGATGGGTCTTCAGTTCAGCTTAATGCATCAACATCTACTGCTACTCCGGACCGTTCCATGCCAAAACGTTTTAAGCCAAGGTCAAAAATTCAACAAATTGCACATACAGCTCGTGAATTAAAATCTCTATCTTCTTCCATTAAACAAAAAGAGGAAAGTGAGCACGACATTTTCGGCAAACACGTCGCTGCTCAATTGTCCAAATTAAGTCCATTGCAAGCCATAACAGCAGTTGGTAAAATAAACGCAGTATTAACTGAATGTCGGTTAAAGGATCTTACTGATTCACGTGCCTCACCTTACGAAACTTATTCGTCACTTTCTTCTCCACAAACGCCAACTAATGACCATCGCATTCAAGAATTAGTAATACAGACCTCTGTTGATAACTCTGTTGATGTTGATGATCAGTCAAACATTTCAACACTCGGTGTTTTCAACACCATTGGTGAAGCATTATTTACGCTCCAGAACAATTTTCCAGGAAAAAAATAAACTGTGCTTTGAGGTGTATGTAACTGACTATGTGTTTTAACGGTATTATTCTACTTTTCAGCTACATACAATTTAAAAGATAAGATATTTGTGGAAAATTACAACTTTTGTTACTTGCAATTTCTTTCAACTAAAATAAACGTATAATTTACTAATACGGTTTTATAATTACCTTTATGTACTCCTTAAGACATGTATATATAGCAACGCACACTTCTGGGATAAGTAATGAGATTGCTGACTTTGAAACACGGAAGAAATGTTGGAGAGTCCTGTAGCTATTTCCTGTAGCCAGGTATGACAAGGTAATTTCTAATTTCAATTTAGCTGACAAAGCTGGTCTCATAGTTGTGTCTTGTTTAGTTATCACAGGTTCTATAAGTTCAAGAAGTGCATCAAAACTCTCAGGTGACATCCGCAAACATGCTCGATATTCTGCTGGGTCTTCATTACGCAGTTCTGTTAGTAACTGGACAGATGCACCACGGTCATCTCTCCTTTTAAGCCAATCTCTCGCCCATAGTTTCTTCTTTTCTAGTTCTTCTAATAATATTTCACTAGATTCACTTACAAAATCCAGTATAAGATTTCGCGTCATTTCTTGTACGTCATCATATGATAAAACAGATGATGCACTTTCTGCCATTTTTAATACAACTAATAACACACTGGCTGGCTCCCACAACCCACGTTGTGTGGACAGGCTCAACGGCAAGTTGCCAGTACAGTAACTTGCCTCAGGTTACCTGCTCCAAGTAACCTGCCGCCTACTGGCCTCGTGTAAACGCGGCTGTAGAGTTTTAACCAGTTTTATCACTTTTTATTCCATACTAATTATTTTTTCCAACATGAAAGGTTTTAATTATTGTGATTGTGACAGTCTTTTAAAGAATCCATTGACATACCACAATGTTTTAATACATTGATGATGTGGTTGCATGCAAAATGACCAGACAAAGTTCTAAGGAACTAGTCATCATACCAACAGCTGTGGTTGGATAAGGTAATCATTTTATTTATTTTGAAAACTGAGTTGAAAAAGTTACAAACTGTAACGGTTTTCTTACAAAAGTCCATTTGTGCACTTACTTGTTTAATAGTAATACAGGTTCCAGCTTCTGTCAATGATATTAGTTTTACTGAACCATCGGCAAAACCAAGTGCAATAATCTCTTCTTCAACTTTCTCCTGCAGAACACAAACATTTATTAAAAAAAAAAACTAAAAAACCTCTTTGTTTTTACCATGAACTTTAATTTTAATGGATGACACAATTTAAAACTATGTATTATTTATTAGCATAATCTGGCTGCGGGGCAAAGATGTTTTTGGCTACGTTTTAACTACAGGGTGAGGCAAAATCTATTTTCAGTGGTCCACCGTTCAGCGACAGGACATCTGAGGGTGATGGGGGGTTAGGCTCGTTGGAAAGCCTACACGCCACCATTGTCAGTAGTCATGAAGCAGTAGTCGCCTGAGCAACATATGTTTTGTTATCGAGTCGTATTTTAAAAGTAATTTCAGTAATTGCAAACTCAGCGGCAGTTTTGTGCATACTTTCAATTATGTCGACAAGGAGAAGTTCCGTCTTGTAGCACAATTATGCGGTTTGTAACTTGAGAACAACAATGTGTTCTTCGTTGAAAAAGAAGCCGTCCAAGGTCAGCTCGGATGCCAGACAAAGTGGATAGAGTTTGTATCGCCTCGGTCCTGATTCCCGTAATCGATTTGTATCGGTTCTTGCTGTTGAAACAGTCCTAATAGGCCCTCCCCTAAAAAGCGGCTGCCTAGAACATCTCTGATCGCTTGGTTAGACAGATTTTGAGGTTCGATCTTGTTTTTCATCCATACATATTGGCTATTGTTAAGCAATTACAGCCCACTGACCATGAAAAGCGATAAAAATTTGCTGGACAAATGATCGATTTAAATGTTGATGATAAGATTTAATGTTTACGGCTTCGTAAACAAAAAGTACTTTTGCTATTGGTTATTTACAAATCTTGAAAAGTTACATGAACATAGCCCCAAGGGTGTCCACTGAGTGGTGTGGTATCACAAAAACTTCTGTGGCCATATTTCTTTGAAGAGGGATGTCGATCAGTTACAGTGAATTTGCTACGCTAACTGTTTATGTTACAAAACTTCCTCATCCCAGAATTCTGGAGAAAGCGCTTAGTCCTGAGAATAATGTGGTTCCAACAGGATGGTGCTGATATCAGTTAACTAATAATAAAGTATCTTTCTCTACACAACTTTAATGATATCACCTGTTTTAATTTCAATTACAGTCTTTCCTACTGTTCAGTATTTCGTCTAAATATTTGATGTAATATTATTTGTCAGGCAACTCAGCACTGCTTTTTTTCAATTGGCTATTGTTATCCTTTCCACAGAGATAGATAGAGGTCCCGTTATTCTATCCCATTACTTGCTTAGAGGGGTCAAGTATTCTCTCATTTCTGAACTAAAATATAGCAATAAATTTATTGGTCGAGATGGTCATGTGACCACTGGACGTGTCCATTTCCGATACCCACAAGCGCCAGTCTTTCGGAAAAGCTCCTTGATGTAACACTCCCGTTCATCAAGTCTTTATTTTTTGGTCAGTTGATTCGGGACCGTTCCCTATTAACAATGTATTGTAATCGGGCCCCCATATTCTCTATTTCATGTTACTCATAATTGTATTTTGTCTATATTGTATTTAACTGTGTATTAACTCCCTGAAAAGTGATAGCTCCTATTCAACGTGAACTTCTTGTGCGGCTTCCGCGAACGCGTGTGAATATTACCTATAAACTAACTCATATAAACTAACCCGTCGTTTCGACATCAAGAAAAGTGTTTAGATTGGACATTTTCCATTGTCTTCCTCAATAGCTCATCCAGTGGGTATCCAATGTGTAAAAAAAATACTAGGTAGTTTAAGTTAGACCGGTTGATTTAGGTAAATGTAGATTAATATTTAGTCACTTGAAAACGGGAGGAGTTTCTTTAACTTCTGAAACGTAAAAGCAAAACACTTTGCGTAGGAAAAGTCCATAATCTTAAATTTAAATAGTTATCCTTCGCAATGAACTTTAAAACTACCTGAATTAAAAACCAGTACAGTTTGCTTCCTCCGATTTCAAACTCTTTGATGGCGAGCAGTTTGCCTGTGGTCAAGTTGTATATGTGCAAGACTCCGTTGGCAGCCAAAGAAGCAAGGGTGGGGGACCAGGGGCTAGACGCTAGAGAGCACACTGGTCCCGCATGACAGCTGTAGAGACGTAATGGCGAAGCTGTTGCGGCAGAAACTTGCATGTCCACCTGCCACAGCCCTCCGTTTCTGTCCTGCAACAGAAATGTAAATGAGGACACCCAGGATTAAGGGTATATGAGAAAGTAATACAGACCTCCAGATCCATCATCCCATGAAAATATATTGGATTGACAACTTTACCTCTGAACGGTTTGAATGTACATTGTCTCAAGATCATAGGTTTAATACTAAATATAATTCGCTGTGTTTATGTTTTTGTTATCTAAGAAAGTAAAAGTTTGGATTCCTTTCTTTAATATTTGTTTCTCATTAATTTAAAAGTTTATTCTAATAAGTCAACTAGAAAGATAATGCCTTGGTTATTGTGTGACGCAAAATTCTAGGGGGGGAATAAACTAGTATTCACCAAGTCAGGCTAGGCCTACCCCTAGAACCGGCCACACTCAAATTTCTTCCCCGGAGTGCTCAGAAGGAGCCGAGAAAAATCCAGGGGTCGATACGAAGGTGTCACGGCTTTGACTGATCAATTTATTTAAAATTTAATCGAAGGCTCAGAGCTCTAGAAGCGCTCAGGAAATCCTGCAGACGCTCAGTAGGAGCTATTTCATCCTCACCTTCGCTAACGTGTTTTGGAGAATTTTGCTTAACTTTTATAATGACTCTGTAGGGCCGACGAGTATTCAATCTTAGCCAATGTGATATAAATACTCGTATTAAACTGTAAACTATCTGGCTAAAGACGGTGGTGGATAATAAAATCGAATCTAATGTAAAAAGCAATTCCTACAGAGTCGTCGGGGCCTAATTAATACAATTGGACGGAGAATTTATCGTGATGTCGTTTAAAATAGATTTAATATTAATTTACGTAGCTGATTGTTCAAATCAGCCTGCTCCCAAGACTTGATTCTTTCACCCGCCTAAGACGGGGTTTAGAACTTAGACGACAAGTCTCGGGGTATTAAAACGGTGAAAACGAGATATAATTTGGACGTGATAATTATTTGTTGAGCGAACGTAGAAATCGTAATTTCGAAACTAATGAATTAAAAATTAAATAAATGATAGCCACCGCTAGTCCACTGGCAGGCAGGAACTGGCGGGTCAAGACTCAAGTTAAGATATTAAATTTAATAATTCGAAACGGAATATTAAGAAAACGAAAAGGTATAATAAGTTAATTATGCGTAAGATAAAACAGAAATAACGTAAAACGTCAAAAGGGGCCTAACTAGTATGGTAGCTAACCTTCGTAATAATGTCGTTGTCGTATTCGTGACTCGTGCGAGCTAGTCGGTGGTCAAACAGCGAATAATTCTTGTCCGGCTCAAATCATGATTTCCTCGGTCGAGGCTTAATCGCTCTGGTGGTGAGTTTGAGAACTAGCCAACAGCTGATCGGAAATTCACCTGTCGAGCCGGTCTAGTTGTCGTCTGTCGTTGGTCAACAAACACCATTTCGAGGTTAAGTGATGTTGTAATCGGCGTTAAATATTCGTAAAATCGGTCGTTTTAACATTATTATGTGAAACGGAGTGCTATTATGAATAAATATATCGTTGTGGGTGTGTTTGTGTACTTCACTGTTATTAAAAGTAGGCCTACGTTCTTTGGCCCATAGCCCAAGCTATGGCCAACACATAGGCCTAGGAGTAGGATGTTGTGGATAAAAATCGGGTAAGTTATGGTGTTTGTTGACTATCAATACGTTTTTTTACCCCCCTTAAAATTTGGTACCTCACACCCCTTACCAACTTCACAAAAAAAAAGAGAAAAAAAAGATTTCAAACGTAGGGGGGGGATGGCCCAAAGGTCTCGTAGAAGGGGTAGCTGAAGAAACGGCGTTAAATCGGAAGAGGTCGTGTACGAGAGGGAAAAGGAAACAACAAAATAAAATCTTCTTGAAAACAAAATAAAAAGGACTTCTTAAACGAAAATAAAGACCAACTGGTATAAAAACACCTCTCGTAAAATCGGAAAAAAAGGACGAACGATAAAACTAAAAAACTTCTGAATCATCCGTAGGGGAATGATTCTTCGGCCCTCAACGTTGGTGGTAGGGCTTTAGGTCCTTCACGTGAACTACGTGTGACATCCCCGTGCGCATATCTCTCACCACGTACATGTTGGCCCCACGCCGCTCCTCAACCTCGCAGGGCCCGTCGAACTTGGGCGCGAGCTTCCCGACTACGGCGTCGGCCGCGGAAGACAGCGTGTGAATCCGCCGCAGCACGCGCTCGCCGTTGCGGTACCTCACCTCCCGCCGGCGGAGGTTGTAGTACCTTGCCTGCTGTTCGTAGGCGGTCTTGAGGTTGGCGTGGACCTTCTCGTAGATGCGTCCGAATTCTTGCGTTCGTCTGTCGTGGACTTCGGCGAGCGTTGGCTGTCCGTCAACGTCGGGTGTCGCCTCCAACGTTTTCCCTCGGACAGCTTTCGGGACTCTGAGTTCGCGGCCTAATGTTAGCATCGCCGGCGTGTAACCCGTCGAATCGTGGACGGCGGTGTTTATGGCGAACTGGAGCTCGGCGATATGGGCGTCCCATGACCTATGATTCTCCTTCACGAACTGAGAGATCATGGTCTTCACAACGCGGTTGACTCGTTCTACCGGGTTCGATTGCGGACTGTAGGGAGCTGTGTTCGTGAAAGCTATGTCCCAATCCGTCGCCAGGTCTCTAAAGAGGTTAGAAACGAACTGAGTCCCGTTGTCGGTGATTATGGACTCAGGTGCTCCGTATCGAAGGAGCATCTCTTTAGTTTTGCTGACAACGTTCTTGGCCGTTGCTGACCCGATAGGACATAACTCAACCCACTTGCTGTACGTGTCCTGGATCACCAGCAGGAATCGGTGGCCCTTGCCCGATCTGGGTAGCGGACCCACTAGGTCGGCGGACACCGTGTACCACGGACCTTTTGGAGCCCGGAAGTACATCTTCCCTGCCAGTTTCGTCTGCGCCACCGTATACTTTTGGCAGGCATCACAGGATCTCACGTAGGCTTTCGTCTCCCGACGCCATCCAGGCCAAAAATATTCGGGCCCTACACGACAAAGTGTTTTCTTGACACCAAGGTGTCCGGCCGTAGCGTCATCGTGGTTCTGTCGTAGTACCGCCTCTACTTGCCCTGGAGGAACGCACATTCTCCAGGACAATTTACCACCACTCCCATGGCGTTGGGAGGTTCGGTAAAGGCGGTTCTCCACGATTTGATATCGTGGATAGCGTCGTGGGTTGGCGGTCACAGCTGCGTACAACCGGTCGTACCAATCAGTCGGAGGGACGTTGTTGGCTTCGTCGGGGCGTGCGTCGGATTGCGTCGCGCCACTCGGTTGGTTTTCCGGTCTCGTCGATTCCCTGCGTCTGGTTGTGCGTCGCTCGCGAGGCGCGTCTGTCACCTCCGATGTGAGATGACTCACCGCGACCAGGCCCGATTGGCACTCGTTGGTCACGGGTTGCCTCGACAAAGCGTCGGCGACGCGGTTCAGGGTGCCCTTCCGGTACTTGATCTCGAAGGTGTACTGCTGAAGTTCCATCACCCACCGTGCCAGACGTCCGCTAGGCTCGTGTAGCCTCATCAGCCATTTCAGCGCGACGTGGTCGGTTATGGCGACGAACTCGTAACCCTCGAGGTACGGTTTGAATTTTCGGGTCGCCCAAACCAGAGCAAGACACTCTAACTCCGTCGTTGTATAATTCTTCTCTTGGTCCGTAAGCAGTCGGCTGGCGTACGCGATGACGACCTCGCCGGATTCTTGGTTCTGCGTGAGAGCGGCTCCAAGACCGATGGTCGACGCGTCGGTCTGGAGGACAAACGGGACCGAGAAGTCGGGACAGGCCAGGACAGGAGCGGAGGTGAGGCGTCGTTTTAGTTCCTCAAACGATTCTTCCTGTTCAGGGCCCCACAGCCACCGAGCGTTCTTCTTCAGTAGTTGTCGCATCGGGGCGGTTACTTGGGCAAACCTGTCCACAAAACGACGGTACCAGGACGCGAGACCGAGAAAGCTTCGAAGGGTTTTACCGTTCGTAGGTCGTGGGAACTCGGCGATAGCACGGACCTTCTCTGGGTCAGTCGATATCCCCTCGTTGTTGACGACGTGTCCGAGGTATCTGAGCTCCTTTTTGCAGAAGTTACACTTCTCTGGGTTTAAACGTAGGCCAGCCTTTCTAAGGCGTTCGAAGACCACCCGGAGGATCTGCAAGTGCTCAGTAAACGTGGCGGACACCACAACGAGGTCGTCGAGGTAGGCGAACACCTTCGGCTCAAGCTCCGGACCGATGACCTTGTCCAGGAGGCGTTGAAAGGTCGCTCCGGCGGAATGGAGTCCGAAGGGCATTACCGTAAACTGGAATAGGCCTAACCCGGGAACGGTGAAAGCGGTGATCGGTCGGCTTTCCTTCGCTAACGGCACCTGCCAATAGCCTTGCTTCAAGTCCAGTGTACTGATGTATCTCGCCGGCCGTAGTTTCTCCAGAATCGCGTTGATTCTGGGCAGCGGATACGCGTCGGGGACAGAGCACTCGTTAACTTTGCGCATATCGATGCAAAAACGAAATTTGCCGTTGCTCTTCCTCGTCAGCACGACTGGCGAACTCCAAGGGCTCTCCGATGGTTCGATCACACCATCGCGGAGCATCGTCGCCACCTCTTCGTCGATGATAGCTTGCATCGCGGGATTCCTGGGATAATACCGTTGCTTGACGGGAGCGGCGTTTTCTTTGAGCCGTATCGTGTGCTCAGCCAACGCCGTCTTCCCCGAAACGTCGTCAAACAGTGGTAGTTCGCAATCCAGGAAGTCCGCGAGTCTCGTGTCTTCGTCGGAGGTCAATGTCTGAATAGCGTTGACTGGACAGGACGGGGGAACGTTGTCGTTGCGGAGGTTCTGTACAGCGGTGTGTACACTGACAAGAGCGAGGTCAGTAATACACCGAATGCCGAGTACCACCTCCACACTCAGGTTCGGGACATACAGGGCATCCCACGAGTACGTCTGGCCCACGATTTCACCGTCCACTCTGTACCGATCCGAGACACGGCAACTCGCTCCGTTGGCCATACGTAGGTTGACGTCAGCCTGGTCGGGTACGATGCCGCACGTCCGAAGGTGACGTACGGCGCGATCTCCAATCAGACTGACCGACGAGCCGGTATCGACGAGGGCGCTGAACGTATCACCTGAGATGACCACGTCGACGAAGGGTCGGTCATCTCTGGGGGCGCGTTCGCGGCTGACGGTTCCCGTGAATTCCGTTATGAAGCCGAGCCAGCGATTCCACTCCTCGGAGGTCGTGCGACGTTTCGTTCTACGGGGCTCAGGCGACCTCCCGCAGACTGAACCCGTTGTCCGTTTCCCGAGCCGCAGTTGCAACGACGCGTCGAGATGCCTACCCTCTTGCAGTGGTAGCAACGCAGGACCTTGGGCTTCGAACACTCGCGAAACAGATGTCCGGTTTCGTCGCAGTTCCAGCACACGAATTGCCGAGAGCCTGCCGCTTGTTCGTTCGTCGTACCGGGTGATCTGGTTCTCGTAGATTCCGGCGTCCGCCTCCGCCTGTAATCGTCTCGTGGCGAAGGGTCACGGGAGTTGGACCGAGCAAACGTCGTTCTCTTGCGGCCGTCCTCCAAGGGTTTACCAGGTCGTGACCTGGCCGTCACCTCGGATTCCTCGGCATGGTCGTCCGACCAGCGATCAATTGCCGCGCTGCTGTAGACCCGGTCGACTTTCCGATCGCGAACGTAGGCGGTCTCCGGAATCAGTGACAGCGAAGGTGGTGGTGGCGGACGGAAGGTCTGCCGGCTCCGAACGTATGCCTCGTAGCCCTCAGCTCTCTCCAGCAACTCCTCCAGAGTACAAAAATTGGCACGACGTATAGTTAATTTGTACTCCGGGCGCATGTTGCGGTAGATGAGGTCAAGTTTGCCTTGCTCCGAGAACGTACCGCTCCTCCGAATCAGCGTTGAGAGCGCGACGACGTAGTCCCGAATGGATTCGCGCTCGCCTTGTGTCCGTCGCCTTACCTCGTCGTCTAGGTCCTGATGGTACAACGGAGGTAGAAATTGATCCTCGAACTGGCGTTTAAAATCTCCGTACGAGCGCCAACTACCGCGGCAGTTACGGTGCCAAAGCAAAGCCGGGCCGTGAAGAAGTTCCGGCAGCGCCTTCGTCACTTCGTTGAGGTCGATCGAGTAGGCTTCCGCCAACTCCTCCAGACGTTCTAGAAACGATACCGGGTCCTTCTTGCCGTCAAACCGCAGATTCCACTTGCGAACCCGATTGCACAACGACGGCGTGTCGTCTCCCACTCTCGTCCCACCACACGGGTTAGGGTTGTCTGGACGTGAGGTTGAGAAGCCGGGTTGGAATCGTGACGTCCACGGGTCCTGGTTGGGCTGTGACCAGTGGTTTGTCCGGTCGCCGAAATCGTAACGAGACGTCTGGGTTTGCGACTGGAAGGCGTACGGTCGAGGCAGGGTCGTTTCGTAGGTCGTCGGGTAAGCTGTTGGCCGTTCGTTGGGTCTATCAAACGTAGTACGATAGTCGTGTTCCGCCAGTGGTCCGAAAAGTGTGTGACGTGACGTAATATCTTGACCAGGTGACGGGGCGTTAGCCGGCAGCTTCACCAACGTCGCGAGAGTCCGTCGAACGGACTCAGAATCGGCGTTTGGTGGGAGTCCCAGCATTTCTCGAACGCTGGCCATCTCCTGTTGCGTTGAAGGAGGTGCCAGCCACTGTGGTCGAAATTGTGTATCGTAGGCTGTAGAGGCAGTAGGCCCCGATACCGCGATCGCCGTCGGGTTCATCGGTTGACCGATGCTTCCCAACGGGTTCTTCCAATAATCGCAAAAACGTTTGCGGAGCTCGGCGACGCTACCCTCAGTATCTAGCTGATATTTTGTCATCTCAGCAATCAGGTGCTGTTTGCTCAGAGTATGAATCCAGCCGACGCGTGGGTCGTCCAACGGCGATTTCGGGATGCTCTCCATCGTCGAAGGTATTTGGGAGATCGTCGTCGTGGTCGTGGTCGTCGTTGACGTTTGAATTCCCACCGTGGATATCGTCACGTGGCCGATCGGTAGCGTATCGGGTCGGGCAATGGTCGTCGGGGTACTCGAAGTCGTTGATTATGTTTCTCCAGTCATTTCGTCTAAATTTCAAAGTCCAAAACCGTGTTTTCGAGTCCAAATGTTCGGGCGCCAGAGATGTGACGAAAAATTCTACAAAACGACAGTACAAGGACGTGAGACTGAGGAAGCTCAGTCCCTGTTCGGGCGCCAGAGATGTGACGCAAAATTCTAGGGGGGGAATAAACTAGTATTCACCAAGTCAGGCTAGGCCTACCCCTAGAACCGGCCACACTCAAATTTCTTCCCCGGAGTGCTCAGAAGGAGCCGAGAAAAATCCAGGGGTCGATACGAAGGTGTCACGGCTTTGACTGATCAATTTATTTAAAATTTAATCGAAGGCTCAGAGCTCTAGAAGCGCTCAGGAAATCCTGCAGACGCTCAGTAGGAGCTATTTCATCCTCACCTTCGCTAACGTGTTTTGGAGAATTTTGCCTAACTTTTATAATGACTCTGTAGGGCCGACGAGTATTCAATCTTAGCCAATGTGATATAAATACTCGTATTAAACTGTAAACTATCTGGCTAAAGACGGTGGTGGATAATAAAATCGAATCTAATGTAAAAAGCAATTCCTACAGAGTCGTCGGGGCCTAATTAATACAATTGGACGGAGAATTTATCGTGATGTCGTTTAAAATAGATTTAATATTAATTTACGTAGCTGATTGTTCAAATCAGCCTGCTCCCAAGACTTGATTCTTTCACCCGCCAAAGACGGGGTTTAGAACTTAGACGACAAGTCTCGGGGTATTAAAACGGTGAAAACGAGATATAATTTGGACGTGATAATTATTTGTTGAGCGAACGTAGAAATCGTAATTTCGAAACTAATGAATTAAAAATTAAATAAATGATAGCCACCGCTAGTCCACTGGCAGGCAGGAACTGGCGGGTCAAGACTCAAGTTAAGATATTAAATTTAATAATTCGAAACGGAATATTAAGAAAACGAAAAGGTATAATAAGTTAATTATGCGTAAGATAAAACAGAAATAACGTAAAACGTCAAAAGGGGCCTAACTAGTATGGTAGCTAACCTTCGTAATAATGTCGTTGTCGTATTCGTGACTCGTGCGAGCTAGTCGGTGGTCAAACAGCGAATAATTCTTGTCCGGCTCAAATCATGATTTCCTCGGTCGAGGCTTAATCGCTCTGGTGGTGAGTTTGAGAACTAGCCAACAGCTGATCGGAAATTCACCTGTCGAGCCGGTCTAGTTGTCGTCTGTCGTTGGTCAACAAACACCATTTCGAGGTTAAGTGATGTTGTAATCGGCGTTAAATATTCGTAAAATCGGTCGTTTTAACTTTATTATGTGAAACGGAGTGCTATTATGAATAAATATATCGTTGTGGGTGTGTTAGTGTACTTCACTGTTATTAAAAGTAGGCCTACGTTCTTTGGCCCATAGCCCAAGCTATGGCCAACACATAGGCCTAGGAGTAGGATGTTGTGGATAAAAATCGGGTAAGTTATGGTGTTTGTTGACTATCAATACGTTTTTTTACCCCCCTTAAAATTTGGTACCTCACAATTGCGTATCAATAGGTTATTGGCTATTCTACAAACAAGGTATTTTTTTAATTACTTTTAAAGAAGCTACCAGTACATAACATTTTTTTCATTGTTTTTTTATTGTAACGGTTGCATTTTTTTTCTTGAAGCAAGTATAAAATTGGTTAGTCAGTATGGCAAGTTTTTAGATTATTATAGTTATTACCTGTGCAAACCAAATGGAATCATTCTGGTCACAGTTTTTCTTCAAAATATAAGATATGACTGAAAATCCTCTTTCGTCACGGACTTGGATCTCAAACACAGGTTTGATCACAACTATCATGTCATCAGAAAACGGGTCCAGTTTGAACCGACCATAGTGCCACATTTTAATACATCCATCCATTCCTAGAAAACAGAGTTTTGCAAAATATAGGAAAATAATGTCACAATGTCTTTCTCTTACAATAAAATCCTACTAACAAGTTAGGAGTCTACTGTACATATAGTGATTTCAATCACGATTACTAGAAAAATACCGGTATGGATCATAAACATAAACAAATGACGTTTTTGGCCCGAAAATAAACAGTATTTAACATATTGCTTAAATGGAACTGTCAAAACATATGTTCAATGCTATTAGTATAGGATTCGGGCCAACAACGTCATTTGTTTATGTTTATGATCCATACCGGTATTTTTCTAGTATTCGTGATTTCAATATATCAAAACAGTTGATATTTCAACACATCTTAAAAAGGCCTCATATGTTCGTTAACTCTGCAAGGCTAAAATACAACGCACTCTGAAAACTTTCAGCATGGTAAAAAAAGGCTTCCAAAGCTGCGAAAATGTCAACACTTATCAAAATCGTCACTTAAATCTCATTATTCATGTTTCCGTCAATAAACTTATTGCAACTCTGCACAAACAATATGTTTTGAATCCACTCCAGAAACATTCACGATCGTACCGGGTTCACCAATCTTTTCATAAATTCATATACACTTACCGACAGTGCACAGCTCGTCAATCTCTTGGTTGTAAGTGAAGTTAACGATTGCGCTGTCGTGACAAGGTTGTCTGTTGCGTTGACAAGCCTCCATGATGACTCTGCCGTCCGCCCAGACGAGAATGTTTCCCCATGAGCAGCCACTCACCATCTGCGATTTAACTACTTCAAACAACCTCATCCGATATTCAGGATCTAAGCTGGTACCAAAGCTTAATGTGTAACACTACCCTAGTTGATGTTATACATTATTGAGGAATTCAGTAGTTAAAAATAAATCTACGAGTAAAAACTCTAGCGAGTAAAAGAAGTTGAATTGACAACAAAGAGATTAGAGTTAATTAACTTTTTTATCTGCTCCTATACTTTATATTCTTTCTCATCTCCTTTCCTAGTAAGATTTACGAATATATTACAGTTCTTACACTATTATTAAAATTATTGCTTATGGTATTTAACTACCGTAGCAGAAATCAACATTCAATCAAGTAATATAAATATCGTGACTAAAACTGTACTAGGCCTATGGTTTATATGGTTTGCGTTCTAATTTTCAACGATCATACCTGTCCATCTGGCATACAGAAGACGGCTAAAACTTGAGACTCGTCAAGTACGTTGAACCGTCCTTTTTGACTCAACAGTTTCAGACCTGTGTAGGTTTTGGTCAACTCCCAAAATCTCACACCTTCATCTCCTGTAGGAAGAACCGATCATGTTGTGTTTTAAGAGTATTTTATTGCCAGGGCATTCTCTTAAATTTTACATTATTGTTATTATACTTTTACTAATATGCTCCCCAAGTAACTTTTGCCATTCTAACCCGTTTATGCCAGGTTTTATGTTCATATAGGGAGGTATAAAAAAATATGTAAACCCTGTTTCAGAACCTTCTAAATTGTATTAGAAGGTTAATATAGGCAATTTCATGTATCACAAAGCAAGATACAAAATTTTCGGGAAGTCTCATAGCATACTGATACTATTTTAATTTCAAAATATTATATTTCTGGATTAGAAAACACACACGACTGATTGTTTTAAACTTATAATTGTAAATTTCCGAAATGTATGCAGCTCACTTGCAGCTCGCAAAAAGATACAAAGACACAACTACAACGCGAAACACTGGCATAGTAAAATACTATTTCACACAAGTCTTTTTTCGCAACCGCTCTCTACGATTACCGCAAGCGATGATGCAGTTATCGGCAAAGGAGGAGAAGAAGACCCTCAGGGTTTGAGGGGAGGAACTCCGGGCAATCACAGTGGATGACTCCCAATCCCACAAAGTCATGGAGTAGTCTGGGCCTCCCCCTTGGGAGCAGAGTATCCTTCCATCCGGACTGTATGGGATAACCAAATCAACATGAGTAAAACAGATTACATTGTCAATACATACATACAAACTTTTTCAATAAAACGTTAAATATAATAACCTCTTGAAAGAGCTCTCTACTGTCAAAATTTAACAGTTATTACTTGTAGCCTATGACACATAATAAGTTGACTTCAGATCAAGTATCTTTACACCTCAAACAGAAAACAAAACTAAAAATCTTTAAATTAGCCGGCATAGGTGTTTTAACGGACAGAAACAGAAATATTTTGAGGGTAATACTTCTGTGTGGTTAGTGGTGGATGGCTGCACTCTACAGAATGATTACAGGACTATTATTCACCACTATGCGTGCAAAAAGCCACCTCAGCTACAGTGCAAGACAAGGGAAATACTTAAAAAGGGTGTACTAGCAACAGACGGTTTAATCGGTACACCAAGATCAAACTTATCTGAACATGCAGCTATAGTGCTTTTCTAGCTACATATTTCTTACCTGTAAGTAAGGAAAACATAACCACTTTCCGTTCCGTTAGCAAGTTTCTTAACTACTTCAAAGGACGGCCAGTTATAAATAATAATCAGCGGATTTGATACTTTTTCACCCACAGCTATGTGAGGGTGGGTAGGATTTTTCTGGAACAATAAAAAGTGCCTATATCATCTACCAGTACAGTAATGACTTATTATTTTCAGGGACAACCCTGACCGTTACTTTTATTATGTAGCTCATAAACATTTTTCAAATAGACGTAGCACCACAGAAAAATTCCTGTAAATACAAAAGGAGTGCCTCTATGAATGAAATATGTTTTATATTATAGTTTGAGCCGACAAAAACAAACTACCTATAACTAATTTACTTATTTTTTCTTCAAAGATTTTGTGTTTCTTTATTTTTTGCGGGAATACCTATATACTAAACACAATCATGCCTTTAAACTAAGTTCATGTATAGCAAAACATAGTGATGGAATCTCAATACCTCTGTTAATAATGTCTTTTAACATTGGGGACGGTCAGTGACACTAATTTTTGTCTTTGAGAATATACTGTGGTATAGAAAAAGTATGAAAGGTTAAGCGTTACCACAGGTAAAATCTAAAAGTTCAAACGTCAGATACTTATAAAAGCTCATAAAAATATCAAAGTGTTGAACTAAAGTAATGAAATGAACGATAAAAATATCCACTCTCATAAGACGTCACTTAAGCCCTCTCAGCTCATATACCTCACAAACCCCTAATTTATTTTATATGTCACTTTCGCTCACATATCAATTCACTCGGTGACATCACTTCTGGTCCAGCAGCCCCTTTGTCATACTACTCATCCATTTGATGATAAAGCATAATTTAATGTTCTATGTTTTGTCTGTTAAAAGAGCTAAACGAGACAAAAGACTTAAATATTAGAACATTTTACTGTACAATAATGTAATTAAATCCTCTTTGAGAAAGCGACAGATTTCATCAGCATACATAGGGTGTCTACTTCAGCATCTAAATTGTATAACATAATAATTGTTTTATCAATATCGCTAAATATTTAATTAAAAACATTGGTACTGAACTTATTTAAACTCACAGTGACGTGTCCAATACAACAACCTCTATCGCTAGGTCGGGTTCGTAGCTTTCCTGTTTGAGTGTCAAGCATGTGAACCAAACTGCCTGAGCTAAATATCAGCCACCGCTCGTCAGCAACACACAAGTTTGAATACCTCTGACACTCATAGCCTAGAGAATGTCTTGGTGCAGTTAAGAAATATATGTCTGGCAGCATGTTTTATGGTGGATGGTTTATTGCAAAATTGCAATTGGAAATTGATTTGAGTGATTCAGTAGTAATTAATCTTGAAGGATTTGGTTTATTTAGTCATGTGAGGTCACAGTGGTTTGATATATTACTATACAATATTAATATTAATAATTATTATTATATTATTAAATATATTCTTCTAATCTAAAGTTCAAGATATGTTTTGTTTGATCTATTTGGAAAGTCATAATTATCTAACACTATATTATTTTGCAGGGGGCCACAGAGAAAAGAAAAAAAGTCTACACGTTGTGCGGTTCACAGGAAACAGAGAAATGGTGGGTCAAGGAAGAAAAAATTTGCAACCCTGAAGTTAAAAACAAATTTTTTAAAAACATTCTAGCCAATCCCAGTCAGCATAAATACGATAACTTAATTACTGAACAATAACAATGTACGATTACTGTATTGAATATATAGAAAAATTACATAAGTAATGAATAATAAATGCTTTCTGTAAGATTTATTTTATGGTCAGTAATTATATAAATGGTACGACAATATTTGTAGGTCTTAAACTTATTTAATGAGTTAATACTATTTGACTAACCCAACAAATTAGATAAAAGGATACAACAATATCAATCTTTCATTGCTCGTAACAGCACTAGTTTGACCGGATTCACTTTCACCAATGTATTTATCAAGGCTCATTATACGTTGTTTTAAACTAATATTAACTATAACTCTGAGTAAATGAGTGAATTGAAACTATAGAATCACAGGTTTTCTGAAACGACTATTCATTATTGATATAACAGTAACTAGGAGCAAGTCAGTTTCCGTGTGAAGCAGTTGGTTACCATGACAACAATGACTTGTGTATATTAATCTTTTTCTTTTCTTCTGTTTTAGCTTAACATTTTGATTTAGCATTTTTAAATCTAAAATAATTTTCTCTTATTATAATTTAGATAACAATGTTTTATATGCATATTACATTAATTGCATGCCGCTCAATTACACATATATCATAATGGAACAGATACAGATTGTTTTGAGGTATTTTTATAGAGAGTATCTTTGTTTCTGGTTTATTTAAATTACTTTGCTCTATGTTTGGTTATGTGTGGAAGACAGCGGAATCGGTTTCCAATCGTTGGTACAGCCAGGTGGCTTTAACACCTTGGGTTGTGATTCAAAAACAAAATAAAAATCAGTGATTATAATGTCTGGGTGGGGTTCCTTTTTTAGGCCAAGTAAATTATCTTTTGAACAGATAAGTTTTGCTGTGTGTCAAACTGCTTCACCTTAAACCGCAATATTCTATTAGTAGGGCGTTAGTTTTGTTTATAGCCATACCATCAAGGATTAGTACAGGTTCACCCGGGAGGTGTTTATTATCGGCTTGATCGACTGCTGACGGCAGTTCAAATTGAAAAGGCGAAGTTTGGTAACAAAAGTATAATCGTTGACGAATTATACTTAATATAACAGTTGGTGTTTTGCAGCATCGACGTGACCACAAAGAAGACCATGGAATCGAAAGACACTAATACGCTCAAGTATTTGGGAAGTGGATCTAGAGAATGGTAACATTATTAAACATGTCAATAGACCAGATGAGATTAGACAGCTGGATGAATCCAAACTAAAAAAAAAAACTTTAGAAATCTGAGATGGTGAACAAAATCGTTGCAAAGAAAAAGGAAAATACATGCCGCATGCCAGCAAATAATGATAATAAATAACAAAGTAGTGTATTGCTGTGTTGAATACAACCACCAAATGAACAACTATTTGAAGAAAGATCTCAATAAACATGGTGTTAAAATAGCCTTTAAAACTACTAAACTACAAATCGGCTGAACAACACATCTAAAGGCAAGCGCCCACATGTTGATAAATACGAAAAGACAGGTGTATACCATTCATTTCATTTCATTCATTTCGTTTTGTCATGAGAGCCGAAGCCCCCTGACTGCATACCCGGTACCTATCCTTTAGGACATACCCGGGCCCCATGATGTAGGCCGAAGCTCATGGCCCCCACAAGGGTGGGGCTGGCGCAACTCTGGTCACAGGGCCCGGCCCGGGCCCTCAGGGGGCCCGGGCCTACCCATTTTTTTTCTTTTTCTTTTTTTTCCCCATTGAAGATCACTTTACAGCAGATCATAAATTGATAAAATAATAATATATAAATTTTACAAAAAACAAAAGTTAAATAATTTAAAATGTATTAATTCTAGATTCTAGGCTAGTTTATATTTAAATACTATGGGTGCGTAGGTGCGTATGTACTATACAACAGCAGAACAGCCAGCTCGGGCCCCAGTGGCCGGCCCCACAAACTCCCTCTACCACTTCCTCCCGCCAGACGCCTAGCCACTCCTACCTCATTCCCCCCATAATAAACAAAGTTTGGTTTTATAATTGAACTGATAGTTTCAAGAATGAATATAGTTATGAGTTAAAATAAATTTTGTAAAGCATTGAAAAATTTACATGTACTATGTACCATAGCTAAGGTGACCAGACGTCCCGTTTTAGGGGAACTGGTCCGTCCCGACAAATCCTCTCGGGACGCTTAATCGTCCCGTTTTATCAACATTTGGTCCCGGTTGCACTTTTATGTAGTTTTAAAAATATGAAAGATTGTAATAATTTTGACCTAAGTTTTCTTCCCAATTCGCACGGTACATAATACTGTACTAAAGCATGGATTGGATAGCATCGGCATCGACAGCATCGGTCATTCTCGGCGTTACTAGTGCACATTCGTTTTTCTCCGTGACTACTCGAGCAAGTTCGGCAGCTCAGGCATCCACTCCCAAAAAATGTAGTATTGTTAAAATTCTTGATGAAAATTGTCACTGAATAAAATATGATTTCATTGGTGTAAGCTGTTAAACTCGATTTACGTAAGTTTTTTTCCTACTCCATATTACAAAGTACAATTATAGCAGTTAAGATAGCCAAACCCTTTTACAGGGAAATAAAAAAGACAAAATATTAATAGGCATGGAGCTTTTGTGTATTGATATAATAGTTTTAATTGCTGATTTCGTGTAATTTTAAGTCTTATAAAACTCATTGAAAAATTCTTTTCTTCCTTAAAAAAAAGTCTGCAAAAGTGCCATTTACCACTCACTAATTTAATACCTAGATTGCCTTAAAAACTCACTAAAATACATGACATTTTCATCATTTTCCCGGGGGAGAACCCCCGGACCCCCGTCTAGGCTGGGGGGTATTCCATACCCCCCCGACCCCCCGGTTGGTAGGGGGGCCCGAGCCAGATCCTGGTAACAGGGCCCACAATTAAATGTGGGGGCCATGCCGAAGCTTACGCATCAACCTTTAGCACATCATGGGCGGATGACTTAAGGTCATCAGGCTCGCCGGCTGCCGAAGCAGACCCTTCGGAAGGAGGGTTGCCCCTCAATCCTAACCAGGGATTCCGGCTGCTTGTTTAAGCGTCACTCCACCTGGGTTCCACTAGGTCGAGACCTAGAGGTCCATGGTAGAGCGCCCCGACGCATTTAGTGCAAGCAACACTCGGGACCTATCTAGTCCCTGACAGGCAGAACCCGCCATCGATAGCCAGGAGGAAGGGGACTGTCAGCACGCTGACGGGGGGAACCCCAACCTCCCATTTACACCGCTGCCCGATCGAGGCCTTACCCATTGCTGGGAAACCAGAGATAACCAGAGCGATAGATCCCCAGATACCCCTGGCGGGCTCGGACCCAGCACCCGATCTACTTCGTTTGCCCGTCAGACCCAACATCACTGCCAGGCAATCAGGGTTTCCCAAAAGGAGGCAGGTATAGAAGTGGGACCCACCCGGATGAACCTATCCACCAGAGGTGGCGACACCCTTGACTCAATTGAGGTTCCGGGAAGAACCCCCCACACTCAAGATAACCATACCGTCCGTGCTCAGAGACAGGGATTGGTTTGCATAAGTACCTACAAACCGTTGCCCTCACACTGCGGAAAGTTACGTTGCCCTTGAGTGTCCCCGTGAGCTGCGGGTACTTGCCCGTTTTCACCTCCAGGAAAGGTTACTTCCAAAGTCGAGGATTTGCCCACTGAATGCTGGTCGCACACAACAAGCAGGCCGAAGCCCAAAGAACCACAGACACAGGTAGGTTAGAGATTATGATGTACTTCCATCTCTCCTAGAGCTAAACACCCCTCCATCCTGGATAAAGGAATGTCACTGGGACCCAATGCCCAGTCGTCCATGTCTGTGGCCTACTTGAAAATGCCGATACCAACACGGAGCATTTACCTCCCCTCTGGGGGCTAGGTATTTCACCTCCCAGGACGAGGCTACTTCCAAAGTCGAGGATATGCCTCACAAAATGTCAGTCGTACACAACAGGTAGGACTCAGTCACAACCACAAGCTACAGGCAGGTGAAAGATCTATGAACTTAATCAACACTAGCAGAGCTGAACACCCCACCACCCTGAATGGAGGGAATGTCACTGGGTACTCTCACTTTGGGTACAACCCAAAGAGGCTGGCTTGTCCAGTCGTCCATAGCTTGTGGTCTACCTGAAGTGCCGGTTCCAACACCGGGCAATTACCTCCCCTCTGGAGGTATACAGGTGTATACCGCATGAAATGTGCTGATTGCCCTGTAGGACAAAGTGGGAGAGCTTTCAAAATAAGATACAAAGAGCATCGACCAGGCCCTACACTTAAATTGCAGAAATCCAAATTCGCTCAACACATTATTAACAATAACCATGATATGCTGGATATAAATGACGGACTTGACATTCTACATTACTGTAGGAAAGGAAACTTATTAAATACCTTAGAGGAGTTTGAAATATATAAGGACATAAAAACCAGGGACAGGACACAAATTTTGAATGAAAAACTCAATTATGAATCCCATTATATTTTCAACACTCTACACCGTCACTACAATAGTCCAATATCAGCTGTTGATAACACAGACGACAATCCAGAGTCCACGTCAGTCCTTCATAACCTGGTTCAGTCTACTTCCAGTCCTGCCCGCGGCAATGTACGTGCATAAGTTGATAGGCCTATCTGTTACCGTAATTAATCGTTTCGTGTTTTGTGTTTGTGTAAAATGTGTGTAACAACTCTGACGACACCTCAAGAAGTGGATCCTTTTGTGTGCCTGACGATGGTGGAATTAAAGAACCACCGAAACATGTAGCAAGTTATTTTTGACACCACAAAACATGTCAAGGATTGACTGACAAGGTAAGTTTTTACCATAATTAGTTATAAAACGCAATCCTGGGGCTATAAAAATGAATTATAATAGAATTAATTGTTATAAATATATCTTTCAAAAAGTATAGAACCTTTTTTTTTAATTAGTTGTCTGATTTATTTAATTAAACGTAAATTTAGTGTAGAGTTAGGGAATAACAGAAATAACACAAACATTATAAAATATACATAGAAACAGCTTTATTTCCATAATCAACAATTAGTTTGGCCCAGAATCAACTTGGTTGACGTCCTTCACTTGACAGGCTTCATCTGCCAAAGTCCATCGTTCAGGTAGTGGCAATTTTCAACTCCTATTCCTTTATTGACTTTTGCTCTGCAAAAGAAACATGATTTGGAACCGAGTCTACAGGGTTTTGGTGGTCTCCAGTGTTTAGAGCACAGAAATTTAAGCCTTGAAACCTGAGAACACTGGACTTTGAACCAGGCAGTTGTAGTATCTACGTTTGTGTCATGCATTTCAAATACCGTCATGGCGTTAATGAGTATCTTTGTTCAATGTTATTTACTTTTACTTTAACTTTTGGTTTAAAGAAACAAAAAAAATTCCCCTATAAAAAAATCATTTAGAGTGAACAAAGAAAATGTACTTGTGCGTTAATGTCTACAATATTATTCTTCAATGCTATTTACTTTAACTTTTGATTTAAAGAAACAAAAATAATTTCCTTGCTAACAAAAAATTTAATTAATTTGTATACAGCAAACATACTGTTAAATGGATTTGGGGAGCGAGCTGGTCTAATGGTAGAGCTCAAGACTTCAGTCCCAGGTTAAAATCCCACCAAATCACCAATGGATTTTATCTAAGTGATCATGTCATAGCCCCTGGGCCTAGCCTGAAGTAAGGTAAAAACAATCTGCTAAGTGGATCCACAAAAAATGAAAAGTGCTGTAGCCTACTAATTTTAAGTTTATAGTTTTTAGCGGTGAATTAATAATAATTTACAACAATCATGGCACTTACATTTCATCTGTTGATAAAGTTGTGATCCCGACAGCTAGTGCATGCTGCTTCCCTTCCGCCATGATAGCCTGAGGTATGCATTAAGGAATAAAATACAAGCAAATTTAACTTAGAATAAAATGCAGTAAAATTTTAATTGCATAGTTCATTAATTAAATAAACCGAGCATGTTGGACACTTGACCGTCTATAGGTCTGTAACACAGTAACATTCTGGATTTAATTCTAGTGGTGACGGGAGTCCTACTTCTTTATGATTGTTGTTTCTAGTTCAAGTCCACAGTCCCTACAGCAGATCAATACAATGCTGGGCAATACTTGATTATTTGTCAGTCGATATTAGGTGAATTTTCAAACGAATATACACATGGTGTTTAGTGTTAAATTAAGCCTATGTGATAGAGCTGTAGGGTTGTATAAGAAAACCGGTTATTTGGCAAGTGAAACTTAAGGTTTTTGCCAAATGTAATAGCACCAGTGAATGTCACCGCAGTGGCTAGAAAGACCAAGTGGCGGGTTACACCATCTTTTATCACTCTGACTTTTTGTATGGAAGTTACAGTAATTATTTTGTTTTGTGACTCTTCTAGGCGAACTAAGATATCTTTTGAGGCTTGACATTAAGAGTAATTATAAAGCAATAAAAGCATAGAATAGGTTCACATTTTTAATACCCTGAGAACCAATAACTTTTCCCTTCATGCAGTAAAGTACGGTACGAAAAACTAATTTAAAAAACCTATATAAAAAATGTAAGTAGCCTATTTTAATGGATAAAAGAAATGGTGAAAAGAATTTAATACCATGACATGGGTAAAGTAGAGCTGTAGACTAAATTTTTTGTTTTAGTGTGCTCAAAATTCCACCCTGTACAGTTCTATGTATTTGATAATGGTTTACATCATCTAAATTAGGCATTTAATGTGGAAGGGGTGAGGGGAAAAGGCTTCCAACAAATGAGTGTTACTATACTACACGCTAGCGGTATAAACTAGTCCAACGGCAACAGGTTGTTAACATTACTGTGCAAAACAACAAAAGCAACAGTGTGGGAGGGGATGCGTTACGATCTATACACTAGAATCCTTTTAGACTCCAAACTTATCCGTTGGATTGGTATGTGTTCTAAGGATACAACAACGGTGCCCTTGGGCGCCGGAGTCATGATGGCGCCGGGGCTGGTCAGACCGGGACACATGATGTTGGCTCCGCTCAGCACAAACCTGATGGCGCCCTTGTCTACTTGCTGCCATGGCAGGATGAACGGATCTGTAATGACAAAAGTGATTAGAACTGGAGATAAAAACCGATTTCACTTACTGCAAAGATGTTTTATTTGATTTTTTTTTTCAACGGTCCAAACAAATTAACTTACAATTTGTATACAAAACAATTCATTTTCAAGATGTGTTAGTGAAAGAACATCAAAATTCTCACTAAGGGAAAGCAGAACCTCTCAAACTAGTGGTATCAACACACCAGATTTGAAAATGAATCAGTAAATGAACAAATAGATTAAAACAGTTTAAAATAAGACTTAGAAATCAATCCTGTATCGTACATACATTTGTGCAAGAGTCGCAAAGTCGGCATCCATGGTCCTTCCCTGTGTCGGAAGAATAACAATTCACCAGATCCGTTTACTATGATTTCTATATGATCATGGCTGGAACAAAACAAAAGGTTTAATAAGCAGTGTTTACCTATCATGATTGTGCTTAGGCAGAATGTCAACTAGATAACCATATAAAATTCTGCCAATTTGGGCTTTGAAAAATCCTTGGTAAATATGCTTGGTTTTACCATCACAACCTCATTCATGTAACACACTGTCACAATAGCTGGGATACCCTGGGCTGAATCACGAGGTACAGAATGAATTGACACAGTCTCAAATTTGATTATTTAAATATACATCATTGTTTTAGTTGTCTTCACTGATCTTTATGGTCTCTGCAAACAACCACAAAATACAACAAGTTTTATAATGGATAAGTAATGCTTAGGTTAATTTGGCAGATACACATAGCCTACGAGTTTGCTTGCAAACTGGTACGACTGTAACATATAAGTAAGTTAATTCCATGCTGATTTCTGTAGCCTACGGTTACTTGATCATACAACTAAATAAATATGTTTGTCTTTTAATCTTAAAAACAACTTATTCAATTGTACAGTAGTCTTGCTACTCTGTATCCTACTACTAATTTGTAAAATTGTCTAAGTTTATTTAAAACTCAAGTTGAGAAGATAAATTTTGATAACCTAATACGACGCTTACTCTGAGACTATGCCACCACAATAATCTCGCCGCAGGTTTTGGAAAAGCTTACAATTACAATATTGCTGCAAACGTCAAAGGAACTAGCGAAGTCGCCACCTACTTTGCCGAAGCTGTCAATTACGTTGAATTTTGCAACAATTGTGTTTTGATTGCGATGTAATGTAAGCAACAACATGGGGAATACTGAATATTCTACGGTTGATTTTTCGGACATTAGTAGAGCAAAGCTAACAGTGTTGCTGCGGCCGTTGGCTAACAATAATGCTAACATAATATAACAATAACATTGACAAAGAAGTAGTGATACAACGACTGTTGGTGAAGTTAGATTTCTCTGTAAGCAATAAAAAAGCTTTAAATAGTCTAAAATGTTGCAGCAAACGTGTCGTCTCCTGACGTCATGTCTACGTTGTTATTAAATCTCCCACATACGCTACATCTTAAGATACCTAATCATCTCTCGTTATTAGGTACTGCCATAACACTAATATCTTTAAACCGGACACAAATGTCAACAATAAACCGGACAATTTCACCATCGACACATTGAATTAGTTTTAGTAGCCTAATTTGGAATAGCAAATTACTAGGCTAAATCCGAACAGGTTCGGATCTCAATAGCAGGATTCTACCGTAGTTAACTTAATGCTAAGACACTCACCACTTAACTATCCTAAAAATATCCTTCTTAGGTAATATTGTATCAATGTAGCTTTCTAAGTGTGGAAATTGTTCCAATAACTTTGACCTAATTCCTTTTTGAACAGAAGATTTCAATTGCTGGACTCCAGAGATGCTTTCTTTTTCATCGAATCTAAAATACAAACATAATTTTAAATAAGTACAATGCATCTAGGCCTATATCAAATTTAGGCTTAAATAATATGATTATAAGTGAGTTTAAAAGGTTAAGGAGCATAGTAAAATGAACTTGATAAATGGAACTTGGTCTTGATGAATGAACTTAAATATTATTCTGAAAATTACAAGTATTTTGATTTATTTTTAAAGGGTTAATTTCATATAGAAGTGTTATGGGATGGGTATTACTTACTGATGCCTCAACCTTAGAGCTTTTCTTCTCAAAAAACGAGTCAGAAAAGTACTCGACACGTCACATCACTCAAGATTATTTGACTTACCGTACTGCAAGTTAGGCCCATTTTAGAATTATTTAGTATGGTTAAAGCAGTTTTGAACCTTCTATGTTTCTGGGTTAGAAGTACAACATAACCGTTAACAGACCAAACTCTTTAAGTATAAGTTAGAACTAAGTTACATAGGGCCTAACTAATTGCTGTAGGCCTGATATGAACTGAGAGGCGATCCACGTATTCTTTTGGTAAGCTATTTTAGAAAATATTAAGTGTACCCACATATATGCAATACATTTTATTAAACACAGAGGATACGCGTCTGGTAACCGGACGTGGATTAGGCGTAGCCTGTGGCAGTTACTTTCATAATGTAACCTAACCTAACCAACCAAACTCGCTGATACCGTAGGGAAAGATTTGAATGAAGGTTAAATTCTGTTCAAAAAATAAAATTAACTTAATGCCAAAAATTTTAACAAAAGATGTAAGTTGTTAGAAGAAATGGCATTATGAATGCAAAATCTTTCACAAAAAGTAAAGTTATGGGATTCGAACCGGGGACCTCTCGCATATCAGCTGAGCACGCTACCCACTACACCACGAACACTGATGGCTGAACATCGTATCATTGTGGTAATAGCGTTCCGGGCCACCACAACCCGGCGACATCACTGCCAGATGCCTAATCCACGTCCGGTTACCGGAGGTGAATCCTCTGTGTTTAATAAAGTGGAATAAAACTAATCTAGGCTAGTTTAGAAGAATGTGATGATACTAATTTAGAGGTCAGAAGGCTATGACCAATAATACGCTATAGGGATCAATGCTTTCAAGCCTAGGCGTATGAGAGGTAAAAATTCATTTAAACTAAGTAGGCCTACTTACTTCTTAAACATAATTGTGCCTCAATATCCAGGATAAGGTTGGCGAGTCTTAAGTGACTGGTATTCTGATAGCCTAATAATAATGAACAAATAGTTCAAGACAAGACCGGCAGCAGGCATGGACTTGTAATAAATAAAAAATATAGGACCCACTACTGTTAAGTCTATGATACCAGAGCAAGTATATGATAAAACATTAGTATAAGACGAATTAAAATCGGCGATTTAAATTACAAATAGGAAATAATGCAAATAAATACACGTTAAAGTTGCACAAGATGAACATGCAAACTCACAAAAAAATTAATAAATAAATAGCAGCAGAGGGCAAGAGTCAGAGGACTGGGGTAGACCACCGTCGTGAAGTTAGCGGCTCTTTTCATCGGCGCTTTTTCGGTTTGTAATAGATGTGGGTTGGTACTCCTGCGGACGCCACAAACGTGTTTTGCAGGGATGTCGGAAACACAATTCAATGACAATACGGTGCGAAATGATGTTTTTATATTTATATATGTCAATTATACATTGATAAAACGTGTATACAAGTTAAAACTAATTAATTGACGTATTTTAAAAGGCATATTTGAGACCGTACTGTACATTATACATAGCTATGGCTTAACATAACGCGATCAATTAAAACTCCGAACATAAAAAGTGCATAATCTTTTTTCCCAAGCCCATCACATCAACTTTGAGCTATTCTAATGGTAATATACAATGTGTAGAATACTCAGTATAAATATGATTGAGGCAGTCCAGTGAATTACGAAGCTATAAGGCAAAATGTATATGGTTGATAGTAACTCGTATCAGGAAAAAGTGCACAATCTTTTTCCTAAGCCCATCACATCAACTTTGAGGTATTCTAATGGTAATGTACAATGTGTAGAATACTCAGTATAAATATGATTGAGGCAGTCCAGTGAATTACGAAGCTATAAGGCAAAATCTATATGGTTGATAGGAACTCGTATCAGGAAAAAGTGCACAATCTTTTTCCTTAGTCCATCACATCAACTTTGATGTATTCTAATGGTAATATACAATGTGTAGAATACTCAGTATAAATATGATTGAGGCAGTCCAGTGAATTACGAAGCTATAAGGCAAAATCTATATGGTTGATAGGAATTTGCGTCAGGAAAAGTGCACAATCTTTTTCCTAAGCCCATCACATCAACTTTGAGGTATTAATATACAATGTGTAGAACACTCAGTATAAATATGATTGAGGCAGTCCAGTAAATTACGAAGTTATATGGCAAAATGTATATGGTTGATAGGAACTCGCATCAGGAAAAGTGCACAATCTTTTTCCTAAGCCCATCACATCAACTTTGATGTATTCTAATGCTAATATACAATGTATAGAATAATCAGTATGAGTATGATTGCGGCAGTCCAGTGAATTACGAAGCTATAAGGCAAAATCTATATGGTTGATAGGAACTCGCATCAGGAAAAGTGCACAATCTTTTTCCTAAGACCATCACATCAACTTTGAGGTATTCTAATGCTAATATACAATGTTTAGAATAATCAGTATGAGTATGATTGCGGCAGTCCAGTGAATTACGAAGTTATATGGCAAAATCTATATGGTTGATAGGAATTTGCGTCAGGAAAAGTGCACAATCTTTTTCCTAAGCCCATCACATCAACTTTGAGGTATTCTAATGCTAATATACAATGTATAGAATAATCAGTATGAGTATGATTGCGGCAGTCCAATAAATTACGAAGTTATATGGCAAAATGTATATGGTTGATAGGAACTCGCATCAGGAAAAGTGCACAATCTTTTTCCTGAGCCCATCACATCAACTTTGAGGTATTCTAATGGTAATATACAATGTGTAGAATACTCAGGGTAAATATGATTGCGGCAGTCCAGTGAATTACGAAGCTATAAGGCAAAATCTATATGGTTGATAGGAATTTGCGTCAGGAAAAGTTTCGGTTTGTAATAGATGTGGGTTGAAACGCCTGCGGACGCCACAAACGTGTTTTGCAGGGATGTCGGAAACACAAATCAATGACAATACGATGCGAAATGATGTTTTTATATTTATATAATGTCAATAATACATTGATAAAACGTGTATACAAGTTAAAACTAATTATTTGACGTATTTTAAAAGGCATATTTGAGACCGTACTGTACATTATACGTAGCTAAGGCTTAACATAACGCGAACAATTAAAACTCCGAACATAAAAAGTGCATAATCTTTTTCCCAAGCCCATCACATCAACTTTGAGCTATTCTAATGGTAATACACAATGTTTAGAATAATCAGTATGAGTATGATTGCGGCAGTCCAGTGAATTACGAAGCTATAAGGCAAAATGTATATGGTTGATAGTAACTCGTATCAGGAAAAAGTGCACAATCTTTTTCCTAAGCCCATCACATCAACTTTGAGGTATTCTAATAGTAATGTACAATGTGTAGAATACTCAGTATAAATATGAGTGAGGCAGTCCAGTGAATTACGAAGCTATAAGGCAAAATCTATATGGTTGATAGTAACTCGTATCAGGAAAAAGTGCACAATCTTTTTCCTAAGCCCATCACATCAACTTTGAGGTATTCTAATGGTAATATACAATGTTTAGAATAATCAGTATGAGTATGATTGCGGCAGTCCAGTGAATTACGAAGTTATATGGCAAAATGTATATGGTTGATAGGAACTCGCATCAGGAAAAGTGCACAATCTTTTTCCTGAGCCCATCACATCAACTTTGAGGTATTCTAATGGTAATATACAATGTGTAGAATACTCAGGGTAAATATGATTGCGGCAGTCCAGTGAATTACGAAGCTATAAGGCAAAATCTATATGGTTGATAGGAATTTGCGTCAGGAAAAGTGCACAATCTTTTTCCTAAGCCCATCACATCAATTTTAAGGTATTCTAATGGTAATATACAATGTTTAGAATAATCAGTATGAGTATGATTGCGGCAGTCCAGTGAATTACGAAGCTATAAGGCAAAATCTATATGGTTTATAGGAATTTGCGTCAGGAAAAGTGCACAATCTTTTTCCTAAGCCCATCACATCAAATTTGATGTATTCTAATGGTAATATACAATGTGTAGAATAATCTGTATAAGTATGATTGAGGCAGTCCTCTAAATTACCAAGTTATATGGCAAAATGTATATGGTTGATAGGAACTCGCATCAGGAAAAAGTGCACAACCTTTTTCCTAAGTCCATCACATCAACTTTGAGGTATTCTAATGTTAATATACAATGTGTAGAATAATCAGTATGAGTGTGATTGAGGCATCCCCCTAAATTACCAAGTTATATGGCAAAATGTATATGGTTGATAGGAACTTGCAACAAATAAGAATTTATTATATTTTTTCTATGCACATCACAACAACTTTGAGCTATTCCAATTGTAAAATACATCGTAGTGTATAATATTTATGAATATGATTGAGGCAATCAAGTCAATTATCTGTGGAGAAATCTGAGGTATAATCTGAGGAGAGGTAACCTTAACGAAAGGGAAACAAAATGAAACTGCTTTTTCAAAAAGATAAAAATTTAAATAAGCTATTTTATTTACTTTATAAACATATCGTGTATGAAAATAATCTATTTACACAACCTTAAACTATAAACGTAAGCAAAACATGTTGGAAAACATAAAGATAAAAAACAACTAACTAGAATAATATCTAATTTGTTCCATTATACTGTAATGTTTTACCGAAACTCTGATCCATGATTCCTCTGGATCAAATAATTTTATTTGTAGTTTTAGATTTTAGTCTAGGTGTCCGAATTTATTGTACCGATTAGCTTATAGACTTTTCATCCTATTGTAAAACGATTTTTTATGTTTGTTTCAAGACGTTAGTGTCACTGTACGCTTAAGTCGACAATGTATTATTTTATTTTTCTGTGTGAGTTTTATGAGTAGTTTACTGTTCCACTGTATTACAATAGTTGGATAATTTTATTTGCTTAATCAATGTTTTATCACCCCAGCCACAGAAAACCAGCGGAATAAGTGAATTTCTATTTGCTCGATTGGATTTTCATCAAAATATCTCCTTAAATAGTCATGTTTATTCCGAAGTTAAATAATAACCTAAGTTTAATGAGTTATCACGCGAGTTGCTACAACGAAGGGTAATTTTATTTGTAAAATGTTAATATATTATTACTAAATAAATTTATTTGCCAAATTTCATACAAATGTGTTCATAAACAAGCAAACTGCAACGGTTTAATTATTCTATGTAGGTAATGTATAAATAACATGGAAATTTAAATTTTGCATGTTTTTCATAAATGTTTTTCTTTAACTTTAAGCCTTAGCAACTATTCAACATAATAAATGATTTGTTTTTAAGACATTGAAAATGGGTTGAAAAGAATTTTATATAAAATTTGTATTACTTCAAAATTTAATAGATACGTTATATAAGGTAATAAAGCCGATTCTTTTTTTTTTTAAATTCTGTCAAATCAGTGGAGATAGATATCGAAGTTTAAATAGATTTCAACTGTAAACACCATAGCCGGCCTTGGATGGTGCAAACAAAAAATTGATGATAAAATAATTCCCCCTTTTAATTTTTTATAATTAACATAAATATTGTAAAATTTTAATACTTTTAAATTATTCTGTATTTTATACCCAATGTGTGGGCATTGTACCTAAGGCCGGCTCTGATGAACACACGACTAACACAAAAGGAGACTAAAATATTCAAGAAAAACCAATACCTAATACTAGTACATCTGATGTACAAACAGAACTACATAGAAAGTTACCAAATTACAGTGATAAAGTAAAAAGTTCAAGATTCGTTATAATGAAGATTTTGAGGAAATATTTACGTAAACAAACTGAATAATAATAACAAATGCCCTTATGATTTTGACTGTATAGTTCGGCCGCTTAGAAAACGACTTGCGCGCTAATGCTAAACTAATGCTGGAGGAGGTCGCTTTCTAAGCGGCCGAACTATAGTAGCAAATTTAACACAGCTAGAATGTAGGAGGATTAAATTTTAGGAGGATAGAGGAAAAGCTCTAGTTTTGTTGAAGCCAGCCCGACCGCGCGCCGATCCGTTTTGTGTGTGTGTGGGGGGGGGGGGGGATTTTTAGATACCTGCATTACAATATAACGTTTTTAAGGCAACCGTACACGCCAACCAATTAGGACCGTTAGAATGTCATTTTAGAGATTAAGTTACTGAAATAGCAGTGAAGTATTTAAAAGATTTATATAGGTCTACATAAATCACGCAAACAAAATTAATAACTCATATTATGGAATCGGAATATTAGAAACCTACATAAGAGGAAGAATGTATTAATGAACGAATAATATGTACTAAGATGGCCAGTTAATATGGTTTTAAAAAGGATTCATGTTTTTTGTCCTACTACTATCCATAAATCCCACATGAGAAAAATAAAAGTCACACCCCCATAAACCATATACTTAAAATGTTTGTCATTACGAGAAACCTTGCGCAAAACTATCCATTATGCCATAAATTGCCCTTTAAGGTCGCAATTCCTTTCTAAAGGGAACACTTATATACCTAATGTTAAAAATACCTCATCTGTACTTATTTGTTTGTTAATATTTTAATTTATTACCTAATTAAATTTAGGTGTTATTATTTGTTTGTATTACTGTATTATGTTTTGCTAATTTCTGTTTAACTTAACCAACCAATATTTTTATTAATACTTATGAAGTCAAACGGGGTTAAGCCCGTGTGTAACAGCTAGTTGTGTTAATATAGATTGTGTGGTTCATAATCATATACTCAAATCATAAAAAAGTAGAAGTACCTATTTGAAAATATTTGCATGAAAACAAATCAAATAACTATAAAATAATGATAGGGTCTTCTACGTACGCACTGTGGCGTCAGAGGATGCGATAGCAGAAAGATTTCGCTTTTTAGTAAAAGCACAGAAAACATTCTACGCAAAAGTTTCCCAATCTCATCCATGTTTATTATAGGTAGCTACGGTTTTTGCCACTCGAGTGTTCTACCGTTGACTTTAAATCCTTAACGGTTCTACCATAAGCTTCACCGCTATTAGGTACTAGGCTTCACCGCAACATGTATATCCCTATTCGCATGCCCTCTCCTTAATGTTTAATCCTCCTAGGCTAGACTCTTAAGAAACCTCGACATTTTGATCACTTCAGATAAGAATCTTCATCACCCCCAGAGAAACGCTACAAACATGTTTTGGTAATATTCCCATGCTTCCCACGTCATTTAAAAATGTGCAATTTGAACTAAATTGCTATATACTGTATATATAAAAATAAAGGGCGATGTAGAGCGCTGATAATTGGATACAATTTATATAATAGCAACTGCCGGTTTTGTTTAGTAGATTTGTACATTTTGTGTATTTTATTTATATTTGTTTCTATCACATACTAGAAGAGATTGTAATTAAAAACGTAGTACAGTTATTTTATTACGTATTGCTAAAATGCCGTAATGCCGTATTGCTGTACCGTAAAATACTGTACTCTTCACCTTCAGCACCCCCTCGTCCTGAAACCACCCCCTCCCCTCCACCGATAACTGATCACACAAGCCAAAGGTGATGATGACTCTCCTACTAGTTGGTATTATAGTACCTTTTACAATAAGGTTTCTATACACCTAGAAACTATCTTGTAAGATTTATTAATTGGTAAGATTGTCGCTAGATGTACAGAAAAAACTTACTGTACATGCTTGTTGGTACTAGTGTATTGTCTTAAAACCCATATTTAGTATTATTTTTATTACTTCTTATGCTACAAAGTGTCAATTTATTACAGTAAAACAAATATAATCAACAACAATATTTTAAGAGTCCTTGGAGGCTAGCGGCCATCTTGGATAGTTTTAAACAGCTGCTGTAGAGTTAATGATCCAAAAATAGTTTTTCAAACACCAAAGTTATCATTTAAATATCCTCAACTAGTATACATGTTGCTCGAATTCGAGCAATTGCAAAGTATTACAGGAGTTATCACAAAACGAATAACAGTCATATTTACAATGAGTTTAAAAGAGTCAACTCAAAGATTACCGGTGTGTAACTCAACAGTAATCAACATTTCCTGTAAATATTGTATCATATTTCATAACCTGGTATTGCTTTTTAATGTTTTCTACAAACATTTCCTGACTTATCTATATATATAAAAGGCAAAGCCATCACTGACTGACTGACTGACTGACTGACTGACTGACTCACTCACTCACTCATCACTAATTCTCTTACTTCCCATTTACCTAGGAGGCTGAAATTTGGTACACTGATTCTTTAGGCATTAAATAGGAAAACCAAGCTGTTTTTATTCTGATCGGACTCTCGGGCTCCGCCCCAGTGGCTCTGGAGTTTCCCATGTTAACCTTCATATTTACTCATATGTAAATGGAATTAATGAATCTTAACAGCTGTTTCAACTAAACAAGTTGGTTCTGTTCTATGATGTTCAATAGCATTTAAGTTACAAGGATTACCAACAGGGTGCAGCACTATTATTTCTTTTACATTTATGACAACAGCTAATTTGCAACCAAAAGGTGAGTGAGCATAGCGAACGAACTTCAACCTGGAGGCGAGTTAGCGTAGTGAACGAGCTAACCTGAAGGCAAGTGAGCGTAGCGAACGAGCTAACCTGAAGGCAAGTGAGCGTAGCGAACGAGCTAACCTGAAGGCAAGTGAGCGCAGCGAACGAGCTCCAGCCTAAAGGTGAGTGAGCGTAGCGAACGAACTTCAACCAGGACGTGATTGAGCCATGCGAACGAGATCATCTTGAAAATTAAGAAGTTAAACGGGGCAAAGCCCGCGGGTTACAGCTAGTAGCCATATAAGGTTGTCCATGTTTATCTTCGTTATTGATCAACCTAAAGCATTTCGGCCGGTTTTCTCCTTCTCAAAATGCCTCGCTTTGCAGACAACACAGGTCATTGATAGAGGGCCAATTGAGAACGAAAAGTCGTTTTGGGATAGTGTTAGGGCACATTTGTAACCTAATTGTTGAGATTGTCCAGGGTCAGGTGGTGACTGTGATGAGTTAAGCCACAGAAAACATACTACTATAACTATGTTATAGTAACATGTTTTCTGTGGTTAAGCATATTACGCGCCACTGTTTTGTAGCTGCGGTCGTTATCACGATTACGCCTCCTGTCCATGTTTCGTTGTCGTCACGTCGGAGGCAAGAAAAAAACAACAAATAAACAAATTATAGCTACACAAAACAACGATAAGTACACAAATTTAAGTTACAATCATGCTAACACGATCCGTCATAGCGACACAAAAGAACGATAAATTTACAAATTTAAGATACAACCATACTAACATGATCCGTCTTGGAGGTTATATTTACACAAACTCAAATAGTAAATAAATGTACTCAATGCGTTTCTTGGATTTGAAAAATAAATAACAGCAATTAAATTATACAGCTGATCAAAATGTAAACAATTATGTTCTTCATAAGGATAACATGGGAACTTTAAAAGCCACTGGGGCAGAGCCCAAGGGACTTTTTCAAAAATGTAAGGCCAGTTTGCAAATCTACGCGACACGCTTTTTCCAATGAGGCATCAATGGATAAAATCGGTTAAGAAATGGCGGAGGAGTTCAACCGACAAAGTTTCATGTAGCGTATTAATTATATAGATACTATGACATTAAAAATTGTCTTGTTTGTTTTGAATTGATTTTCAAGGGAGATCATGGAAGCAAACGGCCATATTAGATTTTCCCGCAATAAGAGCAATGTTAAATGCGTTATTTTTAAATAGCCACTGAAGAGTTATTTACCACCTCAAAATATGTTTTCAAATACCAAAGTGATTGTAATTTAAATATACAGCACCCTGTTAAATGGAAAATTTCCTAAATTGTTTTATGAATCAGAACGTCTAGGCTCCAAGGACTACTAGGCCAATGAAATGTAAAAGTGGAGCGTTTCGACTGTCTAACCGAGTGTAGCCGCGATGTCAAACTGTAAGTTGACTCGTCCCTATCATTGTTTGAAGCACGTCCAAGTATGCCGGTGTCAGAATTGGTGCTGTTGTCCGTTCAACGGTGAACCTCCGCCGCAACAGTGAAGCACACAACACACAGTCTTGACGGGACAGGCAGGACGACACATCTCCAATGTCCCCACAGATCAGCAGTAATCGCATATGTAACAATAATGACAAGTATTAAAAACAAATTATGTTATTGGTAAAATGTTATAAATGTTTTTCCTGCAAATGAAAATGTATTAATATCAAGTGCATTTCACTATTCTTCAGCTAGATTGCGGCTGCCGGCCGTTACCCTCATGGCAAGTGCTACTAAAAAGTTAATTGATATCATTAATAAGCTCAACAATATCCCTAGGCATTTTTTAACATTCCAGTAACCAATACAATAACAAAAAATGTAGTTATTGAAGCACAAGTTCTGACAAAATACATACTGTAATAAGTTAGCCCTTAATTTTATTTTATGTGTCCATGTTCTGACGTTTAGTTTACTTTTTATTTTTAAAGCCGTAAGATGTTATTTCATAACAAGAGTAGAAAGTTATTAATTAAATATTTAAGATCACGTCTGAAGTGGAAGATTAATCGAGCACTTTAAATGGCAACATGAATAGATTAGCGATCACATAATTAAAACTTTAATTCTGTGGTCGCTGGTATGGACCCACTTTCATTGTGTTTTTAACATGTCAAACTCATAAAATGTTTCAGGCCATCACTTCAATTTAAAGTTATTATTTACTTTAGCAGTAGTAAACAATGTAATTATGAATTTTTGCAGGTAATAACTATGTAACGAAAACAGGTAATTTAACAGTATTGTAATGAAAATATTTTATTCTTATAGGAATACGTATAATAAATCTATAAAAAATCCAAATGTACTCGTTGGTATGGATTTATAATTGGTTCGGTTACAAATACTTGGTAATGAAATATTGCACTCATGAATAAAGCACATAGGCCTATACAACAACGCAGATCTCAATCGTCAAAGTAAGTTAATAGATTACCTAGTCTAGCAAACATCATACCGTACTATATAAGATTTAAATGTGGAAGTTTGTGTGTTTGTTTTTTTTTTTTAAGTTCAATCACGCAAGGACTGGTCAGATTGGGCTGAAATTTGGCATGATAATTGATCACATTCTATGGGGTAAAAATTGGTTTTTCTCATTTTTGACACTCGATATATAACTATTTCCCAATTTCTCCCTAACCCTTTTTGGATTATTAAACAAATAATTTCGTATTTTGAAGTGTAGATTTCCCATGTTAATCTTATTGAGAATAAGGAAACTGTTGTAGAGACTTGTTGTGAGACGACAATAGATAAAATCGGCTAAGAAATGGTGGAGGAGTTCAACCGACAAAATTTCATGTAGCGTATTAATTATATAGATACTCCAATTTGACAGGTATTTTAGTAGGTATTAAGGGAACTTGTAAATTGAATAATTTACACTTTGGAGTCAAAAGTTAGCTTTCACTTTGGATGTTGAGGGTTATGTCTAATTGCACTTGGTTAATCTTTTTCATGTTTTGTTGAGGCGTGTGCTCCTGCTATCTCCGCGTCCCGCCACCTCCGAACCCAAATCTGTTCCTTATCCTCTGAATTCTTGAGTGACCCTTGTAATCCCCTGTCACCCTACTGTATCTATAATATTAAAACGAAACAGTGTTTTTTTATTTCACGATTCTGAATCAACCACTCGACGGATTTTCACGATTTTTGTGTTGAAAGAAAGATAATTTTGAGAACTAGGGAATGTCGAAGCCATAATTTTAGTTTAGGGTCCCAGTTTTTTAAAAATTAAGTTTTAATTTTTTAAAAGTCTAGCAGCCGACGCTAAGATTCTAAACTAGCTTTTGGCATAAAATAATTTGCTTAACATAACAGCTGTAAACATTTTGCTTTTGTATCACAAATTCAGCATTTGGATAAAAATGTAAAGACATACTTAGGGTTGAATTATTTATTTATACTATGTGTAATGCTAATCATTGATACGTTCAATTCTTCTGTAAGAGGATGACAGATTAATTAAATATACATAGTAAAATACTAGGATGTTCAAATTATATTTAAAAGCAATCTTTGTAATCTTCGATTTGTTTAAGAGCAATATAATTTGTTTTCACTAACAGCTGGTTAAATATCAACTATGGAATTATGAGGTTATTTTATTTACTCTTATTTTGTCATTGATTATAGGAAATAAGTAAGATTAGTAGAGATAATTAGACCACAGTTTAAAATAGTTTATACCAAAATTAATTAAACCACAGTACAAATCGAGGTTCTGTACACGAGTCTTAATAAAAAAGATAAATGCAAATTATTTTACTACTCCACTTTTCAAGGAAAGAATAGAAAAATAACAATGTTTACATGTTTTAATTCTTCATGGTAGCTTTTTGTTTACAATTAATGTTTGTCTGCTTTAACTTTGTTTGGATATGGCCCGGAAATATTGATGTGATAAAAAGAAGATCAAGAATAATCAGGAATCACGATTTTAAATTACCACCACAACCTCAGCCGGGTTTTATACAAAGACAGATAGGTGACTTACAGATGGATGCCATAGATGAACACAACGTCAACATTGACCTAGGATACTGCAATTAGACAAACCATCCTTTTATGAAATCGTGTTCAGTTGTGGTTACGTTTGGGGGTGCCTATATCAGCGCCCCCAAACGTGAAAATATCACTTTTATTTCAACTATGAATATATTGTAGTTTAAATCAACTAATATGGGAAATTACGATGTACATTTATTCAATGAGGGTGGGTAATTATCAAGGATAGAACTGATAACGGTATGGATAATAAACATTGAGAATTACGTCATTAGCTTTACTAGCGTGTTTACTTTTTATATTCCTGCTACATGTGACCAGTTCTTTTTTACTTTCTCCCCCTATACCATAGTATATGGAGAAAGTATTGTTTTCGTCAAAATTTTCGAGATTGAGTTTTGAGTGGATATATTCGACCTGGATCCCAAAAAAGTGGTTTTCGAAGTGATGTCTGTGTGTGTGTGTGTGTGTGTGTGTGTGTGTGTGTGTGTGTGTGTGTGTGTGTGTGTGTGTGTGTGTGTGTGTGTGTGTGTGTGTGTGTGTCTGTGTGTCTGGATGTGTACAGAGCTAGAGACTACACCTGTGGTCCGATTTCGATGAAATTTGGTATGTAGGTTCTAATCTATGGTATCTCCAGGCGTTTTTTTCATTTTTTTTTAATTCTGATTTTTAATGGGGATTTTCCCATAAAAACCCATAAAAAACCGGAAAAATCGGATTTTCTCAAAAATGGCCCGAACGATTTTGATAAAAATTTAGTATGTTGTAGCCCTTTAAATTCTGAACAAAATGGTACAAATTCCATTTCTGTAAAAATTACGGTTCAAAAGTTATGGTAAATTATGTTATTTTCCCATAAAACCACATAAAATAACGAAAAATAGGATTTTAGACAAAAATCCAGTTTTGATTTAACATAGTAGGTTATGGTCCTTACAATTTTGATAGTTTTTTTTCATTTTTTTGAAATTTTGATTTTAGATGGGGATTTTCCCATAAAACCCCATAAAATAACGGAAAAATAGGATTTTCCCAAAAATGGCCCGAACGATTTTGATAAAAATTTAGTATGTTATAGTCCTTTATATTCTAAACAAAATGGTACAAATCCCTTTTCTGTAAAAATTACGGTTCAAAAGTTATTGTTAATTATGTTATTTCCCCATAAAAACCCCATAAAATAACGGAAAAATCGGATTTCCCAAAATTGGCTCGAACAATTTTGATAAAAATTTAGTATGTTATAGTCCTTTAAATTCTGAACAAAATTGTACAAATCCCATTTCCGTATATTTACTCTCACCGTTTACACATGATAAAGGTTGTTGACAAACTTATGGGAGAAAGTATGTGTCAGAATGCTATACCGTTTATTTCAAATGAATGTTATTTGAACCAAACAGCTGTTTCAAAACAAACTGTTATTGTTTTTACTTTTCTTTGTTTACACTTATTTATTTAGCAATTAATGCAGTGAAATTGATTTAAAGGATAGGTGTGACGATTAGTTTTGATTTTAGGACACCAAAGTTAAATTATGTGTACTGTGAATTTTATTGGATATTATCGTTTTATTTTAGGTCGTTTCTATTCAGACCTACTGGAAATTGTGTATAGCCTAGTTTCATTTTATTTTTAAATGCTGAATTTGTGTCACAAACGCTGAATGTTTACAGCTGTTACGTTAAGCAAATGGAGTTATAGCAAAAGCTTTAGTCTAGAAGGTTAGCGTCGGCTGCTAGACTTTTTTAAAATTAAAACGTAATTTCTAGAAAACTGAAACCCTAAACTAAAATTATGCCTTCGACATATCCTAGTTCTCAAAATTATCTTTCTTTCGACACAAAAATCGTGTGGTTGATTCAGTATCGTGAAATAAAAAAAACCCTGTTACGTTTTAATATATACAAGCTATTGGCCCGTCATACGTACGGGAATCGAGTAGTCAGTTAAAATTGTGTTTAATTCAGAACAGTTCGTTATGCATTTTAAATTCGATAATTTGAAACCCCTGAAACAGTTCTCGGGAGCAGAGCATTCGATTTGTATATACATCAATGGTCTTACTTATCTCTGTGGTCTACTCATATCAACTAATCTTACTTGTTTCCTATAACCAATGACAAAATCATAGACTAAATCAAATAACCTCATAGTTCTATAGAATATTTTACCATACAAATATTTTTCAAACAAAGAAATTATACTAACTGGATATTTTACTATCAATTCTTAAACAAAATAGTCAATATTGATTTTGAATTGAGTTTTAAAGATAAAAAATAGTACAGTTATTTTTAATGCGTATTTCAAAAAAATTCTTTCAAAATCCCTAACATGGGTACCCTTAAAACGGTCCCAGGGCTAAGCTAAGTTATCATGACATTATATAAATATAAAAACATCATTTCGCACCGTATTGTCATTGATTGTGTTTCCGACATCCCTGCAAAACACGTTTGTGGCGTCCGCAGGCGTGCCAACCCACATCTATTACAAACCGAAACTTTTCCTGACGCAAATTCCTATAAACCATATACATTTTGCCTTATAGCTTTGTAATTTACTGGACTGCAGCAATCATATTTACCCTGAGTATTCTACACATTGTATATTACCATTAGAATACCTCAAAGTTGATGTGATGGGCTCAGGAAAAAGATTGTGCACTTTTCCTGATGCGAGTTCCTATCAACCATATACATTTTGCCATATAACTTCGTAATTTATTGGACTGCCGCAATCATACTCATACTGATTATTCTATACATTGTATATTAGCATTAGAATACCTCAAAGTTGATGTGATGGGCTTAGGAAAAAGATTGTGCACTTTTCCTGACGCAAATTCCTATCAACCATATAGATTTTGCCATACAACTTCGTAATTCACTGGACTGCCGCAATCATACTCATACTGATTATTCTATACATTGTATATTAGCATGAGAATACCTCAAAGTTGATGTGATGGGCTTAGGAAAAAGATTGTGCACTTTTCCTGATGCGAGTTCCTATCAACCATATACATTTTGCCATATAACTTCGTAATTCACTGGACTGCCGCAATCATACTCATACTGATTATTCTATACATTGTATATTAGCATTAGAATACCTCAAAGTTGATGTGATGGGCTTAGGAAAAAGATTGTGCACTTTTCCTGATGCGAGTTCCTATCAACCATATACATTTTGCCATATAACTTCGTAATTCACTGGACTGCCGCAATCATACTCATACTGATGATTCTAAACATTGTATATTACCATTAGAATACATCAAGGTTGATGTGATGGGCTTAGGAAAAGGATTGTGCACTTTTCCTGACGCAAATTCCTATCAACCATATAGATTTTGCCTTATAGCTTCGTAATTCACTGGACTGCCGCAATCATACTCATACTGATTATTCTATACATTGTATATTAGCATTAGAATACATCAAAGTTGATATGATGGGCTTAGGAAAATGATTGTGCACTTTTCCTGATGCGAGTTACTATCAACCATATACATTTTGCCATATAGCTTCGTAATTCACTGGACTGCCTCAATCATATGTATACTGAGTATTCTAAACATTGTATATTACCATTAGAATACATCAAAGTTGATGTGATGGACTAAAAAAAAGATTGTGCACTTTTTCCTGATGCGAGTTCCTATCAACCATATAGATTTTGCCTTATAGCTTCGTAATTCACTGGACTGCCTCAATCATATTTATACTGAGTATTCTACACATTGTATATTAGCATTAATATACCTCAGAGTTGATGTGATGGGCTTAGGAAAAAGATTGTGCACTTTTCCTGACGCAAATTCCTTTCAACCATATAGATTTTGCCATATAACTTCGTAATTCACTGGACTGCCGCAATCATACTCATACCGATTATTCTAAACATTGTATATTACCATTAGAATACCTCAAAATTGATGTGATGGGCTTAGGAAAAAGATTGTGCACTTTTCCTGACGCAAATTCCTATCAACCATATAGATTTTGCCTTATAGCTTCGTAATTCACTGGACTGCCGCAATCATACTCATACTGATTATTCTATACATTGTATATTAGCATTAGAATACATCAAAGTTGATATGATGGGCTTAGGAAAATGATTGTGCACTTTTCCTGATGCGAGTTACTATCAACCATATACATTTTGCCATATAGCTTCGTAATTCACTGGACTGCCTCAATCATATGTATACTGAGTATTCTACACATTGTATATTACCATTAGAATACATCAAAGTTGATGTGATGGACTAAAAAAAAGATTGTGCACTTTTTCCTGATGCGAGTTCCTATCAACCATATAGATTTTGCCTTATAGCTTCGTAATTCACTGGACTGCCTCAATCATATTTATACTGAGTATTCTACACATTGTATATTAGCATTAATATACCTCAGAGTTGATGTGATGGGCTTAGGAAAAAGATTGTGCACTTTTCCTGACGCAAATTCCTTTCAACCATATAGATTTTGCCATATAACTTCGTAATTCACTGGACTGCCGCAATCATACTCATACCGATTATTCTAAACATTGTATATTACCATTAGAATACCTCAAAATTGATGTGATGGGCTTAGGAAAAAGATTGTGCACTTTTCCTGACGCAAATTCCTATCAACCATATAGATTTTGCCTTATAGCTTCGTAATTCACTGGACTGCCGCAATCATACTCATACTGATTATTCTATACATTGTATATTAGCATTAGAATACCTCAAAGTTGATGTGATGGGCTTAGGAACAAGATTGTGCACTTTTCCTGATGCGAGTTCCTATCAACCATATACATTTTGCCATATAACTTCGTAATTCACTGGACTGCCGCAATCATACTCATACTGATTATTCTAAACATTGTATATTACCATTAGAATACCTCAAAGGTGATGTGATGGGCTTAGGAAAAAGATTGTGCACTTTTCCTGACGCAAATTCTTATCAACCATATATATTTTGCCTTATAGCTTCGTAATTCACTGGACTGCCTCAATCATATTTATACTGAGTATTCTACATATTGTATATTACCATTAGAATACATCAAAGTTGATGTGATGGGCTTAGGAAAATGATTGTGCACTTTTCCTGATGCGAGTTCCTATCAACCATGTAGATTTTGCCTTATAGCTTCGTAATTCACTGGACTGCCTCAATCATATTTATACTGAGTATTCTACACATTGTATATTACCATTAGAATACATCAAAGTTGATGTGATGGACTAAGGAAAAAGATTGTGCACTTTTCCTAATGCGAGTTACCATCAACCATATAGATTTTGCCTTATGGCTTCGTTATTCACTGGACTGCCGCAATCATACTCATACTGATTATTCTATACATTGTATATTAGCATTAGAATACCTCAAAGTTGATGTGATGGGCTTAGGAAAAAGATTGTGCACTTTTCCTGATGCGAGTTCCTATCAACCATATACATTTTGCCATATAACTTCGTAATTCACTGGACTGCCTCAATCATATTTATACTGAGTATTCTAAACATTGTATATTACCATTAGAATACATCAAAGTTGATGTGATGGACTAAGGAAAATGATTGTGCACTTTTTCCTGATGCGAGTTCCTATCAACCATATAGATTTTGCCTTATAGCTTCGTAATTCACTGGACTGCCGCAATCATACTCATACTGATTATTCTAAACATTGTATATTACCATTAGAATACCTCAAAGTTGATGTGATGGGCTTAGGAAAAAGATTGTGCACTTTTCCTGACGCAAATTCTTATCAACCATATAGATTTTGCCTTATAGCTTCGTAATTCACTGGACTGCCTCAATCATATTTATACTGAGTATTCTACACATTGTACATTACCATTAGAATACCTCAAAGTTGATGTGATGGGCTTAGGAAAAAGATTGTGCACTTTTTCCTGATACGAGTTACTATCAACCATATAGATTTTGCCTTATAGCTTCGTAATTCACTGGACTGCCTCAATCATATTTATACTGAGTATTCTACACATTGTGTATTACCATTCGAATAGCTCAAAGTTGATGTGATGGGCTTGGGAAAAAGATTATGCACTTTTTATGTTAGGAGTTTTAATTGTTCGCGTTATGTTAAGCCTTAGCTACGTATAATGTACAGTACGGTCTCAAATATGCCTTTTAAAATACGTCAAATAATTAGTTTTAACTTGTATACACGTATTATCAATGTATTATTGACATTATATAAATATAAAAACATCATTTCGCATCGTATTGTCATTGATTTGTGTTTCCGACATCCCTGCAAAACACGTTTGTGGCGTCCGCAGGCGTACCAACCCACATCTATTACAAACCGAAAAAGCGCCGATGAAAAGAGCCGCTAACTTCACGACGGTGACTAGACCAGACCAGACTAGGCTAGAGCAAATCCAAAATCACATCCGTTTCAATCGCGGATTACTCCTCTCCAATGCGCATGCGCAAACAAACTGTTCCATGGGACTATGGGAGCTGTAACAAGTGACACGCGTTCGATGACGATGGAAGGAACGGATACTGCAACCGGTTAACCTCACTTTGTTCTCCCAGTCAAACAAAGCCAACGCCAACTCACTCAACTAGGGTTCACCCATGGTGGAAGGAAAAAACAGGGTTCTGTAGTAGATCCTATATACTAGATACCGTAATGTGGAATTTAGGTTATTATTTTCCTTAGTTGTAAAATTTCTATACATTTTTATTTCTACTTTTAACCTAACCAACCCATATTAGTACATTGATGATGACACAGGTAAGGTAATATTGAAAATCCAATCCAATCCAATTCCACTCGCGGCCTCTGTGTTACAAATTTACAAAATAAAGGAACCTAACTTAACTTCTCACATTCCTTTTATTATTCCAAACGCTTTATTCCATTACAGTCAATGTCACTACATTTGTTAAACAAGAGTTTAATTTAACTTTATGCAGGCCTGACCCGAACATACAGTGTCGAGCGATCAAGTACTTAGTTTCAGCACAAACTATAAAATAAGTATCAATAATTTGTAAATATTTAACTGGCATAACTAACATAATATTAGTGTAGATATTTTGAGATAGGTCTAGGCTAGCTTGGTATACGCCTAATAATCTATTAATATTCAAGTTTAATTTACAAATTATGTTTCTAGCTTTAAAGTATGTTACTTTCAAGTTTTTATTGATACCTAGATCCATAATTTTTTATTGTGATATCACAGATATAGTACTTTAATGGTGATATAGCTGACTCAGAACATGGTGTGGTGATCTAAAATGCAGTAAGATTCTTTCAAACCAAAAGGCAGCAATTTAGGATAGTAAGTCAATATTAAAATTACCGTGAAGTGAGGGGGTGGACTTGCACATGAGATCCTAAAATAATAAACCAACATATAAGCAAGAACCAGAAAGTATACTAAAGTAAAAACAAAGCGCAGACTAGTTGGTAAAAGTAAAGGAACAGCCGTGCTATATTCAATTCATTGTACTGTGTGAGTGAGACTGTACACGTTGTAGCAGATAAATCTGATATCTGATATCTGTCACAGTTCCACGGAACGGTTTACTCACGCATGCGCAGTATGAGAGGAGTAATCCGCGATTGAAACGGATGTCCAAAATCCAACTCCAACTGAGAACTGACGCCAGTCCTGTTCTGGTTAGTTAGTCACTCAGTCACTTCACTTCAGTGCTCACTCACTCACTCCACTGCCCGGCTGGTGGTGTTTGATTGAACTTGACTGACTGACAAGGACGAGACTGAACGTAATGGAAGAGTGAGGGTCTGACCAAGGCCCCACTAGAAAAAACGCCGCGGCCTGTAGTTTAAGGTGGCCGTGTTCTGGTTTATGTCTTGATATTAGTTAAATTGCAATCTGAGTAGCCGAGTTGTTATGGGTTGTTATAGTGCTCGCCTTCAAATCTGAAGTTCACTGGTTCGATTCAAAGCATGATCATTTCCACACCCAGATGCGCGACAATATTAATTTTGTAATGATGCTATAACAAAAATGTTTGCGTTGTATAGTTGACAAGACCAGGGTTTGGACCGTTCCATTTCAAAACGTAAAACATGCAGCAGGCGTTGAAACGTAAAAAACAAAATAAAAATAAAAATAAATGATTACCAAACTATATATTCAACGGGCCTGACTTTCTTATAGATGCTGAAGTGTGATTGTAGTCTTATTCTGACCAGCTGATGCTTTTTTTTTTTCAAATCGTCTAAGTAAACTAGTAAAGCAGACGAGACAGGTGAAGCGCAGGTGAAGTTGACGTTTACTAAAATTGTTTGGTTAGACACAGTTTGAGTTCATAATATTCTCAAGATTATTAACGAAAATTACTTAATCGAGTTGCATACTAATGAATAGAAAACGATTCAATTCTTTCTGAGGTAAAATTTGCTTCAATTTTAGTCTGTAAATGTGTGTCAAGTAAATAGATCTCAAGGAACATTGTTTCTGTGTTCTGTTATTATACACCTGCCCTAGTGAAAGTTTCTATCCCCTATGAGCTCATATCATGTAAAAATCATGCTAAAATACATTTTCCTTTTTAAGTGAATTACCAAACACCTTAAATGCATATTATATTCTTTATAGTCCCATATTATCTTATTATCTTTGACCTTGTTATGATGAATGACTGGATGAGCATTTTTGTATAGTGAGAGGTCTGCAGACACTTCAGAATTAATAATTAACTTAAAAGGCCTTCATCCAATAAATTCTTAATGGTTAAATCATTTTTATAACTGGGCAGACTGGGCATATGCCCAGGGGCGCCTGGCAGGTGCCGTACAACTACTGCCCGCCCGCTCTAAGAAAAAAAGGGGGCCGCTGATTTTGAGTTTAGGGCTCCACTGACCCTTAACATGGCCCTGATGCACTTAAGTAATTTGTTTGACAGGGTTTATTAATATTAAGCCTAAATAATTGTGTAGGCTAGGTAATTTAATTTTTGTTGGTGGAATTGGGCAGTGCAGGTCTTCCATCATAAGCTCGGCCCGTTTTAATAATTTATTAATATTTTCGGCAGAACTGTGATAATTGACCACTCCATTGTAGCCTATTAAGTTATCGTTTGTTACAATCAACATAGACAGTTGAGGCTTTGGTTGGATCAAGTAAGTTATGGTTATTGATAATTTTATCTTTTTGGTACTCTGATGAAGTCTAATATCTATTAAGTTTCGCCATCTTTCCCTTACAGGACTTTTGGGATTTTCAAAATTTTAAACGAATGTACTTTTGGGTGTAAGACTAAAGAAAACACCAACTGTTCAACATAGAATGCTTCCTAATTTTCTGGTAAAAAAACTTTTGAAAAAAGTTATACCTATATTTTAAACTAATGGCTAGCCTACCAACATTGCAGATGGGGACTTCGTCCAGCCAGCATGTGGATTATGCAACCAACGAATACTTACTTCGGTTTGTTGGTAAAGAAAGTATTTCTCCAAATAATCCGTTTTGGAACAGGTTTCTTACATTTACACTGAAGCCACCATTGAACAAGTAAGCTGTGTTGATTCAATTAAAACATTTAACTTGTGCTTATATTTTGTTAGTTTAGTTTATACGAGTTGAACTAGGCCTAATTGGTGAGTTAATGTCTCAGTGCCTGGTCCAGTTCATGTACTGTATCGGCTCACCTAATTCCTTATACACTCCATGTTGGCCTCTGAATAGGCAAATTCAAGATCATAAGGCCACAAATCTCGTAACAATATAAAATACTCAAGTTGATTGTATTGTGATTATGGTTGAAGTTGAAGTGGAATAGTAAAAATAGAGTATCTGGCCGCTTCAAAACAGTACAAAGATTGTCTTGTAGAGTTAAATGAAGAGGAAAATGTTCTGTCACTCAAGCATTCACCTAAATAAAGGCCATTCACTTTCTATGTACCTTTGAACCTGTGTGCTTTGAAATTAAATAGTATAGGTACTAATAAAACACACATGTTGACAGTCATACAACTTTAGATTGGGCTGAAGATCTTATCTAATTTACGCATGTGCATAAAATTAAAAGTGTTGAATCGTTACGGCATTGTTGTTTACTACCTGTATCTCTTGAAGTAGGCCTAGTTGGCTCATTTTAGTTTAATAATTGAATTCACGAGACTAAACCAAAACGTATCTACTGTAGGCCTATAGATTATGTGTCTAAACATACCGCGCAGTTGATATGTTAACTGCGCAGGATTACAGCACTCTACATCGAGGCTGAAATGTTAACGAATATAAGTGTTTCATTGATTTATGCTTGGTCTCCTCCTGAAGATCTACAGCGTGAGTGTGGAAACGGACTCACAAAGATCACAATGTGTTTAATTCCTCTCATTAATGACATTATTCAACCGAGCCCACCCTATTCAATCACAATACTATCTAGTTTTGTTACAATACTTAATCACGGATTGATACTAGATAATCATCAAGAATACTATTAACAGCTGTTTGTTTTTAGAGCAGAGGATGAAGCTCTCATGCAGAAGATTTTACCGTTGTGTGAAGCGCTTAAGGAGAACAACCTGCAGACAGGGAATTTGGCAGCACTGCTTCACGTATTGTTCACTGTCTCGCCAGAATTGCTCGTCTCTACACAGGTGGAGAAGTACGTTACAGATTATAGCATTGTTTTTTTTTTTTATAGTCCATCAGTAGTTATAGTATTGATCGTACACTTAGACAGCCTTTATGGATAATACACGAAAAACACGATGTAGCAACGAATAAAAGATATTAGTAAACTGACATGTAGTTTCTTCCTTTAGCTTGTCATTAAAAGTTTGTGAAAGTGTACAGAGATACTTTCTTATTGTTATATTAGTCTATGTGGGTACTAATCCATGGATAGGTACTAATGCATTGAATCTCTTAGCATTTTTTAAATATTTTAAATCACAGATGTAATGCTAGTGCTATACTCAGTTGAGTCATTAACTGTTGGTGAAAATAAATTCTTGACGCATCATATTCAGTCAAGCTGTGTCATAACCTCAAATTCAAACACCTTACCTACCAAAGGTTAATGAAATAGGGTTAGCATCATAGAAATCAAAAGGTTGAATTCTGAGAAAAGGTTTCGCCACATACTATGTTAAATGTTCTCAAACATGTAATACAGAGCAATAACAATGAGAAGCATAAAATTCACAACCTAGTGAATGCCGAATTCATTTGACGTAACATTTTTTTCTGATTTCAGCAATATGTTCACCTGGCAAACATTTAATTCCTTGTTTATTCTTCGATGTTACACTAAGTATCTCGTGCAGAGCGGAAAAGAAGTGGACCTTCTGAGACACATAGAAACCAAAGGTACGTTGGGATTTAATTAGGTGTGTTGTAAAAATGAATAAAAAATTGCTGTCAACTCATTCATTCTAAGCACTCATCAATCAATTTCTCCTTTAAATAAGCATCCCGGTTTGTTGGGAGTTGTAGGAATCTAATCTAAACACCTAGATTATCAGTTTCTAAGCACAGAGAAGTTTTGTGCGCTTTTAGCTCTAGTAAGTTGTGTTGGTAACATAAATTGTGACGAGCGAGGAAGAGCGGAAGCCGCAAGAACTGTGCGGAAGTTCCTATGACATAGAGTCTTCCCCCACCATGAGTGTACATGAGGTCAAGGGGATGGTGTTGAATTTTGCCTGGACAAAAGCAAGTGTACCATTGAATGTGTCCTCTGTACCTTACTTCTCTGTGTTCTAGATTAAGAAAATAATAATTTTGGATCTTTGTTAAGTTAATTTCTCAATAGTTGTGTATAGTCTAAAATAAATTAACATTAGTCCTAATTTAGTATTAGCCAAACAATAATCCATGCAACACATATTGATGATCAGGCTAAATTAAACTATCTAACTTGTTTTTCTAATTAACAAATATTTTAAAAGGCTTCTTAAATAAATACTGTCATGTCCAATACTTATTTTGTAATGCACTTCTTTACTGACACAGCTGAAGTTATCGTTTCGTTTATACAATTGTAAAATAGATGGATTTCATGATTCCGTTCTTACCCTAGAAACATACTTAATTGGAAACGTATTTATTTCAGCCAATGGAAAGGATGACGAAGAATCACTGCTGAACCTATACGTGAACACATTGATAGATTTGATAGTGTTTCTACCTGTTGTGTAAGTATAAAACTTATTCTTTTTATGTAAAAGTAATCAAAAAAGATAATAAAATTCTTAAATGATTATTTCTTTAAGTCAAACATGTGTGCTCTACCTGAATGTGGGTAGAGTATTTTACTCCTTGCATTACGTTTTATTCTCCTTATTTTAACACTTAATTACCATCCTCTTCTTCCTTTTCCCCTTCTCACTTTTTTTTAACACTCTCCTATTGCATCATCTTCCTTTGTTATTATCATGATATATTCCTATCCACTTTTTACTCCTTATTCACATACGTCCTATTTCATTCTCATTTTTCTTTTCCCCGCCTTATGATCGTTCTAAGTCTTCTTCCATTCTTGTCCATTTTTCATACTACATATTATTTTTCTCTCTTCCACATCCCCTTCTCGCTAGATGGTCCTTATTCTACCCTTTCCATTCTCCTTTTCCTTCCAATTTGCTTTTTGTTGTGAATTGTAAATGTTTAAAGCTAATAATTCCTTAAATAAGATTTAAGGGGATATGACCAATTTACTTTCCACCAAAATACTGTTTCAGTTTCCAAACCCCTTTGATTGAATTGTGAAAAAGGTTATTAACAGTGAATACTGCTAATAAAACCTATATTTAAATCTCTGTACTGTTTTCAGGGACTTGACGTACGGCCTTTATGTGGAAGCTATTAACTGCCTTATTGTTCTGCTCTCTGTTCAACTTTTCACAACTCAAACAGCTGATCAACTTCAAGTTTATAGGTAACTAGCTGTACCCGCGGGCTTCGCCCCGTTTAACTTCATAAGTATTCGCATGGCTCATTCACGTCCTGGTTGAAGTTCGTTCGCTACGCTCACTCACCTTTAGGTTGGAGCTCGTTCGCTGCGCTCACTTGCCTTCAGGTTAGCTCGTTCGCTACGCTAACTCGCCTCAAGGTTGAAGTTCGTTCGCTACGCTCACTCACCTTTTGGTTGAAAATTAGCTGTTGTCATAAATAAAAAAAAAAATTAATAGTGCTGCACCCTGTTGGTAATCCTTGTAACTTTTATGCTGTTGAACATCATAGAACAGAACCAACTTGCAGGGCCGGTTTAACCCATACGCGAACTACGCGGCCGCATATGGCGCCACAAAAAAGTGGCGCCAACGGGACACAATTAATTGTTTTTTCAGAAGACAAAATCGGAAACAACTTTACTGACAAGTGAACAACTTAATTTCGTTTTTTTCGCTCAGAGATCAAGTATCCAAAGCACCACACCAAAGGCATTTATTATGTTTGTACCAACAGCACTTGAAAAAAGGGTACACTTGTACAGCACTTCAACTTAAGTCAATGCATTGATTTGCAGTTTCGATTTGTAGGGAGCTGACGCTCGGCAGCGTACAGCCACGGCCGCCTTTAACTCCAGGCTACGGCTGCGAAGTGGCAACGTCGCAAGTAGGCTTGTAACAGCTGTTTTGTTTGGAAGCAGCTAATGGTATATCTGTCTATTTACGAAAACTTGGTTAGTGGACTATGAAAATATTGTCTCTGCTTAAAATGTACAGATATAAATTTTCAATTCATAATGTTTTGGTTTTAAATTCTGTATGTTTTATTTTCAATATTTTAATAAATTTATGTTCAAAAATTTAAATAAATAAAGTGCGAATTAATTCTAGCTGATGTCACCTGTCTGCCATGTTGGGACGTCTGACACTAAACAACCCATCGGCAACGTCGCAAGTAGGGTTGACAACCCTACTTGCGACATTGCCAATTCTACAAGGCCGCGGCCTGGAGTTAAAGGCGGCCGTGGTACAGAGCGGCGCCTGTGGGTTTCATTTCATGACACATGCTCGAGATAAGCGCGCAGCTCTAATTTAAAATTAGTGCAGTAAATAAGAAGAAAGTATTATAAACAGTTGTTAGTATAAATATTGAGACATTGGAGTTAATGAGACATTGGATTCGTTTCGCAATCGGATTAATGTATTCAATTAAAAATCCCTCTCTTGTCGGCTACCTACACCCTGTTTTTCATTGTAATAAGCTTTATAAAAACATACATCGTATCCAAGTTATCCTGTAAAAATTGATTTCACATTTAGAAATAAATTGTTAACTTTGGGTTTTGCTAAAGTGTATAAAATGATGAGTAAAAGTGTAAAAATGTTATACTTCTCTGAATAATAAACAGTAGTTGAAAAAGTCTTTTATTGCAAGTTTTCTTCTAACCTAAACATATAAAAAAGTTCTTCCCAAACAATTACTTTCACAGATAGGGTTAAGTTATGTTCATGGTGGTGGTGTGGGGGGGGGGGGTAGGTGGCGCTGATTCGGGTGTTCGCTTAACTCTTAAAAATTCCTAGAACCGGCCCTGCCAACTTGTTTAATTGAGACAGCTGTTAAGATTCATTAATTCCTTTTAAATATGAAAAATCATAAGATTAACATGGGGAACTACAGAGCCACTGGGGCGGAGCCCGAAAGGGTTTTTGAGATAAGAATATGCTTTAATGTTAATCGGGAATGTAAGCTATCAGCATGCCAAATTTCAGCCCAATCCGTCCAGTAGTTTATGCGTGATTGAGCAACACACACACAAACATACACACAAACTCACAAACTTTCAGATTTATAATATTAGTAAGATAAGATAAGATAAGAATGCTTTAATTTCAAAATTTTGTAATATATTCTAGCTAAACAGTTTGTAATAAATTCATGTTTTTTAATCAAAGGTTTTTTTTATTGCAAAATCTCGTAAGGTGATTCTTGAATAAATTATGTGTTAACTTGATGGTCTATTAAAATCTTAGATGTGATTCTTCCAAATTTAGTTGCTCTTAACAGCAAATATAATTGACTCTTGTACAGTGTGAGTCATATAATTTGGAGATAAAGTATCTTAAAATTGCATTTAAAAGGAAATCTGAATGGTTGATTTAAAATAGTTATTCTTTATAAAAATTACTTAGTTAACTTTAAGTTTACATTTTTGTTATTACTTGGTATATTATAGGCTCTCCAATTTTATTTTGTAAATAGAAGTGTGTAAAATAAAGTTAAAAATTGTCTATACTGCATTTCAATTGTTTTATTTAGATAAACATGTAATTACAGATTCAAAGTCTATGTTAGATATTTTCTGGTCATTTTAAGTCAGGATTATCTAATATCTATTAGATGATACATTATCTACGTTGACTTGGCCTCTTTTTATCGCGTATGATCGGGAGTCTACTGTAATTGACTTGCCCACATTAAACTGTGACATTTGCAGGTTAGTTATGGAGAGTGACAGAGCAGAGAAACTGACGATGGTGCTTGTGCAGAGATACGTAGATCAGCCTCGACCTCCGCAGTCCGGGGGAAGTCTACTGCTCGGACTAGCCTGTGAGTGATCCACTAGACTAAATTGTTCAACCTAGCCTACCTAGACCCAATTCTAACCTAAAAATGCATTCAGTGACGGTTCTAGTACCTTGTCAATGGGGGGGGGTGCTAATGGGGTTAACCTACATCAGGAGGGGGGTACGGGGGCTCTCCCCTGGAGAATTTGCTATTTTTAAATCCTTTTGGTGACTTTTAAAGCCATTTTTAACGTCTAGAACTGTGTCCAAAAACGTCCGTTACCTATGTTTTATGACGATATGTATTTTCAAATTTATATTTCCAGGGTGAACCGCCACTGAAGGCATTGCGTAACCTTAGTTCAATTGTCTATTCAAACGATTTATCAGATCTTTTAGCCTAACTAACCTAAACTAGTTAGCCGGACCTAATTAACCTAATATCATGAATATAACTAGATAAAATCCATTTATGATCGGATCGATATGACCCAGGTCCAAATCCTATGCTCTCAAACTACTAGATCCAACCTTTTTTAAAGTTTAACTTTAATAAAACTCTTAGTGGAGCCGATGTACGTCTCAACCTTCCTACCCATTTTAGTCAACTAGTTGTCTTACACAGAATTTTGTTTTGCAATATGATTTGGCCACTTTGTTGTAAACTGAATTAAGAATGTTTCTAGCCGATGTGTGGAGTTATCTGACCGGAGGACAAGGTCCGGAGACTTCTACGCTGGGTAACCAAGCCGTGTTGTTGTTGCTGCTGCTCATCAACCATTGTAACAACCCTCGCAATCCGTACAGAGAAACTCTCAATAACTATTCTGGTAGGTAGTGTACAGTCATTCCATCTCCGTGTTGAATCAAAATGGGTGTAGTTGAGTTGAGCCGACAGATTGCGCGTTAATTACCGATTTCTCGATTACGCAGATTTTTAACCAGGTCAAACGGATACGACTTGTAAGCTATAAGTCACATCAACTGTGTCAGTAACATAAACTAAGGTATAAAATCAAATTTTATACTGTAGTAATTTCTGGGAGTGGCTTATTCAATTACCTGTTCTGTTTTAATAAGAAATATGCTACAGGTGGTTTAAATAGATGATATGTCCAAAATTCAGTGATACAACTTGCATTAGATAAAGAATAGTTGTAAAAATTGGACCAAAACCAGGTGCAGCAAGATCAGATAGGCTGAAAATAATTATAAACTATGTATAAAGTTGGAAACATTGAAAAAACATATTATTCATCAATAACATAAATATTAATCTATCAACATAAACTTTAAAAACTTTGTTTTTAAGCCATCTTCAAATACAACATCAATAAAGCACTCTCTCATTTTTCCTGAATGCTTATTTAACTAGACACTACATGCTTAGGAGGTAGAAAAAGAGAGAAAACTTAACTACAAGGACAGTTTTGCAATCTGGCGTTTGTTTAGTTATGTTTCAAAACTATTAAGTCACTGGAAGATAATCGATTGGAAAAGTAAGAATGTACAATCTACGCAATAGGTTTTTCAAATCCCACTCAGAACCCAGTCTCGCAAGTGTTTTGAGTGACTAGATAAACAACTTATCATAGAAATTTTCAATTTTTAATTTTATTTTTCAAAATCTTCATAGAGAATCTCGGTGGACTGCTGACAACATTGTGTTCTACGTTGGACAGAGAAGAAACAACCCTTTTTCTCTACGCTTTGGTTCATCGAAATCAAAACTTCAAAACCTACCTAGTCTCTCGATCAGACATAGAGTCCTTGGTAAGTGAAGTGTGAAAAGTTTGCACAGTAGAACCCCATCATTTCCCTTCCATCTTCCATTTTCCCTTGGTTATTTTCATTCCACCTCTTCTTTCGTCCGTCCCTTGATACCGGTGCATTTCTTCAAGAAACCAGAATTAAAGAGAGAATATATTCAATATACCTACTTCCCTCCTTCTCTTCCACTTTAGTCTTTCTACTTCCGCCTCCATGATCCTTATTCCGGTGAATTTTTAGTTTTTTTACAGTAGATATGCATATTTTGTATTGGAGTAAATTAGTTTATCTCTTATATGACTTTGCTTCACCCACTCCAATTTTAGCCAATCTACGAGGGCTATCCAGAAAGTGACAGACCTTTTGGCCTGGTGCGGCAGTGGTAGGGGCTAGGACCGCCATTTTGGTGTGGTAGCCAGAGTATCGTGACTTCTGTACATTGTATCCAGTGGAGTTTTGAAATGAGGGCTACAATTCTAAATCCCGCCATTTGTAAAGTGCGTGGTGTGTTAAGTTTTTTGTTGTCTAAAAATACAAACCTATTGAAATTTATCGCCAGATTTGTGATGTTTACAGCCAAGAAATAATGAGTGAAAGCCGAGTGAGGCAGTGGTGTATTGTTTTTAAAAGTGGCCGAACGAATGTTCATGATGAGGATTGCAGCGGTAGGTCTAGTCTTGTGACTGATGAATTGGGAAGCTCAAGGAGTGATTTTGGTCCACTTTCTTGAACGTGGCCAAACAATTAACTCAGAGAGGTATTGCAAAACACTCTGAAAATTAAGACCTGCAATCCAAAACAAGTGTCGTATTAGCAAAAAGTTTTTTTTTTCATGACATCGCCCGTCTACACACGGCCAATCGTACCCGAGAGTTATCGGATGGTTTTGGATGGAAATTTTTTAATCATCCGCCGTACAGTCCAGATTTGGCGCCGAGTGACTGCCATCTGTTCCCAGTGATGAAGACGTGGCTCGCTACGCAACCCTTTAACAGTGACGCTGAACTCCATGCCGGTGTAAACCAGTGGTTAAACTCACAGGCAGTATATTTATTTAAAGAGGGCATTGAAAAGGTTGGGCTAGACTAGGATAAATGCCTTGATTTAAATAACAATTATGTAATAGCCTAAAGGTTTGGCTTCAAAATGTATGAAATAAAAATTGGTTTTTTACATTTTGTTAGTGTTTTATTTCAAAACGTCCGCTACTTTCTGAATAGCCCTCATCATTATCCAACCAGGTTGTTATAACATAAAGATGATGTATACGATTATATATGCCAAAATAACATTTTTTTTTTATGCAGAGTACATATGTGTTTTCAATTTAAAGCCCATGTCATTATGTTATGTTTGAATCAAATTGAATATTAATATTTCTGTTTTCAGGTCCTTCCCATATTAAGTGCTGTGTACACAGGGCCAGATGAGAACTGCCATCATGTTTACATGAGTCTAATCATTCTTCTGATTCTCACGGAAGATCCACTCTTTAACAAGACAGTTCACTCTACGGTAAGGCTGATCAGCTGTCGGCTGTTGTTTCATAGATGTGGTGAGGTGCAGGGGAAGAATCTCAAAATTTCAAAACCACCTAAATTTTGTGAAAAGAGTATAGTATGCTATTTTATCCAAATCTCTATAGGGGTTGGTTAGAAATAGGCCACAAGTTTCATGCCTCAATTCTTTGTTTGTTAATGTTCCCAGCAATATTACTACAAAAGTCTTTCTCATATATCTACGCGAGTTGAAATGTTTTCATTATTTATATAATTTACAAGCGTAATAATTTTATCATTTCAGATGCTCAAGACCGTGCCGTGGTACACGGAGAGGATGGTTTTGGATATTTCACTCGGAGGCCTTATGATTCTAGTCACGACTCGGACGGTCCAGTATAACCTGCTCAAAATGAGGGTAAGGCAGCTGTGTTCGGCAAAGTGTTTCATGTCTTTGCATGAAGTGGGATAGAAATTCTCACACAATTATTGTGTTTTACTCTTACACTATAGTGTATATATTATAGTGTGATCGATTTGAGATGGTTTAGCGTATACAGTAGAACCTCAATAAGAAGACTCTCATGGGGTTTATTAAATAAGACGTTATCAAGGTTGACTTCTTGTCGAGGTTTGCAATAACATGTGCTTAGGGGTAAAATAAATTCTAGGGGATGTGACATTATGTTTTCACAAAGGGAAGTAGGTTACCAGGCATTTGGAATATGAGAGGAGTAGAGAAATTACTGCATGGTGATGAAATAAAATAAAATATGTTCCACTTAACCTCTAACAAAATAAATAAACCATTTTTAACTTTCAACTTTCACAAGATTTTTATATCTACCCTAGCATTCTTTAACTTACTGCCATAAATGGTTTGATCTTGTTAAGTACCCAAATATTGTACACTTACATGATTCTGTATTATCCTGCGATAGGATGCTTTATTACGTCAAACGTTTTACATCATGTAACCAATGCTGATGCTTACAGGACAAATACCTTCACACAAACTGCTTGGCAGCTTTGGCCAACATGTCCTCACAGTTTTACGAACTACATCCGTACGTCTGTCAGAGGTTGGTAGGACTGTTTCAGGTTCTGGCGAAGACACACGCAAGGGCAAACTCCGAGGTGAGTCAATGACGCTACTGACTATTTTGTTCCATTCTGATTAGTTTAACTAGGTTTTTGAAAAGTGGCTATATCACAGTTGGTGTTACAGTAGAACGTAGAACCTTGATAACAAGACTCTCGTGGGGATTGTAAAATATGACTTGTTATTAAGGTTGACTTCTTATCGAGTGACCAAAGATTTTAAGTAAAAGTGTATTTTTAAAATGTACAAATAACTTGGGGTGGTGGATATAACAGAAAAAAATCTGGTGTGGTGTGATTGTGTGTCGCAGAAGGGTATGCTTTCCCAATACATTCAAGCTTTTACTGTCTCATATGCAACACAAACTTTGCATTCTCCTTTTGCGTCTGTTGATGTTGATGATGATGATGATTTTTTGAGGTATTGATCAATTATGTGGCACTTATTCCTGAGCAGCTTTATGTAGTCGTTTTTTTTAGCTTGTTCTTGCTTCACAGCCTGTTCAACTTTAAGTGATTAAATGCAGCTTCCTTTCTATAATCTAATCTCCCGAGGAAGGTGTCTGTCCCTTGTTATTGTTTCAAGAATGTTTTCCCTTAACTCATTCAGATCCCCGCAGTCTCCTGTGCCACTCACCAACGCCGCTTCCTTGTATTACAGGAGACTATGCTTCAATCGACCCGAAAATGTAGAAGTTCATTTCTAATCACTGACTAAGGTTCTCTACAGTTTGATTTGAGACTGGAATAATTCAAGTACCGGTAATTAAAAATATTGTACTGTTTATTCAAAATACACACAGTTTCGCACACATCTTCGACTAATCAATAATTTTTCCAGCAAGGTACAGTTCAGGAAGCACTGAGGATACTTCTAGAAGTAATCAACTCTTGCCTATCCCATCAGCTGATCCACAATACCAACTTGGTGTACACTCTGCTCTACAAGAAACATGTGTTTGAACCGTTCAAGAACGACCCTGCGTTCCAAGACGTCATTCAGAATTTGGACATGGTCAGTACAATTGAAACAGAAACTATGTGTAGTAATTCCATATGAAAAAGAAGTTGGGAATCAGTTAATATTGTAGGCTGTACATTCAGGGTTAAAATGTTAGTTTTTTTTTTCTAATGGCTGCCCAATACTTTTTTATTTTCTTACCGATAACAATATATTAATTTAATATAATCACTCTTACGGCATAGAAGGTAAGAATCAAAGCAAGTATTCCTTTACTTAACCTACCATTTTAGTGATACCAACACTCTAGTCAAACCATTAACAGTTTAGAATCGGTTGATCAATGAACGGTGAAACCACTAATGAACGACTCTATGACTCAGGTGATAGAGTTTTTCACCACTAAGCTGGAGAAGGAAGAGGATCAGAATACAGACGTGGACGTGGTCATGGCTAGAGTGCAGCAGGCAGCTCTGCAATGGCCTACGGACAGGCTCAAGGTAACGATAGGATTAGGAACAGCGATTAGATTTGCGAATGAGTTTATCTTATGCAGTGTTTAGTGAACCACCGTGGTTGTACGAATGACAATCCAAGTACAAGTAATATATCTCAGGATTGTTTTGGCTGGTACATTTTGTTCTGGAATGTAAAATCAGCAAGACGTATATAGTAGTCTTTGAGGTTATTTTGTCAGTTTAACAAAGTATAAAGTTATTAACATTAAATCCTAATAGCACTATGAGCAGAATTAAATACTTGCGCTTGGTGCTCAGTAAGCGTGCTTACTCATATCAATATATCAATTCAGCCCCCAAAAAAGTTGTATCCAATCCAGAATAAACGGGACTAAAGCTCAGAATAAACTTTAGACGAGACTTTCTCAAAATGGCTTCTATTCGACCTGAGCCTGCTAATTATTTAACTTGGTGTATTATGTACATATATTCAATATTTCCAACAAACTTAATGGGTTCTTTGTTAGTATCAGCTCTGAATATTTAAAATTTTTGGGAATTGGATTATAATAAGGTAGGCAAAATAAAGAACAAACATATTCCATCTATGATTACCTTCATTGTGACTAAGTGGTTTGTGAAATATTTGGGTCTTGTGGAGTACATCAGGAATAAAGGGTTAGGAAACACTGTAGTTAATCAAAGCAATATTTTATTTCCGCAACAAGAGAAACAAAAGTGAATTTCATCACCGATTTGGTTTTGTTTTCAGAAATTCCCAGAACTGAAGTTTAAATACGTAGAAGAAGACAAGCCGGAGGAGTTTTTCATTCCGTACGTTTGGTCGTTGGTGTCGCAACAATCTAGTCTACATTGGGACGCCTCGCTGTTCAAACAATGCTGATAGTAGCGTAAACAGCTGTGTGTCATAAACTGCCGTCATTGGTTACAGCTGATGCTTTGAAGAATATTTTGTGAGATACGGTTACTTTTTTCTATTGCTTATATCTACTTTATACTTTTACAATTTGTTTGGGAAATTGTTACCAATCCGTTTAAGTTATTACAAATATTGTTTGTAATCAGTAACGGTTTTTTTACTTTAATCGAAATATCAATCATCAAATCTAAATCTTTCAAACAGTGATGCACGATTTGGTGCATATTTTAAGCTATGTTAACACAAGGTGAGTGCAGAATGGAGTGAGATGATCTGTGATGCTTTATTACTCACTAAGATCAGCTGTTTCATTTATCATTAAAAAAAAAATTATTAAATAGTAGGCCCTACAATGATCAAGGATAGCTGGGCCCACTTGCGAACCATCAAAAAGCTACTGACTTTTCTCAGGATCAAACCGGCAGCCCTTAATAAATAATAATAATAAGTCAATCAATCTCATATTCAATTCAATTCAATTCAAATTATCTTTATTCATCAAGTACATTAGAAATATCTACATGAATAGTGTCACATTTCTCATAAGTTATAAAAAAATATACATGCTTATTGTGGTGGATGATTGTGATAGGTTAAAACTTCATCATCTTTTTTGACCTTTGAACTCAAGTGAAAATAAAAATAACCTCACCCTAGCAAACCTGCAGACTAAGCAAACTTCTATATGCCTGATTGAATTTTCACTAAATTATTCCCTTAAAAATGTCAAATGTATTCCCTATTTAATAGCATTAAAAAGATTAAACAAGAACGGTTTGCTGCTAAAGGAAAGCGAAAAAGTGTATTTTGGTGAAATAATAGCTTAGAATGGAATAAATCAATTTGTCAAATTTGATCAAAATACACTCATTGAATAACCAATTGATCAAAGCATCTACTGTAACCTACAACTTTGTATTACACCTTAGGAATATCAGTTAACATGACGACTAACATAAAAAATGCAATGTGTACATAATATTATTTATTTAAGTGTAGTTATTGTTTTGGAAAAACATCTTACCTTTAGTGTTCATTTTGGTTTAGATTATAGAGATTATACAATTTATTTATCAAAGGTGTTTTGTTGGTACTAAAATGTTTATAACTTACGGTAAAAGAAAACACAAGAAACACTAGCAAAACTAATCATTTGAATACTTTGTATATTTAAAAAATGTTATTTATTTCAATTGTAGATTGTTTTGTAGTTTAATATTTTAGTTTGAAAGATAAGCGTTAATATTCATCAATAAAAACGTTTTAACATATTTATTATAGAAATACTATAGTTTTTTAGTTCTATTTATTTTCAAAGAAAATTATATTTACACCTCATTGACCTTTTAGGGTCTTGTTAATGTAAAGTCAGTTATAAACATGATTTTACAATTACTTTAACATTACTATGTTTTGCTAAATTGAATATATGCACCAAAATAAACAATGCTAAAACCAAATTTCAGCGTTGATTATTACTCAATTCTATAATTTGATATGGTAACACACCAAAGCAAAGAGCAAAATAAATCTTATTGACATATCGAGTCATTTTCAGTCATTATCAAATACTTAAAACTGTTCATCAATCCCTAGAATAAAAATATCAATTTCATCACCAACTTTATTTATATGTGAAAAATGTTGCCTTTCAATATGTTATGGATACCAACATGCTAGAAACCAAAAAGTACCCGTTTTACCTATGTGTTTTTTATGTACATAATCGGGGCAAGGCTAGGTTATTAGTTTAAAATGTAGAGTCTTCTTTTACAAAGGCCTAAATTCCAATACTTCTAACAGCTGAAAAGCAATGACTTTTAGCAATGCAATAATGAAATAATGCTTTTTTCTGAGGTCCACCTCCCACCTATCTAGAAAACGAAAAAGGCAAGGAGAACTATTACTGTATTTGTGAACTTGTATTGTATTGGTGACCTTCTTTTACTGAAAGCCATTAATTTATTTAATTGTTTTAAATTGATAAATAATTTAAATCTAGTAACTATTGTCCCCTGCAGTATGTTATTACCAAGAACATACAGGTCTAAAAATATTTTTTTTATATTATGGAGAATAGTTTCCTTAGCAATTTGGAATTCAGCGTAAGTGAACAAAATTTTAAATTTAAAAATTACTGTTTATTTAACGAATGTACAATTGATGTTTGATTACTTTTACATTCTTTATTTTTTACTATTTTCCCTCAAATTTACTTTATCAAGTATGTACTAGCAATACTTTTATACACTTTGACAGTGGCTTGTATATTAACAAATTGTACATTATGTTGATTAATAAACTGTGTTTTGTAAAACCTTATGTTTTGTTAAGTCTTTAAACCATGTTTTACTATAATGCTGAAAAATTATGAAAAATTAGTAATTTGGGTTCAAGACTGATTACAAGTTGAACGAGGTCCAACCACAAAAACTAGTGTAGTAACGGGTTTCCCTATGATTATTTTATTGTTAGATTTGTGGAATCTTCTATAACTAAAGTAGATTGTTGCTTATGAATCTAACTTAAAGAGAAAGGTAGGTAGATGCATCATTGTTAAATTAAAATTTTATCATTTAATCTATATCACCATCATAAGAAACATTGTTTTTCAAATCATTTTGAGTGTCATAATCAGAAATTTCTCTTGGGACAGACCTTCCAAGCCTCGGGTTGAACATTCCAATCACTTTCCATGGTTTGTCTTCTTTTTCTCTTCTTCTCTCTCTTGGGAAGCCGTATTCCTGACTATCTGCAAACAATTTTGCATCTAGCTTTGAGATGATTTGTGCCTTCAAATTCCTACTGAATATTTTTTTACAAAAAATGTTAGGGTTACAGAAAATCATAAAAGAATACAACTAACTTGCCCAAAAGTTTTATGCGGTTGACAGCAGACAACTAGGTCACACATTAAACTTTATATTTGGCCTCTTTCATTAACAAAACTCAACTGTTACTCAAAGCACAGATGACACAATTAAAACCAGCTTAATTTGTGGCAAATTGAATCCGTCAATAACTTTTGTCCATAATCCAAAGTATCTTACTCTTTCTGTTAACAATCCTTGTCCACCCTACTCTGTGTGTGTTGTCTGCACCTTTCTATATTCCTACTCTCTCACAGGGCTTTGAACTAATCCACTCACCCCAAAAAATTTTTATCATTTTAGGGAATAAAGACGCTTTCAAACTAACACTGCTCGATCTGTGGAGCATGGGCGTATGGTAATCAAATAAATAAATAACAAACATTCCGTCGAGGAGTTTGTATACGGAGTTTCGTAAGAAGCTATCTCAAAAATATCTTTTCTTCACTCAGTCACTCGTTTCCTGGCGATGATGAGGCACGAATAAGGCCAAGAGGCAAAACATTGTCGCCTGAGCCAGGAAAACGATGTTAGGACACAGAAGCGGGGAACTCGACCAAATTAAACCCCCGGAGTAACCCAGCTCGGCTAGGCTATCAGGGACGTGTAACTCCCCGAGGCGACAAAATAACCAAACGCACCCAAAAGATTAGGTAAATTTCTGTAGCATAAAACAGCAGTGGCAACAATTACATTCAAATGTTTTAGTCGTGATTATATTTATATTTTTCACTCTATTGAACTACCTTCCGAATCCCACAACAAAGGATAATCGCCTTCAAAGTCTCGTTTCCCGAGTCGAGGAGAGAATGGACTTGCTGACTGCGTCTCTTGAAGCCGCTTGCCTAAGCGAGGCGTGTAGAAGCCTGTTCTCTTGCCAAGCCGAGGAGTGAAGAAGGACCTTCGCCCTTGAGTGTCGTACCATCGGAAAATGAGAGGGTTCTGAACCTCTGAGATGTCTCTTGAGTCGTCAGCTTCTTGCGGCTTTGCTCCTGGAAAATAAATGTCTTAGGTGATAATTTGTATGAGTTTTGCTGCACACAGGTGCATTCAAGATATGGATGTTGAAGTATAGAAGCAGCGGGAAGATTTTTGTTGCTTCAAAATACGTTGTATATACAAGACAAAATAGTTTCATGAAATCTTGTATTGAGTTTTACAATTAAGTACACTTTGGATAGACTTGATTTACTGAAGACTTTCATTGACTCTATTCAACAGTTCTCTATTCTCTTTCCAACGTACATTGTGATTTTTGTACATATGAATCACGTATAAAGAGTCTTATTTGAAATCTAGCGTTGTCTAATAGGATTCTCTAGTCCCAAAATAACGAAGGAATGCCTACGTAGAGCACAAGGGCTTAAGATTATGATTTTTTTTTAGGAAAGCAGGCTTATCTGAATGGGAAACAGAACACTTTACGCTATAGACAAAATATTAGAATATTTCAATGTCTCTGACATCATTTTCAACTAAAGAAGTTATGAGTTTAAGAGCAAAAAAATACTACGTTGTCTTTTGGGAAAAGGTTTTCAAAGACAAAGAGTCTGCATTGAGTATAAGAACTTTTGCCCAAAATTTTGAATTAATAGATCTACAATTTCCCTGCTATTGACAATTTTTTTTGTGCTTTGGTTGAAGTCAATACTGTATTCTATCGAACATCAAAATTGCCAACATCGTTTACCTGCAACCAATCCTCTGTCTGCATCCAAAAGTAAATAAGGGGAATCTTCTTCTTCTCGTTTCCCCAGTCGGGGAACGAAGTATTTCGCCCGTTTGCCCAACATTGGCCTGAAGTACACGGACAAGTCATGTTGTGTATTATCTTGTTTCTTTAATTTCCCAACCGAAGCATCGTAAGATTCTCCTCCTGTAAAAAAATTTCAACAATCCCTTTAAAAGTTTGTCTACTGTGTGTAATTTAACCATTTTAAAGTCGATTTATTATGCACATACAATCCCACATTACACATGGTCTTTGTGTGAAAAGAGGGAGATTAGGCATAAACCTAAAGAAAATTCTTTTTTTTTACATAAAGAAAGAAACAGTAAGGGTCAAGCTTAACTAAGAACATGATGAGTTAGCAAGAGAATCATTCATATACCAGAAACAAACATGAAAATATTTAGACGAATACAGTTTAAGTGGATAATGAAGGAGAACTATCATATGCAGCGATAAAGATTTTAAAATCAATTCCCCCAAAATTAAAGAGTGAGCCAACTAATTCAAATTTTGACCTTGTTAAAAAATTTTAAACTAAATATCTAATATATTTTATGGAAAAAAATTGTCTAATTAAGTGTAAGAAATTAAGAAACATTAGATGAATTGAGATGTTTTGATTTTTTGAAAACATTTCTCCACAGAAAAATAAATTTTTATCCTACACACAACTTCTGCAAGGATACTGATGCACTGTACTATATTCTGGTACAATTTGGGATGTTAAATTAATTTTCCATTGATAAATACTGAAAAAAAAACAAAATCAAAATAATATCATAATAGCAGTATTATGTATAACATGGTATCTTAACGTTAAAAACAAACAAATATTTAGCTGAGAGATGGAAGTTGTAATAAAACAGTCCCGTTTGAGATTTTACAGTCATATTCAATATCTCACTCCATAGAACATCAATCGAAATTTAATTGAGAACTAGTGTACATGTTGCTCGAATTCGAGCAATTGCAAAGTATTACAGGAGTTATTTCAAAACGAATAACAGTCATATTTACAATGAGTTTAAAAGAGTTGATTTAAAGATTACCGGTGTGTAACTCAGACCAAGTTTATATTCGTTATTGATAAACCTAAAACATTCCGGCCGGTTTTCTTCTTCTCAAAATGCCTCGCTGTACAGACAACACAGGCCATTGAAAGAGGACCAATTGAGAAAGAAAAGTTGTTTTGGGGTAGTGTTAGGGCGCATTTGTAACCTAATAGTTGAGATTGTCCAGGGTCAGGTGCTGACTACCTATACGCGCCACTTTTCTGTAGCTGCGGTCGTTATCACGATTATGCCTCCTGTCTATGGTTCGTTGTCGTCACGTCGGAGGCATTTAAAAGAAAAAAAAACAAATAAACAAATTATAGCTACACAAAACAACGATAAATGCACAAATTTAAGTTACAATCATGCTAACACGATCTGTCATAGGGACACAAAACAACGATAAATACACAAATTTAAGATACAACCATACTAACGCGATCCGTCTAGGAGGTTATGTTTACACAAACTGAAATAGTAAATGAATGTACAATGCGTTTCAATGAATTGAAAAATAAATAACAGCAATTAAATTATACAGCTGATCAAAATGTAAACAACTATGTTCTTCATAAGCATAACATGTGAACTTTCAAATCCACTGGGGCAGTGCCCAAGGGACTTTTTCAAAAATGTAAGGCCAGTTTGCAAATCTACGCGACACGCTCTTTCCAATGAGACGTCAATGGATAAAATCGGTTAAGAAATGGTGGAGGGGTTCAACCGACAAAGTTTCATGTAGCGTATTAATTATATAGATATGATTTCTAAATTCACTGCTAATAGTTCAAATACAAGAAAAAGTAATGACAAGACACACTTGATTTTGTTCGTTGGATTACTTAAAAGCAAGTATTTAATGTCTCAAAGCATAAACCAGTTTTTGATCAATCATTCCATTGAATAGGTAATCATGAGTTAAAAAGAAAAAGTTATCGTAATTTAAAAAAAATTATAAGTAACGTCACCTGAAATATAAACAGTTATTGCGAACAAAGTAGAGCACCTTACGACCAGGGACACCATTCTTGAACAGACGATGTTCAGCGGCAAATGTCCTTAAATACCCTACAGACGTCCTTAATTAAATTAGACTTAACGTAAACAAATTACCATCTAATCGGTATAACACCCAATCAAACTGTCAAACAGATGTTGTTTATATCCGTTTGGTCTTAGTAATTCCAAAAATATAAATGTTATAATTTTATTACATAACCAAATGAATAATTTAAAAGGGTTTGAAGAATTGTAGGGGTTATAATTTAAAAGGGTTTGAAGAATTTTAGGGGTTATAATTTAAAAGGGTTTGAAGAATTTTAGGGGTTTTTAATAGGGTTTAAATTAATTTGAAAGCTACAAGTTTTACTGAAAGGCGGTAGAAATGTATTTGGCACTTCATTCTCAAAATTGATTTACATTAAACTGTTGTTTATCATAAAATTGAGGATTGATAAAAGTTTTGTTAATGAATTTTACTATCATTGGTAGAGCTAATCAATAATTGAACCATCCAATGAATCATGAATGGATGATTGGATTCAAAATATTGTGCTTATCCTCCAAATTTTTTTTTTTTAATTTTTGCTCTTTTGTGTCTTGAATCAAACACTGCTGCAATATTTGAAATACAAATTTACTGTGCTTTAAGGTCTTAAACCTCACCTTTCTTTTCTATAGTTATTGAGATTACTTCTAAAAATTTAACCAGAGCCTTTGGTAGAACTAAATCAGATAAAACCTCTTCACATTTCTTCCACTTTTATGTCAAATCTAATTTCATATGATAAATTTACAAAGTCATAATAGAGATTTACACATATTATGCGGCAAAACCAAGTGAACCATCTTTTAGATATTTTTGGAAGGCAGTCTATTTAGCAGTTCTAAACCAAGAAAAAAATATTTTGTAAACTTTAAAGAACATAGAAACCTTTATGACTTTGATAAAAGTAGTTCAAGGGATCAAGTTATATTGAAAATGTTTATAATTTTTATTTTTTAGTTATTTAAAGGTGATAAACTCTTGAAGATTCCTAATGTCAAATTCTTCAGAAGTTTTAAACGTCTTTTCTCAAAAACATCGATCATCCCACCTTTAACTTATGCTCTAAATATGTCATTGTGTTGTATTAACACTTATCTTGGTAATTGATAACTAAAAATTTTTTTAAGATGCTTGAATGTTATATAAAAACAGAACATACTGTAGTATAGAAGATTATAAAATAGGCTAAAGAGAGGAAAAGGAAGGATTGAGTAGTACAATACTTAGTTGATGATACAATTCTCAAAACCATAGTAGCACTATCTTAAAAACTCAGCTATGGGTTTTGGACATTCAGAAAGTACCGTAATACGATTCAGAAACTGTACCAGTGAGTATGGTGAAATCGTTAACACCTGCGAATAATATAAAATCATGAACACCTCCCGTGCTCACAGGCATATCATCATCGCCACTCGTGATTCCCACAAAATCGTGAACAACTCCCGCAACTACGGGGGCGCCATCATTAATAGTTGAACATAAAAATTCAATTTTAATCTAGAAAAATTTTTTTTTTCAAAAGGTTGCAACCCTCCTTGGCCAGTGGTAAATCTGGCACTGGTATTTATAATAACTTGCTTTGGATAGTATATTCCCTGTGAGAAAACTGAAGTATCTGAAATAGATATTATGAAGATCACCCGTGTGATTTACAATTATCTACATTGTCTACCAAAACAAGTTCCTTTAGTTACATACAAGCTATTTCGTATCCTGAGAGGAATACATAAACATACCACATTCATTTTTATACTTTTTAAACCCCCGTAATTCTTTGAAATATACTCCCTCGTGTTTTTTATCAGGATCACTGGGAAAGTTGAAAATAAAAAACTCACAATGAAAATCAAAGTAGGTTACTTAACAAAGTTTATTGGTTGCACTATTTCACAGTCGCTCAGTGTTTGTCAGTACTCCGTTCAAACCTCTCGACAGGTTCCATCTCACGGCCGAGGCGAGGGGAGAACGGGAGGAGTTTACGACGCCGACCCAGCCTTGGAGCAAACGGAGGAGCTTTGGAGTTGTCTGGAACTTCTTCAACTTCCCGGAGTGACGAAGCGCTCTGTGACCCGTGAAGACCTACAACAAAGATTGTGGAGAAAAAATGAAAAGAAAGTGTGACGTTTTTCTTCAAACAAGATGGGAATGCCACCTAGGTGAAGGATTGCGACCCAAAAATGAGTGAAGTATGAGTGTAGAATGGAGTGAGATGATCTGTGTACCTTTGTTACTCATTAAGATCAGTTGTACCTATCCAGTATCAATAATTAAAAGCCCAATGATCAGGGACAGCTGGGTCCAGTTTCGAGCCATCAAAAAGATACTGACTTATCTCATGATCAATCCAGACACCTTTTGATTGTTAGGCGAGTTTATTTGAAAGCCTGATCATCAAGGACAGCTGGGTCCAATTTCGAACCATCAAAAAGTCAATGGCTTCTTTCTAATCAGTCAGATGTTACTTTACAACAAAAATGTAAAAATTCTGTCCTAGTAACCAAACCTATTGTGTAGTATTGTATTGTGTCCTTCAGTTTTCAATGGTTATTTATATTTGGAAAACATAGAATTGTATCCATCTTAGGTGAATGTTGTCCAATTAAAATTCAATCAGACAAGTGACAGTAAATTAATTTAACCTTATTTGCAGGTTTCCTCCGATTAGGGTGTTTCTCAATCTGAGCCGGATTTCGTCCAGCTAACCAAAAATCAGGGTCCAGCTACCAATGTTCAAATGAAGTAAGTTAAAAAAAAAGTATACAAGACAATGTTACTAGGTAAATGACTCATAATCTGCCGATCATTAGACTTGCCGAAATTATTTAAGTAAAGGATTACCGCAAACTTCAAAAAACTGCACTGAACTTAATTTCCATGGCGAATTTGTTTATTTTTTCTCCTTGAGGTGATTTAGATAATTGGCAATTGATGATTAGAGTTCTTATATTAACTAACTTAAAAAAAGCTTCAAACATGAAATAAAATAATTATACTTCTCAGAGGCACAAGAGCCCAGGGTGTGTCTTCTAGGACACTGATGAGAGAATCCTCCAGAACAGCACCCTGAGAGTCGCCCATATTCCTCTTGCGTCTCCCCAGACGGGGACCGAACCACAGGTATGGGTTCTGGGACTGCTGTCCATCCACGGACGCTGTTCCGTCAATGTACATCTCTGTGTACGGCTCCACTCCTGATAAACCCAGAGAAAAGGATTACAAACTAAGAGCTATTGAATGGAGGAGCCTTTTCCACATGCAGTGTATAGTAGAAACTTAACAACCTCAATAACAAGACCCTCAATAGGGAGTCACTCTTGTTAACAAGTTTTATTTTCAAATGCCCTTGAATTTTATTTTATATTACCCCTAATCAAATTTTAATGCATTCATTGATAAGAAGTCTACAGCTACAGTCTACTAGAATGACAGCTGGGTCCAGTTTTGAATTATCAAAAAGCTAATGACTATTCTCAGGATCTGTCTATCCAAAGAACAAGAATAAGACTTCTAACAAAACAACGGTCCTGGCACAAGCAAACTCCCCACGCTCGCAACACACGCCCGCCGCGCCGCGAGTGCAAACGCTACGATGTGAACCGGTACAGTGACTATTGTGTATATAAACTGTATATACAGTATAGTAGAATGTAAGTGTAGGATAGTGAACTCTGAAGATGCCACAACCTGTGGCGAAATGCGCATCAGGTATCAAAAACTACAAGAACTTCAAGGCAACAAAAACCAAAAAGGTAATTGATTAAAACTGTTCTTGAAACTGGGTTATATCACAAAAAATAATAAGACGTTGTTTGTAATAGTTTCAGAGAGATAATAAATTCCAACTTGTAATTTTATGTTTAACTTCTTAATTATTTACAACAGTTTCAGTGTAGGTAGCCAATTTTGGGAGTTTTTAAAATTCTTTGTAATTAGCATACATTTGCTTTATGTGTATTGTCCTGCTTTTAAATGTCTCCATTATAATATATCCTTTGTAGTGATTTTTTTAAGTTACAGACATTAACAAATAATTGTTTATATTATAATGTATGGATTTTCACAAGTTAATATATTATTTAGCAAGACTCCTAAAACGTAAACACACACTGAAAAATTTCCCCTAAAATTAGAAGAAAATATAACTCTACATCAGTGTACTCAATTTAACCACTTAAAACACCTACAGCAAATGAGGTGTCACTGATTATTTTACAACAGGATGTGAAGAGACGTACTTGCAACATCCAAAGTCAATGGTTCAATCTATTACAGTGCTCAGTCATTGTTCCTTTTGTCAGATTTAAGTACACAATCATTTATATAAATAGTAATTGTTAAAACTGCAAAAAGATCAATTAAATTTAAATTCAAACATTTTCCAAACTTATTTTAGACCGACTAACATTTCAATGTATACATAGCAAGCAATCATAGCTATTGATCTTCAACTAAATACTTTCAAAATACAGTACTTGATTCGTCACTGCCGCATTTTCAGATGTATTGCTTGTACGAATCTTCATAAATTACATTTCAATTATCAATTATCAATCAATTTCAGATCGAATGCATAACATTTGTCAACAAATAGATATGAATAAACATTTTTTTTGCAGAAAAATGAACAATGCTTTATTTTCAGTAATAATTAACTTACAAGATCAATAAATCTAAATTTACAAATGTTCTAAAAATTAGGATTCGTTCAATATATATGTCGAATGCCTGCTCCAATTCTTGAGCAGATCTCCATTTGTTTCTAGATCTTCTCAAGTACATGCTCGGTGCCCTTAAAATTGAGCATGTCAACCTCACTCTAATCTAATTAACATAAAAATAAATGAATAAACATAAATCAAATAAACAATAAACATTTACGTCTAAGTTTGTTAAATTTATCGACTTGTGTGTTTCTCTATTCATCCTTAATGTTTTATTTAAGAGGATACACCAGAGGAGGTGACAGTTTCCGTGAAACATGAAAAGGGTTAAATCTTTAAGAGAATATTGCAAAGTAGCAAATAAAAGCTATATTACTAACTGCCGAGAAGGACCATATCCATACTCACCTGGTGTTAACGACACCAGCAACGCCAGACAACTACAGGTCACCAGTAGGTCCATGACTCCCTGTGACAGAGGTTGGGAAGAGTTATATACCTATCACACCACCCTGCAGCCACCTCTCACGTATCCTCTCTACAGGGGTCCGGCACCGGGACAGTAAACAAATCACCACCCACCCACCTCACTGTGAAGAAGAGGTCAAATTGTTTAGCGTAAAATTTGTAATTTAATTTATTTATTCACAAGGTTAAAGTTGTATTTACTAAAAAAATTGTGTACCATCTTCACATTCTATGCTATATTCTAGCCGGAAACAGTTTTACATACTTCAGGCTAAGAATTGAGGGTCGTAGATTTATCACTTTGATTGAATTTATTGGTGATTGGCGGGATTTGAACTCAGGACCTTGGGGACTGAAGGCCAGCAGTCTACCAGCTTCTCGCCCCCTGTGGTTAATTTGAGTATTGTTGATGAACCAAGGGGTTTTATGGATGGTTGTCTGGGTAACTGAGTTGTTATAGTGCTTGCCTCCAGATTGCTGATTCAATCAAAAGTAAGGTTAATTCTGTGTTAATTTACAAAATCCATATGTGATTGTGCTAATAATATCGAAAAACATAACTTCAATATTGACGCACTTAATGTACATTAAATAACAGCATGTTCTCTCTGAGAAAAATATCTGAGACTAGGTCATATACAACAGATAACCAATTCATTATACAAAGTGGAGGCTGTGTCCAAAGTCAATAAGGCACCCTCTGAAATCAAGAAAGGAGAAAAATGGAGTACAGGAAAACCTCATTCAAGATTAATGAGCTAACAAGAAATAAAAAAAAGATTTACTGAGTGTAGCCATTTTGATAATATTGCATACATATGTAATCAAGTACATGTACGAGTTAGTGTGTTTTTGTGTGTTTTCTGAATGAAACCCACGTAATCGTGCCATCAATCACCCTGCAGGAGGTCGCCAAATCGTTGTCTGTCACCGACCCAATCTAAACTCACTGTTTATTTGATTTTATCCATTCTTATTGAGGGTGGTTCTAAAAATATTCAATTAAATTGTGTTTTGGAACATATCGTTAACAATTAGATCAATGGTTCAAATAATTCGTGCTTCCAATTATTCTGTGGCAATTAAAATACTCTAAGGTGTCTATTTTAGCTGAATACGATAGGTGTATAATATTTTATGATGGAGTGAGAGGATCTGTGTAGCTTTGATACTGACTAAGATCAGCTGTTTATTTAGCCAATGATTATATAGAGCAGCTGGAACAGATCATTTTCAGGATCAAACTATTGGCAACCTTTATATTTTTGTGCGGGCAATTTAATCACCCCACCCCTTGCAAAGTAGAAAACCCCCTTTTTGTATGCAGAGGGTTTATATTCATTGCTAAAACTAACAATATCCAAAACCACTGCTCTTAATTATCTCGTCTCCAGCTCGTTTGTAATTGTATCGCTGTAGTCACGTGATATACTCAGGGGTCACGTAGCATCTACAAGCCTCGTACTTCTTCTTCTTCACGCGTAATTGGCGTTGGCGCCGCTGACGCGCCACCGTCGCACAACGCCGGCGCCCGGGCGCTGCAAGACTAAACCAGGAAACACCCTTATAATTCATCCGCTCTGCATACCTGTCCCCTAGCTGCTACATTAACACGCTCCTAATTACGTTAAATATAGTCGTATGGTGGGGGATTCAGTAAGGGTAGTTTTTTCTAATGCAGTTGATGCAAGATTACACGTTTATTTTAGATAAAGTTAAATAAATATTGCATGAAGCAGTAGCAATTGTAGTATGTTAGTTCTATTTTTTTATCAATTGAATTAAAATTAACAACGACAAAACCCAACCAACTAAATACCATAAACCGTCACTGACATTTCATCATAAAACCCTAATCTCATCCCATGAAAACAAACTAAAACCATGAAACCCTAATCTCACCAGAGAGCCAATTTGCTAAACTGTAATACACATTACACAACGTTCATTTCTTACTACTCACATCTCTTATGAAAGCTCCCACCAAGGAAAAAGAGAACTGGATCTCAGAAAAGAGCAGCCTCAGTGGGTTCATCGGGTTTGGCACGTCACGTTCACAAGAGATCCAGTGATCCAGACATTTCCCATAATGCACAACTCATATAAAATTGGGAGTTGTCCATATGCACATTCTTTGGAAGAAGTGTCTTAGTCCTGCAATATTTTCGGTCCATAGTAGTCTTTTCTTCTTGTCTATGCCGGTGGAATCTTTACGGGAGGAATTGCATTAGGAAGTACCTAAACGCTTTTAGGGTAAGCGGTCCAAATTGTGTTGTGGATGTGTCGGGAATCGAACCCGTCATTATCAAGCAACACAAATGCGTTTTTTTTCGAAGCCGCACACCGGATTCAAATAACTTTTACGGTAAAATACACAAAGTTTCAGCTCATGACGCTCCAAATCCCCTCAAATCCACAGTTCCAGGGTGGTCCACGTTCCGCGTTCCGCGTTCCCAAGTCTAGCGGAACGTCCAGGATGAGTAAACAAACCCTTGGTCAGTCATGGTCAGTCGCCTCTGTGACACCTCGGGGGCAAGACACTCGATCTACCAATTAACTCATTAGGGGAAACTGCAAGTTCTCTCAGGCCAATTTCTAACCGAAAGACATTTTGACAGCTGGTATTTCACGCTTCACATTTCTGCAATTTGAGCCTATTAGAGTTGTGAACTTGATGTAGTATGTATTTTTCGTTTTACAAAATATTCCTGTGACGAACAACGTTTTCGAATGTAGAATAATTTGTTTCATTCGCCGTATACTCAGTAGGTAAGCGGAATCGACCAAAGATCTAAAACCTCCATTACGTTTTAAATTATCAGAGTGGATTTTTTTATTTTGCTAATAAATATCTGAACTACTGTCAAGAGTTATTGGAAATAAGGATAGAAATCGTTAAATGATTTAACACCTGTGATAACCGAAGTACGATATATATTAAAATTTGATTTTTTCTTTGCAAAGAATGTATTTTTAACTATGAAAAACTATGGACCAAAATTGTTATTTTATTATGATAGTAATTTTAGTCCTTTGATATTAACGTTGGACGAATATATTGTATCATATCTTGGACGTATCATCCCTAGACCGAGATTAAAAAATTCATAGTCATTTTAGTCAATTTCAAAAGGATTCGTTATCATAATCGCAACAGAAGAACGGCAAGCATTCAATATTGTAGCGAAGCCTGTGAAAAAAATAAACTTCAGCAAATTGTAGCAAAAAAAATCACAAATACGAAATTTGGTTCAGTTATACAATTATTAAAATGCTAAATATTTAAATATCAAACGAAAATACAAACGGAAAACCGAACATAAACCATATATCGGTGCAAATACTATTTAATTGATTTTATCTTAATTTAAACCTAAAACAATTGTATTGACATAAATAATTCCTATTCCAGTTTTAAATAAATAACTACCATTAGCAACTATATCATCCAAGTAGGATTTTAAATAGTCTACATGATCAAACTACTACACAAGAGGTATAGTGATTTAAAGGCAGGGCCGGATTTCCCAATAGGCCCGGTAGGCCCGGGCCTATGGGCGCAAGCTCCCAGAGGGCGCAAGGCCGAGAGGAAGACATATTTTTAAAATATTAAAAAATAAAAATAAATAGTCATAGTTGATAGAAAAAACTCTGGCTAATAAAGCATTCTGATTCTGAAGTTTATAGGAAGAAATAATTGTTAGAAGATTTAAACTATTTTTCAGAATTACGCATCAATTTCGTTACAACATTGGTAACGAACATTGGTACGGGAGTAGGCTGTAGGGATATTGTCGAGCGCCCGAGTGGTACGCATCGTATTGCCACTATGTTGGCTCGGTGCTACTGATCGGAGTGATTATGGTAGCATGCGTGCTAGACACTGTTACCACCAAACACACAAAACAAAAGTTATTGACTAATCTTTTGATTAGTTTACAACAATCTGCAGGATCCAGTTAAAATATATAATACGTTGTGTTGAATATATAAAAAAATGATCAATTTATCTTTAAAATTAACGAAAAAATATTAATCTCAGTTTACAACAGGTTTTCGACAAATTAAATACCTTCCAAAGCACCATTAATGCTGTAATTTTCTCCTCAGACCTAAGGATCGATATGGTTATAGTAATACCAGAAACAAAAGAACCCTGGGCCGTTTCGAGCCGCGCAGGTTTGATAGCCGGAATATTGCTCTGTTTTGCTTTGGAAATATAACCTAGATGCAGTACCACCATAGATTAAATATAACTCAAGTCGACTAGCTATCACATTGTTGATTCATTATTTTCATGTCTAGTTCACGTTGGTGACACTGAACGTTAGTTTTGACATACTTTTGTTTCTATAATTTTAGGGTTAGTTCTATGATGTGTGTTTTAATTTCTTGTAATATAACCAGGAGACGACCTATTGTTTATGATTACATCGTTTTATTTAGGATAAACTAAGTTTAAATAACAAGAATTGTTATAATGAGCTAGTCCATAATGATGACAAATCTACTAAAGGAGTATGTTTAATCTATGGTATCACGTACTGTATGGAGTTCATGTTTTTGGGCCTGAAATTGGAATCAATGGCCATGTTTTTTGCAGGAATGCTCGGTGGGTTGAGTTGTATTGTTTCAGTCCCACAAACGTGAGCATTTACTAAAAGCATAAAATTGCTAAAAGTGTTTAAGACTGCACTTTATTAAGGAAAACGAGTCAATTCTTCAAAAAAAACTTGCAATGATATAATTCCGACCAGGAGTGGTATTCAAGCAATTAACTTAGGCCTATGTGCGTGATAACTGTGGCCAGACTAGGGGCGGAAAATTATTTGGGCCTAGGGGCGCCAAAATGCTAAATCCGGCCCTGTTTAAAGGGTCTAAAAGTGGATTTGTATCTGTAAATTACTAATTCCATCCTGGACACCGAATTATGCTGACATCATTTGCCATTCGATTAATATTACTGTCAACGTTGGATGGTATCAATAACAAGGATTGGACTGTCACCTAAAAAAAAAACAAAAATTTGACAAAGACGTTAACAATCAGAATATAATTAAGTCCCTAAACGTCAAGAGCACGACTTTCCCGCCAGTTTGACCCGACTTTGACAAATCTCCCGCGATTTAGCGCACCATTGGCGCCACCTCCCCCTCCCCTGTCGGAAGTCCCTGAATTACACTAGGTGACACCCGACCCTTCAGAGTCTTTATAACCACTTAGGCCAGGAAGAGGGAAGTAGACACGTAATATCTGGGGTAAATTATTTTTTACTATTTCAGTGTTTGCAAAGGGTTGCACTATCCCTTTTAAGGGTCTCAATTCGTACGGGGTTTGGACATTACTACAAAGTGGGTGTCGGCGAATTCGGTCTTTGTGGTTGAAGGGTTAGTTTTTTTTAGAAAGAACCGGACTTCTTGTAAGAGATTTAGTAGTAAAGGAGGCACGAGAAACATCGTGTAATTTTTAATACAGTGGTAATCACTAAAGTTGAAAGTTTAAAAAACTAAATTATAGGGAACTTGTTAAGGGATAATTTATACATTCTTTAGCTATCTAAACTCAATTGAGATAAAAATAAGCAATTTTTTAAATTTTGGGTAAAATGCGTAGAAGAATGTATTGTACAATCTACTATATTCTGGTTAATTCAATCTTTCAATAATACTTGGATTATTAATTCAATCTTTCAATAATACTTGGATTATCAACAATTGATTATCATTTTGACTATTTCATTCTACCCTAGAATAAAATAATTGCACTTAACCAATTTGTAATAATAATAGTACTAACAAGGATACGGAGAATGTACTAAACTATTTTTGCCAATCTACAATTGAGAATGTTTTGTCACCTTTCATATCTATTTTCAACTTTCGTTCTTGTCTAAATAATCGATTGGTTATGGCACGATTATTCGTGGGTTCTGGTGAATTGTTAGCTCGCATGACAATGTGTGAATGATTACTTTGCAACAGACTGTTTAAACAGCTGATAACATTATAAATAGGTAGTTGCCAACAGCGAAGACAATTATTCCATTCGTCTTGGAACTATCTTGTAGCTCCCACCGTGTTAGGTCCAATGTTCAAGAGTGAAGGTGCGAACAATGTTTAGAAAATTATTAATTTTATCCTTTACAATAGGCTTGAGTGTTGTGACATGTGTTTCGAACGAGGTTCTGATTCTAACGTCTTTGATCGAAAGTGGCAAGATCGCAGAAGCTCAACAAAAGTCTAGAGTTAGTCCTGATATCAACGGCGTGAAAAGCTACACTGGATTTTTAACTGTTGACAAAGATTGCGGGAACAATCTTTTCTTTTGGTTTTTTCCTGCGGAAGTCAACTGGGAAAACGCTCCGGTTTTACTCTGGTTGACAGGAGGACCAGGAACCAGTTCTTGTTACGGACTCTTCGCGGAGGTCGGGCCCTTCCGGTGGAAAAACAACACTAAGGAACTGATAGAGAACAAGAACAGATGGACAAAAGACTTTAACGTTATTTTCCTCGACCAACCTGTTGGAACTGGTTTTAGTTACACGGAGAGAAACTGCTACGCGAAGACCAACAAAGAGATCGCAAAACAAGTGTATTCGGCTCTCGTACAATTTTTTCATCTTTTCCCAAATTTACGGAAGAACAGCTTTTCCCTGGTTGGGGACTCTTACGCAGGCACCTATCAAACGGCGATAGGACGTGAGATAGACGAACGAAATTGCGATTCCAAGGTGAAAATAAACTTGAAAGGCGTTCTTCTTGGGAACCCTTACTTGGACTTGAGTTGTCTCAGCTACGCTTCGAATTGGTACGAAGCGGGATTCATAGAAGAGGATAGCAGAGACAGAATCGTGAAATACCAAGGGATCAGAAATAAATACATACAAGAGAAAAACAGCGAGAAAGCTAATGAGTACGAGAACAAAATTTGGAATGAAGAGTTCAGCCAAATAGGGTTGCCGAGCATGTTTAATTACCTTTACGACGAAGAGATAACCATGGGTTTCAAACACTTCGTGACTGACGAGAAAACAAGAAAGTTGCTGAAAGTTGGCAACACGAAATACAACGTGACATCTTACTTTGGAACGGTGGCCAAAGTTCTTGAGCCGGAGTTGATAGTGTCTGCGATTCCCAATGTCAAATATTTGCTGGACAAGAACTACTTGGTGGCGTTCTACACAGGCCAGCTGGACGTCCAGTGTATTTACTCATCGTTGAACTGTGTGTTGGACCAGCTGAACCACGCGGAATATCAGAAAGCTAAAAGGTCAGTAAGGTAAATGCACCAGTAGCTGACAGTGCTCCAGAAGCTGACAGTTTGAGTTTCTTTACATTATAATGCGGTCTCTTAAAAATATTTACACATGATTGCATTGTTAGAAGAACATATGTTTATTCTTGATTTGTTTACAAACAAATCAGCGAAATTCAGCCCATACTCGCTGAATGGTGGTGGTTTGAAAGCAACCCTGTCTGTACACATCACATTTAGTCGATCCCCTTCGTGAAATTGTTAAGAAGGTAAGTTTGGTTTTTTGTAATTTCGCTAAATTTCTTAAATAGTATTAATGATTAGGCTCATTATTTTTATCAGTTATACCTTTTTTGACAATTTCATGATAAAATTGGGGTGTTAGGGGTTTTGGATTTAAAATTATATCAATGTCAGGCTTTGGTACTCAAAAGCTATACAAGTTCCACTAGCTGACAGGGGATATTTGCTACTTGCACAATATTAAATTGGTTTTACCCATCGAAATTTGCATGCTATTTATAATTTATGTGATCTCGCATTTTTATAAAATGGTTTTGATTTTTTAATTAATAAGCCAAATTATCTTTAAAAAATGTATATTTTTTAGAATATATATAAAATATATATATATATATTTTAATGTAAATATTTTTTATTTTTAAATATGTAAAATAAATTTTCTTAATAACGTTTTACATGATTTTATAATTTAATTATTAAGTTAGATTTTATTCGTCTTATAAATTATAAAACCCTTAGGTTTAGCAGCTAGTACATTTATAGTTCCAGTGTCAGCTACTGGGACAACTGACAGTCAGCTACTGGTACAAGCACTTTTTTCACTGTCAGCCACTGGAACACGTACAAAGGTTGAATTAAGTTTAAAAATGTTATAAAATATATTTAAAAACCCCTTTTTGTATGACAAATTTGAAAACTACACTAAATTTAGAATCACATAAAATCCGTAATATCTCTTAAGTTCCTATTTATTCAAAACCACGGATTATTAAGTGCGTATAGTTTCTTATACTGTCAGCTACTGGTGCGTTTACCTTATTCTCTTTATGTCATATTTTATCATGATTATTGCTATTTATATTTTACTACCGGCCTTAGTAGTCAAAGCTTGGGCCCAGTTGTCCTTGACCACCCTTTTGTTGAACGGTCCTGGCTGGACCAGCTCACTCCCACAAAAAAACCACCTTAAAATCACTAAATGTATAAGTATGTACTAAAAAACGTAAAACTGTTATTTTAGTTTTTTGAAAATCAATTGTATCGGTTTAGAAAAGTTTCTCAAGCATGGCTAAATCATGCTGTTTTTTTCATAATGTCTGTCCAATTATATTTGAATTTTGAAAATTTTATTCAAACTATACACTACAAATAAGAAGTAAGATTTAGGTATAGAAAGAAAGGTTTTCGAAAGCATTTGGAGTTCGAAATACTTTGAACTCTGTAGAACTTTTCAGTACAAGTTGGTATCAGCAAACTTTACTGACAACTGTCCTTACCCCAGGAAGAAGTGGTACGTGGACGGTCGTCTGGCAGGATGGGTGAGGCAAGGGTCAAACCTGATGTCAGTCGTGGTGAGAGACGCTGGTCACGTGGTTCCAGTGGACCAAGGGGAGGCCGCTTTAGCGTTGGCAAAAGGATGTCTTGGAAGTGACAAACTCGACCTCCAGAAGTAACCTGGATAAAATGTCCATCAGAGCTGACAAATTGAGAAAGGGGTTTTTTAAGAAGAAGGGCCTTTCTTGGAATAAACTGACATTATGAACATTGTAATTTTTCCCCTTTTATAGTACGATATGTTTTATTTCGTGTCCAGCTAAGTATAAGCTTTTAAAGTATTGGGCGTTATATATTCAATGCGTAGTTTATCATGTAATGAAGTTTGACAATAAACGTGTCAAGTTTTTCTAAGTATATTTATTTTAGACTGGCTGGGTAGCTGAGTGGTTGCGGTGCTCGCCTAGCAATCAAAAGGTCGCCGGTTCGATCCTGTAAAAAGTAGCTGTTTGATGGTTTGAAACACTGGACTCAGCTATCGATGAACTGTCTGTCCCTGACCTGGCTTTAAATAAATGGTTGTGCTGACTAATGAAACAGCTGATCTTAGTCAGTATAAAATGTACACAGATAATCTCCCACCATTCTACACTCATCGTTCACAAATTTCGGTTGAAATACGCACCTAGGTGGCGTCCCCAACTCAATTGATAATTGATTATACAAATTTTCCACAACCTTAAGATATCATTACACCACTAACCTTACTGACCAAAACCCCAACTTTTTCGATTTCAAGAGATCATCAATCAACCTATCGTCAAAGCATACTCTATTTGTATACTACTTGTAACCCAGATTGTTTTTAAGCCCTAAACAAATTCTCACGCAATCAAAAAGGCTTGCCGCCAAAACCTGTGTCTCCCTCCAATAACTCAGGGGATGATATCCTCCCGGGGTTTTATGTGGGTCAGGGGTCAAGGGGCGACACGGTATTTCCATTTGGCGGCGCTTGCGGCTGATGTGCCCCGAGGGAGCATTTTGGGGCCGTGACGTCACGCGCAAGTAGATTTGTCTGGTTAACGCATCAATTTAGACCTACTTATCTCCGGGATTGCTTGGTTGGTCGTGGTGAAATATTTCATTAAGTATAGATGGGTTAGGGGATGATTAGAGTGTTCACTGACTCAATCCTGAAAGGTATTAAGGAAGGAATAGGAATTAACTGAATGGTTTATAAAGCTTGTCCGACAGTGAACGGTTTCCCGGTTTCTTCCTGAGAAAATTCAGTAGCTTTTTGAAACTGGCTCCAGCTATCCGTAATCATTGGGTCTCTAAAAAATGTTCCTGACTATACTCGTTTGAGTTATAATGGATACACTATTTCGCCTCTACAAGTACCGAACTCATTAATGTATAAGGATAAAAATAGTTTCGAAGGCCACTTAAAATTATGTTTCATAGTTACAACTTGTTTCGCAGTCAGGTATGTCAATAGGTCATAATATCAAACACGCTAAGCAACTGGTCACCAAAAGTAAATATTTGTCTCTATAAAATTAATAAATTATCAGTTTCAAACTTCAAAAATGTGGTTTTAATCCTCTGTCATCTTTTGAAGTAAACAACATTCGTGTTTAGTCTGCTCTGGCTCTTCTACGAATTGAAAAATAATGACTTTTGAAAACTTTCAGAAAAGAGTCAATATATTTTATCCAGGAACCTCTATGGAGCAAAGTTCACACGCTCCCTACAATCTTGTAAACTGTGAACCAAATAATGAGTTAATATTTTACCCAAGGTTGATCCGAAAGTAAACAGTCAGAAGCCCCAGGATACTTAGTGACGGAGGACGGATTTGTTTATAAACCGCACCTCTAATGTCCTGTCCTGCGCAGACAGAACCCAGAAACGTGTATTTTGCGTAAACGTCACATTGAAAAGTTACTTTACAAATAAACTACTTGTCAATCATGTAGTGGTGTCTTGTATGTTTTTGTGAATTGATCTCGGTTGAGATCTCAGTCAAACTTCGGAGTAACATTTGGTAACAAATTTTATTATTATGGTTATAGACCCACTACAATAATGAGCATAGTAACCTAAATTAAAAATCAAGATAATAAGAAATGATTTTCATAATCTCTTTCAACATTCCTAATCAATAAACCAGTCTCTACAAAATTATTCGATTGACGTTGTCCCAGTTCAACCCAGTACAAAACCTAAATGTGAAACTTATTACATTATGTTTCAAGGAGTAAAAACTGTTGTTGGAGTGATTTTTATGAAAAAAGTACAACCTAAGAAATTTTCCTTCACAACTTTGGTTAGATCCTACATAAACACGTCTCTAATACCTCAAGAAATGTCTAAAATATTGATCTTAAATACCCATTTGCTCATTTTGTCTTGACCCTCTAAATAGAAAATATGATTATAAGAGTTATGCCAATACGAACAACGACCTTCGGATTTCATGTTGGAACTGCGACTTTTAGAGTGACGTAGTTTTACCGAGCAAAAGCTTTATCGAAAAAAAACTTTGAACTCTTATGCTAGAATATAAAATCTCAAGCTTTGGTTGCAACGAATACACATTTTCTAAGTAATTCATTTTGTGAGCCATGAATTTTCCCGAAAGATAGTCCTATGTGGCTTTAGAACATTGTGTCGCAAAACTCATTGAGCTTCACCCACCATTTAGCTATGAAATTTTGAAACGCATTTTCAAAAATTTTAACGTAAAACTACGTTTGATCAAAAACATATCTGTTTTCAGAACTAAGCAGTGTGCATTTATATGTGTGTTGAAGGCGTGTTTGTTGAGTAATTTGAAACCAACCCAAGTCTAATCCCAACCTAATTATCGGATTCCCGGGTTAATCAGTCCCCTGGGAGGGAATGTATGGTTTAGGTCTACAAGCTGATAACTGCTTCAGATGCAAACAGAGCCGCCCATGTGATAACGATTTGCAACGTGAACTCACATGGATGTAGTTTTAGAACTAACACCGTTAGTGCTACTGGTTTAGAGTGATAATGCTGTTTTTAATGTCTTAGTCCAGTCAAATAAAGGTTTAACCTCCGGAAAAATCCGATAGTTTTGAAATGTTGTACCCTCATTACTAGGTACCTAGGGAAGATTATAACAAAACTCCCCATAAATATGAGGCGAGCTCAAGCGGCAATTAGCGAAAACCTTTTTTGGGCTAAAATCTCGATAACCGTTGGTCGGAGTTAAAAGTGGCCACATATCAAATGAGAGATAATTAAATTTTAAACAAAAATGCCATTTACACTTTTATTTTATTCCTAATGGTTACAGACTTACTTAGAGGGCTGTAAAATATGGGGTTTTCTCAAACTGTCGGGGTGCGAACAATGGTGCAAACTTAAGTACAGACAGTTTAAAAAAGAACACCACAACTTCAAGCAATATAACTCGGTAACCATTAGGAATAAAATAAAAGTGTAACTGTCATTTTTGTTGAATTTTAATGGTATTTAATCTTACTAATATTATAAATGTGAAAGTTTGTGTGTTTGTTTGTTTGTTTGAAGTTCAATCACGCATAAACCACTGGACGGATTGGGCTGAAATTTGGCATGATGATAGCTTACATTCCCGATTAACATATAGGCATATTCTTATCTCAAAAATCCTTTCGGGCTCCGCCCCAGTGGCTCTGTAATTCCCCATGTTAACCTTATGAGTATTCATATTTAAAGGGAATTAACAAATTTAGTCAGCTGTTTCAACTAAAAAAGTTGGTTCTATGATATGGAAAAGCATTAAAAAGTTATAAGATTTACCAACAGGGTGCAGCACTATATTTTTTTGCATTTATGAAAACAGCTAATTTGAACTAAGCAGCAACAAAAAACTGTGATTCGCAATGAGAACTGTCAAAGTAGGATTGTTTACAGTTATGTATATGTTTTTCATTTCATGAATAATTTGTGATATTTTGCGAATTGATAATTTATTTTTCTCTATTGTTTAGGTAAAATGGTAGAACATTATGGCTATGGTAGATGTGTAATACTATAGAATACTGTAAATTTAAAAAAGCAAATTTTATCAAACTGTGTCCTCCACCCATTGCAATCGCAAAGCTTGAGTATAACTGCAATAAGCATTTTATACTTATATTCCAACCCCGTACGAAGGACGGGTACTCTGCTAGTATGGTATAAAGCCACTTTTAACCGCGACCAACGTTTCTCGATATTTTAGCCAAAAACAAAAAAAATCCCCGTTTTCACTAATTGCCGCTAGAGCTCGCCTCATATTTATGGGGTCTTTTGATATAATCATCCCTAGGTACCTAGAACTATGTGTGCAAAGTTTCAAAACTTTCGGATTTTTTCGGAGGTTGGGTAATTAATTTTTATATTTTGACTGGACTATCTTTACCAATGGCATTTTAAATTAAGACATTCGAACTCTATTAAGGGAAAGTGGTCAAAACCAGTTGTCGATTTTTCTGTATGGATCGAGAATAATTGAATCCAACCCTCATGCCTCGAAGTTCGAGTCGTTAATGCGAGCAACACAGCCCAACCCGGTTTCCATAGTCTGATGAGTCAAGTTCGGGTCAATATTTTTTGAATGCTTACTTACTTGATGCTTTAGTTAATCTTACACAGCGCTGTGCTGTCGTTATGGTTTGTTGACTGTTCATAGGTTATTAGCTGAAATTAGGTGTTAATCAATGGATCAATTTAGTTTGTCCTTGAATGCAATCAAGATACACAGTGATGATGACCTCCTAAAAAGCTACACACCAAACCTGCATGTTAACAGATGCTAAGAAGTTCGTAAAAACCGCCATGATATGAATGTCCAGATTAAGCAATTCCGTATTGATAGGGTAAGGATTAATGAGCATTTACTGTGATTCAAATATTCTTGGGAGTACTTTGGCGATTTGTTGTAAATACAACCACCGTTGTATTTACTTCTCTTCCTAATGTTCAATCTATATACATTTTTTACTGTAATTTAATGGCGTTTTTCCATCAAAAAACAATTCAACTGACAAGTAATGAAATTTTCGAAAAAATTCATATAAAAAGTTGAGATAAATTTGCCCTTATGCACGGTTACCCAGTCTTAGACCACCATGTTCCAAAATGGATCTGAAATGAGCCTAACGGTGTATTTTAACCACCAAATAGAATCATGACACGATTATCAATACCTATTTTAACATCTACACGAAGCTCCGTGTAGCTGCATGTCAAAACCCAGGATGATCCGAAGGTGACAGATATCGGTCCATGTTCCTAAGAGGTCCGGACGAAGCCGAGGTCGTAAATCCTGGGCAATTCAGCTTTGGCTAATGGTGCAGCGGTTTTTGTCATGTCCGGAGTCATAAATAAGATTAAGTCTTGGACAGAGTCATCTCTGGCGCCCAGAGCTCTTGATGCTTAGGCATTCATGGACGTGAGGCTTGATCTGACAAAATGTTGATGAAATTGATATGTTACATTTATTCTTGTCCTAGTTTTCTAGAACTATTTAGATTCCTCGTCAAATTTTCCTTTGTTTAACACTTGCCATGATGTTAATGAAAACTCATTATCTTTTTAAGATAGTTGGAAATTTCAAAAAGTTTGTCAAAAGAAAATGAAAATAAAAATTTTCTGTTTGAATGGTGTAAAAAATGTTTTGGGTTGTTTAACCTTGCACGTAATGGTATTATTGTAAATTTCCCCAACATTTACATTGTCCACGACATGTGAAATGCATGGCATTTTGAAGGAAACTCTGTTCCTGTTTTGCTTGGAATAAATAATATTTATCTTTTAACGATTCAAGTCTAAAAACTTCAAAAGTTTGATTGAAAATTTTGTGACCAGTACCACCCTCAATTGATTTTTTATGTTTCGTGAATTTATACTCATCAAAGAAAATGTATTAGAAAATCGACTGTTATATAAACTCATCTTTATACGTTATGAAAATAAATATGTAGTTGGACAATTTTCTGTAAATAAAGTACATACACCGGATAGTAAGATAGGAAAATACACGGAGTAAGAAGAATGGTTATAAAATGTTGGTAAGCTGCTCTTATAGGTAATGGTAATGGTAATGCTCTTATAGTCCACCTGTTGCTCGAATTCGAGCAATTGAAAGGTATTACAGGCGTTCAAAACCAATAACAGTTACAATTTACGAAAGAGTCAACTCAAAGATAATGTAATCAATCAATTAACTCCAGTTATCGAAACTGCAAACAAACTCACTCTGAATACGAAAGTTCTTGTGTGTATCATGTGTGAACAGCTGTAATTAACACAAATAATTCGTCTGTTTGAGTAAACAAAATATTTTCTTCATAAGAAATACATTGGGATTTTGATGGCCTGTGGGACAAAGCCCGAAGACTTTTATTACAGTAATTGGTGAAAGGGGGCGTCTACACAAAAAATACTTAATTTTGACACATAGTTTGTAAAAATCTGTCCATTATTAAGGGAGGAGTAGTGTTTCGTAGAAATCGCCTTCACGTATTATATATAAGGATACTTACGTTACGTTTATTAAGAAGTGGTTTTAGCACTAATCTTCTTAATATAGTAATGAAAGTAAATTTCCAATTCCACTAAAAGAGAGTAGCATCGTAGGCGTAACCCCCTCGACTCCCCCTTCTCACTATAGTCTAACACAGACCACATGGCCAGCATCATCACAAGCTTATCCGACAAATTGCCGGCAGTGTTCTTGTTTATTCTTGACTAACGCTCCTACACAGACATTGTCAACAGTAACTAGCTACTGTGACTACACCACAGTGGTGTAAAATGTCTAGTTAAACCTCGATAACAAGTATATCTGACAAATTGACGTGGTGTTCTTGTTTATTTCTTGACTAACGCTCCTACACAGACATTGTCAACAGTAACTAGCTACTGTGACTGCATCACAGTGTAAAATGTCTAGTAAAACCTCGATAACAAGTATATCCGACAAATTGACGTGGTGTTCTTGTTTATTTCTTGACTAACGCTCCTACACAGACATTGTCAACAGTAACTAGCTACTGTGACTACATCACAGTGTAAAATGTCTAGTAAAACCTCGATAACAAGTATATCTGACAAGTTGACGTCTTGTTTCTTGACTAACGCTCCTACACAGACATTGTCAACAGTAACTAGCTACTGTGACTACATCATGGTGTAAAATGTCTAGTAAAACCTCGATAACAAGTATATCCGACAAATTGACGTGGTGTTCTTGTTTATTTCTTGACTAACGCTCCTACACAGACATTGTCAACAGTAACTAGCTACTGTGACTACATCATGGTGTAAAATGTCTAGTAAAACCTCGATAACAAGTATATCCGACAAATTGACGTGTTGGTGTTCTTGTTTATTCTTGACTAACGCTCCTACACAGACATTGTCAACAGTAACTAGCTACTGTGACTACATCACGGTGTAAAATGTCTAGTTAAACCTCGATAACAAGTATATCTGACAAATTGACGTGGTGTTCTTGTTTATTTCTTGACTAACGCTCCTACACAGACATTGTCAACAGTAACTAGCTACTGTGACTGCATCACAGTGTAAAATGTCTAGTAAAACCTCGATAACAAGTATATCTGACAAATTGACGTGGTGTTCTTGTTTATTTCTTGACTAACGCTCCTACACAGACATTGTCAACAGTAACTAGCTACTGTGACTACATCACAGTGTAAAATGTCTAGTAAAACCTCGATAACAAGTATATCTGACAAGTTGACGTCTTGTTTCTTGACTAACGCTCCTACACAGACATTGTCAACAGTAACTAGCTACTGTGACTACATCATGGTGTAAAATGTCTAGTAAAACCTCGATAACAAGTATATCCGACAAATTGACGTGGTGTTCTTGTTTATTTCTTGACTAACGCTCCTACACAGACATTGTCAACAGTAACTAGCTACTGTGACTGCATCACAGTGGTGTAAAATGTCTAGTTAAACCTCGATAACAAGTATATCTGACAAATTGACGTGTTGGTGTTCTTGTTTATTTCTTGACTAACGCTCCTACACAGACATTGTCAACAGTAACTAGCTACTGTAACTACATCACGGTGTAAAATGTCTAGTAAAACCTCGATAACAAGTATATCTGACAAATTGCCGAGTTGGTGTTCTTGTTTATTTCTTGACTAACGCTCCTACACAGACATTGTCAACAGTAACTAGCTACTGTGACTACGTCACAGTGTAAAATGTCTAGTAAAACCTCGATAACAAGTATATCTGACAAATTGCCGAGTTGGTGTTCTTGTTTATTTCTTGACTAACGCTCCTACACAGACATTGTCAACAGTAACTAGCTACTGTGACTGCATCACAGTGGTGTAAAATGTCTAGTTAAACCTCGATAACAAGTATATCTAACAAATTGACGTGTTGGTGTTCTTGTTTATTTCTTGACTAACGCTCCTACACAGACATTGTCAACAGTAACTAGCTACTGTGACTGCATCACAGTGGTGTAAAATGTCTAGTTAAACCTCGATAACAAGTATATCTGACAAATTGACGTGTTGGTGTTCTTGTTTATTTCTTGACTAACGCTCCTACACAGACATTGTCAACAGTAACTAGCTACTGTGACTACATCACAGTGTAAAATGTCTAGTAAAACCTCGATAACAAGTATATCTGACAAGTTGACGTCTTGTTTCTTGACTAACGCTCCTACACAGACATTGTCAACAGTAACTAGCTACTGTGACTACATCATGGTGTAAAATGTCTAGTAAAACCTCGATAACAAGTATATCCGACAAATTGACGTGGTGTTCTTGTTTATTTCTTGACTAACGCTCCTACACAGACATTGTCAACAGTAACTAGCTACTGTGACTACATCATGGTGTAAAATGTCTAGTAAAACCTCGATAACAAGTATATCCGACAAATTGACGTGTTGGTGTTCTTGTTTATTCTTGACTAACGCTCCTACACAGACATTGTCAACAGTAACTAGCTACTGTGACTACATCACGGTGTAAAATGTCTAGTTAAACCTCGATAACAAGTATATCTGACAAATTGACGTGGTGTTCTTGTTTATTTCTTGACTAACACTCCTACACAGACATTGTCAACAGTAACTAGCTACTGTGACTGCATCACAGTGTAAAATGTCTAGTAAAACCTCGATGACAAGTATATCTGACAAATTGACGTGGTGTTCTTGTTTATTTCTTGACTAACGCTCCTACACAGACATTGTCAACAGTAACTAGCTACTGTGACTACATCACAGTGTAAAATGTCTAGTAAAACCTCGATAACAAGTATATCTGACAAGTTGACGTCTTGTTTCTTGACTAACGCTCCTACACAGACATTGTCAACAGTAACTAGCTACTGTGACTACATCATGGTGTAAAATGTCTAGTAAAACCTCGATAACAAGTATATCCGACAAATTGACGTGGTGTTCTTGTTTATTTCTTGACTAACGCTCCTACACAGACATTGTCAACAGTAACTAGCTACTGTGACTGCATCACAGTGGTGTAAAATGTCTAGTTAAACCTCGATAACAAGTATATCTGACAAATTGACGTGTTGGTGTTCTTGTTTATTTCTTGACTAACGCTCCTACACAGACATTGTCAACAGTAACTAGCTACTGTAACTACATCACGGTGTAAAATGTCTAGTAAAACCTCGATAACAAGTATATCTGACAAATTGCCGAGTTGGTGTTCTTGTTTATTTCTTGACTAACGCTCCTACACAGACATTGTCAACAGTAACTAGCTACTGTGACTACGTCACAGTGTAAAATGTTTAGTAAAACCTCGATAACAAGTATATCTGACAAATTGCCGAGTTGGTGTTCTTGTTTATTTCTTGACTAACGCTCCTACACAGACATTGTCAACAGTAACTAGCTACTGTGACTGCATCACAGTGGTGTAAAATGTCTAGTTAAACCTCGATAACAAGTATATCTGACAAATTGACGTGTTGGTGTTCTTGTTTATTTCTTGACTAACGCTCCTACACAGACATTGTCAACAGTAACTAGCTACTGTAACTACATCACGGTGTAAAATGTCTAGTAAAACCTCGATAACAAGTATATCTGACAAATTGCCGAGTTGGTGTTCTTGTTTATTTCTTGACTAACGCTCCTACACAGACATTGTCAACAGTAACTAGCTACTGTGACTACGTCACAGTGTAAAATGTCTAGTAAAACATCGATAACAAGTATATCTGACAAATTGCCGAGTTGGTGTTCTTGTTTATTTCTTGACTAACGCTCCTACACAGACATTGTCAACAGTAACTAGCTACTGTGACTACATCACAGTGTAAAATGTCTAGTAAAACCTCGATAACAAGTATATCTGACAAATTGCCGAGTTGGTGTTCTTTATTATTTCTTGACTAACGCTCCTACACAAACATTGTCAACAGTAACTAGCTACTGTGACTACACCACAGTGGTGTAAAATGTCTAGTAAAACCTCGATAACAAGTATATCTGACAAATTGACGTGTTGGTGTTCTTGTTTATTTCTTGACTAACGCTCCTACACAGACATTGTCAACAGTAACTAGCTACTGTGACTACACCACAGTGGTGTAAAATGTCTAGTAAAACCTCGATAACAAGTATATCTGACAAACTGACGTGTTGGTGTTCTTGTTTATTTCTTGACTAACGCTCCTACACAGACATTGTCAACAGTAACTAGCTACTGTGACTACATCACGGTGTAAAATGTCTAGTAAAACCTCGATAACAAGTATATCTGACAAACTGACGTGTTGGTGTTCTTGTTTATTTCTTGACTAACGCTCCTACACAGACATTGTCAACAGTAACTAGCTACTGTGACTATATCACGGTGGTGTGAAATGTCTAGTAAAACCTCGATAACAAGTATATCTGACAAATTGACGTGGTGTTCTTGTTTATTTCTTGACTAACGCTCCTACACAGACATTGTCAACAGTAACTAGCTACTGTGACTACATCACGGTGGAAAATGTCTAGTAAAACCTCGATAACAAGTATATCTGACAAATTGACGTGTTGGTGTTCTTGTTTCTTTCTTGACCAACGCTCCTACACAGACATTGTCAACAGTAACTAGCTACTGTGTCTACATCACGGTGTAAAATGTCTAGTAAAACCTCGATAACAAGTATATCCGACAAATTGACGTGTCGGTGTTCTTGTTTATTTCTTGACTAACGCTCCTACACAGACATTGTCAACAGTAACTAGCTACTGTGACTACATCACAGTGGTGTGAAATGTCTAGTAAAACCTCGATAACAAGTATATCTGACAAATTGACGTGGTGTTCTTGTTTATTTCTTGACTAACGCTCCTACACAGACATTGTCAACAGTAACTAGCTACTGTTACTACATCACAGCGGTGTGAAATGTCTAGTAAAACCTCGATAACAAGTATATCTGACAAATTAATTCTTGACTAATGCTCCAAAGATAATACTTCTGTGGTTGCATCTATGCAACTACTGATGACAGATGTATTGGTGTAAACAGTTTAAAGTCTTGATAGCAAGTATAACTAACAAATTTGTGAGAAACCGTGTAAAACCTCGATAATAAGCATATCCGACAAATTTCTTTGTCGTTCTTGTTTTTCTTGGCTAATGTTCCTTATTTTAACACTATATCATAATGATGTAAAATGTCCAATGAAACCTCGATAAAGAGTACACCTGTTCCAAAAACACTTACAGAACCCTTATCATGTTATTGAATAATGTCATCAAACGTTGGAGAACCCTATACAAATGACCTTCAACTAGTATTAGCATTGTACAGCTTAGTTACTTTAAATTATTTTTCGTTAATTAATTGCTGCACACGCGGCTAACAAACTATACATTGTGTCTCAAAGCATTCTTTAAACGTATGCACACTAGTAAAATGGTATAACGTTTGGTTATTTAATTTTACCTGCGCCTACAATTTCTCACCTGCAATATGATTGCTGTACACACATTGCCTACCTGCGCCGTGTCGTCTGTCCAGGTACTACTGATAGCGATTTCTACAAACGAATTTTATTCCAACACAATATGGGATTTAATGCGGTTTTGGTAAATTTTTTTGATGTCATAATACGAAATAGTTATGCACTGAGTGTCCGAAAATTGTTGTAAAAGAAAAATAAATTCCCTAAAGTGTACTTAGTTTACCACGTTAACAGAATAAATTCATATTCGCCCCACAATTTGTAAATTGCATTAATTATGTGTGGATTCTGTTAAATGAAGTATGGTTTGTTAACCCTAGATAATTGGGATGGAATGTGCTTTCACTAGGATAAAGCAAGGTTTTTGTATAGTAAACTGTGGGCATCATCTTGAATTTTATATTTAGGCTTTCAAATAAATTCATAATCATAACTTCGATATTATTTAAGTTTGATTTATAATTGCACTAATAAAGACACATACATATTACTCTGGATTTCAGTAAAACTTTTAGTAAAACAAATTCCCTCAAAGATCCGTCTACAATCTACAGTTTTCCAGTCTTCATCGAAAACTCACATAAAGTTGACACTTCAAGGGCTTAATATTTGTACATACTATGCATACCCCCATCGCAGCAAACCTGCAGACGAAGAACATTTCGAGTCACTTAAAATAGTCACTCTAAAAGAATATAGTTTTAACTGCGATGGGTGTCTCTTTTACTTGTTAGGTGAAAGGTTGAGGATGATTCCAAAACCAAATCCTTATCACACCACCAAACGATATTCGTGATTGGCGGTGTTCGAACCCAAACCCGCTGGCTAGAAGTCCTGCACACCACTGTGTTTTCTTTACCGGAACGGAAGTGTGCGCTGTTAGGATTATTATTCAATTTGTCTGGTTTACGCCCGTGTTTACCCAAGTTTTATGGGGCCATGTGCGCCGCGGCTCCACCTATAAACAGTTTTGAAACATTGCGACTGCAACCTGCCTCGGGAAATAGTTACATTATTTATAGATCGAGAAATCTTTTTGAAGCTTGATTTTGTTAGTAAACATTCCACAGGGTTTATTCAGCAAGGAATCTTTTAGTGTGTGTATAAATTAATAATTTGTGTACGTATACATACTGCGATGATTTGTTGCAAAATGTTGAATGTCAGAGAAAAACTTTCAAACAGCTGATTATAACACATGGTCTTAGTATGCTACTTATTCAACAATGCCACGGAAATAATTCGAAAAGTCAAATACAAAATAAAGTTTTTCCTATACATTACATATAGCTGTAATATAATATAGGTATCTTGTACAATCTTGAGCATTTTGTCTTTGAATATACAACTTCAGCATCCAATAGTCGTTGATTTTATACATTTGAAACTAAACCGTGAACAATTGTGGTGTTTTATTGTAATAACCTTATCATGATCACAATATTCACAACACAGTAATAATGTTCGACGATGAAGGATGGTATAAAGCTAATCTATAATTTAACAGTCAGTTTTGCCAACTTGTATCCACCAAAAAATACATCCAAACTTTGCGTGTGTAATGTTCCGAGTGTTTGGATATTTGGAGTACGACAAAGTTAAACGAGTGCGGAAAAGTGAAAGTGTTCAGGAATCAACTGTTTCCGTGAATTTGTGGTTTTACCTAACTATAATTTTCATCTTCTACACAGTACGTGTTTAAGTGGTGCGTTTGAAACGTTCCGCGATTGGCCCTCTATTCCAGCTCAATCAAAAACTAAACGAGCCGTTTTTACCGCGTTACCCTTCTATTTACAAACACCGAGGGTTAGTTTCGGCTTCCAGTCGTTACACAGACATATGTTGTGCGCGTGCGCAAAGGAACCAGCGCAGATGTGAATCAGGTGCACCCCCTGTACATCCGCTCCTTATGACTTTAGGATGTAAATGTTTTTTGTTTTTGCTCCATGTTTTTATTGGAGTTTTATTTTGGTGATTTGTTACGTTTTAGGTTTACTTTTCTTAATGAAATAATCAAACAAAAATTTTAAGTCTTTTATTTTGAATTGTTTCTTGATGTTTCTTACTAATAATAAACATAATTTATGTTCGAACCGTTACATTTTATTATATTTTTTGTTTTTTTTGAGACGATTTTAAGAAAAAATGCATTACGCTATTTCAATATGTTATACAATTGCAAGGTTATTTGCAGTTTCGCTGAAAGCCAAACATAAATTTTTTCAAACTCCAAACGTGTGTTTCTCAAAAACTTATAACAATAAAATGGAAAAAGTGTGAAATTCATCAGTAACAAGTGATAGCCTAGTTTTTGCCAAAAGAGTTTTCAGCTTAAACAGTTGTCCATCATTCTTTTCACATTTACTTAGTTTTTCCTGTGAAAATTTTTAAAAGTACCTACGATGTACGCCTTCGTGAAATAACCTTATCTATGATATGTGTATAGCTACCCCGGGGCACCAAAATTGGGAAATCAAAACCTTCTCACAGTATCACTTCCTGAACAATTATATTCAGTTGAAAATAAATCAAGTAGACATGTTTTATCAGCGGCCTCCCTCAAAGAGAAGTACAAGTTGATTGTTTTGTCGGGAGAAACACAACTTCATTATCTCTTATCAGGATAGTTAGGTGATCTCTGACAATTATCTAAAGCTTAAGTGATTAACAGTCGTAATGAATTGTTGAATGGATTATTTGAAAATAACGCATTACAGTTTGTTCAAGAGTTAAACAATGCCATCATCTTTTCAATACACGTCTGAATATATTTACGTAGAAATTCTCTCGGAACTACCAAATTAGTTGTAAGAACTAAGCTGTTAAATCACTAAAACATCCAATTGGAAACACTCTAAAAACATTTTCTAAAAAACACCGGACTTCTACACACATGCGTAGATCTAATGTTAAAAAATATTCAAATGATTTATTTTGTACGTCTCTTAAAAACGTAATAAAATGTCAATGGCGAATTAACGATTCTTAAGGATACATTTGCGCTACTTCCATCAATTTAGAAAACTTTCGTTGATATGAACAAATTAACTTCCTCGAGGATGAATTACCACACCACCTCCTTTGATAGTGAATTAACCGGCGTTCCTCTACACCCTCCTCTTTGATAGTGACTTATTAACTGGTGTCCCTCAAGGATCAGTTCTCGGGCCACTTTTTTTCCACTGTCCAGCTGATGTATGCGTGTTCCCAGGAGAGCCTGGCGCCAGTGCGTGTCACAGATGTCTCTAGGTTCTACACTGCAACGCTGCATCTCGGGTTTCTCGAGCCTAGGGTAACTTATGGTGATTGGGCGATTAACAACCAACTAGAACATCCTGAGGAATTGTATGACATAATGTCTGTTCGGGCTGTAAAACTGTCGGCACTCGATACTATCATAGTCTAAAAAACACGACCTCTACATAAACCGTACAGAACTAACAATAAAATTGTCTTCAGCTGTTCCATAAGGATGAGAAATCTACTTGGGGGAGTATGTTTTATCTATGATACTATACACTTGATAGTACGTCATGACGGTCCGATATTTGATATTCAGTTAACTTTGATTATCCGATATGTCTCTACACTCGGTGGATTGATACTTGTTTTCCAACATACTTTGTAGTCTTACATCTGATATTACAGTAGTAAATCGATACTTGATACTCCAACAGTCTTGACAAATTGATACTTGATATTTTGACACGGTATTTAAATCGACACTAGATACTCCAATCATCTTCACAAATCGATACTTGGTTTTCTGTCTCTCTGTTTAAATTGATACTTGTTACTCCAACAGTCTTGACAAATCAATACTTGATATTCCTTTAAACTAGGTAAATAGATACTTGGTATTCCTACAAACTAGTCAAATCGATACTTGGTATTTTCAAAAACTAGTCAAATCTATACTTGGTTTTCTGTCACTCTGTTTAAATTGATACGTGATACTCCAACCATCTTGACAAATCGATACTTGATATTCCTTTAAACTAGGTAAATAGATACTTGGTATTTCTACAAACTAGTCAAATCAATTCTTGGTATTTTCACAAACTAGGTAAATCGATACTTGATATTCCTCCACACTGATTAAATATATACTTGATATTCCTGCACACTTGTTAAATCTATACTTGATATTCAACACGGAAAGTAAGTACTTGATATTACTTCATCCTAGGTTAACCTATACATGGTAGCGACACATTCTCTATAACCAATACATTTTTCGATGCACTCGAAATTGTGTTTAGTTAAATAATGCCTAATCCGATACATTTTAACTACCATTAGTCAAAGAGTACATAAAAGTGTACAATAACCTTCCTTGGATTATAGTTTATTTTATATTTTTGCTAATCCAAAGTTTTAAATACCGCCCCTCAACGCATGCATTAGAAACAGCCGTTTTCACTGCAAGATGGCAATCAATCATAAAACTGTTTCTTAAACCAACTATTCAATATTTAATATTCCAAAAATTGAATAGTCAAAGACTAATGAACCATTAGTCTCTATGTAAATAAGGAAAAACTATTGGCTTATCTGTGAAAGAAAACACGAGAAAACTAAACATCGCACCTGAAAGAAAGTTCATTAAATCTACCTGCGCCTTCAAATCTCTCATCTGCAATATGATAGCGGTACTCATATTGTCTACCTGCGCCGTGTCTTCTAGGCTAATGTGGTGTTTAGAAAAACCTTTGCAATCCGATGTACTTTAATACTTTGCATATAACTGAAGTGGCTATACGCTCTACACACTGCCTAATGCAATGTACTAAAACATAATTCAGTGGTAGAATTGTAATTGTTTAAGATAAAGTTGGTGTAGAGTTGTTTGTTTGTATATGTGGATTAAATTACTGATTTAATGCAAAGATTGTTGTAAAATATGATAAGTACTGTTTTTATTGGTTTTATGAGTGAGTATGTTTTATGAGAGTGGTTTAAACAGCGTCAATTTCTGCACAGTAAAAAAAAATATATTTTGTTCTCATTCACATTGATTCTCGTCCATCCTTTTTTCATTTTCTTTCACCATATCTGAATACTTTGTAGTCTAGACATATTACCACCTTATCAGATCGTTATCCAGATTACTTCTTAGTCTAGACGATGTAGTTTATAGTATTCTTTTAGCACTATCAGTTACTTTGTACTCTAGACTGTAGACTGTAGATACTTCGCCGACATCAGACGCGGTTTTTCTTCAGTGAGAACACCACTTGAACTACGTTATCGACTCAAGTGGCCGCCATTTTGGATCCGTTCCCAGCCGCGGCTCCTTGTAAATTATAAACATTTGCTTTACTTTGTTGCGTCGATGCCGAGCGACGCTGTTGTTTGGGTAGATTTCTACACAATTTGATCGAAATCGATCATAATAAATTGCATAACAATTCGTCTAACGCTAACGATATGTGCGAATTTTGTATAAAATTATTGTAAAATACTATTAAACGTTCCAAAACAAATGACAATGGAACTATTATACCGAAAAACTACAAGAATAAAACATGGCGGTAGCTATGTGAGAAATAACATAAGTGACGTATAACTTATATGAGAATGAAGACATTTTGTAAGTTTGACAATTTTTGTCCAGCGTTTAGAAATATAGCCCCATTATTGAGTAAATTGTATTAAAATTGGACTTATTCATATTTGTACCTATATAATATAGAGTTAATCCCACGAAATAAACAGCATATGTTGCACTCTACCGTTAATATTACTCCCAATTTATAATTAACTGGTATTTTTGTGATAACAAAACAATTTTTCATTATAAGTTAACAACTTATGTAGAAGAAACATATAATTTTTACAAATCCATACATATTTTATTGATACCTCCATTCATAGACAGGGTAAAGTCTCACTAAAGTTTGTTTAATTTTAATGCCAATCTAAATCAAAACTCTGAAAAAATGTTTGCAATGTTTGGCATATGCTTATCTTTTAAGTAATTTTTCAAACTTTAAACCATTAAAACTATCAGTTTCATCCAACAATTTCCAATTTCAGTTCATAACTAAGTCCACAAAGAGAAAGACGAACACCCCATAAATAAAAATTGTTGATCAACCGGAGCTAAATAGGTTTATTTATCGCTTAGCGGAAGACGGATGGAGAGTTTGAAAAATTGAAAAATCAAGAATAGATAAAGGAAGATTACGAGCAAAGCTATTAGGAGTTGTGGTTTTGTAGAGCTGAAAAGAGAAATGATGAGAAGTGGGGGAGGGGTGGAGCTAACCCCCCCCCCCCCGCTCTAGAGAGGTGTACGAGCATTAGACCTGATATAGCGTTGATTATAAAATGTGACTATAAAACTAATTTTAACACGCTTGGATGAAACTATAGTGAAATCGCTCCGTAAAAGAAATAGTGTAAAAAGATTTAAATTGGTCATTGACGAAGTTATTTAGACTAAAATGAAACTGAGTATACAATCTTTATATTCATGTGAATGTTTATATTCATATAAACATGTGTAACAATTGTACAAAATGTTCAAGTACTTATTAAATGCCTACCAGAAATAAATACTCGTACCGCAGCAAACCTACAGGCTAAGAGAAATCCACTCAATTCAATTACCTATTTAATTTCCATAGAGCTTTCAGATTTATTTCTGTTGTAAATATCATTAGATTTAACGAGTACTTACATTTATTTACACTAATTTATTAAATTTTTACGAGGTTTTCTGCTACAAGAAGGGATATAAGTGTGTTTTTAGTGAAACGCTAATAGTTTAGTGTGAAATTAATAAATATGCCAGATTTGATCGAAGTAAATCCATAAACAAGAACACTACAACAGTACATTAACTTTTTACTGTTTAGTAAATTAAAATTTATAAAATTTAATTTTTGTGATCCGAAAATGAGAAAACCCCCCGTAAAATCCCTTATCCATAGCTCGATCATGTTGGTTCGCAAACCCATTTGAATGAACTTGTATTGTTTTCACTGAATTTGATCCATTCTTATTTATTCTCCATACATATATTATACATTGTATTTGAAAAACAAATAATGTTTTTGTCAACATTTTTTTTCAAATTTAAGGTTTGGGATAAAATAATCGATTTGGGTGCCTCTTGAAGTTAAAAAGTGGGTTTTTAAGTTACTGTAGTAATATCTGTGTGTGGATATGTACAGAACTAAAATATACACTCGAAAAATGGCATAACTCCCGTTTTTTCCGAACGTTTTGGGAACTTTTTTTACTTTTTCCATAAAAACTCATTCCCTACTATGAGTATAATTGTTGTTGTCAAGCTAATGGGAGAAAGTATGTGTCTTCTTGCTGATACAGTTTATTACTTATATGTTTTATCTATGCTTATATCTTTATTAATTTTCCAAAATATTTTAACCATATAAAACAATAAGTTTGCAATGATAGAATAAATTGTTAGTTTAATCATTGTATAAAACATGATTTACATTAACAATCACATATGATTTAATCAATGTGTCGTTGATTATAACTGAACAATAACCTGGTTCATTCTATTGCCAGTCAATCACGGGCAGATCGACCACAGTCCTTGATTCGCATAATTATATAGTTATTTATTTATTCTTATTCATATAACATGTTGTTATGTGTGTTTTTAACGTATGCTTAGTCTTATAATTGACTATTATTAGATTTTAGTAAAATAGATATATTTCACTCTTGGTTTGTTAGGGGGGAAAGCTGTTGTAGTATACACAATTCACAGGGAAAGCTCTTGTAGTATATGTACAAAATTCACACATTTATAATACGTGAAGACATTATGTAGGCCTACTAATCTATATAAACCAAAATGACGACCACGGCTGAAATGCTACAAGTGGGATACCTTCAAGTATGCAAGTAAGTATACGTACCAGGAAAATGTAGCCTTCGGAATATTTTGATAGTAAATAATTCAAATCTATCAACAGCTATACATGTCTTTTAATACAGCTTTATAATTAGCTGTATGTATTTTTGTGAGAGGAAAAAATTATGCGCCTAATTGTTACGGAGAAAATTCCAAAAAATCGTAATTTTGAAATTCCCATGTTATTCTTATGGAGAATAAGTCAACTGTTGTAGTTTGCTTGTTTATAAACATATTTTGATCGAATTTGGAAAATACTTTTATTTCTTACTAAACTATTATCATTTTATAAAAAAAATCTTTTTTACCCTCCCTGTCGCAGCAAACCTAAGTACTCGTTAAACTAATTCTATTTAAATAGGAAATAAATGTGCTATTTTTATGGAGGCATTTTAGTGTGAATCCAATCAGGTTAATGGAAATTCGCTTAGTCAGCAGGTTTGCTGCGGCGGGGGTATTTTTTGTAATTTTGATACAAAGATTTTCATTTCATTAATTTTTATTCTGACTTTGTCCATTTCTCCCCGGGGGTTCCATATTAAAATAAAAATAAAACGGTAAAAGGTATCCTCGTTTGATGTTGGTTATTTCACTTATATTTTCGTCAAAAAGGAGTTATTGTTCACATAACACTTGATCACATACTGTATACGTTGTCTATAAAATTTAATAATTTTGTTTGCTAATAATAAAGATTATATTTGTTATGCATGACTTATTATGGTTTTGTTGATTTTTCATTAGTGTTACAATGAATACAATGACTTTATTTGGCCAGTCAACAATATTGTTACATGCTATATCAGTGTACAAGCATAAAATAAAATAAATATCAAGAGTTAAAAATCAAACCAAGCAAAAATCTATCAAAACCAACCATGTGCAAAAAAAAACAAGGTTCCATGTGCTTTGAAAGTTAGATTGCTACTTAACGATTTTGATGTCCTGTGTTTGTTTGATATTGTTTTAAATTCTTATATATTTTATCCATCCATTTATATTCAGTATACGTAAAATTTACATTAATATTTTTAGTTTTCTGATAGCGTATAGAGCACTTTTACAACGAATCCAGTGTTACATACCACAATTAGACGTGAAGAAGAAATAACATACAATGATAAAGGACTATTGGTACAATGCTGTACTTTAATATCAAATGCTATCGAATACTCTAATGGTTTTGGAAACTAGTAACCTATCTAGGCCTTTCTTGCTTTGAAATGAAGCTAACATTTGACATCATGATTTTCTTTGAAACATTGTAACATTGAAAACTGTAATCAGAAGCAAAACATCGTAGATGCATAAAGAAGAAAATTCGAGTACTTTCAACATCAATTTACTGAAGTACAATCATACATCACGAGTTATGACGTTGTGATACACGGGGGGCTGTACCCCCCCTCTCACTGTTGACGTCAGCCAATGAGATGAGAGCAGCTAGCGGTAGGCGGGGCCTAGACCGAGGGGCGGATCCCGGGGATATTCTTACCCTCAGGCAGTCCGTACCATGACCATGAGTCTGCAAGGAGCGTACCCGGAGCTACCCCAGGAGGAATTCTTCCAGGGATACTATCATCCTGCCAACCCTTATCATCAACAAGGTAGGCCATTGCATCATATCTAAACCATTTTTAACCACTTCTTTGATCATTTTGATACGCAATTTGTTCATTTAAAGATCTGTTGGATTCTTACACGGTAAAAACTTTAATCACTATACCCCATGCTTAGTTAGAACTTTGCACAAAATTAAAACAAAGGTTTCCACAATAACTATCCACTATTCATGCCATGAATGTCCTCCTGAAATGTTGAATTTTACATCGTCTGCATCCAATGTCTGAAAATAGTAAATTGATTACAATTTATTTTTAGTTCTCTGCATGCATTTCTATCTTAATTTGTATATTATTTTAACATTGTTTCCACCAAGACTGATTGTACGATGATGGCACGTGAGTTTGTCCGTCTTTTCTTACAAACAGTAGTCTGTGGATAACTAGTTTTTATGAAGATGTATTTCGGATTTTATGAGCATAATTTGGTGTTGATTAGAGAATATGTCTTACCCGCAACTAGTAACCTCAGACCACTGACTGAAGACGGAGAAAAGGTGCCAATTATATATTCTTACAGACTAAACAATCTATTTTACATTAGATGTTTTAAACTGAGAGATCTCTTGTAATAATAAATGAGAATCATTTAAATTTGTAAATGGTTTCCCTTTGAATTATGCGTTGCATTAGTGCACTAAAAGGAATTATTCATAGACATTGTTGATAATTTATTATTCATATAAAGATAACTTATTAAATAAATTATATCCTTCTTGCTCTATTACAAGCAAGCTGCTAGACACAAAGAATAACAAATAAGAATTTAGGCTAAACCGAAGAAAAAATTTACCAATTAAAATGTCAAGATAATTTTAAGCTTGATCAATTAGAGTATAAATGATTTCTTAGGATTGGTATTGAAGTTTTCAATGTCAAAATTGAAATTTTCTTAAGAGTTTTTCCGTCCAATTTAAATCTTTTCCAAAATGTACATAAAAAACTTGTAAGGGGTTTCTTGATCCAACAAATAAACCAAATACTTCAATATATTTACAGTAATTTTTGTTTAAGTATGGAATCGTCGGCTCGTATATCTTTTTTTCTGCATCGATTTCCAATGGTTGTTCTTGACTTAATTCGAACCTTGTGGGTCAATAGTAAATCCTATACTCCCTTCCTTATTAATTATAAAGATGTCGATACTTCGGTGAGACTCATCTTCTGCTACACTTCTGGCACTTCTTCGTAAACAGTGACATAAGTTTAAGAAAAAAGTCTGCTAATATTTTAATGATGACGTGATGCCTATTATTTCTCTAAAGTTCTCCAAACGGACATGAAAGTAATATAGGCCTATATGAAAATAATGCGTGGGAATATTTGTTCCACAAATGTCTTCATATTCAATTAAAAACTCCTGTCTTAACCACTTTTTTTATCATACAAGTGGGTTTGGTATTGTGTTTAGTTAATTAATAGGTATTGGTAGATTTCAGCTGATGTTAATTAATGGGTTCAAATAACTAACAAAACTAAATAATTGGGTTGTGAAAAATGTATAACAAATGATAGGAAGATCTGGAACGTATTATGAAGTTTTTCTGATGTCTAAGATACATTTGGATCATTCTTAATATTTGTTACCAATTGAATCAATGAACATATACAACAACTTATTATGGATTTAATGCACCGTTATTCTAATTTTGTTTATATTCATTCATATCTATATCATTTTATTTTTACTTTGCATTCATACTTTTCACTTTACATTTTAACTTTCCATATCACGCACATACGCGCGTAATGAGATGAAGATTAAAATTTTTAATCTGCAGTACCCGAACCTTTTTGAGTTCTCGCACCATTCACTAGTATCATTAACAAAATTTAGAAATCTTCTAAAAGGATTCAAATTCTTTTCAAATAGTAGTCCCTTTAACAAGCCACAAATTTCATACTGAAAGTTCCTCAATGTTAAAGTTAACCCAACAACTTATAAGTCTCCCCACTAAAACATTGTCCTGAATAAATTGAAATTCCCCATAAAACACAAGTTTCTTTAAATAGTTTTAGCCAATATCTACAACCTATAAAATGACCTACAAAGTTTTGAATCCTTCCCTGTTAACATACGTGTCAACTAAATGTTACTCGTTCACATGAATACTTACAAGTTACACATGGTGTTCGGCTCAAAAATACACTGTTCCTTTAAAAATTGTTACCTAAATTTCGGTACAAGTACCTCAGGTTTTACAAGTTCCCCACCTTCGTCGCTATCCAGCTCCAGCAGTCTTCACTGCTATTTCCGTGGGGCCATGTGGTCGCTGGGATCATCAACTCGTTAAAATAGCGTTATTATAGTTTCGTTCGTGTGCTCATATTATAAATATGTCAATTGACTGTTAAAGCTACAAACTCTTTTTTCGAGGCGAACTTAATCTTTAAATTTCTTTATAGTTTCACAATAACACAAGACAACATTACAAGATCGATACTCAGAGAAATTTTTTTCTGAGTGCTCTTTTAATGTAATATTTGAAGTTGTATTGATGCCTTCATTTTAAATACAATCGTTAAATGGCATCTGCTGTTAAGAAAAAAAATAGTGACAAAATTGTCGAATGTTTCATCATGTTCTGTATGTTTCGAACCTATGATTCGTCCAACCATGATTCGTCATCAGCAGCTTCCCTGTGAAACATTGGACAACGAGCCGATAGTAAATGTCTGTTGACATCTGTTGTTAAATATCTACTGAGCCTTGATGAGTTTGAAAAATGCACAGCACGGTTACACCTCCATAAGTAGATTGCATTACCTTTTTAAAGTAATAAATACCACACTATTTACAAATTAATTTCTTTAACGAAGTGTTATAATACTTAAAGGAGTGTTTTATAGGTAGTCTACTTCTTAAAAATTATAAGGTAATGTAGGTAGAATTTGTATGAAACTGTCCTACTACTGTAGTTGCAGTAAAGTTGTCTTATTATTTGTTAGAAAATTTGGATTTAAGTCAATCGATGCATTCAAATCAAATAAAATCAAATCTTTATTTGCACAAAACATTTACATGATTACACATTGTAACCTTAAATAGGTGCATCGTCAATACAATCTTTTTTAATTATCACATAGAGACAATACTCATTCAATAGATGGCGTCTACCTGCAGAATCCCAGTATTCATTAAATTCTGAAACGTTGTACATGGACAAATCTATCAAAAACTGTTTTAAAAACCTTCTAAAATTAAAATTCAAATTTTGGAAGACTTAAATCCCCATTCCACATTTTGGATAAATATGCTATTGTATCTAGAGAGGAAGACATTAAAATTGTTTACCCGTTTTTAAAGACAATTTTTTATGTTAACACAACGTCCCGTAGTTTTATAAAACTCGTTAAATACGTTCAGTTAAACGCAAGAAAATGATTGTGATTAAGGTAATTTATAGTTCTTTATTTTTATCAGTAGTTTTGTTATTTACTTTGTAAACGTTTCCTCTTTTCCATTGTGTAGTATTCTTATTCCCTATATTTTTCTCTATGGCACCGTATATTATAATTATATGATTCACTTCTTGTCTGATTCCATTTTTTCGATCAACAATATTCCTCTACTTGCGAGTTGTTTTGGTGACAATTTTGTCTGTTTGTCTTCTAAAAATGTGTAGACTAAATTCCCTCAGCATTCGAGGTATCTATTTTCAACTTTTTGTGTTATCTTTTTGTCTTCTTTCTATTTTATTTTTCAACAGATTCCAAACCTCTAAGAAGTTCTAACATTCATTACCTTATTTCAATTCTCCTCTTCTTTTTAAAGAATTCTAGATATCTCCTATCTACACTTTGTGTAATCTTTGTGTCTTCTCTATATATCTTTTTTAACTGTTTTTACCTTTCGGACTTCATTCATAAACTTTTTATACTTCTAGAGTACCTAAACGAAATATCCCCCTTCCTTTTCTCTTCATTAAAAAATGTTCAGGACTTAAAGCTTTATTCTAGAGAAAACCTTCTTACATTGATTGATGCATTATTTCCCAAAGATTCTGAGGTATCTACTATCATCATCTTGTATAATATTTTATGTCTTCACTCGACATGATTTTTCAAACGTTTATCAACTTTCAGTCTCAACATTCATGAACTGTTCCACAACTTTCAGAGGATTATAAGCATCTCATATCCACATTTTGTGTAATATTTTTTGTCTTCTCTTCATAATATTTCCATTGTTCCTCACCTTCTGCGGTTCATCTTGTGGCGGTGGCGAATTTTGGTCTTTGAGGCTCTTAATATTTTCTTCATACCATAGACTGTAAAATGTAGATTCATGAAGCCGTTTCTTCATATAAAATTGTCTCTACTTCAAGCTTCATTCTCTAGAGTCTTTCAAACCTTCTTCACATTTACTCCAATTTTTCCAAACTGTATTTACGTCTGAGGTATATTCTATCTACATTTTGTATCATCTCCATGTATTCACTCTACATTATTTCCAAACTGTTCCATATACTTCCAGTCTTAACATTTATACACTTTTCCCCACTTCCAGAGTTCTTTAATAGGAGGCTCAAGTATTGTGAAGAGAAAGTATTACCTACAGTTACAGCGCCTACAGTGCCTGCTGGTAATACGGGACTCTACAATTCCTTCCTTCTTTTTCTCTATAATTTTCTGTAAACTAAACTGTATTCACTGTGGACTTTAGTAAACTTGACCTCTTGACTTTCGTAATTGACCTCTGCATTGTTTCTCAAACATTATCGAGGTATCTCCTATCTACATTTTGTATCATCCTTTTGTCTTTATTGTACATTATTTTTCAACTGCTCCTATCCTTACTAACTTGTGTCTCCACTTCCAGAGTACCTAGACCGCGGTGGTGGTGACTACTGGTCATACGGGACTCTAGAAATACTTCTTTATTTTCTCTACAATGTTCTGTAAACTTAACTTGATTCACACAATAAAAACCTTCCATTGTTTCCCAAACTTTATCAAGGTCCTATCTACATTTTGTATCGTCCTTTTGTCTTTTACATTCTCCTAACCTCTCTAACTGTTTTCCACTTCCAGAGTACCTAGACCGCGGTGGTGGTGACTATTGGTCATACGGGACTCTAGAAATACTTCTTTATTTTCTCTACAATGTTCTGTAAACTAAACATTATTCACTCTAGACTTTAGTAAACCTTCCTCTCCCAAACTTTTTGCAAGATATCTCCTATCTAAACTTTGTATCATCCTTTTGTCTTCTACATTCTCCTAACCTCTCTAACTTTCCTCCACTTCCAGAGTACCTGGACCGCGGCGGCGGTGACTACTGGTCGGATGGCGCCCGCAGTGTATCCTGCCCCGGCACTCCCACCGGCGAGGACGACGTTGGCTACGGCAGTCCGACCTCCCGCTACTTCAACCTGGACACTCCCCAGCAGTGCGGAGGGTTCTACGACCATGGGAGTGCGGACATGCTGCCTCCAGGCTGCGGCCCTAGCTACGACCTGCACGACCCTACGCCCATCATCAGGGTAGTCAAGAGACGCAACACGGCCAACAAGAAGGAGAGAAGGTAGGGCACAAGATAATCAGACGGATTTGATACAAATTAAATACAATAGTTTAGAGATGTTAGATTGAATTAGAAAGAATACTTTAGATTTCCTGTGGCAATTTGGCCGAGCCATGATAAAAATTGAGATGATCCAAACAAATTTGATCAGTTAATCCAAGTGGTTAGGGATCTCGTACATTAATACTTTAACACTTTTCAATGAAATGGCGACCATACAAAGTAGGTATTGAAATATTTTGTTGTTTGGGGAAAAGTATCTTCGTCAAGGAATCTATTTTTTTTTTTTATTTCTTTGATGAGCTTACAAACCATACATTTATCCCAGTATCCGCTCGGGATATGCAGATACAGTATTTATTTGATTACCCTTTAAACCCTACAAGCTAACACTTTTTAATACTTTTCAATCAAATGGTGACCATACAAAGTAGGTATTTTAAGCCAAGTATGAATCGAGATGAGTGTAGAATGAGTGGCACGATCTTGTAGTCTTGTTAGTGACTAAGGCCGACATTACTTAGACACAGCTGTTAATTAATAGCCTATACAGCTAATGAACTAAGGGACCTACAGTTTATAGTGGAATCCGAACAAAATTTTTGCCTTGGTATTAACGAATTGGTCTAATTATCAGGATAGTACTGCGGATAGTCTTAGTACTCACTTGTGCGGACGTTCATCCACACCAGGGAGTATCGCATCCACAGTGTATGCCTATAAATATCCACAATTCGTGACCCCTAGTAGCTGGATTACAGGACCATGCCACCGTCGACTATCATAATAACAATTAATTAAAAGCTGTTGAATGTTACACATAGGCAGAAAATTGAAGTCAAGTCAGTTGTAGTCAACTGATTCTTCTTTTTCGTTGATCAATGTTGTTAATAGGGTAAGTGTTACCAATGGCCTAATTGTCTAGCTAATACGTCTGAGTTTGAGAGTTTAAATTCCGTCTCATACATGTCTGGTGTGCTGTGTCAGAGTTTTGTGGAAGAGGCCCATCTAAAACGAGCGGGGGATGGCTTATGGGTGATCTGATGGTATGGGTTGGGTTTTTTATGAGATGCTCCGCAAATCAAAATTTTGTAACGTCTTACCTAAGATGGAAAAACGTAGCATGTACAATGTGACCTCCAAAAACACGAAACTCAAAGGGCAAGCATGAAGTGAAATGTGTGTCTACTTTAGCCTAATAGCCCGTAGGGTCTACCCTAGTCTGTTGTTGTTTATATGGCTGGCCTGAGCGCAGGAGGACGCAGAGCATCAACAACGCGTTCGCAGACCTCCGAGACTGCATCCCTAACGTTCCCGCGGACACCAAGCTCAGCAAGATCAAAACACTGAGACTCGCCACGTCCTACATCGGCTACCTCATGGGCGTCCTGGAGAGCGACGACTGTGGGGACGGCTTCAAGGCGGACCTGGGCAGTCACAGGAGACACCAGAGGCAACAGTCGCAGGTAAAACGGAACTTTTGTGTTCGAGTATCTTTTTCTCGTCCCTTCACATTCTAAGAAGTTGCTTTAGTCCAGAACAGTTTATCACTTCATATCACAATCCGTTGGTTATTGGTGGGATTTGAACCAGAGACTTTGTGGGACAAAGGTCCCACTCTCTACCGTTAGTCCATGTCGCTCCCTACTTCGATTTCTTGTAGTATTGGCACCTTTTTGGGTGATCGTAAAAATACAATTTATTTTGATGAAAGAAGCTGGGACCTCTTTTGACATCGGGTCGTCCATCTAAAATGGCCTCTTGCCTGTACGTGCAATATGTCAAGAAAATCAAGGGGTAGAGCCAAAACGAATAACAGTACCGATAAATGTTAAGTAACATCATAATATCTCGAACTTACGACATCGCAGTCTTCAGTACGTCACGATACTGAAAAGCCACCCCCCCCTAACCTAAAGCCTCCCGAACCTAAAGTTATACAAATTTCCTTTATATTTTGATGAACTTATAATTTGAAACAATAAAAGGTAGTATTGTGACACTCTCTACGGTATCAAAAGGTGTAAATCCTACTGGACATCTTTCCTTGCGTTACGGTTCATTTTCAGAATAAAATAAATTTATAGTCAGCTCATAGTAGGTTTGAAATTGTCAACTAATTCGCGATTAAACTCTTTACCAACAATGTATGATTCCGAAATTCAAATTAGAAGCCCGTCTAGGAATTTTATTCAGAGGATTTCAAATTGTATACAACTTAAAATGTTAACCGTTGAATACGGTTGGTTGTAATTTTTACATGGTTTGTTTTTTATTTGATAAAATGATTAAATAGTTTGTGACTCTTACTTATAGTAGATCCTTTAACGTCCCCGCAACTCTATTAGGCTCGTGTTGTGGGGAGGGGGGGCGGCGCTCTCCCCAAAATTGGGCAGTTAATTTACCGTAAAGAGGGTTCAACACAACACATGCCACCGTGGAAGTGTCGCAATATATTAACTGACAATCGGATTGCTGAATTGTTTACTTTATTTGATTATCGTCCTCATCATTAATTTGAATGTGATTTGAAATGTGTATTTTAAGCTATAAAGATTGCAGTTGTAGAATTGAGTAAGAGGGTCTAAGTGGAACAAATCATCTTGTAACTTGAAATTAAAATCCACATGGAATAGATGGAATACAAAAAAGGTTAACCCGTTGCGAGTTTCCATCAGCAGTATTAAATAGGTAGTTTTGAAATCAGCAAATGGCTAAGGGGTTTTGAATTATTTAAAAAATTATGAAATGATTTTATTGATTGAAGTTTAAATAAAATATACCAGCTCATCGTGCCTTTTTTCATGACAATTTTCAAACTTCCATTCTCTGGGTACACAAGTGCTATTAGTTTCCCTTAAATCTTAAGGCTGCTGGTTCGAATCCAAGTGGTTTTGGAACTGGATGCCATTTATCATTGTGGTATCAATTACTGATACAACGAATAAAAGATTGACGTTAGATGGTAGCAAGGCCAGGGGTAGTTTCCTTACAAAACGCAAAAATATCACTACCATAAACAATGACGAAATATAATTTTGAAAATTCCACTTCTAAAAAATTGTGTGTCATTCAAAATAAATATTTCAAATGAAACAACCATCCCAACCAAACCTTGCCCAACTTGAGGCGTTTTGGACAGATTCCTTTGTAAATAAAAGTATCGAATTATTTCCGCAAGCTGATCTTCATTTCACGCTTCACGTGACAGCTGTATAAATGGGCAGACGATTGAGGAGCCTAGAGTCCACCTCACACACATGGTCAGGACACACGTCTGTCCGCCTCCTGACACCCCTTGTCAACGTGAACCTCCCCTCCATCCCTCAGGAACATCGAACTGTCCGCGGGAATTTATGTAGGTTCCAGTGGATGTGAGATTTACTGTGACTAATGCATCCATAGACGAATTCGGTTTACTCAAAACGTTCTTTAAATTTCAAATTTCATAATGTTTGAGAATCTCATTCTTTATTTTAAGAGCTTAGAAAGTGGTAAAACATATAATTATCCAACAAAACATATCTATCTTTCGAAGTTGCGCAAAAACAAAAGATTGGTCTGTTACAGAACTCCCCCGCCAAAACCTCCCCTTAATTTCACTCCCGCCAAAAGTTACGTCGGAGTCAAGAAGTGACAATTCAATCATCCTATTCACACTTGCCCACTATTATCGCCCTAAACTGAATTACCCGCCAATTACGTAAGTGAGTGCATCATCACACCCCGCGCAAGGGTCTAAATTACATTTAGGGTAGTTTCAGTAGTATATATGGGGGTTGTTGTGGTATCTTGATGCTTATAATCTTTTTGGAAGATCTCATAATGTACCTTTTGTACCAACGTGTGATTTTGGGGTTTGCAAAAATTGGCGAGTGAGTTGTATTTACAAACACCAACATCATGGCTCCGTTGGTTAAAGTAGCAAAAATAGCTGACGGTTCGAAAAACGCGTAGGCTTTTATAACGCGTGGTTAAGGTTTGAAATGTGTTTGGTATTGCCATATGACAACTTGTATATGTACTAACTTAAATTAAACCACCTCTTGACTTTTGACAGACCGCAAGACGACACATTATTTTATAGGGGTGTCTAGTTTCAATAAACAAAATCAGCTTCGTTCTTATCTCAGATAATTGAGCCTTTATCTTAGAGGTAAATATTTCTGGGTAACGTAGTAATTGTGTGGTAATTATGTAACATTTCTCTGTCATATAAATTCTGGGTAAAACAAATATTTACTGTATATTACTGAAAATATCAACTGTTCAATTTAGAATATAACCATAGACTAACCAACACGAAGGGAGTATGTTTTATCTATGATATAACTTAGTAGCTTTTTGATGGTTCAACATTTTGTCCAGCTGTTCTTAATTGTTATACATGATTGTTATTAAAGAAAAACTGATCCTAATAAATATGTTAAAAAGGTCGTCTCAGTCAATTCTTCGCTCTTTCTATTCAAATTCAACTTAAAGATACATGCATGAAGTGCGTAGTAGTTACCTTGTTGAAGTATCGAAGTATCCAAACAAAGTTCAATCGTACATTACACTAAAATTCTAATTGTAATGTTTTTAAGTATAGTCATTGAATATACACTCAGCATAGTATATAATCAACGGTACTGTGCATGTTCCAGCCTGACCAGTCCAAGGGCAAAGGAAGGACAGGTTGGCCGCAGCACGTCTGGGCGTTGGAGCTGAAGCCAGAAACTGTCTGAAAAACCTTACCAATATTGTACAAAATGTGTATATCTTTTGTTATTTAAATATTATTGTTTGTGTTAGTAAAAATTTATGTCTATGTGTGTGGGTTTTAGTACCTTGAGTCATTTCCTATGGACATTCAGCAAAGAAAAATGATTAATAAGGGAAAACAAAATTTTGAATTTAAGAAATCTTATATTTGATGTAAGCCCGTCGAGAATTTTAGTTTTTAATTGATAGTTCAAGAGATAATGCTGTGTTTTACAACTTTTAATATTAAGTATACTTTTATTTATTAACTTGGGTTGACTAATCATACGTACTTCTCTTGACAGCTGAAACTCTTAGTAATTGAGACTCAGACAATATTTAACAATGTCGACAGATTATCATTATACTGCTCACAATAATAATCCGTACCAGCACTCCAACCAATAAATATATTTTTCACATGAGGACAAATTTACAATTAGATTTAGAAATTTACTAATCATTATCCAAATTTAGATTTTGACGTTTCTCGTACCTCTCTCGCGGCAGGTAAAGGTATTTGTTATCAGGAGAGTCCATCAACTCTGAAGTATTTGGTCTATGAAAGCAGTTTGCGCATTCTTTCTTCAAGTTTTCTATAAACTTGCTGATCCTCTCATCTTCACAAACCTCTTCTTCGCTTTCCTCTTCCGGGCTTTCAGCTCCCGCGCGCAACTGCCAGCTCTTCGGCATCGCTCTTCCCTTGTCCGCTTTCTTCTTCTTCTTCTTGTCCTTCTTCTTGTCTCCCACGTCTCCCACGTCTTCTGCGCTGTTGGATTTTACCACCGAGGGCGGTCTTATGTCATACTTCGCCACGGTCCTCTCTCTGATCGGGATGTAATAGAAGTCGCTGATGACTCTTTTTCGGTGTTGTGGCAACGGCACTCTCTTCACATTCTTTGGCGCCGCCTTCGTCTGTTCTGGTGACGTTTCCCTTTCGACGATATTCGTGGTTGAAAATACCGTCTGCGTTTCCTTGACGTCCACTGGCTCTAGTTTGCCATCTTCTCCACGGACGTATAACACGTAGACCTCATGGTCTCCATCGTCCTTTCCGGACATATCGGGTTTGTCGCAGTAAGCGCAGGGCAGCAGGTAGGAGGGGAAGGAGCCTTCGCCGATTCTGCACTTCTGGAGAACCTGGAAGTCAAAATTGAAGGTTTGAGTTCTCGATAAAACCTTCATTAGGGTTTCGATCAGATGATAAAGTTTTCGTGGAGTTAGACATCAAGCAAGAAGGTAAGATAAGATAGATAGAGTAAGATAAAAATTAAGATAAGATTTGTATGACCCGACACAGGTGTGCGTATTTTAAAGCGAATATGAGTGAACGACGGTGTTGAATGAAAAGATGTAAATTTTTATCAAAATTCAAAATTGATATTAAAAAATAGCATAATTAATCATTGTGTTTTTTTTTATTATTTTGTGATTTCGAGCCTTAATCAGGCTAGGTAGGTCCAGCTTCAATTATCAATTATCAATTATCAATCATTAAGATGGGGAGCAAATAAACAGATTTTGACTTTTCGCAGGATTGTACCAGTGATAATATCTTCCCAAAAAGATACATAATTCCAAACTACAACAGATCTAGAAACAAGATTGTGGCTAATGATGATCTCAGATAACTTAAATAGAGTGCTAACATTGCAACAACACGTAATTTGATCAAAGTATTGCTGTTAGGGCAATCTTATAATCACCTGCACCTTCTTTAAGAATGTTATAGGCTAGAAGCAAACACAAATACAGTATTAGCACAGATAGACTTTGTACTAGAGTGAAGTTGGGTAAACAAAATCAAATATCTAAACGAAAGCTAATGAGTTTCAATTTCAATCAGATCATAAGTGTCCACGTAGGTTTTTTTTAACAATGTTACAAAAGCTGGAAGACTGCAAGTTTGAGTCTGAATAGATTGAGATAAAAATCGAGTATTTGCAATAAGTCAATACAGGATAATAAAGAAACTAAAATATATTGAATAGATCAAATTGTACCCTAGGCGTTTTGGGGTACGGAAAGTACAAACATTATTAGAAATAGAAATATCCTGACCCTATGAGTTTTAGGTTAGAGAAAAGTGGTGTTGCTAGCCTAATGATTAGCGTCTCGGACGGATTCGATTCCCGGCAAACTAACGAAAAGAATGAACAGCTAAACAGATTTCCTATTGGTTTCCCTTATTGAAAACTTTTCAAGTGAATACACAACCTAATGAAAAAAATAGCAAACACAGTAGTGATGCTATTTGAGTAAAGATACAAATAAAAATAGAATATCGGAGATAAATCGATATTAGTAATGCACAGAAGGTGTATAGTATTGATCAAAGGGTCTTCCTTGCAGTGTTACCTGCCATCCGAAGTGGTTTTCCAAGTTGTACTTTTGTTCTGGGTATTCCGCCAGAGGTATTGACCGAAGACTCAGTTTCTCCCGTAGCTCGAGTCGTCTTCTCGCACGCGCAGGCTCGTTTCTACTCATAATTTGTAACTATAAATTTAGACCGGTTAACCTGGAAATCACACTAATGTAAGTTCACTCTGATTTATTTACATTTGATTTATAATGACAGCTGATTTGGTTACAAAACTGTCGAAGCAGATGGGAAGTTGCGGAAAGACGCTGAACTATCTGGAGGTAGCAGTTTTGAAGTTTGGCAATTTAAAATATGCTGTTGGTTTGTAAAGTTTGTAAAGTGATTGTGTATTGGATGTATATACCAAGTCAAGTCCAGTAAACTAAAAATTGCCACCAGCTGCACGAATCCCCTCGAGAAATGAATTTTAAGTGAGCATGAAGATCGTCTGGAATTTCTGTAAAGTAAGCGATGTTCTAATCTTAGATTTAGTATTTATAGGATTATTCAAGTAAATTTCATATGTGTTTTCAAAGAAACTACCAGGGTAGGTACACTTATTAAATGAATAGTGCAATTTTACTTCTCATCCTATTCTAAAATCTTAAGCCTGTATTATGAGTGTAATTTGGCAACGTTTGAGTTACCACTTATACTTCATTCTTCGTTTACAAAGCTATAGGAAAGATAACTGTTTATCTCTTATAATATATTTGTCACACTTATGTATCCACTGAAGGCGATTTAAAGTCATACTTCTACTCAGTATCAACTTAGTCGTAATTCGAAGTTATATTGGCCAAATACTATTTCCAGGATTCTCTGCAGCCTTCAAATAAATCCTGGTTTCCCTCAATACACTTATGTATTGTTGAAATATGAAGGCGCCAAGCCAATGGCAATATTAAAAATAACACTGTTAAAATATGAACTACTGCATTACAAAAAATAAATGAATTTGTGTTTTTGATGGAATAGGGGTACAAATATGTCCCAAAAATTAAGTTGGTGGTCCAAAGTTCTCTATTTGTTTAAATGTCTGAAATCATTCATTTGATCACATTTGATCAAATGAATTATTAGTATGAATATTTGATCATAATATGTGATATCAAATCACATTTGATTGGACAAAGTTTTCCCGATATGTATTCATGTTTCAACAAGACTTTTTTTCTTCAAACAAATAGATAAGTGGCCTGAAGCCACTTTCTTGAATAATATACAAAATTGTTCTATGGTATTATTTCAACATTTTTTTATGAATTTTACATTATGGTGTTGCTAACTGGAATCATAATTTGGAACTTTTTTTGTGAAATTTAAGTTAAGAATTCCTCAAATTAAAGAAGGCTAACATTGCTTAGGTTTACTAGAAATTTATTTTACAACCTTTATTTTGTAACCATTATTTCAGAAATCATTCAAAAATACTACAATTCAAAATTGTGGCCAGTCAATGAAATATAAGTTCTATATTAAGCCATATTAGTGTGTCTATAATCACACACATCGATCAGTTACGTAATTTAAACTTTGTAGATGGTGTGGTTCAAATAATATTCTAGCGGTTTTTGGTTTTGTTCATTAATTCTTTTAGTTTTACGTTACAATGGATTTTATACGCCCAATTCTGTACCTATTGTTTATTTGCCATGGATCATTTTCAGAACTTAACGGACCCAGAGCTGTATCTACTCTTGATTTTGTTGTTGTGGTAAGTTTTTAATTATTTTTATTTAGTGTAATCTTTTACACCATTTGAATGTTTTACGCACCAAGGGAACGTTCCCTGCCAGAAAAAAAAAACAGTACACAAATCCAAACTTTTGACGTATTATTCTACATTATAAAATGTTTAATGTACAAAACATGTATGTCTGGAATTGTCCTTATTTATTTTAAATTATAGTATAGAGTGTGTAGAATATGGACCAGAAATTATTCTCCTCCAGTACAAGTTTTAGTTACAATTCACTTACTTTAACATCACTTAGATATTCTTTATACATTTCATAACGGTAATATAGAGGGAACTTAGTGATTGTAAAATTGATTTACAATAACCAACAACAATTATAAAAATATATAAATATTTTTAATAATTTCAATTGTTTTCAAAATTTAAAATTTGTAAAGGATCAAAACCGTATTCTATGTAAGGTATAACTTAATTAAAACCATCATATGTGATTTTTGTGGCGAATTATTTCTAATACAGGTATCGCCTACATGTTTACTCACCCAAGACTCTTAAAAATTACTTAAAGTGGGTTACAAACCATCTTCAGGTCTTGACACTATTACATAGAAAATGAGCATTAGTTATTGGCTGGATTTAAACTCAGGTCATTGGAGTAAAAGTCGAACATTTATACCACTTGACCAGCTGAATGCTGAAAATAAAATTATTTTCTTTGTTTCACAAGAAGTTGTCATCTACTTATTTCTTATTTTTGGTGAAATTTAAAAGTTAAGAGAGACTAAGTAAAAATCTTCTTTTCAGGTGAGCAAACATGGAGCCCGGGCAGCGACTCATACTTACCCAACGGATCCGTATAGGAACAAGGGTTGTTGGCCAGACGGAGCGGGACAGCTGACGAGGGTAAGGGTTCAGAGTCCTTACAAGCTTGAACATTTGACTAAACTGACAGTAGTTGATCATGGCAAAGTTTGTCAATGTCAGATTCAGACAATGGCAAAGTCAGACGATGTCAAAGTTAGATGACTCCCGAGTCAGACAATGCCAAGTAAGACAATAGCAAAGTTAGACAACTGCTAGGTCAGACAATGCCAAAGTAAAAAAATGCAAAGTAAGACGATGGCAAAGTCAGACAATGGCAAAGTCAGGCAATGCCAGAGTCAGACAATAGCAAAGTCATACGATGGCAAAGTTAGACGACTCTCGAGTCAGACAATGCCAAAGTCAGACAATGCAAAGTAAGACGATGGCAAAGTCAGTCAATGCCAAGAGCTAGACTATGACAAAGTAAGACGATGGCAAAGTCAGACAGTGGCAAAGTCATTAAAGTCAGACAATGACAATGTCAGAAGATGTGAAAGTCAGACGATATCAGAGTCGGACAATGACAAAGTCAGACGATTTCAAAGTCAGACGATATCAGAGTCGGACAATGACAAAGTCAGACAATGGCAAAGTCATTAAAGTCAGACAATGACAAAGCCAGTTGATTTCAGAGTTACACCATGACAAAGCTGTACAATATCTAATTTACAAACTCTAACTGTATAAAGCTTTTTAATATTTAATCAACAAAACACACACAGTTTCTTCTTTTAGCACTTGAAAGTAATAATAAAGTTTTCCACTGTCGTTGAGTGTATTTCTCCTGTCCAAGGTAGGCAAGTACCAGATGTATCGGCTCGGGCAGAAGTTGAGGCATTTGTACAACAGCTTCCTCAGTCCCGTGTACCATGGGTCTCAGATTCTGCCGCAGTCAACGCTCGTAGACAGGACTATGGCCAGTGCTGCCACTTTGCTGGCCGGACTTTACCCTCCAATGGGACGACAACAGTGGCATCCCAATATCACCTGGCAGCCTGTCCCCATCTACCCTAACCTGCTGGATAAAGCATTGGTGAGTTCTAGTGACAGTAAAAACTAAGATTTTAAATCAAGCTTTCTTAATTGATAATATACTCAGTGGCAGCCCTAGAGAGATTGCGGCGCCCAAGGGGAAGTTCAATAGCGGGTCTCTCTTAATACCAGAAATACGGCTCTGTGGCACCACCTTACTCTCCTTTATGTAGGTAGGGCCGCCTCTGAACATACTTTTAGACATCTTAACAACGACAAAGTCAATAAGTGGTTGCAATTATTGCCGCCAAAATGACCTTTGGTATTAGATCTTAGATATTGGATTAGGAAGACAAATGCCAAAACACATTACAAAATCTTCTGAGGTGATGAGACAAGTTTAAAAAAAATCCCAAAGAATTGAAGTTTTGAGAAGATAACAAATGATTTGTATGTCTATTTGGCAAGAAGCTTGATTCTACGCGATGTTTCCATTTCAGTTGGTTTTGGAGCCGGAGCAGTGTCCACGATATCTCCACGAGCAGAACGTTTCCGTCCAAGCAATCCCAACGGTACAGCTGGGGTTCCACGATCTTCACGATGTTTACGCTGCCATGTCGGCCGGGACTGGACGCAACATCACTTCTCTATCCCAGATGTTCATCCTCTACCAGAATCTTGCGGCCCTGGTGAGTCAACATGTAAACAGATGAGAGATTTCAGTTATTGTCAACCATACAAGACAAAACTGAATGATTTGTGGGACTCTGTTATGAGTTATGACCCATCACCGATGTCAACAACAACAAAATAAAGCAGAAAATAGTATTTTCGACACTAGCACGTTCTGTCACTGGCTCAATAAATTATACTCCTAATAAAAATATCTCAGTATTAGAAACAAGTATGTTGTAACTTTTCACTTCTAAAATTTCAGGAAGAAAACAACATGGCATTACCTGAGTGGGCCGAGCCGATCTTCAAGTCAAGAATCGTACCAATCGTGAGCCACATGATACGACACACTACAATGCGGAACATGAAAATGATCAAAATACTTATAGGTATAATGGGAGTTGTATTCTCTTTTCTTTGGAAAGGTATAGAGTTCAATTAGCTTAGCTGAGTCTAGGTACTTATGCTTCGAAGAAATAATTAAAAGATAACATATTATAATCTAGTACCAGAATTCTCCTGAGAGTATAAATGACTGAACAAGTCTTTCTGCTACACAAAATATTACCACAGACTATAGACTAACCAACACAAGTACCCTAGACTTCTCATACCATTGTACATTTAGAAGCTTGTTTTTCGTGTCTAGTTCATGTCCGGTGACACTGGTCGCTAGTGTCTACAACATGTTTTGTCCACCAAGACTGATGAACGAATGGTTACGTACCTTTTAGTCCGTTTTCATTCTTTAATATAGTCAAGGGTGACTATTTTCAGGTCGAATAACCCATTTTCAAACCCACATCAAATTGGAAGACCATCAAAAAGGTACTAACCTATCATGCCCTCCTAGTTTTACCCACACACTTACTTCGTAACTTCCGCAGGACCTTTCCTGGACAGTATGTTGAACCTGCTTCAGCAGCGGCCTGAGATGGTGACAGCCGAGCAGGTCAAGGAGAGACTGCGCATGTTGGTACACGTTGGTCATGACATCACAATCATGTGTCTCATGGCAGTGCTGGGCTACAAAGAAGAAGATATCCCGGAGGCATCGGAATCATTAGTGCTCGAGGTCCATCACAATTCTGTTCTGCCCTCGGAGTATCAACTGCAGGTTAGTTTTATCGCAATAGTAAAAGTACTATAAACCCCTAGAGTTAAGAGCTTAGAGCTGTTATGACTTGATGAAAGAGATGTAGCTGTTATGAGAGAATAATATAGTATATAGTAATCGTCGTCTAGAGTAGATGGCATATGTAAAATCTTTATGAACTAACACTGCCATAAACAAAGTTGTTGCAGGGTGTAAAAGAAAATTATTTTAATAAAGTCTTAGAAAACATTTTGAAAGATAGTGTTTAAAGAGCTAGGAAATTGTTACTAAGGCCGGCTTAGTAAAAATTTTAAGTAGATTTTCATTATTGGAATCAATTTAAAATTTTTGCATACCGGTAACTCCTTAAACATATATTTGTATTGGTCTTTACCTAGTGTGCTGTTATTGACTTTGGATGCATGGGAACTTCTCATTCTAGTGTGGAGATATCTAAAGCACATGTTATTCCAATTGGAGCCTTTAATGAGTTTTCCCATTAAACTAATAAAGGTAAAGCCATTGCAAATACATCGTTCAGCTTGAATAAATTGATATACATTAAAATGACGAGAAATAAAATAAAAACGCATCAATACGGGACATTTTCTTAGACATACCTTGAAAATTTTCAGTTAATAAAAAGGATGATGAATCCATTGTGGTGTACGTTGATTATATAGTGGCATTGATCACTAATGTATGTATTGATGCGATTTCAACGATTTAAGGTTTTCAAAATCAACGGTCGAGCAAACAGTACAGAAGTTCCTGAACTCCTAGAACTTCCCAACTGTAAGTCCCCTTGTGACTTACACAGCTTCATAGAAATGTCCAGGAAGTTCACGACAAAGGATTGGAATCAAGAGTGTCTTGATATGACATCAGGGAGCGATCGATGATCGTATGAAACGAGAAAAGTAACAGGAAACTTGTTTTTACTAGACGTATTAAGAAATTTACGAAAAAAACATTGTGCTGTATTGTAAACCTTGTAAATAACGTAATATAACAGTATTCAATATTCAAACCCCTCTTGTTTATTCTTATGTACATGGTGCACTTATTAACAGCCTTAATAGCGTTCCAACTATTGTAGATTACTCTCTTCTGTATGTTCTATGGCCTGCTGCTACCTACTTACATTTCTTTTGTCAGGTTAAGTGTAAGAAAGGGCCATGTGGCCCTAACTTTGCCTGAAAAAATAAAGGATTTTTCATTTCATTTTTTTTTTCATTTTCTTCAAGGTAAGCTACTATCCTCCTGGTTCTACAATTTAAAATGCTGGCTTAGAGCCTTAGAGCTTAGCTTGAACAAAACTACTGAAATATTAAAAGCCATTATACGAGGAGTAGTGTACTCAGTTAATCAATGCTTATACTTTTTACATATGTATACTTATAAATGGCTTTTAGTTCTATGACAAATTCAATTTTTTGTAGTGGCACCACTGAAGTGACGGATCAGATCAGGTGATCATTGTTTTAACTGACGTCTGCTGGTCTGCTATCTGTCACTGTCTCACTGTCTGTAGGTTTGGCGTTTGGAAAGAAATCAAGTGTCAAGTCCCAGTCTAATAATTAATCAAAATTGTCAATGTTTGTATGTTATTGACACGGTAGTTAGTTTTGATCTATATTATAGTTTGTATATTTATTTTTACTGCCCTGTCGAGCGAAGACCTTGGGGCTCTACTTACCTGCAACTAAGGTAAGAACATCTTCATTTAAACTATAGTGATAGTGATAATTTTAACACCGGTTTTAGGTTAGGTCTATCTGTTAAACTTTGTCTTATGATTCCTGGAGTAGTCTGTGGCTAGTAATACGAATGTTTCCGTGTTAGGCCTATAATATAATTGCTATATACTATTTCACCAGGCACCAGCTATTCAGTTAAAAGGTTTTCTACCTTCCCTAATTATAAGAGCAATTTGTAAAATAGCCCTATTTCCAGTTCCATTAATCTGAGTGGGCCTAGGCCTAAGCCTACCTTTAGATAATTAATTTATGCCAATGACATAATAAGTTACTGTTTCATTATCTGTACTTCAAGTAAATCTGTTTGGAAGTTAGGGATAGTTAACTTATTATAGTGATGAGATATCATTTTTGATGCATTAGACCTAGGCCATTTTCAATTTAGGCTAGATTTTAATGAAACATCATTTTAAATTTAGACATAAGCATATAGTGAAAATTAAAGGAACCTAGGGGGTAAGTTTCTTAACTGGGCTACGCTAATATTGATTGAAACTATCCATTCGATTAGTAAACCTTCATTCGATTTTTTCATTAGCAAGTTTGGTTGGTTAGGTTAGGCCTATGTCAGTTTCGATATTTGTAACTAAGTTAACTTGGTAGGTGTATGGCTCTGGGGAGTAGGATTTTTTAAGCGAGATTTATCCCTATTCCCTATTCCCGTTAACTTCTTTTAATTATTGATATAGTTAAAAATATTGATTATTAATCAATATTTTCAATTGATAGTTTCCATCGTTATTAGCTTAGCCCAGTCAAGAAAATGTACCCAAACTAGGTTTAGTAGAATGCAAAACTCCTGGTTTCGTAGAATCGCTGCTTCATGTTTCTAACAATTACTGTACTACCTAAGTAATTTTAAGTGACGGAACAACACATTTCTGTTTCACCTGTGTGTTATCTGGGTTTTTCTGGCACCAGAAAATTAAAAGTTGGGCCTAATATAAAATTGTCTCATGGTCATACAAAATGTATCCTTATGCCTAAGATTAACAGGTGACATGGCATGACTTAACATTTTGTTCAAGTTTTGTTGAGATTTATGGGGCAGTAGTTTTGTAGTTTATTTGTAATACACATAGTCTACAACACAGTAATTATAAAGGAATGATCAATAATAGTTGGTCATCAATATTAAGAATAAAGAAATCGTATTTGGGAGGATTTAAGATTTTGGGGTTTCTGTATTGCCTTGGTGAAGTCTGGTGTGACTGAAGAGAGTTTAGCCTTGTAATTATTGTGAGGAGCGGAGAGCACTTTGCGGGAATTCCTATCGCACAGGGTCTTTCTCAACAGTTAGCATTGTAGTACATTAGGGCAAGTGGCGCAGCGCAGGACTTTGCTTTAGGCCCCATTGACTACCGGTAGTGATAGACCCTGCTTTAATGTAGGCCTACCATTGAACGTTTCCTCCTGTACATTACTTTTCATCTGTGGTAAGTTAGGTACAACAGAGTTTGATGAGAAAAGCCAACTACAAGTAAATGGTTATTGGCGTTGGTGGAAGTTTACGGGATGAGCAAATTCCTTACGAGTTGCATCTCAAATCAGGAATTTTGCTACGTTTCGCTGATCTTTACTGCGAGTGTGACCACTACTCGTTGAAAAAATTGATTTTTGGTGCTATTAACATGAGGATAAATAATTTTGTTTTGGGTAAGGTGGTTCTCATAAATTATTATACTAAAAATTTAAATAGGCATAGAAGTGTTTTACAAAAAATACTTTACCATAGAATTCAGACTGTTAATTCCTCTAAAATGTTAATTGTTTTTTGTTGTGGAATTTTTGAGGTTGGATATTCCCATCCTATTACAACTCGACCTACTGCACTAAACCATCAATTGGTTCTTCCTCTACCTCGATAACCTTCCTCACGCTACACTTGATTAAGGCATGAAGTGGCTGTGGATTAGTTTGTTATCATTGAAGCCAAAGTGGATTTTAATACATCAAATTAATCTATAGCAAAACAATACTAGTTTATGATGGGTACTAAACTTTTAGGGTGGTCATAAATTATTGGACACTTTAAGATTATATTAACAAAAAAAAACCAAGCAACTTAGAAGCACGGGAATTGTTTAGTTAAATGGCAAATTTTAAACGGTTTCATGCAGTAAATGGGAAAAGAAGCTTAAAAAATTTCAGAAATAAAAAGTATAGTAATCTAAACTGTGATTGTAAGTTATATGCTTTTTTTCTCAATGGCTTGTGTTGTGGCATAATCAGCTGGCCAACAATGAACCTTTCTACACCAGCTGCGTATGGAATTTTGGTGAACCAAACCTTAAACCATAGATTAAAGGAGTAGAGGCACTCCTTTAATCAATGCGTAAACTGACTCAAGTAACAAAATTACTAGTGTGCAATAAAAATTAAAGTATTTGGTTTCATGAAAGTAAATCTGTAATAACTTTTTGTAGAAGGCTTTGTTTAGAGTATGGTGTTAATTCTTTGCAGTTAGGCCAAACGGGAGTAAGTCAGATGGTGGCTAGTTTTCAGGGTTAGGCCTAGAAAAAATAACGCACTTTCAAAGCGTTATTATAATTAATTATTAAAATATGAATGTAATCATAAACTTATATTATGTCAATATTCATCTGAAAAATATTCTTCTAAACTTGTCGTTTCACATTTTTGGTTTTTATAATAATTAATTGTAGTTATCCCCTTTTGATCTTTGACTTAACTCTTTTGTATCATGACATAAGTCTTTTTGATCTAATTCTAGATGACTTAACTCTTATTTTAGAGTAAGTACATTTTTACAATTCATACCATCTGTTTAACGCTATTTAAAAAAAATGTAAAGAACTTTTGTTACAAGTTCGTTTTTTATGTTGGATATAAAAAAAATTTCAATTGATAATTTTAAAACTTTATTTAATGGAAACTACATCATACATTATGAAGTAAAATTGCATTTAGGCCTATTTAAATTCAGTGATTGATAAAAAATCAAATTTTAAATTAAGTTGGCCTTATTTGTTAAACTAAATATTTATTAATTAGCCATTGAGATAAAAATTAACAAAACTTGAAATACATCATTTTCTAGTCCAGCTTCTAGTCCTCATCTGGGTCGATTTCTCTTAGGTCAGGATCTTCATCCGGAATGCTTGATGTCTTCAGGTTTTGTAAAATTCATGGAACACTGTTGGAACCACATTCAATAACGATATCAGATCTCTCTTCTTTGCTGGTGCTATAGGAAGAGGGCCAGCATATGACTTCTTCAGTTCTGGCAAAGAAAACGAGGCTGTGTCTCGTCTGGTTCGCCGCTTTATAGAAAAAGTTTGGAATACTTCATTTTCATCCAATGATGTTTTGAACAGTACTTCTCCAAAAGAGCTTGAATATTTGAACCAACAGCATGGTCTCCAGTAGAACCTGTTACCAGATGCGTCAATCTTTTTCAGAACTAGTGGTCCGGTTTTACTGAGAAGTCCAGAAAAGTCCAAAAAATTTTCTTGATCCATTTCAACTACTTTGAACTTCTTATTTGTGCACCTTATTAATGTTGCCCAGTCATGTGGGTGGGATATTATTGTTTCTGTTTTTTTAATTTACCAGCTGTTACTTTACAAGGAGTAAAAATGAAGAAGCCTAGCTAACCTGGTTCCGGTATTGAAATTGTATGTTTAATCTTAGTAATCACTATGTACCATCATGTTGATTAAGATAATCCTCAAAAGGAATTCAACCAGGCTTAACCCAATACCTTTGTTATTTAACTACTTCAAAGTCTGACTTATCCAGACCTTATGTTGTTTAGTTTGATCAAAAGGATTTAAGTCAGACTTAAATCTGTTGTAGGTACCTTATTTTTGTTTGACTCTAAAGAGCTATGTCATCTTAACACTTTTGGATCACAATTACTGTTTGGTAAATAGGGGTTAAGCTGACTTATTCCTTTTTTATCATGACACTCGTACTTAGCTCCTTAATATCTAGTGGAATATCTCTAAAAGCAAATTTTTCTGACTTAAACCGTTGGTACCATTGAAAAGGGCGCATTTTTTTGATACAGAAGAGATAAAAACCTTGAAATGTCAAAAAAATGACTTAACCCCTTTTGGCCTGACTGCAAAGAATTATCCGTGTAACAATTCTATAAAGTTCAAACAACTGGGAAGTGTCCAACATATAGTCTAAAGGGTCCTTATCTCATAAGAAATATAACTTACAATAACAGTTTAGGTGATTTTTCAGTCTTTTTATAGCTACTTTTTTACAATTAGTTTTTTGCATTTACTGTATAAAACTGTTTTAAATTTGCAATTGAATTAAACAATTCTCATTTTTGTAAGTTGCTTGGTTATTTATTTATTTAATCTTTAAATAAGTACAATAATTTATAACCATCAACCAGCCTGTGCTTCAAATAAAAGATTTTCTCAACGTAATAAACAATTGATTGAAAGTAGACCTATAATTTTGTACACTATTGATCCAGTATGTGAAATAAGTCATATCAATATCAATACAGTACTAGCACATCCTGTGGTAGCTTTACTTGTAACAATTTAATTATAAAAGGAAAAACTAAATGTTTAAAATCTTGAAAAGACTAATGAAATAATAAACAGTATCAGCAAACTGACACATATACTTTCTCCAATCAGCTTGACATTAAAATTACTACTCTATACTATCTATAAATTACACCCCACCACTTTTGGCCAACAAATTAAAACAAAAACTGGCAACTGGACTTAAGCGGGTAACTAAAAAGAAATAATAACTAAGGTTTTCAATAAGGCCACAAAAATTCTCTTTTGCTCGTCCACAAAATCTCTCGTCCACAAACTACTTTACATAACTGAAAACAAATCAGTTTAAATTGCACCAATCTCGTCCATGAAAACCCTGTTTGAGGCTGCGGCGTGGCCACACGGGCGTTTTTTTTTTTTCACGCACAAACGCAGCATGAAAACACGCGAAAAATTAAAGTAACATTGAAACGAATATGCGCCCACTACTGCGGGAAAACGAACTGCGTGTGGCATACCTCAATTCATGCTGCTCATATTTTTCGCGCGTTTTCACGCTATGATTGTGCGTGAAAAAACGTCCGTGTGGCCGCAGCCTGACTCATCAAAGAAAATCGCGAATAATTCGTCAGAGAAATCCGCGGCTAACTCGTCAGTGAAATCCGCGGCTAACTCGTCTGTGAAATCCGCGTCTAACTCGTCAGTGAAATCCGCGGCTAACTCGTCTGTGACATCCGCGGCTAACTCGTCAGTGAAATCCGCGGCTAACTCGTCAGTGAAATCCGTGGCTAACTCGTCAGTGAAATCCGCGGCTAACTCTTCAGGGAAATCCGCGACTAACTCGTCAGCAAAACCGTGGCTTACTCGTCAGTGAAATCCGCGGCTAACTCGTCTGTGAAATCCGCGGCTTACTCGTCAGTGAAATCCGCGGCTAACTCGTCAGTGAAATCCGCGGCTAACTCGTCTGTGAAATCCGCGGCTTACTCGTCAGTGAAATCCGCGGCTAACTCGTCAGTGAAATCCGCGGCTAACTCGTCAGTGAAATCCGCGACTAACTCGTCAGTGAAATCCGCGGCTAACTCGTCAGTGAAATACGCGGCTATAACTCGTCAGTGAAATCCGCGGCTAACTCGTCAGTGAAATCCGCGGCTAACTCGTCAGTGAAATCCGCGGCTAACTCGTCAGTGAAATCCGCGGCTAACTCGTCAGTGAAATCCGCGGCCAACTCGTCTGTGAATTTCGCGGCTAACTCGTCAGTTTAAACAGCGGCTAACTCGTCAGTGAAATCCGCGGCTAACTCATCAGTGAAATTCGCGGCTTACTCGTCAGTTTAAACAGCGGCTAACTCGTCAGTGAAATCCGCGACTAACTCGTCAGTGAAATCCGCGACTAACTCGTCAGTGAAATTCGCGGCTAACTCGTCAGTGAAATCCGCGACTAACTCGTCAGTGAAAACGGCGGCTAATTCACCGTAGCCTGTACTCTAATGTACGACTTTTATAGTTTGAGGTTAAAGGGATTAATCCTATTCATCGAATTTAAGTAGCCTATGTTAGGTGGTATGTTTTACAGTTATGTTTGTAGTTGTAGCATCAACGATGGGTGGGGGAGGTCAGCGCGCTCCTAGTAGATCGACGTGATAGTGGCACTCTGGCACTCGGCTGTCGACAGTCGCGGGTGTACCATGGAGCAGACGACGTCCCCGCCGCACCTGGACATCACCGTCCTAGCTGAGGAGTTGGAGGCGGGAGCGGCGACTGTGCTGGAGGCGATCAGACCCGCCTGGAGTGTGGACAAAGTCACTTACAAGGTAACTAACAGGCCTAGTCATTACATTCCCGTGTTATAGTTGTAGCAATGTTTTTGAACGAAAATGGACATACTGTCCCAGAAACAGTTACACTATTGTTTTAAGTTCTATAGATAATTACCTACACGTCTTATATAAAATCGTGGAGTATGCTACTAAATTAAAATGTCTTTGTTTTATTCCAAGTATCTCCATGGAATTATTTTTAATTTACAACAAAGAAATATTTTTAGCTTATTAAGCACTCTAATCGGAGTGTAATAGAGTGGTGTTTTAGAGTTTCATAAGCAAAACATGGCAAAATATGGTGGGATTATGAAATCCCACTCAAATAAGCCAAACTGATTACAATTGAATTCAACATATACACAGATTCATTAAATTTGTATGTTTTCTAGAGGTTTACTCGTACCAAAAATGTATTTATTTATTTATAGACGGAAAACTCCATTTTTATGTTCATATGTTGATGTTAATAAATAGGTACATTCACTTTTATAGAAAAAATGCAATCGAAATTGGTTTTTGAGGTAATAGTCTTGGTTATTGGTGATTATTGCTATTATTTAAACTTTATTTAATTTACAATCTGTTCAAATGTTGAACAATAAGCAATGGCAATAACAATATAACATGAAATTTTAAATAAAAATAATAATTTGAATAACTAAGAAACAATTTTGAAACAAACTTTTCAAGTTTTAGCGTGTCTTTAAGGTAAAGTGGATATATATAATTAACTTAAAATATTTTGGGTAAAGTATAAAATAAGAAAGTATACAAATTAATCTAGGAAATATGTATCTCATTGTTGTAATAAAGCCTAATGAAATTCTGATGTTTTGTTTGAATTGTCAAAATTTTCAAATGAAATTGTTTTGGAAACTCTAAAATCACTGGTTTTTCACATTCTGATTGCAATAACAACTTAATATTTTTTTAAAGTCAAGAATATTTATTTTATGGGGATACTTAGAGTAAAACAAAGACTTTTTTAATATACTAGTGTCTATTTTTTTCTCGGCAGTAGATCAATTGAGCCATTGCCAAATAAAAGCAAACTTTAAGAATGCTATTACTTCTTCCAGGTGTTTTTATTTTCAACGGCTTCCATTCAAATTATGGGCCTACATTAGTTGATTACAAAACAACTCCCCTAATCAATGGTAAATGAAACATTTGTACCTGTATGACAACTATTTGTCAGTCAGCTGTTCTGAGTTGTTTACGTGTTTTGTTTACTAACTAGTAAATGTAGGTCACCTACCTTGCCTGGCTGCAACTCTTAGATCATTTCAAGGACAAACTACTTCTTTTGACCTTGGAGAAGACAACTAGAAAAAATTTCAGTAATACACCTCACAAAAAGTTGTGTTAAACATTTTTAGTTTGTGCTATCCACAATTTTTTCTACTTTTTTTTAAAACGTTAAGAAATGAATTCATATGAATTCACAATTTCTGTCATAACAACACTTTAAAAAAACATATTTTTACTGAGATCGTAATATAGTTCAGTCCACTATGGTACCTTTAGACCGACTGTGGAAATGGAAGAGCATTTTTAACAAATTTTGTTTAAAAAAACAGTGGATTTAATTTTTTTTTTTGTATTTTGTTAAGACAGTAAAAATTTTAATCCACTGTTTTTTTTATCAACATTTGGTCTGTTTAAGCAGGGGTGCCCACAAGGGGGGGCCGTGACGCAGACTGCGTCATTGAAATTCTTGGGGGGGGGCTCAAAAAAATCAAATGGGGGGGGGAATAAAGTTAATTGCAACAGTGTTCAACGTGACGACAATCCAAAATACATTACGAAATTGCCAGATAGAAAGTGGATAATTAATGACAATAGTTATATTATTGAATTAAATTAGTTAAAATAGGATTTTAGGATAGTTTAGGATTCGTGTAGAAAGTTATTATTTAAGATTAGCAAGACGTGAGATCTACTAAGAGCAAGAGAGGGAGCGCACGGGATGGCTCAACTGCTGTGATAGATAAAAGATAACGCGTGCTGGTACAGACCATCGACGGTACAGACACGTCCAGCTACACCGCGACTTAACCATAGCAGAACTCTTTGTTGACATAAAGCTCGTTAAAATACAATCAAGTAGCAAGTAGCATAGGCTACAATAATTTACACTATTGTGTATACTCGATTACCTGAGTTAATAGGGAGAGGGGGCGGGGAAATGAAAAATACGGTTAATCCAATATAGTATAAAAACAGATGACAAACTCATTAAAACGCTGTAACCAGCCATTAAGTCACGATTTACATTTTTATAAACGAAATTCAATATTGCACTATCATTATTATTGTAAATTTCAAATCATCTATCTTGGTTCAGTTGTACAAACGGCAACGTTTAAAATTGTAGCTAACTCAAACCACAGAAAACGTACTACTATAACCCAGAATGCTAACCGCATGGTAAAAAGCATTAAGCGGTTTGAGAGAGCTTTGCCTTTCAATCCGTAGGCAGCGCCACCAGCGTTGCTATGCTATTGCATGGCAACGCTGGTGGCGCTGCCTACGGATTGACAGGCAAAGCTCTCTCAAACCGCTTAATGCTTTTTACCATGCGGTTGGCATTCTGGGTATAGTAGTACGTTTTCTGTGCTCAAACTCAACTAATCACTAGCCAAACATTGCATTGCTATCACAGAAAACGTAATACTATATTGCTATAAATAACGTTAATATTAAAGGAACCTTTAGAAAGTGTTATAAGGTACTGCTCATGATAGACAGATAGGCTACCGATAGGTGCTGAATCACAGCATAGGAATTGATAGATAAGTAATAAAAAAGTGTAAAATTATATTTAGAGATAATTAAAACACTCTTAAAAAAGAATGTAACAAGAACAATCTTGTTATAATCTTTCTTTGTTCTTTTGTTCATTAATAGGTTTCTCTTCAATTCATACACAAATTCAACAAGTCGCCATATTTTGGCCTACTCATTGGCCAATCACAGCCTTACTAAAGTTACCATGGTTATCACTCAATCACAGTGTACAAGCATTATATCGTCATCATTCCCCAGCTGTTGTATCTGAAACTGTTGTAACATAACGCACAGCAGACAGAAGTGTATAATAGTCTGGTTGCCGGTCAAAAAACCTGGAAGTAAGGTCCACCCGAAGTTTTATGGTGTTTTCTGTTTCTTCAAGACCTACATAACTAAAATCTGCAAGGTGCCACTTTGTCACCCTTGAGCAAATTGAAATATTCAAGATGGCGGCCAAGATGGCTTAAAAACTGTATATTTGCTGTATCTTTCCCTATAGAAGAGACAGGATAATAATTTTTGTGTCTAATTTTATGTTTTAAGGGTCAGAGAATACCAATAATTGATTATCTTAGTAATTAAAATACCCCCGCCACAGCAAACCTGCCGACTAAGCGAATTTTCAGTTGCCTGAATTGATTTTCAATTAAATGTATTTAATTAACATTAATTTTTATGAGTACTTAGGCTTGCTGCTACAGGGAGGGTAAAAAAGTGTTTTTTTCTTGTGAAATATTAATAACTTAGTATAAAATAAATAAATTTACCAATTTTGATCAAAATATATCCTAATATAAAAAATATATAAAATATAATCAAGAATAACATGTGAATTTTAAAATAACAATTATTTGTATTTTCTCCGTAACTAATAATGGTACAAAAACACTTTGATATACTAAATTATTTGTTCTTTTAAGCTCTTTAAGAAGGTTTGAAGAGAAATTGGAAAATTTTGCGTTTAGAGGGTCAAAAATTAGAAAAACAAATTTTTACCCCATAAAACCCCACGTAAAACCCCGTTCCCATGGTCCGATCATGCTGGTTCGGTTTACTAATCCTGTATATCTGCTGTATCTTTCCCTATAGAAGAGACAGGATAATCATTTTGTGCCTAGTTTGATGTTTTAATTAGAAAATTACCCAAAATAATAAATCAATATTTAATAAATTTCCACATTAATTTGTTGCCAAGTTACCTTATCAACAATGTTTTCAAGTATTTACTTGACTTAAAACATTATATCTATGGTTTCTGAGGATAAGTGCTACATTCAAACAGAACACAGTCATCAAATCAGTTAACTTACAAGCAGTTCTCCTAATTGATGCTTGTGCTGTACTGGGGACAGTGCATTATCCTTCTTCAGGAACAGTGAATGACTTTATCAACTGCTTTTTAAATTATAGTTTTCTTGAATTAAGAAAAAAACACTGTTCTTTAGGCTAGTCAAAATACGGTCCAACATCAAACTTAAGGTAAAAGAAATAAAATATATTTCTTCCCCATATATTCCAAAATATATGGGATTTTGTCAAAAAAGGTGTCAAGAATATTATACTAAAAATCAAGAAAATCCAAGTGGTGGAAAGCCGCCATTTTTGAAAAAACTTCCGCCATATTGGATTTATGTAAGCTTTTAGTAAAACATCAATTATTCGACAACTAATCGTCTTAACGATTTGCGGTTTGTCTTAATAGATTCCTCTTCAAGTTTACTTTAAGATAATAATAACCTTATACCATTTCATTATTGATTTATTTAAAATAGACAGCTTTAAATTGAAACAATAGCAAATTTCGAAGATTTTTTTTGTAAAACCTTTAAATGTTTGCAAATATAAACTCAGGTGATAAGAACATTCATATTTTGTGGCTCTTAAAAGAATCTGAATACAATTTTCAACAATTATCAACCTCATATCAGTTTGTATATTGCTTTGAAGATATATTATGGGATATATTGTTATTAGTCTTCAACTTGGAACGCTAGTCGTGACGCGGGCTGCACCACTACATCTAGTTCAATTAAAATACACTTTGAGGTGGGAAAAATTGCTTTGAGAACATTTAAAACATATTTTGGAATCATACATTCATACATATAGGGCAATGTATAAAAAGATCTGACAAAATCCTAGCATGAGAACACTGAACACTGTTTTTCATAATATGTTGGTGCAGACAAGCCTTGTATGGTTTTTGCACCTGTTGTATAATATGCATGTATTCATTATAGTTCAATAAATAAATTGATTGATTGAAAAAGTTGGGGTTTTGAAACATACCAAAATTCAATTTTTCATAATAGACAATTACATATATGTGTCCGTAAACACGATAACTTGAGTAATTTTTATACAATTTTGATGAAATTTGGTTTGAAGGTGTAAGGCAGGATAAACTTGAATGAGTTCGAGAACCAGCATGATCGGACCATGGGAACGGGGTTTTACGCGGGGTTTTACGCGGGGTTTTATGGAGTAAAAATTGTTTTTTCTAATTTTTGACCCTCTAAACGCAAAATTTTCCAATTTCTCTTCAAACCTTCTTAAAGAGCTTAAAAAAGCAAATAATTTAGTATATCAAAGTGTTTTTGTACCATTATTAGATACGGAGAAAATTTAAATAATTGTTATTTTAAAATTCCTATGTTATTCTTATGGGGAATATTGTAAAATGTTGTAGTCTGCTTGTTTATGGATATATTTTGATCAAACTTGGTAAATTTATTTATTTTATACAAAGTTATTAATATTTCACACAAAAAAAAACACTTTTTACCCTCCCTGTAGCAGCAAGCCTAAGTACTCATAAAAATTAATGTTAATTAAATACATTTAATTGAAAATCAATTCAGGCAACTGGAAATTCGCTTAGTCGGCAGGTTTGCTGTGGCGGGGGTCTTTTTATTACTAAGATAATCAATTATTGGTATTCTCTGACCCTTAAAACATAAAATTAGACACAAAAATTATTATCCTGTCTCTTCTATAGGAAAAGATACAGCAAATATACAGTTTTTAAGCCATCTTGGCCGCCATCTTGAATATTTCAATTTGCTCAAGGGTGACAAAGTGGCACCTTGCAGATTTTAGTTATGTAGGTCTTGAAGAAACAGAAAACACCATAAAACTTCGGGTGGACCTTACTTTCAGGTTTGGGTGAAAAATGCCTTTTGGCAACTAGACTATAACGGAGCAGACGATTGTTGGCGCAAGTGTTGTTTCCATTTCATTTTCATCAAAGGAGCTGTGATGTTTCTAAAGGGAGGGAGAGGGGATCGTTATATCGAGAAAGACGCTGACAATTCGTTATGGCTATTCTGGCAATAAAAAATTCCTTAAATTGAGGTGACTTATAAAACTTTAATTTTATTTATATAGAAAGATAAGTTTTCCAGTCCTGTACAACACTGATTCACGGTCTTTTCCCTGTAATCAAAATTCAAGGACAACTTGATACACACAGAATCTCCGGTTCCCGGCCTGGATGATGGCTAGTTATTTAATTTAATTTACAGTTACATATTAGTACTCGTGATAAATCAAACCCGTTATATAAGCCAAAACCACACGGTTATTAATCTCACTTGGTTTTGGATTTGCTTACAAACGTGATCGGAAATGGTTAGGGCCTACACAGTATTCTTAAAGAACATTTATGTAAACATATCAGTGACAGCTAGGAAAAGGAATCTTTATCAAAACAGCTGTTCGTAATTTCATATATGACGTGTTCTCTTAACAGATTATTAGTATTTCATAAATTAATGACGTATGTAGTAAACATGGAGAAAATAAACTATAAAAATCAAACAAAATATTATTTTTAATTGTCCGTTATTTTATTTCCAAAATAGTGAGGCCATATTTAATGGCTATAAGGACTCTCTCGCCAATCCTGTGGAAACAATTAAACCATTAGAATCAAAATCGGTACTCTAGTTTTCTTTAGAGTAGGCCATGAGTAGGTTGCATAAAATGCTTTCTGGGCCGTGACAGACGGACATAAATGGAGATAAGACATGTTTCAACTTCTTCAATGTATAAAACATAAATAACCCAAAATATGTATAATTCTGAGCAATGTACAGACAAAACTATAACTTTATTGATATAGATTAACTGGGTTTGAATTTTAAATATCTAAAAAAAATATAAAACTTCTTTTATGGTTTTACAAATAGTGCTGGGCGGGGGAATAATGTTTCTCATTTGTTGTGTACATCATTTATGGGGGGGGCTGTTGCTCAATTGGGGGGGGGGTGCGTCATGAGTCTAGGGGGGGATGGGCACCCCTGGTTTAAGTATTTATTTCTGTAGATGTAGGCTATGGATCTGTTACTGCTTCTATAGTTATCGATTTTATCCATTTATTTATATAAATACACTTTTTACAAATAATTTTACTAGTATAAAATCCTAATGTCAAAATTAATTTTGTTTATAGCTGACGAGGTTTAAGAATCATTACCTACAAATGGAATTGAAAACATATGGAAATCTCAACATCAGTTTGCTGTGTAATATTTGTCCTTTGAACTCAGATATTTTAGAGATAACAAAGCTTGTTTAGGCATTATGATTGCTTACACAATCATTTGTCATACTGTTTATCTTTGTTTAGTTGTCACTCAATCTACTTTGCTAACTTGACAATCTTCTCGGCCAATTTTACTTTATGTGTTTGGTGTTATTTGATCAAAAATATAAAATTTACATTGATAATATTTCTAAACGCTACCAAAACTTTTATTTTGAGGTGTAGGCAACAGTTTAGACATCATGTTAGCAATTCGAAATGCTGAAAGCAAAAACATTTTACCCATGATGATAGCATACTAGAAACTATTCTTGGAAAGCATGTTCTATGTATAATTATTTTCTTAAATGTAGATTTAATAGCTGAAATGAAGGTGGTCTCTAAATTGTATGACATATATTTATTTAAAAAAAGTTTTACTAACTACTGTATTATTAAAGTACATCAGTCTATGAATATCAGTATCAATATAAGATTGCACTAATCCCTTTTACAGGGGTTTATTTGACTATAAAGTTTGAATTGCTCTCAATTACACAACCTTTCCAACATATTATCTTATCAGACACTGTGTTTCTGATGGTTCTTCCGACTTGTCCTACATTTGAGAAAAATTCTAACAATTGGAAGGTTTAAAATTGGTAGAATATTCTTGTATTTACAGTACAGTACATTGTTTATGACAACTATTAAGAATTCAAGTAAGATTGAGACTATTAATACGGTGAGTGAGCGTAGCGAACGAACTTCAAACAGGACGTGTGAGTGCAGCGAACGAGCTCCAACCTAAAGGTGAGTGAGCGTAGCGAACGAACTTCAACCAGGACGTGATTGAGCCATGCGAACGAGCTCACATATGAAGCTAAACGGGGCAAAGCCCGCGGGTACAGCTAGTAGCTGTCTAAAGGTCACTGGGTCCTTGCACTCCTGAGATAAGTCAGTTTTTAACGGTTTGATACTGACCTAACTGTCCTGAATAGACATGTAATAGATGGTCTAGACTTGGGCAAAGGCTTGTCTTAGCCTGTAAACGAAGTTACAAAAGAGACAAAAGCATATTAAAATCTAGGTTAAGATACGACTTTCCATTATCATCTCTTAACGGCTGTATAAAGGAAGAACACAAATAATTGTATCCCTCCCCTCAAACAATTACCTCAGTCATTTATATTAAAATCAATATACAGTAAGGATTCAATTATCCAAATGTCAATTCAATCATATGATATTCAAACTCCTAGCCTCCGATTATCAAACTGCAAAAATCTAATGGAGTGGAACTCCAACCCTTCTACTGATTTTTGTTCTTCATCTATATTAAAACTTCCTTCGCAGAATGATTCCTAAACGTTAAAAATACGAGTACAGATCAGTTTCTGTGTTCCATTGTCAGAACATTTTTATTATTTTCACCCCTGTCTTTACTAGTAGAGAATAGAGATAATCGACTCTTTATGTATATAAAAGGCAAAGCCCTCACTGACTCAATCACTCATCAATAATTCTCCCACTTCCCATTTACCTAGGAGTCCGAAATTTGGTACACTGATTCTTTAGGCATTAAATAGGAAAACTAAGTTGTTTTTATTCTGATCGGACTCTCGGGCTCCCCCCCAGTGGCTCTGGAGTTTCCCATTTTAACCTCATGAGTACTCATATTTAAATGGAATTAATGAATCTTAACAGCTGTTTCAATTAAACAAGTTGGTTCTGTTCTATGATATTCAATAGCATTAAAGTTACAAAGATTACCAACAGGGTGCAGCACTATTATTATTTTTTAATTTATGACAACAGCTAATTTTTAACCCAAAGTTGAGTGAGCGTAGCGAACGAACATCAACCTGGAGGCGAGTTAGCGTAGCGAACAAACTTCAACCTGGAGGCGAGTTAGCGTAGCGAACAAGCTAACTTCAACCAGGTCGTGATTGAGCCATGAGAACGAGCTCACTCATGAAGTAAAACGGGGAAAAGCCCGCGGGTACAGCTAGTACAGTTATAAACCTGTTACTTGAGTTTTATAATGTCGGATGATCAGTTGTTCACAGATGGAATCACGAACAAGTTAATCGGTTGCTTCAACTCGGCAAACGGATCTTCAGATGTTGACATCATCCTCGTGAGAGTGTATGGACCGAACACAGACCTTCTGATCAACCGGAAAACCGAGCTGGAGAATATTAAGGTGGGTTCATTTAACTCTTGAGAATAACAAGCTATAGGTTAATTTAAATCTTGAGGATATCAAAGTCCGGATTAAGTTATCTTGGAAGATAGGTGTGTTAACTTATCTTTCGATACAACCAAGGTAGGCTAGCTTATACCTTGAATTAAAATCCACATTCTTAGCCGCTGAGCAGTAACGTGACTAAAAAGTTGGCTTAATCTTCATAAATCAGCTCAAAAGTTGTAACTGCTGTTAAGCCTAATTTTTAGTTATCTCTTAAGACGATCGATGTAGGTTCGCTTATCTCTTGAGACTATAAAGGTGGTTTGGTAAATTTTCTTGCTATTTTCATTTAAGGATAAAATTGTACATTGTCTAAGAAACTAAGACGACTTTTGAATGCTATAAATCAAAGCTTTGAGAACTTACAGTATACAGTTGAAGAATATTTAGTGTATCTGATTAAAAAACCATTCATGTTCATGGTAATGTTTATAATAAATTTTGTTTCAGCTCCTACAAGGTGTTGGGTTTGCTCCGCCGCTGTTTGCAACGTTCAACAACGGCCTGGCCTACCAGTACATACCAGGAGAGGTGTTGACTGTAGAGACGGTGAGATCGCCTGAGATATATCCTCACGTCGCGCGACGGCTTGCGCAGCTGCATCGGCTGCGGCTCCACGATTGCCAACACGAGCCCATGCTATGGCCGGCACTGGACAAGTTCATTAAGCTCATACCGCAACAGTATAGCGATCCGGACAAGCAAAAAAGGTATGAGAGCTTAAAGCATGAAAGGGAGGATTTAGTTTCTTACGGATTGGAAATGAAATAACATTAAATGTGCGTTTTAATTGTGCTAAAATCAATTATACTCAAGATTTATAGTTTCTTATTTGTTCTAATCAGCTGTATGGTTGAGTGATATTGTAACTCTATCCCTACATTACTCTGTTTTAATAGAATTTGGTGGAGCTTTGAAAACTTCATATTTTCATAACATAATAATAATAATCAACGTAGAAAAATTTTCATTAAATTTAATAATATTATTATTATCAAGAATTAGTACGCTCTTGAAGTTGCATTTTTTTTTTAACTCATTCTAAGCTATTAACTCTATCTACCTATTAACTATCATCATTGACTATTAGTCAAAGCTATCATTCTAGCTAACTTTTCACTTAAAAACTTACATTATTACTTTTCCTGTTGCAGCAAACTAGTTATCCAATTTGAAAGTAAGTCTGCCATTTTAAAGGAAATTTTGAAAATTTAATATAGTAAAATAGAAATCAACTTAGTTTGTAGGTTTACTGTGGCGGGGGTATTTTATTGTTCAGTTAGATTAGAGTAGTATGGCAACAAATTCCGTACTTCACTCGTCCAAAATTTCTTAACCATACTCGTATTGCAATTCTGCACTTGACATTGTTACATGCCGGGGAACAAAAGTAGGCTACTCGTCTGGTTAACTCCAGGGTTATTTTTAAAATATACTAATTCATATCAAAATGTAAATGCGTAGCATATTTAAACTCTGGGTTTTTGTTCCCATGGAGACCAATATTTATATCCAAAAGCTCCACCTTTGCGTGTCAATTTAAGGGATTTAAAGTACAAAACTATATTGTGTTTGTTTAGATAAATATATCTGTTCATAACAAACCTTTTGTCTAATCTCAGTCCAGTCATTTCATTAGTTTTTGGTATTTACCCGGTATAAACTCACAAGAAATTTAAAATTTATATAAAAAAAATAAATAAAAATGCCTTTTTTATCAAGCGTTTTTCAGTACAACTGCTTTTCAGAACAACTTTCGTCGATAAAAATAATTAAGCTAACAAATAAATAAATAGAACAATAACAAAACAGAAACAAGACAATATAAAAAATACCATCCTGTTCTTTTAATAATGGACGAGAAAATTAAATATAGTTAAATGCCTCCAAGTAATCAAAGGTCTATTTTTATGATATTATACTGTATTTACAAGATCCATTTACATAAATTGTTTTGTAAAAATTTGTTACAAAACTTTTCTAACTTTGAAGACATTGAGAACTGGAATTTGCGTTGACAGAGAAATTCTCATTCTGCTTCAGTAGTCGCAATGTTATTGATTTGCCATAAACTCATGCGAGTTATTATTTGTCTCTGTCACAACACAAATTGTTTATCCTACATTGCAATCTTCGTCATTACCTTTCATGCTTTGTATTGAAATGTTTTTCAGTATTATTTTACGTTATGAGTTTCAAAAAGAACCTTCAATTTGCTGAATTGATTTATTTCTGACAATTGCTTCAAATGGAAAAATTGGTCCCATGAAAGACAGGCTGTAAACTTTGTATATGTTTGGAAAATGAGAATTTATATTTAATAGTTTATTTTTTGCGTTTTCTGGCCTTTTTATGATATTTATGATACAAATGTTACAAGACAACAATGAAAAATACCTTCAAGGATGAGTTTTAAAAGTTACTAAATAATATATAATACCTAAAATATATAGTTGTGTCTTGTTTGTAACCGTTCGTCCAGGTTCTAATACTATTGATGGATAGGCCTACATACTGTGGCTCTCGATTAGATTGTAGTTGGTGTTGTAAATACATATTTCACACACAATGTCATTGAAACATCTGTGAATTGCAGGTTTGCGTCTCTTGTGGCAGGAGGTGTGCAGAGTTTGGCCGAGGAGTGCGAGTCACTCCGTAGCGCGCTCAGTCACCTTCACTCTCCCGTTGTGTTTTGTCACAACGACCTGCTACTAGGAAACATCATCCGCACGCCGAGCTCAGTCAGCTTCATAGACTACGAGTACGCAGCGTACAACTACCAGGCTTTCGACATCGGCAACCACTTTGACGAGTTCGCTGGTAAGTGAATGTGTTTGTGACCTAACTCTAGGCTCTAATCCGCAACCTTTTTACACATTACTTTTGCCAGGCCTAGAAGGTTGTGGCGTTAGCTTATAGCTGAAGCCATAGTTGATTGGCTGTTTAGCGAATTTCCCTATAGGGAAGTAGCTATTACCGTAGGTGGCACGGTAAGACCTAGACCCGGGACCGATTTACTTTTTCATTTTGATGTCCCCAGAGGCCAAAAACATCATTCGTTCAAATTTTTATATATGTATATATATACGTCCGTGAACGCGATAACTTGAGTAATTTTTGTCCGATTTTGATGAAATTTGGTTTGAAGGTGTAAAGCGTATAGCCAAAGTTAATGAATACCTATATAACTTATAACAGGCTTCTAAAGAGAAAGCTTGCAGTGGGAGAACATCTTCCTAGCTTGTCTTTCTTAGCTAATTTAATGTAATTTTATGATACTGTTTAACTTAAAGTGGAGTGGACTGCAACTGAAATCGCTTCTCCGCTCTTTGTGTTTTTCAGTTCCGTTCTGCACCAAGGAAACCCTAGCTTTAAGTAAAACTAACCTCTTGATTAAAGATGCCATTGTAAATATGAGTGAAACAGCTGTTCACGAAAATGACATAATCCTGATCGTATGAAACAGTGGGTATTTAACATTGAAAATCTTAAACTTAATATCATTTGAAGTGTATAATGTGTTTTGCTCTGTAGGGGTGAGTGATGTGGATTTCTCCCGATATCCAGAACCCCAGCTGCAGCAAGCCTGGCTGCAGGTTTACTTAGAGGAATTCCTCGGTCGCTTTCCGAACGATTCGGAAGTCACTACACTCTACGAACAAGTCAACAAGTTTGCCCTGGCCGCTCACTTCATCTGGGGCATCTGGGCTTTAGTGCAAGCGCAGCACTCAAACATCGATTTTGACTTTGTACAGTGAGTATTTCAGTAGACATTCCATCTAATGAGGACCAGCTGTAGCTTATTTATTTTATGAAAAAAGGCACACAGTTGAATGAGACAGAGTAGGCTCCTGTCTGAAATATCCTTGTAATATTTCTGTTTCCTCTCTTAGGTTTTGTTTGTTGTTATGTGATATAACCGGTTTTATAGTTATCAATGAGTTCTGATTTTTGTTTAGTTGGGTTCAGCATGTTCTCTTGTTGGCTCAATTCTTCTACATTTAAATGTAAATATTGCTATCCACAGTCAAAGCTTTCTATTTCTTAGTTATTATTGGGTAAATTTTTAGGGGTTTATTAAGAATAAACCGGTTTACTATTTCTAATGAGTTGGGATTTGTTTTTTGCAGGTATGCGGCTTTGCGGCTGGGTGAATATTTCAAAAACAAGAGTTTGTTACTTTCAGAACACGAGTCCAGTTGATAGTCATCGTTACATTTACACTGGATTTTAGTGCTCAAACCCATCAACGGCGTTGAAGTAGTGATCAAATCTGTCAACGAGACGAAACTGAAGTTAAATGCCCAAAACTTGTGGTGCCAAATATATTATAAACATTACCAGTGTCGTATATCATTAAGCATCGATTGTCTATGAAATCTCACGGTTTCTGATCTTTTTGTAACTGTACTATTATTGAATATTTTATTTTGTGATATTTGTACTTGTGCGATGATTTTTTGCAATATTTAATTTGTATATTTTGGCGTATTATAGAATTTTGCATTGTCTGAAGTGATTTTGATGTGATTTTTTGTTTCTATATCAAATCACGTTTAACTAGTTTATCTTAAAAAAAGTTACCATTGTGGTAGGGAGAAGTCACAAAGATCGTGGAATATAAATTTTATGTCAGTGTTTTTATAAAAAATATTGTTCACCTTGTGTGATTCTTTAGAAGAATTTATAGTTGGATTTAAATCTTTCAAGGTGAAAGCTCACAGAAAGATTGTTTTTTGTAGCATTTGATGCTAGTCATGGTCGGTAATGTTTGGAAAAAGTATAACTAGGCACGCCACCGTCCTGCCATCACACATGCTTTATGAAATCTTGTATTACTTAGTTAAGGCAACCAAATCAGTTTCATCACACACATTCCGTTATGAAAATTACTAAGATAATTGTTTGATGAAAATTGCAACAGCTGTTTTTATTCATCTATAAATTAAATAGAAATTTGGAAACATTGCTTAATCTTTCTACAGACCATTTGTATGCAGTAACTTATACACATACTCCCTTAGTAGATTTCTCATCCTTATGGAACAGCTGAAGACAATTTGATTGTTAATTCTGTACGGTTTTTGTAGATGTCGTGTTTTGTTTACAATTTTTTTCCCATTATTACAGCCATTTAAAACCTCGTTTAACCAAATAATACGATCTAATCATAAACAATAACTTGTCCCCTAGTTATATAACCAAACAGTAAAGCACAAATCAAGAAATTAACCCTAAAATAATAGAAACAAAGTTTTGTCGACACTAGCGCCCATGTGTCACGTACATGAACTAGACACGAAAAACGTGCTTCAAAATTTACAATGGGATGAGAAGTCTACTTGTGTTGGTTAGTCTATGCTTATACTATAGTTTTCTCTTTGTTTTTCTATTTGAATTTATTGATTCCAGTGTAATATAGTTTTAAGGTTATTTATGCATTTATTTAACAAACAAGACTACTTATTTTGTTCCATAAATATTTTGTTGTTAATAAAATTTTATCCATATCTCTGCTTAGACTTTATTTGTAAATGTCAGCCACTTTATCATTTCTGTAGGTTAAGACATCTATTTAGAGTTCTGTTAGACCACAGAGAAGTAAATCACAGAGGAAACATTTAATGGTACACTTAAGTGGTGTCTAGGGCCAAGTCCAACACCACACCCCCGCCATTGTGTACTACAACGCTCACAGTGGAGGAAGACCCTATGCCCTGTGCAATAGGAATTTGCAAACAAATTCATTTTACAGTCAAATACCAGTCTGTGGAATCCTCAGAACTGCTAGTCTTGAGAAAAAAATTATGTAAACTATCTAACTATGGACTAACTATCAACAGGAATACAAAAACATTTAACTTTAATTCGGCCAAGCTATACCCAGGCTCACGTGACTGTACTAAAGATATTCTGATCGTTCTGAGTAGCTGAGTGTTTAGTGCTCGCTTTCAAATCTGAAGGACACGGGTTCATTTCCAAGCGAGATTGTTTCTGGACTCAGGTGCCATTTTTGTAATTAATTGGGCTATCAACAAAAGACTGGTTGGATAGTAATGGAGCAGTGCCTTACAATAAATCTTACCACACTTTTTCCACACCAGAAGTTGTTTGGGTTGCAGGGCTGTTTAGATAAATGGGCCCGTGCACAAGGAAGATATTAAGTCCACCACAAGAGGTAGGTGGAGAGGAGCGCAATAATCTCTCGGGCACACACTCCATAGCATAGCGCATCACATGCAAACCGCAAACCTACTGGGTTGTGTGAGATCCTATAACTCATGTTCTGCTTATTGACTTTGTTCCAAAATATTGAAATTAGTCTTATCAGTCAAGAACCAAGGTGGCCATTTGAAAAATACAGTGGCAGATATAGAACAGTCGCAATGGGAGGGTGAACGGGGGGGGGGTCTAGGTAGTACCCCCCTGAAAGATTTGTGTAAAATAAGTCTCCAAAATGGCAGTTTTATGCCATTTCTTTTTCCAAAGTTAGTGTGACATTATTTTACGCAATGTGTATGCACTACTGTATTACATTCAGTAAAAATATATATATATATGCCCGAGGGGGGGGGAGGTCGCCCCCTTCGGGCCCCTCTGGATCTGCCACTGGAAAAATACACCTCAACTGTGATTGTCCTTTGAATATTTGTCCACTGTTTTGGTATAAACTGAACCGAGTGGGATATAAACTTTGAATCACTTCCTTTTTAGATAATCTAAATCTCAAACCTTGTAACAGCAGCCGTAGCTTCAGGATTGCCTACTGAAACTGAAATAAAGGAAGTTAATCTGCCCCATCCTGTAGGCCTACTATCACAATAACACCATTGATTGTATTCAAGTCTATCGAGTAGCGCACCAACGGGGACACACGGCAAAAGTCATGTTGGCTGAAGGTACTTCCTCCTCCGCCCGACCCGACCATAAACATAAGTTAGTCATTTATTCAACCAGATTTACATAGTTTACATGCATTGGTTATGTCAATTATAGTAAGTTAATTAACCCCCTAAGTAAGTAACATGAAAGCCTACCCTCGGTCGGCTATCAAACGCACCTAATTCCAACACACAGTTCCGATGAATGAAACGGAGGTAGAAGGACCTCCCTCCAACAAGAATACGACTCCGCCGCGTGTCCGTAGCGTGTAATCGATAAACCCTACCGCGATTAACGTGTGACCGATGGTGTGTGTAAAAATATACAATAGTGGTAATGTCAAGTGTGTAAGTATAAGAACCCCTTTATAAGAATTACCTTCATCGGCAAGGCACTATACACAAATTGGTTAAATAATAAGAAACCAGAAGTAAACAACGAAATGCTTCCTACATAAGCTGGACGGAATTAACAACGAAATTTCCTTCAGTTCAGGATGATAGAGATGTAATTCATAAATCTCAATTGGAGTATACTATTTAATCTACGGCAATGTGCAGCACTACAGAGCTGCTATGCCCTGTCTTCCCTAAAAACTACATAGCAAGTAGCTAAGCCTGCTGGGAATAACATCGGATATCATCTATGTGGGTATTGACATTAATCGGATTATCGATTTTAAGTGATAACCTATGTTCGATAGATTAGTAATGTAATCACTGTGAATACCAAAACGGCACACGGAAGATTTCTCAGGTGCCGTTTGACTGCCGTCACTAACTGCTGACGTCACTTTGAGGGAACACCATTACCACAACGATACGGTTTTGAGCCATCGGCCTCGGTGGTGTAGGTAGAGGATAGTGTAGGGCTGATAATCCGAATGTACCAGGTTTGAATCCCGCTGGTAGCACTTACTTTTTGTCAACAATTTTTTTCATATTAGCAAGTTTGGTTGGTTTGGTTAGGTTATGACAGTTTAATTTTATAATAAAAAAATTAATTATAACATTGAATTTTATGCATTTATAATTTTACTCTATGAACAAAACTATATTTTAGATTAGTAAACCTTCATTCGATTTTTTCATTATCAGCACGTTTGGTTAGGTTATGACATTTCAATTTAAAAATTATAAGATTAATTTTATAATTTTTCTTAATTTTATAATTAACTAATAGTGAAGGAAAAATTACGCGCTGTGCTCTCTACTACAACGCTGTTCACGGAGGAATTTTGAACTAAACTATGATGTCATCGTTGCCTCACTTATACCTCCCGTACGCCAGACCCCTTGGCGTTGTTAATGGAATCGTGACGTGAGCGCCAAGTTTTTAACTCGTGACGTCATCGATCAGCTGGGAATGAGTCAGCTGGAGAGGAGTCCTCGCGAGATTCTCTCTCCCATCCTGTCATTCCCTGTCTCTGGAGTACCGGTATACAGGTAATTCGCAGATTTTCTTAATCTAGTGTTTATTATTATTCAAGGTATTTATTTAGTGATTAATGTAACCCTCACTCAAGTGGGGTCTCACTTTATTACTTTTATCATAAAACTCACGATAGGGCCTTTGACGGGTGTTCGAACCTGTACAAGTCTGCGTTAGCTTGCTAGGGCTCGTGTGGCTTGGTGATCCCTTTTACCTTTTACCTTGGTCCTCTTCTCCGTAGTAGTAGAGACTAGGGAATCGTCATCTTCTTTTTTTGTTGTGTTATTGTAGTGTTAATGTGTGTGTGTATGGTGTAAAGTGGGTTTATTTTAAAGCCTATCTTTGTGGTGAGCAGTGTGCTCTTCAAAGAACTCATCTAATTTGTAGAATGGTTTCTGGACTAAATATTCTTTGAGTGATTTAAAAAAAGGTTTTGGAGATTTGATTTGTTTTATATGTTCTGGGAGAGCATTAAAGATTTTTGACCCCATGATTTGGGGTATTTTGCTGGTTTTTGACAATCTGTGTTGTTGGATATCGAAGTTTGTTTTTGTGTTTCTCAAGCTATATTTGTGGCAGTTTTCCCTAAGCTTTGGGGGGTTTAGTTTTAGGAGGTTTACAACTTCAAGGATGTATAGGTTTGGAACGGTAAGGATTTTGTTTTTAACGAAGTATGGTTTACAATGCTCTTGCGGTTGTAGGTTCTCAATGATTCTTAATGCCATTTTTTGAAGAATTTGGATTATGTAGATGTAACAATCCGCCGCTGTCCCCCAGGCTACTATTCCGAAGCGTAAGTGAGATTCGAAGAGTGCGTAGTAGGCTATTTTAGAAGTATTTTTATCAGTTATAGAGCGTATTCTTCGTATGGCAAAAAGTGAGGATGATAATTTTTTCCCAAGTTTTTCCAGGTGGTTATTCCAGGTCAGGTGTTGATCAATGGTTATGCCCAGGAAAGTTGTATGAGTTGCTGTTGTTATCAATGCTTCTTCGGTTGATAGTTCAGGTTGTTTACTTGTGGTGGCGAAGTTAACATTTAAAGTTTTGGATTTGTTAATTTTGAGGTCCAGGGTTTTACAAATTTCTATTGCTTGCTCAATTGTTTCTTTTATGTCTGATGATTCCTGGCCAATTTTTGTGGGAAAGAGGATGGTTGTGTCGTCGGCGAAGATAATGCTGGTCTTGTCCATTGGTAGAAGGTCTGGTAGGTTATTTATGTAAATTATGAAGAACAGAGGTCCCAGTACCGACCCTTGGGGAATACCTCGAGTTGTACGTTGTAGTGTTGATTTGGCTTTTAATTCTGTGTTATTGTTGTAGTAGTTTATTTCTACCTGCTGGAAACGGTTTGTAAAGTAGCTTATTACCCAATTTAGGGCATTCCCCTTTATATTCATTTCATTAAGCTTGTTGATGAGGATGGTTTGATTTAGGCTATCAAAAGCTTTTTGGATATCAAGAAAAATTCCAGATACATTTTGTTTTTTCTCCCAGTAAGAGGTGATGGTTTCACAGAGTTGATTTAAGGCTGTATTTATGGACTTATTTTTGCGGAAGCCGTGTTGATTAGGCGAAAGAAAATCAATATTAATTAGGTGTTCCATGATTTGTTCGTAGATTACTTTTTCGAGGTATTTTGATAGGGTGGGAAGGATGGATATCGGTCTGTAATTTGATATTTTTGTAGTTTCATTTTTTTTATGTTTTGGGTATACTGTTGCTATTTTCATTTTTGTCGGTACTATTGCTTGATGAATTGATGCATTTATGATGTTGACGAGGGGTGATAGTAGCTCTTGTTGACAGTATTTAATAATTTTATTAGGTATTTCGTCGTATCCAGAAGAATTTTTCGGAGGTAGTTTTTTGAAGATTTTTGCCAGGTCTTGTTCGTTTATCGGTTTGAAAGTTGTTAGGTTATGGGTATAGCTTTTGGGTTCTTGTTGGAGTGATGTAGGAGTGGTGCTTGGGTTTTTATCATCGGGTGTTCCTTGATCTACAAAGTATGAATTTAAGGCATTACTTATAATTTTGGGATTGTCGATGAGCTGATTATCGATTTTGATGGTTAGATTTTTACGTGTGTGCTCTTTAGGCTTTCTTTCCTTATTTATGGTTGTCCATATCTCCTTGCTTTGATTTGTTGAGTTAGAAATTTTGCTTAGGGTGTGTTGTGATTTTTTCTTTTTGATTTCCAGGTCGTATGTACGTTTTAGGATGGTGAGGGTCTGCTTGTCTTCTTCTCGTCCGGTGGTATTGTATTTGTTTTGTGATGTTGTTAAAACAGCTTTCAGTTTTTGTAGGTTTTCGTCCCAGAAGTATGATTTATTTTTAGGCTTAAATATTTTTTGCGTTCTTGGCATAATTTCATCCATCTCTCTTCTTATAATGTTGATAAAATTATTGTATTTTTGTTCCACAGACTGACTCTCATACACTTCTCTCCAGGTTTCTTTACTAAGTCTCCTTTTTATTTCTTCTAAATTTTGAGGTGAGATAGGCCTAATGATTTTTTTTAATGGTTTTGTTAAGAGAGTTTTAAAGTTTTTTATGTTACATACAATAGATTCGTGGTCTGAAAGGTTGTTTTGGCTGGTTTTTGCATTTATTTGGGAAGTATTGAGATTTGAGGCGCATCCGTCTATTGAGTTTTTTGATGTCGCTGTAATTCTAGTATGAGGTGTGTCGATAAAATTTATATTGTGAGATCCTAGTATGTTGATTAGGTTCTTAACCTGAGTATCGTCTTTATTCTGCAACTTGAGGTTAAAATCGCCGAGAATAACTATATCTTTGTTTTTACTTGTATGCAGTTGAAGTAAGGTATCCAATAGTTGTATAAACTTATCTATGTTTTCGCTTGGGGAGCGGTATAGGCCTATTATCAGAAGTTTTTTATGTTTGTCTTTTAGTTCTGCTGCTGCAAATTCAGCAATACATTCTTGGCTATTTTTGATGGTATTTACAGATAGAATATTTTGTTTTATGTCATTTTTTGAGAAGATTGCTACTCCTCCCCACTTATGCTTAGTGCGGGAGAACTCTGACGTCAGTGTATAGCCTTCGATGTTTATTTGCTTTATTTGGTCAGAAGTATGGCCATGTTCAGTTATAATTATAAGATCAGGTTTCAGGTTATTAATTTCGATTATTAGTTTTTCGATCTTTTTTTGGAGGCCTCTTTGTATGTTTACGTAGTAGAGTGTCAGTCCGGTTTTTTTGTCTAGGATTTTGGGATTTGATTTGGGTTTTTGAAGTTTGGGTCAGCTTGGAGGGGTTTTTGGTTTTCTTCTGTGTTGGCTTCAATCGGGTTAGTTGTCATGTCCGGGCTTAGTTTTAGGCTGGTTTTCATTTTCGGGTTGCTCCATTGTCGTCAAGTCGTTCAGTTGTTCAGTCGGTGCCTTCGAAGTTTGGTCCTCCGTAGGTAGCCGATCCTCCGTCGTTTTGGATTGTCCGATTTGGTGGTGTTTTATGTTGGTTAGGTTCAGGATACTGCTAGCTAGTTTGTGCGCTCCTTTTCTATTTGGGTGTATCTGATCAAGTCCCATACAGTCATCTGTGAGTAGGCTGTTGATGTCTACATAATTTACTTTTAATTCTGAGCACATGAATTTAATAGCTTCATTCACATCGTCAATAAACTTATCCCTGACATCTTTTCTGTATGGGATATTATTGATATACCACTCTGTGGTGGTGAATTGGCTCATTTTTGCCTCTATCATTTTCCATATTGGTCTCATGATTTGATTTGGGGTTTTAGAAAAGGTGGTGTTGTTTGATCCTATGTTCAGTATTATTTTGGGGGGAGGGTATTTGAGGTAGTGTAGGTAGCGGCTACATTCACTAGTTGTGGCTCCAGGCATTATTTTCGGAGTTATGTTAGCTTTGTGGTGGGTTTTCATAATATTTGTAGCTCCACGGAGCAGTGAATCACTTACAAATAAGGCTTCAGGCCTATGCTTGTAGTAGAGTCGGCTTGGATCAAGTGGCTGAGTTTGATGCAATAAAGCTGGGTTATCTGATTTGTGTGGGTTTGTTGCAGTTTGGTCTATGGATGGTATTTCATTTTCTGTAGGCGTATGTGCATTTTCTTCGTGCGGGTGGTTACTAGTACCGATGTGTTTCCTTGGGTTTATGGGTTTCTCTTCAGGTTTGCCGTTCACTTTGTCCTGTGTTTTCACACAGTGTTTGTTCTTGTCTATTGTAGATTTTTGAGGTGATAGGCCTAGTGGTTTAAGTGGGACATGTTTGATGTTTGTGTTTTTAACTAGGTCTTGTATAGTTTCTTCGAGTTTATATATGACTTGCATTTTTTTTGCAATTATTTCTGAGAGCTTTAAGTTTTCTGCATTTTTTCCGTCCAGCTGTTCCTTAAGATCGTTTATATCAGTCATAAGAATTTCTATAACTCCGTTTAGTTGCAAGTCCTTATTTACATTGGTCTTTACAGAGTTTGTTGTTTGTTTGGTGTTTAGCTTCAGGCACTCTTTGCATGCCCAAGTCAAAATAAAGGTATTTGATAGCATAGCTTTGTACTGTTTGTCAGTTATATTTACACATCTGATATGATACCACTTTGGGCAGTCGCATTCCACTGCCTTGTCATTTTTTCCTATCGACACATTACATACAGCGCAGGAGGCTAGCTCTGATTCAGAGTCGTCAAGGGTTTCTGGGTTTTGTTCCAAAGATTTTTCACTTTCTGTCCGTACCATTTTTTTTTTTTTTTTTCCTTTTTCTATGTGCAAGCTTATATGGAAGGTAAAAAGGGGGGGTGAGGGGAAATGAGGGGTCTTTGGTGGGTAATGGTCCTGAGGTGTTGGAAGGGAGGTTTGTGTTTCTTTGGTTTCAACTAGCCTAGGCCTAGCCTAATTTTGTTTAAAATTTTCCCCTAACCTATCTTAAAAAATGCTTAACTAAGTTACCTGCTTTTGTATTGGTTTTGCTTTGGTTATGCTTTTAATATTGGTTACCGGTAGATCCAAGTTTTATACGGCTATAGATTACGGCTATAGCTTTGTGTTGGAATGTAGATACGAGGGTGACAAGGTTTCCTAAATAAAAATAAATTGACGAGATTCAGTTGGTGTTAAACTGCTGCGGGCAGAGTTGAACAGTTGAACCTGTCTCGGCATGTCGTGCTAACACGAGGTCGCGTGAGCATTAAGTAGGAATGATAAGTTTTGAGGTTGACAAAACTGCAGCATTTATTTAATTTAATTAGATATCCCCAGGTGTGATATGATGGTACAGTAGTGCTGTTGGTTACCGGTAGTTCACCTTCTGAGTTCACACCTGATTCACACTACACTACATTTTTGTGCTTTACAAATCTGTATCTGGGCTAGGGTATTGAATTAAATATTTTATTTGAACCCTGGAAACTTCCCAGCACGCCGACTTGAGCGATACACTGGCGAGAGTTGGTGACGTCTTTCATGCTAAAAATTACGGAATAGGCCTAGCATATATATTCCTGGCAGAAAGACAGGCACATACAGTTACACCAGCCTCATAATGAATATGTTATTAAACAATTGCCTCCATAACCTAACAAAACCTCTTTGACATGTGAGACTTGTGACCTGAGCTCCCACCTCTCTAACTTAGATCTGACTTGGGCGAATATGGAGTGGCGTCATTTCACCAAATCCTGGGGGGGGGGGGCGAACACTGGGGGGTATACACAAAAAATTTGAGGGGTTTAAGCTTATTTTAATTGTCAAAAGCACTTTGAATAAAAACAAAATTACGAGTCAAATTTATTTACATTTAGGCAGAAAATTAATGAAACTGACCCCTCTGGTTGGTGTTTGAGCATTCTCAAATTACTGTTGGTCTAAACTAAAATTTATTTTAAAATAAAATAATACTTGTTTCGTCATTAAAATAATATATATTTAAATGTTTTGTGTGTAAATAAATAATGTGCTTTTGGTTTATTGAGAATAATATTTTTAAGTGAGTTCATGAAAATTCATAAAAGTTCATAAAATTGTATTACGTTAAGCCAGACAGAGAGAGAGAGAGAGAGAGGATAGACAGACAATGCAGAGGAATGTGCTGCGTATCCTGCTTATCAGTTCCAGCCGACATGCTATAGACTGACCAGTGGGCTTTCTGTACCTACTCCAACTCACTCAGTTACTATGCTGTCTTCATTTGAAGCAAACATTATGAGGGTCTCTAAATCCTTCTAAATTTTTTACCATGGGTCTCAGGATCCTGTATTAAATCATCAATTATTGACTAGGCCTACTGTTTATACTAAATTTTTATTTAACTGTAAGGAACATTCATCATAAGTGCACACATAGTGTTGTTATTGTTTATTTTCTCAAGAAGTGTTAATCGCCATTACTTTTGGTTCTAATAAACATTCACAAATTCTTCTCTTCGAGGTTGTGAGTACATCTCTACACATCATTCCTCTCTGTCTATACTTCAATTTGGACTGAAATATCTCATCAAGAGAATAGTTTTGATTTTAATATTTTTATTTTAAAGGGTTTAGTTTTATTTTGTATTATTATAATATTTTCTGAACTCAAATGAATTTATTATTTTTCCAGTAGTAACTCACTGTTTAGACAGATCAATAAACTTACTTTCTACTATATTAACAAATATCTTTTGAACCAGCAATTAGTCATTTTGGTAGCAAAGTCAGGAATTTAATTTTTAATTCCCCTTTGTCCAAATGGTTGGAGGATATTAATAAACATTCCACATTTTCAAATGCATGTTTAGTAATAAAATATGTAACACTTTTAAGACAATTGACGACTATGCACTCTCACACTTCTTAGGTCGTGTAAGGAATAATTGCATTTAATCTATATAGGCCTATTTGGACCTCTTTTATGTTTACAAATGCTTTAGTTTTCACAATACACCTCAAAACAGAATTATACACAAATCAGGTCAAACGTTGAAATGCCCTTTTTATAGTACCCTAAACAAAATGCATATTTTCAATGTAATTTATTTAGGCTCCATGACAAGAAATAGTTTATTAATCAATATGGCTAGGATTAAACTAGGGACGCTAGCGGGGCATTAAATCAAATGGGGGCGATTATACTAGGTATGCCAGCGTCGGATGCTAAAAAGCCACCAGACGCTCGATTTTGTTGCTGAAATTCGAGCGTTTTTTGCCTACCGGGATGTACAAATTTGGTTGTGGGGCATTGGTTCAAATGTGGCGCATTATACTAGGCGGCTAGCATACGAGACGCTCTCTATTGGCATGTGCACGAATATAGGGAATACGCTATTACCATAGGTCGCATGGTAAGTCATGGACCCGGGACCGATTTACTTTTTTGATTTGATGTCAAAAACACCATCCGATCATTATTTTATACCTGTCCTTAAAAACGATAATTTGAGTAATTTTTGTCCGATTTTGATGAAATTTGGCTTAAAGGTGTAGGGCGGGATAAACTTGAATGAGTTCTCTAACCAGCATGAACGGACCTTGGAAACGGGGCTTTGTCATTTTTGACCCACAAAACACAAAGTTTCCCAATTTTTCTCTAGACAATTTTAATGAGTTTAAAAACAAATGATTTAGTATATTTAAGTGTTTTGTACGGTAGGTAATTACAGAGAAAATTCAAAAAAGTGTAAATTAAAAATTCCCATGTTATTCTTATAGAAAATATTGTTAACTGTAGAAATTTGCTTGTCTATGGATATATTTTGATTAAACTTGGCCAATTTGTTATATACTAAGCACTAAGCCAATAATATTTAACTAAAAACATACTTTATTAGCCCCCCTGAAGCCAGGCCCACTTTTATAAACGGGCAGACTGGGCATATGCCCAGGGGCGCCAGTGGTTGGGGGGCGCCCGAAGGGCGCTCTGAACCACAACCCGCACTAGAAAAATAGGGTTTTATCATTATCAGCCGGGATAAAAAAAGGGAGATTTCAACTTGTAGTTATAAGTGATTTTCCCTTATTGCAAAAGTAAATAAATAGAACAAAATTGAAAATACGCAACCTACAGGTTATTCCTTGTGTAGTCAGGGAAAGGCAGGCAGCAGTGTGAACCGGGCGCACTCACTATACTATCAGAGGCAGGGAGGCCTGCATGGTGGAAGGAAAATACTACTTAGGTGTGCTATTCCCGTCATATGCTGACGTCACTCAGATTGCAAACACCATTTTACCATTGAGAAAAATTATAAAAACAATAACAATCAAATCAAAACAAATATAGACTTATATGGCAATACATGAGCTGATTTTTTGTTTGCAATTTGGGTGACGTCAGCAAATTATGGGAATAGCACGTAGGCCAGCTGTAGTCTACAGGCCTAAGGTTGACGTGCCCCCCTCTCCCTCCCAGTCCCACCCCCATCCCCACAAGTCACAAACTACCAACTACCGCGCGGCGTCAGTCCAGTCCAAGCAGTCAGTACAGTAGGCTACTCCTCCCTCAATAGTCAGTAGGTTGTGTTCGTGTTGTGCCTGCTGCACAGTCGTCAAATCAGTCACAACACAACCTAAACTGTGACAGTCACTAGTCAGTGTTGACACTCACACTGCAGTTAGTGAACCAATAATAAATAAATAGAGAAGTGTTGATACAAGTAGGCCTATAAACAGTGAAACATGCATAAAAACCCTAGTGGAACCGGGAGCCGCAAGCGGTTGGCTCAAAGAAAACAAACTCAAGAAGCAGTTTTAAAGAAAGTGAACCAGTATTTCCACCGATACGGAATTGAAAACTCCCTCCCGAAACAAAACTGGTAAAAAAAAGGCTAATGTATAAATATATATATGCATAGGCCTATAGTAGAACCATGGAAAAAACATACTCCCTTAGTAGAATCTCGTTCAATACGTGTGTAATGCAATGAACTGCACACTGTACTGTACTGAACAGTAATCAAATCACTGCGTAGTGCATTAAGCTATTGGCGCAGGGCAAGAGGCATTCACAGCAACTACTGTCAAGTTCATTGCACTCACCCCAACCCCCAACCCACCTGCTGTGAATTTCGGCGAACTGATGAGTCAACCCCTCTTCCCTCTTCCACTTCCTACACTGCTGTGGTCAAACAAAACCTTAGTTTTATATATATATATATATATATATATATAAGGGGGGCGCTGCTTTTGGGTTTGCCCAGGGCGCCACTGACCCTTAACGCGGCCCTGCCTGAAGCAGCAAACCTGGGAACTGGTTAAACCTAATGTTATTTAAATAGATATAAACAAAAAGTGACAAAACATTAAAATAAAATGGCAGTCCGAGAGGCTAGCATCCCTACACAAATCATGTAATTTTCGGCTTGAAGTGGGACGCTAGCCTCTCGGACGCCAGCATCCCAGACACCTGGGGGTCCGGACCCCCCCTTCTGGTCTTAAATATAATATTTTTTGTTAAATTAAATGTAGAACTATATAATCGTACTGTATTGACGTTGGGGTTGATTATTTTCAATGCCAAGAGAGCTAAAAAAAGACCGTTTAACCCTCCAAGTGTCCATAGTTTAGGCCTTAATGTCCACCTATTTTTGGCGCATTTGCAAGGTTTTATTAAAACGGATCTGAGAAGCTTAAAACAATGTTAATTCTAATGTTCTATATACCATTTTGTTTGGAAAATCATGGGCTTCAATATTATATATAAAACATAAGGAACATTTAAAAAAAAAAAAAAAAATTTAGGTAAAAAAAATATAATTTCGAAAATTTTCAAAAAAAAAATAAGTTCGCGCCTAATGAAATTGTATAAATTATAGGCCTATAAATATTTGAAAATAGCCACTTTGTTCTAAATTTTATGAGGATTACAAATATATAATAATATAAGGAAGTATATTTGCAAATAAATAAGTTATGGGCAAAAAACTGATTTCAGTACATAGCGTTTAGCTAAGAATGCATAGCCTAACCATAGCTAGGAATCTGGCTGATAATTTACATCAATATCACTACCTACTTCTTCAGGATCATCAACCAGCACTTCAAAACCACTTAAATCTTCTTATAATGCACCACGTATATCACTACTTTTGATTTTTAACACTAAAACAATGATAAACGTAATAAAACACATCAGTCATCGGTCCGGGGGAACCTAGCTGTTTACAAATACACGCACGTCAGCTGTCTGCTACAATATTTTCAGAACTAAAATGAATAGCGCTTAGAGACAGACATCTGGAGACAGCTTAGAATGTAACGGAAAGAACGATACCTAACTCGATCCAGTTCAATCCGATTCAGTCAGTTATAGAGCCTTCGCCGTAAACGATGTCTGCTTGTCGAAAAATCGGCAAGTAACACTATACAAAGTGTGGTGCTTGCCGAATTTTCGTCAAGTAACACTGGGAGGGTTAAGGGTATATATTTTTTAAAAAAATTCCGGACCCCCCCTTTACCCGGACTCCCCGGTCGGTCAACCCCCCCTATTTTGAAATCCTGGCTAGAGAAATTGATGAACATACATAGAAAAAAATGCCATTAACAAATTGAGAGCTCCTCCTTTTGTTGATAGTGGGGAAGTCGGTTAGGAAAAAAGCAATACTTCTCAAGAAATCTGCATGTTTATGTATATATAAACTTGAAGTAAGTGGTTGATTGTACAGAACCAAACAGGAAAAGTAAATGAATAACAAAACTACTAATTTATGTAAACTCAAAATGTGCTACTGAGGCACTAAAAAAATTATATTTTTGTTTCAAATTACTGTACAAGAATAGACAGAATTTTGTCTGCCGTGCTTTTTAGGATTTATCAGGAGAAAATATTTGTATATAGCTAGTACAGCATATTTTTCTCTAGCCCAGCATTTGACCCCCCCCCCCAAATGACGCCCCTGTGAATATGTAATAATGGCTGGAGTCATATGTAGGCCTAACCATGACCTAAACATTATTTTATTTGGTGAATTAGAAAATCTTTTTGTTAAAACTCAACTGAATAAATTGCAATTATTCTCAACTACTTTAATACAGTACACAACACAGTGTGTTACCTGTAGCGATTGATTAATTGGGCTTATTGAGGCTCTTTACATGTATTTAAAACATTCATTTTTTGTGTCGAACCAGAACATTTTTACATTGGGATACTTTTCTGTTTCAGATTCCGCCGTTCAACTTTGCTGGAGTTCCATACACACTGCAAGGAAGACATTGTAGAAAAAAATAAATAAAAAAAAATATTTTTCCTCCCCTTGAAAATCCCCATTTTTACAAAAATGTTGTCTTAAATTTGCTAGGTTTGACATTATTTACCCAATGGTTACAGTAAAATTTGGTTGGAAACCATTTCAATTTTTTTTTTTCGATTAAGTTATACAAGTCGCCTTATTGTGTTGACTTTGTTGTTAAGATTTAGTAATGAGTTGCCTTGTTTAATTGACAACAAATGATATAATATTACAAACAATAACAAATGATATTTTTTGTTGAATTGGTGTCTGTCCCTTGTACTGGCTGGGTAGCTGAGTGGTTATAGTGCTCACCTAGTAATCAAAAGGTCGCCGGTTCAATCCTGAGAAAAGTCAGTAGCTTTTTGATGGTTCGACGGACCCAGCCATTCCTGATCATTGGGCTTTAAATGAATGATCCTGACTAATGAAACCGCTGATCTTTGTCAGTAACAAAGCTACACAGGTCATCACACACCATTCTATTCTACACTCATCCTTCACCCATATTTGGGTTAAAATACGCACCTAGGTGGCGTCCCCATCTCAATGATTGATAATTGGTGTACCGTAATCTTTGCTTAAAAACGTTTACAACCAGCTTATCAGTTCTTGTTTCAACTGTTCTTTTGCGTTGATACACTGGATTACTAGCCACTTTTATTTATTGATTCAATTAAGTTAGTGGTAGTAAATGTCAATGTTTACACGGTATTGTAGATGTTGTAACTATTCCTATTCCATATTGAAAGAACCCAGTTTCCCCAACTTGTGTTTGCTGTATGAGTTTAGGTGTTGTCGTGAATTGACAAAATCTTCAAGCTCAACTTTTCCTGTTTTAATCACTCTTCTAATATTATGCAATAATTGACATTTCATTTCCGACTGAACTGTTGTGCCTCATTCCAGTAGAATCACGTATCTTGCGTTTCCAAAAAATGGTTGATAATCTTTCTTGCTGATGCTGCAAACACTTTTTTGACTTATGGGACGAATTTGTAAGCCCTCATTCTATTGACAGCAATTTGGTCTCAATAGGGTTCACATTATAATTCATGTTTCATGTTAAAAGTTGTAATCGGGTGTCGAGTCACCATGTTTTACTTATAGTCCAAAAACATGAACGCTGCAGCCATACACTGATTTTATACCACGGGGGAGGGGGAACTTGGATATAGTACCACATAGGCTTAGTAAAACTAAACCGTTTTTCAATAAGCTGCCTGAGAATGCAAGATAAGTTAGTTTAAACAGGTTTAAATCTGTATTCTGCACCTGGCTGGTAGAAAATCCCCTTTATAAACTTAAGGATTTTTTTGAAACACAAGTTTGTATTTCTTTTTAATACATTAATTTCTTGTTTTATTTTTATTTTTTATATTTTACATTTGTATAACAAATTGACTTGTCTTATTTCTGTACAAACAGATCAATGGAAATAAAATATTCTTATTCTCGTTTACCCGCAGGGGCTCACATCTTGTGAGTACGTGGGTGGCATCCACACGGTCCCTATGCTGGGTCATGTCCTTCCTTAAGTGGCCACACTACTAACTGGGGACATGACTCTCTTCCCTCTTCGGGGCCCTGAGTCAACTTTCTTTTCGACAACGGGTTCCCAAATCTTTCAATCTTTTCTGACCTAACCTTGGTCAAACTCTTGCATATTTTCTGGGCCCGACCTATTAGGGTATCCGAGGGGAAGGGATCCATTTCAATTTCTAAATACTAGCTATTCTAGGCCAACCCTATGGTCAGGTGAGGCGCTTATGGGGTGAATGGCATCGAGCTGCGGTGTCCCAAACCGAACATGGTAGAGATACCAAAAGAAAAATTTCAGTAGCCTAAAAAACATCTGGAGAAACTACCCCAGGTGGGGAGAGCACTTGTACTAAATCCCAACCAGTCAGCCTGGTCGGCGCATGGATTCTGGGGGAGCGGAATGCCCATATCAACAAGAGAATAACTTGGCGGAGACGGACAGCCATAGATATAAGGTCGATGATAAAGCTTTCTGAAGAAACATTCTTGTATATCGAACACCAAAATGCAATCTCTTCCACCACATCCTCTATTTCTATCCCTAAGTATCAAGCTCCTTACAGTTTACAATATTCTCCCTCTCATTCTTACTACTACAGTATCAATCTCTTACAGTCTCTTTTCCTTTGTGCCTTACAAATATTTGCCCTGACATCTCTCAGTATCATCACCACTGTCATGGTTTCTGACATCTCTATCTCCAAAGAAAACAACCTAAGTGATGATTCTCACATTAGGCCTACCATAATATTTGACGGTGGCAACGACGAGTTAAACAACCAACAAAATTGACGTTTTGATCGATTATCCATCGGAAGATCTTTCCGTTGAGATCTAAGAAGAATTTGATACCTTATAAAACCAATGTACTTGATGTTAATTAAGGAATATGAAGATATTGTTACTTATTCGAAGAAGGTTGAAGTAAAACATTCTCAAACGAGCTACCAAAGATTGGTCTACAAAGGGTATTTGATTGTTGTGTTTTGGGGAGGTTTTTGATTGTTAAAATTTCATAAAACAAAAAAAAAATTCTAGTTGAACCCTTTTACTCTGGCTAAGGATTGTTGACTCTGGTTCTCTTAGTGACAGTTCTTTATGTCATGATTATAAGCTGTATAAAGAGTATTTGCCTCCCATCTGTTTCTCTTCTTTGAAGTTGTGAGGTATTCCATTTGATCTGTAATTTGATAAACTAGTTTACGAACATCAGTTATGGCAATCCCGAAGATCAGTTCCTCAAACTTGAAATTTTTTTGACAAGTTGTTCTTCAACCTCGTTGGGCAAAGTTGGAGTACAGTCAAAATATTTAGTCCCGTCATTTGCTTTGACATTTTTCTCATCAAGATGATGCTTGAGTGTGAGTTTAGGAATACGGTATTGACGCGAACATGCATTAATTTTGCATAGAATCTGGCATTTTTACTCTTGAATTCCCTATCTTTCGTTACACCCACAATTATCTTCCATTGATTAGGGATACGATTCTCCTGGATGGTATTTATGATGTCTTCTACCACTACAACTTCCTGTAGTAAGAGAGAAGAACACTTTTGGCTTTGGGGCTTCTGTCTTACCCTCCTGTGATTGGTCCTGTAGGCTTTTGTGTCAAATTCAGAGGAGCAGCATGATGAAGCAGTCACTAATGTAGTCCCCAACATCTTCCTTTTATTGATTTTCTTTTCTTTTCTTTCTTTTTTTTCTGCCAATCAATTCACGAGGCAATTCCTTTATTTGGGTTGGCCAGGCCTCCTCCTCTCACCTCTAACTAAGTCAATTAAGATAGAATTTGTAAAAAAAATAACAATTAAATAAACTCTGTAGGCCTATAACAATAATAACTTTAAATAGAGTCTCTTCTTTTTAAATAAATCTATATAAAAACAACAAACAATAAGAGGAACTTGCGGTTCGACAGTATTAGTCCATGGTTAATTCAGGCGCATATCACTGGAGGGCTGCTGAAGTTGGACAGAAACGGGGCTGACCAGAGTCCCAAAAGAGGGCCCCGCGATGGGAAGGTTGGTTTCTTCACCCATGCTCCAGGTATTAAGGTACTCCTGTGATTGGTCCTATAGGCTTTTGTGTCAAAATTCATTAAACCATTTTGATTGTTTAACCATCCGTCCACTTCTAGTCACAGTTTTCTTATCCATTACTTTATTATCCTTCTTCGTTTTGTTCTTAATTTTTTCATTTTTCAGGAACTCTTCTTTCTCACAATTTTGTATTTCAAGAGGGTAAATTTTTTGGATAGTCCGCAAAATTATTCCTGAATTCGTCTTGAGTTTTGCGAGACAAATTTTACCATCTCTACCCGGTATGAGTTCTTTTACGACTGCCAAAGGCCAATTTAGACGTCTTTTGTCGTCCGTCTCCACAACGACAACTTCTCCAGCTTGTATGTCCCTTGTTAACCTTTTCGACTTCATCATAAGCGCTCCCAAATACTCGCTCCGAAATCTCTTTCTCAGATCTTCTTTTAACTTTTGGCAGTACCGGACCCTGCGGTTCAACTCTCCGTGATTAATTTTGTCCACATCAGGTGTTCCAGTTTCTTTAATGTCAGTCAAGAACATTGCTGGAGTCAAAGGTATCAAGTCATTCACTTCGTTAGAGATGTATGTGAGGGGACGTGCATTTAAAACTGATTCACAGTCACAAAGGATAGTCTGGAATTCTTCATAAGTTAAACTTGAGTTGCCCAAACATTTCCGAAGAAGTTGCTTCATCATTCCTATCAATCTCTCCCACCAGCCACCCCACCAAGGTGATGAAGGGGGATTGAATTTCCATTTAATTCGCTGGACCGAACTGTACTCCTGGATTTTATCCCAGCCATCTTGTGTAAAGGCATTGTTTGCGCCAACAAAGTTGGTCGCGTTGTCACTATATACAATGAGGGTCTGCCTCTTCTAGCTATGAATCTTCTCAAAGCCTGTAGAAATGCATTAGTTGACAAACTTGAAACTAGTTCTAAATGAACTGCGCGATAAACAGCACAGGTAAAAAGACATATCCAAGCCTTCTGACCATCTCGCCTAACACCTAATTTGAAATGGTGCAGCATCTTTTACTCTGTCTTCTGGAAGACCAATGGGCCCAGTTTGTAGACTTTTCCCTTTGTATCTTAGACACTTCACACAAGACGATATTACAGATTTTACTGTTTTTCGCCCACTTAATATATCCAATAGTCTTCACGCAAAATGCTTAATAAATACTGAACTCCTGCGTGACAAGCCTTGATATGCTTAGAGCGTATTAAAATTTGCACAACAGGATGTTTCGATGGTAGTACTATTGGTGTCCTGAAGTTTTCGTGGTCGTTTCTGTCAGTAAGCTTCGACTTTACACGAATCAAACCATTCTTATCTTCAAAAGGACATAATGTTGCAAGTTTAGCATCTTTCAGCCCACAAAAACTCTCTTTCTGGACTAGTTTCCAAACATTGGCTTCAGCTTTTTCTATTTCTTCCAGGGTTAAGGAACCATTTACTTTTTCACTTCTACGGCAATTATTATAAAATCTATTAATCCATGCTACCATACGCACAATCTTTTCAAAATTGCTGAAGTATTTGTAATACCAGCCTGGCTTAGTTTCTTCAGCATTCGTACAAACTGATACGATTCCTTTCTTCTTTTCACTGTGGATTTCTTCGTCGTTGTAAATCATGTTAACTTTTAGCAATTCTTCTGGAGGCTGTCTTAGCCACTGAGGGCCCTCCCACCATTTACAATCAACTAGATCCTTAGCCGAGCATCCTCTACTAGCTACATCAGCGGGGTTTAGGTTTCCCACCATTTACAATCAACTAGATCCTTAGCCGAGCATCCTCTACTAGCTACATCAGCGGGGTTTAGGTTTCCCACCATTTACAATCAACTAGATCCTTAGCCGAGCATCCTCTACTAGCTACATCAGCGGGGTTTAGGTTTCCCACCATTTACAATCAACTAGATCCTTAGCCGAGCATCCTCTACTAGCTACATCAGCGGGGTTTAGGTTTCCAGGTACATCCCTCCAAGAGTCTTTACAAGATAATGACCTTATTTCTTGACATCTATTCCAAACAAAAGTAGCCCAATTGTCTTCTCGTTGAATCCAAGATATGACTGTGGTTGAATCGTTCCAAAAATGTGTTTCTAAATCAGAGATATTAAGACTATCGAAGATTGACCTTCCAATTCTGGCTCCAATTGTGGCTGCTAGTAGTTCCAGTCGAGGGATCGACAGGTACACTGGTGCTACTCGTGACTTTGCTGCTACGAAATGAAGATTGACTGGTCCATTGGCCTCAGTCCTTAGAAATGCGACAGTAGCATAGGCGAATTTACTAGCGTCACAAAATATATTCAAACTAAAAGAACCATCCTCCCCAGCGAAAAAACGAGGGATATCAATCTCACTTAAATATTCCAAATCTCTGAACCATTTTAGAAAGTCACATCTTATGTCATGTGAAACTTCTTGATCCCATTTGAATTTCATGGACCAAGCCTTAGCAATAGAATCTTAGGGAGCAGTGTTACTGGGGAAGAAATCCCAACAACATCATAAACTTTGTGAGTAATAGAAAGCATTTTACGCTTTGTAACTACTTGCAAGTTAACTGATTTGAGAAAATCAACATTAAGTTTAAGCACGTCAGTTCTCTTGTCCCACAGCATACCTAATGCAGCAACAGGTTGAGTAGTAGGTGAGAGAGTTTTGTCAGTAAACTCCCACCCTCTAAGTTCAAATTTCCCATCTAAAAACTAAACTAGTTGCTTGGGAAATGAAATCATTCAGTTCACTTTCAGAGCTCACACTTGTTACACAATTTTCGACATAGAAACTATGCATGAGCTGTTCGACATAAGGCTTGGAATATCCATTTCCCCTTATAGCAAAACTTAAATGATAATTAATGGTAGCTGCCAGTAAAAATGGACTGCAGGTCACACCAAAAACTACTCTTTTGTGTCTATAAGTTTTGAGGTTTCCATCATCATCATACCACAAAAATCTTAGGAAATCTCTATCGGACTTAGACAAACTGATTTGCAAAAAAGCTTTCTTAATGTCAGAAATGACACCTATATCTTTTAATCTGAAGCGAAACAGAATGGAAGGAATAAATTCAATCAAATTAGATCCCTTACTGAGACAGTCATTCAATGAAGGTTGATTATACTCCTTAGCGGATGCATCAAAGACAGGTCTTACCTTTGTTGTACTGTTTTCCTTGTAGACGAGATGATGAGGCAAATAATGTCCCAACTTACTAAAGTCAGTGGTGTATGGGACTTCTTCAATTATACCTTCTTGTTCCCATTCTTTGAACGTGGCATCATAAACATCATATGTTTTCTTTTCCTGGAGTTTTTTTACTGTTGATTCAAGTCTCTTGACCGCTATGTTGACATTGGTCGGCAAGGGTGGATGGCCTTCTCTCCAAAGTAAAGGCACCTCATAAAGTTCCCTCATCATTGATCTGAACAGATTTGTTGAAAAACTCTGTAGCTTCAACTTCTCCTTCAATCTTGTTCTTCCTTGAATTCGGATCTTCAATTCCCATAGCTGTGAGATTGGTTTGTCCTTCAGCAACATTGTATGAGTAGTCATGACGTTAGGGGAGTCTGTAGATACCACTGCTGTAGATGGAGTCTTTCCTAACAAGGTTCTTACTGCAACGAGACCTGAACTCAAAATTATTCGCTCATCCATTAAAAGTTTTCCAGCGACATCTGCACCAATCAAAATATCAATAGGCCCTGAATGAGTATCAGAAATTGTTACCCCTAACTCCTGTAACTCCTTCATCCAATTCCCCAGTCCCGCAACTGGTAAAGCATTGCATATTTTTATTTTATCTAGAACTTCAAATTGCAAGCGTAGTTGGTCTCTGGGTTACTAAGTCTGACTCTATAACAAGTGTGTTCTTCAACTTCACTACTAACTCCACCGAACAGTGAATGTTGTAGCCTCTCTTTTCGAATGGCTTTATACTTCATTTCTTTTGCACGATTCTGAGATATATAGGATTGCTGCGATCCTGTGTCAATTAGCGCTCGCACGAATTTAACCTTATCATCGCTTTTGATGCATACACTTAGCGTTTGCAATAAGACCTCTGATCTGGTATTAGCAGATAATGAATTTTCAACTTGGGCCTCAGAGACTTTAGTGCCACTGTCATCTTGCTTATCTCCATGCCTACACATTAAAGGGACATGTCGTCCACCGCAAATGTTGCATTTCAATTTGGCTTTACAATATTTGGCTAGATGTTTTGGTTTCAAACATAAATAGCAAAATCCCCTTTTCTTAAGAATATTTAACTTTTCATCATAGGAGAGTTTTATAGCACTAAAGCAATTCTCACTACTGTGCGAACCTTCACAAAATACACATTTCAGAGTTGATTTAGACGGTACATCAACTAAGTCTGAAGCGGATGGAATTCTAGAGTCATTAGTACTAGGCGAATTTAAGTTTGGCCTTCCTACTGATTTACCCGTACTTTGTGTCAAATTTGATTTATTCGTAATAGAACCGCTCCTATGCTGACTTACCGACTGACAAGATTCAAAGCCATTCATAGCTAGTCTTATTCTTTCTTCTGATTCAACTTCTCCTTTTAGAAAGAGAACAAGGGATTCTAACTTTGTTTTAAGATCTGTAGGCATCCCCCGAACTACAAAGTGATCTTTGCCATGCCCTAAGACGTTCCTCAGAGAGACATGACTCAACTAAGGGGTACAGTAAGGCTGCACACTTTTCAGTAGTTACACCCAAAGTATCTAAAGCTCTAAGTTGAGTTTCAATCCTATCATACGAAGTTGAAATGGGAATCTTTTCAATAGAGTTTTGAAAAGTTATTTTCAATAGTTCCCTAACATAGATTTCCGTTTGTAAGTCTTCTCTCCCAAACCTGGACTTCAGACATTCAATGACTTTGGGGTAATTGGTGTTCTGACGAGGTCCCCCGTTCCCCAGGTTCCTAAGTTTCTGCTCGCTTAGGTTCCCTTCCACTTCCAGACAAGATGTGCATCCACTCTCATACTTGTGAGTCTATAACGGCCTTACCCGTACTGTGACTCTTACCGAATCATTACCAGCATCTAAAACAAAAGCAAAGGGTTAAAAGAATTAAAGGGGACATGCCTACGCTTCCCGAGTTTTCCACGTTGGTGTTCTGGCAAGGTCCTGCGTTTCCCAGGTTCCTCGGGTTGTCCGCGTTCTGACGATGCTCTGCGTTCCTCAGGGTCCTCAGATTCTGTTCGTTTATGTTCCCTAGGACCATAAACCCCCCCTGCATCTCGGGACTGTTGGAGAAGTTTAAAGAGAATAAGCAAAACGTGGTGGTGGCTCTGAGATAAGCGGTGGACGCGATTCATGAACTCTTGAAGCCATTCAAGATGACGTGTTGGCAGCTCTGGAGAACAAGGACCCGTCGGTGAGGGCGGAGACAGCGGCTTTCCTAGCCCGCCGCTTCACCAAGTGCACCCCCGAAGATCTTAACAAGAACTGCTTAAAGCCTTCAGCACTGTGCTGTTCAAGACTCTCAATGAATCTGATCCGACAGTTCGAGATGCCTTCGCGGAAGCACTCGGAACGGCCATGAAAGAAGAGCCACCATTCCTGACCGATGTGGATACCTTGAAAATGACCACGATCAAGGAGGCGTGTAACAAAGCGGAGCTGCAGGTGAAGCAGCCAAAGGTAGTAGATAAGAAGCCACCTTCTGGGTCCTGCGTTTACCAGGTTCCTCGGGTTGTCCGCGTTCTGGCGATGCTCTGCGTTCCTCAAAGTCCTCAGTTTCTGTTCGTTTATGTTCCCTAGGACCATAAACCCCTCCTGAATCTCGGGGCTGTTGGAGAAGTTTAAAGAGAAGAAGAAAACGTGGTTGTGGCTCTGAGAGAAGAGGTGGCTTCTTATCTTCTACCTTAGGCTGCTTCACCTGCAGCTCCGCTTTGTCACACGCCTCCTTGATCGTGGTCATTTTCAAGTTATCCACATCGGTCAGGAATGGTGGCTCTTCTTTCATGGCCGTTCCGAGTGCTTCCGCGAAGGCATCTCGAACTGTCGGATCAGATTCATTGAGAGTCTTGAACAGCACAGTGCTGAAGGCTTTAAGCAGTTTCTTGTTAAGATCCACGGGGGTGCACTTGGTGAAGCAGCGGGCTTGGAAAGCCACTGTCTCCGCCCTCACCGACGGGTCCATGTTCTCCAGAGCTGCCAACACGTCATCTTGAATGGCTTCAAGAGTTCATGAATCGCGCCCACCGCTTATCTCAGAGCCACCACTACGTTTTGCTTCTTCTCTTTAAACTTCTACAACAGTCCCGAGATGCAGGGGGGGTTTATGGTCCTAGGGAACATAAACGAACAGAAACTGAGGACTTTGAGGAACGCAGAGCATCGCCAGAACGCGGACAACCCGAGGAATCTGGGAAACGCAGGACCTTTCCAGAACACGATTGTGGAAAACTCGGGAAGTGTAGACATGTCCCCTTTTCATTTGTTTAACCCTTTGCTTTTGTTTTAGATGCCGGTAATATTTCGGTTAGAGTCGCAGTACGTGTAAGGCCGTAATAGACTCACAAGTATGAGAGTGGATGCACATCTTGTGTGGAAGTGGAAGGGAACCTAAGCGAGCAGAAACTTAGGCACCTGGGGAACGGGGGACCTCGTCAGAACACCAATACGGACAACTTGAGTAGCATAGGCATGTCTTGCCATACACATCAGTGACATCAGGGCGAGCCGGGGACCCTAGCTACGCTTATAATGTCAGAATCGTGTACTTAGTGCAATGTGTTGTGAGTCTTTAACGGCCTTACACGTACTGCGACTCTAACCGAGTCATTACCGACATCTAAAACAAAAGCAAAGGGTTAAACTAAATAAAGGGGACATGCCTACGCTTCCCGAGTTTTCCACTATGGTGTTCTGGCAAGGTCCTGCGTTTCCCAGGTTCCTCGGTTGTCAGCGTTCTGGCGATGCTCTGCGTTCCTCAGGGTCCACAGTTTCTGCTCGTTTATGTTCCTTAGGACCATTGTGTTCCAAACGAATAGTCGTTCAATGTGGTTGGGCTAGGCCCTTAAACAGCAAGGTCACTGCAGTTATGCGAGGTCCTATGTCGCCTGAGGATCTCCGGTTTGGGTTTATTTAAAAAGACCAATGTAAAGGAATCCGCAAACGAGCTACCAAAGATTGGTCTACAGAGGGTATTTAGTGTTTGATTGGTAATCATGGAAGGTAAAACGAGTGATAGAGAACACTGATGACATAAGACGTGTCGGATTCATGGTTCCAACTGTTTTAATGAGGAGTCTTCTTTTCTAAGATTAGTGTCTCTTTAATATCAATCATATTTTTAATCAAATGCCAGTATAAATATATTTTTCAAATTTCATAGAACCCACAAATATTTGTTTACGGTTGGACACTTTTACTCTGGCCAATGATGTTGATTCTGGTTCTCTTAGTGACAGTGATACTAATTGAATTGGTTGAGCATGTCTGTGAAATAGGCCTAAGATAATGGAAGATTGGTATGGATGCATGAGGATTAGGAAATCCCCAGTATCACCCAGTCATACATATTTCCATCATAATGTTACAAATTGGTAGCAGTGCGTGGTTACGATCCACGGACCTCTGGGTTATAAGCCCAGTACGCTTCCATCTTCCACAGTCTTTCAAATGCCGGTGGTGATACTACTGCTAAAAAAATTGATACCAGCAGTGATGTGGAAAAAGTGATGCTTAGAGTGAATGGCCTGAAAGCTGAAGTTTCTTATCTGTAAGACTCGCCAACTGAAGAAAATCCGCTTGAATTTGAGTCTTCACCAAAAGACGAAACATTCCATTCTGTAATTGCTGACAACAATCAAAACCTACCAGTCATCAATGAGGATAAGAGAAGTCAGTTACAATTTGTTGATCTGTCTGATGATACATTACAATCTTGCAATACAGAAAACAGTGTTTCAAATGGCCTTCAACTCCGCTGTGCATTAGTCCACTCAAAACTCCCCATCACGCCTTTTCCTTGGCAGAACCCTCTATCATCCCTTGGAACTGCAATGGAACCTTGACAAACTTGTCGATTCCCAGGGAACTACCCTGGAAAGATGTTTAAAGACCTCAGTGAAATTAGGGAATTCCTTTCTTAAAACAGTGGATTCACTGAAAAAAAATAGACTGAAGGAGAAGGTGGAGTCGCTGAAGGATCTAAGGAAGATTAACTTGAAGGAATTGATCGCCAACAGCCGGACAATGCTTACTGAACTGTGGAAAAAGTGTTGCTACTCTGAAGAACAAAGAGAGGAGTTTAAGCCGTTCCACGCCACCAGTCTGTCCGAAGAAGTCCTTGAGATACATGAGCTGAAGATTGAAAAACTGGAAAACTATTACGAATTGTGAAAACAGACAGTCGTCAAAACGTTGTTTTAGGTGTGGTGTTTATGTACCAAATCTTATTGATTTATCTATTGCTGTTTAGAAACAGCTTTAAACATCTTCATAGAGAGAATGTGGATTTGATCTCTAAGATCTTGTGATTCTTCCATTAAATCGTCCTTCTTCTTTCTATAAGTTGCTAAGGATTTCTGCAATAACTTGAGATTTTTCTTTGTCATAGGAAGCTGAGCTTCGCCAAATGCAAATAGCTGCATTTGATTGAATGGAGTAGTGTTACACTCTTCCATGATCACACAGAGTTCAGTTTTGGCTTCTTCAAAGTCATATTCGAGTTGTTCCTTTAGCTCTTCCAAATCTCGAAGTTTGCCTGAAGTTGAAAATATTCTTGAAGCCTTTCCTTCTTTAGCTCCTGGTAGAAGTCAAGGAGAGACTGAAGCTGCTCCTCCTTCTGCACCAAAGGTACGTTGTTGGACACTCTGCACACACGCTGCTTGAAGAATAATTTCAACTTCAGACGAAGGAAAACGAGCTGTGTGCGGGTTTGGACATGGAAACACCTAAGTCCAAGGTGGAACCATCTCATATTGGAAGCCCTCAAATGGGCCAGTATGTTCCTACCGCAAGTTATATGACAGATAAAAAAACAAACTTCGAGATTTGGAAGAGCTAAAGGAACAACTCGAATATGACTTTGAGGAAGCCAAAACTGAACTCAGTTTGTTTTTTTTATCTGTCATATCACTTGTGGTAGGAACATACTGGCCCATTTGAGGGCTTCCAATATGAGATGGTTCCACCTTGGACTTAGGTGTTTCCATGTCCAAAACCGCACACAGCTCGTTTTCCTTCGTCTGAAGTTGAAAATATTCTTCAAGCAGCGTGTGTGCAGAGTGTCCAACAACGTACCTTTGGTGCAGAAGGAGGAGCAGCTTCAGTCTCTCCTTGACTCCTACCAGGAGCTAAAGAAGGAAAGGCTTCAAGAATATTTTCAACTTCAGGCAAACTTCGAGATTTGGAAGAGCTAAAGGAACAACTCGAATATGACTTTGAAGAAGCCAAAACTGAACTCTGTGTGATCATGGAAGAGTGTAACACTACTCCATTCAATCAAATGCAGCTATTTGCATTTGGTGAAGCTCAGCTTCCTATGACAAAGAAAAATCTCAAGTTATTGCAGAAATCCTTAGCAACTTATAGAAAGAAGAAGGACGATTTAATGGAAGAATCACAAGATCTTAGAGATCAAATCCACATTCTCTCTATGAAGATGTTTAAAGACATCAGTGAAATTAGGGAATTTCTTTCTGAAAACAGTGGATTCACTGAAAAAAAATAAATAGACTGAAGGAGAAGGTGAGAAACCTTGGACTCACAACCCTCCGTTCACACCAGACAAGAGAAGAAGAAGAGTAGAGAAAATCTTAACCTAATATCAATAGGTGCATACGTGCAATGGGCAACGATCATTTTCAGGGTGTTACCTATGGCAATGAAAAGTCTTTAATTCATGTTGTTGGCTGAAAAAAATCTTTTGAGTTGAGAAACATGTGCTTTGCGGATGAATTTATTACTAACAGGATCAATTAAGCGAACAGTGACTGGAGAGGTGAATGTTTCAATGACACAAGGTTTCGACCACATAGGCAATAGTTTCTGGTTTATGTGGTCGACTGCATTACTAATCGGGTTCAATCTAAACATAATCCAGTCACCTGATTTGAAAGTGTTGGGTGTTCGCTTTTGATTGTATTTCCTTTCCCTGCTTTCCCTTGCCTTGCGCAGGCTCTCAATTGCCCTTGACCAGTCGTCTTGGGTAGAAGGGGTCGTTCCCTGGGAATCGACAAGTTTGTCAAGGTTCCATTGGGGTTCCAAGGGATGATAGAGGGTTCTGCCAAGGAAAAGGCGTGATGGGGAGTTTTGAGTGGACTAATGCACAGCGGAGGGTAAATTATACCGTCAAGATGAGGGTATGGCCATGGGGTCACCATTGTCACCTATCTTTGCCAACATCTTTATGGAGGAGTTTGAGCAAAAAGCTTTGGCTTCAGCTCGGCTCAAACCGAGGATATGGTGGAGATATGTCGATGACACTTTCGTGGTTTTCCCTCATGGAGATGATAAATTGAATGAGTTTTTAGAGCATCTTAATAGGGTTTCATCCTCCATAAAACTAACCATGGAGGTGGAATCACAAAACAAACTCCCCTTTTTGGACGTGTGCGTAGAAAAGCATTTGAACAGTCTTAGATCATCTGTTTATAGAAAAAAGACACACACTGGGCAGTATCTAAACTTTCAATCAAACCACCAAATTTCTGTCAAGGAGGGGGTTGCTTACTCTCTGTTTGACAGGGCTAAGAGCATTTGCTCCAATCAGGATGAGTTAAAGGATGAAATTAAGAAAGTAGAACAGGATTTGGCTAGTAACGGATACCCTCGATCCATTATAAACAAATGCAAGAAAGATATGGCTACGCGTGAACCTTTACAAAATCGCAAGGAAAAACTCGTCCACATGTCAATCCCGTATGTGTCAGGACTGTCGGAAAAAATCAGAAGGGTTGCTAGGAAATTTAATGTGCAAACAGCATTTAGGACACAAAACACACTTAGGCAGAGTCTCGTCAAAACAAAACCCAAAAATGACACTCAGGATACTAAAAACTGTGTTTACAGAATAAATTGCAATGATTGTTCCAGGCCTTACTATGGCGAGACAAAAAGACCGTTGAACATTAGAATCAAAGAACACAGAGAAAACACAAAAAAAGGTTTAGTGGAAAAATCTAAGATCGCTCATCATTGCTGGTCCGAAAATCATCGTATGAATTTTGAAGAGGCAAAAATTGTCCATAAGGAACCTCATTTTTTCAAACGTAAACTCATTGAAGCCTCATACATTAAATTAGCAGACCAACCAATCAGTCAGTCATCGGTTGAAATAAGGCCACTTTGGCTACCCATTTTGAACAAGGAACTAAAGGATAGGGAACTTAATTGTTCAATAAATAGGGAAATAACGAGTTCTCCTCAAAATTCGCACGTTATGTTAACTCGTAGTAAAACTCGTGATAGGAATAAACATAATTAACACCCATCTTGCGGCATCGTACATCGCTCCGCCATTTTGTTGGTTTTACTTCTCCAGGGACCGGAAGCCATTTCTGTTGTCTCCGTGTTTCCGATTGGTCAGCCATGTTGGTTCAGTCTCATTGGTGGAGTCATCGCGTACGGTGTTGTTAGTGTTCCATTGTGTGAGTTTTTTGTACGTACACCTTTTATAGATTATAATGTTTTGTGATTTGTTATTAATTGCATGTTGTATCATGACTTGACTGCTATACAGTGCATATTTTTTGACTACTACCCTCGGTAGTGTATTCCAACTTAGGTTGGGCGTTTGTGTATTGTTAGTTGTAATGTGTTAGTTAAGTTTTTTCGCCTGAAGACGGGATCAGATTCCAGATCCCGAAACGTTGTGTATTGTTTTTTACATTCGTGATGGAAAATGTCCGCAATAAACCTTTGAACAACAGATAGCGTATCTCTAAAATCTTCTTTTACTAAATAGTTCACCTTTGGACAGGGGGGAGATACGATAACAACGACGGTGGAATGTGAGTCATGCCACCCAGTCACCCAGTTAGTCATCTGATTTCAGGCCCCTCATGTCGTTTATAGGGTAGAAGAGTGTCTTATAAAATACAAAAAGTTCGCTGGCTAAAGCATAAATTAATCCAAAATAAATATATTTGTTTATAAAAGCAAATCGAAACTAAAACCGCACTGATAGTGTGAATTATCGGAACACAATAATAACCGAGTACAAAGTCTACAATGTTTTTTACAAGTTTGAAAACTTTAAATGTGTTATCTGATATGCCCCTTTAAACCAAATACTTTACAATATCGCGATTACATCGTGTTCGGACTTACTTTTCTTGTAATTCTATGTAGACTTCAAATACGTAGTGATTTTTATAATATTTTACTAATAAAAAAATTCTTTGCCGATTGCATTTTTAACCCAGTAGTGCTTATAATAACCAAGACCCGAAGCAGTCGAGTGCGGTCTAATTGGGGGTAGGCTCACCGACCCTTCCGTCCTAATCCCTCAGCCGCCACCAGCTTTGGCGAGGAGTATAATTAGCTTTGAGTAGAATAATTCAACTGAGTTATTCTTCCTTTGTTTCTTCGTGCTTGGTCGAACACTAAAAAATGTCCAACCCCAACAACCTCCATCCAATTATCTCCAAAGTAATCAATTTAGGCTGTTAATTCGCCAATCAGTTTGTGGCTGTTTAGGTAGGGTCGAATTACGTCAACTCCTGTCCTAATGCTTTTTATTCTACTCCTCATGTTGCACAAGATAAATTTGTTGGCAAACGTCTCTCAAAGTATCAGAACAGCTGTTCCACACTCGTGAGTGTAGCGCTGTGCGACACAGTTGTCTGCTGTTGATCACCCCCCTCACCCCCCTCGCCACCTCATCACCCATTCTTTGTTAGGTGGTGATTAAATCAACGAAAGTTAAAAGTCGTCTAGTTGACAGGGGAAAGGGAAGAGGGTCTATTACCTATGAGTTGTGCACGGGCGAGGGATGTTTGAAAATTCTATTTATCTTTAGTGTCTAGGTTTTCTTCAATTGTTATTTTATTTTCATTCTCTTCTTCAATTATAATCAATAAATCAATCAAGAAGCTAGATCCTGCTTCTCCTACATTCTCTTCGGGTTGGTCAGTGTGGTCCAACCTGAAAGTTTATCTGATAATTTAAATTAGTAACATTGAAAAAGTATATTAACAAATTAAAGTTTATTTTTAACAGCCTGCATTAATCAGTAAAATGTATATTGTATGACCATACACGGTTCTGTACCATCAGCTTGATTTCGCCCCAGCTCTTGCCCTCCTCCTTGATATCTTTGAGTTTCTCCTTCATGTCTTCAAGGCTTTGTGTCATCAAGCTTATGAAATCCATGTCCTCAAGTCTCTCCACGAATCCCCATTGTAGGTCAAGTTTAGTGAAATCGAAGAAGTGTTGGCAGCTTCTTCGTGCCTCAATTTATCGTGGAAGAGCCAAACCGGCCCCAGGATAAGGCCCCATCACCCTAATTAGCTTTGAGTTAATTCCTTTGGTTCTTCGTGCTTGATTGAACACTGAAAAATGTTAAACCCTGACAAACTCCATTATAATCTTCAAAGCACTCAATTAAGGCTGTTAATTCGCCAATCAGGTTGTGGCTGTTTGTTTAGGTAGTGTCGATTTACGTCAACTCCTGTTCCAATGCTTGGAATGCTGTTCTCATGTTGCACAGGACCTAATCTTAATCCTTGTCTTTCATTTCATCAGATTTGTTTTGAGTTTGTGCCCAATCCTTGTGATATATTGTAATTTGCCCTTATAAACAACAATTATTATTTATACAATTGTATTTTGAGAAATAGTTTTATGTACTAATTCAGTGTTTGTTAAACAAGAACGTTGTTTCACATTCTGCTAAACGGGATTTTGAAGATGCTATAATTAGCATCTAATTATAGCATTATCTAATTATCTAATTCTAATTAATTCTAATTATCCTTATTATTCTAATTAGATAATTAGATAATTCTAATTATCTAATTATTAGTATCTAATTATCTAATTATTTGTTATTTGGCCTAATTGCAATAAATCCGAAACTACTGGGAACTACTGCAACTTCATATTATTTAGAACTATTTACTAATAAACAAGATCAAATTCAAATTCAAATTGTTTATTTGACCATTAAACATTACATTATTATTATTAGTAGAATTGATCGGAGTTAAGTGAGTCGGAGCTATGAGACACCACGGCCTTTGCCATGTCCAGCGAGGCTGCATGGTAGTAGTAAATTGTAGCCCACGATTTAGTTGTCTCAGTTGTCTGTTACCATGCTCGTAGGCTGGTTGGTTGGTTGACCGTGTCGTGTCAGTGTCAGAGTCTAGTTGTTTGTGTTTTGTGTTTCAGTGTTTCTGTTTCTGTTTCAGTCAGTGTCAGTCGAGTCTGAGTTCTGACTGTTCCTGAGTCTCAGTCTGTCACAATGGTTGAGGTTGGCTGGCTAGGTTAACTAATCTGTTGAGTATGAAGAAATTATTTAAAAAGGAAACTATTTACAAGATTGTGTATTGTGTTTTCAACACCAAAGAAACAGTTCTCATTTACTGCATTCAACAATTTAATTCGTTACATGTTGGCTACAAAACACATAAGTTACTTAAGTTTTAGTTCATCAATGCCTGTAATAAAATGAAGAGGAGTTTGAAAGGGTTTTGTAAATTTCTTGGGTTAGGTGTGATTACTATATTTACAACTGTTGTAATTTTCAAACATGTTAGACCTCCGAGAGACTTTAGTTCTAACTACTACAAAGTTAGGGGAGTGAATCCTATACCTCCTCCGGAGAAATTAGTTAGGTTAGAAAACAAATATTCCTCACATCAACTAGAAAATGAAGTGAAAGATTCTTTACATTTAGAAAATTTTGTTAAAGTTGATTGGCATGATTACCGACAAATTGAAGAAGACAAAGCTAGAAGTGGTATGTTTTATTTTAATCTAGGCTCTAAATGAGACTGGTATTCTAGGCCTTACTTGTAATTTACAATTTTTGATAGCCTAACACCCTGTTTAATTTTATTTGCTTAGTGGAATAAAGATTGTGATAACTGTAAGTGATATAAGTTAGGCTACTGAATTTTAGCCCTTTCAGACCCAGCACACTCATTTGTGTAGGTAAATTTTTACACAGAGGATACGCGTCCGGTAACCAGACGTGGATTAGGCGTCCGGTAGTGACGTCACCGGGTTGTGGGGTCCCGGAACGCCATTTCCACAACGATACGATGTTCGGCCAGCGTTGTTCGTGGTGTAGTGGATAGAGTGCTCGGCTGATATCCAAGAGGTCCCTGGTTCGAAACCCATCGGTTTCTTTAACTTTTTGTCACAGATTTTGCTTTGAATGTAATTTCTTCTTAACTGTACATCTGTTGTTAGAATTTTTGGCATTTATAATTTTTTTATGTTATGAAGAGAATTGAACCTTCATTTGATTTTTTTCATTATCAGCAAGTTTGGTTGGTTAGGTTAGGTTATGACAGTAACTGCTGGACGCCTAATCCACGTCCTGTTACCGGACGTGTATCCTCTGCGAAATTTTTAAGTCCTGACAACCTAACCAACACGATTGTGTAGGTTAGATGTTTATTTTTTTTTTTTGAAGTTTCTGGATCTTTCTGTTGCTCAGACCTGTACACATCGATTGTGTAGGTTATGGAGATCAGCTGGGAATTTTTGTTTTGCAGTCTGCCTTCATGTCTTATGGTAACACTGATTGTTTTGTTGCAATGTCATGGTAAGACAGGAGAAAGAGGCAACTGTTAAGGTTAATGACTGTTTTATTTCTGTTTTAAACGTATATAATGCTAATTATTGCTGAAACTGAAATGGTTAATATGGTAGTATGAAGGTTTCGTCTTTAAAACAAACCTAATCAATAATTTTAATATTTGAAATCTAGGTTAAAAACCAACATTTATTCAAAATTTGCTCAGGACTTAAAGCGGTTGAGATGACTAAGATTCCCGGGTCTTAAAGGGTTAGTTAACTGATTATTATGTAGCCTAAAGGTGCTAACACGCTTGCTTTTATCTTAGGCCTAGGCCAGCCTATGTGAACAAGTTTACTTAGGATTATGAATCTTAGAACTGAACTACATTGCTTAGGCCTAATTGTGTAGATTAAATTAGTAGGCCTACAACTTAAGTTAGGTAGTTTTTAGTCTTAACCCCATCGTAACTTACAGGGTGATTTTTTAATTGGATTATGAAAAAGTAAAAAAATATTGAAAATAGCCTAAGAAGCCTAAGAATGTGATTCGACTGAACCTAAAAAGAGTTCTCTTCTCGACCATCTTCCACACTCACATCAGCATTCCAGTATTATTACTGTAGTGGTACTATGTTAAAGGAAGGCTACAAATATTGCTTTACACTGAGTAGCAAAGTGATTTACTAAGTTTATTGCACTTTAAATATGATTTGCCTTTAGCGAGATATTGGCTATTTAAATGAACATAACCCTAACTTAACGGAAACAAGGATTTTTAGCTTTAGAAATGAAATGAAATGATATTTATTCGTCTAAGAATAGACATTATATAAATACATGAGACACAGTCAAATTATATAAATACATGCTGCAAGAGGCACAAGTCAAGTTCAGTCAACTAATAACAATAGTAAACAATTAGTGTACAAGGTTTTAGGATACCTAAACTTACACATCATGCAAATAAATAATGGTACAAAAGCAGATAAGCAGAAGTTGTAAGCCTATTTGATTTGTCACTACAATAATTGAACTTTTGACTGATTGGAAATTTTTAGGTGTAGGCCTAAGGGCCGGCGCGCACTATCCCTACCACGACTTCGACTGGTCGGATATGACCAGTTTTATAATGGGAATAAATGGAACAGCGCGCACTGGTCGGCTGGTTGGACCCTGGTCGCACGACCAAAGTTTTCCAGTTTGGTCGGGCCCGACGCGCACTACCTTCAACTTGCCTCCGACCCGACCAGTACACCACTCATATACCCTTCCTATACACTGTCTTGCCCTCTGATTTCACCAGCAACTTTTCTATGTAAGTCATCAAAGCTTTTTTTAACAGACATTCTTGTGTAATTAAAAAACCTGTCTTCATATTGACATAGCTCTTCATAAAATGTTGCAAACTGCCCTTTTGTAGACCTGACGGTTAACATTGGATGTTCCCAGTATCGTTTCTTTTTCCACTTAAACGTGCAAATGCACCACAGCAGCTACTTCTTCAACATCCATATTTACTGAAGTTTGTAAAACATTGTTGCCTTGGTTGGGTCGTGCTCTGGACGCATGGTGAATGACAACAACTGGTCGGGCGTTTGGTCGTGGCCGTGGTCGGGATAGTGAGCGCCGGCCCTGAGATGAAAATGGTTCTTATGATTGTGGGAAGTGGAATTCAATATTTTGTATTCTTTCTGTCTAAGTGAACTCGATAACTCTAGACTAGGTCTAGGTCTAGAAGACCCTTCCACCCTTCTAGCTTATTTAGAAGCAGGCTGTGCTCAGCAATGTAGAATACCTTTGTAAGATCCTGGGCAAAACCCGAGACATGGTCCTTGGCACCAACAAGTACCTATTTCATCTTATAATAGTGTCCCACAAGGTGTCATAATTTATAGTTAGGTTATTTATAAGTAGGCTACTCATCATTAAGAGCTATGCAGATTTCTTCAATCTTGCTGATGAGGGTCATCTTGCTGGGGGGGGGACTTGTATCGTCTTTTCTTTGTGACCCATCGCCCGGTGGCTAGCCATTGCAATCAGCCTCCCTGACTCCATACTCTTCAACTGAGCAGGGTCTGTCCTTTCACTCCATGTTTTTCTTCTTCCCAAGCATGGACCAACTGCCTCCATCTTTCTATCTCTGATCTCTTCGGCCAACTTATGCCCCCTCCTTTCCTTCTTCTGTTATAGGCTAACCCAAGGTGTTAGTTTCCGAGCTGAGGGGTGGATGGTACCTGGCCTCTTTGGTATGGTGTTTTAACGGTACCTGCAGGATACCAGGCGCCCTCCTTGCAGGATACCAAGCGCCCTCCTGCAGTAAGCAGCCTTGCCTGGCCATGCGGGGCTCTGTCCAGGCCAACTTCAGATCCCCAGTGAGAAGCTCGTGGGAACGCGGGCTAGTACAGCAAGTCATGGAAAGGGAGGTAAAATGCCCTGATCTGCAACGACATGAAACCAGGAGAACCTGGTGGAAAGTAGTAGGGCAGAGCGGGGCAGTAACCCGCTGGTACCTCCAAATCCTAGAACAGGGCATGGAACCTGAAGAAGCCAGGAAGAGGATGAAAGGAAGGCATTAACAGTGCATCGCTGGACATAGTGAAGTCGATGGTCTGCACTTTCTCCCCCTTTCCAGAGTGATCTATCCAAGACAAGAGGGCGCAAACTTTGGGAGTGAAGCCTTTATCCCTGACTGCCTTGGAGTAATGGCTGGTTTATGTGTGTCTTGAGTGCTAAGGCATCCGTAGAACAGTGAAAATTTCAAGATTGATTTCTGGGAGGGGCGGGATTGATTAACTAAAAGTATATTGCCTATGAGTTCCATCAGATCACCGGCCTCATTTGTGGAACACATCTTGAGCCGCTCGATAATATCCTCAATCTTGGGGAGGTGATCTCATGGTGGCTTTTACCCAGCGGTCGACATAGGCGGTGGTGGCCTTGGACTTGTTAAGCATAATAAGTTGGGTTGATGGCCCAACAGACTGTGCCATCGCCTCTAGTTAAAGACTGGAGGCTAGTTTGAGGGACACAATAGATCACAGTGTGATCTTCCCCCAGGTATTATCAGTATCAGTTGTGACCCAGCCTGATATTGCTCGGTAACATGAAATAGTATACTTGTGGATCTTCTCATGCAATCTGATTTTTTTGAGCATGGAGGAAGCTTCTTTGAGTTTTGGATAAGAGGCTTTGGTGGGTCGATAATTTTTCAAGGCATGAGGCATATTCTGGCAAGCAACGTTATCTAAGCAATGCGATTGATCTAGGTAGTCCTTCAATTAGATTGTAGGAGTATGATAGGATTTATGGATAACTCGTAATTACTACAAACCAACCCGCAGCCTGAAATGCAAATGGAGGTTTGAAATTTAAGCTGTCATTGCTATTTTTTCATTCAAAATTTACTTGGCTTATGTTGAGGTAAAAGTTTGGAATCGGACTAAGAGTAAGTTTGTGTAATGTAACTTTCTTACAAAATGATCCGGGTGTAATCAATTACAAATTTAATTCCTTTGGTTTCCTTGTTCGTTCCTGCCAGAATCATTAGAATATCATGTTTAATTCATTCTTCTGATACCTACCTTCTGACATTATCACTTGGTGACATGTTTTGATCCTGATCTTACAAACTAATAAATATTCGAACCAAAGTTTCTCTGCAAGATGGGGCAGACTTGGGACATGATGAAACAGGAGTTTCAATCCTCCTTTTTTAGTTTGGTTCTCAGATTGAGGAGTGACCTCAAAGTTTCTCTGCAAGATGGGGCAGACTTGGGACATGATGAAACAGGAGTTTCAATCCTCCTTTTTTAGTTTGGTTCTCAGATTGAGGAGTCACCTCAAAGTTTCTCTGCAAGATGGGGCAGACTTGGGACATGATGAAACAAGAGTTTCAATCCTCTTTTTTTAGTTTGGTTCTCAGATTGAGGAGTCACCTCAGAGTTTATCTGCAAGATGGGGCAGACTTGGGACATGATGAAACAGGAGTTTCAATCCTCCTTTTTTAGTTTGGTTCTCAGATAGAGAAGTCACCTCAGCTTGTCTCTTTCCTCCAGCCATGAATTGATTTCCAACTGGAGTTTTCAATCCTCCTTTTTTTAGTTTGGTTCTCAGATTGAGGAGTCACCTCAGCTTGTCTCTTTCCTCCAGCCATGAATTGATTTCCAACTGGAGTTTTCAATCCTCCTTTTTTAGTTTGGTTCTCAGATTGAGGAATCACCTCAGCTTGTCTCTTTCCTCCAGCCATGAATTGATTTCCAACTGGAGTTTTCAATCCTCCTTTTTTAGTTTGGTTCTCAGATAGAGGAGTCACCTCAGCTTGTCTCTTTCCTCCAGCCATGAATTGATTTCCAACTGGAGTTTTCAATCCTCCTTTTTTAGTTTGGTCTCATATTGAGGAGTCACCTCAGCTTGTCTCTTTCCTCCAGCCATGGATTGATTTCCAACTGGAGTTTTCAATCCTCCTTTTTTAGTTTGGTTCTCAGATTGAGGAGTCACCTCAGCTTGTCTCTTTCTTCCAGCCATGAATTGATTTCCAACTGGAGTTTTCAATCCTCCTTTTTTAGTTTGGTTCTCAGATTGAGGAGTCACCTCAGCTTGTCTCTTTCCTCCAGCCATGAATTGATTTCCAACTGGAGTTTTCAAAATAAGTTGTTAGTATTTTTTGCTGCTTTCTATGTTGAACTCTTAGTCTCTCTTTCAAGCTTTTCAATTGTGAGCTTCAGAGGCTCACCGTGGTACAAACTCTTTCAAGCTCTTCCATTGTGAGCTTCAGAGGCTCACCGTGGTACAAACTCTTTCAAGCTCTTCAATTGTGAGCTTCAGAGGCTCACCGTGGTACAAACTCTTTCAAGCTCTTCAATTGTGAGCTTCAGAGGCTCACCGTGGTACAAACTCTTTCAAGCTCTTCCATTGTGAGCTTCAGAGGCTCACCGTGGTACAAACTCTTTCAAGCTCTTCAATTGTGAGCTTCAGAGGCTCACCGTGGTACAAACTCTTTCAAGCTCTTCTATTGTGAGCTTCAGAGGCTCACCGTGGTACAAACTCTTTCAAGCTCTTCCATTGTGAGCTTCAGAGGCTCACCGTGGTACAAACTCTTTCAAGCTCTTCAATTGTGAGCTTCAGAGGCTCACCGTGGTACAAACTCTTTCAAGCTCTTCAATTGTGAGCTTCAGAGGCTCACCGTGGTACAAAAAGTCATGTCCATTATAAAATTAAATTATAATATTAAAAATTCAGAAATATTGGTGAAGTTGTTATTTCAAATTAATATGAGTTATTTGTTTAGTTTGTGTGCATGGGTTGCAATGGCTATCATGTAGTATCACTTTATGTGAATTTTCCAACTTTAATAGAAAGATTTACCAAGGGAAGACAAGACCCAATGTTTGCAGTCATGCGTTACGTTGTTTAAACACAAGCTAAATTGTGTCATTCAATTCCTCTGTAATGCCGAAATTATTCTTTTTTCAAATTTGTTTTCAGGTAATGGAGAACACGGGAAACCCGCAACACTTCCTTCTTCAGTGACTGACAAAGAAAAAGAAAATCTATACAAAACTAACGGGTTTAATGCGCTGCTTAGTGATCACATATCGTTGAACCGGTCTTTGCCGGATATTCGTAAGAAAGGGTGAGACACTTCAAGACATTCAATTCAATTCAATTCAAAACATCTTTATTCATTAGTATATATTGTATATACAAGAATGGTGTCAAATTCATCGTTACATAAAATATGAACACAAATAAAAGACAAATACAATACACAAGAACAAAACAACAAAACAATACAGTCATCTCTCAAGTAGGTGCATTATGTATTATGGAATTATGCATGATGAAAAACTTTTAAAACCAATCAATAATTGTGAAATAAAATATACTAGTTAGAAGCTTCAGCTGGTGTTGGCCAATCCTTGGTTCATCCCACTCAATCAATATATATGAAGGTCTAATATAGATGAATATACGAACATTAATTTCTTGGATAGTTTGAAAAATATGTTTGTTTCATCTGTTAGGTATTTTCTGGTTGATTCTCTTTTGTCATGTGTTTTCCAAGTCGATAGCCTGATAAATGAAGCTAAGAACTCATTCTAGAAATTATTTTTGGTACGTTTGACAAATCCAATTAGTGAAAAACAATAGTTTTCACCAATACGCACTAAGTCACTAAGTCCGTTTTATGGTCTGTTAGTTTATCCTGCTCATGTTCAAGGCAGTCAAATTCAGCAACGCTTTGTATCTTTGCTGACAAGGTTTGAAAGTCAACGTTGATGTTTTTTAGGAGCTTATGTGCCCCTACCAGTCCAGGAACTATCACTCAATAAATTAAAACCGTTTCCTTAATTCCTTTCATCACCTCTGTCCCTTCAAAAGTTTTATTTATATTTCTGTACTATAGGTTGATTCCAATTATTTAATTGAAAACAGTTTTAATGGCAAACAGTTTTAATGGCTGTTTGACACATAATCAACATGTCTATAGCAAAAGTCACATTTGATCTGTACAATGCAGGAATCTCTACTGTTCTTTGTTGTTTTAAAGGTGCCAAAAAAAGCAGTACAGATCGGACTTGCCCTCCGTGAGTGTGATTGTTCCGTTCCACAACGAACATTGGAGTACGTTGCTGCGAACAGCGTGGAGTGTAGTCAACCGATCTCCTTCACACCTACTGAAGGAGATCATCCTCGTAGATGACTTCAGCTCAAAAGGTATTAGTGTAAGGATGTGTTTTGAGATTCAACATGTGCTCTGTTGAAGTTGTAAGTTGAAAACAACGTTCTTCATTTCAGAGGAATCTAGATGAAGACTTTGAACTAAACGAGTGAATTCCTCCAGGTCGTCAATTTCTACCTTTTCTAATCCTGCACAGAGTGTTTTATACTTACATTGATTTCATTTATGTGAGAGGTCTTAATTTTATTTTTTTTTTATTTTAAGGAACTCAATTGTGACTTTTAAAAGTTGTAAGGATAGTGATTTAGTATTAAAAAGTTTGGTTCAGCAATCTGTAGAGTTGAGTCATCTGCATACAAGATGAGTTGATTATTATGTTTTATTTGGTTGAGTTTTGCACTACGCCCACGAAAATAACAAATAAACAGAAGAGGACCGGGTACAGAGTCCTGAGGTACTGAGTAATTTAGCTCCTCCAATCTCTGGATATACAATTTTGAATAGTACCATTCTCAACACATGTCAATTTTACATATTGCTTTCTTCCCTTAATAAATGAGTCTAACCATTTTAAGGGTTATCATTCAATCCGATATGTTGTAGACCATTGCAAGAAGCCATTAGATGACTACGTCGCCCAACATCTGCCCAAGGTGAAGGTGATACACTTGCCTCAGAGAGACGGTTTGATCAGAGCTCGTCTGGCTGGAGCGAAAATAGCCTCCGGACAGGTACTGATATTCCTGGACTCCCACACCGAGGCTAACATAAACTGGCTTCCTCCACTTCTAGGTAACTGAAAATCTCAACACAAGTCTTGATTTACTAATTGAATATACTACCCACTACTTTAAACAATTTATTGATTATACCACAATTATTAGAACCAATATTAATAGATCATCTTCAAAGAACCCAAAAAAGTTTGGGTTATTGTAAAGTCATTTTCTTTGCGTTTACTTTTTTATAAATACCCTACCCACTGGGTATCTTCCCGGATCACATATCTACATTACATAAAAAAAAAATACAACAGTATAGTGTGCTTGCCGAATATTTCTTCAACGATTGGTGGTTTTGGACAGTTTAGAATTGTGGAGTCCATTTAATTCTCACTCTTGATCGAATGCCAGCGTCTCATAAAAATTATGTTGCTTGACAAATTCATAAATTTCCCAACAGTGCTGCCAACTAGTAGATTAAATAACAATAAAAATTAGGAGGGTTTCTGGAGTCAATAAGTTATTGGTAGGCTTGTTCCCACCTTCTGAGCAGGGGCTGTTGCATTGGTCTTTGAGGAGGGATTTGATGGATTTTGTGGTAAAACATGAATCAAAATCTAAGTTCAAAATCTAAGGTTTGCTTCATGTATGGCGATGGGTTTGTTTGTTTATTGTTTTGTTTCTGTTATTTGTTTGTCTATGTCCCTTCATCCTTTTCTTAGAGTTTGGGTGGTTAGGCCTATATATTGAGCTTGCCAGGGTTTGCTCTTTAGCTGGTAGATAAGGTTTTCGCTATTGCATGTTATGTGGTCCTTTACCTCACACACAACTTGGTTCTCAGTGTGCCATCTTCAAACATTTCTCTTGTTGAGGTGTTTTACCTCACACACAACTTGGTGTCTTCTCAGTGTGCCATCTTCAAACATTTCTCTTGTTGAGGTGTTTTACCTCACAAACAACTTTGTGTCTTCACAGATGTCCATCTTCAAACATTTCTCTTGTTAAGGTGTTTTACCTCACAAACAACTTTGTGTCTTCACAGATGTCCATCTTCAAACATTTCTCTTGTTAAGGTGTTTTACCTCACAAACAACTTTGTGTCTTCTCAGTGTGCCATCTTCAAACATTTCTCTTGTTAAGGTGTTTTACCTCACAAACAACTTTGTGTCTTCACAGATGTCCATCTTCAAACATTTCTCTTGTTATGGTGTTTTACCTCACAAACAACTTGGTGTCTTCACAGATGTCCATCTTCAAACATTTCTCTTGCTGTGGTGTTTTACCTCACAAACAACTTTGTGTCTTCACAGATGTCCATCTTCAAACATTTCTCTTGTTAAGGTGTTTTACCTCACAAACAACTTTGTGTCTTCACAGATGTCCATCTTCAAACATTTCTCTCGTTGAGGTGTTTTTCCTCACAAACAACTTTGTGTCTTCACAGATGTCCATCTTCAAATATTTCTCTTGTTATGGTGTTTTACATCACACAACTTTGTGTCTTCACAGATGTCCATCTTCAAACATTTCTCTTGTTGTGGTGTTTTACCTCGCACACAACTTGGTGTCTTCTCAGAGTTTATACATTTCTTAGTCCCAGGATCCTAACTGAGATAGATCCTGTCATTATAAAAAATCTTTAAGTGGGGGTTTTAGAATATTTTCAAGGGGGTTTGGCCAATTGTAGTTCTCAGGTTATAAAAATATTTGCTGATGTCCATAGTTCCATATTTCCATTCTCAAATTTGCAGAGATCCCTAAAAAGTTTTATCTTTTGGCTGAAAAAATGTATCGTTAAGACCTTTGTTGTTTTTGGTCCTTTGTTTTACATTCTTTGGGCGAGAATGGTCCTTTGCTGAAAGTATTTGGTTCTTTATTTGTTGTATATGAAAAATAAACCAAAACTACATTGCGTCTCTGTTGTGTTTTAGAGCCGATCGCTGAGGACTATCGCACTTGTGTTTGTCCCCTCATAGACGTCATCGCCTACGAGACATTCGAATACCGAGCACAAGACGAGGGTGGTCGGGGAGCTTTTGACTGGGAGTTCTACTACAAGAGACTTCCTTTGCTCCCTGAAGACCTCAAAAACCCGACCGAGCCTTTTAGGTATCTGGTCGCTTTTATCATTTCAAATCAAAACTTCATTTATTCATATACAATTTATAATTCATTTATTCAATGTATTTAATAACTATTTCATGCAACTGTCAGCATTATTCAATGTATTCCTATATACAAGAGATAAATAAAGTCGTTTTGAATTGAATTGAATTCAGTTTCAAGTACAATAAGCCTTTATTTTTACGTTTCATTGATGGTGTTTAAAAATTATTTGACCCTAAACAAGAAATTATTTAATTTATATTCACAGCAAGTAATATTTAAATTTGAAGGTTTTAACATTTAAACAGTAAAAATTATCACAATAACTGTAGTTAACTTTTTCCCGAAATTGTTGTTCGACTTACCTTGTGGTTATCTACAGATCACCAGTGATGGCTGGAGGATTGTTCGCTATCAGTGCAAAATTCTTCTGGGAGCTCGGAGGTTACGACCCTGGCCTTAACATCTGGGGTGGGGAACAATACGAGCTGAGCTTCAAGATCTGGCAGTGCGGTGGGCGAATGTTCGACGCTCCTTGCTCCCGCGTCGGTCACATCTACAGGAAGTTCGCCCCTTTTCCAAATCCTGGCATTGGAGATTTTGTTGGCAAGGTAGATTGCAAAGAGTGTGATCTTGAGCCTTTCAAAATTGACGTAGAAATTCGAACTTAAGGATTTAATTTGTATAGTTTTGCCTCAGCTGATCTAATAGAAGTGATTTTATTCCCTAGGATCGAATAAAATGGCTGAGAATTGCTCAGGTAGCTTTAATTGTTCACTACGATCCATGTATTGGTTTGTTTTTAAAACACTTTGCTACTTTGAAGCTGGTCATGAGATTGGTTTAGAAAATAAGAAAACATAAAAAGTCTTCTACATTAAAGTTTGACTTTATGTTTTGGGAGTCCATTCGTAATATTTAATACTTTGCTTGTGTAGAACTACCGGCGAGTGGCGGAGGTGTGGATGGACGAATATGCAGAGTATCTGTACAAGCGTCGTCCGCAATACCGCTTCATCGACCCAGGTGACCTTACTGAGCAGAAGGCCATCCGTGAGCGTCTGCAGTGCAAACCCTTCCGTTGGTTCATGGAAGAGGTTGCCTTCGATCTTATCAAGAAGTATCCTCCTGTAGAGCCTCCAGATTTCGGCTACGGAGAGGTGATTTTGGATTTACTTGAAATTAAGTGATAAAATGTATAAGATTATTCTGTAGACTTAACATAGTGTTATTTTGGAGAGTCTTTGATCATGAATGACAAGTTTATTGTTGACAAATAACAACATGGGAAGGAGCCAAAGAATTGTTTGTATATAACTGTCTTCGTGAAGGAGATATATATATATTTTTTTAACATGACAACACTATTATGTTACATGCATGGTGTCTGTATCAGTTTTTATACATGAGAAAGTAATCTGCAACCAATATCTATATGAAGTTGTAGAGCTTCATTCAGTGAAGCCAGTTTCATGAAGCTTACAATTGTTTCTAGATAAGGAACGATGTGGCCAAGGAACTCTGCGTGGACACCAAGCACAAAGGTGGTGATGATCCTTTCGGCTTGGACGATTGTATCAAAGACAATCCTGGGAAGACTGGCGAACAGGTAGTTTTCTTGATATTACATTTGAAAGAAAAATATTCCGTATTCATTCAACGCACAGTTATAAACACCAAATCAGTGAAAATAACGTTTGAAAATTCAAAGGTACTCGTAAAAAAAGTTAAAAAAAAATCTTTTAATTATCATAGAAATAAGAATCAGTGATTTGGTATCAAACATGGAAAGTAAATAGCCACACAGTTTGATCACATAAGCAATTTGGCTATTGAAAATGCTAAATATACAATTATACAACAAGAGGACATCTGTTACAGGAGTTCTTGTTGACGTGGCACAAAGACATCCGCACAAAAGGGAGAGGCATGTGCTGGGACGTTAGCGCTCCTGGTGACAAAGCCCCTGTACAACTCTATACTTGCCATGGAGGACAGGGTAACCAGCTGTGGAGATATGATGTGGTCAGTGTAACATAACCAAGTGGTTGGCTAGTAATTATTTTGAAATGGAGTGGTTCTGGTTGATTATTTGAAAAGTATAGAGTTTAGCGAATAGATAGAGTGTGGTCTCTGTCAAGCACATATAGGTTTTACACCTCTGCGTATAAGGATGGACGCAGTAAAGATGTTGGGGTCCACCTAGTGAAACGCATAGGTATCCATGCTGAAAACTTAGGGTAGATTTTGTTAGAAGGGTTAATACGGTACAAAAAAACTCTAGGTTTTTCATCACGTAATTGTACTACATATTTGTGATGTTGCTCGCTGGACTAATGAAAGGAGCGCAATTTTATCAGAGCACTTTATAGCTGGGCTTTGGATAGTTGACACTCTGCTGTATCTGTAATTCAAGCTCACCCGTGTCTGTTGTCTCTAGGACAAGAAGTGGCTGGTGCACGGCGGCAACCCCAGATGTCTAGACACAGATTTACATCGCAAGACTATCTTTGTGACAACTTGTGATCCCAACTCCGAGACTCAACGTTGGCACATCTCCAACCTTAACTATAAAGCTTTGGCTAACTGGGAACAATCTGGACCTCAGTAGAGTTCCATTTAGGTTTCCTGGGGGAAGAGAGTTACAGTAAAACAGTGAACACAAAAGCGCTGTGATCATATCTAATATAATTTTCGGCAAGTTTTTATCTTTGTTAATCAAGTTTTAATCATCCGTATATTTTCATCAGTTGTCAGATTGTTTAGAACCAAATTTACACATATTTCATCAGTGATCATTTTATTCCGGATTGATTTTCTGGGTGTGACACAGTAAATTTTGATCTTATCTCATTGTGTCTCTCTTTATCCAGGTTGTGATCGATGATTTGTCTTTACTTTAAAACTTGTGAACAATTGCTCAGTCATTGTTACCTTTCTGTTATATTATTTTGTATATTTTATTGTTGACTTCAAAAGTCATTCACGTAGCAGGGTTTGTGTGTATAGTCAGTGAGATTGTTTACGGAATGTCTAAGTGATGTAATGTCTAAAGTAAAAAAAAAGGTTTAACGGTATTTGGCCGCTGCGTGGCAGATTGCTTGTTGATTTTGCTCGTCGTGAAAAGCTGAAAATTGAGGGAAGTGGCATTCACTGATTTTTCCCCTTGGACATTTTTTGACACTGCAACATTCCTTTGAAATAGGGCAAAATAATAGTTTTCCTGAATTGAAATTTTAATACATTAAAATGTATGATGATTATCCATGAACAAAAAATGGATAAGACATAGTTAATTGTATAGTGAGACTTATTAATGTAGTAATATTTTAGTTAGTTGCTTTAGTCAATTTACAGTATTTTCTATAAATCACAATAAGATGATCAAATCATTATGTGTAGCAAAAGAATTTTTACGTTATTTTCTATTCTTAGTTCTAAAGATCAAAATGTATTTTGAACTAGTATTGAGTTCTTTTCTGCAATTTTGAACTCTTTAAGAGTTAAGAGGTATATAAATATATATTAAAATATATTATTGTTTTATTCAAAACTTTTATTACTATATTCAAGTTATGTATTTTTTTAAGTTAGAGGCCCTTTTACTTAAAAGGTTATGTATTCCAACTATCCCAAACGGTTCCTTTAAAATAACTGTAGTTTTTAGATTAGTATTTAAAAAAATAATAATTTGCAGGTTTAATGGGTAGTTTTTATACAATATTTAAGTCATTCACAATGCCATCCGGAGGTAGATTTAAATCTTTCTGTCCTAAAGCAATAGCTAAAAAGGTTTGCTTTGCAACTTAATAGATTACCTTGTAGGAATTGTTTTGTCCTTGGATTGTTTTGACTATTTTAAGACACAGTTGTCTAAATGTGTATAATCTTGCTATTTCAACCCCTTCCAGGGATTTCCTTTTCCCAATTTACCACAAACAATCTTTCAGGAATCCCAAACTCCCTTAGTTAGTTATTTATAATTTTTCTACAAACGCCCACGCCATCCTTCTTCAAACAGAGTGTAAATTTTGATGCCAGTTTACTACAGATTCACCTTGTTAAACTCTAGTTTTCTTAGTTTAATGATCTTAAAAAAATCAGAAATATCCAAAACTTTAATTGAATTATCCTCATTACTTCCACACTAACTTTTATGGTGATTTTACGGACAGAGCAAATAAAACTAAAGAAGTTCGAATAACCGTACATATGTGCGCCTGTAAACTGTGATTAGTTTTCAGTAAGTTGTCAAAACATTTTTAAAAATCAGAAAATAGTTGGAGGTTGTTTATATTGATTTGGTGTTTAATGTAAATAAACTCTTTCTTTTCCCAAGTTTAAGGTGCTCATTGATTATAAGTATTAGCACTGACTATTGGATACTGAAGTTGTATTAATAGTCAAAGGTATTAGCATTAGCTCATAAAACCTTCAGTTTTTCTTTGTAATTTATCTTCTCATAGAGCTGTTTAAACAAGAAACCTAAACTATGGTTTGCACAACAATAATTTAGGAATGAAAAATGAACGTTGTAATTTTAGATATTCCACTATCCTGAAACAGCATCAGTTGCTAATGTTTTTAGCTGATAATACATAGAACAAAACCTATTATTGAACATGTAAATGTTTGCCTTGCCCAACCATAGGTTTACAAATGCAGGAGTATTTTTGCACAAGTAGTGTTTAACTGCAGCTGTCCACAAATGTGCCTTATGTAGAAAATAGATTATATTTGGCACATTCACAAATTTTAACTAGGTGTCAACATTTCTTGTCTGGTTTGTAATAACCGTCTTGATAAGCAATTTCCAACCTTTAAGAATGTACTGAGAGTAGTTATAAGATGTTTTCGCAACGTTGCATTTACATTGCCTCCTTATGGATAGATATAAGTGTGGTGTCATGTATAATCAAAATTTTAAAAAAAGTGTCGCTCTTCTAAGGGAGAGGTTTGTGTAGTATTTCATCAGCTAAGCTCTTTTTGATACGAATACTGTATTAAACAAATTTTGTTTAACGACCTGGGCAAAGTCAAGGTTTGAAAATTTATGAGGATTGAAAATACACTAGATCTTTTTCTTCAACTATATTTCTGTCACATTGCATCATTCTTTAAGCTGGCTTTTTCAAAAAATTTGAAATAGTTAGCTCCTAAAATTGCTATAATATTGTTTTGCTATTTAAAACTAACAGCTGTTTATCAATGTATTTCAAACACACGTTATATTGTTTACAAAGTACTAAAAAAAACTAGACTATCTTCACACTGTAACCAAACTGTCTGATAATGTTACATTAGCCAATGATGAAATCTGCAGAAGCAAACAACCATACTACTACGTTGGTGATAGCTACAGCCCGACTCAGTGGTGTCTCGGAAGGTTGAATGGTAGTATTGTCTCCGTCAAGTCCTCAGTTGTTGTCTCTGTCGTTACCTCAGTTGTTGCCTCATTTGTTGCCTCAGTTTTTGTCTCCATCGTGACCTCAATTGTCTCCGTCATGACCTCAGTTGTCTCCATCGTGACCTCAGTTGTCTCATTTGTTGCCTCAGTTGTCTCATTTGTTGCCTCAGTTGTCGTCTCATTTGTTGCCTCAGTTGTCGTCTCATTTGTTGCCTCAGTTGTCGTCTCATTTGTTGCCTCAGTTGCTGTCTCCTTTGTTGCCTCAGTTGCTGTCTCCATCGTGGCCTCAGCTGTCTCCATCGTGGCCTCAGTTGTCTCCATCGTGACCTTAGTTGTCTCCGTCATGATCTCAAATGTTCCCTCATATGTTGCATCAGTTGTTGTCTCTGTCATTACCTCAGTTGTCGTCTCCATCATGAGCTAAGTTCTTGCCTTAAAATCAATTCATTCTAATATCTTAATTCAATCTGAATACAAATTTCATCATAATTTTTCTAACACATTCACCTGGCTTCATAGCCCTCATTGAAGCACAGAACAGCATCTGAAGCACCAAGTTTCACGATTTGAAAACCTACAACTGTGGTTTTTGCTAGCCTGCTCCAGATGACATTGTTTACGCTCTCGTTGGGATTTTGGGTTTTACAGTGTAGGAATTTCCTAAAGAGTTTTGATTTTGAGAGGTCTTCTAAAATCTTATTAATTACTTTGATCAAAACAGTAGGAAGTGAGTTATTGTTCTTGAATTCCTCCAATTCATGGTTCATGGTATGCCCCAGTTTTTGTATTTGCACCATGACTGTTTATCATTATAAAATAACATTGTTGCTAAACATCTAATATCATGTTGATATTTTTAAGTTTAATCCAAGGATTGTTGTACAAAAACTATTAATACAAATACAACTATTAAATCAGACATATTCATCCAAAGGATTAGTTTCTAGAAGATTGGCAATCCCTTTTAAAATATTGGTTGTATGCGGTTTTCATTCTTTTTGCGGGCCTCATCAGCAGTGTTTTAGAGGTGCATCTACTGCCTCAGTTAAGGCTTTCAACTGCCTACTGTCTTATTTATTGACTTGGGTATTTGGTGGAGCAATTTTGATATCGGCAGAGAACATTTTCCCTGATTCCAGGCCTTTCCTGATTAAGCGAAATATTATGGATGCACTTACAGTATTGATTACTTTTCATTTGGCAAACAAATAAACAAATAGTTTTAAAAATAAGATGGAAGCAATTTTGGAAGCTAACTATTTATTTTCAATGCATTATCAAGCAAAGAATAGTGCAGTATGATCATCAAGATGACCAAAGAAATTCGACACTACATTATTTATCACGAAGAATCCAGAACGGATTGTAAAATGTGTGCAATAAATGTATGGCTTTTATTGAATGGTGATTGTTCTAATTGATTCCATTATTTTAACATTAATGTTGTAAATTCTGTTAATTGTACCGAATGTAAGTTTTAAAATCAGTATTATACTTTGCTAAATTAATACGGTATGTATTAGTCCAAAATTTATAATTGCATTTTTGTTTATAGTTCCCAATAATAACCTTTGAGCTAATCCATAACTTGTTGTGATATTGAGGATTATGTTGTATAGCCATATATAAGACTGTTTTTGTTTAACATTTATTTTATTCAGCTACTTGTTGTTTTTACAAGTGCATTTATGTCTTTAATTATATTTTGTACGCTTACAGTATTTTCAAAACCGCTAAATGTGTACTCAAAGAGAACTTTTTGTTAAACGGAAATTAGAATGTAAGAGCACAATCAGTGTTTTATAGGCACAGAACAATATAGATGTGTTATAGTCGTTAGACTTGAAATATAGCCTAAAATAGATTTTATTAAGATGTATATTTAACTATTTACTGTAATAGATGCCTATGTACAGAGTTGTTATTGTATATGTACTTGTTTACTAAATTCTATAAAGACATATTTGGTAATTGTCACTTTTATTTGGCTTGTACCTCTTCCTTGATGTCAAAATCATCTTCCGATAATTTTGTAAGATTATCAGAAGAAATTTGTGTTTATCAGCCTAAAGATAGTGTTTATAAATTTTGAGGTTGGTGAAACTGCAGCATTAGTTTGTTTTCTAATTTCCTTGGTTGTATAAATTAACTTTAATTCTAAATTTAATTCCATTAGTTACTATCAGGTGTGAGCGATGATGCTGGTACAGTAACGCTGTTTGTTATCGGTACTGAGTTCACACCTGATTTAGACTACATTTTTGTGCATACAAAATGTACCTGTGATAGGTTATTTAAATTAATTATTTTAGTATCTGAACCCTGGAAACTTCCCAGCACGCCGAGTTGATCGATCTGCTGGCGAGAGTTTGTGACGTCTTTCTCGCTATAACTACGGAATAGCGTTTATATATTCCTAGCAAGAAAAACGATATGTTAAAAGCTAAAAGATTAAAATACACTTATCTCATAAAATCTCAAACAAATCTAGAAGAAAA